>NC_140663.1:50803652-53601985 GCF_054131305.1 Coturnix japonica | reverse complement strand
AAGGCTACAGCTGGGAAACAAACAGTTCTGTCTGCCAAACTGTTAACCCTCCCCCAGAGCACCCAGCAAGCAGCTCCCCTTGTGCAGCTGGGTGAACTTGGTTGAAAACTGGGTGAACCAATCTGAGACTGCTGCTGAAAACTGTGTGTGAGGAGGGGTTTAAAAGAATGAGGATTTGTGTGTTGCACAAACTCAATTATTGAAATATTTTGTATACAGAATACAAAACTGTGTACATAGGAAATCAGCTCTGTTCTTTCTCCCACTGAGGACAGCAAGAGGTACTAAATAGCATAGGATATGGCTGTAGGTGCTTCAGTACAAACAAAGAGGTCAAACTTTGAGTAGCGTTGTTTAAAACATTGGCTCTGATTCCCTATTGTGCCTGTCACAGGACCAGTAATAGTGTAGGAAAATGTGACTGTTGAACTTTGGGGTCCTTCTCTTTCCCAGCCACTGCTATGGTATCCTTAATACAGCTTAGAGGTTCAGCAGTGCTTGCCTCCAAAGGTCCAGACCCGCGCTTGGGAATGCTTTGTTGTCTACGTATCCTCTGCCTAGGTTTGTTACCAATGAATGAAATGGTTTCATCACAGCCTTTCTCTGCAGCCTGGAGAACAAGTGCTAGAAATGAACTATGGGTCTGTGCAGGCTGTTTGTCAGACCTCTTGTTTTTAGCCAGGCTGAGCCCATTTTCCTGGTGCTATCTTGTTTGTACTTTCTGTGCCTCTTTGTTTGGATTTTAAAACTTTGTCAGCTTGTGATGACTCCCAAGGAATGTATTTTTCTTGTAGGCTTCCATTACACAAAACTAGTCTAAGGGTTATAAATAGTGTTATTATAGGTGCTTGCAGTGTTTTATCAGCAGTTTGTGAATAGTGACAGTGTGACAGAAGCCAAAACAATGGTTGGAGGTGATAAAGTGGGGTGAAAATGGGAGAAGTCACAGGAAGGAGGACAGGAAGTAAAGATCATCAAATATGAGGGATTAAAACAAAGAGCTGAAATAACACGTAATTATTTTGGAAAATAGTATCTTCCTATCAAATTAAACCCTGCTTATAGAAGCTCTCTTGCTGCAGTCCTCCTTATTGTCTTGTTTCCATATCAAGCACCTGCAGAGATGGCAAACAGTCTCTGTAAAATAGACATCAACCCTATGCTGGCTGCAGAATGCCATTGTCCTCTCTGACATACAGCAGCCTTGAATCAGTCCCTGTAGTTAACTGCCTTCAGATCTTTTGAAGCCACAGTCAGCTGTCAAGAGCTTCCAGGAGAAGTTAACCAAATAACTTTTTTTTTTTCTTTCATATGTTCCTTACATTCCTTAAGTATCCTGAGTTGAAATACCCCTGCATGTACTAAGCACATGCTGGGTTCTTTTTTTCTCTTCTTCTATCTTCCATACATAATTTTGTCACTCCTGGGTAAGTTTCACAGCCAAGCAATCTTATTTAGATATTTATTTATTTTTTCCCCCATGAAAAAGCTAAGTATTCTTTAGAGCTGAACCCTCAGGCTAAGCTGTATTTTCATCTACATTCATGCACCAGAACTGAATACAGTGAAATCATCTGCTTCACCTTGGCTTTCTTCTGTGTGCTTTTGTGAAAACTGTGTCTGCTGTGCTGCCTGAGAGCTATATGCTGGAATAAGAAAAAGAGAAAAAAAATAAATATATGTATTTCTTTCCTATAGGATGTCCCTTTTCTCACGCACTTAGAGGTAGATGCTAACACTATTCACAACAGGCAGCAAATTTATGGTTAGGTGCACAGACTGTTGTCCTTGTGTACTGAAGTAGTCATAGAGGCATTCAAAAGCTACATATTTTTGGGCAAAGTTTGAAGTGTAGAAATGCTGGCTTATCTATGGTAAAACTGGAAGCGCACCATGAGATGTAAGTTGAACCTGAAGTGACAGAACAGAGATGAGACAAGTTCCACAACAGAGAACTCAATATAAAGTCCTCCTTCCAGTACCTTGGGAGTCTGTTTATCACTGTGCTTTGTTTTTGCTTTCCTTTCTTCCTCCTCATTTATCTATATTATTTTTGTTTGTCATTCTGTGTCCCTTTCTAGTATTAACATCCCCAGTTAATACAACACAATGTAAATATGCACAGCTCTATTACCTAATAAACAAGTGTACACGTTAAATATGAGAACACGATTAAGCAACACTGAACACTTCCTATGTCCTAGATCCTGCGTGACTCATATGTCATGGCAGTTAATTACCAATCAGCCATAATTGAGGAAAGCGGGGAAAAGGCTAATACTATAAGGAGGGGACTAGTAGATTTTAGCATCACTTCCATGTAAAGGTTTGGGAATGCTCTTCTTTCCTGACAAGATGATGGGGAGCATACAGAGAGATTAAGCAACTCTCTGCTGGCACGTAAGCATAGTGGGCAGGCAGATGCAGCTTTTAAAGGAAGAAAAGCCCCTGAATTACTTGGCATTAAAAAGGAAGAAAGCCTCTCCAGTCAAAACATGCAAGACACGGGCATTTTTCTGATAGCAATAGGCTCTGCTTATCTTGCAGGAATTAGTCAAAATAGAGCATGTAACACTTACAATTGATTAGGAAAAAGTCATGAGATGTTCATATCGGGTCTTTTTTGGCTGTTCTGCAAAGAAAATTTCCAAGGGGAGCTTGGGGCTTCAACTCACAGAGAAGTGCTGAGAGTGCTGTACGTTTTAGGTCTTGCTCTGAGGTGAAAACCTGTAAGAAGGAAAAAAAGAACCCATTAAAGTGTATTGATGTGCATAGGCTTGTATGTGTGACAGCACACATTTTTTCTCCCTTCTAGCTGGCCTAAGTTTCAAAGACAGTGAAAGTCAGAAATTGATAGTACCTTTTATTCATAGGCTCATTTTCCTGAATGCCAGCACATTCTTAAACAGTTAAGAATAACTGCTAAGACTGCAGCATTCCTCTTGGAAATGACTGCCTTGTAAAGCACAGCCCCATAAAGATTATTTTTGGAGGCTGTGAGGCTCCCTGGGAGGAGCACAAAGCAGCAGCAGGGTGAGGTTTGGGACCACCGCCAGCTGCCCAAGCCCCACGTCCCTCCTGGTGCAGGCTGGCCGTGCTTGCGTGGTACAGGCACAGTACCAGCCCCGCTAGAGGCTTGTTGGAACTCATTTCCAAGTGTTCTCGTGAGACTGTGCTAGGGAAGGAAGCTCGCTGCCAACAGGAAGTCCAAAGTACCCCCTCCCATTTGAGACTTGCTCACACTTTGATCTCAGATCCCCATTTTCATTCTGTTTACTTTAAAAGTAAAAAAGAAAAAGATGTGCTATGGCCTTAGCACAGCAAGCTGTCCCTGTTCCTCTGGAGAGACTTAAAGGTGTAAGCCTTCTTTGTATTTAATTGTTTTTTGTTCAGACTTTTGAAGAACAGAGGTCTACTACATCACTTCATGGCAGCCCTAGACAGGTACAGTTACAGTCAAACTGAGTCATAATTTTGCAAGGGAGATATTTGTCTCTCAAAACAAATCCCGTATAGCAACAGGTGGGAGGAATGGCAGATTGACACAGGATCTAGCTCTGAGCTGCCCTGGGAAGCTTACATTTGGCCCCAGGCAAGGCTTATCAGTGGAGCAACAGAGCTCCACTGTGCAGAGAAGTGCTACAGTTCCCTCTCTGGTTAGGGTAAATGTCACATTTTTCCACCTTCTGCACCCCATCCAGCATTCAATCATGAAATAAATAAAGAGCAGTAAGTTTTTAGTAAATGAGACTACTTACAGGCTGCAGAGCAAAAGAATCACAGTGGTCATATAGCATAGAGTCATAGAATGACTTGGGTTGGAAGGGACCTCAAAGACCATCTGGTTTCAACCCCCTGCCATGAGCTCCCCCCCATCATGCTGCCCAGGGCCCCACCCAACCTGGACTTGAACACCTCCAGGGATGGGGCACCCACAGCTTCTCTGGGCAGAAATCTAACCCAAATCTTCCCTCCTTTAGTTAAATACCATTTCTCCTATCGCTATCTACCTATGTAAAAAGTTTATTTCCCTTCTGAATATATCATATCATATGCTCCCTGCTTTTAACAAGTGGGGCAACAAAAGGCTGCTAGACTGTTTTTGACAATCCTTGGTCATATGTGATTTGCAAGTTGAGAGTCTATGATGGTGCTTCTCATCCACATTGAAACTGTAGTTGCATTTGCAGTGTCTTGGTATTCTTTCTTGTTACAGTGCAAATGTTACTAAAAATGTCTGATGCTATTAGCAGTACATAAGAGAATATTTTAGAGAGTTGACCCAAAAAATAACCTTGGATAATGAAGTTTCTTTGGCATCTCACATTGCCTGGTATGTACACCTTATCTACTGTGTAGAATAGCAGACTATCACCACAAGATCCGCCACCCTACTCCTGATTTTGTCAGAAGGTGGTAATCAAATAGGCCCAGTTTCCAGATTCATCCTTCAGTTCTGAACAGATTATGACTGCAGTTTCAGGTGAACCTCTGGAAGTATTTGTGTTCAAGGAGGAGAAAAGTAGAGCACAAGCAATAACAGCAACAAAATACAACAGAACATAGACAGATGGTAGAAACAGGAGGGAAGATGTGGGGTGGCAGCAACCAAGGGGGACAAAAAGGGTAAAAGCAGCATCTCATTTTTCATCCATGATGAATTAATCAAAGATTTATAGACATTTAGACAAAGTCCTTTTATGCTTGTCAGAAGTTCGTCTTCTCTAGACTGTTATTAGCTCATTAGATGGTTAAGTCAGACAAGCCAGTGTGCCAAGCTCCTATCCCTTGAGGCATCCCTTCTCCAATTAGACTGCAAAACACTTGGTGTCTCTGAAAAAATAAAAATTTAAAAATAAAAAAGAAAAGAAAAATATCAGGCTATCTTTGTTTCAGGATGGGCACTTGAAAACTAGAAGACCTCAAATCTTCAAATACATTAATCCTACGTATTCCTCAGTTTTCTCAGTTGCGAACTGGAGGCAGTTTCTTTTTTGCCCATGTGGTTTGATTTATATTTTAATCCGTTCATTGCAGTCTGTTAAGTTCAGTGCAACTCTGGGATAAAGGAAATTCTATTTACTCAAGCTTGTAGTATTGCTGCTTTGAAGACTTCTCTGATCTATTATGGGAATTGGTAGATTGAGCGGCCTAAGCCAAATTCTCAGCCAATGCTGACTCTTTCTCTGCTGCTTGGAACAAGGAAACTCCAACATCGCTCCAGAGATGTAAGTTCAACAATCCACTCATTTCCAAATTTATCTGTGCCCAAGATTTATTAAAAGTATGTTCAGCAAAGCTCGTACATTTCTGTTACAGGAGCTTTGTGGACCCAAAACAAAAGAAATAAAAATGAGATTAAACATACACAAGGTCACGTTCCCAGAAGCCCTTCATAGTCACATAGATTGGCCGAGGTAGAGAAACTGAGAAGGCCAGATGAAAGTCAGTCAGTACAACAATGTCTGAGTGTCTTCTTGGTTAGGGAAAATCCCTCTAGTTAAATTGGCCTCTACAATGTTAATCTTCGAAAACTTTGAAATTACACCATAAGGACTGAAAAACATACTCCATTCTAGTGTGATGGCAACAGCATTTCTAAACTGATCAGCCCTGGGGAGAAGACTGAATTCTGTTTCCCCCAAGAGAGCTATTGAGCTCCTTTTTCAAATGATGACATGCAGAGTTATTCCTTGAAATCCCAAATGAGTAACAGATTTATTGAATAAATCTGCTTAGCTGCAAAAGTGTCAAAGACATTTTGAAAGGCTATTCACTCATGAATACAGAAGGACTGTCCCCTGGTGTCTTTATGTCCAAAACCAATAGACAGCTGCCTCTCTGATGAGAGGAATCTGTCTGAGTGTTTGGTCTGCTAGACCCTTAGGACTACAACATTTAGGTCTAGAAGATACTTTGAGAGGTCATTTACTCCATCTTCTGCACTACAGGAGGTTTTATCTTCCAGTAATTTAAACTCTATGAATTTCTAGGCTGTTATTCTGGAGCAACCCAGTCACCAGTTCTGGCATCCTAAGGACCTTCTCATTGTCTGTCCTAAATTTTCCTTGTTCCACTGTAAAGCCATTAATTCCTGCTGTATTCAAAGCAAATGCAGGGAAACAGGTTATTCAGTGCATCTCTGCAGCAATTTATAGCATTGTCTTGTCTTTCTTTCTCTATAGTGAACAGCATCCCCACAATCTTACCTCTCAGGTCACTTCTCTGGGTTTCAGAAAGTCTTCATTTTTCTCCCCTGGTCGCCCTATAGTCCATCCCCATATTCCTTCATTCACAGCCTTACAGCAGAACTTTCACTCCTGTTGAGTATAACGGAAGGATTTTTTTCTTGCATCTTGTGGTTTGCTTTTGTGTGTGTGTATGTGAGGTGCAATACTGTGACATTGAGTCATAGGTAGTCATAGACTCTGGAGTCTTTTTTGAAGGCCTAAAGCACTAAGGTGATGAGACAAACTTATTCCCGGTGATCTCATACTTTCAATCCATTCTGGAAGACTTGTGTGATGATTTAGCCCTACTGGTTTCACAAGCTGTACAAGAGATTTCATTGCCATTTTCTCTTTCTGTGCTAACAGCCCAACACCGTATAGTACCATGAAGCTAATAGCATTAGTTCTTGGTAATTGAACCTTTCACAAAAGGGATGGTTGCAGAAAGAAAACTAATTAAAATTTTCAAATTCTCTCTAATTATTTTGTTTTATGGCCCCTTTGCCAAAGACCATTGGATTCACAATCCTGCTTGCTTAATTTGTTACATCATGAATAGAATTTGAAATTATGCGAAGTGTGGCAGCATGTGAAAGTGGAACAGGGTTTCTGTAAGTGATGATGTGCCTGGAAGATGGGTTGTGGAACAGAGCTATTGGAGTCAGCCTCAGCCAATTGGGGCAAGTCCTTGAGACATGTTAACTTACTAATATTCTTCCTCATCCTTGTGAAGCCTGATGGTCCTATAAGGATGGAATGATTATGAGAGGAAAAAAATGGACACGGAAATTTCAGTTTAGGTTGCTTGATGAAAATAAGGATATTACAGCAAAATAAAAGATCTGTAAAATTTAATCACACAGTCCTTTCCATTAGTAAAATATTCCATAAAAAGAAGAAGAAGGGAAAAAAAGATTATTAAGCTTGTTCCCACAGCCTGTAAAGGGATCACAAGAAACTTTGGACTGGGTAATGCTACCTGCAGAACTTGTTCTTCTCCCATTGGTGTGCTACTGCCGGTATCACAAACTTCTAGTTAACACAGAATGAAAAAGCTATATCTGATTTTTTTCACCATTTATGCATTTGTTCTTTTTCACACTCTTTTTTTGTCTATAGATAATCATTCTATTTAATTTTAGTTTTTTATCAGTTCTACCATAGGGTTCCCAAACATCAGTGCAGCCTGTAGACAACTGAAAGAAAACATTTAAATCCTTAAAGTCTGTGCATTTCTATTTACTGTCCCAAAAGGAGGATATTTCTGATGTTATTGGACAAAAATCTACTGTGCTTACTCAGCTTTTATTCAGTTCCTTCTCATGCAGACCTTCTAGAAGTTGGTGGAAGTTTTAACCAAATAAGGACTTCATTTAAAAAGTGTCCCATGACAGATTTCTTAAGTGTTGGCAAGATCTGTATTTTTGCACCCACTTGTTTTAGAAAACTGAAGTTTGTTATACAGTGTACCTTAAAAGCTTTGCCTGCCCTACCATATTTCTCCTTTAAAGTATTACTTTTTCCTATTGTCCCTCTATACTCTGTCCTTGTGAGGCCCCATCTGCAGTACTGCGTCCAGGTCCCCCAGTACAAGAAAGACAGGGAGCTGTTGGAGGAGGTCCCGAGGAAGGCCATAAAAGATTATCAGAGGGCTGGCACTCCTCCCATATAAAGACAGGCTGAGGTATCTGGGCTTCTTCAGCCTGGAGAACAGAAACCTGCAGGCAACTTCATTGCAGCCTTCCAGTACCTAAAGGGAGCCTACAAACAGGAGGGGAGCCAACTCTTTGAAACAGGACAAGGGGAAGTGATTTTAAGTTGAAGGAGGGAAGATTTAGGTTGGATGTCAGGGGGAAGTTCTTTACTATGAGAGTGGTAGGGTGCTGGCACAGGCTGCCCAGAGAGGTTGTGGTGGGTGCCCCATTCCTGGAGTTGTTCGAGGCCAGGTTGGATGGGGCCCTGGGGAATCTAATGTGGAGGTTTGTGGCCTTGCTTGTGGCAGGGAGGTTGGAGTTTGATAATCGTTGAGGTTTCTTCCAACCCAAGTCATTCTATGATTCTGTGATTCAATATTAAGTGTGTAGTCTGATTTGATTTCTCTGAATTTAAAGTCGTAGTGGTTGGTTAAACATGGTAATCACTGTGTGTATGACTGGGTGAGAACAACATGATAAGAGAATAATTGTCTTAAAACAGCATCCAGGAGTTCATCCAGCTCCTGCCGTTTTTGCACTGTGGGCAGTGAGCCCAATTTTAGTACGCATGACCTAAAATGTACAAAAAGCAGAGTGGGAGAATGAACGGGTAAAAATGCCAAAAAATGTCATGGGATGAGACTGTGCAGAGTCTGCAAGGCTATGAGGAGTATGTACTGAGCACAAGAAGACACTTATACACCACCAAAATGAGTTCAAGTGCAGGCATCAACTGCTTTTTATTTCAGTAGGGTGAGCTAGGACTTGGCCAGCAGCAAGGCGAAAGTGATGGTTTTCGTTTATTACAGATCAGTCAGAACAGCTAGTAAGGATGAAAAACTTGGGAGGCATCCAGGACAGCAGCCTAACATTATTAGCATTAAAAATAATTTGCAGACAGATCAATATGAAACCTGTTTGCTTGGAGCTTGAGGGTGACTGGAGAGGGAGAGAGAGAATCTTGGGAACAGAGTAAGTGAAAACACAGTGTGTAACATTTTCATCAAGTGAACACAAAATCTTTGAAATCCAAGTCTGTTTGGTGCCTGGAGCGGTCTGTCTGACGTAGGGGAAACCTGGCTGAGTTCTTTGAGATCATTTCAATAGGAGTGGCCTCCAGAATGATGGACATTTTCCCTTCAGCATCATAAAATTCCTCAGGTTGGAAAAGACCTCAAAGATCATCAAGTCCAACCACAGCTTAACCATAGTACCCTAACTCTAACAACCCTCTGCTAAATCATATCTCTGAGCACCACATCCAAATGGCTCTTAAACACATCCAGGGATGGTGACTCAACCACCTCCCTAAGGAGCCTATTCCAGTGCTTAACTACCCTTTCTGTAAAGAAGTGTTTCCTGATATCCAACCTAAACATACCCTGGCACAACTTGAGGCCATTTCCCCTCGTCCTGTCACCAGAGAGAAGAGACTTGCCCCGCTCTCACTGTAAGCACCTTTCAGATACTGGAAGAGGGCGATAAGGTCTCCCCTCAGCCTCCTTTTCCCCAGACTAAACAGCCCCAGCTCCCTCAGCCTCTCCTCGTAGGGTTTATTTTCCAAGCCCTCCAACAGCCTCGTTGCCCTTCTCTGGACCTGCTCCGGCGCCTCCATGTCTTTTTTGTACTGAGGTGCCCAAAACTGGACACAGTACTCGAGGTGAGGCCTCACCAATGCTGAATACAGGGGCAGGATGACTTTCCTAGTCCGGCTCACCACACCATTCTTGATACAAGCCAGGATGCCATTGGCCTTCTTGGCCGCCTGGGCACACTGCTGGCTCATATTCAGCCGACTGTCCATTAGCACACCAAGATCCCTTTGCATCAGGCAGCTTTCCAGCCACACCTCCCCAAGCCTGTAGGGTTGCCTGGGGTTGTTGTGACCAAAATGCAGGACCTTACATTTGGCCCTATTGAAACTCACGCTGTTAACCTTGGCCCATCGATCCAGTCTATCCAAGGTCCCTCTGTAGTGCCCTTCTTCCCTCAGGCAGGCCAACACTCCCTCCCAACTTGGTGTTGTCTGCAAACTTACTGAGGGTGCATTCAGTCCTCTCATCAAGATCATTAATGAAGTTGTTAAACAGAAGCAGCCCCAGCACTGAGCCCTGAGGGATGTCACTCATGACCGGCCACCAACTGGATTCAACTCCATTGACCACAACCCTTGGGGCCTGGCCATCCAGCCAGTGCTTTACCCAGCAGAGCATACACCCATCCAAACCATGGGCAACCAGCTTCACTCCATGACAATATTATGGGGGACAGTCTCAAAGGCCTTACTGAAGTCCAGGTAGACCACATCAACAGCCTTACCCTCATCCACTAAGCAGGTCACCTTGTAATAGAAGGAAATCAGGTTTGTCAGACAGGATCTACCGCTCAAAAACCCACACTGACTAGGCCTGATTCCCTGGCTGATCTTTAATTGATCCATGATGGTTCCAGAGATTATTCATTCCATAACCTTCCCGGACAGACATCATGCAGCCTGCGTTGCTTGCAAAGGAATAAAGCCACCCCTAAAGCCAGGAAATGGAGAAAGAGCATGACTGTAAACTAGCCAGAAGCTAATCAAGCTGAGTTTAATTAAAGAGTGTCGTAGGATATTAATAACATTTGTGACCTTTCCCTGTCCAGAGAGTAATATTTTTCTTAATTTTTATTTTAAGTTTATCTACATGAGAGTAAATATTGTCGTAAGTGTTTATTATAGTGAGTGAAAACACAGGTGTGTTGCTTGCCTCTCCTCTGCTCTGGCATGAAAATTAGCAGTTCATTACAGTTCTTCTCAGACTTTTCACTCACAAAAGGGTATTGGTGCAATGTTCATTCCTTATTAATGCCTGAATTTCAATAAAAAATATCTTCCCATATTTTTAGTGTACTAAATATATCAACATGAATTAACCCATTTCAAATATGTTTCTTTTCTTCCCATTTTCCCACCTGGTGTTTTTCCAGCCAGGCTCTGGGAAATTTCAGTATTCCAAAATTTGGTTTTGATGAATGTGAAATCGAAAAGCTGAAACGTTCTGTAAACTATATTCCCCTTCTCTTCCTTCTCTGAGGGAAAGTTCTCGGAGAGTTTTAGCACAGAAATAGCAGAACATTATGCTTGAACACTTTTACTGGACAAAAATGATTTAACATTCCCAGATCCCTGTGTTTGGGTTTCCTGAAACAAATCCAAATATTTTGTTACAACGTGACCTTGCATTAATCTGCACCCACTCAAGCTGCTGCAGGCTCTGGCAGGGTAATCGAGTGTCCTTCCTCCTCTGCCGGCTGAGATTGCACCAACCTAATGCTCAGTCCCAGCCTAATGGATGAAAGGTGCCATTGTTTGTTAGTGTTCCCCTTTACCCCTGCAATATGTGCACAGATGAGGATTAAATAAATGCTTGTCTCGGAAGAAATGAAAATGAGTGCCCCCATCTGACATGAGGAGTCTGAATTCCGGCTTCCAGCCTCCAGTCGCTGGGTCTCAACACCTGCAGCCACTTCACTGAGGGTAGGCAGTTGGTGGCAGCTGAACCAAGGAATAGAAAAAATAGCAAAGGATATCGGTTCCTTGGGTATTTTGGTAAACCTAACCTAGCAAAAACTATTTAAAACTGAAGCGTTTCTTTCCATTCTCTGTGCCCAGGAGAAATCTTGCTACTATACAGAGCTGCAGCCTTGTGAGTTTGTTTTGAAATGAAGCTCATTTTTATTCTCTGAGCACTGCACAGGTCACAGTCATGTTTTTAATTACCAATCAGACTTCCATTAAGGAAATAAAATGAATTTTATGTGCTGGTTGCCAAAGGTCCATATAGCTGCCTCATTTCACGTGCCCTGTCCATTCAAGCAGCAAGCAAATGAACAGGAACTTACTTAGGGGTAGTAAACAAAACCTTGAATCCTTCGCCCTGCGGAAGAGAGACAGAGGCTGAGATGGAGAAGCTGCAAGGACTTTTCATTTTTCATTCCCTTCAGCTGTGTTTTTCCTGTCTGCCATTAGCAGTGTGAACAGAATGTTAAATATGCCTTTAAGTTACTCATGGAAAGAAAAGGTCACACATATACACGTTCAACATCTCTCTCTTTCTCTTTCTTTTATGTGTGTCTATTGTGTTTGTATGAATGAGCGTAGAGAGACCCCAGCCCTAGAACATGAAAAACTGAATTGTGGGACCCATCTATTTGCTTAGAAATATCAGCAGGGAGAGATTATAATAGTCATAAATTCAATTTATTTATAAAGCATTCTCTGTCAGGCATCGCTGCGCTGCACAAACAATTATGAAAGAATTGTAGTAGATTAAAAACATAGATTAGAGAGTCATAAAATGTACCAGAGTGATTGGATTAAAATGCGTTTGACAGAAATGTTTTAAAAGTGGGATTTGAGGAGCTCTTCTGGGTGGTCAGTCAGAGAAAAGTCTCTGTTCAGTGGTGCATTCAAACAAAGACTTGAGGGATGATTTCTGCAGGGAATCCCTTGTGTCTCTCCAGTTCTTAGTCTGGCCCTACAGTAGTTAAGGGTAAAACTCAGAGTGAGCCTAAATTGTGCTGGATGTGGCTTTTGTTTCATGTCTGTTGACTTCTTATCCTATGCTAGCTGCCCAAATGCTTCTCTCCTTCATTGTGCTCATCCATCCCCAGCTATCCCTGTCCTCTCCTGGGAGCATGGCACATGGTGAGGGTCTGCATGAGGGACACTACTGGTTGGTCTGTCCACTCTGGGCTCCCAGTGGAAGGCAATTTAGGGAAGATTTCCTGAGAAGTTATAAAGGGGATGAAGAGAAATGGGGAAGTCAGCCTAAAAGCAATTACGGACTTACCTAGTGATAAGGGGACGATATTTTCCATGTTAAAATTAGCAGTAAAATTCTGCCTGGTTTAGTCTGTATTTTAGTCTAACCTGGCATATACTAGAATTACCCAAAAACTTGTAGGATCAGATGATATTAAAAAGAAAAAGAAATATGGGAGAAAAGATGCTTTGTCAAATTAATGTTGTGGAATGCAACTCTTCTGCACCCCTTGTCTATGAGGGGACTATAAAATCTTTTGGCATGAAGAAAGTCTCAGTATGTGTACATTTCCAAAGGAACTCACTGTCCGTGTGTTGAGTTCTATTAGAAATTCAGTGCTTTGTTTTGGGACATAATTTTTGGTGAGCTCTTAGTGCCACTATCAGTGATCTTTTTTAAGTACCACTAAGGCACATGGATTGATGGTTGGGTTGGGTGTTTGGACTTGGTGATCCTGAAGATGTTTTCCAACCTAAATGATTAAATGAAAGATGAAGGTTCCACAGCATAATATTGTATGCAATGAAAGCTTAAACTTACACGGTAGACAAACTGTAGTTGTGATAATGTTGAGTCCTGGCATTTCTAAAAAATCATTAGTCTCCCTTGAAATCATGTCATTACCTTAAGATTAATACATTTCTTGAGGACAGGAATTCACCTTTGTTAAGCATTTTCACTACCACTATGAAGTTTAGGAACTGTTCATGTATTCATGATCAAATTGTAAATATATATTAAGAACTCCAGACCTGTCACTTCAGGAACTGGCCTGTATATGGCACAAAGCAATAAAATCATTAGAGCAGCCATAGCTGAGATTCTGTATCCTATATCCAAAAGTAAGGATGATTGTGTTTCCTGTGCAGTGAAGACCTTTGAGAAACTGTCCTAGTGAGCCAGTATTGTTTACATGGATTTTTTAATAGAATTCCCCCGAAATGAGCTAGATACTGTTCTGCTTGCCAATGAAGTATGAGATTCAGTATTTAATTCCAACATGATTTTGAGCATAGAAAGGTTAGACTTGAAGGGACTGTGTTTAAATTAAACAAATCAAAAAAGAAAGAAAAAAAAAAAAGAAGAAAAAAAAAGAATAATATATATATATTTAATTTAAAACGAACACTGAGTTGTTTTACAGTTGGTAGACTTGTATTTCTCATTGCACAGATGAACAAATCCAAACACCTAAGCATAGTGAATAGCCAGTGTCTAACTTATCTGAGCCATTCTGGGAGTTGAATGAGACATGATACGCCTTATGATGATCTATTAGATGTGGCTGTCATGCTGAAGCTGCTCTGATTTAAATGGATGCCCCTGGTACTCTGTCCTTAATCAGTGGTTGGTAGACGGACAATTGACTGTGGTGTTTCAAATGGCTTTTTTAACCTTGGAAAAGGTACCGGACTGCCTCTGAAACTGCAGAAGGGAAACTAGTAAAAACTTTTCTAGGGGTGAATTTCATTCCTATGCATGGTAGCAGCACAACACCTAGCCAGCTTTTAATTCCTATCCAGAGATCCTTAATGAGTCATAAACCTTATGCTGCCTTCCATAATGTTGCTTCCCTCTGGAAGGGTAATCTTCTATTGGTCTGATCAGAATATAAAGTGACAGTTCATTTTAATTTAATCAGAGTAGTGGACCAAAACAAAAAGAACTAGGACATGAATTTCTTTGCTTCTTCACAGCCACTCAGGCTACAGTGTTAATACATTGGATGGCTTCAGTTCTTTGTCTCAACAAAGGGGAAAAAAAGTCTATAAGGACAATATTTGTCTGACTTACATAGGCAGAATGCTATTATTCTTTTATAGTCAGAAAAAGAAGGTGTCTTGAGCAAGCAAACCCGAGAGGTTTCTAGTACTGCTAGCCAACAACCATGAAGAGAAATCTTATATTGGTTAGACGTTACCTAATCAGCACCAGAAGCCAAATTTCAAATTCAGTTGAATGCATAATTAAAGCAAGTGCTTGACCATCTCTATGATAGGCAATGAGGCATCCAACTGGTAAGTATTGATGTGTGATTGTTTGTTAAGTTATTCTGAGGACTAAGTATCCATTTAGAATGATGAAACACGCAGACAGACTCTTAGAAAAGTATAGGTCGAAAAGAACTTCGGTTGGTTGTTTTGTCCAAATTCCTGCTCGAAGCATAATTAGGTTGCTTGGAATCTTCTTCAGTATAAAGGTTTCAAAATCTCATTCCTCCTATTACGGGCCAAATAATGTTGACGTACATTAATCTCTTTAAAAATGTAAATTTTCCAGTAATTACATTATACTTTATAGAATAATGTGGTTCGTTCATTTATTTGTTACAAGATGCCTAGCAGAGAGAATTGCCCACCTTGTACCTTGGTTTTCTACTACAATTGGACACTGACAGAAAATATAACTTTGCTGAAACCATATATAACTTTAGTTTGGTCCTGGAGAATGTGCTGCAAAATAAATGAATAAGGAGCTTAGACTAGATCGCACTAGGTGTGAAGTATTTGTTAATTTGCCAAGAAATACTTGGAGACCATGCATATATATCAGCTCTGTGATTGTTCAAAACTATTAATGTCCTCCTTTCCATTTACTTTCATGGAAGTTCTTTTAAGTGCATCGTGGGCATGTTATAAATTATCAAGCCCCAAAGCCTGGCTTGTGCTACATTCCTGCTTTATAGTTGCTCATTTCAGATTAGAGAGAATTCTATATTTATCTGGTTTACTCTTCTAATGCTGTGCATCTTTAAAGTTGCAGCAAATGGCAGTATTCCCCATTCACTAGTGCTACATGAAGGTGGTATTTCTGTAGTACTCGGTGTGTATTTAACTGTGTTCATTGAAAAGACAGAGATAAAGACATAGTATTTGGCTGGAGTAGAGTGGAGGCAATGCTGATCATATTTGGAAATCTAAACTTTCAGAAATTGCTCTGACTTCTGTTTATTAGCACAAGGGGTTTTGTTTAGTTAAATACTAGCCATCCACTTCCTTCTGTGGTCTTATTTTATCATCGTCAGGTAAATGACCTCTTCTTGATTTGAGGGGGAGTATTCTTTTGGAGGAACTGGTAGAAAGGACAGTGTATTTTAGGACCAGTATTAGCAGCAAATTAGGTTATGCTCAACCATATGCTATCTAATCATTCCTTTATTTTTATTAATTTTTAAAAAATTGAAATAATCAGTGTTTTCTGCAATGACAGTCCTTTTCATAAGTCCAAAATGTCCAAACACTTGTAAGTTTTATTCCCTCATTTATTTGTGTACTATTTTCACGCGTACTTAGCTGAAAACATCTCCGGAGTAACCAAATACAGTCAGAAGTAACTCAGTATTAACAAACCTGTCTCAACATCTGCTTTATTGACTTGATCCTATACCTAAGTGCACATATGTTGCTCTTTCGCAGTGAAGGTTGAAGTTTTTAAGCGAACAGTAGCATTCAGGTCAGCATATTCACACAGCAATGATATCCATATATCAGATGTGATGGTAACTTGTAATCCAAAAATAAAGGAATCTCTTGCACAAAGTCTTAGGGCTGTTTTCCCAGCTCTGCAGGTCACTTTCCTTACTTCCCATCAGCAAACTTTCGTATTCCCTACTAGGAAAAAGTCTGAGTGTTCCCATTCTGACTTGTATCTCTTAGAGCCTATTTGTACAATTAATGAGAAAACATCCTATATGACAGAGGCCCTTAAAATATCTTTGTTTTCCTTGGATAACTGAATATTTGCATTACTGAAGAACTGTTTTCCCTTATGTTAGGGAAGCACTAGGGAACAGTAGTGCAGACACTGACGTAACTTGGTCTAAGATCGCACAGGCAGCTTTAGATGGGTCCTATCTGTGAAGAGCTTGCTGCACTTTGCTTCAAATACATAAAATCTGTTTTGAAATGGTTTGTTACAAGATAAGCAGAGTTCTAGCATGGACAGAGGGCAATGTTTGAGAAAACCTGTGCTGAGTAAATTTCAGATTGTAAACTTTCTAGACTGGGATGTATGAAATGTGAAGCTCTGACTGTGATTGAGCCTTGGATAACTCTTGCAATGAGAATGCTCTAACCCAGCAGTGCTGCTGGGTGGATCGGGTTTTAGGAGCTAAGAACTGAGACAGATAGTCATTCTGATGACTGGGTCCCAAGGGGCAGCGCTTGTCTGCTTGCTCCTCTCATGGCAGGAGAAAAACCCCAAGGCACCCTACAGTGCTGTTCTGGGATTTCCTGTTTTCAGGCTCCTCCTGTGAACTCAGGCTGCCATTAGGTACCGTTTAAAAATTAAAAACAAAAACAAACCTATGACGTCTTCAGAAAGCACATGGGATTAGAGGGGCTTTGTACTTAATATAGTAATCCTCTTTTGGAAATACATCTTAGAGGCTCAGCAGCAAGTTTCTGTTTGTTTCTTTAAGAATGAGATGATGTACAGTTTGTTTCTTGGCAATGCTGGTGGTGGCTGGTTTGTCAGCCAGGGCAGCTGATGCTCATGTCCTGTATCTGTAATAAAACAAAAGAGAACAGTGGTGGTGCCATTCCTGGAACAAGTGTGCTCCAGGCATTGATTGATTTTAGACTTTTATCACTCCTCTTCCTCCGCTCAGTTTGCTTTTCTGTTTACCAGTTTGGTTTAGTGGTTTTGTTTTGGTTTTGTTTGTTTGTCTTTTCTTTTTTTGAAACATTTTTATCAATACTCTTTGCTCCTTGGAGCAAAGTTTGGAGTGAGCAGTCAGCACCAGCATGGCTGCCTATTTAGCAGAGGCAGGTTAATGATCCTGGAGCTGCCAAGTGCACGGGGTGTTCCTCTCGTATCCAACCGAGGTAGCAGGTGGCTGAGTTGTGTCTGAGCTCCCCAGGCAGGGGGCACTGAGTGGGACTGCACCCAGGTCCCTGGGAGCCTGCTGCTGTCTCATTGCTGCTGGGCTGTGCTGTGCTCGTAACAGCTCTTCAGTTTTATGATGTACAGAAGAAAGGGAACACAAATTAATTAGTAGACTCTTCAAATTCTTCTTGATTCTGAGTGGGAGCAGCTCCCTGAAATGGCCTTGGAGTAGCTGCACTGTGTAAGTTGGGCAGTATTTTTCCTTCAGTCCTGAAATCATTAATTTAAGTGCAGAGGATCATAAAATCTCTCTCCTCTGTTCAGCATTCTGTATCTTCTGTTCATTTCAGAGGCTTTTAAATAATTTTGCTTTTTGTGAAGCTCTCCATTTTAACACAAGCACTGTAAAGAGTTTATTCAAACAGCCTGTGGCTGTATATGTATACGTGCATATATATATATATATATATATAAAGATATATATATGTATGTGCATGTAGTATTTTGGCATATTATTACCTCAGTGACATGGTTCAACAAAGCAGGAGTCAATCATCCCACAAACATCTTCTGTGACAGCATGGTGTGAGGCTCCTAAAACAATTCAGTGGAACCTGTTAGGTGCTGAAATACTGGCTGCTGTGTGCAGTGTTAAATAACAAAAAAGTTTTATTTTCCAGAATTTTCCCAAGTTTTTGCTCTCTTGGTCTTTTGGTTGTATAATATATGTATTTCAATGAAATTCATGGAGTGGAAAGGCTCTTCTGGCTGGGCAGAGCAGTACATCAGAGCACTGCTGCCACAGAGAGCACAGAGTCAGACACAGCAGCAGCGTTTGTCCCACGGATTCTTGAGGTCGAGGGCAATGTTTAGAGATAAATCACTGGACACAAGGTCAGCCTACGGCCTTCCCCTTCGGTTGTTTCAAGTTGTACCTGGAGCTGGTAAACAAGAGAGTAGGCTTCTTGACTGCCAAGAGAGGTTGTAGGAGAAGGCTGTTTGGGGAACCTGTGTTTCTCCATGAGCCAATTTCTCTGCTTATTGAGCAGAATTAATTGAGTGCAAACAGCAGCCTCAAGGGCAGTGTGAATGAGAGAGTGAGCTTGAGCTTTTTTGAGGCTGGTGGCCTGTTTTGAGGGAAAGAAGAACTTGCCCACTACTGTAAGAAATCCTTAGACTGGAACAGGGAGTGAGACCCATTAATGAAGTAATCACAAGTGCTGTCTGCTGTTGTATTCTTCTCTGAATTCAGTGGGAAAAAAAATTCTTGGCATCCTGATCTATCTCTGTCTGGTACAGTGATGGGCAAATTCTATATTGTGGGCTTGTTCAGAAGCTTTACAACTGGATCGGATAAATACAGAACAATACTTTTTAATGTCCTCTTTGTAGTAAACACCGGGAATTACTGCAGGTGTTGTGGTAGCATTATGGAAGAGATTGATATTTTAAAATGTAAGCATATACCTGCTACTATCCGATGGAATTTCTCAGACGTATAAAATAACATGCTAATATAAACATGGAAATGGACGAGTATCACATTTTTTGATTAATGAGTTGCTAGCAAGTTACTATTAATTACCTGGATCTGAATGGAGGAAGTTCAAATGGGCAACTGAGTCAAATGACAAAGTGATCTTATGTAAACTCATACATTTTATGTTTCTGTGTCACATGAAAGTGTCATGCATGCATTCATCAGCACCACAAGACGGAGGAGCAACTGCAGTTTTGAACTGCAAAGTATTGAGAATTTCTCAATTCTCAATTTCTCAATCTTCCTGATTGTCTTGCTGCATGTCCTACAGGATATGCGCAAGTGGTAGAAGTGCCGCTCTGCTACACAGGAGGCTCGAATCCTGGGGGTTGGACTCGATGATCTCTAAGATCCCTTCCAACCCGCACGAGACTATGATACTATGATACTATGATATGACCAAGACTACTTGGACTGTACTGATTTCTATTTGAGATTTTTATTTCTTGAATGAGAAATACTCTTAAAAACTGACTTTGTAGCTTAAGCTCAAAAGGGCCTGGTGTCCCTTTGCTGTCATCTTGTTTTCACATACTTATTTCCCACCCAGCTTGCCACACAGCACTACTGTAGTGATTAGCTAATGCTGCCACTTCCCTCCTAGTTAGATGGAGGTCCCAAGCATTTCTGCAATGCAACTATTCTTATTTCACTCTGGGGCTGAAAACCCAGGGATGAAAGACTGTGTGTTGTCTCCTGAAGGCTGCTTGCTTGTGCTGAATAGGACTGTACTGTCACTAGAAGTGACTTTGTTTGGATGTGCTTAAATTTCAGCCCTCATTTCACAGGGACATATACATTTCTGATGGAATGACTAAATGCCTCATGTGTTAGTCAGCCTGATCTGAAAATCAGAAACTGGTGACAAACCAATACCCTACCTATTCCTAGCTGTAGAAAAAAAGAATCCCAAAAAAGGCATTGTATGAAAGTGAATTTCATCAGTGAAATTTCTCCCTGTCCTCCTCTGAAGCACTTGCATCCAGCAACACTTTCTCTCTGGAGGTAGAATAGAACTGGATGCAGTTCATTTAGAGGGGTGACAGCACTTGGCAGTGTTTCCTGCAGAGAGCTGGTGCTGGCACATGTTTGAGGACCCTCTGCCCTCCTCCTGTTCACACACTTGTGCAGTGTTTGGTCCCTAACAAGGCAAAGGCAGCAAATGCCTAACCAAAATTTGCTGCCATCGTCCTGTCAGATTGGCTGCAGTATATGTAAGTCTGAGCAGGGAAACCCTCTGGCAAGTCACAGATGTTAGATGTACCCAAGTGATGAGATACTGAGCTGAAGGCCGTGTGGGTGGAATTTGACAGCAGAAACTGTCCTTGTCCAGTGTTTGTCACTCATGCTAACCGTTGTCTTTCTTGTTCTCTTTTCTCTCCAGGAACGAGTGGAATATCTCTTTCTCATAATTTTTACAGTGGAAGCATTTTTAAAAGTAATAGCATATGGACTTCTCTTTCACCCCAACGCTTACCTCCGCAATGGCTGGAATTTACTAGATTTTATAATTGTGGTAGTAGGGTGAGTACCAGCATCATGTTTTTGAATACACTGTACATCTTGGGACACTGGGAACCTTTGGGAGCATGAAGGTGTATGAGGTTTGGAACATCCCTTATAGGTGATGTGAGGGGTTGCTCTCCATCTTTTTCTCTCTACCACATGTTGTACCAAGTGTTACTGAACAATCTGAAAACACAGTTAATTCCTGCTGGTCCTCTGTAGGTGTAACTTGATTCATGCTGATTTCAGTGCATAGCAATGACTTACCTTAAGGCAAATAAACAAGGACTGACATTCAGTTGACGTACATTTTCTCTCTGGTATCTCTTACTACTTAGACTTTCCCAAAGCTTTCAGTAGTTTGCAAGATATGGAAATTAAACTGCTCTTTTTGTAATGGATAAAAAGGGAAAGCAGTGCAAGTAAAGTGCTTTAACACATTTGTGGTAGAAGAAAATCCCTTTATTTGCAAGTCTGTGTGAATATTAAAGAGAAATATCTAAGTAGAATTCATAAATTAACAATGGGATTTAATAAGAAATAAGTTCTGTGATCTTGTGAATTTCTACTCTCTCATAAAGAAGGATGAAAATTTTAAATCTCAGGTTTTCATTTTCAGAAACAACAACAACAAAAAAAAAGTTCATTAGTTCAATCACACTGTTCTGATGGTGATCTCAAGGCTTTTGATTTGGATGATTTTAATGCTTTAACCTTTTTAAAGACTAGGTTTACTACTATGGATCACATTTCCACTTTATGCTACAGTCTCTGTGTTTATCAAGCTTGGCATTTAATTTGTTAGAATAAAAACAAAATAAAGAACCTTCCACTTTTTTTTTTTCTTGCTGAGAGAAAGAGATAAATAAGGTTTTTGATTTGTGATTGTTGAATGGAAGGAATGAAGAATAAACTACCCCAAAGAGAAAAGGTATTTTTTCTCCTGAGTAATTGGTCCCACCCTCCCACAGCTCCATTATTAAAGAATGTCATCGCCCACAAAAACTTTCAGTCTTTCCACCTCTTTCCCAAGGAAACTCTGCATCAGAATCACAGAATCATAGAGTGGTCTAGGTTGGAAGGTTTCATCCAAGTTCCAGTCCCCTTCCATGGGCAGGGCTGCCATCCAGCAGCTCAGGCTGCTCAGGGCCCCATCCAACCTGGCCCTGAGTGCCTCCAGGGATGGGGCGCCCACTGTTTCTCTGGCCAACCTGTCCCAGGGCTTTATTCTGCCCTCTGAGTGAAAAATTTCCTCCTAACATTTAACTTAAATCTCCCCTCTTTCAGTTCTTTTAGTTTAAAACTACTCCCCCTTCCCTTATCACTATCTACCTGTCTAAAAAGTTGTTCTCTCTTCTGTTACTAGGCTCCTTCTAAGTACAACTCCAAGGTGAAGCATTAAAAAGGGCACTCTGAGTCATCAGTGTTCCTTGTAATTTCTGCTCCTAATCAAAGTTCAACTTGACCATTTTTGGGCTGGTCCCAAATAGATGTTTCAGCAAACTGCTCTGTGCTACTGGTTCCCTACTGCTTCCTGCAGCCAGGGCAAAATGTGATGAAGCACTGGAACAGGTTGTCTAGAGAAGTTGTAGAAGGCCAAGCTGGATGTGGGTCTGGGCAGCCCGGTCTGGTGGTTGATGACCCTGCACATGGCAGGAGGGCTGAAACCAGATGATCATTGTGGTCCTTTTCAACCCAGGCCATTCTATGGTTCTATGAAAACTGGGTGGAAGGAGTTTCTACTGAGGGAAGAGAGAACAAGTCAGCACCAATTGTTATTCCCAAGACATCGCCCACTCAAAGTGGGCATAGCTCCTCTGTTTGCAGCAGTGCCCAGTTTCATTTGTCCTTCATTCCTACCCACAGCCAGAAGATTGCATAGCAAATTAGTAATTGGAAATTGGCAAATCCCCAGCCCCCCTCCCCTGTCATTGTTGTACAATTCTGTAGCTGGTTCTACCTTTGAATGTCAGACATCTCACGTGCCTCAGGATCACTGCTCGGTGAAGAAATATTGGAGAACAGAACTCCTATGATTATGATTATTTCCTTTTCATATCTATGAGAAAGACTTTTTAAAGTGAGGTCATATGTTACCTCTTCTTCTTCCATTGGTATGCTAGAGAGCAAGAAATCACAGGGTAGCATTATATCTAGTTTAAGTACAGTCCTTTTCAATTTTCCTTCCAAGGCAGTTAATCAGCAAGATGATATACAGGCTAAAATTAATTCCCCTGCCAATAATGACAGAAGCTGCATCTCTCAGCTCTTGTACCCTCTCTTGCCTCCAGCAGCTCTCAGTCTCAAGATAGGGAACAAAAAATGTAACTGGGGAGGGATTACACAGAGTAATAAACATGGCCAAGACCCCATGGTCTCTGTTAAATAGTAACAATCTCAAGTGACAGATTCCACTTCAAGGCCAGATGGGTCCCTTTGATGTTTATCTGTTTGAATTCTCTCCTACACTGCCACAGCCTAACCCGGTGTGCTGCTTTTTTCTCTCCACGAGCCCTCTGCAAAATCTATGTGGCAATGCCATCTGTTCCTGTTCCACCCTGTCTTCTTCTCCTGGGGGCTGTCTGAAACACCTCGGTGACATCATGTTTAAATTTCAGTGACATTTCAATAGTTTGTTAGAGCGGAAGCCCCATGGGAAAGAAAAAATATATATATACAAGAGTGGGAAAGTGAGGTGGAAGAAAAGTGCAGAAATCAAGGCTTTTATCAGCATTTCTTTGTGGCACCACTGATGAAAGTACTGGAAAAAGCTGAATGATTTGGGCATTGTTGTAGCACTGGGCAGAGAGGGGTTATCTGGCCTGGGAGGTGAGGAACAGCATGACAGTAATAATAGAAGCATCAAAAAAAATGACCATGGTAACCGCTGTATGTGCTTGTTCTGCCTCAGGCCTCATTTTCATTTTCAGTGGTGATTGTTTTAGAGAGTCTAGCTGGGAAGTATTTCATATATTGATGAAAGTTAAAGGAACAAAGGAAAATACATGTTTTAGATACTTTGTTCATCTCTCAATCCACTTAGTATATGCCACTTACTACATGTGATTGTCCCTGTGTATGGGGCACTTTTGAGACCAAGGTGCAGTCTTGACAGTATTATATTCAGTTTTGAGCCCCCTCACAGCAGGAAGGATATGGAATTGCTGTAAAGAGTCCAGAAAACAAGAGTAATGAGAAGCAGCTACATGAGCTGAGCTTGTTTAGTGTGGAGACAAGGAGGCTGAAGAAAACTTCATCACCCTCTACAACTACCTTAAAGCAGGTTACAGTGGGAAGGTGACAGTTCTTTTTCTCAGGTGACAAGTGATAGGGTATGAGGAAATGGCTTCAAGTTGTGCCAGGGAAGGTTTAGGTTGGAGACGGCGCTCAGGCATTGGAATAGGCTGCCCAGGGGGGAACTGGTGGAGTCCCCATACCTTGAGGTATTTGTGCAGCATGGATGTGGTTCTCAGGGACACAGTTTCATCTCAGCTGATGTAAGTGGTAGTTGGACTTGATGATCTTATGGGTCTTTCCAGCCTAAAAGGTTCTATAATTATCATAGAATCATAGAATCATAGAGTGGTTTGGGTTGGAAAGGGCCTTTAAGATCATCCAGTTCCAGCCCCCCCTGCTATAGGCAGGGACACCTCCCTCTAATACCACATTGTTCAAAGCCCCATCCATTAGATCAATTAAGACCCATTAGATCAATTTAATTATAATTTGTTTTATCTTGAGAAGATAAAGCAGCATAACTGCCTTCCTTTACATTAAAACATACAAGACAATAGAATAAGAGAAACATGGTGATGTGTAGGACCAAGTGTTAATTCTAGGAAGTGAAGACAACTGCTGTGCTTTCAGGAGAAAGGATGCACTTTAGACCTGAGTGCTTATAACAGCTTATCATTCTTGCAGTGCAGGAGATCTGTTTATTCATCAGTTAAGTCTTTTAAAGCTTGATTCTAGCTTGCCTTTAAGTAGCCTATGACCTTGCTATAGCTATAGCGATACCATTAAATACTACTTTGAAGAAAAATGTCTGTCTGTGGGTATCAATCAGAGGCTCTGTGGATAAGAACATTATTAGTTAAGAGTAGAGATCACACCCATAAGCTACCTAATGAGGCACAACCCACAAGCACTGACAATTAGTCAAATTGTTTCTTGTAATTTTACTGTTCTTCTTTTGGAAAACATAAAACTTTCAGATAAAACAGCCATGTCCTTTACCATTAGGCTGCTGGAGGATATTTCTCTTGAGAAAAGACTAGCTTGACAATGTTGTGTTACAAGACTGTCTGCCTTTCCTGGCAATGCTGAGATTTGTCTGCCAAGCACAGTCTTTCTCCAAGGACCCATAGCTTCTGCAGGTAAAAAGGTGTCATAATTTGAAAGGCAGACTTACTTGGGAAGGTAATCAGCAAAGGTATTTGGTACAGATCTGAAATTCAGAACAGACTGGAAAACATGATTGCAATATATCTTCCTGAAGGCCTCTGGGGAGTTTCTAAAGGGTGGGCCCAAACACTTCTGCACTGACAAATCACAGGTGAATTGCAAAGCACGGTGAAAATAAAAATCACTATAGCGTACTATTTACTTATACCTATGAGGATTCTTTCAGCTGTGTTTTTCTGCTGATTTTGGCCTTATGAATACCAAGCTCTCTGTTTCCTTTTTATATTCTGGAGGCCCTTGACAGGTTCTTTTTTATGCTTTAAAAATCAGCATGCCTTCCTCATAGAGGAAATGAAGAGTTGTAGAGCAGGTTGCTGCCCTGTCATGCTGCTGTTGGAGTCATCTATCAAAGAAAAAATGTTTTAGATGTTTAAGAAGGAAGAAAAGAAACAGAAGAATATGAGAAAGTGGAAACAGTGACGCCAGCTTCATATGTCATGAGTAGGTCTGAATCAAACAGAAGTGTCCTGTGCCCATACACACATTGTGTGTGATAGAAATGTGTTTTCTGCCTATCAGATGAATTTAGTAAGGTGTAGTCAAGTCACAGATGAAATTCAGAAACCGAGATGTTGTTAATTGCACTTCAATATCCTAATGAAAAAGGGGCACGAATTTAGCATGGCAGAAAGTAGCTGGAAGGACATAAGATCAATTTCTGAATTCTTTCAAAAAATAGAAAAGAAGAAAAAGTGAAGATTTTCATTGACCACAAGAGCTCAGCCTGCTTGCATTTTTATATTGTCCAAATTTTGATTTCTGTGTGTGCACAGAATCCTCTTACACCTTGCTTGCAGCCTGCATTTCAGCTCTGCTCCCACTGAGATCAGACAGAAAGAACAGGATTTTGCTCCACAGTACCTTTTCCTACAGATTTTCATTGCAAAGCAGGCTTTCCCCCACCACAAACAGAAAGTAGAAGGACTCTGGCCTCATAGTTTATACCAGTAGCTTAACATCCATCTGTCTGTTTTAGGACTGGAAAGCAATTATCTTACAAACTAGGAAGACTAAATAGAGACTGTAGAAACTACAAACTGTATATGGGTTGTGGGTTTTCCTCCTAAAAGAGGATGATGGAAGAGGTAGTCAGAAGACTTACCTTTCTTCTGTGTCTCCTCATCTGTATTATTTCTAAACAGGTCTTATTTTTTACTCTGGATCATAACAAAGTTCAGACAGAAAAGCATGTGGTGGATGTCATCTCTGAGCCATAGATCTGCCCCTACCCTAACTCAGGAGGAGTAAGGGAGGACAGGGTGTCATCTAAATTTGGAGAGAGGAATAGAGATTCTCTAAGCCAGATTGGACACAGTATAGAGCCCAGTATAGGGAGGGAAGAGTGAAATAAATGATATTTTGGTATTAATGAGATGTTAAGCATGGGGCAAATGTGTTAAAGCAAGACTAGCAGGAGTAATGCAATTTGAGATTAAATGTGGGTTTTTAAAAGCAGCAATAGCTGCAAAGTTATTCCTGACAGAGTAGGCAGTTCCGTGTGGGATAGCGTGTTTAGCATGTCAGTACTGGAGCATACAACAGGGTTACGAGGTCTGCAGCAGAGCTGCACTGATCTGAGAAAGCAGGTTCTGGCTCCAGAGAAATGAGTTGCTTTGCCTTGTTGTTGTATCTTTTGTATCTTTAATTTAGAACATGTGTAGCTTTTCTTAGCATTCAGAATTCTAGAGCAGTCCATGGTTTACTCACTGCATGAGTGGCTGTAGAAATGCCCTTGATGCCAGCTGCTACGAGCTGCTGTTTGGTAGAAAGTAGGTCCAACAATACTGGGGAGCAAGGAGACTGGACCCTCAGTCATGCATAATTGCTGACCCAGAGTTCTGTGACATTCTTTTCTCAACCTTGCAAGGCAGCTAAAAAGCAGCATAAGAAATCTTTTGCAGTGAATTCTTTTTCCTCCAGAGGATCCCAAGAGACTGGGACTGTTGTATGGGAATGTCAGTCATCATCTAGTATGGGAATTGTGTTGACTAGGAAGATAGAAATGTTTAAATAAGAAGTAGAGCACATTTCTAGAGCTTAATCACTAGCTTTCTGGAAATATATTAAACCAAATTTGACCTACAGTGTTTCTATTATGAAGACCAGCAGAAAATTGCGACTCTGCATAGTCTGTATACACAGTTCAAGGAATGCATACGTTCCAATAATTCATGTTCCTTACATCAGCCCTTGTTTATCGCTCTCTGTGGTGTCTGTAGTCAACTCAATATTTCTGATAGGCTCTGTTTTTGTCTTCTCTGCATCCTGCCTCACAGTCTGCAACACCTACAGCCTCAGCATCCAACCTCCCCCTACGCGGTTTTTCCCACACTTGTTACCTAGTTGTTAAATCTCTCTGCAGTGCCTGAAGTTGAGGCTTTGAATAGATCCAGTTAGGAGTTCCTCAGTCACAGATGACAAGTTTTATAAGACTCTCTATATGAAATTAAAAACAAAAACAAGCTGCTTAAGAAACTAATTTCACATTTGCACCTCACTAATCCATCTCTTTCTGTGGTTTAGTGCTGGGAAAAAGTGTTGGCTTAGATGCTTCAGTAAATGAATCCTTTTTCTATTCAGGGCAAGCTCCCTATATTTGCTGCCCTATCAGTAGGCTGTAAGCAGACTGCAGGGATCAGAGCTCCCTGCAAAGCAATCAGGCAGCTCAGTCTCTGCTTTACATGCAGTTTGGGGGCTCTCTGTGGAGTCTGCCAGTTAAGAATGTAGATAATGAGATCCTGACAGAGGCACTGCAGACTGCGGTGTCTGGGAGACAAATCAGCCAGCACTCAATCCAGGGCACTTCATCCAGGCTGCTGCCTGCATCACAGGCGGCTTCTTAAAGTTACATCTGGTGCTTCCATGGCATGCTGTGGGCCATGGGGTCTCTGCCACTTGCAGGCAAGGTTTTCTGCAGAGTACCAAACATCCATTTAGACTGGAACAGCTTTTACATTCACTGAATTTGGCTGGGTTCAAGTCTATGACTTTGAGGCTGAAAGCAATGTTATTAACAAAGTCGTGAGGAATCCATACTCCCCCAGAGGTTCCAGTGTTTCACCAGAAACATGGAAGCTGCTTCCTGACAGCTAATTTATTAAATCAAACACTTACTAGTGCATAGGGTGAGCCTTCATCCCTTTCATAGAAGAAAATTGTCTTTCCTGCCGTACTCTACATTTTCAAATGTGTTTTGATGGAGGCATCAAAACATCCTTAAAACAGCTACTCCTACTAGTCAAGTTAAAATACTTGGACTGGTATAATAAAATATTCTAATCATGAGACTCCTACAGTTTTGCACTTTCCATAGCCACTGCATCAAGGGATTTACAAATGGGTACATAAACACATAATCTGAGCACACTCTCTTATCTAAAAATGTGCACCTTGAAGGAGCCCTAATTTTTAAACCTAGTTCTACCTGCAGCGACCTTGGTGAATCTTAATTCCTTGTAAAATGAGTGACAGATAATTAATTATTGAGTTAATGATGAATGATGACTCCTTCCCCAGGGTGCATGAGTGGTTAATAAAGATAGCAAAATATTAGCAGCAGAAGGCGTAATAGACAATTTGTGGTTTCTTGCCTTTCCACTCAACTTCCCGTGAGTATGTCCTCACTGTAGGCTGCCCTCCAAACCTGACCACATACACATTCATCATGAGACATTGCCAAGATGGTCACACCTTCATATGCCAACAGGCAGACAAGTACAGCTGGCCAAAAAGAACCTTTGGGCTGAAGGAGGAACACGTCATGTTTATGTCTGTTCCAGAAGTCAATGTTTTGCAAATGGCAAAGGCATCACCGTTAGGTGATTGCATATGGGAAGAGTCTGTCTCTCCTCCACCATATGTGAATGTTGAGTGAGATGTGTGGCACTCTTCACAGGTCTGTGAGATAGCTCATGTGATATGATGATGATCTCTGTTCTTGTTTAGCCCAAGACTTGCTGTCTGCCTACAGCTTGTTTCTTTTCTTTTTACAGGCTTTTTAGTGCAATTTTAGAACAAGCAACCAAAGCAGATGGGGGGAATTCAATAGGAGGAAAAGGTGCCGGATTTGATGTTAAAGCACTGCGGGCTTTCCGAGTATTACGTCCCTTACGACTGGTGTCTGGAGTCCCTAGTGAGTAACATCAATGTTTTAATTATATGTATGTCTATGGAATGAGGATGGGGTAATTTGTAAAGCAATGTTGAATTCAAACGAATGTAACTTTGTGGTAAACATGATATTAATATATTAATCAAAAAGGATGAACAGACCAGAGCAGAAGGCAATGGAAATTTCATGGTGTGTCAGGTGTGATTGTGCAACCTTCATAAATAAAGGAGGTGAGAGATCAAAGAGTTTCAAACTTTTGAGCGAAAGATCCTTTAAGCAGTTATGAAGTCACGGTGTACTACTGTTGGCATTATATATTCCTGACCTTGGTGGAAATGCTGTATGAACATTTGTGTTGGTTCTGGGGAGAGGAGTTACTTCATAAATATTGCATCTTCTTTTTATGTGGTGTAGTTGGCTAGGACAATTTAGAATCAACAGGACACAGGCCAATTATATAGTCACGTTCCATGTCTTATATGCTTAAATTATTTCTAATGCTTCTGAGGAGGTCCTCAAGCAACTTTAAAAAGTTTACTATTCATTTTCTTATTTACAGCAAACGCATGGGTAGCTACAAATCTGGTAATTCTATTGTGGAAGTGGAAAATGTACATCACAACATGGGAAGATTATATTGTTTACCTTGAGAGTTTTAGATGGGATGTATAGTACTTTTAGAAAGATGGTTAGTTGAAAGCTGTCATTGTCTTCCTTATTCATAGCAATGAGTGATGCAGAAAGAGGAAGGGAGTTAATCTTCAGAAGAGCCGTGGAGAGAGCTTTGTTTATTTTTATTTGGGGAGCCTGCTAGTTTGATATGTTAAAGTACTTCGAACCTCAGTCATAAAAAAACATAGAATGAAGTTACCATAAATGCTGTGTTGTTAGCTTAAAAATGATTCATTTGATTTAAAAGAAGTGTGAGGTTCTTTGGTGTGTTTTCTGATCCAGTAGGTCATATCACAGTCACGTCTTCAGGCTTTTTCTCCACAACCATATAGGGTAGAAATTGTTTAAATGAAAGGTGAGAATCTCTGTGGGAGGAGCTGAATCATTAATAAAAGAAATTAATGACACTATTATTTGGTCTTAATGTAGTCATTTGTTTCATACAGTTGCATACACTGCAATACCTTCAGTTAGTGCAGAATGCAAAATCTTTTTTGGCAGGATTTGTCTCACAAAGTTTAGTCTACTCCAGTACCCACTTAATTCCTGACTGTAAACAAAGGTTTTGTTGTTCTTTCCATCCCCTTCTCTCAGTTTTTTGGCACTTACTAGTTGTGTGTCTGCTCAGTGGTAAGTGGAAGATGCTCAGATTTAAACATCTGTGAACTGGAGCACTCTTGATGAGATGCTGCTGGCTGTGGGATGTGCTTTGAGAGTGGTTCTGGTGTGGGCTGAGCTTAACTACCCTTATACTTCTTGTTCTTTCAGAGAACATTCTATCTTCTTCAAGGAAAAGGGGTTTTGTCTGCTCAAAAGTGTCCCAAGACTTCAGGAGTAGTAATGAGTTATGTCCCTTGGGCATGTAAGCAAGAATACTCTACAGAAGAGAACTGTCCCTTTACTCTATGCTTGAAATTCATCTGATATATCACCTGTGAGGGCAGTAGTCTTTGCTGGATCCTTTTAGAGGACTAGGGGAAGCTGAGAGAGCCACATCTCATGTAATTCATATCCATATTGTTTATATGGTTTCAGTACCAGCATAACCTGTCTAATGGCCCATTTGTGGATTTTCTTATTAAGCATTTAATTTGCAGCAGAACAGAGGCAGGGAGCCTGGTGCACAATAGCATATATCTAGTCTAGGCAGTGAGATACCAGTCCAGTATGAAATGGAGATTGAGATCCAGATCTAATTACCACTATTGTGGAAGAAAAAATATATATATATATATGAAGCACATGGTGAATTTTTGCATGCAAATCTTAATCTCATCTAAATTGGGGTTGGAAAATGGGTTGTGTAAGGTGGAGAGATTGGCGGGTGGTGTGGGAGCTAGGAGAATGGAGTCACTTTTTTCTGAGTCAAGAAGAGTTTGTGTGAATTTTGTATTTCTGGCTCAATTCAAAAGAAATAATCCAATTTAAGAGGAGCATCTTTTGTATTCAGATTCAAGAATTAATGACCTGTTCCAGAATATTGAGAGTTTCCACGAATGTTGTCAGAAGTGGAGGAATCAACATGTGAATTGGCCTCTAGAGTAAATTACTGATGTCTGCATTTTGCAGATGGAGAAAAAGAAGCAAAAGTTCAAGGTTTAACACTTTCAGAAGTGGCTTCTAATTCTCTGTGTCACATGCTGACTACCAGTGCAAGATACCTGGGTTGGCAAGAATATCTGAGAGCTTCAGATGGATAGGTAGAGGGCATTAGGATCAGAACTAATAATTCATTTTCTCTAAGTCCCACCTATGCTGGGTAGCAGAAAAAAAATCAGGACTGTTAAGATCAGAAAATGGTTCATCTGCAAGCAGAAAAGTTAGTTCACCCACATGTAGACGGATAGGTAATGGTACTGTTGGTATTCTTAGTTAGGATCAAGCTGTCCCAGATGCCAGATTAATTTAGGGCTTCCCAAAATCAAATGGGTTTGAGGTCATGAATTCAGCAAAGCCTGAAGACTACATCAGGATGACTGTTGTAGGGCATAAATACTCCATAGTTTTCAAGAGAACAAATAACAGTTTTATTCCTTGTGGGTATATGAGTATTTGCAAGACCACTTGTCACAAGGAAGGCAATGGACTGTTTATCTAAAACACGAGAGAGATGTTTTGTACCCAGGTCTGAAAAGCATCATGGGAGAAGCTTTCATCAGAAGTACTGAATGTAATGTCTTCGGGTTCTTGTTGCTTTTAAGTATCCATAAATTTCTAAGCAGTGCAGGAGGGACTGATTGTTTCTCTTGTGTTGATTTTTTTAATTAGGATTTTTAGTTCCTTTCCTGAAAATATTATTTGGGGTGAGAAGTACAGTTTTTATTGTGATTATGAGAGGTTTATTGCGGAGCAGGAGGTTAGGTACTTCCCAGAGGTCTTGTCCCAGTGCTAACAGATAGTGAACAAAATAGAAGTCGAAAGGGATAATTGAGCAACCTCTTTTATTACAATTATTATCATTAACTGTTTTCAAAATCAACACACTTCTAAAAAGGCAGTCCACTCCCAATCTGTTATGCCTGGAATTAGTTAAATTAATGGTGAATATTTCCAACAGCTTATGGATGACATAAGTTCTAAAGTGCTAAGTCAAGCTCAAGAATTAGACATAGCACTTTAGATCTTTGATGTGCAGGCCAGACTGCTCTGTTCAGCTATTTTGTTATGGTAATATTAACATAATTTTTGCAGCATGTACTTTATTTCAGCATACTTTCTGTTGTACAAAAGCAGCTTTCTAGTTAAAAAACAAAAATAAAAACCCTCACATGTGCAACTAAGCATCCATCTTAACATGGCATTATATACTGGTTCGAAAAAGGAGAGAGAAGGGAAACAATTTCCAGGATGGACTTCAGTAGACAAGTGCAAAATCAGCATGTATACCAAGCCTTAATTGCTTTAGTGTCTTGGAAACTGTTACCCAACATCTCATTTGGCAGGGGTAAAGTATTACAAGGCTTTCTAGGGACAGTGTTGAATCAGTGGCAGGCTCTTGTATCTCCATTTTGCATTATTAAATATTTCAAAACTTATTTTAAACATTTTGTTCTAGAGGAGGGCAAAAAAAAATGGCATCCAATTTGGTAGTGAAGAAGCATGATCCAATTAAAAAAGAAAATCACTCCTGACTATTGGAAAGGGCAATCAGTTACTCCTACACATGCTAACTCATGCCCATTTAACTTATTAAATTCCTCTTCTATCCCCTTTATTCACACTGCTCAATTATGTCACCTCATTCACTCTGTTCATCCTCTCTATCTTGTACTTTGTCTTCATGTAACTGCATTGTTGCCACTAGTTATTGCCTATCTGACGTGTGCCAAACTTAATTTATGAGCTCTTCTACATAACTTGAAAGCCACATAATCTGATCAGTATGTGTTATGCTCCATAGTTGCATTTTCAATGAGATCTTCTGCTGACTGCCGACTTATGTTGGCAGAAGAACATGATATCGTTACCAAAGCTAGAGAGGAAACTTGTCTGTTGCACTAGAAGAAAAACGTGCCACCTTTTCTTCATCCCTGGTTGTGTTTAAGAGCCGTTTGGATGAGGTACTTAGGGATATGATTTAGTGTAGAGTTTTTAGAGTTAGGGTACTGGTTAGGCTGCTGTTGGACTTGATGATCTCAAGGTTTTTTCCAACCTGGGTAATTATATGATTCTTCATGAGTGCTTAGAGATGGCTACTACTTACATGTATTTAAATAACTAAGTAGAACTACTGATTTTTCAGAATGGTTCTATTGTAAAAGCCCATGATTACTTTGAGTTCCTGTGAAACGTAGGCATCTTCAGACAAAGCGAATGGAAAACTTAAACATTTTTATATTTGACCATTATGATTAGTCCTCATTTGTTGAGAAATGCTCTTCTCTATTAAACTCACATTGCTATCGCAGTCCTGGCAATGTTTTCTGCTCCATATTCATTGAAGTGTTTTCTCATTACCAGTCTTCTTCCATCCCCATCCCAAACTCTCTGACATTATCCAGATTATTTCTTTGAACTCTGTGATATGTAGCAAAGTATTCTGTCTTTACTTGTGATGTCCTGATAGATTTGAGTCATTCCAGTATGCAGATCACCCCATGCAACAATGAAAAAAAACAGAGATCAAAAAGAAAGAAGAAAAGAAATGCTGCTAAGCATTCTATGAAAATAATAATGGATGAGGAAGGTTTGGCCATTGAGAGAGGCTGTATTGGCAAAGTCATCTAGCTGCATTTGTTATTTGTCATATTGTAGGCACGTAAAGCAAGGAAACCCGAGGAGTAACAATTCAGTCTGGGTTTTGTCTGTATGGGACACTGCACTAGGTACATTCTGCATACTTAATTACAGTCAGTTTGAGGGGAAAAGGAAAAAGGTTTACCAGTGCTTAAAATTGTTTAGGCTATAGTCCATGTATTCCAGTGAAGGTTGTTGTGAACTCTAAAATTGGCAGCATTTCCTTTTTTTTCTTTTTTAAGATGTATTATTGAATCTAATAATTTCAAATCATAGGTAGATTCTGTCTGTATAGTCTCATAATTCCCAAAGCACCACAACAATAGAAAAATATGAGGGGACTTGTAGTGAAGTGTAGAGTAATTACAGGATTTAAGACAATAAAGTCAGGTCAAACTCACCATTGCAGTTCTCTTAATGTAAGGCTTAGCAAAGCCTCTGTCTCATGCTTGATTTTCATCCAGGAAGCTGAATTTGCTCTTGAAATTTATTTTTTTTTTTAAAAAAAAAAGGAGTTTTGTTACTTGTATATCTGAAGACCACTTAGTGCTGAAGGCAAAAGTCTTCAGCTACTCTTGATTTAATGGCAGTGTACCCAGCCAGTGGGAGAACAGACATAATGATTTCTCTTGGGTACAGTCCTTGTCAAGATGAATCTGTTTACAGGACAAATTGAACTCGAGTTTAATTGTTGCAGTCTCAAAGCCATGCTAGCCAAAGAGTGGGGAAGGCAAAACCAGTAAATAAGGATCAAGCATCATGCAGAATGCCTAGTTCCTGCTGCAGACCCACATTGCTCCTGAACCTCCACATTCTGTCTGTCCTGTACAAAATGGGGAGAATGAAATGATCATTTTTTAATAACCTTTGAATTCCACTTTTCCTGGGGGGATTCATTCTTCCCATTTGTAGCGCTGTGTCAACTTGGATGTGCCAACCCAATGTGCCAGCCTACTTTGCTGGTGGGCGAGGATGGGGCATACAGAAATTCTGTGTGTTCACAGCTCTTTCTGTATCTCAGTGTGTAACTTGTGGCATTTATCTTATTCTGTTCCCTGTACCTGCCTGTCTTGCCTGTGGCTGCTCTTCTGCTTGGTCCCTCAGTTCCTGACCCAGCCACTGAAACAGCACAACTGAATCTATTGCAGAGACTCTTTTATGGTCATTGAAAGAAACATGCCCAGTATGGTTATTTGGCTTGCATTGAGTTTTTGGGGGGTTTTAGTTGAATGCAGAATCAAAATTTTTCACTGTATTTGCTGCTTTCCAAGCAACCCAAGAAAATTAACACTGCTCTGTATAGCTGGAGAAATAATGTAATTGAGGTAATAAATACAGAATTCAAGAAATCCAAAATTACATGTCTTTCAAGTACCAGGCATTTTCTTTAATATGGCAAAGAAATGTGAACTGTTGCCTATTTCTATTAATTGAATTGCATATACAAAGTCTTAAGTTTTAAGAAAGATACTAACTAGCAGTCAGGAAGATGATTTCTTGTCAAAAATGTATGCTTTTGGCAAAGTGAATTTGACAGTCATCTGTTTTGCATTTATACAGTGTCACTAGTGGAGATAGGGGCTTAAGTTCATCCTCTTGATGCATATGTAGTTATAGTATAAATACCATATGAACAGAGAAATCTGTGTTGTCTTCCATGGATGGGATACAAAATATGAGAAGGATCCTGATCAAAGTTTCCAACTTGTGAAAGGTTTGTGCATGAATACCTGAGAACAGAGTTATCAGGAGCAGACCATAACCTTGGCATGTGACAAAAGTCATTGACAACAGAGAGAATTGCTGCAAGTAACTTCAGGCAAAATTTGCCTTAAACTTTGCTGTCATTGCATTTAATCACATCAGTGACTGCAAAGTCCAGTTCTTCTCATTCCTCTTGGGCTCTAAAAGCTTAAAAAATCATGCTCTTCTGTTGACTTCTTACAAGCTTCTCCACTCTTGAACAAAACTTCTCAACCATCTGTACCATCTCTCCAGCACATACGACACTGTGCGAGGACAATTTGCACCACCTTCCCCGTGTTATTGCCTAGCTGTTTTTAATCTCAAGTGGCCAATTTGTTGTGCTTTCATTGCAAATGGGAAAGGAGTGGGGGAAAAAAAAAGGAGAGAACAAACTGAACCAAACATTCTCATTAAACTTATTTCTTCACATTTTACTTAAAACTCTAGGCAGACTTGCAAGTCTTTTGTTTGCCTAGGTCACCATTACTCAAGGGAGTAATTTGATTCTAGCGCTGCATCTCCCTTAGGTAAAGATCATTCCTGGGAGCAGGATTTACACAGTAAGAACCTAATGCATGTTTCTTTGTGTGTACAACCTGCGGAATAGTGACATTTCATAATTTTTGGCAGATAAAGGTTAATTCTGTGTACCAAAAAGATGACCTTGTCTTTACAAAGAATATTACTCACAGGTACAGTCTTCTTGTAATGCAGGTTTCTCTCATATTTAAGGAATGCCACTGAAGACAGAAGAGTATTTATTATTTGATCTCTGCTATGCAGCTCTTTTAAATATAGCACTAACTACAAATGTACCCAATAACTGTGTCAGCCTTATCCTACCAATGTCTGCTCATGCTGGCATGATCATTCAGCATGCCTGCAAAACAGAGCCATAGGACCACATCAAGGTTTAGACAGTCCCTCCCAACTGAGGAAAATAAGCCCCACACTGATACCAAAGACATGAAGATAGTCGAAGAATCCTAGCTTGGCTAAGTAGGATGGTTTTCATAACTGCTGTAGATGGATTAGACTCTTCCTAGCACCATTTTTTTCATTCTTCAAGTAGTGCTAAGGGGTCTCATTTAAGATAATGGGCATGAGGTACATCTATGTGAGAGAGTCCCTGCCACCAAGATGGTTTTCCTACAGTGTCTGAAAATCTAATTATGCCATCCATCTATCCTTCCAAGAACGGTTTCCATTGTTGTTTGCATATACTTTTGCCTGGACTGTTAAGAAGCAGTAGACATGTGGATTGGCTTCCAGTTATTCCCTTGTATATACTGACTGTTGCTGTATCCCTTCTGGGTGAGAGAAGATATTGCTGTTTCAGATCAAAAGAGTAAGGATATCATCTGATCTGTTTTCTTCTTAAATTCTTTCCCTGATGACATCTCTACTGCATCTGATGTCCCAAGCTTTACATCAAGTGGTGCTTCATATTTTTATTCCAGTTGGCTAAATTTTGCACTGCTTATTCATTTAAGAGCTCATAAGGAATGATTTGAAGACTTTTGTCCTTTTTTTTTTTTTTTTTTTTTGAAGTGAATGTGCATCTACTAGCTCTCTTAACTGAACTTGTGGGAATTTTAACATACCCAAAGCTTTCTCATCATCTCTGGTAGAAGTGACTAACACACATCAAGTAGCATTTGTCATGGAAGTGAGACATAAGAGTTTGTAGAAGGGCTGATTGCTCGGAATACAGGGAGGCTCGTGGATGTTCTGGTGACTTCAGCATCATTTGAATTAATTTTGTTTGTCCCAGCACTGTTAGATGCCTGTGGTCATTGTGGTGGTTTTTACAAAGCATTATCAAAATACCAGCAAAGCACAGAGAAGCAGACAAGTCAAATAAGCCTCTCAACTGGTGAATGCATTTTATGTCTCTGTTTAGTCTCCAGGTAGGTGATCTTGACTGATGGACAGGATCTATTACTTCCTGTATAAGTGCTGGTGGAGGAAATATGCCAAAGTACAAAGAACTGAGAGGAGGCAAATACAAGGAAATATATTTAAGCATTCAAATGGAATGGAGCTCTTCCCTTTTCTCCAAAATTGGCTGCTGCTTTCTGAGAGAGGCTTGATATTACTGAGCTTGTTGAGCACATGGGAATATTGTCTGGGATGAAAAACTGATTAACTTTTCTGCACTAAAGTTGTTAATTGATGGAACTGGTAATTTGCCATTCTGATCATGGTGAGGTATTGACCAAAGGCAAACAGCAGCCCACCTACCCTGCCTAGCCTCTTAACATTTTATCAAAGCTTTCTTTATACCAAGGAGAAGAAAAGGAGATCAGATGACTGACTTAATCTCCCCTTTTTTTCCCAGAGGCAAATCCAATTCCTGTTTAACACATGTAACAATAACTTATCCCATATGTGTTTTACCCTTTGTCGCAATTGTTTTTCTGAGTTGTCTGAGTAGCTGTGCCTCTTCTTTTTTCAGTTTTAGATCATGTCCTACTGGTTTGTCCTGCCACATCAATCACAACTCAGAAAACATCTGCTAGCCCTCTGTGAAAAATCTATTTCTTTTTTTCAACTTTAGTAACTCTAAAGCTGTTCAACATTTTTCCATCAGAAGCATTTTTTACATGAATTACCTCAAGGAATTAAAAAAAAAAAAGAAAGTAAAAAATTATCATGATTTTATTTTTGGCACTTAGGAATGGAACAACCAATAGCAATTCAGTTTAATCTTCAAGTATACAAAACCTCTCCAAATTTTTTCTTTAGGCTTCTCATCTCTCAATCAAGTACTTGCAGAGGGCTCCCCTTTTTGAATGCAGTAGTACACACCTGGTGTTAGGACTGGGACATAGCAAGCCGTACCATGAGATGATCATCTGTTAAGTTTTCTCTTCTATTACAGCTAACACATTCAGCTAACAAGTGTGGTTGACGTTTGTTTTGTTTTGTTTTGCACTGGCTGCCAGGTTTAGTGACTTCTCTGCAGCAAATGCTGTTCCTTGTTGTAATCAGTGTTTTCTCAGTGTTACTGTATCTTGGTCTTTAATATGCATTGGAAGTTACCACAAGGTACAATTCCTTTTAATCAAGTTAGATATCTTGGTTGGAAATCAAACCACTCCATACAAATGAGATTTACAAGGGCCTGTTTTGTATATAACGGTTTAGAAGCTTAGTATAAACAGTGCCCAGAGAAATAATTTAGGATTGAGTCTCACTGTTATCCTCACAACACAGGTGAAAATAAATTCAAGCTTTAGCCCACCTTTTGCTTTAACATTCCAGTGCTGAGATCTTAATTGCGCTCAAAATCTTCATTTTAAAGGAGTCCAAATGCTGCTCAGATTTATATTTGTAGATGTCTGTGTCTATAAAGAATTTTATTTTGCTTTTTAGTTTACTGCTCTTGCAGCAGGAAAGCCTTATGATTCCCTCTTGACAGCTTACTAAATGTAAAAGGAAATTCAAAATAAATAAAGGTTTAGTACCGATGCATTCCAACAATACAACCAGAGCTTGCACAAAAAAAAATTTGAATTGTGCAAGTCATAAAGAAAGCTACAAAGGAAGTAAATATCAATAAAGAACCATTATTCCTCCTGACAAACATGTCTTTGCAAAAACTGCAGCTATTAATTTTTCTATCGGAACATATTAGAGCTACCTACAGAGCTAAAGGAGGTTTTGCTTATTCTATCAGAAGGCACTGAAGGAAGTTAGGGAGTTTTTATTATCTGATGTCTGCAAGCAGAATTTGAAGTCTATTCAGATTATATAAATGAAAAGCAACAGTCTTTCTATCACAGAAAAAGAAAAAACTAGAGTTTTAGGTAGACTGAGATGAGGCTAATTAACCACTGGGTAGATAAGTCCCTGAATCCAAACTCTCTTCTTAAAATTAAGTGGCAAATCTGTTTAAATTTGTCTGGCCATATATTTTCAAGAATTTGGGACTGCGTCATACATTTTCATTGACAGCATTTTCAGTAGTTTAAAAAAGAAGAAAAAAAGAAGTAAGTGCTGTTGTGTGTATGACAACAGTAACAATGCAGGAATCGCACTTCACGTGGCTTGCATAGTTTTTTCATTACCTGATCAAGCAACTCTCTGTTTTATATGCTCTCAAAATACTCCCAAATGCCCTGTATCACAGTGATTTGAAAATGACATGCTATGCCTACTGAGAGCTCAGTCCCAACAATGCTTGTTAAGCACTATCCAAAGTTAAATGTGGAGTGAGTTTTCTTCTCCTGGGTCATATGTCCTGTTTGGGTCATAGATGTTGCTGTGCTTCTACATAGACAGTCAACTAAAGAGAAAATTTAAGGGTTGCTCTTTTTCTTCCACGAGAAGGTAGAACAGCGCAGCTCATGGTATTCCAGCTATGATACGCTTGGAGCTCTTTGCTTTCATAGCATCCCAGGAAGATCTATTTTTGTCATCAATGTATTTTTTTCCAATGTAATGTTACCAGCTCTGGATACATTTCCACATTTGCAGAATCACTGTTAGCTTTTGTTGCCTTGCTGGTTTTTACCTTTTATAAATCTGATCACAAGTGATAAGCTGTCTTAACTGATAAGCTGTGTGAACAAGCAGGTAAAAGCAATACTGTTTATGACCATGAGATTTTGGCAGCTTTGGAGAGGTATTTGTCATCTGGATTCATTAGTTCTCCACTTAAATGTTGCTGCGTGTATAGTTCAGACCAAGTGCTCTGAGTCCATTTCTGTTACCATGATGCTTTAACAGTTACAGGTGTCCATAGTTTCCTGTTTCAAAAAACACAGCGATGTGTGTCATGTCAATAATGTCTTTGTACAGAGTTGAGTACAAGCAACATTTGGCACTCTGAAGCAGATTTTTTCCAGAATTATTTCAGATCAGAGTTTTCTTAGCTGTTCTTTGCTATTTTGTGTGTACAGCAGACAAGACTTGCACAGCTTTTCAACACATTCTTACAAGTTTTCCCACTGACTCCTTTGGTACAGAATGGGACCAGAATTTACTCCTTTACTGGCATTTGAAAGATTGTTCTTCATCACAGCTATGCTTGAGAAAAAGGAATTTTAGAAGTGGAGATGTGGTGGATCGTCTCACTCAAAATTAGTGCAGTCTTTGTTCTAGACTGTCTTCGATTTTGCATGACTGTGCAGAGAAAGGGGGGAATAAAATATTTCTTCATTTGTTTTGTCTTCCTGGGACTAAGTAAAAACAAAATCTTTAAAATGAGCACAGGAACACTGTTCTCAGAGAGTCTGCGGTCATCCAGTCAGTAGAATGTCAGTGATAATTCCTGATGAAGGGTTACAGCTGATCTTTGTTGGCCTGGGAAGTGCCCTGGAAGTCTTCAAGGCCAGGTTGTACTGGCCCCTGGGCAGCCTGTTCTAGTGCTTGATTTAGTGGCTGGAAACCCTGCACACAGCAAAGGGATTGGAACTAGTTGATCATTGAGGTCCCTTCCTGCCCAAGCGATTCTGTGGTTCTTCACCTGCCTTTCAGTCTGTCTTTGGGAATTTCCTCATGGCAGTGAATATCTGACTTCATCCTCCCCTCTCTTGTCATAAGGCTACTTAACAGTGCATTGCGATCCTTCTTTAAGGCAGTTTCAGAGTTAACTCACAGTTAAAAGTCTGTAGATCTTTCCACTGAGCTGGGAACAAATACCTAGAGAATAAAACTGACCTTGTAGGAGCTGCTTAATATGTTGAGACTGGAAGGTGAGCAAGATCTTTTGGTCATTAAGCAACTTTATAATATGAACACTGACATGCTTTGCATAAAAAGCTATTAAAAATGTTAAAGCCACACCCTATACTCTCCAGGAGGTAAGAGGGATGCTTCTGTGAGTGGAAGCAGAGGTTCCTTCAGAAGAGAGGCATAAAGCCTGAGGCAGAGCATACATTTATCCCATAATCTTCCTCAGACAGCCAAAAGCTGGGGCTCTATGGGCCACCATGCTGAGGGTATGCGGTGTTGCTTGGCTAAGTTAGGTCATTTTGGCTAGCAGGCAACCCTCAAGATGAGTTATTTCCCATGACAAAATATTCCAGAAGGAAAAGATGGGTTTTGTTGTGGTTTCATTTTTGTTCTCGCCCCAAAGGATGAGGCAGGGGTAGTATTGCAAGGCTTCACAAATATGAAACAGTTGTGTTTGCGCACATGCTCATTTGTATGAATCCTCTTTTGTGTGTGTGGATTTCAGCTTGAAAAGTCAATGAAAACACAGTTTGAAAACAGAGGAATGAGAACACAAGGAGCAGATGCCAAAACTTTCTTTTTCTATTCATTCGAGCACTTGGTATTGAGTTGCATATCCATATGCATTTAAATAGCATTACCTGCTCCAGAACAGTCACTCTTTCCTAGCTTTCTTTGCTACCAATACTTCATCAGATTTCCTGTCTTGTGTTGTGACTTTCCTTGCTGTTCCAAGCCTTTCTCTACTATTCTTGAAACAAAAACAATGTCTGCAGCCCCAAGAACACTACACTATACCTACAGAATTTGCCTTGTCCAGCAATCTGCCAATAATATTTTTAGACTCCAGCAAGACAGGAGAGAGTATCTCTTTGAACTGTTACTGTACATCTGTCCTTAGCTGAACCATGCCGTCTGAGTTCCCTTTGCAACACTGATGAAGAAAATCTTAACATTTTCCCTCATTAATGATTTCAGACATAATTACCTTGGATATCTTGCCATAATTGTGTACTGTTCTGAGCTAAAAAGTCCATTATTTTCCAGGCTTCCTTCAAAACTGGTACAAAACCTCTCATATTTATTAATATTTAATGTTTTTCAATTCTCTTAGCCAATGCCTGTGTTTATTATATGATAATCATCCCCTCTGGGGAATGCTTCTGGTTACACGGCTTGTGCTGTGGGAATGGAGATAACTGTACTAGCCACCTCTTAGCAGACCGCCCAACACTTAGGTAAGCTGAGCTTATGTCTGGGGACAGTGCAGCCACTCTACCACTGATTGTGGTTCCCAGAAGTGATCTGACTCAGGCACTCTGCTGAGTCACAAATCCTTCCCTGCTTCCTCCTTACTTGCAGAAAGTAGTAGTTTTCTTTTGAACTAAATTAGCAGAAACATAATTACCTCCCACACCCTTGGCACTGACTTAAGCACAAAAATCTGAGTGTCTATCAGGAGGAGGGGAAAGGATGGATGAAGTTGAAAACCCTCCTCTCCCTTTTATTCCCGCTGATTCCAGAAGGTCATTTGTGACTGCTTGTCTCCTGATTCAGGCTGTATTATGTTGCTGACAAAATATAACCCCACAAAACCAAAGGAGGAACAAACTCAGGATATGCTTTCCCCAAGGATCTGGAGAGCTCATATAACTAGAAAAAGAAACCATTCTCTCCAGCACACCAAGTCTGATTGAAAATTAAAGGCATGTGGAAATGAGAGATGTAGCTGTGCTTGGAAAGGCCCAAATCTTTTTTTCTGAGACCAGCCTACCATTAGTTTCCCTGGATGTGTTCCACAGAGCAACGATGCTAAGTACCTTTTAGCAGCTGGGTCCAGTGCACTTTTTTGTGCCATCTTGCTGAGCATTGGTCGAAATCCAAAGAAGCTTGTAACTACACAATGGGATGTGTATGTAATCCCATTGCTTTAGCTGCAGATACTTCATGATTACAAATAAGCACGTTCTTCAGTAATTACCTGAACTGACAAGACAGCAAGCAGCCCCTCACACAAACATCTTCCTATGAGGAAAATACAGTGACATACAATAGCTCTGCGACATATACAGCATCCCTAGCATCGTATTTCCCATAGCTTTGAGAAAGATCTGTGTTGTTGGTACAAGCTCCTTTCCTTCTCTCTTCCCCATCCTCCCTACTCCCCAGCCGTGCCGTCAACCTTTGGGCTGACACAGTCCTTGAGGGCCTGAAAAGGGCTTGACCCAGAATAAAAAAAACAGTGTTGTTCCTATGTAGTAAATATTTAAAATGTTTTATCACGGTAAGTAAATGCTAAATTCTGTGAGCCCAGGGAATGGAATTAACATGTTTGGCTTACTAAAACATTTATAGAGTCAATGTCAGCCAGCAGAACACAGCCAAGAGGGTTTTTTAAAGGTAAACTGTAATGCTTTTAAAATAAATACTGAGAGCTGTTTAAGATCTTCAATTATTAACAGAAGAAAAGTGGCGGCTGAAAAACGGCAAACAATCCCTTTTGTGGTGATTTTGCTAACCTCTGCTCAGTTATCTCTTTGTCCAGCCCAGAGCATGCTCCCCAGGGCAGATGTTGTGCCTTCTCCAATGTCTGGAAAGTGTCTAGCACATGCAGAGAGCTTCAACGAATGAATAAGTAAATGCAGAATGCCAGATATTTGAAAAACATTTCTTTCTATATTTACTCGCCAGGACATAAATTCAGAACTGTGTGTTTATGGTTGGACAGCAATAGCACTGCCAACCTTTGTGAAGCAGTGTGAAAATGCAGCTTTGCACCCGAAAGGTGGCTGCTCACATCACCTACATGGAATCCAAAGAGTCTTGACAGTTCACCAGGCAGTCTGATTTAGTTATAAGCTGCACAGCTCATTGCTAAGAGTGCGAGCTTTAGGTACGTAAGGGAGAAAGTGCAAAAGGTGTATTATGGTGTACTACAGAGAGCATCAGGCAATGGGGATTGTGTTGCCATGAACATCCATGTTGGATGATATCTGTGTCATGGTGTGCAAAGACCAAGAACATGCATAAGCTGGGACAGAGAATTCACTTCATTTTAAGTTCAGCTGTCTTTTCTTCCTCCGCACAGGGAAAGGGCATGTGAAAGTGTGTGGCAGTTCTCACTGTGTCATGTGTGACATTGTGACACACTGTTGTTTAGAACAGGTTTTTCAACTGAATGTAAGAGGATTCACCTTGATCTACCTTGATCAGAAATGCATATGATCCACCACAGATCTGTGGTTCAGTTCAGACTCTGATCTGTGCCTCTTCAGTTTCAGAACACAGTTTTGACATGTTTTGAAGCACGTGTTTTTTATAAAAAGAAAGTGTCTCAGTTTGTTCTGCCTGTCTAAAAATCTTCCCCTGGTGCTTTCTTACTCCATCTCTTCTCCCTGTTCTCTCCTCTGGCTGTCCAGGCCCCGTTCCTCATGTCATTTCTCCAACAGCTATTCATGTTGCAAGTGGCTGAGAACTGTTATGTAACTTAATGACAGCTACTGCATTGCAGCCATAAGCTTGACAAGTGTGGAGAGCATGGTCATATATCCCTTACCCTTCTAGGGGTAGTGTTTGATACATCTCAGAGCACATTCTATGGTTTCTAAAGCTGCTACAGAGCTGGTGGTTTTAAACTTATGAAACTACTTTGATGGTAATATATGTAAGTGTGCTAATTAATGGAATTATCTGGATTTGAAAACATCCTACTTGTACAGAGCACTGCACAGCAAACCTCAATTCATGCTGACAGTATTCAATACCTTAAGTGATTATCAAGTCCAGTTTCCCTGCCAAAGCAGGTTCCCTACAATAGGTCACACAAGTAGGTGTCCGGATGGGTCTTGATTATCTCCCTCGAAGGAGATTCCACCACCTCTCTGGACTACCTGTTCCAGTGCACCCTATTGTAAAGGTCTTTTACATGTTTATACAGAACTTCCTATGTTCAGGTTTTAAATCTATTAAATCTTTTTAATCTTCTGCATTTTTTACATGTTGCCCTGCCTGTCTAAACACCTTGACACCTCACGGTAAGGTGCAAGCCTTTGATTTCACAAGCACTGTTCTGTTAACAGAAAGGGCATTGGTTTGTGCAGATGTTATCTTTTCTGGACATCCATAGTACACTGAAGCACTTTCATGGCATGAGTGATGATGAAGCTATATTTAAAACAAGAGAACTTTTTGTTAATCATGATGTTTTTCCTCACTACCCTTTCAAGAGCACTGGTTGTATACTATGTTGAATATTAAATCAATTAAGAAAAATAATTGAGGGCAAGTTACGTAAGACCTGATATTAGAACTTTTGACCTTGTAATCTTGGCTATGATTTGGATTATCAAAGCTGAACACTAAAAATTAGGGCCCTTCTATGCTTTAGTGTAGATTTATTTGAATCTACAAATAGTTTAATTTGGGTTTAGGGTGTTGGGTTTTGTTTTCTTTTTTTTAAGGTTCATAACCATAGGTAGCCTTTTAACTTCCTTGTATTGGTTTTCATTGTCTAGAGGAAATTAGGACATTGTTTTAATTTTCTAGTCAACTAGACATCAGATTGTCTACTGCTGTAACGTACTGGAGGAACATTTGATGTGGGCTGCAATTTATTTTCTGTATACACTTAGAATTAATAGGCTGAATGAGGCAAGCAGTTAGGAGAACAGGTTGATTGCCTCGTGTAATCACAGTGCTATTTTCCTGCTGAGATTAACTAAATTAGTACCTCAAGGTAACTGAGCAAACTGAGCAACCAGGACATCTCATTCTTGTCCAGGATTATTTTTGAACCTTACAGTACTGCCCTTCATATAAGGATCTACTTAAGAAATCTGGCATATTTCATGTAGAATTTTGCCTCCTTTGGGTGCTAGCATGAACCACTGATGAGTAAGTGAACTGACTGCCAACACCTGAACAACTGTTCTGACTGGAAGAAGCTAGAGGCCAGCTTTGGATTGTGAGCAGGCAGTGAGTAACCTTGCTAGCCTGGCAGCGGATGCCACCCTTGATTGCATCTATTGCATTCCATCTCATAGCTGGGGGTGAATTGACAAGTGGATTGCTTGTGAGTGAAAGCATTAAAATTTGAGGAAAAAAAAAATAAGAAGAAAAAGAAAAAAAAAGTAATAAAAATGAAAATCCAAGTTCTAAGATGATAAATTTTCAAAGTTAATTGTTATCACATACTCTCTTGGCAGATGTATCACAGACATTTCCAACTCATGAATCACATTCTTCAAAAAATCACAGCTAATATCAGCTTCTCTGAGGAGATGACAGCATTTGCAGGAGACACTAATGGCTTCTGGCTCTCAGTCACTGCAAAATCATGAGCTTGTAATTGCTCTGATTTGGCTATTTGTAGACTACTGAGTTCTAGAGGTCTCTTGATATTTTCGAGATTCATACCTTCCCAATGACAGTGGTTGCCATCACTGCCACCAGTGATGATAACTTTAAGACCTTGTAATTCTGAATCCTTTAGAAATGCTTCTGAGGCTGTCTGGTTGTACAAAAGGAGACAGAGAATTACACGAGTGTGCTGCTTGTGTCAGGCTCACCTCTGTAAGAACTCAGAATTGCCACAGGGACTCCAATTCAGTTTGCTGTCACTCCCCATGCTTTGTGGTGTGGCTCTGTGGCACCCCACCATTCATCCTCTTGTACACCTCACTGCACTTGTCCTGCTTCATTTTTTATTGTTCTTTGGTTTTCCCATGTTTTAACTCCTAAATACCATCTTGGAAAACACCTTTGGTCTCATTTTCAAGAACAGCCAAAACAATGTATTCCTCTCCAGAGTGATGGCATTTCAGTGACAGGCAATACCTGTTTTACTTTAGCCTTTACCTTTAGTGGTAAGTTGGTGAGATGCTTGGAATCTTCTGGATTCTTATACCATCAAGGTAATTAGTTCAAGTGAGGTGGTACGAATTAAAAATGACATTATTGTTCAATTTATGGCCTCTCCTAGGTGCTTTCCATAAATGTTGTTCTCTTGCTGATAAGTGCTTCCTTCTGCTCTCTCTGCAGGTCTCCAGGTGGTTTTAAATTCAATTATCAAGGCCATGGTCCCTTTGTTGCATATTGCCCTGCTGGTGCTGTTTGTCATCATTATCTATGCCATCATTGGATTGGAGTTATTCATGGGAAAGATGCATAAGACCTGCTACCACGTGCAAGGGGGGCTGATAGGTAAGAGGAGTGTTCCATGGCATGGAGCCCTGTTCCTTTGTTTTCTGTCTCTTATGTGAAGATTACTACCAGTGTGTTCCCAGTAGCTGTTGCTCTGTTCTGTTCCTTGGATGTGAATCACCTTTGATGTAGAGAGACTGTCTCCAGTGGAGGGAGTTTAACTAGTTCATCTTGAGCACTCCATTTTTGGCCAGTATGTTAAAGCAACAAGAACTTCAATCACTGCCGAACACAGTAGTGGACACTTTAATTTGGACTTTCACCACACAGAGTAAGAAGCAAATATACTTGCCTGCTCCCCCGAACATAGATAACTTCATCTGTTATAGATGTAGCACAAGGCTCTGAAATCTGCATATTACTCTATTGCAGGAGTTGTTGTGCCTATAAGAATCTTCTGTAATATTTTTCATAAAGTAAAGCATTTAGGCAAACTTGATGTAGGGGGTACAGAATAAAGGATGGATAATCAAGCATTAGAGTCTTACAGGGCTTCTGAGTGCCACTAGGCTATTGATAAAATGCCACATAGCTTCTAAACACTGAAAGAGCAGAGCTCCAGAGACTTACTGCTATAATTCAGTACTGTCCATGCCCATTCCATCCTATCTCTAGAGCACTGAAGCCTGTCTGCTGCAGAGGTTCAGCCTCCTTCAAGAAGATGCCAGTAAGTGACGCAGGTCCCTTCCAAGGTTAACCCCAGTACAAGGTGTGTGCCATGTGTAGGCACTGGTCATTACTTGCAGCCTAAAGAAATGTAACAGACTTGAAATAATGCTTCCTCTTGAACTGAAAAATGTTATTTCTTTCTCCTAGGAGGATAAGTGTTAAATAATAATAACAATAATTTTTTAAAGTACATTTTAGTTTTGAGTGTAAAATTTGACAGCTTAGCCTTTTTTTTCTTTTTTTTTCTTTTTTTTACAAAAAGAAAGAGAAGCACAACAAAACAGCCCTTTGATTGAAATTAATATTTTCTTGCGTATTTTAAGAGAAATCCATCAAATGCATTGCAAAATATACTAGTTAAAATGAGCAAGCCTTCACTTGCTTACCACTGTGTCTAACAGCAATTAATTCTCTTCATCTCTGTTTTCTCCCTCTTCTCCTTAAGATACACCTGCAGAAGATGACCCATCTCCCTGTGCCCCCCAGTCTGCACATGGGCGGCAGTGCCAGAATGGAACCGAGTGTAAGGCAGGCTGGGAGGGACCCAAGCACGGCATTACGAACTTTGACAATTTTGCTTTTGCCATGCTGACAGTGTTTCAGTGCATCACGATGGAGGGGTGGACAGATGTACTCTACTGGGTACGTATCCGAAAATGATAACTGAAAGGCCTGCCCGTGTTCTCCATCAGTTTTTAAACTTTGGGCGTTAGCTTGAGCTTTGTTTTTTATGCTTGTTCTTAATAGTGAAGGCTTGGTTGCTAGTATAGAGCTTTAATTAACTAAGAATTTTGATGAAATGGGAGGGTTTAGGTGGTACAGTTAAATCAAATGTAAATATTGTTTTTAAACTGATGTTATAATGTTGAAAGATGGCACAAGGCTTACTAGCTGGCATGTGGCTTATTGCTTTGAAGATTTGCAAGGTACCTTTGTTGACCAGAATGTCATATAAATACTCTCTTTACTGGGGTAACTATCCCATGCATCTCCAGATGTGTAATATACAACTAGAGGTGATATCCATGGCATTAATGCAACAAAGGCACTATGCTGATCAGCTCATAGGTCTCACAAACCCCTCTTCATGTCAGCACAACTCCTGATTATAACTTTTATCCTAATACTAATTCTTCATTCTCTCCTAACTTTGATACTTGTATAAATCTTGATTATATGTTTAACAAAACAAAACAAAAAATCTTAATCTAAATGTAGAAATGTAAATTAAATCTCAACTTTTCCTTTACCCTAACTCTGAAACTTTCAGTGCCTTTAGTTTCTACCTTGTAACTCCCAATTTGTTGGAGGATTCAGTGGAAACACAATAAGGTTATAGGAGTTAAAATCAGATTTGGCCTGCACTAGTAAACCAGATATAAACATGGCTAGATTCAGCTCTTGCAATCAACTTTTGCACAAATACTTTCTGGTCCAGGCATCTAATTCACACACAGTTCACTCCTTACTGCACAAGGCTAACCTAGGCTATTTTTTGACAGCAGGAATGTTATGAAACTTGGTTCTCCAAGATGGTAGGAATTCCAGTGCATGATGGAATTTAGCCTGAGAAGACCCAAAACACATGAAAGGACAATCTGGACTGGAACAGGCTTGCACCATTAATCAACATTAGCTTCTCTCTTAAAGAAGAGCCTAAAGCTGTATTCTACTCAGCGGTGGGTTAGGGTTTACAAGATTTTACTTTGAAGATTTAGCTTATGTGCAATAGACATTCTTAGTGTGGAATGGCTAACAGTTGTCCTTTTATCCTCTTCAATTTAGATTAGAACTGTGACTCTAGCTTCCTTCTAATGCCTGAGATAAAGGGCAGAGATCAAACCACAGGAGAGTCCAAATCACAGAACACAGAAATTGGCTTTACTTGGAGAGAGGGTATAAATCAATAAAAAAAATAAAGAAGAACAGAAGGAACTGGACAAAACTATTCTACTGCTCAACTATGGCTATATATAATATACCTGTCTTTTTATCACATGAGGTTTACGTTCCACCAATCTCCTATCACCATCTGTCTTTGTGTAATTGAGAGGATTTATGGGAAGTTCAGGAGGAAATAGAGAATAAAAGATACCAGAAATAAACACAGAAATAGCTTTGGCAGTGCATCCCATTTAGTATTGTGAAAGCCGTCCACAAGTTATCACAATTTTCTTCTAAGGCGCGTTTTACAAAAGACCTTGCCAATCCCCATGATTTTGATTCTGTGTGCCATTTGCATGACTGGACGTGAATCTTTTAGAACTCAGTTATCTAATATCAGAAACCAAGAGCATATACTCACTGCTAAATGTTTTTCCACTGTGACTGCCACAGATGGCTTGACTTTTTTATGGCGTCCCTGCAACAACCTGGATAATAGCTGTTGGCTTTTGTTTGACATTCAGACAGCTTTTTCACTGAGTTCCTGAGTTCTTTTTCCTTAAGCGACAGTAAGGCAAACTGAGAACTTAAATTAATACAGATTGATGGTCATTATTATTTTAGGGGCATCTGCATAGTTAGACTTTTAGGCTATGGCTTTGACAGAACACTTGCTTTAGAAACAAAAGTAAGATTTGGTATCTTCAGTTCATAGTTATTCCTAGGCAACACTACCAAATAGAGTTAGCACTTCAGTCATAATTTTGGTAACCGAAAAGGAGTAAATTTAATATGTAAAGAAAAAATAAGAACAACAACAAAAACCCACCATATCACCTGTGCTTACAGGCTGTGAAGTATCAAGTTTGAGTAAACACCTGAGCACCTGAAATGACAGACACACACACTTCAGCTGATGTAACCAATCCAAAGAGCACTGCTGTCACGTGTCAGGTTTTGCCTCTTTGTTTTATAATGACAAAGTAGACAGAAGTCATCACTGACCAGCGTTTGCTGTGCAATGGAGTAGATACCTGAGATGTGATGAGTATTTCTTTCAGCAACGAGGAAATGGGGGCAATTGTTAATTGGAAAATCACTACAGGACACACCTGTGAGAAGTACTGTGGGTTTAATATTCATATGTAGAAACTGTATCTATACATTCACACTGCAATTTCATGTGTGGATGTTTCAAACTTTCTCTGATATGTTTTATATAGGAAGTTTTATAGTCCATGCAATGGGAATTCCAGCCTAAGCTATCCAGATAAATAGAAATAGTATTTCTGGATGGTAAAGAATAGAAAAGATGTAACATTTCAATTTGAGAGTAAATGAAAAAAAAAATGTAGTTAATAGTACAGGATGTAAATATGCGATCTTAAACTTTGTGCAACCCATCATTTCCTTAGTGAAGCCTGACTCTCACATAACTCCACTTCCCAACCATTGTGGTTTTGGCCAAGTGGACTTGGAGTTAACACTGGAGGCTGAAACTCAAGAGAGCAAAGATAGGCTGTTCTCTTCTCAAGCTGATAATAATTTGAAAGATCCCTTGCATCTACAGTGAGGTCATAGAAGTTAAACTTGCTTTATTAGGAGATAGCTCTGCACACATAATGAAAATAAGAAATCTAGACTTAAACATCATCTTCACTCTCCAACTGTATTCTGAGTGAGGGATTTGGAATAAGAAAGGGTTGTCTGCAATTCAGACAGTTTTGTGGCTGAAGTTAATAGGTGCTACTTTTCAGAAGACACTCCTTAAACTTAATGATGTAAGCTAATGGATTATTTCTAAAAGTGCTAAGTATTCAAAGTTTGAGCTGACTGTTAGGTTTTTAGCTCCTCTGAAATTCAATGCAGATACCAAGTTCTAGTTCTGATCCTGCTGAGTTCAATGGCAAATTTCCAGTTAATTTCAAAAGGTCAAGCTCTCCCCTTCTACTTTGTTAAATCTTCATTATACTGCCTAGATGTTCCACATGCAGTCGTATGTACATGAAGACTAGACAGATAGATAGATAGTTCAGGGCTTTTGTGTCTGCTGTGCTTGTCTTCCAAGTATATACATGTTGATATAAAGTGTTTTCTTTGTTTTCTTCTTAAATCTGAAAATAATACCTTGACCTAAAACTCAGCAGAACAGATAAGGCTCTGGGCTGACTTATTTGGCTGGAGAGGTTTAGTCAATGAAGCAATTTCATTGGTTTTAGTGGTGGAAGCTTAGCATGTTTCAGCATGTTGCCTGGGAAAATAAAACTATTAATGTCATGAAACTCATGTTTGTCTTATACCACACTTTTCAGTGTTAAACCTGCATGTTTAAAAACTAGAAAGCTGTATGACTTTCCACAAGCCCTGGACTCTTAGTCCTCTGAAGTAGCTTTCCAGTTTTTACCTTCAGTTTCTTGCTTCCTTCATCATGCTTTCCTTTGTGTCTCCTTCAACTTTCACATTTTTAGTGAAGCCTGTCTCCTCTTTCATGGAGTACTATTTCCCAACCTGATTCACAAACTTGCAAAGAGATTATCAGAGACAGGAAAGCAATGAACTTGTATTCTCTAGAAGGACTTGACATCAATGAGATCAATACACTTTCCAATCTCCTCTATCATTCAGCAGATAAGAGGTGTGAAGAGATTGACTTCTTTTGATATGTGAAAGAAGAATGTTAGGGAAAAACGGTTTGACACTGCTGTAGTGTCAAGTAGATAATTACTTACATGGGGACAATTTTTGATATAAAATGAGTTTGTTGGATAGAATACAAATCTTTGCAAAGCAAACTTGTTTGCTTTGTCCTGAAAGAATGATCTTTGTTGAAGGGAGTGCTTATAGTATTTTATCTTATACACTGCCTCAACCTTCCCAGGTTTGCTTTGTCCCACTATAAGTGCCAGATGGCTTTGTCTCACGCACAGTCAGATCATAGGATTATTTGAGCTTTGCAGTCATTCTACACATAATATTTTCTATGTTTTGGAGAAGTAGTTCTCAAGACCCTTCTTAATGCGTGATCAGCCATCTTTGGCAGCATGCTCCCTTGTGAAGACACCAGTGTCCATTTTTGAAGACTGCTCAGTCTTGGGAACTTTTGGCAGCAGATGAAAATCCAAATGTTACACACAGAGTAATTTGGTACTTAGTAATCAGCCTCTGCTGCAGTCCCTTATTCCTTATTGTCTTGTTGACTAAGAAGGGAAATTAATCCCTGTGCAGTTTTTAACAGCCTATTTAGGAATTTGTAAGCATTTGCTGGGTTCCCTTAATCTTTTTTCTTTTTTTTTAATCTGAACAGTTTCTGTTCTTTTAGCCTCCCCTAATGGGACTTTCTTTTCATTATTTTTGATCAGTCTGTTACTGTCCTTCAGGGGAAGACTCACTTTTGAGTTAAATAAAGCTTGAACTATGCCATGTCTTGAGAAAGTCTTTCCTGTTCATGTGAAGTCTGCTTTCTGCTTGCAAATCTGTCCACTGACACCTCAGTCCTAAGTGCCTGGTCTCTCCACTCCCTTGCAATTACATAATCATACACATAAATGAAACAGGATACAGAGCAAGTGCAAAACAGAAGGGAATATTGTTGCACTGAGCTGTTCATATTGCTGGGTAATGGAGAGCCTCACCCTGAGTTCTTCTGCACACAGCTTGGCCATTGCAGCTTGAATTCTAGGATGGAGTAATTCTACTTTCTCCACTTGATTATTAGTAACGAGCAACCTCGAGCCTGCCATCGTTTCTAGAATATTGGCTTTGTCCCATGTCATTTGGACAATGCATTAGAAGGCTTCATTGAATCTCTGAAAATAGCACGCAGTGCCTCCAGGGACAGTTTACCTGAGGGCTCTGACTGTAAACTGAAGACTGTATTATTATACATGGTCTAAGGCCAGCTCTGGATCAGATCCATGGCACTAACTTGTCTCTGGAAGAGATGCCTGAACTGGCACATAGCAGATTGACCCCTTCTAATTTAACTGAATAATCCTTGGTAGACTTCCCCAGCCTGTGGGCAAGAAAACACTTTAGTAATCAAAGGCAGCACAGTAGAGCCACCATACAGTAGTGAGACTGAATCAGTCAAAATGTTTCGAAGTATCAGATACCCAAGAACAGCATGGACATTAGATGCAGTGGGTCAGACAGACTGTACTGGAAAAGCCTCCCATCTCTGAATCTGTGAGATAATACTTCCAAGAGTCACTAAATGGAGCTTGAAACTGAAGCTCACAATCAACCTTACAATCCCTGTTGTGGAATTAAAATGGGGAACAAACAGAACAACAAGTATAATTTACTTTGCTAACAACATTGAAACATCTTGTGAGCTTTTCTCATCCCTCTGCAGCCTGTTGCATCCAGTGAGGAAGATGTGAGGAATACAGTGATGGTGCCACAAAGTGGAAGACGTTAAATGCAGAGTTGCAACCAATTTTCACCAGCTGTGTTTTTCCTTATAACGCTTTATTCTTGTAGCGCTTAGGCTTGATTTAGTAAGGCTTTCCGCACAAGAGAATGATCTGATTCTAAGAATATATGTGTCTACGTGTTTCCATGGTGTTTATTCCCCATCCACCCCTATCCCTCCAAGAAAGTGTTGGTTTTTTATTGTTGTGGGGTTGAGGTTTTTTAATCATCTTTTCGGCGGGGTTTGGCATGGATGTGAAAAATTAACAAAGAATAAGCACGCAAGTATGAGCAACCCATCTCTGGGATTGCAGAGTTCTTTTCTTCTCCATCTCCTGTAGCAGTGGTGGGTAAGGGGAGAGGGCCCACAGTTCAGAGCACTGAAGGGCCACAGTATTAATGCCCTGGAAAAGTACAGCCCATGCTCAATTGGTATGAATGCTGACATGAATCTGTTTTCCTTTTTCTCATGAACAACTGCATATGCAACTGTCATGGTTGTCTGTGCTGCTGTGTAACAGCAGTGACTTGCTGTTTGCCACTTGCCTCAAAAACCTACTTCTGCACATTTGCTTTATGCAAAGGCATACTAATTATGTGAAATAAAGATTTCACGAGCCCTTCAGGCCTCAACTTTGGGCTTCTCAGTCCTATTCCTCCATATGAAGAGAAGCTCTCTATTAAAAATAAGCTTTTTAATGGGATGGTTATGGGTGGTGTTAGGGGAGACCCTCTGCCTGGTGCTCCTGCATAGGAAGGACTTCTTTAACAGCCCTGTCATTCTGTTGCCCTTTCTCTGTTCTTTCTTGTTTTGTTCTACCTTAGCCTCTTTCCTAATTGCTGATGTCTAATCACCATGGAGACCTGCCATGTCTTTAGTCTTTTATCCCAGAGCTACAAAATTAAAAGCTAAGCTACTGGACACTTCTAAATGACCTAGGAATTTGAGTGCCTCTGTTTGTGGGTGCACTGCTTTGGCCCTATTGACAGTTTTTCAGGATCTGGTGATCCCTGTCTGCTGAAAAAATTGTCTTCAGAGGTGTTATGTTTGGACCTAGATCCACCACACAGATTCACAAATAACAGACTGGTTTATTATTTGGTCCCCAGGAAAGAACAAGACCAGAGAATATGTCCAAGGTCAGAATATAAGTGGTGGTTCAAGAACTTACTATTTGTACTTCTTATGTTTGAATTTGGTTTTGTTTCAGTATCTTGTCTTCAAGACATAAGACAAAACAACCAGTCCTTCCCCAGTCTTACTGTGAATAGTAAGATCTTCCAGCCTGTGCAGAGAATTTGTCCACTAACATTGACTTTCTTCTCTGATTTATGTGGGATTTATGCCTGCACAGAACTTGCAGACCCTCTGATGTGTGGTCATGCCGTCATGTCTGGTTTACCTGTTCTTGTGGATTCCTTTAGAACTATTGTCTTCTAACATATAAACTGCACTCAGACCAGAGGCCTAAAAATGTTTGGGACATCTCCCTGAAGATAGAAAGTGACAAGAATTATAAAATGAAAATTTGGGAGCTCAGTCGGAGGGCTTATCGCTGCAGAACACCCCCACTTTTTATAGCATATCTAGAAGGAGTCAGACCTGGGCGTTATATTCATCTTATTTACTTAGTATTTCTGCTAAGAATCTCAAGAAAAAGAGAAGGGGGGCCTTGTATTTTTGCATACAGCTGCACCTCATTCAGATTTCCCTATAGTAGTTTCTTCAGTGAATGGGTATGGTGAATTCTAGTGAATGGGTAGCATGCTTATCAGATACTGTGAGGTCCAGATATAAAACATTCTGTTTGAGACTTCTGGGTGTGACTTCACAACCAGAAGCTGGATTCATCATCTAAAATACAGAATGAATTCTCAGCAATATCATAGATTGGGATACTAGCTACAAAATAAAGTGGGATACCCAAAGTTGCAAAAAAGAAAAACAAGAAACACTCAACAGTCCCACGTCCCTTTCCTAAAGAAAGTAGAGGTTATGTACAGCTCCCAATACCATTTTTCATTATTTTTTTTTTATAAGGACTTTATTAACGATGTAAATGGATGAACGGTATGCATTTGTGTACTCTTGTGCATGCAGCAGTTGGTGCCCTTCTGATATACTTGCTGTAGAATTGCCTATCAGTCTGCACTGAGATAAATAGAAGCAGTTATAAAATTGCAATACAATAAAACAGGCAGAAAATCCTTTCTGGATAATCAACTGTGCAAATGTAAGTACAAAATAAACAGAGGCAGGAAGGGAAAGCCTAGAATTCTAGGGTGAAATGAAATCTTTAGATTTGGAAACCCACCATCCCAGGGGATATTTCCTACCCTGAAATCAGCATTTTATTCTTTTGGAGTGAATTTCCAAAGCCTTTAAAAGATGAAAAGGTTTTTAAATAGCTAAGCAGTGGTAAGAGATGCAACTGCTGCAGTAGCTTTAGTGAAAGAGCTATGAGCCCAGTGGCTAAATAGCCTTTGGGCTTCTGGATGACTTTTTCAAAGATCAACCTTTTCCTTTTAAAGGGGAACAAGGCAAGACACAAAGCTCTGTGATTTTTGCCTCTGGAGCCCTAAATTCAAATCCCAATTAAGTCACACAAGTCAGAGTAATTTTTGGAGGCCACTACACGCTATTTCTGCAAGTTGCAAATTCACCAAACAAACTGACTTGATGTGTAATCAGCCACGTGAAAGAATGGGAAGCTTTACTGGGTGATGGTCTCTGGTTAGAGATCTGACTTGAGCAGGATGCTGCAGACAGTTAAGTGGCAGAAGTCTTCTCAAAATAGATGTACTGCTCACGATCCTGAAAGAGTGGCACAATAAGAAAGCAAAGATAATGTCACTTTGATTTTAGTTGTTGCATAGGCATGAGACAGAGAAAATGGTCTGACAGCCACCTATATGAACAAGCAAAATGGATCAAGAACAGAAGTATGGAGTTCCAGAGTCAATTTGTGGTAATCCTTGGAGACCTGCTCAGTCTGGGCCTTGTGACTTTAATAAGAGCTCTGACTGGATCAATGTATGGTCTGTTCTTTCCTTGCTGGACTGTATGGCCCAGGCAGTCTCAGTGCAGACAGAGCATAAGGGTGACCTGAGCCACCCTTAAAAAACAAAACATCACCACGCTTTTGAGGGAATAACTTAGAGGGGATTATTATTTACAACCTCAAAGAGCAAAAGATGCAATACAGTGTAGAATGTGAGTTGTTTTATCACTTAACAGTAGTTTCGTAGCAGTATTTCACTTTTGAGTTAAAACAGGCCAAAGAAAAATTTTAAACAAAAATGCATGTATGCAAATGTAAGCTGAGACTCTCCTATATGGAGAGATTTTGGTTTGTCATTAGTGTTCCATTTGTTGTGTTTTAGGAAGTTTGTATGGAGGTTTTTGAAAGTTGAGTTCCAAAGTGTTATTTTTAAGCTACTATCACTGCTAGAACAGTAACAAAGAAGAGGGGAAATACTCTGGAATCCCCTGGTCAGTTTGTTCTATCTATCATCCTGTAGCTGGAGATATTTTAAATGTGTTTCATGCATCTCTGTTCTCTCTTGCCCTCAAAGATCTCCATGTACTCTGTATACCGAAGGATGAGTTTTGATCTTCCACTGACATAGGTTCAGTTCTCTGCCTTCAGTGAAGTCTGTCAAAAACTCAAATGTTGGCAAAAGGGGATCTGAATTGCTCGTGCAAGTACAGAAACTCAGGACTTCAATGACAGTTATGACATCTCCTGAATGGAATCATAGGATGGCTTGTGTTGGAAGGGACCCCAAAGATCATCAGGTTCCAGCCCACCTGCCACAGACAGGGCGACCAACCTTCAGATCTGGTACTAGACCAGGCTGCCCAGGAATGTCCTGAATCCGCCTGTATTTTCCATGCAGTGCTATAGGTTTTATGGGAAAATGGTTTATGTAGTTGAAACGGGAGAATTGAGATGAATTGGCCTGGTCATGAATGTTGGCAGCCTATCTAGTTTTTTTTGTTTTTGTGGTTTTCTAATTTTGGTTTGGTTGTTGTTTTGTTCACTTGTTTGTGTTGTGTTTCTTTTTTGGATGTTTTGTTTTCATCTGTCTTACATATTAAACCTGGGGAAAAGAGTGAGGTGGCAGAGCAGGAAACTTGTTGGAGCTCAGAATTTAATTGCCTTTGATGAAAGGAATTCTATCTGCGTAACTAATGTGTTCTGTAGGAGTATCCCTGTATTGCCAGACACTCTGAAGAGATACATAATGGCCTCCAGTTTGTATTTCTGGTTTCCCTCCCTTATTATATTTGCCCACAGAAATTTCCCAGTAGTACTTCTCTTACCAACAGTTAATGTACTGGTGATATATCAGCAAAATCTGCTTCTTAAATAGTTGATTTGCCGTGGTAATCCACATCTATTTGGAGCATTACTGGTGCTACTAAATCTTGCAAATCTGTGAAAACAAAACTAAGCAACAGTGTTGTTTACTTCAAATGAAGGGGGAGCTGATCTTCATTTATCTGTTTGGAAATGAAAAATGTGAAGTCAAATGCCAGTGACTTTCAGCATCAGTTGAAGTTGGACTGTGGACTTCTGTGAAGGCTGTTTAAAATTACAGATTTAAGACAACAGTGAGCACACTAAAGCCAATATTTTCCCTACCACTTCTGCAAGCACAAAGTACTGTGCCGTATAACTATGGGATCAGAGAGCATTTTCAGAAGAAATAGCTTGCAGTGGAAAAAGTTCAGCTCAATCATTGTGTGCTACAGACATTTTGACCTGCTGGTATTTGAATGCAAATTTTCATTCTCTTCCTAGGCTCAGCCAGGGACCTCATATTTCCTATAATAGCTCAGTCTGTTAAAGAACAGCCAACTGCAAAAAAACAATGTACACCCAAGCCATAAACAGAAGAAATATGAAGATAGGAACTTACCAAAGAATGAAATATAACACTGTGGAGTCCAGTAGCTATGCACTGGAGGCTAATAAACATAGTGGAAGCATACTATACTGGTAATGTGGGGCTAGATGACTGAAAAATGTTTTATATATATATCTCAGACTTTATACAGACTTTCCAGCTACAAAAGAGCACATATCTACTCAAAGGCAGGGCCAATATTTAATGAGTGATGAATACAGAACTCTGTGATGTTATAAAGAAATAAGCTTGGCAAATTCTGTCGGTAACAGCACACTTCCTGAGTACTATATGGAACAAAAAGCAAAGTTTTCTTCATGTCTTTTATGTTTTCTTCATTGATAGGAATTCATATAGCAAAAAAATGCCATTCCGCTGTGACTGTGTAATTCCAGCCAAGCTCAAATGTCCATTCTACATGTTTTCAGTTTATCTACCATCTAGCAGCTACAGTTGTGAGGTAGTGTTTAAAGATCTCTCCTCTAGCCTCATTCTTGCACAAATTGCAGCAGCCTGGAAGGGCTATTCTGCAAAATTTCTGCTATTACACAGTCTCACTACAAATTTCAAGCCAACCAGGTCATATTTTTTACAGGAGTGCATGCTTTTGTGGCTCCGATATTCAGCCTGGCACTGCGTTCACTTCTTCATAGAGCTATGTGGGAAGCTTGGTCAGTTCTGGATATTTCCACTTCTTATCAGGGAAATTAGACAGCATATCAATGAAAATAATGATGATATCCAAAGTTTTTCTAAAATAACTATTGTTCTCATGGATCAGAGCAGACACTGTAATCAGGTCTCCTTTATTAGTGTCCTAGGATGAGGACATGCAGATCAGATTTGGCATAGCCTTTGTTAACAGGGTTGAAGAAGCAACCTCTGAAGACTCTGCTTCCCTCTTCTTTCTTCTGGATTCATCTTCCATTGCTGCGGTATCTTTGATTCTTTCTCAGGAGTTCTCAATTGCAAATCAATCACTTTCCTTGATGTTTCTGTTATCTTCATCAAGGCAGCCCTATCTCAGTAAACGGCTCCATTCAGCTCCAGCAGTGAATTCTGAAAAAATTGCTATTATTTCTAGTTCAGAGTGGAATTTCAGTTTTCTCATTCCATCACCACACAACATACAAAACAACTGAGGTATCAAGGTGCACATAGGAATCTTGAACTATGTAATATTTTTCCCATTGTCCAGGTATGATGACTCTTTCCTACATCAGTTTGTTTTCATCCTACAGTGATCATATATCAGAGTAACTTGGATAAGGCATTCTTTTCACTGTTTTATGATCCCTCTGCAGTTGCCTCCCCCCAGCTCTGCCTTGCCCTTCTCTTGAGGGTACTGTGATAGAAGGTTATAGCTGTCCATATGGACAAACAAAATTTCCAAAATTATGTGATTGAGGTCAGACAACAACAAAAAAAAAGCCTTAAAAACAAGTGCTTGGAGATTACAACACACCTTAAAATTTGCTTTTCTCATAAGTACTTAACACAAACGTAATTGTCAAAAAAAATAACAGTAGCAAAACAATGTGCTTCTCCTTCCTTTGAGTGTCATCAGACTGAGGCCAGTCTCTCCTTTACATCCATCTGACAATGCCAACAACAAAATATAGAACATTTCAGAACAGTTTTAAAGAGCAACTGTGGGTTAGAGTCCCTTCAAGACTACTAAAATTACAGTTTTTAGAAAGAAATTCTACCCAGAATGAAAGCAAATCATCTGGAGTCCTTTGCTTATATTTTTACCCTTTAGAATAAATTTTATTATATTGTCCCCAAGTCCATAAAAGTAAGCCTAGTTTCTTTTTTATTATTATTACTATTCTTAGTGTGTTCTTGCTTATTTGAGAATTGGGGTTTTGTATTTTTTCACCCCTCTTCTTGCTCCTTTCGCCTTGAGTGAACTCTGAGACCTTCAATTCCCACTCATTACCACCTGTCTTAAAGACTCAGTAAGGCAGGAAGTATTTGAGGTTGCGAAGATAAATGATAATGCTTCTCATGGTGCACTAGATTGTCTAGACTGAAATGCTTAAATCTTCTTTGTTTCAAACAATGATTTTGTCATGTCTTAGTCACTATGTATGCAACACTTATAATTTTATAGAGTTTTTGCCAAAAGATTTCAGAAAATGTGGTCCTTATCATATATTTCTCCCAGTCCTGTTCCCTATCACATTCAAGCAGAGCACTTATGCGTTTCAGTTTATTTCTACTGGTACCAATAGTATTGACTATTAACTTTAATGGAATTACTCATATGCTTTAAAATGTGCACATACATGAGTACTAGATAACAAACCAACCAAGTGAAGACAACTACTCAGATTTCAAATACTGAAGGATCTGCAAGGTAGAATATTCATCCCTAGGGTAATAATGCAATAAATCTAGATCTGCCTTTAAAGACGTATGATGGTTAAATATGATCTTTTGTTCCTTCTGTGAATGGTAGAGTCAGATGGACATGCACTACAAATAGAATCACTTGAGGTGTATGTGGAGACCAGGCAGGGATTTCTGAAGAAAAAAATGTGCTTTATTTACATTTTTATTGACAAGCTACACCGCGGCCTTACAACATTCAGGCTCCAAACGCATCAGCAAACACAGAATCTGAAACTTCAAAATGAAGGCTTCAAGCAGGAAGCTATTTTCATAGACAACAAAGTGTTGCCTGTGCCACTTCTTATTTATGCTGTCTCTTTCTCCACATATTCTCCAATTTTATTTTCCTGTATGGTTACAAGCAAGATTCGGTTTCAGCTAGAGATCTTGCAATTGGCCATAACCATCACATTTGGCTAGCTAATCTCCCGAGGCAGTGATCTGCACAAATTCATTGTAGACTGCAAAGAAAAATAAGTAAATAAATACATAAAATTATTATTTAGGCCAAAATTTGAGATTTGCTGTGCTTTAGTTTTATTGAGTACTTTGCTCCTCTTGATTAATGTCACTCTGTAAAAGGCTATACACTTCATCATAGAAAACTTGAATCATTTGTGTTTGTAAAAGGCAATCATAAAATTCTATAGACATTAAAAATCAATTAGCAATTTATTCAAGAAGTAGAAAGCTAGCCTTGGTACCCTAGCTTACCTGCATTCTGTTAAGTTTCTGCTCTCTGGCATTGTGCACCAAACAAGACAGACTTCAGATTTTTCTTCAGTTGTCCATTCAGCATGAGTGGCGTGTTGCTTTCCAGTGACAGCTGCCCTTCTGTGACAGATTAAACTTTTCCTCTAGATTGAGTTTATCAGTTGTTTTCAAAGACATTTGGCAGAAAATGTATGGGTGTGGGTATGTGAATTGCAAAGTCAGCAGAATTTAATGAATTGTGTCTTCCCCTCCCATTAACTGGATGAAAGATGTCCCGTATGTGCCTGGTGATGCTGAACTATTATGTTAATAGATAATATACCTCTAACATTATACTTGAACTATGGTGCTGTTGAAATGAATTACATACTTGCAAAATGTGCCAGACTATTTTCCTTTAAAAAAAAAAAATATCTCTAAGCAACCAGAATACAACATCTCCTGTGGCTCCAATGTCTTCACCTAGTTCTGAAGAACTGCAAGACATTGGCATTAAAGTGCATTTATAAATACTTTCCAGTCCTTGGCCTTTACCAGACCTTCTCAAAATATGTTGAAATACCCTCTTTTTATCCTGATATAGGGATATGATTTAGCAGAGGGTTGTTAGAGTTAGGGTACTATGGTTAGGCTTTGGTTGGACTTGATGATCTTCAAGGTCTTTTCCAACCTGGGTAATTCTATGATTCTATGATTCTGATGCTGAGCACTTTCTTTGACTTGCAAGAGGGGAAAAAAATGGGAGAAGTAGCAGAATCTGATTCCCTTAGTCTGTTTATAGTGAAGTTGTTCATAGCGAAATTATTTGCCTTGTCCAGAGGGAAAGAACTGACTCCAAATGCATTTGAATTTTAGAGATATGTGTTGCAATTAATGCACTGGGGAATTTCAGTCACCAAGATATCTGCTGGGAAGGCAACATGGCAGGCTGCAATCAATGCAGGAGACTCCCAGAGCCTGCAGAGGATAACTTCCTCATCCAGATATTAGACAAACCAACCAGAGGTGAAGGGTTACTGGACCTGGTGTTCACCACTGCAGAGGAGATGATTAAGATAATAGGAGATTAAGGAGATGAGTTTAAGATTTTTAAACTCATCTCATCATTTAATTTTAATTAAGGAGATGAGTTTAAGATAATAGCAGACTGGCCTATAGCAACTACGCTGTGGTTGAGTTTGTGATCTGCAGGAATATGGGCCTTGCAAAGAGCAGAGCTAGGACCCTGAACTTTAGAGTACAAAGTTCCTTCTGTGTAAGGAATTACTGGATGGGATTCTCTGGGAAGCTGTCCTTACAGACACAGGAACTGAACAGAGCTGGCAGCTCTTTAAGAACTCCTTTCTGAGGGCACAAGAGCTCTCCAACACCCATCAGAAGAAATCAAGAAGTGATGGCAGGAAACTGACTTGACTGAGAAAGGACATGCTGGTTAAACTGATCAGATAGATAAGAAGGAAATGTACAGACAGTGGATGTAGGAATGTGTGGCCTGGGAAGAAACAGGGATGCTGTCTGAGCATATGGAGATGGGATCAGGAAAGCCAAGGCACTGACGGAACTGAACTTGTCAAGGAGTCAAGCCATTCTATGATTCCATGATTCCCCAGAATGTATTTTAGCCTAAAGCACCAAAATAGAGATCAAGTCACATGGAAAGTAAACTCTCCTTAATTCTGGTTCTTGTTTAGAAAATAGAACCAAGTCTGTCTCCAGGGACTGTAAATGTTGACTCTTATTACAGATGTCATGGATGACCAGACAGTAGCTCCATTTATTTATGCTGAGATCTGGCACCTATTATTATTGACCATAATGGACCCTACAGTCACTACAAAACAAAAAAACTAGCCAAAACAATGTTGATGTTAAGAGAGTCATAGCTGCCATTTAGGGAGAAACCACCTCCTGTTGCTTTCAGTCCCAGCAAATAGGTATATTGCAGCAGTCTGGATCTCATCCCAATCACATCAGTGTGTGTTCAGAGCAAAGTTTAATAATTCCTACCTGAGGGACTAAGGTGGGTTCTCCAGAGGCCATTTGCTAAATAAGGAGTCTCTTTTGCAAACGTCTTCCTAGAGAGGACGGAGTTTCAGCCTAATTCAGCTTCTGTAACACCAGTGCCAGTCAACTTCTGCACCTAAATGCTGAGATGAAGATAATTTGTTGTACAGTACCCAGCGAGTCAAGGCAGTATTGTGCTTTGTAGGTTAGAAGGCTGAAACATCGTGAGCCTAAATGATGACCCCACAGTGCTAGAGAGGGAATGTAGTGAATCAAGAGAAGGAATCTGAGACCCTGATCTTTGAGGTGCCTCTAAGGAATGATACATCAGCATAAAGAATTGTATCAACTTTCTTACTGTTGGCAGAAGTGAGATATAAAGATGAAGACGTGAGCTGTAAAAGGTCAGGCAGTTTAACTTAGCACTTATTTCTGTAAATGACCATTTGTAGATTTACACCAGTGCAGTGCTTCCAGCTAACTTAGAAAGTGTCCCACATGTACTGAAGTTCACACCAGATCACAATTACCTTGAATACTGTAGCTGGAATATTGGCATTCAGACCCATACTGGCTGATAGCCTTTACTCAGACCTGTCAATGTAGATGACCCATTGTTTCTGTTGTGATTCATGTGGCTAATAATAAACACCCTAGTGAGAAATAAGCAGAGAAAGTGCACTCAGTGACCGGAGAGCTAAACTATTTATCAATGGTTGTGCTGTTTGTCCTAGTGGTAACTTGTAAGAGATCCCTTTTCTGTTCACTTTAGACAGGAACACTACATATATATATACACACACACACACACACACATATATATACATATATATATATTCTGCAAACCAGATTTTCTGCACTCAGTAGTGTGTAAATGACAGATCTCCTTCTGATCTCATCCTGACCCTTTGCAGCTTCTCCATTTCAGCAGCATAATTAGGAAAAATCAACTGTACCACCTATGCTATTTTTGCAAATGAAAGCCTCCAACTGCAGTCAAAAGGACGCACGTACACATACACATGTGATTAATAGCCATGTATTTGCAGAATTATGATATGTCTCCAGAAAGCATTTTTAATCAAACACAGATGTAAGGTATTAATGGTACCTGAATGGAAGCATTGTTCGGCTGTGGCATGTCTATCGTGGATTTCTAGGATGGTTCCACTTCAGAGGAAGCATTTCCAGGTATCTGGAATGATACAATCTTAGCCAAGAATTAAATGTTTCTTGAATGTTGATATGTTACTATTTTCAGTAAGTGTGCTCCTTTTTCCCCCAACTTCTGCCAAGCAGCTTACATCTCTTCATTTCTCTTGGAGAAGTTCTTCTAGAGGAAATAGTAAACTTACAGTGTATTGTCACAATATCAAAGATTATTTATTTGGCTTTACACAGCTTACCAAATACCTAATAACATATCAATTTATCATTTCCTACCACCTGTGTCTCAGTCTCACATTATATGGAATGATCTCACCTTCTGCTTTAAAAAATTAGATGTGAGAGCATCCAACATATGGAGTCCAGCAAGAGAGAGACAGTAAATATTCAGCTGTCTGCCAAATACTGGTGGTTTCTCTGCTCTTGAGAAGATACCACTGTCTCTACCTCTTAGCTTATCCATCATGCCTGGTCACTGAAAAGGAGGTGAAAAACAGACTCCATTACTGTTCAGTTTGAGAAGTCCAAATTGCTCTACTATATCAGGACACAGATTTGCTTTTCAAGACTAATTTGTACCAATGCTAGCTGATAAGAACATTATGCAACTGTGCAGGCAGTAGGAATAGCCAGAGTATGCTATACTGTAGTTATGTACCTTGCCAGGTTGCAAAGGAAGCTTCTTGCCATCTGGAAATTTCTTCATGCTGGAGTAGTACAAAGGGACAGTCCCCTCAGTTCTCTACCAGAAATTCTGATATTTGTTATTTAGGATTCATTCAAACCACAGCTTTGAGAAGTTGTAATTTTCCAGCTTATTTTCCAGCTAAAGAAAAATATGGACAAGAGATAAATGCCACATAGCTGAGGCTTTTCTGTCACCATCCATCATAATTAAAGGGAAGTCGAGTTATCAGTGTGCCTGTGTAAATTCTTATGGCAGTTTCTCAAAGACATTCGTAACTGTTGTTTGTGTAGGCTGTTTTATATAGATAGTAGCATTCTTGGTAAAAGGGAGAGGATGTTAAGTCTCACTTCTTGACCTACGTCCAGATTAGGTACTTACATTTTGCCTGTATGATTTCTCTGCTGTGATTTTGGGTGAATGTTTGCTCTTATTTTGTACCATGGTGTTATGTTCTCATTAGGCATTGCCGTGTTTCAATTTTGGGTGAATATTTGTTTCTAAGTTGCACCATGGTATTTTGTTCTCTTTAAAGCACTACTGTGTTTCAGAGCCAAGGCATCTACTTTTTGGCCAAGTGGGATGAAAATTGGCTTGTAAGCATAAGGAATAGTTAGTGATATTTCCAAACTAACTGAGCAATTGTACGAAAGTATTCAACTGGAAACTGGGTAATATGCTTAGATAGTGTTAGAAAGAACCTTCTGAAGAGAGGTGTTCCGACCACAAATCTATTAATCCTCTGAAGGAGATGATGAACTCTTTTCATAGAGACAGATTTTGAGGTTGTGTTTTAATGAGTTTCCTCCAGTTATGTCGCAGTTGAAGGAGCCCTGAGACAGAGTTTGGATCGGCCCATTGACTGTGGACTGTTGCCAGACAAGGACTTTAGTGACTGTACTTTAAAAGGAAAATGAATGATGAACTTCCAACCACAAAGAACTGATTACATTAGCGTTACTCTCCTGCCTTGTCTTACTGATGGTCTGAAATCCTCTTCCTGAATTGTTATGAATCTTGAGTCAGATTGCCTCTCCTAATGCGTGTCTCATTGCCCATGTATGGAAGAATATTTCTTCTGTGATCACAACAAATGCTTAGGTTGCAAAGGAGAGAGCATTTCTTAGAAGGAGAGAACAACTCATGATAAAACTTTTAAACACATGCAGAACAAAGGAACCAATGTTTCTTTGAGCCATTTAGGTACTTTAAAGTTTGCAGTTTAAGTTCGGAAATCATTTTAGTGCTACTGAATATGTTAAGTGCCATCTGTTTCTCTAATGATGCTATGTCTGACTCAGGAGATAAGTGTTTATGAAAAGTAAAGAAGAAGGGGCTCTGTTATTTTGATACCATCATGAAAATGAGGTTCTTTCCAAAATTTTGAACTTCAGAGGAGACTTCAAGATAAAATGATGTTTATAGACTACATACTTTTAGCATAAATATCTTAGGTGCTAGAGTTGCTCTACACACAATACAGGCCCAGGTACTAAAATAACAGTCTGCCTGCTTCATTTGCAGATGCTTGTTGTATACTAAAACTAGATCAGTGTTCACACCATTTAATTTACAGTCTCAAATTCTTTCAGTGTTCAGTAGTGTAGTAGTCAGATTTTGAAAGAGGTATTCATGATCAAAGATAGAAAGAAAGTTTGTGAGAAAGCTTTGGAGAACATTTGACCAGGTTAGAACATGTTGGGCCTTGGAAGGACTTCACTCAAAAGCATACAGCTACTACTACTGATTGTGGTAAACTGTAAAGATTACAAGATCATTGTCAGGGAAAGATTAGTATTTCTCCACAGTTACCATGTGCTTCTCTCTAAAGTATGCATGGGAAAAAAAGTGGTCTGGTAACACACTCAAGCAATGCTTAGCAAAAATTAGCAATATTTTCCTGGGAAGAAAACATGCACAGAGGTTAGAACAGAAGCTCGGAAGTCATCAACTGGGCCCATGTTCTGCTCTGGGTAAATTCCAGAAAGTGATAGACTGCAGCTTCAATTATACTAGACATCAGCCTACATTAATCGTTGCCTGTAAGATAACAGCCAAAAAAAAAAAGCAATCAAAGGAAAGGTTGCACCATTAAGAACATACAGAAACACTTGCTATGATCATGTGTAAATCAACCACAGGCTCTGTTTACAAACCTTTCCATCTGTTCCTTTGCTTATTCATTTCTGCTTTCCCTCTCTGTCTTCTAACTTTCCTTCATCTTTCCAGATGCAGGACGCTATGGGCTATGAGTTACCATGGGTGTATTTTGTCAGTCTGGTCATCTTTGGATCCTTTTTCGTTCTAAATCTGGTACTTGGTGTGTTGAGCGGGTAAGCTGACAGTTTTGGTGTCCTTTTTCCAATGCTACAGGGCAAGACTCCATAATAAGGGTTCTTCCCTGTCACCAGGATTCTTTTGGATGGATTAAAAATCTGAATCCAAGGAAGCTTTCACATCAGCCCTCAAAAATCTTGGCCAAGTATTTAAACTTTGCAAATAACAATACAGGTAATGAAAGAGGTGTGTTTCTCTGATGGAAATTCAATATCAGGGCATCCAAAATCGCGACTACCGCCCTTCCATAAATTTCCAGAAAATTTATTATTGAAAATCTTACTGCTGGTGACTTGGGATCTCTTTGGCTGGAGCCTTGCAGTGCTCAGAAACTGAGCTTGTCTCACTAATTATCATTCCACTCTTCCAGGTCAATGATGCCATAGGAAGGGACTGGCCCTGGATCTATTTTGTTACACTAATCATCATAGGGTCATTTTTTGTACTTAACTTGGTTCTCGGTGTACTTAGCGGGTAAGCAGTACCAGGAAAATGTTTTATTACTGTTTATTTTTTAAAATTTGTATTTTTATTCCTACTCTGTTGTTATCGAGACAACGGACAATGGCGGGTTGATCTCTGGAACCTTAGTAGAAAGCCTGGGCTATTGCTGTGCAAATGGCAAAACATGGCCTTCGTAATCTAGAAACTGTCATTTAAAAAAAACTAAGGGAAAAAAAAGAAAAGAAATACAAGACAACTCTGCCTGTAACATATTCCTCTACCTGAAATCTCTACCCATACTCTCTGGGAAGAGGCCAACACTATGTTCCCCTGTTAAACTGCCTGCAGGTAAAATATACCATTCACCACAGAATAAGGGGATTACAGTAAAATCTCTGGAAGAGTCATTGGGACTGAAGGAAGAATGAGACTATGAGACAAATCCCTTCACAGCTGTGGGATGAGATTCCTACCAAATTATGTCTTCTCACATGAGAAGTTCTCACATTGCTTAATATCTCTAAAGCACAGCCTAATGGGACACTTTTCCCTGGAGTGTGCCTTGCATGCATTTTTTCTTTAATAAGCACATTTCAGTTGTGTGCATTACAAGCCCAGAATTATTCAGAAAGAAAAGATCATTTCCCTCTGACTTTTTCTAAGGAGGAGCAGAGAAGCAGGAGAATTTCTTCTAGTGTTTAAATATCCCTAAAACTTCTAGCTGTATCTCAGTTCTGCAGTATAACCCTCACTGCAAAGCATCATTTTGGTAGATTTGATTAAAAGCAATTGATATTGCCCCCAGGAGTTAAAAGCTTTATTACCCCTGGGGAGCTGGTTAATGAAGCCAGTGAACATTTCTCTCTAGATTTTTTTTAAGATCTCCCAGATTTAGGCTTCAAATACCGTATTTGGGAATGACTGGATGCCTACAGCCATTCCATGCAAATGGATAACTATGATACAAGGGCTTTTGTGCATCCTTTTCTTCACTGTTTCTAGCACTGTGCCTCCTTCAATGAGCTCTGAATGAATTTGGTCAGAGCCAGTACTTGTCTGAGCAGGCAGCCCTTAAGTCTCCTGTCCTTTGATCATAAAACGTGCCAAATCTTCTCCTAACAGGAGAGAGGACTTGATGCTTCACATAAGTTACATTCTCAGTGTGACAGAAGCATAGGAAGGGTAGTAGTAGGACTAGAGAAGAAGATTCTCCTTTGATCATCCTGGGAAGAGACAGGTAATAGCAGATCTACTTGAAGGGTCTTCATTACTCCATTGAAGGTTACATGCAGCTAAGACAGCTGCTACAAACTGAAGAGTTTCTAAGTAGTGAATGGAGAGGGAGAAAATCCCCAGTAATGAAGTGTGAGGCAATAGTCTGCATTTGGATTTCTGGAGAGTGATATTCTAGGTACAATTTTAAAACGTAAGTTCCTTCTTTCTCCACGTGGATACTTTGATCAGCAGGTAAGGATCAGCATTAAAGGAAGATGACCACCTGACAGTGGGTAAGCAGTCTATAGTATCAGAGATGCACTCAAGGACCATATAAGATGGTGGTTAAAGTCTATATAGTATCTGATTGGATAAACAGTGCCTGTGAGCCCAGCCTGAGGACTGCATATTGTTGAAGCAGCGCTGATTCAATTTACCAACACTTGGATTTGTGTACATAAGTGGAAAATTACATTTCCTCTCTCTTTCATTTTTCAACCAAAGAAAGTGTTTTGGGACCTGGATGCCCCATCTCCTGAGATACTGCCGCTAGACCACCACAGCTAGTGGTGAGAGATGAAAACAGTCTGCAGGGAGAACTGAAATTAAAGATGAAGTTCACCTTGTTTATGCTGTGAGTCACTCTTCATGGCTGTGTTCACAGTATTGTGACAGCTGCACTGTTTCTGCAATTTTCTTTTTTTCCCAACTGGAGAAAAGTAAAAAGAAACTGAACTATTTGCATCCATGGAGGGGAAAAAAAAAATAAAGAAAAGAAAAAAGAAATGATGGCAGAAATGTTCTAAATTTTCTTTGGTCTAAATAAGCAGTTCTTAAACAATTAACTTTCTAAAGCAATTCTAAATTCTGCTGAGTTGCAAAGTGTCTTCACTTTGCAGGTTCAGCTTTTTTTAATAAACTTGCTGTTAGTCTGTTCTGTGTAGATGATCCACCTGTCTGTTCTGTGTAGGTACAAAGCAATATTCCTGGGCATCTTTGTAGATCCGTTCTGAGCATCTCTGATTTATCCCTATTTATCTATATCAGGAATGTTAACAAGCATGTTGTGTAGGTAGACTTCATCAGTGATAGATTGGCTTGGTTTTTTTAATCACTTCTAAATACGTAAGTGTAATTAATTGTACTCACAAAGACGCTTTGATTGCACCTGCAAAATCAAATGCTGAGTTCTGTTCTGCCTGCAGATCTCATCTGTAATACATTTTTCCTCAGTGTTTTACCCATTCATAATTCTTCTAGTGAATTTACTAATCACATGTTAAGCTACATAGTATGACAGAGTTATCATTATCTTCCTGTCTTGACTGAGCATATATTAAAACTCTTGTATTCCAAAGGAAATATCCAGCCAGCAGATCATACAATTGACCTTCTCAAGCCAAGAAAAAAGGTGTCCACAGCACTACTGAGAGTAGTGAAAATACTGCTACAGGTCTTCTGAGAGCAGAGATATTTGCTTCTGTGTTACTTGTTTCAGTTGATTAGTGATGGAAAAAATGACAGTGTGGGCTCAACTTTCAGACCTTCATGAGGAAGCATATAGATTCTTATTTATTTTATAGTTTGCTTATCATTGATCCAAATCCCGGGACACAGTCCAAACAGTAAGTTTTCTAAAGCAAACAGAAGGCCAGAGAACAGCCATTTCTTCTGCTCTGAGAAGATCCTGGAAGCCCATTAGACTGCTTCTGATTCTCTTCCCAATAAAGAAGAGATCAGAGTGGCTGGCTGTGCTTGTAGCTCCTCCTGGAAGCAGCGGGAACAGTATTCCTGACCTTTCAGGACTCTTCCTATTCTAATCCCTCTTCCAACCCTTTCTAATCATAGAATCATAGAATGGCTTGGGTTGGAAGGAACCTCAAGGATCAACAAGCTCCAAACCCCCTGCCACAGGCAGGGCCACCAACCTCCTTATCCAATTCTAGAACAGGCTAGATCCTCATTGTACCTGTCAGCGTGGGCCATATCTGAAGCCTTATTCTGCACTAAGCAAGAGGTTTGAACTGCTAGAATTCAGCTGTTCCACAACGCCTCTCAATGTGAGAATTCATGCTAAGATCAGGTGGTTCTGCTAGCCTCTGCTGACCTTATCCTGACATTGTATTTATTTATTTATTCATTTTTGAGAAGGCCACCTCCAGGCTCAAGATGGCACCTCTGTCAGAAAGCTTATTGGCTATTTGGAAGCTTGGCGTCCCCACTGAAACTGCAAACAATGAACATTTACTACCAGCTGCGATGGTGGCAGAGGTACTGTGCACACCTGCCTCCAATAGGAGCTGGACTGAGGTCACCAACTCATTTCACATAGAACAGTAAATGACCATGGGTAATAATTCTTCATTGTGAACTACGTTTGCCCAAGTACAGGCTGGCATTCCACACGGCAAGTGGTTGGAATTGCATTAGCAGTTTCCTGAGCCACCTGTTCTCAATAGTTTAATGTTAGCAGAGCGTGGAAATTGAGATAATTTAAATAAGTTGTCTTCTTTGGAGAATCGTATGAAAATTGGAATACCATACATTGTACAAAGGAAAGAGGAAGGTAAACCTTTTAGACTAAAGGATCAAAATATTTTCAGTTGTGCCATTGAAAAGCTAGTAACAAATTAACTTCTATGCATTCAACATACTAACATGCTAAAATCTTGCTTCAGTTTAGTCGTCTCTTCTCCCAGCCCAAGTCCCAGTTGAGGGAGACAGTGCATGGGGCTGGCAAGACCCAAGCAGGCACGCAACTGAGATATATCTAATTAAGTGACCCAGTTCAGTGCACAGAAAAATCTCTTTATGCAAACTTTGTCATTTCATGATATTCCTCACACTGCAGTTTCTTAAGCTGCCTCTTGCAAGTTATATACATATAAACACAAGCAGTTCTCAGTTGGAATTGAGAGCCCATTCCCTTTCAAAACTGCTTCTAGAGACTCCAAAATACAAGTTTATGACCCAATTATTGGAATACTGGAATTTGAGTTTTCAAACTGGTTTAATAACACATAGCTTCATTTGGTGATTTTTTATTTTTTTTTTTGAAGAGTTAATTCATTGATTTGAATGAGGTACAGTGCAAGGCCCAGAAAAACATATTATTGAAGCAGCAAAATATAGTTGGTATTGATTAGATTTTTTAAAAATATTTTCTAGAGGTTTTGTTACTGTTGGGGTCATTCTTGCCCATTACTTGGGTCATTACTTGGCAGTAGGCTTTTCTGCCTTACAGCTGTTTGGTCCCAGGGTTGGCTTCTTTGGGCCTAAGAAGCCACTGATTCTCTTCCTCATTTCCACCTTCTTTATCACTGACCCAAGAGACATGTGGCAAGCACTGTGACGGGAGTGAGGATCACACAGGCTTCTTTTGTCACAAACTTCATCTTTAAGTGAAGACATCTTACTTTAATTCTGATGCTGTGCTGGTTTTCTGAACAGCTCATAACATAAAAAAACCTGATCCAAAGACAGTGAATGGAAATCTTTCAGTGGGTTTTGACCTGACAGGAGGGAAGTACTATGGTGTCATTACTGGAAACTAAGGACACTTCATGGGACACTCATTAATTTTTGGGTAGGATTTTCATAGACCTAGTATTACTTCAGTAAAGTTAGTGGTAAGTCTCCTGTTTGTTTTTTGGGAATAAGCCTAAGGACAAACATTAGGAGGTAGATTGGCATTTCTAGGAGAAAAAAACAAAACAGGATAGTATAGATGTATCTGACATACAGGAAGAAATGGCACAGCAGATGAGAAGAAGGCAAAGCAAACATCCTGGATCATAGCTAAGCAACATTAAATTCTTGTTGCTCTGCCCTCTGTACATTTCCAATAGTGGTCTTCCATCAAGTAATCAGATGTCTACTCTGTTTCACTTTCTGGCATTACTGCTTAGATTTGTCTACTCACCTTGAGATTTGAAAAATGTTTCATTTCAGAGAATAGACCTGAATATCAAATGCCTACAATAAAACACTGAGATCTAAATTTTCAAATATAGTGTCCACTCCCATGAGTGAAATTGCACATAATTAACTGTGTACAGAATTGTGAGTATCATTACTTACACTTACAATTAGTGCCATTTAGTTGTGATTATACCTATAATCTTATGGACAGATTGAGACCTGGCTGAAAATTAGAGCCACTGTCTTACTCTCCAGATGTCAGATTATTGTCAAACAGTTCATCATTGTATCAAGTTGGCCACTATTCACATAAGATATTCATGGATAAGTGTTGGAGAATATCAAGTGATAAAAAATGTTAGAAGGTATATGGTATTGTACATAAGCACCACATGTGAGTTTTACTTGAATTATCAAACAAATCTGAGAATGAAAAGATTAAAAACGGTAATTGTGTTCTCCAAAGCATCAGTAAAAATGTGGTTGCTCCAACTGTATCACAAATGTACGTAGCGAGGATACTCTTTCCCATCTGTCCTGAAAGAATAGAGAAGGCTGGGTGTACTACATAGGTTATGGATAATTTCTGATGGAAATCGATCTAACTCACTGTTTTTCAATCTCTTCCTCTCCCTCGACCCACATCCTGTTCCTCCCTCCCTTTTGCTAGGGAATTTTCCAAGGAAAGAGAGAAGGCTAAGGCTCGGGGAGATTTCCAGAAGTTACGAGAAAAGCAACAGCTAGAGGAGGATTTGAAGGGCTATTTAGACTGGATAACTCAAGCAGAAGATATTGACCCAGAAAATGAAGATGAAGGCATGGATGAGGAGAAGCCTCGAAACAGTAAGCAATTTTCTTCTGTCCATCTTTCTCTGCTTTTAGCAAGGGAGCCTATGCCTCCTGCTCCAATCCTGCTGAGATTGCCTATAGGGCAGAGCAAGTTCTTCCTGAGGCTCTCACTATGCTTATATGTGATCCAAGTGAAATACATGTTGGAATATGTTGGAGGGAGAAATATGTGTAAAAGAATTGATATTGTTCTGCTGATCCTCAGTTTCTTGTCTGTAGTACTGAAATTAGAACCTAATATTAAACAGAAAAAAGATCAATACTTGCTGTTAGAAGTTTACTACTGTGGTAAGTTTTAAAATATACATCTGTCTCCTATTCATTTATTTAATTGAAGTTCAGTGTTGCAGACTGTTGACACATGGTTAATTACTTTGAAAGCAAAGGTTTCTAGGCAAAGCAATGCCACAGTATGGGAGAAGGGCCAAGTCAACCCTGTTGTACATTAAGTGGGCCATCTGTGGCTCCATTGAAATGACTGGAGTTGCATTTGCTTTTGCCAGGCTGGAATTTAGCTTTCTGACATTTCTTGCAAAGGAATTACCTCCTTTTCTTCTGTTTTGGAGTTGAGAATATGTTTGTACAAAGTGAGAATATGCCAATTCTTTCTTCTTATTAGAACGATGGGTTTGAAGAAAGATTCCTTACATTTAACTACCTTAGCTCTATCTTCTAACTCCACCTTATCTTTTACCAGTATCTGAATCACTTCAGAAACATCTAGCAGTTGTCATCATAGGTCATACCTATTTCCATCATACCTGGGAAATATCAGTGTTTGAACCTTTAGGCTAATGGAGATGGGGGCTACTTTTAGTTTTCCTTACTTAAGTCTGCATTATCCGAACTTAATTTTGGAAGAGAAGACGTTTCTCTATAGCTCCCTGGTTAACATATAAGCAAAATCCATGGGGTGATCAGATCAAAGCCATACATGTCCAGGAGGACTGGACATTGGAAAGTTAATCCTATGCAAAAAAAGCAAGAGTTGTATCAGATTCTTATGATCTTTGAGGAGACTGAATAATATGCCCTGTAGTTGTCAGAACACTTTCAGAAAAATAAATAAATAAATAAATTAAAGGAAGGAAGGAAGGAAGGAAGGAAGGAAGGAAGGAAGGAAGGAAGGAAGGAAGGAAGGAAGGAAGGAAGGAAGGAAGGAAGGAAGGAAGGAAGGAAGGAAGGAAGGAAGGAAGGAAGGAAGGAAGGAAGGAAGGAAGGAAGGAAGGAAGGAAGGAAGGAAGGAAGGAAGGAAGGAAGGAAGGAAGGAAGGAAGGAAGGAAGGAAGGAAGGAAGGAAGGAAGGAAGGAAGGAAGGAAAGAAAGAAAGAAAGAAAGAAAGAAAGAAAGAAAGAAAGAAAGAAAGAAAGAAAGAAAGAAAGAAAGAAAGAAAGAAAGAAAGAAAGAAAGAAAGAAAGAAAGAAAGAAAGAAAGAAAGAAAGAAAGAGAAAAGGAAAAGGAAAAGGAAAAGGAAAAGGAAAAGGAGAAAGAGAAAGAAAAAGAAAGAAAGAAAGAAACTTGTGGGGGTCATTAATATCAAGTCATATCTATGATATCTAAGTGTCTGGATTTGTGGGGGTCACTGGGGACACTTGCTCATACTTCCCCAGGACATGTTACTTTTATGTTGGTGCCTTCATAGGAATTACAGCTTTTATCATTTAACCTCAGTAATCTCTCAGTAATTATTTTTTTATTCATGGCCAAAATTTGCTCTCCTGTGGAATACAATATATGGAAGATCATGTCTGGCGACCCCATTTCATTTCTTTGTAGACAAAGTTCAATATTAAGAAAAAGGCACCACTGTAATGGATAGTGCTTGATATCCTCATATGGCATTGGAGTGGAGAAGCTGATTGGTGGGTCATTGAAGTTACCAGGAGGCTTTCCCTTTACTTCTATGGGAAGTTCCGCCTACAGGCATGCCTGGTAAAGAAAATTGTTGCCAGAGAGGTAGGTACTGTGATAAGAACCTGCCAGGGCTACTTTCTAATTTGAGCTTTTTCCTTTTTAATGAACATAAAATTAATTATGCTTTGGTAAAAGTGTTTTGGGATAGGACAGATGTAGATTCGTGGCATTCATTGCAGTGTGGTGAGGTCAGTCCAAATTGGAGCTAACAAACTCCTTTTCTGTGTAGTGATAGTAAGAACAGGAAGATTTAATCTCCAGCTTCCTTTCAGTTCTTGTTGGGATTAATAAAGTGAGTTTTGTAAGAAAGGGCTTATAAAACCAGATGTAATATTACATCTGACAGTTTCTCAAGAGCTTCTCACAGTTGCCTGTTAATGATAGAATTATGCACTATTAGCAAATTTCTTACCTGTTTCTTTTCCAAACTGTTTATGCAGCTTCTTAAGTGCCATTGGTTCTAAGTATCATGCAGGGACAGCGGTGTTAACCAGCCCCTACTACATAATATATAATTTCTCTTCACCTTAATCAGTTTTTACTACATGACAGACCAGACTTGCAAACAGGTGTCTACAGTGTCTAGTGGTGTATCATAGCATTATACCTTTGTTGACAGTAATTGCTCAGAATGTGAAGGAAAGCTGTGTCCACAGCTTGGCCATGTACAGGGGAAAAGTCATGCTAAGAAGTCTCTGAAGAACAGAATACCAAAAGCTATTCTAATGCTCAGACTGAGCATTAACGAACATTGCTTTACTATGGAGCATGATCAGATGCTGGAAAAGGCTTCTTTGGAAGGTGGTTAATACCTTGTGTCTGTCATGTTCAAGAGCCATTTGGACAATGCCCTCAATAACATGCCTTAACTCAATGATCTTTGAAGTCCCCTTCCAACTTTGCTAGTCTATACTATTCTATACTGTTTGGTGCTGTACCTTGGCCTCCTTCCTGACAAAGGCATTTTTAACATTGGAAGTAATGGGTCTTCATGTTGCCTTCCTCTGATGTAGAAGCCAATAGCACTGAATATGAAAGGTAAAAAGCAACATCAGGTTTCCCATTTCCAGCCCCAACCCTCAAGCCAATAAAGATACCTTGATGCTTGCCCCCACCTAGCAGAGTTGAGGAGTTTGTATTCTGGTTGTTCATATTTCATAAATCACATTCATTTTTTCTTTTCTAGTAGGCTGTTGTATATACTTTTGTTCAATTGCAGGTATCACATTGTTTAAGCTCTATTGTATTTCCTGATACTTCTGAATTTCAGTCTTTATTCACGTGACAATTGCTACTCCATTTTTAAAGTTTAGACTTCCTAAGGTGTCATATTCACTTCATTTGTTGACATGCTTGACTGTCATGCTTCATCCACCACAAAGAGGCAGAAACTCCAGGTACACTTACTGTACCTGCCTATTTGGCCCCATTCAGTGTGGCCTCAAACACCGCCAGAGATGGGGCACCCACAGCTTCTCTGGACAGCCTGTGCCAGGCCCTCAGTACAGTCTGAGTGAATAATTGCCGCCTAATATCTAACCTGAATCTCCCCTCTTGTGGTTTAAAACCCACTCCCCCTTCTCTTATCACCCTCAGACTGTAATTTTTTTTAGAACAGTCCATTAAATACTGGAAGAGCACAGTGAGTTATCCCCAAAACTTTCTTTCTCCAGGCTGATCAACCCTTCTCTTTAGTTGCCTTTGCTTTGGTTATATTATGCTGATGCTTAGGAGATTTAGGTTACAGATAGTGACTCACATCATTATTTTGAAGAAGTCATGCTAATTTTTACTTCCTCAATTTCCCATTGGAAATTGTATGCAAGTTTGGGGAGGTTTTGTTTGTTTGTTTGTTTTAGTAAAAATATACTTATTAAAGTAAAATCTCAGCTAATATAAATCTGCAACTCTGAGAATCAGCAGTTTACACCATCTGTGCTCTTACCCAGGTACTATACCTAAACTGAATCATCCCAAACACAGAGAACATATGTTTTCAGTCTCTTCTCTGTCCTTGGCTGAAGAGGCCAGTTTTTTTGCCTTCATACCCTGAAAAGAGAACTGCCAGCCTAAGAACTGCCTCCTGTAGAAAAGAGAACGGGAGGAAGAGGGGAAGAGAACTGCACTTGCATCGCCTTTGGTTTGACTGCCTTTGTCAGTATTTTGGGAACCATAGGTTACATTTTGTATATTCCATTGCTTTCCTGAAGATGTTTAATCTTGCCATATTATTTTGACACTGGGTGTTTACAGCCCTTAATGAAATGCTTGCACTGCAGCAAGAGATTCCCCAGTAGAAGAGAGGGTGAGAAAAGAAGGTGGCAGCAGCCAAACCTGGACAGTCTGTGTAGCCTTTAGCGGATGTTTTCTGTGGCAGAAGTCTTAGCATTCTTCTAAGGCAGTTCTATACCAGTCATAGCACATTCACTGAAGTGCATTCACAGAGTGGTCTGAATTCATCTTATATGTTTTGGAAACTGTATGTTGAAGGCAGTTCTTTTTACTTGTTGTTCGAATATATGCTTTTTCTATTTTGGAAAGTATGAGATGGGAAATGTGAAAAGGCTCCTAGAGGCTATTTGTGTTCATGGTTTTCTCCTATGCTATTTCCCTGGTGTGCCTCCTGCAAGAGGAAAGAAATACCATAAATTTGACAGAGGAGAGGAACACATGTCATGGCACAAAGCACTTACTGAATTTCAAAATTACATGATAGTGAAGAGAATCATCCCTCCTGTTGCCACAGCAACTGGAAATTTGCCCTTTTTTATTTTTCCTGAGTGTGGTCTGCCGTACATCTGCGTCGCTGTGGGCAGGAACAGGAAACCTCAATCCAACCCAGATTCTCCTCCTATTGAAGTTAATTGGCAAAATTCACACTGACTGCACTAGGGTCAGTAAAAAGCTGTGAATGGGCAAGGAAAAGCAATTTGATGTTTCTGACTGCTCAGATTTTGCCCTCCCTCTGTTTCACTATGTTTCAGTCCTATTTGGTGTTGCTGCCTGCCATGTGAGCACAGCCACATTAATATCTAAAGGAGTAACAGAGCTTGCTGTTTGGCCTGGAGTTTGGTAATAAAGCCTTTCTTTGATTCAGGAATACTCATTCTTCCAGTTAAGTCATATCTAAGGTAGTACTGTAAACTCAAGGGCTGCTTTGCAAGTAGCTTACCCTACAAAAAAAGTCTGAATCCTAATCATACTCCAGGGCTCTATTGCAATGGAACTGATTACTGTAAATAATCAGATTTTCATGCAGCGCAGCAGTAAAAACACAGCAAGTCAGTGTGTTGCCTATCAAAACATATAGCAAAATTTCAGTACATTGAATAATGAAAGATGCAGGGGGGAAAGGCTTGACGGTATGTGCAAATTTATGCCTTAACTCAAGTAGAAATATAAAAATGCACAGTGGAAGTTGATGAAGTTGAGAAATACAGGAAAATTCTAAAATTCTTAAAAATCTAAGCTGTTAAAAAAGAATAATCTCAGTTTCTACTTTCAGAGCAGTTATTCCAGTATGTTGGTGACCTTTGGAAATATTTACTAGCATCTCTATTTTTAGGTGGGCTGCAGATTTTGTCTTACTCATCCAGTCGCTGTTTCTTGTGAACAGCACTATGTTTTCATGGTAGTATTTAATCTCAGTTTTATGAGAGCCTTCCCTAAGAGAAAATGGTTTTGAAACAGGGAGGAAGTTTTCAGGTGCCAAGTAAAACTTTTAGAAGAAATAGGGATCTTATGGACCATTAGAGACTTCAGAAAATCTTTGTCTTTCATGCTTTGTGCTTCTGAATTCTGAGCCAGAAGTAAGGAGAACAGCATAGTTGAGCTGATGCTTCGGTTCAAACAGAAAATAAAAAGAAAGGAAAAGAATTCAAGAACTCTAGAAACAGTAGACTCAATAATTTCAATTGAAACAGGGCTTAATTCCCAAGAGCTCTAATAGCACATAGTTTGACTCTATTTCACAACAGAAATAAAAGCATGACCACCTTCTCTAAAAGTTCAGGCTTTTTAGGTTTTATCTGTCCAGTTCTTGTTGACTTGACTTTCTTTTAGAAAGTCAACTTTTATACCGCAAGGAGACTCTGTTGATTTCATTGAGTACCAAATAATTTCCACTGATTACAGTGAAAGTTGTCACTAAATCCTGGGCAACCCTGAGCAGTTTTTGTGTGTTGTTTAACCAGAGAACATTTGAAATGCTTGAAGGTATCTACTGATGGTAAATCCGTTCACCCTAATTTATTCTAATTTCATTTGCAGAATTTGTCCCAGTGTATTTCATATACATATGGAAGGACTTGGGCAATCACTCCTTGCCAAGAATGTACAGTCTGATATTTTAGATTATTTTTGCCTATTGTCAAAAGGCAATTAGTAAAACACAGTGCTCATGTGGGACTTAAGATAATCTAAGCAAAAGCTCCAAGAGGCACGGTCTTGAAGACAAAACTTTTACCAGTCTAGTCCTCAGTCTAGTTTATGATTTGAGAGTGTCATACAACTTGGTTGCATCTTGCTTTCCATGCATATATATGATGAAATAAAAGCCAGTGTTGTAAAGTGATTTATTATCTTTTAAAACCTCATCTAAAGAAGAAGAAATCATACTATCATCTTCTTTTATCATTGTCTGCTGATGTGGAAAATAATCATCTGCTAACTATGGAAAGATTAGCTGCAGTGCCAAAAATTGTTGGACAATTGGTAGGCGTTTCACAAAGTTTAGCAGCTGTGATTGATTCTCTTTCACCTGGAGACAGAGACAAAATAAGCGTTTTCTGGTTCCTAGTGCACATATTTGATTCTCCTAGGATGAAAAAACATCCCTCATGCACTCAGCTGTAGAGGTCCAAAACCATGATTTGCTTGGATAGGAGTGTCAGCAGCTCTTGGACATGTACCTTGCCTGATCCATGTATTGTAGTAAACAATTCCAGTGGCATTTTTCTACCTTGTCGTATTCAAGGTAGCTCAAAAGCTGTTCTTTGTATGAATACTACAGTTTGTGCAGATTTAGTAAAATGCTTTGGTAAATGCTTTGTTTTTCTTGTGTGGAAAGAGAAGCTCATGTTGCAAAATGGGTTTATGTTTCCAATGTCAAACTGGAATCCACAGTTGGTATATTGCCTAGAAGAAGCTTTGGGGACATCAGGACATTAGACATTGGGATGAATCACTCCTGTGGTCCTTAGGCAAGACTCCTATTGAAGTTGCTGAGGATTTTGCCTGGATAAGGACTTGAGCCCCAGTTTGTTTTATCTAAGGTTAGTAACAAAAAAGGCAAGCGTCCGCACTAGAGAATATTGTCTGATGTTGGGTCTTGATGTACTAGAGGCTTTTCTGTTCTCACCTGTGGCTTTTACTACCGTGTAGCTGTCATCCACCAAAGGGAGAGCATGAGATATTTTAGATCTGATATCACTTACAAGACTGCATGACCCAGATACTGCTGTTTGCCCAGTGCATAATTCCACTGGTTACAATGCCTTTGTATGTGTTATGAATTTGAACCACCAACATTACCAGCATTTTGATTCCATACCTGAATATGTGGAACCCAGATAAACATTTATAGCCTGTAATGGAAAAATGACAGATATCACTAAAACTATGATGTCAACAATTTGACCTTTCCCCCTGTGGAAAACAAGTCTGGGAGTAGATTTTGCTACTGACTGTCTTTACATGTTACTTTCTGTTTTGTAATCTCATTTAACAAACCAGGAAGCTGTTAGGGCCTTTACCCTGGATTGTTTGTCTTCCTCACCTTACCCTTTCCAAGAGGAGTAAGGGTAAGACACAAAGATGGACGAAATTAAATAAAGATGGACAAAATTAATTTTCTCAACAAAGAGAAATTAAAAATTGCTTGAAACCTATGTTTAAAAATGTTTCTTCTACTGGACTGATTCTTTAAAACATACATATAAATTAGTATTTGGATAGGGAAAAAAAAAATGTTCTGGCCAGTTTCATTTGAGACGGCCAGCACAACTTTACCAAAGGCAGACTGTGCCTAACCAATCTGACAGCCTTCTATGGTGGAGTAACAGGTCTGGTAAATAAAGAAAGGTTGACTGATGTCCTCTACCTGGACTTGGGCAAGGCCTATGACATGGTCCTGCACCGCTTCCTTATCTCTAAGTTGGAGAGATATGGATTTGAAGGCTAGACTGTTCACTGGATAAAGAACTGGTTGGATGGTCATAGCCAGAGTGTTGTGGTTAATGACTTTGTGTCCAGATGGAGGCCAGTCATAAATGGTATGCTCAGGGTTCCGTCTTGGGATCAGTGTTCTTCAATATCAATGACCTAGATAGTGGGATTGAGTATACCCTCAGTGAGTTTGTTGATGACGTCAAACTGAGTGGTGCAGTTGACACAACAGAAGGAAGAGAACTGAACACGTTCTGTAAGTGGTCACATAAGAGTCCAATGAGGCTCAAAAGGCCAAGTGCAAGGTTTTCACTTGGTTTGGGGCAGTCCCAGATATGAGTGCAGGCTGAGAGAAGAACTCATTGAGATCAGTCCTGCAGAGAAGAATTTAACTTAATGGTGGTTGAGAAGTTGGATGTGAGCCAGTAATGTGTCCTTGCAGCCTGGAAGGCCAACTGTGTCCCTGGATGCATGAGAAGAGGGGTGGCCAGCAGGGCGAGGGAGGTGATTTCTCCCTTCTGCTCTGCCCTTGTGAGGCCCATCTGGTATCCAGGCCTGGGTCCTCCAGTACAGAAAGGATGTGGAGCAGCTGAAGTGGGTCCAGAGGAGGGCCACAAAGATGATCAAAGGGCTGGAGCACCTTTCCTATGAAGATAGGTTGAGGGAGTTGGGCTTGTTTAGTTTGGAGAAGAGAATGTGCCAGGAAAGCCTTATTGCAGCCTTCTAATGCATGAAGGGTGCATACAGGCAGGAGAGGGACCAACGTTTTACATGACTTCATAGTTAGAAGACAAGGTTGAATGGGTATAAAACTAAAAGAGGGCAGCTTTAGTTTAGAAGTTAGGTAAAAACTTTTTACTCAGTGGGTGGTGAGGCCACAGGCTGCCCTGAAAATTTGTGGAGGCCCCATCCTTGGTGGTGGTCAAGGCCAGGTTGGATGTGGCCCTGGAATGCCTGAGCTGCTGGGTGGCAGCTCTGCCTACAGAAGACGCTGGGACTGAATGGGCTTTAAAGTCTCCAGAGAAAAAGGCACATAAAAGCTAAATGATGTTCTGAAGGCCGCCCAGCCTCTGTGTGAGAGTCTCTCATACTACTGCACTGTCCTTTATACCAGAATTTTTACCTTATACTTTATAACATAAGGCATTTATTGGTTTGATCAGGATGGTCTGGAAAAATTTTCCTTCCCTGGAAAAGCACTGTAGGTATATTATACACTTTGATATAGTTTTCTCGTTACCCTGGAAGTACGGACTGTTCACTTTTTAATTAACTAAGTCAATCAACAGAATTGTTTTTAATTATTAATGTAATTTAACAACTCAGCTTTTATTAAAAAGCAACAGTTAGGTTCCTTGTTCCTTAGGTTTCACAACTTCCAGGTTTCTCTTCCTTTGTGTCTAAAGGGAAGCTTTAATCATAAAAAAAGAAAAAACACAAGCAACTGTTTCAAAATCCTTCTTCCTTCTCTGCTGATGGTTACTGCTGCAGTTAGCTAAATCCCATCTAACCCAAATGAAATTTAGCTCAAGCCTGGAGAAAATATGGAGAAGACAAATTGGTGCCTTTGTTTGGATAGAGAGCAAAAGAAGAAAGAGATGCTGATACTCTGGAAGCCTCAGGACATTGCTATGGCCAACACTGCAATCTGTAATTCTGTTTTGTCCCAACAGAGCATCAGGAGACCTGGTAGTTTGGAGTGGAGTAACTCTTCAGTTTAGGGGAACTGAGACAGATTCAGGTATTTGTCTGACCCCTGCATCCAGCTCCTTGGATGGACTCTGGTGGTCTTTAGTGGAGATCTGAGAAAATTAACTGACCCATGGACTGCTGTTGCAACAAGCATCTCTTGAGTCTTCTGTGCTGCTGCTGCCACTGTTGCACAAAACAGAAGGCAGTGTGAGAATGAAGTCTAAAACTCTAATTTCTGCCTGTAGGCTCAATTTTTTCATTCCATTCCCTTACAGCATCGAACGGCACATAAATTAAATAAGATGCCAGAGTGCTGTAGTTTATGTATGGGGAAAAACGTTACTCCTGTTAGATTCCCTGTGACTGAAAATGTTTTGGTGATCTGCATGTGCTCACCTGTGTTGCAGCTGAGGATCTGCTTAGTGTTGTTCAGCTTCAGTTTTTCTAGCTCCTCCTTTCCCTGATCCTTGTAACCTGGAGCACAAGGCTACACTGAGTACTGCTAGAGCAGTGATGTGTGACCAGCTACAGCACATAGAGGATGACATTAATGTTGATAGGACATTAAGTTTATCTACTATAAAAGCTATTTCCCTAGTAAAGACTGTGTGGTGAGATAACACCTCTGTTTTGCCTGCTGGAAGAAAGACTTCTGTTGATGTAGGAAACCTCTTTAGTACTAATATGTAACATTGAAATATCATTAATGGGAAGGCGTTAGAGAGAATTCATTGTATATATAGCTGAGGAAGACACCTCTGTGTAAATAAATTAATCTCCATCTGCCCCATTACGAAGTACTTCTGGAATCTGTCAAGATTTATCTGCTTACACTGTGATACCACTACCTGAAGGGACATTAGAGGCAACTGTCTGTGAGGAAAGTGCCATTGCCGTACCTTCTGACAGATTGTATGTGCTTCATTTCCTATTGCTTAGGAAGGTGCAGAAGGCATTCAGTGCCATGAACTCTACGGAAAATTTTAAGAAGAAATATCATAAACCCTCAATCTGAATATATATCTGGACAGCAAGGCCAGTTCTTTAAGGTAGAAGCTTAAAGTATACTCTTAAATCTCCATAAGGGCATTTACAGAATGTTTTGCAAGACTGTGGAGTGTTCAGCATTTCTTGCTGAAGTCAGTAAGACTGACCAGTGATGTACAGTTGAAAAACAATTATCGCAGACGTGGCCTTAAGTGTCCCTCCACTGAGAGAAAAGCGTCAGTGGAGCAGGACAGATAGCAGCTGAAACCCTGAGGACTTTTTTATGTGGTATAACAAACTGTCAGATGAGAGGCTATGGTGTTCAGTAATGATGGCTGAGGGACAGGGAACGTGTGTTTGGAGGTAGGAACAGCCGCTGAGGGTGACAATCAGTCATATTACATTACTGCCAGATGACATCGGGGCCAAAGCGTGCCTGACATTGTATACACACAAATAAAAAGTAGGGGTATATACAAAAATCAAAGACAGTTTTAGCTCTGATAGTTTACTGTCATTCTGCCTGAATGGGCAGAAGGTGGTATTGTAATTTTATAATTCCCTTTTTTTTTTTTTCTTTTTCTTTTTTCTTTTAACAGGAAAGTTGGTATAGAAGGGAATATCGCTATAGATACTTAATGGTACCCAAGACTTTTATTATAGACTGGCAGATAAAATACGGCAGTTGAGGCTTTGTGCTTTAGTTTTGTGCTAGCTGATGTGGGACATCCAGAATGCCATCCAATGCCTCATAGGAACCAACAGAGTGCGGTTTGAGCAAGGGCAGGCTGAGGGAGGCAGGAGGTGCATTAGCAGAGCTCCCCTGGGGAAATATTGTATCCTCCCCTTCCCTACCACTCACAGTTATCTTTGCTCCAAGCAGCCAGTTGCTTTCTTAGATGGATTCACAAGCAGTCACACGAGGAGGCAAAAATAATAGTGTTTTGCTTTAAATGCAGGTAGGGCTAGAAAGCTGGCCCTGCTTTTGTGATCGCAGCACAGTGGAGCAGTGTGATGAGCTGTAGCTGATGGGAGCTCGGTTAGGCAGTGATGTCCCTGTAGCACAGCATGGCATGGTGACAGGCCGTCTGGGTGACATTACACAGCTGAGCAGTGTGTGTGTGTGACTGATCTGATAGCCGGTGCTGGAGCAGCTGAGGATTGACAGCTGTGAATGGCACTCAGCACTTTGGTGGAAGCCTGGAAAGCTTGTGGCAGGATCCTGATGCAGGCGTGGCTGTGATGGAGGAGCAGTCACATGCTTGCACTGTGACCACTCATTTTTACTTATTGGGAGCCTTCCCATCCTCTCCAGTACAGTCTGCTAATAGGGTTAAAATCCCTGGTTGGGTTTGTTCCTGAGAAGAAAAGCAGGCATCTCATCTTGGTTATCTCATACATGACATCAAGCCCAGAGAGGTGTTAGGGGAAGGGAAATGTTTCCAACTGGGGAACTGAAAATAGCTGTGACACTGAGTGTGCCTGCTGACTGCAACAGCTCTTCATTGAGCAGGGTTGCAGAGGTAAGTCAACAGATGAGAAAGCTGGCCTTTCACGCCTTGGGGCCCACATTAAAATTCAGTTGAAGGATCCATGGATGTTTGTAGTGCTGCTTACACCTTCATTTCTATGTAAACAGTTTTCAGGGCACAGCATGATGTACTTCACTTCTTGCCTGCTTGAGGAAGGACTGCAGTCAAACATAACCCCCTACGAGTGGCACTGAGAGACATCAATAGTGGCCATGGTGGTGATGGGTTGGCAGTTGGACTAAATGATCCTAGTGTTCTTTTCCAACATTGATGATTCTGTGAAGAGCAAACTGTAGAAGTCTGCAGGGGATGCAAGAGCAGGTGCATGTGGGAATCACTGGAGATCAAGATGGGGAGGTTACCAACGGGATTAAAACCCCATGGCTGAAGTAGCAGAAGGGCTAAACATCAGAGCAAGGCTTTAGTGGCAGAGTTGCATGGATCCTCACAAAAGTGCAGATCAAAATATAAGTGTATTATCTAGCTGTTTGAAGAACCGTGAGCAGAATAGCAGGGCTATGTCAGGTCACTAATTACTTGCTTTAACACAGCTGTGTGAGGGAAGCTTGCATAACACCTGCCCACACTAAGCTTAGCTCAAGCTGTTGTTATCAATCCCTCACTCTCCTGAGTGCTCCAAGTATTTGCAAACTAAGAATCTATTATTTCTTGGCTAATATAAAATGCCTGTTCTTTTGGATTGGGGTAATTGACCTATTCTCAGTGCCCTACTCAAGAGATGTAAAAGCTTTAATTACTGGTTTGACAAGCTGACTTTAAGGACAAAACTCTTTAACTTGAATTCTTTGCTTTTCTCCTGGCTGCACAGTAACTCAGCCTGCCCAGCTAGCATGTCTCATGCTTCTGACTCATGATATTGTGATAATAGTGTCTAGTATCAGACTAGTCATTATGTTAGCAAAAGCGTCTGAAAGAACACTACATGCAGGAGCAGCACACAAAATTGCAAGCATTTTATTTACTAGGCACAGAAGAAATGTAACAGAGTAGGGCTTAAAAATGGAAATTTATGTGCATTTCATACTAGAAGAGGTGATTTCCTTTTCAAATTGTGAAACTGAATAGAATCTGTCAGTGAGATTTATGAATGCAGCAAGGATCCAGCACTTTGACACTGCCCTGGCTTGAGAGTGACCTATACCTAATGCACGTGTTTACCTTACCCATCGATCAGTGAACAGAACTGCTTGATTATTCATCATCAGGAAAGCATTACCCACCATCTTTCTCATGCTTCCCAAATGAAGACTGCTATTAGAAAATGTCTTCACTTTCTGAGAATTAATCTCTCTCAGGCACATCCTGTGCAGCGGGACTGCTCAGGGATTGTCTTGTTGCTCTCTTTTCTTGATAATATTAAAGCTCAAATATTTTAAGTAAGCTACTCTTAAATTGCATCTTTGGTTTGGAAGGGGCCCTTAAAAGTCACCCAGTTCAACCCCCCTGCAGTGAACAGGGACACCCACAGGTAGATCAGGTTGCTCAGGGCCCCATCCAGACTGACCTTGGGCGTCTCCAGGGATGGGGCATCCACCACCTCTCTGGGCAACCTGCTCCAGTGCCTCACCACCCTGAATGTAAAAATCTTTTTCCTCACATCCAATCTAAATCTCCCCTCCTTTAGTTTGAAACCATTTCCCCTTGTCCTATCAAAACGCATCCTGCTAAAGTCTGTTGTGATAATTTGTCCCCTTCTTTCTTATAGGCCCCTTTAGATATTGGACATGCATACACCACTCTTGCATTTTACAGGCGCATTTCAGATTAAATATTCAGTCACTGCTATTGTTCTTTCCAACAGCTTCTTTACCTGTGACCCAGCCTCTGCCTAGGTGCCCTGTCTGTCCTTTGAAATAATAGAATTTGTCCCCCACATTCACTTTTCATTTGCATGATATTCTGCCAACAAGAGCCAGCCTCCAGGAGAATAATATCCTTCTTCAGTACCAGACTGTCCTCAGAGAGACCTATCTTCTTGTTCTCTCAGCCCAGGCACAATCCCTTCCCAAACTTCCCAGCTGCAGAGCTGTGTAAACTCCCCTTGGGAAAGATTTGCGCTGTGAGCTCCCAACTCACTGAAGCATCCAAACACAAGCACAGTCCCCGCTGTCCTGAAACATCCTCTTATGTGCTCAAGCTCACAAACCATAGACTGCTTGCCAGGTCTTCAGGTGTCACCAACCTTGAAATGGCTTGTGACAGACAGGGATGTCATAAAACAGCTAGTGCTGCATCTCAGTCACTTTAAAGCTTGGCAATCTAGGTGGTGAGCAGCACTCCCTAGAGTGTTTCTGATGACCTAAGCAGATCAAGTTAGAACTGGCTTCTGTAATTTTTTTTTTGCTTCTCCCGGACTCTGCAGGGAAGACAGTTTCATAGGGCAGTGAACTGAAAGAACAAAGATGCTTTTGCTGAAGTAGAGATCCTCATTAAAGTTACTGATTCACCACCCAGGTGTATATTTCTGTGGATGGGCAGATGCAGAAGTTCCCTCATGCACAGAAATTTAAGGAAACATATGACTTGCATTAACCACATTTGTGCTTGAAGCTTATGTGCTGATAATTTCCTCTAATAACAATGCAAGTGAGCAAAATATAAGTAGCCTCGTGATTATTAGAGGAACAAAAGTGATGAAAGTCAGAGGGATATATATATGTATTTTTAGTTGCTGATTATTCTCTCTTCAGGGCACTTTCCTTGTTGCTAATTATTTTATTCATTTTGTTTCATCAACCTTTGGATCCCTTCCCAATACATTATCTACAATGTTTGCAGCTCTCATGTGTTCATTTGTTAGATGCCTGCCAGCCTGCAATATTAAAATCTTTTTGATTTTCAAGCAATGTGCTCCTGCTTGTGTCCGTGTATCAAGATTCAAGCACATTTGATGGTATTGCTGCTTACCCCGCCTTCTTCTGTTCATAATCACAATGAACGAGAGAGAGATCTTGCAGACCCTTTCAGAATGAGCAGTTCTTATTTCTTCACTGACAGAAAATATTGTTGAAAACATCGTAGATCCTCTCTTGTTTCACTGCCTTTTTTTTCTTTTCCCTTTTTCTTTCTTTTTTCCATTTTTTTAACTGAATTTCTCCATTGCTCCAGAATTCGGTGGGAACTGGAGATGTTGCTAAAAAGTATTAGACTGACACCAGAAAATGAAGCTATAAACCACATCCTGGCAAGTCAGTGCCTTGCACTTTGACTCACTGGCTGTTGTTCTTAGCAAGGGAAACTATACAAAACATTTATCAGATGAGAAAACAAGTTTAGAATACCATAGGAGGGTCCAGATTTAGGGGAGAGACATCTATCAAGATCTGTTCTGGTAGCAGCTCTTTCACCCTGTGACCCAGCCCATCTGTCTTTCAGCCGCAGGGGTTAAAGCAGGTTGCTCTCATAGCTCTTGAAGGCATAAACTCTGCACAATGGTGGATGGGCTCCTAATGCAGAATCAGGTGTTAGCACAGCAGTTACCCAGGGAAGACATTCATTTGGCCTTTTAGTAACAGGGTTAAACTCTTTTCTGGATGGCCCTGTGCTTCTGAGTTATTTGAGGTACAACAGATTATGCAAAAAATATCTCTGCCCCCCTTGCAGGGATACACAAAGAGGGTTTTCAGTTCTTCCTTTCAAATACACACCAGAACACGTCAAAGCCTTGTAAAGGCCATCTCTTGTCAGGGCCAGAAGTTTGGCTGTGCTTCTCTGAAATGTGCATTCCCCTCACTGGATAAAATGAAGAAAAATGTGTGGAATGATGCATCTGATGACAGCTGATAATACTGTAAAAAGCAGAAAATTGGAATATTTAATCTGAAATATGCCTGTTTAAAGTAGCCAAGATGTTGTACTAAAATAAGTCCCAGGAAGATTAACTAGTGGCGAGGTAATACATTTGAAGGTGCACAATAATCTGCATGTATTAATGATAGATCTCTTAATCACACGCCTGCACAGCTGATACAGATCTCTCTTTCTCTCTCTCTCCGGTTCCTCTTTGAGGATCATGTAAGTTTGCTAAGCCCATGACTGTGTCCTCTCAATGTCATAGAAAGTATACATGCCTGTGGTGACACTCTGTAAGGGAAGAAGGACATGTGGAAGCAAGTCTTTTTATATGAAAGATAGATGTTGCAATTTATACTGTAAAATATATAATTTATATATATAAATGAAATGTCAGATTTACAATACACCATCTCAGTATTTGGCAATTTTCCTACCCCTGCTCCTGTTGGTAAGCTATGCTGCAGTTTATCAGTCTTCTCAGCCCAGTTCTACTGCAATAACAAGCCTTATGCTCCATCTTTGCTGCTGGTACACATTGGTGTCAAGGTCTTTTTGACTGAAGCAGATGCAACTGACAACCACTTCACGGCTCTTTATTGCTCTCCTGGATTTGACCTTGAGTGCAACTACAGCTCACGCTCTCCTGCCAATTGCAGTCATTTGTATAACCCAACATTAGGTTATTCAGAGCGTTTGTGTTACATGTATTTAATGTCATGTTGTGTGTAATGCCGTCTTTATGGGTGTTGGCCTCTGAGTCCTTGGTAAGCATTTTCACAGTTTTTCTGGATTTTTTTCTATAGTGTTAGATTTACTGATGCATTGTGTCTGTCTTTGAAAGATGCTTAACTACCAAGAGCCTGATTCCAAGTTCCCTTCCCTCTACTCCTGTAGAAGCCTTCCTATTGCAGAGCTGAGCTCCTTTTCCAAACAGACTGTGTTCCCCAGCCACAGCTGTTACATTTTCTTGGGGAAATAATAAAAATCAGGAATAGATCTAGAGAAAACTACTCACCTCTGCATGGTTTACTCTGTGCACACTGCTTGCATTTAAGAACACACTCACTGATTGTTCATGAGACACTGAACCTGTGTAGCGGAATAAAAGCTGTATTTTATTTGCATTAATGAATATGATGAATGAGTACAGCATTTCCTAACAGGCAATGAGTAGAGGAAAGCTAAGCAATATTCACATATTAATTGAAATGAGAGCTCTCCACTGGAAAAAAAAAAAAAAAAAAAAAAGAAAAAGATGAGCCTATCAAGATTCTGACAGCTGTCCGTAAACTCATTCATGGAATGACGGGCAGGAGAGGCACCTTATGAAGCAGGCAGACAAAGTCAATCACTTGATGTACATACTGGTAAAGGGAGCAGCCTGGATATTGTAATTTATTCTTGCTGTACTTGATGGAAAAAAGAAATCTTAAATCTCAGCTGGAGAATTCACAGGACTTCTTTGCTCTTTAGATTTGCTTTATAGTTCTGCGGACTCCCACTTGGGAGGCATTAGCATCAGTAATAACTGTAGTACTTAGGGCTTATTGTAATGTGTTTCGTCTGTAGATCTCAAAGAGATTTGCAAGGTGAGTGCAGAATTATAATCCCCATTTTAGAGAAATGGAACAGATATGTAGAAAGACTTGGTTATGTGGCCAAGGTTACACAACAAAGTGGCAGTGATATCAGGTTAATCTGATCTCAAATACCAGCATGGACAAAAGGGGTGACTTAGGCCTTATTTTGCTGTGTCATTCAATACCAGCAGAAATTAGAGTGCTGGAAGAATTGGAGTCCTCATGGGCACTTCAGAATACACGCTGAGGTGTATTTTTCCTTTTCTTAACCTGAAAACTCACAGCAGGTATCTTTGAATAGGAGTAAACACACTGTTGAGTTATCACACTGTTCCAAGTGAGGTACCCAGTGTAGGTATCTAAGGCGAATGTCCAGCCTGTCTATGTGACAGAGGGAGCCACTTAGAAAACTTGTGACAGGAACCTCTGTCTCTGGAGCTTAACTCAAATATCTGAATCAGAGATGTCACATCAGGCAACACGAACAGCTTCTGACATATCCCGTTCTAAAACTAATGTCAAGATCTGCATAGTCATTTAGTAATGTATCCTATCAACATCTGTGACAAGTACGTGCTTTGTCTATGTTTGTGTATCCTTTGCCCAGGGATCATCTTACCCAGGTTTTAAATTCTCACAGCAAGATTAATTAAAGTCAGATTCAGCAACAAGCAAGCGTGGCAACATTATAATCCATGGAGATAAATCTGAATATTGGAATTCCTTCCACTGTCAAGATGACGAGACTGCCACAAATGCAAAATGCGACAGTGGTAGTGATATTTCTGAAATGGGACTAGATATTATTCTCTAAGTGTGTAAAAAGGGACAAAATATTTCAGTGCTACGCAGAAGGGCATTTGAAAGTGCTGTCTATCTTTTTACTAGACCAGTTGGCTATCTCTTGGCAACCTGCCATCTAGTAATTTATTACATGTCCACAGGGCATTTGGTTGGAGGGACATATGTTAGTGCAAGTGTAGGGCTGGTATCAAAGCTTGATGCCAGTGACATGGAACAGAGGCTGCTCTCACTTGTGCCAAGTAGTCACCTATCTCAGTATAGGTATTTAGTCATTAAACTAATACCCTAAGTTATAACTTAATACCCCAAAGTATTAGGCGTGCAATTGAATTGTGTGTGTGAGAAAAAAAATGTCTGCGGTGTAGTTTGGTTACTGAATTGCCTTGCAAGGCAAAGCCTGTGGTAGATGGAAGATCTATGGGTCTGCTTGAAGGTCGAGGCACACACTGCTTCTGGCAGAACCCAGCCCTGTGGGGACCTCTGATCTGGGCTCAATGAGTTATCCTTTGAACTTGACAGCAAACAGCTCTTGTAAGAGTGCATAAGTCATTGATCACATATTGAGCAGGAGGTGAGGCACCAGAATTTCTATTGCTATGTCACTTTGTGTCTAGGTAGGAGGAAATGCACTTTTGTCTCAGCTTCCAGAATTATGAAGAGGAAGCAGTCACTGAGATGGCATAGTCCATATAGCATCATCCTGAACATAGCTCTGGTCTGGACTAGAGCCCACCATTTGGAAAAACATCTCTTCATGATTAAAACATTCTTGTGGTGGATTTGCCACCAGCATTCTTGGTACATGGTTCCAATAATTAATTATGCTGACGGCAAAAAATGCCTGCCTTGTTTCTAGACTGGAGCCAGGGTAAAGGCACAAGGTCTGCGTCTCTGAGAACTGAATCAGATAAGAAAGCTGTGTGGGCAATATTTGGTCTACTTCGTCTCATACTCAGCCCAAGTTTATACACAAATCTTTTGCGACAACTTCTTTTTTCAGGATTTTTTTAAACTGTCCTAAGTGAACCTCATAGCAGACATGCACATGACTATCCCTAATACTGAAGATGAAGTGAGGTGCCACATAAAATTAAGCAATTGTCCTGCTGAGAACATACCACATTTGAGACTACAGTCCACATCTCCCATCCATCCTGGCCTTTAACATCTGGCCATCATTCTTCTTATACATGATAACTTCATAATACTTCTTATTGTCCTTAACATTTACCAACAGTGCTGTGTAGTAAGTGCCCGGGAGTTAGTGCGTTTAACTAACTAGCCTGAAACACAGAAAAGACAGAGAAAAGACAGAGAAATATAGTTATCCCAACAACTTTTCTTTAGCATCTCCATCACTTTTGGAAAGTTTCTTGATATTGGAAAAAAATAGGAAAAAAAGAACAATAAATCTCATTGGGGCTCAATGGAAGAAATCTCAATGGGCTGGTCCAGATCATGACACTAAGGATCAGAGGAAAACTTTGGGACATGTTGTAATCACCTTAGACTCATTGATTTCAGTCAAGCAAGAAGAGTTTTGCCACTGAAATCACTGGAATAAAGGATTTCACCCTTAAACTTAAATTCAACCACTTATTATTCTCAGAAGATAAATTTCAAAGAGAACACAAAACAAGGGGAGGTTATCCTCTGATGGTCTGATATAATATTTTTTACTTTTATATGCCTTATTTTTTCATTTTGTACTTTTAATTCACAAAATGAAGTTTTCTGGCAGAAGTAGATGTCATGTGCAAGCTGAGTTCCTTGTTTTTTTCTTTTGCCTGTCACTGGCTGCATGTTCACTATTGATGTCTTGTTCCTGGTACTTGACCATCTTGTCTGTGAAAGGAAGCACTCCAGCTGGCTTGCCTGACAAGAAGAAAGAAAAGTTTTCTTGGTTTAGTCACTCCACAGAAACCCATGGTAATGTTCCACTGCACTTTGTGTCCACACTACGTATATTTGTATGTGTGTTTGTCTATATATCTCTATAAAGACTGACACATAATGTATCTTTGTATATTTCTGCATGTGCGTGCCTTGCTTTTGCTATTGCTTGTGCAGTGTCCTCTTCATGCACTCAAGATAATAAGCTGTTCTGCAAATCAATCTCTTGCTTATGTCTTCAAGATTGTTTCCCATTTGCAAGTAAGCTCAAATATGTCTTGAAAGTGCTTTAGCTCATCCTCAAAGATGATATACCAAATATCAGTGTTTTGGTGTTTTTGGTTGTTATTTTTTCCTGATGATGGGCTTTGTCTGGATTGAAAAATTTAATTATGAATGTCTCTTTTTCTTACAGTTTATCTGACTCTTCTGTGCACATCAAAATATGAATCCAGTTGATTTATTTATTCATCTTTCTGAACAGACGAGATTATTCAAACATCTAGTCTTTGTAAAGCAACAGGCACCATTAGAATACAGTATTTCATAGTTATGTCAAGAATGCTAGAAAGACCATTATTTCATATGGTCTATGTTCCTGAATAACACAGTACAAGAACTTATAGATTTCCAAAGACAGATGTTGAAGGCACTTGCATTATTGGGATGGCATGCAGGAAAGATTTTGAGGGGCATTTCTACCATAATACTTTCAAAGCAAGAACCCAGGACCTCTTTGGAAGAACCTTCTGGTATCTTTCTAGCTTCTGAAAGGATGTCTGAGCCCATAGCTCATTAAACATCTGCCCAACTGGAATTCAGAGTGTATTTACTGTTTCTCTCTCTCTCTCTCTCTTTTTTTTTTTTTTTTTTTTTTTTTTGGTTGGTTGGTTGGTTGGTTGGTTTGGTTTGTTTTTGATCAAGAATTCCGTATTAGATGTTTTCTTATTAATGGGTAACCTATTTTAACAAGCTATTAGAAGCTTCTCCCACAGCTAATATTGCATACTGTCAAGACTCACCTCTGATATACATCCCACCTGAGAGACCTAACTCTTCTGTTAATCAGTTGGAAGTATCATTTTTTGTATATCTGAAAAGAGGTGGAAAGGGAAGAGGGCACATTGAATGCTATCCTTTCTTCCACCATAAATTGCATGTTAGTATGCTGAAGGAGTTACAGTTCATAGAGGAGCTGAGAGAAAATTGTGTAATGGAAACAGTGGATCTTTTTCACCTACAGAAGCAAATAAAATAGTAAGGTTTCATAACAGGTAGAAGACGTGACACCGTCTTGAACCCCAATGAAATAGGTTCACACCTAAGATTGCTTTTATTTGATGGTTATTCCATGATGTTTCTGTAGAAGTGTAGGAGATACTGTCCAGTTCTTATTTCATGAGTGTCAAAATAAAATCTCTGCCATAGTTCATATTCATTAGTTTCTTTGTTGGTAATATCTGAAAGGGTCTGAGAGTTTGAATTCCCCTCTCTATCCCTATGAGTTCAAGCTTTAAATGTAAGGTTGAAACCCATTAACAGTACTATACAGCAGATGGGCCATCAGTATTATTTATACGGAACTTGCTATCAGGCTAACTGAAACCTTTTATCTGATTACTTCTCAGTCTGGTACTTGTTTGCACTCCACTCCAGAAGAGACTGGGGATGGTAGTAAAATGGTTGGGCTGGTGCAGGTAAAGAGGCATCCTCTGAAGTTTTCGTAGAATTAAGCAAATGCTTCTTTCTTGGTTTTGCCAGGCCTTCTCATTTTCAGTGATTTTCATTCATAACAGTTCCTAGGAACTGACTCAAAAAGAAAGAAAGCAGCTGACTCTTCCCCTTTCTTTAGCATTTGAGTAACCAATGTGCAATCCAAGTCTACCTGCTCAGCCTTGTGTGTGCAGGGAGGCAGTACACTTGCTCAGCTAAGTGCTTAATCCTTGGGAGTTGCAGCTGAGGGTCTTTTCAATAAGGCTGATGTGATTCAATAATAGATGTGTCAGGTTCTAATGGCCAACCCTCTCTTTTTCTTCCCTTTGACTCTTACAGTGAGCATGCCCACCAGTGAGACCGAGTCCGTGAACACAGACAACGTCCCTGGAACAGATATTGAAGGCGAAAACTGCGGTGCTAGGCTAGCGTGAGTACATATACACAGTTATATGTGGGCAGGTGCTGGCTTGAGCTTGGTGGTTTAAAGCCAAGGCAAATGTTAGACTCATTAAGGGGAAGGAAACCACACTATGGGTGAAAAGAGGGTGGAGAAGATCTGTTAATCCCAGTTCTTATCTTAATTGCAATGTCAACTCACTGCGGACATTAGTGGAGAGCCTCTGGGATTACAGAGATATAAATAAACCACAGAATTCCCACAACAAGCAGAGCCGGGTTTGCATAGTAGCTAAAAGAAGAACTGATGGATAAGTGTTCTTCTTTTAAAATTTGTCTTTAGTGATAGTTAATCAAATTCAGTATATGCAGACCAAACAGTGGAATTGACCAGTATATTTTAATTTCTCTAATGGTTCCTCTGCACTTTACAGTGCTTTGTAATAGAAGCACACATGATAGCTTCCATCCTGCAACCTGAATTACACCCTTAAAGTGCTGAGCACATCATAGTGAAAAATAAATGCAGCAGTTGGGAGGGAGTAAAGCCTTCTCAAAATCACATCATTGTAGTAAGTAGACAGACTCAACAACATGTAAGATAGCACTTATGGAAAGTGTGTTTTTTAACTTCACAGTGAGCATGAACAGACCACAGGAGTCCTTTCTTCCCTTTTGCATGGCTTAAACAAGAATGGACTTTATGCTGCTGGGAAATATGTTAACCCTCTTTCATTCCATGAAAACTGGACTAAGCCCTGTGCTGGAATATTTTGAGGCTCTGTCCTGTCCTTGGACATACTTTGTATCCTTCTGTTTCATCAACTGCTGATCATAAATATATAGGAAGAATTCTGTATTTCATTAGGCCTGTGGTCCAGTGTTCAGACCCTGACAGCAAAAGGATGGGAACCATGCAAGCCTGGTCTTTTTCTGCCTTTCATTCCACTTTTCTGCTCCTGAATTCATGATTTTGTGTTAGAGATCTTAGAAGAGATGCTTCTCATTTTTGCCTTTAGTGGCCATTTATGGACCTGTCAGCCATGGATTTATCTGAAACTGCTAATGCAGCCTGTCCTCACAATCTCCTGTGGCAGCAAGTTTCAGCTGCTTGCTACCTGCTGTGTAGACAAGTAGTTTAGCGTCTCTGTTTTAAGCTGATATACTGCTACTTCTAGTCAATGTCCTTTCCTCCTTATACAGTGATACTGATGATCAACAGTTCTGCATTCAGCTAATCTATCACTTTCAGGATTTCATAAACCTTGATTGTATCTCCCTCAAACACCCCTGGCCTTCTCCTCTACAAACTGAAGAGGAAGTGATCTTATCTGCATTACAAGACGTGATATGTGGAATATGTTATAAATTCAATCTGCTCTCCTGGAAGTGTCAGCCAGTGGTTTACAAACCCTAGAAGAAAGTATGATAGCATTCCTTCACCCGCTTGCTCTTGTCTACCTGCTGAGTCTGGTTTAGATTATGAACTCTTTTCAGAAGGATCCAGTCAAGGTCTATTCACAGCAGTAAGGCAGTTGTAGCTCTCCATTTAGCACCTCACTGAGCTGCCTGTGCTCTTGTCACATTATAGGAAGCAGCAGCTGGATATGTGACCACTTCTTCCAGCTGGATCCAATTTGAAGAACCATCTCTATTCTGCAATTATGGTTCCTGACACAATGGGTCCCCCGGTGCTACACAGTGCCAACAACAATGGGAACTGTTAATATAAAGTTGCACATATTTTTAATGTTACAGCTTGCATTCATTTAATGTCCTTAATCCCAAAGGATCCTAAAGCACTTCATGAAACTGTATGTGCAATGATTGTTTTCACAGTGTTAGAGTTTAGCTACCTTCAGGGTAAAATGTGACAGGTGTTTAAAAACATAAGGGGAAAGGACACAAGTGCATAAGGAGGTGTATGAGGGATAAATTGTTTTGCACTGTAACAGTATGGGGAATTCTGGCAGGGAGAACGTAATTCTGTAAACTGGAATGTGGCCAGGAGAGCTGAAGTTTAACCCAATTCTAAACATAAACATGACTTAGAATGGAGTTTACTGAAAATGATCCAACATTTCCACAGGAGAATGACAGTCCTATGGTCTGGCACAGTGCTCACTATGCCCACAGCATAGAGGAGAAGGAATAACTATGTCCAATGCATTTTAAGAAAGCAAAGAAAGATGACAGGAAAATGGAGCTTCGTTTCTTCTTCCCATGTTGTAAATCTTAAAATAGTGCCTAAGTGTCAGCAAAGCAGTACATATAAGATTGAGAGAGATAAACAGTTTCGTTGCCACATTCCATTTCGTTTGAAGATAGGTGGCATATAGTAGGGAAATTGAAATCTGTTATTGAGAAGGGGATTTTTTTAACACCCCTATCCAAGGACAGTCAAAATCCTCAAGGCCTCAGGGAGATTGCTTTTCATCTCCAAGAGATGAATGGGAGCCTTCAACCAGGAAAATGAATGACTGTATCTTTGTATTTGAAAGTCTGGACTGAAATACAAATTTGTCAGTGCTTCCTGGTTTTGTAAACTTGTGGAGCTGCAAATTCCTCTCTTAAGGGTAAATTTTGATTTGTCTTGAACTCTGATTCCAGCAGGTATAAAATGTAAGCAAGGATTTCAGAACTGATTTGAGTAGTGAATAACTTTGGTAGAACGTGACTTAGAGCATCAGAATTTGGCCAGAGCTTCCAATAATTAACCCAGTGCTGTTCAAGGATGGAAGAAGTTCTTTTGCGAAGTTGAGTTTTTCAGATGTGTTCTTCGTGTAGTACCAGTGAGCTTTCAGTACATGTTAATGATTGTGTTCCTGGCATCCTGATTTACTGTAGTTGAAGGTTAAACCCAGAATCGAGCCCTCTGAAGTTTGTATTTTTTAGAATTGAAATGGCTAGAGAAGGTTTTTATTCAGTAGTTGAGTTTCATGTGCTGAGTTTTAGATGACACTTCATTTTGACCAGCCTACTAAAATCACTCAATAGCCAGAAGTCCCCATTCTCTTGCTATAAGCACGTTTTTCCCAGGGGTCAGAGACTGCACTGGGCAAGCTGCAGCTGGACATGACTTTAGTATCAGGGAGATTTCAAAGCAGTGGTAATATGTTTATTTAGTGGCATCAAGCTGTTAGGACATTTAATCACCTCAGCAACACCACCACCATGGTTACAGACTAACCTTGCTGTCAGAATACCCATGTGATAAAAAGAAAACGTACATAGGAGACTGAAGGAAAAAGTGTTTTTATTAAAGATAACTCCGAATTACTGGCTGTTCTTTTTGTTCTTATAAAAAAGCTGCAGAGCTTTGAAAGGCATCATCTGTGAATGACAGAAAGATCTGCTTGAGAAGCCAGGCTCAAGCATGCCTTTTGGAAAAGGAGATCTTCCCTGACAGCCTTTCTCAGCTCCACAGAGACATATGCTACGTGAGATCAGGAGGCTACCTCTCAAACACACTGTCTCCTTCTGATTGTTTCAAAGAAGCTTTTCTTTCTATAGTAGCCATACTATCAGCTGTGCTGTCTGGAGCAATGCCAGACGTTAAACCAGCAGGAGTTTCAGGAAGAATCTAGTGTCTCTTTGCTTAGTGTGTAAATCCAGTTTCTTAAAACTAAAACAAACAAGCAAACACAAACTTTGTTCGTATTAATCCTTAGTAATTCTGTTGCCATCAGACGAGCTGTGGCAGGGAGTATTTTCCTTCCTTAAATAGGTGCTACCTTTATCAGGTGTCTGAATTTGAAAAAAGAAAAAAAGGTTTTGTGGGGTTCCATGGGGCACTGAAAAATGTCCCACAAATTCCACAATATATCGTCTCTGTCATAGCATTGCCTTGTACTGCACTGACATCTGCCCTGCAGTAGAAACGCAACAGCTTTTATCCTCAAGGTCAATGTCTGGAAGTGGAACTTATCTTAATTCTGGTGTGTCACAGCTTTAATAACCTGTTGCCTCCAGGTACAAAGAAATGTGTTTTCCCTACAACAAGTATCAGTGAGATAAACCCGGAACTAGGAGCAATGGGTTTCTGTTTACAGGGTAGCCTTATACCCAACAGTGAGTAATTTCTCTGAGCCTCTATGGTTTCTGCTCAGCAGGTCTCAAATTCCTGCCGACAGGCTGTTGCTCATAATCAACAGTAATCTGTTCTGCACAGGATGGCAGCATATATAATCTTCCAGTACAACCAGAATGCTAATTTTCTAATACAACCGTGCAGACCTGGAGTGCCACAGCAGAACTTGCTTTTATATGTATGTCTTAGCTAAAAAGAGACCTTTGTGGAAACTAAATTTCATGGAGCCATGGTAGAAAACTGAAGCACTTGAGCTCAAAGGGGAAGAGAGCTTAAAAAGATCTGCTCTCCCTGAAATGATAAGCCACTTGGCACTTTCACCTTGGCTGGGATTTCCATATATTTGGGAGACAGTTCAATCACATCAGGAGTAGTAGAAAGACTTTGCCAAAAGCTCTGAAACTTCTTCTGGCTTCAGATGGAAAACACATGGCTGCAACCCTTACATATCAGCATTCACTACTGCTCCACAGTTTATTTATAAGCGTGGCATTCTTGTTATTCACAGTCAGTTCTAGGTGTGTGTCTCAGGACAGCAGCATGCCCTTGTGGAGGAGGCATTATCTTCCTGCTTCAGATTATGTGACAGGCCTTACCTGTGACTTGCCAAAAGGAGAGAAGGGTTACTCACTCAATTTTAAGCGCTGGCCTGTTTTCCCTGTCTGTTTCCCAGCTCAAGAAAACCTAATAAATAACAAACTAGCTAAATTTTAAGATAGATAGATCCAGTTTTCTTAAGGATATTCTTTAGGTTCTTATTACTGCTAGCAAACAGCCATCTCTCTCTTAAACACAGCATCACTTCTTTGGGTCAGCATGCTCTTCAGTGCTTGATCCCAATCCACCTCATAGTTCAAGTTCTCTGGAGACAGTCTTCCATTCTGATTAGCTTGAAGCTTTTAATAAACTGACAGAAGCGAGAAATTGTGTGTCATTGTGTGTCACTGAATAATAACGCAGTACTACTTGTATTGTAGAGAGGATAGTGTGTGACAGGCTGGAGGTCCATTGCTTCAGGACAATTTGCAGAGATGTAGCTGAGGGCAAAACTTAGCCCTAAGACTTTATTTTACTGAGAGATTATTAGGAAATTAAAATGTTATGCCACTGTATACTTTTGGCCTAGGAACGTGAGGAAAAGGACCCTAGGGTGGGCATCTATTCTTCAGGGATTCCAGCATCTCTACTACAACAATGCTATGGCCTTCCATCAGCAGGAAGATAGAAAGGGAAAAATGCTTCCCAAGGTTTTGTTGTGCTGTTTTATCTCTTAGAATATGGGATGTCTCACTACATCTGAATTATGCTTGTTGTCCCCAGCTTATGCTGATAAATTTTTTACATTTCACTGTTTTATCTGTGTGCGGCAACTTTACCTTAGCCACATAAGGTTTAGAAGAGCTTTAGAAAATTAAACATAGCTATTAGGTTGGACAGGGCTCTGGGCAACCTGATCTAGTAAAGGTGTATGTTTGGTGGCCCTGCCAGGCAGGGGGGTTGGAACTACATGATCCTTGAGGTCCCTTCCAGCCCGGGTCATTCTGTGATTCTGTGTGATTCTGTGATTCTGTACTCAAATGATAAAGACATGATTAGAGTTCGCCTTTCTAAGATGTAATCTGAGTTACACAGATTCTATAACAAAAACACTCAGTAGAGATCTGAGATAATTGTCATATAGGCTCTAATATCATGATTTGAGAAAAAAAGCCTATTTCTCAAGATTTATCAGAGCTGCACCCACTTGAAGAAGATCTCCTTCTTTCAAAGACATAAAACATCCAGAGTATGAGGAGTACAAGAAATCTGTGTTTAAACCTATAGCAGACAATCTGGTTCATGCTGAACCCCTTGCAAGTGCCAGTTTGGACTGTCACAAAGAGGCCATTTGATGGCCTGAAAAATACCATAAGTGCATTTTTGTGTATGATGTTAACCCTCATTCTGAAAGGCAAGGGCTTCTTGATTACAGCCATCATTTAAAAAAAAAAAAAAAAGTTTCAGATTAGGGCATAATGTTTTCAAAAACAGTTATTGCACAGTTTGTGTTTCCAGAATTCATTTTCATCTTTGATTCTGCCTCTAAATATAATTCTTTTCCTCCTCCCTTGTCCTGTTCTATATATAAATCACACCCACTTGTGATAAAGCTTTCTGCCATAACAGTAAGGCAGTGGGGCGGGGGGAACAGCTAACCTGTCGGAGCACTGAATGCACTTGGCTGTTGCTCATAATGCTCCAAAGATGTAATTATCACATGCGTGATGAGTACTACACCTGCCACATCTCTTTTGCTTAAATAAATAAAAGATTCCTTAAATGCAGCAGAGCTTCCTTACTGGGAAGCCATCGCCAGTGAGGTCATCAGAGGACTTTATCCTCCCTGTACTTCACTTTCCACTGCGCAAGTACCCCATTATATCTTTCTTGCTCTCTTTCTATCCCACCTGAAGCTCCCTCCTATGAGAGTCTTTCCCTCTCCTTTTTCAGCGCTGAGCCTTGCCCCACATTGCCCTATTTTTATTCTTTTTCTTTCTCCTGGCCTTGTCTGATCCTTCCTGTTGCTTGCAAACCTGATCCATTACAGTAGGCAGGACATTTTAAGCAAGATTTCCCAGTAAGATATTGGGATAGCATGAACATTAAGGGCATGCACTGTAGGTGTTTCACCAGCCATCCCTATTACAGTTCCATTGTCTCCTCAGCATAATTTAGTATTCTGATCAGCCAGTGCATTATTTCTTCTCCATCAAAAGGATTCTTGAGTGTGTCTGTGACCACGCTGCTGCCTAGTGGGTGGCCTAGACAAGCTGCCTGTGACACAGCAAGAAAGATATATTCAGTGCGAGAGCTTTTATTTTTATTTATTTTGACTTGGACCATCTGCTGGTGAAATGTTCCTATCACTAAAATCTCTTCCACATAAGGAAACTGACCCATCATTCTTTGTCAGTGACCAATGTCCTCAAACAGCTTTAAGACTACTACAGGAGGTAGCATTGCATGCTTTAAGAATTGCTTTCTCCTGCATCTGCTAACACAGCTCCATTTTTAAGCCAGTGCAGGGAGACCGTTGCTGACTGTTGTCAATGATGAATCACTTTCCTATCATAAAGGGAACCTTAAGAAATGCTTCCATTCAGCAGGAATGTCTTATTCACACTCACTCTCCAGATCTTTGTGTCTTTTGTTATTGGTAGTGGATTTTGAAGCTTCCTAAATTATCTCTGGTGAATGTCATTGCATCCACATAACTTTGTTCACATACCTGCGTGTACACACCACAGCAGCCTAAGAGTTTCTGGGACTTACAGGACAAGGAGCAAGCAGGGCAAGTTAGTGGCTGTAGAACTAGGGTTTGTCTCTAGCTTTGCCTGTGACTTATTGTACAAGGCTAATGAGATTACTGACGAGAATGATCCTGAGTGCATGGAATTAGATATTAAACTTGTATATAGTGGGAGCATGGCTCAACTTTCAGCAGTGCTTAATAACCAGAATTTCATTGACAGAGACAGAATTTCTAATTGTTCAGCCCATTTACATTCAGATTGCATTACACAGATAACAGGGACAAATAAATGTGAGTGTTATTATCTAAGTATGAAAACATTCACCATATACTGTTTTCCACTAAATTGCTATGAGAAAAAGAAAACACTATTTTCCCCATGGCTTCATAATGTGCTTATGTATCTTGAAGTGACAGGTGATATGTGAAAGCAGCATGTCTGTTTGTATAAGTAAGTCATATATATTTTAATAGATGTATATAAAAAATATATGACTAGAAGGGAAAAAAAAAAAAAAGAGTCACACTCAAAAAATAAACTTGGTAGATGTATAATAACCCTAACTTTAGGCCATGCTTTTACCCAAGAGAAAGGCTATTTGTTGATCTTCGTAGGTGGTAGACTCCAACCACAGCATGACTTTTGCTTCGTAACACCCACCAAAAAAAAGGTTTGGATACTGGAGAATCCTAATCCCATCCAGAGCCCACATTGCCTTACGAGGGATTCCAAAGGAAAAGAGTATACATGCAAAAAAATAATTAAGCTTGTTTCTTTCTGCTATTCTCATAAAAGCCTAGGAGGTATGGGAAAGCTTCAGAGACTTTAACGGCAATTCTTATCTTTCAGGCATCGGATCTCCAAATCTAAATTTAGGTAAGTAAAACCAACTTTTGTTTTCTTCCTTTGCACTGATTTGTTCCTTACCTTGTGAAATGGCTTGTTCCTGCATCTGTGGGGTGCAGTCTTGATTCTAGGGCCTGCTGCCACATTTGATAGCTTTTGATCAATCGTTTACCAAATATCAATATACTTTTTCTAAATTTCGTTCTGAAATAAGGCACACGGATGACTGAGAATATTTCACTCAAAAGTACATATTTGATTGCTGCCTCTGCATCTTGAACCATAAAACATAAAAGCAGAAGAAAAACTAAGTTCTACCACATAATTACATCACACCCTTCAACAACAACCTTGTCAGCTGAAGGTTCTGTTTCCTACACTTGGTTCCATTCCTCTGTGCTGCTTGACTTTCAACTGACAAAGTCTGAATATTCAGGTTATTTGTGAAATGCTTCCTTTTGCTGTGAGACGTGAAGTATCTGGTGATACTTCCTCCTCTGTTTACTTTAAGCACTTAACAATGTGCAGCAATCTGCACAGGAACTGAGACAAGGCTTAAAAAGTTACTTAAATAAGAGACAGTAATGTAAATTCAGGAGTCTACATATGTGTGTATTGCCAATATGCATCCTTCTGCAGAGTGTTGCATACTTGATCACTTTCATACAGTCCATGGATTTAATTACACCAGGTGTAGGCACAAGAAAACATTTGTATCACCACATGGTGATATTCCTTCTCCATTAGTGCAAAATACATGCAAAACTGTGTGAGAGTGCTGGTGGTTTAAGGACAATATAAACATGTATGTTGTGACCATTTTGAAAGTTGAAAGATCATTTCCTGTCCACAGTCCACTTGCTAAGCACACAGCCCTGATTAAATGCTTGAGCTACCTAGACTAGATGCAGAGCTAATTACAAAGCTAAAACAGCCTGGATTTTATTGCCTGTTAAAATGCGGTTGCAAAATTCTCAGCTGGTGTGCAGTGTGCACATTGCCTGGCTTTATTTTATCTATATGCTGAGCCCTGACCTCATGTATCACCACTGGAAATTATATGAAAGAATGGACTAACCAAGAGACCTCCTCTGTCCTGCAGTGTTTATGTGTGCATCTCCAGAGCACACACGCACACCTATGTATATAATGTATATAATATCTATATAAAACTATTAGTTTTATTATACAGTGGCAAGTGTTGCCTGGAAACTGGTTGCTATGCAAGTTAAATTCTGAGGAGTAGGAGGTGTGTAATTAGCTTTAAATATCTTCGGTGGTTAGTAATTACCCCCAGAAATCAGTGACACAAGAGAACGTCTTCTTGGAAGGCAAACTTTAAAAGATTTGTTGATTAACAAATGGTATCCTTAGTTCCCGGCAAGAAGGTGAAATGCTGAGGTCCTCTAAATCCTTCTGTTCTGAGTTAGCTCTGGGATTATGCTAGTTTATGATTGTTGCCAAATTCTGGATAACTTCCACAGGTATTTTATTTGATCGCACCTCTCCAGTTGTACACCTCCCATTGTACACTATGGGAATCTATTCATGGACTGCTGGGCCAAGTTTCATATCAGGACATAAGGGAAGAATGACAATTTTTGTGAGAATTGGACTGAAAGACATCTCAGGGTAGCTGTGATAGATGTCTTAATCAGATTAAGATATTGCTTGAAGAGGTTTATTCACCCTTAGATGTTGCAAATTGGTTTAGGACTAACTTTATTCCTAGAGCTAAAGAAAGGATGATCACAACTGTCGACTCAGATGAGAGCAAGAGTATGTTTCTCAGGGTGAACTTTAAAGTTATTCCCTACCATTTTCGAACAATGAATCAAGACTAGAGTCTCTCTCACAGAGACTTGCAGTAGCCTAAGGTTCTCTATCTGAAAAGCACTTTTTCTTTTCTAATTTTTTTAAGCCGCTACTGGCGCCGATGGAATCGATTCTGCAGACGAAAGTGCCGTGCTGCTGTCAAGTCCAATGTTTTCTACTGGCTGGTGATCTTCCTTGTGTTTCTGAACACCCTTACCATTGCCTCTGAACACTACAACCAGCCAGACTGGCTCACGGAGGTTCAAGGTGAGGAGAGTGTGATGGTTCTGTTCATCTTGGTCAGTGTTAGGAAAGGGCAGTAGCAGGAACTGGTGTGTTAGGCTACACAGTGTAAAAGGAATATGCACAGCTGTAAATAGTCCCCTTTCTGAGGAGGATCTTAAACAACACAACAAAATATCAACCCACATTAGGAGAGGTTTCAGGGAAGGTATGAATCCCTCATTTTTATCCAAAGTGATGTTCCATTGGGTGTAGGTGAAATCAGGAGCTTACAGTAAATAAATATCTGCAGCCATTGGATTTCTACTTTATGGATGACTACAAGTTTTCCAGGATCTTCCCTGAAACTGCATTTATGAGAAATTCTGACTACCAGGAAAGTGGCAAAGAGTGATTTTTGAAACTCTCTGTTCCACAGAACAGTTGAATCCTCACTGGATGTGAGAGCAGCTGAAAGGCTTAATTAAGCAACAGCAGGTAGCACAGCAGCTCTTCTATTCCCACTCCCATCTGCAGATGACAAGTGAGATGGGAGACTGAGCATGGGAAGGCATATCCCTGCCGCGGAGGTTGTGCAGTTGTGTAATACATCACAGCTGTATCTGCAGTACATAAGAATTGCTGTAAGCATCCTTGTAAAACATTTCTGTGGATGAGATGCCCACACCTTGTAAGTCTACTCCTTGACTCAAGCTTGGATAAGGATACTCTTTCAGACTGATCCCAGAAGGGGGTTCTCACAGGCAAGGGTCAATAATTAATCTGTGATGATCTTTTGATTAAGTTTCCTTAATCTGTTTCTGTTTGTTTTTCATGAGACACTGCCAATAAGGTGCTGCTAGCTCTTTTCACGGCAGAGATGCTGCTGAAGATGTACAGCCTTGGTCTCCAGGCCTATTTTGTGTCCCTCTTCAACCGCTTCGACTGTTTCATAGTGTGTGGAGGAATCCTGGAAACAATTCTGGTTGAGACGAAGATCATGTCACCACTGGGCATTTCTGTGTTGAGATGTGTTCGTCTATTAAGAATATTTAAAATTACAAGGTACTTCTGTGATTCTTTCAGAATGTATGAGAGCAACACAACATGTGTAGTTTCAAGTCACTCACATGGTGCTTCTTTCACTTTTTCTACCATTAATTGGCTAGTGGGTGTGTTAGGAGAATGGTCTTCGTCTTCTGTCAACCAAAGCGGGATGGGGAGGGCTGAACAGATTAAATGCTCCTGATTTGAGCTGGATTGGTGAGAAATTGGTTGTAGGGGACTAAAGATACTTGATACCATGCTGATTAACCAAAATCTGGGAGGACAATGTGAGTCTTTGCTCTGAATTTCCACGCAAATGACCAAGTGAAAACAAAAGAACAGATTGCCTTGTGACATTTTCTAAAACAGAAACTTTTATGGGTGACAGAGCCTGAAAGACTACTGTGAGCCAAAACAAGATTTGAATGAGGAGCCCAAGCCAGCTCCAGGAGTCTTAGCTGTGACCTAAGTGTCAACACAAGCAGCTATAGGCAAAAGGTGTTGCCAGCCTTTTTCCTTTAGAGTAGTTTGGCATGAAGCAGCAGCTCTACAAAGAAGCCAGACTTTTCCAGACTCCAGTCTCTCCTATTTTTTCTTTTCTTGCTTTCTTCTCTCCACAGTGGTGCCTATTAAACAGTTACTTCTTCCTGCAGAAATGCATTTCCAAAACATCAGCTTGATTTGGAAGGATTTTTTCAGCTTGAGGGAGGTTGTAGAAGACATCATCTCCTTTCTTACCCATATTGGAGCCCTTTGAACAAATCTGCCTATGTGGTCACTCACAGTAGCACAGGGCCTGCTTTTTCCCATTTGAACACTGGTCAGCATCTTATATAAAGCTTGACTGAGGTGATGATAGAGTGAATTTTATGCAGGCTCATCTACAAAAATGTCCCTAGAATTGCTGCAAATTCCCCTGAAGGAAATTTCTGACAAATTTGAGATAAAAAACACAGGGCATGAGAAAAACACCACCAGAACTGGAAGGCAGTCAAGAAGGCAGAGCTGTGAGGCAGAAAAAACAATGGACTTGGACTCTCATATTGTACAGAATTTACCCTTAAAGCTTCTGAGCCTCAAATCTCTGGCAGTGCTGACTGTTTTCAGAGTCAAATGGCAGAGACAGAAAATCAGCTTACAATCTTGAAGAGAGGGGCCAAATCAAGCTAGCACCTCCTAAAACAGAAAAGGAAAAGAAAGGTAGTCTTATTTAGACATGATCACAGGAGAGAGAAAAACGTTCCAATTGACAAGAATTTCCAGCAAGAGAGATGTCTTTGCCTTTTCAGAAATAGTGAAGGTCTCTGGTCCAGGGACTGTTTTTCCTGGATCTTTGGGTTTGAAAGCTATCATCACTGAGTCCCAGGCCTGGTTTCTGAGGAAACCAGTAGCTGTTTCAAGCATTGGGTAATCAGATATACCCAGGGCAACATACCAACAGCTATAAAAGCATAAGCTTCTACATAGCATGCTGGAGAGGTCATTGTTTTTTCTAGGCATATCTGCACTCCTACACAAAATATATCTAGCTAGCAGAATTCTCTAGTAGAAAGAAAAATGTTGAGAGAATATCATTAATACTTTAGGAGGCTTCATCTATCAGAATACTCAAATATTCCTAAATATTCTGGCAGAGATGTAAAGTAGGAACCAGCCAGCAACAGGTCTACTTATACCTACCTCCCTTCTGCAGCATATCTGAAATCCAGTTTTTCATAGAAGAAAATATTGCCTGTAAAACACCTTGTGATTTGTGCAGGTGTCTATGTGTAAAGCACACTCAGAGCTGAGGAGTAATTCACAATGAATAATATACTAATCAGGTTTTCCCTTCTTTCCTTTTCCTCAAATATTGGCAAGTAGGCTGCACTAGTTTCAGATTTGTACATTTCTTAATTATTTGTAATTTTTTCCATGGTTTTTCTCCTCTATGAGTGAAGTTCACCCTCATGTGGAAGGCCTTAGCACAAGCCTCCAAAGCTGCACTTCAGGCCCACTCATGTCAGACTGGAGGGGAGAGAATATTCTGGCATTAAAGTAAAACTTTTACTTCGGATGTTCTCCAATAGGATACAATCTTTTCCATTATTCACTCCGCTCTACACACAGTGATAGTTTAGTGATATTTACATTATCGATACTGCTGGAAAACACCATCTGTGTGGAACGATAATATAGAAAGATAGAATCTTTTAAAGGTAGGAATGATAGTAGTGATGATAGTGTAATGTTTTATGTCAAATGTGTATTCATGAGCTGTGACGTGGACATACAGTGGAGATGGAAATAGTGATAATGAGGAGAATTAAAAAGGCAAAAAGCAGAGAAAATTCTCTGGCAATAGTATGTCAGTAGTTAGCCTAACCATTATATATCTGAGTAAATTCTCTGTGATAAACACCAAGCACAAACAAATACTGGGTGCTTTAAGATAATACACTTCTAGGAAAAGCACAATGTATATGTGTGTGTGTATATACATATATATATATCCTATATGTTTTGAAGATAGATCAATTCGCTTGCAACAGTTTACTGAAATTTGATGTTTCAGACCTAAATCCTACCACTGTATATGTCAATGTTAACTGTAGGGAGGAAAGGCAAGGCACCTTTTTTTGTACCTGCTTTCAAAATGATTTTATATTGGATGAACAGTGTGGGAAGCTTTCCCACAAAGAGGCTTCCAGCTGTCACTACTGTTTTAAGCTCTGCATCTGTGATTGCAAGTATCATAAAGCCATAGTGAAAACCAATGAAGAAGTGAGAGAAGGGAATAATAGAAGATATTAAGTTCTAATCCAGTTCTGCATTTGATTTCTATGTGAGGTGTTGAACAAATCGTTTAACATCTCTGCATCTTATTTCTCCCATTTGAAACAAGGATCATAATCATGTACTTCTCACTGGAGTTTTGCAGTACCTCTTTCACTGGCATTTTAGGAGTTGTTAGTAAGCACATTCATTTCTGTATTGTTCAGACGAAGCAGCAATGCTTTCTTTTTTACCTGCCATTATATGATGCCTGGTCCAAATTCTCTGATTTCTTCCTTGACATTTGTTGTAACTGGTGTGTTTTTTTCTTTGTAGTGCATTAACCAAAGAGCACAGAGTGGTCAGAGTCTTTTTTTAAGCTTCTATTGCCAACATAAGGCTCTTTGTTTTAATGAGTAACCCGAGAGGTTTTGACAGAGTGTTTGAGTTAGCTCTATAATTGTGTGATGTGGCAGGTGGTAACTTCAGTTCAAGCTTCCGGGAATCTGAGATAAGACCATTGTGACTTCCATATCCTAGTTGGGTCAGTCATTCCCTATCCTTCCTTTTTTCTCTTTTCCCCACACTTCCTTATTGGTTTATTTACTTTTCTGATGGTGCTGTATTTATAGCTAGCACTTAGAGCACAGAAAAGAAAAAAACAGCACTGAGCTTATCATCAGGTCATCTCCATTAATTGCTCTAAAGTTGATTAGTTACATAGGAAACTGAATCTCAGATATGGAGCCATTTGTAAGAATTGCAGAGCTGATAAAAGTCTGTGCAGCTGTGCTGTAAGATAGCAAGTCACTTAAGCTTAAAGCAAGTCATTGAAACTGTTCAGATGGGTAACAGCTTTACTGTATGTCTGTTAAGGACATGCATGTCCTGACTGACATTGGAGGGGTTGGTGATATTCTAGACTCCACCAGTTTCAGTTTTGATCATGCTAAATTCAGTCCAGTTTCATCAGAAATTATTTTTCTCTTTTCCTGTGTCACTTTCTCTCCCTCTCACAGTGTTAATGTTGTGAACTGTAAGCAAAAACACATAGTGAGCTGTTACATAGCATATCCAATCCTGACATTTGGTGGCACCGAGTCCACAACTTCCATGCCCTTACCTCTGTTGTGTAGTTTTACAATGTTTGTCTCTTTAATTGCAGTTAAACTTTTAAATCACTCTGGTGTTTTCTGAAGTGCTGAAGCTGGGCTGGAGGGAAAACATCACAGTTCTCTTTGAAGCTCAGCTCTTGGAGCTGCTGAACTTCAGAGGACATGGCAGTCCCTCATATTACCTTTGCAAAGTAATTGGACCACCTGAATATTTGTCTGCCATGGGACAACAAAAGCCTCCTTTTTACCCTGGCATTTGAAAATATTCAGTAGGATTTTAAGAATCCTTGTCTCTAATGACCACATTGCCTTCAAAAAAGATGGGTTTGTATGTAGAACCTCCGACCTCTTCCACGAAGTGAGAATGCTAGACATGTCTGACATCCTTCCAAAACAGAACTTTCTTCTCCGGGGAAAAGACATCTAGAATTTCAGAATCTTCTAAGGACAGAAGGGTTCACTGTTAAAAGCTTTGGGAGAACGGAGTGGAGGATGTCAACCATGTTATGATCTCAGATCATGGTAGGAAGCCACAAATGATGATGCTAGAAGGAAGACATAGCAACTTAGACATCACAAACATTACTGGCTTGCTGTCCTGTGCAAGCCACCCAAGGTTGTACTCAAAATGAGGTGACTGGAAATCTAGTCTGAAATATCTGTCAGACTCAGAAGTACATTCAGTAGAAGTGTTCATGGCACAAAAAGGAGTAGGATAAAAATGTCTGAGCAGATACCAGGCTGAAGTAGAAGTCACTTCATTGGCAATGTGGTCAATCCTTCACAAAAAGGTAGCATTTTTCCAACACGTGGCTATGCTGCTGGTTCACAAAGGTGAGCAAACAGACACCTTACAGTAGAGCATGCTACTTGCATCACTCTGAATCCTTAAATGGGACCAAAGGATGCATCGTACATCATTCGGATCTGGGCATAAACTTGAATTCACTGAGAGAAGATCTTAGCCATCCTCCCTATCTAATGGTAGCTGCTCAAAAAGCAGGAGTCTCAATTGCCTGGTTATAGGTCATTTGTCCTTTTCTCGGTATCTGATCTAAGTGGACTTCACCACAATCATTTCCAATAAATATCTGTCAGTCCCAGAGAAAAAAAGAAAACTCTGTTGATTTCGGTTATTGTGGTCAGCTGGTGCTTTGTTGCCCTAGGAATTCTGGAAATATCTTGGCCAGCTGTATTTGAACCCAGCTCTAAGCCCCTCCAATATGTTCTGCAGCCTACCTGAGCAAATATGAAGGGTTGAGTACCCTAAAAAAAAGCAGTGATAGTGAGCAAAGAAAACTGAGGCCATTAGGGGTGTAGATCTGGAGATTCCCTTTAAGGGTCCATATAAAACAAGTGTTGCAATATGTGAAGAACCTTGAGTATCTTCCTTGTTCTCAGTTCCAGAAGGCTTAGCAACCTCTGTCTGTGTGTGAGCCCAAGTGCACAATCACACCATATTTTGGACATGTTCGTATTTGTATCCAAACTGTTTCCCCATCTGTTCCGCTACTTATTGCAGGCCATTCTCTGGAGTGAGGTATTCTGGCATGCCACAACATCTGTGAGTGTTGTAATGAGGTTGGTTAGAATGTAACTCACTGAAGCGGCAAGAACTAATCACTGTATATTGATATAAGATTTTCAGAGACTTAGATGGAGAGAGCTTCAATAATCTTCTGGGTGTGCGCATCAAGTGGGGGTGGAGGGAATGTGCACGTGTGGTAGTAAAATTACTCATTAGCTGCAGTAGATCTCATTATCTTAGGGAAGTACATCAGTGATTCACTGCTTAACAGGGTATTTGAAAATGCCTGCTTATGCACAGGAGGCAGCCAGAACCAATATCCTGTGCAGGCCAGGAGCACCTGTCTTGGAGTGAAGAAATTTTAACCTCTTCTGTTTTCTCTCTCAGATATTGGAACTCCCTGAGTAACCTAGTGGCTTCACTCCTGAATTCAGTCCGTTCCATTGCCTCTCTCCTGCTGCTTCTCTTCCTCTTCATCATCATCTTCTCACTGCTGGGGATGCAGCTTTTTGGGGGCAAGTTTAACTTTGATGAAATGCAGACCAGGAGGAGTACATTTGACAACTTCCCCCAGTCTCTCCTCACTGTGTTTCAGGTAAGCGTGAACAGGTCCAGATGGGACCGATATACTGTGCTATAAATGGGGAGACACAGACAGTAGGTCCTGCACCCTTCTTCTACAGCCTGGTAGTCTCTAAGGCTGTGCATCATTCTAATAGCTCAAGGAGCAAGACACCATGCTGCCAGCACAGGGGTATTCCCTTCCAAAGTGGGGAAATATCATAAAGCCATCGGGGCTTATCAGAGTAGTATGTGAGAATGGCCATTGCCATGTTCCAGAGTCTTGCCTGCAAGCCAGAGCCCATCCCTGCGGCTGTTCTCACCACTTTTACAGTACTGAGGAACAAATATGTGCTCACTGCACCAGTGAAGAAATTATATAGCTTTCAAGCTGACTGCAATTTTGAGAGTGATGAGCCAAGAGCATCGGGAACGTGATTTCACGCACAAGGTGAAGGGATGTGTATGGGAGGGCTGTGCTGAGTGCTGTCCTCAGTGCTTTAGCTGTGCAGCTTGTCTGAAACAACAGATGTGGAGAGAAGTGCCAAGGCGAGGTGGGGAGACTCAGACAAAGATGTCTTGGGGAGCCATTTGGATTCAGCCATCAGTCTTCAAGGGGACATCTCCATTTTTTTAGCAGTTCTAGTGTCCTTTTTACATTCTTTCATTTTGCTTTTAATTTGCTAAATGGATGCAGCCAGAGTTTCCAGCCATCCTGGGGGAGGGGGTGATCTTCAGGATAGTCAATATCTTTCTGTTAATGGGGTTTTCAAATTCTATGTGTGGTCTAACACTGTATCCCTTATTGGTGGGAATGTGTCATTTAGATCCTGACTGGGGAGGACTGGAATTCGGTGATGTATGATGGGATCATGGCTTATGGCGGCCCCTCTTTTCCAGGAATGTTGGTCTGTATTTACTTCATCATCCTCTTCATCTGTGGGAACTGTATCCTTTGATGCTTCTCTTTTCTCCAAATGGGGCTGAATTTAAAGTCACCCTTTATTACTTTCGCTGTGCCAGAAAGTAATTAATGTTGTACCTTACATCTTCACCTTTTCAATAGCTCAAGAATTTGGCTTTGCACTACCAAAAGTTAAACAAGTTTATTTAATCGTAGCTAGTGCTAAGCCTTCAGGCATATAAACATTTGTAAGAGCCAGCTACATGCCTGTTCTGCATGCCAGTTTTTATTTAGTACCTTTACATATTTAGTGTTTTTATTTCTTAATTACCCCTGATTCCCTCATAGGTCTTTCTTTCCTGCCTTGCTTATAAATGAATCTCCGTCTACCTTCTGTACTGTATTTTTGCTTTAACTTCCATTTCATTAACATGTTCCATTTGCCTTCATCCAAACCTTACGTGGAATAAAAATGTGTGTAATATACAATATGCTACATAACATATGTTTGACACCATTGATTTATGAGAGATCATATATTAACTAGCATATAAACGAGCAAGAACCCTGTTCCATTTCACTTACTGCAGTGTGTTTAATCTTCAAACAGAAAATCATGTAATCTGTTATCTACTATCCTGAGACAGTATTAACTTGAGTTCTCTCTGGCTTCAGTGTGAAGTGAGGGCATGGTACATAACCCAGAGGCACAAAGCACACCGCATGATTAGGCTATGAGTGTCCCTTCATAGGAATCTGCATTGAACACAGAGCCATGGTTCAGTACTGTATCTCAGTTTGCTCCAAATTTGTTCATGTTTAGTTTCTGTTTCCCTAATAAATAGCCCTCATGTGTCAGAGGTGACATTTCTTTTTATTCTGATAGAGCTACCTCGTAGTTTCAGCCCAGTTCTTCCAACCTTTCTTCATAATTCAGGTCTCTCAAACTGCTATGTGACATTTTGGTTGACCTGCATGCCCTCTCTTCAAAGTGAGATGGTGCAATTCCACTTATCTGAAGGTCAAGGGAGGCTGTCTGCCTGACAGCTTTAAAAAGCTACAATTTGGATCTCCTTGTGAACTGCAGAGGAAAATGTGAGCCAACTCCACATGCTGGCTGACTTTGTAGCCATTAGACCTTGGAGCTTTGGGAGAGGAGTGGCTGTATTTCCAGACTAAGCCTTAAGCCGGGGTTTACTGAGAACCGATGGCATAATGAGACCGAATCTAAAGAAATCTCTGTAAGAATCTGGTGTTCAAATTTATAACACAAGAACTTAACACTGAGTGGCAAGACAAGAAAGCGATTGTCATTACTTACCCTTCAGCAACATGTGCATGACTCGTTTATATTGCAGCTTTCATGCGTGGGCTCTCTGCTAGGAGACGGCAGAGTTGCCAGCCCAATCCTTTTATGCTCAGACTAAATGAATTTCTTTTGTTCCCCTCAGAAATGCTAATGATAGCGCTATCCTTGCTGTCCTTAAAACCTACATATGTCTGTGGGAAAGGCTATAATGAGGTTGTCCAACTCAAGCATGTAGGCCAAAATTGAAAAGTCCAGGTGCCTAATGGTATGAGGATCTTGAATATGAGAGTTCTTTAAGAAAAATGACCTGCACCTTCAAAGATGCAAGGCATCCAGGGCTCCCCTTATCCTTCAGTGGCATTTGTTTCATAAAGCAAGACTCTCTATGGAAACCAAAAACTGAAATCTTAGTGTTTAAGTCTGGACTTGCATCTTTCCTATCAGTCATTCTGTTGTGAAATTTTGGAAACCCTACACAGCGTGTTAGACATTTGGTTGGAAGGTGTCAGTTTGCCATGCTCAATATGTGCACCCTGAACATTTGTGTGAATTGGAAGTTTGGAAAATGCAAGAGATCTGATGACAGGTTGCTAAAAAATTTCAATTAAAACACCTTTAGTATAATGTTGTTCTGCATTTTTCAAAGCCCGTTTTCTTTAAGTAGAACACAGACATCCTGCTGAATGTATTTTTGGCCATTGCTGTGGATAACCTTGCTGATGCGGAGAGTTTAACATCTGCACAGAAGGAGGAGGAAGAGGAAAAAGAAAGGAAAAAGCTAGCTAGGTAAATCCATATGCATCCACCTCAAAAGCATGCACTTGTATATATGTCCATATATAGAACCTAACGCATTATGCTTATGTATATGTGCAAGTATGTAATATGTTTAAATTTACTGTGTGTATATAGATTACATAAATGTGATTAATGTATACATAATTATGTATATATATTTTTTAAGTAAAATAATTCAAAGGACAAGAAGGCACTGGGAGTTGGGAATCACAATTGCAATGATGTGAGCAGAAGAAAGAAAGGCTGAGCGACTAGTGAGACTTCAGGGCATCAGTAGTTAATGAGTACAAAATGGTATTGGTGTAACAGTGCTGTTTGAATATCTCTATTACCTCCTGATTGCTCTGGATCACAAAGAAAGAAAAAAATGAAGATTCCCATGACACAAGATTCAGTTAATTCCTTCTTTTTTTATGTCGTACATATGGAATTTGAGCAGAAGAGGACAAGGTGAAGCCACTGAAATATAAGCTGAACTCAGAACAGAGGTGCCACTCAGCTGATCATTCTATTGGTGTGTGCTGTACTACATAAAACAGCTTTTCACCTTTGTAACTGTTTTCTTTTTATCTTGTCAAATTGTTAGGACTGCTAGTCCTGAAAAGAAACAGGAGATAGAGAAAACAGCTGTGGAGGAGGAGACAAAGGAGGAGAAAATTGAGCTGAAATCAATCACTGCTGATGGAGAATCTCCACCTGCTACAAAGGTCTGCTGCTAGCACCGGTGTATGAAGAGATGATGTGGACAGCCTGGGTTTCTAGGGGAATGAAAACCCTCTGCTTTGTTTGAGTCTTTTTTTCTGCTGTTTCTGTTAGATCAACATGGATGACTATCAGCCAAATGAAAATGAAGAAAAGAGCCCATATCCCACAACAGAAGCACCAGGTATCTCTCTGTTTCCTCTCATTTTTGATTTAAAAAAAAAAAAAAAGTTCCAATTGCTAGTACGCATTGAGCCAGATTATGATATCAAGATGATCTTGCAATGTCTTCATGATGGGAAAAGGTGATGCAATTCAATTTGTAGAATCACGGAATGGCTTGGGCTAAAAGGAACATTAAGGACCATTCAATTCCAAACCCCCTGCCATGGGGCAGGACACATTCCACTAGATCATGTTTCCCAAAGCCACATCCAACCTGGCCTTGAACACTTCCAGAGATGGTACATCCACAAATTCTCTGGACAGCCTGTCCCAGTGCCTCACTATCTCCAGAGTGAAGAATTTATTTGTTAAATCTTGTCTAATCCTGCTCCCTTTTAGTTTAAAACCATTGCCTCTTGTCTTTCCCTTCACCCTCCTCATCCTTATGCTTAGGCCCCCTTTAAAAAATGGAAGGCTTTTACAAGGTGTGCCCAGAACCTTCTCCAAGCTGAACAAGCCCAGCTTCCTCAACCTTCCTTCATCAGAGAGATGTACCATTCCTCTGAGCATCCTCTTGGCTTCCTCTGTAACCACATCAACACCTTTATGTCTTTCTTGTTCTGGGAGCCCAAGGCTTGGATTCAGTAAGCCAGATGGGCCCTCAGGAGAGGAGAGCAGAGGGAATCCCCTTTCTCATCTTGCTAGTGATACTTTACTTGCCCACGTTTCCTTTGCAGTTCCTGAAGTGGTTAGTAGTACTTAATATGATTCTTTGTAAAGCACACATTACATGGTTAGATATATATTTTCAGACCATTTTTTCAGTCTTCTATGTCAGGGAAGATCCGCAACAGATACTCATCGAAGGCAGAAGTGCTGAATGCCTTTTGGAACATTTTTAATAAAATAAAAAACCAGTGTAACTTTATTAATATGTTTCTTAAGGTGTAAACTCAGCCTCAAATTGATCATTTGGGCCTAATGAACTTCATCCTCAAATACTTTATATAAAACTGGTTGAAACAATCTCAGAACACAGAGCAGTTTTACTTTGAGAATTCCTGAAGGTTAGGTCTTTAAAATGGTGGGCAGGGGTGGAGCAGAGGAATAAACCAGTCAGTTCAACTTCCATTCTTGGAAAAGTGTTGAAACAAATGACTAAACAAATAGTTTAAGATAAGGAGAAGAATAGCAGGAACATGGATTTGCTGAGGACAAATCTTCTTAAGCCACTTTTATTTTCTTCTAGAAGGGGCTGACAAGTCAGGGGAGAAGAAGCAGATGTATGCTTTGACTTTGCTAAGGTTCTGAATGTCTCAAAACATTCTCATAAGCCAGCTAGGAAAAAAAAAATGGTCTAGATGATTGGGAGATAAATTGGTCAGACTCTGTACGTGGAGAGCAGCAATAACCCAAATGAGGTTCTACAACCCAAAGGCCTGTCCTGAGTTCAGTTCAGTTCAATGTTAATGACCTGAGTGATGGAAAAGGAAATATGCTTATTACATTTGCACATGACATGAAGCTAGGAGGGACAGAAAGCATACTGAAGGGCAGCATTAGAATTCAAAGAGCTCTTGAGGAACTGGATAAATGGTCTAAATAAAATTGAAAGTGCCAGGCTCTACATAGGCAGAAATAAACAACTCACAAATAAAGGATCTTAGGTGACAGTAGTTAGGTAACAGTCCTTGAGAAAAGAATTTGAATCTTGTAATCACAAGCTCAGCAGAAGCCAATAACATTTTGCCACCTTTCAAAAGGGAAACAAATCGTTATAAACAGTGAAAACATGACCCTTTGGTTAGAAGGGTTTCTTCTCTAACAAAGGTTTCTTCTAACAGGCCAGTGAAAACTAATCAAAATAAAACAACTCTTTTGGTCTTTTAGCAATGGAGGAGGTCTCTATTGAACTACTATCCCATTTTGGATGCACTACTAAGAGAAGTGTAGCTGAATTGCAAAGAATCTAGAAAGGCATAGTAAAAGCAGTGCAAGGAGAAACTGAACTAACATTGAAAGAACTGTGGTTGTTTGAGCTAGGGAAGACAGGAGAAATGGTTTCAAATGCATAAAAGGTTGCTACAGGTAGGAGGGAAATAATCTCAATCTGTTACGGTTAAAGGAATTAACAGGTTCACACCAGGGTAAGATTTTCTAGTAGTGAGGCTCTAAAAGATTGTGAAGAGGGTTATGAAAACCTACCATCACCAAATGTGGCTAAAAACAGGTCAGAGAAATGTCTGCCAGAAAAGACTCAGATATAATAATTAGTTGATCCTAGCTTGGCAGACATTTGGCCATGTGTGATCTCTTCTTGCTCTGCCCTTCTTCATTTCTATGATTATATAACCATCTGTAATAGGTAATAAATTACATTTTTTCTATTCTATGATTCCTAAAAAACGTCTGTTAATAGGTTGATGTGATAGGGTGAAAAAAAAAAAGACACAGTAGCTCACTTTAAATAGACGAATGAGAGTTTCAGACAGGCAGAAAGGAAAACTGTTCATTGCATTTGATTTTCAGAACAAAAAAATCTGTGAATTTGCTGTACTCATATTCATCCATATTCGTAGCCTGTTAATCAGGAATGGTTCTGACACCATAAAATACAGTTCACTTTTGATATTTTTTGAGGCAGATCACTCTGGATTTAACCTTCTAAGCACCTCTGTAGACACAGGGCATTCACTGCACCCCCATCCCCAGTTACTTATGTGTTTTAAGGAATCTTCAGTCACAAGAATAATTAAAACATCCTGAAACAGCTCTGTTTCTGTTTCTCAACTTGCCTAAATTTGTAGACCATTATATTTTTTAAAGTAAAGACGCACATACATGTATAGCAGATTTAAGTCTACTGATAATAGTGTTATATTTCCATTACTTTCTATAGGAAATGTAGAAATAGGCTAGCATGTGGAACATTTGACAAAGACCAAATCTACAATTTGTGTTATAGATTTTCTATCTGTAGATGTGTAGAATTAGAGGGCAGGGAATAAAGTAAAAGCACTTTTAAACTCCTGCCTTGAGATGCCTATCCTTGGACTGGCATGCAGATGTGTGCTAGGTTGTCTTCTGTCTCCTAAAGTGGTATCAGTGCAAAGGGACAGCGTATCAGTTATTTACCATTGTATGATGTCATTTCTAAACAGGCCTACATGCATGTTCGTTGAATTGTTTTTCTACTCACTGTGAACAGTTTGGGGTTGGGTTTTTTTGTCTTTTTCAGCCCTCTGAAAATCATAGCTTTTTGCTGAAAATGATCCCTAATGGCTCACACAGTTAACCACTTCCTTCAGAGTTCGTGGAAGTCACCATAAGGTTCAGATGGAACAAAGTTTTGCAAATCTCTTATTTGATATGCAGTTTACCATAGTCATCTACTCCATTCTGCAGTACAAAGTTTAGAAGCACTAGTTCCCTCTTGGAGCAGAAGTGGCATTTCACATCTGTCTCATGTAAGCAAGTCTGAAGCACAAAGCTCCAAGGACCTCACTGGCGTTAGCAAGCAAGAATTTCCCAGTCCCCAAGTGTCCCACTGTCCCTTCATCAGCTCCCTTCTGACCAAAAGATCAGCCTAAAATCCTTCTGGCAATTGCCATGCTACAGAAGGTGCTGTGCCGTTAAATGTAGCCCACCTGGGAAAACATCCTTCATGCCAACTCAGTGTTCAAAAACAACTGAAATGGTCACTTCATTTGTTTTCCCTTTACTCTCTGAATCTACCCTGCTCAATTTCCTGTTAGTTTCTGTTGCCTCAACTAGTTTTCTCGGTAACCTCTTTTGTATGGTTTTGCTGCATGGTGCTGCTCTTAGTCCCCAGAACAAACTGTGTACTTGCAGCTCATCAGTTCACCTAGCTGCTTAGCTGGAGGGAGAGACTATTCCTTCCAGAGATTTGTGTACACTAGAGGGATTATTATGATGACATGTTTATTATAGGAAGACAGGGAGCAAGTCCTGCGGTGTAGTACAGAAACAGACAAAGAATTCAGAGCATCAGATGAGGGTCAGATGAAGGCTTGAGATGATTTATGGAAGTTTGAAGCAAAGCAGTGTCCTTACACAACAGCTCTGGTCTTTGTATAGATTAAAAAAAAAAAAAATCCTCTCAATTGAATCTATCACTGATGCTGCACCGTGGCTTGTGTGTGTCCTTTGCAACCAAAGGATGTAACTGTTCTCATGAAGTATAACTCAAGATGGCAGTCCCAGTTTTGAGATTTATTGAATTTCAGAAGAATTTCAAACTAGATCTCAAACTGGCAACTCTGAGACTTGTTTCTTCATGATTTCATGGCAGATTTGAATGGAAAAGTCACTTTTTAAACAGTGATATACCTTAGGTATAGAAGATAGTCAAAGAACAAGTGTAGAATTGCAGCTGATGTGCTTCCCAGCCAGCTTATGAATATTGACCTTTGCTTGTATGAATGCTGACACTTGTGCAATATATTGGTTTTTTATGCTGGTAGATAGCTTACACAGAGACCTGAGCTGACATTGTAATAATGCCATCCTTTTTGTATTTGACTCCCAGTTTTTCCTTTCTTATGTGCCCTAGACCCTACTTTAAATGAAAAACATTTAGAACATTATTCTTTCTCCATAACTGAGGAACTCAATGTGTTTTCCAGCCTGCAGCTATGTGGTTGCCAAAGTCATTAATATATTTCTTGCTTTATGGTAGACACAAGAGAAAGAGGAGAGATACAGTCTTCATTATATTCTTCATGGGGCCTGTCCTTCTGTTGAGAGTCCATTTTTCAGAGGCATTCTCCTATACCCATTTGGAAAAAAAAAAAAATAAATAAAAATTAAGCACTTTAAGTAAAGCTTCAAGAAAAAGAAAAAAAAAATCTAATAGTGATGGCACAGAACTGGGGCTCAGAATAATAGTCTTTTAAGTGAGAGCTCTCAAACAGCCTACATGATTATGGGCATTGGTATTCCAGACTGTTAAAGAAGAAAGAATTTGCTTACCCCACTCCTTGTCAATCCACTTTGACATCTGTAGATAAAAGGTGCAAGTGTAAAGTATTGTAATATTATATAAATATGAATATTAGCGCAATTTTTTTCAAGTACTATTCACAAAAGTACTTCAAAAGGAATAAAACCTGTAGAATGGGTATTATTAAGTGTGTTACAGCATAAAATTGAGCGGTTAAAAAATAGACCGGATTAAAAAGTGCAGACTGTGTACCAGATCAAACATCCAAAAATCTATCAAGTGAATTTGAGCCAAACTCTTGCTACAAGAAATGTAAAGAAAGAATCCTATTTGCATGCAATGAAGACATGCACTGAAAAAGCCTCTTTTCTTCCATCTCTGACATCTAGGTTAGGATCTATACCAATTCATCTGTTCTTCTTGATATGTCCATTACTAGATGAAGTGCCTTACCTGGCCCTGAAGGAACAGGCTTTTCCTAGAATTTATCTCACTTTATGGAGTTGGGATAAACCCTTTAGCTACAGTTTCCTCCTTTGCATTGACTGGAAGATGAATCAGTTGTCAGGCTCCCTTCTTGAAATATTTCTTCCTGTCTTGCTAATTAGGTGAGAGGATTGTAAACTTTAAAAATAGCAAAATCCCATTGTGTCATTTACAGAAAAGCTTCTGACTTCAGCAGGTAGGAGAAATCCTCAAAGGTGGAAGGCTCTCTTTCACATACCACTTAGTTCCCATCTCTGCAGTTTCTTCCTTGAGTGTTCTCGCTGGTCTGTACAGGGCCTGGAGTTCTGCTCCACAGGCATCAGGTTCAAGGGGCTCATATTTGTCACCTGCCCTTTTATTCTTGTCCCCACTGAATACTGAAAGAAGGTAGCTTTAAGAATTTTTAACAGGTGTATGTTAAAGTACCTGTGCTCCATCTTGGGAATCATCAGCAGCATAAATACTGAGGGGAGTGACAGGCTGAGCAACCATTGTATTGTACAGAGTCTATGGTTCATGTAAACCAAAAAGTGGTGGCAAATTAACACAAAACTGCCATGAAAATAATTGCCCATGAAAAGCATTTAAACAGCAAAATGGCATTATAAGATATAGGAAAAAATTAACTTTCCTTTGCATCAGTAGGACCTCAACGGCAGGTTAATTCTGCCAGTAATCCACAGGAAAGCAGTGACAATGATCAGAGATCTAGAGAATGCACCATCTCAGGAAAGACTGTTGTTTTTCTCTAAGAACAAGAAAGCCTGGCAGAAACAGGCATGTAAAAGCCTTCTGCAAGAGGAAGGGAATTCTCTTTTCTGTACCCATGCATGATAAGAAAGTAAGTAATGGAATTAGACCACCAGCAAGGAAGCCTGAAGATGGTCATTGAGGGAAGGTATTTTGCAGAAAGGACTATGAAGTATCTGAAGATAATATTGTGAGGATATTGTGGGCTTACCAGCATTGGTTTTACAGACAGTATTGATCAATATCTGCCAGGATAGGCCCAGGGCACTGGTTGGTACCTTAGAAGAGCGAAATGGACAATAAACCTCAAGCTTTCATCATCCTATTTTTATGGTTCCAAGTTAATAGCTCTTATTTGAATAGAAACAAATGTCCCAGCACTCCAGGAGGGGTTGTATTTTGCATAAAATAAAACATTTTGTGTGAACTAATAAAAATATTTATTGCAGCAGAGGAAGATGAGGAAGAACCTGAAATGCCTGTGGGCCCTCGGCCTCGCCCAATGTCTGAGCTGCACCTCAAAGAAAAGGCTGTGCCCATGCCTGATGCCAGTGCTTTTTTCATCTTCAGTCCTAACAACAGGTATTTAAGATGCTGCTTAGCTGAAACAAGAAGAGATTTCTGGCATGAAATCTCTATGTAAGCACAAATGTAGAAAGCCCTCTGATGATATTCGGTGGGAGTACAGAGCACCTGCAAGTCTAATTCAAGACAAAATGATAAAAGCTTTGGAAATAAGGGATTCAGAGGGAAGCCAGTAATTGGAACTCCCCAACAAATTCAGGTCCAGATTGTAAGCAAGCCATCATGCAATCAGTCAAGCATGAGGTAGGAGCTTCTTGTCCTAATAGCTGCTCAAAATTCACTCCCAGTAGGGAGTTTTTGCATTTCTGCACATTCCCACTCACCAAGAATGAGCACGCAAGAAAGGAAACAAAGAGGACAAGAATCCAGAGCTCTGAGGGGAGCCTGAGGAGAATTATTCTTCACCCTCTTCCCCCAGTCTCCTCCATGCAGCCTGGCTTCACATTACTCCAGTTCTCTTTCCAATGCCAGTGTGTGAGACCAGTACCATGAGTAGAGGGCTGAACTATGGCATGAGAGTATATCTTTCTAAGGGTGCAGGAAAGAGCTCGCTGATCAAGTGGTCTGTGCAGTGCCACATATCCCAACATCTCCCTTGGAGACTTTGCCACCAAACACAGCCTCAGAGCTTGTCTTCCCACAGCAGGGCTTGTGCCACTTCTCCTTGGAATGTGCAACAGAGAGAGACTGATGATGATTGGGACTCATGGACTCTAATGTCAGTTTTGCCACCCACCCACTGTTGCTTGTTGAAAAAGTAAATTAACCTCTGCAATCATCTGTTAAATTGCTATAATAGGGGCTTGGAAGCTCAACAGCCAAAAGTAGAGCTAAATGGATTAATGAAGTGCCTCTAGAATTATGCATAGGACAGTTATGAGGTTTAATAGTCAAGTAAGCCTTCTACTCTTTGATGGGAGACTGCTTCTGCTTACAGGCCATTTTCTCACTAAGAACACCAGCACTTCATATTAGGCTGAGCTTTAGTAGATGTCCTGTATGGCATGACAGCCTCCCAGAAGCCCTTTGCAAATGGCAGCCTGGGGTATTGCCATTTTGCCAGATTTGTGCCCTGCCAACGGGTAGATCCCTTGTGCCTCCTACCATGTGACCATCTAGCCCCATCTCAGAATGATACTGTTCATCCCCAAACCCATTTCTCCTGCTTCCTCCCTATATAAATGGGGAACATTTCTATCAATGAAAAGGATATAATTTTGGGTTGGCAGGCTGTAGACCATATTTAAATGGAGCACCAAGCCTGAGTCCTGCAGGCAGCCAATTACCCCTGTGTGCATTACTGCATGACATGGAGAGCTGCATGAGGCTGCTGAGCACCCAGCAGGGCAAAGCACAACTGCCTGGGATGCTGTTCTCTGCCAGAGTAGAGTGAAGCTGCTCTGCAGAGCAATCCCCCAGGGCCAGTCTTGTCAGCTAAAGAGGAGGGAGGAATGTTTCCCAGGTCTTGCTGTTCTCTGACAGATAAAGTTGTGCCTCTCCTCTCTCTTTCAGGTTTCGTGTCCACTGCCATCGAATCGTTAATGATAACATTTTCACCAACTTGATCCTATTTTTCATCTTGCTCAGCAGCATCTCCTTGGCAGCTGAGGACCCCGTCCGACACCTCTCCTTTAGGAACCAAGTATGCTTATCACACTCCTTCCCTTGCTGTGTATTATAAGTGTAGCACAAGTGGTGAAGTCAAGAAACACAGAAAAGACTGCATCAGAGGTGTTGGTAGTGGCTCTCTGCCCTAGTTTGTGCCTGTTGTACACTGTGTTTGAACATACAGGGAAAATGAATCAGTGCAGAATTTGGCCTAGAGTTAATTTCGGAAGTGTTTGTAGGAAAATAAATGATAGATGGCTAGAGCAAAATTATTGCTCACTGGAATTAAAGGCTTTAACAGTGGTCTGGAGACAACTGAGGTCCAGAGAATTCTGTGTTGGGAGATGTGCAAGTCCCCTTTGAAATATATATTCTCTTAACACATTATTATTTGTTCTTTAGCTAAAAAGCTCAGGGTCTGATTTTGTCTTTGTTCACACTGGCGTAAGTACAGTTCTTGAGTTTGATGCAGTCACTCTGGGGGAAATTGGTGTCATTCAGGTTAGAATCGGGCTGTTCCACTGCAAGCTGCAAAGCCAACACTAAATTTGAGATAATCCTCAGAAAAAATGCCATGCTCCTCTCCTAGCTGAGCTTGGGGAACAAGAGGAAGGCATTCGGCACAGAGATATATTCTCACTCTCTTTCTTGGCCATTCGTATTAGCCTTTTGAAATGCCCAGTGCTTAGCTTTGCCAGTGGTAGTTTCCACTAATCTGGGATCACTGCAGAAATGAGAAGTGTCAGCAGCCATATGTGAGACTTCTGATCTCTGCTGCCTGCAATGGCATTTTGGTGCCTTTATGCTTGAAGAGCATCTAGACATAAACAATTTTTTAACTTTTTTTTTTTAATCAGACCTTAATTTAATGCCCAGTGTTCTATTTCCCAGAACTATCCTGGCTTGAGCACACATTTAAACGCATAGGTGCGTTTAGAGAAGTTGTTAATGGAATTTTATTCCTGAATTTATCTCAGAGTTGCTTTGCACATCCCCCCAAAGGAGGGCACAAAATAACAGCCCAACACGTGACAATAACGATCTGCTTGTACATGGCTGAGTGTGCCCACCATGTAGAACTAAAAGTACATCAGTACATATCAGTGCTGCAGAATATCAGCTGGCATGTTGGATTCTGATGGAAGCAGCTGCAGAACCTATAGCATAGATTCAAATATGAAAAAAAGTAGTAAATAAAAGAGCTGAAGTTTTAGTGCAAAGTGTTATCTTGTGTATTTGAACCCATCGATGTTGCATGAAATTCTGTGTTTAATTTTTGCAGGTACGAGTGTTTAAAATGTGTCATGCCAGGGGACACTGACAAGATGTTTGGGTTGCAAAAGTGGTCTGCCTTTACAATTTGGCAGTAGGACAGTAAGACTGTGTCTGCTCTGTTTCTGCGAGGGAAAGAAAGCAAGCTGAAAGCAAACAACCTGCCCTGCCCTTACTGTGGGACAACATAAACAGGCATTCACTGTGCATCAAAACTCTTGCAGACCAGTGCTCTTGTTGACACAAATTGTCCCAGAGCTGGAAGGAATAGAGAGAACCTCCTCCAGCAAGGGCTAGGAAAGAGGCCTGGGTACTGCATCTCCACTGGGGTGAGCTAGGGGCTGCATCTCTCCTGTGTCACACAGGGCTCAGGCAGCAAGTCTGTGCAAGTGTCTCTCCAGCCTGATCAAACACCCTTCAAATATCAAGCAAGACCTAAAACACTGTTACAATAGTCTCTCTGTATCGGGTTTTGTTTTGTTTGTTTTTTAATATATTATGGATTAAATATATACTTAGGTAAGAATAGGTGTTCCTACTGGTAAATAGTACCAGTTACACAGGTGAGACTTTTCATTTGTATGGAATATCTTCACAAGCTGCAGCTCTGGGTCCAGGTTCACCAATTTGTCCTAGCTGCTTCGCAGTGTTCTGGTGATGTAAAGCAGCTGCAGGCCCAGTGTAATCATCCACTTTAATCAAGTTTATGGCCACTTTATGTTGGTGGAGTCATGCAAACTAGCCTTAGAGTACCCATGAATCTGGCACATTGATTATAAAATTATTCCGTTGATTTAATAACCAAATGTCAGGACCTATAAGGCAGCAACACAAGGGGACATTTCCAGCTATAATGTGTGGAAATTAATGTAGAATGCAAGTGATGTCCATCCATCCTTGAAATGGCCCTTTTTTAATTCTCTAAATTGCAAAAAATTATGGAACCTAAGCCAGAACTGAAGAGGTCAGAACAACTTCTGCATTAGTCTTGGGGTCAAAAATCCTGTAGAGACCTGAGGGTTTTTAGGTTAAGTACCAACAGTAAGTTATACATGTCCCTGTTGGACCTTCATTGTCTGCAAATTAGTCTGTGTTAGGATCATGCTTTAACAGTATGATCTAAAATAATCCTCTAGTTTGCAGTAACTGCTTCATTACCCAGGATGTACCAAGCTGTAAGAATTTATCCACCTGGGTTAGAACAAAATCACCTAGATACAATTAAGACCTGTGAGAAGGGAGAGGACAGTTTACTTCATTATGTTTGTTAGCATTTTAGCAGTAGAGGCTTCAGTTTGAAAAATCAGGTTTCTACTGCTTCCGTATATATCAATGGGCAGTGAAAGACATCTCCATCCTTGATGCTGTTTCTCGAAAAATCATTTAACCCTTCCAGACTTGCTGCTGCCTTCTGTGACACTTGAGGGCCCCTTCTTGTGGTTTGCTATGCATGCCACTGCTGTGCCCACTGCTAGATCTAAATTGATGGGAATGATGAGTGTTTTAGCTCGCCTGTTTTACAGAACGTCAATGGAAAGATGGAAGATATATGTTGGGTACATTTGTTGCATGGATAAATTACAGACACAGTGATTCTGTTCAATTGGCAAAGCATTTTTAATTCACCCTAACCCAGGGCAAGTCAGGGTAGAAGAAAAAAGAGACACAAAACAAGCCTGAATGGCAGTTAAGAAGAAGGAATTTCAAGTTTTCCACTTGAAATCCTCATCTTCTCAGTTCAGAGACCCTCACATTGTCTACTCTTAAGCACATTTGATATACAAACAACTAAACAACCAATAAAGAAAGAAAATCCTACAACAATAACAACCAAAAGCTTGTTTTCCCTCCAGAGCTCTCATGGGATTGTAACTTAGAAAATATTTCATGTAACATGCTTCTTGTCCTATGTATCAGGACCTTCACTACACTCTACAGGATGTCGTTACAAAACCATTTCCTATTTAGTCCTCCTTTTTCCCTTGTTAAAAGACTTGTGTATTTGCTTTTGAATTGTGATTTCCCATTCCAGTGGCCAGTCACTGATCTACCCTCCCCACTCCTATTCCCTTTTGTTTTTTCAGGTTCTCTTTTATTTTGATATAGTTTTTACTGTCATTTTCACCATTGAAATTGCTCTGAAGGTAAAGTGCCCATCTTCTCTACCATTACCTGTTCACAAGCTTACTAGTTTTCTGCCACTATCTGTTGCTAACACACACGCCTGTTTGTTCCTGGGTCACACTCAGTACAACTAACCCAATTGTGCTTATTTTTCAGATCCTAGGCAATGCAGACTATGTCTTCACTAGTATCTTTACATTAGAAATTATTCTTAAGGTAACCAATCTGAGCAATAAATTCATTTTCTACTTCTTTCTCCTTCTCTCTCTTCCTTTCTTTCTTTCTTGATTTTTTTCTTTCTTGACTTCTTTCTTTCTCTTTTGCTTTCTCTTGCTCTCTGTTACTCTCTTTTTTATGTTTTTCTTTCTTTCTTTAATTATTTCTTTAATTCCTTTAACTCTCTGCACAAAAGATTGCTTATCTTTTGATTTATGCTTTTGTGAGTTGCTTAAAAATCTGATGTGAACTTGTAAAATAAGGACTATATCAGCACAGTGCTTTCTAGGGGAAATGCAATGACAGGATGACAAGTAGGAGAGGACCAAGATTAAGGCCATCACCCCAGAAATTGCTCTCACTGCCCTGGCCAGTTTTTCCAAAACAGAATTTATTTGCTGTACAAAAAACCCTGAGCTCATACTCCTCTTATTCATCCTACAACTCTAAGAGAAAGTCTCAGTTCTGCACAAGTCTTGAGGTTAGGCCAGAGAGCAGCCAATGACTTGTGTAATGTTACAGGGTACAAAAATAGGAGCGAGGCAGTGATTCTACCAGTGAGCAGAGTGCATAAGCTTATTTTTTCAGGTGTGGAGAGATAACCAAGAGTACAAATCACTGAAACACAAAGGACTGTGGCTGCAAATGAGAACTGCTGCAGGGCCTCTTAAAACTGGCTTCATATTTCCCAGGAAACGTGCCCTCTACCAACAGAAATGTGCAGCTCGGAAGAAAACAAAAATAGGCTGCCTTGTTCTTAACTCGAGTTGTCCCAAATTTGTTGGCTAATAACTTAAATAACAGTAATTGAGCAAAGTTCTGGCTTTCTAAATGCTAGGTTCGCTTGGCAGCTTCTTTTTTTTTTCCCCCCAGCAGGCTGGTGCTAAATGCTGGCAGGCAGCACCCTCCAGTTGCTCAGATCTTGCAGCTCAAGACCCTAGTAACAGTATCTATAGTGGAGGCTGGCAAGTAGGGTGGCCCGTGCATATTTTTGTAGAGAGCCATGCTTTTGATATGACTTTCAATCGCTGAAACCATAATATTCTCCAAAGCAGTATGCATATTATGCTGTTGTGGAGTGTGTATCTGTATCTGTGTTTGCACATAAATGTGAATGTGCACACAACAAAAGGCCTATCAAATAGGCTTGTCAAAAAAGGGAAACATCTCAACAGCAACATTTAAATCAAAAATTACAGTTCAGTGCTTGGCTTTCTATACCAGGGCACTATCCCACCTGTTTGAAATTACAGCAGCAATTCTGAGACCACTGAAGCAAATGGTAACGCTCCTAATGACTTCAGAGAAAGCATAACATGCCTAAATTAATTGTCATATCACTCTTTTTTCATCACGGAAGTGCACTGCATAGTTCCTATTTCTGAGCCTCCTCCATGTCCTCCTGTTAACTTTAGATGATTTACCTCAGCATCCCTGGATTTTCTCCAGGTTTAACTGGGAGAGAGGTGCAAGTACTATCAACATTTAAGAAATGTTCTTATTCTGTTTTTTCTGCCTCACAATTTCCTTGGCTTCTCAGGGTCTGTTTCTCTGCTGCCTTGTATTAAGCAAAATCTTTGCACAATATAAAAGTTGGAGTATAGAATAAGAAGCAAAAGAGTAAACGACTATGTGATTATTGAGGCAGTGAAGAAACAAGCTTTGTCTGACCTCATGTTCATGGCAGTAGCGACAAGCCTCACACTGCCGTAGTGGAGTCTGATGGATGAACAACCTTGCAGTGTTTTGAAGTTAGTTATTGTTTGGCTTTATATGGCATCCTGAGCTTTGCTCAATGCCCCAGGTGGGAGGCAGACATAGTTTATGCACTCTTTGAGTGTCTCTTCAGTAAAAAAATAAAAAATAAGAAAAAAACCTCTCCATTGATTTGAGAGAACCACAGTTTGTATACAACATAAGTTCAGCAGAGCTTCCCCTCCTGATTTCAATGGTGTCTCCTTTCTTTCAAGATTGCCATACAAAATCTAACCAGTAAAGGGCATCTTTACCACCTTTGTTATGGCAAGAATTCCCCCACCCCTTTCCCAATCAAATATGTCTTTATAAGTATAAATTCTAAGCCAAGTCGAGAGTTTATACTTCCTCCCCTCTCAGTTCTGTCTGACTGACTGATAGCTGGTTCCCTGATGTCATGAATGTCTGCTGAAAAAAATGATCTGATATACCGTGCGCCCTTCCACTCTCCTCTGAGTGTTGTCACAGGTAGGCATGTCTGGAAAGCAATAGAGGCTGTACCATCCTCAGCTATCAACAGGAGCCAGAAAAGCACAGGTTGAATTTCTAGTTCATACTTCTCAATTGGAACAGTCCAGTCTTTGGGGAACAGTGTCTGTTTCAAGTTACTATAGACATGTAACTTAGATGGGAATCAGAGGACTAAATTTAGAAGCCCGTGTTCCTAGAGCAGGTGATGAGATTAGCAGTTGTTGGAATGGGGGATCTTCAAAGCAATTATCTTACATCACTCACCAAAGCTAAGGTAGGTGGTAAAATAAACCCTCACCCTCTTCCACCATGTCAGGCCTATCTAGTCACATTCTAAAACTGAACTCATTCTAAAATTTAAAGTCAAGGCTTTACTTTTGTGAGCTCAAGATTGTTTAGATCTGACACTGTGACTGAGACCCATTTTTGTTTATAACATTAACATTTATGTCACTTAATCCAGTTCTGGAGCTGAGACTTCCTCCTCAGCACCAGCAAATGTTCAATACCCCTTTGTACCCAGAAAGGGCAGAGAGCCCAGGTAAAATAATTACAATCTCTCCCTTCCTCAACTGGATGATGTTCGTAGTGACTTCCTCCATGAACAAACCTCTCTATGTCAAGGAACACTACCTTGAGTTTTGTTAGGAAAACCAAGGAGGAAATGCAACTTCTTGTAAAATAAAAAATGAAAGAAACTAGGTAGTGGTAGGAAAAAGGATGTAGGATTGAACTGAACAGAAGGAGCAAAGTGAAGAGAACAGAAATTCCACCTAATGCTTTGCTTCAGCTCTAAAGCATTAAATCCCTTAGGAATTCTATTTTTTTTTATTTTTTTTTTTTCACAGAAGGAAGAGAGCTCAACTGTCCATTGCAGATGTGCATTAAAAAGCATCACAAAAAGAGCCCTTTTTATTTCACGCTTTTTATTCAGTTCAGCTAAAGATGCCTTTAGATAATACTTAGCATAATATTCACAAGTGTCCACCCCCCACTAAAGAAAAAGAGAAACTCATATATGTGCAAGGAGTAGTTTTTGCAACAATTATTTTACTGATGCTAAATTTTATGTACTCTATGCACTTGAATTGCATATTTTCCTCACTAAACCTAGTATTGGCTTTCCCTAGTTAGGTCTTTCATAGTTATCTTACTGTCATCACTCTTTCTTCTTTCCATGGGGACTCAAATTCTCCTTTGGGACCTCTGGATAGATAGTCTGCTATGTTAGAAATGCCACTCCTACCCAAATATATACACTGAGCTCAACCAGGTGGGTTTGGTTTCTGAACGGATGCTAATGGCAAAGTGTGTTTGTGTCTTCGTGTGCCTTCCTGCAGATGACCGCATACGGGGCTTTCCTCCATAAGGGCTCCTTCTGCAGAAACTATTTCAACATCTTAGACCTGCTGGTCGTCAGCGTTTCTCTCATCTCTTTTGGAATTCAGTGAGTGAGCTATTTTTGACTGGTTGGTTTTGGGGGGCAGTAGGGCGGGGTTGGGAGATGGTGCCTCAATCTCATTGTTTCATCTGGGTAAAATTGTTCTCGTGAACCTCAAGACACTTTTCTCAGATGATTCTAGAGGCACTAAAATTCATTCTCAGGAGGGGATCTAATGGCTGGAAAATGCTATACCAATGATCTGGGTAGAAGATCTTCCTGAAAGATCAAATGAGAACAAGAAATTTGGTCCATTGGGAATTATAGCACTCAGCTTTGTTCCAAGATGTATGAGTCACTTTGTCAGATCAGGGCAGCTAAGTGACTTACTGTTCCGTCCCAGAGCTCTCATTATTTCTTTATAGAATAGGGTGATAGTGTTTTGCTGCTTCCTAGTATGCTGTGAGTCTTGGTCAATGGAAGACCACCAAGCACTTTAAGAGCTGCTGTGCAAGAATGCATGGAGTACTGGTGGCAGCATCAGATGAGTCCACTTCTGTGAATACACTTTTTATTGTGATCTGCTAATTTACTTAAAAATTTACAGATTCATTTGAATTACCGGAACTGTTTGTGTTGGATTGCAAGTTTCCTAAGTAACAGCATGCCTGATAAAAAATCAGGTCCTTGTTGCTCTCATCAGAGGTTAGCAGCACATGTATGATATGTTTAAGAGCTCAATAAGTCAAGCAAAAAGATTTTTCAGGTTCATTGGGCTTTCAGTAGAAGTCTTAATAATAGCTCAGAGGACATTTTGACATCCTGTTTCATTCCTACAGCTCTAACCAAACTATTCATGTGTTTGCATAAAAACTGTTCTCAAAATCAGTAGAAGGGTCAGCATGGAGAAGGTTTTCAGTCAGGGTTTTAGTCTGGGAAGAAAAAGAGCTCTGCAGTTGTAGTAGGTAGTTGTGTTCAGCACCTAAAATTAAGCATATAGGTCATCCTGTTCAGTGAGAGTTTCCACATCCGTAAAGTTATGTACACATTTAATTGCTTTGAAGAATCAGAGGCCAAACACACTGCAGAATCATACCTTACCTGGGCAATGTACTTTAATGCCCAAGTCGTCTGGACTGTCCATTCTTCTATGAATATTTCAGCAGAATGCTTATTTAATTAAGCCTTACCTGAAAATGTCTTGTGGTGCCTACATCTTGGTATAGTTTCCATTAGATATTTACAGAGTATTTTGCAATTTGCTCTGCTTATGAAAAAATTCCTGTCTATATTCCATTCCTTTCGTTAATATAGCATAGTTGGTGAAAGCCAGGAGAATGTATACTGAGGCTGCCAGGATCAGGAAGCAAGCCCTATGAAGGTGACATGAGAATGGTTTTCTCACTCCCGAGGTGTAGCAAGTAGCAAATAATTGACTCTAGCTGTCCTAACCTGTCTAAGGCTACATAGGATTTCAGACAAGAAAGAGTAGGTGAGATCGATCTGTCCTTGCAGCACACTCACAATATTTTTGTCTCTCTCAAACTTCCCAATACTTTTTTTCCAGATCCAGTGCCATCAATGTGGTGAAGATCTTGCGTGTTCTGCGAGTGCTTAGACCACTGAGGGCCATCAACAGAGCCAAAGGACTAAAGGTTGGAAGAATCCCAATGCCTTCTGCAAAGTATCAATTCAAGCTATTTGAGGCTATGAGGACTTTTGTGACATTTCAAATAGTGTTTAAGCACTGCCACTGATGTTAAATTATGTCATTTTCTATAGGGCAAAGAGGCTCACAAGACTTGCTCTATTAGTTAAATTTCTTCCTGTGGGCTGGGGAATGCCCAGCTACATAAGGCTGTGCTACTGGACGTTTCAGAGAGCTGAGCTCTGGTATTTTCCTGACTCTTTCTGCCTGCTTAGAAGAGTATAGAGATAAAAGTCACACACTGGTTTTCTCTCCCTTTTCCTGAGACATTACTTAGTTACTAAGTGAAATTCTTGTATTTGTTCTTATACTCTTGGGCTTCATTTCAGAACAGATCTGCAAGTTACTTTTGTTCCTATCTTCCATTTGCAGCATGTGGTCCAGTGTGTGTTTGTTGCCATCCGAACCATCGGAAACATTGTGATTGTCACCACTCTGCTGCAGTTCATGTTTGCCTGCATTGGAGTTCAGTTGTTTAAGGTAAAACCATTGGACCCAGTCATTCATCCATTACACTGAGCTGTTTTCTGGGGTGGGAAGAAAAATGTCATGAAAAAAGCAAGGTGTGATGGAATCTTCCCATGTAAAAGACAGTATGTGGGGCACTGTTAGTATTACCTGGTCTCCTGCTGCCAGGAATTACCAAAACTGGGTCGATCATATTAAGAACTGTTGCAACTCATCTGTAATTGTAAGAAATCATCAGTAACCCTATTCTCCAAATTGCTTGTGGTATGACATAGTGACAGAGAGGTGAAAGGGGCTTTTCTAAAGGTTTGGTAATTGCAGGCTGTCTACATAACATTTTGCAGAAGAGGGGGGCATTCATCCAGTGGTAATCACTGGAGATTATTCAGTCTGTTCTTTAGGTCTACTTTCATTTCTTTGCCCTTCACCACCCTTCTGACAGCCAGTGTTCAGCAGCACTTAGTGCACACATACCTCAGGATATACACAGAAGAACACTGTGCAAGCCAATGAAAGTCTGTGCCCTGAGGTACCCAAACACAGGCAATTCTTGGTCCAGTTCATTCACATCTGCCTGCAAAAGAGCATGTAAACATAGCAGTTAAGCAAGCAGTAAATGCAGCCTCTCTGGTACATGATCAGACCTAACCTTTCCACTGTCAGGAAAGGAAGTTTCATCCCTCTTTCTTCTTCTTCAAGGGCAAACTCTACAGCTGCACTGATAGCTCCAAGCAGACTGAAGCAGAATGCAGGTGAGTCTGACCTTTCCCACTTAGCCCCTTTCACTGGCCACCTGCTCTCAGGGCCAGGTACCAGAAGTGCAGTTCTGTTATGTTCTCTCTCTCCTTTCCACCCACAGAGGGTACTACATCACATACAAGGATGGTGAGGTCAGTCAGCCAATGATCCAGCCCCGGAGCTGGGAGAACAGCAAGTTTGACTTCGACAATGTCTTGACTGCCATGATGGCCCTCTTCACTGTCTCAACCTTTGAGGGCTGGCCAGAGTGAGTGCTTCTTGGGCCAATGCTTCACTACTAATGTCCTCATTCATTTCAGAAGAGAAAATTCAAATGTAGAGAACGGTCCTTCCCATTCTAAGTATTTAAAAATTTTAGAGCATTAAATGTAGCAGTAATAGCAGCAGTCATTGTAGTATTATGAGCTTTGTAAGTTCCTCAGGACCTGCATGAACTGCAGTTCTTGAGCTTGTAAACAGTTTACAGTGCTGTCTGTAGCACTTAAGAAATTATCGCCAACAGCAGCAATAGTAACAATAATTGTTACAAATACTGTGTATGTAAAGGGATAAAAATGCCTGTCAGGCACTTTTCAATATTGGTAAATGTTAAAAGTTTCCTATGGAGCCTGTGGGCCATTATGAAATCCACCAGTGCAGTACAGGTAAATATAAGATAACTCAACAGGCTGTCCCATCTATGTCACAGGGACAAAGGACACCACCAACTCCACTCAGTCAGACTGACATAGGTGTGGTAGGGTATCCTGGGTTTATCCTTGAATTGTCACCAGGTGATGCCAACAGCAGCATTAACAAATGTTAAAAGTGCTGAGATCCTCATTTCTCACAAAACTCAATACCAAACAACACAGACTCTTCTGTTAGATGAAGGGCATGTTTATTGTTGGTTTTTTTATTGCTCAACTACAAATACCCTTCACCTTTGATCCTGACCAGGTTCAAATGTATGAAGTTATAAAAGCTGTGTCCTCTCTTTTGCAAGAGTTTATACTCAAATCAGTGCAAGTCAGTGCACCTATGAATGAAGTAATTTTGATACAACTAGAAGAAAAGCACACAGATGAGTCTTATATCATCACCTATAAGGCCTCATAACAGCTGCAGATTTTCTCTGCATTGGGCTCCTGTTTGCTTCCAGGTTGCTGTATAGGTCCATTGATTCCCACATGGAGGATGTGGGACCCATCTATAATCACAGGGTTGAGATCTCCATCTTCTTTATTATCTACATCATCATCATTGCTTTCTTCATGATGAACATCTTCGTTGGTTTCGTCATCGTCACATTTCAGGAACAAGGAGAACAAGAATACAAGAACTGTGAGCTGGACAAGAACCAGGTAATTCATGACCACTTACTGCCTCTAAAGATAGAAATGCCTTGGCAATAAGAATTTAAGATTGATATATATACAGAGAGTAACATGTGAAACTGCCAACAAGATGAATCGTTAAACTGGCTTCACTGCCATCTTTCAGGAATCAGGTAAAAAAAAAAAAAAAAAAAACGTTTCTGCAAGATTTGAACTAACAAAAATATTTACTATAAAATGTGTGCTGTACCATTTGATTCAGTGAAATTAGATGAGCATTCTCTGGCCAAAGTAAATATGTATGGAGGTCCAGAACAGGTGGAACATACACATTCACTTTATGACCTAAAAGAAATTCTTCTTCTAAGCAGTCATTTGAGAAAATAGACTAAAGCACATTGTGCTTTTATTATATCTGGAAGTAGTTAATCAATCTTGTATTCTATTTTTGATTTTTAAACATACCATGCCTCTTTCACAGCGCCAGTGCGTAGAGTATGCTCTGAAGGCCCGGCCCCTGCGGAGGTACATCCCAAAAAACCAGTACCAGTACAAAGTTTGGTATGTGGTCAACTCCACCTATTTTGAATACCTGATGTTCGTTTTGATCCTGCTGAACACCATCTGTCTGGCCATGCAAGTAAGTAAGCAAGTAGAAAACCTCACAGGTGATGAATTGTTAGACTTTGTTGGGGGAAATTTAGAAATTACAGAGATTGAGACCTAATTTGGTGGCACATCATGAGTTGAGGGAGAGTGGGAGAGGAACATGATAGAAGGAATTGTACAGTGCAAGTGATTTCTCAGTTCTGACTTGTATTCTATGAAGTACAAGAATAAACCTTGAACTGTCACTCAACTGAGATCTGAATTTTCGGTTTTGGTGTTTTCTGTGTTGAAAAGTAGGGAGTAAGTAGGTTGGTAAACAAAGCAGTCAAGGCTCTATAGGTCAGGAATTATTTTGATGTTGTAGAGCTCAGTGCTGGTAATTATAAGTTTGAGTTGGCACGTATAAGATTCAGGGGGAAGGCCAATAAAGATAATATCCCAGTGGGAGTCTATTATAGACCACCCAACCAGGATGAAGCATTCAACAAGCAACTGGCAGAAGTCATGCAGACACTAGCCCATGTTCTCATGGAGGACTTCAACTTATCAGACATTTGCTAGAAATACAATACAGCAGAGAAAAAAACAGTCTAGGAGGTTCCTGGTGTGTGTGGAAGATATATTCCTGACACAGCTGGTAAGAGAGCCTACCAGGGAAGGCAACTCTCTGTACCTGCTGTTTATGGAGAAGGATTGATATATGTAGTTGTCAGAAGCTATTTTGTGTATAGTAACCACAAAGTGATAGAGTCAGGAGGGGAGACAGCAAAAGTGCTGCTTTGGACTTCTGGAGGGAAAACGTTGAGCTGTTTAGGACATTGGTTGGGAAAGTTCCTTGTGCGATAGTCCTGAAAGGCAAAGGGCTCCAGGAAGGACACATTTCTTCTCACAGAGAGTGGGGAAGCATTGTAACAGGCTGCCCAGGGGAGGTGGTGGACTCACCATCCCTGGAGGTGTTCAAAAACTGTGTAGATGTGGCACTGAGGAACATGGTTATTGGGCATGGTGGGGATGGTCTTTCCTATGATAAAAAGTAGATGATCTTAGTGATCTTTTCCAACCTTTTCTATAATTCCATGATTCTGTGAAAGTGGGAATAGAGCATAGGAGATCCCTGGTATCTACTTTGTTCTGTGTTAAGAATCATAGAAACTTGTCTGTATTTTCTTCTCCATAACAGCAAATTGGGATCAATTCTACCTAAAACATTTCTTGGTGGATGATTGCTAACTCACTTCACTCGTGGTGCTACTGATTGCCTTACTATCACCACACTGAGCATACATTTTCCTTAATGCATGAGGGTGTTCAAAAACTAGTGTTAATCATCATCATAGAATCATAGAATGGCCTGGGTTGAAAAGGACCGCAATGATTATCTAGCTTCAGCCCCCACACCACAGGCAGGGTCACCAACCACTAGACCAGGCTGCCCATCCTCAAAAGAGACAACCAAAGATAGATCTCTAAAGTAAGCAAATAAAAGTAATAGTTTAATATGTGTAGGTGTGAGAGCAAGGAAGAGGAGGAAGACATAACTTTTACTAAGTGGTCAGTTAACAAAAAAAATTCCATGTTCATTTCAGTCAGAGAATGAGCATTTAGAGACATGATCTGTTCTGTACACTTCCTGAAGAATGCCCTTTTCTGGCTCATTCCTTCAACTCTTTGCTTAAGATCTCCCTTGCCTCCCTGTTCATTTTGAGTTGTTCCCTCTCTGCTCACATCTGTAGGATATACTGCCTTGTTGTGTCATGAAGCAACAGAGGACTAATATGCTCATTCTCAAGCTCTGGAGCCTGCTCAGCTGCTGTGACATTGATGCACACCAAGGGCAGATGGAGCTAGAAGCTGTGAGAAGTTCGTGAGCCCACAGGCAGGACAGCATCTCTGGAGATTCTAGGAAGCCTATGCCCATCCTGAGGAAAGCATAGTTTTTCAAAAGCTTGTGGTCAGATTTGGTCAAACTTCGTAAGGAACAGCTGACACAAAAGCCACATTCCAGTAAAATTCCAAGTTTTTAAGTCTTGAAGATACTAGAATCTCACAGGGGAAATAACACAATAAATTCTGAAGAAGCCTTAACAATGCACTTTGTCCCTGGCCTGTCCTTCATCAGCAGCTGAATTGTTTTAACTGAAGCTCCTTTCAAAAAAAGTCACCCTGAGCTAATGCAGAATATGAAAATTCAGTCCAGGTAGTTAAAATTACCAAAATTAAGCAACAACAGTCTTAAGACATGCACCGAAAGACAACCTTTGAGCAAGACAGTCAGTCCCAAGTGTAAAGATCTGGAAACAGGGATATGAAAAGTGAGGTGGCGAAATCCGCAGAAGACAGTATATGAATTAATCAATAGATGACAGAGAGTAACTTCATAAGATCTTAATAAAGTTAAGTGAATGGGCAGCATGATTACAAATTTAATTCAAAATTGACAAATGAAAGATAATGTATTTTGGAAAGATATGATTTGAGCTGCTCATGTACTTTGTAAAGTCCTGAATTAAGTGCAATTACTTGGGGAATGGCTTGGTATCATTATGAACAGTGCAGTGAAACTCCCATTCACAACACAACAACAATCAAACAAACAAAAAAAGTGATCCAAGTCTTAGAGAAAGGCAAAATAAACACGACTGCAAACTGCCTTGTACCATTGTGCAGATTTATAATGAGCCCTTCAGTGTGTGTGTGTGATACTTTTGAATGACGTGTGATATTTTTTAAAAGAGACAAGATTCAGAGTCAGATAGCAAAAAAAGGCTAGAGGTATGGAAATGCTTATGTTTGATGGGAGATGGGACCTATAATTTTTGCTTTTAAATGGAACATACTGGGATTTCCTTTTGAGAGCTCTGATGTGGAGGGAGATTAGCAGTAGCCGTGCATTTACATGACTAGGTGGTATGTCCATACCTCACTGCTGCCGGGATGATGTTTTTCAGCACTACGGTCAGAGCTGCATGTTCAAGGAAGCCATGAACATCCTCAACATGCTCTTCACTGGCCTCTTCACTGTCGAGATGGTCCTGAAGTTAATTGCCTTCAAACCCAAGGTAGGTGCTATAGGTATAGAGTTTCCTGGCCTCTGTGTGTGTGTGCATGTGTGCGGGGCAGCTGTGAGGAGAAGGAGGAGGTGAAACTCTGATCTATTACCCCACCAAGAACTGAGCAGGACAGTTGCTCTCTGGATTGGAGTCTCACGTGTATTAATAACTTTTTCACTGGAGAGTAGACATGCCAAATATTAAATAATAATAATAATAAAATAAGGAAAGACAACAACTTCTGCTAATAGAGAAGGTTCCTAGTTCTGTTTTCATTATGGTATAGTGGTGATACTATGTTAAGGCTATAATATATTCCATGCTGGACGTCATTCTGATGCTTGCTGTGACTTCACTAAAATGGAATAGAAATAGCGTCCCATGATTAGTCTCCCTGGCCCAAGTAAAGTTAATCAAGTATGACTCACTTTGAGTTATGAACCTTGGAAAAAAATGTTTCTTCTGGGAAGACTGTGGTTCAGTGCTAGTTCGGCTTAATTTAGTTTGGAATTTAAGACTTCATTGATAATACTCAGTACCTTAGGAGGTGCTGTCTGAAGGTGTTGTCCCGTCCATTGGGCCATGACATTCTGCTAGTGCAGCTGTTTCATGGAGTAAGATGCAAACTCTTCCAACTAAGTTGTCACAGCTAACGTGGGACAAGGACAAAGCTCCTGACCTCATATATGTAGATCACTCTGAAAGTAATAACTCCTATTTATTTTCATGGAAACTATAACAGATACGAAGAGGATAATAATGCTAGTTGACAGAGAAAATTCTCAGCTACAAAAGACTGCTTTGCAAAAAAAGTCACCATTATTAGCTATGCATTTTCATTTCAGCAATGGACAAGAGCCTGAATGCCACACCCATAAAATTCTGCACCAGCAGAGATGACCTTCTGGCACTGTTGCCTCTGCTGAAATGCACCACCCACCACCTCACTATGTCATTATCCACTGTTTGGTCTCCATAAGCATTCAGCAAGCATTGATGAATGTAATGGGTGTGTTTTTTTCTGGGTGAAGGTATTTAATTACACATCTTTTCTTCAAACACGCTTCGATATCAGACACTATTTTCTCAGACTGCCCCTCAACTGCCATCTGTCACACAGTATGAAAATGTAACGGAATATTGCTGAGAAGGACTGGCCTCTACTGCCATACCACCAACATCTGCCTCTGAAGTTGTAGGCCAGCATAATAAAATAGGAGTCATTCCTTTCAGACCAACCTTCATGATTTAAAATTAGTTGTGTCTCTTTTTAGGGTTTAAATTCAATGGCGTGTCATAAGGAGAGGAAGAAAGATACCTAAACACAGACAGACAACTCTTTTTTTTTTTTTTTTAATATTTTCAACAATACCTTAGTACACAGAATTGCATCTTGAAGAATGACTTAACATACTGGGGTTGGCAAATGCTGTCTGAAGCATCAGTTATGACTAAGATGTCCATCATGTTATACATGTAGGGGTTCGTTGAAGTTACACCCTTCTCCCAGGTCTTACTTTACATTTTTTTCATCCTTAGCTCAAAAAACATTGCTCTCCCATTCTACTGAATTCAGTCTTTCTCTTGTAGTTTCTGTGTTGACGTTAATTCCACCTGGCCTTTCTCCTTCTTCCAGGAATGCTTCTTCTAGGAATTTTTTAAGAAGACTCACAATGTTTGTTTGTTTCCTGAACCCAGGATCATTCTCCTTTCTTAGATGTACTTCTCTTGAAGGTTAGGATCATCTCATGCTGTCCTAGTGAAGGACTGATATTTTGTGAGATCTCAAACACTAAGTTGGAAAATTCAGAAGTATCACTATTGGTATCAGAAGGGTTTTCAATTCTCAGGAAGGATCTAACTTTCATTTTTGAGATTCTGCTAGCAAATCTTTTGGCACTTTGTAAAATTCTTATTATGCATGTAATATACCCAAAAGTGTATCTCACAGACTTTGTAATGCTCCTTTGATTTCATGGTTCTACTTTATGGGAGATTCTTAACTTTGAGAAAGCTGAGGTTCTCTGGCAGAATATGTTTTGATCATTTAGGGAAGAAGTCCAGCCAGATCAACTCTTGAGCTTTGTATGCATGCAGGAAAGGTTTTATCTGACATGGTTGCCCCTAACAGTAAGGAGCTGGATTTGCTGATGTTGCAAGTCCTTTCTACTTCCTCTGTCTTACTTTCCTGTGTTGAATCTGCTTTTCAAGTTTTGCTGCACAACAAAGAATAAAGCAAAGTCAGCTGAGGGCAAACCTGTCCTCCAGACAGAAAAACATTATAACAGATTCCCCAAAGATGTTGTGGAATCTCCATCAGTTGACGTTTTAAGATTAAGTTAAATGAACTTCTTCTTAGAAGCAGTGTAGGAATGTACAATCTACCATGGGACAAAGGAATAGAGTAGTTTTACAGGATTTCTCTCAGCCCAGTTTTCTATGATTCTGTAATTTCTGATCTAAATTCCCAGCTACTACAGCATAGTAGAAGTGAATATGAAAGAAGGCTTCCTTGTGACCAGAATAGTAGAATATTAATAATAATGACTTCATGACTAAGCATCAGGCATCAAGCTCTGACTGGGCCCTACCCATCCTGAAAGAATAGTCATAGAAAGTAATAAATCTGTTTAAAATCCCAGTTTGGTCTGTATGCCAAAAGTAGTTCAAATCTATCTAATTAAACTGTCTTAAACTGACAGTCTAATTAAACACTTTCAGGAAAATAAACAATATTATTAAAAATGGGACCACAGAACTTACAGGAAATAAGAACAGGAATCAACTCATAAAAAACACTGGTACAGCAAGATGACTTGCCTCTAGCATTGTACTCTAACCAGATTATGTTGAGTCCAGTGACTCAAATTCGGAAATATCAAAATGCTCTGTGTAACCCATCAGTGTTAGTTCAGTACAAAGATTTAACCTTCATTCTCTGTTCCATGTTGACTGAACCTGCACCTCAAAGAAACCAGCTCTCCTAAAAGCCTATTTAGACTGATGTGGACCAGCACTGGGTAACATAGTCTGTTCATCTTCAGGCTGCACACCTAGAATTGAACTGGAACTTGCCAAGAATATGTTCTCATGTGGGAGCCTTTGCTTGGCCCAATCTTGTATTCTCCTTTAATGAAAGATATGAAAGCAAACAACCTGCATTTGCAGGTGGAGGTGATTCCCAGCTGAAAAAGTCCAAAAGGATTTCACTGTGTCACCTGGATGAACAGCACAGCCACCATCTCTTACTACCAGTAGTTTTCCAGACAAAGAAATGAGATGTGCAAGTGGTATTAGTATTTCCCAGATAGGAAACAGCAATTACAGAATGCAGAAATGCAGAATTGGATGCCATTTCCAGAGCAATTAAACACAAACCAACCTTTGTTTAAGATGCTTTATCTCATTTTGATTTTGTTCTCCAACATCATTCTTTTCTATGTGATGTGTTCTCTAAAATAGAGGAGCTATAAGCTTGTTGTCAGTAAGACTGACAGCAAGAAAGCAAGAAACTTAGGTAGCTGAAGATGTTGTGTCCTTGCCTTAGTGGCAGTCTCCAGGAGAATGTGGCAGAACAGAACTGAGCACACAACTGAAGGTGGTGAGACTCACTATTTCACACCAGTTCCTCCAATTTTGCAGTGGTTAATCCAGCAGCGAATGCTGCAGCTAACCTTCAGCTACAGCAAGAAGTGCAATAGCTGATTTGTGACTTCAAAGAAGCTACCACAGAGTTCTCACCCTGGAATGAATGGTCTGCAGCATAAATCCAGCATCACAGCTTTCTCCATCTGTGCAAACTAGAACAAGCTGCTATTTATTTGTAGCTTCTCTGGAGAGAATTGTTAACAGGACTGGGAGAGGTCTCTAGGATGCTCAGAGCTGCTACCACCCAGCTCCTTACAGAAGCCACCATGGGGACATGGCCATACAGAACGGCTTTGGAGGGTTGGCTGAAATCCCAAATATACAGAATTCCTGCTGCAGATGTGATATGATGTGGCACGTAATCTTTGAAGTAAAGATTTTTGCCACTCTAATGCTACCTATGTATTACCAGTGTAATAATGGAAGAGTTGGCAGTCTCTGACTGAACAGATTCTTTTTACCATATCCAGTTTTTAATTTTTCACCCTTATTCTGTGAGCAGATTTGTCCTGCTTATTTTCACCCTCAGTAATAAAGGTGAAAAAATGCAAATACACACTGAGTAGGATGGCAGATCTCTCTGACTGCAAAGAATCAAAGGGGGTAATCCATCCTTGCAACTAGTCCTTGTGTTAGAATTGAGATTTACCCCAACTAAACATACTGTTACTTTTGAGATTGGTTGCTCTGGTCAGCAAGCTCCCTGATATGACTCTTTTTTGTTAGCCGTCTCAAAGGATCAATGTTTTGGTCATAGTCTCCGGAGAGGCTGTAGGAAAGAGGACTGTGTGAGCTGTAGAAACTATCTGTGGGTACAGGTAGTGCCTCTTGGGCAGGGACAGGACCTCTGAGAGCCCATGTGTTTTTGCATGGTGCACTGTCTGGAGGAGAGGATCCATTCTCTCAGGGATTTTATTTTTTTTCTGCAGGATAAATATAAGCACTGTATAAGACAGCTCATCTGTGCTTGATGCAGTCTTGGCAGGAGGGTATGCTAACAGTGAGCAAGAAAGATCTGGGATGATTAGGACTGCTGATAATGAAAACATCCACTACATGCCCTGCATCTCCTTACAGAGCATTAATGTGCTGCTCTGAAGCAAAATTCCCAAATGGACCTGAGTGTTTGTCTTGGCTGAAGCTCATAAACTGCTTCAAGACTAGCTGCGTCAAAGAGAGAGACAGTCTAGAAGTAGCGCTGTTGAGCCAGTGCCTTTTGCTGCTTTGTTTTTCTAATTTTATAAATTCTCCAGACCATCTGTTGAGTTGTTTTCCAGTTCCTGCACAGAAAAAGCTGCTGCTATGTTGTGCATTTTCCAGAGAAAGCTATTGAAGGGAATGAGAAGAGCCATGCTCTCTTGCATGCCCACAGTTACCACTCTCCTCAAATCATAGAGAAGTCCCCACAAGGAGCAGTTCATGAAGACCAGCTGCTCCGCAAAACGTGCCTAGAGTTTATCATTCAAACAGTCAGGTGGATATTGCCTAAGTTATTTCTTAGGCTGCATTTACTGATGAAACTACCTGTCTTTCATGATTCTTTCTCCCCTGATGTATTTGCCCTCTTTATTCCTCTTTTAGCACTATCACTCAGCATTTATCTTGCATTTGATGCAAGATATCTCTTCTCAAACCTGCAAAATGACTCACCTGATTTTGTTCCCTTTTTTACTACTCCATTTCTGGTACGCTTATGGCTATAAACAAATCTCTGGACAGTCTCTCCTAAAGTCACACTGACTGCTTCACACCACTTGCATTCTTCATTCTTACCACAATAATAATCAGTCATTTCTTAGTCAGGAAAGAGGCTTCAGCATTTTCACAAACAACTGAAATTTATATCCAATCTGTCACCTGCACCACTGAGTCAAGATTGGTTAATTTTAGAAATCTGGTGCTTTTTGTAGCCCTTCACTCCAGTAACTTCAGAAATACCTCTATAGCTTAGAATGCTACCTTGGCATCATTCATCACACTATTTTACTTCTCCATCTTATGCAGAGAAGACAAAGATATTCTGCATCGATACAAATAAAGTCAATACCTGGTTACAATAGAGCGGTCTTTTGCCCACAGCTGCATGTCCATCCAACAGACAGAGGAATCATATTTGGTTAAAAACCCCATGGTCTAGGATGAAGAATAGTGGTAGAAATTTGTAGCATAGGTTGTGTACTTGTGTTGGTAGAATAAAGAAGCTCTGATTTCTCTCGGGTTGTCCACAGCCTCAGAGCCAGTGCCCTGCAGAGCCCATGGTGCAGGCAGCTGCCTCCTTCTCAAGGACCTGGGTTACACAAAGAAAAGGAAAACAGGGAAACCAAACCTTGATGTGAGAAAAGCTGTACATAGATTATGGAGAGTAGGAAAGGACAGAATATCCCTTAAGGAGGAAAGAAAAACACAAACCCAAGATTCAGAGAGAGGAAAGTATTAAATGATTGGGCAGAACGGATGCAAGGAAGAGAACAGAAGCAGGGCTGAAAGGAAAAATGGGCATAAGAAGAAATTTCTAAAAAATGAAGAAGGGAATTAAAATCCACGGCTTTTAAGCTAATGAACATCTTTCAGTGCTTCAACATTTTATTGAAGTTCCCTGGCAGACATCCCAGGCCTCCATGTTCAAACACACCAGTATATCAGCCACAACAGCCTTCCCGTGCACTATTTTATCAAAACAGCTTGAAGTAAAAATTAGGTGCAATGCATTCCCCCACTTCTCTGGAATAATCTCAGCTCTGTTGCAATAAGTTAACATCAGCACGCTTCCCTAGAAATGATTTCCTTTTTCATCCCTTCTCCTACCTGAGTGAAGACTGAAGATACTGAATATTCCACTGCATCTTTTGTATCACCAGTAATCTAGCTGAAATTGCTGTCAGCTGCTTCAACAAGCCCTGCAGCCATATGACTAGAAATCCCTCGCATTTCTGAAGTGTGTGGCCAGACACTGCACTGAGTGTATGCATTCGGTCTGAGGCTCTCATGAAACTGCTGATTCAGGCCCAAGGGTTTTGGAAATACACTAGAAAAGGGAAAAATCTCAATCCTCTGTTACTCCTCTGCTTTCTTTTCACTCTGATTACTTGTCTGTCAGGATTTTCATGCATTTTGCATAGCATATGTGTCACGTGAAGCCTTTCATGTCTGCAGGTCTGGGAGGAAGATAATCTTTTCTAAGTCCTTTCTGCAAAAGCAAATACTGAAAGTACTCCATGTTAAAACAGCATGTTTAGATGACTTTGGTGTAAAGTCACGAAATATTAGCAATAATAATTTTATAATATAAATAATAATAAATAATAAATAATTAAAATGCAATAAAGTAAAATAGAATAATTTTAGACTAGAAATTAGGAAGAAATTCTTTATTGTGAGGATAGTGAGACACTGGCAAAGGTTGCCCAGTGAGGTTGTGAATGCCTCCTCCCTGGAGATATTTGAAGCCAAGCTGGCAGCCTGTTCTGGTGGCTGGTGACACTGCACATAGCAGGGGGGTTGAAACTAGATGATCCTATGATTCTGTGGCATAGGAACGACTCCACCTGAACAAGTCATACAGTGTGAAAGCATTTGGTAGGTGAATGTAACAGAAGGAACCACACTGATGGTGAGAATTGGGAGGCTGCAGTAAAACCTAGCTCATACCTCTTGCTCAGGTCTTTCATACCTCTGGGTCAGAAAGCATCAAAGTCTTCCTTCTGAACATGGGTTGAAGTATACGTGAAGTATAGGGGTCGCTTTCCAATTTCTTCCTGGAAAATCTATGTCGATACTAGCAGTATCAATCCCAGCCAGCTTCTTTGTTGTTGTCCCCAAAGTGGCCAAGAATGAAATACGTGAACAGAACAAACATTATGGAAAAACCTGGTTCTTTCATATCACTGTAGAAGCAATTGGTGAGGGATAAAATGCAATCTGATCTGTTCTTCCCACGTTACATTCATTGTTTAACTGCAAGATGTTCTTCTTGGAGGAAGAAGCCACCAGTTCATTGCACACAAATAGCTCCTCTAAATATTACTGCATAGAATGCATGAAATCTCTAACACAGATCAGCCAAAGCAACGTGAATCCTGCAGCCTTCTGAAGGATCAATGGAGAATTCAGGAGAAAAAAAAACTGTCAAAGAAACTGTATGAGATGTTCAATGAGAGAGGACCCGTTTCGTTCACAGCAAACCTACCCAGAGAATTTGCCTTTTAATGCAAATTCTCTGAGAATTTGCCTGATTTATTTTCAGTCTGGCACTTGAGGGTTTTAATGCCATTATAAATGATCAAAAATAATGATATGACTGCACAGAGCAACAGTGTGGGAAGTACTGTATTAGCTATTATGCTTAATTATTTAATGCAGAAAATTATTCGCACAGTGTTAAAAGCCCAGTGGGATGGTGCACTTGGGGTCTCATTCACAACAGCAGAGACAACGTCAGCAGCAGCATGTGAAGGGAACAACTCAAGGGAAAAGTGACTTGTTCTCATTCTCACAAGAAAAATCCAAATTCCCTATCACTATATGAGAAGACATTTTAAAGGGTCAAAAGTTCTCACAGATGTGACTCTTCTTTTTGCGTAAGAATGATGCCAGCTAGCAGGCTGTGATATGGCCCCTGGTAAGAACTGTTCATTGTATTAGGAAACAACACCTCCACTGCCAGATGGTCACTGCAATGAAATCTAAGAGCTGATTTCTCTCCTCTGTCCACCTAGCTTTAGTAGTATTGAGAGACTTTAGTTTTGTATACTCCTTCTTCCCCAAGACTAAATCAGAGTAAACATCCGCTTTTGAAAAGTTGTGATTGATAAACTGACAACATGAAAGAAAACACTGTCTTACTAAATGCTCTAATCCATATAAAATCAAGCCCCTTCCAGAAATGGAGGCAACTTAAAATAAACCATTAAAAAACCTACCAGCCATATCTAACAGACTGTTTCTGGAAGACTGTGTCTTTCTTCCAGTGAGTGTCCAACATCTGTGCAGCAATCGTGTCAGAGCCTTTTCCCGTAGTGCATACAGAAACAAGATAAACTGTTCCAAATCCAGCCCTGTATTCAGAATTCCTTCATTACCTGCCACTGTCTCATCTTCTCACACAGAAAGTGTTTCTTCACTCTGAAAGACATCAGTTATGTTCTTTTGAATCGTTCTCCACCAAGCTGGGACGTCGGTCCTTCTTTAGAAGACAGTCTTAGATAGCAAGGCCCATCCTTTTGTTCCTTTCTTAACACTGTTTCATGCTGATGATCTGGTTTATTGCCTTCACAAGCTATTTGTTCATTCTCCCTAAGACCTACTTTTTCCAGACCTTGCAAAGTCTTTGAGTATTTACATCTTCCTACTAATGAGATTTGACAGCAAAATTCTCACAGAATCCATTTTGTGATAAATGATCTATTCGGATATAGTTAGCCATCACATTCACTTTTCAGTCTTTCCAGTAAGACCAGTGTTGAGTTTATTTCTCTTTGCTGTGAACAAGTCTGATTTCTGACTGCAGGGCAATGACTGTTGAATGACTACAGTGAAAAGATATGATTGCTTCTGAAAGAAAGGACCCAACTCCTCAGAAGGTATCACTGTGCCACAACATACCTATAGGAAAGTCAAGTGTGGTTTAGTTGGGTTTGGGTTTTTTTGTGGCCAGTAACATTGACAAGAGAGCTTTATCTGCCTCTATTTTCATGCATTTATATGAAGGAGGCTTTTGGCATTATTGTTCTGAAGCACTTCTCACCCTCTCTTCAAAGGCAGCTAAGAGCAATCCAGGCCAAGAATGACAATCAAGGTCATCTACTTGAATCATCCAGTTTCAGCAAGTTTTGCTGTTAGCATTTCCTTAGACCTTCCCAGCCTGTTGTCTTGAAACACAGCTTCAGGTCTGTCTGCACAGTACTGTCAACTATCTGTAGGTGTGGAGAGCACAAAAAAAGTCTTTAGGACTCTCAGAACCCAAGGGTCTGTTTGCTTTCACTGACATCTTCATGTAGGAATTGTGAGAGAAAGCATGAAACAGAGAGAGTGGGGTAAAGGAAAATATTGTTATTCAGCATCTGTCTTCTGTTATAAATTGTTCTTATTTTCTTATGAGTAGAAAGAGGTAGGAGACCTCTTCAGATCCGAGCACACCCTGTGTGTGCTGAAAAGCTCCACTCCTTGCTCCCTGCCTGCAGGATGATTTGGTGAAGTGCAGGGGGGATTTGTGCAGTTCCCTGCAGCAATGACTCATTATAGTGACTGGTAGGTAAACTGCTGAGAGCCTCTGCCTCAGAATTAATCCATCAACAGATGAGAGCTGATAGATAGTATGCAAATACACACTGTTATCCCACAGCCTGTCAGGTGCTTCAAGCAGCTGCATCATCCACTTTATTCCTTCTCTGCTAGGTTCTCCTAACTTCTCTGATTGCTGTTATGGCTAAACCGTATCTCAGCATAACAGAATCTTCATTATCACCATTTGGCACCATCAACTATTGTAGCTTTGTAAGATTTCCCAAGATACCTCTGAATCCCCCCAGTGCGCTGTGAGACGGTATGCCAAGAGTCACAGTGCTGTGTAAATGTCATTTGATTTGATTCTGTTTTCCAATGAAACTGTCCCTTGCGAAAAGTTCTGCTCAGGAAATCCTCATTTAATGGAGTCTGATAACTGACTCTCATAATTCCAAACAGCCTGCTGCATTTCTGGGAAAGAATTCACATACTAAGCAAGCATCAACCAGCCTATGTGTTCATCTCACTTTGCAAGTTACCAGCAGAGTCTGCTTTGGTGCTCTTTACAACCAGCAGAATGTTTCTGATAAGAAATCATCACACTGAGTATCAGGAAATAACCCCCCTTCTCTCCTTCCTACATATTCTTTCCAATTGATTACGATTATTGTTTCCTTCTGTCATTTATAGTTGTCATGTTGGTTCATTCCAGATCAACTGTGGCAAGGTTCTCAGTTTGCCTTCCTTTTAGGCCCTGTAGTCATCCATTTTCTCTCTGTCAACACTTTATTTCTGTAGTCATACATGCACGTATACACATGCGTTTGCTGGCCTACATCACCTCCCACCCAGTGGACACCTTTGGCCCTTCATCCTTTTTTATTTATTTATTTTTTAATTTTGCCAACCACCTCACAAGAGATAGAAGTGAAAACCTGGGACTAAGCAGGTAGATAAGAAACTGCATGTCAATAAATACAGAAAAGTGGCCCTGCAGCTCCCATGGGGCTGGATGCTCATAATCCAACTGGTGCTACAACTCAAGCAGGGCCCTTCCACTGAGGATATCTGTGCTTCAGCATAGATGTGTAGCTCCCCTTCAGCATAGATGTGTAGCTCCCCAGCCACCTTATGTTCTTATTTGGGGCCATGGGTGACTCTGAGCTCAGACCTTCAGACGAGGCTCCAGTGGGCAATTTTCTCTGCTGTTAACAAGGCATCTTAAATACTGCATTTAGGATTTCATGTTCACAAAAAGTCAAAGAAATGGTCTCCAGAGATTTCAGCGCCTCCATTAGTACCAAAACAAACTCCAGCTTCGTTCATAGCTAATCTTGGTGACTAAGAAACCTAAAAATGATTGGCATATTCATTCTGAACTGCTACAATGTCTGCTCCCCTTGCACAAATGAGATTCCATTCCAGTCAGCTACTGCATATTTATGCTCAGTCTTTCATTAACATAATGATCATGTGATGATTCATTATTCTTCGCTACTTTGGGGGAAAGAAAAAATGGGGAAAAAAATGTGCTGTAATGGTGGGGTTATTTCACGCTTCCTGAATATTCAATCCAATCCTCCTGGTCTCTTTCTGTCCTCCTTTCTCCCCAAAAGCTTCACAGATCTTCAGAGAACTCCCACAGGAGAGGGTCACTACCCTTCCCTTGCGTGCCCCTTGGGCTGCCATAACGCCACATGTATATATGGCTAAATCAGGGTGAAACATCTCCCTTTAAGGGTAAAATGTGGTATTGCACTCTAAATTCCTGTCCTGCAAAAACAAACAATACCATCAATTTGTTTCCAGTCAGACCTCCACCCCCTTGGGAAAAGCATACAGAACTTTCTGGTGGGAAAAACAGCTTGGAAATACAGCCTCCTTACAAGAGTGAAAGTTGTCCCTTCATTCAGCTTGTCCTTCATTAGCCACCCTGGTACACTCCAGCAAGGACTGTGGCTCTAAGAGGTCCTTTGAGGTCAAAAGAGGCAAGTCCCTGGGGATAATGTAAGTCACTGGCAGTGTGCACACACTGACAAGATTAGGAGGTCTGACCTAGGGCTGAGCAACCACATGGCCATTTGTAGGTGAACGTCTCTAAGGAGACAAGGCTTTCTGAGCAAGGATCCAATTACTGTGTGCACAAATTAAGCACCTATGTTCTCTGTTTTCTTTGAGCTGTCTTACTGTGAATAATATCTTTCTCTTTTTCACCTTTCTGTTTGAAACAGAGGGAGCAGGTGAGGAGGAAAGGAAGGTTTTAAAATTCACGTGTTTGTCTAATTTAACTCTGGCAAAGTGGATGTGGGGTTGAGTAAAACCACATTCCTACCCATAGTTCCTCTTTGTCCCAGACTAGGAGGTACAGGAGGAAGAGAAGAGCTCTCTGAGTCCACCTGACAGCTCCACAATGACATGCTATGGTACTGGTTCTGTGACCACAGAACACAACAGCCTGTGGCTTTCAGGCAAGGAGCTGGCTGGTGGGACTCAGCAAAGCATCCCAGGGGAAGAGTTCACAGTGTAAACCTAGAGCAACTCCACAGAATTAGCTGAGTGACTCCAGATAAGCTGTGGTCACACAAGTGTCCAAAGCACCTACTTTTGATAGCAGTCAAAAAGGGAACTTTTCTTTCCAGGCCTAAATCTCTCCTGAGATGTGCCAACGATGTCAATGCAATGTCATTGCTTCCTGTGAAGTTGCATTCCTGCAACCGGGAGTGATGCTTGAATTCACTGGCTTCAGTGGTCATCTGAAGACAGGATTCCCTGCTGCTTGTCACAAGGGTTTTGTACCACCAGCAAATGCTGTTCGAACAGCGGCTGTGTCTGTTGGGTTTTGCATCCAGAGTTGCTCAGTAAAAAGAAATCATGAATTTGGTTACTCCCAAAATTCTCCTTACAGTATGACGCCAATTCTGGTAAAAACAGTAAAAATAACCACAATGGATTCAAAAGCAGAGGTCCATCGTTTTCATGGGCAAGATGTGAGCAATGTGTTTTGGATCTTCACCCTTGCAGCTGCCCAAAAGCAAACTGGTTTTTTGGAGCTGTTTGGGTTCCTGCTAGAGTCTGTTACAGTTCCCAACCTATTCAACTTGTGAAGGAAATGGAAGGATAGCTGTGCCATTCAATGTATTGATTTGGATGTAAATAGTACCACTGTCATCATCAGGAACGTGCACACAAATGGGGCAGGAGGATTGGGTCTGTTTTCTCCTCCATTCTCTTTGATCTTCCAAGTGTCTTCTCTGCCAAGGTTGCATCAGGCTGCAAAGGCACTTTCTGCAACTCTGTATGATCTGTGTCTGTCCTTTATTTATTCAAAATGCATTTGCTTCTACATTTTAATCTGCTGTTCTCTCCCTCCCCTTTCTCTTGGTGAAGTCTAATTACAGTTTTATTCCAGGTCCATCTGGTTGCTAACGATGCTGGACATCACTGCTGAATTCATTCTAATATTTGTTGTGTATTTTCTAGGCTGGACGCTGAATAATAATATTCTCTGAGTTTGCTTTTGCTCCTGTTTCCTTCTTCCCTGTTGTAGCTTATTGTGTAGCCATGAGCAGCCATGGTGCAATAACTCCTCCCAGTGTAGATCTGCTGAGAGTTGTCTGTTTCAGACTGCAGAAAGAAGGGTGGGGTTTTTTTTCTGGTACTGAGAAGATTTCCAAGTCTTCTCTTTATCAGCTCCCTTCACTGATGTGAACCAGTTGAGAGCAGCTTCTCTGCTGTTTTTATTTTTATGCTTTTTTTCCCATTATTCCAGTCCCACACAAAAACACAGGTTATAACCGTGAGTCTCAAAGCATCCTGGTAGGCGGCATTTCAGAGTTTAGTAAGACCTTTTTTGCCAACGCTCCATGTGATGGTTGGATCCACAGTAATTTAAGGCTTCTAAGCCTGGCTTATGCAGTGCCAATACTGGGATTTTTTTGTTGTTGTTGTTTTTCCTTTTCTCCTTTTTGCTCTCTACAACGCCGCCTGGGAACACAGCCTGACACTCTACCCATGACCTGACTCCCTGGCTAAGAATAGCAGTGGCAGTGCAACTTGGGTTCAGTGTCGCTGGAGACATGCTGCAGCTGGGAAACAGGGAGGTCAGACAGCCCACGCTCATAAAACCAAACACATAAAAGGAGCACAGAGGATTCTGGAGGCTTATCTCCATTCAGGGCTCCAGAACAGGGGTGTTCAGGTGCTCAGTGAACCAAGATATGAGCTTTTTTTGCTTAGGACATTGAACTGGGCAGAAAATTGACACATGGAAGCTCATCTGCAGGGCTGAACAGAATTTTTCCCAAAGGGTCCTGTATCCCTATGACCCAGGCCACCAAACATTGTGAAGGATGGGAGAAACAGTGCTGATTAGCATCTCCTGAGCCCTGCTTAAGACAATGCCAGAGGTGGCTCTCAAAGAAATCCTACACAGCAAAGCGAAGGTATGAGCTTAGCACATGGTAGCCAACCTGTCACAGCTCATCCTTTTCAGTCAGTGTCACAGTGATGCTGTATCTTCAGCATGAGTGAGCAAGAGGTCTGACTCTGAGCACATGCTGGAACTGACTCTGCTCCCATCCTCACCCCTTCCTAGCAGCATGCACAGGATGCACTCACACTTTCAGTGCAGATGCAGGGTAACATAAATACCAGTCCTGCTCTGTAGTTTTAAGACAGGAGCTAAAGCACTAATAAAAGCAACTGTTAGGCTAATGGCTATCATAATACTTATTGTGGCTGGGTACAGATAAAGATAAGAACCTGTTTAAATAGCACATCTCCAGCTTGACTGCCCTCTGCCTTGCTGTGCCACAGCACATTGCTGCTTTCCACATCAGCACAGAGCCATAGGGACAGGTGAATCTATATTCACTCTGGCAGAAAGGGAGACTTTTTTGGAAGAATACGACAACATTCCTGTCCTCTTTCCCAGCCAAATCTAAACCAGATGGGGAAGGGAGCTATGCAGCTAGGAATCAGAGATGTTTGGAGGACCTTGTGCACAGCCCTTGCTCCCAAGGGCAGCCATACTCCACGTGATCTGTGTGGCTTCCCCTTCACCCCCACATCTCAGTCAGAGGTGAGAGGTAGTTGGCCCGGCATCGTGTTGGCTGGAGAAGGGCTGTTCACACAGGTCAGGGATGCCAGCAGTGGGCTATGGCCTGAGAAGCAACAGGTAGACTTAAGAGGAAAACCCCTTGAGGTGTCAGGGCAGTAATTCTAATGGTAATTTTGAACTGTTTTTGTCTGTCTAACATTCCTTTTTAATCCCCATCCTGCCTGCCCCTTCCTTATGTAGGGTTACTTTAGTGATCCTTGGAATGTTTTTGACTTCCTCATCGTAATTGGCAGCATTATAGACGTCATTCTCAGTGAAACTAATGTGAGTATTACTCTACCCTCCCCAGGATACCACCACCTCCTCCTCCTCTGCTGTTCCTTCTCTCTTTCTCTCTTTCTCTTTTATTTTTTTCTGATTTTTTTTTCCCTCTAGTCATGCTTTTATTGAACTTGCCGTCGTCCTTCTCCTTCTCCCAGGGAAAAAAAAAGGAGGGGGGGAACTCCTCCTTCTTTTTCACTTGTCATAGCTCGCCCCAAGGCTGTGACTGGTGAAAGCGCACAGAGTTTGGGGTGTGTGTGCTTTTTTTTCCCTCCAAAAGGTAGACATGCTTGAGTGTAAGTTTCTGACTAACCAGGCTTTTGTTGATATCCTACAACATGTGAAACGTTACAGAGGTTTGAGCAATCAATACTGTAGAGTGGTAAGAGACTATTTAATATGCCCACGTAACCTCTTTCTTTTCTTATTTTTTTCCTCTTCTCTCCCTCTTTCATGCTTTGTTTTGTTTTGTTTTGTTTTTATTTTATTTTACCTTTTCTTTTTTTTCCCTCTTTTCTCCCTCTCCCTTTGTCTTTCTCCCTCTATCTCTCTCTCTTTCTCTCCCTCTCTCTTTCTTTCACTCTTCCTCTCTCTTCCTTTCTCTCTCTTTCTCTTTCCTCGGCTTCTCTGCCACATGCAGCACTATTTCTGTGATGCATGGAATACATTTGACGCCTTGATTGTTGTGGGTAGCATTGTTGATATAGCAATCACCGAGGTGAACGTAAGTAGCTGGCGTCTGTCCATGATCGTGCCTGCTCTAACATTCATCTGTCTTTCCCGGGTTCTTTATTTTTTCCTCCCCCTCCCCTCTTTCTTTTGAGTTTGTTTTCAGAGTTTTGTTTTTTTTTTTTTCTTTATTTTTTGAGCTCTCTTTTTTGTTTTGGTTTGGTTTTATTCTTTTGTTTTCTGGAACGACTTAAAGGACTGTTGCATCATTTTTCTTCCCTTCATAATCTGCCTGGCATGAATTAAACTGTATAGCAGGAAAAGTGATGGGAAACGTGGAGTGTAAGTGAAAAAGCCAGCTGTGCCATGGAAAGCTGCTAGAAAAATCCCAGGCCAGCACTTTGGTCTACCCGGTGTTATGCTTTCCTTCCCATGGCAGCTCAGTATCCTCCACCCCACAGAGATCTAAAGGTCAGTTCTTTCGAGGTGGAACTACGGGAACCAAACCAAAAATCCTCCTGGTGCCTCCTCACCCAGGCTCCCTCCAAAGGAAATAAAGACCAAACCATCTCTGTTTAGAGGAGCGAGCACCTCATACTTAGTTTGCAATTTGGAAGGAAGAATAAAATTAAGGCAGGTAAATTAAAAGCAGAACACAGAGCCCTAAGAAATGCAACGCACCATGTTTCAGCCCAGTTCAGTTTGCTCCATCTCACAAACTCCACCAGAACAATTGACACTGATTGGCCCCACCAGTGCCCTGCTCAGCAGACAGGTGAAGGATTGAGAAAGCCATGGAGACTGAAATGAACAGCTGGTGTTCAGGGGAATAAATCACATCAGGCAAGCTTTTTCCTCTCACTTTGGAGGTGGATGTATATAGCATTACTGAGTAAATGGACAGAGGACAGGCAGGAAGCACAAAGATTCCTGAAATAAAGACTACAAAGGAACCACTGGCCGCAGACTAAAATTTTACTCCAAAACCCAGTTTAGCAAAGCCAAGAATGTAGCAAGAACAAAAGAAAACTGCTGTAAGGATGCCCTGCTTTCTATTCTAATTTCACCCAGAATTCTGGAAACAATTTTGAGTGCCCTTTTTCTAGAGAGAGATTAGGTTTGGATTGAGTTCATAGAGGGAAATCACAACGATCGGCAGGTTGGAGTTGATAATTTTCAAGAATAGCATGAAAGTCTTTTTGCATCACACTTGTCACAAGAAAACTAAACAGGAAACCTACTAGTATGCTTCAGATTGTGAAAATACTCAGTGCTCATCCACAGAGGCAGAACTGTACACAGTGAGGAAATAATCACAGAGATTATGAAGAGATTAATTCTGCTAAATATCAGCAAGATTTTCCTGACCATTATATTTGAGTCTGTAGAAAAGTGTTCCAAGTAGAAAGGAGAGAATTCCTTTTGTTTTGCCAAATAAATGGAGGCCTATCGTGGTGTATCACAAAAACCCTGTGATGGCAGGAAAATCTAATGGATCCTTTTAATGAAGTTCACGGTTATTTCCTACAAACCAAATAACTTTTTACGTCGTGGTATAAAACATTTTTATATGCATCCCATTATACTTCAGTGATCTGAGAGGAAGACATAAGTCACCCAGGCTTCCTCCTATAGTTAGTGGTCAGAAGGACACCTCTCCCCAGGCTAAGTGTTCCTCCTGTAAGTATTTCTGACAGGGGGAAATGAATGGCTCTGTGGAGGTGCCCACCCAGTGATGGAGCGTCTGGGTTTGTCAGGTTTGTCTAGACAGCCAGGTCTCAGACACCGAAGTTAAGGAGGATAAATCGCATTTGTGTTTGGCATGTTGTCGAGAAGGTCACACTGCTGCTAATTGGGCTACATCCAGATCTTCAGTCTCCAGGGCTATCCATAGTGGTGTGTTTAATTACTACAGACAAGGCTTCCCCACTCTTCCATTCCTTGTTTAAATTCAAGTTCATGCCTTGCTACAGAAGTCGGTGTGGAAGGAGGATATGCCTTTGTTCAAACACCCATTGCCTGTCTTAGTTGAGGAGGCAGCAGGAGAGGCCCTGACACTTTCAATACAAGTTACAAACAGCATTTCATGATGGTCCCTGTGTTTCCTCTAAAGAATCCTTTCCTTCTATACAGTTTTAACAGATTTCTGCACACGTCTTTTTGTTACCTGGCATGTTTAAATCTTCTCTTTTTATCTAAGCAAATCCTTTGCTACTAGTTTCTGACGTTTGTCACTAAAAACTTGCACAATCTTTTGATGCACTGATAAATGAGCAGCAGCTATGGATGGAGTTTGTTCTGAAATGTTTTGAAATCCCTTTGCACTTATAACCCTTATTGAATAAGAGAATGTATTGTATGTTGGTTTGTCCTGTCAGATTCCCTTCCTGCTAGCAGCACTTGGTATGTTACACCTGTGGCAGATGGGCTTTGGAAGTAGCAGCCCATCTTGGATGGACAGTTGTCATCTTCCCAAGCAGAGTGAGGCAGTTTATCAGATACACTTCTCCCCTTCTCCTCTGGAGCTTGTTGCTTTCTTGCTGTTTGTGGGTTTGAGCAAACCCTGCCTTGTGTTTCTGTACACTGTCTTGTCTTGTTCCAGCCAGACCTGGAGTCTGAAAAAAAAAAAAAAAAAAAAAAAAATATGTCAACAAACTCCACTAATTGGAGAAGTTAGTCTGGTCAGGTGCAGGTAAGATGTTTTTGCCTAAGGTATTAGCAGCTGATGGACAGCTATGGTAGAGTCTTTGGAGTTGCTGCTGTTGGAGCTGAGGGACAGTTTTCATTGCAGTCAGTCAGGGAAGGCAGAGACATGGCACAGGCTGGTCTGACATGAGGCCATAGGCGTGTAAGCCTCCGTCCCTGTGAGGTTCCCCAGAAGTCTGTAGCCAGAGAAGGCATTCCTGGCAGGGGTTGGGCTGCGATAGCTGTAGTTGTGTTGAGAGCTCTGGCAGCACAGCGGTGTGTGTGTAGGTTTGCGTTTGCTTCGGTTGAGCACTTCTCCTTGCTCTGTTTATTCCTTTTGACAATTACTTTTGTTTCTTGAAAAGGAATTCCCCAGACCAAAACCTTCGTTAAGATATATGTGAGTGTGCATGTGTGGGTCTTCATGTCTGTACTCCATTGGTTGTAGTATATGTTCCTGAATGTGTTTGGATACCTGTGTTTGGGTTTCAAATTCATGGGAGAGTGCACAGACATGAATCCGTATGTGTGGGAAAGGGAGTGTGTATGCAAGTAACATGTATTTGTGCTGTGGGTGACTGCTGATGGAGAGATGTGAATTGTTTATATATAACTGAGTACATGCATTTGTTTTCTGAGGTGGCTGCCCTAATGTGCAAGTTTGATTCGCTCATCGGTGGGTGTTTCTAGCTGAAAAGCTATAGCTGTATGCAGGCATGTTCATCTGCATGCCTGTGGGTGAGTGTAGACTTGCATGTCAAACTCAGCATATGTTTGTTGGCATGGCCGTGTATTCACACACAGTGAGAAGGCATGTGCTCATCAGGCAGGCACCCAGATTGACTTCAGCGTTCCCAAGTTCTTCAGGATGCCCCCACTTAAAACACCTCCATCATAAGGAAATATGTCAAGTGGTAAGTCCACTTGTATCACATTAGGCCCCCCTGCTTACTGTAACACGGGGACACCTCCTAGATCCTCGTAGCCAGTCCCACACACATACAAATATACATTTCACACCACTGATAATGTGGAAAGCATACCTGGTGGGTATCAAAACTCCTTAAGAAACTAAAGTGTGCTGGGGGAGGTTCAAATCTGAATCATAGAATCACAGAATGGCTTGGGTTGAAAGAGACCCCAGGGATCATCAATCTCCAACCCCCCCTGCCACAGGCAGGGCCACCAAGCTCCATATCTAATAATAGACCAGGCTGCCCAATGTCCCATCCAACCTGGCCTTGAACACTTCCAGGGAAGAGGCACCTACAACCCCTCTAGGCAGCCTGCTCCAACACCTCACCACTCATTAAGGTCTTAAGAAAGACCACTAAGGTCATCCAGTCCAACCATGGTGCATCTACCATGCTTCAGCTCTTTCTAAGTGCTAAGACCAAGCATATAGTCTGGGGAGTAAAATGAAAGATGACATAGTATATGGGGTGGTAGTACCAAGGAGGTAGGGCCTGCAAGTCATATTCCTTGGACCCTGCCTACATCCTTCTACCTTAGCCTTTCTATCAGCAAATTTGAAGTTGTCTTTATTCCCTAAGTTACAAAAGCATTATCAGTAGTGTTTACAAAACACTTTGGAAGAAAACATTATGGTGATAAAAAAATGATTACTATCTATTGTAACAACAATAGGAATGAAAACATTACAGCAGTTGAATAAAAGCTAGCAAATTTGGAATGTATCATCCCAGAAGTAGCTTCAGGCAGAGGCTTGCATTTCTTTCTACATCAGCAAACAGAGCCCAGAGTTCAGTGCTGTGCAGCTGACTGACAGCCTGCTGTCACCTCCTCCAGGCACAGAAGGTTTCTCATTTCAATTTGTTGTGCTATATCAGAGGGGGAAATCAAGTCTGATTTGTGTTCTGTGCTGCAGTGCCCTAAGTGATAGGAGAAAAACAGCCAGGTCCTGAAAAAGCTACTAATGTGGTGTCCTCCCTCTCAGCTGGAGAGAGAAGACCTTTCCTAGTCCATAGGGCCCTTTCTCCTTCATCCATTCCCCTGCCAGTGTCAGACCAAAGACTGGCTGTGGCTGAGTGCTTGCCACCTAAATGATGCTGATGGCTGAGCTGAATGGGCTCCTGTGGCCAGTTGGTCCATCCAGCTGCTGTGAATGCTCATGGCTGCAGAGGTGTGAGTTACAGAGGCATGGTCAGGTGCGAGCATGCGTGTCTCTAGAGTGCAAGTGTAGCTTTCAGTGTCCGTGGGGATGTCGTGTGTTTGAGTCTGTCTGTCTTGAAAGGATGCTGGGAAGGGGAGGATGTGCAGGTACATATGTGTGTGTCAGCCACATCTGGGAGTGCATGAGGATGACTGAGTTGAAGTATTTGGACTGCACGCATCACACCTGTGCTGCTCAGTGACCGTGATAGCGCCTGTGTCTCTGAGTGTGCCTGTGGATGGTGAGGGATGTACAGAGGAGGAGGTACGTGAGGCAGGTATACAGTATGATGAGTCGGGGTGTGCACAGATATAAGATGGAAAGTGCCTGGCATAAGGAGTTGCTGACTTGTGGCTTATGTGCATAATGGAAGCAGTATAAGTTTTCATATGAGTGAGCATTTTGACAGGTCTGAGAGTTGGTGGAAACGTTTTTGGTTTTGGTTTGACTTGTTGTTGGATGTTTTTTTTTAATGGGAGAGATGACAGGAGGAGAAAACAGGAAGGTACAGTGTGGTGTGTGATCTTATCCATGGTGGCATCTGGGAGACATAGAATCGCAGAATGTCTTGGGTTGAAAGGGACATTAAGGGTCAATGAGTTCCAACCCTAGTGCTATACCTAGGCGTTTCAGGAAATGACTACCCTATGAAGAAGGTTAGAAAAACTCCAAATCCATCTTGTTTCATTCCTTCCTCTGGAAAAATGCTGGATAGGTCTGTTGTGCCCAGACCTGCTGAATATGGTTAGCTATTTGTCTGCGAGGTTCGGGAGGGCTGAGCACGTTACATGAGGCATTTCTGAAGAGGTTTCCAAACAGTGATAGGAAGTCATCTGAAGGTTGCAGATGTGTTGAGTTCTGAGGACAGGTGCAGTAAGGGAGATACCAAGGTGTTCAGATCCCAAGAGTCCTTGGAGATCTGTGCACTGATTTCCCCTTTGTTCTCTTTTATTTCTGAATAAAGCAGCTCAGGCTTAAACCAGACGCATGGAGGCTTTTCGTACAGTCATCCCGCTTTTGGTGTCAAGAGGCTTCATTTGATTTGTCATGGGCTCCCGCTCCCATTCTTTGGAATATCTGACAGCCTATACTCAAGTCTCCCTCTCACCTCCTCCTGCACTCTTCCCTTTTAACCTGCCCCTTCCTTTCTTCCTTTTCTCCCTCACTTTCCTCTCCCTTGTCTCCAGCCACAGTAAACCTCACAAGTTCATTCTCACCCTCAATCAATGTGTCTGAAGGCAGAGAACCAGTGGCTCTAATCTTGCAGCCCTTACCCAGGCAGAACAGCCCTGGGGCATTCTGTCTTTGCAAGGGCCGGAGCAGGCGGCCCCACTGACACAATCCTGTACACACACACACACCCCGCAATGGGAGCAAGGATCGGTGGAAGGACGACATACATCTAGCCTGCACCTCAGTTGGGACTGGCACTCATCTCTGTCGCTGCGTCTGTCTGTCTGTCTCTCTGTCTCTGCCTGTCTGGTTTTCTTTGCTTCCACGCCCTTTGCTGCTCAGATTTTGGCCATCAGCTGCCACCAGACACAAACCTTTGCGGTTCCTAGAACTTACAAGTTTGTGTGCCCAATACTCCAGCAAAAAGGCAGAAAAGACCTCCTTCCATCTCCCTTCCCCTCTCTCTTTCTCAAATGCCACCTAGCAGGTAGCAGAGGCCTCCGAATGAAGTAGCAAAGGGCTGGAGAAGCACAGTGGCTTCTTTTGACATCCGTGTTGTCATACCCCTACTGCTGCCATCCTAGAAGTTGTATGTAGTCCTGAGCTATCCCTGTGTGTGTGTATATGTATGTATATGTGACTTGTTTTCTATTTGGAAAAACCACTGATAAAATTGTTGAGGGGTGGGTGGGAGGATATTGATTTTGCCTATTTTTTTTTTGTTGCCTGGTAGTGTTTTTACCGCTAGAATAACCCAGGTAACACACCATAGCTTCTCTATGCAAGAAGCCACGTTGAAGCATGGTTGTGAGCTGTAGCAGTGGTATATGGTGCTTTATTTTGCCTTTGGTGACCTTCAGCAAAGCTGCCCTCAGCTCTCCCCCAAATTAGGATCAGATTGATTCAAATTTGACCACCTTCCACATTTAACCAACAATCCTAGCGCATGTTAGTGAGAAGGAAGTACGGTAAGACTACCTGAGCACAACCATGTTTGAACAGGGGTCTTTTGGTTTGGTTTGTGTATTATTGTTTTTTTTATCATGAGGATGGGGACTCTTCTTTACTTTTATTTCCCTTTTGGCTTAAGAAATGTTGGTATTCTGAATGCATTTCCAGAGTCCATAATAAGATTTGCCCATCCAAAGGTGTGCTTTTGGTAACGGGACTGATTTTCTGTTAATATATACATATATATGAAATATGGGCAAACAGAAAAGAAAAAAAAAAGAAAAAAAAAGTGGGTTTTTTTTTTTTTTTTTGCAGAAAAGGGAGTAGTGAATGCCAATGACTCCTTCCTCATTTACCTACTTGAGCTGTTGCTGGTGATTAACAGTCTTAGCAATGCACTGTAGGAACAAAGTATGTTGTTTCCCCATTGACAGACTCTCCATGCCACCCAGATTTGAGGAAACACCTCAGTATTGCAGTTTCCACAACACTTCTGGTTATACTTGGTTTAAACATTATTGCAGGTGCATGGAATTAGCCAAATGCTTGGGTTTTTTTTAATGGAGGGGAGATTTCAAAGCAGCATAAAAACAAGTTTGTCTTGCCATGTAAATGTAACCACACACATTCTAGTTAATGAAAATATGTGAAACAGAAGGTAAAGAACCCAGAACAGATCCCAGTAACCTAAATATAAAGGTATTAAGAAGGAAGTTAGATAGCCCTATGGCTGTAAGGTCTGACATATAATCTTGCCTTGAGTCCTCCTGGGTGAAAGCGTTCAGAGCTCACTTCAAAACAATCAGGCGCTGTGTCTCGGGGACTGCACCAGGAAGTGGGTGTTGCTTTTAATTCCTGCTGGCTTTCACCTACCCAACACCTCTGTGCATTTTAAATCGCTAAGGGAAAGAGTCACCATTTCATATTTGACTACAAAGTATTGTTACAACAGCTAATAGTGAGAATGCGGAGTACTACAGGCCTTGTCCTGAGCTGCTTCAGTGGTGACATAAGCGTGTGGCACATGTGTTTAAGTACAGAGGGTTATTTAAAAAGCCACATCCAGATTTTCTGACCAACATTTTTCTTCTCCTTTTTCTGTATATCACTTAAAAAACAAAACAAACAAAAAAGCTATATTATTCTTGCATCAGCAGTTGCAGTACAAATACACTTACTTACCTTTTCTTTTTAATGCCAACATGTTTTTATTCAAAGGTAGTTAAAATGTTCAAGAGAAAAAATAATAAATAACATTAGAACTGCCGCAAGCTGGTTATATTTTCCGTTGGGTTCCCAGCCAAGATAAATCATTTCTGTGGGCTAGAAAAAGTTTCTTGTAACTTTCCCTGAACTCCAATAGAGTATCTTTCTATGAATCCATAGAAAAGCTCTGACTCCTTAAATCATCTCTTAGCAAACTGACATTACTTAGTGATAGCTTCCCAAGCACCAAAAACTACAATTTCAGGTCAGCTGAGTTCAGATCCAGCTAGCTCTGTCATCTAAGGCTGTTCCTTGCAGCCGGAAAAGATGCTTTCTGGCATTTAATTCAACTTTTTGTAAGACCTATTTTGCCCAAAATGCCCAAGGAATTTTCCAGCACCGCTATTCTCTCCACCTTCATAAGTACCAACCAGGCAAACATAAGGGTGTTTTGCTTGTTTTTCAATTTCTCACTAGACAACTGTCTTTAAAATGGCAGTTCCTTCTCTTACTGGTCTGTTCTTCATGGGAACTGTCTGGCACAACATGCCAAGTAAATGACTTCTGCTTGATGTATCTTCCTAGACATCTGCTCAGTGGGACCCATTCCCAGCTGCATCCAGATGACCTAACAGTAGATGCTAGATTGCTTCTTATGGTCAGCTGATTGATAGCCAAGACTGTGGGTCTGGTTCTAATTGCTGGTACAGCTGACCATGTTGCAGAACAATGGGGCATCCCAGCTGGTCCCATCCTAGTCTTCTGTCTCAAAATCCACTTTTAAAATGGGAGGTGCCTGGCTACAGTGCAGACTAGGAGAAAGCCACATCAAGTGACTTCTTTTCCTAAGCTGAACAGACAGGAAGGCAAAAATGTCTCAGCAGTGAAGAAACACTTGTTAATAGACAATAAAACAAATATTTAAAGCTAGGGGTTTTGTCTCATCTGCTTGCCCAGTCTTGAGCACAGTAAATCACACACAGTGAGAATTATCTTTCATCCAAACTATCCCTGCCATTTTTTAGTTTATTTTTTTTCTCTGACAAACTCGTCAAATCAATAATCATCTATTCTAGGATGCAGAGCAAAAAGTATTGCTCAGTATTTTTGTAAGAGTCTCCACATAAACACCTCTAGCTTGCTTTGATAATGCTGGTGATCGACATTTCCAATCCCACAATGATTTCTGTATTAACAGACAGAGATCGAGTGTGCGTCAGAAAGCACTTCTTTTCTAGGAAACCTCATATTGTGCTTCAATATTAAATAACTTTCTAATTGAGAAAGCCGTGAATGCACAGCCTATGAATGAAATCCTAACTGCTACAAATCTTAAGTGAAAATGGTCCATTGCAGACTCTCTCATTTGGGCTGCTGGTGTCTCTGGGTAGCCTCTCTTGAGCAAAGATCCATTACTTAAAAGTAACAGGGTTTGCTTTTTCATCTGTACCCAGTGTCGCTTGCAAAACGGAGTTCTGGTGTCAATGAGATGTGCAGTTTCTTTCACCTTTGTCAAAGCATAGCATGGTTGATTCATCTTCACCCTGCCCAAGAGTCTTTGGGCTTGCCAAGGGAAGGATCCTGGCAACAATGCAGAGTCTTTGAGCTGGTAGGCTGCCTGCCTTCTGCCTTGGTAAAACATGATCTAGTCTCCCTTTGGCTCCCTTTGTGCCTGGAAGAGTTGCCAGACTAAAGACTGGATTTTACTGCAAACCACAGGCCTGCTTCTGACCTTAAACACCACTGGTGTAATTGTTAGCTGCACAAGAGTTGCAAAGATGCACCTTACTGGATTCACTGCATCTCAGTAACCCATTCATATTGAATTCACAGCAAACTGCCCAGGGAAACCTGTGGCACCGATATGCAGAGGGCACCAAGTTTCAGTCTGTCCTTTATTATTTCTTCTTCTTTATCCATTTTCCACACCATGCAATCCTATCAGCTAATTACTAAATAATTAACGAGTAGATGTAGAAGAAGGGGCTCAAATGTTGAGCACATTGAAGACAAGTACAGTCAAGACAGAGGATGGACTTGTTTCTAGGAATCTGCTTAGTTTATGAAATCAGCAGCCTGCAGATAATATGAAGCCAGGGGATGATACACATCCTCTCAGCGCAATGAATTACAAGATATTGGAGACAAGGGTAGCTCCTCAGGAAACTCATCTTAGAGAGGAGCCTTACTGCTATTACCCTTTCCAAGACAGTCTGCAGGATGGCATGAGGAATGGAAAAGGCTGCACCTTGCACAGCACACAGCAGAATCACTTTAAAGTAACCAAGACTGCAATGAATATTTTGAACAACCTCTTTCATTTCAAGAAATGCTACAAAGCTACAGAATTACAGAATGGGTTGGAAGGGACCTCAAAGCCCTCCCAGCTGTAGGCTGCCACCCAGCAGCTCAGGCTGCCCAGGGCCCCATCCAACCTGGCCCTGAAAAGTCCCACAGAAGAATGACCAGTGTAAGGAATAATGCAAGTCTTCCTAAAGAGATGGAGGTAAATAAGCCTTCTGTTTCCATCAGAATGCTAAGTACGCTGCTGGATTTGGTGCTTAAAAACCATGTTAAGTTTTGATGTAGGAAAGATAGTGAGACCTGCTGGACTATTTAGAAACAGCAATGAGAAGACAGTTTACATGGATGGTAACGGAGCAAAGGAAAGCTGGAGACCTGGGAACTCTGTGTTCTCACTTTTTGTCTGTTCCAGTCTTGCTCAGCGGCCAGGACTGCACCCGGGGTCATCAGCCTACTCTGGGCTGGGTTAGCTTCATTACCTCCTGTTGGAATGTTTGTCCTGTGAGCCGGGAATGGGGCAAGAGAGAAAGGAACTGGAATGGAAAAAGTCCACTCTTTCAAATATGGAATCTGGCAGAGATGTTCAAATCAATTAAAACCTCTCCTCAGCTGACATTCAGTGTAGAAAATCTGTTAAATTACTCCACCTTTAAAACTGTAAGTTTCTGCATGCAACTGGCGTTTCAACATTTATTTCCATGTCTCAGTTTATCTTCTGAGCCTTCATATGTAGTTGTTCTAGGGTTTTGTTTGTCTACCTGTACCACAAATAACAAATAACAAAACATAGGCAAGCCTGACTTGTTACTTCAAGTCAGACCTGTACTTGTACCTGAAGATGAGTGCTGCATCTCTGAGTGTTTAATATCTTCTTGTTTCATAGGAACACCCCAAGTCTGATTACCATAAGACTTGAACTCATAATTTACCCAGAGCTAATGAGAAGGATTATTAAAACATCCTGAAAATTAGGAACAATTTGCATGGATATACTTTACCAATTGTTCTGTTTTCCCTCTGAAAGACATGAAAAAAAAACAGAGCTTTCAGCTGTATATAAAGGGATTCTTTTATTAACTGCCCAGTAATTGTTAATCTGAGGTAATTTGCATAACCAAATTAGAGCAATTGACTTCCCTTATATTTACCTGAAGCACTTGAAACCATAAGATAACTGTCTCACAATTTCATGGATATATATATATGTATGAAATTAATTAATAACCTATTCAAATTGGTATGATTTACATATTTGAAGCTAATTACTAAAGTGAGCTCTAGAATTTCAACATCTTAGAATACACAGGAAATAAAAGGGTAAAAACAGCTGGAAAATGCACTTGCTATAAAAGTTACCTTGACATTATTAACTGGATTTGGGATAGGCTTTTGCTCACACAGAGATGCTAATATTTACCCTGGGATCTGAGATTGTATGGAATCTATGTGACGCATAAACATATATATCTTGCATTTGTAGCTGCAAGCATTACATGTAAACCAACTCACATGGTGCCGGCAGAAGAGTAATGGCAGTTCCTCCTATTGCACTAAATAAAAACATAGCTCCCCAGGGCAGGAGATCTTCTGCAGGGCTGCTGGAGGATTAGCCTGTTGCATCGCTCTTCCCAAGGACATCAGCAAGGTGTTCACCATTTGCCTCAGTAAAAGCAGCATCATACGCACTTGCTTCCGTAACTAAAAACAGTGCCGGCCAGGGCTGGTTTATTCAGTTACATAACATCTCTAATTGAAACAATAGCTCTAACCAACATGAAAACTCATATACAAGGGTATTGTGTCAGATTTTAACCTCACATTTCTGAAATGCTTTTTTTCAGCATTTGCCATGTTTCTGCAGGGCGCTTTGCTTTCAGTGTCAGTATCCTTCTAATAGAAAAATGCTTTTGTAGCGAAGCAAATAACTCGCGGCTAGTTTAACTCAAAATATTCCCACAAATTCTCGAAGGAACGTGCACTTAATGAAAGAATGCAGTGTTTGAACAGCTTGCCTGGCTTGTAAAAAAAAACCTATTTTCCTGCTAATAATTTGATTTTGCTGTAAGGTTGTAGGAATTGAGAATGATGCCATCTGCAATCCAGTAGTATTCACTGTCAGAGAAATAGCAGATACATTTCTGCCAGGCTTTATCATAACTTCACAGACTTCAGTGGCAGGTGGATTATCTCTGGAGTATTTGTGATTAAAACCACACACAGCAGTGGCAGAGAGATGACTCTGGAGGGGGTTGTGGTAACTCCCCAGTGTAATGGCAGGCTATCACCTGTCAGCAGCCAAGCTGATTTGGAACCCTGACTTTTCCTCTCCCTGCACAAGGACATGTGTTACTCAGCTTCCTCCAGTCTTTCGGCTTTTTGACACTACAGACACAAGAGAAACTCCAGTGGCATGGCTCTAACCACATCTCCATGGCAATGATAAATTCTAGATCTTCTCCTATTGCCTACTAAACTCTTGGTCTTCCTGAAGCTTGTGTCATCTTAGACCATGTCTCAGCTTGTGTGTGACCAACGTGTGCAATAAAAATCTCCAGAACAGTGGTGCTATTGGCTTGCAGCTGCCTTACTTGTGATCTCTACAGCCAGTCAAGACTTAAGCAGCCAACAAGCTGAAACAATCCTTTAGTTCTTTCTACCCTGCTGTAGCAACAAAATCAAAGCGCTGTTTCCCACCGGGTATCCCCAGTGAAACTACTTTTAATTTAATTCCCTTCTGAATCTTAATTATATTTGTACAGCGAGGTAATTTTCCCAGAATTTCTCTTTCTACCATCATTTTGTGCCTAAGAACGTTACAGATGCAGTGTGGCTGAAGTAGACCACAGTCTTGGAGGACTTCAGAATACAAGCCTTGAGCTCAAGAAGACCAATATTCTGGAACTGCAAATGAATTACACAGCACTGCTGCCAGCTCAGGTGAACTCTGCAGTACAGATTCTCAGAGGAATCCTTCCTGGAATAAGTAATAAAAAGCAAGTGGCTTCAGTGTATTCTACAGTGTATGAATTGACGACCATCAACAGTACCAGTCATGGGAATGCCACCTGCTCATACTGTCATGAGTTATGGAGCCTTCATGGATTTATTAATTCTCTATATGATGCATGATTCTAATGGAGTTAGCCTGTTTCTAGGTGCTAATTTCTCTGCTACCCTTGTAGCTGTCAGAAAACCAGCCAAAAATAATCAGGTGGCTCAAACCTCTCAGCGTTGTCCTCTGTCTCTGGTGTTGCACAGGAGCAAGGAGGGATTGATGCCTCCTCTTGGGATTTTCCTACTGAAACTTTCATTTGAATTTATTAGCTTGCCTTATTATTTTCTTCTAAGTCTCTGTGTATCAAAAAAGATTCTAAGCTAGGGCTCTTTCAAGGGTCTTCAATACTGCCATGATGGTGTAAGGCCTTTAGTCTTTTTGCTCACTTTTTGGCTTCTGTCTTTACAGCTCCTCTGTAAAGGAGAGGCTTCTCTTTTTGAGAGAGGCCAAGTCGTCCTCTCTCAGAAACTTTCAGAATTTCAAGATGTGCAGTATTTTGTAGTACAATATTGGCTGTTATATGTATCCCTTAAAACACTGAAACTGGTTCTTCCAGTATGCAGATTTTATCCTCTCCTAGTTTACAAAGCATGTTGGATTCAGCATCTGGAAAGCCCCTAAACATAACGTTCCTCTTACAAGCAGTATCTCCTTAACTTGGTGACATGATCAGATATGACTCAAATGTGAGTCATTGTGTATGTTCAGGAGATTCAGGCCCACTCCCACCTACCCAGGTGGAGCAGCACTGGTTAACCAGAGAACAGGACTGGCAGGAAGACAGAACAGTTACCATGTTCTGAGTTGTGTTCTCTGAGATGTTAAGTATTTCTCCATTGAGTGCACATGCCTTCCTTCCTGGGAACCTTCTTATCTGGGATCTTGAATCACAATGGGTGCAAGCTGTGCTTTTATTTTTGTGCTCCCAGGAGCTTTAAGGATGTGTACAGGTGAGCAGCAGCTCAAGCAGTGTTTCCATGTATGCTCTGACATGCACTGAAAATGGTTAAAATAACATACATACGGGCAGCAAAATTCTGAGGAATTTTCCAGATGTATCAGGGATCTCTCAGTCCTTATCCTACCGAACCTTTATGTTGATTTCCAATACCTGCTTCTCTGTTTTTTTGACCTTTTCTGCTCCTTGACATCTGATACCTTTTAAAATATGTTAACATAGAGAATAAATTTAAAAAATAATAACAATAAAAGGAATAGCCCATTCAGTTCAGTGCATTATCCCCTGCCTCAGATTTATCTCTTGCCCCTCTTAACCTGCAGATTCCTTTTTGTATCACTCACTGTGTCTCTGGACTTGCTTGTGACTTATACTTGAGGTCTTTTTTCTGTGTGATGGAAGTTGCTCGAAACGTCATCTCTTGGCTGATCTCGCTGTTATTGTTGTTCCCCTTTCTGATTCAGTTATGTGCATAGTACTTGTCCCCCAAATGACAAGAGCAGTGTACAATAGAGCAAAGTTTCTTTGCAGGTTAGACCTTAAGTAGAGGAGGAGATGGCTTCAAGAGAGTACAGCCAAGGCTGCCTTTTGTTACACGGTGCTGCTTATCCAAAACCTCCTTCAAAGATAATAAACAGCTGTTATACATTGTTCTGAGATATGCAGAAATGAAATCTTGTCCTCTTCGACTGGGCATTCAACACTGACTTTAATTCCAAGTACCTATCATCGTGCCTCAATCCTTCATTCTCAGGTGCCAGGTGCTTGTCTTTGTCCTTAAATTGTCATGCTCTCATCATTTGCAAGGTTACAGATTCTGAGATGATCTAACAATAGCTTTCTGTGTTATCGTTAGAGATGGTCACACTTTAAAATTACAGCAACAGGTTCTCAGATATCCCTGCTTAGGTCCATATGGTGACTCTTTGGCATCCATGGAAAATGGTAGTACTTGTTTCCCCTCTCAAGCTGAGGATTGATTCTGCTCCTGTATACCTAAGTGCAAAATACTGTCTAGTACAGCAACCTGCAGAATAAGGCTCCTCCTGTTAGAGAAGATGATTTGCAATACTGATAGAAGGAGGAAAGTGGGTGGTACACAGAAAAGCGCTGCTGGAAAAGAGAGATTTGCCCAGCAACACAAAATCAAAATCTCTGCCTGGGCTGTAAGAAAGGTCCCCATGGGCACTGCTCCCTTATTTGGCATTCAAACCAACTTTTGCCTGTATGTGATCTGAAAACACAAGCAAATGTGAAAGAGGAGGAAAAAACAATGAAAGCTGTCCCTACAAAACCAACAAGTTAACCCAAAAGAATACTGCATGATCAGGTATAGCTTGGCCTTTTAATTTATCATTTGCCTATATCACCAAATAGTCTGAGCATCCAAAATGCAGCATTTGTTTAGGTAATACAGTGACAGTTTTGTTAGTACAGTGTCCTTGGAGAGCAGAGCACACTGCGTGGCACTAGAGGTGAATTTTGCCATTGGCAAAGAAAGTCCATCAGTTTCAGCTTTGGTAGCATAGTTAAAGGAAGCAGCGTAGGACAGGTTAGGCATATAGGGCATATGGCAGAGATTTGAATCTGAAGGGTTATGCATTTGCACCAAAGAATTCCTGATAACATTGCCTTTATTTAATTTTTAACTCTGCTTCTCACACATAAGGGTATTTGCTGCCTTGGGCGTTTTTTAGAATTGCTTTCAGTATTGGAAATGACCCCAGGAGTTCATCAAGGAGTGTCAGAAAGTGTTTGCAGCAACTATGCTCTTCCAGGGAGGATTGGGGTTCAGCTCAGCTGAGCTTGGCCTCAAAGGGCGCATCCAGTGGGTCCTGGAGATTTGCTGTGAGGTGGATGAAGGGTAGAGCAAGCTAACCAGCCTTACCAATCTGCTTTCCACAGCTGGCAGTGGGCATTTAGGGTTGTCAAAAGCTGATTGCACTGTCCCAGCCCATTTTCTTAGCAAGAACCATATAATCATCCAGAACTATGTGTAGGGGAATGGGGGTATATAAATAGATAACTTTGCTTTAGCGCTGGGGTGTTGTGGATTTACAGTTAGACTGATGCACTAGAAGCTGGCTGCTCCCTATGCAGTCATTGCTGGATTTGGGCTGAGGAACTGAATCTAGCCTTGTACCCAACTTGGCTGTGGTGATGCAATAAACATTTTAATAATATCTATAACTCACCTGCCTGGATTCCGGGATGTCTAGCACTGAGAAAACAACAGGTCAAATTTACATGTGGTGTTAGTGGATACAGCTCACATCGTTGAATTCAATGGGAGCTGTACCTACTTCTGCCACAGGCCAGCTTTGATCCTGGACATCCTAAGGAATGAGCCCAGCCTCTTGTGCATTACTTTCACACTCTTTTTTGCCCTCTTCTGCCATTTTGTTGCTCCTGTGTTAGCCAAGACCTAGTTTACTAGGGCTCTTGATTGAAGACTTATTACAGCTTATTTCTGTCTGCCTTTCTTTAAAGCCAGCTGAAAATACCCAATGCTCTTCCTCTATGGTAAGACCGAAAATACAGACCACCCTCCCAGCTTCTGTGACACTCTTTCTAACACACTCCTTTATTCTCTTTCCCCTGATCACAAGTTCTCTCTCCAAGCCCAGCCTAGTTATTTGTGCATGAAGCTGCCATGTTGTGTATTGGTGTGAGTCTGGTGTTCACATGAGCTGTGAATATGCTGCACATGTGTATTTCTTGTGCATCCTGAGCTTTCCTTTGGTCAAGTTAACTGTCGTTCTGCCTTCTAATGAATCACTGAGAGAGAACACGACCTGTTCAGATTTCTTGTTAGCAGTGAACTACATCACTACCAACGTGATGAGTTTGCCATGAGATTTCATGTCCAATTTTACAAACTGGAAACAAGCGAGACTCTGAAGCTCTTTAGTGAGGTATCGTTGCTGTAACATATGAGTTTGTAGTATGTGCAAATAAGAATAAACCATGCAATGGTGCACATTCAGTGGTGCCTTCAAAAGTCTGGATGGCTGCTAGGAAAGAGTAAGAAGTCTACTCAGACACTGCATGCTAATGTGCAGCCGCCTTGTTTCAAAATGGCCATAATCTCCTGAGGCATCACTGATTGATTTTGGCTGAGTGCTTTGATGTCACTGAGTTACAGAGATCTGTGTCAGGGGTGAATTTCAGAGAGTCACAGAATTGCAAGGTTGGAAGTGTCCTCAAGCAATCATCGAGTGCATCCCCCCTCCTAAAGCAGTACCCTACAATAGGTTGCACAGGTAGAGGTCCAGATGGGTCTGGAATATCTCCATAGAAGGAGACTCTACAGACTCTCTGGGCAGCCTGTTCCAGTGCTCTGTCACCCTTACCATAAAGTTCTTCTGCATTTGTTCCACACTGTCCACTTTTCAGACCTTCTCTACCTTAGGACCTAAGGAGGGCAGGGACAGTTTTCTGCTTTCATCCCCTGCCTCCTCTCAACAAGAAAAGACAAAGCAGTGTCTGTCTAGACCTATGTCCCATCATGCTGCCATCCAAAGGGCCAGGACCAGAAGGAGCAGTAGCAGCAGATAGAATGAGAAAACCTTTTCTCTTTTTTTTTGTCACAACCACAGCAGTAGTGATGTCCACACTACTTTGAAATTGAAAGCCCAATTCTCTTTAGGTAGTACTGGAATTTAGCTCCTTAGGGAAAGTGAAGAGGAGGCCATAGGGCTTCTGTAGAACTGGGGGATTCACACAACCCTACAGCTAGCCCTCCAGGACTGTAGTTCTGAATGCATTCAGTGCCAAGGTTTTTGATTTCTTGGCAGCTCTATTCCCTCCTTCACATTAGAGCCATTCCCTCCAATTCAGTGAAGCCCTCAGGCTGTTGCTCAAGTCAGAACACAGGAATGGTGAGATTTAGGGAGCGCTCAGCCATTTCCATGGCACAGCCTATTCCCCCCATCTTTTTCACCCTGTTACTGCGTGGGCAGCCAGCATCAGCCTTTACTGCAGACTGGAGGAGGCTGCCCAAAATACCCACTGGTGATTCACATGGATAGACAGACAGACTGCAGCTGTACTGCAGTCCTGAGGCACTGCAGGCACACAGCAGCAGACAGGGCTGAGAGGCAGCCGGGCAGATGAAGCCAAACACAAACCAACACGTCCCAGGTGGGAAACAGGAGATGCTCACAGCATCTTCATCTGCACATCTGGAGTTTTAATCCCAGAAATGCATATATGAGAGGTTTCTTTGCCTCGGGTTTTGTCAGAAATAGAGACAGATGCAGCTTTTGCTGCCTTGTGACAGGAAATCCCAAGGGTCTGTTCTCTCTTGGTTTACACAGTGATGAGTAGTTAACAGCGAGGGTGATCTGCACTGTTTCTTCCTCCAAAATGTTGCTCTTTTGGTGTTTAGACTCCAACTTTGCAGGCTAGGTGTGGACAGAAAAGGGGTCTCTAAGCCTTTCATTGCAAACCAGGTGGCGGGGTGACTGTTATTTCTATACGTGGCAGGAGGTTACATTCCCACAGTGCTTCTGGCGGAACCAGGAGCTCAGCAGTCTGTGTGCAGTATTTTGGGGGCTTAATGAGCCGGGAAACATTGCAGTGCTTTGCCTTGAGCTATGCAGCAGGGCCTCCACAGGTGAGCCTGCTGGTATCTGGGCAGTCAGACGGAGATTGCCTTCACATGTGTGAAGTCTTAGGAATGTTAGAGTCCATTATGGGCCCAGGGGAAAATGCTTAGGGATAAAGATACTGTGAGAAAAAAGAAATGGGCCAGGAAAAAGAGGAAGAAAAAAAAAAAAAAAAAAGGCTATTTAAAAGCACTGCACACTTGAACAGTAGCAGAGAAGCCAAAATAAAACATTTAAAAAAAAAAAAATGGAAAGCAAAAAGGCAGATCACAGACTGTGGGAAGTACAACAGGGTCATGAGAAATGCACAAGGCCCAAATGCAGAGCAGCAAGTGCAGCTCAGCCCCAGCAGCATGGCCGCAGCAGGGCCACCATTGATATGCGTAGTGCTAGCACACAGTTCTGGACCTCAGAGCAGACCTGGGACCTGATGTTTCCCAGCAGAGCAAATGGCACGTGGCCGGTGCCCACAGCACTCCATAGAGCTGCTGGCTGAAAGGCTCACTGGGATCAACCATCTGAGTTGGATCCATAGAGGAAGTATTTCTCTTCTCCAGTAAAATGTCACAGGAGAATTGCATCCTTGCGCTGTTAGAGGGAATGTAATGAGGGGAGCATCATCAGTCACTGATCCCTAAAGTCCAGGCAAGCTGAAAGAGGAGGCTAATGGCATAGGAAGCCTCGTAGATAGCCTCACCACCATGGGAGAGAAGGCCCATCCATGGTGTGCCGGGGTACTGCAAGCCCAGGGAGCATTACCAGGATAAGGAACAGTGCAGTGAGCTCTCAGCATAGCGTGCTCTGTGGCCCAGGGCCCTTGTTTCTCTCGTGCTGTTGTAACTCCTGCCTCTGTGACAATGGCTTCCAGAACGCAGAGGAAAACTCTCGCATCTCAATCACCTTCTTCCGACTCTTCCGCGTGATGCGTCTTGTGAAGCTCCTGAGCCGAGGGGAGGGCATCCGGACACTGCTTTGGACCTTCATCAAGTCCTTCCAGGTATTCCTTCACTTATTTCTATAGGACATAGACCTTCTGTTTTTTCCCCTTAGCTGCCCCATGGGGTGGGTTTCACCCCCACTGCCTGAGCCAAAGGATGCTCATCAGAGCTGCGCGCACAGGCAGCATATGGCATAGAGGAGCCTCAGGCAAACGGGGCTTGCAGTGAATGGCTGCTTGGGTATGAGTTTCATCTTTAAAGCATGAGTAATTGCTTGAGACCTTCCTGAACCGCCTTGATGGTTCTCTTCAACTCAATTACTGTCTGTCTGTAACAGTTCAATTTTTATTATTTTTTTTCCCCCAATTTTAGCTGTATTTTATAACTGTTGCTTTAAGTGAAACTCTCAGGGGAAGGCAAGGGTCTTAATTAAATTTCCCTTGAGCCTTGTTCTGAAGATTCCAGTGAATATTAAGGGTGTGGCCTACCATGCTTACATCCAGAAAGAATTTCACCTTTTCGGCCCTAACCCTTTGGCCTTGTTAACAGTGACAAGTCATTGAATCACTGCTGCTTTCACCCTGCAGACAGGTGCATTTCGGTGGTAGGTGAAATACCAGAGGAGAGAGTAGAGGCAAAGGAGACCAGACAGGTTAAGAATTGTCACCCCTGGTGGTGAAACAAACACCAAGAGAGAGCTTATTGCTAGAAAAACAGCTTCTGACACAGCTGCTAATACAGCATAGAAAAACATTTGCCAGAGATGAATGGCATGGCATGTTCCTGCCTTCTGTGAGTGCTTGATGTGGACATGGTAGGCCAGCACAACCTGTCTCGTAGCTGGGGCAGAGCTGGAGAAAGCATCAGGTTGAGCTGCTCCAGTGGGAACCATTTTATCTGCATGCATGAGAATGAGGTTCTCTTGGCACTGCTCAGTGTCCCTGTTGGATAGAACAGTCACACTTTTGCAGTTCCTGGTTGCCCACCCCTTGCCTCCATGCTCCTCCAGCCTCCTTTATAGTAGCTTGCTCTTACCCTGGGCTCAGTGTGCCAGGGCTCTTGGCTGGAGAGGATGGCGTGGATGGGAAAGGGAGTGCCTGGTGCTTCAGTGACCTTCAGACCTCTGTGACTGGAGAGTCACTTTTAGACAGGGTTGAAGGGTGATGGGAGAAAGTATCAGGGGAGGTATCTTCCACAGCAGGAAAAAAAGAATAAAAAATGAAAGAAAAAGGATTAAAAAAAAAAAAAAAAACACTGGACAAGTTTCTTTCTCCTTTAAAGCCCTTAGCTGTTTATAATTACTATATACGTAGTATTCTCTGCTTGGAGCTCCTCCTCTTGTAACTACTTTATAGCTAAGAATAGGCACTGCGCAGAGCTCCCAGCTCAGCCACTCCCACCATCACAGTCTGGGATCCCTGCAGATTTTGTCTGGCACAAGCTCTTCCCCGTGTCCCCACATGCTTCCAGGAAGTGCTGTTGTTCACACGGGGCAGCCTCAAAAGCAGCAAACTCATGCAGGACTTCAGATCCCGTCATGACCACGGTGCGCCCTGTGCGTATGGTGCTGTATATATAGCCCAGGGCACTGGTCAGAGGAGTGCCTGGTGGGAAAATGCTCTGCAGGGTTTCCGCCAGCAGAGATAGAAGCAGAGAGCAAGCTGGTGGGTGGGAGGAGTAGGAAGCGAGAGGGGTGCTGAGGGCAAGGCGAGGCCGTGGGAAGCAGAAGGACAAAGTGGTAAATCCAGGGACAAACAGAGCTGGGGGAGGACAGAGACAGGGGTGCGGAATATGGGAGACAGGGAATTCCCATGGGGAGTAATGGGCAGAGATGTGGGAAGGTGCGTCAATGCGCTGAGCAAAAGAACGTGGAAAAAGGTTAAGGGCCAGGTGGGAAGACGGAAAGATGGAACTGGTAAGGTTATGCCCGTGGAACCCTATCTGGACAACTCTCCTGGGAGTTCTTCTGAGGTCTTATTTGAATCAAATCCCAGCCAAGTGATCCCAGCATGTGGGGACCCCCATTCTGAGCCATTGTATCTCCAATGGCACTGTGGGGTGATCACACAGATTTGTCTGACCGCCGTCAAGCACAGAGATATCTGTCTCTAGCCTCAAGGTGATGGTTACAGGTGTTCAAAGGCTTAACTTATAGCTGTTTTAACATTCAGATCTCTTTGAGATTATTTCTGTAGGTCTTCATCAGATCCCCATGGAGGTCAGTGAAAAATCCTCAGTTCTTCCTGTAGGAGTGAGCCCTGCTGAATTGTGGCCTAAACTTGAAATGTATAAATAGTTTCATGTTAAAAAATAATAAGAATGTTGTAGGCTTTTTATACCCCATAAAATGAGGTGTTCAAAATCCTGACCAGCAGCTGTACTGACATTTTCAGGATAAATACGTCTGCCTGTTGCCTTTGAAGTAAGGTCTGGAAATCTCTGGCCTGAGCACTACATATTTCAAAAGCAACAGAGTAGAAAGTGCCTCAAAGACCCAAGACTGTGAGACCCTGAGCTGTGCCCTTGATTCCTGCTTGTGGTGGAGGAAACCAAGAGCACTCGATACACTGCTGATTACATAGGCCTCTTCCTTACCAGGCAGCTCTGCATATCAGGGCTCTGCATTTCCTCTTCAGCAGCAGATCACTGACAAGTAGGGCATGGCAGACACCATCACAGACACCTAATACTGAGCCGAGAACAAAGCTCTGGCTGCTTTATGTACTTAGGATGGGATCGGCCATTGTAGGAGAGACCTTGAAGTTGGGGTCTGGGCAGCTGCTGCATTTTTGATTACACCAAACTGGATCCTAGAAATAAATAAATAAATAAATGTTAGAGGACATTGCCATTCGGGGCAGAACAATACCGGTTACAGTAGTTTTCTCCTGCCATTTGACAGATGTGGAGATTGTTTATGCCCTGGCTTCCCCCCGCTCAGCCAAGGGCAGGGCTGGCTCAAAAGGGGCAGAGCTGCAGCATCCCGAGAGGGAGCGGAGTCAGAGCCCGGCTGGGCTGGGAGGGAACAAGGGTGGCAAGTGTGAGCCTATGCCGGCATCTAGTGGCCACCTGGCGAGTTACAGCCTCTGCACGATGTTCCCAAGCCGGTGGCATGGAGCGCTTCCAGTGTGCCAGGCACGGTGGAGACACATCTCTTTTTTGTCTCGTTTCTAGGCTCTCCCCTATGTGGCTCTTCTAATAGTGATGCTGTTCTTCATCTACGCTGTCATCGGGATGCAGGTAAGTCATGCTAATGAGCTCAACTGCATCTTTCTTCTTCTCTTAGAGGTTTGGGGACTGACCTGTAAGGTCACTAGGTCAACTAGTGTAGCTGTAGGGTTACATGAATATTTTCCCCAGGCAAGGTAAGAAGACAGCTAACTTTGATTGGAAAGCATTGTCTGCGCCTATGCACTTCCCACTCCAGCAACACAAAAAAAAAAAAAAAAAAAAAAAAAAGACCCATTTAATGATAAAACACAATATAAAATCAATAAAAGGGATGTGCCAGCCCTCCATTCTCCCAAAGGAATACCCAGAAGCTCTGGCAAAGGTGAATTATTGCCTTGCTCATTGGCTCAAAAGAGTTGTTTCAGTGGGCTCATGGCCATGCTGCACTGAGCAAGCCCTATTTTTCTCTCCCTTCACTTTCATGCTGGCCTAACTCCACTGGCTCGTAAAGAGCAGCTTTTGATTTACACCGTGAAGTCAAATATGGGATCAGAACCAATGTACCAACTCTGTGTTTGTGCCAGTTCTTCAGGAAGCTGCATCGATACAATATCCTATTCAGCTTGCAAGATGAACTTGGATCCAGCCTGAGCATTCATCTGTGCAAGAAACTGATGTTGCATACAGACCATTGAAGACAGCATGTGATAGAGGCACAGTCTGTGACAGTCCCAACCTCATTTGCTGTGCTTTTCAAACTAAGCTTCACTTTCCTCTTCTATGTTAATCAAAGATCTCAGACACGTTGGCCATCTGGGACCAGAGACCATAGCATAGAAAGGCAAGGCATAATTACTTCCAGAGGTCTTTAACCACGACAGGCTTCTTGGTTTCACAATGCAGGCAGAATTTGTAACAAAATTAATCTCACCTTTCTGACCTTATTTTAATTTGTTTCCTGTTACTATAATCACATCTTTTCACAGGCTCCATTCCCCCTCCCCCAGTATGAAAAATAAAGCCAAGCATATCTTCAATTATCATAGATTATCTTTATTGCTTCCAGCAATTACAGCTGTCATTTAATATACTGGGCTGATACTTTAAATGTGTCAGTTTTGCCTTTAATGCCTAACTAGCTGAAATGGACAAGATCTTTACAGGATTACCTGTGCTAAACAGAAAATCACTTGAGAGTATTACGCTACATTTTGTAGCTACATAAAGCATTAGAAATGGCTTCCCTGCACCTAACCAGATGGGGCTTGTGATGATCATGGCACTGCCAGGGCTAGATAGATTATTCTGTAATTGTATTCCCTCTTCTGTCAGCTAGTTCTAGGTTGTCTGTTTAATCCTTAGCAAACATTCATGCCTCTGTTTTAATCATCTCAGCAGCCTGAAGATCGTACGTTTCTCTTTTGATCTAGATTACTGGAAATCTTTCTGTCCTCCTACTTTTCAATAGAAAAGAAAGCTCCTCTCTTTTGCCCTCTTTGCTTTTAGCCTCCTGACCTGCTACCATCACTTTTTGTCACAGAGGCATTTCAGACATTTCATGTACTGCTCTCTTGAACCCTCTGACAGGTAGAGTTCTCTTACACTCAGGGACCCATAGTGAGGAGAATCCTTCCTCACTCCACTGAGCGGCTTCCTTAAAGCCTACAGGCACAAAATCTGAAGAAAATGGAAGAATTCCCCACCTAAACAAGACTTACCTCATTATCTGTGCTACTTACCTGACTAGGAGCATAACATTCAAGCCTTGCTATCTGATGTGGACAAATGGAAGAACACAGACTGATGCTGACAGAGGCAGCCGCTGCTATAATGGTGTGGGAGGCACAGGCTGTGGGAGAAGAGCATCTACCTGCAGCTTTTCACAGCTGATCCATGCAAAGCTGCCGTGGAAGCTGATGCTGGTGCATCATGTGTGAGTGAAGCTGCTGGGAAGAGCGGAAAAATCAAGCTTCCAGCATGGGAAGTTCCCTTGCCTACGCTTGCCTGAAACAAAAAATATGGGCTGCCTCAGCTCAAGCTGCCTCTGAGTATTTAAGCTGTTCTCCTGCTCCTCCTCAGCACAGCTGGGGCTGTCACTGCCACCCACAGCATAGGGACAGCCGGGGCTGTCCCCAGGCCTGTGCATCCACCAGGGTCCCCTGCAGAAAGGCTGCCATGAGCAGGCCCTCCTCCCCTCTGGCACAGCCTTTCTGTCATTGTCCCTGCACGTCTCAGGGTGTTAATTATCAGCGATATGTGCTTGGAAAGGAGCTCCGTGTTCTCTCAGAGTTGCTCTGTTCCTGCTGCTCATCTTGGCTGTGAGATTGCAGCCCTCAGCCCTTGAGGCCTCTGCCATGCTGCTATCAATGGGCAATAAATAGTCCTGGCCGACAGTGCTGTGCAGACCTTGCTGCCAAGCAGGGTTTGTCAGGCTCTTGGTCCCAGTGCCCATGGGTACAAAAGTGTCAGACTTTCTCAAAGAAGCCTGGAACTGTCCTGCACCAGGGACTTGGCATCTGGCAGTGGGCTCCTAAAAGCTGCACCAAGTGTTTCAGGCTTCATGCTGCAGCTGAACGAATGAACTGGTACAGTGATGGTCGGCCGGGCATGGGGGGAAGCTGTCAGCCATCCTTTATGGTTCTAAGGGCTACCAGATCACCGTTATAATTTGGAGCAGCTCAGGTGCATGAAGAGCCCCAAGGAGTTTGAAATAGCAAGCAGAGTTTGCACACAATACACTGGTCTGTTTCATTTCTGTCTTAAGGAGCCACTGCTTTCATTTACATCATGAGGCTTTTAAGCTAAATCTTCCCTGTCATACACCTCTTGTGTACTTCTGTTAGGTGCTTCCACTGCTCCATTCCCTTTTTCTCTGGAAAAATCCAGTCATCATCTTCACAGTGCTGCATTCTGAAGGGTCCTGAGACACCTCCTGGTGACAAGCATGGTTACCAGGAGGGCAGGCATCTGGATAATTTCCAGACTTAACCTACTTTACACTGTTTGGGGAAGATGCAAAGCACTTCATAGACTTGGAACCTCATGGAACACCCCATATGAGTGCCTGTTAACATAAGACCCTATATCACCTATTCACAGTATATGAAATAAATAAGTATATCTTGTTTAATATGAGTGCTATTCTGGTACTTAAGTACAAGCAAGAGAAGCAACGGCAAATATAAAAGACCAGTGGAAATGTTTGAGAGAAGGGCAGATTCTGTTAAATGTCAGCTCTCCAGAGTCAAGGAGGGGGCCAAAAGCTGCGGGTAACAGGAGGTTTGGGGGTTTTATGAAGCTAACCTGAAAAGACCTCTGCTTTCTGCCAGGTATTTGGTAAGATTGCGCTGAATGATACCACAGAAATCAACCGCAACAACAACTTCCAGACCTTCCCCCAAGCGGTGCTGCTGCTTTTCAGGTGGGTGTCTGACAGCTCTGGATTGTGTCAGTCCGGGAGTGTGATTTCTCTGCTCTTGGGCACAGTTTATCTCCTTCCAACACGTCATGTGCACAAGGTGAGTAGAAACATGCTGTCCCTTGGCGAGAGAACCTAGGATCTATGCCAGATGAAATGACCGCTCTGCTAAGCCTCATGCTCTGCCACCTGCCACTGGTCAGAACTCAGTGCCCAGGGAGGGAAGCAGCTCCTCCTGCTCAAAAGAATGGCAGACAGCTGTTCAGTTCTTTCACACCATGATACTCATCACAAACTCCTCCTCCTTTCAAAGCAAGTCAATATGACTCCAGCTTGTTTTAGCAGGGAAAGGGTGATGAAGACCCAGGCATGCTTTGGCATGGCCATGCCTAGCTCTGTTTGAGCATCATCTGCTCCAGCTGTGGCCAGGTGTGCTAGGCCCAGGGAGGGGGTGGATGGGGAGTTGGTATAAATGCAACTCTGTCTTTGTTTTCATGGAGGTTTTTCATGTAATGCATGCACCTCAGCAGAATGTAAGATCCCAGACATAGGTCTCACCTGCTTGTAGTTGACTTCAGGAGAGCAGCAGGTCTTTTATGTGCAGCTCCCTTCCATATCAAGGGTTACTGCTGTCTTCCCTTACTCTTTGCTGTACCCAGGTGTGCCACCGGTGAGGCCTGGCAGGAAATCATGCTGGCGTGTCTCCCAGACAAGAAGTGTGACCCAGAGTCTGAGCCGGCCAACTCCACTGAAGCTGACCACTCCTGTGGCAGCAGCTTTGCTGTCTTCTACTTCATAAGCTTCTACATGCTCTGTGCCTTCCTGGTGAGTTGGCCAAAGCACTTGTAACTTGCCCCGGTCAGGCTGACCTTTATCTCTCTGAGACTCAGCACTGCAGGATAGCTTCAAAGATGGGAAATTTCCTTCTGGGGTCTTCCCCAGTAGCACTCTTACCATGACAGTTCCTCATTGGGCCCTGCAGGTCCCACCTCTCCCTGCTCTGCTCCCACCCCAGCTCTTTGTGCACAGCAAAGGAGCCCTCTTCCCTCTACCCCTGTATGAGAAAACCAAATTAGCATGTTGTGGGCTGTGCTGAGGCTAGCAACGCCTCAGCCACACTTCCCACCTTCCCTCCTACCTTCCTTCTGGCTGCCGAGCAGGTTTTTTCTCCCCTGCCAGCAGCAATGACTGTGAGAATACACATACCCCACTTGCATCTGCTCCGTGTTGACAATATGGCATTGCTCAGAGTGACGGCACATGTTCTGCAGCGCGCATCAGTGTGCATAACTCTCCCAGTGAACAGCAGCAAGACTTTTTAAATGTTGGTCTGGGGCCAAGAGAAAGGAATTTTATCTCAGCCTCACAACCCACAGAGGATAAATTCCAGGTTCTCTACCACTACCCCATTCTGGTGGGCAAAGACAACAGGTAAACAAAAAGCCCTCACTGAACACCTACAGCACACTTGGGCCTCATCCATCCAGTTGCTAAATGCTGACCAGCTGAGGATGTCCTGTTTTGGGCATTTTCCTGTTTAAAATGTAGGGCCTACATGCAGGAACAGAGATAAACCACCCCAAATGACCTCTTAGGTATACAAGTCCAAACCTGGACTTTGAATTGAGAATGTAGTAAAGTCTACTGTGACCTATCTCATACACCAAGTCATCTTTGTCCTTTTTTGCAGATCATCAATCTTTTTGTAGCTGTTATAATGGATAACTTCGATTACCTGACCCGGGACTGGTCCATTTTAGGACCACACCACCTAGATGAGTTTAAAAGGATCTGGGCAGAGTATGACCCCGAAGCCAAGTAAGTAACCCAGCCTGGATAGCAGAGCTCCTCGGGAGAACAGGCCCATTGTTTCCTGTTCTCCAGACACAGTGCAGTAAGTGCAATGTCCCTTCCTCAGGAGCCTTTTTTTTTTCTGCAAGAAATCTTAAAACAGATCCCTCCTTAAGGTATTTTTGCTGGTAAATCCACAGGTCAGTGCAGTGTTACACACAAAACTCTATGCATCTGAGCTGCACCATTACCTGGCAGGACATTGTTTTGCTTTCAGTCAAGTGAGGAGATAGCACAAAACTAAAGAGAAGGTTTGAGAGTTGATTTTCTGTTGTATGTGTTTGGGGTATTGAATCCAAGCTATGACCCTTCTATTTGACTTTCTACTCACAGAAGAGCTGCTGTGCTCAAATCTCTACTTTGTCATGTGTCATATAGGCCCATCAAAACTGGTAGCTTCACATGACTGCATTACACGATCTGCAGGGTTGTATCAGCAGACTTGTAGGGATTTAAAGTTACACAAGAACGACTCACACGAGAGCTTAACTGACATTCAGTATTACATGCTCTGCTTGACACATGCTTAGGCTTAAAGTGCATTTAGATCCCTGTTGCATAACAATGTAGTTGACAATTGTAATTGCAAAGTCCCTTCCATAATGCAGAATCCATGGAAAGAGATCTTAGCGTGAATGAAAAGCAGATCTCTTCAGTTTTGGATGAGGAGACAGTGTCAAGATTAATCTGGGCTCAGGCTCTGCAGTATGTGAGGCCATGTCACATTATTAGAGTGATATTTAAATTGAAACACCTCTTCCCATCCAGGTGATTGTCCAAAGAGAATTTCAGTGTTGTTAGGGGGCAAGCACAGCATTGTAATAAATACGCTGTTAGCTTACAAAACAGGTGCTTCTAGTTGTGTTTGTTTGAAGGCAAGACTGCAACAGCTGAAGCCATATAACAGATAACCCCTTACCAAATAATATTCTATTCACTGCTGTCTATAGGTGTGCTTATTTAACTCTTCCCCTTCAATGTCCCATGGTCCCTTCTGTCTCCCTGAGAGAATCCTTCTTTTGAAATACCATTTACAAAACTTAAATCCAACTGCTGCTGTCTCAGTTGAGGCACCTAAGGACTTTGTTTTGCACTGGCCCCAGTGACAGCCCAAGGCATAAACAAGCATCAAAAGGCAGTGGCTCATGGAATGGAAAGGAAAGCTAGAGGAAAAAAAAAGAGACCCTTTGCACCTCTGCTACTGCTGTAGCCTTACAGCCAGAAGCCAAACAAGCAGTCATAGATTTAGAGCAGATCAGTGGTGTGGGGAGAACACTAAACTATCTGTGCACGAGGGAACTGCAGCTTTCAAAACACTCCAGTCAATTATTGCAAGTATTGACTTGTGTATCACTGACAACTGTGTGCTTTGTATTGATGGGAGAGTTGGGCAAATCCTGAGGAATGCACTGAATGCCAGCAGCCTGAAATAATGCCTTCAGCAGTACCCAGGTTACAGAGGGTGGCAGGCCTGGAAAGATCTTGGTGGTACTTGTAGCAGCAGCTACACAGGGTTCAGCAGATCACCTGTAGAAAAGGTGATACTCAATACTCTTTCTTCCTTAGGGGACGGATTAAGCACTTGGACGTGGTGACATTGCTCCGGCGGATTCAGCCTCCACTGGGCTTCGGGAAGCTTTGCCCTCACCGAGTGGCTTGCAAAGTAAGTCACACAGCAGCTCGGAGAAGACAGAGTCACCTGCAATTGTGATATCGAACACACATACCAAGGACAGATTTTCTGTCTCACTCATTTCTTTGGTTATGTGACTCCAGCTATGGAGAAGATTCTCTCTAGTGAAAACAGACGTGTTTGTAATCTTTCTTCTTCCTTCCCTTGAAGCTACTTGCAAGTCCCATTGTTTGTATGTGGCTCTTGCAGTTGTTTTTATCAATCTCAGAGCACAATTCAAAGGCCAAGGCATATATACAGAAATACCATTGCATGAAAGAGGCGTTAGAGCTCAAACAAAATCAGCCCTTAAAGCATTAAGAGCTCAAACCAAGACCCTGGTGTTAACTCATGTCCCTAGGCAGAAGTAAGGATGGAGGATCTGGTAAAGGCTACATCTTCCCTCAGATATATGCCCTTAGTCTCTATGAAATTCACTGTGCAGCTGCAACAGTACTCAGCACCCACTCTCAAATGCCTACTGGCCACTAGGGAAACAAAGGGTAGAAAGTGATAGCCATATTGAAGAAAACAGAGTATCCAGCAGTGGGAGAGATCCCAGGGCAAACTCTCAAGGTAGCTGGGACACAAGCTGTATATGACACATATTCCTATGATCATGTAACCAAACCCAGAGGCCTCTGAGTTGAGAGGGGTGGCAGGTCTTCAGGGTAGCATAAGTAGGGAAGAGCAATTCAGTCCGGACAAAGTATGACTGTTCTCTTTCTCTTCCTTATTCCACAGCGCCTTGTCTCCATGAATATGCCACTGAACAGCGATGGAACTGTCATGTTCAATGCTACTCTCTTTGCACTGGTCAGAACTGCACTGAGGATCAAGACAGAAGGTAACAAGCTTGCTGAGTGCAAGGGTAGCTGAGCGATGTTCATACCAAAGTGTGCTAAGCTGGAATACAATGACATTTTGTGTAAAATGATCCCAGTTATTAATATGCACTACTAGGTAGAAAAAATCAGCGTAAAGATGTTTGAAGGAGTAATGTCTTCTAAGGAGTGTTTCTATCTCAATATTATCTAGAAAGCTAGCACTTAACATGAGTTAACATGATATTGCAGTGATAGTGCTGTTGTAGGCCTAAGGTCAGATGGGAAGCAAACAAACTGTTAATATATTTTCTTAGACCAGTAGGGGAAAGCAGGCAAAATTGGGGCTCAGTTTGTCCTTCTATAATGAAAGATACTGATCCTGAGTCAAAACCTGGCATGATAGATTAATTGGATATTCTAAAAGAGCATGTGGTTCTGTCATTCACAGCTTGTCCTCATCTCAGGAGTAGCTATGTTACATTTCGGGCACAGGAGAGAACAAGATAAAAAATAAAAATTGTGGGATTAAAAACATGGTAGTAAGGCTTTAAATCTTGTGCTAAGCAAAACTTGTCTGTAGCCAAAGAAGCTCTCCTGAGGAAAAAGCAAACTGCAACCCCTATGTAACATCTTGTGTCTTATGAAAAAGAGGCCCAAAAAAGACGTGAATTTCTCATCTGTCTTAGCCTTAGACTCTCAGAGTCATCACCAGTGAACTCCTGGGAAACCATCTGACTGCTTGCTCTTTCCTTTGCAGGATCCTGTAAGTGGTTAGGGCAGGAGTTTGGAATTCAACCTCCTGAGTCATATTTCTGCCTTTGACGCTTTCCAGCTGTTTCATCCTTGACAATGTTATTTAATGTTCATGTCTTCACTGCATCATATTAAGAGAGCTGCTGTCATGCAGAGGCTTAGTGTAGCACACTGAGGAGGAGCCTTAGTGCTTGCAGAGCAGGAAGAAAAGTTGGAGGAACAGCACCCTTGGAAAGAAAATACAGTAGTTTAGTCCTTTGTAGTTTATACTTGCAGCAGGGGATTCTGGCTGATGGCAAGTTAAACATCAGCAGTGTGCCCTGGCAGCCAAAAAGGCAAACTGTACCCTGGTGTACACCAGCCCCAACATTGCTCTCTGTGACAGCGATAGGGCTGGAGGGAACAGCATGGAGCTGTGTCAGGGGAGGGGCAGCTGGGGGCCAGGGCCAGGGTCTACACCACAGGGTGATGGGCATGGGACGGGCTGCCCAGGGCTGTGGGCATGGCCCCAGGCTGCTGGAATTTGAGGAGTGTTTGGATGCTGCTCTCAGCCATAGAGTTTGAATTTTGGGTGGTGCTGTGTGGAGCCAGAAATTGGAATCAGTGAACCTTGTGGGTCCCCTCCAACTCAGTATCTTCTGTAATTCTACAATTCTATGAGGTAACTCCTGGAAAGGGCCACAAGGAGGCTTAGATCTTCAGACTACTAGCTGAATCTTTACCAACAATTATTTGTGTTCTTCAAGGAGTAGTTAGTTTCCCATTAACTGACCTCTATTGTCATTATATCTAGCCTTCACTGGATCTCAGATTTTGGAAGTACTGGATGAGATTTTTGCTATTCAGAACAAAGTAATGTTGTGGTTCCCTTGTTTCTGGTTTACTAAGGTAGTAACACAGTCATCTTCACCCTGAGATGACTGTGCATATTCAAGAAGACAATCTCTCTTTGCAGGGGGACTTCAGCAATCATCTGAGAACCTCTTTGCCCAAAACTTTCCAACACTTTAAAAGCTTTGGTGCTTTCCTCCTGAGATTGCCATGCTAGACGTGTGAAATTGCTCCTCTGCAGGCTCTGGCTTAATTCCTGTCTCTGATGGTTTTCACCCTGCAGGTAACTTGGAGCAAGCCAATGAAGAGCTTAGAGCAATAATTAAGAAAATCTGGAAGCGTACCAGTATGAAGCTGCTGGACCAGGTGGTGCCTCCTGCAGGTGGTGAGTGCAGGATGCTGTCCCAGTCTGTGAATGTCTGTCATTTCCCTACCTGACATGTCCTACTGCACCTCCTGATCATCAGGTAGAGAACAGGGGTCAGGCTTACTTCTACAAACTGTTATTACCTGTTTACCTGGCTGGATGTTTCATCAGATTGAGATGTGGTTTTGCCTGTACCAACGTATACATTCATATATATATATATGCTGAAAAATCAGGGGAGGAAGGCAGATACTTAAATATGAGTTTGAAATTTTCGTTCCTCGTTGTTGCCCCACTCCAGCTGTAGGCATATGCTCCCTTGGGCATTACTTAATGCTTTGCTGGGGACAAAGGAAGCAAACAGAACTGAGTAGCTCCAGGAGCAATGTGGACTTTATGTGACTGTAGAAGATATATGACCTTACATTCAAGCCGGGGATGCAGCCCCTTCTCCTAATTTCTTTACATTTAGCAAACCCACCTTTAGTATGCCTTATAATTCATTTTTTACTAACAGAACTGCTTTCTACCTGTCTGAGAAATAGGGACATGGGGATTATCTTCAGCAGTCAGAACTGGTGAAACTGATTGCTGCAGGTTTCTATGCAGCGTCCCTCCTGGGCTGTAATTCACCAAGACTCCGGGCTCCTCCTTTGCTAGACTTCTTAGAAGCCCAAATGCATGGGCATCTACTGTGTCCCTTCACTGACCTTCCAGGTTTTGCTGGAGACTATCACGTAAAATACCACTTGTCAGCTTGTTAACAGCTGCAGTCATATCTTGAAGCCTTGCTCAGCCTCTTCTGAACTCAGTGGACTGTATCTTATAAAAATTTCCAGCAGGTTTGGAGAGTTGCCTGAATAAAAGCTGGGTGCAAAAATGGCTCAACAGCTCGTTTTGAATAAGCATATAGCAAGGACTGAGCAATGACTGCATTTTTGGGGAGAGGTGATCACTTTATTTCACTTGTACCCATGCTAGACACAGCAAGACAGAATTTCAGTGTAGAGAAGGGCAAGATCAGATCTGGGATGGATGGTCAGTCAGATGCCGTTAGTGAGAACGGACGTGGAGTATGCATTACCCCAGGCTGTCAGAATAGAAAGCAGCCTGTGCTGACCCAGACTGGGAGGCTACCACTACAGCAAGATCTTAAGTAATAAAACAGCACTGGAGACTAGAAAGCTTAGAGGCACTTGTCCATAACCAAAGTACATCCAGAGATACATAGCAATAGGCATTCTCTGCCAGCCAAACCAATCTATCCAAACACAATGTTCACCTCACCTCCTGTTTGCTTACGTAAAGCTCTGACTGTGGAGCAGTCCCTTCCTTCATTCAGCCCTGTGTACTGGTGTTGTAAGTAGCAGAGAAGCACTGTGGAGCCTGGTGTTTCTGCTTTGAACTGCAAGTCTCACCTTAGCAAACACATAAATTAAAATGATATGGTTATTTTTTTATTCTTCTTTTTTTTTTTTTTTTTTTTTTAATTATCCCTTTCCAGATGATGAGGTGACTGTTGGGAAGTTCTACGCCACTTTCCTGATTCAAGAGTATTTCCGGAAGTTCAAAAAACGCAAAGAACAAGGCCTGGTGGGCAAGCCTTCCCAGCGCAACGCACTCTCCTTGCAGGTGACAAGCGGGCACAGAATGGACAGGGGTGATACGGTTGAGGCATTTGACTCCCCATTCCTTCTCAGCCATTCTGGGGGCTGCAGTGGGCTATCCCCACTGGAAAAGAGTCACTGTAAAAGGGTCAGGGACAGCATGTTGCCAAGAGGCAAAATAAGCTAAAAAGCAAAAGCATACCTGGGTTCCAAGACCATCCAATGGACAAAGCATCAAACATACCTCCCTGGAGTGGACTCCAGTCAGTGAGGGGTTTGAGCACTGCCTAGATTCAGGTGTCAGAAGTTTGGCTTTGAAATCCTTATTTAAGCTTCTAATTAAAAAGAAGAAGTGCTCATAGGTGATGAGTACATGGTTCAGCTGGAAGTGTGGCTGCTCTAGGGCTTCTGGTAGGGGATCTGAGAAGCCAAAGTTGAAAGCTTGCAGACTTGCTCAGTCAGGCCCATCAATTTATGGCTTTGACCTGTTTTGATGGAACCAAGAGACTAAGAGCATTCCTGGGTTGGATCGCTACGAGTTTCTCCCTCTCTAAGTTGGAGATGAAATAAGTGAATTTGTTGATATTTTTCTAAAAGCTGGGCAATGCTATGTTAAGTGCTTAGAAAAAAATGGCATTGCTTTTATACCTCACATAACCACTCGGAGATATGAAGCTCTACAGTTTGCTGTTTTGCAGGCTGGTTTGCGCACACTTCACGACATTGGTCCAGAGATCCGACGAGCGATCTCTGGAGACCTGACAGCAGAGGAAGAGCTAGATAAGGCTATGAAAGAAGCTGTTTCTGCTGCCTCTGAAGATGATATCTTCCGGGTAAGTGCTAAACAAATCTACAAGCTGAAGATAGACCAGTAGCGCAGCTTGAAGGGTTCTGGGTTTTTTTTTATGTGCAGTCTATATTTCAGCTGACAAGAAAGACTGGTGGAGTCAGGGTACCAGATCCTACAAATCTTACATGTTTTTATCTCATTTTATTATTATTGGACATTTGCACTGTATTAAATCTAAATAAAATCAGAATGACAACGGCTGAAGTATCAGAGAAAACACTAAGTTCAGCCATCTTCCTGTCCATATAGCAGCAGCTAGACACACTTCAGCTTTTTTTTTAGTCTTCCTTTCAGTGGCACAAGTATTATCCTTTCAAAATGTACCCCAGAGCCCAACAGAAATCCTACAGACCTGAATAAAATTTCCCAAGCAATTATCTAAATATTATCTTTGTTGTTTCATCCCAGTTCCTTCTATTTGTACCCTCTGGTAGTATTTCTTCTCCTTTGGCCTGTCTCCCCTTCTAATCATTTACAGAAAGATTATGTCTGTCCTTTCCGTAATTCATCATCCAAACAGTATATGACTGGCTTATTAAATCTTTCTTCATTTCTTCCTCCAGGTGATAGCTACTCGTGCTCTTCTCAGATTCCCTCTTATGTCTAAATACTGTTTTGTAACTGTACTGTGAAGATCGGAGAGCAGTAACCTCATTCGTGCCACCTTACCCAATCATTCACTCCCAGGTCTTCAAGGCCAGTCCTATGAAATATCATTAAAAGGTGACACTCACAGCCTGTCTGTAGAGGTCTCTCTGTCAGAGAAGTCCAGGGTTTCTGGCTTAGAGAGCAGTGTCCTTAATGCCCAAGCTGGTCCTCACATTTTCTTTCCCTCAAAAACAGGCTCAACAGGAAATACCAGGGCCCTTGCACATCTTCTTACTGACAAAGGGAAAATACTATTTTTTTCTCTAACAGAGAGCCGGAGGCTTGTTTGGAAACCATGTCAGCTATTACCAAAGTGATGGCAGGAGTGCATTCCCTCAGACATTCACCACCCAGAGACCTTTGCACATCAATAAGTCTGGCAACAACCAGGGAGATACCGAGTCTCCATCTCATGAGAAGTTGGTGGACTCCACCTTCACTCCCAGCAGCTACTCATCTTCAGGCTCCAATGCAAACATCAACAATGCCAACAATACTGCCCTGTGCCGCTTCCCAAGCCCACCTAGCTACCCCAGCACTGTCAGCACAGTGGAAGGCCATGGGACTCCGCTGTCACCCACCATACGTGTGCAAGAAGCTCCTTGGAAACTGCCTTCCAAAAGGTAAGCTTCACAGCTCAGAATGGGCCTATGGACCCAGGGGACCAACATGCATGCCAGCACCAAAGTACTGCTGCCTAGCTAAAGTCACCCTGCCTGTTGCTCTGCCTGAAGGCTGGATTGAGCCTTCTAGGTTCTCCACTTGTGCTAAACCCACAGTGCATCAGATATGCATCCACTGACCACTGCAAAGCTGCAGCAGCCTCACTGATCAGAACACTTGATTTCTTTGGGCTTTGTCATGAGGAAACTTTTATAAAGACCAAAGGAAGCCTTAATTACCCCCCTTATCACCAAAGGGAGGCGTTTGATCAACTGTTAACTGAAAGAAAAAGGAACTACGGTTCATCTCTTAAGAGTTAGGGAGATCTGTGGAAGTCTGTGTTTTTTCTTTAGTGCATCATGTCCGTAATGCAGTCACCAAAGATATTCTGGAAGGAGAGAAGCAAGGTTTTTGAAAACGCAATACTGAGTAAAGCAAAGAAAATCCCCTTCTTTGGGCATTCTTCAGGCTGGCTAAGCATAGATGACTAATGCAAAAGAAATGTCTCTTTTTATCAGTGGGGTATTCTTTTTTTAGTCGCTCATTAAAAACAGGATTGAGCTGAAAATTGTTTTTCAAGACAGAGAACAATGTGAAAAGGTGGATAAATGCTGCTCCAGAACAGGACTGAAGGTGATAATAAGGTGGAGGAAATTCTGTGGGTGCAACATTACTCAAGTAGTTACTCAAGTGAAGAATCTAATGGCTTGTCTACCTCCTGCCTACCTTATGGAGGCCATAGTGTGTTATCAGCTGCCCCCACTTGGCTGACTTGTACAATGTGACACTGCTAACATGGTGTTCTTTTCTCTCCTTGCTTCCTTGTGCACCTTCCTTGAATTAGGACACACTACTACGAAGCATTGGGACGGTACGTGTTCTCTCTCATGCTCTAACACTCTCTGGGTTTAAGGCCCACTGAATGTCCCATTGAAAGTTCAAATCCCAATTAATACTGACTATAAGCTCTTCTTTTTAGAATCAGTAGGTTAAAAAGGAGTTTTAGTGTTTGCTGTGACAACTCACAAAAATACCACCAATTTGGAGCTTTTCTGCCCACCATGTTGTACAGATGTTTTCTAGCTGGTTTCTAAATTGTTTTTTCTTAGGCTTTCTAGCTGGGATCACACATGTAGACACTCTCTGGCCACAGCACACAACACAGTGCAATATACCCTGCCATGTTCACACAAAAACTCAGAATGAAGTGAAATATGAGGGCTGTGACTTAAATCAGAGGGACAGAGTGGAGACAAGGGCTGTTACACCACGGAGTTTGAAAAGATCAAATGAATTCAGATAGAAGCATTCTGCAGCTAGTGATGAGAAGAAAGGAAGAAATGTCAGAAAACACTGGAAGAAATGAGGACCTAAAGAAGAGGCAAAAACAGACAGCAGATGTAGAGTGAAGGATTTGAGAGATAGAGACTATACACCACAGAGCTGAGAAGGTTACTCTGTCATTGAGGCTTCTCTTTGAAGTTCATAACCAAAGCATTTGCAACAAGATAAAAAGCTGTATTTCCAAGAACCCATATCAGATTATACTTCAAGTTCACAGCCTCGGAACAGTTTTCAGGGTGATATGCACATGTATAGAATACATGTAGTCACAAATGACAACAAAATGTTTCCAGTATCACTCAGTACTGACTTAAGAAACTTCCTCTGAAAGAGGGCACAGGCAGTGGTTGTTGTTGCTTCTGTATTTGTGAACTCTGCAGTTGTGTTCAGTGACTGATTTTTCTATGAAAGCTCTTCAGCATTGTAATAAACTGAGACAGATGGAGCCTGTCATTCTTGTCTCTGTAGCAGGTTTTCTTTACCATCTCTGTATCTTGACTTGTCTTTTTTGCTCATTAGCTCCAGTTCCAGAGACAGCCAGCTGGCAATTGTTTGCCAAGAGGAAGTGTCTCAGGATGAGACTTATGATGAAAATTTGAATGAAGACATTGAGTACTGTAGTGAACCAAGTCTGCTCTCTACTGAAATGTGAGCTTTGCAGCTTTAGTCAAAGTGTTTGGGTGGTTCTGGAATTAAGGGGGAGAGGTGGGAAGATGTAACATTTTTCTATAAATTTTTCAATTTATGGGATAAGGCCAGAAAACTTTAATCACACAGTTCAAACATCAGAAAGTTTAAAGAAAAAAACAAAAGGCAGTTCAGCCCTGAGAAATAACAAAATAATGTTGAAAGGGAGACCTTTTGGACCTTTTGCATGAGATTTTACTTCTCCTCCGAATGAGATATCTGGATGGGCAGGGCCTCCCCACCATTCACTTCTTTCACCATCTCTGGATGTGTTTAAAAACTGTTTGGGTGTGGTGCTCAGGGGCATGATTTAGCAGAGGGTTGTTAGAATTAGGGTTGTTCGGTTAGGTTGTCGTTGGATTTGAGGATCTTTAACATCCTTTCCAACCTGAGCAATTCTATGATACTGTGATCCTGTGATTCTATGATTCTACTACTTAATGCTCCCACATCTCGTATTTAGAGCATTCCTGTCTCACGGTCTCTGTTGCTTCACCTGGTCCTGTTAGCTAGCTCGCATCCATTTGTTAGCATGATCTTCCTGGCTTTCCTGATGGAAGAGGGATTATTCTGTCCAATATGAGCTACTTTTCTAGAATCCCTTTGCTCTCCCTTCCAGGCTCGCATACCAAGATGACGAAAACAGACAACTTACTCCACCAGAAAACAACAAAGGAGAGGACACCCGGCACTCTCCGAAGAAAGGGTTTCTGTGCTCCTCAGCACTAGGTAATGTCCCTTCCCAACATGCCAGCTATGCTCTCCTCTGCCTTGGCTGAGTTCTTATATCTTGCTGGAGAAATCTCAGCACATATGGGGCTGGGTGTCAGTGGTTGTCATATTTAGATATTGAGATCAGGAATCCCATAGCATGCATGATGTCCTGATCACGCAGGGGACTCTATTGACTTTATACTCATTCATTAGATAAACCTGTGGTTGTTTGGATAGTCCATGTGATCTGTTTGATTAAACCTTCTTATGAATTAGAGAAGTTTATTAGAGTTCTGTAGGCTCTCCAAACAAACACTAGGGAGTCACTGGGTGGACTGGCCTTGAGTATATGGTGTTCTGTTCTGTGTGTATTCAGCAGGGAGAAAAGAGAGATTGTCTCTTTTGTCTGCAACATGGAAAACAGCGAATTTCAGTTTAAGTTAATAAAATACATATTTCTCAATGAGGCATCCTGTTTTTATCTGGAAGGCTAAATTTGCGGATACTACTTGATACAATACTGCATTAACTACATTCTAGTGAATAGATAGTGATGTAATACGTTATTACATTGTTGTTCTTCTTTGTTTTCAAGAAAGAGAAAGCATCTCCTTGGCTGCATCAGTTCTCTGTGCTGTAATACAGAGCAGCAGATGCAGCTTTACCTTAAATAATGGTTTTATTTACCATTCTCCAGAAGTAAAGCTTGCATACGTGTACTTTGCTGTACTTTGAAATAGGAAGCATGTTTCTCTTAATTACAGAAGTAAAGCTTACTTTTGTATCAAGTAAACAGTGCGGATATTTTAATAGTTACTCCCAAAATGTTTTATTTTCTTTTAAAAAAAGATCTTTTCAGTTTACTAAAAGCACCTCATCTATACATGCCCAACACTTAATTCACCAGTGAATTCAACCACTGAATTAGTTCACTTCCACTTGATCTTGATACAGACACAGCCTCATAAACTGTGGTATGTCTGGCTGATAAGGGAGACAGGTCACATGCAAGTGGGAGGCCAATGTCACCTGAGCAGCCACATGTCTCCTCCTGAACATTGGACACGGCCAGGCATAGTGCCAGGACCTCAGTTGCCCTTTCAGCCCTGCCAAGTTTTTTGCCTGAACCAGGAAGATTTGAGAACACTTTAACTGCTTGGGACAGTCGTAGAATCATCCAGAATTTTGTCTTGCAACCTGCTTGGAAAATTGTGTTAGTTGGCCCATGTCACCTGACTGTGTTTTGCAATGTCTTGAAAATTAAAATCACAACAACAACAAATACAAGTACCTGTGAAAGGGTAAGGTGTAGAGGGAAAGCAGACAGAGCTTAACTGTGGCTTGGCCGTCTCTCCAGTGGGACTGAAGTAAATGAAATTGAACTCAGATTATCAATAGTATAATACCAGTGATGGACACGGTTGTTTGTGATTGGTGTTTCAGGTCGACGAGCGTCTTTTCACTTAGAGTGTCTGAAGAGACAGAAAAACCAGGGCGTAGATGTCTCGCAGAAGACAGTTCTGCCTTTACAAATGGTACATCATCAGGTAAGCTTTTCATAACCACAAAGGGCCCAGCAATGCAACTGAGAATCTACTATGTGCAGTGCTCTCCCATTGCATCCCAGCCCACTTTTAAACACCTTTTGAGATAATTTCTTACCCATGTTACAGGTCCAGATTTTAGTAAATGTAGTTGTTATCACATTCATTTCAGGATTTTTATAATTCCCAGAAGGGTGTAACAGGGTCATATTCTTTAGAGCCATCAGAGTTATCATTACCAGATGTCCACTAAAAGGTAAAATAGAAACCTAGCTGTCAGATAAAAGTAACTACCCAAATTGCACTCTGCTGTGCAGTTGCACTGGCTTGGACAATAGTGCATATATGAATAAAATGTGCCAAGTCTAACTTCATATTAATGAAAGCTAGTCAGTAAAGGTAATTAATTGTTTAAAAGATAAACTGATTGCATGTTATTTATCAGCCTCTTATGACCTTCATAGCTGCAGGTACATGTATGTGTACACCATACATACCAGTGTATGCTTAGGCATGTATCTAGACGGTCAGCCAGCTGTCATAGTCCAGAGTAGATTTGTGTCTTTTATTCTGATGACATCACTGTTACCATAAAAGAAACAGGTGCCAATGGCAGCACCAATGCAGGGGCATCTTATTCCATGTACTCGCCCAGGGGCATGGGAGCAGAAAATGCCACATGGCAGGGAAGGGAGGAATGAGAAGTCACAGCAGCTGGCGGAGTGAGAGCTGAGTGCACCTAGGATGCTCTGTGCTTTCTTGTTTCCATTCCCGGCAGCGGGAGCAGCCAGTTATACTGTAAGGATCAAGCTCACGAAAGCAGTGGTCTGCACAAAGCTCCAGCTGTGGCAGTGCATCTCTTGGGACAGGGTACAGAGAACAGTTCCCTGCCTTCCCCATAGCAGTGCCAGCCCTACAGGACACATGCCTCCTACCCTCTCACCCTGCCCGGCCAGCAGAATCACCTCCTTCCAACCTGTACTAAGAAAATGGAGCTTCTTTGTCCTGCCTCATCCCACCATACAATTCCAAACCTAGAGGGACAGAGCTCTACCCACCTCAGCACCCCCCAGCCAGACTGCAGCGTCATAATTAAATTGGCATCTGGCTTCCAGCTGGCAATACCCATCAGTATTAGTACTTTACAAAGTCATCTGCCTCCAAAAGTGCTTAAAATGACAATACAAAGTAGAAATGTTGCCTCTACTAAGTACAATGGATTCAGTTGTTCCTCAGTGCTTGAAGGAGGATTCTCATGAAATACTGATGCGTAATGATATCTGAATGTATATATAGCTGAAAAAGTAATCCCTAAGAGATTATTTTAACCTCCTTGGTACCTTACATTTTGGATAAACACCTTGTATGTGTTTCTGCTAAGCTGAAAATTCAGTTCTGTTGTTCTGCCTGACAGATCTAGGGCTCTCCTTAAAGTCCCCACAGTTTAAGGGAATGCTGATGCTATCACAGCCTGCAGGCCGTAACTTACATGATTAATTTTTAACGGCTTTCTTCCTTGATAATATTTGTCGATAGGACTCTGGCACATAATTCTTGAGAAGATCATGGTAAACTTTGCATGTGACCAATAATTGATTCTTTTGTCTGCAACTGAAATCAGCAGCACAGCACACTGACAGCAGTTCACTGGAATTTCAGTGGCAGATGGATTGAGCTTGACTTAACTTCAGATATCTGAAAGTTAGCTGTCCAGTTTAAACCAGTCAGTTCGGTCCCACTGTGGTCAACAGGGAGAAACAGCATTTCCAAAGGGCAAGTATAATAAGCCTTGTCTAAGTCTCATCCTTCAAAGAGCGTTTTCAAGCAGGCATCCAAGAGGCAGGAGCCTTCTGGTGTGCCTCTGCCCAATTAGCTTGGACTAAAACCATTGCTTTGAGACAGCTAAAGTTGCAGAGACAAACTCCAACCTGATCAAGACCCACATTTTGTATTTTCTGTGTGTTTATTCCTTTGTTTGTATTAGACAGCAGTGAGCTGCATGAGATGAGCTGCTGATTCTGATGGCATTGCTTATGGAACAAGCAGCATCCACCATGAATAAGGCATCAGATCAGCCCTGTGCAGCAAGAGGCTTCTTGAGAAATTTGTTATCAAAGGAGACTGAATGACTCAGGGGCTGTGAATGTAATTGTGGGAAAGACTGGAAGGCTCAAAGTACAATCATCAGATATTGATCCTCCCACCCACAGCAGATGCCTTAAAATCCAGTGGTGCTTTTATAATTGTTGCCATCTGCAGACACACCTAAAATTCACATCTGGTATCCGTTCAGGTTCTACAATGGATGCTTAGAAAAAGCAGGGCAATTGGCAGTAAAAGTTAACAGTATGGGTGGTGACAGTGTGGGAAAACAAAGCTCTGTCACAACCGGTGGAGAAGAGGTGGTGTTTCTGGCCGGGCTGTGGGGCACAGGGCTCGTCCCTTCTGTTAGCATGGTGTGTCCCAGGGTGGAAGAAGTCCAGCCTTGAGAGCTCTAAGTCTGGTGCTTGGCACTGATGCAAGCTACACCACTTCAAGGAAAACTTTCAAAATTAGTTTAGAGAAACATCCCAACCATTCCAGGAGCTGGCAGCTATTTCTCCAGCCTCATAAGAGTCATTACAGTTGGAAAAGACCACTAAGATCATCTGTTTTAAGCCTCAAGACACTCTGGGCCTTATGCAGGTAGATCCTCCAGCACTCTGCTGTCCCAGCCCAGCAGACTGAGTGAGTCCTCACTCTATGTGTCTCCCTCTCTCTGCAGGCACTGGCAGTGGCCGGCCTGAGCCCCCTCCTCCAGCGAAGCCATTCCCCTACCACGTTCTCCCGGCTGTGTGCCACACCGCCTGCTACACCCTGCAGCCGAGGCTGGCCACAGCAGCCCATCCCAACGCTGCGCCTTGAGGGGGCTGAGTCCAGCGAGAAGCTCAATAGCAGCTTCCCATCCGTGCACTGCAGTTCCCGGTTCCCCGACAGCTCAGACTGTGGCAGCCCAAGGAGAGCCAGGCCAGTGTCCCTCACCGTCCCCAGCCAGACAGCGGGGAGCAGCAGGCAGTTCCACGGCAGCGCCAGCAGCCTGGTCGAAGCGGTAAGGCCACGGTGGCATGGGGACGTGGGTGGTACAGAGGCCAGTGTAGGAACATGACCCTTGGGAGGGCAGGATGCACTGCAAAGCCAAACCCATCTCTGAGCAAGGGTCAGCAGCATGAGTGGGAGGAGAGGGGCCAACATGGCCAACAGGGAGATGCTGTATGGGTGCAGTAGGGCTGGAACTCATAGTGCTAATGTCTGCTTTTGTCTCTGGTTCTGCCGCCTCCTGAAGGTATTGATTTCGGAAGGACTGGTGCAGTTTGCTCAAGATCCAAAGTTCATTGAGGTCACGACCCAGGAACTCGCTGATGCCTGCGACATGACGATAGAAGAGATGGAAAACGCAGCAGACAACATTCTCAATGGTAACAGCAAGCAGAGCCCCAATGGCAACCTGTTGCCTTTTGTTCACTGCAGGGACGCAGGGCAGGACAGTGCAGGCGAGGAAGAGGAAGAGGTGCAGAACCCGGATTGTAGAAAAAGTCAGGAGGAGCTGAAGGACAGCAGGATTTATATCAGCAGCCTGTAGTTGCCAGGGCTGGAAGCGATGCTGGTTTTTTATTTGTTTCAATGTTCCTAATGGGTTTGTTTCAGAAGTGCCTCACTGTTCTCGTGACCTGGAGTAACCGGAACAGCGTTCTTCATTCATTTCTGTTGGGATGAGTCGCAGAGTTGGGTGGTGGCAGAGAACTTGTCAGGAGCGGATAGGACCCCGGCACGCGTCCGCCTGGAATGAGCGCGGTGCCCAGGAGGAGAGTCAGCTCCCTCTTTTTCCAGTCCCTGCACAAGGCACGATGACTGCCTCCCAAGGGCGGCCCAGCCAAACGCGCTCGGCCTCCAGCGGGCATCCTTCAACTTTGCTTGTAAAAATCATTTTGCACATGTTCTGTCCGAGCCTCACCGCCCCCAGTCACCCCGGCCCCGCTGCCTGGGCCCGGAGGACACAGCACCGCCAAAAGGGGAGCATGGGGACTGCAGCGGCTCCTGCTGTTGGCCAATCAGAGCTCGAGGGTCGCTCGCCAGCCAACCTGAGCGTGGGCAAGTCACCTGCCAACCAATTGGAGTTCAGACAGACAGCCGCGCCAGCCAATGGGAGAGCAGGGAGTGGCTGGGCACGGGTTTCTTCTTGTCCCGCAGTTCGGTGTTTCCTTGAGAGCATGTTGCGGTTTTTATTTTGACTATTTTATTTTTATTATATTTTTTCAGAGGGAGAAGGGAGTGTTTACAAGGTTCTGTAACCACCTACCTTTTTGTTTGGGTTTATTTTCACCTTTGCAGATGTTACGTTGGTTTGACCATGTTGTTTTATTTAAGCCAGGTTCTTTTCTCCATTGGCATTTGGTAGAAGCATAACACTGTAGGCAAGTTTTACCGACCACTATGTACACCAAGACTCTGTCATTTGATTTGCTACCGAGCGAAACTTCCTTTTTTTGTTGTTGTGTTATCATAGAACGGCAGCGGGCAACACGCTTGGCACAGCCCCACAGGTCCCAGGGACCAATGGGGCCATTGGGATGCAGCGCCAAATCAGCGCCCGCTGTCGGGTGGGGAACCAGTAACTCTTTGCATCTTCTGTTCCACAAGATATGCAAAAACAATGCAATAATATTAATTTTAAAATACAATCATAAGTCGTGTTGGCATTAAAACTGTATAGAAAAAAAAAAAAAGAAATTATTGGGGTTGGGGGAACAACCAAGCAGAAGGCGTTACGCTTCAATATATTCCGTGTGATGTTTTATTGCATTGATGATGTTTCTGTTGAAGAAACCGTTATACTTGAATTCAGGTCAGTTTCGGTATTTTTCAAATATTTTTTTAAAAGGAATTGCAATTGTGCCAAGCAAATATTATCAAATCGAATTCAGTTTGTTTTAAAAGAAAAAGAAAAAAAAAAAAAAAAAAAGAGTCACTTCTTGTATATTTTGCTGCATGTCAAGTGAATCATTTCGTATTTGGAATGTGCCAAGCTTTACCTTTGAACTTTTAAGTGCTTTTCTACGTGTGGTCGGGGACAGGGGTACTATATTTTGTTTTATTTTTTTCCTTTTTTAATTTGTACAATGAACAAAGTGTACCTGGTGTAAGTAACTATTCTGCAATTCACTGACAGGTCGAACGTTACTGATTTTGCATATCTTGTGTTCATTACCCTTCCTCCTCACCCCTTTAAATATGCACGATGACTTTGTTGGTAGAGAGTACCTTTCTTCCTGAGGCCGGGACATTTTGTTCAGGCTTTGTTCTCTTTCCTTTTGCTCAGCCTCTCCAAAGCTCTCTTCCCACGAGAGAGTGGCGAGATACCCAAGCCCATGTGGAAGATTCATCCCATGTCTTCAGCTGGCACCAGCAATTCAGGGAGGGGAAAAGCACCTGCTTGCAGATTGAGGTTAGATAGTTCATCCTGATAGTTGTAACAGGATGGTGGGATAAGCAAATGCAAATGGCAGAATCATTTGCAAAATAAATGTGCCTAACTCTGGACTGAAAGCATTGGGTAAGTGAGGGACAGACTCTGGATTGTTGCTTAGGAAAATTGCTGTGGTCTGGTCATGACACAGATGTTCAGTGACTTTTGTCTGTTTCCATGCATGTTCCCAGACCTTAGCACATGGGTCACAAAACACCTGATGCCACAGCATATCCCAGCCATATATCCCTGCTGCTGAGCATGAACCTCTCCTGATTCACTCCACGATGGCACACAGCGGCTGAGAAACCAGGGAGATATTATTAGATTTTATGCGGCTGATTTCTGTCTAGACTGCTGCTGATTTTCTCCCTTTTCAAGATGTTTCACAAACTTGCAGATGAGTACTCAGAGGTGTGATCTGACTCAGAGCTAAACTTTCATTCCAGTCGTGAGCTTCACAGATGTTTGATTACATCGTTTATTATGTATTTTCGTAATGCCCTTGGGTTTAATTCTTGACTCTGCTGGGGCCATTAAGCAGAAATAGTGGAAGATATTTTTGAAAGTGCACTTTTTTCTTGTTACTTTGAACTGGCCAGTAGCAGCTCAAGATGCCTTGCCAACAAATCCTTTTAAGCTGGGGAAATGTGAACCCACTTAAGCAACCATCTGGCATCACAGTCCCAGTCCAAGTCCCTGGAGAAAGCAACCACCTGAAGTCTGTTAGCCTCATTTTTTCCATCCCTCTTGTCTGTACCATGATTGGCATGTGAGCAATTCTCCCTTTGTGAGTTTGCTGTTGCTAGCTCTGCAGTGCTCCAAATCTGCTTGAAAGGAAATAGTGCTGTGCTGGTTGTTTTCTGAAAACGGAAGCAGCAAAGAGGCTCCCTATCTAATTTTCCTCCACTAGAATGTTCCCCTGGCCCTCCCACTAAGAGGCAGAGGTGCTCCTTGCTCCTGATTAACAAAGTACTGGCCTAGAGGAGCAGAGGTAAGGGGCATTCTGGATATCTGCCAGTACTTGTCATCTTTTAGGACTTTTCCTGAAGCGAAGGAGAAGAAAGGAAAGGAGTGTGCCCTGCACATTGCTGGTGAAGCTGTGGCTCCCCCGTGGGTCAAAGCTGACGATAGCCAGGGAAATCCTTGCAGTCTGCTGGAAGATGGCTTAGGTCCTGCAGAGTGAGAAGTGCATGGCTAGCAGAGCATGCAGATGCCTTGTGTTGTCTGAGGAGCAGGTGTTCAGTACAGCCATTGCTGGTGCCAGCTGCATAGTTTTCTCTTTCTGGGGAGGGTGGCTTTTTTTTGTTATTTCCATTTGAGGTACACGCAACGTGCACATTGTGACAGGTCTAAGCAAAGAGCTACTGCCTCCTTCAGGTGAGGTGCAGTCTGGGGGTGATGGAAGTGGGACAGGCATAGTACCCAGGGGTCCTTCCTCTCCCGGTGCACAGGAGTAGATGGTGGGTACAGTCACTGTGCTGTGGATGGAAGCCATGGAGGAACCAATGGCCAAGGAGTGGCGTGGAAGGAAGGAAAGAAAGAAAGGGGAAGATGATCTGCTGTTTGCCACTGAGCATCTCTGACTTGCAGGAGTACACTGCAGACTAAAGACATTTCTTACAAAACAACAAACCTCATCCCTTTACCACTCCTGCTCATTACTCCAGGCAGTACTGGGCCAGCCACACCGGGTGCATTTCTTTTTTCTTCCTTATTCTGTGTGGCTGATGTGACAGGGAAGCAAGCGGAACTCGTGGTCCAGAGCTGGAGTTTCACTGTCCACAGACCTTTTTTGCATCACCTGTATCTTCAGCTGGACATACGGATGATGATGGCGTGGATGCTGCTGCTGCAGGGTCCAGTCTGGTTTGTTACCCTGCCCACTTCACCCAGCATGGAAGGACAGCCAGAGAGGTGCCATGTACAGAACCGCATCTATTTCTGCTTTGTTTTCTGACTCAGAACCCTGCCCCCAGTGACTATGACAACGATGATGAAAACAACAACAACAAAAAAAGGGCAAATGCATTTTTTACATTTCTTGATAATTTCCAAAGCAATGTATCATTGCTTTCTTTAGACTGACGCCAATATAACAGTTGTATGGGTCTCAGCCAGGCTCCTGTGTCTTTTCTGCCTGATAGTTTCAGATTGCTGTATGAAATGTATGCGCGTTTGCACACAGACACAATCGCACAAGGTGACAGCACCACGAGCCCGTGGGGTTGTGGACTTGTGTTGTAGGTGAAGCTGGAGGCCTTGCTTCATATGTCTAGGTGAGAAACCCCAACCCATGGGCCCTGGAAGCTGAAGTGGGGCATCCCCACTGAGTCAGAACTGAGCATCCTATGGAATGGGCCAGTTGAGACTGTCCCAGGATAGGGTGGGGAGAGGAACAGCGAGTGGGAAACAAAGTAAATAGAATCCATTCAGAGGTTTCTGGCAGTGGTGAGATTTTATCACTTCCAATAATTAATTTGTAGCATGCATTAAAAAAATAGATTCCTGGTCATCAGGAGCCCCTGTTCCCATCTTGCTAATACCTGAATAGAGTTCACTAGTGGTCAGGAAGGTTTTACTAATGTAAAGAATGTGGAAAACGTAACTGAGCCTAGAAAGAATTCAATAATATTTTTTCCTACATTTATTTTCTTCTCCAAAGATTAAGAAATGCAAATTTCAGTGGCTGCATAGGATTTCTTTTCTCATCTTTTGAATGCTGCAAATATATTAAAGTCTCATTCTGGGTTAGCAAGCCCAAGGATCCAAAAGGTTTCCAATGGGATCTCAGTCTGTGGAGCTTTGCTCTCTCTTGCTTTGTTTCTGGACAGCTGAAAACATTGCAGCCTTGCTGCTCCAGTGCCTGGAGAAGGTATGGCTGAAGGCAGAAACAAAGCATAAGGAAATCCTGTACTGAAAGCAGACCGAACTACAATTGCTATCAGAGTAGCAGCATCACAGTGGAGTGGAAAAATCCTTTTCTGAAATGAAATCTAGTGTTCTAGTTCAATCTTCCATTCTTCCCCCACCCTATGCAGGGAACATGACTTAACTGTTAACACTTGATCTTAAAACAGGCCTTTAAGGGCACAGACCTTGATTGAGCTGCCAAAATGTGTGCATCCTCTGCCATCTGAGATACCCTGCAGCATTCTGCCCAGCCTGCAACAGAAGTTCCAGGAGGGCACAACACTTCCCCTTGACTGGTGCCATGTCTGCCAGCCCCACGTGTGCTGCGTGGGCCTCAGGCGGCAGGGGACAGTTAGGCAACTTAACCAAGTCCCTTTCTGAAGGGCTAACCAAGCCGAGCAGCACCAACGGCTGAAGTAAGGAGGGAATCTTCTTTAGAATTACCAAGGGCTTAGCGAGGCATGACTGGGAGCCCATCTCCATGCTCCCATGCTGTACTCCCACCCCACGCCATGCGGGCAGGCCCTGCTCCTATGGCCTGGAGCCCAGCCCTCACCTAGCATAGGCCTAGTGCCTGTGCCCCAGGCCCCAGGAGTAGCAGCAAGAGCAGGCATGGTCCCACCCCACAGTGCATTTTTTTCTGACAGTGTTCAAACAGTCCCTTTCCGAAGCATTTTCCTATTCAAGACAGACCCACGGGCTCAAACACCATTCATTAGCCTCATCATTCAGAGGATAAAATACCTGTGTTGTTCTGCTTCGTTTTGCATTTTGTCCTGTCAGGCGAAATGCAAGCTCTTCCTCAAATAGGCTGTCATGCCTTTAATATATATATTTTTTTCTAATATTTTAAGCATCCTAAGCCAGTCCACTCTCATCGTAAGCAGGTAGACTGGTAACCAATACTACCTAAACATCATCAACTTCATGATTGCTCGTTGGAGTGATTGGTTCAGGATTATCCAGTCTTGACAATTTGAATGTGGGAAGATTTCAGAGGAGGAGGAGTCAGATTGTAAATATCTCTTTGACAACATTGCTGCATCACACACAAAAACGGGGAGATACTTTTAAAACTGCCTTAAAAAATCAATACCGAATGACGGAGTCTCCCTCCAAACAATTGCCACTTGGTAGATCAAGGGATAAATCGCTTTGGGTAAATTCTGGCAAGAAGTGGTTGGAATCTGGTCCAGTTTGGGAAGTGTAAATGTAATTTAGGAGCTGATCTCTCACTCAGTCTGACTTCATATCCACACTAACGACTGAGCACTGCAGGATCAAAACTGCTTAAGGCATGGGGTTGCTGTACCTGGCCTGTATCTGTACGGCGCGGTCTGGCCTGGCAAGGTACTGCATACCTGTGTTTCCCGGTGACTTCAGGGAAGATGGGGTTCCTCAACACCTCTTCAGTTCAGGCCCTGGAGCATCATTTCCTGCTCTGATCATCAGCTATAACTGTTGATAAATATAAGTGTTTTGCCTTCATTCGAATTGCCCAGAGCTGTAAAATGACCTCTCTCAAGTATAAACCAGTCAGTCACCTCCTCTCCCACTCTTCCCTGTGCTCCCTGCCCACCCCAGCCCTCCCTCTCACCTCTGCCCAACTCCTTCCCTCTCTCAAGTCTTTACCTCCTTCCACAATTTTATATCTAGTTTTCATGAAGCCACAGAAATGCTTTTGTAAATAATGCTGTACAGTTTGTAACCATCATGTAAGCCTGTCATCAGTGCCAGAGTCCGTCTTGCCCTCTCGCACGTTTTAAAGTCAACAGAGAAAAGTTAGAGTGAATGGCCCGCAAGCGAGCTATAGGGTCATCTCTGTGTGGGACAAATGTATATTCCTGTAAGATTGCATTTTTATCTAAGGAATGATGTTATTTTAAAATTGCTAATAAATTTCTAAACAATGTCCAGATTTGTTTAATATTGTAAATGTTATGAGAACTGCTTTGACATTGCCCCCCTTTTGCTCAGCAGTGGCTGCAAACTATGAGGGCATCCTGCAGCACCTTATTTCCCACTGGCTGCCCACACTAGGTTTGTGGGGTCTCTCATGTGCATAAGGGACTGCAGAACAGCATGGGGTAGTAACAGGCCGTCCTGTTAAACATTAACTTAGAAAACCCTGTCACTTGTGTACTGTTATCATCACAGAAATGCTACCTTGTAATGATGCCCAAAGTATGACTCATATATAACCAAATAGTTACCATTTTCTCCACAGGATTCTTTTTTTATTGAGTATGCATCAAAAGAGGAATGCCTGCAGCCTAAACACCATGTAATTAGTCTTTACATAAGCCACGAAGCTAATGGGACGATAATAAGTAACGTATTACACATTTACTTTTCAATCAAACAAATTTGTTCTAACAACACAGTTATCAAGCAATTATGTTGTAACGCCAGCTGAGCACTGCATAGAGTGCCACAGAGTGCTTAGCCCAAGTACACTGGCATAGGATCAAGCACAAGAAGATAGCCTGCTTTTAAAAATTATTATATTATGTGTATATTTATATTCCCTGACTTGCACACAAATGTTGGAAGCTCAAGGTTTGTTGTTAGGTAGTGGTGTCACATACCAGATGGAGCCAGGAGGTGATGTCAAGCCATGGATGCCACCACCAGCGTGAGGGACAGGACAGGAGTTCCCTCACCTCCAGGCTCAGGCTTTCGGGCAGCCTTTTGCCATCATGGGGCCCAAGGACTTGCCATGCCCTTGGGTCGATGGTGGGACTAGATGATCATAGTGGCCTTTTCCAACCTTAACGATTCTATGCCTTTGGCTGTTGGTGCAGCGTGGTGCACAGCTCAGCTCTGCTGCTGGCTCACAGCGCCTGGGCTTTGTATGAGAACCACGTGGAGGTTTTGGTGGTGAAAGCCACTTGTGGTTGTACCGCAGCGCAAAGAAAGGTGTGAAACTGGGCGAAACCTGTGAGACCGCTGGGAGCGAGCTCTGCACAGCTTCCTCTGAGCCGGCTGCACACAGAACTGCCCAGAATACCTGTGTGCAGAGCCCTGTGTTGAAACGCTGCCTATAATACAACACTTTATTGGCACACGCTCCGCTCACGACGTTCTCCCGAAGCCGGAGGACAGCAGCCCACAGGCAAATCTCCGTGCTCCGTCCCGCAGGCCGCAGCGGATTGACTTGCGGAATCAAACTCTATAATCCAGAGATGGGTTATAAAGCAGGTATGTTTATTCCAGCGTTGCGCAGCACCGGTGCAAGGGGGATAGCTGCTCCAAACTTGCACACCGTTAGGAGAAAGCGTGCAACAGATATAGGCTGAACTAATACATAATCAATAGTTTGCAGGAATTTGGATACATATTCATTACATTCCTGAGACCTCATTAGCATGCAGTCCCTCCCCCCTTGCACATGCGTAGTGAGTTGTGGGGGTGGTCGTTTTTAGGTTGGACGTTAGGGGGAAGTTCTTTACTAAGAGAGTGGTTAGGCCCTGGAACAGGCTGCCCAGGGAGGTTGTGGATGCCCCGTCCTTGGAGGTGTTCAAGACCAGGTTGGACGGGGCTCTGGGCAACCTGATCTAGTAAAGGTGTATGTTTTGGTGGCCCTGCCAGGCAGGGGGGTTGGAACTACATGATCCTCAAGGTCCCTTCCAACCCGGGTCATTCTGTGATTTTGTGATTCTGTGGTGGTCATGGGATGAAGGCTCATCATCTTCCTTGCGAAGGCTCATCATCTTCCTCTCTGTAAACTTTCGACCCTTCAGGAGGGGCACCCCCCAAACTGGTTCCAGCTTGCTCTGTGGACATCTAATCACCACACTGTTCTCGGGCTGTTCCACCCTTATCTACATGGCCTTCATCCCCTTGTTTTCTCAAGCTTAGTGTCTGCAATTCCCCCTCTCTCTGCTCCCCCTTAACATAAACTATCTATCTGTAACTACCCTTTGCCTTAGTGAGGCCCCCTTTCCCTTTCTGTAGCAAAGTGTTCTCTTTCCATCTACGATGGGGTCCTTTTTCACTACTCAGGATTGACCGACGCTGGGCCCGCCCCGCCTTTCCCTGGGCCGCACCCCCAGCGGGCAGCGCAGAGCCCCGGCCTGGCCCAGCGTCCCGCCCCGCCGCGCAGCTCCTCCTCAGGTGCGGGCCGGCCCCGCCCCGCGCTCAGGTCGGAGCCCGGAAGCCCCGCGGTGGTGGCGGCGGCGGGGCTATGGCGGGCGCGGGGCGAGCGGGCTTGTCTTCTCCGCTGCTGTTCCTTCTCGTCCTTCCCGTGCCGCCCGCGGCCGCCGCGCTGCGCTTGCTCATCGGGGCCGCGCCGGCATTCACGTGCTCCCAGCCGGTAAGAGCCGGGGAGGGATCGTGGGGAGCTTCGGGGAACGCGGGGCTGCCGTGGCCCGCCCCGAGAGGCAGAGTGCGACCGCTGCCAGCCCGGGGCCTCTCCTGTGCCGGGCGCTGCGGCCTCCCGCTCCCGGCCTGAGGGGAGGGACGGGGGACGCCGCGTTGGGGAAGCGGCTGCTCGGGTGTAGCTGCGTCCCTTTGCTTCGGGATGGTACGGCTATGAATGGGACTGTAAGCGGTTCGCTTCTTGTAGCGCCGTCCGTCTTCTTGGAAGCACCGTGTTCTCCCAGCTCTCGTGAGAAAGGAATTTCCCTCTGCGTGTGACATCAGGGTGCGTGTGGTCAGTGGCACGGAGGGAATGTCTTGTTTAAGAGACGGGTCCCGTCTGCTCTGTGACACAGCTGCAATCTCCAAGCCTTGTGGGTGAGCCTTCAGCACGTCATGTAGTGTAGAAGTATTCTCCTGTCCCACCCAAGTCAGATCGATGTTGTGCTGAGTGTCAGGCTGACAGACATGTCCTGTACTCCTGGTGCCATCTGCCCAGCCTCACAGGAAGCCAGGGCCCCTCCTGAACTGTGTAACACTACTTCTGTAACCTTTTCCTGTATGCATTGCCTGTCCTTCTACTCTCTGTCCTTTCCTAAAGTTTGGTCACTTGTTTGTTCCTGTTGTTACCTGACCTCTCCTCTGCTGCTGCTTTATGCTCCTATGTAAAAATACCCCCCATTTCCATGGTTTTACTTTGGGCTGGATGTTGTGAAATTTCAAAGTGAAAGCTCTTAGAAAAGGCAAAGAGGACGTTACAAAACTGCATGGGCGTCCCAAACACCATTAGTCACACAGAGCTTGAAAGCAACACAGTGTGGAGTTCCTGCAGTCCTTGATGCTTGTGCTGACCATCTCCCTGGCTCTCAGCTTCTTTTAAAGGGAAGACAGACCGCTAAGCACAGTGAGGGACTCCCCAGCGCAGCTCCAGCTTTCAAAGAGGAGCTGGCTTAAAGACAAACCTGCGAGCAGCCCTGCTGAAGGTAATGGTACACACACATACAGAAGTGCAACTGACTGAGGCTGCGGCGGTTGGTAGCTGTTTCCCTTTTCTGTTAGTTGCACTGCACCCGGGGAGCCGGGAGCCCCTCCCGTGGTGTCATGGTTGGGCTGGGTGCTGAGACCACATCCTCCTGCTCACCCGCTGCTGCCAGGCATTGAGGAAGGGCAGAGTGAGCACCAGCAGGTTTCCAGCCAGGGACAGAGGAGTGAAAGTGTAGCATCAGTATCACAGACACCTCTAATTGTAACAAAAGTAAAACATCAGCTGGAGCCCGGTGTATTAAAGCGTCAACGAGCGCACTTATTCACTTATTGTTCCTTATTCACCTCTGCTCCACATCAAGCCTGTCTGGCCATAGGCTGAGCAGCTGGGCTGCAAACAGCTCCTTCCAGTAACTGCTACTGGAATGTGTCATCTCCAAGGAGGCGGAGCTGGCTTTCGTCCCCAGGCATACACAGATCCCATCTGGCTGTTCTCCCTGTGTGCCCCTCCTAAGGAACCCTACCTGGTGTCAGCAGGATGTGGGGTTTGTGGTAGCCTCGCCGACCCTATAGGCTTAGGTCAGTGTGCCTAGTTGGGTCATGGGAGACACTGTTGTTGGCTCAATGACATTCACTGGGTCTCCAGAGAAGAGTGGATGCGACGTCTTTCACTAAGAGAGTGATGGTGATGCATGTGAGGAAGCCTTTACTTGTGCCTCCTTTACAAGCATGTTCACTTTGTGTTTGCTGTTGAACTTCTCCCATTGCTTTCTGTGAGGGTTTGCTGTGTAGGATGGAAACACTGACCCTGTTCATGCTTAGAGTTTCTAAAATAGAATTTCCTGGCCTAAAAAGGATCAGTGATCAGAGCTACCAAAACATGATAAGAGAATACCCTCAAAGTAATTTTAATGAAGTAACTTCCTCTTCTAAAGTTGGATCTATTTTGCTTAGAATTTGTAGAAGAGAATATTTTCTCTATGGCTTCTAAATTAAAGCACACACAGTTTGTAAAAAATAGTTTTCCACCAGCCTTAAATGAATCGTTTTTCAGTGATTATTGGTTTTATGTGTTCACGTCCAATTGATCTCTGTTTCTTCGAATGGACTAATCAGGAAAGGGGAACTGTAGAAGATTTCATATCAGACAGTCATCAGGTGAGAGGCGGATTTGGGGAGCTGGAGCTCTTCCCACTCAGCAGTTGCTCTTTAAGATAAAACTGGCTGCCTGCCCAGCTTACTTCAGTTTCTTGCTAGTTACCACAGCATCCTGCTGGGAAATCTTGGCCTCCAATTATTTCAATCGAATTCTTATGACGTGCTGCTGTTAATCAGTTTCTCATATGTTTCAGATTCATGTGATTCTCCTTGCCATACGGTCTGTTCTTCTGTGATGTCAAAAGGAAGAAAAAAGGCTTGAAAAAGTAAAAGAAACAGTTGTTTGGCTTTCTGCGAGATATGACAAGTACACAGGAGGAGTTGGCTGTGCCTGTGCTCCTCTGCCAGAGGGTTCCAGGCAGCATGTGTCCCTATAGCTCCATTTCTTCATCTTGAGACACAGTAGGGAGAATGGGAGAACATCTCAGTTAAAGCCTCTTCTGTACCAACACACACTGCACCCTGCCTGGCTGTACGCTTTATCTCCAGCATTTGTACAGAGTTCTGCATTTGTTCTGCCTTCTCCCATTTGCTTGCTTGTCAGTCCTGTGCAGCCTGACATGTCTCAGCTCTGTCAACGCTTCTAATTTTGTGTGGGCGAGCAGAAGCAACCAGCACTGTTATTGTATTTCTGCTGTATGATCTAAACTTGTGTTTGTTCATGGAGGGAAACTAGGTTAATTGTTTCTGCTGACTGCAGCTTTGCTAATGCAGTCTGAATGAACGAGTGCATCAGATAAAGCTGAAAGTCAGTATTCCCCTCCAGTGCTAAGGAAGTAGCTCGTGCAATGCTAGAGGTAATTGACTTGTTTTACTGCAAAACTGACTTATTTTTTGTCTTTAGTTGCCTCCAGGTTTTGAGCTGTCATTCTCTGGAGTTACGTTCTTTTGGTGTAAAGTTGTGTCAGCATTGTGGCTTCATCTCCTGTTGGTTTCCAGTGGCCAACAGTAAGGACATGCTGACTGGATTGATTCTTCTTCTGGGTGTTCGGGGCTGCTGGGTCATCCCTGTGTTGCCTTGGGACTGGGAAGGGAGTGGGCCAGCAGCTGGGCCAGTGCAGGTTGCCCCCTGGACAGAGGGTCCTTCCCTTCTGGTGACAACCTTGTTAAATTCTCAACTACTAACAATATAGTAAACCAACGTGGTTGGTACACGTGGGGTGGGAAAGCACTCAACAGCCTCTTGAATAGGACAAGGGAGAACAGTTTCAAACTACAGCAGGGGAGATTTAGGCTGGATATAAGAAAAGAATTTTTTTATGTTAAGGGTAGTGAGGCTCTGGAATGGTTTGCCCAGAGAGGTGGTGGATGCCCCATCCCTGGAGACACACAAGGTCAGGCTGGACGGGGCTCTGAGCAACCTGATCTACCTGTGGGTGTCCCTGTTCACTGCAGGGGAGTTGGACCAGATGGCCTTTATAGGTCCCTTCCAACTCAGGCAATTCTATGAAAATCATTGGGTGGGTCTCAGGCACAGAGACACCTTGTTGTTTGTCCCGGTAGAAACTCAGTGTTGAAAGTTTAAAGACATCTTAATTGTCAGGTTTCAGTTCTGAATCATCATTAACTGGCTGAGTGTTCCCCGTTCAGCTGTTTCTTTTTCATAGAACACCAGAAAGGGGGTAGTCTCATCTCTGCAAATGCTTCACCCAGGGTGGTGTAACTGGAGGAAGAAAGAGTCCACTAATCTGTTATGCTGGTTCAACGTTCACATTGATAATGAAACAAAACAAATTACAACTGTTGCCTGGTTAATTGTCTTATCTGCTGTTAAACAGAAGCACCAACATGCAGATAAAAGCAGATGGTGCTGCTCTTCAAGCAAATAATGCATTATAATTTATATAAGGACCGTATCATGGGACAGTTTACAATAATTACTGATAACTGAAACAACAGGAGGACAAAATGACTGAATAATAATTGGTAGCCTTTAACAAAAGTCATTAGGTTATGAACCAAACCCACGGCTTGTAGCCCATTACTTTTGTTGCTCTCCTCAGCCTACCCCACTGCTCACTGGCTACTCTCAGTTGGATGGGGAGAGCCAGAGGGTCACAAAAAGGAGACTCATGGGTCAGGCAGGCAGCTGTAAGGAACTGCATGAAGAGGAGCAAGGAGGTACCTCAGTGCTGCGCCAGCACTGCTTGGTAATGGCTGTGAGATTGGCTCTACTGCCATCACGAACTCCAAACACAGCTGCTGTGAGAAGGATTGACTCCATCCTAGCCAAAACCAGTGTACCTGCTTATGCAAGTGGCACTGTCACACTGAAAGAGTTACCTAGTATACATCAGTCTGTGAAGGTAGCATAGATAATATTGTCCTGGTTCATCAGCATTTGCTTGCTTGCACTCAAGGTTGTTTCCATTGCAGATATTACATGAGAGTCTTCCAGTGGTGGAAAAAAGAAACCGTAAACTTTAGCTGATTTGAGAGATACAAAGTTGTGGTAACATTTCTATTAAATAAGTACAAAAGGATATAAGCAGTGGAGGATTTATCTGCAATAGTTAAGTGTGGTGTAATAGTAGGAGTACAGTTCACACTAGGTTGCTATCTGATGTTCAGATTATCAGGGTGTTTCCTCCAGCTGTGACTGTTCTGACCTTTACAGTCAAGCTCCTCCTGGACGTATTACACACTGATGATAAGCATATCCATTTATTTTTGTAGTTACACTACAGCTCTGCTGCCCAAGGCAGGGCACTGCTGTGTGACTCTTGGTGCCACCTGTCCCGAGGCCCCATCCTGCAATGGGAAAAGTCCCAGCCTGTGGCTGGGGTTTCCTCAGTGAGTTCTGAACCACTATTCCAGAGCTGAAACAGGGCAGGTGAAGGCAAGGGTTCTGCCTGCATAGATTTATGTTTAAATACGCAGCGTGGCTGATTAGGCAGATTTCTTCCTTGTGATTGAAATGAAATGATGGTTTTCTAAGCGATAATGAAGTTGATTAGTACTCTGCAACGTAAGTAATGCACTGAATCTTTCTTAGTATATCTGTATTCGTATGTCAAAAAAGCCCTAAAGCACCTGAGACGGGTGTTTTTATACTGCCGCTATTTATTGCAGTGTGGATGCGTTACTTGTGATGGAAGCCTGAAGATTTACAGCTTTCTGTTGTTTCCACTTGGGTAAAAGCCTGGAAGAGATGTTCAGTTTGGTTGGTTGTTGTTGTTTTGGATTTTTTGTTAAGCACAAAGACCTTAATGCCAAATCTGCTTGCTTTTGCTCGAGGTTTGAGAGAGCACAGTTGTGCTTGTTGAAAAATGACTGCTGATGGCATGTGTGCTTTTCCATAGCTAGCAGAGCTGTGTTTCCATTTGAAATGACTAGTTGGTCAGTGTGGCTGATGATGTGATGCCTGGCTGTATCCACAAGCCAAGCACACCTTGTGCTGGCCATTACAAGCTGCACAGAGATCAGAAACACCACTGCCTTGTTTCCTATTGTGACCACAGTGCAATGATGTATTCCCCTTTATATGCTGAGGCACAGGAAGAGAGTGGGAGGAAACCTTGCCTTCATCTTAATCTGCAAAGACAGCAAAAACTTCTCTTATCACTAGGATCACGTTTGCATGTTTTTTTCCTACTGATGGTGTGGTCTCCCAGTATAAACAAAACACATGTGGGGAAAACCAAGCAGAGCCCCCATCATCTCCAGTTGAATGTGCAGGGCATGTGTGTCAGGTCATCGGGCAGTGGCTAAACCCAAACCCAAGCTTTGCTTTTCTGCGGAACAACTTTATGTAGATGTGTGATGGCTGATTCTGGCAGCTCATATGCCTTGCTATTCACTAAATTGCTTTCCTCCCGCTACCAAAGAGAAACAAGCTATTTTCAGTTCAGTTTCTATTTGATGACTAATATTCTTTTTCTTTTTTCTTCCCCCAACAGGATTTAAACTGCCTCGTAGGAAATAGTAAGTCATGTTTTTCTTCATTGCCACGTTCTCATCAGCTCACCCCTTTGTTTTTTTTTAACTGGCTTCATATGGAAAGTCCTTCCTGTTGGAGTCACAGAGATGTCACATCCGAGTGCAGCATTGCTCAGGGAGTCTTCGGTTTGATCCATGATCAGTTCCAGCTAATAGACAAAAGGAAGTTGTCTCTTTCCCAGGGTAGAGTTGGGGTGTGGGAAAAAGCACACAACCCAGCTTGCTTAGTTTATGAGGATCACCTTTCCCATTGGCAGCTAGGCATTACAATACAGCCTGAAAGCACAGCAAAGCCAAACTGCAGCTCCACCATTACGATTCTGCCTTGATTGAATATTTGGTTTAAATTCTGCCTCTTGGTTCTTAGTACATACTAGGGGAAGTCTTGTTAGTGCTTGGCACACTTCTCAATTTCATGTATTCAGTGATCATAAGTATGTCAGTATGGTTCTGCTTTTCCTATACCCCCAAGTCTGATAGTTATCAGATGCTCCATCACTAGATATTTAAAATTTACTCTTGGATTTTTTATCTTTTTTTCTTTAGAAAAATGCATACTGTTGGGTTAATTCTTGCCACTGTCACAGATCTATTTAAAACATTCAGACAGTAACAATTTCCCACTTGCAGCTCCTCCTTGACTTGGCAGACTGGTTCTTCCCGTGTTGGTGCTTCACTCATACTCAGCAAAGCCATTTTTAACGTGTCTGGATGATCCACTTAGACTTCTAGCATTTCGCTTATCGTGTCCATCTAATGCCTGTCATACCTGATATCACTTTCTAATGGGATTACAGGCCCTGTTTCTCATAACACTCCATTGACTGACATAAATTATATTTCTGTCCAGAGGGCTCATTAGTTTCGGAAAGGCAGTGCAAGAGCAGTCAATGGAAGCTGAAGTCAGATGTGTATTCAAATTAGAAATAAGGCAGTTGTTCCAAAAGTTGACTATTGTTTAAAGAACTGCTTGAGTACCTGACATTATCATTGGAAGGCTTGGAATGAGTGCTGGTGTTCTAGCACAGTTCTGTTTCAACAGCAAGATGGGGACTTGCTGCGGGAGGTACTGAGTAAACTGACTTGACCCAGCTAAGTTAACTGTGATCATCTATTAATGGATTTCAAGGAAAAGAGGAAGTGTGAGTTACCAGAATGCCTGAGTTGAGAATATTACGGGCAGTTTATAAATTATTGACATGCTGAAAGCTGCCTTTTTGAACAGTGAAGCAATCTGTCACTCAGATCTGCCCTCTGAGTAACCCTCACGCAGGCAGTAACTGCAGTTAAGCAGACTTTATTCCGTCCTCCTTTGGATAACAGCTTTTATTTGCTGGGCAGGTACCTGCATAGAGAGGAGCTGGCTGCAGAATCAGACGTGGACACCCTCTGCTCCCAGCAGCCTTGATGTCTTCTCTGATGTTTTCCGTCAGACAGATGGAGAACTGCTCCCAGTGCTTCGGATAGAGTGGAAGGTGGCCACTGATGGTAAGCAGAACAGAGGAATGAGGTGTGGTCTAGGAAGGACAGGGAGGAGAATTATGACTTGAAGATGTTTAATGATTGAGCTGTAGAAGGGCAGCTTGAAATCTGGGCTTTTGGCTGCTTTGCTTTCACTTGAAGGGTAGTTTTGTTCTTGAGGAATGAATCAAGATTTGGGGTATGCTGGGGATTGAGAATGCTCCCATTAGCATGGGATAATGGCAGTTAAAATGGGAAAAGCAAATAAAACCTAACCCAAGAGTACCTTTACCACAACAGCAAGGGGGAAAAGGAAGACTCGTGCTTCATGTTTTGCAATAGTAGTGACTGCTGCAGTCTCATGTAGGAGAATTACATCTGCAAACTGAACAAATGAGAGTTAATTTGGGAGCATGCAAATAGTGATACATGTGCAAATGCCTCCTATGTAGGGTAATCTAGCTGTTGTAACTTAAATTTTCTATGTGCAGGTGTGTCTTGGCAGAGAAGTAATTCTCTTTTTAGAGTCTTAACGAGTACCAGTTAGTCAGGTTTTCTTACTGTCCAAATATCTGATGGATTTTTGTTTATATATGATGTTCTGCTTATGTTATCTCATTCATAATTTTACAGTTATTCAAGATAGGAAACAAACATGCTTAATTCTGCTTCTGCGGGATCTATGTCTGAGGGCAGTATAGAGCTGTGACCTCAGCATAGATTAGAAGCAGGTGTGCCTCAGGTAACCCAATCATTTGGTGCAGCCATTGTTATGAACTTGCTCACTGGGATTGCTTATATCAGGTACAACAGTATGTGCTTTGGTGCACAAAGCAGTATTGAAAGGCAGAGCTAAACGCATCACCAAACAACCCAAGAACTTCCAGGGTGCCTAGAGGATGCAATTGCCTGCTGCTCTGCCTTGTCATCAGCATGGATGGAGCTCTTGCTGTGCAGGACAACCTGTAAGCTAGCAGTGATGTTAGTCAACCCTGCACACTTGGTTTTTAATAGCCTGTTATCTATGTGCTAAGATCACCAGCACCTCAAAGGAGTAAGGCTGCAACAAGTCTAGGCACAGTGGTGATCTCTGTGGGGTTGCAGCCTTCACGCATGCAGCTGACAGGAAAGGGAAAACACATCTCTGTCTGTGTGCCTGCAGCTAGCATCCGCTATCTCCGAGGGGCAGAGCTGGCTGTCATGCAAGTGAGCAGCAATCAACAGATCTGCGCCCAGTTTGAATTTCAGAACAACTTGCCTCTTCAGGTCCGTCCAGATGGAGGCCGGGTGAGTGCTAGGAGCCCTGAACTACCATGGGTTTGGTTCTGCTTTTCCTATCTTATAGCAAGGCTACCTTTTATTTTTGTTGGGTTTTTTTTCCCCTCTTTATGTACAGACTGTTTAGTTAGAAGAGTTGGCATAACAATCAAGATATTAGATCTGAGGTCTGGTGTCATACCCATTTTGTTCTGTGCCTGCATGTATCCATCTACGGGCTGCTCTACGTAGTTGGTTTCCCTTTCACTTTTACTGTTCTCTGAGTTTAAGTACCGTCTCTCGCTACCTACCATGTGTTGCTGTCCTGGATAATGCTTAAAGCAAACAGTTGGAGTTTTTGCATTCTGCTTGGCCATTGAGAAACAGCCTCCTTTCTAACTCTGCCTTTCTTTGTAATTCAAGTTCTCTCTTGTATTCTCTGAGAAGTCACGAGACTTTTGTATCAACTCAGAGATTCCCAGTAAATAATTTTTTTTCCTTTAATCCCAAACATAAGAATTTGAAATAGACCAGAGAACTGATATATTTAATGATTTAATGCATATAAGTTGTTTTCTACTGTCAAGCTTTAGAAAAAAGTTCATGTAAGACAACAGAATTGGACAGGACCAGTTAATTTCAGTTTCTTAATAGCACAGCAGTCTCATTTTGACCGTGTTTGGTTTTCAGTGGAATTTCACTTTTAACCGCTTTGAGGTGGAACCTGGCCAGACTTACCAAGTGACTGTCTACCACCTACCCAAACTGAGTGTAAAGGGAGACTACAATTGCAAGTCCAAGTCTCTCACAATGCCTGGTAAGAGATGCTCTATTTTCCTTAGGCTTTGAAGTTAGGACTCTGTTTTCTAGCTAAGGGACCTGTTTTATTGTGTTGTTTTGTTTGGGTTTTTTGATTTTTTTTCCCCAGCTAGGCCCATGAATTGTGAGCAAGTTTGCTAATAAAGTAATAATATTTTTCAGCACCAGTGCAGCTGTGTTATACAGAGAAATGGGGAATCACCATGTGAGACAGTCTACCTGAGGGGAGGAAAATAAAAAAGGAGAAGCCAGAGTGAAGAGGGAGCTGCCCAGAGTCACCTGTCTTCATCAGAGCTGATGATGCAATGGGAGTGGGGCCTGGATCAGCTCAGCAGTGTTACACATACAAAGGCAGCCCCTCGGGGGAGCATGAGTGACCAGGAGTGTGCTGGCTGGATGGGCAAACAGAAAGGGCATGGCACAGCAGTTTGAGGCAGGGTGTGCAGAGAAGGCAGAAGGCAGACTACTTTCTTCTTGTCTGGGAACACGATGGTGCAGCACTCTACTGAAACAAACAAGGTGACCACCTGCCACAACAGTCAGGCTGAGGCAGAAACCCAGACAGAGGGGCCACAACCTTTCTGGGCTGATATGTGCATCCAGATGAAGCACCTGAGAGGAGACGGAGCTGCCTACACCTTCATAGCATTCAAGACTCAAGTTCCTCAAGGGCCTCAGGAAAGAGGAGGGTGTCATGGGTGCAAACCTGCCCAGCTTGGTGAACATTCTGAGCAGGTGGTTGGGCTGTGAGAGGAAATCACTGGGCTGATAAGTATTCAGCAATTAGAGAGAGGTTGATGCTATCATGCAGTGACATGGGCAGACCAGCAGCACTGTCTTAAGTCCCAGCAAGGGGAAAAAGATTAGCAGGCTTCTAACCCCTTGGAGACAGAGGGCAAAAACATGGAGGATGAGGGAGACTGGACCCTTGTTGCTGTTTAGAGCAGGAGGAGGAGCCTTCCCCTGAAATTCCCCTAACTAATAGATAAGCAGATACACAGCTCTTAGAATAGAAGAAGAGGGTGTGGATAGTCAATCCACAGCCTATCAAATTTTAGGCACGTGAACTTTGATTTCAAAGGTACAGTTTGATATGATTTACCAATAAATTTGATAGAACTGAATGCTTGATCCTTTCTTCTGTATAGGAACTTTTTCCTATGACTAAGAACTTGTTTTCCCTGAAGATGGGGAACATCTGCAGCACTCTCTGGTTGCACTACCTACTTTATAAATGCATTCTATACGTTGTTTAAAAACTGGTTGATAAATTTTTCCTCGCATATAGTTGACAATATGACTTTGCAGTTAGAAGATACAATGGATGTGGTGTGTTAATCAGTGTGCGCTGGAAAAGGTGAGGGGGTACTCGGTTTTCAGCCATCCTATCCTTTATTGTATGTGGTCATATTGAGCCTTTCTGGTTTTATCCTCTTCTGTTCCTCAGAAATCTAATGCATTGTGTCAAGGTCAGCAGCTGCAGGGAGCTTTGCTGATTAGAGCATGCCTGTGAATTACAGGGGCCTGAACTTGAAAGTTGGAAACTTAAGAGCTGTAATTTTTTCTTTCAACTGTTTAAGCAAGCAGTTGTAGGGAGTTCTTTTTGTTTGTGTCCAAGCCTTGGAGGAGGGCTATAGTTTAAGCTGAGAACTGTAAATTCCACATTGCTAAATGTTGAATGTGTAACTCTGTATCTGTATTCAAAAAAGGTCCCAAAGAGCAGGGCCAGTCTGCTAAATTAAGCTCACAGAATTATAAACGTGGAAGAGGATTTGGGTTGCAAAGAAGACACCAACCTCCTAATTTTCCTTTGACAGAATTCTTTATAGGGAAGTTATGGCTGTGATACTTCCAGTCCAAGGATCAATATGAAGCTTTAATTCTACTATGACTCCCTCTGTACCAGTCATCTCTAAGTAGGGGCTGTCAAGTAACACTGTCATTATAAATACTATATGTTTTTAGTCTTTTCTTGTTAGCACCTCTATAATGAAAAAAACAGCATCAGAGGAATCACTCATTTATACACTGCAAACTGATGTTTCTCCTGTTGAAATTTGCTGCTGCTTTGGAGCACAGATCTTCTTATCAAGTTACGTCTCTGGCTTCTGCTAAGAAAATGGGTATTTCGTCTAAACCGCAGCATGGTGTTTCTGACTGGTCACTGATGGTCTGTCTGTCTTGCAGACTGCAAGGACCCTCTGATGAAAAGAACCACCCCATGTATAAAGACAGGTAGGAATATGTCAGAGGCATGGATGTCCTGTTGAAATGCTTTTGATGTTTGAGAAATTTAAGAATATCTGCACTACTTCCAGGCAGCCTGTGGGAGCCCAGGATCCAAGCTAAAAGTCTAGATGATATAACTCTGCTGGTGAGCTTTAACCCATGGAAGGAACCAACCCGATACCAAATTCATGTGACCAGCTTCCTGAATGAGAGGAAATGTAAAATGATCACACATGACGTCACAGAGGTAATTACCTTCCTAAATGATATCAATTATATCTTCTGTGGTAGTTTAGACAAATGTTTCTTTAACAGTTGTTAAAGGAGTTGGAGCCAAGATGCAGGAGATGTAACGAATGCACTTGCACAACAATTTCGAAGTTCTTTTCAGTTTATTATCTTGCCTTTGGAAAAGAGAAATTTCTGTCAGGAATCTGGTGGATAAAAGACCAAAAAGAGGTTCTCAAAGATTTGTTTTTTAATGCATGAGGTGTGTAAGCACCTGCAGTGGAAATGGAATTTTGACCTGTGACTCTTCAGCCCTTTTTCCCTTTGTCAAGCTAGCACCTGGGAGTTAAGACTAAATACATTAACCAAAACCAAGGTACAGAGCTTTGATAAATGACTGAAATAGTTCATTAAAAGTGATGTATGGGGAGAGCTGGTGGTTTGATCAGTTGTTTTTTGTTTCGCTGGGTTTTTTTGTGGTGTGTTTTGTTGGTTTTTTTTTTTAAGAACAAGACGCTTGTATGTAACAGGTGTTTCAATTAAGCTGTCAATCAGTTCCTCAGGGTCTTGTGACCTATGTGCTTGAGAAGCACAAAGCCGATGCAGAATGCCTTTTGACATAAGAAACCTCCCGTTTCAGGCATCTGAGGGAAGAGAGGTACTGAATATTTGTTACCAGTCCCCACCCTTCCTGGGGGGAGGGCAGGTTGCTTAATTGTTTCATTTCTTCCATACTTGAAGTTTTCATATTCCATGTACCGATGCGTGCCATGTTATTACAGCAGGTACAGCTGTGTGCACACCTTCCTGACAGAGATTAATAAACCTCACTTGGGAGTTTATCTTTGCTGAGTACTGTAAAGAACATATTTACATTATTATTAAATCAATGAATTCTTGACAAAGGACAAACTTGTCTGCTGTAGTGTCAGGGGTGGCAGTGTTGACAGCTTTTTTTAATTAAACACAAGGAACCGTGTTAATTAAACATTTACACATTAAATAACTTAAGCTTAAGTTAACAATGTTAATATCTTACCGTTTCTTAACATATTTGAAGTTATGCAACGTACAGATTTGTTTCCTGTGACTTGTGCAACCTTAGTGTGCTGTCTTAATAGCGTTACTATGTCAGTCACATATGATGGTGGCCAGACCTCTTATAACAGTAATTAGGAATCTCTGTGTCTTTGTAATGCTCTGTATTCTCTGCTCAGATTCTTTTCTTTTTTTTCCTTCTTTCATTTTCAGTTTTATTCTTCTGTCCATTAACTCATATCTGACTTTTTGCAGGGTGAACTGCAACCACAAGCAAATGTCACAATCAAAATGGAGAAGAACTTGAGAGCTTGCTGCAACTACAAAGTACAGGTATGATCTCACTGCTGTCTCTGTGTCATTCCTTCCTCAATAAGGCAATGTGCAACTTAAGAACGCTGTATTTTTTGCATTGTGTTTTGTTCTGAGCTATTACCTACATCAGGGAAATGACTGTGGCAGAAAGAATATTTTATAAAGGTCTTCTTTGGAGACAGTGGCTTTTCCTTAGTGTAGAGTTGCCAAGTCAGAGTCTGAAATGGGAATGACAGGTGCACAACCGCAGAAGCTCCCTGCCTTGTTAATTCATAGTGAACAATGTAAGAATTCTTGGTTAATCTTTTTCAGAAGGGAAGTGGGAATTCTGTCTCTCTGTGGTAAAGAAGAAGGAGTGTAAGGGCAGATGGGAAAGTCAAGCTGGAACAGAACTGCTTTTAAGAATAGCTTTTTGTTTTCTGAATTTATTTTGCCTGCAGATTCAGCCGTTCTTTGCTATCTGTGGTACAGACTGTCTGAGGCACTCTACTTTCATCCCATGTTCACCAGCTCCAAGTGAGATTTCCATTTCTCTAAATTAGTTTCTCAATACTTTGTATGGATGAGAGCTAAATTTTAACGTAACTCTTGTCTTTTGCAGGTGTGGGCCCATCAGGTAAGGCCTCCTAATACCCTGAATCATCTCTTACTTCTTTCACTGTCATATCGAATAACAAATGATCCTCCCTGACCTAATGGCTGGGAGTGTCTCATTGTACCACTTGGTTCAGAATGAATTGCATTGCAGTTACTTCAGAGCTTTAAGAAAGCCAAGTATTTGTATGCAGCATAAACCTTAGAGAGTGCTTTTTTTTTGAGATGCTCGCCTAAAATTCCTTGAGAAACACTTTTGACAAGAAGAGTCTTAATATAAAATGCTTTCTGTCACTTTGTCTAAAGGTTGTTTTTTTAATTGCATAATATTAAGCAGCTTTTAGAGAGAATAGCTTGCATATGTTCATTTCTGCGGATGTCAAGAAAAATCATGTGCATAATGATGTGACATCCTTTTTTGGCTCCAGTGACATCTGATTTAATAAAAAAAAAACACCTGTAGTTTGAAAAAAGCTCCTCACCCAAATTAGGATAAAAAAAGACACTTTTTTTTAAGATGTATTGCTGCAAAACAGGCAGGACGTGGGCTGTGTACCTGTCAAAGCTGGGTAAACATTTCTGTGTCAAGAGAAGGATTATTGGTCTGTGTTTTCGATGTGTTGCACATACAGTTCTTTGTGGAACACGTTTGGTGCAAAACAGCATTGTGAAAGCAGGATGTCATTGTGATGAATGACTGTGGTGTGGCCTGTTGTAGGAGGGAAGTACTGGATTACCTGTAGTTTTGGGTAAAACTCTCCCTTGGTCACTGCTGCTCAGCAAACTTCTGTTCCCAAGTGAAGCTCCACATCTGTGTAAATAATGTCTGCGTGCTTTTCTTGTACCACAGATGATATGATGATATGGGTGTACTGGTGTATCACTGGGATCTGTGTGTTACTGGTGGGATCAGTCATAGCAGGTGTCATTTGTATGACCAAAAAACGAGCAGGTAAGACTCATAGTAGAAACAACTCAACTAGAAACAAAAGACTTGATGCTAAAACTACTTTTCCTACTTCTGTAATTATTTCTGTTTCCTTTCTTCCCATTCTGATGTACTGCCTCTAAAATCATGTGTATGTAAATACTTTCTTCTGATCTACATCATGGGATTTGTGTGATCTTATACTATCCACCTGCTTAAATAAAGTGTTCAATGGATTATGTTGTCTGGTACTCCATTTTCATATAGATCTTCAGAGCTCTTGAAGGGAAGAAGAAACTCCATACTTCATCCCTTTGATTCCTGCAGATTGATACAGATACCCTTTCCATTTTTTTCTCCTCCTATTTAGGCAAGAGTTTTACAAGGGCAGAAGCTTCCCATTTGTCCAGACCATAGTCTTCTGTTCCCCTCAGAGTCTCTGCAAAATTAATTTTCATACTTTTTTGAGTTCTGTACCCCTCAAATCAGAGTAAGATGGAGAAAATTGGTTTTGTGTGCGTCTCTTCTCCTCTCCAATGAGAAATGTAGTGAAGTAGCAAAATTGGCTGCTGCAAGTCTTCGTTCATTTAGTATATTTCATATTAGACTTCTTCCTTGTGCCATCTTTATATCCCACCCCTTGCAGTTAAAGATATTTGAATGTGGCCTTTGGAAGGGGTTGTCATTTTAAGGGGTTAATTTTATTTCTTACTTTCAAGCCTTACAGTGACTTTCTCTTTCTTCCAGGACACCAGCGAGGAAAGTGCAGTCACTCTGATTTGCAAACTGGTAAGCTGTGCTGCCAAATACCTGTTAATGTATTCTGGAAGTCTCACATAACTGTTCAGAAAGGGGCTCTCCTGTGCTCTGCTCCTCTGTAGGTGCTTCTCAAAACCAAAACAGGGCCTTGGGATCTTCCTTTGTAGTCAAAAGACACTTTGTAATAACAAGTAGCATCAGACAGAATACACAAGTTGGAGTGCCATCTCTGGTAGATGGGAGATAATTGTTTTGTCAAGTGAGTGACCCAGCTGAGGCTGTACTGGCAAAAGAATCTTTGATCATCTAAGCAGTAGCAGCAGGAGTTTGTTCTGAGGTGCACTGAGCTCTCCTGCAAGGAATGTAGCTACATTTGCAAACCTCTTGAAGCCCATGTGTTTTACTCTTGTGTGATGAAATTCCATGAACTACCCAAGCAACAGTACAAGTCACAGCTCCACTGTCAGGACTTTAACATTGTTGCAGTAGTAAATGTTGTCTCTGTACATTGCCAAAAATAGCTTCAGAACTGGTAATTAGTATAACCTTTTGTTAATGTTCTCCTATGTTGATTGCTTCTGGTTTGCATCATTATGATTTCAGGAATGTGGTTGAGATTAATATTTCTGTCTTTCAGCAGTACCACCTACCGACCTTCCTCTACCACCCTTAAAGCCCCGGAAGGTTTGGATTGTATACTCTGCCGACCACCTGCTCTACGTGGATGTGGTGCTGAAGTTTGCTGAGTTTCTGATGACTGTCTGTGGCACTGCTGTAGCCTTAGATCTGCTAGAAGATCATCAGATCTCGGAGTTAGGGCCGTTACCCTGGCTCACTCGACAGAAGAAGGAAATGGAAGAACTATCTTCAAAGATCATAATCTTATGCTCACGAGGCACCCAGGCCAAGTGGCAAGCCATGCTTGGGAGTGCACCTGTTTGTCTCAAGCAAGATCAGCAAAAGCCAACTGGAGACCTGTTCACCCCAGCCCTGAATTTGATCCTGCCGGATTTCAAGAAGCCAGCCTGTTTTGGAATGTATATAGTCTGCTATTTCAATGGGATAAGTAGTGAGAAAGATATTCCTGATCTGTTCAATGTCACATCCAGGTATCAACTGATGGACAAGTTTGAGGATATTTATTTTCGGATTCAGGACTTGGAGAAGTTTGAGCCTGGGCGCATCCATCGAATCCAGGAAATCACAGCTGAAAACTACATTGATACCCCTAGTGGGAGGAAGTTGAAAGAGGCAATTCAGAAGTTCAGAAGCTGGCAGACAGAGCACCCAAACTGGTTTGAGGCTGAAAGCATCGGCCTGGATAATGTTGAAGAGTTGCAGTCCCTAAATGTAGAGAGCCAGGTGGATTCGTTGCTAAGTGAACCAGGTGGAATTGTGAAACACCAGCTGCACCTACGAGAACCTGACCCTAACTGCTGTTATGTTGTCAATCTCCACATTTGTGAAGGTGAGAATAGAGGGTGTAAACTACAGCCTCAGCTTAATCTCTGTGGAGATCCAGCTTCTCAGACTCTGATCGATCCTATGGATGAGGCTGCTCCAGTTCAGATAGTAGAGCCAGTCTCTCCCATGGAAGACAAAAATATATTTGGCCATCATGTGCTGAGTAATGAGGACTGCATGGAAGGAGTTCCTCTTCTGGAGACAAGTTTTCCAATGAGGAATAACGTCATCCTCCATGATGACTATGATGTTTCAGCAATAGATGACCAAAGTCCTGCAAACCTCTCAGGGGAACTTAGGCACAATCTGAATGGATTTATGTACTCTCTTTATCAGCAGAGTGTCATTCCTTCAGATCCATGTTTCTGCCAAGAGGAGGCTGACAGGCAGCACCAGTTGATCTTTGAAGACCAGTGCAAAGACCAAAGACAGTCAGTACAGTCAGACCAGGGTTACATCTCTAGATGTTCTCCTTTGCCTCCTGATGACCCTGTGGAAGAGGAGGAAGAGGATCAGGAGAATCAGGTGGTTTGTCATGAACTCTCTCCAGAGATCTTGAACAGTCTAAAGAGCCTCCAGCAGCAGCTTTTTTTCCAGGACATTCAACAGAGCTCTGAGTCGGGGTATCCAGCAGAGCTGGTGAACATGAGCCCATCTTCAGAGGACTGTTAGGCTTTATCTGGGACCTGCTCCATCTGAAATACGCAGATGGAAGCTGGCACCACATCCAGCACTGAAACTGTGTTTCCAACACCATCCTTCTCCTTGTATTACATGAGACTAATTGGTGGGATCTTCCTGTCTGCTGCAGGGAGGCGGGATTGCCCAGCAGTTGATTAACATCTCTGCTTCTGATCTCTGTATGGGAGAGAAGCAACAAATACTAGTCATCACTGTGACAGAACAAGCAGTAGTTCTGCTCCCGGGGGACGTGTATTATATTGAGTCCTCACTGCAGAAAAATTACCTTGGTTCACCCACCTGTGCCTTCAAAACTCCCTCCAAATGTAATGGTTTTATTGCACTAGATAGAAAGCAAGATCAAGAATCAGACTGTAGAATTAGATAGCATGACAAACTTTGCATTGCCAGTTTGGGTTTGGTTTTTTTAATATATATATATTTTTAATAATGTGTTAAAGATGTGTGCCTTAAACTTCAGCTAGATTAAGACTGTCTTTACATAATCACATAATAGTTTAGGTTGGGCCAGATAAACTGCAGAGGTCCAACACCTCTGCTCAAGCAAGGCAACCTACAATAGATTGTCCAGGCCCATGTTCATGTCGCTTTTGATTATCTCCAAGCAGAGAGACTGCACAACCTCTCTGGGCAAACCCTGTACATTATCAGCTGCACAGAAAAAAAGCACTTCCTGATGTTCAAAAGGAAACTATTTGTGCCTGTTGCCTCATGACCTGTCACTGGGTACCAGTGAAAGGAGCCTGTCTCTGCCCTCTTTTGTACTCTCCCTTTATGTACATAATACCTACAAGAGGGAATGTCCTCAAGTTGTGCCAGGGGAGGTTCAGATTGGATATTAGGGAAAGTTCTTCTCAGAAAGAGTGGTGAGGGTTTAGAACAGGCTGCCTTGGGAAGTGGTGGGGTCACTATCCCTGGAGGCAGTCAAGAAATGTGTAAATGTGGTACTAAGGAACAGGGTTGGTGGTAGGTGGATGTTTGGACTAGGTGACCTTAGAGGTCTTTTCCAACCTTAACAATTCTATCATTCTACGTAGAAAAGATGGCTCCTGACCTTTCTCTAGGCTCAACAGTGCCAACACTCAGCCTGTCATTGTACGAGAGATGATGTAGTCCCCTAACCATCTTTGTGGCCCTTCATTGGACTCTATCCAGTATGTCCATGTCTCTTGTGTACTGAGGAGCTCAGCAGTGGACATAGTACTCAAGGCATGTCTTCACCAGAGTTGATTAGAGGAAAAGCTTTACCTGCTGGAAGTGCTTTGCCTAATGCAGCCCAGGATACATTCAGTCTAATTTGCAGCAAGAGCGCATTGCTGGCTCATGCTTATCTCAGTGTCCTATAGGATTCCCATGTCCTTTTCCACAAAGGGCACCCAGCCTGTTCTGCTGCTTGGGGTTGTTACTCTCAAGGTGCAGGGATTTGCACTTTGTGTTTAACCATGTGCCTGGGAATGGTTTCAGGATGAACTGTTCCATGAATTCCCAGGGATCAAGGCGAGGCTGACCAGTCTACAGCTGCATGAGTCTTCCTTTTTGTTGTTCTTGCAGATAGGGCATTTGATGTTCTCCTGTCTTTAGGCTCTTCTCCCAGTTGCCATGATCAGTCAAAGATTATCAATTACTTCTTCCAGCTCCCTCAGCATTCCTGGATGGATCCCATCAGAGATGGAATGACCACGTTTATGAATATCCAGTTTGCTGATGTATTCCCTGACTTTATCCTGAGCAAAAATGAGCGTGAGATATTCCTTGTGTGAATACAGACACAAGCAAAGGTTATTTCAGGCTAACCATCGTGAAAACACCCTAATAAGAGGTTATGGGGTTGATCCTTCCATAGCAGTGATGCTGTCAATTTCAAGACTGAGCTGGATGCACTAGGAAGACTTATTCCGTGCCACTGATCCTCTACTGGCCAACGTAGCATTGACTGAGTAGAAAACTAGTTGGAGCTGGTACTTACTGTAGGTATTGTCACAGTTTCTGCAGTCCAACTAGTTGGTTACTGTTCATGAGATACAAGCACCTCCAAGCCTTTCTACTTAATGTTCAGGCAAGCTTGTCATCTTCCTATCCTTTTAAGTTTACTTGTCAAGAAATTTTGAGATCATTTTATTTTGGCTTTTTAAAAGTCTGATATCTCAGAAGATAATCTTCTCTTTTGACTTGCAACCAATGTTTTATTATGTATATTTTATACTTTTGTTTGTGAATTGTTTTGTTGGTTTTTTTTTCCCTTAAATTAAAAAGAGGAACACTTTTGGATATATTTACTTAAATACTTGTATGTCCTCAACTTTTGCCTAACTCATTAGATAAGGATTTCTTCTGGCAAAACAGAGACAGAACCAGATCAGCTGGCAAGCACCAAAACATGCTCTCAAGGCACTGATGGATACATCTGGGGACCTTCATATGTGTGGGAAGAGCATGTACCTTCCAAATGGATGTTACAGAAGTTGAATGCATGTCATTTCTATGTGGGGCCTGGACAGTGAGGCAGAGCTATTAAGAACACTGGCTGTCGCTACAGCAAAATGCTCAGGAACACTGAGCACTGCATGCAACCAAACTCAAGACATTATTGCTCTACAACTCCCTAAAAGGAGGTAGTAGTGGCAAGGTGGGGGTCAGCCTCTTCTCCCAGGTAACAGAGAGAGGTAATGGCCTCAAGTTGTATCAGTGGATGTTCAGGTTGGATATTAGGAAACATTTCTTCTCAGGAGTGGTGAGGCATTGGAAGAGGCTGCCCAGGATGGTGATGTCCCTGGAGGTGGGTCAAGAACCATGTGGATGTGGCACTGAGGGACATGGTATAGTGGAAATGGTGGTGATAGGCTGACGGTTGGGCTGGATGATCTTAGAGGTCTTTTCCAGCCTTTCTTATTCTATGAACATTGGTGCCACCTTCATGTCCTTGTCTGTGCAGGACCTAATCCATTGGGAGCTAAGCAAGCTCTAGCTGTGAGCTCAGAGTTTCTCCAATGGGAACTCGCATCTCAGATTACACGAATAATTGCCGTCTTGCTGATCCCAGCTTTTAAAATTTCTTTTATCTTACAGTAATTAGCATTTAAATGATATGGCTTTTTTTTCCCCTCATGAGCTCTTTTCAAGTGGTATACACTTCTGTGAATCATTTAAGTAGGAAGCTCAGAAGTGTCATCTGGATTTTTTATGTCTTCATTATTCCCTTTTCAAGTAGTCCCCTTGGTGTTGCAGCTTTTAGAATTCACTTTCACTTACAGGAAGTTTGTTTGAGGGGAAAAAATCCAGACGCTATTTTAGCAACCCAATGTGAGGAGAAGCAAGTAACACTAATGCATCTGTTGGTCCCCAAACACACAACTAAAGAGCTCAGCAAGACTCAAAGGAGGACAGAATCAGTCACAAGTTTCTAATTTTATTTTAACAATCTTGCTTTTTAAAAAATACAGCTTCTGATTAATGCCAGGGGGATGCCAAGTGTCCACTGGCCACAGGCCTCATCTCTCACTTCACTTTCACATCCTGGGAATGGTCTCTCTTTTATGAGGAGAGCAACAGAATGCTAAATAGCTGGGCTCTCCTACAAACCTTGTAACAGGACCCCAAGGGATGTATGTTTTCATATGGCACAACTTGATATTGCAAAGTATTATCGACCTGAACCAGTAATTAATATTGGGCATGAGATAGTAGGCGTGCAAGGTGTGTTGGGTGAGGTACTGTTTGCTCTTGGACAGCACCACTGTCCCTTTCTTCTGCGGATGGATCTGTTATGCAGCAGAAGGGTCTAAATGGACATGAGAGCTCAATTAACAAAGAAAAGGGAGTTGAAAAGGTGGGGTGAGCTTATGAATGAGACACTGCAGAGCTTTAATTGCTTCTTCATAGTTAGTAATTGGAGGGCAGCTCCAATTGAGGGATTTGATGCAACAGCAGCATCATTTTGTGGTGTCGTCTGCCCCAGGTAGTGACTGCGTAAGGGGACAAGTTTGAACTGTAATTTCAATGTAGTCAAAGGCTTGAAAATTCCATGGCTACTTCAGTTTCCAATGTGCCATTTTCTCACTAAAGTCTTAGCTGGAAAAAGGCACTCGCTATTGAAAGAGCAGCTGTGAGGGAATACTGAATAAGTAAGATGCATTAATTCTGCTGTGATTCTTCCGGTGTCTCAGCTATGCTTATGCCTGCATGCATTAGGGATGTTCTACTCATTTTGGTGCTGTGGTGAACCACGCCATAAGGAGCAGCAAAACAGAGCTGAGGATGAATAGCTTTTGCTTCCTTCCCTGTATTTTTGGCACATATCATTTGCTTTTGACTGAAGCATGGAGGACTCCTAGGTGCAAGTATCTTCTCATTCTCCCTAAGCAGTATTGCAGCTCTTTCTGAGCTTTAACTATCCATTTAATGCTTGAAAAGGCAGGTGCAAAGAAACAAGTATCTGCACGACCCCAACAGACCTGCGACTGCAGCCCTTTGGCCAGGACAGTAGCATCCCCTAGACACAGCTCACATCACATAGGAAAAGTTCACAGTACTTAGTTTTACAATCACGGTCACTCACAGCACCAGGATTGTCCAGACAAAAAAAAAGGAATTACTGAAGAGAAGGCCACTGGCCAAAATTCACACAAGTGCCCACCTGAGGTCTCAGGTTAAAAATAAAGCACTGGTGGGAAAGTGAAGCCGAGTCTGTGCTGGCTCTGTTTGGCAGGGGGAGAGCAGCGGGTCTCCCCTCCCAGCTCAGAGCAGAGCAGCGCTGTAGCCCCGTTGTTTATGTACCCTGGAGGCCTGTTGGCCATCTGAGGGCACGCAGTTCTGCTGGGGGGAGCTGGAAGTTGGCACTGCTGTAAACATGTCCACTGGAGCGGGCCCTGCTGTGTGAACGGCTGGAGGCCGGAGCCCTGGAAGAGGTGGGTGTGGGCAGGACTGGGCCGGGCCTGCGTCCTGCTGCTGGCTCTGTGGAGGAGGCGCTGGGCTCTTGTGACTGCTGCAGTCAGGACAGCTTGAAAAAGGCTCTGAACAGGGAGCCAATAACAGCAGCCTTGGCCAGGGAGCAAAATAGAGGCCTGTAGGTGGCAAAGGTATTCTTCCAAGCATGGCCTCTGTGCTCCTGCTTCGGTGAAGCCAGTCTGGGGAGCGGCTGGAGCCAGGCTGAAGAGCAGGCCGCAACCCACCCCACGCATGCATGGAGCTTAATATCAAAGATAACTGTGTTTCTATGAGACTGTAAGTACAACTAACCGCTCCCCTACCACCCTTAACCACACACACCTGGAGCACAGGCCCCAGGCAGCACAACAGCTGTCATTTGGGAGCTGCCCTGCTGCTCTCTCAAGCAGATGTGGGAAGAGGTCAGGGGGGACCTTTCCAGCCCTCCCACCCTACATGAAGGGAGTCCCTACACTGTATAAAGGAAAACCAACACTGATCCCACAAACATGCATATTCACAGAGAAACGAGCGCCCCAGCAAGCGGGCGCTGCTGTGTGAAGCCAGCAGGAGGCTGCCTAAACCCTGTTCTCACCAGAAGTCAGTGTCTCGGTGGGAGCGATCCCCCGGACAATGTCCATTTTGGATTCATTTGTTTCTTTAGCGTGCGAAGTCAACGTAAGATGCCAAAGGTTGAAGCACAGAGGTAGACATTTACAGCTCGGAGGAAGTGGCTTCAAGGCTTGAAATGTGCAGATGGCCGGTGTGCTTCCAGGCGTTCCCCAGCTGCTCCTCCCCAACCTTCCCAGCTCTGCTGGGTCATAGGGATGGCTTTGTGAGACCGGTGGAAACCAAGAGTGCTTGTTCTTGTCCTGCACGCACCAAGAAGGCACATCTCTGCTGCTCAGGCCCCTCTCGCATCTCATGGCTGGTCAACAGTTGTTCCTGAAGGAGTGGGGAGTGTACGGTCCCTGTTGGTTAGGGGAAGAAAAGAAAATCAAACCTTTATGGTCACAAAGCAACACAATGTCTTGGTGGGGAGTGGAGGGGAAAGAGTGGGATCCTCCAGGCAGTGTGGGGAGGCAAAAACACTGGAAGAGGACCCATGGTGAGGGGCAGATGTGTTTTCCAGGGGTGAAACGTTGGCCATGGGCTCCGGCAGGTAGGAGGGTTCACATCATGCTTCTGCTGAGGGCCCTGTCTATAGGACAGGGAGGGCAGCAGGAGTCCGGCGGGGTGTCCATGTCCCTTCCCACGCTTGGCCACAGCAGAGGGAACCTGAGCAGAAACACAGAGAGACTGGCGGAGCTCGGCAGGCTCAGCCCTGAGCAGTGACGGCCAGCGCATTGACATAACCATGGGGGCCCACGTCGACGTCGGACAGCCCGTGGCCCAGCGGGGCGGCGGCGGGGGGCCCGGCAGCAGAGCCGTACTTGGACGGTGGCAAGGTGGCAGTGGGGTGCAGGAGGCAGCAGGTCTCCAGGGCCTCCAGGCCACGGCAGGCAAGGAAGAAGAGGTTCTTCAGCATGAAGAGGGAGAGCGGCTGCTGGTAGCGCAGGAGCAGGAGGCAGCGCAGCGCCAGCAGCGGCGCGTCCAGCAGCCCGGCGGGCAGCAGCAGGTGAAGGGTGAGACGTGCGGCTCCGGGCGGGCGGGCGGCGCTGAGCTCGTAGAGCCACAGCACCGGTGAGGCCAAGCAGAGGAAGTAGACGGCGATGAGGAGGTAGCGCAGCGGGGCGGGCAGCGGCGCGGGGCGGCTGGGCTGCAGCACCAGCTCCAGCAGGGAGAAGCTGTCGAGGAGGTCGAGGCAGGTGGCGAGGAAGGCGGCTGCGGCGCGGTGCTGCGGCGGAGGCTGCGGGGGCAGGAGCAGCTGCCCGGAGCCCTCGGCGCCGATGGCCCGCAGCAGGCAGTAGAGCAGCGGGGCGGAGAGCGCCAGGGTGATGCGGAAGCCGGTGGTGCCCAGCGGCAGGCGCAGCTCGATCAGCTCCAGGATGGAGGTGCCCAGGATGAGCGCCGCCTTGGGCGTGAAGGCGATGGAGTAGATGAGCCAGGCCAGGTGCGCGTAGGCGAAGTCGCCGCCTCGGGGGGGGCCGCCGGCCCCGCGCCCCCCGGCCCCGCGCCCTCCCGGGGGGCCGTGCAGCAGCAGCGGGTGCGGCGGCGGCGGACCGGGGGGCGGCGGGGGCCGCTCGCGGCGACGCGCCCGGCTGTTGCGGCAGAAGAAGATGCCCCAGCCGGCAGCCAGCACCAGGTCGGTGGCGATCCAGCTGCACCAGTACAGGTCGGTGACGGCGATCAGGTAGAGGTCCAGCAGCGCGCCCTGCCCCAGCAGCAGCACCAGGGACAGCGCCTGGAAGCCCCAGCGCCGCCCGCCCGCCGCCCCTCCGGGCCCCAGCAGCAGCCCCCCGGCCGCCGCCCCGCCGCCCGCCGCTCCGCCGCCCGCCGCCGCCGCCCCGTACAGCTCCGCAGCCGTCATCCCTCGGCCCGGGCTCCCTCCGCCGCCGCCGCCGCCTCCGCCGCTGCTGCTGCTGCTGCTGGGGAGCGGAGAGGCGGCGGCGGGCGGCGGGGCGGCGGGCGGCGGCACCAGCGGCTTGCTGATGCTGATGCTGTCCTCTTCCTCCTCCTCTTCTTCCTCCTCCTCCTCGGGGCTGCTGCGGGGGCTGCGAGGGCGGCGGGCCCGCGCCGAACCCGAGCTCGACCCCGAGCCCCGCCGGCTGCCGCCGCTGCTGGAGCTCCCCGGGAAGAGCGGCTGCCGGTCGGCGGCGTGCGGCGGTGGCGGCGGCGGCGGCGGCGGCGGCTGGAAGGAACCCGAGGAGGAGGAGACCGAGCGCTGGTTGGAGGCAGCGCGGTGCATGGTCCTCCCCGGCCCCCGAGCCGGCGCGCCGGGCCCGACGGCCGCGCCGCGGCCCCCCGACCCGCCCCCGGCCCGCCCCCGCTCCCCGCGCCGCCGCACCGGCACCGACAGCGGCACCGAGAAAGAGCCCGAGAGGCGGCGGGGCGCGGCGAGGGGGTCGGGGGCGGCGCCGAGCTGCAGCGCAGCGGCGGTGGGTGGGATGGGGGTGGGCGAGCCGAGAGCGGCTGTGCGCCGGGGGGGCAGGAGGGAACGGGGGAGGAAGCCCCGCTGCGGTGTAGCTCGGGAACGGAGCCTCGGGAGGGTCGTCGTCTGCCCACGCGTATGGCACAGCCCCGGCACTGGGCCCAGAAGAGCAGAAGGGCTTCCATGGCGCTGGACTCCCCCGGCCCCCCGGACTGACCGAGTGAAAGGCCGCAACTCGGGCACAGCCTAATGCCCAACACTGACCTGTGGCTCAACCTGGAGCTGAGTATTTGCTTTCACTCTGTCATAGGTCAGCTATGCTGGGTAGTGAGGGCTCTGCCCAGCCTGCCTTGCTGGGACAGTTGTTTCAGGTTGGTTCTTGGGAAGAATTTCTCCTCAGAAAGAGCGATACTACATTAGAAAAGCTGCCCAGGGAGGTGGTGGAGTTACTGTCCCTGGATGTGCTGAATTGACCCCAAATTGCTTGACTTCTGTGAGTAAATGCTCCTCAACGCATAGGGCTCAGTACTGGGGAACAACAGCAGGGACAGAACTCCAAGCTCTAAGATATCTGGAAGCATTGCGGCCTAGGGAGCAGAGTGTGGAGGTGGTACAGCCCGCAGGCCTTCCCCGAGGTCTCCCACACTGTTTGCTGTCCTGCAGCTGGGATGGGAACCTGTGTTTCCTTCTATACTCGCACTATTTCCCATTGTCGTGTGCCCTTGCCAAGATCTGTGCTTGCATCTACACTACTTGTGTGCCCTGCATTCCTCTAACTTACCTCAGGTAGGCAGGTGGGAAGGGAGACTTCAATAAGCAGGGGTGGATGGTACTGGGCACATGGGCTCCAGTGAGGCAAGTGAAGCCCAAACGAACGGGTGAGAATAAGAAAAGAGGGGTTTTTTTTGCCTGGAAGGAAGAGGAAATTGAGCCTGTATCTTAAAATGGGAATGAAGGGGAAAATGTCTTCTACCTGAGAAAGCACTGGAGATCCTCTTGTAGCGCGCTCTGGGATGGGATATGACAAGCTGATGCTTCCCATGTGATCTAGTTCTTTAATGTAATTGTGCAGCCCTTGCAAGCATTAGTACTTAACCATTACTGTTAAAACATTAAAAACCCACACTATAAATAGCTTCCACTCTTCAGCATCTCCAAAGCTACGTTTCAGGCTTCTATATACATTTATACATAGGTGTACATGTGTGTGTATGTATTTAAAGGCAAGCAGCAGACAACACAGTTCTGTGCAATAGAGAATGTAAGAAATGCTCCTGTTTCTAGTTTGTAGAAGTAGCGTGCCCTCAAAAATAACCCTGCTGGGGGAAAGAGGAGAATTTCTTGAGGGCAGAACGCAAGAGTAAACAAAATAATGACTCAGATGCTTGGGAGGAGGGAGGTGGTGGGGGGAGAAGGGACAAATATATGCCTGTGAGAACGACCAGAAGCTCAAACCCTAATCACACCCTGCAGTAAGCTGTCAGAAACTGGCAGCAGTGGGAGGGAAAGAGGCAAAGCTGATTTCAGCGAGTTTGAGCATAATCTGCTGTAACTGTGCTTCGAATGCCTTTTGTGTGGGAAGGGAAGGTTCTGGGATTGTCTAATGCAGGCTTTGTGCTGCACTTATTGAATCCATTTGGACATTCAGGATTGGAGTTACAGGTAAGCGCAGAGCAGGTTAGCACTTGGCCAGCACCAATATTCAAAGACTCGTCAGCCCAAAATGCTGAGTCTTTGTAACTGAACTGCTGATCCAGTAGTATGATATGGACAATACAGATACTCTTTGAAAGGTATAAAGGTGTAGCCATTTATTACTTTTAATCACATTTCAGTTCTAAGAGCATTTGATACCAGTATAAAATATAAAGATTTTTTTTCAGTCTTATCATAGTTAAGGGCTTGGGGAGTGAGGATTTGAGGGTTGCTCTTAGTATTTTGTGCTTAATTAGTCTTTTTTAGTATACAATGTGTTGGAACTGACCTTGAGGAACAATCTTAAAACCATCAAGGTAGTAGTTTTCACCTAGTAGGATCTGCCATTTTCCATTTGCTGCAGTGTGCAGAAGCTTTAACTCTTCTTCAGTATTGGTCTCCTTAACACTTGCTTTCTTCAAGAGGTAGAAGAGCATGGCCTTGTCCTTGTCAAACAGGATGAGTTCCTTAGATGATCACAAAGGGTTTAATGTAGTGCCAAGAAAGCTTCTAATGGTAAAGATGGCTCTCATACCTCCTCAGGCTTCTTCTTCTGCAATAGCAGATAAAGTTGGTGCTATCTAGTTTGTTGCTTCCCCACCCAGTAGAACTAATAATTACAAATGGTTGGTTAGGTCAAGTCACAACTAAATGCCTGCTCTGAAAGCACCTTTATACACGTGGCATCCTAAAATTGACTGCAAAGTATCAGTCAGGATATCACTTGGTGATTATCCCCCCCTCCTCCCTCTCCCGCTTTACAGTCAAAGTTACTGTTCATAGTCTCATCTGAGTATGGCAAACATAGAGCTTAAGGGGAATTACTGTTTGGTCCAATTAAAAGAATTGCTGGAGACGTATCCTGCAGGGTAGTTCCCTCAAGACAATCCGAGATTGATTTGATGAGCACAACAAAAGACAGCATTTGGTCCTGATAATCTTTTAGGGTGAAGGTATGAAAGAGGCCAGGCCGATACTCACACAACATACACACAGCGTGCTACAATTTATTTCAAAGAAAACCTCTTTTATTATTTTTTTAATGTGCTAATTCAAAGGAGCAGCTCTGGATCTGGGTTAAACTTGATTTGAATGCTAAAACAAACACATCTTGTGATTTCTTTGTACCATATATAATCACCCCAATACAGTGTACATGACAGAATTTGAAACATTACCCATCTATGGTGTGGGGGAGGGAAGGGTAGAAAGACACACCAGGATTAAGGCTGGAAGAAAGGGTACAGTAGTGTTGTGTGATTCCCTGAATGCCAGGTTAGTGGTTACATTTGCCCTGTGGAATAACAGAATTGTCCTCTCTGACCCCCATGTTATCGCATGACATAAAAGCTCTCTGCTTCAGATCCAAAATGAGGTCAGTCCCACCTTCAGTTCCCCCCCCGTTATTCTCAGCTGCCTGAGCTCACAACGTACTTCCCTTAGACTTGCCTAAAACCTCCCCATCTGTGGAAGATGGAGCTGTTAGGATCAGGTCTTCACTGTCTGTTGCATAAGGTAGTGCACCATATGAATATTAAAGGATCAGAACGAGTGAAGCCCCCTGTCCTTGCTTGGTCCATTGATTTGCACACAAGTATGCTTACCCCAAGCCAGAGCAACATGGCATCTGAAATACAATACATGAGATACAGGAAAGGATGCGTTCCAGCCACTCTTGCAGCTCATTCCAGGAAACTGCAATTCCAAGGAGAAAGGATTTGACTGAATTCTAGCAGTAACAGATGTCTGTGGATGAGCTGCCGATAAGCAAGGAGCCCGCTATGAGATTTATTCTAGGCTACTCCCCTCTGCTCAATTTCAACCCTCAAGTGAAGCATTTCTTGAATTCCTTATCACTGAAGTTCCTCCTACGCGCTTTAAAGACTCCCAGAGCACTGTTTTAACACTAACACGGTTCAAAAAAGATCTGGAGCTGAAAGCTAATTTGGAAGCCAAAGCTGATTCCCATCAGTCAGTTCTCCATCGCTGCTGTTCTAAAGGTAGAGATGCCTGCTCACTCTCTGTGCAAATGCAAACCTGTCCCTTTGCTGGACAGGGCCTCATCTCTGTTCCGTGGCTGAGGGACACTGAAGTTAGTTAATGAACGGGACTTGGGTCTCAAGTATCAGGCCTTGCACACTGGATCCATAGGGTGCCTGCAACACTGGAGATGCTCTGAAAGCTGTTTTATGCCAAGTCCTTTCCTGTATTTATCCTTCAGAGAACTCTAGGTGAGCCCTTGTTTTGTGCAAGTAGATGAAATGGACTTCTGCTTTTTGTTTTTATCCTTCCAGTGAAAGGCAAAGGATTCAAATCAAAGAGTGTTCCACTCTTAGAAGCAGACAAATTATTCTTGTTCTGATAAGACAAAGGAAAAGAATCCCAGCTAGTACTAAGAGAAGAAGAGGATCTTTCCTGTTACTGATTTCACAACAGGTAAATTGACCCAGGGAAGTATTTTTCTTGCTCCTATTCAGAAAACAAAACCTGGAGAAAAAAGCCATCTCTGCTTGGGTCTTTGACTGTGTACTCAAACCCATTCAGTCATAGAACCCAACAAAACAAGAAACAGTTTGACCTTCCTAGGAAGGTACATCAAGCTGTTGAAGCAGAATGTCAGTGCACAGGGATGCTGAGATTTTAACTAAGAACACAGAATATCTTGCTCATACCACGTGTGTGAAGCTGCCTGGTAAAGCAGGAAGAAGTGAAGTGGGGGCAGAGCAGACCTATTTCTGATCTCTGTGTGGTGCAGGCTGGATATAACTGGGAACACCGACTCTGTTGTGTTGGTTCCAAATGCTTTCCATTGCAAATGCAAACTGACTTATGCTTCTGAAATCACAGTGCTTCCTCTGGAATTACGACACCCCTTGCTAATTCAGTCTTTCACATGGAGTTCCCCATGTGAACTTGCTTGCTTAATTTCTTTGGATTGTCTAAGGAGACACGGGACTTGATCCAGATAGCCCAAGCTAGGAAAACAGGCAGTAGAAGATGCGTGTCAGTAGGGACATAGAGATGTTCCCAGACAGAAAAGTCCCAGGTGCTAATTCATGTTAAAGATACTCTATTTGCAAGCTACAGGAAGAGCAGGGAACAGGGATCAGACCATACGGGGGTATTCCTGAGTTGCAAACCAAACGTGGAAAGTGGAAGAAAGAAAGTGAAGGACAGATATACTTCTACTCTCAGAGATGAAGACTTGGAATGCGGGGCTAAGGCTTGACAATCTCTTTTCTCAGTCACTGCAGGCAAAGTAAGAAAAAGGCTGGGCTGTGATTTGTGTTGGCTGGCCCTTGCTCTCAGTGCCCCTTGTTTGGGAGCTGTGTCAGCTGGAGCAGGGCAATGTCCCTTGCATCAGCTGGGGTCAGGGTGAGTGCCACGACACCTTCCTGCTGTAACACTGAGTTCTGGCCAGGCACCTCTGGAAATGGAAACTCCGCAGTGATTTCTTCTGCTATTGAGAACAGGCTGATGGCTCCCTGGGCAGGATGCAAAAAGGCAGAAGTGCTCACAGAATGTTAAAGAGGGGGGAGGGAATAATGGCTTCCCATGAGGCCCTGCAGCAAGTTGTTCTGGCTACTGCTGCTTCCTTTGAGGGGCCCTGGCCCTCCATCACTGCTGGAGAGCTGCAAAATGGGACTTTGTTTCAGGCTGACATCAATGCAGTGGCAAATCCCCAAGGAAGCAGAATTTGTTAAAGTCCAAAGGCACTTATTCTTTATAAGGAGAATGGTAAGACTTAAAGCCTTCCCTTGGCAGAGGGCCACCACAACACAGTTTCTGGTGTGCTCTTGTCACACACTGGATGAATAGTACAGTGTATGAATGGTACACTGGCTGATGGCAGCTCCTTGCACAGGGAAGAGCTTCATCCTCAAAGATCGCTTGCCTGATCCTCATGCACAAAGGGTAGGAAAGAAAGGACTCTGGTGGCTGAACAAAACTGAGATTGCTGGGACAAGCCTTTCCCTTATGTCCCGTTTCTATTATGGCTCAAACTGTGATCACAGAAATTTAAGTTCACAATTAAATGCCTGCTGACAGGATGGTGGAAGATTATTAGCAAAAGTAATGGACTTTTAGTGCTGAAATGGGGAGACCTCTTCAGCGTTGACTAGATTAGATCAACCCAGGTCTCTCTCCATTCTTCCCCTCTGCCCTGACAGCAGTTCTTTAGGCACGCCTGTCTTTAACCCTAACTCCAGTTCTCCTTCTCAAAAGCAAGCTGCACAGCTTCATTCACATCCTGCACTATGTAAGATGCCTCCACGAGGCTGGGGTCAAAGCAGAAGTCCCGATGGCCGTGGAACACAGTCTCTGTGTTGCACTCTTCTGGCTTCCTGGAAACATCTGCATTGTGGCGGTAGACACCTGTGCAGACCAGAATCGACTCACAGCTCTCCACTGTAAGGCGGTCCTCAGTTTGGGGATTGGCTGCCTGTGGGATCCTCTTCACCCCAGCCTCGACCTGGTTCTGTTGAGCTGACTTGAGGTAGTTGTTGTAGAGGTTTGCCCCATAGACATCAGACATAGGATTGTCCCTGGATAAGGTCACAATATGAAACAGAAATGAAAAACCAGCCCAAACACTGATTTCTAGTTCTGGCAGTCTGGGATTCATGAAACACCAAGGGAGGAAAGAGTAAAAGACATCCCCCCAGATCAGACCAGTGACTCCACTTACTGGTGCATCTGGCACACGGTGATGGCCACGTGCTTCACTTGTATAATTTAGAAATCTCAATTGAAAAAAGAAAAAAAAAAAAACACCAAACAAACAATGCTGGAAAAAAAAAAAAGAAAGAAAAAAAAAAGCCCAGGCCCTGCACTTACAGCATTATGCACATTCTTAGGCAAGGAGAAAAAGAAAATATACAGTCTCATACCCAATTGCATATAGGCGTCGGATGGGAGCCTTCCAGCCGTGTTTCTCAGCCTGCTCTTTGATCAGGTATTCAGCATAGCGGTAGGTGACTGTGCTGGGTTTGCCAATCAAGGCCTCATACTTCAGCTCCCGGCCTGTCACCTTCTTGTAGATGTTCTCCAAGCAGAGAAGGAAAGTGCCGTGGCCAAACCTGCTCCAGAAAGGAGGCCGTCAGTATCCCCAGCCTCACCACTTGTGTGGCAAACACTCCTCAGTGAGGGGATCCTGGTACTGCCTGCTTTGGACATGCTGTATCTACCCACACACTCCTACACACGCAGTGATCTGGCTTTGGCTTCTTAAGATTTAGTCTTGATTTCCCACACAGTTTCCATGTTTCTGCTGCTAATTATGTTACAGTTAAGACTCTAACACTAAAAAATGTACTGTGTCAGGAGAGATCATCTGCAGGAGTGCTGTATAAATTATACTAAAATTAATACAAGTGCTTTTTACCTCGGCATTTTGGCTTCAGCCATCCATAGGAGATCCATGTTGCAGGCAAGGACAGGCAGATGGGGGTATGGTACACCTCCTGGCTCTGCCCCAGGCTTCCCATTGCTCAAGAGCACGTCAATAATAAGTTGCAGGCTTGTCTCCCACCTCACTGGCTCACCAAACAAAACCACCCCTGGAAGATTTAAAAGAGATGCTTGGAAATTGAAGGTATCCACATATAGGACCTGATGCCAAAAGCCACTCATGTCCAAAAGCACCCCCTGTTCCATATTGGAATGCCCTGGCTAATACAACTGCCTACAGAACACAGCTGGTACTTTGCTTCTATCAGCTTGTGTTTCATGTTACGTGAAGAAGGCATAGCTGCCTCCTGGTTGTACCCTCTGTGTAAGCTGCCTGGGGATACCGATGAGCTGACAGCACGTCATTAGCTCCCATCCCAGCTGGTCTGCCTTACTGCTATTTCTGCTTGCTGTTCTTACATAAACAAAGGCTGCTGCTTACCTTCTATAGTGGGGAAGCCAGTGGTTGGAGGAGGCTGCCAGAGAAAAAAAAAGTTAGGTTAGCAATGCAAAGTCTAATGCCATCTCCAAAACAAAACTAGAAACATAATCCCGTAAAGAACTGGGACAAGGCCACCTTGAATCCCGAGAAAGATTTCCCCTCCCAGCCCAGCCTGAATTGCACAGATCTTGTGCTCCCAGTTCTCAGCCCTGGAGATGCCAACCAACCCACTTACTGTGGTCACTGCAAGGACAAGCAGCACAACAGCGGCACAGCAAAGCAGGGAGAAAAGCTGCTGCCCTTCCAGCACGAGCCAACAGTGGAAGAGCACAGACACGCCAACTGCTCAATGCCAACTCTGGGCTCACCCTAAAGACGTCCACTAGCAGCCAGCTGCTGCTCCATCCCATGCTGTTTGCTGTAAGCAACACCTTGCCACCCCTTTAGACCATATGTCAGGAAATTACCAACTCCTTTGGCCTCCGGCTCTGATCCACCATGTCTAACAGGGGATACGCCTTCCTCAGCTCCTCTATGGTGACCACGTGCTTGAACCCCAGGCTATGTCAGTTCATCAAGGAAAGATATGAAGACTCATTAAGACTCTTTCTTGACTGGTTTTGTTTTCTGAATTCACTAGTAAGGGCATCTACAGGATTAGGAAATACGGGTCCTAGCAGCAGAGCAGTTACACATACATGGCAATGCATAATATTTTGGCTTTCAAACTGTAAGTCATGCTTCAACCTAAAGGTGACTCTGAAGCTTACCAACAAGAAAAAATAAATAAATAAAAACAAAAACAGGCCAATGTGGTTTCCTTTGTGATCAGGAAGCTTTGGAAGTAGGCAAAGAGAAGAAATGAGTCTAAGACAGATATGCTTCAGGAGCCCTTAAAGGCTGGCCCAGGTGTTGGTACCAGGTGGATCTTAACCTCCTTGCAGATATGGGCTATGTCAGACCTTGTCATGCCCTCAGCAAGTCAACATGCACTTGGGATTGTCTCTGTACTGTGATGCTCCTGCTCTAATGATATTTCAGCTGCTTCAAGCGCTCTGAGATTGCTGAAGTAAACCTTAGCTGTGGGAGTGCTCAGAGTGACGCATTTTGCCATGGAAGCACTGCAAAGAGTAGAATTTTATCACCAAAGAGGCCCGAAGTCTGTCTGTGCTGCCAGCAGGAGGAGCAACATAGCTCAGGGCAGTGGGGAATCTACATGAGAAGCAAAACAACGCCCTAGGTTAAGATGGGAGGTGACTGAGGTCAACGGCAAGCACCTACGTATGAGCCTGCCCTTAGGACGACAGCAGCGGTCGTTGTTTCCTTGCACTTCTACCAGCGGAGCGAGCATTTAACAGGGATGAGCAGAGTGCCCTTAGTCGAGCGCAGCAAAGGATACTTGCGGGCATTCTCCTCCACGGGCCCCTGCCCGGCCACCAGCATGCACTTGGGGTGGAACTGGTTGAAGAGCCGCAGCGGGCTGTGGGACAGGATCACCTGCTCCGGAGACACCTGCGGGGAAAGCAGAGGCTGACGGCGGCATTGCAACCATCTCCCATCTCCGTGCCGCCACCCGAGGCCCCCGCCCGGACTTTGTCCCCGCACAGGGCCGGCCCCGACCCGCAGGACGCAGGCACCCGAGCTCACCTGCAGCCCCAGCGCCTGGGACAGCTCTCGGGCCTTGGCCGCCCGCAAGCAGTTGCCGGCGTTGGTCAGGAAAACCACGGGCACCCTCAGCCGCCCGCCCGCGTCCGACAACCTCCGGAAAGCCTCTCGTGCGGCGGGCACCACCTGGCTGCCCCGCACCAGCACCCCGTCGATGTCGAAGAGGAAACCGAAGGCCGGCGGCTGCAAGGCGAGCGGAGGGCACGGTCACCGGCGCGCCGCCATTTGCTCGCCCCGTCCCCCACCCCGCACCGCGGTCCCCGGCGCCCCTTCCTACTACGCGCCTCCTCGCCCGGGTCCCCGCCGCTCACCCGGCCCCCGGCGCAGCCCCGGCGGGCGGGCGGCCCCGGCGGCCCCGCGGCGAGCAGAGCCGCTCGGCCGGCCCGCAGGCAGCCGCGCAGCGCCATGCCGCGCTGCTCCGCACGGCCCGGCTGGCGGCGGGGCACGCCGGGGCGCGTAGTTCCCGGACTACAGCTCCCAGCGGGCGCGGGGACGGCGGGCGGGGCGAGCCGAGGGGCAGCGGTGCCCTCTGTGATGCCGGGGGGGGAGGGATCTGGGCGCTGCGTTCTGCTGAGACGTGAGAGGAGCTGGGGGTGTCCTCTAGAAAGTCGTTTTGCTTCCACAACCTACCGGTGTCGTTCTGATTTCTCATTATAGAACCTAGAATTATGGAATCATCTGTTGGAAGGGACCTTTAGAGGTCATCTGGTCCAAGCCCCCTGCAGTGAACAGGGACACCCACAGGTAGATCAGGTTGCTCGGAGCCCCGTCCAGCCTGACCTTGGGTGTCTCCAGGGATGGGGCATCCACCACCTCTCTGGGCAGCTTATCCCAATGTCTCACCACCCTTGGAGCCAGCCGTGCAGGGCCGCGCTGAGCCGCCAGGGGTCCCCGCTGCTCCACGCCAGGGCAAAAAGGGCGAACAGGAGCGAGCCCTGGAGGTGGGCTGCAATGGAGCGCTGCTCTCTCTCACCCTCTGGGACTGGGCTTCTGTCCCCACTACTGCGGTTTGGGTTGCTCCCACACGGTGGGAGTGGGGCTGCCAGCCCCCTGACAGCCCCGGCCATGTGGGGTGGGCACCTCATGGCCAGGTTGTGGGGAGAGAGCCATGTATCCAGCCAAGCATGCGTGGCTGTAGAGGCCCCCAAAGAGCGTGTGTGCCCCAGCTCTGAGGGCTGGCAGCAACGCCGTATTTATTTTTACAAGGAAGACAGCCCAGCAGGATGAAGTGTTTATTTTTAAAGCCCCACGAGGGAGTTTGCCAGCGGTCAGGCATAAGCTGGGCCTGGCACACGGAGCCAGGCCTGCAGCAGTATGGCTGCCAAGCTCCACACCCTGCAGTACCCACTTTGGCTGCCGAGCGCCTGCCCAGCCGGCTGCAGCAGGCCTCAGTGGGCCCATCCCTGTGCCAAATGCTGGCCTGACTTTCCCTTGGAGATGAGGCTTTTGTCGGTGCTGCTACCCGGAGCTTTGGCTCTGCATGGCCCTGAGGATTCCTTCTAAGGGCACATCTGTTGCCAGCTGTATCCCTAACACCCCCAGTGCCCCACGCCATTCCCTCTCAAGCCAGCCCATGGGAGACTCTTTTTTCCCCTCTTCTGTTTCCCCGCCCCCTTTGCTTTAAAGACAAGCACAGCAGTTGGTTACCCACAGCCTCCTCCTTTGGTTTCTGTGTAAACCCTGCAGCTCTGTTTTCCCAGGGCTCTCAGCCCTGTCATCACCCCCTTACTGACCTTCTAACACCCTCCTTGGAAGCAGCCCACCTTCCCTTGCTTTTCTTCTGTAGAGGCCCCAGTGGGCTGAGCCAGCCCTCCCCCCGGCTTTATCTCCTGTCCCTCCCTGCTGCAGGCTGCTGGTGGAATGATGGACAACGGAGAGGTTGAGAAAATACAGTAAAATGCCTTTCTTATCCCATAATGACCTAGGGGGAGGACACGGCCTGATAAAAATGACAGGCCAGGAGAATTGAGAGCCAGACCCTTCACCTGCCTGTCCCTCAGCGGGCAGAAAATACTCGATCCACTTGCCATCATTGCAACTGCTGCAGAACCTTTAAATAAAGGAATTAAGCACTTAGCCAATTAGAGCTGCAAGTTTCTGGCCAAGGAAATGTCCTTCTGCTGCTTAGAAAGAGAATAATTCAGCGATTTGCGGCGGAAAAAACTACCTCAGGCTGAGCAACCCTGTGCTTTATGGCCAGATGGAAGGGTTTGTATAGCACCTGGCCTCTGTGTGGTCCCACTGTGGTGATGGAGGCCTTGGGCCTACCTCTATTTTCAACCAACTGTTTTACTTCTCTGTTTTTGTTGGTGTGATTTTTGACAGCAACTTGTAGTGCTGGATCAGCAGTTTTCTGTTGGTGAATGACTAGGAGGTAAACGCCTCATTTACTGGAGCACTCTAAAGGCAATGTGAGCTGCTGTGCCACAAAACAGCCATGGATTCGTGATTTAAATGAATACCGTGTTCAGAAGGAATTGTGCATGAGAGCATTACATATGATGTGCATTAAATGTGATCAGGGACCTAGGTATTAATTGTATAGAAACAGACTGGCAGCCATCTGACCAACCCTCAGATGGACACCTTCAACGGCAGGAGATCATAAGTCTGAACGTAGGCCTGTACAGTCAGGTTTCACCTGAACAGCAAATATCGGCTGTGGGGAGACAAGAGGAAGGTGTGGGTCATGCGGGTAGAGCTGGAGCTGAAGGCAGCTGGTTGGAAAAGCCCACTAAAGCCCAGCACAGAGCCCACCTGCTCCACGTGGTGAGTGACTGGCTTCTACTTCTGCTTTCAGTGGCTTGCCTCACTGGCTTCTGCAATCCAGCTGCCTTCATTTTGCAGTGAGTTTTTGTTGGTTTGGTCTTGGATTACTAGACAGAAGCTTGCAGCATGTGAAATGTGGGCCATTTAACATTGAGCATGCAAGGGATATGTGGGCTGCACTGCTTGATCCACTTCTGTAATGAGTATATTTGTCTCCTGCTAAGGTGTTTTAACCAAGGTTAGTGGAAATAAACAACAAGCAGGGGACAATTAGCAGGATGCTTAAAGGGAGTGAAAATACTGGCAATTACAAAGGTCCAAGTGAAAGAATTGGAGGTTCACAGTATGAGACTGGTTCTCACCAAGGTGAATGGGCTGAATAAGGCAACAAAGTCCAGTAGTGGAACCACTTGATATCAAAAAGCACTTCTTATAAATTCAGAGCCTATGTTAACACACTGCAGGACAGAATGAGTGTTTAGTCAAACATGATCTGAAAAGCCAGGGTGGGTTTTCTCAGGTACAAAGTATTTAGCTTCCCTGTGGCCAGAAGACAGGAAAGGATTCCGCAGGGAAGAGAAAATTAAACAACCACAGGGAAATGAAGCACCCCTTTTTGTCCTTCTGATCTCCATGCAACCAACCTTACACGGTCTGGGAACATTTGCATGGTTCCATCTGCTTGTTTCCAGCCGTGGTAGGTCCTGAAATAGCAGACGTCAAGCCTACAACTGGTTCTTCCACCCAGCAGTGCTATTCTGGCAGCAGGCGCAGGGTTAAACATGAGTCATTTTCAGTCCTTGCTCTCCCAGAGGTCAGTGGCCCAAATGGCTGGATGTTTGTCTTAGCTGTTTCTGGACAAGGTCTGCATTTTGTAACGATAAGGCAAAATTCAGGGATCCTCATGTTGGCGATGACCCATTAAGTCTAATTAGAAGGCATATTTTTCCTGAATAAGGATGTCAGGATTTGGTCACAGGTGACTTATAATTGTTTTGACTGTTTTGAGTGGCATACTCTGCTGGTGTTGTTCCAGAGGCTTGCTGCTTCATTTTACCTGTGGACCTTGACTTCCCCAGGATAACACAGCTCATTCCTAGCATTAAGCTCAGCTTAACCACATCGCCCAGGGCTGGCTGAGACGTAGGGGTTCCTTCATCTGCTCAAGTCACGTGGAAGAAGCAGGCTGCCTCCCAGCAACAAGCCTGGCTTTCTCTGGCTTGCCAAATGCCTTCCGAGATGGGTGTCCTCCCTTCTAAAGCTCCATCAACGAGCTATCAGTGAGATCAGCCACAAATTGGTCCCATTTTTTCTGCCAGACCTCTCTGGCCTTGGCTTTCTCATCCGGTAGCATGGCACTGTATCTGCAAGGAGTTGAAAAGCCTGTATCAGACAGAAGTCAAGGAGGCAGCTATTCCAAGATCAGTGACCGCAATGAAAAGGCAGGAAGCAGCAACAGATTAACCCTTTGGGGACTTACCTCTGCTGCTCAGTGTAACACTGTGTCCCAGCCATTTCAACAGCTACTGACTGAATGCTGCACTGTGAGAACACACCAGCTCAACCTCCGTAAGCTGAGGGCTCCCTTAGCAGTACCCAGTGCCTCATACAGAACACATAGTTTTGCTGCTGCTTTGAGATGCCCCTTAGGGTTGATCCAAATCAGTAGGAATGTTTGTTGTCTTCCTGACCATGCAGGGATTTGGGACTGGCATGGGATTTGGCAAGCAGACACAATTCTAGGAATGCAGAGAAAGGCCCTGGGCACCGTAATCAAACTATTTTTGGACACTCATAGCTGTCTGGGGAAACAGAAAAAGTGGTTGAATACAGCCAAACTGCAAGCTGCTAAATTGTTTTCTTGTGTTTCCCCAGTTGGTCGTGGCAAATGCCAGGACAAGTCAAATTCAAGTAGAAATACGCAAATGGTCCAAGGACATACCGCTTCTCCCCTACCCAGTACCAGGCACTGGAGGAAACTTTGCAAAGGATGGAAAAAGATTGAAAAAAATGAGACACTGGAACAGAGAAAAGCACTTGAGGGCACAGATGGGGGGTTCCTGTGTCCTCCTCCTGGAGAAGACATGCAGAGGAGGCTTTGGATAAACAGAAGCTTGGGTCATGTGGCAGAGGAGATTGTGATCAAAACCCAAATGAGGTGGGTTTTCTGAGAGCTGGCTGATGTTCCTCAGCATTGCTATGGCGAGCTGAGAGGGGTGAGGAACTTACTTTATGGAGTTGAGCGCAAGTTGTTTCAAGGTCCTCAAGTCAGCATTCATCCCTCCAATGGCCATGAACACCTCGTAGAAGTCATAAGAGACACCCTTTGCCCCAAAGATGGAGGGATCATCAGGGCTGACCACAACAGGGTGCCCTTCAGCTATGAGATTGGCTGCGGGGTGGCTCCGTAAGTCAGACACCAACAGCAGCACCTTGGTGGGAAGACAACACCACGTCAGGTTATGGCTGTAGCCATGTTTGTACCCATCACACCATGTACCTGATGTAGCTGCTTAGGTCAGCAGGCAGACACTGGGGAGGAGCCTGAGGGCTATTCAAAGCATATTAGGCATTGTGCTCCGAATTGCTGCAGGAGGACCCTACTTTTTGCCACTGACCATATGAGGAGATTGGTTTCTTAAATTAATTCCCTAAAATCAAAGCTAGCAGTGTGAATAACATCTGTTTATTTATTGTAATTGAAATGTGAGCATTTCGGGAGCAGTGTTTTGGTTACACCTTTCCCCTGACATTTAGCCTGGGACATCTGGAGCTGGTGTCAGGGTCTTCTCCCTCCATCCACCCCAGCATCTCTCTGTTCTGAACATCTGTGCCCAGGGGACAACGTGCATCATGCTAATCATAGAATCATAGAATGGCCCGGGTTGGGAAGGAGCACAATGACCATCTAGTTTCAACCCCACTGCCAAGGGCAGAGTCGCCAACTACCAGACCAGGCTACCCGGAGCCACATCCAGCCTGGCCTTGAATGCCTCCAGGGATGGGGCATCCACAGCCTCCTTGGGCAACCTGTTCCAGTGCGTCACCACCCTCTGAGTGAAAAATAATAATGTGTAGCAGAAGAGTTTCCTCAGATATGAATTCTACCAAACCAAAAGGCCTTCCAGTTGCTGTCTTGGCTTCTCACCTTCCAGCCCTCCTAGCTTTAAAGAATTTTCCATTATGTCTCTTTAGGCACCTGGAATGGCAGATACCATTCCAGTGACCCAGCCCCCAGACCTAAGCTTTTACCAACATACCTGGTTGGAGATGGGACAGACTTCTACAGGAATATCCCTCTTCAGAGACAAATTTTTGGCTACTGGGTGTTTAGTGAGGGCAAGTCCATGGCCAATCCTGCTGGTATTCAATACCAGAGCATCCAGAACATTGTTGTCTACAGAGGTGCCCTGCCAGTCTGAACAGAGACAGGCAAAATTCACTGCAGTGCTACAAGGAAATGCATCTTCTTAAACTGCTAGATGATCTTCTTAATGCATATCTTGGTTGCAAGATGAGAGGGTTGCTCATGCTCCGTGTTCCAACTTTGCATTTTCAGTGAAACGGGAATTCAGATCTGCCCATGGCACTGCTCAGCATCAATAGAGCCACTCATCTCACCTGGCAGTGAATGTTCACAGTATTTCTCTTACAGCTGAGCTAATCGTGTTGGTCTCTGCTCACAGTCAAGGGAGATAAGTACTGATTTCTAGGGAATGGCTGTGCATTAGGATGAGATGCAGTGCACCTTAAAGGTGAGGATGTGAAGGGAGCCCAGGGTAACTAGTTGAGATTTAGACATTTTCAGTGTAGATGTCAACGTTTAATAAGTGTAATGCTGTAGTCAGACACAGCTGTCATTCAAAGTTAGGATAAATACGATCCATATTGACTGAATAATGTATTGGAACCAGCAGCAGTAGTAGCCCTTGCAGAGTGACTCTACATTACACACAGAACAGAGATACTGACCAGCATAAAGTCTACACAGGTAGCGGAGGCGTCATGCAGGAATGCTACAGCCACAAGCTAGTATGAGGAGAAACATAGGGATAACACAGCACACACACCCACCATCTTGATACAGCCAGCCTTGCTACTCCTACCTCTGTAAGCAGCAACAGGCCTTGAGTCCTCATGCTTACCTGTCTCTCCAGCATGGAAGAAGTAAGGCAGGTTGACCCCCAGGGAATATGGGATGGTCAGGACATCCTTAAACTCCCATAAAGAATGACCTTGATCCTCATTGCCAACCTGAGGAGCAGAAAGAAAAGCAGTGTTTTTGAACATGCCCTGGAAGATGGCGGGTCCTACAGCTGGAAAACACCACGTGGTGCCAACTGCACCAAAAGTACAATGCTCTGTTCTGAGTGGGAGCTATGGGGCTGATTCAGGGTTGGGGTTTTTTGTTGTTTTTGGGGGGGTCAATTAATGACAACAATATCCTTAGCTACAAGATTTTTTACTTGTTTACACTGATTTCAGTACAGTGGCAGAGGATCTGGCTCTGCTATAACACATGCCATACTTACACATAGTTACATTGCACCTCTAAGGGTTAACTCAAAGCCACAGAAGAAATTCACTTACCAAGTCGAAGCCTGCCAGGGTATCTGGGAAGTGGGCTCTAAGTTCCATGGCGGTGATGATGGTTTCTTTTATCTGGGAAACATTCAGCATCCTAAAAAGCACAAGAGAGAAAGCAATGAGCAAGCTCACATCCACAGGCCTGTCTTCTTTGGAGTTGTCTGAAGTATGAACTGGGACCCTCAGGGCTATTTCCAAAATGCAAAGTTGCTCCTGAATCTGACAACCAGCTTCAGGTCTCCAGAGAGACAGCAGCAGAAAATTGATTATTATGAAAGGAAACCTCTGGAATGAGGAAAAAGGAACGACCAGGAAATGCCTGGATAGACAATTCCATCACTTGAGGTGAAGCATGCTTGGCTAACACTCATTGGCTTTTCTTTTACACCAAGAAAGGAATACTGTATCAAGGAGAGAAAAAGGGTGGTTTGTTTGTTTGTTTGTTTTTGTCTTTTTGGGTTTTTTTGTTGCCTCTCTACCATTTTACTGGGAGTTGGGACAGCAGCTTCATGTCAGTAGCTTTAAATTTAGCTTTCCCCCAGCCCTGTTGGACTCGCACATAGAAACATGTTTTCAGAGTGGCCCTGTCCATACCTACACTGGCCAGAGGCAAGCTGCTCTGAACTGGAAACTGCATTGTGCTGAGATAGAGTAAGTGCTACTGAGAGGCATGTTGTGTTTGCTCAGGATGACCTCACGTGACTTTGTAGCATCTGGGTGACTTGGAGAACAGCCCTGTGCCTGCCTGTGAGCAGCAGCACGAACATAGCATATGTAGGCTGCCAGGGAACAGCACTCACAGGGTCCTCTGAGGACCTCCACCATGCCCTGTGCCCATACTTGGGCACTGCTGTCCCTGCTCAGTTCCACGAGGATGGTAAGCGCGACCATGTGAAAGCCTTCCCCTAGCTCGATCCTCTCATCCCCAGGGGAGAACCACAGGTGTGGCATTGCTAAGCAATGGCAGCATTTACAGCCCACCCCTTGGAAAGCTCTGCTTGGATTGCTCTCATTTTCTACCTGTGCGCTGCGAAGATGACCTTTGCTCCAAGGAAATCGGGGTGCTCCTGTGCAAACCGCCTGCTCACCTCCTGGTATGCCGCCACCGACCAGGACTTGTTGTGCCGAGTGCCGTCGAGCTCGTACACCTGTGGGCCACGTGGTAAGCAGGAGTTAGAGGAGAGATTTTATTACAGCAAGTAAGGAACAGTCTTTCTCCCCAGTTTGTGCTACAAGAATCAATCTTCCCCACGCTCAGCCCTCTGTGCTGCTGCCTTGCACTGCCCACCACTAAGCCCGGTGCCCCATCACCTCCTGCCATCTCCTTGCCAGCACCCGAGTGGCTGCAAATATCATAGCGACATTTCCATTGCCACTACTCATGGGAAGCTGAGGCTTTGCACAGCTGAACTTGCAAACACAGCTGGGGGGCTTTTCTGCAGTGTTTGCAGTTTCACACTAAATCCCAGCTTTCATTTACTTTACTTCAGTGATTGCTCCTGGCAGGTTTTGTTGCAAGGCGAGCTCCTTCAGCGCGGGTGCTATTGCCCCAGCATGGTAGAGGGCCCCCAGGCATGCAGCTGCCTTGCTTTCCCCTCGTGCTCTGCTTAAAGAGCTGGGTGGAAAATGTCTGGGAAATGGAAACAGCCACTGAGCATGGGGGTCTGCTGCAGCCACAGTGAGCTCAGGGTGCTGGGAAGGTGTCTGCTGGATGGCCTGGCTGGCTCTCAGCAGGAAGTCTGACTTGGCACCAGCAGACTTTAGCACTAGCAACAACACAAGGAGCGTCGCCTCGCCAGAATGTTAGGTTGTCTGCAGTGGGAGACTACGTTTTGCAGTTGGTACAGTATCCTGCTCAGATAAGTCATTCTGAAATAAGCCGTACGCTTAAAATAATGCAGATGTTCCATTATAAGTCTCTGCTCCAGGTGGGAAGGTATTCCAGAACAGGTGATTCTGGCACAGACTGAGCATCTTCCCAACCAGCAAGATCAGACACAGCCCCAGTCAGATGGTACAAAACAGTTTGTACTGTTGCCACAGTCTGTATCTTCCTTAACCATTAAGAACAAAGCATCTCTCGTCTCCAGGCCCTCGAGCATGCAAATCTCCTGCAAAAACCTTGGAATATGATAAAGCTCTTCCAGCACCCTGACAAGGCCAGGTATGCAAACATCCAAGGACTAAATCAAGCTAAGGCTTGAGAAAAGTTTTGGAGAAATAAAAACTTAAAGGAATACTAGAGAGGCCAAAAAATACATACCGCGGGCAGGATAGCTCTTATCTCAACATACTGTATATTATCCTCATAAAGCTCCAGCAGCCCCTGGTAGAAATAGGCCTTGAACACAGGTGCATAGCAGATAAGTCCAGAAGCGATGAGAAAGATTTCTTCAAACCTTTTCCAGATGAAGGCCTGGGAAGGGTAGGCCAGCTCCGGGGCATCCGTCACCAGGGTCAAGTTTCTCAGCAAGCTGCAGAAAAGGGGAAAGGGACGAGGAAGAATCAGGAGAGAGGGGAAGTCAGCTGGCTTTCAGCCTGCAAAGAGAGGGATGTGTTCATAGAGGAGAACCAAGGGAAGAAGCAAAGAAGCTCCTGCTGCAGCAGGGTTTGTTGTGATAGGACAAGGGGAAATTGATTCAAACTAAAAGAGGGGAGATTTAGATTGCATATAAGGAAAAAGCTTTTTACAATCAGAGCAGTGAAGCACTGGAGCAGGTTGCCCAGAGAGATGGTGGATGCCCCATCCCTGGAGATGGGGTCATTCATATCCAAGAGTATTCTTAATCTCAAGGCTGGCTAATGTGTTACTCCCACAGACCGTATATTCTCCCATCTTAAATGCATGTCAAGTATTTTGACACCTGTCCATCTGTTCACTGGGCAGTCTTCAGGAGATGCCAAGACCAGCATCATTATGACTTCTAACATGTAACTTTCCCCGGTACCTTCTTTTTATCAAAATGTGCCAGATTATATGGGCAGAGAGGAAATATTAGAGAACCAGAAAGCTTTTCCTCCCCTCCGCTGAAACAAACCTGGCATCCCTTGACAGCACTTACTATTTTTTAATAACGTTTAGTGTTTGAAGTCTCCCTCCCACAGACATGATTTGAACCAGACCCATAAACTAAGACATGGGACATCCTTTTTCATCCCTCCATCCCAACCTTACAATGGAGCCGACTCCTCAGCACCTGCCTGCTGGCTGCCACTCCCCTCCCTCAGGGCCCTATTCCTGCAGCTGCGGCTTCATTTCTCCATCGCTCAGCTAATTTCTTTGCTGGGAACTATTTCGGAAATATAATTGTACATAAGAAAAGATATTTGGATCGCGTTGAGGATGAGCTTTGAAATGCCAGCCAGTCAAAAAACTCAGAGCACCTTCAGCTCAGCCCTCCTATGCACTGGAGTGGTGTCTCTACTGCACAAGGCTGACATCCCTAGATAAGTCCAGTGAGCGATGTGACTTGGCAGAGAAGCTCAAGGGTGATGCTCTGTGGTGCTATGCCATTGCAGCTCAGGGAAGGATGCTGGAGCGTCACCACAGAGCTGGGGTAGCTGTAAGGAGCTCAGCCATTGTTGGCTACCAGTGAGAGGGTGTGCTTGAGGAGAAGCAGCATGGGAAGAGCCAGGCACCTTGGCAAGCCTCTGGGAAGACAGATGTGCCGGTGCTCCCTGCTGTCATCACCCCAGCCCTGGCTGGGCTCCCCACCACCTCGTGCCATGTTTTAAACTCGAGCTGTATGGACTCAAGGTTGTTTACCCAGCCTGTGCTCTTAGGATATAAATCCTCACACCACCCTGCTCCTAAAAGCACATCAATCAAGTAACGTTTTTTTCATAATCCCCCTTTCCTTTGAGACCGATTATTGATCCCTATAACCGCTGAAGATTTATGGTGCAGTGCTGACCCAGCCTTGATAACCCGATAATCTCCTAAGGGTTTGGGCTGATAATTTTTCGCCATGAGGAGCTCATGCAGATGAAGCAAAGCTTCATAAAGACACTTTTGCTTGTTTCCCAGAATGGACGCCAGCCAGTGATCAGGTGCAGACTACAAATAGCCTCCCATGTCATGTCATATAGGCAGTGAACGATGCTATTGCGATGCGTATGCCCAAAGGGGCACAACAAAAACAATCAACTCAGGATTATTCGTTTTCGACCACACTTTTGCTTCTCTCTTTTCCTGCTATTTTTTAACTGTTTTGCTTTCTTGAACTGTATAATGCAGAAGCGAGTGGTATGTTGTCTTGTTTTTAAAGAGCATCTTTTTCCTGCTTCTGTTTCTCTCCTCCACGGGTAATTATATCTCGCTCCTCGCCATAGTATCTGAATGTCTTCCAGTGGTGCATTAAATAGAGTGGCTAACATCTGTCACATGTGGCTCATTCGCTTTCTGTCTCTCTCTCTTCCCCTCTTTTCTCCCCAAGGGGAGACTTGTACAGAGAGTGGAGTGCTTTGTTTCTCTGGTGGGGTTTTGTGTACACTTTTTGTGTGCGTCTACTGCCCTATTTTCCTTGAGATAAGGCAGTGGAGGGCACAGAGGGGAGGTGATGGAGGTCTGCTGGTGCCCAGGGGATTCTCCCGCAGCTCGAGCTATGTGTCAGCTTGCTTGCAGATGACTTCATCCTTGCGACAGGGAGCTGTGCCGGGGGGCATGGCCCCCACCCCCAGGCAGAGGGGGTCACAAATATCTGGCATATCAGCGCCGCTTCCCTTAAATATCTGGGGGTTTGCCCATTGTCAGCCCTCACTTTAGAGATTGTGGTGATTGTGTTGCTTTTTGAGGGGAAAAAAATGGCATTCTTCTGTGTCCTAATTGATTGACAAGTAAATAAGTGAGGATTCTTTTAAATCTCTAAGCAAAATTTCCTGCCTTTCTTTGTCTCCTAACGCGTGGTGTCTTGACTCACCCAACAGCATCATTTTGGAAGCTAACCAGTAACAGGATACTCTCAGGTCTTGGCCCATAAGACTTGCATTTTGGATATGAATGACAAAACCTTCTTTTGAGGCAAACAAACAGAAAGACTGACTTCCAATACACATACAAATGTACATGTATATGTGGATATGAGCAGAAGAAATGTTACGTGGCTTCCTCCCACCCTTCCTGGCCATGAATACGGGAAGGGAAGAGAGGTGCAGTGCAGGCTCTGGGAAACATTCGCCCTGTTCCTTCACATTTGCTGATCCACACTGTCCTGTCGGAAAACCCTTTCCCAATGGCTATGTGCACTCAACAGCTCCTTGAAAGCACCCAACTATCTATCTGCTCCTCTCTCCGACATCTGCTTTCCCTCAGCTTGTCAGTGCTCAAGGGCGAAGAAGAGCGCAGGAAGGGAGGTAGCCTGGGATGCACATGTTCGAGAGGCTGGGAGGGTTTCCAGGAACTGAGAAGCAGAACAGACTGGGGCCAGTTCCTGGCTAGAGACCTATTTTCAGGCGGCCAAATACATTCCTACCCCTCAGACTAGCACCCAGGGCTAAGATCGAAATAAGAGCCTCAGTGAGGCTGTTGTTCCTGTGCTTGCACACTATGTGCAGTGACTCCTTTGCAGTTTTGCAGTGAGCACAGAAAGGCAGGAAATAAGGAACAACTTAAGTCCAGCACCCAGGATGTAGGAGATCCATGTGCAGGATGCCACGACCAATAGCTTCTGCCAGGAAGGGACATCACACTACATAAATACATAAACCCAAATGCAACTTGGGGTAGGTCTACACAAGGGTCTGAGATACCCAGAGCAATTTCTTGTGCTTTAAAGAAGTGGAGCTGTTCTGACATCTAATCTCTTGCACATTATTTGTGAGTCTCCCAGTGGGGCTGATGACTGCTGGTCTTTCCTCATCACTCCCAGAAGAAACTGAAGGAATGAGGAACCCATTCTCTTTTTGGAAGATGTGAATATGTGACTTCTCACTCACTTTCATTTTGTCAACCATGAGTCAGGGTAGTAGAGCCTTAAGATGTGGAAGGCTGGGAGCTCTAAGCCCAGCAATCTTCTCCTTCCATTCTGGAAGTGCCAAGACCTGTGTAGGACAGAAGCTGACCTGATAACTACCCAGCCTACAGCCTGACCTCCTTCCCATGCTGCAGCACAGAACCCTACACCTTCCATGCAGAGGGGTATGGACCTAGGAGGTCTTGATTTAGAAGCACATGCACACACACGGTCAAAGCCATGAAGTTTCGCTCAAGAAGTGCCATAATTAGGGTCACCCATGTCACCTTCATCTACTTTCCCCTCAAGTACCTGCTCCACAATACTGTCTTTAATTAAATTATACCACACACTATGTTTTTCCACAGAACCCAGCAGACTCTGGAGCCCAGCAGACAGTAGTGCTCCTTGACTGTCTCACAACTCAGTGTTTCTTTTTGCCCTCATCACTCAGCATCTGCCTTCATGCATTATTTAGTGCATGCAATCCAGCCCCCAAACACAATGTAGAACCATTTGCTTCCCTTGGCCTTTCAGCAGGTCCTTGTCACAAGATGAATGGACCCAGGATGGGGAGATCAGGCTTGGTCTTCCTGACGCCATGTCTGGAGGGTGAGCCAGGCCATTCCCACCCACCTGTAAGTTATTAAATGTGGGGTGGCTGCTGGGTGAGGTAAGGTCCTTCCCCATGGAGCCCTGTTCCCTGCTGGAACACCTCCAGGGATGGTGATCCCACCACCTCCCTGGGCAGCTTGTTTCAATGTCTCACCCCTCTTTATGCAAATCAGTTTTTCCTAATATCCAACCTGAACCTCCACTGAAGCAACTTAAGGTCGTTACCTCTCATCCTCTTGCTGTTACCTGGGAGAAGAGGTCAACACCTACCTCACTACAGCCTTCTTTTAGGGAGCTGTAAGGTTTCCCCTGACCCTCCTCCAGACTGAACAATCCCTCTTCCATCTGCTGTTCCTCATAAGACTTGTGCTTTAGACCCTTCACCAGATTCATTGCCCTTCTTTGGACACACTCCAGGGCCTCAATGTCTTTCTTGTCGCATTACTTAACGCCTCAAGTTCTTTGCTGTTTGCTTGTTATGTACACACAGCTTGAAATAGAGTCCCCTGCTTTCAGAGCAACTAGTAAATGGGGAAACTGGTCCAGAACAATCCTGCTGGTTGTGCAATGCCAGCATGAAGCATCCACACCTCCTGCTTGCTCACCTGTCATCAAACTCAGTCACATTGTGCAGCTGTTTTCGGTAAGTCTCCAGCAAAACCCACTGGGAACACTGGGCCGGCACTGGGTGAGGGGGGTGAGGCTTGGAAAAGTGAAACCGAACAGTGCCCGTGTGGGTGAAGCAGATGTAGCAGTCAGGGAGATAGGTAGCATTGTACACCAGCCAGTCCACGCTCAGCATGGCATAGTCGTGCAGGTGTAGGACAGCACCTGGGGAGAGGGAAAGCAAGCAGAATGAGATGATGTTTGGGGAGCAGAAGAAAGGCTTAACATCATGAAAGCTTGAGTTTGCCCATCTGGGGGTGTAGAGAAATGTTTCCAGATGGTTGTGGCTGACCTCTCCTGGCACAGACAGTGCTGCCTTTCCTCCCTGTGCTGAGGATGCTCACGTGAGATATGGGGCAGGCAGAGCTTGACAGCAGTATTGTGCATCTGCTGCTGGCCAGCACCATGGGCTGTTGGCATGCTCTGCTACTGTGCAGCATGTTGGCAACTGCCAGCCTTCCTGGCACAGGAGGCTTCTGCGTGCTCACCTTACTCAGCCCATCCATTCATTTTGGTGACATCTCTTTTTGCAGAAACTTCTTATGCTTGAAATAAACTTCCTCTTTGTAAAGGGAGAAAAATGTAAAGCTGAAGTCTTACAGACACGTGCTCTATTAGTCTAGGGAAGATATTATCATCTAAATAACTTTGATGCCTTAAGGAGTAAAGGGAGAACATGAGTAGCAGGAACAAAGGCCAATATGCATGTGACATTGGACAAACTGAAATGTCAAGACTCTAAGCTGTAGTAAACTGATTATAATATATATGTAGCCTCTATAATCCCTCACTATAAAGGGTCTGAAAGCTAAGATGCTGAGTATCTGCAGCTACTGCTCTTCACCAGAGCGACAGAACATGCGTGCCACAACTGTCTAGATCCTCCTGCCACCTACAATGCTGCACTTCTTCCTGTGTTAAGAGCAAAAGAAATGGCAATAGTGATTGAAACAACAGTAATTCCTAGAGGTTCTGATCAAGGCTGAGGTCCTGCTCAAGCAATTACAAGGATGTGACTTTGAGCCTAAAACCTACAGTTTGTGCAAAGGTTGTGAACCTATTTTACTGCATCATGGGTTGAAAGGTGTTAGATTTTTGTTTTGCTTCTTCCTCTGTGTCAAAGATACTCCACTTGAGGCAGAAAGAGGACAACTTTTATATTCCTTACTACTCAATCCAGCAATGAGATGAAGGCAACTCTAGCATCCCAATCTCTTACGGTAACTGCTCAGGATGCTGCGAGCCAAAGAGTCTCATCCCACACAGGACAGTGGGAGGGAGACGCTGGGTGGTGAGCGGGCAGCTCTTATCCGTGCACCAGTGTCACTGCCTGACAAATGAAAAACAAATCTGACTGCCAAGTGCTTCCAACTGAGTCACCAACTTGTTTTCAGGCAGCCACATGGGCAAGGCCATGGGAAGCTACGTCTAAAAAGGGACCTTCTGGAATGGTGGGCCTGTTCACAGCTGCAGAGGTACAGGCAGCTTTCAGTGCAGCTGTCTTTTATCTTTAGTTAAAGAAGGCACCTTGTTCATTGCTTCCTTACTGAACCAGAGATGCAGAAGGAGAAAGCAGCCAGATGGGAGTCAAGGTCTTTCTCCAGCAATTACTTTGACCTCTCCACTGAACCGTGTTCAGCTCAGAGAAGTGGAGACATTGGGCTTGCTGCTGCCCAGTGTCAGTGGTTTGGATTTCCATTCGTCTGCAATATCTTCTCCCCCTTTTCAGCGTAACCCAGAGTACTGAGCATGTTTGGTTGGCAGCAAGTCTATTATGTGTGTGTGGATAAAGGACCGTCTTCATCTTAACTTCCTCTGCCCTTTGAAAGGCTGAAAGAGCCATATTGCAAGTTATGGTGAATGCTACAATTGCTGGAAATGAGCATTCATGCAATCTAGCCACCTTTTCCTCTCCCCCTGCCCCCAGCTGAGAAGCAGGGCTCCTCCCACTGCTCAGCCAACACTATTCCCAGCTCTGGGAAGCCCATCTGCAGTCAGAGCTCTGCTGCATCCCACGCTCTTTCCCAGCTCTGGCACAGAGAGCAAAAGGCAAGAAGAGGATAAGTACAGTGAGCAATCATTAAGCCCAAGCCTACCTTTTGGCATGCGCTTCAGGATGCTGAACACTGCGCTCTGCTCGATGAGGCTTTTTGCCCGAAAGAAGTGCATGCTTGGAGGGAACTGCCCTGTGTTCAAGGCTGCTGCGACCTCCTTCTTCTTGAGGTTGACGAGCTTCGTGCTGAGCTGCTGCTCCTGGATGCTCAGCACCAAATTGCCCCCTGTCATTCTGGCTTTCTCCTCCTGCATGAAGGAGGCTCGGTCCTCCCAGAGCGGGATGGGAAGGCAGAAGGAAGCCAGGCCGAGAAGGCACGCCAGCCTTATGCCTTGCCCAGATGGAGGCTTCATCTTGGAGCTCCACCTGGTGCACAAGGAGAAGTCAATGTGTTAGCACAAGGCAGAGGCAACATCTTAGCAGCAATCCATTGAGAAATGAAACTGCTGGTCCATCCTACAGGAGCAGTGGGTTAATTGGATGCTTAGTGCTGGGGGAACATCTGGTAGGGATGTCCCCTATGCACAAGAGCTGCATTCACACGTTTCCCTGCAATGCTGCTTGCTTGTGGCAAGGTGGTGTTCAGGGTGGAGAGGAGAGGCTACTCCTGGGATCAGGCAGCACATCATACAGACCTGTGGTGTGGGTAAGGCCCAGACCTGGAGCTGGCTGTTGCTAAGGTTGGGATGCTGCTGGTAAACTGCACAGAACCCCTCAGAACAAGGGGTGCTGAGGACAAGGTGCCCAAGGGACTTCTGGGATCACACAGGGTGCACCAAATCACAGAGCTGCCTGAATGCTAACTCCTTGCAGCTGGGAGAAGGCCTCCTTGCACCCCTATTAGAGGGGTTAATTTACAGGTGGAAACCCCACTGCAGCCCCAGAGACATGGCCCTTCCTTGCAACCTCCAAGGAAAGAGAGTGGGAGGGAGCCCACGGGAGCAGCAAGAGATCACAGGCAACAGGCACATGTGAACTCAGAGAACTCTGCCCTTCCCAAAAAAAGCTCAGCTGCAACATAATCCGTCAGCGCCAGTGACCCTGTGCACCCATCCCTCCACACCAAAGCAGGCTGGGGGATGGCTGTGTATTTCACAGTAGTTCTGTGTGCGTCCCGCATTACCTTCCCCCACATACACTGGGCCCTTTATCTCCTCCAGCCCTGCTCCCAATGGGGTTCCTCAGCCCCACAAGCAACTGCACCATGGGCCTGGCTCCGAACCAGAGCAGGAACCATCCCCAGAGGCACCACCTCGTCCCTGGGCTGACTCACGCAGGGCAGCTCTCCTCTCCTCGCACCCCACAGTGGGGTTATAGTCTCTCCAGCGAGTCGGCAGGGCCCAGACGAACAGCGGGCTGCGTCCCGGAGAACCACCGCATGCACAGTTCCTCTTCCTGTGTGCCGTTTCAGCTCACTCAGCTTTTATTTATCTGTGCCCCACCCGCTGTGTCCCTGTGCTTCATGAATATATAAAGAGGAGGAGGCGACGGTGGAGGTCAGCGGAAAGCGGGGCGCAGGCGTGAGCGCCGAGCGTTAGTTAACGCCAGCACTGCAATTAACAATGCTTTTTTTATCTGAGAAGGGGGAAAAAATATAAAGGGATTTGTAAAGGTGCCTCTGAATGCTTTTTCCTGCCAGCTGCATAGAGCAGGCTGGCTGCAGCCCAGCGTGTTTGGGATGCCGCCGAGCGGAGGGGTGCACGTGCTGATGTTTCTGAAACACCGCAGCAAGCGTTGGGGTTGCACCATTTTATTTCGGTCAGGATGCACCGAGCTTTTAAACTTATCCAAAACAGATGTTACATAAAACAGCTTCCAGGGGAGAACAAAGCCCGCTCGGCTTAATTTAATCCAAATTTTAACTACTTTAATTTTTATGTGTGTATGTATGTATGTATTTCTTTATTTATTAAGAATAAAAGACCTTGTAAGTTGAGAACTATTGATAACAACCTGCGGCAATCACGGAGAATGCTTCCAAATCACAGAAAGTCAGATCTGGCCAATAACAAGTGTGATTTCACCAGCTGGCATTGCTGCCACAGATGGAGCTGTGGGATGGGCGGCCCCCCCAGCGGCCACCTCAGCTCTTCTTCTTCCTACACACTCACCCTGCGCTGTCACCAACATCAACACCAGGGAGGCCAGAGATGCTGCAGCACCATGCAGTGCTCTGTGGCCACTGTCAGATGGTTTAAGCAACCCAGTGTGGGTGACAGGGAGTGCACAGGGACAGCAATGTGGGGACAAGTGTTCTGCCTATAAATACCTTAAGGGAACAACATAAAGGAAGGAAGGGGGTTGCTCAAATTATCTCAGAGCAGTAAAGCTTGGGTTTGGGACCATAAAACCAAACCAGGCAAGGCTGGAAAGCTGTCCAGCTGTGGGAAAGCAGGTGCTGGAGACGGATCACAGAGGAAGCTGCAGCGGTGGAACACAGAGGCAACTGCCTTCTGACAGGGTGTGGTGGACAATGGGATGCCCTGCAGCAGGGCCACAGCCCCGTGGTACAGCAGCACAAGCTGCAGGCAGGCAGCCCTTGGTGCCCAGCTGCACGGTGGGTGCATGCAGGGCTTTAAATAGCCAGAGGCCACTGCACGGTGCCTGCGGCAAGTTCCCCATAGCTCAGTTTCAGTTCCATACGCCAACCTTTTTATTTTCAACTTTTCACACCTCTTTGATGTGACTGATGCTCTCTCCTTCATCTGATCCGATGAGAGCTGGGAAAGGCCACGGGACAGCCCCCGCTCCCAGCATGCAGTCTGCAGCAATGTAGAGTTCTAGGTGCTCTAAATTAGTGTTAAGAATAGACCACGCCAGGATGTTTGGGATGATTAAAACCTCCCCATTGGTCCACTAAATAACTTCAGCTTTGGTCTGGCTGGGCACAGGTTGGTTTTTGTGAGAGTTTTTGCCTTTTTTTCCCCCCCTTTGTGCCCAGCCAGGCAAAAATATGGGCCATTTAGTAGCCAAGCAAGGAAGTCAGCTGGAGAGCTGCAGCAGAGTGAAGCCAAGCCAGGCTGCCCCAGGACCTGCTGGCAGCACTGCTCCCCAGCCTACAGCCATGCTCAGCTCAGCCACAAGATGCTCCATCTGCATTCAAAAACTCACTCAGCTTCCCAGCCTGCCTTTGTCCATCTGTCCTTCCTCCTCAGCTACATCTGCAGCTATCTGATAATTTAGCTTGAATAAGGCTCTCAAATCTGTCCATCAGCTGGCTGTACTGCCTCCCGTGGATCAGCTTGGTTTTGAGGACGCTAGCCCCAGGCAACATGCAAGGCAAAATTCTCCTTCCTAAAAGCTGCGGTCCACTCAAACATCCCATTGCTCCCTGCCTCCTATTCCATACACTTTGCTTCCAAGCTAGGGCCTGCTCTCCCCTCTGCCTCCCCCTCTCATCAACCACCCGCAGCAATCCTCATCTCTGCCTAGACTCCTCCTCCCTCCTCGTGCCCCAGGCATCCTGCATGCCTTGGTACAGAGGAGCTGTTTGTCCCTGGTCACTGCAGCTGTGAGTGTCCCCAGGCCACAACCACCTCCTCATCTCACTGTGCTCAGTAATAGCCTTGCTGGGATGAGTCAACACTGTAACCAGAGTGTGCATGGCACACTGATCTTCAGCTCTGTTTTCCTGAGCAAAACTCAGCTGCATTAAGTGAGAACTGAGGGCTGTGTTTTCACCAAGCCTTGCTTCTGATTGTTTTATCCTCTTGGTTTTTGGTCTGAGAGCAAATGCCATTTAGAGCTGGCTGTCATTTCTTTTCCTTGTCTGCAGGCTTTTGGCAGCTACTTGCCCTGCCCCTTTTGTGCAAGGCAGAGATAAAGGCTTGGTGCCACTGATGCTGGGTACCGCTTCCCTGGTTCCTCCTGAAGGCAGAGTGAAGTGGAGAGGGGGGGATGGGTTGCAGCATCGTAGCAAGCAATTGCTCCTCACCTCTGTGCCTTCTGGAGCAATGAGACTCTGCTGCTTCAAAGATCTCACTAGAATGGAAAGTTGCTGTAGAAAAAGAAAGTGAGCAGAGAAGTTGACAGCAGCATAAACATAACAGCATTTTAGCAAAGATTTAAAGCAATGCTGAGGATAGAAAGCAGCACAGTGTACAGGAGAGAACTGCGCTTTAGCCTAGAGGGGCTCTTTGGCTGTGTGCAAGCCCTCAGGTCCTTAATGGACATAACCCCATGGAGTTCCAGGAAGCACAGCTGAAGCAAGAACTCCACTGCCTACACTGAGGAGGTGGGACTTGTCCAGCCTGGTGAAATGACATTGTAAATAAAACTTTAATAAAAAGTGGCATTTATTGATGAGTTGTGTTAACCTTGTCTAAAGGCATTTAGACAAATTAAAACTCCACCTTGTATTTCCCTGCCACGTTAAAAGCAGCAAGGCATAAAGCAGATTGATGCCGCTGGCCGCATTGGTTCTTTGTGAGCAATGTGTGAGCAGCACCCAGAGCAGACACTGGGGTAGCCCAACATGGGGGCTGGAGGGGAGGAGGGGAGCAGAAGGCCAAGGTGCTCATCACCCTGCACTGCAGAGGAGCACAGCTCAGGGTCACAGGAACTGCTTTGGGCTGGGTCACCCTCACTTTCTCTCCTCCAGCACTTTGTTAAGACTCTCCCACACAGGGGAAGCAACTTCCATAGACAAAATGGGAATAGCGTGAAGGAATATTGCCACACAGGTAGAGGTGGATGAAGAGGAAAATCCCTCTAAAGCCTCAGGCCACCCATTTATTTTACAGGGTTAGTAAGCATGAGAATTGAGGAAATGTAGTCCAAAGCAACAGCGAGACTAATGTGGAACCCCCTGATGCCAGAGCTACAAACTTGCTTTTCAGTCAGGAGCAATACTCTAAGATGAAAAATTCATCACCCAATCTGTGAAAAGCAAAGGCAGCTCAGCTTTTCCTATCCTCAACGTTTCTCAGATTGCCGGCCAAAGCCATGGGGAGGATGCAGGCCCCCACCCCCACCCTTCAAAGGGAGAGCTGGTGACAGGAACAGTTCTCAGATGTGACTGATCTCCTCTGAAGGAGCCCTGTCACCAAGCAGCCCAGCTCAGGCAGCACTGAGCATCCACACCTTTAATTGCCAAAGCCAGCTATATGGCCTTGCTGCTCCTAGTGTAGGCTGGACTGCTGTGCTCCCCAAAGTCACGGGGCAGAAGAAGAGAGGGTGAAAGCGAAGGGCTGCCTTAGGGGGCTCATTTGGCAGGAGAACATTTGCACATTGCCAATTGCCAGCCCAGCTCTGTGTGCTACATGATAGCTTCTGCCCATGAATGGCAACACGAGGGACACTTTGCTGCGCTCACTTCCCCGTGGGGCAGAGGCTCTGTGGAGGGTGAGGGAGGAGGATGCCAGCCTGTTGGCTCCAAAGAGCTCTTCCCACTCTGATGAGAGTATTCCCTAAGCCCCGGCGATGAAAGGCACAGATGTGCCTGCAGAGGAACTGCTCTCCGTGCACCGCATGGTCCCTAGAGCCCTCTTCAGAGGGTTTGATGTCTAAGTGGAAGGGAAGAAAACAAGCTGACAGTGGGGTTACCACCCGGGTGATTTGCTGAATTGATTAGCTGCTTCTTCCTAGGGCTCACACCCAGACAAACAGCAACCTTGCTGTAATGACCTCGGTGAGGAGAGCACTGAAGGAAGACCTGCTGTAATGATGTGCTGCTTCCCTGGGCAAGAGACAAAGGAGAAGCCCAGGGAAAACAATGCAAAGGGAACTAAATACCAGCAAGAGAAACAAGGGAAATGCAGTTCACGGGAGCAAGAAACAAAACAAGTACCATCCAGTAGCAGCTGGGTTGTAATCCAGTCTGTAAGGATTAAATAGTTGAAGTCCCTCCTGGCCAGCTTGTGCCCACCTGCTCTGTGCACAGTCTGTGCTCTGAGTGCTGCAGAGCAGAAGCTGCAGAGTAGGCAGCCAGCAGCAGGGGTAATTCTTCAGTGCACTGCAGAGTGATGGGTGCTGGATAAAGGGGAGTTAGAGAGTAGGGAGACTTGGGCTGGGCTCCAAAGGACTGCACTCATTTGGATCAAATACCAAAAAATCTAATGCTGAAGGGAAACAAACGGCCCAGCCTTCCTCATCTTTCATTCCTTCCTTCTCCCAAAACCCCAGAACAATACGGATTAGAGGAGGGAGGGAGAGAAGGGTGCTGCAGAGCCCATCTCACTTCTCTTTCCCATCTGTGCTGTGCTGCTTCTGCCAGAGGTTTTATTCAACCAAAGAGGGGGGAAAAAGGGAGAGGGGGGAATAGGGGGGAGGAGGAGGATTAAAGAGAGAAACAAAACTGGAAACAAAATACACAGTATATTCCCTGTGCAAGTGCCCCACACCTAGAAATACAGTCTGCTGCTCTCAGAGCCTCTAATTAGCCAAGCAAGGCAAGCGCTCATTAGCCCCACCTGGGTCACTCTGCAATAGGGAAAGCAGAGCATTAACCCCCACATGGCTCCAGAATAAATAGTTGGGAGGTACGGCCATGCTGGAGTTGTGTGACTGGGTGGTATTTGTATGGTTAGCTTCATCTCTTGGCTGTAGGCTTAGTGGGAGCTCTGGGTAGGGGAGAGCTGCACTACAGCAGTGCGAAGCACAGTGCTGTGATTTCAGCATCCCAGTGCATTTCTACATGGGAGCAGAAGGAGGCTCTGTGCAATGAGAATGGTCTCAGCCTTTGGTTTGGTGTTTGCCAGTTGGGTTTTGTAGCTGTAACTTCAGAGAGCAAAGCAGAACCAGTCTCATAGAAATATCTGAGGCGTGTTTTTGGTCATGTTAGGTTTATGTATACTTCTCTCCCCCTGTGTTACTACCATTTTTCAGGCCAGGTGCTTCCAGCTGAGCCTGCATGTGTAGGATGAGCCAATCGCTGCCTCCTCCAGCCTGTAGCTTTTGAGTGGAGGTATTTGTACATGAGTGACTCAAAATAGGCAGGCAGGGTAAGTGGGAGGGTAGAAATAGACATGTGGTTCTTCATCCTCTAAAGGTCATTATTGATTTTAGGGAATTGGTGCTAAACTACAGAAGGCATCTATCTGGAGAAGGGTGGGAGAGGAATGGGAGCAACTGCTGTGGCTGCAGCCTGGAGGTGGTGTGAAGAGCACTAAATGGCGGCGAGCACTAAGAACACTGTGCCCACTTCTGGTTTTAAAAAGCAGCAGTGCAGGGCATGGCAGCTGCAGCAGGAAGGGATAGAGAGGGCTTAAAGCTCCTCCTGAAGCTGCCCACCTCTCTTGTCTGCTCCAGCCACGCTGGCCTTCAAAGCACGCAGTGAGCTCTGCCTATTGCCAAGGCATGACTGAGAGGGTCTGGATCCATGGCATACACACAGTGAGCACACCTCGCTCTTTGTCACAGCACGTGGCCTCTGTACCTACCTGTGGAAGCTCAGGGCATTCACACAAAGCTGCTAATAAAACTGCGTGTGGCTATAACCAACATTAATATCAATTCACAGAGGGCTTTCTTGGGGCAGTGAGATCACTTGTACAACAGTTTGGACACAGGTGGTGCTGTGTGGAGCCAGGAGCTGGACTTGATGATCCTTATGGGTCCCTTCCAACTCAGGATAAGCTATAATTGTGTGATGCAAGCTGACAGCATTAAAGAAGGGTCAGTACTTACACCAGCTCTTTCCTTCCCACGTCTTTGATCAAAGGAATTAATTTGGCTGGTTCTGTTGTATTTCAAGCCATCCTTGCTTTTTTTGTTTTGGCTTAATAGTCCTCCCCAGTATGGCCTTCAAAGTCAGGGCTGGGAAGGCTGTGGGGGGAATTCTGAGTGTCAGTTTGGTTTGCATTTAATATCTCTGTTGTAATGGTATCCGAATGCTTTGCTAAATGAATTTTTGCTCGGTTTTGTTTTTAACCCAACTCCTGTAATGCTACATCAGAGCAACCATGCCTGTCTCTTGTGGGGAAGGAAGAAATGGTTGAAAGGAGTGCCTGTTGTGGAAAGGTGAGGGTAGAGTTCTGGTGGGTATTTAGAAGCTCTATTTACATCAGAAAGAGAGGGGAGGGAAAGCAAAGCCGAGAAGTGGAGCTCTGCCTCTCTAACCAAAGAGGCTCCCCAGGAAATGGTGGCCTCCTGGGGGCCCCTTTCTGAGGCCTTGGAAGCACAGCGCAGAAGGCCAGGAGCCATTTTAGGCCTCAGCCCACAGCTCAGGGACCTCAGGACTGAGAGCAGGGCACAGGACTGTTGTGTGCCCGGCAGTGCAGCACCTTCAGCAATGCTCTTCAGGTGCAGGCTGCCATCCTGCCTCGCAGGTGGGGTTGTGGGGCTGGGTGCTGCAGGTTAGCATGCTTCATGGCACCCACAGGGACAGCCCCGTGTTGGCACTGTGGTGGCTGCCTGCCTGACGCCCATTTGAGCTCCTCAACCCTTCTGGGTTCTCTGTGACACAGCACATGTATTCACTCATAATTGCGAAGCAGGATTTGTTATGCTTTACCACTTATTCTCATAGCAGACCAGCGGTGTCTTCGTAGGCCTGTTCTTTGGAGGAGGAGGAGGAAAGAATAGATGTGCCCCATAGTTCAGCCACCAATACGTTTACATTAGAAGATTAATAGTTCGACTGCTCCGTATCTTGTCCGCCCCCCCCGAACATCAGCTTTTAGTACTCACAGAGGAACAGGGTTCAGTCGCTCCACCTTACCTAGAATAACAATGTTTAGCATGGAAGTAGCATTTTACAATTTCAAAGCAATAAACACCAAGATACCATGGTAATGAGAGCTGACAAGGCACTAGCATTAACTAATTAAGCCTCACAACTTCCCTGGGGTATCTAGATACAACAACCCTCATTTTCGAGATGGGAAAAAATCTATCTGAATTGATTTACTCTGAGGCACAGAGAAAGAAATTCAGCGAAAGAGCCAGAACCACAGCAGAAGAGGAGCCTACTAAAAACACGGTTTGCCATGTCAGGGCTGGCCAAATTCCCAGCAGGCAGATGCTTTGTAACCACCTAAGAGACGATGTGAGCTGAAAGTGGCAGGATGCTGCTAATTTTCTGCCTAAGCCTACAGTGACGTGTGTGACAGCTGCAGCGTTCCGTGCACCGTCCTCCTGCAGCTGCCTCCTACCACTTCCCCACTGCCACCCAGGGAATCTCACGCCCTCATTTTTACAGTTACAACGATATCAGGGAGCACGCAGCCTAACGGCAACGGTAGGGACGATAGAGGGAGCCAAATTAATTCGCGAATAGAAAAACGCAGGGGAAACGAGGGCTGGAGCGCTTCGGACCGAACGAGCGGTGAGGAAACTTCGGTGAGGTCGGTGACATCCTTAATGTGACGGAGCGGTGTTACTGCGGGGCTGCCGGACACAGCAGCAGCACTGAGATAAGCACCAGGCGCTGCGGGAACGTGGGGAGGAACGTCGGGGGGAGAGAGTGCGGCGTGAGCAGCATGTGGAAGCGGGGCGGGACGCGGCTGTGTGAGGGCAGCAGCGGCTCTCCGTCCCATCGCTGCGGTGCACCCCGATGGGCGCTGCACCCCATCCCGCCGCTCTCCTCCCGCAATGAGCGGCTCCGTCCCGCCCACCGGCACCGGGCCCGGCCCGTCCCCGCCCCACGAGGCGTGTCCTGCGGGCGTGTGGCGCCTGTTGTTGTGATGAGGAGCGGCTCCTCCCCCTCCTCGTGCGCGGCCCCCCCGCCCTCCCTCCTTTTGTCCACACCCCGCTCCCCGCCCCTCCAGCACGCCGTGCCCGCCCCCCTCGCTCTCCGCCCTCCCTATTGGCTCGGCCTGCCCTCGCCCCTCCCTCGCCCCTCCCCTCCCCTCGGTTTGCCCCTCCCCTCCCTGGCGGCCATCCCCCCCCCGTGCCCATCTGTTCCCGGCGGCGCGGCTGTTGCCCTGCAGGGCGCGGGCCGTGGCGCGGGGAGGCGGAGGAGGATGGGCCCGCGTAGCGGCGGCCGCCCGCGGCAGGGGCAGCAGCAGCAGCAGCAGCGCCCCCGCCGGCCCTAGCGCCCCGCCGCTCCGAGCCGCCCCGCACGCGGGCGGCAGCGAGGGGGCAGCGCGGGGCCGCCGGGGGGCGGCCGGGGGGCGGCGTGGCGCCGGGGGGCGGGCGGAGCGCGGCGCAGCGCCGAGCAGCGGCGGCGGCACGCAGCCGCCCGCGGGGTGAGGCAGCGCTGAGCGGGCGGGCGGGCAGCCGGCGGCCGCGGGAGATGTGCCCGGAGGAGGACGGCGGCTGCGGCGGCGGCGGAGGAGGTGGAGGAGGAGGCGGCGGCGTGGCCGGTACCGGCGGCACCGAGGCGGCGGCGGCGGCGGCGCTGGACGAGCTCCGCTCCTGGTGGGAAGTCCCGGCCATCGCGCACTTCTGCTCGCTGTTCCGCACCGCCTTCCGCCTGCCCGACTTCGAGATCGAGGTGAGACCCCGCGGCCGCCTTGCGGAGCGCTCCTAACTCGCCCCTCAAACTTTCGCCGGCCCCGCTGCCCCCGACGGGGCCGCATTGTTCGGGGTCCGCCGAGGCACACAAAGGTGGTGGCGGCGGCGGCCGCCGTGGGGTCCCCGTGACCAAAATGGAGGCTGCGAGGGGCGGGCTTCGACCCCCGGGGTGCCCGGACCGGGCCCTTTGTTGGGGCGCGGGGGTCCCACCTGGGCGGACCCCGCCCGCTCCCTTGGCGGCGTCGCATTGTGCTCGCACCTCCGCCCGGCTCACGCCGCGCTCCGCAACTTTCTCGTGTTTTTGGTTTGGGGATTTATTAGCTCGCTGCTGTTTAATAAGCGTGCTCCCCGTTCTTATTTCCTCGCGGGTAGCCGGGGCTCCGTGCGCGTTTCCTGCCTCCGTTACCAATGTTGCGGCCGGAGCGCGTCCCGGTGGGAGATGCCCCGGCGGGACCCTTTTGTGCCGCCGGGAGCGGCTCCGTGCGGGCACCGCGCCGTCACGCGGGGCTGCGGGGCTGCGCCCGAACGCGAATTGCGGAGACGCTCCGAAGTTCCACGGGATGCGCGAAGCCTCGAAGAGCCCAAGAACAACTCGGGAGGGGCGCGGATCTCTGAACAGGGGGAATCCCTTCCGCGGTGCGGGAGCTCGAAAGGGGAGAAGGGCTCTCAATGATGCAACTTCTGGCCGACGGGAACTCCCCTCCCCCTCCTATTGATGCAGACACATCGCGGGGAAGCGCGGGGCTCGGAGGAACCCGAACGTGCGGTGACCGCGGGGCCGAGGCGGTGCGGGACCCCTCGGGCTCCCGGCACACGTTTAGGGGGGTGGGGGTTCTACCGCTCTGTTCCCATCTCTGGGACGGAGCGCCCGGTGCTGCCTCCCCGCTGTAAGCTTCACCGGGAACGTGCCCCGTAAAGGATGGAGTTGGAGACCACCGCTCCCATCGGGTTGTGTGAGCGCAGCTGTCAGGGGCTGTCTGCAACATACGGGCGGCTCCTTCCTGTTCCCCGCAGCCCCGCATGGCTGACTATCCCCGTTGTGTTCCCTCCCATCCAGCCCCATCCGTGGCACTGAGGAGCTCAGGAGTGGCACGCGGAGCCTGTTTGCTGCATGAAACGAATGGCTTTCAAAGGGGCTGCTCGTGCGCTTCTGTTGTGCTCTCAACGAGCGGTGCTGCACGTGGCTTTTGGCTTCGCTTCCCCTTTGGGTTCGAGCCTGCTGCCCGTTCTGGTGTCCGAGATGGGCTCTGTGATTTAGGGCGTCCCAACCAAACGGAGGTGGTCGTCTTCCCAGCCATTGGGGAAGCAGAGCAGCCAGACGTGGAGCGATGTTGTGCACCAGCAACACGCCCTCTGTTCAGCTTTGGTGTGCGTGTGAATACACGGGGGTGATTTGTGGTATCCCTTCCCCAAAAGCCACAGTCCCTTGGCGGGGCTGAGACTTGAGCTGCAGGGTGGCAGTGCCCAAACTCAGAGATACATAGTGAGGCTTGTGCAGCCGTGTTCCTCCCTGCATCCCTCAGACAGATGCTACCAGCTTCCCGTGGTGGGATCTCCTTGTCCCAGGAGAGCAGAGCTCTCATCCCCTCACACCTGGCTCTAGCAGCTCCTCAACATGATTGCAGAGGCAATAGTTTTAGCACCCCCCGATACTTTTTGTAACAAGAGCCCCCCCCTTGCCCTGGTTTACCTTAAGGTTCTGCTGCATCAATCGCTGCAGAGCCTCGTTTTCCAGTATGCTTCAGTGAATAAGAAGGTGTCGTTATCTTTTGTGCTGATGGCTCTGCTGGTTGCCCTGCCTGTGTGGCCATCTGGATCATCCCCCTGCACCTAGCAGGTTCTCCAGTGAGAAGTTTGGGGACTTGGTTAAAGTGAGGCAGCACGGAGCTCTTTACAAACTCTTCTCTCTCTAAACACAGCCCTTTTGCCCAGCACTTGCTGTCCCAAAGAAAGTGAAGCCTCCAGCTGCGGGCTGGCCTTTGCAGCTGTAGACTTGGCTGGCAGATGTTTCTCCTTTTTTTCTCTGGACTAGAGCAGCCCGAGCTCCCTTGAAGATGCATCCATCAGGCCGGGCGCCGGGCATTGTTCGGGGTAGGGGCAGCCCCCATGCTGGCTCACTCCCGGCAGATGCAGGCGCCTGGTGAGCCCGAGGCCCCAGAGCTTTTCAAACCGGGCTGGGGAGGGGGCAGCCGGCACCGGGTCAAAAGTTCAGTGGGGCAACCTCAGCGTGCCGGGACGCAGCCGGGTCCACCCGTGGGCCTGTCCGCATGGCCGGGAGCGCGGCTGTCACCGCGTTGTGTTAGTAAATTCCTTCCCCCCCCCCCCCGCCTTTACATGGCCGCCTTGTCAGCCATCTGCCGTGCCAAACTTCCACGCCGCTTCCAAAGTGGGCTCTTGGCTACGCTGTGGTGGTCACGGCTGCTTTCTGGGTGGCTTTAGAAGCCAGCGTGGGTTGGGTTTGTCCTTGCCTACTGTCGCAGCTCTCTGGGGGGAGGAGGCCTGTCCAAACAAGCCATTTTTTATATATATTTTTTTGTATTTTTTATGGTATGCCTTGCCCTGGTGGGCAGAAGGGGCTGCATTCCGCAGTCGGATCGGTGCATGTGATGATAGGAAGCGATTTGTTTTCCTCTTCAGGACCGTGGGACACCTCCCGTGACAAAGTGTCTCCTGGCCACGTGCCTTCCCTGCCGCGACAGAAATATCCTCCTGGCAGCTGCGGGGATGTTGGGGGGTAGAAAAAATATTGGGAGAATATTTAGCAGTGTTTCAGCACAAGTTACAGAAGAGCTGGAGGGGAGCCAGCGTGGCATGGCCACCCAGCTCCTTGGCCTGCACTGCTGGGAGCTTCGGCCTGGGTAGGTTGAGGGGAGGTGAGTTCTGAGAGCATGCTCGGAAATAGTCAAAACGCTGTTGTTAACTGCGTTTATTTGGAAAGGGGGAAAAGCCACATTACATAGGGAAAACATAAATCTTTTCCTGTGGTTTTTAAAAGCGCCTTTGGGCAAATTGCCTCTGCTGCTGTCTTTGCTATGGCTCTGAGATGCTTTTCCTCTCCTTTCCTTGTGGTCTGGGCTCCAGGTCTTTCTGTCAGGAATACAGTGTGGCTTCCACACATCAGTGGCTGCTGATCCCATGGGTCCCAGGGGGAGGAGGAGGAGTGTGGAGAAGAGGGGATTTGTGCTGTGGCTGTGGAGGGAAGAGCACAGAATGAAGATCTGTTCTGCCTCCACAAACCAAGTAGAGCTTGAATAGGCAACGTTGTTTAACCTGTTAAGCTTTTGGCACGTTGGGGTTTTAGCACTTTGGTAAATGTGCCCTTTTCTAGGATGGTGAAATAAACCTTGACCTCCACTGTCCCATCGTGTTAGTCCCTGTTTGAAACTTCTCAGTGGAGCCCAATGCTCACTGATCTCTTTGAATGTCCCTTGTGATTCGTGGCACCAAACTTCACGGCCTTCCTGGGGGTTAACCCTTGTGCACAGCTACCAAAACTTTGTGCTAAGTCCTCACCCCTCCATCCCAGCCATGGTCCAGCACTGCATTGTTTTTGGTAGTACAGCAGCAGCTGCAGCACCTGTGGGTGTCTCGTTGTGTCCTATTGGTAGCCAGGTAGCTTCTGATAGGAGAATTTAGGATCTAAGATAAATGCAACAAGTAGGTGGAATGAGCTGACTGAAATGTAAGTGAAACAGTGCAGGTCAGCTCTACTCATGCAAGGTAAGTCAGAGCTGGTTTAATGGCCTTCTCAGTAGAGTAGTTCAGGCATGGGGATGTGCCACTTGCCATCTGCCCATAGGTGGTACACGTCTTGGAAACTGGAATACTAAGTGAGAAAGTAAATGAAATGCTGGGTGAGCTCTGTTTTATTGTTCCTCCTACCTGTCCCATCTGCCTGTGTTGGGCTTCACTGATTCTTCAGCATCTCGATGCTCTCCCCTCATCCCTTCCAGCAGCAGCCCTCACTTTGCCTGTCTTGGCTTTCACTGCCTTCCTTATTCTGTTAATAATAGAATCATTAGCACTCTGAATGTCAGTATTGGGCTCTAGAGTTCATTGAGATTAATGGATGGGGAGGCAGAGAGATACTTCTTAGAGCCGTTGTTTCAAGTGGTCTGTAAATTGGAAAGCATTACATCGGTTTAGGTTTCAAACGCTAGGCACATTTTTCACAACCACAGATCTGGAACTTTTTAACAAGTGTTTACGTTTTGTATGATGAAACTGTACTATCATTGAATAAAAGAAGCGGGATAAGGTGGTTCAGGGGGCTGGTACATGCATTAAAACGTTATCTAAACCCCCTGAAAAGAAACAAGAAGTGACTGAGCGCAGAAAAAAAGGCTGCCTGAACAATGGGCAAGGAAGGTTATTTTGACAGCAACATTTTGAATGGCTCTGACTTAGGTGACAGGGAAGTCAGAGAATGACCGCAACAGTGGAAGGCAGAAGGGGAAGAGGAAGCAAATAAGAACTTCAGAGATTTGGATATTATATGCGGGGTTTGGTATTGCAGATTTTCTGCTGTGGTTGGAGACAACTGCCTCTCCCGGCAGCACAGCTGAGTGGAAGGAAATCCTATCTGTTAGCTGCCACGTCTGTGAGCCCGCAACTTAAACGCTTTAAGCTGAATTTGTTTAAAAACCAATTTAAGATAATCTGGTGTAAATCTTTCCCCACTAGGAAAATATATACATGTATATATATCATCTGTGTTCTGTATAGCAGCTTAAATATGACTTAGCGGTTTGCTTTGTTTACAGAGCTGCAAACCTGGAGCAGTTTAATGAAGCTGGTGCAAACTCGTGCACGGCGCATCTAAATGAGTCGTGGAGTTTGTTCTGCTTGGAATTTGCTACAGTTAAACCGGCTAAAAGTAACACCTTAAAAGTGTTGCAGCTTTCTGTGCGGACCTTAACTGCGGTCGTTCTCTCCTTGCAAATAATACCGGGGAGCTGTGCCATTCTGCCCCTGGCATCTGTTAAGTGCCTGCATGAAGGGGGAAGAATTAACTTTTGTAATGGCAATGGATGCTTTCATAGACTTCTTTCAGGCAAAATCTCCCCCAAGAAAAGGGCTGGGGAGAAACGACAGCGGCAAGGGAGGAAACAGATCCCAAATTAAAAGTTTCTAGTATAAATCTTATTGTAGGTATTTATGAAAATTATTTTTCCCTCTCGTTACCAGCAGAAACAGCATCTGCCGTGATGGCGAGAACAATGCGGCCCAGTGATTCCTCCTTCCTTACAGTAGAGAATCCTGTTAAACACACAACACTGTGCCTTAGAGTGTATCCTTTCAGCAGGCTTGTTCCTTTTAATGGGTGCCCATTCCTGGGGTCTCCATTGTTTCACCAACAATGGCACTGGGGGCAGCTGATTTGGTTGACAGAAAATGTGTTAATTTAACAGATCTATTCCCTTTAGCAAGTCTCCTTCCTATTGTGTCCCAGTTCTCCCAGTTCCTCGGAAGGAGGGCTGGGGAGCGGGCTCTCTGTGCTGGAGTGCTCCTGCAATTAGGGGGGGGGGGGGTTGTGGCCTTTTGTGTAAGGAGCAGAAAACAGCTGATGGGTAAAAGTGATTTTAGTGCATTTTACTTGCTTCCAGAAGACACGTTTTCACTGTATTTTCTTGCTTTTGTGTGTGTGCGTGCTTTTAAGTTGGCCTTTCCTGGGGATGGGGTAACAGCTTGGCGCTGCAGGCCTAGCGTGGTCCAGGCCTTTGCTTTGGAAGCACAGCTCAGAGGTGGCCTTGCAGGGCAGCTCCTTTATGAACTCTTTATGTTTTATAAATGCCTAGCTGAAATACCAGCTTCCCACTGGAAAAATAGCACTGCTAGTATAATCCAGGGCAGTGAGCTCCGAAAGATGTGAAATATGAGGGGGAGTGTTTCTTAGACCACCTCTGTTCTGGGACGGGCCACCGGCTTGATGGTGCTTTAAAGGCAATTTGAACACCACAAGCTCTGGATGTGCTGAAACTGGTTCAGCTTTTACAGCACTGATGAAGCTGAGCGCTTTACTAACAGGGTAGGATGGCATGGGTACTGCTGTGCTGGGTGGGTCCTGGAGCTCTGGTGCCAGCAGGGAGGTCTCCTGTCCCTCAAGGTCTTGCCTTGCCCCAGCATTGCTTCAGGTGCTCTTTGCTCTTGGTGTAGTTGGAGTGCTGGGGATGGGGAAGAGAAAAAGAGCCTTGGGAGATGATCTTCCTCCTCTTTGGTAAAGCCATTTGTCCTCTGATTCTTTCCTGTTAGGCATGCTCTAAAGGAGATGGAACTTTGGGCTACAAAGATGGGGAAGGGTCTGGAGGGCAAGGTGTGCAAGGAGTGGCTGAGGGCCCTGGGTTTGCTCAGCCCAGAGCAGAGGAGCTGAGGGGAGGCCTGATGGCGGCTGCAGCTCCTCACAGGGAGCGGAGGGCAGCGCTGAGCTCTGCTCTGTGTGACAGCGACAGGGCCCGAGGGAACGGCATGGAGCTGTGCCAGGGGAGGGGCAGCTGGGGGTCAGGGACAGGGTCTGCACCACAGGGTGGTGGGCACGGCCCCAGGCTGCTGTAGTTCAAGAAGAATCTGGACTCTGCTCTCAGTCAGATGGTCTGATTTTTGTGTGGTCCTGTGTGGAGCCGGGAGTTGAACTCACTGAGTGTTAGGGGTCCCTGAGTCCCTTCCAACTTGGGATATTCTGTGATTCCATGATTCTGATTCTTTGCACAGCTTAAGGACTGAAGGGCAGAGCTGGTTTTGTATTTGTGGTAGGCTTTGTACACTGGGAGTTGTGGCAGCAAAAAAACAAACAAACAAAAAAAAACCAACCAATATTTATACAGCCACAACAGAAAGCAAAAAGGGTTTGGTGGTTGCTTCTTCTTTTTTCTTGCATGGATTTTCTATTTGTTTTAGGAGGCAAAGGGTGAGAGTTCAGTTTAAGAACTTGACTCTTAATAAAGCTTGTCATTGTTCCTAATATAAAACAAATGATGAGCATGGGAGAGGAGTGCAAGACTCCCTCTTCTGGTGTGCTCCGAAGGTTTAAACACTAAAAACCAAGTTGGGAAGGAAAGGCCAACAAGCAAGACGCCTTCCATGTCTCTGTGTGGTATTTTTGGACCTCACTTAGGCATAACCTTTGCTGAGCATAACTTACTTCATGACATCTGCATAACTAACATAAGGACACTCTGTGAAAGTGAAATGTGTTTTCAAATACAAACCACATAGCACTTAGAAGTATGTACTGATTTCATACGGGTTTCCAAGCATCCCACCCCTGCTCTTTGCTAATGGTAGTAAAATAACTCACCTGCCTTAAAAAATAATCAGTAGTTCTTCTTAGAGCTTTGTTGAACTGGGACCAGTTCCCCAAGGTGTTAGGTGCATTGCTTCACAGAGGGCTGTACCACCAGGGGTTGAAACGGTGACACAGGAATGGAAACAGGCAGTGGGGAGGGGAAGGGCTTTTTATAGCGGACTCTTCTGCTGAAAGCAATGCTTATCGCCTCGCATTTGGGGCAGCAGGTGGAGCAGAACTGAACAGGTAGCAAGAGGCCGTGCAGCAATTGGGTCACCTGTGGAAGCACCTAGCAGACCTCTCTGCAAAGTTTTTGGGGTATTTTCTAGTAGTAAGTCAAAGCATGATGTATTTTCTGTAGTTTGTTTTCTTTGTGTTAGTGAACATTCTGGTTAGAAAAAGCTTAACTTAAAAGCTGATGGTCATCCTTTAAACCGCTCTTTAAAAATTCAGATCTGACCATGCAGTTGAATGATGAAATTAATTGATTTGATCTCACTGTGGCTGACAAGGTATTGAAAAGTTTGTCTGATAACTCTTTCTTAGAATCTCAGTTTTTCTATTCAACAAAGCAAACCCCAAATCTTTAGGGTTTTGTTTCCTCCTAGATTTCTCCTGGGCACTGTGACCCAGCACATGTCAGCATCTTTCCTTTGGGACTTACTTGCTGTGCTGGAGAGGCCTGATTGTAGGACAGGCAGCCGTGTAGAATAAACACGGAATTGCAGTTTCAATTTCTTTTCTTTCAGCCCGATACAAGGTGCCGAGGCACAGAAGACTATTTTGCCCTTAAGATAATTGTGTGTTGGAGAGGATCAAAGGGCTTGAGGTTTTTTTTGGTTGAAAGGGGATTTTCTCCATGGACAGCTGCAGTAGTGCATTAGTCCTGCAATGGATTATCTTTCCATGATCTGTAGGATCTCGACCAGCTATCAGGGGGCCCCACTGAAGGCTGTTGCTTGGGGGAGGCAGAGTGAAAGTCTCCTGTAACAGGGAGCCCCACAGTGCCGGGCAGCTCGGACTGCTCGGCTCCCCCTGCCCTCGGTGGACTGGTGCTGGATATTCTTAGCCTGCAGATAGTGTCTGGAGCATGGAGAAAGGGAACGCAGCACTCAGTTATGATTAACTGCAGCTGATGCCCTACATCCACCCCACTCCGCAATGGAAGTGCTTATTAAGGAATGTGAGAAGGGAGCCGATTCCAGCTGCTGCGGTGTCCTGTAAAGGGCAGTGTGTAATTTGGGAGGGTGTTACGAGTCCCTCGGTGGAACAAACTACTTGCTGTAGTGAGTGGTTGACCTGCCAAATGCCTGGACTTTCTCATTTGGGCAAGTTTTGGATGGTGGCTGCTCCGCAAATAGCCGTAGCGTATCAAGGGAGTCCCTCCATGCGTGCAGATGGGTATCTGCATCCCATTCCTCCCGGCACACAGTCGGGTTGGACAGGGCTAGGTGCTATCAGAGGTGGGGATCAGGTCATGCTGCGCCTGCCCAGCCTGCTTGCAGTGCTGGGGGAGCTGGGCTGGAATGTGCCCTGGCACGGGCTGCCAGCAAGCACTGGTCCCCAGGTGCAGTTGCTTGTGCTGAAGTCAGGCTCAAATTGCATCTGTGTGCTGGTTAATGAGTGGTGGAGTGGGACCGCCTCGCAGGGCCTGTTGTGTGCCTTGCCTGAGGTTGCAGGGTGCAGGAGCACAGGGTAATAATACTATCTTCATCAGCAACAAATTCCACCCTCAGCATCTTTAGAATCTTCAGCTAACTTCAATGACACGCATTTTATAACTCCTTTCTTTATGGAAAGAACCCAGCTTTGGATTTCAGGGCTGAGATAATTTTTTTTTCAGGAGGCGTATTTAGGAAAACTTGTCTTTTTGTAATTGCAAGTAGGACTGGTTTCAGAATTCAAGGATGAGCGCGGATGGCCATCTGATGTTGTGCTGTTTTTCCTTGGAGGAGTAACTACAATTTATAATCACTGCCTAGGCTGCAGCCAGTTGGCAGGAAGGCTGTTGTGAAGGGATTGATTATTAGTGGATGCTTCACTGTGCTGTCCAAGCCTGAATTTCTTGATCTAACCAGTTTCCTTCGCTTCGAATGGCTGCAGTCAGCAGAGAGGAGAGAGATGCATCTTCCCATTTGGCAGTCCTATTTCTTGTTCATGGGATATGCTCGGGAAAAAAGGGTCAACGCAAAGTGTCAACACTTCAGCGTTCTCATAGAAAGCCAGCTGTCTAGCTGACTGTCTGGAGGCTGCCTGCAATTTTTCTGCTCCCTCTTGGGATTCTCTCTGTAAATGCATTCATTTTAAGTGCGGTGGCTTAACAAAACTATGTCTGTTTGGTGTGAGCATCCTGGAGGCTGTGTTTCTGTTCCTGGGTAACGCGCCAGGAGAAGTGTCACCAGGAAGGTGATCTTGCTTTCAGAAACGTGTACCTGCCCTGCAGAGCAAAGGCACGCTGGCAGCTGCAGCAGCAGGAGCTGAGTTAGCATTTATACTGGCAGCAAAGGACATGGAGAAGTACAGTTGCAACAGAAAAGACTGGGACTCTGGCAGCATCGTCTCAGGGTCCTTTCAGGAGATACTCTGGGGGGGGGACGTGGTCACGCAGAACCACACCCTGCTGCAGCTAGAGATTAACCTAGGCTGCCTAATTAAAGGTTAGCATGTGCACAGTTGTGTGCAAAGCAGTGGTGCTGCTGTGGCAAAGTAGCTGGACTTTGAGAAGGAGCAAGAGTGCAGGGCTGCTTGAGAACTGTCCTGTGCCATGCAGCTTGCTGTAGCCAAGCTTCTGGCCTGGGGGAGAGGCTGAGCTGCTGTGGCTCAGAGAGGACAGCTGAGCTAATGCTTAAAGAACAGAGACTCCATGCCAGGGCTTGGAAGGACGATCCTAACCCTCTGCTTCTCCTCCTGTCCTCCCCCACTGCCAAACCCCCTCTTGGGCTGCGTGGAAGTGTCCCAGTTCTTGCAGCTGTGTTAATTGTGATGGGTCATTTAGTCCTGAAATCCCTGTTTAAAAGGGGCAAGTCCTTGCCTCGTGTGACAGCTGCCGCCTTGCACTTTTCCCCAGGCTGGAAATAACTGCATATGACACAGAAGCAGAGAGCAGCATGGGGGAGGGAGGAGGCTTTCTGGCTTCCTCTTAGTTCTCTAATGGCTTTGCTGTGCGATTCTTTTCCCATGTGGACCATAGCAGAGTCATGCCCCACATATTTAGCAGCTCTCTCAGTTGGCAGTGCCTGGGTGATAGGCAAAGGGCCTTGCGCTCTCCGGGTTCCTGACTGATATTCTTGGCCATATGGGAGCACAAGCAAGGGGCGCATGGTGGTGATGCTGGACACTCGCCTGGAGCATTGGGAGCCTCTCTGGAGCCAACGTGCTTGCCTGCTTGGAAGGTAGAGCCATGCTAAGTTCTGTGACATGGCGAGAGGGAAGGCTGAAAGATTTTCCTACTGCCATCCCCTCCCCAAAATCTCAGAGCCTGGAGCCCATGGAAACATGGCCAGCTTTTCCTTCTAACTGAAGGGCTGCCTCCTGATTGGAATGACAGCTTTGAACTGGAAGACATTATTTCATTAGCGTGCTAATCAGATACAGAGATTACCTGATTGGCTACTTAATAATTAAATGAAGTTGCCTGTAATTCTTTGAGCACACACAGAACTAATTAAATTAACCCTTCACTGCCCTGTGTGCCTGGGGTGCACTTGTGTGAAATGGAGAGGGCGGCTTCTTCAGTGTGGGGACTGCAAGCAGGAGGGGGCAATGGTTGTAACGCAGCTAGGCATGGGCTGCCAGGGTGGCCCTTTCTGGTCAGGAGCCTCACAAGGAGGAGTAAGTAAGCAGTTTCATCCTCCAGTTGAGCTGGGGCTTTGTCTGCCTGGCAGTTGATCAATATCATTATGCCATCGAAGACACTGTGATTATTTCATTGCCAGGTGAACTGTGGGCATCTATGCTTTTAGCCCTGAGTGTTGGGTTGATGGAGCCACCTTATAGTAATGCAATGCTGTTCTCTTGCTGCTGTCGCCTTCTAGACTTTGCCCATACATGTTAAAATGAAACTGTCAAATTAAGCACGTTTCACTGTCATCCAAGACTAAACTTGGCAGAAAAAAAGCCCTTGGACCTTCTGGCCCAAGTTAACCACGGCTGGCTTCAGCTACCCCGGTAACAAATTGCTGCTCTCCCATTTGGGACATGTAGGATGGCTTTTTACTTTCCTGTGTTCCCTGTTGCAGGATGTGTCCCCTTCCTCTCCCCTAAGGACTGATGGTAGCAGCGGTGCCTTCGGAGTCTTTAGTGAAGGGCTAAATAACTAAGCCACTGCTTTGTGCTTAAAATCCAGCTTCCCGGTGATGAACAGCCTGAGGTGCCAGTGAGAACGGATTGGGAGACAGAGGAAAACAGGGCTGGTGCAAAACAAAAGGGCAGCACTTGGGGTAATGAGGTGGCTGTGATGCCCTGTCCCATCGTGAATGGTCTCCTGTGAAAAATGATCCCCCGTGTTGGCTACCTATAGACTTGGGCTCGCTGACGTGACGGGGTTTGAAAGATCAGGATGTGCATAGACTAATGCTGGTGCAGCAACTGGTTGGGTTTGAGTGTTACTAATATGTGATGTTGCTTTGTTGTAAAAGAGAAGTGAGTAAGGCTTGGCTGGTCTGTTGTTGCAATAAAAACTGTTTTCTGAGGAGATTTCTGAAACAAAGAAGATCCTGGCGTGTGGTGGAAGTAGCCATTTAAATGCATCTGGCCATAAAGATGGTGCCTGCCAGCAATGTCGATACCAGAGGCGGAGATGCACTCATGTGGGTGAAATCCTGCTCCACAGGGCAGGGTCTGAATGCCAGAGATTGGGCCTGGGGATGGAGCTCAGGGAGGCTTTTTACTTCTTCTGGCCTCCTCTTTGTTTTTGTTTATGGGTTTACAAAGTCAGATTAGCATTTCAATGCCGTACCTCTGAGGCAAAGGCCCTTGGGGTGCCGTGGAAGGCGGTGGAGCAGAGATGGTTTGGGATTACTGGCTTGTCCTACAGAGGTGCTTCCTTGGGGCTGGAAGAGCAGAGCCCGAGGGCCTTGTCTGTGCTGGGAATGGGCCCAAATTGCAGCCATCCATCCAGCTGCTCTGTTGCCAAGTCTAAAGGTGGATAGGCAATGTTACCCTGACCTCTCGTTGGCCTTATTTTCAAGCAAGGAGTTCTGAGGAAAAGGCAAAAAAGAGCTGCAAATCCAGAAGCTGTTTGACTTCTCCTGTTATAGTTGCTGATTTTATAGAAGACTTTACCGCTCCACAGACGTGCCCTTACTTTAATCCTTGGAATCCCCCTTCCGGAGTCCGATTACTTTAACAAAACCGGGCTGTGGATGAAGCAGTGATGTCATGGTTTGGTGGTGTTGCTGTCAGTATTCCACATCATAACATCATGTGCAGTATGGATGGCAGATTCTTTAGTTAAAAGGAAAATTCAATTCAAAAACCTCAGTTTGCAGCTATCAGGAAGAAAAAAGAGTTTAAAACCTGAATTTCTCCAAACTGGTTCCACTATCTTGGATGTGTGCAGTCAACGCTTATGTCTTCATTCCCATGTAGGGTTTTGATAACTTAATGCTATATGCTGCCTCTCTGCTCCAGCTAGGGCACCTTCATCCCTGCTTCCGTCTATGCTGCTGTTTGTCTGCTGTCTGGGAGAGAACTCATCCAGGGTGCTGCTGAGTGAATGGGGAAAGATGAGCTGGAGGTATTGTTCAGCTGGAAGGTGTTAATTGGTGCTATCAACCACTTGTTTGATTTCTAGACAATCGCAGCAGTGCTTGAAGTTGTGCCTGAGCCAAACAAATGGTGGGGGCTCTGTGGGTTTCTCATTTCTCTTTTGAGTGATTATCTCCCCACAACCACCCCAAAAAATTAAACTAAAACCAGCAGTGCTGTATACGGGTGAGCCGGGAGATGACCCTAAGTGCATGTACCCTGCGAGGTGGCTTGGAGGGACTAGACGCGGAGCACAGCATGTATAAGGGATGCTGAAATGCATGGAGCTGCTTCTGTCTTCCTTAGAAGCAGAGGAGCAAATGAGAGTGATGTTTTCTTCTGTGACGTTTCCTGGCTATTGGACAGATGCTTGACATTATCTAGGACAGAGCCTCTGGTAGGAGAAATACCCAGCTGCCAAATAAAATCTCTTTATCTGTCCTCTGGGACTCCTGCCCAGAGGGAGGGCGAGTGAGAGCCTCTGTTCACCCTGCAAGGAGGGGTACAGGTCTGACCTGTGTCTCCGGAAGAACAGCTTGCTCTTCTGCAGCTGCAGAGGGGAAATCCTGTCCCCTGCTGGTCTTCTGCCAGACAAAGCTACATCAACCCCGATTTCCCAGATATTTTCCCCCCACCCCCCACTTTCTGGATGCAAGAACAAGCAGGTTGGAGAGTACCATGTGGTACAGCTTCTCTACGTTTTAGCCTGGGTGTATTCATGCCTCTTTCCACCATCAAGAAGTCCAAAGAGTTTTGGATGTTACTGAGCCACACCTCTTACCATTCCTATAGACACATGCATCTAGCTCCAAGTGCTTGTTCCTCGTGCTCCTTGGATCACGGTGGAATGGAATATTGCTATACTAGTGTCCTATGGTGGGCGTAATGGCTTTGCTTTTTGCTCAACCTTGACCCTTTGTGGTGTGCAGATGGTTTTGTGCTATGTCATGCATGGAGAACAGAGTGAAAGACAGCAGCTGAACAAAGAGAGGCAATGCTAAATGGAGACTGAGATCCTGATGGTGTAAATGATCTGTGGAGAGCAATGTTACTAGAAGGCTATTCAGGACTTCTCTCCTCAGGAAAGACTGATAAGGAAACCCCCATTGTAGAACCAGAGAAATACATTGGAGGTCAGACTAGAGACTTCCAGAGACTCCTATTTGGATCAAGACTTGCCAACAGTGGATCAGGCTACCTGTAGTCTGGAGGATATGTTGTGCTTTCCTATGTTCTTTTTTCTTCTCCCACTTGCCCAAAAAGAGAGCAGAATTGTTACAGAAATTGCCTTGAAAGAACTTCAGCAATGCACAATCTAGAACTGACCTAAAGTTCAGGTTGGAATGGAGAGGAGCTGGGAAACTGGATGGTGTTTGATTCTGAGGTGGTAATACATGTTTGGCTGGTGTTTCTTGAAACTCCCCTCAGACTGGGATTGGTAATAAGGGGCAATTGTGAATTACCAGTTCCTTTTCTCATTCCATAGGGAATAGCTTGTCTCTGAGGGGTGGTTGTTGCCTGTGCACTGGTACCTCACTTTGGGGTTGTCATACAAGTGCTCAAAGCAGGACTTGTGTGTAAGAAGCACATGAGATTGCAGCAATGGCCTTGCCAGAAACATCGTGGACCAAACAGGAAGATTTGTATTCTTTTAATTGAGAACAGATAACCCAAGAATTCTGGCTATTACTTTTAGTCCCAGCATCCCTCTTGGCACTTCTCAGGTGTGCACAAATGTTTGTGGAGCTACTCTTGGGTAGATCAGGGAACTGATATGGCTGGTGGTGTATTAAATATATATATGTGTGTGTGTGTATAAATATATATATATATATATATATACACACTGGATTTAGTTTTGTGAGCTGGCTTAAAGAGTGGCTCAGCAAACAGTTGTGGTGCCAGCCATTGCATGGTGTAGAATTTGGAATAAGTTGTAGGGATGAGAAAAGGGGCAAGAATAACTTAGTGCTGAAAGTGGACTGTCATGTCAGACTGATTGTGCAGGGTTTTGTCGCTGTCAGTGGAAAGAAATTGATCTTTGAGAGATGAGGAGAGTCTATTTTAGACTCGAATGAATCACTCTGAAGGTGTTTCTTTCTGTGGGGGTGATGGAGAAGAACAGAGTGCACCAGCTTAGGCTAGACACCCAAATGCAAGCCTCACTTTGTGACTGTTTTAACAATGGAAATACCAGCATACCTTATTAATGTCCGTAATACTTCTCCTTCACCTCATTGTAAGTGTAGGAAATGTCAGTGGAGAAATCCCAAAGTTCCAACAGGGCAGGTGCAAAAAATAATGAAACCATGAAAATTCAAATGCTAACTATAATGTAACCAAGTGGCAGCTCTGGGGAGAAAAAAATGTCTTAACTACTTGCCTTTGGGTGGGTTGCCCATAAAAGGGGCTGTTCCTGCATGCTTTTCAGCATTTGTGTCCCGTAGCGAGCGCTTCAAAGAGCAATATTCTCTGCTTGCCTGCTAATGTAATTTGTACTTGAGCTCAAGTGGTAGCAGCAGTAGAGAAGGTGTCTGTTTCAAAACACTGCCGTGACATGATAGCAAGGGGTTTATTGTGTGTTATTGTTTTCTGTGTTGAAACTGATGCTAAATGATTACAAATTCAATTACTTGACAGGAAACTATAGATTTACAGTTGTCTGTGCAACCTTTACTCCATCGTCTTGTACCTGCAGATGAGGATCGTTTCTAATTACAGGGTCACATGCTTTTTCCATGGGAGAATGGCAGAGCTCTCTTTGTAGGACAGATGGTGCTGAGAGTATAAATCAAGGCTGAGCACTGAATGAAGCTGTTATATGGTTCTCACCTCATTTACTGAAGAAGTTTGAAGGTGGGCAGGAAATGAGAGGCTGGGGCTGCTACAGGAGAAGAAAGGACTGTCTTTCAGTTAAGCGCAGGCACAGTGCCATGGTTCTTTCTCCAGTGGCAAAGCAGCTTTGAGGTCCTTGTCTCTCCCCTCTTTTACTCTTGCTCCTTGCCCAAGAGATTCCAGCCTCTTTTTGTCCACCAGCATTTGTATAGGGAGGAAAGCATTGCTGGTTCAGTGCTAAACTCTCTGAAGCATCTTAACTATGTTGGTAAGTTATAGCTTTAGAAAGCACTGAGGGCTTGCTACTGAAGTTGGTAATGACAGCCAGAGCCTGCCCGTAGTCCTCTGAGCAGCATTGCGCAAGGTGCCTTTATCTCCCTTGCTATCACTGGTGTGTGCTGCTACCTACCCAAGCTGGAAGAACTACTGTTAGAAGTCAGTGCAGTTCTAAATGCTGCCATAGAATAGGAGGCCTGTGGGACTATTTTTGGGGTTGAAGGAGAGGAGACCAATCTCACACTGAGGTGCAGAGACTGGCTGCTTAAATTGAGTGGTGAATTTTGTGAGCATCAATTGTTGTTGGTTTTTTTTTTTCTCTTTTCGATTTCTCATCTGTCAGATCAGATTAAAAATCATTAACTTGTAAATGGGTTGAGAAAAGAGTTCATGCTTATTTGATTGAGATACTATGCGGAGGGCCACCACAGGAAAAGGTCTATGAAGCGATTAATAGCTTATTTGGTGGCCGGGCTTGGAAGCTATGTAGCAAATTGAACATAGGGATACATAAAGAATGAGAAGGATAAAAATCAATATTGAACAGCTGTCTCTCTTTCCTAGTCACACTCTCCCGTGTACTGAATGAAGTGTAATGGAGAGGTATGTGATTACTCATTTAATAGCTATTATAAAGGGTATGAATAATGGGACAGACCTCAGGTTGTTTTTACGGTCTTTAAATGTAGCTTTTGCTTTGCACGTTGTCACCTGAACTGCTGTGAAGAATTGGTAGTATGTGGAGATGATGCAGAAGAGGTAATAATAAGTGAGGCTGAATGGAAATGTAAAAAAACAAACAAAAATACTCCCAGTTAACAACGACCTAATAGTGAGGTGCAGCTTTGGTGTTTGTGTTTGAGCGAGGAAAGGAAGAAATGGGAAAAATATTAATAATTAAGGTTACTAGAATCGGCAGTGGATGAAAATGGAGGTAATTGTCCAGGTCAGTGATAGGGAGAATATCATACTGATTATAGACTTGAATTGTTCTGCTCTCCGACTGTGTGATTACCAAGACTCGGAATTACAGAATGTGCAGTTCCGATTCAGAAGACAGGTTTTCTGATAGACATACCTCAGACCTTACTGTTTCTTTTTAATAACCTTTATAGCTTCAACAGGTCTGTGGTTTGGAATAATGCTAATTTCCACGTGTCTGATGGGATAGGCTGTGTGGTATGGATGTTCTCGACAGCCTGGCTAGTGCTGGAGCTGCTCTGTCGCCTTGGAATAATAGGATCTGGGAACAATTAAGAGGCAGAGTAATCAGTTCCCGGGGGCAGCAGCGTACCCTCTTGCTTTTCAGCATTCCCTTGTCTGACTCATGAACTCTGTTGATTGACTTGGGAAGCAAATGAATCCGGCTCTCCTCCACAGGAAAGAGTTATGGAGGCAAGGTGCTGAGAGGAATACATCACATCTCAGGCAGCTCCTGCCCTCTCTTCTGTGAAATGTGTGGAATTTACAATGGCTACTTAGCTGCTGGAGGAGCAAGATTATTTATTTATTTATTTGTTTATTTTTGGCCTTGAAGTTTAGTCCAGCCTTTAAATTAAGGGTTGTAGCCAGGAAACACTTGTACTTGAGTGGAGAGGAAAATCTTGTCAGTTTGCTAGAAAACCAGTTGTAGCTAACAACTATAGTTGGTGCAAAAGTAAAGGAGCAATAAGGTTTGCGAGTACTTCGAATACATGTTGGTGTAAGAGTGGAAATGGGTTGTTAGAATTTGCAGCTTCCTGGGCAACTTTCCTCTTATTCAGCTGTCCTTGGGCAGGCAGCGATCTCTGTCTTGGGGTACAGGTAGATGTTCCCGGTGTGACACACCTCTGTATGTCTGCATTTCTTTCCTGCCAGGAGTGCTGCGGGTGCTGGCGGCCGGTCAATGAGTGTGGTGGGGCTCTGGGCAGGTGAGGTGCAGTGCAGTGGGTTATGTGAGCTGCCACATGCTTCCTGTGTGACCTTGGGCAGCTCACAGTACGAGCCGGATCATCTGTCTTCCAGTCCTACATGTGTAAAACACAAGAGCCTTTACAGCATGAGAGCGCTCAAAGCATCTATTTTTTTTCCCCTTTAACATCATTACTTAGTTCTTTTGCCAAAAGCCTCTTCCTTTTTTCCTTTTATTTTTTTAAATACTGCATGTGATGATTATATGCTCTAGAAAGTTGCTTGTTTCTCATGCACGTGGTGGGGGAGGGGAATACAACCGTGCAACAGACCAAAGCACATGCAAAGAAGAGATGAACTGCATGAGTGGGACTTGCCTTTAACCAAATTTGGCTTACGATATCTTAGGTGCAGGGCTGATAGAAGGGGACAGAGGTAAATCTAACTCCCGGAGCCCTAGCTGGGTGGTGGCTGAAGAGATGATGGGGCTGGGAGGGGGAGAAGAGGCAAGCACACAGAAAATCAATTCCTGCTCTCTGGAAAACATGCATGCAGAATGATAGCGGGGCAGGCGTGGGGGCGTGCAAGCAAGTAACATCCCAGAAGCTGGAAGAATAAAATGAAAAGGCAGCAGGATCAGCACACAGATGAAAGGCAGCCCCTTTAACATTTGCTCCTGGACTCTGGCAACTCTCAGCAGTTGGCTGGAGACTAAGCTGGACGGTCCTGTGGAGCTTCAACAAAGGGACGAAACAAACCTCCGTCCCCCGGGGCCCCCCTCCCCGACAACGCGTGAAACAACTTGATAAATGATTGCTCTGTCAAGGGACGCAGGGATGGAGACGTCTGGGAGCGCAAGGGGAATGCGTCCAATTCAGGCTCATGAAGAGCTCGGGCTGGGAGAGGGAAGAAGAAAGAGGGGTGGTGGGATCCCTAAGTATGCAGGGGCACCAGTCCCCAGCAGGGCTCGGGGCTGCATGAGGGCTCAGCCCCCACCGCCTCTGTAATGAGGGTGGCAGGAAGCACAGCCCCCCAGTCTGGTTGATAGCATTGAAAGCTAGAGGGGAACTATTCAGGGGAACATTAATTACCCTAAAACAAAACCAGGAGGAGTTCGCAGCTGGGGCCCAACACTTCACATTCCCCTCCCTCCCCGGCTGCTCCTCTAGGGTACGTGTGCGCCAGCCCTCAGCTCGGCCTCCTTGCTCACACTGTGGAGCTCAGGCATGCAGTCCATCGGTGGCTGCCTGTGGGACTTTCAGAGGTGTTGATGGTGTCCATGAAAGAAACTTAGTGCCACCACCACAGAAAAGTGATGGCAGCCCTCTGAGGTCTTGGTTTCTTATTTCATCATTTTGGGGCCAAATGTAGGAATCATAGCAGTGGGAGCCAAACATGGTCTTGCTTAACCTAAGAACAGGCAATGGGGCTGTGTCATTCTTGTTCTGTCCTGCTGGCCTTCAGAAGGGGTATGGCAGCAGTGTCTGTGGTGTTTCCTCCCTCTCCCTATAGGACTGGAGCAGAGGACTTAATTTAGAGCAATCCTGAGTCACTGGTTAACAAGCGCTTGATCCAAGGGGCAGCTGCTGCTACCACTCGCAAGGTGACCCGTAGCTCTGCTCCTGCCTGTCCCAGGCTGCTGATAGTGAGCAACTGTTGTCAGGAATAGAGAACCCAGCAACATTTATAAATAAAATGAGTTTAGGGCAAACTTCTCTACGTCCAGCTAATGGAGGGGAAGGGCCTGAGCTAAGTTTTGTTCTTGTTCTGGGTATCGGGTTACTGTCACCTATCCAAGCAGAAGCTGGCCCCATGTCTTGCTTCTGTTCCACTTTGGCAATAGGTGTTAACAAAAGTGACTAAAATATGGAGCCTATGTGTTGGGGGCATTTGTCTGGAAAAAGGCTCACCTATGACAGCATGGCATTCATTTCATACTGCGAGATGCGGAATCCTCAGTGCAAGAGAGACATAGACCTGTTTGGAGGGCATCCAGAGGGGGGCCACAGAAATGACCCAAGAGATGGAACACCTCTCCTACAGGGACAGGATGAGAGAGCTGGGGCTGTTCAGCATGGAGAGCAGGAGGTTCTGAGCTGACCTGAGTGCAGCCATTCAGTATCTAAAGAGGAACTACAAGAAAGAAGGGACATGCTCTTCTGCAGAGTCTGCTGCGATAGAACAAGGAGAAATGGTCTCAAGCTTAGAGAGGGTAGATTTATGTTAGATAGAAGGAAAAAGTCTCTTACAGTGAGAGTGGTAATGTGCTGGAACAGGTTGTGCACAACGGTGGTTGATACCCCATCCCGGGACACTATCAAGGCAAGGCTGGATCAGGCCCTGGGCAACCTGATGTAGCTGGGCATGTTTCCTGTTCGTTGCAGTGGAGTTGGTCTAGATGGCCTTTAAAGGTCCCTTCCAACTCTCAGTATTCTATGATTCTGTGTGATTTATGCTGCTAATGCTCCAGCTTGGCAGTAAAGGTAGAGGCTAAAACTAGTGTACTCAATGCCCTTCTGTACCTCCTCAAACTCACCTTGTTTCTACAGATAACGAACATATTTTGCCACAGTTTATAGGAAGATTATTTTGGAATAGCTCCGGATGTGGCAGGAGAGCTGTGGGAAGTGCCACTGTGCAAGAGTCCAAGCAGCTCCTGTGTAACCTTGCAGGGTAGGCACTTGTGCTCATTTGAGGCTAAGCGAAATGATGTTCCGCTGAGTTAAGTAAGGACCTATTTATAGTGTAGAGAGACTGGTTCCTAGTGCAAGCACTACTGCAGATTAGGAGGATAGGTGATAGGGAATTAGTCATCCCTTTTAATGCACTACCTAGCAGAGAGGTGGAACTGCTGGTCACTATGTCTTCTCAGTCCTACAAAGACAGGCATCGCTGTGGTATATTACAGAGATGATTTGCAGCCCTGATAACTTAGATTTAACTTTTGGAAAGAGGGTACTGTTTGCCAAACATGCCTTTTATTGGGGGGGAAGCATTGTCTAGACAGACTGTGTTGTATGGGCTGTAGGGAAAGGAGGGGGAAATAGGAGGAGGTTTCATATGTGTCTACTTTCTTTCTCTGTACTTCAGTTTATTCCTTGCGGGCCTGAAACAGTGGTAATGAATAGTGGGGGAACACAACAACAAATAATTGTTCTTTTGCCTTGCATGGACTGTTTCATTTGTGATCATTTGCACGCAGCTGCAGCACCCAAGTGTAAAAGTGCATCACCACGAACTTTTTAGAATGTAGACCTTTCCTTGCCATCCAGCAGGGAACAAATCCTGTCTTTTAACTTTGGATTTTTGTGTACATCAAAAGTGTGTACATCAGTGAGGAATGCAGACACCCCATTTGTTTTTCATTTACTGCTAATTCATCTAGGACTCTGCCACCTTTTCCACCAGCAGCCTTCTCTAGTGCTCAGGCAGTAACCTTCCACAGAGGGACGGAGAAGATAACTGAATGCAACCATTACTTTTCAAGCCCCTGAGATGTTTTAGCACAAGTTGTAGCCTTACTTAGTGGCAGTAGTATTTTGTTTTGTTTCTTTCTTTTTGTTGCTGTTGTTTTGGTTTGGCTTTTTTTAAGGAAGTAATTTCCTACACAAAAAGGAAGTATTTCTTCACACGAGACATAATTAAACTGGAATTCATTGCCACAGGATGTTGTGGATGCCAGAAGTCTAGATGGGTTCAAAAAGCAATTAAACAAATTCATGGAAGAGAAGTTCATCAAGGGCAATTAAACACAAAGATACAATCTCTGGCACAGGAAGTCTTAAGCCACAGCTTGCTGGAAGCTGGTAGGGGGAAGCCTTATGGTATTCTTGCGCCATTACGCACCCTCTGAAGTATTTGCTGCTGGTCACTGTCTTGAGACAGGATGTTGGGCTACATGGACCTTTGGTCTGACCCAGCACGGCAGTTACATTTTTACTATGAAAATACAGCGCTCGGGAATGTGCGTGTCCATCTGGAGTGTCTCAGCAAGTAAAATTCAGAACAAAGGCAAGGTCTTCTGGTGGCACAGGACAGAGCTACCCTTGGAAGGGAGGAAGGCTGGATGTGGCTCTGGGCAGCCTTGTCTGCTGGTTGGTGACCCTGCACATAGCAGGGGGTTGAAACCAGATGATCATTGTGGTCCTTTTCAACGGAAGCCATTCTGTGATTCTGTCATAAAGTAATTATTCACATGGAAAATAGCTTGAGTTTTAGCATTTCCTTTAGTTTTATACTTCCACTAGTTTTCTTTGGTTCGGAAACGTAAGTGAAATGGTGATAATACAACATTGTATTTAGTGCTGTCCTTCAAGCTAGATAATGCATGCTACTTTGTTACTAGAAAGCATTTGATTTGTCTCAATAATGTTGCCTAATTTATGTAGAGAACTGAAAAAGCAATAACCAAAAAACCTCAGATCCTCCCTTCCTAACCTGAGCAAACCTGTAATTGTAAACCAAGCTGCACTGTGAGAGGATATAGCTCAGGGTTCCACAGGAATGAGAATTAATTTGTCTTAATTTCACTAACAATTCAGAGAAGGAAACAGGCAGTGTATTAATTAAATTCATGGGTGCTTAAAATACTGCACGAAAGTTCAAGAGCTCAGAGAGATTAAAAGTTAGATAAAGAACTTAAGGTTGGAAAGCCTATGCTATCGTTTTTGGATGTAAATAATCAAAACCAGAGCTGGCTGGTGGGGACACTCGATGTGTCAGAACGAATATGCCACATCTTGCAATTTCTGGCCAAAAGCTTTCAGCATTTAACATTTTACTTGATGTTTCAATTCTTGATGATGGTGTTTGAAAACATCATCTAAATCATAGAATCCTTTGAGCTGGAAGGGACCCTTACAGATCATCTAGTCCAGTTCCCTTGCGATGAACAGAGACGTCTACAGCTAGGTCAGGTTACTTGGATGAACCCAGTGCTTATTATAGTTTAAATAAATAAATAGAAATATTGTAAATCATGTTTTTTGTAGGCCCGATGCTTTATTTTGAATATTTTATGGCAGTAAAGTAGATAAGCATTCTAGAAAGGTTGTAACAGCATGATGTTACACAATGTTTTCTTCTTAAAAGTGTGCTAATACAAAGGAAAGCTACTGGTTGCGTATAAAGGGATGTTGTACCGTAAAATGTATTAATACTGGCAGTAACCCCTGCCCTTTTCTGTGACCACACCTGTGATGTGCCTGTTTCTGAATACCTTAATAAGAAAAAGACATTAAAAGCTCGATGGAAGTCATAGAGTATTAACTGTAATAACAATGGAAGAATGATCCTATTGTAGAGGAGGATTGAAAAGCCTCAATATATCCAGCGTTCACCTGTATCTAAAGGATGCACCAAGGGAACCAAGGAAATTGGGTGATAAGAATAATAGGCTGAGCTGAAGGAGAAGAAAATTGGTTCTGAACATGAGGAGGTGCTCCGAAGTAGAAACTTGTGAGACATTTATACTGAACAAATATGTTAGGGAGAGAAATGTGGCTGAGAGTATCCCCTGAACGGTCCTGAGTCTTGTGTGCCTTCTGTCTGTCTGAATTTTGTGATTAAGTGAATTTGGAAGCAGGGGATGATGAATGTTACGGATCAGTGGCAGGTACAAATCATCAGGCATTGGGTTTATTTGACCAAGTAGAAGAGTGGACACACTTCGGATATGCGTTATTTTGGCAGAATTGGACTAAGTATTAAACAAGCGTTTCTGGATTTACTGGAAGAGAAGGAACTGGACAGCAAATGCACAGTGATCTGGCTGTGAGTCAGTGCTCCAGACTAGCTGATTGTGCTCATTGATGAGGTTTTGATGGAGATATTTTCCCTCACCAATACTTGAAAAAGACCAAATCCTCAAATTCTCATGTGTCCCCCATAGCTGAGTGGCTGTTAATGGGGTTAATCGTACACCCTCCACTGTGCTGATGTTGGCCACATTATGTGACCTGTAGGGCAGACTTGTAGCCCTCCCTCCCACCCCATCAGCCCTTCACCCCTTTAGCACTGTGACAATGTCCACTCCAAGTTGTATCTAGACATGATGTAGTTCAACAACTCTTCTACTGTGCATCCAGATTTGAATGAATGTTCGGGTCTAGGCAAGACACAGGCAAAAAAAGCACCTGTTTGATTTGGATGGAAACACTGGTGACAGCAACAACAGAGTTGATATCACCTCCTACTAATTCCAAAAGCAGGTTGAAGGTTTTAGAGTATTTTGTGTCTGTTTCTCAGCATTTTTTCAACTAGTCTGTGGTGACTTAAACCATCTTTTCCTTGAACGCAACTCACACAATGAAGTTAAAACCACGTCTTCTCCATTTCCTTCCTCTTTCATTTTGAGGTACTTTCATGTCCAGGGTTTGTCTGCCTCTTGGCACTGAACTTTCTAAGCAGGTTCTGGATGGGGCCACTGGCCCAGCTTGTTCTCGTTTCCTGTCCTGAGCAATGCCTAATATTAGATATCTTGGAAGAAAGATAAAATCCTGCAAAGGCAAGTGGGAAAACTGCAGAATTCTCTTTACTCCAATTGCTGACATTGTTGATGCTTTGTGGTTTTTAATCTTATTGAGGTTAGTGCTTCAATAAATACCTTGCATAGAAGAGTTGTGTGGGTTAGTTCTGTCTGTATGGGTGATTTTCTTTCATCGCTTTTAAATCTATTGTCTCTTTATTTAGTTGGACAACTGCTTGCCTCTGTCTTATTGGGAGAAGAGGAGGGTGGGAATGGAGAATAAGTGCATCCAGATGGCTTTCTTTTCCTGCTTTATGTATCATGTGCTTGGATCGCTTCACCTCTTACTTATCGGCCTTGAACATAGCCCAGAAATTTGAAAATCGTTAACATTCTTATTTAACAAACTCTCTGGTTTTTTTTTTAATGGATTGTAGGCTGTCCAAATTTACATGAACTGGAGTTCAACAAGCCTGTGTTTTGTAATGCGTGTATTTTGTAAATAAATTAGAGCGGCTTCTTTCTGGAGCTCTAATTTTTGTCAGTTCCTCCTGGAATTCTTATATTTCATATTTATACAGAGACAGATGGGCTGAATGTAATGTTTGAGACTGAAATCGTATTTTCCGTATTATTCTTTCTCTCTAATACAGAGCTACACATCTGGTCTGTGGTTTTGACAATGGCTGGATACTAAGCAGATGTTTTTGCTGTGCTGTCCATGAGGGCACTTAGATCTTTGTCCGAATGGTTGCAATTAATGTAGAACCCATCCACGTCTACAATTAGCTCCAACTCCTCTTGCCAGTTTGCATAACGTTGTACTTGGACATACTGAAATTCATTTGTTCTGACTTGGGTAGATCCTTCACATTTCTTTATTATTTTAAATTCTCCCCACTTTTAACTAACACAGAAGAGCACTGTCAACCATTTTTTTTCCTATTTCACGTTGCGTGTGCCCCTTTCCAGATCATTTAATATATTAAATGTTGATCATAGTATCCGCCCCTGGGACTTCCCCCATTAACCCTCTTGAAAACTGGCCATTTATTCGTGCTGTTCGTTTTTCCTAAATTAGCTTTAATCTATTGACAGATGTTTACCTCTCACCCCATGACTAGTTTCCTTAATAGGCAGTGGTGATTAATATTACCAAAGGCTTTTTGAAAATTCAAATTAATTATACCTAAGAGTTTCAGTTCTCATAGAAAATAAGGAGGTGCCCATTTTTCTTATGTAAGTACCATGCTAATCTGTGCCTCCTGTACTGCATTAATATAACTGTCATAACTACCCTGTTGAGCCATTTTACCAGGTACTAAAGTAGGGTTTATAAGTGTCCGTAATACCCAAGCCCGCTATTGCTTTTCGCTCATGGATGTATAGCGTTGCCTGCCCTGCGGCTTTGCCACCTCCTATTTAATTTTAACGATCAGGCTGCCAGCAAAATATGTAATGTGTGGCTTCACTCTTAGGTTATTTGAAAGCCAGGCAAGTCCTACCTGGGCCAGTTTGTTTCCAATTTAAATTAATTTTATGTGACTCCAGGCAACAGAGGCAATCTGCCCTGTGCTTTTTACAGCTCCTGCTTTGGAGCTGCTGGCTGCAGGCAGCATGGTGGGGCTCAGAGCAGCAGCACGCTTCCCTTGTGCTGACCTGGTGGGCTGAGCAAGTGCCATCGTTCTCTGAAGGTTCTCACTCTGGATATTCTTCAAAAAGATACTCTGAGCAACTTGGTAACCCCCTCTTTTCTTCACATTTTTGGGAAGCTTGAGCAGGTTTGTTAAAATGGTGCATATTTATTTCCTAATTTAAACAATAAATTCATCTTAATTCATCATAAAATTCATCGTAAAATATTTTAATATCTTAAAGCAATATGCGGCTTTTATATGCATTTATTTAGGTTCATTTAAACAGGTTATGACAAAATTATAGCCATTTCTTCCTGTTTCCAGAATAAACTGTAAGTTTGTTGTCGGTATGAAAATGCCATTGAATGAAAATTCCACTTAATCTCTTGAAATTTGTTTGGTGAAGTGGTTTAGGGCTTAGTAGTCATAGAATTACAGAATGCCTTGGGTTGGAAGGGACCTCTAAGCCAACCCAGCCCCAACCCCCTGCCATGGGCAGGGCTGCCACCCAGCAGCTCAGGCTGCCCAGGGCCCCATCCAATGTGGCCCTGAGTGCCTCCAGGGATGGGGCACCACAGCTTCTTTGGGCAGCAGTTCCAGGGCTTCACAGTCCTGTGAGTAAAGGATTTTCTCCTAACATCTAACCTAAACTTCCCCATTTTTAGCTTAAAACTGTTGCCCCTTGTCCTATCACTGCACACCCTGACAAAGAGGCCCCTCCTCATCTTTCTCGCAGGCCCCCTTTAGACACTGGAAAGCTGCTATAATGTCTTCCTGGAGCTGGACCTCTTCTCCAGGCCTGGCTTTACCCTGTCTGTCTTCATGGGGGAGGTGCTGCAGCCCCCTGAGCATCCTCATGGCCTCCTCTGGACCTACTCCAACAGGTCTGTGTCCATATGCTGGGGGCAGCAGAGATGAATGCAGTGCTCCAGATGGGGCCTCTTAAGTATTAAATTATTAATGAGCCAGGTGTTCCTTACAGTGCTTTGCACCTCAGACTGATTTACTGCAGTTAGTCAATTGACCTGCTTGGTTTTGAATCCTCTGGTCCTCAAGGCTGTAGGAAGCCAACAGAAAATCATCTAAGAAGGATATTATTCGGAAATTGGTAGAGGACAGTAAGCTTTCAGTTTGCAGCTTAGTGTTCTCTTATGTATTGACTTGGGTTGCCGCAGGTGGCTGTGAAATGAGTATAGAAAGGCTGTAAAGGAGCACAGAACCATTTCAAGTTTAGCTATAGATAGGTCTAGTTTTTAAGATATTGTTCTATCTCGGGTGCTTGAGTACAGTGCTTCAGCAGATAAAAACAGCCTGTATTGCTGTTTTCATAGCTTTTTCGCTGCTTCTTGGATCACAAATCAAGTCTGTTTGAATCTTTTCAGCTCCTTAAATGCTGCCTTATGTTTTGACTGTCATCAGTTTCTGTTCCCCTTGCACCTTATCAGCTTTAATTTCCCTGGGTCCTGAGATGGCATTCTTTCCCTTCCCCTCTGTTTCATGCTGTGGCTGCAACCTGTGCTGCATGTGCTCCCAGTAGCTGGTGAGACGTGGTCCTGGGAATGCCAGTGTTTGATGTTTGCTATCCCAGCTATTCTCCTTTAGACACTGTGGTGCGTCTCAGATGTTTAAAGAATTCAACCTTACAGCTTTCCCGTGCATTAAGGAAATATTTCCTTAGTCTTATGCAACAACCAAGTGAAATACCCAACATCATGAAGAAAGCGTGGCAAGGGGGGGAAATGAAGTCTAATCTCCCTGAGCCTGTCCAGCGCCTTAATTATGTGCTCATCTCATTGCCTCATCTGAAATTTGTCTCCCGACATTGAACAAGCATGTCAAACTGCATTTTTCATCTTTCTCTCATCTCTACTCGTAGCTCAAGGCATTGGAGAAGGGTGGAGTTCCTACATGTTGGGAATCTCCTTCAATACCATTCTTTTATCCCCTCTTTGCCCTCTCCTTTCTTACATCCCAAGTAATGTAAAGTCAAATATCCATTCCCTTCTGCATCTGCAGTGAAGTTCTCTATGTTCATACATATACACGCTGTGAAAAACTTCATCCCTACCCTCAGTTTTAATGCTGCACCAGGAGTTTTTTGGACCTTGGTGTATTTCCTCCTCTGTGACGCTCAACTCCTGGCAACCAATGTTTTCTGTATTTGTCATTTAAGTCACATTTTTTCCTGTTTGAATGTTGCCATCTCCAGCCTGATTCTGCGTGGAATACAAACCCTTTTCTGCCCCCTACACAAGAATGGATGTGCAGGGTTAGATCAAAGGTCCGTCTAGCCCAGCATCCTGTCTCCTATTGTATGGTGGATACCCGGGGTAGAGTGTCAGAATAGGGCAGTCGAGCAGTGATGCTTCCCAAGACTGTGCACTCAGCCTCTGGCTCCTGTTTGCAGCTCAGTAACTGCCTTTTGTATTTAACAGCCCATGATGGATTATTATTTTTTCCTGAATATTTTCTTGTTTCTTCTGTGAACATGTGTACAGTTTTAGTATCTGAAATATACCATGGCAAAGAAATGGACAGACAATCCATTGTGTACGTGAAGATGTGTCTGTCTTCTTCTTTAACCTGATACTTTTGTCTGATGGCTGTCCATTCTTTTTCTGTAGGGCCTACAGGCATTCATTAGCTATGCCATTCCTGGTTTTAAAGTCTTTCATTGTTTTACATAATTGTTTTTCCTGCAGAAGCTTTTATGCTTTTCATCACTATTATTGCCCTGCTCTAGATTTTCCAGTTTCCCCCCCCCACCCCCCCAGATGTGGAGACAAGAAAAGCACGTGTTACTCAAAGTGTATGATACACTTACTTTATACGGAGGTATAATGATGTTTTACTTACCTTTCCTAGACATGCCCACTATTATTTGCCTGTTTTCAACAGCTTCTACTATATTGCCTTTTCTTTCAGAGTTGCACATGCTATTGCCCAAGCTGTATCTCTGCTGAGCCTTCTCATGCACTTTTGCCTTTGGTCTGGACTCTTGAGTTACTCTTCCTTCACCAGAATTTCCTATTTTCTCTGGTTTCTCTCTTTTTATGTTTCCACTGTGTCTGGAAGAGCTTCCTTCCTCCTGTGCTCCTATCCACCTGGATCTTTAAATTCCTGCCAAAGATTCATGCTATGAAGCCCTTCAAAAGCATCTGCTCTTTTTTCCCCTTATCTAGTGTACCAGCACTGTCAGGCAACTTTCTATTATGCTGGAAATAAAAAGTGCCTCTAAGATTCAGCCAAGCTTGCAGGAAGAAAATCCATGTATGTATATCCAATCCACTTTTCTTTCTTCTCCTTTTCTCTTCACCATCTGTTTTTTAATCTGGTTTCTGTCTGCATTAAAGTATAATTTTACACCAGTGCAGATAATTTCATGTTTAGCTCCAGTTTGTACCGTCTGAAGTATCTTGCATTAATAAAGCTTAATCTGATCACGCTGGTGGGTAGCATCCCAGGGAAAGCAATTGTACAGGTTTCTGAGCAGCAGTCCAGGGGAGTCTGGGGCCTCCTGTGTTCCTGTCTGGGAGTTTTTGGAGAGAGTTCACTCGGATGATCTGTGTACCTTATGCCTAATAAGCCTGATGCTTCTTGTCTGTGTTGGAGCCACATCACCACTGATGTGCAGATGTACAATGTATTTGACTTCCAGACGCATCAAACAGTACGTAGCCTCAACAAATGGTGAACATACATGCAGGGAATGGAGGTGCAGCAAGTGCATAATGTTTGCTGCATATATTTGTCAGCAGGGAAGTGTTAGTCCAGGGTTGTCTTGGAGGAGTGGCCCTGGAGGAATGTAATGGAGGAATTTGCCATCAGGTGCCCTCCTTCATAAGTCCTGGGTTGTTATGTGCTTTAAGTGCCACAAAGGAAATGCAGCATGAAGTTGCCATATTTCCATCACAAGATATGAAATCACCTCGATGCCTTCTGCTCCCTAACAGTGGGGCATCCCTTGCTTTTTCAACAACAGGGAGTTGCTATGGTCTGTGTGTATTCGAAAAACTGGGTTTTGTGCTTAGGTGCTCCTGTGTGGACTTTATAGCTCAAATGTCTTCCTCTAATGTGTACCTTCATACCATGTCAATTTATGTATTCCAGCATAGGCTGAGCATGAAGCTGAATGAAACTGAGCCACAAGTGGGTTCATGCAGCAGTCAGAAGCCTGGTCAATGAGTTGTCAGACGCAGTTTTACTGCTCCGCATTTGGTTTCCTGTGTGATCCAGGGCAATTCACTTAGCTTTACTGTGAGAAGTCCATGTGGCTGATGTGAGTTCGAATACCATAAAGACACACAAGGTCCTCTTGTGTGTATGTTGCTGGGCTTATTTGGAGACTGATGATAAAGTTAATCTGACCCTTTGGTCAGCTTTCTTGCACCCCAAATGATCTTTATTGCTGGAAAAGAAACACTTCGAAAATTTTCATATAACTACATCTCAGTAAGATCCTTGCATAGGCTGTGCTTGAATAAGTGATGTTAAACTTGCATTATTAGCTATGGAATCTAGTGTTTGTCATGATATTGGCAGTGTGATCTGCGTCTCTAGTAAACAGGGTGCAGAGCCATTCTGGTGTGAAAAAAGGGACAGAAACAATTGGAAACCCCTGCTGCCAGGCAAAGGAAGTATGAACGGGGCAGAGGGAATGGACAAAAGCTTAATCTTTCTCTCTGTTTCTCTTAAGATTTTGTGCTAATCAATTTTAACTAGCACAGAAACGTCAAAATCATAAATCTATTCAGCTACTACGTGACTCCCAGCAAAACAGTTTACAGGCTGTTTGTGCCTTAGCTGTTCTCTTCCATGCTGTCCCATACCTAGCATTTATTTCACATATAATCCACTTTTGTGATCTTTGCAGGTTTAACAAAATTCAAATTACATTTGAGACATTGGGGCACACTTTCTTTGGTTATCTCCTTTTTTATGATAGCTGTAGGCATAATATGAAATCATAGCAAGGAAGTCCAAAGACTGGTGATACAGTCAATACGCTCATCTTTCTCCACCCCCAAACCCTCCCCAGGAATTGGGACTCCTGCTTGCTGCTATTGTGAGAATTAATCCTTCAGTGTTCCTCACTGCTTTACCTTCTCTATAGCCAATAAGCACACAGGGGCCAGGAGGTTGGATGTGTGTTGGAAAGAATGAATAGCAGTGGATCAAAATGCTGTCACTCTTCTACTACTGCTGTTGGGGGGGGGGGGGGCGGGGAAGGTAGTAAATTGCTTTTCATTTGAAAAATAGCTGTGATACCTTAGTTTATACCAGTTAGTGTGACTTCTTTGGGATTTCAGTTCCTTAGATCATGGGGAGAGAGCAGGCACATTCCTGGCTTTGAACCCCAGCTAGAAGTCAGTATGGGAATAGGAAATAGTTCTGAATGCTGATCCTTGACTGCCAGCTGTGGATGTGCTTCTGCATTGATTAAGGCTGCTCATCATAAACACATGGATTTTTATTTCCAGAACTTATTTCAGGGGAAAACAAAGTGTTGTTACGTTCCTGTGGTCTGATAACTTTCTTCTGCATGAATAACTGCAATGAGCAAGTTTTGTAGTTTGGAAGTGATATTGTTGTTGTTACCTTTTTCTTCTTCTCCTTGGATTAGGTAGAAGTGGTGTGGAGGTTATTGTGTTAAAATGGCTTCCTGAGGTTTCTGTATGCTAGGAAGGAATGAGTTGGGAGCAGCTGTTGGCACTCAAATTGCTGAAGTCTTATTAGTGAGTCTGATTCATAAGAGATGTGAATCCCAACAGTGGAATTGGATTCACCTTTCAGTACATCAGGATTCAGTTCTCTGAGGGTGACCAGGTCGCAGTCACCTATGCCTGTGGGCAGGTAGGTCTTTTGGGCAGAAGCAGAGTAGGAATGTGTTGATCAGAATATTGGTGTAGAACACAGCTGTAGTCCATCCTGAAAGATGCAAGTCTTTGAGATGTTGTGCTGTGTAGCAAAGGTGAGGCTCTGTGCTCCCTCATTTAAGGAAGTTTGGAAATGGTGGGATTACTTTATATCCAGGTGTTCACCAGGAATTTGGTCATATTTTAATCATTCCCAGCTCCATGCAGCATACAGTGCGATTTCAAACAAACAAGGTAGTGTCACGAAGGCACAGCACTTATCTAAAGCTAGTTAACGTGTGGCTTAGAAACCCTTGTTTTATTTGCAAGTTTTAAACAATACTAATATATTGAAAGCACTGTGTGAAGGATATGTGAATATACTCAGTTTTGCTCCTTTTGAATGCATCCTTTGGGCAGAAACACCAAACAGAATGAGACATTCATTGCAGAAAAAGAAGTCATTTGTAATGTTGTGATTTGGGATTCTTGAGTGTATGAGCTTCCTGATGCTGTTGTCTGTGGGACTTGCTGTTCAGAGCAGGCCAGCATAGAAAAGAGTATGGCTGCTCTCCTGCTTTGAGAGCTCTGTGAACAGCCAAGCTGATTCTCGTTGTCTTACAAACATTAAGCTTTAGGTATTCATCTCTATTTTGTTTGCATTGAAAAACAGCAGCAAATTGTCAGGTGGATTGCCTGAAGTCACGCAGCCTGACAAAGCTGGGAATAGGTTTCCTGGCTCCCACTACTGTACTTTAAACCACAAGATTAGTCTTTTTTGAAAAGGATAATCTGTACGTTCAAAGAAGGCTTTATAAAGCTCCCATTAACCCTGGTGCCATACCTAGTGAAGAATCTAATTTATGTTCTGGCAAATGAAAGCAGTTTCCAAGACCTTAGTGCTGCAGGTCACTGTCAGACCTTCAAGGTCTGTTGCCACCAGTTTAATTTTTCTCCCGCTTGGATTTGCCTGTCTGTCATTTCTGGGAAAGGAGGAAAAAACTGTTCTCCTGAGGAAAGGTTTCCATAGACATCCAGTTGCAGAGAGCTGAGGACAAGGTCCACGTGTGGTTTTTTGCTATGGTTAATTAACATACAGAGTGGCTGATGTTTCCATTTGCTCCTTAACAGAGAGAAAGAGATACTTTCTGGCAAAGTTCTTATTCTTGCCCTTTATCACTTGATTGACATCCTAAGATCTGAATTGCAGTAGCCGACCTCTGGAAGTGTCAAACTAAAACGTTGAGCTTATGAGTTTATCCCCAAGTCCTGGAGGTACCTTATCTGGACACGCTGCAGAGAGGTAAAGCATTCCAGTTTTATTCTGTTGTCCCCATTGAATGCAGTGTCTGAGCACTAGAGAAGTATCAGTGCATCAATCTCAGTGTTGCTTTATTCAAAGTTTGCCAGCGCTTTACAGGGCTGGGCAAAGATTATCTAACTTGTTGGTTTGGGGGAGGAGAGAGAGACAAACAGAAGTGTATCTCTCACAGCCGCATTCATGAAGTGAGAATAAAGGCCATGGCTTCCCTGCTCCTGGGCTCTACTAATAACACTTGTACAAGCTGGTTATGTAATTATATGTCACCATCATTTTCCCCAGCTTTGGGCAGATCCCCTATTTCATCCACCTGAAGCATAAAGAATTCAGGGGAAAAGAGAGACACTGTGAAATAAAGTCTGTAGAATAAGTGTTACGGTATTAGACCTGAGGTTCTTGGGCATCTGGACAATAGTTCACTGGCCTTCTCTCAAATTTTGACGCTGCTTATAATATCTGTTTAAGAGTGTAGTTAGCATTAACATTTATGAACGTAATTATTACTGTGAGCAATAATTTGCTGTTTCTGGCTAATGACTATTATTGCATAAATAGCCAGCTGTTTGTAGCAGTCTGGGATTTTATTGGCTGTAAAGGCAGCATTAAGTTAAACTGGAGAAGAATTCCTGTATGGCATGTATGTTGAAGACCACTCAACATTCTGCTCATTGGAAAGACAGAGAGCTACAAACACTCCATCGCCTCTTTTATAGAGCATTGCTGCCAGATGTGGAGTAAAACACAGAGCGTCCATCTCCTGAAGGCACGAAGGGCTCTGTTTTGTTTCCCTGAGCTAACACAAATGTGAGCCGGGCTCCTTCCAGACCTGCTAGTTCATTGCCACGTCTGGCCAAGGAGTGTTGCCCCTGTCTGTATTAGTGTTGAGTTATTCAGAGTATGTCACAAGGAACAGCTCTCATGGCTTTCCACTTTGCTCAACCACCTGAAAACCCTGTGATGCTCAGCTTTGTACTTCATTTTTCCTAGCAGACCTTTCTCCCCTATCACCATTCCCTTGGCTGCAGTGAGTGGGATGTGAATTCCTGTGGGTCCCTGGCTCTTGTCTCAGCTGCTCCCAGCAGCCACCCCGGTCACTAGGCAACGCTTCTGGGTCCCTGTTGGGTTTTACACCAGCATCCTCTGGAAGATGAGGGCTCAGTGGAGCAGGACAGGTCTGTGCACTGAGCAGGAACGCTGTGGGATTTCTGTTGGAGCTGAGCGGGTGGCTGGGAGCGTGTGCTGGATGTGGGCTGGGGAGCAGTTGCAGGGGGAGGGATGCCTGGAGCTCAGTCAGGGCTTTAAAAGCACAGGGGTGCTTTTCCAAGTACCTGATGGAATACAGATGTTAGACTGGGCTGGAGGTAGAGTTTGAGGACTGAAAGAGGTAACTCCTAGTGTTTGTGGTGATACTTGAATTCTGCAGTGATACTTTAAAAAGATGGCAGAGTTGTATAAGGAGCTGTGACTCACGTTGCAATAATCAGCACTTGGGACATTACTTCTGGTGACAAGCCTGTCCCCTAGGGTGTGCAGCCCGCATTCAGACAGTGGCATCTGTTTCATAATGTGACTTAAAACTTGCTTAAAGACATTAGTTTTTGTATGGAAGCTTGTCTGGACTGTGCAGGCTTGGAACAAACTCACGGATTCCCTTAGGCAAGCAAGGGGATGCTTTTGACTATCCAGAATTCTGCTAAGACAGGTATCTTAACAGTGCAAAAGAGGAGTATTAGTTATATTTCCACAAGCTGATAAGCAGTAGAATACATGCGCATGTTTAAAACTTGTTCTTAGACCTAAGCCTCTTGCAAGCAGGCAGTTTGTGCATCTGCATGGCTGACTGAGCGCATCATCTGGGTGGATATCAGTAGGCAAATTGTGTCTCTGCAAGTTTTTTCTTAACTAAATTAACAACAAAAGGCTCGGACTTGGATTTCAGTGTACTACCACCACCACAGAATTCATCTTTCTGTTATGTGCAGTGGTAGAAATCCGCGAAGTACCTGTGCATAGCTATAGGCTCTCTCCAGCTGTTCTTTTGTTTGACCCCAAGCGAGGAGGAAGAATTTTTCCTGCCGATAGCACTTTAAGGCCAATCTCCCCGCTGAGCCACAAGCCAGGGTTTGTTTGCACTGGGTACTCTGCGGACTGCACTCAGCAGCTGAAGGGGAGTCAGAAGAATAGCTGGCTGGGGAGATGAGATGAAAGAGAAAAGCAAGGCTTTACGGCCTTTTTTATCTTAATGCGTTTCACCATTTCATCCTCCTTTTTCAGGGAAGGTTGAGCAGAGACCCTTTTTTTTCCTCATTCAAAAGCCAGGCTGTTGTTTTCATTAGGGGGGCAAAAGGGATGTCAGGGAATCACCTGAATTCTCAGAGGAGGATCTGCGCTTTTTGTTTGTTTCAGCACAAGAGAAGAGAGGTTTTTCACAAGGTGTTTATCCAGGGGCAACTCAAACCACCTTGGCAGGTGGGAGGGAACCCTGTGAAAAGCCAGAGCACCTCTCCTGCCTGGGACAGGAAAGCTTTGATGGCTCCAGTGTGAAACAGCTGCATAGCTTGGATGCCATGCTGCATCAGCAGTGCGTGGTGGCAGAGAGGAAATTCCTGAGGAGCTGTGGGTGATGTGTGGGCTAGAAAAGTGGAGGCTGGCCATAGGTATGTCACTGTGGAGGTAACAAGAGTGTTAGAAATTCCCTTTAAAAAAGTTATTTTCCCAATAAGTCTTGAGATCTTGGCAGGAACTTTCGCCAAGCAATCCATTCCAGATTTTGGCATTCATCCTTTCTCTTCCCGGTGCTCATGCTGAGCAGATGAGCGCAATGGCCAGACCTAAAATGAAGAGCATCTACAGTCTGATCTCATCCTCCCTTGCTGCCTTTGGCTGGAGTGGAGGAGGAGCTTTGAAATCGGATTATTACTTCGAGCCTCTTGGCTTTGGAACTACAGACTGTTCACTATGTTGCCAATGGGCTTAAAAGCTTAGCAGAACTCCCACTAGGTGCCCAGGAAGCCTCTTACCCTCGGAGGCGGTGACATCGCAGGATCAGCTGTTCCTTATTTATCGTGCAGCAGAATCATCTGGGGAGGTGTCTCATGAGCCCAGTGATGTTGTTTCCAGAAACAACATAGAGAGCAGGTAGCTGTGCTGATGCTGTGCCTGCCCACGTGATTGCTCTCAGCCAAGGCACAGTGTCAAACACTTGCTAAAGTTGTTCGTCTTCAGCCTCTGGTAGTACTTAGTAAATGGAAACATCAAACCCAGCATTTATGGAGAGAGAAAGGTTGAAGGTGTCTAAAACACCACCCTACGGGGGGACTTCTACCCCTAAACCAGTAAAGTCTACTAGTAAGTTAGCAGTCTGAATCATACCTGTGCACCTACCAGGAGAGATTCTTCCTAGGCAGTAATAAATTGTATCTTTCTTATGGAGAGGCAAACAGGATGCAATTCAAGTGGACTTTGTTTCCTCTCACACTGTTGTCTTTGGAGGTTATTTTCAGCTTGAGGAGTTGAACTTGTGGTTTGGGCAGTAGTGATCATCTATTTTATAGGAGTGTTTTCATTTGTTTTGGTGGGTTTATTTTGTTGTTTTGGTTTGGCTTCTTTTGGAGGGCATGATCCCAGTATTACTTCCATAAAAGGCATGGACCCCTGATTAGAAATTTAAGCAAACCAGTGTTGAGCTTGCCCTGCTTGACTGCCTTTCACGGGCTTCTCGGAAGTCTTCCATGGGGTTTGCAAGAGGTCAGCAATCCATAGGATGGTGACCATTGGTTCAGCAGAGGCTGAAATTTCTGTCTCTCTACCATATGAAGCCAGCTCAGTGCCCAGTGTGATGCCTGCCCCTCAGCCAGCATAACTGGCTTATGGTAAATGGTGTAGATTATCTGCTCTGAAGGAAAAGGGGATTATTTTGAAAGGGAGAAATGATCCTTTGGAGGGGAAATAGCTCAATCTCCAAATGCTTTGTCTGCTAATAAAACCGCTTGGAAAGAAAGATGATGGCAGTGGCATCAAATGTTGAGCCTTATGGGCTCTCTTAGTCTTGCCACAGAGTGAAATATGCCCTTGGTAATGATGTGATACTTTCTCCATCTGTAAAATTGCTCTGTATGTGGGTGTGTGCCCCCCCCTTCCTTCACAGGTGCTGTAAAGCTTTATTAAATGTTTTAACAATGCTTTGATGCTCTGGCATGAAAGCTACTCTGAAGGTATAAAATACTAATGTCTAACTATTAAGCAGAAAGGAATCCCTTGTTACATCAGAACATCAGATGTGCTCTGTCCATCTGAAAGGGTACTTTGTAGGGGAAGAAACTGAGTGAGCAGCAGTTTTACATCGAAGTGCTGACAATGCATAAAACCTGTAACAAATGTAGTTCTTGTCCTAAATCAGTTACCCTGCAGGCAAGATGATCTAGAAGGAAAGCGTTATTATCACCAGTAGGCTGCCATGGGTCATGAGGGAGAAGGACTGATCGTTCTGAAATCTCTTTTCAGTGCAGTTTAGCCACCCAGTGTGAGCTGCTCGCATTTGTTTGTATTGCACAGCAGTGAAAAATCCCAGTTGCAGAGCAAGCTGCAGTGTGCTGTGTAAACAGGGGAGGGTCCCTGTCCCCAAGGGGAGATCAGAGGCAGCAGGTTAGTGTGGATGGAGTACAAGACACCACTGTTCTGGCTGCAGGGTAGGCAACAGCACAGTGGTCTCAGTTCCCCAGCAGCCTGATGCTTGTGCTGATTTTTAAGAGAGGCTAAAGAAGGACAAAAAAGCAGGGTTTGTTTATAAATCAAGCATAGGAAGTTGTACCATGACAAACAGTGTTTGAAACATACATGGGCCAGAGTGAAAAGAATTCAGTGTTTGTGTGATCCCATCCATAGCCAAAAGGAGCTGCTGGGAGAGAGGAAGACTTTTGCTACCTGCACTGCTAGCACCATGGGATTTTGTCTTTGCAAAGAGTTGTAATGTGGAGGTAACATGATGAATTCTCCCTGGGTTTCTGCTTATAATGATCTCCCTTGTATGAAGTTGTCGTCTCACACCTCTGCTTGGCCTTGGCATAACATTATGACCCTACTTACAACAGGCTTGAAATAGCCTTCAAAGACTTCTTACAGAAAGCTGAGGGAAGGACTAGAAGGTCTCAGAAGGCAGCGATGGACATTAAGGACTGAACTGAAGAAGAAAGAAAAGGGAAGCCCTTTGCTGCTCTGGCCTTTTCACCCTCCCCACATGACAGTCCCTTTCTAAGTGGGCAGATTTTTCCCTCCATCAGGTGTATGCTTTTCACCATGACATCTCAGATGCTGTGCAGAGGCTGCTGCAGCAGTGAGTGTCACTGAACTCCTTCACCTTGTGCCCCTGCAGTTACCATAGAATGCCAGCTCAGCTTGTGGTCCCCAGGAGCCAAGGTGAAGACATTGATGTTTCTTTGAGGAGAGCTGCCACTTCTCCCCATGATGCAAATACAGACTGGAGAAGCTGAGGGCCCTTTTCACATAGGGAACCATACAGTCCCAGAGCACCACACAGAGAGCCAGGCATACAGGCCACACTGTTGCCCCCAGGACTGGGGCAGCTGGGAAGAGAACCTGAGGCTGTGGCAATGATGGTCCCAGCACTGCAGAAATACCAGCCCCACTGTGTTGCCAAGCTGTCTGTTGGGGCTGGGGAGTTGCAAGATATGCAGTGTGTCAGGCTGGGAGTGTAATCTCCTCTCAAATATTTGGATAACGGTTGGTGCCTCCAGCCAGCCACTGAAATTGAGATAATGTGGCTGGGAGACTCCATCAGGACCAGGAATTGTAGATGCTTTCTATGGCTTTTCTTGCAGCCATCTAGACCCACTACTGCGTGAGTTACTGGGGCATGGGGCAGAGTGCAACACTCCCTGTTTGCCTCCTCAAGCTGGCAGCCTCAGTAGAGTTCATGTTTTGAACCTTTACTTCTATAGTGTCAGCAGTGACAACAGTCTAAGTGCTCTGGCTGCTGGGGAAGATGATATCAAAAGGGAACTGAGTACATCTTAGGGGCCAACTGCATTGACAGACCAAACAGGCTCATTCCGTTTGCTCAGGGACTGCGTCTTGGTTTTTTCTTGTGCTGACCTCTTATTGTTGCTTTGGTTGGATGGGCTGGATGTACTTTGCACTGGAAGGAGGATGCATTTGCTACACTCTTGCCCAGTACCAGTGAGGTGAAGGAAAAGTCCTGGCTCCATTTAGCAGTAGTGTTGCAGTTTCTATGCGTGAGTTAGGGCTGGCTCAGCATGGCCCACGGGTGGCTTTCTGTGATCTCCTAAACCCCTCAGCAAAAGCCTGTTGAGTCACTTGGGAGCATTGCAGTAGAAAGCTGATAACAGCAGCAGTCTAGAAATAGAGCTGAAGGGATTGGGTTTTTAAACTGGTGACTAAGTTGGACAAGGCTTAGCCAAGCTTAAACTGGTTATGTCCCATCAAATTCAGCCACAAATGATTTAGCCCCAGTGCAGAGCTGAAGTTTGTGTGGTCCTGTGCTGCAAATCATGTCAGGCCTCCCAGCAGTTTTGGAGCACATCTCCTAAAACCAGAGCCATCTTCTGAAACAGAAGGCCAGGGGCCTAGTGAGGCCTCCTCCCAGCACACCAGGAGCCAGAGCCCACCCCTGCCCGTTCCTTTCCCAGGGAGCAGAGGAATGGGTTCATGGCCTCTCGCCTGGCCCGGCTCACCCCGCTGCGGGCCAGCACTCCTCGCGGGCAAGGTGGTCACCCTTGCTCCTTCGGCTGCTTTTTCCCAACAGCCACTGCATGACTCAGAGGGGATTTAGTTGGGGTTGGGGGAGGGAAAGACGTTAAACAGGCTTTTCCCTAATGAGGTGTGACGCCAGCTGGAGAGGGGGAGAATCCTGCTTTTCTCCTGTCTCTTGCTCTCTTTAGCTACAGGGAGGAGGAGGAGATGTCCCCCCCCTCTTCCTCTGCTGATTTGCTGCCTCTTCTGTTTCCTTTCTGTTCTGTCCCCAAAGCGTTTTGGCAAGGTTCAGATTTCTGTGCTCACAGCTCAGTGCTCAAAGAGAAAGGGGAAAAACAAAAGGGTTGCAGGCGCAGGGGGGAGGGATGGTGGCAGGGAGGAAGCCCAGGGCCCGTCTGGAGCACAGGGATGGGTGCCCAGGGGCAGGCCCTGCCCCGAGGACTGAGGCTTGGTGGCCTTTTTCTCCTGGGAGTCCCTTACCCTGCTTCACCTACCTCTGTTCTGTAGACTTCGCAGGCTGTTGTTGGAGGGGAGGGCTGGGAAAACAAGGTTAATTCTTCCTCTTCCATGATCTGAGCTGAAGCAGTAGGTGCAAACCCAAGAGGATCCCAACTCTGTCGTCCAGAAACGTTGAGATCTACGCATCATGCTCTCTGGCATTCCCACAGCAGCCTGTGCACACGGGGAAAGTCCTGCATTCAGGTGTTCTGTGGTTAGAAAGGCAGAGAATTGCACCTAGGTAGAAAATAGTAGTGCTGAGTTTAATGGGGCTCAGAAAGCTCCAGGGAGACCTTGCTGTGGCTTTTTAGTACATGAAGGGAGCTTACAAACATGAGGAGGAACAACCTTTTACATGGCCTAAAGTGATAGGACTAAAGGTAGGGAGATACAGGTTAGACGTTAGGAACAAATTCTTTACTCAAGGGCGGCGAGGCCCTGGCACAGCTGCCCAGAGAAGCTGTGGTCCCCCATCCCTGCAGTGCTCAAGGCCAGGTTGGATGGAGCCCTGGGCAGCTGAGCTGCTGGGTGGCAAGCCCTGCCCACAGCAGGAAGTTGGAACTGTGTGGGCTTTGAAGTCCCTTCCAGCCCAAGCCATTCTGTGCTTCTCTGATTCTCTGACCTTTCACACTGGGAAAGTACACCTTGCTGCTCCTGCCCTGTCACAAGCAGCAACCCAAGAGAAGCAGACCAGAGCTTGATAGGACAGTATCAGTATCTTTCTCCAAGGCTTTGCAGGATAGAGTGTCCTTATCTTTTTCCAGGATGAATGGCCACCCCTGACAAATAATCACTGCAGAGGTGGCCAAGGGGAGGTAGGGGAGGCTGATCTGCCCTGTGTGCCCATCCTCACCCTGCACCTCAGGAATGTCCCTTATCTCCCTGAGCGACCTGCAGGCTCCCAAAATGTAAAGGTCACTGCTGGGCCTGGAGAACAATTGTTGGCAATACAGGACTATCTGAGGGGATTGTGGTCGCTGTTTAATGAGTGCTAGTCAAACAGCAGGCTGAAAGGGCTCACGGGAAGCAATTTAAATATCCCTTCCTACAAAAGGCTGTCACATCCCAGCAAAGGCAGGCTAGTGACTGACGGCTTTAGTGCGCAAATGTATGTACTATGGCTGAAAGGGGGAGGGATATCCTCAATTGGAGGCTTACTGTTTTCCCCTTTCTTCTGACTCCTCACATATCTTTTTTTCACAAGGTCCCTGTGATAACTTACCTGAACATTTCTGGAGGTGTCTTAGCTGATCATATACCTTTTTTTCTTGTTCTTTTTTTTTTTTTAAAAGTTATTCTTCTCTCAAGTGTATTTTGTTAGAGGGCAGATAATTGCCAAAGTCCTTTACAAACAAAGTAAGTCAGTGCCTCCAAAATACTAGCTGATTACCAAGAGAATTCACTTGGTGATTATTATTTACATAGCATGATTGCTGTTTATATAGCAATAACATCACTCCATCTGAGTGATGGCAAGCAGTAACTGTACTTTTTGCATCAACTTCTCATTAGGCAGAGTAGTCATCTCGAGGCCAGGACTGAGATTCTTGGGACATTTCCTATCTTGCAGCAGGGATGCTGTGTTAGGCTTAGGCTGCACCTTGTTCTTTCTCTGCCTCAAGATTTCCCGTAACAGACGTGTTTAATACATTCTTCACAGGGCAGGTGTCAGGCTTCTGTTTATTGAGCACCCTGGGTACTCTGCAAAAGGTAAATAAGAGTGGTGTTCATAATGAAAATATACTATTAATACATTTTCAGTTAAAAAGAAAACAAACAAACAAAAAAACCTATAAGCAGCATTTAATCTGCAATCTACTATCAATAATTTTATTACCGTCATTACAGAGGTCTAATAAAAAAGCATTTTCCCTTCCTTATTGGGTAAGTGCCAAAGCGTTTATCCTTTATTCTCTGGTCATTAACCTTTACTCTGTAGCCATTAGTGTAGCTATTTGTGTCTGTTGAGTAACATTCAAGTAGGAGTTGGTATTAGACCCATTATTTATTCTGAGACTCAAAAAGAATAGCTTCTTATGGCTCGGTTATTTTTCCATATCCAATCTTGTTTCTAAGTTAACTGCAGGTGATCTATTTAGTAGGAACTGGATTTTTCATACTGTGAGTGATTTTCTGGAAAACAAACACAACTGTAGCTAACCCAGTGACGTTTTGAAAGTAAAGCTTGAAATCTCTTGGTGAAAACCACACGTTATGCACGTATTAAGAGACTGGCTGATTGGTTGGACTAGTTGTTCCTAAAGGTATTTCCAACCTTAATGATTCTATGATTCTTTGAAAATACCCTTTCAGGGTCCTCATGTAAACTCTTGCAGTGAAGAAGTCATAGTAGTACTGTTCTTAATGATAGGGAAGTTTGGCTTACCCAGTGTATGCCTTCCTCCTGTATATGTGCTTTAGGCTGCATGGCTCTTCTTGGTCCTGATAAGCTTACAGTATATTTTGAGGAATTAGTTTGATAGTTGGATTTTTTTTTCTCTTTTTTTCACTCATTAGGAACTGGAAGCTGCTCTTCACAGGGATGATGTGGAATTTATTAGTGACCTGATCGCCTGCCTTCTTCAAGGTTGCTATCAGCGCAGAGACATCACGTGAGTAACCTCGTTCCGTGGCTTAAGTGCTTTGCATGGGAGCTAATTAACAGAGGCACAGGGATATTTCACAGCTTTGGAGTGATGACATAGCACTGATCAGCAATTGCTAGCAATCAGGCTGGATTCTTCACTAAGTGGAAGGGAATTCCAGTTCTTCTAGGGCTGAGTTGTGGGTTATTGATTTTATGGACCCACTGTTACACAAACAACTTTGGGAGAAAAAAGATATTCAGATCATCTGCAAATCTGTTTGATGCTCTGCTGTGGTGCTAACACATACAGAGAATGTCTGCTCTTGTGTTCCAGACTCTGTTTGGTCAGTTTAATGATACCACAGTAAGTGTTTAAATCATCACACATTTGAGGGATGTGGTTCAGTGGGTGTGGTGGTGATTGGTTGATGGTTGGACTAGATGACTTTAGTGGTCTTTTCCAACCTTAATGATTCTATGATTCCATGTTTTCAATGTTTTATATGCGTTGCTTAGAATAAAACTTGCTGCTTTGCAAGCCATTTCACTTGCATGGAAGACCCCACTGCTTTACAAAAAGAACTGTAATTTTCTTGGAAATAAGAGGAGTTGGAAAGTGCTTTGACATGTCTCTGGATGTTGAAACATCAAGAGAACACTTTGTCAATGTTCACCTAAAGTAGCCTTCTGAAATGAGACTGTTGTAGAATATCATTCTTTAAAAGGTCACTGGCTCCCACAATGAAATGTGCTCCCAGTGATAACAGCGCTCTTTATTTGGTCTTCTAACATGAATCATGTTAATAAGAAAGCATAACTGGGGAGACAAAGACAACTTGGCAACAGTTGCTGTTGCTTAGAAGAGGTACTTAGGCAAATACATAGGCATAGCCATAGGTGCTTGTACACTATTTTTAATCAACTGATTGTGTGTGTGTATGTATATATATATATACTTATACTATATGTAGTAGTCTTGCACTGCTGGGTTGACAACTGGACCATGTGGATTTCAGGACTTGAACATGGCAACTGTACTGTGTTTAGAGTCTAAATGAACTTGATGTGGTGAGAGGCTTGATTGTAAAGTGACTACAATGATTTGTACCTCTGTTATCAAAGTGGTCACAGAGCAATGTAGCCATGCTTATAAAAATGCCAAGTTTGTTCATGTGGAAAACACTGGAAAGTAGTAGTTCAAGTGCATCGTTTACCTTCATCTGCTCGCCTTTGTGAAACAGGAAGATTTGTCTTTGATAAATGTGATGAAATCAGCATTCTGAGGTTCTCCTAAGCTCTCAGTACCTAGGAGTGTTCGCTTAGCAGTTGCACTGTTTACCTGACTCCCCTTTCTCTTGTTATTTTAATTAAGAAAAATCAAGCATGATTCATGAGTGAGTTATTGGCAAGCTGTTTGTCTTTTGGGGAGGTTTGCACATGTACACGTGCGTATGCACTCACATACAGTAACATGACTCACCTGGCAGCTCAGCAGCGTGTAGTGATTCAATATTGTGTATGGCTTCCACTTTGTGTGCATGTAAATATAGGCTTGCTTAACTCTGAGCTGGAAAAGATATAAGAAGGTAATGCCACTGCAGAAAAAAATAAGTGGTAACCCAGGCATGTTTTTGTTCAGCCTAGTACCTTCACAACTGTTGCTTTGTCCATCTGCATGTAAGAGGTGATGTAGGAAATGGAGAGCTTACCCCTTCCCCAAAAGATTGTGCTAAGGAGAAAATGAAGAGGAAGCCAGCTCAGCCTTTCAACAGCACCTCCTGTAGAATGGGGTAAATGAATAGACAGGGGAATAACAAGAAAAGCATTTTTCCCAGAGGAGCTGAGGAATGGAGCACAGAAGGAGCAGAGCATTGGGAATGGTGGAATAAATGTATCTGGAAAACTGGAATTAATGAACATCTGGAAGGAGGGTTCTGAAGCATAGGAGAAGCAATAGGGAAGGAGGCTGCCTGGAAACAGAAGGAAAGGTGCCCTGTGCAAAAGGATGCTATGAATAAAGAAGTGTTAAGATTCAGTCTAAAACTTAGGCTTAATCCTAGTCTAGTTAGTCTAATCTTAGACTGATCTTTAGCCAGAAGACTGTAGATAAATGAAAAACGATGGCTTGGATATACTTAAATAAAGTTGACCTGCTGCTTGTTTCATGCTTATGCTTATGCAACCAGCCATGGCGTATTTATTCAAAATAACCCCGTGTTTTTAAAGCCTAAAGTTCTCATTGTTCCTTAAGATTTATTTTGATCACCTTTGTTCTTTCTAGTCAGAGCTCAACTCTGCCAGTGCACAGCTTTCCTAATCTACTCAGTTTGTCTCTAGTTAACAGTAAAGAGTTGAGCCTTTAATTGGCCTTTTCAGTGCTCAGTCAACAAAGACGTGCAAGTGGAAGGGGCAGAACTTATGTGGATCAGCTTAGATCTGTCTTTTTATGATAGACTAGCACTCCATATTTTTCTGTTACAGAGAGCTAGGAGGTGTGTGTATTGCGTGGGAAAAACCAGCGCAGTCTCACAGACCATCACAGTGGCATTACAATAGCAATTTCTACAGTCATTTGTGTTCCGCATCCTTATGCTGAAACCCTGAGCTGTTAATCTTCAGGCTGTAAACATTGCTCCCTTTTGCACCTAGGAGGGGAAGGTAGGAGCTTGCTTTCATCCTCAGTTTGGGGCTGGAATACTGAGGCATAAGATGCTTAATAAAACTTCATGTAAAATGTAGTTTACCTGCTTCTCAGAGGGTTTTTGAGGTTTAATTAGTTTTGTAGTCTTACCTCTTTGATGGTCAAAATGTTATCTGTCTATGCTTTCTCACAGTCTGCCTGGGAGTAGATTGCAGTCCTTGTCACATCTGTTTTGATGGCATGCAGAACTTACGGGTGAGCCGGGTTGCCTGGCTTTAATCATGCATCATAAAGGGGTATAAAACTGTCACATACCTTTGCTAATTATAATGTGCTCTCAAGTAATTTTTTAAGTGGAACCTAGCCGAGAGTCCTTCTAATACACAATTTAACATACTCTAATTTGATTTGCTTATTATTGAGGGGGGTGGGAGGTGGAGAACAAGATTAATAATTCTATAGGGTTCTGTGATTCTTGGTTTTGAAGTAGAGCAGTGTGTTTGGCAGCTTTGCTTTGCTTTTGATATTCTTTATGACCGAATTATATATATGTATATTTAAAAGAATTGCATACAGAAGGGACTGTTTTTCACTTGGCTTGATGGTTAAGAAGTCTTGACTCTCTGGTAACTTACAACTTCCTTTAAGGATATCTGCATTTCGCTACTGAGGTTATTTACTGGGATGCCATATGTTAGTCTCCAAATTGTTATTTGTCATAATCAAAGCAGTTGGGAGTGCTCTTTGTTGACCTGATTCTCAACACATTAAGCATTGTAGAAGTACAGGACTAAGAAGATGGTAGCCTGCATTTCTGTTTTCCAGCATCTTTATCAATGACCCAATAGCTGTTCTTGTTTGGCAGCAAGCAGGCAAATCACTTGCCCAGAACAATTTCTCTTTCTCTCCACTATCCCTTCTGATCCAAACCATTTCTGTGTCATGACGTGCAGCTTTTGTTGTTTTGTAAATGCACTTAATAGCGTTCACGTAGCATCTATACCATCTAAGTACTAACCATAGAATAACTAACACCCTTAAAGCCTTTTTCTATGGCCTCTCTTCCCAGTCTTATGTTATAGGCACAATTTGGTTTGATGTCAACGAGTTTACCCATATGTTTTTTCCAACCTTTAGCATTCGTGCACGGACCTTGAAGTGTCTGTATTTATTTTAATTGCTTCAAAATGCAGCTGCCTGGAGAGCTGGGAGTGGCAAGGTAGAGAACTCTTTCTTTCTAGAATTTGGGGTTTGTACAGCAAATTTTTAAAGCTGTTTTTAAAAAACAGTCATGTTTGCTTCAGAATCTCTCCGATACAAATTGGGCAGCTGCACAGTCCCTAGGGGCTGCCACTTTACTTCCAGCAGGAAATGTGACTTGATGACTTGTATCAAGACAGGAAGATCAGAGCTTCAGCTAACAGCAAAGGCCACAGCAGGAGCCTTCTGCAGCTGTTTTAAAGTCAGAAGTGACGGTGTGACATGGTTGTGTACACTCAACTAAAATAACCCAGAGAAAAACCTCTCACTGTTCAACATTTCTTTAGGTGAAACAACAGCCCTGTTGTTGCACTTTTGCTGCGTTTCAATGTGATGGCATAAAAAATTTTAGCAACTTCATCATGCTTCTCATTGGGAAATGTTTTACATGCGGCTAATATCTCTTGAAGGAACATTTTAATTACTTTGTCTTATAGCATGTGTCACTTTATTTTTTCAACGTGCAACAAAGGTGCAAGAAAGTGAGGAGAGGAGCAAAACAATCTCACAGCTCTTGCTGTGCCCCATGAGGCTTTGCTGCTTTTATCTTGGAAGACTAGTCCATCACAGTTGCTGAAAATTAGATAATTGACTCATGGCACCAGCACCACAGAAGTCCTTTGCTTACTTAAGAACCTCAATTATTATTATTTCTTATTTGCCCTCCTAATGCACTGGAATTTCTTCTTTCCAAGTGGATAATGTGTTTTGTGCCTACCTTCAGTTCTTTCTGGATCTGTAGATTAACTTTGGAGTCTTTGGCCTGTAGTTTGTACTTGCTTTGCTCTAATGAAGACTTTCCTTAACTCCTTCCCTGCCCCCATTTTTCTGAATTATTCCTCTCCTATCCTTATTTTTGAGGCATTGAGACTCCCAGTGTGATAACTGAAGAACTATATGCCTTCTCTATTGATCTGACAATCCAGAACACTGCTCTTACTTATTTTCCAATGCTTGTTCTGTAATCAGGTATTTGAGTGATCATCAGAAAGAGATAAGGGATGGGGCAGAATGCCTGCTTTTGTGTTTAATAGTTCTATTTCACTTCTTGTTTTTGCGTTGTCATTTGCTGTTCACCCTCGTTCTTTATTCTATGTAGACTTTGTCTTTAAAAGGTGCTTTGGTAAAAGTGCCTTCAGTAAAATGCTTTACCTCTTGAAACTGCTCTTTTGCAGATATTCTGTGAGCTGCATCCTTACAGAAACTGCTGTATATTGGTTTGGTGTAGAGAATAAAGTTGCAAATTGTCTGGGATAGCTCGTAAACCAGTGTCAAGTTTTCAAACTCATGGATACTGTGATGAACCAGGCTGCAGAAATAGCTAAGCTGAAGTACTGAGACAGTCTGAATGGATCCAATGCCTCAGTTGGTGCCGTAATATCTGGGGCAGACAGTCTCAGCCCTGTCACAGTAGACCTGGGGAACAATACCTTTTGGAAAGAGTTTACAGCCAGTGCTTGCATTTGTGCCAGTGACCTCGATTACAACAATTGTTTCGATGGCCCAGTCACAAACCACCTCACTAACTCAGAATCATATTCATGAATGCCAAGTGAATATCAACAAGATCAGCATTATTTACTGTCTGACTTTTAACAAGTGCTGTGTTGCATATATCATGGAGATTGGTGGATGGCCTCTCAATCTGACCCAGTATCATCAGAGCAGGAGATATCTTGAGGGGGCAAGGGAGATGAAGTGGCTGCATTGCTTATCTTGAATCTAATATTAGTATTTATTATAATAATAGCCAAGCTACGCGAGGTGAGGCTTTTAAAGGGTAAAAAGTGAAAATGAAGCAGCTGGCAGGTATTGGGAAAGGAAGAATGAGATTATAGCAGTAAAATAACATGGTCGTTCAATGATTAATGAGTAGTACAGTAGAATAAAATTAGGCAGAGTTTGAATATAAATAAAGCTAAGTAAATGGCTTTGATTCTCAGGTGCGTAAAATGAATCCTTAAAGAAGAATCTGAAGAAGAGTTGGTTGTGTGCTCTGGAAGTGCTACTTCGTAGGTGTGGTGAAAAAAGAATGAAAATGGAAGAAAAGACGGTGTGTGTGAAAACTGCATTATTGTCAGGGCAGATGGATGAGAGATGAATAGATTGGATAGCTGTGGAGAGGGAGTTATGCAAAGTATTGACGGGAAGGAATTAGTGGCTAAACTTTAAAAGGATGGATAAAGAACAGTCAGTGAAGGGCTCTGGAAACTGCAGTGATGTCATAATGTTGCTGTCATAGTTTGAAATATGAAATGGACAGCTGTGTGTTTAAGTTCTTGATGCTGTAAAGCAAATACTCCTGGGAGGAGGAAGAAAGCGATGACAAGGAAATAAATTGAGAAAGCATGTGGAAAAAGTCTGATGTTCAGGCATAAAGGAGCAGACTAAGAAAGAACGATGGAGAAAGAGGAATGGGATGTGGAAGTCCTCTGCATAAAGCCTTTATCCTCACTTCTGAGACTTATGTTTCAGGATAGCAATGTTCCAAACCACTGGTGTAGAATTTTTGCTCCAGCACATCTGTAATGTTAAGCCACCTCCCAACACCTCAGCCACGTTCTGAAACCAGTCTTTGGCCCCAGGATAAATACTGGAGAAGTTCCGAGACTGTTTTCTGGAGCCTTTTAGCCCCAGTGAGCTTGATGAACGTCTGAGGTAGGTACTGGCCAGCTATGAATCTCCTACAATCGGTTTCTGTGCTTTTAGTTTTACCTTGTTTTATCTTCTATCTTTACTCAGTTCTCTTTTTACTCAGCCAGCGTATGTGATTTAAACTTTTGGAGAAAAGAGGAAAAAAGAGGAAAAGCCTGTTCTGAAACGAATACACAGAAAGTGGTCTAGAAGACCTATATGTAAAAACTTGCTCTTACTTACTGTCCCCCAGAATGCTGGAGGGCTGGTTCTAGGACAGGAATTTGGTGAGCTTGTTTGCTTCAAGATCACCCCTATCCTAGATATTTTTGCCTTAGAAAGGAATCTCTTCTCTCACGTTAACCCGTATCTTTCTTTGAGTAGCAAGGCAAATAAGGATTTGTTTCAAATGTATTTGTGCCACAATACACAAATGTGTCCTATTTCCCCACAATCATCAGCACAATAACTCCAGCTTCTTCTCCTCAGTGCTCATCATCACTATAATACCCTAAGGTCCTCTCTACAACTCTTAAACAATCAGAATAGTTTACAGGGCAGCAGCACTGTTGAGCGTCCTTATGGCTATAATTTGGAAGTATGGTTTCTGTTGATGAGCACTAGGAATGAACAATGCCGCATTAAGCTGGCTCCTCCTGTTCTTCAAGGACCCAGGAATGAATAGTAAGTAATGATCCTCTTCCAGTCTGAATGTGAAGCACAGTGAGCATCATTCTTATTTGCTCTTTCAGAATATAAGAGATATATCTGTGTCTTTCTTAAGCTGATCAGCTCCAGCTCCCAAGAGCTGATCTGCATCTCTTTGGAACGAGTGTTACTATCACATAGCAGTAGTAGAAAGAAAAAGGTACAGAGATGAAAATCAGAAAGCACAGATGAAGCCTGGGAGGTGCTTTTAAGGTAATGGCACCACAAATGGACCGAATTCTTTGCTGTTGTATCAGGTCAGCAGGTGAAAGTCAGGCTCTAGGTATGTTCCATTGACCTTGACCATCCAGAAAGTTGTGTTCATCCCTACTGAGACAGAAGGTACTATGGCTTAATCTTCATTTTATCACTTCTGGAACAGCTTGTTGTTGAGCATGCGCAGTGTGTGGTTGGTTGCCAAGGTCACAGAGTAAGCCACAAAAAGGAGAGGAAATAACTCGATAATTTAAGATTCAAGCTGTGCACCTGGAGACAGTGTGGTCAGAGCACAGCGATTCTCACACGTAATTGTGTCTGTGTGACAGCAGAGATTCCTGCTTGAAGGGCTGCATGTCTCTTCCAGGTCAGATAAGTAGGCGGCACTGGCTATGCACCCAGCCTATATGAATCAAAGCCTCCCTTAGGCAGGCCCTTCAAAGCCATAGCTGGTGGGCCTCCCACGCTCCCCCCAGCATTACCACTGACACCAATGGACTGAGCTAGCTTTCCCAAAGGTACTTGTTTCCCTCTTGAGCACCCAGATCCTTCTCCCCTTTTAAAGTATCTAATAACTTGTGAATAGTTCTTGGGTTAGTTAGTAAATACTTCTAACACTGGTTCTTTTTTCTTCTTTTTGATCCCTTGAGGGACAGCCTTTTGTTATTCAAAGCCCAGGGTACTTGACAGAGTAGCAATGCAGAAGCCCCCAGGCTTCAAACACTGTCTTTGCTGTGGCATCATTATGCCTAGGAGTGATACCCTCCACAATGCCTGATAAGCCTGAGATGGGGAAGAGCTGTCTGGAGAAGAATGTAGCATTCCAGACTTCTGAAGGGTGCTGGGAGGCAATCATCTGTGCTGTGACTGGGGTAGTTTCTCTCTTACCTGCTTTCAGGTCAAGGCCTTTCAGGATCAACACTTCACCCTTCCACCTTTGTCTGACTCCCTTTAAGAAATCCAGCCTCCTATTTGCAAAAGGTAGGCATCTTCCTTGGTTGAGTTGTGCTCAGAAATATCTGGGATAGTTTTGTTTTGAGGCATAGGAGCTGCTCCTTAAGCCCTAAAACTAACCCTGGGAATTGCTGTGTCTCAAATTTATTGCCTTGTGAGTGTGTGCTCTAAGGAGAACCTCAGTTCCTTGCTTTTCAGTTGCATCCAAAGAGTGACATAATTTACTGATACCATTAAGTCTGTCAGTGTCATCAAGCCTTCTGCCTGCTGATGTGCTTGTAAAGTCTCTAGTTTGGCATCAGTGCTGCTTAATCTTCTCTTGGTGATCTAACGTTTCACCAGGAGACCAGCTGTGCCCTTATAGATTAGTGTATTCTCTGCCTAGTGCATCCATACTCTAATCTAAGCACTAGTCATCCTGGCATTGCATTTTCCCTGGCCCTTCTTTAGCTGAGATCAATGTCATCATATGATAAGAGATGGCATACAATTAGACTTTTCCCTGGAGATATCCCTCAAAATTACGTGTCACCCGAACACCAAGCTTCCTTCAGGCGTGATACAGAAAAATCTTCTGTTCTATCATTAACCTTCTGTAGGGGCTTGGGTCATTCTCTGGTACTTTTCCACCTTGAACATAGTGCAGGATGGTACCACGCTGTTCTAGTACCAACTCTACCTTCCTTTCTGGGTAAAACTTCAGTAACTGATACTGCCTCTTTCTTGGGCTCCCTTGGCTAAAGGTCTGTAGACCTTTCCGGATGCCTAGTTTTTTAGAATTTAAACTGTATCTCAAGGAAATTAGATCTGTATTTCTAGGCAAGAAGAAAAAAAACAACTTCAATATTATCTACTTTCCTGGGCATACTGGAGCTGTGATGCATGTTTCAACATGGTGGTAGGCAAATGCATAGTAGTGGATGTTGAGAGTTGATTTCCTCTTGGAGTTTAGACCTCTCCTTGCTCATCTTCTGGCTTGTACCTCACACTTGAAGGCAACTGATTTGTTATTGCAGCTTTTGGTTAATGGTTTCAGGGTTGTATCTTAATGGTAAAACTAAATAATCTATGGAGTACATAATATCTATGGGGTTAATATGGCAAAGCTGAACAGGTGGGTTTAAACACAACTTTGGGTTGAACATGGTCAACCTGAATCAAACTCAGGAATACTTGTGGAAAATAGCACAAATCAATCATATTTATGCAGTGTTACAATAAATGGGGGAGATTTAAATTGTCTCACATTACCTCTTTGTAAAACTTTGTGGCCAATATACTTCCTTTCTATCTAATGCTACTTTGATTCATGTCTTTGCATATTTACGTAGCAATTACTATGTGCTCAGTACAGTGAGGTTTCAGGATATTTTAGCAAAACTAGTTTACTTTCCCCTTTTCACCCCCAGTTATCCAAAACCATTGATTTGCTATTATAAGTTTTCAGTCGAATTGCAGCATCAGTAATGGGGGAGGAGTTCCTGCTGTCTGTACCTCTTTAGCAAAATTTTGTTTGCATTGAGAGCATAAATTTTCCTTTCATGTAGACTCAGTCTGAGCAAAGGGTTGAGCTGGCAGTGAAAGAGGTATGTTTTAAGTAAGTTTTGTTTGGTCTCATTAATACTCTGTTACTTGGTCTGGGTAGTATATATGTTCTCCTTCTCATCCCTTCGACACCCAGAACTTTTCTTCTTTTGCCACCGTACACTTTCAGCTATTGTTTGGGATGTTTCTGGTTGCCCTGATTTTGTTGCTGTTCATATTCTTATTTGTTCCCTTCCCTAATCAAACAACAAAAACATGCTGACAACCCCTGTTTCTGCCTAAAGTTCAAATGCAGCCAGTGTGTATATATTAGCCATACATGTATTCCTCATCCTTCTGGTGGGAGTAACCCACCAGACCTGACAAACCCTATCCTTCTGTCCTTCTGTGCTTCACATCTTCACACCAACTGCTTTCTTTCTCCTACTTGGCCAATTAGGCTGCTGTTCTATTAAGACAGAGAAATGGATGCTGGGAATCTGCTTGTTTTCTTATTTTTGAAGTGGAGACAGAGCAACAAGGAGGCAGATAAAGACAGCGAGGAACAGGTTGGCATATATGTAAGAAAGGTCATAACTGTTTGGACTGCGTTTCCTTTATTAAAAAACACTTTTACCTTCTCAGATGGAAGGAGATAGGGTGGAGATGCAGCATTCCTCTTTGTTGTCTCCCTGTACCTTGAGGTGTTAGAGGTAGGACAACTACACGTAACACTTGTGGCCTCTCCTGCTGCTTCTGGGGTTGGTGATGAAAATAGAGCAGCCCTGGCTCACAGAAGTGTGCTTGGAGCTGCTGCAAGCAGGGAGATGGAAAATGGCAAGCCCAGTTCAAAGTAACAGGTATGTGTGATTTCTCTTGCCAGTGCTGCCTTTCTCTCGCAGCCCAATTAACAGGGGTCACAGAGCACTGATTAGCTGCCTTGGCGGTTTGTGAACATAAAACAGTGAGAAACCCAGGGTGAATGGGGGAGAGAAGATCAAATAGACACTTATCTCGGCACTCCTGCCTGTCCCCAGCATTTGCCAGCCAAAGGGAAGAGCCTTTTCAGAGCTGGCTGATACGGGACAGCATTCTATCAGTTCCAGTATCTCTTCTTTTCTGTCTTCTCTCACCAAAACAACAAACAAGCAAGTCACTCTCAGCTGTTGTGTTGTGCAAAGGGTGACTGCTAGATAAAAGCAGAATCACAGGAAAAAGCATGGGACTATAGTCAGCTAAAGAAAGCTAGAGCATACCCTATTGCCATACTGGCTCATGAGGTGAGTTCAGCTCTTACATTTGGCTTCCTCTTTGAGAGAGTGGACCTACTGTCTCATGGTTCTCACATGAGGGAAAATGAGTCTATACAAGATAGAAGGCAGCACACATTGGCTCATAGCGGGTAAAAGGGCATCTCAATCTAATCCACGTGTTGGTGACTGTTAACACTAAAGAGCCCAAGCTGGAAACTTGCTGGGTTGGCCAGTTTTTCAGTCATGGTTAGGGTGAGAAGTCTGCATGTGCAGACCTGGAACCTCCCTGGAAGGGGTAAGCAGCTGTGGTGACCTTGTGGCTTCTCCTTCTTCCTTTGTGCACCCCTTTTTTGGGGTAGCAAAGCAACACACACTTCTGCTGTTATGTCCAGGTTAAGTGGCTGCACTTGCTTCTGTCAAGCCAGCACATGCTCCTGTGGTGTGATTCTTTATTAGACTAGACAGCCCACATCAGCTCTCCATTCTCTCAGCCTCCCTGGAGACATTGCCTCGCTCCATAGCTGTTCCTATTCTGCTTCTCTGTGGGATACAGCATGTCTGCCAGCTCACCTTCCAGCTTCTCCAATGTTTATTCTATGCAAGATTGCTCAAGGTAAGATGGAAGAAGATGTGGAGCGGGTCTGGAATGCTCTTAGCTACTGATAGCCTTGGTTTTTCTGAGCTAAGTCTTCTCCTAGAATCTTTGAATATTCCAGCTTGGAAGGGACCCATAAAGATAATCAAATCTGACTCGTGGCATCACCAAAAATCAGACCATATGTCTGAGAGCTCTGTCCATATGCTCCAGCAGCTTGGGGCTTTGACCACTGCCCTGGGGAGCCTGTTCCATGCCCACCACCCTCTGGTGCAGAACCTTTTCCTGATATCCAGTCTTGAAAACAGTTAAGGATTTCAGCTGGGAGGATGGTAGATTCTGTGGTATCCAACAATGCCAACTGGATTTCTTTTGTAAGATCAAGCAGCCCTTCTGCTGGAGAACCTCCTCTCCTAACTTTGTGTTGCTGTGTTGGGCGAAAGGTCTTAAATTACACTAGAACCCTGCTGTCTCCATTAAGCATTTCTTCAGCCAATTCGTTCTGGTGGTCTCAGTGCTACATTTGAGCTCTGGAGAAAGTGAGTGGCAGGGAACAGGAATTGCAGGGGTGCTGACCTTTCTCTGCTGTCCTTAACTTCTGTAGGAGTCTTAGCTTTATCTTTTAGGGATGTGGAAATCTCCAGCAACTTGTATTTCAGACTGCTCAGTCCAGCAGTTTGACCAGACTACTTTTTACTAACTGGCTATTCTTATGGTTTCAAATAAAGCCATGTATTACAACATGTAACGTAGAAAGAATGTCCTGCCATGTTCAGCAAAGGCAAAGACAGAGATCAGAGCACTGTGATTCTTCTGTTTTCTTTTTCCTTTCCTTCACTGCCAACGCTCCTGAATGGCCATACAGGTACACCACAGAATTGCTTGGGGTTTGGGCAGCGTCTGCATTCAGAAAACTTGTTCTAGTGAAGCAGAGCAGGCAAGCCTATACGTGCATCATGTTGGCCATGTACAACAGAAGTCTTTGCTGTCTTTCTGACTGTGGGAGTATGAACTTCACTCTGGAGGTGTGATCAGTCCAATTTCTTTTATTTTTCCTGTGTTGTGGTCTTATTCAGGGCCCATTAATGTAAAACATCCTCTTTTTCTTTGTAGCCCCACATAGGTCAGCTGGTTTTCTCGTGGTATGATACCTAGGAGAACACTGAAAAGCAGGGCAAGGCTGGGTGTTTGTTTCCTCTCTCCTGGGGCTCTGCAAGGGTTAGACTTTGCTGTCACCAATTCAGAGAGGCAAGGAGTTACTTCTTCCCTCATGACTGGTCTTGGCTGGAATTCACAAGGTCAGTCCCCACCAGCAATGCAGGAAGCTGCTGGCTGGATTGGAAACAAAACATGGGCGTTAAAGCTTGAGGTCATGATTCATGGATCTCCAGCTTCTCGGTCATTTTGCTCTGCTGCAGTGAGGTGCTCAGAGGGGAGGCCTTTCAAGGTGCTTGTTGCCCTTGAGCCTCTGCCAGGCTGATCACAAGTTGGCCCACAGTTTGAGAAATACAAGCTTCGTGTTGGCTTGCATACCTTCTGAGTGAGCCGCACACACAGGGCTTGGAAGGAAGTAGGCAATATACCAATCTGATCCTTTCTTTCATCCCCAAAGGATGAGGTGGTGTCTTTTTTTTTCCCCCTGCATCGTGTCTGACTGAGTTTCTGAGTAAGGTAAGTGGTTTGAAGGTAAAGTGCAAGCTGGTCCATAAGCCTTCCTCCCCCACCTCAGATAAGAAAGCTCATTAATACAGTAAAAGAAAAAAGTCTCCATTGTTACATGAGAGCTCAAGGTCAGGCTGGTAGTAGTAACTCATATTGCTTCTGAGGTCAGCCTAAGCTTTCTCTTTCTGACAAGCCGGGATAGATTGATCATGGGGGCCCTAACATTATTTTTTCTTCTGAAATAGGCTTTGCTTCTCCTGACCCTGTTAATGATGTTTGACTGAGGTCATCCCAGCAAACCCTGAATCCTTCCCATTACCTTCTACTGGACTTGCCTTTGTGCTGAAGCGTTGTGTGCTTGTTAAGAATTAAGCTTTCCTGATCTCTGCTGCAGCAAAGAAGCTGTCTTCTGTGCGGGGAGGGGGGTGTAGAGAGGGGGGGAATATCTTGAATGCCATCTGTCAATTAATGCTCTCATTAGCACCTGAGTGACTCCCATCACCAAGCTAGTGCCTTCTTGCCAATTCAGAACTTAAAAGGTGCCAGCCCATAAGGTGAAATATCTTCAGTCCATAAAATTAATTCCATGATAAAACGTCTGTTCTGATAAGACCTTGTTTTTTCTTGTTTCTTTTAACTGAGAGGCAAAAAATAATAATAATCCTGTTCACTGTGAATTAGATGCCCAAAAAGTCTATTTTCACCTTGTAAGTGCAACAGTTACGGTGGATGGCTGAGGGAATCCAAGTCTTTTTCAGCTTTTAAAGCTTTTACCTGATAGAGATATCACTTCTATTATTTTTCTTACCACCTAACTCTGCAAGAGGAAACACAGGAGTAATTCTGTTCCTGTTTAAATACTCTTTGAGGGAAAAAAAAAAATTGAGCTCCCCAGTCTCGCTTTCCTTTTTCTTCTTTGAAGATGTCTGCAGTGATGGAGGAGGTCTATAATTGCTTACGCTGTCTGTCATCCTCTGGGTTGGTCAGGGTCCTTGGTTTTAATCTTGGGTGCAGAACACTCTCTGGGATAAGACATAGGTCAGGCTTGCCATTTTACCAGCCCTTGTAGCTTAAGAGTGTTCCAGTGTTTACTCTCCCATTGCATTTTGTAAATTAAATGAAGGGAGACTTAGAACACTGTCAATGCGATAGATATCCTAACTAGTGGGTCCTGGCAATTATTCAGTATCTGTACTTTCACAAGGCTTATCTATGTGTGCCAGCAGTATCTGAGCATCGCTGAGAGATTTTTGTCTCCAGTGTTTCCAACTCCTTATCCTAATGTTTCTTTTAGTCCAATATTTACTCTCACAGGGTTTGGGTTTTTTGTGTGTGCTTTATTTTTGAAGATTTGTTGTTGTTTTTGTTGTTGTTTTAATTGGAGTGGTGAGGGGGAGCAAAATTGGCAGCAGTTGACCGCATAGGGAAGTATGCAGTGACAGTAATTCCATACTTGGGCCATGGCACCCTGCCTGCGGGAAGTGCAGATTGACACAAGGACTCTCTTACTGAATCAGTGTTTGTTTTTGCTTTTGTTTTTTGGGGTTTGGTTTTTCTTTTTCTTTTTTTTTTTTTTTTCTGGCTTGATTTTGTTTACAGTTTCCCAGCCAAGATTTGATGTACTCTGGAGACTTTAAAGCTAAAAGCACAAGTGGCTCTGCTTCCTTTTGAGATGAGGATTAAAAAAAAACAGCAAACAAACCCCAAACAAATAAGTGTAGGTGTGTGTTTCCAGCCCTGCTCTTCTTGGGTTTGCTCAGAAGGGATTTCAGGTTGAGTTTGCCGTACAGGGTTCCCATGGGGCTGGTGTCCACGGGGACAACCATCCTTTCCCAGCTGAGCTCACCAGGAGCTCCAAATTAATTTTTCTCTGCATCACATCAGCCCTGTGAAATGTTCACTTTGTCCTTTGGCAGTGTCCAAAGGCAGCTCTGCAGGAAGCATGTATGCACTGGGAAGGGGCTCATTCTACACACTGTCCACACTGTCTTTCTGACAGCAAAGTGTCACCCAGTGGAGCAAAACCCCAGGCAATGGGAAGGGTGCCTTGGGGAGTGGGATGAGCCCCAGCAGTGGCAGACTGCTGAACTGGGATGACTGGGTGGAGGAAGGAGTGTTCAGCTCCCATTTCCTGGAGAAACCTCCATCTTCAGGGACGGAGCTGGTCGGCAGATGGCTGAGCTGCAGCACGGGGCTCTCTGGGGGTGTATAATTTCTCTGACTGTTCTAGACGCTGATACCCATGTTGGGGGGGAGCCCCTCCTTAGGCTTGCTCCCACTGTCTTTATGCCCTCATTTTTTTTGCAGCTGCTGCTAAAGATCACAGGCAACTTGAGCCAAAGCCTCGCTTGTACTCTTGTGGATTGTCTGCAGTTATTTTTCCCCTTTGACACTGATGTGCTAGGTCACATACTTCCCTGTGCCCCAGATTTCTTTTTATGTGCACAGAGGTCCACAATGTATGATTAAAATGTTCAACCACAGGTACAATTCAGCTTGACCTCTTTGCTAATCATTGCAAGAAAAAAAAAGGTAGGGACCTCTGACAACAGCTCAGGGGGTTCAGAGCACAGTCAGGGATGAAAAATTACATTGGGCTTAGGAGAGAAATCAGCTACATCCACTTGGGATGTATTGTGTAGATAGTCATGTATTATTCCAGCACTTCCCTACTACAGCTATCCAAATTGCTTTGCATGTTGGGTGGCAGCTTCAGAGTAGGGGATATTGTAACAAGTGAGGGGAACTGTCTTGGTTTTCTGGAGTATTAAAGGTGCTGCAGCTAGTGAAGTTGGGATGGGGAAGAAGACTTGCTGTGTGAAGGAAGAAGTTTCATGGTCTCAGAGTGCTCTGAGGTAATTAACTCTTCTGACCTTTTGTAGGTGATTTCTGTAATAGTTTTCTTTTGCTAATGAAGTGTATGGGAGAAGCTGTTGCTGCGTGGCAGGGGAAGGGAGAAGGGCAAGAAATGGTGACGGTCACTGTGTGCCATGGTCTCTCCCTCAAACAGTTTCTAGGAGCCCCAGCTTACTTTCAGTGAAGAGCTGATTTTCCTTTGTATACTTTGTATCCTGAAACAGAACGTGTCCATGTACCAGTTCATTCCTGCATGTTATCTGTAGGGAAAGGACATTTGTCACTTAATGTTTCTTCTGTTGATTGAATGCTGTTACAAGTCTCAGTGATGCTGGGAAGTTTGGAAGAAGTATCCCTGTCTAAACTCAGTGATCTCCCTGCCTTCTTCTTGCCTACAAAAAGGGTTTTGGGAGGTTCTCAACTGCAGCAGAGACACCCTAGGACTGCCAAACGTGCAGGTGTGTCTTGGTCCTATTTGGAGCTTTAAAGAAAGGTATTTGACAACTGCATCCAGGTCATTCCACTCCAGGACCTTGTCTGTCTAATTCTTATGTTCTGATTTTATGGTTAATGCTAAATGATTAGACTCAAGCATTTATGTTTTATATGGGGAAGCTCTCCAAGGTCAGAGGTCTCACAGATGGCAGTGCTCCCTGTAGATTTTCTCTTCCAAACCAAGGGATCTGTTTCAGAAACCTTTTTCAAAGGGAAATTTAATGGAGACCAGCCAAGTGGAGACCATAGGTGTGGCAGATAGGTTGAAGACGAGCACTCCACGTTTGTCTGGAGAAAAGAAGCCAGACCTCTTGAAGAGGGAAAATATAAATTGGGTAAGATTGAGAGTGATTGGGAATGCCCTGGGACATCTGGTTCCCATCTCTGGATCTCATTTCTATCCTTATTCAAAGCGACAAATGCACAGTAGCCGTCTTTGAAAATTGATGGGGGTAGGAACTCAAAGTACTCTTGAGAACAGAGCTTGTAATGTGTTGGACACTGAGTGGATGGCGGAAATTTCTAGTGTTAGCCGCTTATGTGAAAGTCAAACTCAAACCAAATTGGATAAGTCAACAGAGCCAGTCCCCAGAGAGAATGAGAGTTACACAGGCAAAGATTTCAGATGATCTTTTGGAACCGTAGGGCTTCCTGGATCAGTTTTCTTTGAGAGTAACTAGTATGGTAAAGCAAGATCAATGAGCTCCTGTGAGTAGTAAGAGAATCTGTCCCTCTTTTTTGATGGAAGAAAAAATCAGCCAGAAGGCTGACAGGTCAAAACTCTGTTCCTTTGTTGCTTCTTCCAGGCATGCTACGTCACCACTACTAGGATCCTGGGAAAAACATGGAGGTTTTTTTAGTCAGTTTTACTGTAAATAGACAGATCATCTATATCAGAGCTAATGAAATAATTTTCTGCCTGGAACTCAAGGTGCTGGAACTGAGATGCTTTTGGAAAACTCATGTTCCCCTTCCACAATGGACTTAACATCTGAATATAGGTCTGCTTTCGGGAGAGGATATTCCAGTCACTGTTTCTATTCTGAAATCTTGAGTTGAATCTTCTTTTTTTTTAAATACATATATATATATATATATATACGTGATGGCTTTGGTAAATATCTAGTATTGAAACGTTGTGCAATCAAATAGCACTCTCAAAGACAAAAAGGCTATAAAGTTGAATGTAGTACCACGCTTCTCGCCAAGTCAAAGTCATTGCTGTAAGTTGGATTGGAGTACAATGAGGAAAAGGTAGTGGGAACATGTGGCTACTTAAGGTAAATGTATCATGCTTGAATACTTCAAAGAAAAAGCATAGTTTCAGTATTTTTTGTCCTATAATTAGTACTCGAGACAGAACAGAAATCACTTCAGGGCAGTTCTTTGTTGTGTTAACTAAACATCATATGTGTAGGGAAATGTTTCAGGTTGTATATGCTTGATTGCTGTTATTAATGGGACAAAACTATTACACTCAGATTGGAAATACCAATGATCTGCTTGTGTCATGCAGAGGAAACAGTCTCTGGGCTGCAGAAGGCATTAGATCTGGCTACATTCAAGCATCTGTTGTTAAACACAACCAGGAGGCTGATAAAACTCATCCGGTGAAAGGAGTTGGCTCTGCGAGGTCAGCTTCCATTTGACGTCAGAAAGAAGCAGGCTGGTGGGGAGCAGTCTGCGGGGTGGTAACATCAACTTCTCTCCATCTGAGGAGGGAGGGAAATGCTGCCAGGTGGACGTGGCTTGAGGAATCATGTGGCATCTGTTTCCTCGTTCTTGCAGTCATTGTCCCATCATGGTTGTTGTAAAGTCCAGCCTTTACCAAATGCATTAACTCTCCCTGTCTTAATAGCTAACTTCCTATTGACTTCTAACAATCTTCCAGTTGGATCCTCCTCCTCTGTCTCTTTGCTTAAGAATAATAGCTTTTGTAGTAGTTAGAAATATCTTGGGCAAATGCAATTCTGTAGTGCTGGCACAGTTCCATTAATCATATAGAGTAATGAGTTTGTGCCAAAAACCTATCAAGTTGAGCTGCCTTTTTGAGAGCTGGTGGGAGTGTGTACCCAGTGGTGTTCTTGCCGGCATATGGACTTCCCGTGTGTGCAGGAATGGCTGGGGCATGGGAGGGGGAGATCCCCTTCTCTGTGCTGAGGGCACAATGCTTACAGACTAAGAAAGACTGGATAGTCTCGGGTGTCAAATTGATATAGATAGATCTTGAGAAAATTTTGTACGTAGGGGCACATGGCCTCACCAGCCCTTTATTTCATACCCTCCCCTCAAGTTTTCAGCAGTCAGAATAAGCTTTCCTTAAAATACAGGCAGGAACTCTTTTAGCTTTAAGTTCCACCAGGAGCCTGTGTCAGATAGGAACATTTATCCTCAACACCAGATGAGGGTAAGAAATGCATTTCCTTGGATTATGTGGTGAGCTGCTGGCAAAGAAATGGGGATTTAATGTGGCCTGGCTAGCAAATGCGCAAGATCGTTTTAGGGGTTGGTGTTCAAGAAGAGCTCAAATGTTCAGTTTGATCATCCAGCAGACTAGGGAGGAGTGCTCTGGTCTGAACCTCACTCAGAAAGGACACGTTACCCTGCTGGGATCAAGTATGCTTCACTGCACAACAGGCCCTGTGTGTTGACTGGGTCCTGTTGGTGTAACTGGAAGAGGGATGGGCAGGAAAAGGAGATACCTTGGAGTCCAAGGGGGAAGAGAAGAGGGGCCATGACAGGAATATAGGAGGTGTATGGCGGCAAAGCTGAAAGGAAATAGTGGTGGTGGAGACAGTCAGCTACTAAAGTTTCAAGCCACTGGACCAGTGCATAGAAAATGATTGAAGGGGCAGAGGGAGGAGCCTGGGTTAGCGATGGCAGATGTGAGAAGTGAATGGAAAGGTGAAGAGTTGATTGTTCCAGGTGTTTCTGGCATGGCAAACTACATTACGCGTGGATGTTTGTTTCCTTGGTTAGATCCCAGACATTTCACAGCTACCTGGAGGACATCATCAACTACCGTTGGGAGCTGGAGGAGGGGAAACCCAACCCTCTGCGAGAATCCACCTTCCAGGAGCTACCACTGCGCACACGAGTCGAGATCCTGCACCGCCTCTGTGACTACCGGCTCGATGCAGATGATGTTTTTGACCTCCTCAAGGTACGTTGGGCAGCAGGAGTGGGAACAGAGGGAATGGCCTGGCTGTGGGGTAGATTAGGAGATCTTGGGAAGGATATTTTGAGGCCAGGATGTTGGTGGCAGTGCTATGGGTCAGCAGTCCCCCATCTTGCTCCCCAGCTCTCACCTTGCAGAAGATCTAAGGCAAAGATGTAGGACTTACTCCTGAGGCTCTTGCTCTGTGGGGATGTGCTTGTAACACAAAAGTCACCAAGCAAGTTGGCTTCATTAGCTACTCTTTCTGAGATGACTGAATTTGGAGATGCTCCAACTGCAGTGGCGGGGCTGAGTGAGTTGGGTCTGTGTTGCTGAGGGATGGTGTGAGATGAAAGGATAGGACTGAAGTGCAATGGGGGATGGGGGAAGAGTGGTGGAGAGGGGGAGGGAGCTTCTCAAGGCTGTACGTGGCTGTCGCCAACACTAATTAGACCTTCGCTGTCAGGAGCACCAGAGATGAAATGTTAAAACAAGAGAGGCCATTCAAATTAGATGCCAATCTCAATCCCTCCCTGGACGGAGAGTGAACATTGCCTTCCCCCTGGAGAAACATTTTCCCAGATCGACCCGGAGGAGCAGCTGTACTGCTGTTGTGGCATGGTGGGAGGGAGGGAGGTGTTTGCGGAGGGGTGTCATCATCTTTTGTGTGACAGTGTGGCTGCTTTTCAACTTGTCACCGTCTGGTGGGGGGCTCCCTGTGGGTGCAGGGCTTGGACGCTGACAGCCTCCGTGTGGAGCCGCTGGGTGAAGACAGCAGCGGGGCTCTGTACTGGTATTTCTATGGCACACGGATGTACAAGGAAGACCCAGTGCAGGCGAAAACCAACGGGGAGCTGGCTCCAGACAGGTAACGGACCCTCAAATGCCCCTATGCACAAGGCATGGCGGGAGGGGGCCAGCACAGCCAGCCTGGCTGGAGGGGGATCCGTCTGACTGCTGTTGTCACGGGAGGGGGTGGCTGGGAATGCAGGGCTGCGGCAGCGTGGGGCAAGCACGAAGTTGCCAAGCAGACTGTGAGCTGCCCTGCATGGCACAATGTGCTGGAGCCAGCCTGCAGCCTTTGTGGCACCAGCAGAGCCTGCTGCTGAGCGATGTCGCCCGCCTCACCACATTCCTCGCTGGCTGCCCCGCACCGCACCGGCGGCTCCCAGAGCAAGCTCCCAGCAAGGGGGAAACCCTCATCTTCTCCTTTCCTTCTCCGTCCTGTGGCTGCTCTGATTTAATCCCTCCTTTGCTTTGGTTCCTCACAGCTGTTCCAATATCCCTGCCCTTCTCTGTCCCTGCCAGCTACAGTTCCCGTGCTCAGCAGATATTTCATGGTGTTTTTGCCATTCTGCAGGGGATGTGGGGGACAGACAAATACCCCAAACGTTCCTGGGAAAACAGGCAAGAGACGAGGACGACCCCCAAAGCGGAAAAAACTACTGGAGGAAAATTTGCTGAGGTATGAAAGATAGCTCCTACAAGAGACATGGGATGCATGTGTTCCCAGAGGAAAGTCTCTCTGATACTTCTTGCAATTAAAAATATGATGTGCTCTGGGGTTCCCCCAGTAAGTATGTAGATGTCATGCAACCATAATTTCAATGCATCTCTGAAGTGAAGCAAGCTCAGGCTTGGTGGATGCTTTGATCACTTTCCAAAGAAAATTCTGAAAGAGCTGGAAGCCAAGCTTGGTGAAACACTGGGTATCGCTCTTCCAGCTGCCTCACTTCTGATGCAGTTCCTCTGTGCAGTGTTAGGGGATATGCTCCTGATAAAGAGTACATTCACTGTGCAGCGCTTGAAGCCAAAATCTTCGCCACTTGACTTAGTACACATTTTGGGGTACTTCCCTTGAGTATTAAAATACTGCCCTTGCCAAATTGCAGCCTGTATCCCTCACTTCTTCATTTTTTTTAAAGCTATAAATAAATGTATATATGTGTAAGTATGTATGTGTGCATCCATATACATATGTATTTAGAACAAGGAGGTTTTTTTCCATGGTTTTGCTCTGTGTTGAATCACTGCTGCAACCTCATTCTTCTCTTCAGAAGCAGCTGCGTTTCAGTGATGTGAAGTAATGCATTTATTGTATAACTCCTTCTCTTTCTTTTTGGTAGGGAGAAGGCAGAAGAGAACTTGCTAATCCGCGAGACTCAGATAAGAAATGGTAAAGAGATTTTTGTGGGGTCAGGGTTGATATGATCAGCTAACACAGCTTTTAAATTATCAAAGCCTGGGGAGATGCCTTTCTTGGGAAAGGGAGAGTCCGTCTGTCAGTGGTCTGGCTGAGTCTGGAAGGAGGGTTAGCATTACAGGCTGCCTTGCAGCTGGGAGCCTGGGCACCTGACTGCTCCCTATCTTATCGTGGATTAGTTTGGGATGAAGAGATGTAACTTATTGGGTTACATGAGGCGTTAGGGGCCCACCTTCTCACTCAAGTTGATGGAGACAGGCTGTGAGTGGCCCTTGCCTCTCGGGGAGTGAGCTGAACACAAGCCCCTGTTTGTAGCAAGCACATTTTTCTTTCATGCCACATGCATGGACTAGGGAGAGAGTGAGGTCAGTGATGCCAAGACAGGGGAGAGCCTCTGATTCTCCTCACCTCTCCCTCCTGATGGCTGTTGGTGGCTGAGCTCAGTGCTAGGGGATACCCACCTAAGGGTTAATGAGGCAAGCAGAAAAAGAGAGTTGGCAACATAATGTGCAACTGAGTCTGAGGGGGCCTGTGCTCATTTGTCATACATGAGAATCCCTAGGCTTCCACATAACTCACAGGCTCAGCCTGCCTGTTCCACCACAATAAAAGGCAACTGTGGCATTGTCTTACCGTGCCTCATTCCCTTCTGCTTTTGTGCTTAGATTTCCTGGCTGCTGCTCTGGAATCGAGAGGCAGAGCTGGAGCTACGTGCATGAGGCACTGTGGGTTTTATCAGACCATTGTTTTCTGGCAAATTGTGCCATTTTAGCTGTGGAGTAATCTTCTGGTGGCACAAAGCAGCACGTTGGTCCTGGCTGCTTTTGAAGCCAATGAGCCACAGGCAGCTGGCAAGGGAAGGGAAAAAGAGGGGGCAGACTTGGGGGAAGCATGCAGGTAAGCCCCAGTAGGGTCAGCTGTAGTAGCTTGAAGTGTCACAACCGTCAGTCCTCCTCTGTCTCCTTTGGCCCAAGGAGACAGCATCAGAAAGCCAGGGTGACGGAAAGTTGTGTGAAGTTATTCCTTTGCCATCTCAGTTACGTGAACGTGAGCTGCAGCTGATGGCGAGTTCAGCTGTGTGCTGGCCTGTGACCTGGAGCTGCCATGGCATTGAGGTGTGTGACCAAGGGCAGGGGGCCAGAGGGAGGCCGCAGCTCTCTAGCATTCCTGGGGCAACCTAATAGCTTGTGTACAGGAGCTGCTGACAGTTCAAAACCACAGAGGGACCAAGGTCAGGTTCAGAGAGAAAGAGGCTCTGGTTTTTGCATATTTGTAGTTTTTTACCTGTTAATTTGCTTGGAGATGCAGTGAGAAGCCTCATGACATCTCCCGGTAGCAATTGTTGCTTTTATTCGAGTAGCCAGACATTAGCCTGGGTTTCCTTGAAAACCCCTCAACCCAAAAGGATTTGAGCCAGTGTCTTCCCCCTCTCCAAAAGCAACCCACCAGTTCTCTGCCTAGAGAGTGTCTTGGGGCAAAAGCATGCAAGTCGTAACCCATGAGGCTTCTCTTCTCTGAGTAAACATTTGTGCAGCAGGAACCGCATTGCCTCTTTCCAGGTGGGTGTTCCAACCACTGTGTGAGAGCCTTTCCTTCACCATTAATATTAAAATGTTTCACACAAAGCAGAATGGTCCCGAATGTCTTGGTAGTTGGGACATGCTTCAGAGCAGTGGGAGATCTGCTTCAGATCTGACTCTGGATCAAGCAGGGATGGGATGTGAACTGCAACTTCCCCCTCATCTGGCAGCCCGATGAACCCCATCCTTCACTTCCTCTTCAGTTCTTTCAAGTGCCTGCAAACAAAATGTTTCATTTGAGTAGGATGGGAGGTTTCATTCACCGCAGCAAAGGTTTGCAGCACTAAAAAAAAAAAAAAAAAAAAAAGTTGGCTTATTTCAAATAACATTCATTTCCAGTGTTTTTATTCTGCTGCCAGACTAAATCAAGCATTTGCATTACTCTGTGTCCTGCTCTGGCTGACAGCCTCCCTTACCAGAAACAAATTAAATCCTTTCCTCTGGTATGTCATAACTAGAACAGAGGGTCCCGCTCTACCAACACTTCTTCACCTATGTCATTCCCCTGTCTTGGCATCACTTGCAGTGTCACTAAGGGAGGCAACAGTACTTCAGTGGGTCAAGAGTTTCGGGTCTACAGCAATGATTATTTGTTCTTGTTGATGGCGCTTACCCTGCTAGAGCATGTTTCCCATAGCAGTGACCCTGGACATTGTTTCTTGCTCTTCCCAAGCCCTGAGGGCAGGAGAAGAGAAGGGATAAAAGTTCTCAGCCATAACTGCTGTGGAGATAACATCCTTTCATGTTGTTGAAGGGTCCCAAGGGCCAGGCCGTGGGACATGGTGGCTGCTGTGCCAGACGGAAGAGGAATGGAGGCAGGTCACTGAGAGCTTCAGAGAGAGGACTTCCCTTAGAGAGCGGCAGCTCTACAAACTCTTGAGTGAAGACTTCCTGCCAGAGATCTGCAACATGATTGCACAGAAGGTGAGGAGACATGACATCCTGTTTACCTCTGTCTGACCACTTCCAAGAGCACGGACATTTGCTGACAGAAGGAGAGCTGACCGTGCAGACATCACCCCATCCTGCTCCCACCTCCAGCCCTGGATACAGGGGCTGTCATGCTTACCTACAGGGAGAAAGACTCTCCCTGATGAAGTGGTAGGGCTAGAGATCTGAGTCGTGATTGCACATCAGCATTGGTAATATGGCTGAAGGGGTTACTGTCTTCAGCTGTGTTCTGTGTCCCTTTCTTGCTAGCAGGGAATCTGTCTGCTTTGAACTGCTGCGATTTACTGCCTGGCTTTTCTATGCAAACTGCCTCTGATTTCACTTTTACTGCAGTTTCTCTGCTGGCTCTACTGCAGGGGCAGTTGCTGCTTTGGCTGTCCTCTTTTAGTCTGCTTGAGATAGTGTGTCAAAGCCTTCAGATCTGATGGGTTCTGTCCATTAAAGGAATGTTTTCAGATGGGTCAGAGTGGAAGTGGGATCCTTCAGCTGGAAGGCTTTGTAAAACGGGCTCTGCAGGCAGCATGGTATTATTGGACTGAGTTCAGCGTGTTTGCTACCCTTGTAAAGCTGGCAGGGATTTCACGGTCACTTCTTGCCCCCAGAGTTTCTCCTGCTACTGTCACTGATGTGCCCCTAATTTCCTCCACTCTCTTTTTCTTTCCCTCAATTCTCAACCCTGTTTCAGGAGAAGCGTCTACAGCGGACAGAGTTTTCTCCCAGGTGGATGTCTGACCATCAGCCCATCAAACCAATCAAGCAGGAGGTGAGGGGGGGTGCGAGGGGGAGGATGAAAGGGGGAGGCGAGAGCAGATGCCTCCTGGGGGAAAAAATAAACCACAGCATCGCTATTCAGTGGGAAGGAGCCGGTTGAAAAGTGCTTGTGCTGAAAGAAAGATGGGTGGTAATGCCGGTCAAATGCAGGCTGACACTCAGGGTTTCTATGGCGAGCAGGGAGGTGCTGCCCTCTGGATCACGGAGGTAACCGGCCTCACCACAGACGCTGGTGCAGCTGCATATGGAAATCTGTGCTCAGCCTGGGGAATTCCACTTCAATGAAAGTGCTGGCACATTCGAGGCAGTTCAAAGAAAAGTTGAAGAAGGATGAGAGGGCTGGAAGAACTGGCTTACAAAGGGAAATGACAGAAATTCAGCCAAGGGAAAAACGTGAGGCCGCAAACACATGAGGGTGTAGATAGCGCAGAGAGAGAATGACTTGATGCAGCGCAGAGCTGAACTAGGAGGAATCAGATGGAAACAAAAGTCACAATTTAGGTTGCTTAAGGAAACGCTTGTCAGACCAGCTCTTTCCGTGCCTCCTCACCCTCATCTCCTCCATCTCTTCGATGGCACAGCGCTGCTGCTTGTGTGTCTGTGCAGTGAACCAGGCCCAGGAAAACGACTGGAGTTAAATATAACCTTTTTCTTTGGTCGGGGTTATTTTTAACGTAGATCAGTTTTCCAATTCAGTTCTCCACGCAGCCCCCAACAGTCACGTTGGCACAGCCAGGGGCATGGTACGGCAAAGATGGGCTGCCCAGAGAAATCAGTCAAGCAACACAGGATTAGCTTTGGAGGAAAAAAGTGGCTTGGTTCTATCAGGCCGTGGCATAATCCCTCACTGCAGATGTAATGAAAGCGCAGTTATCTGGTGTTTTGTCCCAGAATGCTGTCAAACCCTGGGAAATTGAATGGCAGGGAATATTCCACGTGTGTCAGGGTTTCCTGCAAAACAAAGGAGAAAGTGCAGCTCTCCACAATAAATATGATTACTTAGAATACATAAAGGAAGGAAGAGCCTCTCATCGTGCTGCAGATAAAAGCCTGCAGAGAGGAAAATAAGACCCCGGCGATGGTCAGTTTGGGGCCAGCATTGCTCTCTGCAAAGCCCCCCATCCAGGAAGCACAGGGCCACATGTTTGTTCGCAGGCAGCAGAAATCCCAGTGGAGAAGGGGAGTGGGAAACACATGGAGCCTGAATGATGCTAATCAGTACCGCAGGTGCTCCAGGTCTGTGGCTGCAGAGGGTTGTTAATTGCTGCCTGTGGGCCACTGAAACGTTTTCCAGCAGGCAGGGGCCCTTTCAGCTCCTGCTGTGCTGGTGAGCAGGGAGTCATGCAGCACCAGGGTGGTGAATCTCCGGACGGCACTGCCAGCCTCCCGCAGGGACATGGCATTTGTGTGTGCTGCAGGGAGCCAGGGAAGGTGCCAGCATGTCTGATAGCTCACTGGCTGAGCAAGGGGTAGGCAACAGGCAAACTTCTAGGAGAAAACCCAGGTCCCGTGCAGGGGTAACCCCCAGCTCCGTGCAGTGGATGCCACGTTTGTGTGAGATACAACTGCTCCATAGGCTCCTAATCCTGCGGGGGTTTCTCAACAGGTGGTTCAGATTAGCTCCTCATTAAGGAGCTGCCTGAGTAGCACCCTCATTAGGGCAGTGCTGCAGGAATTGGAGCAGGGAGGGTTTGAAGGGCAAGGGGGCATTTGTGCCTCCGGTTCCTCCTGAAGTCTGATACCCGCTGTCTGAAAGCAAATGAAAAGAGAGAATTAGCCCTTTTTGGGGTCTGGGGGAGGCAGCAATGTTGTGTCCTGGAGTGCTCTCTGGCGGAGGGAAGGAGATGGTGATGCCATGGTCACAGATGTGTGAGTTGTTGTTTTCATGAGAACGTGAAGCCAGAGAAATGTCCTTTTCCACCTCTTCTTTCAAGAACAAAGTTTAACTTGTGATAGTTTCTTGCAGTTGTAGTGCCAATCTGCTTCTATTGGATCTAGTATGAGTTTGGGACTTCCTGTCAAATTTTGTTTGGTTTTGTTCGCTCTATTTATTTATTCATTTATTTTAATCCTGAGATATGAGCTCTGTCAGCTCCAATGGGTATAAGTGGGGCAGGAGGCAGTAGGTCCCACTGAAAATCAAGCTATTTCTGCATCTGCAGTGCCTCGAAGTGCCCATTCCAGCATTGCCACTGCTGCACGTGCTGTGACTGTGGGCATCTGCTGCAGCCTCGGATGCCTTCTAGATTGAGAGTGTCATTTCTGCTTTTCCCCTTATTAGATCTGTTAAGATGGTGTTGTCTACTTTGCCTGAAATTGACTGCCTGCTTTGTGAATGCTGCATTTGTGGTGGGTTGATCTGGAACGTGGCGTGGATTCTGTCTTGCACCATTACAGCATACAGTGCTCAGTGCACCAGCAGGCTCAGAGAGGTCCTGGTGTCACTGCTGCTACTCGGATGTTGTGTTTACGTTTCTGTAGGTATTGAATGATGGATGCTGTATGAATCTAGGGAAAGAGGAGGTCTTACCTGTGTACCACCTGCACAAATCAGAGTGTCATGCCAGGCTGGCTTGGGTCTACTGGCTAGAGAACCTAAAGGCTGATGGTCACATCCTCAATTAAATTCTTGCTGTGCTGACTTCTGGTGGCTGGTTTCTGCTCTTCCCTTTCTCTCCCTAATGACTGCAGAACACAAAGGGTTTTTTGCTTGTTTCTCTTATAATTTTAGGATTGGACAAGATTCTGAAGAAAATTGTTCCAAGACTGTTGGGATCAGCTGAAAAGCTATGTGCAGTGTGTGAGGAGAGAATAGGATAGCAGAGTGGTTAAGGAAGAGGTGAAGAGTAGAAAGTGAAAATGTAGAACCTAATTCTGTAAGTTCTTAATCTCTTGTAGGTGATGTACCAGTGTCAGTAATGGGCATCCTGTTGTTTACATATTGATCGGTAGGTGAAAGCATCTGAGAAAGACAACTGGAATGATTAGGGGTCTGGAAGGATTTCTTTACAAGGAAACATTTAACCTAAGTACAGAAACACAGAAGTTTTGTTGCAAGTGTGAGGAAGCCCATAAACACTGGAATGTGGCTGAAGAAGAGGGACGTTTATGTCAACCCTAAAAGCGTAATTAAGCATAATTGGATGGAGTGAGAGGATGAAAAATTAACTTTGGACTGAACATGGCTAACCAAAATGAGTGTGGGCTCACAGAGCTGTTTCCCTAGGAAAGTTGTAGAAGCGTTAAGTACTGATAGCTGGCAAAGATCTAAACAGGGAAAGAACATAGGCAGAGTTCCCTGGTGGTGAGATCATACTGTGGGTTTTGCCTAAAAAGATCAGCACAGAGTAGGTGTTCTTGTTGTCCAGTCTGTCCCTAAGTGCAGGGTATGGTCCTGATATCATGAAGAATCTCATGTTAGGCAATACTTTTTGTAGCTGCTGGTGGTGGGAGCGTAATTACCCTCCAGCATTTCTACTGGGGACAGGGAGATAACATGTGATGCTCGTTGTGGAGAGCTACAGGGGGATGTTGTAGGGTAGCAGTCTGTAGGGGAAGGAGAGGCAGAGAGGGAATGAATGTATGGTAAAACCAGACAACATTTCTAGGCATTTACCAAAACACTTTGAGGTTTCCCTTCTAGATAATGAAACAAGTACAAAATAGTAACCATGGTGCCAGATTTTTTTTCCCTGTGGATTATAATAGGCCTGGGGAGGTTGATGGTCTGAGCACCAGCCAGGGAACTCCAGCCGATTGCTAATCCTCAGGAAATGCCTTCTGCCTAAGTGGTAGTTGCTGGTTAGTCACTGAAAATGAAGGTGAACAGAACTGCATGCACATCGTTCTTTTCTAGTTGACATTCCATGCTGATCAGGCACACATACCTTGATCTTGCAGAAGTCAAAGAGTTTAATTAAATTAAACCAATAAAGGTTATTCCACACTGTCGTATACGTACTTTGCACTTTATTGGAGAAACAGGAGCAGGCAATTCCTGGTCTGGGAAGTGCATGGTCTTAAGTGGGATCAAACACAGCCTTACAGCCTGCTGGGCACGGGGAGGTAAGGAAGCAGGGCAATAAAGAACCAGGCGTGCTTGAATGAGAATGCTGGCCAGAGGACTCAGTAGAAAAAAACTGCCCAAATAAATGAGCAAGAGCTGGTTTAGGGCAGATTAGCATACAGAAATACAGTTTGAAAGGAAACACAAAAATACCTTGATGGAAGGCCATACTGGTCTCTTTTTCTGTCCCAAGTACTGTGTATTTTATAGTAGAGCCAGGTTCAGCAGAGTAGTTTTTTCTGCTCGTTCTTGCAGCTTGAGGCTCAGTTAATGGAAGGAGTAGAAGGTGTTGCAGAGGGATATCAATAGTCAAAATCCTTTGCCCAGAAGGGAAATCTGAATTACGCATATCTGATGGAGCAACAGTTTGTCTAACCAATTACTTCTTCCTTCTCCTTGAGTCAGTAGGGTTTCGTTGCTTGACAAGTAACTTTCCTTTACATGTTGCTTTTCATCTGAGAATTCATATGGACAGATCTTTTTGTTGTTGTTGTTCCAGCTGTTCACTGTGCCTTGTACTTGCTCAAAGTAAACCTGCCTCTGTTCAGACTTGAATAAGCCATTGCATTACATATTTTTTTGTGCACTGTTTTGTCACAGGTAAACCCAAATGTGCTCAGTTCAATGGAGAAGCAGAGGCGCAGAGAGGAAGAAGAGGAGCGTCAAATCCTTATAGCAGTGCAGAAAAGGGAGCAGGAGCAGCTGCTAAAGGAGGAGAGAAAGAGAGAAATGGAGGAGAAGGTCAAAGCAGTGGAAGGTATGTGCAATCAGCGTGAAGCAGAGCTGGGAGATTTCAAAGCTGAGACCAAGGTCTTGAATTAAGATGTACCATTTGCATTCCACTCCTGCAAGACAGGGAGGTATCTTTTTTTGGACTTAGCTCATACACATTGGCCTGACAGTAGTTTCGCTTTGCCTTGTCTTCCATCTCTGTGTTGATGACCGTTGTCTTATGTGCCTTTCAGTTTTGTTTTATTCTTTGAGTTATACTCATTTTCTCCCACTATTCATATTTTTCCTCTGCTTTCTCTTTCCATCTTCCTGCTGTGGTCCTCATGTATTTCTCTGTGTGCAGGATTAGCTGACTTAACTCTTGCTGAACAGCCATTTGTCCTTTTGGCCTCCTGCATGATGCCCTTTTACAGGGCAACGGGGAAGGGGATGACATGGGAGTAGCAAGAGTAGAAGTTTTATATTGCTACTGACCTCATCTGCTAGAGAACTTAAAGTTGAGAGGACCAGACTAAACAGAGCACTGGCAAGTGACAACTTCAGTTCTTTTCTGCTTTGCCACAGTGGCTGGCTGGGCTGATGCAGCACCAGGGAAATGCAGTGTCTTCAGAAAACTGTTCTCATGTTGCATGGTAGTATCAGTATGGTGAATCCTTAAACTGATAAAGAATCAGAAGGGGATGGAAAAAGAAGTTCTTGCAAACCCCATAAACTTTCCAATATGAAACAGTTTGCTACCAGATGTTTGGTAGCAGACCAGATGTTATCTAAGAATAGCTTCTTTTACCTGCTTACGTTCTAACCTTTTGAGAATCCAATTACTTACTTGGCTCTCATATATTTATGGTTGCCAGTCCTGGCTAATCTGGTGCTCTAAATTCGGAGTCATCCAGCTTCCAGATCTACCACAGACATCTGTTTCACCTTGGCATATTGCATATTCTTTGTGCTTTAATTCTCTACCAGTGGAGACAAAGTTAATCTTGCAGATCCTGAAGATCTGCAAAGACAGATGTGATATTCAGAGTTGGCCTGGTATTGTTTTCTTGTAAGCTGTCTCAGCTTTTGGGTAGACACAACCACTATGTCATCTGATGTACCAGGGCCACTCAAGATACTGGCATGGGGCTGGTCAGTAAATTGTTTTAAGCTGTTTCATATTCATTAGTGCTTTCCTTTACTGGCACGCTTGTATTTTGGTTTGAGCAGTTTCTTTCAGTCTAGTTCAGATTTTTCCCCAGTCAATTGAAGTCAGCTTAGTCAAGTGAAGTCCACTTTTAAAGTGATGTCATTTGAAAATGTAGTCATTTGTTTTGCTTGGCTCAGACTTTTTTTAAACTGGACATCCCCTGACTGAGCTTTTAGGGTAACAAAGATTTTATTGTGTCTTTTGTTAAATCCCAAGAGATTTTTGCAAGGTCTTCTGTAGAGAGCTGATATGAAACACAGAATGGAATGTTTGTGCTCTTTGAGACTTCATCAGCACTTCACCTGGCTCTCGTTTTTGGATTCTGTGCCTGTTTTCAGATGGCTTTCCTCTTTCCAGGGTGGGATTTCACTTCCCTCTGCTCCAACACACAGCCCATTTAGTGACCCTCCTGCTGGGCCCATTTGGACTTTCCCAAGTTTGAGTTAAAGCAGTTTTCTAGATTTCTACCAGAACAGAACATTAGAGTCTTCCAGTTCCCTTCCTAGATGCTGCTGAAATGTTACCTCTCACATACCTGACTTCCTAGCTGTCTGAGGTACTTTTTAGGGCATTGGTTAGCTTTTTACCCATAATGACAGCATTGCAGTGAGCTCTACCTTTAACCTGCTGTGTAATCTTCCTGTGGTACAGATTCATGAGCTGTAGTAGGGTGAGCACATTCCAGTTCCTATCAGTTTACTGTATTTGGTCCCTGGTGGGTGTTCATGGATTTCCAAAATCTACGTGACCTTACCTCTTGGTTGCTGTTGCTGTGAGGTTATCCTTTTGCTGCCCAGGTCATTGCCATGAGTGTTTCTCAGCTTTTTTTCACTTTGGCATCCATAATAGTGTCATCTAAGTGATGTTAATTTTACCAAAGAAGCATGCAGTACTGAACTGTGCTTGGAATTACTTTACTGATCTCTGCTAACTGTAGTTTGATGTTGGACTTGGACTTCTTCTCATTACATGGTATAAGAGATGCTGATAGATTTTGTAGGGCATCTTAGATACTTGATATATCTGGCCGTGGATTTCTCTGGAAGTATTTCCCTTGTAGCTGTTTCTGAACAGCTGTTATCTTGTCAGAATATGTATTAAGGTGAGGGAATTGTTCCTTGAGTGAAGCCATGACTTGCAGGGGTGCTAATGATGGTCAGTCAGTGTGTTACTGTGACATCTCTGGTTTCTTCCTTGTAGAGAAATTAATTTTTTGGTGGGGCACAAGCTATAACTGTCAACTTCTTTTCAGGGAAAAGGCCATTTTCCTCAGTATATACAGGAAAAACAGGTAAACCTTTATTTAGCAGCAGAATGTCTATGGAAGTGGTAACTAGTGTTAGAGTAAGAATTCTAATAGCATACAGAGAGAGCTATTCTGGAGATGCCCATTTCTAGTTTTCTTGTCCACCTGCTCTCCATCTCAAGCTTTCTTTCAGCAGAATAAGAGAGAAAATTGATACCCTTCCACCAGAGCAGGTGCCCCAGGTGTGGCCTGTTTTTTGGGGTGTTTTTTCCGTATCATCTCTCCTTGAGTATTTTCATAGAAAGTTTTCCTTCAGCAGAAGGTTGATAAAATTGCAGGTGTTTAGCAAGTCAAATGAATTCAGATTTGCTTTAACAAAAAGGAAATGAGGGTCATAAGGGTCCATAAACTATATATTATGAAGCAGTCTGTTAGCCAGCTGTCTGTTTGCAAACCGCAGGTTATATTACTAACATTGCTTCTTCCTGTCTCTCACCTCTTAAACAAAGCCTGTCTCAGTGGCCTTCCAGTGTGGTGGCTTACGTGCCCTGGCTGTGAAGGCCCACCTCAACAATCTTCCCAAAGCTAGCTCTGGTGATGGAGAATATTACTGACCGCAGCTACTCAGTGCTGCCCAGATGGGAGAACTTCACTCATCCTTCAGCACTGCTCTTTATCAACCTCAGTGCAAAACCAGCTGCCTTGAGCTCGTGTGGCTGAGGAATAATTGCTCCTTCTTGACAACATGGGAATAGCAGTGAACAGCTGCATGGATGGTAGCTTAACAAGCCAACTCTTTCCATTGAACTAATCTGTGCCTTAGTCTGTCCTTTGAACTTCTCTCTTTGTACCATGCCATGGTCAGGAACTTTTCTGGAAACTGGCTAGGAGAGCATCTGTGTCACAGTATCATGCCAAAATTGCTGATGGTTTAGTCCAAAAAAAAAAAGGGAAGAGCTGTGTTTGTGGTGCATGGAATTCTTGCAGCTCCTCTGTTTCTTTGCTGTTTTTACTGAATGAACATTTCAGCAGAGCTCTTGAGAGCCACAGGAGCTGCCTGAGTTTTCCCTGCAAGATACTGTTGACAAGGAGTGCTAAATGGATTCTTTGCTCATCTCCCCTTCCTGCTGCAGAACGAGCCAGGAGAAGGAAGCTTCGTGAAGAGCGGGCCTGGCTGCTGGCACAGGGAAAGGAGCTCCCTCCTGAGCTTTCCCACTTGGATCCCAGTTCCCCTACCAGGGAAGAGAGAAGGACCAAGGATCTGTGAGTAGGCAGCTGTGCATGCAGCACACTTGTGCAGTGAGCCATTTGTAGGGAGGGGAGGAGTGTGATCATTGGTGTAAATGAGGAAGGAGAAATGAGGTTGGAGTGCAGCAAGAAACATCTGGATTTGTTCCACACTAGAGGAGTGTTTGAGATGAGGCCTGTTAACATCATGGCACTGTGTCTGGTGTGGAAGGAAAGATAAAGCAATAGGAAATACCTTGCATGTCCTAAGTCTGTATTCACTGTTGTTTTTTTCAATTACAGTTTTGAACTGGATGATGAGTTCACAGCCATGTACAAAGGTTAGTTGTCCTGCCCCGCTTTTCTTCTTTGAATGACTCCCCTGGGCATGTGTGTCTAACAATTGCCTGTCTTTTGTGACTACCAGTCCTAGATGTGGTAAAGGCTCACAAGGATTCCTGGCCTTTCTTGGAACCTGTTGATGAATCGTATGCCCCCAACTACTACCAGATCATTAAGGTAGGGAGGACAATCCAGCTTGCCTGACTGATGCTCTTTGTTGACTGGGGTGTTTATTAGTATTTATTAGTGCTTTGAAGTTCTGTGGGCTGTGTTATCCTCAAAGTGCAGGTGTTCCTTTTGGTCTAGGAAGTGTGCAATGAGAGTCTCTGCCCTGCATGCCTTTCTGAGAAGAAGCTTGTAATTTATGTGATGCTGCACTGTAACTCAAAGGAAGCTTTGTTGCATTTCAGGCCCCCATGGACATCTCTAGCATGGAGAAGAAGTTGAACGGAGGTCAGTACTGCACCAAGGAGGAATTTGTGGGCGATATGAAGACCATGTTCAGGAACTGTCTTAAGTACAATGGTGAAGGCAGTGGTAAGAGCAGTAAGATGTTAAATTCATCTATTTTCAGTGCTGAGTCAAAACAAGTACTGATCTCTCCCTACTCACCAGAACTGGATTTATGCTTACTCTTTTCCAGGGTATTTTTGACAGTCTGGAAGAGTAGGAGCTCTGAGTAATAATAAAGCCTGGGGATTAGGTTTTTAGCATAACTGTCATGCTGATTTGTGGTCTGACACAATGGGACTCATGTGTTAGTGGATAGTGAAGATGGAACATACAAAATCTGTTTTATTTTTGTGGGTTTTTTTTTTTTGTTTGTTTGTTGTTTTGTTTTTTACAAGGTTGTTCCTTTGAGTGCCTGCATATGTTTCTGTGCTTCTTTGTCTCATACTGTCTAACATGTACTGTGAAGGGTAGAGGAGTCTGGTCAGTCCCTGATGTTTGCAGAGTAATGCAGAAATCTGAGAAATGAGCCTTTGGGATGGAAAATGTATCTTTTTGTTTAGCTTCCTTGGATGCTGAATGAATAACATGAGTCCACAAATGGGAAACCCTGGGTTTAATTGCCATGCCAATTAAAATTCTGCATGTTGCTTAGGTAAGAAATGACTTCCCATATGGTGGGTCATCACTGCACACTGTCTTCAAAGTGAAATTAGCTCAAGCTCTTTAGCTTGTCACTGTGGGCCCCAAGTAAAAGCATTCCTGTGCTGCCACTGGGAGAGCTGTTTCCCAAGGAACTCCTGGGCTACTTCAGTGGAAACAACTGGAAAGTTGTTTGCTTCAAGCGCTTGTCATTGACACCTCTCACATGTCTTTTTTTATTCTTACCCACTCCAATGAAATGGAGCCCCTCTGAGCAGAACCGTACCGTGGAATGACACAATTATGACACTGATATTTGAAATAGCTTTTTTGTCGTGGTTAGCAGATGCTTTAAAAACTGAACATGGATAAAATGTCTCTGCTGATTTTATTATATTTCTTTTTCCTCTGCCTTGTAGCATACAGCAGAGATCTGAACCAGTCCAAGAAAAGCCTCTAAAGATAATCAGATAGCTTTGGAAGTTAACATTTCTTCTCTCAGCACTGCTGGCTAACTGTGCAGGTCACACATCTCTGCAAACAGAGGTGGTGTCTGTTGTAATGTAATTCTTGGCACTATTCTGGGACATTAGCTTAATGCTGACTGTGCAAGCCGTGCCGCTAGTGGTACTTTGTCATGCCTGTGTGCCTGTCCTCTGGTGGTGTTACTGAACAAATCTGACGTCGCACTGCTTATCAAGTTTAAGAATATAAACCAAAGTCAACTAGATAGAAACAGAAGTCTTTCTCCGAAAAACTTTGTAGAGATAGTTTGGCTGGGAAAATAAGGGAAGTCCAGTGTTTCTTAACTGTTCTGTAAGTCTCTGTCCCTGACACTGATGAATTTTTTTCATGGCAGAATATACCAAGATGGCTTACAATTTGGAGAGGTGTTTCCACCGAGCAATGATGAAGCACTTCCCTGGGGAAGATGGAGACACAGATGACGAATTCTGGATCAGAGAAGATGGGAGGCGGGAGAAGAGGAGCCGGCGGACTGGCCGCTCCAGTGGTGGCAATGTTTGGACTCGGTCACGAGACTCAGAGGGACCAGGCAAAAGGCAGCAGCGCCTAGAAAATGGAGGGAAACCTCCACCATATCGAGCTACTTCTAGGGCTCCTGCTTCTTCCTCTTCTTCCTCGTCCTCCTCCTTCTCCTCATCCTCTGCAGAAGATCCAAGTGGAAACTCCATGCAGCCTCCTCGAGAAGTGGGCCCTTCCAATGGGAGAGGTTTCCCCCGCTCGCTGCAGTATGGCGGCATGCCCAACTCTGTGCCACATCCTGGCCAAATGGTAAGGAGTGGTTTCTGATCTTTTTTATCAATCGAGCCTGTGGAGGCAGGGAGAAAAAAGAGAATAAGGCTCTGGGGAATGTAGGAAGGATCTTTTCCCAGAGATCTGAGGGTCAGATTTCTCAAACTGAAACTTTTTAGCCCTTAACTTCTACCTGAAACAGTTCAGTCTTACCAGGTCTCCATGTAGTTGCTTGGGGAAAATGGACAGAAAATAGTTACTGTTAAGACAGTATGTTGAAGCTAGAAGAGTAGCTACTTCAGTAACTGGAGGCCATTCCGGATTCCTGCCACAGTAGTTAGGAGTGGTCTGATAACATTCTATGTCAGTAAGTAGCCACATATGCTTGGTCAGCCTCTGCTCCCCCACTTCTATTCTCTCTTCGGAGAGGTACCCCATGTGCATGTAAAGTAGTCACATTTCCTCTTTTAACCTTCAGTTTATGATGCTGAGCAAGCCAGCCTTCTTTTGTCTCAATTGTTTACAGATGCCTGGTAACTTTGTGCCATCTGCATACTATTGCATTTCGTGCTTTGAGTATTCATAAAGGCTGTAAACAAAACCACACACAAGGCCACCCTGGGCTGTAGCACTGACCTCCCTTTAGCCTGACGTTTCTTCTCTGAGGACCACCTGTTCTGCCTGTTCTATGGGCCGCTCCTCACCCATCCTTCACTGTCTTTTCCATTTTAATCAGTGATGTCTTGTGGTGCAGTGTGACAGCTGCTCCTCTGTGACCCAGGATACCCCCTACTTTTTAGCTAGAAATCAAGTAACACTTTGAGGGCCATTCTTGTGATGCAGATGGTGGAAGCAAGTAGGAGAGCTGGAGCCAGCTATTCTTTTGAAAGAAATCCAGCATGTTCCCTGCCATTCTGCTCAGATGCTCCAGTGGTTTGCTCCAAGAGAGGAACACTGTTCCCTCCAGTCTTCTTGTTTGCTCCTAAATAGCTGCGAGTTGGGTGAGTGTACCACAGCTTGAGCCCAGGGACACAAGTGAGGGGGAGTGAGGAACTGTCATCTCATGAGAAAGCCTATGGGTTTTTCATGGTATCTCCAACAAGCCTGTCTGCTTTTCTGAGTGGTTCTTTTGATCTTGTTTTCTCCATGCTTGGAGCAGCTCTGCTGCCTTTTTACATCTCACAAATAGTTTTATTTTTCCTTCCCATACGCCTCCTTGTTCCTCAGAGACCAGCCATACCAGGAACGTTTGGACCTCTGCGTGGATCAGATCCAACAAAACTCTATGGCTCTCCGCGAGTGCCAGAGCCTCATCCTGGAGACCCGGTTCAGCAGCACCAGCACTTTGCCATGCAGGTAAAAACAAACAAACAAAAACCCAAACAACACCCCAACCCATAGCTTCCAGCAACACTGCTGTCTGCTTTGCTAATAATAAAGCAAAGGCACCCTGCAGGACCTCACTGCTCCCCTTGCTGCCTCTCTTCAGAGCAATCTGCTGGCACACTGGTGACAGTGCTTACCTACTTTCCTCCAACTGATACTCAGCCACTCTCTCTCTTTCCGCAGCCGGCCGTGGGACTGAATGAGCACCGTGGGCACAGGCTGGCCACTCCCGAGAAGCAGGTGTGTGCAGGGCCGACCCACATCACTGGTCTTGGACCCCGTCCCAGCGCCTTGCAGCTGGGGTGCATGAGTGGACCCCCTCCTGATGCCGTCTACTCACCAGCGCAGTTCCAGCAGGGATTCCTTCCTCCCAGGCACAACGGGCCTCCAGTGAGACCACCAGAGGGTTCAGAGATGCCACCAGGACACATGTACCGGCCCTACAAGTACCTGAACCGCGGGCACCCTGCCCTGTGGAATGGCAGCCATGGAGCCAGTAGCCAGAGTGCAGTGGGGGCAGAGGAGAAGGCACCCATGGGGCCGGCACCCTCGCTTCAGCCTCGCACCATCGGCCATATGATGGAGCCCCGGGCCATACGACCCCCTCTGCCTCCCAGCCAGTGGACTGAGCAATCAAACTTTCTACCTCACGGGGTGCCTCCCTCAGGGTATATCAGGCCACCTGGGAAAAACACCAGCCAGAGGATGCCACAGCCACCAGCTGCTCTTTTCGGGGGACCGCCTCAGGTTCAAAAAGGGTGCCAGGGTGGGGACTCCATGATGGACAGCCCAGAGATGATTGCCATGCAGCAGCTGTCATCCCGTGTGTGCCCGCCAGGTGTGCCTTACCACCCTCGCCAGCCACCCCCACCGCACCTTCCTGGGCCGTTTCCCCAGCTGGCTCATGCTGCCTCCACTGGCGTGCCACCCCCAAAGCCTGTCATGGGGAATGGGAGCTCACAGGATCAGACCATGGAGCCGGAGAGCAACCAAGGTAACACCCCATGGCACTGACCCAAGGCCACCCAGCAGCTTTTCATCTGTCCTCGCTGCTGCTAGGGGCTCTAGATGTAGAGGATGCAGAGGATCCTTCTAGCTGTAGATGTCTCTGTTCATTGCAGAGAAGTTGGACTAGATGACCCTTGAGAGGTCCCATCCAACTCAAATGATTCCATGGTTTTTGTGCCTATGGGGAGCAAGGAGCTATGCTCAGTGGATGGGCACTCACATGGAGTAGCTTTACTGCTCTGAACTCTTGGCATACCAAGCTTAGTTGTGTTGCCAGTGCACAAAGCCTGTATCTGTAGATCTGGTTTTATTCAAATTTGCACCATTAAAGAAGTAGGAAATATGTTCTTTCAGACTCACCAGAGATCATTTTAAACGCTGGCAGAGGATCAGCAGCAAAAGCGAGTTTTATTCTAGAAAAGAATTAAATTACTGATCAAATAGTTGTGGGGCACATCGTTTATATGCATACTTTTTCTTTTATCTATTTTATATATTTCCTGCTTCAGCCGTCACTTAGGTTTTCCTAAGATTTTTTTGCTTCACTGTAGCCTGCCAGAGGTCCCCTCCTTCCCAGTTATACCTGCAAGTTATCAGTTTGCCTTTGGGTGCAAATGCAAAGCACAGCCTGTGATGCTTCTTACAGCTCACTTGGATTTAATATAAGAATTGAGTCTGCAGAGAGTTAGGTAAGGAGAGTAGATGTTGTGTGAGTAAATGGTTTAAATACACTTCTTTGAGTATCTGTCAGTATGACTTCTCAGAAATGTGCGTGTGCCTCGTGAGCTTAATGTCTCAATACCTTCACAGAGGAGGACTGCCAGCAAGGCGCTGAGCAGCCATGTCAGTTCAGATGGGATGGCGACTTGTCATATGTGCCACCACAAGTTTCTTTCTAGTGGAATTTCATTCATTCTAGCTGGTAATGTAGAGATCAAAAAAACCTTGAACCTAAAGTAGAGATCAAAAAACCCTGGAGATCAAAAACAAATATTTCATTAATTCTAGCTGGTAAACTAGAGATCAAAAACCTTGTATTTTTTATCAATGCCTTGTGTGCCTTGCACTAAGAGGAAACTCTTTCCTTGTGTGGCATTGCTTCAAACTCATTATCATTTAGCTGTGCAGGATGTAGAACAGAGACTGGGAGAAGAACACTGGGTGATTTCATAGAAGAGTGGCCACATCTTTTTACATAGTCTAATAGTGAATAGGACAAGGGGGAATGGCTTTAAACTAAAAGATAATTCTTTACTCAGAGGGCACTGAGGCCCTGGCATGGCTGCTCAGAGAAACTGTGGATGCCCCCATCCTTGGAGCTGTTCAAGGCCAGGTTGGATGGGGCCCTGGGCAGCCTGAGCTGGTGAGGAGCAGCCAGTCCATGACAGGAGGTAGGAGCTTGAAGGTCCATTACCACCTCAGCCTTTCTGTGATCTCTGAATGGCAGTTGGTAAAAACATGGCTGTGATCGGCTTTGCAGTACCTCATTTTCTGGCAGTGCTCTTGCCCAACTGCAGGCAAGCAGGGTTTGTGGCACAAAAGGGGCGATACAACCTGAAATCAAAAAAAGCCCCAGCTTTTAGCTCACTTTCTTGTGGAACAAGCAGTATTTTCCAGTGCTACCTTTCCATGAGGCAGCCTCTGCATGCCCATCTGTCAGACTGAAGCCATGTGTGCCATGTTACTCTGATTTTGGTTTGCTGACTACAGTGGGGCTGTATCTTAATGTAAATAACAAGGATTCTGTTCACATATGCCATCTTTCACAGAGAGGTGTTCACCCTCATGAGTAGTTCTAAAAAAGAGCTCTTTTGAAAGAACAAGCTCTGAATAGGTAGAGGGCTACAGGCCCACCAAGCTCATGTTTATCCTGGTGCTGTGTTCTGGCCATCATGTGAATAGACTTGAGTAGGGGTGAGGTATTTTAGGCCTTGAAGTACTTTGAAATTTTTGATGGAACCATCTTCATGGCTTTAGAAAGTCATTCCCCTTCCTTTTGCACAGTTCAGCACCTTGGGGTACTATCTCCATCCAAATGTTGAGGATTTCTCAGAGCTACCCCTCAAGTTTTCGCTGATGCTTTGTGTCAGCAGCCAGAGGAGGGAAACCCATCGTTAATGATGCTTCTGTTCTCTCTGACAAAAATAGGCCCTGTGAGGTCGTTTTTGGTCATCTGTCTCAGCTGGCAGGAATTACTTTTTGACAAATTGAATTTGGGTGGGCATGGGTGTGGAGTCAGGAGGGCTGCCTTCCAAAACAAGACCAGCACCTGATGTGTGCCCCGGTGGCGCAGTGGTTAAGGACGCCACCTTGCAACACCGGAGGCCCTGGGTTCAAATCCCCCCTGTGACGCAAGTGGTAGAAGTGCCGCTCTGCTACACATAGGCTCGAATCCCCGGGGGTTGGACTCGATGATCTCTAAGGTCCCTTCCAACCCACACGAGACTATGATACTATGATGATACTATGTTTCCCCCCCTTTCTTTCCAGTGGAGCCACTGGCAGGCGTGGAGGAGAAGGCTCAGTGCATTGGCATTCCTGACAGGGCCTACGCCAAACTCCTACCTCATCCCAAGCCTCCCCTGCCCATGGAGTGTGCCCGGCGCAACTTGCCCCCGGATGGGGAGGGAGATGGCTCCGGCCTGAAGAACGATCTGAAGGCCAACCAGAGCAAGGGCACGTGGCCGGCCGAGAGCAGCTATGCTGGCCCAGGTGCCCAGGGGTGCATGAGGGACCTGGCATCCACCCCTGAGCGAGGAGGACCCGTGTCTGAGAACGGGGCAGTGGGCGAAGGGACAGCAGAGAGCAAGGGGCTGGCTGGAAGCCTGATGGAGAAGCCCCTCTGCAGCGGGGGGAAGGCTCTGCCCGAAGCGGCTGTGCCTTGCATGGGGCAGGGCACCAGCCTTCCTGCCATGGATGCTGGCACCGTGGGGGCTGCCCCCAACCAGTTCCACCCTCTCTACATGCCAGGTCTGGAGTACCCAAATTCAGCTGCTCGCTATCACATCAACCCGGGGCTGCAAGGGTTCAGCCCGGTGATGGGCGGGAAGCCTCCCCCAGTGTCCCATCCACAGCATTTTCCTGCACGGGGCTTCCAGCCAAGCAATGCCCACCCCGGGGTCTTCCCTCGCTATCGACCGCACCAGGGCATGCCCTACCCCTACCAGCCCCAGCCTCAACCTTCCTACCACCACTACCAGCGGCCACCATACTACACCTGTCCGCAGGGCTACTCGGACTGGCAGAGGCCTCTCCACCCCCAGGCCAGCCCTAGCGGCCACCCGCCGCTGGCCAGACCCCCTTTCTCTGAGCGGGGGAATGTGAGCAGCTTGCAGGGCTGCGAGGCGCTAAGTGCTGCCCTGGCTTCTCCCAGCCGCATGGACGTAGCGAGTGCCAAAGAGGTTTCTCCAAGCGATGGGCGGGATCTGGGGCCTGAAGATGAGAAGTCTGAGGAATCCCAGGAGCGGCCAGAGAGTCCCAAAGAGTTCCTAGATCTGGACAACCACAATGCAGCCACGAAGAGGCAAAGTTCAGTGGCAGCAGGAGAGTTTCTTTACGGAGCTCCCTCACCTCACCTGGGTTCAGGAATGGGATTTGGGCCATCAGCTTTCCCTCCCCATGGGGTGATGCTACAGACTGGCTCTCCCTACGCATCCCGGCATCCAGCCAGTCATTTCCAGCCCAGGACGTATGGATCACCCATGAATGCCCACCTGTCTCATCATCCAGCCCCTGGCCAGGCTAACGGCCTCTCTCAGGAGGGACCCCTGTACCGCTGCCGGGAGGAGAACATAGGTCACTTTCAGGCCTTGCTGATGGAGCAGAGAGGCAGTGGAGGTGGCATGGGAGGGCCACCCCAGGACTTGTATAGACCATCAGGGTAAGAGCATGTTTTCTGTGAGAAGATGAGGTGGGAGGGAGTGATGCCTGGGTGGCGGCATCTGTTGGGTATCCTTGAAAAGCTCAGACTGAGGTCTCAGGAGCTGGCAGGTACTATGGAGGGCTAACAGATGGCTCTTGGGCCCTTAGACCTTTTCTGTGAGCTGCAGAGTCTTACTGTGGCTTTTTAAAACAAGTAACATTAACCATCATGGAGACCTGTTAGCTTGTCCTGTCCATCTCCACACCAGGGCTTTGTTTTATCTGATGGTATGTTAATGTGTTGTCTGGTGTTGTGCATCTCTTAATCAAAAGGTCTCTTACCATTTTCTTGGCAAGAATTTTATTGCATCTATTTAGAGCGGGGGGAGTAGCAAACTGAAGTGCAAGATAGCCTTGTTATGAAGTCTACTTCAGTGTCACCCCCCTTTTTCCTCTCCTCTTCCTTTGCCCTTTGTCCCTGTCTTGTACTTCCCTTAAAGAAAATGAATTCTCATAGAGATTTTGCACGTTACGTTTTATTCATAAGTGAAAAATTCTACTTTGAAAATCAGCTGTTCAGGCTTCATAAACATGCTTTAGCTTTTACTGCTTTGCCATAGCTCTAGCATGACTGAAGCAGCAAACCTTGTGAGGCAGGAGAGAAAATGTGCTAAGGAACTTTTTCTCCTAGTACTGAGAAGGCTTGGCTTACAACTAAGTCATTGCAGGGTGGAGGGAGGGGATTAAAGCTTGTGTTTTGGGGAAAAGGCATAAGGTAGAATACAAGCAAGATGCTTGTTTCTGTGTGAATGGTGCATGTATGTATTCATCCAGGTAGATGGGGTTTACTCTCGATGTTCATGTGCTAAAACTCTCCATTAAACCTGACTACAGAATGCAAATGCATCAGGCTCCTTTCCCGAAGATGCCTCCAGCAACCATGTCTCGAGAAGATCTGATGCCACAAAAATCATCAGCGTTGCCTCTGGATCAAGTAAGGGCCAGCAAGGAGAGCAGGGCTCAGATGAGAGCCTTTTCTTGCTCTGCCAGTTAAAGGGAGTGAAGTATTTGCTAGCAGTGGGAAGCATTGGAGGAAGCTGGGAAGTGAGCTTGCTGAAAGGCAGAGGAGCTGGGGATGTCTGTTTTGTCATAGTTAACTGTGCTGACTAGTTGACTATCAGCATAGGTAGTGCCAGCTTTGAAGTAATAGCATGGAATTGTGAGGTTGCTCCTTTCTAAAGCTGCTAGTTGAAGGTCTCCAACTCCTCTTTTTCTTCTTCCAGAGCTAGTCTGAGGAAGGAAGGACCTCCCGAAGATGAAAGCCACACGTAATTTGGACAAAGGGGAGGAGGGGCAGGCCTTCCTCCCGCCCTCCCCTCACCCAAGCAGCATGTAGCTTCCCGGGTCCATGGATCACAGCATCCCGACGGTGTTTGTGCTGGAATCCCGGAGTGGTGCTGGGCCCCAGCCAACCGGCCGAGCAGCCGGCTTGCCAGCGCAGGGCGAGCATCGCCAAACTAGTGGCTTTCTGTGACTGGAGACTGCGTCTCGTTCAGGGTTTGAGGGATTTTGGGGTGGGGAGGGTGGGGGTGGGGGCTGGAACTTTCATTGACTGCTAAACTCAGGTATATTTTTCAGGGTGGAAGAGGATGATGATGGAATTTTACTTGTAGTATTAACGTGTGTGTTTTGGAGCTGGATCCAGTTTACAGAATTTAACCTGTTGCCTTTTTAAATAAATTTCTGTTGTTGGTGAATGTATTGTACATAATGGGGGAGGGGGTGGGCCCAGCTTGTAGTGGGCTTAGCACTGGAGGAATCCGTAACTGTTTACAATCATATCACACTGAAGTCTTTCAGGATAGGGTGAGGGTCTGGGGGAGCGGGGAGAGGTCAGGGAACGTGTGATGAGTGACTTGCTGTCCTCTGCAGCTGAGACACCACCTGATAGTTGTTTGGCTGAATATCAGGAATTGCTCAGGAGCATAATGTGTCCTCCTCTTTCTCTTCTCCTCTTCCTCCTTCACTCCCACCCCTGCCTCTGCCCCTCCAGATCCAGGGCCTGAGTGTGCTTCCAGCTCCTGTCATCATGGGGGGAAAAAGGAAACCAGGACCAGGAATCGAAACCAGCACAGGATGCTCACAGCGTTGTCCCTTATGCTAGTGTAGTACCCCTTTCCCTGCCTTTCTCATAGGTTTAGTTTGTGCTCATGGAAACTGCACCCTTCCTTAGTTTCTCTGTCTTTTGCTATATTCACCTCTGGGCAGCAGCAAAGCAGAAAGTAAGCTGAGATCCCTGACATCTCAGTTGTCTGTGGAAGTAAGAGCGTGAGATTGGTTTGAGGGCACAGTTTGCTATGGCGTGAGCTGTTTGTTGGCCTGAGGAGTTGGGTTTGGTTACAGCAAGTAGCAGGTGATTCAGAAAGCACTGATTTGAAACCCAGAGTTGATGGAATGGCTCAGGCAGTGAGAGACAAGAAAGCTTTGTGCTCAAATGGAGTCTGTTCTCCTCCATCTTTGATGCTGTAGAAGCAAGTACCACAGACCGGTGGCAGCTTCCCTCCAAGTCAATACACAATCTGTAGGGACTCTCCACCAGCAGTGGCACTGCACGGAGGGACCCCTGTGCCCCAGTGTTTGGCTGGACACTGAAGTTCAAGTGTAGGTTTGACAAGTAAGTTGCTTAGAAATCTCATCTGCAGGCGTGCACCTACATCTTAGAACTAACATAGCTGACTGTTTTTGGGAGAGTTGGAGTAAAAAGCCAGGTAGAGTTGCTACACTGCAAAGCTGGGCAGAAGGATCTGCTAGAACAGCCCCAGTGCAGGCTGCAGTTGGCATTGAAGGGACAGCGGTGTGATTAGAACATGACAATGTGCCAGCCAAATTGTGGTAGCAGGCCGAAATGCTGGGAGCGTGGATGTGTGTTCTGCAAACAACCCTTGTCGTACTTCAGCCTGCGTCTTCTGCATCACAGATGCTTACCCAAATACTTGAAGTGCCTTTCAGCTCATGGTGAGCTTTGTGGAATAGGAGGTTTTAGATGCTATTTTAAAAAGTCAAAGCATTCTTGATCTTCAGCTGGAACTGGCACTGAAAACGCAGTTGTAGGGGCATGGCATCTGGACGAGTATCAACCCAAGGTCAGAACAGGAGCAATAGGGAAGGCCAGGATTGCTTGTGGTCTCCCTGGAGGAGGGTAATGCAGAGCGATGTATTCATGTCACTCAAAAAACTGATGGGAACGCCCTCTTTCTCATCTTCTGCAGTGCTGTAGAACAGTGAGTTACCAATTGGACCTTCTTCAGAAGGGATATTGGGCAAATAACTTTGCAAAGCTTCCTGTAGGTATTACTTCTTTCATTACTATTTTTTCATGTGGAAGACATGTTTTGTAATTACAGATGTAAGTCACTCTGAAAGTAATGCCTCCTATTTATTTCCTCTCTTTCCCCGCGTGGAGGAATCCAATTCTGCACTTGTGCTTCATTCGCACTTCCATGTCAGATGCCATTCTGTCAGACTGCCCCTTTGCTGCCATCTGTCACACGGCAACAATGTGTGGCAGAATATTGATGGGAAGGTGAATTCAACCTCTACTGCCGTACCGCCAACATCCAACTTTGGCGTTGTGGGCCTGCAGAATAAAACAGGAGGCATTACTTTCAGAGCATCCCTTGTAGGTGTCTAACAGGGATTGCATAATAGGACAAACACAACGCTGAGCATGCCAGACTCTCCCAATGCTCCTGTGGTACAAGTGATGTGTGGTGCTCAGTCCCATTCTAAATGCAGTTGTATCATCATCTGCTGGCACTCTGGGAACTTTTGGCATTTTCAGAGCCATAGGGCCCTGGCAACTGAACCCAGTATTTTGGGAAGATCGGTAGCTGAGGGTTTGCAGGGATTTGAGCCACATCCAGCAGAAGTTTGCAGTCTTTAAATGCCATGGTGTGACCAAAGAGTGTGGTGGCAAGCCACGGCACCAGCCTGCAACAAGGACAAAAGAGGAAAGTAAATTGGAAGTTTCAAGGCCTGGCTGGTTTGATCTGTGACTTTAAAGTACATGAAGACACTTTACTTGGAACGGCTTCTAGTTCTTTCTCATCTGCTGAATGCATTTCCCATGCAAAATTCTGAAGCAAATCTCCTGTGTGTATTTTTGTACGTGTGGTTTCTCGGGGTCTTGGAGAAGCTATCGGCTTCTTGGTGTCTTATCTGAAAACTCATCATGGGGGCTGTCTCTCATTCTGCTGACTGAGGCAGCTTCTCTCTCTTTACAGCAACACGTCTCTATTTAAAATGAAAGTATAGTGAGAGAATGACCCACATTTGTCTCCTCCACTGATGGCTGTCAGCTTTGTGCATTCCACACCCAGCCAGGGCTATTGCTCTGCTCTACGTGGCTTTGCTTTGCTTTTCCTTCTTGTGGAGACACCCCAGGCTTCAGTTTTTCGTTGTGGCATTTTGGAGAAGGTGCTGCAGTGTGTTGAGGGAGAATTGATGTCCCAAGGGGTGGAACAACTGTGGGCTCTGCAGCGGTGTGGCTGCTTGGTCCATGCATACCTTTGCAGTGCAGGTGTAATAAGCTGCACGAGGCCTTGCCCATGTCTGTGGCTGTTGGCTTCCGCTCACATGCAGTGCCTGAGAGGCTGTGGGCGCTTTGTAGTTTTAATGCTGATGGCCTTGTGTCCACTTAGGCTTTATCTCCTTGCTCTGCAGTGGTGGAGGAGGTTTGGCACAAATCTTCCTCTTTCTAAAAAGCAGATGTCAGAGGAGTGTGCATGCAGGAGAGAGACGGAACTGCAGCCAGCAGCAGAAAGGGGAAGGAGGGACCAATTAGGGCTAAGGAATCATTGGGATTGTCACCATCTCCAGCAGGTCTCTCTGTTCATTGCTTTTGTTTATTTGGAAACACGTGGCTCGCTGGCAAAAGGGCAGTAATTGGGAAATCTGCGCCTGAGTAGAAGTTGAACTGACTGGGTGGTTTCCTCATTGTGGGCAACATTGGGCCAGGGGCTGCCAGGGACTCTTTGGGATCTTCCAGTCTTTCAGGGCAGCTGGAAGTCATGCAACAGCCCCCTCCTGTCCCAAGGCAGCCAGGCAGCTGCAGGAACCAGGGCGTGGGCTTTTCCTTTGGTCCCCCTTTGTGCCATGCACCAATGCTTCTCCTCTCCTTGCTGCCCAGTTTTCATGCTCCTTCCCTCTGTGCTTCACCATGGCTGTCAGAGGCAGAGACGTGAGCTCACTGTCCGCGGTGGGGCAGAAGGTTCAGCTCACCACCTGTCTCTGCATACAAGTACAGAAAGCAGGCAGGCAGCGCACATCACCCTCCCTGCGACATCAAGGTGTCCTCAGCATCCGGCAGTGTCCTCCTACCTGCTGGGCTCACTGCATGGCACCTGGGTGCCACTGCAGAGTGGGACCAGCTGAGTCTACCTCCGTGGTAGCTTTGGTTAACAAAAAAACTGTTACCTCTATTCCTTGCAAGCTCAGTGAGTGCTGCTGCTTGATTTCCTCGAGTGATAACAGTGTGCAGCAGTGCAGCTCCAACCTTCCCATGTCACGGCAGGGAGGGGATGGCTCCAAATCACACCGTGGGCTCCAGGATGTGGTTGGGAAGTGAGGTGCTTCCTGCAGCCCTCACTGCCACATGGCTGCTTTCCCAGTGACCAACGGGTCCGTTTAGTTCAGGAAAGGAACAATTGGAGCTGAGCCTGGATTCAGGGCTGGCAGCAGGGGTGCCTGTCACTGGCATACCCTGACTTCATGCCTCTGGGCCACGGGAGCATCCCGAGCTGTCTGTCTTGGCACTGGGAGTGGGAGAGCCGATTTCACTGCATCCATTTTCTGCAGTTGGGCGATGTTGGGTGGGGTTGGTTTGCTTTGTCGTTTGGGTTGGGTTTTTTTTGTTTTTTTTTGTTTTTTTTTTTTTTTTCCTTTTTGTATTATTGTAAGTTTGTAAAGAATGTAATCTGTCTGTCGGGGGCATAAGGAGGACACGGGGGCCGTTCTCTTTCTGGGTGAGACAGTTTGAGAGTTGCTGTGTGTTTTGGTGCTGGGTGGGGAGGGGCCCAGCAGCCATGGGGGCAAAACCTGGCCCCATCAACCCATCACGACTGTCATGGGGCAGCAGCCTTCCAACCTGAGTGTAGAAACCCTGCTCTCATCCCCAGACGGGGGGATCTGCACAGGAGGGCTGAAACCAGCAGCCTGAATTTCTCAGCGTAAGAACAAACTTGAGTCGCAGCTGCCACCCCACACCGGCCCTCGTGCCCGCCTCCCTCCCCATCCCATAGAGCACAGTGTCAGGGATCCTCCTCTCTCTCCTGCTGCTGCAAGGTCGTGTGAACTCTCCTGGTCAATACTGGAAAGGGGAATGCTATTTATTTTTATATTGTGTATATTTTGTCTTGGTCTGCTGATTACCTTTGTTCCCCAGAGCGACAGTTACCTCAATAGTTAGTTTAATACTGTGTGTTGGGTAATTTTTTTAAAGAACTTTTTTAAAAGCTTGATCCTCAGAGGTCTGTAGATTTTATTTCCATATGAATTGGTTATTTTGTATAAAGTACGTTCTTAAAATAGCAATCTCCCTGGCTGCTGTGTTTACTTGTCTTCCTTTGCATGGGCAGCGGGTGGGTCGGGCAGGGAGCTCACATGTACGGCCATGGCCAGGCAGGGCCATACTGCCTATAAGCCATTTCTTCTCAACCCAAGGCATCACTGCATGCCTGCCTGGGTTGGCACTGCTGAGAGCTCCCTCTGGCCCCAGCAGGCTGCCAACAGATGCTGCTGCTCACATCTCCCGCCTAACAGCCTCCCAGGGCCCATCTGCCCTGCTGCAAAGAGGTGCACACAAAGGACCTCGTGCTCACAGGCCAAAGCAAAACCTCTTCCCGCTTCTGTCCATCTCTGTGCCCTAAGCAGAAAGTCGGGCTGCCAGCAAGGATAGCAAAATAAACCAAAGCAAATGACCTGACCAAGAGCTGATGATGACTCCCATTGTGTCCCCGCCCCGGGGCTGGCTTTGCTCTCTGTCACATCTCCTCTCACGCCAGCAGTGATGAGAGCAAGCTGTCCAATTTAGGCTGGGAGGAATGCGGCCGCTGCTGCAGTCCCAGGAAGCGTGGGTCAGAGGCTGGCAGGGCGCTGCTCCTCATCCTTGGGCGCTGACATTAATTGGAACCAGTCCTGATGGGGGGGAGAAGGGGGCATCACTCAGTGCCCTGCAGCTGTGGCCAGGACAAAGCCCATCTGTGCTGCAGGAGCTGCCATGACCCAGCCTTGGCAGGATACTGGCAGGAGCCCCACGGGCAGCAGCAGGCCGGCCACGTATCCCTCCTTCCTCACTTTCCTTCCTAACAACTGTCAGCACCAGGTTCAAATCTCCCCTTCCCACTGTGGGTCAGGAAACTTGGTCCTCAGAAAGAGCTTTTTCTGATGCGCTCAACTCCTGTCTTCCTTTCTAACCTCCTTGTCCCCACAAACTAGGATGCTCGCCTCCCTTTTGTCCAGCCCTATCATGGCAATCAGCAGCTGCTCCATGTGGGTGTGGATCAGGGGCAGCTGGACTCAGTCAATCCAGTGCCATGGGGATCAGCTCGGTGCATGGAAACAAATGGCTGCTCCTGCAGTGAGCTCCAGCGTGGGATTTGCACGGACAGACAGTACGGAATAGCACTGCTAGAGCCAACAGGCAGCACGCCCTCGGGGTGCCCAAGGAGGAAGGAAGAAATGGAGTTTCCCTATGGGTGAAGCTTCCAGCCCCAGGAAGCTGCGTGTTCCCAGCCTGCTGCCTGCTGCTTTTTTGCATATTCCTTTCCCTGTGTGACTGCCAGCATGGTGGGAGCACAAAAGTTCACCCCCCCCCCCTTCATGACTGCACCACTCCTTCCGGGGCCAGTGGGCACAGGTTGTTTGCAATTTCCTCAGGCCATGACCTTTGTCTTGGCCGTGGCAGAGGAGAGTCCATCCATCACCCTGCTGGGGCTGGGGGCTGGGGCATGGCCACATCCTGCCACATCCTGGGCAAAACAGCTTTGCTGTTGCTATGGGACATTTCCAGGCCACAGGACTTTGTGTTTCATTAGGAAAATATGCAGCAAGCCATATCCCTACACTGGGATGCAGGTGCCTGCCTCCACACTCAGGTTCCCAAGGGGAAATCCATCCCAGGTGCCATTCCGCCCCCACCGTATTCTGTAGGGTTGATGCCACCTGCCTGCTTCAGAGAATGGGGAGCAAGGAGCATGGGAAACAGCTCTGCTCCCGCTATGGGTTTCCACCCCTCCCACAGTCACACATGTCCCCAGGCCTGCCCTGCAGGCAGCTGTACAGCGGATGCCCACATGCCAGATGTCCTGGGAGATCAAAGTTGCAGCTCGCCACATCCTCATTCACACACACACCCCTGTGCCTCCCCAAAGACTTATAACTTATGCTCTCTATCTCCTCTCCAAGATATTTCCCTCGCTCCCTTTGTTTGCTTTCCAAGCCCCGCTCCCCCCTGGCATGCAGCAGTGGGGGAAGAGCCCTTTGCCCTGGCTGCCAGCACCAGGCTCCGGGGCTGCAGTTGTGCAACCACACATCCCCATGAGGCTTATGGGGGGGGAAGGCATGAGAACCCACCAGCTCTGGGCTCTCCCTGCACTCCCACCCCATGCAGCCACAGCTCCAAGCCCTTAACAGTATCGGGACCCCACTGCCTTCCCCACTGCTCATTTCTCTACCATGGTACTGGGGGTTGAGGCACGGCTTGGGGGCTCCAGCCCGCTGCCAGCTCTGCCCTCGAGCACACGCAGCCCGTGTGTAGCTGGGCCTTAATGGGAAGGGGAAACGTGAGATGAAAAAGGAGCGATTAGCAAAGAGCAATAAAACTGATCAGATGCAGGCAGATATGTTAGCAATATATTAAATAAGGAACAGGACCAAGCCAGATGGTTGCACCGACTTGCTTTACAGCTCCAGATGACTTAGCAAGAGGTCACTTAATGGAGCTGCAAGACAAATGGTTTGGGCTGGATGAAAGCAAAAGCTTTGTGCTTCCCTCCTCACGCACACGGGGCTGAGGGACATCCTGCTGCAGGACAGCATCAGCGGAGCCCCAGCAGTAACCACGCTTTGTTTTCAGTAGGATTGCTCTGTTCTCTGCACTGCAGCCACTCTGGGATGAGAACAGAAGTGCAAGGATGTTAGATGAGGGGTTGCACTCAGTCAAGATGAAACATTCACAGAGGTATCTGAGCAGCATGGCTCAGAGCTGATCATCAGTGCTGAAGGCAGGAGAGAACTCCATATTGTGATGCGAAACTTCGGGACCACTTTGAGATTTATGCTAGTTTTTTCAGTGCCTTTTGCTCTGAAACGCTGAGCAGCAGCATATACAGCCTGGTGTGCAAGTGTGTGTTGTGAGAGCGATGTTTCTCCACGGTTCCAACTGAGGCTGTTCTGCACTGCAAGGCTGCTGTGACCATTTGGGTAAGAGGGACTTTTGCTGGCAAGAAAATGTTGCTCCTTTAGACTATGTTCAGCCAGACTTCAAGGCACTGCCTCAGTGTCTGATGCCTGCAGCCATGGTAAGTGCCAAGGAGCTGCAGAGATGCATCGCTCCCCCAGTTCCCACCTTCTAAACCACCCACTTCAGGGCTGCGTGAAGAGCAGTCACCAGTGAAGACTGAGGCAGAAATATTGAGAAGCTCAGCCTTCTCCTTATCCATTGTTACCAGCTTGTCTGTAATGCTGACTAGGTGGAAATACACTCTCCTGGACTTTACTGTACTGGCTGATGTGCATGTAAAAGAGAGACACATTGTGTCTCTTTCTGATTAACGTTAATAACTCTCAGTGTGAAAACTAAGAACCAAAGGAAGGGTTTTGACTCAGAGGCGCAGTAAGTAATTCTCCAGCACTCTGTGGCTTTTCCTCCAGTCTTATTCAACACCTTCATCAATGACTTGGATGAAGGGGACAGAATGCACTCTCAGCAAGGCTGCTGCTGATACAAAGCTGGAAGGAGCAGCTGATGTACCAGAAGACCGCACTGCCATTTTGCAAGACCTGGAAAGGCTAGAGAGAAGAACCTGATGAGAGAGGAATGCGATGAGGTTCAATGAGGGTGATCCTGTACTATTCTAAGCCTTCTACTGATCACTTAGAGCCAAACGTGTTCTTAAATTTCCCACTGCCAACCGTGCAAAGTAAGTGCATCGTTAGCTCTGCTTCCCTCTGACCAACACTAGACACAATCAACCCTGCAGTGTCCATTCATTCACAGAGACTGCTTCTGCCATCACTATATTCCTTTGTTCCCTACTTGTCATTTCTTAATGTGCTGATCTGGCATAGGGCTCATTCACCATACCTAAATGGAATACTTTGCATGCTTACAAAAAGCTGGATAAAGATCAATACTCTCATTGATTTGACCCAGGTCATTGGGTAAATCACTAAGGAAAAACAAACAAAACAAAAAACAACTGTGCATCCTAATTTGTTTCCATCAGCAGCGCAGTTCAAATAACCAAATAGTGCTGCAGTGACACCTCAGCAGGAACTCCAAAATCCACCTGAAATGTGGCTTTTTATTTCACTTTCTACTTGTAAAAGCCTGCATCCAAACGATTGAGAGGCTTCGATGAAGACAACAGGATTGCAACCTATACTAGGTAAGCCAGGACTTAAGCCAGGACTGGATATTCCCCTTCCTCTGCTAAGATGCTAAAATTCAATAACCGCCGCTACTGCATGAGATGCAGGCTAAGGATGCTGCAAGTAATGCAGACATGGCTTTTTCTAATAGAGTTCTGTTATGCGTCTGTCTCATGATTACAAGCAGTCAGCACTTCTAACACTCTTGGAAGGAATTGCTGGTGAAGTTCTTGCCATAGCTGACATGGCCTAAGTGCAAAGTGCCTGCAACTCTGTTAATAAAGGAGAGTAAGTGCTTCAGTTCACTTGAGTGGTGGGTACTGAACCCCAGGCTCAGACTTCAGATACAATAAAGTGCTCAGATCATTTCTTAAGGGTCAGCTTTGAATCACTGCTGCCCATGTGATTAACTAACAAACATCCTTCCCCCAAACTAAAACCATTCCTGATGCTGCTTTTGGTATGACAGTGGTTATTTCCTCCTCTTTCCTGCACAGGAATATTCAAAAGGGAAGATGCAAAATGAACAGAGCAGAGTAAACTGTAAGCAGTAAGTCCAGTATCTTCCACTCTGAGCTCCACAGTCAGACAGCAAGTTTTCATTCTGCTTTTCAAAAATAGGCAAGATTGGGATTTGTGAAGGTTTACTCCTTCATGAAAGAAGAAGACCATCAAATACTGTATAAAGAATCTCTTTCTGTCACAGCAAGGTATGTTTACATTATCAGTGTTGGAGATAGTCTTGATAATTCCTTATGTGTTTTTTCTTCTTGAATAAAGCCTACCTGAATACTACAATAGTGCCCATCAGCATGGGGTGACATACAACAAACAGAGCTGCCTGTCTCTTCTGTGTGCTGATCTTCATTGTAGTTATCGCCTGTCAATGTCAAGAGCAGTAACGTCTCATCCAGCCCTTCAAGATTTTACTTCTATCCACTGTACTCTATTTTGACACAGAGTTTCTCTTCCTAGCTTTAGCTATAAAGAAAATAAAGACCCAACTAAGTTCAACTGCACCATCAAAGCACTGGTAGATACCCAATCAATGAGCTCAGTGAACCCATTGGAAAGAAAAAAGAGAAAAACCCAGGTCTGTTCTGAACAGTACTATCTGAGGCAGGAAGCAACACAGTGAAGCATGCACGCAGCTTTTCCTTCACTACAGGTGTGTCACAAAACCACAGCCCAGGGCTTAGTCAGGGTGATGAGTCACTGACAGATGCAAAGATGAAAGCTGAAATGATTATCCAAGTATCTAGAAAGTGCGTAACTTTAGTATTGTTGCCTAGTCATAGAACCATGTAACGAAAGGCAAAGCACTGCAAGAATAAATACTGCAGTCGCGTATATGGAAAACAAGAGCTGATGCCTAAACACAAAAGGATTACTAATAAATAAATTAGAATTTTAAAGAGTTCTTTACATAAAAGCATGCACCTCAGCTTGAGAGGAAAGGGCCTCAGGTTAAAAGTACTGCACAGTGCAGCGCTGCTGCAACCCTGACAAGTATTCTTCATGGCAACAACACAGAATCCCTTCTACTCCTGAAGTATTGCAGTACCTAGAGAAAATGACATCAAAAACACTCAAGCTGTAATTTGTGCTGTTCCTTATTCCCATGCAGCAAGCCTAAAAACTAAACACTAGTTGAGGAGTGAGGTACTCTGACAGAGGCTTTTCAGCATGGCAAGTCACCTAAAGAAATTTTCAGTCCTACACCATAGGAGGTGAAGACAATACTAGCCAGCCCTGCAGAAGGAAAGAATGAGAAAGCGTTAACAAAGCCAAACAGGTTAGGAAGTGAACACAGTTGTGTTACTTTAACATGTTAAGGTGTGAAAGGTTAACAGTTGAGGGAATAGTTGTAACAGGCAGCTGTTGTTCCTGAAGTCCTCAAACATAAAGGAGCATGGTTTGGATCTTCTGCACAGAAGCAACAAATCTGTAACTGGCAATAGGCAGTTATATCTCAGTAGTGCAGGTATGTTATTCTCTTGTGAAAAAGATTTAAAGGATCAAATTGCAAAACTATTGCCTCACTTTGAAGAAAAATCAAGCTCTTACCAGAGTATTATGCAAAAGGCTTGCCTATAAATCCCATATTATTTAATCAATTAGCCTTAGAGTATTCCATACACTTCAATTCTAGCTTCACAGAACAGTGTTTACACAGAACCCCCAAGCAGAAAGTCCTTATATACACAAGGTCACTTTTCAAAGGTTGCGGCTGATCATCCAGAGAGAAGCCACAAGGAACTCCATATACACACACACATTTTTATTTTAATAAATAGTGTTTTACAGGCTCAGGCATTTTGTTGTTGTTGTTTGTCTTTAAAATCACATATACAGAACAGAAAACTGCCTGACCAAGTAACAAGAATTGAGCTACTAACCCAGGGAAGGAATGCATGCCCTCTATAACACTGAAGACCTTCACTGAAAGGGGACAGTCCCATGGGCAGCACGGTAATTTACATCACAGATTAGACAACTCGAGAGAAATGTGGCCAAAGTAAAATGAGCGACCTTAAATGGAGCACTTGTCTTTACAGAGCCACAGCAGTGCAAGGAAAGCAAAGAGCCCAAAAGCCTCCATCTTCTAGTGTCACCCCTGGATGCACATACACGTCCTCACATCCTTTAAGCTATACATTCTAACCACAAGTGGAGAGGCTAAGCACAGCAGGTACGCAAAATTATTCCATTGAAGAAGTGATTGGATGACACAGTAACGTTACATTTTCAGATTTTAAATTAGCAGATGCTTTTGCATTCCCTCAGTATGGCAGTGGAACAGATCCCACCTTTTATTATTATAGAGGTTTAGTCCAAAAATTTCCTGTTGGCATTAGCACCAAAGAGAGCCACTCTGATTTCTGGCATCATCTGTTGAGAAAGGGTACATCACATCAGTTATATGCAACACAATCGCTGGGCATTCCTCACTACAGGAATTATGTGATAGCTACCTTAGTCTAAGAAGGTAATTCTAAGCTAAGAAGGTAATTCAATTGAGCTTCCTGAAGCTTCCATATTGCCTGCTAGCCTGTAGACAAAGGATTGCTTATACTGCAGCAAGAGGAAGAGATCACAGCTAGTACGTCCACTAGGATATAACAGCACCTCAACCAAAGCTTCTCATACTGAAGCTAGCTCCAATAAATTAAGTGAACCTCATTATATCAACATCTTGTCTACAGAAGCCTCTCAGTACCATTTCTTCCTGAGTTTTATGCTCATGCTTAACCAGAAAAGTATACTTTTGTGGAAAAGCCACGTTTGTTGTAGAGAAGCACAAGCAATAAGTAATCTTCTTTCTCTTCAAAAAAATAGCTTCTTGTTATCCAGGCTGAAATCCGATCCCCCACAATATTAGGTTTTAATTACAAGACACCACCAGTTAATTATTCCTCTTCTCACTTCAGCTGTGAGAGAAACTCACCTGCTGGGCTACGAGATCCAGCCGACTTTCCAGGGTATTAGAAACCTTAATTTTACCATCACTATTGTAGATTTCAACACCTCCAGAACTAGAAAGGAAAAATAAAACTCATGAAATCCAGGACATATCCCAGAGCTATAATGTGGCAAAGAAATTATCCCAAAGGTGCATTTACTGGCGAGCCAGAGGCATAGGTAACTTTTTGTTGTAAACAATCATTTTTTGATCATGACTTATTAAGAACCAACACAAAGTGATGCAGTGAAGTAGTAGAGCAAAGCACCTTCACAGCTACTGGGGCACACAGCTACATACAAAGATACTCATTAGCGTGATGTAAATACAAGCAGCGCTATGAAATTTGTCACTTCAAAACAGTTTCAGACGTTGTATTTTATTATTAATAAGGTGCTTGCAGATTTGGGAAAGTGAAGAAGAGTACCTGAAGTTCTGTTTGCTTGTTCATACATAAAAAATGATCAGTGATTTTCAGAATAGGCAGCTGTTCCATGTTAATTATAATGATCTATGGAAATAAAGCCTAGCAGGCCTAACAAACACAAACTACTTTGTGTCATTATCCTGCAGCACCATGCCTTCCACCTTAGGACTCCTTCTGCTTCCTGCAGAGACAGAAAGCATGGCTACATTTGTGTACTCCCACTCTAAAAGGCCAACAGTTAATTAAGCTTCTACATACAGTCGTTCTACACTTCAGTGCTGTGCAACAGGCTGGAAGTAGCAGGAAGCTTTTATTAATAGTTCCGATCCACTAGAACAGCAGTAGACACTGCAGGGATATTACACGCATCACTTTCTAAGGTTGTTCTAATAGCTGTATTAAGTTTGGGCTCTGTAAGAAAAAGACTCCCATTTTCCTTACATTTCCTCTGGCAGGAAGTTGTCTTGGTCAATGTGAATATCCACATCCCTTTTTGTGGCATTTTTGTAGATAGGAATGCTCTTCTGTACGGCAGCCTAGGACACAAGATAAGCATCCAATTAACATGGGTAAATGCTAGCAAATCATTAGGATCTGGTTGCTTATTCATTCAGAGTTAAAAAAAAAGAAAAAAGAAAAGGATCGAGGTGTTTTGTTTTGTTTTCTAATTAGGCAATCTGTACAGCTTTTGAGCCAAGAACAATTATTATTATTAATGTTGAGGTGGTCTGTAGTTTCCTAGGTAACACCCAATGATTCCCAACTTGAAATGTATATTCATTTATTATGGGGTCCTTTTTGCTCTTCACTTGTTCTCTTACATTGTAACTGCAGCAGAAGTGCAGCTTAATGGATGCTTTCTTTGTTTTCATGTCACACTTATGGGGCCTGAGCAGCAAATACCTGCAGCCAGGTCTCAGCCTTCCTGAGCAAGGATACTGTCATACCACTGGTGGTGTCTTACCTTAACCATAGGGAGATCTTGTTTCCTGCACCGGACAACTATTCTAGGCTCAAGCAGCTGGTAGAATCCCTGCACAAGATAACCACCATAGTATCAGAAATTTGTCATTTTAATTGTCTCAGAATTACTTAACCCCCCAAAAATAAAGGAGCTGATCTATTTGAAAAACAAGATCTGACAACGCTAGCCTGTCCCAATGAGTACTTTCCTTCTAAGTTCACCCTATGCAGGTAACTCTGAGAAGACGGCAATGATATCCAGGAAAGCCTTTAACTACAGATGTGTTCCTCGTTGACCTAAAGTTTAGAACTCAAGTACAACTAAACGTGCATACCATAAGATTGAGTTGCCCAGATAGTATACACGATTATAAAAGGATGACTGCTGTCCAAACTGAGCAAACTGTCATTTTCCTGTGCAGGTCTTGGAGAAGACATGCTATTGTTTCAGTTCAGTTCCTGTAACTCTTGCCTTATAGTGCCTGCAGTAATACACAAGTACTGATCCTTCAGCAGATCAAATCTAACACATCAAGATGGACATGGCTACTTTGAACAAGTGAGACAGGTTTGTTTCATACACAGCTAAATGTGGCACGGAAACAAAAACTGGGATTTGGAAGCACCAGCTGGGAACACTATTAAAAGCACTCTGCCATTAAGCTGCAGACAGGACAGTTTGTGGCTGGTTTCTCTGAGTTTATGGCAAAAGGACTAATTCACACCAGATGGTGGCACTAGTGGCTGCACAAGTGACCTTGGCCAACACTTTCTACATTTTTAGCACATAAGTTCGGAAGCCAGAAGATCGTATTATAGGTAAAGCAAAATTTAGTTTCATGCTTTGCACGTGTCACAAATGTATACGATTCTTCAGTGAATACATCAAAGCCAGGACTAGCTTTGCAGGTAACTACTGACTTCTAGGCTTGAAGAAACAGCTTTACCCAAAGCTTCATCTGAGTGGCTCATTTCAGCTAATTACCACAAAAGCTTAAAGCATGGATCCTAGACATGCACGTTACATACAATTTATGCGTGCACATCTGCAATCATTCTTATAACGGGAGCCAGATGCCTGGTATACTATATTTTACACTTCAGAATAAACTACAGCTGTACCTGTTCAGAATCTAAGATCAAAAGATATAGCAGAAGTGATGTTTAAAACTCAAAGATCATCCAGCAACGTTTGATCTACAGTAGCTGTATCCAACTGTAACCTCTAGAGTTGGTTTTATTTGAAGAAAGACACCTAAGTGAACAGAGCTGCAGTCATTTATTTGCTATGATTTAAATATATACCTGTAGAACTAGTCCATCCAGCAGTATTTGGTACCTGGCAGTATCCTTCACCACCTTGGCAAGTCTTAGCTTGGCCTCATTCAGCAAATCCTGCATTCAGAAGAAAATCAGATCAGCAGAGCCCATCTGTTTGGCATTTGGTTTCATGCCTACCAACTTTCTGTACTCCTATTATAGCTATCACACCCTGCCAACACGTAAATGTACACTCCAGCTGGTGTTCATCCAAGCTAGACCTTCATCTATGTGCATGGCACAACATCCTTCCCAAACAGTTCCCCATTCTCTGCCCTGATCTGAACCCAGTATTAACCAGAAGCAGTTCTTTTTTCCAGGAAAAAGAGACCTTGGTAGTAAAAGGATGGTATTTATGTTGATTCACAGAGCACCCGCATAAGTTATAACTTGTTGTTTAATCTAAACTAATAAAGTTGCCCAAATCACTATTTTTTCCAGCTTTGTGATCAAGCAAAGAAGTCTAACCAATATTTTTATCAAACGTTAAAAAAAACACACACAAATTTTGTAACCAGCAAGTTGAAAAATCAAAATTCAAAGCTTATTCTTAATTCAGAGTGGATGCTCTCGAATGTCTTTGTTCTATAGGTCAGTATCAGAAGAGACCGATCACATTTCTTTAAGATTCAACTCAAAGTCAGCTCCTAGAACTGAACCATCCCTATAATTACTTCAGAAGAAGCAACCGTACGACTGGGCACAAAACCTTCCTTACTGTTCTGCCTTACAGTGTTTAGTAGAAAAGTGCACTTTAATGCAATCAGTTTGAAAGCATGAGACTATCCCAGTTCAACATCGTGGTCAAAATACAGTTAACACTACTGCCTCTAGAGTAACGTGGCATTTCTGGAAGGGATCACTTTTGTTCTTCACGAAGAAGGGTAAAGAACCAATAAGGGAAGGAAGAACAACTAGCTTGTGACTCTAAAGGGCTTTAAATGAGGAAGAGCGTTATGTATTACTCAGAAGCATGAGACTGAGTCAGCTGATACATGAGGAAGAGATTACCCAGTAGAGACACAATACAGCTAGTTCTTTAGCCACCCCCTTCCTCCTCACTGTCAGAACAATCACAAATTTGAAGCTAGCCATTTTCTTCTGCTAACTCTCCTTTTTCATAGCAGCGCCGACTCAAACAGCATTACCAAATGTTTTACATTTGACCTGTTTATCCAACAGCTCAACAGCACCACCTAGCTAGCACACAGAACGCTCCAACTGTTGGAGATGGGATGAGAAAAGTGGTGATAAGTAACCTTCAGGCTGCATGATAAGCAAAATAAGGATACCTTGCACAGAGACACTAAACAGCAGCCTGACTTGGTAAATGATCACTCACCCCACAGATCCACACACAGACCGGTTACTTACTTAGCAGAAAAAGAAGCAAACTTTTCCATTTACTAAGGCCACTAAAGATGAGAGAAAAAACAAACTGGAAAACAGCGCATTAAGCCACACCAGCCTCAATGGCAGCAAACAGAACTTCAAAGCTCTATGGTCTGTAAAAGAGAGCCCTTTCAAGTCCTTAAAAGAAATAAGCTATTGTCCAAACAGTAGATAAAACAGATGCCTGTAATGCTCCCAGCAGAGAGCTGTTTCCCTTTTAAAATAAGAGGCAATAGAAACTGTGAAAACAAGCTAAAGCAGATTAGTGAAGCTGGATCATCATCATCAGTGACTTTTCAGTTTACCTGGGAAGGCCACTTCTGTACATTGATACAAACTTTACTCAATCACAAACCATGTTTTATTTCAGAGAAAGAAGCTCATTTCCCATCATGGAATCAAACCTTGGTGTGTTTACTGCAGACATACTCACTGAAATAAGGTCATCCCTTGCTTTGAGGACCTTCAGTCTTGCTTGATTCATCAGGTTGGACATCTGACTGCAAGTTGCATGATAAAGTTGAATCAGCCCATCAGGCTTTGAGTACAGACAGAAAAACTACAACACTTAAATGTATACATTTAAAAGTAGCAGTAAAACAGTGCTGCTTAAATATTTTAACCTGTGCCTGAACTCGTGTGAATGATTACAATGCAGAATCCCATTGTTCAGTAAAGACTCACCAAAACTAAACCTGACACAATCATTTGTGCCACAGTAACATTCCAAGCTGCACTTTTAGACGTACATAAAGAACTAAGATGGATTTTTTTCACCAAGCCTCCTACCAGATACACAATTGCTGCTCAGCTTTGTTAATTACTGCTCAGAAAAATTAGAAATTCGCAATTGGAACTCACTACGTTAAGCTGCAATTTGTCCACTTACCAGAGTTTTGTAGAAAATCATTAATAAGAGGAGAGCTCAGGCTTTGAAGCCAACCACCCAGCCTAACCAACTTACATTTTCTTTTGCTGCTCAATTTGTTTCTCTTTTTTTTCATAATACTCCATGATTTTCAGCCTCTGCGTCTGCACAAGGCGACCCTTCTCAATGTTGAATTCTTCTTCAGCCTACAGTAAAAATTAAAGAACTGAAGTGTAAATTGATTCCACGGGCTATAAGAATCAAATGAAATGGCCAAGCATTAAGAACACGTTCGCAGATAAATTAGGATCATGTAAATTATGGCTCCCTATAAACAAAATATCAATACTCAATCAATACTCGAGTCAAAGGGAACCTTACTAAGATACAGTTTATTTCATCAGTATATGTGTGAGAATGCCAGTGAGGAATTCTGCAAATAATTCAACCCATGCCTTAAGTATAAATGTACTCTTTTGTTCCCCAGGATACTTACTAACACACATCTACAACTGAGTCTGCAGGTAGCTACACAGGTTTAGTACAGTTACAAACAAGCTTTCACCAAGGTAATTCAAATAGTTAACTTCCATCTTTTCTTCTTTTTCTTGCAAGCTCGATCACAAACATCCTTGCTTTGATTTCCTGATTTCCTACTAATGTCTAAGCCAAGCATACATTGGAAGCCAAGCCAAATTCAGAGTAACAAAGGAACAGCTTGCTACAAGAAGTCTTAGCAGAAGTCTAAATTATGCAGGAAATTCCCTCAATTCTTTGTGTTGTCAAGTTATGTAGAAGAGGTGGGGAAAGTGTTCCACTTAGTCCGGTCTGCTCACATTGCTATTCAGCTCTCCTGTCTGCATAAAAGTATAAGTGAACTTAAATGTGAATTCATTCATATCCAAGAACTGCTAAGAAACCTGGGCAAAAGAACAGCTCCAACTGAGTTACCTTTGTAAATAGATAAGAAACATAAACTGTATTTGGTAGCATCATTTTTGCCATACATAACTAAATCTTAAGTGAACCACAGAAAAGTTTCCTAGGGCTGCTCTGAGTGCAATTATCAAACTAGGATATCAGAAGCAGCTCTCCTTTTGTGTTTACTGGCATCGAACTTCCACTTTTACCTTTGCATCTATTTCTTCAGCCTTTTCATTGGCTTCCTGCTCAATGAAAGCCATCATGTGCTTGATCTGCAATAAGAGAGAGAAAAGGTATTTTCTGTTAGAAAGGATTTTGATGAGAAGCATATCCTTCGGAAAGGCACAGATGGCACCTGAATGAACCCTGCTGACAGAGACCACAGCAAGCAAATGACACGATGTTTAGAGACTGGTATGCACTATCACATTCAAATTTAAGATACTTTTTGAAACTGCTTTACAGGACCAACAGCTCAAAGACATACAATCCAATTGCGTTAAATAGTGCTTGTTTATCTTACACCATTTTGTGACTGCATTTTGGTTCAAATCTAGAGCAGGCTATAAGGAATCACTGCCCAATCAAACTGCAACTTCTAACAGCACAGCCATTTCCAAGTATAGATGAAGTGAACTGCACACTCAAGTGTACCACAAACCCCTTGTTTTTCGCTTGCATTTTATGACGAGCCATGTTTCACAACCTGGTCTGAACAAACTTGCACACAAGATCCCATTTATGTAACCTTGTGCCAAAATGAAGTGCTTTGAAGAAAGATGCTGATGTGAGAACAGAGCCCATGCAGACAGCACTGTGCCCATATACATGAAAAAACAAATGGTAGAAGGGAAGTGGAAGATTTTAGGCACATGCTGTGGAAGAAATGAACAGGTCTCTATATCCTCAAAATGAAGTCAACCATTTTTATTTCAGTTCTGGTTTGCAGCATTTAGGTTTGCAAGTCCATGCATAATGACATCTTGTCACCTTAATGCCAACAACAGTGAAAGTCCACTAACACTGTGTGTTTCACACATTCACAAAGCCCAGACTAACCCATAAAGTCTATCACAGTACCATAGAATGGCCTGGGTTGAAAAAGGACCACAATGATCATCCAGTTCCAACCCTCCTGCTATGTGCAGGGTCGCCAGCCACCAGACCAGGCTGCCCAGAGCCACATGGCTTTGAAGTCTATGCTCAAGTTGAGCAAGGCCAACACAAGGTCAGCTTTACTTTTTACAGTCTTCACGAAGGTGGAAGGAAAGAGAATAAAAACAAGAGAACGCAGCACAGCAATTCCCCTTTTGGAGAAAGGCAACCTACTGATTTTACTTTCAATGTGATGCTTCCCTGCCAAGAGACTATGTTTACTGAATGAGAAAGTGAGACACAAAGTGCTCATGATGCAGAGGACACCCAGGAGCTGCCAGGTCTGCCCGCTGCCTGCAGGACCGGTGCTGGCTGGATCTGTGCAGCTGCTCACTGCACACACAGCACCCAGCCCGGTGTGAAACAGGATTCAAGGCAGGGGCACTATTTACTGTCAATAAGGACACAGTGCTCTGGATGAGGAAGGAACATGCAATGTTCAGACTTCAGCCTTGTAAGTTTCCATTGCAGAAGCAGCCTTGCTTGAGGGTACAGAAGTGAAAAGGAGAGATGAGCGCTGAGTTCCATCTAGCTCCAATTAGCACAGCTAAACAGCAGTGCTTATACAAAGGCAACGTATTGATCAGCCTCAAGGAACCATTAGGCGCTCTAGGCAGCAGCACACCCGGGCCGGCTTCGGAGAGAACCCAGCTGCAGCCTACAGGCCGCTATTCTGACACCACCGCTTCTGTGCGCCCCGGTGGCACAGGTGGTAGGAATGCCGCGTTGTAACACCAGGGCCCTGGGTTCGAATCCCCCCTGTGGCACAAGTGGTCGAAGTGCCGCTCTGCAGCACAGAGGCTCGAATCCCGGGGGTTGGACTCGATGATCTCTCAGGTCCCTTCCAACCCGCACCAGACTGTGATGATGATGATGACACTATGATACTATCCCCAACCCGCCGAGCAGAGCCCTACCTGCTTCTGGACGTCGGCATCGCTGAGCGCCATGTTGGAAGGCGGCTGGACCCCGAGGAGCGGCGGTGAGAGCAGCGGGAGCACGGCACGAATCAAATCCGGTTCGGGTCACAGCTGCCGCTGTGTCACCGCGCCACGCCCACTCTTCCCTCCCGACCAATAGGAGCCCGTGTTTGCGTGACGTCACGGCGGGGCGGGGCATGGCGTGAGGCAGGCTGCCATCTTGCGGCCGCGCTGAGCAGTTCGGATGTGCGGCTGGTTGTGTGGGGTTTGATACCGCTCCTGTTTATGGCGGAGCTGGAGGCGCGTAGCGCTTCTTCACGCTGACAGGCAGGAGCTTCTGCCTTCCTGCCCCTGCGGTTACTCAAACAATCAAACCGCGCCGCTCCTTTCCGCATCCCCCACCGAACCACGCCTTTCGCGTCTCCCTGTGCCTCGCGGCGGGCGGTCACACGGCGGTGACGCGACGCTCCCCCCGCCCCTCCATCATGGCGGCGGCGGCAAATTAGGGCAGAGCGAGCTCTGCCCGGTGCGCGCGCGCGCGCCCACCACCCCCGGCGGCTGCGGCCCGGCCCGGCTCAGCGCCGCTCCTCGCCCCGCCCGGCCGGCCCCTCTCCCTCCCCTCTTCCTCCTCTCTTCCTCCTCCCCGCCCTTCGGCGGCGGCCGCAGGTGAGGAAGGGCCGGGGTCGCGGGGGGAGGGGGAGTGCGGGCGACGTCTGCGCGCCGGTTTATTTCATTATTTTCTGCGCCCCCCGCCGGCCGGGAGGCGTGCGGGTGGGGGGAGGGGGCGGGCGCGCCTCTGGCGGCCGTCGGGCTGCGGCCGCTGAAGGGCGGCGGGAGGGGAGGAGGTCGAGGGGGGGGTGGATGCGCGCCCGCACCTGGCCCCGCGCTCAGCGAGCGGGCGGGATGAGAGCTGAGGGCTGCGGAGTGCGGCCCGCCGCCTCCTGACTCATCCCGGCTCCGTGCTGCCGGGATATAAATATCTCATTCATCGCCGTAGTAACGGAGTGGCTTACGCTGCGCTCCCGCAGAGCCGCGCGGCTGCTCCGACCCCGTTTTGTGGTGCTGTGGGTGCCTTGGGGCCGAGGGGCTGGTAGGATAGGAGCAGCGTTCATCACCCGTTAGCAGAGCTGTGCTGTAGTGGCTTGGCGAGGTTACTGACATATCTGTAAACAGAAGCTTTTCCGTGGAGAGCCCGCACAGCTCTTGGTTTTCTTTCTAAAAAGCAATCAAACGTCGTGCCTAAAATGCACACTTAATTACAGCTCTTTCTAAGGTCAACCAAAACCACCGCCCAGGTACACGGCCGTCATGCTTCCCAGTGCTACCATCCATTACGTGACACTGGGGACCAGTAATGGATGCAGCATTGATTCATCTCCAGTTGGGATCGACGTGTTTGGACTCAGTAGTTCTCAGCTTATTGAAAGCAATCTCTTAGTCATGTACGCTTGGAAAAGTAGGATGAGGAGTTTGTCTGCCAGCCAGCCCGCAGCCAGGTGCTGTGGAGGCCCTGCCTGCTAGGGGAGGTGTTTGGGAGGCAAACTGCTGCAGGGTTGGACCAGTCCGTGCACGTATCTCATCCCAATCCCCTCCTTAGCCCTTCTGGCGAGGTGCTGGAGCGCTGGGTGGTTTCCATGAAGTCGGCAAAGGTGGTGGATTTGTAGCTGCACGTCCCGCAAGCAGCTCCTCACCGCTGTGTATGTCTGAAAAGCAACTCCCGTGTAAATGTGAGGCTGCGAGTTAGAGACACGTGTGGCCAACTGGGAAAGCTGGGAGCAGTTACCTGTTACAGAGAGAGAAACCAAACCCGTGAGCTTCCTTAAAGTGACTTGAACTCCAGTGCTGCAGGTTTGTTGCCTCTCTAAATCTCAGTGTCTGTGCTCAGCTCAGCAGTTGCTGACTGAGACCATGTGTACTTTGAAATAATTCCCCAACAGCAGGAAGTGTTCTGAGGTGAGATTGTAGCTGCTAAGTGAAGCCTGACAACTTGCTTTGAATCTTGGAACGACTGTTTTTGAGCAAGACTTAGATACTGTCATGACTGGAGCCTTAGCCTTAAAAATAAGGCAGTCTGTACCGTGCTCTTGGTTCTGGATCTGTTTTTATCATGTTACGCAGAAATTGGTCGAGGTATTGATCACCTGTTATTTTTATAAGCATACAGCAAAATAGTTTGCCAGGCTATAGCTCCACACGCACACGGCATGTCTGTGATGTGCAACAGTCAGATGTGCAGCAGCCCTCCGCAGCAGCTGCTGAGTTGTTGTGCTGTGCAGTATCGCTGCATTTTGGCTTTTGAATAGTGTGTAGCAAACGTGGCTAGAGGCACACTGAGATTTCTCATGGGAGGACTGAAATATGGCTGAGTCCCCTCTCTTAGGCATGATGTTGACTGCGTTCATGGGTAGATGTGCATCGCCCTTTAACTAACATGGAACTCTTCTGTGGATTAGGACGTGACAGATTGCTTGAGGAAATGCCAGACTGAGTAGGGCTGCCGTGTTCAGGTCAGTTGTGGTCTCAGCCCACATAGAACAAGCAGCATTGGTTGGTTAGAGGAATAAAGGGCAATGTCGGCTTGAACAGGGGTAGGTTCTTCTTCCACAAGGGTGCAGAATTAGAGATCTCGTGAATTACTTCCTGCAGAAAGAAATACCACCTCATTGTGGTCTCTTTAGTTTGTGAAGAAGCAGTACATAAATTTGCTGAACCAGAAATGACCTCCTTGCTCATGTTTTGAAGGGTTCCATGTTCCTGCAATGCCTTGTTTCCTCTGATCCACTACATCTCCCAGGCAAGCTTTTGTCTTATTCTCTTAAATCATTTCTGGCTTCTTTTACGTCTTGCTCCTCTAGAGGAAAGCTCTCCTCCCTCTGATCTGGTCGTTCAAGCTGTGTGTCCTTTTCTTATCCCACTCATTCCTGAAAAAATGGCCTTTTCTGCAGTACTTACAGTATCTGAGCCAGTATTTGTCTGTGTCTTTTTGAAAACAAAAACAATAGTTAGTAATTGAAAATGAGTAATTCGGTGATGGTGTTCTCTGGAAGGAAGACCAGTGAGTGATTTTTTGTTTCCAGTCTGATGTTCTTTTTTTGTGCAGCTTAAGATGGTCCTTCCGTTCAAGTTCCTAACTGCACCTTGTCATTAGGTATAAAACTACCTTGCAAAATACATTTGCCCAAGTGGTTACTTTTTCTCAAAGTTGTTTTCAGTCCGTTGCTTTCCCAGGGAAATACTGGCCACTGTTTAAACAAGTCGTGACTCTGACTCTCTTCCCTCCACCCCCTCCATTGGTGCTGAGCTAAGCATGCTGAAATGTTCATGCGCCGGGCCTCACTGCTGCATGTGGATCACTGTGCTGGTGTAGGATCTCATTCCTGTTTCAACACAATTGTTTCTTTTTACCTTTCATTTTCTCTGAAAATCTGTTTTAAAGGCTAATATTTATATGTTCAGAGCTGGTCTTTGGTACACATCACGGTGTTTTTGTAGACCACCCATCAGGCTGATTCTTTCTGGACAGGTCTGTACAGGTTGGCCTGAAGGGCTTCCATTCATTGTGTAGGCATTGCAGGGAGCTCTTTAGTTTCAGGACTTTGGATCTCTGTGAGCAAAATAAAACTGAAATGTATTGAGGAGCTTTTGCTTTTTGGTGAATGGCTTCTTTCACATCTGGTGATGCAGAGGTTGCAGCTGGGGATCTGGTGTGAGGAATACATCTATTGTCGATGATCCTGAAGTTTCCTCAGTAGTTCTTTCCAAATCTCTCATGTTTATTGAAAGCTCAGTGTGTGATATTGGCTGAAGGGTAGCTGCGTATTGTAGAAAAGTCATGTTTATCCTTCGCTGTAACTTCTTGCGTTTCTGAAGCATGATATGTCAAGTGTTTTCTTGAGTCTTTGACATTGATTCTTTCCTATGTAAATCACTGTTTCAGTTCTAGCTGTAGCGAAGACTCAAGTGAATGTTTCTGATAAAGGATTTCAAGAATTTGAAATACACAAGAAGAGGAATTGCCTCCCACAATGTAGACTTCAGGAAGGTATCCTCCTCTTGTTTCAATAATGAACTAATTGCAGAAAGTGGAGTTCTTACAGTTTAAAGATAGCTAATTTTCCACCAACTCTTTTTCCCGTTACAGCTTTAGGTTTTAACTTGGCTTGAATATTTCTTCTAAACATAACCACACTCTGAAGCTTGTAAATCCTCTAACTTCTTCAGTATCTGTTATGTTCCTGTTCTGTAGTGTGAGCGTTTGTGTTGGCCTTCCAATTGGGCATCCATTCTGATGGCCAGGTGTGAGCTGCTGCTTATCTAGGAGCGACTCTTCGAAGTGATGGAGACCTCAATGCTGTAAATTCATGTGAAAGCTCTTGTTGCTGTTGGGTTTATCAGCTTGATTGGATCCAGGCTGTGCCTTACATAAAATGCTAGAACATGTTGGTTAGTCTGACGCTTTGTTTCAATCTGCTGTGTTGCTTTTTCCTCACATGTTGCCTTTGAGATTTATTTAATTTTTCCTTGTCACTGATGGCTGTTTCTAATTTCTGTTTCCCCCAGCTTTTCCTGCTGTTCTTGTTTGGGTGTTCGAAGAAGCAACGATACCAATAGTGAAATAAGGTCATTCTTTGACCAGATGTTGCTGTTAGATACAGATTTCTGTTTTATGAGTATTATTGTCTGGTGAGAAATCCAGGACACACGGCCATCTGTTCTTCCAATCCCAGCAACGAATACAGAGTTTCCTGTGTTGACCGTGTGTTTTCCATTGCTGTTGGAACAGTAAAATGAGGTTGAGACAACTGAGGTTGAGACAGTTCTCTCTTTTCCTGTGATCATTTCTTTTTTTGCCTCATAATATAGAATCTGAGAAAGCAAAGAGTGAGAAAAATACCCTTGTGAGGCTTAGGGGAAGGGAGTTTCCTCTGAACTTGTCCTTTTTACCTCAAACTGCAGTTAACTGAGTCTTCAGAGCCCTTCAAACCTCTTTGCATGACTACGCCTGTGTTTTTTATATGTGGTTGAGTTGGGAGGCATTAGGAGGCAGATACGTGGTGAGGAACTCTTCAATTTGCTTTAATGTGAAAGTGTGTATGCCAGGCAGGAGTGAGAAATTCCACTGCTAACTGCGGTCAGAGCACTAGACTTGAAGGCATTTGGTTTTACTCTGCATAGTTTGTATTAAAAGAAGAATGCATAGGATATAAAGGCAAAACTCTGGATATTACTTTATGATCGTTACATAATTCCGTGTTATGTATGAGTTCATGACCTGTTGCAACTTTATAAAAAAAAGAAATGAAAAACAAACCACTCTCCTCTTTTCTTACAGTGTCCAGTAACTTAGAGAAAACCCTACGTGCCCAATAAGAGCACTGACACATTGCAAGCCAACCCGATGGCGTCCTCTACTGCTGTGCCTGTAGGATTTCACTATGAAACAAAATACGTAGTTCTCAGCTACCTGGGGCTCTTATCACAAGAAAAGCCACAGGAACATCCTCCTGCTTCAACTCAAGGTAATATTTACATGTGCCTATTGACGTATACAACTGCTTTTGCAATTAGAGCTTGAACTGTTTATGCATGTATGCAAAATGTCAGCCTGTTTTGTGTTGTCCATCTCTCTCTGAAATGAATAATAAAGTGAGCAGTAGGAGGTTCTGATCAGAACAGAGTTGTTTTGTTTAGTTTACTGTTTTAGTTTGAGCTAGGCCAGGGCTGACTGGCATTTATGAAGGTAAAATCAAGTTTTATTAGCTGTCTTCTTCAGGTTAGGAAGGATAGATTTGTGTTACCGTTGTTTGAGCAGTCTTGGGAATCTCAGGCCATGCTTGCTTTTTGGGGAAACAAATAGAATTAATGAGGGGTGAGGAGGTGTTTATATACTCAGGCATAAAGCTTGAGTGCTGACTTAAGCAATCTCATGTACTAAATAGTTTTGCCCAGTTACGTTAGCACTTCTGTTGTTGTCAGTCAGTGGCAGTGTAGGGATATGAGACTTAATCTGGCCTACACTGCGTCTATTTGTTCGTTTATTTTTAAGAAGCCGAGGACTGCATGGAGTCAGATGTTTCTTCCAGAACAAGTTTATACATACGGGAGGTTAAGCAGAATAAAATAAGTTTGACAGATTGCTTTTCATGTTCTAGGTTGTGAAACTTCCTTTATCTTGTGTTGGCAAACGTTTAAACAACATCGTTTATCCAGATTTTTTTTGCTGTTATTTGTGATGTGTCTGTTCCTTCAGAACTCCTGATGAAGGCACATTTAAAGAAAAATACTGAGCAAACATTTAAAAATATCTACTCTGTTACTTACTGAAGTTACCTGTCAGAATTGAGAAATGCTTGAAAAGAAAAGAGAGCATCGGGGATAAGGCTGAAATAGTGTTATCAGTTTGGCTCTGTAACATATGCTGGTTATGTGTGTAAAATTAAGCTTTGTATACGTGAGATGTGTCTGTTTCTTCCATTGTGACTGTATCTGCAGTCCATGAATGGAGAGATATCTTCATGCCAATGTGCTGTTTCACAAACCTCTTTGCTGGAAAAGGGGGTTATTTTAGGAATAACGACTCATACTGAATAACCCATCTGGGATAGCTTCTATAACTGGTAGTATATCAACTAAAGAGTCTCAGTCTTTCTATAAATGAAAAGTTTAGAAAGGAAACTTAGTCTTAAAGATTTCTTTCTATAATTTGCTTCTAGTTCCCTTTGGAAATGGAGAGGAAACCAAACAGTTTGTTAGTACTGAAACCACTAATAAATATTTGAATTCAAGATCAGTATTAAACCTGTATAGAGAGGAAGCTACAAACGCTTAAGTACAGTTTTTCTGATCAGTTAAGGAGACTTTTAAAGTACTGAGTAAAGATAACAAATCTACTTTTCAGACACAATTTGGATGTATGCTTATATGACAGCAGAGTATGGTTGCATTTGCTATTAAAATACTCAGAAGTATTGATAGTTTCATCCCTTTCATTGTCTTGTCTTCATAAGCTTGTCCCCTAGGGGGACAGTGAGAACAAGAAGCCCATAATGGATGTTACCCGTACTTCCTAATGTGCTGCTGGAAGACAGTTGGGCATTACAGTCAAAAGTGTGGTAGAAGCAGCCTGCTCGGAACAAGAGATGTGAAAGCCAGTAAATGAAAATGAATGGTTGTTGTTTAGGATCCCATTGTGAAGAAGAAACTTCTGTTTTTCATAAAGAAAACACGAGGCACAATAAAAATATGACATTACATCATGCTTTCTGGTGTGTTTTTCATGTGTTGTCATCAACCATAGAAACAATACCTTGACTGACCCCCAAGTTCATTGCACTGATGGTTTTTGTGGTACTTTAAAACACCATTCACTAATCTCTCTATTCTTCGGGGCTGAATGCTTTTATTTACAACTTGAGGGGGTTCTGATACAGAGTACCTGAGACTGAATCTTATTTTGCCTTAGTTTGCTTACTATGCTGGTAGACCTTCCATGGGAGACAATTCAGAAAGTGGTGTTTGACCGTTGCTTGTTTGTAGTTCAGTTGCAAAGCAGTTATCTGCTTACTGCATGGCATTCTTGTGAAGTATTGACTATGGTTTATGATACCCTCATATGCATTTCTTTTAGATCTAAGTCTTTACTCTTTGTTTGATTTCTTTATCTTACTATAATATATGAGGAGTATCTGGAAAGGCTGACTTTATTATGTTAATCTTTTCATTCTCCTTTTTCCAATGGAAAGTAACACTCCTCTATAGTGTGGGTCAAACCAGGATCCTAAATGTAGACAGCTTGAATCACTCATTGGAGGATCTTCTCTCTTTCCATTCCATATAAAACGCCAAAATATGGATATATGTATATCCCAGCTGTAGTTAGCGGTTGTATACCTTTCAAGAATCTACTCCTGCACTGGTATCCCAGATTTCAGTGGAACTTTTACACTCTGGTTAAACTAGAGTCTGATGGTGCTGCTACAGCTGATAGGAGAAATTGAATGCATTTGTCCATTCACCCGCTACAGTCACCTCCCTATAACCTCAGTTTTCTTGCATCTCATGCTAGAAAGTTCTTTCTCAGTGTCTTTCTATTCCAAAATCTCAGATAACAGTGAAATCTTTAGGATACTTGTTTCTCATTTTTTTCGGACATATCTTTACTAGAGTGATTATTTCCAGAGAGATTTTATTTGGTAAACAGAAACCTCAGACAGATTACATGGATATCTACCTCACTATATTCCCTTTGGGATGTTTTGAATGGTTTATGGTTTGTTGCGAGAAATATGGTTTCAGTTACAACTAGCTAAAAAGACTTCTGGCTTCAGACAAAGGTGGACAGACAGTTTTTAAGTCAACCTCTCATTACTAGTTTGAACATTTTATTCAGATAACTGCTGTTCAGCACAGGGACTAAGAATAGAACTGTCTGCAGTTGTCTGGGCTCCTGAAGATTTATTGCACATAATCTTTTGTCATTATGGCTCTATGGTTATCCTTCTGTTGATTTCAGTGCAATAATCTCTAGTAGATTTTAGTGTCTCCAGAGGGAAATCCAGGAAAATTAGAACCGAGGCGTAATTTTAGAGGTTACTTTTAATACTGTTTTGGCAGAACAGTCATTTTGCATAGCACCCAAAGTCAGCCTCTTTAGAACCTATTAGTGATGAACTCTGCTACTTATTGGTAGGTTTTCTAATAGGTGAATAATATAAGTTGCTCCAAGAAACCTGATGTTGCATACATGATAATGTATCATCTGTGTAATACAATCTGATGCAACTGGTAAATGTAATCTACCTTCCCATTATTTGATTACATTCCATGTGGTAAAGATTCTCAAGAGAATTGTTTTTTTCTGTTTGTTTTTAATTTCCTTGGCAGTCTCCTGAATACGAAATCTTAATATCATCCCTTAACTCTCATAGCATCTGAGAGTTATAGTCAAGGCTGCTATTACATGGTAGCACAGTTGACAGAAGAGGTGAACAAAACCATCATGGTGGGGTATTTGTTTCAAGATTTTCAATCAGCAGTTGGCTTTTGGAGTGTCTTTTGTAGACTATCTTGGTTTCCTTTGTACTCTTAAGTTCTTAAGTATACTCTGTATCTTCTCTTAACCTTTGTAGTGCCCATTGTTGGTCTATTAGAAGTTAGGGGAGTTTTTGAGATATTTTTAACTTAGATGTGTGACTGATTTCTTAGAAACTTTCCTATTAGGGCAAAACGCACATACTTGAGCTGAAAGGTTGTGGTCTGAAAAGATTCATGTTGTATATTGGAGCAACTCAGTGGCAGTGGGGGAGCCATTTCCTCAGCTTAGGCCTGAAATCAAAGGCTTCCTCTGTGTGTGGAGGTCTGTACTCTAGAGTTTGCAGAGGTGATGCATATGCTTTTCCTAAATGGGAAAAGGCAGATACATTTAGAAAGAGATTTGCTATGTTCTTGTCTCTTCTTAATGATCGCAGAAATTTTAGATGCTTTCTTGTTATCGTAAAAAGTCTGAGGTACCAGGGAAGTATTAGAGTCACGCTGAGAGTAAATTTGTAATTGAATGTTGAATATATGAAAGTTTGTGTAAAATCTTAAGAACTCAAAAATGGAGTAATTGTTAAATTAAAATGGCTGGCACCACGCAAAAGCAGCCTGTGACAGGCTGTCCTGTTGAAAAGAGGTGAAACACCTTTAGTCTCTCCTTATAGCTACTGTTGTTTTGCTAGCTTTAGTGAACACAAACACTGTAGAATCACTGCTGGTTCTCTAGCTAATGAATGGCTTCCCATGGCTTCCCATCCGTCCTCCACCAAGGCTGAACCTTGGCGAACAGGTTAGTCTTGTATTGTTACTAACCTTCCAGAATGAATGGCCTTACTGGCAGAATTTTACTGCACTACTGCATTTGTTGGTAGTGGCAACAGTGTCTGAATGACAGCCGTGCTGTGCCTGAGGGACTTTTGGGACATTTCTTCTCCTACTTTGCAGGTTACCTCCGTGTACATGAAAAAGAAAATCCTAACAACAACAAAAAAAAAACAAACAAAAAAACAACACCACTTGTGCAGAAGGGAACATTTGTTTCATAAATAGAAAGTAGAATGCGCTTCTTGTAAGAACATGTAACAGAAGTTTGCTCCATCTTTGCATTGGAAAGGGGCCTTTCAGAGTCACATTAGCAAAATCCCTTAGTAGGCAAAGCTGTAATTTGAGAAGCATTCAGTGTTTGTGTATCTTACTAGTGCCATTTCTGGTGTGACTGTTCGCAGTATTAAAGAATGAACATCTACTAGGAGCTATTTTTACTGCTTTCTTCTACCTATTTGCCTACTGACATGAAAGTTGTCTAAAAAAAAGATGTTGCTTGCTTAGCAGTTGGAACACACTATTCTCCCAATACTGCGTGTGTTTTTAGTTGTCAGAGTCAATATTCATGAGATGCAGAAAGCTGAAGTCCAGTGATAATTAGGGTAATAAACAGAGCAAAGTCACTCTTCTGGGAGGGGTATGTTTTTGGTTTTTTGGCACGACTGTATAGTCAGGTGCTATTGGAATCAGCAGCAGCTGCAAAGTTGTGGGTGTTACGAGATGGAAGCCATTGACTGCAGTACTGATTATCTAAACAGCTCTTTTGTGTGCTGGCAGCAGTGGAATTTCTCTTCCTTCCATTTTCCGGGTGACTTATTATAAAGTATGACAGCTTGTCATGTGTGATCATCATCACATCAGTCCCGTGAGAACAAGTGCTCTTCTGAATACCCCCGTCCTTTTGGTATACAGGGTGAAGCACAGGTTAAAATAAGAGTTTACACTTGCCTGGACTTGTTGCACTTGACTGGGAAGCAGTGGTGTGGTTTTTCAAAGAGAAAACGTTAAAGGGGATTGACAAGGTGTCAGTGGGTGTCTGTTCATTAACCAGAAGGAGGAACAGTTTGCTCCTCTCTGGAATTTATGGCTCAGAGTGACAGAGCAGACTGTTTGAGAAGGGATTTCAGAAGTTAAGTGAAGTTATTCTGAATGTGGTGATGGTGGTATAATTGTGAGGTTAAGTGAAATAGAATTGAACTGCCTATCTGTTGTTCCTTTGGACTGTTCAGTTAAAGAAACGTAAACGTTTTATGCTGACCTATGTGTTAGCTGGCAAAAGTGTGTCTCACAGCTATGTGCTGAAATCACACTAATCCCAGAAGGGAATTCTAAGCAACATAGAAAAGTAAGAGAACTAAGAAACTGTGTTTTGGGTAACTGTTGAAAGCAACAGAGTTTAGGGCTACCAAGGGCTGATAATTAGCCCAAATTATCCCAAAATTTAAGGAGGTAAATGGCTGGAAGTGAGATTAGCAAAGAAAAGTTTTGTGACCAACTTTGATTCATGTATTTCAGGAGTAAGCTGATGCAGAACTCACTTTTAGGTACATGTAGATACAACATTTAGCTCTAAATAGGATGTTTAAACTAACTTCTGCTCCAGTACCTGTGCCAAAAAGCAGCCAGTAATTTGTTGTACTGCCTTATACTGCAGGAGTTGACAGTTAGAAGGCAGTTCAGATGTTATAAAATACTTGTGCCTGTTTAGAAATAGATTGTAGTTCCTCTCTCTATATATATATATACATATATATGCACAATGTAATAATGAAGATGATTGAAATTATATATAATCTTGAACGATATGACTGAAGCAATTTCTTGTGACAAATGACACTGAAGATGTATTTGTGATATTTGGGAATGTGCAGCCATTTTGTGTCCTTAAATGATGTAACTAGGAAATAGGGATTGACAATTGACTGACCATTGTCGAATCATTTGCATCTGCTGCTACTTATGAACCTGGTACTAAGTGATTTAATTGTGGCCTGAAATAACATTTCCACCTTGAATTCCTTTACTCTTAGTATTTCAAAATTGTGCTCCATTATCTACATTATTTGAAATATTACATTCGAATGATTTCTCTTATTTCTTCTAGGGACTCCACAACAGCTTATGGCACAACATGCTTCAGAGAAAGAGGCTTTGGAAAAGATTAAAATAGAAATCGAGGAGGAGCTAAAACATCTTGATGAAGAGATCTTGGAAGGTGATCTTCAAATTTTCCCCTTGCGATTGATAATTTCTATGCAGTATAATGGCAGTTTGGAACGAGTACTTTAGTTAAAGAGATACTTGGACGCATTGAATCTCTTTACTTCCTCCCTCCAGCTAAGATTTCTGAACATTGTCACATGAAGTTAAATGTTACTGTGTGGAGTGGTGCGTTCTAGCCAAAGCAAACAATTGAATTGCATTTATTAGACTGCTAGAAATAATGAAATGTAAGCAGCCCTTAAGCTGCTCTGTGACAGAAGTGTAAACGTACTGGAAGGACTGGAATTCTGGGGATTGTGGACTGCAGCCATCAGATTTCTCACCTCCACAGTTTGTTTTTTGGGACATGCTTGGACTGGTAGGCGTGGCTTTTATGGGACTCCCAGCAAGAGACAGTTTGGAAACAATCTGCTTTGCATGTGTTTCAGATGGGGAGTATGAACTAGAATGACTCTGTATCTAGTTATATTAATCCACATAGGCCTTTCTGAGAAATTCTTAACAGAGAAGGCAAAGGTTTATTAACAGTGTTGTTTTAAAGAGAAATGTTGTAGTACTGCTGCAGAGGTCCGTAAGTGGGCAGATTTTAACATGAAAAAGAGGCTTTTTTAGTGCTCCATCAGGACTGGCTTAAAAATTAGCTTAAAAATGGAAATATTTACTAATTTGCTGGTTAGTTATGAGGTATGGGGAGAGGGGAGAAATTTAGCTTACAGTCATCTATGATTTGGAAGTATCGCTTCCAGAATATATTTGGAAGATAATTGTGTTACTACAATTTGTTCAAAGCATGCTCTGTCTGTGGAGTTTTGATTTCTTTCTCCATCACGTGAATTGTGTTTAATTGGTGGGATGAGAAATCTGAGACTGCTACTGTCTACTTTATTTTGTATACTTTTTCTTTCAGCTTTTACTACTACAGGATTTGACTGCCACACTTCCCCAGTGTTCAGTCCTGCCAATCCAGAAAGCTCAATAGAAGATTGCCTGGCTCATTTAGGGGAGAAGGTATCCCAGGAACTGAAAGAACATCTGCACAAAGCACTAGAGAGCTTGCTTAGCAAGTGAGTTTCCATTTGTTTTTTCAAAAGGGAAGGTGTTCTGATTTTGTATCATGATTGCTACTGAAATGCTAAAGATAACACTACATTCTGTATTGCATTTCTGTTTTTAACTGTCCCATTATCTGGTTATGTTCTTGTTTTGTGTTCTAATGTGTGAATGCTTCTTTGGATTAATGTAAATTCTGAAAAATGTCTAAGCTTTTATCACTGAGCTTCTGAGACCATTTTAAGTATTCTGAGTAGCTGGTGAAGCTGGCAGCTGAGAGCTGTCAATTGCCATTGCCAATTTCATGAATGCTGGGCTGTGCCCATGTTAACCTGCCCTACCTAGTAGTTAAGAACAGAGCTGGAGGCTTAATAAGTAGTCTGACCCAATCTCAGTGGGAGAATCGTCTCGAAGGGAAGGTGTGTAGATGCTTTATGGCAACCTTTCAGGACACAAGTCTGAAGCAAATGTGACTCCATGAGCTAACCTTGGGGCGTTAGGAGCTGGCCTTCCAGTTTAATTTTACTGTTTGAATAGCACATGTACTTGCCGTGCTAGTGTCTTGGTTAATGTTGTTTGTGAACTTGTAAAATTGCTGCTGCTGCTTGTTTTTCTAATATGAACTACTAGCCTCATTTAAATGGATCCACATGAAGTACTCCTCGCTGTTCTGAATGACTTCCAGAATGTATTTGTAGAGAGCTGGAGCTGTGGAGTGCTACATTAGGACAGTTACAAATGCAGTTGTAAAGACAGCATTATCAAATAGCAATCTGAAGCTGTTTTATGGATTCACTTACTATGACTCAAAGGAAGCTGAGAATTACTAGTATTATTCTTCCCACTGTTCATGAAGTGTATCCTATATATCACTGTCTAGCAAAAAACTCTGGTCTCATAGATGGGGTTAAGCATACCATATGGGCTTTGAAGAGGCATCTCACATTATTGTGAAGGTAATTCCCTTCATGGCAGACTTCTGCAATATTATTAAATTGAAAGTAATTCCTGAGGAATCATCTTTAACTGTCAGGTTTCTGAAGAGGTGTGTGGAGTCGCCATCCTTGGAGAAACTCCAAAGCTGTCTGGGCTTGGTCCTGGGCAGCCTGCTGTAGGAGACCCAGCTTCAGCAGGGAGTTTAGACCAGATGACCTTCAGAGGTCCCTTCCAACCTCAGTTTGTGATTCCTTAACTAGCTTGTCTTATTGTAGAAGCTGTAATGGTTGTTGACGTTTGTTGTCCATTTTTATTTAAGACTGATGAACTCCAACCTGGATTCAACATCAGAGGTCACGCATAACATCTGGCTAGACAGATGGAGGAAGCAGTTGTCTCTTTTCAATGACTCATCCACAGGAAAACTCTTCATTTAACTTTCAGCAATCAATACATATACTGTCTGTTTCTGTATATAGGTTTAATAGGGTCAAAATGTAAGTTTAATGTTGGGTAAACTAAAAATCATTTAACATCAAAAAATGCCTGGTAAGGTGCAAGTTTTTCTTTAAGCAACAAAAGATGTGTTTGTATGTTCCACTGGAAACGGCAGACACGTATCTGGCTTAACAAAACCATGCATTTAGATGTTGTACTGAGGGATATGGTTTAGTGGGCCATACTGGCGATAGGACAGTTGGACTGGATGGTCTTGGAGGTCTTTTCCAACCTTAGTGAATCTATGATTCTATAAATAGATATATGAAGTCTGAAATGCCTATGAAAATGTGGTGGCATGCATATTTTTTTGTGAACTAAAACTACTGTCCAGACTCTCAGGAATATCCTTCCTGCAGCTGTTGTTGCTCTTCTCATCCTACTGATTCATTTGGATTTGCATTCTAAAGGGATTAATGTACCAAGGAAGTTAAGAGAATGCACTTAGAATGACAAGCTCAAATAATCTTTTTCCCAGTGTGCTTCAGTTTTGCTCTTTCACCAGTGTTTCCTACTATATTTGACAAAATACTTATTTATTTTGCTGGTTTCTTATATTTTCCTCTCACATGTCTATACACAAATATCTTTGTGTTACAATACAGCAAGACTGTTAGATTTTGGAATGTTCTTGAAGTTCACTAAGCAGTCAGCATTTCTTCTCTCCAACATCAGATACCACTTTCTCCCTTAAACTGAAGTCTAAAATTGCCCTCTGTCTTGGTTTGCCTTCAGGACAACTGCTGTTGAGGCAGTGCGTCTTCTCTTATCACTTGTCAGAAAGTCTTCATTGTTGCTGACTGTACGATACTGTTTGATCTTGGAGGGAAGAGAGTAATTCTATCATCCCAATTCAGGGAACCTTGGGGTGTGATAGATTTAAAATGAGAAGTCTTGTTGAAATGTCTACTGAAATACAGTGAATTTGTGGTCAAAAGTGCTGTCTCTTGCAACTCTAACATAGTGTTAATGCTGCCAAGTGTTTGTTGGTTCATAGTCTATAGTGTTTATAAAAGTTTTACTCTGTATTGAGCTCCATCTTATATGTGAATTTCCTAGTGGCGGTTTATCTTTAAAGCCTTTGATTATAAAAAAGAATATGAGGGAGATGAAATTTTGGTCACATGTCATTGAACCTACTTATCTAATGTCCTTTAATTTGTAGACTATCAGATTGTTTTAATTCTCACCTAACCAGTTATTTGAAATTGTATAACTGGGAAGAGGTGATGCCTTCTTGCCCATCTGCTGCTGGTGAAATATGAGAGTTTTTAGCTCTTGAAAATTACTTGCTGTAATATGTGTGAAAAAACCTTGTTATCTGAAAACTGAGAATTTTATTTTATTCTTGTTCTTTTGTTTCCTTTTATAACTTTCAGTGTTGGTTTAACTTCTGCAGGCCAGTAACATATCAAGAATATCGAGAGCGCACACAAGAGACAGCTGCGCATGCCAGCGGATGGAACAAGGTACTAAATAAGTGACTTTCACTTTTATATCTCTTGCATCAATTCAGTGTCCACAGTGTTTCTTGCAACTTTACAGAGGACTAAGATTAAAAAGAACTTGTTTGGTTTTAGTGCAAATAATTTGTTCTTTCTTAATAGGGGGTGTAGACATACTGTGTAGTTTTTAGATAACCTAGGCAGAAGTGATTTAATTGAAGTGTTAGGTCAACCTTCCTTTATTACAGTAAAATGAAACATTAATGTTGTTGCTTGACATAATTTTTGGCAGTAGTTATTAAAAGAAAAAAGTAATAATTTCCAGAGAGATGTTTATTGTTCCAGCAGAGTTGAATGTAATCTGAGAATATAATGTTTTCATAATATCTGTCTATCATTTCGAGAAGGTGCTTTAAGATTGTGTACAGGAGGTGAATGGAGCTTTGTTTGTTCCCTACTGCATCTCCTCTTGCAACTGTAGCCCTGCATAGATTGATTTGGAGACTTATGATTCAACGTCCCTTGCTGTTGCATTTGTGCAACCTGCATGGAAAGGGTCCAGAGGAGGGCCACGAAGATGATGAGGGGGCTGGAGCACCTCCCCTATGAGGACAAACTGAGGGAGTTGGGCTTGTTCAGCCTAGAGAAGAGAAGGTTGCGGGATGACCTCATTGCAGCCTTTCAATACCTGAAGGGAACCTACACCCAGGAGGGGAGTAAACTCTTCGAAAGGGCTGACAATAGCAGGACTAGGGGAAATGGATCCAAATTGAAGGAGGGAAGATTTAGGTTGGATGTTAGGGGGAAGTTCTTCACTAGGAGAGTGGTTAGGTCCTGGAACAGGCTGCCCAGGGAGGTTGTGGATGCCCCGTCCTTGGAGGTGTTCAAGACCAGGTTGGATGGGGCCCTGGGCAACCTGATCTAGTAAAGGTGTATGTTTGGTGGCCCTGCCAGGCAGGGGGTTGGAACTACATGATCCTTGAGGTCCCTTCCAACCCGGGTGATTCTGTGATTCTGTGATTCTGTGATTCTGTGATTCTGTGATTCTGTGATTCTGTGTGTGCTTGCAGACAGTTTTAGTTCTCTATCAGCTTTTGATGGACAGAATTAGCCAGAAGGTTTCTTTATCATCATCTTTATTTACCTGTAACATTTGTTGCAGTCTACAAGCAAACCTGAGTGGAAATTTTGTGTCATAGTACAGCATCTGTTTATATCGTTTCTGTGGTAGCTCAATGCTTCAGGAATGTGTAGCAGTTCCTTTAATAATGCTTGTTTTGAGGAGATGGAATATATTTTTTGGTTTAATTTCCTTTTAAATTCCTTTACTGTCTTAAGCAGAACCATGTTTTATAACAGAAGAGATCTATGTACCTTTCCTCCAACTTTAATGTAACTTAATTTTCAATCTAAAGAAGAAGCCTTTAGTAAAAGGTGATAAAAGTAGCAAGAAACAGACATCAAGTGTTAGGCCTAATTAGCAAGCGTGTGTAGCAGCAAAATGAAGTAGTGCTGGCCTTAGGTCTGTGGAGATCTGAAGAATATGTATGTCTTCTATTGCACTTGTTTTTGTCAGCTTGCTAAGAATGATGCAGAAAAACTTTTCATGGTTCCCTGATGATCGTGGACATTACATATGCTTTAATTGCTTTGTTGGAACAGAAACTGAAAACATACAGTAGTTGTGGCAGATGAGAAAGGGTTAAAAATCAAGATGGGTTTTCCCACAGACCTTTGGGTGGTACATCTGTGATGCACAAAGATGGTTATGCTTTTAGTAGCCTACAAATGAGAATCTCGCTTTAAATTTCTGACTCTTCAATGTTGAAAAGAAAATTGTATGGCCCCCTTATGCAACTTGGACATGGTGAGGAACCTAAGTTAGAATTAACCGATTTTCTGCTTTGATTTCAGTTGTTATCAGATCTTGTGTATGTTTGTGTGTGTGTATAGATATCTTTCACTGTGTGTGTTTATGTCAAAAAGCTCTTCCTATTTAATATATTGACTGAGATGTGTTCAGAGAACCACACCAATCCCCTAATGGCACAGTATCTGTGTGGCACAAGGCAGACCTAAAGCATTCTTTGCAAATTTTACTTGAAGTTATGTGTATGTGAGACACAGCATAAAGTAAGCATATACTTCAGGGTAGGTGTTGTATTAAAATAGTGATGTTAGTTGCAAGTTGAACTTAACAAAGGCTTGATCAGCCTCGTTTACATTTGGGAAGGTGTCATTTTTAATCACACTAACTTTCAGAACCTGTTCATTATGCAAGCTTGAACATAAAGGAGATGATTTGAGATGTAGCTGTTATTTTTACCACTTAAAAATGTGGACCTTTTCCAGAGAGCAGTGTTACGTTGAAACTGCTGAAGGGTTACGATTAACTTACAAGAGCTTGTCATGTAAAGGAGGAATATTTTCAGTCACTAAAATGTGAACGTTCATCTCAATAAGAAAATATTTCTGGGTGAACGTATGCATAGGAACATCTGTTCATCCACTAACATCACACAGCAGCAGAGTTTACCTGTAGATATTTGAAGCACTGGTTCTCAGTAATAGAATTTCAAGTGGGAAAAAAGAAAAATACTTCATGTGTTTCTCAGAAGTTGTGATGCGGAAGTAATAGATACAGTGATGGATAGATGTATCCATCCATGTATCCAGATGGATGTAAAGAAAAGGATAAGGCTCTCTTTAAAATAAAACCAAGCTAATACCACACCACAAAACTTTATATCAGTGTTTGAATTTGCTCCTTGGCTCTAAAGGCCTACAAAGGACTCTGAACTGGGGAGGAATGGATAGATTTAGATATTTAAGTTGGCAAAGGAAGAAAGCAATAGTTTGAGCTCCTTTCATTTCCTAAGCAGCCTCTTATTCTTTTTTGCCTTTGATTCTTTTCCCTTCAGCTTAAAGTAAATGCCAAATATTTTGATATCAAGATGTTCATGCTGTTGTAGAACTAAGTGGATGCCCCAAAGCTTACCTAGTCCTGACAGCATGTTTTCTTTTCTTTAATCCAAAAAGACTGAAGTTTCCTCTGATGCTTACCTCACCTTGACCTGCTCCTTATGCTTACTCATGTAGCTGTAAGCCAGCAGCTTTTCTGTCTCTGGTTCAAGATTAGTTACAAGAAAGTAAAACAAACAAGCAAACAAATAAGCAATCAAACCACAAAGCTTTTAAAATTCAAGTGCCATTTCATTTCTAGTTAAGCGAATGAAGCGTTAACTGTTTTTCCCAGAAGAACAGTAATGTAACCTGTCCTTTGAGTATTGGATTCTGTTATTAATCAGTTGGAATGTCTTAAATTTATCAGATTACAGGCATTTTTAAGACCTTATCTATTGTTAGGGATCCATCTGAATGTGACTCCACCATGGATTTAATACAAACGTCAAACCCAGCCAAGTGCCCACTTTTCTTATCCTTCTTCCTCCAGCTTTGATTGCCAAGGTGTGATTTCTGGGAATAGAAATGGAAGATATTTACACAAAAGGAGATCAGGCTGAAGGAGGTGGAGACTGGAGAAGGAAGGGGCATTTGGAGTTCAGTCTGAGTAGAAGTATTAACCTGGATCTACCTTGTGTGGGCAGGAAACAACATTCTGATTTGCGGCGTTCTAATGATCCTCTTCAGCATTTACAGAGAATAGAAGTACAATGCAGTTTTCACAAACAAGATGCAGTGAAATTAATAGTACTTTCTCTCGTATGGTAATAAAGCTTCTTCAGATGCTACTGGCTTCAGTTCATACTGGTTTTTCCCAGATTTGTCTGTCAATGGTTTATGGGCTGGCTCGACCACGTTCTGTGACTAGTGGGGCAGAGGGATTTTGCAAAATCCACATCTCCAGAGAAGGAAAAAAGGGGACTCCAAAATAATTAAAAGCATTGGCAATGATCTGAGGAGAAACAAACTAATTTACTAAATATGGTATCAGAATGCAAGGTAATTAGAATTGAAGCTATCTGATTTATATCAGTTATAATAAGGGAGTATCTGAAAGCTGTAGGCCTTACAGTAACACTAAAGTAGTACACACAGTTGGGATGGGCAGCAGAGAAGGAGAAGAGCAGTGAAGAGAAAAGCCAAAGGAAAGCAAGAGAGCGTCAGATGACCCACCACCGCCTTATATGTGTTCCCCCTGTGCAGGGATGATATCAGCACAGCAAACAGTCTTCTGGGGAACATAGTGTCTTCTCTTTGGTGTGTGGAACTGATGCATTAACACTTCGATTCCCAGTGCATTACATGATGCGGAATACCGATGATCATAAAACCATGACATTGTCAAAGTACTGCATGAACTTTGCCCTGAGGGCCACTCGCATGAATAAATGTAGAATTTAAAGGTTCATCTCCGTGTTGTTTGGGCAAACAATAACATAATTTCAGAAGGAAGTGTCTGGAATTATGTTATATAAAGGAGGTGAATTGCTGCATTTTTCCAGAGGAATTCACATTTGAGTTAAGGCTGGGGGTTCTGCCCACCTCCCTGTCCCTGACCCCCCAGCTGCCCCTCCCCTGGCGCAGCTCCAGACATTCCCTCGAGCCCTGTTGTGTCACACAGAGCAGAGCTCAGTGCTGCCCTTCTGCTCCCTGTGAAGAGCTGCAGCCACTATCAGGCCTCCCTTCAGCTCCTCTGCTCTGCGCTGAGCTAACCCAGTGCACTCAGCCGCTCCTCCCACATCTCGATCTGCAGACCATTCCTCATGTTCATAGCCCCAGACTGCATCCAGAGTTCAAGGTGAGGCCACGCAGAGCAGAGCAGGACAACTCCTTCCTTTGCCTGGTGGCAGTGCTGTGCCTAATGCACCGCAGGGTGTGGTTGGCTTTCCTAGCTGCCAGGGCACGTTGCTAACTCCTGTTCAGCTTGCTGTCAGCCACAGTCTGTGGGGCTGCTCTCCTGCCTCTTGTCCCTGCTCTCTACATACAGCTAGGATTGCCCCTTCCCAGACTCAGAACCCAGTGCTTCCTATTATTAAGCATCATACAGCTGCTGATTGCCCTCCCCTCCCATTTGTCAACATCTCTCTGCAAAGCCACTCTACCCTCGAGGGAGTCAACAGCTCCTTCTCATTTAGTATCATCCACAAACTTACTTAGTGTGCATTTGAGTCTTGTGCCCAGTTCACTTATAAAACATTCATGACAGCTAGCCCTAAAATAGAGTCCTACAGAAGCCCACTAATGTCTGGCTGCCAGCTTGATGTGACTCCATATTTTATAACCGTTTGAGCCCAAGTTGTTCAGTTCTGTCCTATCTGAAAGCAGAATGTAAACTTCTAAAAAGACTGTCTTATGCAATGCATCTATAAAAGAATGAGTATGAATTTGCAGTTTGTAAACAATTTGGATGCATAGCATTTTAAATAATAACACTGCTTTTTGTCTCTTCTGACGTGGAAAGTTCTGGACCTATTTTTGCTTCTTTTTACCTGAATCTTGTGTTGTGGAAACATGGTACTTAAGAAACCACTGCTGTCCTGTTCTGTTAAACTGGCAAGTTACACTGTGATGTTTTGCTTTATCAGATTTAACTGCTCCTTTCCTGTTTTGTATTGTATTTCTGCATCTTGTCTTCACAACAATGAAGCGCATAGGCCCCAGGTAACTTTGAACTTCCAAATTCAGACCGTTTCTGTAGGCCATGTAAGTTCTTCTGTTTTATATGCCTCAGTAGTATTGACAATGTTTTCTTATTTTTTTCTGTAATTGTTTTTTTTTTAAGGTCTTGGTGCCCCTGGTTCTGCTACAGCAATTTCTGATGGAATTAACCAGAAGAGGCCAGGAACCACTGAGTGCACTTGTGAACTTCGGGGTGACGTATCTAGAAGACTATTCTGCAGACTATATCATTCAACAAGGAGGTTGGGTAAGAAGATAAAGTTTAATTTCCATGTTTTGTTCGAAGCTTATTTCTAAGCATGGTGCTGACATTGAAAGATAAGAGGAGTTGATGGGAATAAGCCTATGAAAGGATGCTTCGGGAGGTTAGAACCATATTGTTCATGCAGCTGGAAAGGGGTTTCAGTCAGTAATGTATTTCACCTTTCTACCCTAAGGCAGAATTGACTTTTACCCATTCATTGCTTTTGTTGACATTAAAGATCTGTGTGACTGGATGTCACTGTTTCCCTAGGCAGTTTGTTCCAGTTCTTTGCATGTCTGGTTTGTTGAATTGCTGTTGATATAGAAGATGTCCTTAGTAGTTTTCATACACTGCATGTTGAGATGCTAATACACTGCCACATGGTTGAGCTTTTGTGTGAATGCTCTTTCCTGTTAATATATAGAATTGCATTTACATGCAGATACTCTTAACAAAAGAGATACTGTGCCTGAGAGCATCATCTTTTTAATCATGTCTGGATGCTACAGTGACTGCTGGAAATGGTATATACTTTTTTTCCCCCTCTTAAATTTCAGAGGGTTTTTAGCAGATAAGTAATTGGGGAGCATTTAGTACAGAAATGCCAGGAGGTACAAATGAATAATAAGTGACAAAGTAGCTCACTTAGATTGAATTTCACATAGGAACAATCAAGATCTCTTTGTGCTGCATTTCCTTGTGGAAATCTTTAGATTCCTGATAACCAATGTTCTGAGTCATGGCATGCTAAGTTACATTTTAAAATACATCAGATAGCTCACAGATGTTGAGCCGCGTCTTGAAGGGAGAGCTGTGGTAAAGGAGTTTGAGCTTTAGATTACTGGGTTTGAGAGGGATACCAGATTTGATTGGAATTAATCTGGGATCAGGAAAATGCAAGTTGATTTATTATGAAAAATAAAGCTCTTCAGGAAAACCCAGTGATTAAAAAGCATTAGTAGAAAAAATCTCATTTGAATTGCATCTCAGTCATGAGTTTACCTGAAATTTTCTGTAGGAGTGGTTAGATCCAGAATTTGCGTGTGTCTGCACCTCCCTAAATCCTTTCACTTCTTGGCAATTGTGGGTAATAGTTTTCAAAACCTCTTGAGGGTGGGGTGGGAGGGTGGAGTGTTTAAGGGACAGAAAAACCAAACAGCATGAATCCCAGTGACCTTGAGTCACTGACAAATGCATTTCCATTTCAAAGTCATTTTCTCAAGGGGAAGGCACTTACTTTTGATGGCTGTGGTTTAAGCTGGCAAGTGGCTGAGCACAGCACAGTCTTTTGCTTACTCCCTCCCCTTCTCAGTGAGGTGGGGGAAAGGATCAGGGAAAAAAGGTAGAACTTATGGGTTGAAATAGAACTATTACTAAGACAGAGAAAAGGAAAATGATAACATTTATGACAATTTATATATGTGTGCTTGTGTGTGTGCGTGTGTGTGTGTATGTATGTATGTATATAACAAGCATTGCACAAGTAATTGCTTGCTACCCCCTGACTTGATGCCAAGCTAGCCCTCCTGAGCAACAGGAGAAAGAGAGAGATGAATCCCCAACCCCTTCAAAACTGCTTCCACATGATATCGTATGGTATAGAATATCCCTTTGGCCAGTTTCAGTCAACTGTCCTAATTCTGTCCCCTCTGAACAACTTGGGTCCTTTGCTGAGAATGGCCCTGGTTCTCTACAGCTCTGCTTAGCAGCAACTGTAAACACTGGTGTGTTACCAACATTGTTTTTCCTCTTAGAACCAAAATATAGCATCACACCAGACACTCTAAAGAAAACAATTCCATCCCAGCTGAAACTAAGACAACAACCTTTAAGAGGAGTGGGTATTAGTGGTATTTTGTGGTTTGGTTTGGTTTGGTTTTTACCTCAGGAAGGCAGTGATCTGTTTTCTAGCCCCTATGTGAGGCCTGCTATAAACATACTTAATGCAGCACAAAGCCTCTGAACACAGCAGCTTTCCAGCATGGCCTCCGAGGGAGGGGGATGTGCTTTGTGTTTGTGTGACTGTGCATGTATGTACAGATCCGGGTAGTCCGTGTTTAATGGGCTACAAACTTGTCTGTATACATCCACTCAGGCATAAAATCAGACTGACATAAGCAGTGCAGCAAACAAGCCAGAGCTATTTTTGAAACAGCAGAAGAGGCGAGGAAAGAGGCAAGGTGATGAAAATCCTTTCCAACTGAATGAACATAGCCACGCTAACCCTTTGTGAGTTGCTGTGGGTGTGCTGTGGGCTCGGGGCCCACCTTGTTTGCAGATTTACTTGGAGAAAGGGAATGTATAGTTTTACTGTCTTCTGTTTCCTATAAGGAGAACATTCATTTGCATAGGGGTGACGTGCTTCTCAATTTGTTCTGAATCTGTGGGATTGTGTTCTGGGAAGATGCTTGCAAAGGGCAGGGAGTGGAAGATGCATGTTTTGGAGCAGGGCTGGGGAGAGCTGCACAGCAGGCTGTCAGCTGTTACGCAAGTGCTTTGAATTCTTAAGAGAGGCATCTGCCACAGGAGCGCTGTGTGCCAGATCAAACTGTCAGTAATGCTTTGCTAGAGCCGTAAGGGCAGTGTATAAACCTAGGAGTCTCTGGTGAATTACGGTGTTATGACAGTAAGAGGTTCAGGTTTTCCGTTACTTCAGAGTGGGCCTTCTTATATATGTATGACAAGTACTTTTGCTTAAAACTGAAAAGATTACAGGACAGCCTACCTAGTATTTTGTAGATGTGGAGCAAAGGAGAGCTTTATAGGAGCCTGTTTTTCAGCGGTGGACTGAAAGAAGTCTGTAGGCTTATCAGGTTCTCTTACATCCCCTGGCACCATGTAATTTGGAATTCTGTTCAGCTTTTTGAGTAAAGCCTATCTTTGACAGAAGAAAAGTAGTCAGAAGAACAGCGGCTGGCTGAGCCTATCTTCTTTCCAAGCCACTGTTCTGCAGAGTCACATTATTATGGAGTTGCATCATCCAGTGGGACTGTTTGCTGTATAACACTGTGCTGCTGCTGTAGAGCTTGAAGAGCTCCTGAGATTCTGCCTGCATACAAGGTTTCAGGCTATTTTGTGAGCTTGAGAGCCTTGTACATCCAGGAAAGCATCTGACCGAGGACGATGGACAGTGGTTACGAGAAGCAAAATTGGTAGCTCAAGGGAATAAAGGTCTGAAAAAATCGATAGTTGGGCAATAGATTTCAGTAAATGAACGTGGCTTGTGAGAAATGGGGAACTTGACATGCTAGCGGTAAAGCCTATAAGGTGAGAAGCATCTTTTGGATTTTTTTTCCCTCTGTCATGTAGAGATGTAGTGATGAGACAGCGTGCTGAGCAGTGAGTGTTGCCCTCCCATTCTTCCTTCAGGCACTATAATTTTAATTCCTTTAATTGTTAATTTTAAGGAAGAGTGGGCCTGGGTTGTAATGGTTGCTTAGTGGGAGAGTGGCTGGCATCTCTTCACTCTGAAGTGCATATCGTATTTTGATATTATGATTCTGGTTGTTGTGTTGTGTAAGTCTTCTAAAAGGGGCTTCCTGTCTTCAATGCACTGCGTATTGTGTTTGGATGCAGCTGTCATATAGATGTCAATGAATGAAGAGCTGAAATGGCTACTCCATTTGGGTTACAATCATGCAGATTTGCGGGTAGCTGCAAGCTGTGTTTAGAAGGCTGTAGGAAAGCAATGTAATCTTGTTTCTCTTCTGGACATTCTCTGTCTCATACTAACTGCAGTGAAGGGCTTTGCTGCAGCACTCACATTTATTCTGCTTGACTTTAAGTATGATCTCTCTTTGGAGCATGTTTGGCATTTCAAGTGCACTGAATAGCTACGTGTGAAGATACCCATTCCTTTCTTCTGATGTTGTTTTGATCTCAAATAAATCCTAAAATCCTGTTTCCTTATCGTTTTGAACCACCACAAACCAATTCCCAGCTTGATTTGGCAGTAATTTCATTCTTCTGTTTCCAGAGACCAATGTTAGGGCTCGACAAACTGACGTGCAGTGTACACACTGTCCCCTCCCATCTCCTCCTATCCCCTCCCTCTCCCTCTTTTTACTTCCCCTCCCTTTTTCCTCTGTCTGACTTCTCCAGGACTGAATGCTGCTGCATCAGAAGCAATTCATGGTCTCCTGCAAAAGTGCACAGTAAGGCCAGTCAGTTGGTAAGGTTTTTTCCTCTCCCTTTCCCATCCCTCCTCCCAAATCATTTATTTCTTCTCAAGCTCTGTATATTCTGATTTTCAGTGGCTAGATTTCATATATCTGAGGATGTATATAAAGAGGAAGAAGTATAGGATTACTTGGAAGCTAGGTGCTTTTTCTCAGGTTCTCTCTCCTGTTCCAAGCCCACCTGCTTTTCAGTTGTTGAAATAAGTGCATGGTAATGCTCAGCTATTAACCTTTCTTCTCTCAGTAGGAGGCTGCTATTTGTATTTCTGACCATAGCTGAAATTGTCTCTGCCCTCCCAGTGTTTGTGTCTCAGGATGTTCAGATCTGAATTTGAGTTGCATGTGTTGAGGAGGATGCATTTCCTTGAAGTATGCGTAGTGTTAATAGTTCCTTAGCTTTGGAAGGGTTGTTCTTTCTCTCCTTTGTTTCGGTTTGGGCTTTTCTGGTGTTTTTGATGCTTTATTTGCTGCTGTTGATGGAATGGTCAATGTGCTGGAGTCTGTTAACTATCTGGACAAGGGTAAAGAGGCTCTTGTCATCCAGAGGAAAGGAGGCAGGCAGCTTGCGCAACTGGAGCAGCAGTCCAGGTGTCTGCCTTGAGAATGACAATGCAAAAACAGACAGACCTGCTACGCCAGAGGAAAGATAAGTAAATTTAATACAGTAGAGATGCAAGAAAGGGCAATCTAATGATATGAGAGTTTTCCTTTCAAAATAATTATACTTTATTTCTGTCTTGGAAAATGCCAATGAATTATACGCTTCTGTTTGTGTGTAACTTCTGTAGTACAGGAACAGATTTTTTTAGGCACTGTGGCTGAAAGAGAAGGAACTTAAATGGTGAATGACTGAGCAACTAGGTCTCCTTTTTTCCTTTCAACAGCTTCAAATCAGTCTGTCTGAAGTCGTCGTCTCTAAATTACTACTTTTACTTCAGCATACACAGCTAAGACTAAAACCTTATAAGCCGTTGCTTTGGAATTGGCACTCTGCAGGTAGTAGAGGTTATGCTGGAGGGCAAGGAAAAGTAATAGGATCATTTCTGCAGGCTGTTCTAGCCAAAACAGTCCTTGAAGGGGATGAAAGTAGTGGCTAAAATATCAGCGCGATTTTATTTGGTTCAGATGAACAATTGATTCTCTTTTCCTCCCCTATTCTTTTAATCGAAAGTTTTAAGTCTGATACAGTTCTGTTTGTGTATTCTGCTCCGTTTTTCCTGTCTCCACCTATCTTGAGTTCCGTGCAGATGAATGCTACAGTGAACGAATGTTTCAGGGGCTTTTAATACTACCATTATTTTTGAACCATTTGTGACCTGAGGTTTGTGAGCTCTTGGTTTTATAATAGCCCGTTTCTCTGAAGGACTAGCACAGTAATGCTGTCACACCTGAAATCAGAAGGGATCTGAAGAGTCATGGCATAGCTGGGCTGAATCCAGAGGTAGAGATGGATGCGTTCTGTAGCTTGAGTCATTGGGTCGGTTGGGGGTGAAGCTGTCCTGACTGATAGCAATCTGTGCCACAGCCATTGCCTGCTTAGCCCTCAGAATGGGTGGTGCTTCTCCAGTCCAAGGGTAAGGCTGCACCTCTCTTACACCTAGAAATCATGACAAGCATACTCTCAGCTCTAGTGAAACTTGTTACTGTGGGAAACTTGCTTATTTCATCAGAGGGAGCTCTCTTGGGATTCCAGGATGTGGGCAAGTTAGTAATTCATTGCCTCCTGTTTTTCAGACACTAGATTATAAGTACAAATGCAGCTGATGGTTTCCTATTACTTATGTTGCTGCTGTGACACTGATGTGTGGGAAAAAATGAGCTTCATCTCGTTTCTCTTTAATAAACTGTGTTACAAGGTAAAGTGAAAACTCCAGCCTGAGGAACTTCTTAGGTATGCTGAGCATTTTGAATTATTTCTGTCATAGTAAATATTGCTGTTCTGGAACATTCCACTTTTTGACAGCATTGTTTCCTGTACTGCAAGGGGTTTTCTTGGGGATTTACATAGAATCTCAGAGTTGCTTGGGTTGGGCAGGACTTGAAAGATCACCCAGTCCCCTGCCATGGGCAGGGCTGCCACCCAACAGCTCAGGCTGCCCAGAGCCCCATCCAGCCTGACCTTGAGTGCCTCCAGGGATGGGGCAGAATAGATTTCATTACCCCCCGCAAGGTGGCACTCCTCTCTGACCCGTATGCATGAAGTTTTGGCCTGTTCAGGACAAAATCAAGATCTGAGGTATATTGCTGGATTCCTTGGCTCTACAGCTCTTCTGGGGTCTTTTCTGTATTTTTGAGGCTTAATTTCAAATGATTTTCCTACTCAAAGCATTCCCTGTGTGAAGAGGGAAGGAAATGGTGTCGTGCTAGTCAAGCTGGGGATAATCTAGAGGATTTGATTTTGTCTTTCTGCTTTCCAGTCCTTAAACACCTCATCTCCTCTCAACTAGTAATTCCTACTCACAGCTTCCACAGCAATTAGAAACAGGCATTTTAGATGCATTTGCTCTTGCGGACTTATAAGGCTGGGCTTTTGAAGCATTCTCTAAGGTGCATTAAGCACTGTTAGATGCATTAATGGGTATCTCTCTTCTTTAACAACACCTCCATTACAGATGTAACACTATTTTTGTAGGGGGAAAAAATGAGTTATTTTTATCCTTGAGACAGTAAGAATTTTAATTTGAACGTCTATTTCCACTGGAAACAGCGTCACATAAATGAGATTTAAATTATTATTCCGGTAAATAAGATTTAAGAACTAAGTTTATCTTCTCCTCAGTGCTGCCGCATGTACTGTGGATCGTCCTCCTTGTGTTCAAGCCAAGAGGGGAACTGTGTGGTTTTCCTTCCCCTTACCATGACTTGTTCCAACTCTTCCCTCAAGTGGCAGTGGTTGGGATTGGGAGTGGTGGCGCAGCGCAGTGCAGTGAAGGACGTCCTTGGGCTTCTGTAGGCATGTGTGACACTGCTCTGTAAGAGTGCTGGAGGAAATGCACTCTGAGTTCACAAGTGTCTCATCCCTCATTTAAAAGAGCAGAACTTGGATTTTTCTGGTCTGGAGCGATAGATGATCCTTTCATTTACAATAGATGAAGCAGATAAAGAAGGACATCATACGTACTTTATTTACCATTAAATCAAAACAGGGTGGCTTATATAAGGCCCAAGGTTATTAAAAATCCTTCCAAATGTTCCATCCTGACCTGAATTAATCTGTTTGTGGGAGCTTTGCTTCTGGGTCACATCTGCAGATGAATCAAGGGAACTGTCCTGTCATTCAGTTTTTATTGGAGTTGCTTTAGAAGAAAAACACAACACACACACACACAAAATTCAAACCCCAACCAAATCAGCAGCAAATCCTGTCTTTATCCTCTTAATTTGCTGAATTAACTCTTAATTCAGCTCAAGAAACATTAATCACCTGTCCTAAAGAATGCCCATTGCTGTTGGACTTCTCAATTAAAACTTCATCAGCTCGTAATGAAATAGTGGAATTATGCACTGACGCTCAAGATGTGGGCTTTCCCCCTGGTTTTCACCATTGAGCAGTCAGTTCCTTCAGGCTAAGAGAGTTCTGTACCTGAGGCACTGGCACGAAAGTGAAATTGTCTGTGACGACTTGCTGCAGAAAGGGCTCACCTGAGCTTTGTAAGGTGGAAGCCTCTGCCTTTACTTCCACTTCTTGGGTTTTCTCTTTCGTTGCCCTTACGTTACAATGCTACTTGCTTCTTCCTTAGTGACAGAGCTGTTTCGGTTTAATGGTGTGCAGTGCATTTAGAAAAAAAAGTAATGGGTTTCATAGTGAAGCACAACTTTTGAGAGGGTACCAAAGCATTGAGTTTCAGTCACTGCTGGTAGAAGAGCACTTGTTTTGGATTTGTTGGTGTATGTGAGGTTTATGACCACTTCATAAATGTAATGCTTTATTACTTTATATATCCTTCTGAATCAAGAATTTGTGCCCGTCTTTTAACTACGTAGGGAAGGAACTCATCACTTTTAACCTTCCTTCTGAAGATTGATGTGTATCATTTCTTTGTAGAGTTTCTGAGCTTGTTACCGATCCAGGTGATCTGCACAGCTACCCAAGCAATTTAAAGGAATTGAGGAAGATAAGTTCCTTTAGCATCCTGCCAAATTCTTCTTTTAGTGCATAATTATCTTCCAAAAGTCAATGGGCCGAGGAGATGAGATTCAGATCCTACCCCTGCCAAGATACATTGTGAAATCTTTATGTTCCCAGTGCAGGATATAGTACAGGATGGCACTGTTGTACTGAAGGGTCCAGAAATGAGACCACTGAATATGGTAAAATGGCAATGGGGGATGAATAAAGAAACCTCACTCCTATGCTCACTCTGAGGTATGCTGTGACCCCTTTTCACAAGGTTTATTGATGTGATGGTAGTTCATGCCATGAGAGATTGAAAAGTTACTGCCCATGAGCTTCCCAGATCTCTCAAGTCCCACTTTAGTGCTTTAGCCAGAGGTTCGTTCCTGCTTCATTTGCTCTTGCTTCAGTTAGTGCAAGTGATGAACAGTGTTTGCCCTTTTCCTCCTGTGCCTGCATGCTCTGTTTAGTTCTGTTTTGTTCTGTTGGTGTGGAGATCCTTCCCCGTTCCAGAGGCTCTGTGCAGGCTCACGCTTCTCAGGGAAAGAGCGCTTTGTTTCTGGCCTCGCTGTTATCAGCTCTGCTGATATGCCCACTGAAGGTTAGAAACCATTCACTTGTAGGCACTGAATTCCTCACATGCTAGGAACTAAGTGATGACTGGGAGTTACGAAGGCTGAAATGCATTTTCCTTCTACTCTGGAAGGAGGGCATTGGGATAGACAGAGCGTTTTCTGGCATCAGTGTGAGCAAGAGCAGCTGCTGGCCTCCATCTGCCCTCAGTCGCACACTGGAGTGTCTTGGCAGACCTAACTGGAAACTGATCGGGGTTAAAAACAACTCACCAAGATAAACAGTGTGCTTATTTTTAATTTGGATTTGTTCTTCATACAGATCACTGCTTGGATCCACACAAAAGCTGTGGGATAACCAAGGAGGTGTCTCAGTGCCATAGGTAAAGGATGAGAAGAACCAAAACCCAAATTCACAGGTGGTGGAAAGGGTTTAAAAAAGAGGAGGGCGGCTGCATGGAGTGCTTTAGGAGAACTATTGGTTGTGGAGTGGAGAAGGGAGAAGGAAAAGAAATGGATTTAATTTTTTTCCAGTGCTTCATGTTACAGTGGGACTATACGGGAAACCTTGATAATTGTGAGAAGAATTTGTACAGGCAGGGCTGCGGTACTGTAGGAACTGGCAAAACGTTCACACTGGTTTTGTTAGGAACAAGGGGGTAATCAAATCTTTGCTTCTGGTTTCACAGACACTTACTGTGTGGCATAGCAAACTGAGGTTCCCCTCAGCCCCTACTTACTGATTACTCTTCCTGTTATCACACCCATCTTAGTTTCTTCTGCACGTATTTTTCCGCTTGTAATTTTCACCTTGGGACAAATCTCTTCTGTGGTACAAACTCAGCAGCCCACCCGTGGCTAGTGGCTCTGTTCTGTGGGTGTCCCAGTTGCACTGGCTGGGTTTTGTAGTCTCTTCCAAAATGTAAGTTAGATGAATCCTGCTCCTGCTGAGGCCCTCTCATTTTGCTCTTGGCTTTGTTAGATTTCCAGGCATCTCTTCCTTCCCATACAGGGCACAGAATGCTTGAAGCCATTGCTCACATGTTGTGTCCTTTTCATTCATAGGGGACGGTCTTTAGTTTGGAGTCTGAAGAGGAAGAGTACCCTGGCCTCATCGCAGAGGACAGTAATGATATCTACATCCTGACCAGTGACAACTCAGGCCAAGTGAGCCCCCCGGAGTCCCCAACGGTGACCACGTCGTGGCAGTCGGAGAGCCTGCCTGTCTCCCTGTCAGCAAGCCAGAGCTGGCACACAGAGAGCCTGCCCGTCTCCCTGGGGCCGGAGTCCTGGCAGCAAGTGGCCATGGATCCTGAAGAAGTCAAGAGCCTGGATAGCAACGGCGGGGCTGAAGAAAGGAGCGAGAACAACTCTTCCAACTCCGACATCGTTCACGTGGAGAAGGAAGAGATACCGGAGGGGATTGAGGAAGCAGTGGTGTCAGCAGTCGCTGCAGAGACCGTGCAGGCAGCGTTTCCAGAAACCCCAGCTTCGTTACAGGAAGCAAAACCTCAAGCTGAAATTGTTGCCGTAGAAAAAGCACATCCCTCTGCACGTCGTACGAAACAGGAGGAGAAGGGAAAAGCGGCCGAAGAGCTTGTTGAACCTGAAATCCCTGTGTTAAGTAAACCTGTCCCAAAGATAACCCCAACGGAAGAAAGGGCTGCACCAGAACCTGAGAAAATACTGCTTCCAGGGGAAAAAAAAGTGGGGAAAGAGGGCCCTTTGGAAGAAATAGAAGAGAAATCCTCCGCTGCAGAGGAGAAGCCTATCTTATTGCCAGAAGGGAAATCGATATTGCTGTATGGTGGGGCTGCTGCAGTGGCCATATTGGCTGTGGCAGTCGGAGTAGCGCTGGCGCTTAGGAAAAAGTAAAAGAGCTCTCTTGAGGAGGTGGTGGGAGAGAGAGAAGCGAGCGCGATCCAATTGTTGTAGTTGTGTTACCTAAAGGTTACGCTGCCTGCTGTGTAATTGGACATTTGAGTAATGGTGACGGGGTGAGGTCGTTCAGTAAGCCTCCAGCTATGGACAATCACGTTTTTAGTAGAATTGGGGCGGGGACTGGTTTTTCCTGATTAAAGTACAGGGGTATTTTTAAAAACAAGACAAATAATAATAAATTCTGCAAATGTAAGAACTGAAGTGCAGGTGCTGAAGAAAGGGGTGCTCGTACTCGAGGAACTGGAACAGAGAATCCCTGGGGAAGGGTAGAGCCAGCTGCTGCCAACCCCTGGAGTTTTTGGCTTCTCCGAGCGACTGCTGCTGCAGCTGTGCTGTCACTTCCCTGTGCTTCCCGAGCCCTTCCTAGCCCAAGTCCTGCAGCGAGAGGCTGGTCTCCTTCTGGCTCAGCTTCCTCTCAGGTACTGCACTGCTCCTTGTAACCTTGCAGGTTCCTCTTCAACCCCAGCGGGAGAGTGCTTATCCTTACCTCTTTGCTCCCACCCGTTCTGGCCCTTAACAGTCTCTGAAGCCCCCATACAGATGCTGCCTCTCTGTTGTAGCGGTACTCGCTCTGAGCACCCCGTGTTCTGCAGGGTGAGGTGCACACAGCGCCTGCGGCTGTCGGGCAGGGTGGGAGGGCTGCTGTGCTTGGCTGGTGTGGGAATCCATTTGCTGTGCTCCTGCCCGCCTCACTGCCACCCTTCAGATAGCGGAGACGCACAGCTTATGCTGGACATGGTGCCATTCGGTAAGCGCTTGGATACCAGAGTGTATTCAGCAAATGTGGCAAAACTGTGTGCAAGGAAGGCCGATGCCTCCTGTTTGATTCGCAGGTTCAACGCTCTTTTGTCCTGTATCATGCTGCAGTCTGTGTCGTCTTTCACAGGTTAAGCGCAGGGGGAATGTAGTCCTGCTGTGGTCTTGGCCGCGACAGAATCCCACGTATATAAAGCAGTGGATTCTGGTCACTAAGCAAAACAGCATTAAACACCTTTTCCTATTTGCCCGTTCCCGAGCCAACCCAGAGTGTTGTGCAGTGCAATTTCTTTTGCGACTCTGAATGTGTAACAGTTAGTGATGTTTGCAGGTTCACAAATGATCAGGATGTAGCTTTGGAAAAAGCAAACCCCTCTTCCTGCAGACACAACGCTTCAGGAGCGTGCAAGGAGAAGCCTTGAAGGCACAGCTGTACCAACAGGCCTGCCAGAGCTGGTTGCAGGCAGTTCCTTTGGGAGCATCTTTGTGTCCCCCCTGCTCTGTATGGCAGCTCTGTGGGTAAGGTTGCAGATTGGACAGTAGTACTGATGCATCTCTGAGGGCTGATGGTGGCACTGTGGCTTAGAGCAGGTGGAGATAGGGGGAAGGGGACTCAGGATAGTGTTAAAATCAAAACATGAGCTTACAGTAAGCTTACTCTTCATAAAGCACAAAGACAAGGTACTTTATCTCTAAACAACCTTATCTAGAGTATTCCCTGCAATGAGCCTGTTTCTTAAGGGATCCAATAATCCAGAGGTTTTTAGCACATTCTCTGTTTCAGCTTCTTGTTCCCATCCCTCTCGCACTCAATGCTGGTAAGTCAGTAAGAAGCTGGCAGCGTCTGGGAATTCTCTGCGTAAGGTTTGTTTGAGAATGGATTTTGTAGGAAACGTCTCAGGTTTGGATTTGTGTGACTTTGAATGGTGAAAGGAAGGGCTGTGCCTTGTGTAGCCCTGCTGGGAGGGGAGCCCCAGCTCAGGAGCTGTGGATCAGTGGTGTGTGGATCAGAGATGGCTCTTCTGTGTGTAAGAGGGAGTAAGCTGGCCTTAAGAGTTAAAACAAAAAGCAACAAGAACCAAAACATGTACTGTGTTGCAAAATGGAATTGACTTTGTATGCTCCTTTTGACATGTAAGAATGTGTACAGTTTTGCTTCATTTCACATCTGACAGCGTCCACGGACGAGTGATGTGATACGTGAGGGCAGCTGCTTGTTGGGGGTTCCCCTCTACTGCTGCTTTGCTGATGGCTGTTGTGTCCCTGCTGTTCCCTGTGGCCATGGGGCTGCTTTAACCCCAGCTGCATCCTCTCCTGTCTGAAGGCAAGGTGTTGACATGGGGGAAGATGCCCCCATCTGCAGCCACTCAGCAGGTTGTGCATTAGTCCCTGGACCTGCTCTGAAGCAGAGATAGATGCTTCTGGCATGCTGGGATGGCATGCACGTGGCATGCACGTAAGGGCGTGAAGTCATTCCCTGGCTCTTCTCTTGAGGTGGTTATGTTGCTAGTAGTGCAGGAGGTGGGTGCAGGGCAGATGACAGTATGTTTACCAGGGAAACATCCCTTATTGACACATAGGGCTCAGTGGGGCATTAAGTAAGAAGTGTCTTCTTTCCTATATAGCAGCAGCAGTAAGGAAAACAAATGCTTTGGGGATTTTTTTTTTAAAGCATTTTCACGGTGGGGTGAAAGACCCAACTATGGGGTATTGTGCAGCATGTAGAGGAGAGCCCGCTGCATTTTGGTTGCTTGGCTCCTTCTTTACATACTTCCCATCTTTAGGGCCGTAGAGAAATATCTGACCATTCAAAAATAACATCTACCTTCTTCCTCCCCCATCCCTCTAGCAGTGTGTGTAGACAGGAAGGCTGTTGTGTATTCCTTTTCCCTCTAGGAACACTCCATTAGCTGGAAAGGTCGCTTACAGACTTGAATTCTGAGCCTGCAGTTCTTGGTCAGCACTGGAGCAGGCCCTGGGGGAGTCACCAGAAGGTTGTGTAGCCTTAGTAACGTGTTCGAATTGAGCTGGGTGCTGGGCTCCTTGCCCCATTGCAGGAGTGAATTAGGGAGTGGAGGAGCTTTCTCCCATCTTGGAGCACTCTGAAGCAGTCCTTAACAGGCGGTCTGAGTACCCTGAACTGGGTGAGGCAACCTCTGTTTAGTGGATCTCTTGCAGCTGGCGGAGGAGAGGCGGTGGGCTATCTATCTACTTAAAAAAAAAAGCTTCTAGAATTGCTCTCACTTGTGTTACTTACTCCCTTCCCAAAAGTGCCTCAATACGTCCTTGAGTGGCCTGTACCTTAACAAAGGATCTACCTTAGACCCATTTGTTCTTCACCTTATCCTTGTCTGCAGCACATCCTCAAGCTGAGATGATAAAACAAAGGGCTGGACCTGCAAAGCATGTGAAACGCTGCACTCTGCGTGCCTCTGTGCACGGCTGAGACCTGTTGGAAGCCACAGGTAGCATAAATAAGGAGCTGTCAGGAAAACTGCTTTCGAGATGAGCTGAAGTGCAGTGAGATGCAGTGGAAGCGTGGTCTTTTCCATTCTGCTTCAGAGTTTGGACAGCAGCAGCTTAACTTGTTCAGGATGCTGTGGTGCTGGCAGCTGGCTCTTTCCTAACCTGCCTGTTGTCCTGGCTGGGGCTGTGCTCTGGGGGTGCAAGCTGTAGCGCTGAGTGCTTTGCACAGAGCAAGGTCTGTTGCCAGAATCCCGTTTCCTTATGCAGTGTAGCTCTGAGCACAGCTAGGCTGACGATTTGGACCGTATTCTTAAACTAATCGATGCTTTCTAATGGTCACAACTGGAAAAGTGTTAAAGTTAGGTTGGAAAGTTTACCCTTTCATTGTAATGATGTAGTAAACAAAATAATTGAGGTCATAAAGCCTTCCTTCCATTGAACCCACAGGGGTATGGCAGTCCTAGCAAAGCCCTGCTAAGGCAGGTGTTAATTAATCAGGCAGAAACCAACATGCTTCTGGCTGCACGGTCGTTCCTTCACCAAACCAGAACAAGCTCACGCTTTAAGATTTGTCTCTAAGAATGTAAGTCAGTGTCACGGGTTAACCTAGATTGTTTAGCTGTGAATGTCTGGGAAGAGGGGAGCAGTGAGCACCCACCCCATCCACCATGGGTGCATATAGCCCAGGTCTTCCATTGAATGTCTCATTTTAGGCACAAAATATACTGACGGCTGGCTGGTCCTGTATGTTTTCTATTCCAGTAGGTCACAGGAGAATGTGTTTCCCAGTGAAGCACGGAGCAGTGAGGCGCTTTACTGCCTGTACCTAATGAAGGCAGAAGCTGTGCATGTTTGGCTCAGTCTGCTTAACTTCAGTACTAGGAGGCTACAAGAGCAGCAGCGCTTTGACTGTGTGCATCTGTGCTGTGCTTCAAAGTGCAAGCTATGTATTGTCATAAAAAAAAAACCCAACAAACAAACAGGGTGGGAGGGGGTCACATGTAATCCACCAGCAGTCACTCTGGTCCCCCGAGCTCAGGCCCCTATGGAGCAGGACGTACAGTGCTTGCTTTATGCAAAGGCTCTGCGGCTGCTTGTGGTCATGGCTGGAGAACAAGAGCTGCAGCAGCTTGGAAGGGGGCAGCTGCAGCATTACCAATACATCCAGGGGAACCAGAACACATCGCTCAGCTTCACCTACTGTGTTAAATGACTTGGTCACTTTTTTTCTACTTTGAGCTGACCCTCTTTCAGTCTCTTAGGTAGGCTGACTTGCTTCCTCCTGGGTAGAAGTCTCATGGTTTGCTGTAGGAGAGAGGGAGCTGCAGTTAGCTTCCAGTGGAAGCTGCTTTTGATCTCCCTGCAGTATCTGCAGGGGAGATAAGGAACACTATAGAGTTGGACAGAACAAGCTGCAGAGGATGCATCTTATTGCTATACCTTTAGGGGGTCTCTCCCCATTTTTATCTTGCATTATAAGCTTTTATTCAAGTGTAAAGCTAAAACCCACTTGAGTTAAGTAGCAAAGACTAATGGGATGGACTCCACATGCATGACCAGGGAGGTCCTCCATCAGGCTTCCGCTGGCAGGCAGCAGGGAGTGCAGGTCCTGTTCCTGAGAGACCAGCCTGGGGGAAGAGACCCAGCCTGGGCTGAGGGCAGCCCCTGCCTGCCCCAGGAACCGGTCATGCTATTCCTTTTAATATGCAAGTGCAGCTCTCTTGGGGAAAGCTATCTAAAGCTTCTTGTGCCATTTGGTTCATACAAGCGTTTCCATCTTTAAAAGAAAGTTCTTTCCAGCTTCATTGTTCTTGAACCAGTTGAAGTGAAGGGGTATGTACATTTTTCCCTCTGCCACTGGGACACTGCTGTAAGGCCATGCCCCCAGGTTGCACTTTAATAAATGGTACAGTTTTCAAAAACACTGAGGTTGTCTTTTCATTTGTTTTTCCTCTCCTGTTCAAGTGCAACCAGCAAAGGTGTGTCTCTGCAGGGTGCAAGGCTAACAGCAAACAGCTCTGTCACTGCGAGCAGCAGCATAGCAAGAACATTGTGAGGACCTGCACAAAAGCCCTACTATTTCTTTGTAAGTTGCTCAAATATGCACGTGTATGTCATGTTGTTATATCCATTTTTATTATAAAACAAACACCAAACACTAATAAAAGGACATTATTTACATGATTTCTTCAGAGGCAGCTGGATCACAAGTAGAGCCTCAGCCACCATTATGTGGTGGTGCATATATCAAACAACCTGAGTCCAAGTCTGTTCACTGAACCTGAGATGTGAATACAACGTGCTACTGACCAAGACACCAGGTATTCCTCCTCACTCAAGGCTGGCATCTTCTTTCACTCCAGCAAACTGCTCTGAAGCCAATGACCACCTTCCCTCAAGCATATCTGGATACTAACCCCCACCCAGAAAATCCACCCTTGCACCTTGCCCAGCTGCAGCACAGAAACCTGCAGGATGCAGCAGTTGGTTAGAAATACTGACAAGGTGGGCTCAGCACCCAGTGCACTTCCCCTGGAGGCGTGAGCCAGGGGCTGTACCTGCATTATATCTGCTACCAATAACGAGAGGGAAGCAAAAACAAAGGAAAAGAAAAAACACCAACTTTGTAAAAATGGAGAAGAGTAAGCACTATATCTTACAGGTGCTGGCAGACCAGTCATGCAGCTCTCACTACCATCGCTACTGTGCTAGTCTACAAAAGCCCACCTACAAGCTCTGCCTTCCCTTTCACAGCTGTGTCTCAAAAGTTACGAGCAGAAGTAGTATCTGAGCAGATCAAGAAATTCAAAAGTCTTCAGGAAGCCAGCGGCTGGAGATCTTTCACTCTTGCAGCTAGGAGGAAAGAAACAGAACCAGCATTAACCACAACAGCATCTTCTTGCAGCCACCAGCCCTCTGGCTGCCCACCCAGCCCATGGACTTGGGCAGCTGCCAGGGAGGCAAAGCAGCAGCAGCCTGTGCACCCACAAGGGCCTCTGCACTCTACACATAACCATGCCTCAATGCTGCCACCTGCTGTGCATCTGTTAGCCCTCTGCCCTGCATTCTGTGATAGGACTGGCTTTGGAGGGGGGGGTGGGGGGTTCCAGGAAAGTGAGCAGAAGCTGGTCGCTGCCCTCAGCCTCTCTCCCTCCCTTTGCACATTCGCCTTCGGGGCTTGCAGGTACCAGCAGCTCTTCCCTGCTCAGCCCCCAGAGCCCCAAGCATTACAGGAAAACCAGCAGGCATCTGGCTGTGCCCTCAGGGAGTAACCAGGGCCAGCAAAGAGACCCGCGCTGTGACTTGTGCTGAGCTGCAGAGCTGTTGGATAGCACACACCATTCTGACAACGTAGTTGTGGAGGTGCTGGTTGATGTAGTTCACAGTGGTGCTGAAGACACGCTGTAGAAGGGAAGGCACTTGATTTGCCACTTTCTTAGTTAAGAGCATTGCTAGCACCAACATGGCCTTCTCTTGCTCCAGATCTGATGGGATGGCTCTGGCAAGTCCTTCCACTGCCTGTGACAGGTACCGTGTTATCTCCTGCATAGAGGGAAGAGAGGATGTCAGTGCAGCAGCTGCACACTTGTACAGACACATCATAAGCTGCCAAGCTCCTTCCCAGGCTGTTACACACACAGGTGGCAGCAAGAATGATTGATGGTCTCAAAGCTCAGCTGCTTACCCCAAAAACCCAAAGAAACAACACACAGCATTGGAAAATTTAGTTCAGTTATCTCTTGGAGATACCAAAAGGCTCTAGGGAAGCAAACTGTGGCTGCTGATCCAGATGTGGGTATATCCCTTGCAGAGCAGTGAGGCACATTAGATGTTCGACCAGGGATGCTACGCCTTATCCCATCATAAGCTGAGAAAGAACCTGCACTGAAGCAGCAGAGGTGCCACCCAGAGAGGCCTTTTCAGCAGGTAACCCATCCAAGCACTAACCACTGCTAGTCCCAACACTGACAGCCTGTGAGACAGAGGATTAAGGAAGCACTGGGTCTCACTGTTTGCTGAGTCTCAGTGTTCAGCAATAAACACAAGCCAGACTTGTGCCAAGTTTGTCCACCTGCCCAGCAGCAGATATTCAGGACCCAGCGTCAGAGTTCAAAGATCTTAAAAACCAAATTACCTCTGGAAGTCAGCCCTGCTCCAACAACCTCTCCTTCCCCGCCTACAGAAAGGGGACACAGCCCAACCAACTCACTTTGCAGGGCTGCCGCAGCATACAGGCTCACCATATCATCTCCTCTAGCAGAGCGTCACATCAAATATTACCATTTCTGATTAATTTTAGAAGCGCAGTAATCAAGGCATCAAACTAGCAAAGGTGTTGCAACCTTACTGCTACAGCCACAGCAGGAAGGACTCAACATTTTAAAAGGGGAGCTACTCATCAGGTTACTTTTCACTCACCTCTCTCGGCAGATTCTCATTCCGAAAATGCTGCACTAAGTCATTCACCACTTTTGCTCTGATTTGTTTATCCAGCTGGTCTCCGATCTCAGCGAGCTGAGCAGCAATGGTCCGGACAACTTCTTCATTCACCTCAGGGTCAAGCACTGCCAACACACACAGCAGGATTTGGTTTGCAGGCTGCAGTCACACAGGTATGGCATTTTGCCCATCTCCATTGCCAATCTCCCTGTACCCCCCATCCTCTGCCAGTATCTGTGCCATGAGCACCATGTAAAACATAACCATCTCCTTTTGGCAAAGCTTCCCGTTGTCACTTTGGGCCATGAAATCAATGCATTTTGTACAATGAGGTAATATTTACTATAGCAGTTACTCCTTACACTGCTTCACTACATCTACATGCCAGCTGGCACATCGTGGGCAAGGTGCAATACCCAATGCTGCTTAGGACTAGTGATGCACAAACAGTACAAGGAACTATTTAAGAAACTGCCTCTGCCACATCAGTACAGCACAAGGGAATTAACTCAGTACCAGAAAAAGAGCTGCTCCTAAGTCCTAGCCCAAGAAGTGCTGAAACAAAACTCCTTGAGGAGCAATGGGAAGCTTATCAGAACCACTTAAGATCACGTTACTTAAGGACAGAAATGATTAGTACCAGCTTTGTAGCCCTTGTCTCACATGCTACAGACTGTGCGGCAGGACAGGTGCTCAGCCACCAAGAGGGAGCTGCACTGCCAAGCATTAGCTGTCCTACCCAAAGCAATAAAACCCCAACCAAGTCAACCACTAGCCGTGAAGTTTCTCAGCAGAGAAAATATTGCCAACCATCTATCACAAGATAGTGATAGATGAGAGAAGGGAGTTGAAACAAAGCCCAGAATGCACGTGGGAAAGAGAACTCACCTAGCTCACCATTCTGCAAGTGGCCACTTCGATTCCCATCGGTCTGAAGTTCCCCATCACTGTCGTAACACTGAACCTCTTTAGCAGAACGCAGGATGCTCTGCTTCTGTAGGAGTGGCAGCTGCTCTCTGAACTCACAGCCAGAGGACTTCACATCCAGAAAAGCAAAGAGCAGCATGCGTTCCACACGGTCAGATCCATCACTGTAGATATCCTACATGGAAGAAGAATCGCTGTTAAGCCCACGTCCTGCTATGTAGGTTTGTACAGATGCTGTTTTTCTTACAGTGAACGCCTTTTCCTGGTCTCCTTTGGGTACACTGTGTAATAATGCCCAGTTTGTGAGCCCAGAGCAAATGCAAGCTAGCTCCTAGATGCATACACACAGCTGTGCTGGTTAACACTGGCTGGCTCTGATCTTACAAACCAACAGGTGAGGTGTCAGCTCAGCTCTTGAGTGGCAAGGATAAAATCCCTGATCAGGACTCCTGAAACAAAGAAGAACACTCTGCACAAGTGACCCACTTCTCTATTCGCACATCTGTTTCAAAGGTTTTCTCCCCTGTATCTGGGAATTGGGCACTCTGCTTCCTGCACAGAACTAAGCCAACGGTTCCCCATTTAACTTTAATCAGAGCACAGCAGTAACAAGGTGGGGAGCAGAGATAACAGCTGCATAAGCCTGCAAAAAAAACTGAAGTCTGCATTCCTTTTCCCTCTTGAATGGGATCTAGACAAGCTCCATAACAAACATTCAGATCACTGCACGGTCAGGCAGCTGCTCATAAGAACAGCAAGACAGCAGACCACTGGTGTCTCATATTTATTTACCTGCAGTAAGCAGGCACAAGCTGTCCTCCGGCAGGGCAGCACAGTCAACCCAGGTGGGTTAGGCTGAGGGAATCTAGCAAGTGGGCTGTGATGGAAGCAAGAAGTCCTATGAGAACACAGGGCCTCAACCAACCAAGGCTCCTGCAGAAAAGCATTAGACTTGTCCAGTAATCCCAATGAAGCAGCTGATGGAGCAGGATGTATAAGTACAGAAGTGAAGTGACAAAAAAAACCAACAATCCTTACTCTCGTACCCAGACTATCTGCTCATGCAATAAGGAGGTGCTGAGGCTTGAACAGAACCACCGAAAGGAATCAAGGTTAAAAGAAAATTGCTTTGCCTTGCCAATTGCATAGGGGAACGGGTCATCAAACAGGATGAGCCTAAGAATTGAAACAGTATACCCCTGGGTAAGAGGAACCTTCTAAGGCCACTCTATGTCTACCTAACTAACAGTACAGTCACAGAGTGCTATGATGGCCTATGCAACAGTAGAAAAGTTGTGACAAATAAGGGGCTAAACATTTGCAGGGGAGACCAGGCAGAGGAGGGGCAGAACAAGGGCAACGAGCCTGGAAGCAAAAACAAGCAGGAAATAAGGTATGATCAAAGATAAAGCACACCTTCCACGAGTGGAGTAAGAGTGCCTACAGACAATAGTGAAGCACCCTGGGGCACCACACTGATCAACCCATCTGACTTACTATGTTTCTTTCCTGAAGACTCATTGTGGGAAAGCACAACAAAGAGGGTCAGAACTGTGCCTTACAACCACACAATGCTAGAGGGTGACAGATGTTACATATCTGTGGGGTTTGCAACACGCGTATGATAAAATAGTAGCTCTGAAATCACATTTATTACAGTGTTTTGTGCAACATTAATTTGATCACAGTGATGGGTCAAGTAGATAATTTGATTTATTAGTTTCAGTGGTTTGCTACTTAATAAACATCATTGCCTCTTAAATCAGTTGCATCTCACGCCTGCGGTCTAATGGGAGAGTCTCACACTGAGATAACAAGGAAGCAGCTTGCAAAATAAATGGTTCCATCCACCTTCTGTCTGTATTCATGATGGAGGGGTGCAGCATCAGAGACTCCAGCAGGAACTCTGAGGAAGATGAGAAGGGCACAAGCCAGTACGTTTTGAGACTCAGCCCCTTCCAGGTACTTCTGAACAAGCACATAAGTGAAGTGACTTCATTTGAAACTAACCTGTTCCATGACAGATTCAGAGACAGAACAGCTCGTCACCGTCTGCTTCTGCAAGAAGTCCTTGCCCTGCAAGAGTAAGAAAATGGTAAAAGGAAACAATAAACCCCAGCATGTACATACCTTCAAGCAGCACCCACAAGTACTGTAGAAATTGACCTTTCCATGGATACATACATTTCTGGAGAGAACTGCCCACAGACAAGGCTGGGAGAATAGCAGCTGATCTGGCAGGAAGGGCCTTAAATCAGGTGAACCAGGTAGGAGCCTTTTCCATGCCAGGCAATAACCTGGCTGTGGTGCAGTACATGTTGACCCAAATTAGGGCACAAGCACCCCAAAGCTCACCCACCCAGATCACCAGCTACCTGGACTCATGATGACACACTACATTTTAGAGCAGTAACCCTCCACAACTGTGTTTTAAGCAATTAGGTGTGCAGGTGGGAAAAGAGGGTGGAAGTGAAAGCAGAAGTGCATTCAAACTCTGAAGGAAGCCACGGTAACAGCTTCAAGAGACCAGGAATTTCCCAGCTCTTCAAAGACTCCTAGAAGCCCCCAGTGCCAAAACACAACCTGAAATACATCTAAAAAAGCACAAGAGCCCGGAAGCAGCCTTTCAACCATGAAGTCTTTTTCATGTAGTCATTACGCTAAGCTTCTGGCTTCCTAAAACTAATTTAATTTCTGCTGCTTTGCATTGCACTATTTCTGTGCTCAGTTCAGATCCCACCTGCTGCCACTCACCCCTACCCCAAGGCGCATTGCTGGCTGATTAGTGACAGTCAGTGGGGACCTGGGACCTGACAGGAGCTCTGGAACAACACAGGGCTACCTTTCTCCTGGCCTTTGTCTTTGCTGGAGAATAGATATTTATTAAGGTTGGAGAACTTAATGTTACACTTCCACTTCCCTCTTGGTCCCAGGGATGCTTTGTCAAGTCAGTGGCAGGACTGTGGCTCTGCATAGTAACTCACGAGCCATCCCAGAAGCAGCTACATCACCGTCTTCCCATAGCACAGATGCAGGTGTTCTGCAGCACTGACGGAGGTGTGATGTAACACAAGCCACTACAGCTGCACGCAAGCAACTGTCCAGATGTACAAGTGAAACCAGCTGAGCAGCTTTCCTCCTCTTACGGACCTTTACAAGAAGTGGACCACTGGCACCCAAGCCCAGGCACACTGTTAGAGGGTGACTGCCTTGTTCCTTCCAGAGGGGAATTCCAGAATGCTGTTGCAAGGTCAGCTGAGCAGTCAGGGGATAAGCTGCCAAGAAAGAACACCAGCCCGTGCACAGACAAATGGAATCTTTCTTTCACATCAATGCCATCTGAAGCTTAATTCATTACGGCATGTGAATCCTGGCTGCCCTTTCTACCCTCCTTAAGATGAGTGCAACCTTGCTTTTTTCCCTCCCCTCCATCACTAGGGACTTCACCTGACCACCATGACTTGTCACATATTGAGTGACCTGGTGACCGCATCAGCCAATTCCTTCAGGGCTCTGGGATGCATCTCACCAGGACCCATAGACTTATGGATGCTCAAGTTCCTCAGAGCAGTCACTAGTGAAGACTGAGGCAAAGAAATCAAATACTTCAGCTATCTCCTTGTCTACCATCAGCAGCCTGCCTGTATCGCTCACTAGCTCTGCAGGCAGCCATAGAAAAGCAGGTCCCAGAATCCCTATAGCAACAATGCTAACCTAACCCAGCTTTCATCCCATCTTCACACCCCCAAGACAGCTCAAGAAAGAACCCATGCCATGGATAACACCCCTGGCTTGCCACCACTTTCCCTTCAGATCTTTCACCTCTCCTCACAGCTCAGACAGCAGTGACTATTCTTAGCCCTATCAGACACTGTCTGCTTATGAAAGCAGACTTTTCAGCAGCAGAGCCGCATGCCTGTAGGTCTGCTTCCCTTAACAGCTTGTCTAGATTCCAAGACACATCCTGTACAAACACCTGGACAGACGCTATCAAAGGACTTACTGTGAGCTGTCAAGATATTTATCTTTGTTTCAGTTTTGGGTTAGGAGTGAATTCAAGTCTTCAAAGCAGAATAATCCATCAGTCATTGAGAAGGAGAGCACTTAGAGCCAGCGCATTCATTTCTCTATCTGACAACTGAAAGATAAGAACCTCAGAGTGCTGAAAATGAATGACATCATCATTGGAGTCAACACTACTTGTCTCACAGGGAAACATTTCATTGCTGAGCTGCAAAGCTCAATACAGAAGCATTTCACAGACAGGGAAACCAAAGCACCTGGAGTTCACACAACTTGCTCTGCCACCTGACAGGTTAGAAACCCCCACTTCAAACCATAACCGCTGTATTTCACTGTGTTCCCAAAAGCATGCCGCAGGCAAACTGCTTTACATGATGAATCAGCAGTACTGCCAAGTCATAAGAAAACCATAGCACGGACCTATTAAGTTCCTTATTTGAGGACTTGCAAACAGTGCCTGACTACCAGCCTTAACACCTCCAGCAGACAGAGCAAGCAGAATCCACATCAAACAGCACAAAGTCTCAAAGAAATCCCATCACCTCGCCACACAATTCCTAGCCCAACAACCCAAAAGGAACCACGGAGCCCAGCTGACAGCTCCTCCCCACACACTTCTCTAACAGTGGAAGAAGCCTGACTGCTCACGTGGCAGCTGCACACACTGTAAACCCCATGTCCCAGACACTTGTGATTTATTTGCTAGACACTTCAGTAAGATCCCCTGCCTGTCAATACCTGAGAAGGCTGCTCACACTCACCCATCCCTCTGGCTCTCAAGCAGGGGCACTCATTGCTCGAGGCTGTCAGCTTTTGTTTCTCTTGCTCTCAGCTTCAGATTGCTTCCTCCTTCAAGCTCTGTGAATAATGCCACCTCCAAGCACTCCAGCATGGAACAAAACCACACTTTGCTCATAACATCGCTGAGGGAAAAATACTCTGAAAGGTGCCAAAATCTTCCTGCTTCTAACAGCTTCCCTGCTTTATTTCCCAGTGTTCAGTGGCACTAAAAGTGGCCCGGGTTCGAATCCCCTGTGGCACAAGTGGCACTACACATAGACCTGATGCCAACAAATGCTCATCTGCCAACCTCCTTTGCTAGACCAGTTTCATATTCACTTCCTTAGTGCAGAGGAAGCATCACAGCCTGAACAGTTTAAGTATGCACTGTGAACTTGAACTCAGTAACCCCTAATGATTTGTTTGATGGGAATCATCTTACCCCCTTTTCGAAAGCAAAACGGGACCAGAGACTTCCAAAGACATTTTGGAACGGCCTTTTCATTTAAGACATATTTAATCTCCCCAGGATCTGCTGCTGTTTCACCTTATTACTAATTCTGTGCATTTGGATGGAGACTCCGCTGTGAATCACAACAACCCTCCAGTTACCAGATGCAATACTTGGATTTCTTAGGAAGAAGCACCACCCAGCTTTCTCAACAGCCTTCATTGTCGTTTGGCTTAAAATACTCTCATCCAGTTCATAGGTGGCACATCAATGGCAAGGAAGGAAAACAGGTCCTCCTTAAAGAGGAAAAAAAAGCATGAGCTTGCAACCGCTGTGGTTTCTGTATCAGATCGGGCTGGAGGCAGCAGACAACACTTGCTAGCAAGCCTTAGAAGCCAGCCTACAGATGCAGCTGGGCTGAAGATCGGTGAGCAGGAAGCCTGCAGATGGAACTGCCACAGAGCTCAACGCCAGGGCTTGGATTGAGTCAGCTAGAGCAGGATCCAAAAGGAATCGGTACAGCCACATCTCACAGAAGGTGCAAGATTTAATCTTTACTACAGTGCACACGTTCATTCTGAACTGGGATTACGTATGGGCAAACCACTTGTAAAGCCAGAGACATAAGAGTTTTCATCCAGTTTTAGAGGATGTTTCTCCTGGGGCACAAGCTTGCACTGCAGCATATCTTTACAGCTGAGTAAAGTGCCTTGAGAGGGCAGACAATGCCACCTGACAACAGCAACTCAGGAATAAGGTGGCACTTGGAGGAGATCAGACAAGAGCTGGTAAGGAGCTGGGATCAGGGATCAGGGCATTGCAGCTGCTGTGCCATCTAGAGGACAAAAACATCCTCATTTGAAACACCCATACTCCTGCTAACATCAGCAGAATAAGCAATGCCACTTCACACTGCAACTTAATGCAATTCATAGCTGATGTTGGTAGTAAAGCAAAACGTGAGCAATCAGAGTTTTCTCTACCACGTTATAGGTGTGCAAGGAAGGAAACCAACAAGGAAAGAGCCGCAGAGACACAGACAACACTAACAGCCCTCTGCCTCTGGTTATCTTCAGAGCACGTAGTCAAACAAGAACTATTCTTGTCCATGCTTGACAAATACACGGCTTCGTCTCAATACCTCACAGCTTTCCCCAAGCACAATGCTTTCTTATACCTGCCTCCTTCCTCCTAAACATGAAGCATATCACGGCTGTAAATGTCTTTTACTTAGAGCCATGTATGAGTGCAAGCAGACCCAAGGTTGATTCCCCAGAAGAGCCAGATGCTGTTCCTCTGGTGACGCTGGATGTGCTGGCTCTCAGGGGAACTCTCCTGTTGTGTTGTATTCCCAACTCTTGCTCCTGTTGCAATGACTGGACAGATGGAGCCAATGGAAAGCAAACCCTGAAGGAACCTGTTAGGATGGCTACTTAGCACTGCTTGGGCTGCCCAGCTGTAGGCCCACAGGCACAGTGGAGTTCTGTGGATTTTACACTGAGCAAAAGCCTGACTGTGCATGCAGCAATGCAAGCCATTTCACTTTCAGTTTAAATGGAAGAGGAAGCACCAGCCGTTCTGTCCCAGAAAGTGAATGTAAAACTAAAGCAAAGCAACTAGCTGATCTAAGCGAGTTTGTACAGCTGTTAAACTAAGGGCATGGCACCAGCTACACCAGACTAACAGACACTGACACAACACTGAAAAATGAGAAAGGCATTTTCATCCATTTAAGAGATGTAAGAAAATGCCCAGTGCATTACAGCCGTGGCCACTGTCCACACTCCAGGAAGCTGCAGTGAGGACGCAGCAGGAACAAGCCAAAGGTCGGGTGATGTCAAAACACAGCACAGGGTTCACTGACAAACAAAAACACCACAGCCAGGTGAGCAATGACTGCACACAGTTTAGTTGCCCTGCTCATGCCTTAGAGTCAGACCCAATCTCTGTGGTGAGGACCAATGAAGCACACTCTGTAATCATTAACCAGTAATTTTTCAGTAACCCATCTCCCCCCCCCCCAAGATAAGCCAGCAAAACAAGGGATCCAGCTTTTAAGCAGGAGCTTTGCACCTTCACTCAAGCCATGAGTTCAGCTTCCTAAATCAGAAACACCAGCACATATTTGGTTTTGTACAGCATGCAGATATGAAGATAGTGTACAATCTGGAGCAGTTCTTATCTAACATGGCCCAAGCCACAGCAAGCTAAGAGAAAAACAGAGGAAGGTGCTAAACAAAGAATATCAGATTTGCTGGTAAATTCTGAGGAACTGCTCGCTGGAGGAAATGAAACCTGCTCAATTGCCATCAATTCCCTCCAACAGAGATAACCAGTGATTCAGTTTATTTCCCTACCCCCACCACTTAATAATTCATACCCAGAGGCAACAAAACTGCTTTATCCAGGAGCCTACCTCAAATAGCTGAGACACCACAGCTATGTCAGCAGGCTCTGCACACAGCTATTATGGCCCTACTCTCCCACCAACATCCCATAACCACAGAATCATATAGAATCACAGAATAGCCTGGGTTGAAAAGGACCACAATGATCATCCAGTTCCAACCCCCTGCTATGTGCAGGGTCACCAACCACCAGACCAGGCTGCCCAGAGCCACATCCAGCCTGGCCCTGAATGCCTCCAGGGATGGGGCATCCACAGCCTCCTTGGGCAACCTTTTCCAGTGTGTCATCACCCTCTGAACCACAGCTTCCAAGGGTCAGGTTGTATCATAAGTTCTCCAGAAGCAGCAGCCACAGGATTTACGTGCCTACCTGCTTCCAGATTAAGCACCTTCACTCTATCACAGCGTAACTGCTTGCTCTCCCAGCTCCTGCTCAGTGTGGGTGCCTCCTGTCATCCTGTTACACAGAAAAAACAATACACGGAAACAGCATGGCATAACTGACCCTAGAAGTGCTCAGAACACACACACACAGCCTTCCCCACTTAGAAGTCATTGCTTCAGGAGTTTATTTTTTATAAACCAACCCCAAGCTGAACTTATTGCCCTCAGCTTGCTGAATCTGGGTGTGAGGAACCCAACAAAACCACCCTGACCAGGAGCCTTATTTTACCTTCCTGAACACAGCATACACCACCACATAAACAAGGATGAGCAGAGCAGGAAGGCAAGATTGCCACATCCACATTCCCAGCAGCAGGAAACATACCCAGCAGACAAACAGCCACATCAGCCCTCTCCACCTACACCCGTAGGGCTGGCTGGTCCCTGAGCCCTGCCAGCCAGCTCCTCGTGATGAGGAGTGAGATCTAGGAGGAGAGGTTGCTGAAATTCAGGCAAACGTGCTGTTATCAAGATATAGAACACATTCCATAAGGTTGCATACAATGCCATCAGCATAAAGAAGGCAGCAAGGAACAGATACTGCCTTCATAGAATAGGCTGGAATAGCCCCCTAAGATCATCCAGCCTAACACCAGGCCATGCCCACATCCCTCAGTGCCACATCCACACGGTTACTGAACACCGCCAGGGACAGCGACCCTATCACTTCCCTGGGCAGCCTGCGCCAAGGCCTCACCACTCGCTCCGAGAAGAAACGCCTCCTAACATCCAGCCTGATTTACCCTGAAGAAACCTCTTGAAAACGTTTAATATCTAAGTTGGCAGGAAGAGTTCAAGACCACACGGAAAACCCGTGGAAAACCACGGATCTCCCACACAGATACGCTTCCTCAGACAGCTGTAAGCGCTGCGGTTCGCTTTCATTTCGTTAAAGACCCCCCCGTCCCGCCGAGCCCCTTCCCGAGGGCCCCGCCCCAAGGCGGCAGACAAAGGAGCGGCGCACGGCGATGGCCGCAGGACGGTACCGGCGGGCGGACCGACGGGAGATGGAGGCATCGCGGCACGGCACACCCGGAAGAACTGCAGAGAGGGATCGCGGGAGAAAGTAAAAGCAAACAAACAAACAAGGGACCCGCTGAGGTGCGACCCGGCGAGCAAAAGGGAGCGCTGCAGGGAGACGGCAGCGCTCGGTACAGACGAGAAGCCGCTTCAAACCCGCCCCAGCGCTGTCCCCGGGCCGCTCCCGCAGCACGAAGGCGGCCGCGGCCATGGCCGTACTTACCGGGAGCAGCGCGGCTCTCCTCGCGGTTCGCGCCCGCCTCTATTTCAAGGCCCCGGCTCCGCCTTCTGCGGCGCGCGGGGCGGGTGGGGCTTGGGCTTCCCCGGCCGGATGGAACGGAGCGGGATGGAGAAGGGGGCGGGGAGGGAAGGAGGGAGGGAGGGAGGGAGGGAGGGAGGGAGGGAGGGAGGGAGGGAGGTGGCAGCGTGAGCGCCAAGCAGGGCAGGCGGGAGGGGGGGGAGGTGGTGCGCGGTAGGGGTGGAGAGCCGCCCCGCGGGGCTGTGCGGGGCTGCAGCCGGAGGGTGCCGCTCCTCCTCCCGTCACGTGTGTGTCGCTGTACGGCACAGCCCGCCTTGCAGCTGCTTGGCGCGTTGCTGTTGAAAGCAGCCAACCACCAGACCAGGCTGCACAGAGCCACATCCAGCCTGGCCTTGAATGCCTCCAGGACAGGCCGAGGGAGTTGGGTTTGTTCAGCCTAGAGAAGGTTGCAGGGTGACCTCATTGCAGCCTTTCAATACCTGAAGGGAACCTATACCTCCGGTGGCGCGGTGGTTAAGGGCGCCACTTTGCAACACTGGAGGCCCTGGGTTCGAATCCCTCTGTGGCACAAGTGGTAGAAGTGCAGCTCTGCTACACAGGAGGCTCGAATCCCGGGAGTTGGACTCGATGATCTCTAAGGTCCCTTCCAACCCGCACAAGACTGTGATACTGTGAGGGGAGTAAACTCTTCGAAAGGGCTGACGATAGCAGGACACGGGGAAATGGTTTTAAGTTAAAAGAGGGAAGATTTAGGTTGGATGTTAGGGGGAAGTCCTTCACTAGGAGAGTGGTTAGGCCCTGGAACAGGCTGCCCAGGGAGGTTGTGGATGCCCCATCCTTGGAGGTGTTCAAGACCAGGTTGGACGGGGCCCTGGGCAACCTGATCTAGTAAAGGTGTATGTTTGGTGGCCCTGCCAGGCAGGGGGGTTGGAACTACATGATCCTTGAGGTCCCTTCCAACCCGGGTCATTCTGTGATTCTGTGATGGGGCATCCACAGCCTCCTTGGGCAACCTGTTCCACTTCCAGCCAAATCCCAACATAGTTCTGTCCGTGCTCTTCTTGGAGCCCACAGAGTGTTTGCAGTTTGACTACATCAGCTGCCAGCGCCCTTTCCTTAGCCAGCAGAACCCCAGGGGCTGGAAGGGGCCCGACTCCCTGCCCCCACGCTGGCCTCACTCTGAGTGAGGCAGGCAGCCTGAAGGGAATGAAAGGCTGAGTGTGGCAGGGTCGGAAGTTCCCGGGGGTACTTTGGTCAGCATTGGAAACTGAAAGCAACAGCTGTGCCACGCCAGACTCTGATGAGAGGATTTGCTTTGTTAGGGGGCCTTTTCTGGTGTTATTTCCCTACCACACCTGGCTAATCTGCACAGGAAGCATGACTGGCCTCCAGGGTCAGTGTAGCTTTTTGCTGAGGAAAGCAATACAGGATGCTCTCTCTGTGGGACTGACTGTTCCATTCCTAGTTTATAAAGCGGGAGAATCTGTGGATATCTAATTGAGATCAGACATCTTTCGTGAGTGCTTGGTGGGCACAGACTGAGAGGAGTCCCCTGAGCCAGCAAGACTGCAGTGTAATTAAAAAGGCAGATGAAGTGTCGCAAGGCTGACTTCCTTAAATATGATGGGGAGCCTCCTGTGTCCACAGGTCCAGTTGTCACTTGCCATATAGCCACTTTTGGCACCAGGACTGTCAATAATTATTGCTTTCTGATACCAGGGTGATCCTTTTCAGTTAGCTGCAGCCTGCCACCCAGCCAAAGAGGAAAGCCCGAGGCCCAGCATCCCTTTCTGTGACCGCAGTAGGTCTGCTTCAAAACAACCACTTAACAAACACCAGTTTTTCCTTTGTTTTGATGGTGGTTGGGCAGGCGGGCAAGTAAGATTCATCGTTATGGTTTTCCCCGGCCGGGATTTCCCTCCACATCCTGTGTGTTCTCTGCAACTCGAACAAATGGCACACGTGAGTCTTACGATTTGCTTCCATACTTAATGTCAGCAGTGCTGCTGACTGGATGCGATTCCTCGGGGCTTCAAGTTCCTGGAGTTTGCAGGAGACAATACCCAGCACTTGAGCTGAACATCTGTTCTTTTCCAATAGGAGATTTTCACATGAGGCATTTTCTTGACACATAAGCTGGTGAAGTTTAATATCTGAATCCTTCCAGCCTGCTGACAGGAACCTGCTCTGGAGGTGCAGGTAATATATCTTAGCTAATGTTCCTAAGCTGCCACCCTGCAGATGAAACAGAGGGGTGCAGCAGTAGAGGCTTAAAACAATGTGTAAAGTCAATGTAGAGGTGCTGATGTCAGTCCTTGTTGTATTAAGCCCAGCTATGCCAAGGTTCGTGCAAGTACTACATACACAAAGGAAGTAAACTACAACTACAGAAACCAAATCCTAGTTCCTACAGTCGCCTTCACCCCTTTGTAATGCTTATGATCATTTCTTTTCACAAAAGAAGCAATGTACAATTGGAGAAAGGTGTGTTACATATTGGGGCTGTATCGAGATCCATTTTGATTTTATGTCAGACAACTCAGATGGGCTCAAAGTGTTCCAACATGAACAAAACAAACCCAAAATGCAGCGCTTGGAACACCTGGACTTAGATCTCAAGATCGCCTTCCTCCAGCTCCTGGCTTCCTCACCAGCTGTGGGAGTGGACGCATGGGAAACAAACCATAACTCCACGAACAAAAAGAAAAAATAATTAATGACTTTATTTTTTTTTTCCTTTTTTTTTTTTTTTTCTTTTAGTTCAGTTGGCCGTCTGAGGTGCTAAAATCTCAACACCAACGAAGCAAGTGTGCATAAAAACAGATGATCAAACAACCAAACAGAAAAGAGTCTGGAACAGTTTGGGCTTAGTTTGTTTTTTGTTTTTAACAAGTAGGGTAGATACGCTTTTCTGTCAACACTCCATACATGCCAACCATAAAAGCCTTGAACAATCTGAATATCAGAGTTCACTCTCATTCAAAAGGGAAGATGCCAAGGCAAAAAAGCCCTTCACCTGGAACAGACTTCACACACACGCACACATGCACGCACAGATACAGAGCATATTTAAATTACTGCAACGCCATCACAACTTGGCATCCTCCACACCTACTTTCAATGACATCCTCATCTGCCCGCTACCCTGTCCATAGCAGTACTGCGAGCGATCCAAAAGTGGAGGCTTTTGGAAAGCTTCTAATCTCTTTTACTTCGCAACAGTCAAGAGCAAGCAATCTCTCTCTGCCAACTATGTACAGGCTGGTTACTAGTTTGCTTTAGAGTTCTCTTTATTGCAGACAGTGATGATTTAAATTCCCAGGCAGCCGTGTTGTGGCTTTTCAGTTTGCACTCAGGAGATTCTATGATGTGACACCTTTCTCGTCTGCTGGCGCTTGGTGTAAACATTTAATTGAAAACTCATTTGAAAAGAACGTTAACCAAACAAGGTGTAGCTGTGAACGTTTTAGGAACAGTTGCTATGAAAATAGAAATGCTGGCTGCTCTAGATCATGCAGTCTAGACCACTTGTAATAATACTTCATAATGTTCAGGATTAGGATGTATAAAACTATGAAAAACCACCAGAGTGCACACAAATGTGGTGACCAGCTCTACGCAAGCACCGTGTTCTAACAGAGGCCTAGGCATTGCACAAACTCAGGTTCTTGACCGCAGGGGTAACCCATGGATCCACCGGTGTCTTTACATACAAACAAATATTTACACAAAATGCAGAGACAGGGAGTAGCACGGACTTCTAAAACTTTGTCGTTTGCTTGAAGATATGTTAAGTGACGCAGTTTGTATCATGCCCTAGCGAGACCATGGGGTTGTGGTTAGCTGGGAAAAAAACCCAAGGAGAGTGTTGGAGCTGAAAGATGCTCTTGTCATCTCCCCACATGTAGTTCTCTGAAGCTCAGGATTTTACAGCCGTTTGTGAGCTTACATGAAAAGATGGTAAAAGGAACAGAACGTTTAAAAAAAAAAAAAAAAAAAGTAGTATTTGTACTGTGAAAACAGCAGATTGGGTGTTTTGGCAGTCTTCGCTCCCCCATCCCTACTTGCTTCCTGGGTGTTTCCAGGAGGTGATATCATCTCCTCCTTTCCCCTTAGGAGACTGAAGTGCTTGCCTCATCCTCAGTGTGCCCATTTGGAAACCAACGTGAGTTAGGTTCTGAGCTCTGTGCTCCTCCCGTGGCATGGAAGAAGGAGCCAGCCCCTGGGGACTGTCACACAGGGGTGTACAGGCAGATGCCTAATACCTAATTCTAAGAAGCTGAGGGCCTTTTCACTTCCCTCATGTGCATGATGGACACACATCATTGAATACAAGTGGCTGAGTCATGTGCTGCTTCCCACCTGGATAGCACAAGGAGCTAGAACGTCCTACTTGGATTCTGATACAAATAAGGGATCTTGTGGTCACAAGAGCCTTCTTTAAAAATACAAAGTTTGAATTAAAAATATTCAGACAGTAAAAAAACCCAGTATCTGGTATGCAAGTCATATTCTTAAAGTGCAACTGAACAGCAAATACAAGTTGTGCCTTTTAAAACCATTTGATATAAAAAGGCTTTTTAAGATTTCCTTCCACGTACTTTCAGTTACTTTGTGTGTGATGTAAGGTCTCCACTTTCATTCTAAGTGCTGCAGGACTTCAGCACAACTCAAAGAGTTCAGTTTTAGGATATGCATTTTTCCCCTGCAGGAGGGCATTCCACCCTCAAGTGATATGACTCAGGCAGTGAAAAACTCTGGCCCATGTCCCCCAGCATGAAAAGGGATGGGTATTAACCTGGTATGTCTTCTTTATACAGCTCACATTCAGTGATCTTTTCTGAAAAGTTAAATATGGTCCATATACACTACGAAAGGGACAGAGGCCAATTCTCTGCGCTGGACAGTTTACTGTAAACTACTGAGGTTCCCTCTTTCTTCTCTCCTCTGCAGGTTCCACTGGCCCCTCATGCAGACTACGTCACCTACTTTCACTACCAGTTTGGCTCCTACAGTCGGCCTCTGCACTGGCAAATAGGGAACACTCTGCTAACTGAATCCTGTTAGCAGGCCAACAGTTCTCAAGAATTTTGTCTGGCGAGGCTGGTATAAGGGTACGACTTTCCAACATGCATAGTTACTAAGCAGCACTGAAGCTGCCTACCTGCTTTGTTACATAGCCAGTTTGTGTTTCATTTGTAATGCCTTATCTGACAGTGGGAAGGAGGGGAAATGGGGAAAATCCCGAGGTGTAAAAAACAAGTTTCCATAGTTAGTGATCAGCCCCGCTCACACACCCTGGAGACCATCCTACCCATTCTTCCTCAGCATGAGATATGTTCATCCATCAGAGGTGACCTCAGCCTGTAGACTGCTGGCCTCTTTGGAGAAGGCAGAAAGTCAACAGCAAGAAACCATGTTAAGAACATTTATCCTGGGGCAGAGAATTAAAGGATGTTCAGGCCTGCTTGGGCATCCTGTACCAACAGTGTATGTTCAAGCTGAAAGAGCCACCATGCTGTATGAATACGCTTGGGAATGGAACACCTTTCCAGTGCTTCCTTAACATGGAAAGAAAATAGGCAACAACTCAAGGGGAAAAACAAAAATGAATTAGAAACAACTTCTTAACACATCACGTTAAGGATGGGACACAGACCCAACACACAGCGCTATTTCAGCTCTGTGCAATAAGTTCAGGATGTAGCGTGCTCCTGAATCTGTCAAACAGTGGATGGTGCTGAATTGCTAAGTGCACGACCTGTGCATTACTTAACGTACAATTATAATGAGTACCCTCCTGGCTTAAAAGCAGCAGCTTCACCAGCTGAGCCAAAAGGAGCTTCTTCCAACAGATGCAGCAGGAAATGTGTTATTTTTGTTTCCATGAAAGTCCCTCTCGCTGTATCTCAGGAGTATGAAGGTCCCCTCCTTCAGTGAGAAAGGGACACGTGGGATATTTCTGCCTTACATTTTTGGCTTTCTTGTTATATAAAAAATTAAATTTAAATAAATTATAGGTTTATTAGTCCAACAGAGGGGTTCTGGGATGCAGAATAAAAGTATGCTAGGAACGCAAAATAGATTCTTACAGCTCCACAAGTGTGCAGGATTTTATCATAAAGGAAATCTTGCTAGGGCAGGATGCATCCATGGGGTCCGTAAAGACTGCCCTTGCTCTGAAAGAGGGACCAATCCGCAGTAGTGTCTTCCTCTAATAGAGTTAAAACACTCCCCCATCCCTCCTCGAATATGTGTAACATTAAAATCATTATAAGAACACTAATAAATAGCCACAGGTAACAACGTCCAGTAATTTAGAAGTGGAAGTTGTAGGATGCAGCAGGCACACACACCTATCACTCATCCATTATTTTTTTTTTTCCCTAAAAGATACAAAAATGAATATTCTTTCAAGTATTAAAAAAATAAGTTAATCAACATAAAAGGGTCAAAGTGACTGAGGGCCCAGGCAGGTCTTAAGCTTCGTTTCCAATGTGCAAAAACAAAATAGAGAGGAAAAAATAAAAACACTGAAAAGTCTTAATGGTGTTTTGAGTCACTTAAGGGCTTCTCCCTTTTAGGAGCTGAACAGCCAGGGAATGCTGCTTGGTAACACTCCTGTCCCAGTGCACACTCAACACTGTCCCACGGTCAGTTTTTCCAGTGTCAAAACAGTCGCAATAAAAACAGAACGAAGAAGCCCATCAGCCTCTGAGCTGTGGCCAAGAAGATGAAGGCCAGCAGCAGCTGTCTCTCCAGTGTGTAGCAAAGCAGAAGGGCATCTTCCGTCTCTCTTCTTCTCCCCTTCTTCCCCTCCAGTAAAGACTTAGGAGACTGTAATAGGGAGTGAGTCTTCTGATGCCCAAATCTCTTTAAAAGCCGTGAGGCAGAGAGTTCCATCACGCATAACTAGTAGTATCTTCTCTGTCTTGTATTTCTTCATATCCATGCATAACGACCAACTGCAGTTTCTTTGGTGGGGAGGAAGACTAAAGCAAAGAAGGTGCTGCTCTGGGCTTCTGGAGCTCTCCTGGATAGCTGACTCCACCAAGCAGGTTGCTACAGGCTGCTGTGGATTTCCAGAGAGGGTTGTTTCTTCCCCTCCCTTTTATAAGAACTGCTGTAGTAAAAATGGGAAAGGAATGGACTGCTATAAATCCAGATTAGTTAAGGGTACTTCTTCCCTTAACCTCCTTCCCCACACATGGATTATTCCTCTCCCAGCTACCAAACAAAAAAAAAAAATACAGTCAACTGTACTGAACCTCAAGGAGACTCCACAGACTCGACTCATTATCTTCAACATGGCTTGCAGACATGTAAAACTTAAGCTTCTGGAACCAACACACTTATCAAAAGGCTTCTGAGTGCTTCAAACTGAATCACTGCATGCTGTCAGACCCTTTGGAGATTTCCCCTTCAACGTTTTCCTATCCATGTAATTCTGGCGAACTCAGGGTAGGCCAACTGGAGAAAAAACAAACCAGCAGAGGTAAACGTGTCGAGCTCAGGACCAGTTCAAGCTAAATCCTTTGGAGAGCATCACTGCCTCCAGGTCCTTGTCTTCCTCCTTTTCTCGAAGCCGTTGCTCCTCAAGGAGAGCCACGAGAGAATCTCTCTGCTCTACTACTTCTAGCATCTCATTCAGGATCCTCTTCTCCTCTGAGAGCTCCTCGTCTGTCTTTAGATGATCTACAGAGATATCAAAAACTGTCAGCACACGCAAGACAAGAAATATGCACATACAAACTATGAGGTAATCTTTATTGCTCTCACCTTCCACTGCCATCCTCTCCCGGAGTTCCTGTTGTAATCGACTCTGCCTGTCTTCCAGTTCTAGCTCCCGAGCGCTGGAAGGGAAACACACCAGGAGTCCAAGTTCTGGGTGTATTCAAACGCTCTGTACAATTGCTCCATAACCATTCTCAATTTCTTCCCCCCTATATCTGCTATGCATTTTATCAATCTATTTTAGAACAACTTTAAAGGTACCTAATGTACAGAAATAGATTTTTAAAGATCAAATCTAAAACATGTGAAACACTGGGAACAAGTAAAGCTGCAATCGCTGTAAAACCATACAACGTTATCTGCTATTTGCCACTCTAAAGAGAAATTACTTAACATCTAAGGTCATGCCAGGTCATTGCCATTTCAATTCCAATGCAGACGACATCTAGGGGCTTTTCTGACTCAGGCACCAAAAAAGACACCAAACTTCCACACTGCTCAGGCCAGCTGCCAAAGTCAGAAATGAATTCCAGTGAATTTGCACCACAGGGACTAAGAAAGCTCCCAGCTTTATTAAAGGAGAAGATCTGTTACGTGAGCCCAAATGAGAAGCACTGGAGTCCCACAACAAGGTGAGAAAAGGGGCCATATGACAAAGGTAACAGAATTAAGCAGTTTGGCTACACTTAGAAGCCATTCGTTTCTTCTTCGTCACTCAGTAACATGTGAACAGTACGTGTTTTATCCAAGAACAGCTTGGAAAGGGCTCAGAACTGAACAAGGATCCTTACTGCACACGTGCAAACAGTTAGAAATTTAATTCCTTATTATTTCTTCTTGCACTCTTTTGAAAGCTTGATCCCTGTCTCAGCCAAGAATCAAACTAGAAGACTGATGACCTTCAAGCATCATAGGGAAGACGGTACTGACAAATCTTCCACTGCTATTTATAAAGTAATCCCTCTTTTAAAGTTTGCACATTGACTTACAAGATCATCAGTTCGGACTCGTAGCGAACCAAGGCATTCTTCTCCTGCACCAGCTTGAACCACTCTTGCATCAGCTTGGGATCATCCTTCTTTCCCATGCCTGCAAAAAAGAAACTTGTTAAGACTGAGGCAAAACACCACACAACCCTTACAAGCCCAAATGGCAAAAACAACAATGGGGCAAAATGTGCAAAGAAAGCCGAGCAAGATGCTGCCAGAGCACTCCCAAGCCGGGTCCATTCAGTTTGCCTAGAGCGCACAAAAGAGTGGAAGTCATCTCCAAAAGGACTCTCTTGTCTTTGGAGTCTGATTTGTATTAGTATTTTTTGCTTTCTTATTTTCTTGTGATTGCTTGCTTCTTCCTCACATTTACTGCAGAAAGCCCACACTTCTGTACGTCACTTTTCCTTTCATTAGAAGAGCTTTATAGTTCCTCATCCCAGCTACTTTAGTGTGCACTCATCAGAAATAGAATTGCCACTCTACATCTTATTTTCTTCAACTGTATGTCCGCAATCTTATATTTTACTGATAGAAAGTAACATCTTTTTCAATAGCTAAACGAGTGGTTTTGACTGCTCCTCCTGGCCACATGCATCTATCCTCCTTGACGATCCCCTGTGCACAGTAAGCACAGAAACTACTTCTACTGTATTGCACATCAGCACCAGAAAGAGAAAACCCCCCGACACATTTGCTAACGTGAAAGTGGAAGCACAAAATATCTTGGGCCATGGTATTTCTTGGTTGGTATTTGTTTTTAAACCAACTCATGAATTTATGCAGTGGAACACTGATCAATCTCACATCTGTCAGAAGTTACCTAGAATAAACTGCAGAATTCTGTTCCCAAAGACTTTTGTTGATTTTTACCAAACACAAGGGCTTACCAGGAAAGCTCCTCCTGACAGTCCCTTGTTCTGGGCCACTGAATGCACACTGAATTATCTGCAGATGAGTGCCTTGACTCTTACCCAGCACCAACAAGAACCCTGGCAACTCACCTACTTGCACAGAAATGGAAGCCAGGGTAAGGCCTCAAATTGAGCCCTAGAGCATTTCCTGAGCACTACACCATATTCTGCCATGTTTGCTAGGCATTCTGAAGTAACTAACAGCCCTGTCTAAGTTTGTTATTAAGGGCACGTGCTATCTACACCAAGAGCAAAACCTATTAATCAGTCATTTTGATCCCAAAAATAATCATGCAGCAAAGCTTGCTGTTTGAACTCTGGGAAACACTACACAAATATCACATTAATTACTACTGACAGTCAGATCTGTGACCTGCCTTCACCCTTCTGGTCTCAGAGAACGGCTGCACTGGAGTAAAGTAAAGGCAGGCCTACAATTCCTTTGAACTGCAGCTTAGTCTGAGAACATCTGCCTTTGAAAAATTGACAGAGCAGACCCTTGGGAAGTACCAGACCCAGCTGTACAACCCTAAGAGCATCCAGCTCTCTGGGCTTTAGACCAGTGTGTTGCTCATTTCCAAGCATTCCTTTCTAAGCATCTCTGCACAATATGCCCATATGGCAGCAGGAGAGGGAGACAGTACATGCAGATGTCCAGTGCAGTGGCGCATGAAAGCACTGGGAAGTCTCCCTGTCCCTTCCAATGCCAGGATGTACAGAAAACAAATGCCTCTAAGAAAAAGCCAAAAACACAGCACTACTGACCTATGGAACATATTAAGTATTTTTAAACAGCCAATGAGCAGAGGAAGAATGGTAGGATTGGAGAGAGGGCACTGACAACTGATATGAGGGAGCACCATGGAAAGCAAAGTAAGTGGTTAGCAAAATTACACCATGAACACACAGACAGCCCCCTTCCCCCATGCCTTGGCAATGGAAACTCTATGGCAAACTCCATTTGGGACAGTTAAAGAACTCACTCAGCAAGACGGATGAGGAAAAACTGGTCTAACTTTAGGTTTGTTTACTTTTAAAGTTCTCAGATGTTTTGCCAACCAGTCCTTTAAAAAGACACAGTATTCCTTTAATCCATGTATATTAATTAAAAGGCAATTTAAGGAAGTGAATTTTCTTCCCTTACCCCACCTTCCAAACATCTTTCAGGAGGAATGGAGAAATCGAAGCCGCCAAATGCAAACAGAAACTTTTGAGTGTGATGTTACTGCTCCCACCACCGCTCCAACACGCCCATCATAGCACAGCTGGGACTAGCCAAAGGGATACTGTACCTTTAGTAACTTGCCATAGGCCCACATAGCTGGTTACCAGGTTGCTACTGAGAAGGCTGGTTTGGGGAAACAGCAATAAAAGGCTGGGGACCCTGTGGTCACTAGCTGACTAGTGCTGCTATGACAACCCAGCTGCGGTCAAGGAGAACAGGGAGCGTGTGAGGTTACGTTACCTTCGTGGGCACAGCAAGGGCAGAAGGAGAGAGGTCTACGACGTGGTGTCCCGCCATTGGGCTCAACTTCAATAGGACCAAACGAGGAAGAGGAAGAGGCAGGAGAGGAAAAGGAAGTTGGAAGTGGAACGGAAGAGAGGAAAGGGGTGAAATAAAAGACAAGCAAAGGACAAAAAGCGTAAGAGTGAGAAAGAAAAGAAACACAAGAAGAAAAGAAAAAAATACAAGAAATGGAGAAGCAGAAACAAGGGAACAGTCTACAGATGAATAATGTCTCTAGCAAGCACAGATAACAGATAAGAGGTAGGCTGAATATCAGTGAACGCTTACTGAGCTGTACAATTCCTAGACAGGAGGTTATTGCTGACTTTTTCCTAACATAAACCTCCAATCTTGTGGTCTTCAACTGAAAAGTTTGTGAACAAGATGTCAGGACGAGCAGAGATAAATATTTAACTCCTGCTGATACATCTCAAATTTCAAGCAGGTTTACAAAAAGTCTCTCCTTCATGCATAAGACAAGCCAACCCACCTCACAGCTTTAACAGTACCACGGTCTTATCACCGTGGCAGCATCCACTGATGGAAAAAGTATCCTTTTAAATGGAAAAAAATTCCTTCAGGTAGGGAACATCACGGGGAGAATCTGATTCATGTGGAACCCATCTGCCAGGATCGGCCATGTCAAGCATGGTGAGTACATGTACTCAGGTTGGGTGCTTAGACAAGAATCAGCTTTTACGTGGATAAAAAAATGATTCATGTCAGTGTCTGTGGGGGGAATGATCAACTAAGGGCACTGCAAAGATAAGACGGTGAATTTAAAGCTGTCCCTTGACATTCTCATTTCACAAAGCTTACAAGTCCTGTTAACATCAGTGACTTACTGAATATTTTCCATCATCTCAGTCACCTAAGGAAGGACAAACATTTCTCATCTCTACAATGGTTCAGCTGCTTTAACACTTAGAATCTGCTCTTCAGCTGTACTTAACGTTGCAGAGATAAATAGTAGAAAGTAACTAGTACCACTTCAATAGTTAGAGGACAACACATGCACTAAGGAGGTGATGAGCCTGAAATATCAAAGCCAGTAAACTAAAACACTTGCTACTCTAAATGAAGAACCTCATTTATAAATGGGAGGCATTCCTGTTTAGGAAAAGGACCAGAACAATAATATGATAAGAGTAACTCATAACGTGGAGAAGCCAGCAGTTTGGTACATGTGGTTTAGAGACAGCTTTACATAACTCTTGGCTAGCAGCAATCTGGGAGGGCTTTAGAAGGGACCATCACAGAACTAGACCAGCACATGGAGGACGCACTGGAGTGAGAGGGAGAGCACATCGGCTTCAAAGCCTGTGTCTGAGCAGTAAGGCTTTCTCAGACAGGAAGAAACCTCTGCACTGGGGGCAGGAAGGGGCAACATCAGGACAGGTTCCACAGTTGGCCACATGACAGTTACAGATAAAGCACCGTACCAACATAAGTTGACAGTACCAGAACCTTAATTCTAATTACTCGGTCTTCCAGCTTCTTCACTTAAAATGAAAAATGCTAGGGCTGCTTTTCCCATGATAGCCATTTCACAGATTTAGGTTACAAAAGCAAAAACAAGTCCCCGAAGCACTGATACATACAGGCTATCCTCTGTGAAGAAGCTTTCATATAAAGTAGAGCACGTAGTATGTTATGCCCACTACATTTTGTTTCACATCCTACCTTATTCAACATAAATATTTCACCATATAAGCCCTTACACTCTAATTGATAGTCTACCAGTTCTTTTTGGGCATCAGGAAATGGATATTTAACTATATGGAAGAATCCACTTCAGTTTCTCAGGGTTTGAGTTTTCATTCAGAATTCCAGGAGGTGGGGTGATATTGCTGACTCAAACACGTTTGCATTTCTGAATTTCAAACTATGGAGTTACGGATTTGGTGAGGAAATCTGAATTTGCCATTTGTGATCTGAAAATAAATAGCTGATATTGAAAATGCCATTCATCTCATTGCAACAATGGCCACAAACTATTAACTTTTGTTATCAGTGAGCAAAGTGTCACATCCCAGGAAAAGATACCAACTTTGGTCTCCAGTAAAAAGCCACAGGTCTTACACAGCAGAGGACAATAGTGCAGACACCTCCCTTCACGCCTTCTTCTTTGGCTTCAGTTGTCCTGTTTTTGAGCAGAAATATAATCCTCTCCACTCCTGTCTAGGAATAATGTGTCTTTGAATCAAGTGACAAAGTCTACATTATCTATACTCCTGCTACTGGATATATTAATATTGCTCTTCATTAACGTAATGAATACAACCTGCACTATTAAGATATTTTCCAATCATTCCAGTTGCAAATTACAGTTGCATTAATGAATACTGGTTACACGATTGGTACAGTTGCTCTGGAAACAACTTCCATCAATCCATGATGAGTAACAAGCCACGATGATTAACAAGCCTTTGAAGTGTTCCCTACTTCCTGGAGGTCCTGAACAGCAAGGGCAGAGTGAAGTGCAGCTTGAAACTTACCTCACTGTGTCCTTTTATCTAAACAAACTCCTGAGAAGAGCTCGAGCACCTCACTGGGTACTACAAAAAGACTGCACTGTCTGACCTGCCTTGCCTTTCTCACTCATCTGATTATACTCAGTAAATCCTTGTATGTTTTTTTATTGCCTCCAAAGCCATCAGTAAACTTACAGCAGACATCACAGCCTTCTCATTACTGTTTAGTGAAATCACCAGCTCATGAACTCATTAAATTAAAAGCGTGATCATTACTACAAGGCAGTTTTCCTGGTCAGAGAGTTATGGACAGATGGAAAAACACTCTTCTTTTCGAGCAAATTAAAAAACAACAACAAAAATGATGATTCTGTTAACATGTCCCCTACCACCAAAAAAAAATGCAGCCAAGGTCAGGCAGCACAGGCCTTTATCTACAGCACTATTAGCTATGTGCTGCCCTGCTGATGCCTTCTGTTCCAGGCCTAGTCCTCTGTGCAACCTTCAAAGCAGAGGTCAGCAGCCCATAACTCAAGTAACAAAGATGGCAAGCAGAGGAATTCAGAAGGGTGCACAGGAAGACAGCCACATCCCATCAATGATTTGACTGGAATTATCTCGCCTCTGCAAACAGCGCTCCCCAGATCTTTCTGAGTTAACACAGCCATGACAAGAAAGACGTTGCTTGCCATAGCACACTTGAGAGACTGAAGACTTTGCTGAGTCACAGAATCACCAAGGTTGGAAAAGACCACCAAGATCATCCAGTCCAACCATGAAGTGGTGGAAATCAGGAGCTAATCCAAGAATAAATGCCAGAGCTCCTAAGCCTCTCCAAAACAAGGAAGAGAAATTTTATAGCAACTATGAAGATACCCCTTCCTTTCCACTCTATCTTGTTCTTTCCTGCACAAGCTACACTGGACTCTTCTCATTTTATTTTCCTGTTGTTTAAACGTCAACACGTACGAATGGCTTCCCCAGTTCTGCTGTAGGTACATAATCAATCAGGAAGAGGAAAGCATAGCAGAAAGTTTAGGGTTGCAGATACCATTACCATCAAACTTACGGCTCCCATTCTTTGTTTGCAGAAACCCTATAATAGGAGAGATGGATTGCTGAGCCACTGCACATCACAGTTACATCAGCAGATGTTCTGCAGACCAAATGGGATCACGTCCTTTGCAAAATTTGCATCCAGGAGGCTATCTGTGAACTAACCAGGGCAGTTCAGAAATCAGCAACACTGAGTAGGAAATCCAGCTCTGAGGCTAACTTTCATTCTCATGCATGGCAATGCTAGCATCTGGCCTTATAAGCCAAGATCACACTTTACAAAGTCTTACTCTACTAACAGCTTCCATGTGCCGCTTAACAGCAGATGAAGAACTCTAATTTTATCTCAGTACTTACAACACAGTGCTCAATACAGATCACACACAATTGTAGGCAGTATAAAATTGAGGGAAAGGATTCTGACAACTACCTGGTAGGTACATTGTTCAAGATGTCTGACAGCAGTTTATTAAACTGTGTTGATATGAATGTGCTCTGAAATACAATCATCCTAAGAAACCAGGGCAAAACTCACAGACTGCTGCACTGCCGTGCAATCTGAATGCTGTCTTTAACCAGCAGAAGAGAGTGGGTAAAAGAAATTGAGGTGGGCAGGCTAAAGAAACCTGGAAAAGCAGTGGCTGGAGCTGAATGTGCAAATGACTGCATAGAAATCTTCTGCATCCCACTAGACCTGAAGGCACTTCAAAATGCAATCACAACTTGCACAAGGCCCATGCTCGCCCTGTCTTTGTTTCTGTGTGCACCTGTGAGTGGTACGCAGAAAGAAGCAGGTAAATGATAACTGTTTGCTTACAGTACCTAGCAAGTACTCTCATTACACCTAGCAAGTTCTGCTTATCAGATGCTCTTTCCTGCAAAGAAAACACGTCACAGATTTGCTTCAGTGTCAGAAGCATCGGCAGACTGAAAAAGTAATGTTATCTTACAACTTCAATCTTCTTGTGGGAGAGCTGTGTTTGCCAACAACAGGAATTAGGACTGTTCCCACTTTTGTACATCAGACTCTGGCCCTGCAGAATTAGATCTGCAGGTCTTTAAAGAACGTAGTCAGCCCAGTATTTTAAATAAGCTAATAAAAAGTGAATTCTTGGACACTGTACTTCAAACAAAGTATGATGAGTTCTTAAAAACACAATTTCTCTTTTTTCCTGTTTACCTGATGTCCAGCAGAACCTTGTCAAGAAAGAATAAATGTCTGAAATCAGCACCGTCAAAAATACCAGCCTTCTTCCTGACTCCAGCCAAGAGGAAAGAACAAATGGAGTGTGGGACTGCGCCCCCAGTGACTCCCTGCTGGGTGCAAGGAAAATGAAGTCGTCCATTTGAAAACAGAGGGAATAACAAAGTTGTCTTCCAGAGTCAGAATAGGAGCTAAACTGAAACGAGGAACTGGTGGGAAAGGAAGATCTGAGGCTGAGACTAATTGGGCAAGGAGACTAAGAATGCTAACTGCTAAAGGAGAAGAGGCAGAGAGGAAAGGGGAAAATAGGCAAGGGGTGGAAGAAGACAGATCTGAGAAGATATGAGCTAGGGCTGTCCAGAGAAAGAATAATGGTAGAAAAGGGAGAAGAACCCAAAAATTTTGTGAGAAAGCCATTGGCAGGGATTGAATCTAGTAGTCTGAGTCAGCGGGAACACAAGGGGTAGAAGACCAGGTGGGGAAGAACAGGAGGTTTGAAGGGTAAATATTAGGATTTCTTTGTCAAAAAGATAGGGATTAAAATTAAATGCCTGAAAACAGGAAACAAACTGAGAATGAAAATGGAAGTGGTGTAAGGAGGTTTGGATGGACAAAGATGGGCTTAGGACAAAGATCCTCTGGAAAGTAAGTAAAATGGATGAAGTGTGTATCCACCAGAGTACTGTATCCTTCCAGTGCCTGGCTCAGAATCCATGTTTTCAAGTCTCACCATTCCACAGCTGCCAGCAAACACCAGTGAGATCCACTGACCATGTCCCATTTCCTCTCCATGAGGATCTACAGAGATGACGTCCTAGTGTTGCTATCAGTTACTCCATAAGGGTAAGACGCAGAGTTTGCTGCAGCGAACCTAAAGGTTATAAATCTGTTGATAAATCAACATAACACACAATCTTAATTTCAGTTGATTTAGCCACTTTTGTAACATCCTTTTAACATAGTTGCATATACAGTACACACAGGAAAAACTACTCAGAATTGAAATGTGGCCATCTGAAGCATGAAATGAAACACGTGCTTTAGAGCAACGGTACATGGTATTTTAGAACAGGAAGAGTGGATTATGACATCTGAGTAGAGCAACATGGGTAGCCAGGATAGCAAGCTGCAATCCTGTACACCGGGACTTGACCAGGAGGTCAAGAGTTACCACACCTTGCAGAAGATGTTGTTGTGTAGCCTGTAACTACCAAATGAAACCCAACCCTCACTACTATAAAGAAAATCCAGATAAAAGTAATGTCCTTATCACTTGAGAATAATTACCAACTTTTAGATAACTTTGCAAAGTACTTCTGAAACTTTGCTTATCGTTCTTCTGACAATATGACTCACAGCTATGCCGGTGCCTCAGAGACACAAATTACCCACTGAATAATTAAGCCACAATGCTTACAGAGCTCAGCAGTACCACACAGCCCCAGGGGCTTCAACATCACTCCACCCAGATGCAGCAGCCTGCACAGACACATTACTTTGAGAGCTGAGCTCTAAATCAGCCACTGAATAGTGACAAGTAGCAGCATAGCAATGTATCCCCTCTGGCAAAAGTGTTCTGGCAGCCCTTAGAGCAAATCAAAAGCAAATTAAAGAGGTAACAAAACTAAATTATAAAGCCACATACTCAGCAGGCTCTATCTGCTCATTGCATTTAAAGGGATACTGCCCAATATTTGGTTTTTTTTTAAGCTTCTTTAGGAAAAGGTATTTCTGAGATGAGCAGAATGATGTTTTTAAGTGTTATCAGTCTTTTTTCTTTTTAATATCAACATTGTCTCTAACTGCTTGGAGTCCAAATGACTAAAGTCACCATCTAAATAAAAGCAGCTCGTAATAGAAGCCCATAAAAAAAGCAAAAATAATATGAAAAGCAAATTCAGTTTTTTATTATTTGAGACTTTCTGCAACACAGTAATTTTTAAGTGACAGTGTCCCTTTAAGTAAAGATTATTTTGCTTTTCTTAAAGCCACCATCAGTGATTTTGATGGGACTGCTGTCTCTAATGAGGCATTGGGAGGAGGAGGAGGAGGATGGGGAGGAGGGAAAGGTCTAGAGGAAATAGCATTAGATGGGGAAAGGGATCTGTTAGGAATAATTCAGCATCAACCCTTTTACAGCTCCCATTTCATGTTCACGTGGGTCTGGGCACACCTGATTTCACCTGAAATTCATTGAAAACAATGAAACAAGAGGGAAGACCTGCAGGGATCTGATTTGTGTCAGGCCTGGAGCATGTGGACCCTCCATCCTGCTGAGCTGGATGCAGTGCAGCCCCTCAACAAAAGCACAGGTTGATCAAGCAACTTCATATTCTGACAGCAAACAAAATGAGAGACTCTCTGATGGCAAAGCAACCTAGCAGGGTTTGCTTTCTCTTGGATCCACTGACAGATTTGTTCACTTTGTGAGAACAGATTTACACTATTAACTAAATGAGTCAAGGGAATTTTAATTTTCAAGAGGGACAAACATTAAACAAAAAGCATTTAAAAAGCAGAAATTATCTGCCTAACTACAGGATTCAGGAAGTAGCATTAATTAAGGAAATAGAGAACCACAGTGCAGACTGATAGCCACATTATCAATGTAAGGTAAGGAAAAACAGAGCTAAAAGTAACATTAATTGAAGAAAAGAATCACAGTGCGGAGTGTCAATCACATTATAATCATCAAGCAAGGAAAATAAGAGCTAAACTCTCCTATGTTTGTCACTTAAATGAGATATCAAGTTACACAGCAAAATTTGAAGCTGTGTTTGATGCAGACGGAGGTGAATGGAAACAGACTGCACCAAAACTGACTGCAATTCTACTTGTAGATTCTCAGCCCTACAATAAGACAAACCAAGAAATAAGAAATCTGTCATCTACCACTGTTTCCAAAGTACCTCGAGGATGCATTTCTTGTGAGCTCATCAAAATACTCTCTGAAAAGAGCAAAAGAGCCTCAGAAGGAGAAGCAGGAGGCAAAGGCATAAATAATCCTTTAGAGCCTTGTAGCTCCTGGGAGTAGGTCAGATCTGCCATTCCCTTTGCGTTAATATATCTCCCTGAAGATAGGGATGGTAGAATTGGACTTTGCAAAGGAGAAACAAAAGTCAGAACAGCCACTTCTAGCAGTGAAGGTGGCTGGAGTGAAAAGTATATAAATTCCAAAATAATTATCAATATGGAAAATACAAGAGGGAGCTTTACACATGGTTTGTGGAGTATGCCAGGATTTTCCACTTCCTGAGCTGCAAAAGGGGTTCTGCCAGTCATGTGCAAGGACTGTTTCTTCTTGATTGTGAGCCAAGGATGGGAGAAGTAGGTGAAGGGAGGGGTGGGAAGGAGTGTCAGCAGGGTTAGTGTCAGCGGGAGGTTCAGCTATACATACCACCCAGATGCAAGTCGATGAGGTCACTGTAATAAGACTCTCCCCAATAGTCTATAACAAGGAATCGGTGAAGACAGAGTTATTGAGTCAGATACCCACCCTAGCCCCACACAACCAAAGCAATCTATGAGATAAAAAAGACATACAGACAGACAGAAACAAAAAAGACAGATCAACAAGAAACATGCATCTATGTACGTTTGCACATATATAAAATACATATAAAATTATGTCTGTTTATATGCATATATGTGCATGCGCACATATATGGATCACAAAAATACATTGGGAAGATGAGGAGAAAATTCCCAGCAGGCAGGCATGGATATCCATAGAGAACAATCAAGAAGTTTACACAGACACTTCACTCTCAGTCTGCACCAGCAGTTGACACTGATGTCTTTCCTGTTCCTGCTGAGAAAAGAAGAGCTATTCTTGTTGTTTTCATAACTGTTTAGGTCGGCTGCAAGAGGAATAAGGTATGAGGTGTAAGGATTGACTTCTTGGAGCTGAGTGTGTGGAGGATGTGCACGTACAGAACATGAGTGACAGGCACTGACTGCGTGCTGACACAAATGACAGAAGTGCAGCAAAAAAGGTTTCTGCTAATGCAGTACCTATGTGAGAGAAGTACATAAGAGGGTGTGTAACAGAGACAAGCCTGTCCACAGCTGCTAGAGTCAGGAACACCGTGAGTCTAGCACTGCACAGTTATTGGGGAAGAGACATGGGAGTACCGAGAGCACTGTTTCTCACTGCATGTGATTCACTTGATATCAAGAGGTTACTCTTAAATTTTTCAGAATCAATCTGTCAATACAAGACATCTTAAAAATGACTATCAATGTTTGTACTCAAGGAGAACAACGGAGAAGAAGAAAAAAGTTCAAGAGATTTCCAAGTTGACATATTTTTCAAGGTAATAATTGAAAAGTCATAATCATGTCCAGACAGGCGAATGCACTTGAATACAAAGCAATGTTATGTTAATAGTGAGCCCATTCCAGCTGTCTCCTGGGATGCTGCAGAAAAACAACGGGATAATTTTTGTCCTGAGATTATCTTACTTTACCTTGGCAGTGAAATACCACCATGCAAAAGAAAATACAAAACAAAAAGGGAAGAAAAAAAATACAGACAACAAAAGCTTGGCCCACCCTGTATATGACAAACTTGCCACCTTAAATAGAGCTTCCATTTCAGATCATTCATTCTTACAACAAAAGTGATTGCCAAAGGGTGAGATCTTCAAAGATATTAAGAGAGAACAACTAAGGCAACTGAGCGATCATATGGTGTGAGACTATTTTCTGAATCAGAAATGAAATGTTAGGTTGAGCGTTCACAGCTTTTGACAGAACAGGAGGCCGGCTGCACATCCCCTGAGGCTGAGGCAATTAAAAAAAGAAGAAAAGAAGTTACACAGAAAGGTGCAATTATTTTGTCTAATTTAAAGTTGACAGTGACCTGCAAGTATCACCAAACAGAACATTTTAGCCTGACAGCCATCAGATAAGGACTGTCACTTATGGAAAAAGTACTGAACTTTATTGCTGGGATCTAAACTGTAAACTCACAGGACACTGCTGTGAAAAAACACTGACTATTCTGATCGGTATAAACCACCTGCTAAGGCTAAAACAAAATGGACGGAAAATAAAAGCAAAATTATTCTAAGCACACAAATCCTTACCGAGACTATCTTTTTTGTTCTCACTAGTCTAACTTAAAGATCTGCTTCTATGAAGGTGGAAAAAGGTCCAGAGATCAGAGACATGGACAATTAAGTTAATGAAAGACCTCTACACAAAGTAAAATAGAAAGATGACTAAGAGGGAACATGCTGAAAGATGATAAGAGACTTTGGAAAGGATCTCAGACAGCCTTGTCTATCTCTTTCTACAAAAGAAAATGGACCATTACAAAATCATGTTTCTTATGTCAGGAGTTTCAAATATCTAGAACTAGGAAACTACTACTAACACTTCCAAAACTTCCTATTTAAATGTTCAGTCAGTGAGTGATTTGCTTTCTCCCTACAGGGTGGGAAGATGAATAACCCACTCATTACAGAGCCCAGTATAATCTTCAAGTTAACACTGGTGGCCCTCTAAGGGACAGCAATTACTTTGACCCTGTCTTGCAATCCTTCTCCTTTTATGAGGATGGAGTATGTGCATAGGAGGCATACTTTCCACCCTCCCCTTTCTCCCACTTGTACAAGCCTATTAAAAGGATTCTTTTTTTTCCCAGATGATGACAACATTGACCTTCCCGTTTTGTTTAGCTTTTGTTTACAGAGTTTCATTAGGGAAAAACCTATCAGAGATAAGGTATGACACCACAACTTCACACATCAGTACTGCTGAATGCAGTGGTCACTGTCAGGTCAATACCCAGGCAATGCAGTTGAGAAGAAAATTAATGGAGACAAAAATTGCAAACTTACGTGAAATGTAAGCAAGAGTGGTCAATGATGGAGTTTGTTTTTAATCTTCAGTTAAAAAAGGCTATGCTTTACATATACGTATGTATTACTATTTTTTCCCCATCAAAATGTGTTTCTTGTTAATCCCAGGATATAACTGGAGAATTGAAGCTTGTGAATTCTTTATGATGGAGTTAAGCCTCTGTAATCAAGAGTAAAGCGCACCTTACAGGCTTCCTGAACAAAAGAGGTTCATTTCACAAAGAGTGACCTACAATTCCATAATTTCACTAGGAAATCCACAAATACATAAGCTCATCCAAGACTGCTTCCATTTTGGGAGAGCTAAGTTATATATGAGCAAGTTATGCAAAGGTTTAAGTCTGCAGCCTTCCATGCAAAATACCAACTCTTACTCTTGGTCTGGACTATTTTTTTTAGCATTCTGAAGGATGTTCTCTCATCTGCTAAGATTTCCAGCTTGTGCTGACATGTCTTACATGAATGTCATTTAGCAGCTGACTATTCAAGACAGACTTCCAGATGTAGAAGAAAAAGAGGAAGTAGAGATAAGAAGAAGTGTTAGTAAGTGCAGTAACTGGCAGGCCAGCAAACAGAGTGGGACTACACAGAAATACACTGCATAAGGAAGGTGGCATCACCGCACAGAAAGAGGTTTTACACAAGGGTACTTCTTGAACCCACATATTAAAAACCCAGTCAGATCACAATACCACTCAAGTCATCAAGATCATTTTCCACACTTGTATAACGTATTTGCTGTGGTAACTATTCAGACCTGCTGCTTTACATGCCTTCATGGAGTAGCAAACACAACTGAACTTGGTGAAGTGATTGGCAAGGAGTCTGAACAGACTTTTCCTCTGATGAACCTTCACTGCTTTATCTTATACCATCTTCACGGACATAGTGGTCATTCTTAAGTGCAAGCAATAAGCCAAATCATTCTTCCCATCTGTTCCACTGTTATCATTATCATTACTGATCTCTAGACTTTGTAATCAGGTACATAATCCTGGGCATAATCCTGTCAGATACATGCACACTGCATTTGCCTGCTGGATATTTGACTCCATGCAATTAAAGGACTCTTTTTTTTTCCAGATCATTACACTTCTATCAGCATTACCTCAACCAAGTACTCCTCCACTCATGTTTTGCCAGATCAGGTGAAACTTGTTTAGTATAATTACAAATACAGATCACATTCATTTAACAGCTTGCCATGGATACCTTCTAGTACATGTTTGTATTTCTGCTCTGCACAACTTTGTCTGAAGCAATCAGTGTGCTGGGCTGTGCAGTGAGGAAGATGTTCTGTGATGGTCCCTTGTAAGGACACTACCTTGATAATCCAACACAATAGAGAAAGCACACACAAATTCACAGTTACTTTCTTCATGTACAAATGGGGTTCTTCTACTGTGATAGCTGTGAATTGCAGCTAGGAAACCCCTGTAATTTTCTAGCTGTAAAATCCAATAATGTGCAGAAACAGTCAGACATCCATTATTAATATTAATAACTGGAGGATTACTTCCTGAGTCTCAGGCAAAGACAAGCAAACTAAGTCTCTGCCATTAGAAAGGTCCGAGGATTAGAGGAAATAGAAAAATAGCAAGGCCTCAGGAAAGGAAGAAAAGGGGGAATGGATTCATACTGGACTCTAATTCTAGGCTACAATAGTCCAAATGCTTCTAAAATCCAAGCACCTATGGGCTACTGCACAAGCATTTGATAAAAAAACATTAAAAAGCAAACCAAGCTCTGCTGGATACCTGCTTCTCCCCGAAGGGCCTTCTCCACAGCAACCCCTCTCTCCTCTAGTTGTCTCTGCTTCTCTTCCACTTGTTCAAGCTGTCGCTGGATGATCTGATGAGAAATGAGCTTATCAATAACAATTCTCCTGTTCTGTCTGCAGCACATATCCAGTACCGAGTGACTTCAGTCAGATTAGCTGTTTGAAAACTAAGTATTTGCATGCAACAACACACTGCCTTGAAAGGCATCACAGTCCCGTCCAGTGAGGACACCCCCATCTCTGCATCCTAGCACCTCGTTTAACAGACACCTGAATACTCACTTATTTGTTACAACTGAAATCCCCCTCCTAAATGCTAAGTAAAAGGTGCTGCCATTCAGTCAGCTGATCCCCTTCCTTGAGTTTTAAACAAAACCCATCTCCTATAAACGGTGAGAGCAGATTCTCTTGTGAGTTGAGTTTACTTGGTAACACCTCACCTACCAGTGTAATCTAGGAAAGCGTTCACTGAAATTATCTGACTACAGCTCTTCCATTCAGTGAGTGGTACCATATTCATCTCCAGGTAAAAAGGTGTTATGGTCTCATTTGTCATTTTTCTCGCTGCTAAACTACCTTGACAGGTTCCAACAATTTCTTCCCATGTTTGAGAGACTGATAGAGGAAGTAGGAGCAGAGACAACTGTGTAGAACTAGAGGGAGTTCTGGCTCTGTATTCCTCTTCTGACATACCCAGTGGAATGTCAGGATCACAGTGCCTTTGGATAGGGTTTCCTGCCATAACAAGAAGATTGTGAGACACTACCTGAGCTCTGTGTAACCTCTTGAGCTCTTCTTGCTTGGCTTGTCTGCGGGCAGCTTTCTGTACTCGTCGGGTCAGCTTAGCATTCAGTTCCTCTTCTGTGTAGGCTCTCTGAAGGAAGGAAAAACAGCACACTTTATTTCCATGCCCAGAGGCAATGGGGGAGGGAAAATGATTTTCTTTTCCAAAACTGCAGAAGGGAGGTGTTCTGTCTTTGTCAAAGCTGTGTCAAAAGTCAAGCTTCTGTAGGCAAAGGTGTTCACAGTGCAGTGAGCAACAATTTCAGGTTCAAATCAGGAGTGAAGAAGCACATAAAGCCAATTGCAAAGCTGTGATTTTATATGATGTCCCATTTCAGTCTTCCGTTGCTATCTGGAACCTGTCCACAACAGATCTGTTCTCAACAGATTTAACCAAATGGACTTAATTAAGTCAATCAGTACCTTATAAGGGGGTCACCTTGATTTCATTTTAGAAGATAAAGGCACGTCTACATGAACAGTTACAGCAGAATAAACTAAGAGATCAATATAGACTGGTGTAGTTATATTGGTATTCTGCTTTCTTCATAGAAACCATTTTATTCTGGATGTAAAATACCTGTATTTGGGAGTTATACCAACATAACTGGTAATGTCTACCTGTGTAAATGTGTGCAATTTTTCTCTGAATCAAGAAAGCAAAACGACATTTGAAAACAGAATGATGCTCTGGTGTGAGAGGGTAAATCCCATCTCAAGAAGAATGCAACAAAACTGTCTGGTATAAAACAGAGCAACCAACACCTAACAAGGATATCACAGCACCAGAAGTAATCCAAAATGAGAAAGGCTGCATTTATAGAGATAGAAATATACTCCTCCTTTTCTCCCACGTGAACTGGTTTTCAAAATATCTAAGTCTAAATTTTTTACTGTACTGAAAAGTAGTTCAGTATCTTTTCAGGTATACTAGTTGGTTTGTTGTTATCTAGGTGTGTTTCCTCTCATCACCTTTAGAGCATCAAAGAAACTTCACAACTGCACTAAATAACCTACAGAGAAGAGAAGAAACCTCTTCCTACATACATGTACGAAGCCTTTATGGGATAGCTGGACACAGATGTCTTCCACTTCTGGAAGTGTCTTCCACACTGACAGTTAAGTTTACAGAAAAAACATTAATACAGACCACACTGATCACACTATCTCCTTTTTATTGTTCTCAGTGAGTAGAGATTTATTTGGTCAGTCCACAGCTCTACTAAAAACTCCTAGGATAGGTGATCAGCAAGCACCATTATTAAAGCTCCAAGAAGTCAATACTTCGCTGGAAAGTTAGAGACAGCATGACTTCCCTATCCTACTTCATGCTGTTGTGACTGTCAAGATAGGCCAATAATGACTGCAGAAAGCAGCAACATTTCTGAAACAGAAATGCAACTTCAGTCTGGATTTTAGCTCAATACAGAATTTCACAGAGATTTCAGTGAACCCAAAGATTGTGAGTACTTTTGAAAGGAGTGACAATCCGCTTCATGTTCTAAGTATATAAAAAAAGAATACACATACATATGTAGCTCTCTATCAACCCCATTTGTTCTGAAGCTCAAAGATTATCCACATTACTCTGTGCAGTGGTGCACTGCTGGGTGCTGATATTGCATGCATTTTAACGTGTCAGACTATTTGGAGCTCAGTGCATTTTTGGTAGACAACCTCTACACAGATTTTGCTGCCCATGTCTGCTAACATCTCACGCATGCACAGTCAATGTTTGTGATGTTAGTGTACATGTGATGGATAGCTATGGATTCAATGGGTTAATATAGGGGTATACATGCAACAATGGCCAACTACTGGGAATGGAGACACTACCTTTGACGAATATGATCTCTTGAATGCCAAGGCGTGTGGTACATAAATCGACTTTAAAGGGGGGATGGTAAAGGAAAAAAAATAAAAAACATACAAAATGAAGCAAAATCAGTTCAACATTGAAAACAGATGCATAGTAAAAAAACAAAGCTGTTTTTAAATGCAACACAGAATTGTGCAAATGCTGAACATGGCCCAGTCTGATTATGCACAACAAAACCATTGTGCACAAAGTCAAGTTTCTAGCACACTCCTAAAGGCAATTAGCTTTGGCAGTCTCTTTCAAGATGCAGTCAACTTGGAAATACTTTTTTCTCTAGAGGAATTCTTTGGCCTTTGTCCACCTATGGATTTAATATCCACTTGGGCAGTAAGTATACATACACATACAAAATTCTGGCGTACACTGTGGAATAATAGCTTGTTTGCTGGGGCATGTTTGGTAGCTTTACTTTACTTGCTAAGCCAATCACATATTACTCTGTCACACACTCTCCATTTATACACTGTTTTACAACCTTTCATGGAGGCTGTGTCTATTTCATGGTTTAAAATAATTTCTACTCCATCAAAATAATAATTTGCATTTAAATAACATCATAATCTTCCTCGCTGCTTTGACTGGAGAAACACTAGGTAGGCTCAGAGTGGGTTACATGTCATCTCCCTGTTTAAGAAAAGAACCTCCAGAGAACCTGAGGAGAGGAGAGGAGAGGAGAGGAGAAGAGAGGAGAGGAGAGGAGAGGAGAGGAGAGGAGAGGAGAGGAGAGGAGAGGAGAGGAGAGGAGAGGAGAGGAGAGGAGAGGAGAGGAGAGGAGAGGAGAGGAGAGGAGAGGAGAGGAGAGGAGAGGAGAGGAGAGGAGAGGAGAGGAGAGGAGAGGAGAGGAGAGGAGAGGAGAGGAGAGGAGAGGAGAGGAGAGGAGAGGAGAGGAGAGGAGAGGAGAGGAGAGGAGAGGAGAGGAGAGGAGAGGAGAGGAGAGGAGAGGAGAGGAGAGGAGACCATTGCCTTCCCCTCCAAGAATATTCTAGGTTAAACTGTACCTGAAAATAAGGCAAGTAAAATACCTCGAGTCTTTAAGAGAAGGTAATTTGTCTTGTGTCATGAAGTACAGAGGGCATTATGCCATTCTGGGCAAACAGGCAGCATTTGCATTTGCACATTTAAATAACTAAAAACAACCACAAATGAAAAGCCATTGAACAATTTAAGCACGTATGCAAACATCAGTAAAAAGCAAACTACCTGTGAGTAAAGCACATCTGATCACAACACCACAACTGTAGAGGAACGATGACAAGCAATGACGCACAATGACACACCCATACACAAGGAGCCCACAGGGTATTCACACTAGGAACTCTTTATAAAGTGTTTTTCTTGTAAGACATTACACTGAACAATGCCGAACAAATTTGCTGCTGATCACAAAGAACAGGCTACACGGAGCAAGCCACCTGGGAAGCAAGCTCACTACAATTACTGAAGCAAAATTTCGGCTCAGAGAAGGGGTTCACATAAAAGTTATGTGCCATATAGGAAGTAAACTTTTACCTACAGTTGAGTACCTTGTAATTTAAAACACATAACATTCCCACCCCAAATCAGAACAAACCCAGTTTCGTCAGTCCCAAAGTTCAGTTACGTTTCTTTTGACAGCAACATATTCCATGTTTGCATCTCTTTCACATCCTCAAACAGGATGCAATAAAGTTAGGTACATGGAGTTCTCTGTTTCCTCTAAACAAATCCATTCTCCAAAACTGTTCCTTTAGAAAGCAGGCAGATGCTGATCCAAAGATCTATTCTTAATATAAGCTCAGCAACAGCAAACAGGAGAAAATGAGACATACCAACATACCTTTGGCAAAACTGATGAGATATTTTGAGTATTAGGATCCCAGCCATCTGCCACTGTCACCTATCCCCACAAAGCTTAGTGACCGGATCTTTTTCTGCTAACACCATTTTAAATGAAAGTTGCTCAGCATAGAAAAGACAAACACACACAAAAAACCCCATGGACCATCAAGGCATACTCAAGTCTGAAAATAGGCATGGACCTTATTTAAGGCCTGCTTCCTCCTGAAGGAGCGCACAAGGTAGAACAGTAACTCTGTAACTCTTATCTGAACCCCTGTTGGCACATCTGTCCCCTTCTAACCACAGGTACCTCGTTCCTATGCATCTCTTGGAAAATGCAGAATTTCTCATGAAACACCTTGAGGGCATACAAGAAGGAATGAAAGGGGAAGAGGAAAAAAAAGGAATAAAAGAAAAAGAAAACAATCTTCCTCCCAGAAGAGATCTACATCAGCTAGGAAGAGAAACTGAAAGACAAGTAAGTAAATGCAAGGAAATTCTTACTTTTCATCAAGTCCATCCACCAGCCTTATATATACACAGAAATGCAGGACTAGATGAAAGGTTTGAGACAGGAGGTACAGACCACTGTGTCGGGGACACCACCCTCTGAGATAATCTCTTCATGAGTTATTTCATATACGGACCAGGCTCCATTGAGAAAGGACAGGAAGAATCCATTTTTCATTCTTTAGTACCAGGAGGGCCAGTGGAATCTCTACTTATTCTTTATACCTAGCAAAGTCTGTCTTGCAGAGCTTAGAAGCCAATAAGAATGAAAGCAGCAGAGCATATCCTTACGTTTTCCACCAGTGCACTGATATCCCCTCTGTTTTGTTCAATAACTTCATTAAAGTACCACTTAAAGTGAAACTATTTTAGACACTGATATGTCTTACACCACTGCACTACTGAATTAGCTCTGGGAAGTTTGCTCAGGAACAAGAAGTTTCTCAGAAGAAGCAGAGTTCACACCAGGCCACACTGGGATGAAAACACCGTGCTAAGGCTAATCATTATATACTGGGATTTCAAAAGGGATCGCTATGTGTTTAGTCTTTACATTTGTTTTCTTTACATCAGATACAAAGAAATACTCAGCAACTACCAAGAAGTCCTCAAACAAAACAAGGTAAAAGTAGGAGAGACAACTGATGGCTCATCTGTCCTTCAGGCGTAAGAAAGTACTAATACTCTTTGCCTAGGAAAAATATGTAGGCCTGTATGAGTCACAAAGTGCAAACCACAGCTTACCTTTCAGTTGACAGTCTGTCATAATTGTGCTCTTGAGGCATAAAAAAGTATACTGCTGCCTGTAGTTTGCTTGGAATTCTACCTCATCAATCTATCAAAAAGGCCGGTGAAACAAAGTCCTACAGTCGGAGCCTTACAAGAGGTGAGGACTACCTTTTTGCAATGACATAACAGTTAGTGAAATTTTGTCTTCTGACATTTTCTGTAGATTACTGGTATGTTCATTACAGGGACAAGATTCACTGTTCAGACTGTAATATTCAGATATAAAATAACCTAACAGTGAGATAACAGACTCCTTATATTATAACATTAGTAAGTAGTTTGTAATTGTTAATTAAGTGAAACAAACCCTTGGTCAGCTTCCACGAAAGCCTGTTCCACGGAAGAAACAGTAACAACAACAAAAAGAATCACCTAAGCTCCTGCCATGGGTCTGAGTCTCTGATCTGCATGATACAACATCTGCCTACCTCTCGCTTGGATTTTTGGGAGGAGCGTTCCAGAACATCATCGCTGGAGAGGTCAGAGTCCTCTGAGAAACTCAGGTGTCGACGGAGCTGCAAATCTGAGAAGACAGGAATAAGAAGGGGAAGTTAGAAAAATGGCAGCCACAAGAGCGCATTTCCCTCTGTAAGCACTTTGGATCTCAGCTGGCAAGCTGCTTGAACTTGAGAATCACAGTTGTTTATGCCACACTGAGCTGCACTGCCTGTGAGTGCATAGTCAGCACAGAAGCACTACCCCACAAAATAATGGTCACTAGTTAGAAGCTTCAATCTGAGTGGGCATCACTTTCTGCCAACAATACTAGAAGTCATGATCATGATCCTTCCTTTCTGCTGCATCAATGTTCTGATGAAACATACAGCACTTGGGTGACAGCAGCAGGCACCATTCTGGCTATTTGTACAAAGCCAAAGAAATGTAACATATTTGGTTTTGATCATGTTTATGGTTAACTTATTTACTGTAACACAACTTGCCATTAAACATTTCTGTCTGTACCTGATGGTGTGAGAGATTTACACGAGGCTGCAGAATCTGCACCTTTAAGTGAGCAAGCAGTTGTCAGATCACCAAGAACACAGCAGTGACTGCATCCCTGCAGTCTTCTGTATCCACAGAACCAGGTTGAAAGAAACAGAACATCCAAGGAAAAGGGGAGGATCAGACAGAAAACAAAGTTCTAACATCACAAAGACCTCACTCCAGTAAATAATGCTTGTTTCTCAAACCAAGCTTAAGGCAGAACCTGGATGTGCCTTGTACATAGCAAGAGTGAAGCTTCTATTTAAGGACCCTTTTAACTCCATAAATATGCAGCCACACAACTGGAATTGCTGCTACGTATCCTGGTCTTTACCTCTAGCAATGAGGAGAGGTGCCATTCAACATAATATCATGATGACAAATTTACATTCAAAGATAAACAGCTGTATCACATATCTATTGTACCTGCAGCTGTTATCAGTGGAGATGGTTTGTGCTTGCCAGAGTCCACAGTAGCACTACTTGAGGGAGTACTTGGGCAGGATTTGTCATCAGCTTTCTTCTTCTTGTCTTTCTTATACCCAGAAAAAACAGACTTCCATAATGACCTTGTCTTTGTTGCTTCCTCTGTCCCACCACTAGATTTGTCTGAAAGCCTGCTGTCATTTTTTGATTTCTTCTCCTTTTTGTTCTTACGAGGGGAGAAAAGAGAAGATCTTTTCTTACTCTTCCCACTGGAGCCCTCTGAAGAGGTGACAGATCCTTCAGGTCCAGCCACATCAGCAGCAGGAGTGGAGAACTTCTCACTAGCAGCATCATGCTTTAGTGTGGACCCCTCTGCTATTTTCAATGCCGAGTGCTTTGGAGAGTCATAAAACAACTCTTTGGTCTTCAAAGGCATAGAAGATGCCTTTCGTGCCCTTGCGGCTCCAGCAGCTGCAGCCATCTCCATATCTTTCATCTTGCATAACTGTTTAGCCATGGCATCACGTAGTGCTTGGCTCTTGACGGACTTCTCTCTGGCTCTCATTCTTTCTTCAGCAAGCTCCTTGGCCTCTGCAGAAATTTCAGGCAGCACTCTCTTCTTTTGGTTAACCCCTCCCTCCATAGAGGGTGGACCACCATTTTCCTTGACCAAGGGCAAAACAAGTGGTTTCTCTGGCCGTGGCCTACTGGTAGGAGGTGTAAAGAATTTCTCATGAAGGCTTGAGTCCTCTGTCCTGTCATCATACGTGTCCTCTACATCATCAGCAAATGGAATCTCATCCACACTCTCTGCAAAAGACTTTCGCACATCATCTTTTTTGGCCTGCATTGGTTCTTTGACAGCAGAGGTTGGCTCGTGGCGTGGGGGAACGGGAGGTGTTGATGCTGGTGTTGGAGGTGACTTGGATTCAATCTCATTCTGCCAAAGTGCTTGATACCTCCTTCTACGCAAAGTAGCCGGTTCTTCATCTTGAGGAGGTGGTGGTGGTGGACTTGATGGAGGAGTAAGCATAGTAGAGTCGGAAGTGTTGAAGCTCTGGCTTGCCAAAGTCCTCATGTTAGATGAGCTCTCCTGAAGGCCAAGTCCCGAACTGCTGGATACATCTCTCTTAACTTCATGGGAACTCCTCAGTTCTTTTTCTGATGGAGATTTTGGAGTGAGCAGAGAAATTTGCTCGTTTTCTAACTTGGACAGTCCCTGCCTTCTTGGGGCAGGCTGTGGCTTCACAAGACGCATCCTTTCGTCCCCTGTGACACTCTCACTATTAAAAGTCTTCAGAGGAGCTGTCTCAAGGGCAGGAAAGTTTGATTCTGAGCGTTTGTTTCTGTCTACTGGGGTGAGTCCTAAACTCCTCCGGATTTCAGCACTCTTCATCCAGAACTCTTCTACAAGGTTACTACGTTTCAGAGCTTCTTCTGCAATGGTAGGGCTCCCCAGTTTCTCCACCTCGCTATCCTGGTTCCTAAGGACCAGTTTAGCTAGAGGAGTAGACGTTAAGGCTGGGCCAGGCTGGAAACATACTGGAGGCTCCACTGGGGATGGAATGGATGTTTCAGCAGAAGGCAAAGGCTGTGAACAGATAGGCTTTTGAGAAGATGTTGGGGATGAAGCCAATTTTGGTGCTGCTGGCTGAGATTCTGGTGGAGACGTAGGTGCAGTAGTTTCTGGTGATGCAACTGGCTGAGATAACACTGGAGAGCGTGGCACAGAAGGGCTTTTAGCTTTTCTGTCTTTGGGAATGTCATCCTTTGGTCCTTCCTCAAGAAGGAAAAGCTCAGGGAAAAAGCGTGCCTCTGGAGATTTTATTGCAGCCAGGGGATCCTTTACATCCTAATAAATACAAAAAAGACAGATATAATATATAATAAAATATTAGTAGTCACTGGACACATTAGAATGCTGTTCCATTTTTGCTGCCAAACCTCCCAAGTATTAAAATACAGAAAAAAACCCACAAATCGCATCTTGCTCCCAGGCCTTGAATGTCACTTAGGATTCCTCCTCAGGTGCAGATATCCGATTGTTTAAAATTATCCTTTGTACTCAACAATAGGGCAAATTTAACTATTGGGACAAAAAGAATGCTAAATTCCAGAAATCCGTTTCTATGTTTTCCTACCTTCTCCCTTCCAACTCTGTATAGAATCATAGAATCACAAAGTTGGAAGGGACCTACAAAGTCATCTTGTTCAACCTTCCTCCCATTACCATTGCTACCACAAGCTACTAGTAAGTAGTATATAAGTTAAGTAGCTAACAAGTATATATCAGTAGTCCCTCATCTCAGACAGATTTCATTCAACTTTCTCGAGCTCTCATCAACACAGTACTTTCTGCCGGCTTGCATCCACTGCAGCTGCAACATTTTTTTAAAGCAAGGGGTGGTTTAAGAGTAAATTAGGCAAACTGCCATATTACTCAGTAGTACAATTCTTTGAATATGTAACCTTTTGGCATGGCACTCTTCTTACTGAGTTCTGATATTATCTTCCTAATGTTATCTTTTGCACCAGCTTTCTTCTAAAAGCCAGAAGTTTAGTTCAATTGTCACAAAACCACTAGAGAATGAACTTCTCTGTCTGCGTGCTCCTATGACATATTAAACACTCAGCTCTTTAAGTACTGAATTCAGGCATTATCCTGACATGAAGTATAACTTTGTCTAACAGAATCATTGGATTGGTCTGAAAAAACAATCACCCTCCATTTTAACAGTGTTGTCAACAATTGCCGTCAGCATACCAGCCTTATCCTGTCATCCATCCATTGTGCAAGTAAAATGGTTCATAACAAAACTCTCTAGGAAAGTCAAATCATTAAGCAATTCTTCACAAACACTGGAGATAAATGTTTGAAATAAACATCTTAAGGGTCATGGACTTTCTGCTCTTGCATCCTATTAGCTGGAAATGCCACAGTAAGCTTGCATGCCGACTTCAGGGCTAACAGTACAACATTAAATAACTCGGCTTCCTTCAGCTGAACTATGCTGTTACCCTAGAAAACGTAAGCAGTTGGTTACTACGAAATAAGTAATACAAATAAGATTAGTACAGAATCTGTTTTTGGTACTGTTATCTGGTTTGATACCCAAACCAGGACAAACAAGAAACAGCTCACTGATGACTCCCATTATGCATTATATACACAATATACTTCTTGTTAACAGTGCACTGAAATGAAAATATCCTCTCTAATTCCTTTTGCATTTTATGATGGGAACTTGGGTGACTGTGACAGAGCCACTGCGTTCTAAAAGCAGGAAAGAAAGACAGTACATTTTTTTTGAAGTCTACATAAAGCCAGATTTCAAGAACACCAATTATAGAGACCGGAAAGCAGAAAAGAGCATGACTGTCAGTTCTCAATGGTTCATCCAACAAACTGAACTTCAGGTTCTAACTAGAAAACTTGAACGATTCCTCCCCTTACCTCTACTTGTTCTGCTTTGAGACTATCAGCTGGAGACAGAGGAAGAACAATGTCGTTAGCTGACTGATTAGGAGCGGACGGCTTGCATGGATCTACAGAAAGCAAAAATAAGTTTAAGAAAACAAACGAGACTGTTGCATTCTGAATTTTTAATGTTACATGCAGCAAATAGTGACAAACTCCACATTGTCTTACAAATTCTAGGTTAGGCATCTGGAATATCACCAACATTTTGTAAATATTTAAAGCAGTAAAAAATTTTATATAAAGGCTTCTACAAGAAGCAGTGATCAGATGGATTCTCACTCTTTCCAAAGCTGTGATCAATGGACTTGTAACATTCTTCATGAAGTGTTTATGGAGGCCACTGAGAGAAGTTGGTTCAAATCCAAGAGATTTAAAACATTAAATAAGCGTATAGACTACCCAGAAGGCAATTACAATCATTCAAACAATGGTGGGAAAGCTATTACCTTCTTTCACGCTGCAAGAAGCATCTTCTGCTCCTTCTTCATCTTCAGAAACTTTTAGTCCTGGCTCTTCTACCTCAGTTCGATGTAAACGAAACTCGGCTTCTGCATCAGATGGGATGTCATCTGCTCATTAATAGCACAGGTTGGGCAGGAAGGGGGAAAAAAAAAGAAGACAACTTGAATGCAAGTCCATCAGGACATCTGCTCATTATCTTCAAAATCTTTCGTAATGCTTTCTGTTCACATGCTGCTCATCACCTTTGTAACATGAACGTCTAAATGTTTTACGTCCTTTCTTAGTGCTGAAACAGTCACCTAAGTAGTATGTGATAGATCATTACTAGAAACTACTAAAGAGGTAGTTGATGTCATAGCTTCTCAGTTTTCTATAAACTTCTTAATGTTTTCTGGCATGTGCAGCTCTCTCTACACTAGCAGGGGAAGATGTTTAGTATGATACTATGACCTCTTCACAAATTCACTTCTGTTTTTGTTATTCATACTGACCATGAACAAAAGACTGAGTCCTCTAACTAGCAGATGGGGAAAGGATACAAGAAATTTATTCTACAACCCACAGCACAGAGGTTCTGTTTCTTTTTGTCCTTCAAAGCCTGGCTCCCTCTAGACTATTTGAAAGAAACTCCTAATAAAAACATGATTAGGCTTAAGTACCCTCATATGAAGTGTTTTATATCAATACAATTCTGTTGACATAAGAGGCTCACAAGATGCATAGAGATACCCTACCATCATCCAGCTCTGCACCAGTGTCTCCCTCTTCACCCGCCTGCCCTTCAGTGTCTGCAGGCTCTGTGCCCAGCTCATCCTCCACACCATTATCTTCACAGGAAGCTAGAATATATTCCAATATTTAGAGAAAAGAAGAACATCTATACAGTGAAAAGTGCATACATTAAACTGAAACAATAGTAGACATGTTTATTTACTACTGCCAGAAAAGAAATTCTGAAGTGTGTCGGCTAGAAGGACATAATGTGAAACGATACTTTCAGCCTCCAAGAAAGAAAGGAATGCCTGCCCTTTGGGATTCTGTAAGGCATTTGCAGTGAAAGCTGCCAGGACTTATCTGAGAAGAAGGCCTTCTGAAAAAAATTCAACAAGAAGGGTACTGAGAGGCCACCAAACCAGCATTAAGTTTACTGTTTTTCCAGTAAATCACTATCACTTCATAGCACACGTGTATTAGGTGAAAACTGAAATCTCACAGTGTACCACAACTATGCACGTAGAAACTGAAACGGGCTTTTGTGGAGGTATGTCAGAGATTAGTAGTCTAGCACTAGGACTGAACTTTATTGCATGTGGAAACTGTTAAACTCTGGGCAGCCGTGGCTCTCTTTGGCATTTGACACTGGCAAATGTAGCAGTATTTAGTCACAAGAAAAGAGAAGACCAAGCTACAAGGTCTACATTTCATAAATATTCAATATTAAGATAACTTAAAGACAAACTAACAAGAATAAAACAACCCCACAAAAGAAGACCCAACAACAACTACAAAAAAACCCACAACCCACAACACCCTGACCCATCTCTAATGCTATGAATGTTTTACTAGGATTTTCTTCATTAAGCATTTTCATGGAATGCCATATATTTCAAACATCATTTAAATATAAAGAAGCACTTCCAGATTTTTCACAGTAGAGTCAATGAAGGACATTTTTAGCTTTGTGCAGCAGGTCATTTAGCTCTGTTATATAGCCACCTATTGCAAATGCTTACTCAGTCAGCATGTGTCATCATGCACAATGTTTGCTAACTATACACACAGCACCCAGTCCTACAATGATGATTCTTGATCACTCTGTTATGATAAACTACACATTGCAAGCCTCTGGACCTGCTCGTGGCATCACACTGTACTTTCTAGGAGGGCTCCCGGCAGTTTCCCACAGTAGAGCTGGAGGCTGTTTCCAGTAGGAGTCCGGATGCATTCCCCCAGTTCTGGATGACAAAGAATTTTAGCCCTGTGGCTGTGGATCACATTGTGCCATCTTTCTTCGGAGTCAGATAGCTGAGACTGATCTTTTCATTTGCCTCTGAAGATTGGGCATTTGTGACCACAGATACATTACCATTATCAACTATGACAATCCAGAGAATAAACCAACCCTTCCTAAAACTGAGGTCTTACAGTCTCTCCTCTTTTTCAGTTTTTTACTAGTCTCAAAATAAAGCCTTCAGTGGAGTGTTTGTCTTCCTCGTTCAACCTCTTCCACAAAGTATTTTTTCTATGCTTTTCCCCTCTGCAGTATTATGACAGACAAACATATGTGTTAATTTATTTTCTGTCAGCTACTGTGAAAAGGCAATTGTGCTTACTTGTCATAAGACACTGGCCTATTCACTTACATCACAGGCTTATAAAATACATAATCTTACAGAGTTAGAACATAGGAGACTGAGTCATGCAGCAAAGGCTGGATTTCCCAGGATGGCATATATAAATGTACTGAACAAAAGCAATTGTGTCTGATTGTTGATGAAGTATGCACTAGGCCATGTTGTTTGGGGAATAATAATGTCATGGGATGTCTTTATGATAACAGCAAATGTGAGTAATCTTAACCAAAACCCATAGGAATGTAACCTGATGTTAGGAAGATCTGATTCCGCTATGTACACATCTATCTTCAGATACAGAAACCACGAGGGGACACAATACACACAGGGAGTGTTGGAAGGAGAAGAGAAAATCAGCTCATAAATAGGTTGGTATACAAACCTCAAGCGAAGATTATGGATGCACAGACAAGGAACGACTTGGAGCAAGGGGGATCCCATTTTGAGGGATACGGAGAACTTGCAGGTGGTCGGTTATATTATACATATATTGTGCATATACGTATACGCAGTTAGGATAAAAAGCAAGAGGCCAAAAGCTGTCACACAATAACTCAGAAGCTACACACTATGGCAGCCAGAAACTGGGATCAGCACTTTGCTTGTACCAGCTAGCAGCCAGGAGCAGGCTGCACAGTGTGCAGCTATCTTGTAAACCACTGCTCTCTTGTCAAAGCAGCAACAGAAGCAAAGGTGTATAGATGAGCTAGCTATTCTGATGTGCCAAAGCAGCTTAGCAGTAGATCCACTACGTATCCATAACTACTTCTGTTCCACTCGTTTAGATACTTGCACTGCTTACACAAATCTATTCTCTTAACTCTAGTCCCACAATCATCAGTTTTGTAATAGTCTAGATGACTGCACAACAAAAGCAATGGAGCTCCGCCAACCATCCTTCAGCTTTGCTGAGGCTTGCCTACATATATGGATCCCCAAGCCAAAGCCAACAGCCATCATTATTCTTAAAGATCCCACCTTCAACCTTAATCTTCCTTGTCTTCTTCATCAGATAGCTAGTTTGCAGCTGCTACAGATAACTCCTATTGCTTCCAGCACCATTAATCTTCATCCTCTTAATATTTTGACTGCAAGAAAGCCCTGTGTTCCTTTAGTCAAGGAGCTGGGAGAATAATACCTAGTCTATTTTTCAGTTTACAAAGAGAACTGAAACACTCCACTAGATTCCTCCCTTGTTATACCAAAGATAACCTGTCTGGCCTCCCTTCAGAAGGGTTACAACAAACATTGAGTTCATGCAGGAACAGGCTGTCTGAGCAAGGTGTGCATGCACACTCCCCTCCCTCCCTCCACTTCCCATCATGCAGTAGCGATAGGGCTGTAAGTCCAGGGTTAAAGTACCAGCTCAGCTGCTGAAGGCATGGAGAAGAGACGGGCAGGGTTATTGTGCATTGGAATACATTTAACATCACCAAACTACCTCCAGGGACCGTCTCCAGCCACGCCTGTACCGCCTCATGGCGTACGGAGGGAAGGTCGGATGCTGAATTTAAAAAACAACAAATTATAAGAAGTCAAAATGAGACCATCAGTAAGCAGCTAAATCAGAAGTGTGACAATGGGAGAGTCTTCGCTGAGAAATACAGGAACAAAACCTGTGAGATGTTAAACAACCGATTCTAGGCTTGGGATTAAAATTGAGATATCAGACAAATGTCAAGGGCCAAATCTTTAGGCTACGCCATGTTAGAGGAAATACATGGTGAGAAAAATGCAGCATCTGACCCGCAGGTTGCTGCTGCTGTGCTTCACCTGAAACTTTGTACAGGAAGGAAACCCACAGCTGAGGAAACTGAGCTGCCCGTGTTTGAAGGCCAGCGGATGAGGAAGAGCACTACAGTGCAGTGGTAGGGGCTTCTGTGCGCCACCAGCCTTCAGAATAAACCCCTCCACCACTGCTGCCCTGGTAAGCTCTCCCAGCACCTCATAGCTCAGTTCAGCCAGGGACAAGTTCGCCTGCTGAACTAAGATGGAAAGCTTAGAACCTACCCACGAGTGCTCTGTGACAGCCCTTGAAAAATAACCAAGCTACCTGTACTGTATCTGAGTGTAACTGAAGGCACTCATCTACTGATCGAGGTTTTCCTGCTTTGGCATAATTTGAAGGGAAGAGAAGGAAATATTATTGTTGCTACTTCCCAAGAGAAGCTGGAAAGACCACAATCAACTTGGAAGGATCAATGCAGGCTTCCCTCTATTTTGCTGGCAGGTGTACAGTATAGTAAAGTGGAATTATAAAATGTCAACAGAAAGAATTCAAAAACTGAAGCTGAAGCAAACTCAGTTGTGGTAAACTTATGAAAATATGTTGATTTTTTTCACTCATTGTTCTTAAAGCAAGAGCTCTAGTAATACTGAATATTACAGAGTGCGGAACACTGCAAGCTTCTTACTTGCAGGGAGCTGTTTTCACACCAGAAAATCCCAATGCATCCTGCAAACTGCAACTGTAAGTGTAGCTGAACTGAACTGGAACCGTGTATCAAGTTGGATCATGATTTCAAAAAACAACAAAGGAAAAGCCATCTACAAATATGAGGAAAAGATCATTATCTGGAATGGAATGTGATCAGGCAAGATGAAGTAAAGCCCTGGGCTCTGTAATACAGATGGGTCATGAGCTTAATCTCATATTTCCTGTGAAAGGCATTCCTTCTCACAACATACTTACTCCCCCTGCAATTCTTCCATAGTAGTTACAAGACTCTGATAGAAGACGGCCACTCAGTAACAGCATTGCTAGTTTTAACTAAGCTCAGCCTTCTGCACAGGTGAAGCACCTACAACATACTTACCTTAAGACGCACTGTTATGCAGTCTAGAATAAGGGCTGCAGGGACTCACAGAAGGTGTTCTTAAGACTCCTAGACTGTTAGCATATTCCCCTTTCAGAGTTTTCCTTTAAGCAACCGGCAATTCAAAAAGCTCACACCTCACTTTACAAAATAGATATACTGTCCAGTGTTCAGTACAGGGAGTCAAAACAACCCATGGTGAGATACGCAAGCCTTTGGAACTCCACCATTCAGCAGTGATACTAGATGCAGTTACACAATTTGAAAAACAGCTGTGGAGAAATAGGCTCAATACAGAAGCCAACTCTGATCTTTGCTGTAGCAGGTACACAATATAACCCTTTCACTTTCTCTGAAGAGGCAGAGTTCTTGCTGCCACAGAAAGCACTGCTACCCCTGAAGTCAGTTACCAGGACCTGATTACCAATACTCTGTACAGTGAGGAAGAATTCTATGGAGTCAGAACAGGTCAGAAGTCACACCAACACAGGGCTGAGAAAGCACTCATTTTAAGTACACACTGACCTGAAAAGCAAAAAGTTTAACCAAGTGTAATTTCAGAAAGCAGTTCCTTTGGATCACAGCTGTCCCTGCTGTCCACTGCTCTTGAAGGGCACAGAAGCAAGAGGGTTAAACAGCTGCAGCTGTGATCTAGGAACTATCGGTGCAGGGCAAGGGAAGATTACCTCTGGAGGTGGAGGACTTGGAGGCTGGGACCATTTTTTCCTCCTCCTCTTTTTCACGGATGTGTGTCCAGTGCACATCTGCCAGAATCTCCAGAGGATCAACCGGATTTACAATCTGCTGCAGCCTAAGGTTTCCAGCTAGCAGATGGAGGAGGGGATGGCATACCGGGATGCAGTCAGGGGGGAATGAAAGACAGGGAGGAAGAGATGGGACAACAGTGGAAAGGAAAGGTAACACATCATAGGAAAGGAAATAAGAAAAAGAAAAGAAGGTATTACTGGCTAAGACAGTTTGCAAGACAGAAAAAGTTCAGCATTGTGTGTGCACACATATACTAACACAGAGCTCTTCAGACTCCCCACCAAAGTTCAGCAGTGCCATTCTAGAGGCAAAGAGATGCTATCAAAACCGTCATTGCAGATTATGTCTATTGCAAGCAGCTTCACTGAAATGAAAGACATTCCCTGGGTGTCCAACAGATACATAAATACCAATGCAGCAGAAATTTCCAGCTCCTTCAGCCTATTCTTCATGATTATTGCCAAAGACATCTTGCTTTTAAGGGACAGTCTGCACTGTAGCTTGAGGCACCAAAACAAAAGCTCTTTCAAGCCCTACTATTAGGTTAAGTGCGCCTATTTATGCTGGATAGTATCTCCCTGTGAATTAAATTACATGATGGGTCTCAGAGTCTCTCATGCGTGTGGCTGTGCGTGCACACTTAAAATAGTAGATTGTGCAATCCTGCTACTTTGCACTGAAAGGCTTGTTCAAAGGGTACAACTCTTTTTCTAAAAAGAATATCGGTATTTTCATTATGACTTAACAGTGTCTCCACTTCCTCAGAAGAGACTTCCTGTTACAGAAATGAATTTGTTTAAAGTAGATTGCATTACTCCCCAATTATCTGCCTACATAACACTCAGATATGGATAGTCAAAGAAAACAATGGGCACACTACTGAAGCAACTGATAAGCAAACTGCTTAACTGCTGCAGAACACCCGTGTTGGAAACATCTAACCTGCTGCATATCGTATTGACAGACCCTACCTCTGTTGCTGTCGGTTATGGGACTATAGTTCAGGTTTTATTTACTCATAAAAAACCCAACTTGTTCTATAGGAAACAAGGTGTTCAGTGTCTTCTGTAGTGGTCTTCAGAAGCAAATGATCCTTTCTGTAAAGTAAAATGCCACTTACTTCATAAGCAGTAAGTCAATTTTGAAAACAGCTGATTACCCCTACGTAGGGCCAACACTGTTTCAGCAGTTCAAAGCCTCAAAAACAATTAGGTTTTTATGTTGTGGACTAGTGCTTGAAGGAAACAAGAAACATCAGCAGAGTTTACAAGTTGCACTCATCATTTCCTGCTGTCTTGTTTTAACAAAGGTCCTCTTTCCCAGCCATGTTTTCCCCAGAAATGACACAGTGTTTGAGACTTCCGTTTCTGAAATGACTGTGTGTGACATTTGGCATCAAAACTGCAGAAGAAACAGGCAGAAGGAACTGCAGGAAGGACAGAATTACCTGTTGGTTATTAAAGAGGAAAAGGGGTCAGATGCACAAACTCAAATGCAGAACAGAATTAGCAGTTTAGCCAAGGACTGTAACCTCATCAGAGAGCTTTCTTATCAACCAGCACAAACTACGGGACATCTTGCAGGGACAGAGGTCTGGGCTTTTCTCACTGCAGACCAAAGCACTCACATGCAGGCCCCAAGATGAGTAGAGTTAGCATTTGCATCGCCAAACAAAATTTTGTGTTAAACGGTTTAGGTTTGCCAGCAATGGCTGAGAAGTATATAGTCACTCAGCAGGGCTAGAAAAGAGCAGGTCCCACGTGATCTCTATGTTTTAAATGGATTGCTCTGGGATTTAGACTAGCATAATACACCTTCAGTTACCCCCACAAGCCTCCAAAGAGAGGCCTGGGCCTGTCCCACTTAGGATGTAGGTCCTTTTCACCTATCCCAGTAAATTAATAGCAGTTGAAACAGCACGGCCAACTGTGCAGGAGTGCTGCTTGGCTGAGAGGGAAACCTGAAACCTCCTTGAGATCTAAATGCTTGAGAATTCCAAGAGACACTTGGTGTAGCCCTCTTTCAAGACTGCCTGCTAAAAGTTCTACAGGAAGCTGGATGTTAATTCCACTTACATATGGAAAGGCAGCTTTCCCCTCCAGGCCCACTGCAGCACCTTCTAAGAAGCAAGCAGTCTGGATGCTTAACTTTAAATGGAACCACTCACTAATCGACTCCTTGGAATCCAGGTCTAGAGAACAGTAGCAGCTACAACATCTTCATTTATGCTCTTCAGCCATCTTACTAATACTTCTCATTCTTAAACCAGAAAAGTTAATTTGGAAAAAAAAACATAACATAACTGAAGCTAAGCTATTGCTGTTACAACCATATGGTGCAAAATAGGCAGTTAGCTGATGGGGTAATGCCCTCTTACCTGCAGTAAGGCACTTGGGTTCTCCTCTTTTGAATTCTGGCTCTAATGAACCACATTGAGGGACTAAGGGATTAACAAGCTATTAGGACCAAGTGCTTCAAAAAAACAAAAAACAACCATCAGAAATAAACTGCAACAAAATGCATTATGGAAAACAGCACAACTAGTTAGATAGGAATGTCAGGTTCATCTTACGCACATTATATGATGGAAATAACTGAGGGATTTCCATCACTTGATTAGCTTCCCAATAGACTGTCCCCACAAACACTCATTCACAAAGGACAATAACAAAAAATGCAAGTTTGCTCACACAATCGCAGTACTTTGGATGTGTCTCATGTGTCTGACATATTGCATAGGCATGCAGTATGTCTGTGTGTGTATAGACCAAACCTGAAGCTCCTAAATAGGTGGGGGGTCATTGTTCATGCACGTTACAGTCACAAATTGCCCAGGCTTTCTGGATACTCTCTAGTACTGGGCAACTTTATATTTTTAACCTAGAACCAGTGCCAATGTCAGGACTGGGGCACAGAGTTTTAATCAGGAGATAAAGGTAACAACTGCCATCAAATCGATATTTAGAAAGCTTGTAAAGTAATTACGTAAAACACAGAATCTTCTCATGTGGGACCTGCTCTTTAAAACATTCCCCCATACTTAGGGGAAGTGGAAATAGCATATGGGTACCTTTAAATGTACCCGTGTCCTCTTCATCTGAGAGACGTTGAAGCCAGAGGCCTTGCTGCAGCTCTTTCTCCCAAGGGCAATACTCCCCCTCTACAGCAGAGGGAACCACACATCCACATATCACATCAGACACATGTGTGTACACACATAAGCAATGGAGAGAGAGAAAGAGAAAGAAGGAAAGAAAGAGGAAGGACAGCATCAGAAAGAAAGACTGACTGGAAATCCACCGAGACCCCTTATTCCTACTGTGTGTAGCAGGAAAACTGCTCAAAAAAGCAAACCCATTTGTCTGAGCTCACCAAGATTCTAGCGGACACTAAACATGCATGTTACCACATTAAAAAAGCAGTTCTGACTTTCACAGCTGCTACGTTTAAAACACAGGCAAGCAACCTGCTGACCTGATGAGCAAAACGACCACTAAGACCTAAAATAACAGGACCAGTGTTGCAGTAAGTAGACAAAGCCCTTTGTGAAGAAGCTCTTTGGAGTCTACCAGTCTTCACAGAAGGGAAATGGAAGTATAAAGACAAAGACAAAATCAGTGAGAAAACTGGAATGGTGGTGAAATGCTGAACATGTCTGTTCTTAGCACAAACTGCATTTTGATTACTGAGACAAACACACAGGGGAGAGAGTCTTTCCCTAAGATTTTCCACAGAAATCCTTCAGAGTGAAAACAAGAATCCTCTGAGCTCTCTGAACTTCTCAAGGTTGTCCTTTAACAAAGGAGAGCTAAAAGCAGATTCTTCTGGGATGTTCTGCTGTCAGCTAGGGCACTACCCCTTGAGTGAAGTACCTCACAGCACCGACAACACTGCCGTCACAGTGCTTCCAGTTCTTGCCATCGAGGAACAAAGAACCCATTCAATTCCAATTCCCAATAAAAATAATAAATAACGATAAAACAATACATTGTCACAAAGCTTTGAGTTGCACATGTTGGCATGGTGTATGGACAGCATACTCGCTGGTACTAGCACTGCAAGCACTCCGTGGGGTTCTTTCTGTATCCAGAATGGCCACCTTAAAGCTTCCCTCGACAGTAACACCCTCAAAAACCAAAGTAATAAAAAAGTGAAAGGAGAAAGAAAGTTTTCCAAGGCTCATTCTGCAGAACAAGAAGTACACAGCCCTGTCTTCCCTGTTGCCTAGTGGAAAAAAAGTACAAATCAATGTGTCTAACCTTCGCTAGACTCCTCTTCATACTCCTCATCGTCCTCCTCTTCCTCATCTTCTTCTTTGTCATCATACTCATGATTTTCCTCAGCCTCAATCTCTTCTTCACTCTTCCCCTTCAATAAGGCATGGATGCGCACAGCCTCTTTCCATGGGACACCTCCCAAGTCTGAAGGGGGTTGCTGAGGCAGCAGCAGTTCATCATCTTCATCTTCATCTTCCTCCTCCATCTCAGACTCTGAACTACTGTAAAAGTTTAATAAATAAATAAATAAATAAATAAACAAACCACTAGTAAATGTTTTCCAGATCAGCCCTGGATCACTGACAAGTCATACAAGCCATTTAAATACATAAAAGTCTGATACACACAATGGAAACAATAATACTAGTTTTCTGCTTTCAATATTTCACGGGCATTTTCAGTGACAGCACCACGTGTGGCCTGCAGTATGGTCCTTCTAAACAAGGTGACATTAAAGTGCTCGTGAAGCCATGCCCAAATATTTGTGCAGTATTCATTATTACAGTGCATGATCACACAGTGGAGAGAAGTGACCTTCCTAATACCACATTGCTTTGGATAAACTGGTGCAAGAGTGCTTGGCAGTATCATAATGTAGAAGGTCACATCTTTTGATAGTGGCAGCTTCTGCAAGCGTTTTGGATAGCCAAGATGTTTTTGGCACTTGCTGGGGACAACTACAGAAGACTTTATGAAGAATACACAACACAACTATCAGATGCCAAAGGATACAGCATGTGAGAGCTAAGGAAAGCTGGAGAAAAAATCCAACCTTCCTCACTTTTCTGAACAGAATCATAGAATGGTTTGGGTTGGAAGGGACTGTTCAATCATTTAGTTCCAACCTCCCCTTGCTACAGGCAGGGACACCTCTCTCTAGACCAGGTTGCTCAAAGCCCCATCCAACCTGGCCCTGAAAGTCTCCAGGGAGGGGACATCCACAGCCTCATTGTGCAGCCTGTTCCAGTGTCTCACCACCCTCACAGTAAAGGATTTGTTCCTAATATCTAGTTCAAATCTACCCTCTTCCAATCTGAAATTATTTCCCCTCATTCTGTCACTACACGCTCTCCCCAGCTATCCTGGGTCCAGCTGTCAAGCCTGTCCAGGTCTCTCTGGATGGCATCTCTTCCCTCTAGCATGTCAACTGCACCACTCAGCTCAGTGTCACACACAAATTTGCAGAGGGAAACAGAATTATCATATGTATCCAATTAAGTACAGAGTACAGGACAAGAAACCATAGGAAGCAGTATAAGGATAATTACAACGATGAGCTCATTATTCTCACAGTGAAGTCTAAAACATGCAAAACAATAAACCATTAGTGCTCTTTAGTAGGCATCTCTCTTTGATTCTAGCAGCTCTTCTGTATAGGCAGCAGGGACAAGAAATTGTCTATAGAACTGTCATCTATACAGTGACACTACATCTAGCTCATTCTTACATGCCGGACTCCCTAGAGATACTGGGAAGATGGTCGCATGTCAATGGAAAACAAATGTAAACCATATTGCCCTCAGAGAATGAATCTACATGGTGATAAAGTATTCTTCCTTTATCTTTCCTTAATAGAACATTGTTAGAAAAGAATTATTTTTACTAGAGCAGCAGTTGGATGTTTCCCATATAAATCTTAATTGGCTCAAATTCACTTCATTCAAAGGACAAAGCTACTATGGCTAAAATTTAGGTGAATCCCTTGGGAGCAGCATTCTGCTGCTGCTGGTTCCTTATGGAAGTAAAATTTGCATTCAGGTCTAGAAAATATAACTTGTACTGCTGCTGTAATTCATTTCCCTACACATAACATTTTCTTATTCATACTTATTTTTAATGGGCTGTCTCTTTTTTCACATTCTAAACACAGCTGCATGCCATGGACTCTATGTATATTCCAGGAGAATGGAGCATATTCCAACAGCTTTACACAGGTATGCTCACAGAGATAAGTGATGTTTCCATCCTCCCTGCTCCCCGATTAGCAGCACACTTTCCTGCCCTTTAGTATGGAAATAAACCTGACAGGTGCTGCATGTTGGCTTGTTCATGGGCTGTCAGCGAGGTTTACTGCTGCTGCAACTGTTACCATGACTGCTGAGTGGGACAAGCTCTTCAACCAGCCTGCTTATCTCATGTAATATTGACGACATGCATTCTTTACCACACAGCTCACTTTACCTTCCTTGGCTTTTATTTATAACCTACTTTTTGTTTGACCTTTGAATACTGAGAAATGAGAATCTGAAAGAGCAGTGGGATGGCCTGGTATAATGGGCATTCCTTTCAGCTTGCTGATTATGTGCCACAAGAAATAATTCAACAGGTGACACTTCTTTTTTCTTTCCTTTTTTTTTTTTTTTTTCTTTCTTATAAAGTGGAGGTCAAACAGTAAAGTAAAGTTGGCTACTTTATGGAATTCTATAACCAGGTGCATAGCCCTTTGAAGAGATGCTCCTATACAGATGCAGTGCAGTGGAAAGGAACTTGAACTGTGGAAGTGAACCTCTTCCATTCCTTTGCCATACTCCATTCCTCACTCAGAGGGCAGTGAGGCCCTGGCACAGCTGCTCAGAGAAGCTGTGGGTGCCCCATCCCTGGAGTGTTCAGGGCCAGGCTGGATGGAGTCCTGGGCAGCTGAACTGCTGGGTGGCAGCCCTGCCCATGGCAGAGGGTTGGGGCTGGGTGGGCTTAGAGATCCCTTCCAACCTGATTCTGTGACACAGGCCAACACCACATGCACTGTCCTGTCACGCTCCTTCGAAAGGTCACCGTGACAGTGGATCACACCACAAGAGCAGATGACTTATGGCGCATTACTGCAAGCTTAAGACAATGAGTAAGGCATGTAAAGAATTTTCTCAAATGCTGCATAGTCAGAGCGTGGCTGCTTAGACAATTTTGGTCTCTTGAGGAGTTGATAAAACATTAACTCTGCATTGAAAAAATGCCCTTAGAATACAATGTTCTGTAATCTTCTCTGCAATGTGTATGCTCATGAGCACGTGCGCATACACATGTAGGGAAGCTGCACACCCAATGGCACTGTCTCTGATTTGGAGTTCATATCCAGGTGAACCTTGAAGCTCAATCCCTTACTCCTTAAGACATGGAAGGAACAAAAAGTCCTGCATTTCCTCAGCCTGCTCTGAACCCTGCGGCTCTGCACAGACAATGACAATGATCAAATCAGGGCTCTGGTTCGCTTGCTGCAGGAATCATTGTTTTTTCCTTTGGTTGTTGAAAAAGCGCTGAGACTTCTTTTTCCTTCCCTTCCTTCTGTGAAATACCAGGCAGTTGATACAGCCAAGCAGAAACACAACAGAGAGCTACAGCATCTAGAACATTCTCCAATGATCAGTTCCACTTTTTAAACTAATTCTTCTCCTTTAGAAATCTCCCATTTGCTGAACACAACCACCAAGTCCTGATTTACTGGAATCGTGACAAATAATAATAGGGCTCCATACTACTGAATTTTGGTTTAGATCTGTGAACACAATGGACCACAAACCCCACACTATTATTAATGCCTCAACTGTCCTGCTGATATAATTTGTAGGCCTGATTTGGGAGCTAAAGGAGGGATCAATAAGGCAAACAGAGTTTGCATCTGCCTTTGAATTCTCTCATGATTACTCAACCAGACCAAAGTTCTCAATTGTGTAAAATATGTCAGAATAGCATCTCCCAAAGAAAAGAATATGTAAAGAAATTAATTGTAAAGTATTACTTAGGCTTTGGAGAAAACTGCTATACAAATTATCAGCAGTTCCTAAACACTTCTATTAAGCTACACTTTCATGAGTCCAAATCTACACGTTCTCTGTCTAGACTGGCAGAGCTCAGGCTATTAGCAGTCGCCCATTTTTAGATGCTTCCTCTTCAAATTTATATTTCTTACTACCTATATGCATTCTAATGCACATATCTGCATTCTTTACCACACCAATTCAATTTCACATGCACAAATGCAACTTTTCTTTTTGTTTTGACAATGTATGCTTAGAATACGTTTCTAGTATCTAAGCCTTAGGAAACCAGTAACTGCACTGTCTGAGTTTATTTCAAGAAGACTGATGGACAGAATGAAAGCTGAAAATGTAAGGCTGTTATTGTTACAGTGATTCAAAAGCCCTGACAAGAGACTTAGAATTAAAAAAAAGTGCAAGATATTCTTCATCAAATATTCTCTCAGTGCCTCCTGCAACAACTATTTCCATCAGTTATACCTGCAAATACTTGGATATTTTCACACCACTTGTGAAGGTGTAACATACTTTTTAACAGCCATAAGCACCTCTTCGTAACTAAGATCTCTAGGCTTTGCATCAGCACTCTGTCAGGATTACGTGTGCGCCAAGCTTGAGTTTTTTAGCTAAAAACGCTGTTGAATTGTGATGTAAAAAAGAAAGAAGGAAAAAAAAAGAAAAAAAAAGATAATTTTGGAACTCTCTTCCATTTGAATCCATGTTCTGTTTTCTCAAAAGAATCATTTGTCTAAATAAATGAATGAATACATTCTGAAATTCTTTTCCAACTTAGGACTGAACTTCACGTCTCTGTGGTACCACAGTTACCTTCTAAGAATGGCAGAAAGCTACTGAGAAGAAATTACAGCATAAAATAACGACATGCACACGTGGAATGTTTTCAGGAACTTTAGGAAAAGCAACCTGGTCAACAGTGTGTTAAAAATAATACTCAATACCTCAATAACCGAGTGAGCAACAGGCAATTGTTGAGATGGATATCAAAAGCTCATGGACAAGTGTACTGACCTGCTGGGCACATCCTCCTCTGCTCCTTTGTCCAACACACTGCTCAGGTTATGCTCTGCTAGTGTCTCTTCAGGAACTTCTTCCAGTTCCTCTTCCCGCTGCAATGACAGTCGGTAATTCTCCAGCTCAATTCTCTCAGGAGTGCCACGTAACCGCTTAGCAAGGCTGGGCTCTTCCAGCCCATTGACATTAGGACCTAAAGAATAAGTCAGTGAATGAACAATAAATGCAACAGTCAGAACTGCAGTTTCTGAGGAAATGGAGCAATTGGGAGAAATAGGGTACGAGGCAGAGGGAGGTAAAGAAAGCAAGAGAATACCTTACGTCATTATCCTGTTCGCCACTACTGGCAGAACCTGCTGGGAGCCAGACTGCAAAAGGGAATCTGAGTGTTTTGGGATAACAGATGCTAAAAAGAACTTAACATGTCCTAGTTGAGAGATGATTTAGCTGTGAGAACCTAGAGATGCAATGGAGTCTGCACTGTCTGGCCGCAGGCTGGACATGTTCTCTGAGACAAGGTAGGAATGCTATGGGGCAAGCCTGCTGCATAATGTTAAAACAGCTACCAGTCAAGCCAGGTAGAGCTATAGAAAGCGAGAAAATATGACAAATACTTGAAGGAGAGGGGGAAGGAGGGAATGAAAAGACCTGCTTGCACTGGTATTTCAAACTTTTATTTAGACATGAATCCATTTATTTTTTCATGAGAGTTTGCTATGAAATGAACCACAGCAAAAAATCAAAGTGAGATGTTCACAACCCCAGCATCAGGAAAACCAGAGGACTGTAAGCGCACATGAGCCAGACAGCTGGAGAAAAGTACACAGAAGCTTTGTTCACTGTGATGCTCAGTTAATTAAACTCTAACCTACACTCATCCATCTCTTCTTTAAATCTTAGTATTTTAACAGGGAGCCACTGTTTACCCAGCTTACCATTTACAGAGCCTAATCTTTCCTAGGTTCTGTTTTGCTACACTAAACAAACCAAGCCTTCCTCTCATGAGATAAGCTCTTCAGTGCACTGATCATCCCCCAGGTCTCCACACCTGTCCCTGTTTGGATTAATCTTTCCAAAACCTGCATGATCTGAATTATGCACAGCTTTCCAGATGAGGTATTATCAGCATTAACATACAACCCTGCCAGAAATCTCTCATCTGATACACCCTGAGAACACATTTGCCTATTTATATGCCACATAATACTGGGAGCTTTATTTATTGACTGATACTCAGATCTTTCTCCTTCTCTGCTTTCAAACGATAAGCACCTTGCTGGCAGCTAAAATTGTCAACACTTTCTTGGTGCGTGCATGACCTGGTACTTTCTAGTATTACATGTCTATTTTTAATATTATAGTCCGCATCATTTTGCAGTTCTCAGTGTATGGCATGCCTCTCCACCTCTGCACTGATGAAAGCTGGAAATGTTGCCTCAGCAGCGAGCTTCATTAGCAGATTTCTCCTTGTTGGTCAATATTCTTAGCAAAAGCATTGCAAAGATCAGTCCCCAGATCCACAGTCTGTAGGTGTTACCCAACTCTACTACTTCCTTTTTGAATAAAATTGCTGAACTCCCATTTAAGCCAGCTCCTCTACTACTTGACACTTTATCCACTTCTCCCTCATTTTATCCAGCTTATTTCCACATGGTCACTTTCAGGTACGTTACTGAAGTCCAGTCTTTGGATGTGCTGCATTTTCTGCTGGAGGCTTGATTACTTCATCAGTGAGAGCTGTCAGGGTAGTTAGGTGTGGTTTTGGTGAATCCATGTTGCATTTTATACCACTTACCTTCATGAGCTCAAAGGACTTCATTGCAGAATTTGAAGTCTTTATTTACTCACTCAAAGAAGTTTTATCTACTGTTTACATTAACTGACGTGTACCTGTTCAGATCTCCTTTTCTCCTTTTCTATTCACTTGCTCTCCTGGCTGTATCTAAGACTGCACTCAATGTCAGACTCCTTGTCTGCGGACCCAATTCTGTTTTCCCATCTCATTAGACTAGAGAATGCTCTCCTTCCTTACCTTTGCACAACCCAACCCAGCTTGAGCTTTCTTAGCATTTACTTTACCTTCCCTCTTTTTGACCCCCAAGAGAACTTTTGTTTTTTCTCTCCATTCTTTGCAGTTTCTCGGTTTATTCCTATTACATCCCTTTTTCAGGGCAATCACCCAGGAACACGTTAGCCTCTCACACTAAAGACTACATAAGCCTTGCCATAACTAGAGGCATTAATCGCTCAGTCCTTCTCCGGAAAGATAAAATCTCATGAAGACAACTGTCAGGACAATCTTGCTCTCTTACTTGGTGCCACCAAACCCTTCTGTAATGTGGGCAAGTGGCTGCTGTGCCCCTGGGCTGTAACTACTGAGCTTCTTTACGGTGTGAACCCCAGCTGCTTGCTCAGGTGGAAGGCGGGAGCATCACCATCTATTTCCAGGGAGACTGCGGTCTCCATCGTTTCCTGCTGCTAAGCCTTATGTTGTATTAGTACTTTCAAAGTTTAGTGGAACTGATCTGTCTCCTCAGCTGGGATTCATGCTTCATTTCATTCTCTCTACATGGTGATACCACCTCAGCCAAATCTATTTTTATAATCTGTGTTACATTCTCCAGCCCTGAGTTCACAGTAATGGGAGAAATGACCTGGAATACTGCTCTGCCAGTTCTGGCTGACAGGGGAAAACCAAGGACTCTGGGTAATGGAAGAGCATCGAGGTGAGAGAAAACAACTAAAGAATTCACAAAATCAGCAAAAAACGAGAGCTTTTCTACTTGGAAGTCTTTATACATAATACAGCACTCAACTGGGTTCAGCTGTTTCCATAGGAATATCCTTTCACAAGCTGCCTTTAACTTGTTCTCTTCCGATGCAGCCCCCAACATAGCTGCGACATGCACCAGTGAAAGAAGTGATAAAAGCAAACAAAAACAAAGATAACTTTTCCACCATCTGATGTTCTCTCACTCCTCTGATTTTCTATCTTAACCTTTTTTTTCTTGTCAGCCTTTTCAAAGTTGGAAACAAGAAATACTAAAAAATCATTCCATATGATTAAACTATATGAATGGAACATCTGTATATATAAAAGAGACGCTCATTTCATTGATACAGTATCTGGATTGGGGAGAAAGATTAGCAGCAATAACACTGAGGCAAAAGAGGACTGAAAATCAAGCTGATATCTCTTTATATGCTTTGCACTGGGGTGTTTAAACTTCTAGGCATGTTATTCAATAAAAACAAAGGATCACCAGCCTTCTAATCACGAAGACTCACAGTACCACTATAAACTGTACAAAGAGCATCAAACCAATTACCTCACAGTACAAAGTGTAAGTATGAGCAAACCAATCAATAAAACTATGTTAGAAAAAAATGGAATGATGGAAGAAGAAATAAAAAAAGAGAAATCTACATACACTTTAAGGCAAAAGAGTGTACTCAAACCAGGATGTCCACTAGGATGTCAACTAACTTCAGCAAGGGATTTCTAAAACCTTGGTCTAAATAGACACGCTTTGTGTACAAGACTTGGTTTTGTTTCTAAAAGGTGCCATAGAGGCTAACCTGACTAATTGCAAAGCTGCTGTCATTGTTACCCAATGTAAATAGAAGAAATGCTGACAGCCACCTGCCTATACCATGAAGCCATCAGCCACCAAAGGGAAAAGCATTATGGTTCACAAACCTACCTAAGGGACAAAGGTAAGAGTTATAGGTATACTTAACATTGCAAGAAGATGAACAATTTGTCCATGTTATGCTAAAGAGTTCATCATTCATTTAAAGCCACAAAAGAAAATTAAACTGGCACAAAGAAATCTGAAGCTGCCCCACCCTCACTTTTTCCAAACGTATATGATGCTGCGTGCAGTGGGTGGGATATTGGGAAGAATTTCTTCTCAGAAAGAGTGGTGGGGTATTGGACTGGGTGGCTAAGGGAGGTGGTGGAGTCACCGTGCCTGGAGGTGCATAAGGAAAAGATAGATACTGCACTAAGGGACATGATTTATTGGGCCATATTGGTGGCAAGTGGACAGTTGGACTAAATGATCTTTGAAGTCTTTTCCAGTCTTAATGATTCTGTGATTCTATGATTCTAAGGGTTGCTCCAGAGGAGAAAGGCTTCTCTCAAACATCATGTTGTATTTGCAGACTTGTTTGCTGCCTGCCAGTGGGAAATAGCTGCAGAATACATTCATCATTCGTTATCTGACATTCCACCTTGTCAGAGCATCAGGGCCCAGAGCCAAATGACTGAAACTGGTCACAACTGAGAGAAAAGGAGATGATGAAGCTGCATATGCCAGAAAAAAACCTCTGTATTACTGGGCAGGGAGGGGAGACACCTGAAAGCCAAGAACAGCTTCTGATGCAACCAACAGATCAGCTGAAAATTCACAAACAACATCCAAAATAGGACACATTTTAAAATCCAGACCTTTATTTTGGAAGAGCAATGGGCCATGAATGTTACATAGATCATCCAAAGGGAACTGTTTTCCCTAACAGGACAGGCCACATAGCTGTTGCTGTTGCATGAAAGCTGCCAGAATCCTTTATTTATCTCAGCCCTGACATTGCCTGCATCCTGTACAGAAAATGGTGCCATCAGAGATAACATTCCTACACCAAACTGCTCCTGGAGTCTGAATGCATCCTTTCCTCTGACTTGATTTCAGCAGCTTTGGGGACTATTGTAAGGTTCAAGAATCTCCTGCTGGGAGAGGATCCCATTTCTGTTTTTTTTCCTTAGTAGTTCTTTGTCCTATGAAAGCTACAGATAAATTTGTGAACCAGATGAAATCTTGCCAGGGTTACTCCCTAACATGGGACAAACACACACAGGACAAAATTGGGGATTTGAGAACAACGACTTTTTCCCCAAAGGGAAACTACCTGCCTTGCCCAATGCACTTCTCTGTTATTTTCCTCCAATTTATTGTTCATGACTCATGCAGTACCTCTGCACTTCCTTTTCTTAGTCAAACCTGGCAAGACTGCAAGCTCTCTACGGTAAATGTCAAGTGTGGAGCCAGCATTTTGCACAGGCTCAGATGGAGCCTTGGGGAGGAGCAGCAACTCAAAAGAATCTACCAAGACAGACATATAACAGAGGGAATGAATTTATACATTTCTTAGAAATAAACCTCCGTTCTGGACTTCACATATCTTGTATTTTTATAATCTGAAATACTATCTGTTTGTATTCAATCCTCTTTTCCAAACTCTTCGATTCCTGCTATCTCCACAGAGTTGTTTGAGAACACAGCTATGTCAGATAAAACAACTGCTATGGATACAACTGCATATCACAACAAAACACAGAGATGGAAAATGGGAACTCTTCTGTAGCAGTTCGAAGAAATGCAGTGAACACAGTCAGAAACGCTGAATGTTCTCAAATTCCAATGCCATTAATTTGTATGAAAGATCTTGGAGGATAAGGTTTCTGAACTTTGCTTGCAGTCCAACAAACACTATCAATGAGGTATACAGAAGAACACAAATGAGCTCTAAGAGCATTTTTGGCATCTCATTTTCCATGGGTTTTTAATGTCAGATTGAGTTTCATTTTTTTCTCAGAAGTTTCACCCTGGCCCTCTTCTATTCCATTAACTAGCTCTTTTCTTTTCTTCAGCTCTCATCTTAGGGCCTCAGAATGCGTTACAAGTCTTAGCGTATTAAAACAAACCAATTTTGGAAGTAGATAAGTACCACATAGGCATCACACAAGTCTGGGCACATAGATTAAATACCAGCAAGTCAGTCTCACAACAGATTAGTGGCAGTGCCAGAAACAGAATCCAGAACGCCCAACTCTAACACTTTCCTCTCAGCTTCACTTTAAGTCAAGACAAAAGACTTTGAAATAAGAAAGGGGTTAAAACACACCAGATACCAAGGGTCGTGATTATGTGGTTCGCATGAGCAGGTTGAGCAAAGGGACCTCCTATGAGATGCTCACAGTGCTCAGCACAGTGTGCTCTAAAACAGAATGCTTAGTACTGAGGCATGCTGTTGGATGCTATACATACAGAAACAGTAAGTCAATTAAGACATCTCATTTAATTGTGCAACTGACTTCTTTAGAGACGTAGCCAGAAATCCACAAGTAAGTTATCCAATGGCCGTGCACAGGATTGAAAATGAGCTCAAACCTGAAGACAACACAACTGAAATTTGTCTGTAATGCACACTCACCAACTCTTAATACTAAGTAATAAGTAACTTAATTGTCTAAAAAAATATGTCTGGGACCTCTAATACTGCTTCAAATCTCAGTCTCCATACTGTCACTGAAGCAATTCTTCCTAGCAAACTGGGGGACTAAACAGAGAAACAGGGAGATTAATGTAAGTAGAAAAAAAAGTAGTTTGACTTAAATACCCTCTAATGCAGAGATACCCAACAGAGTTATTACAGAACCAGGACCTCAAAACCACTACCATGTGCAGGAAAAACTGTCAGATAAAATATGCAAGGAACTCTGAAACAGATACTCTAGAAACAAACGTGAGGATATAAGGATAAAAGGCCTCTTCCACGCATTCTACAACTTCCAGCCACAATTAACTTCTTCATATCTCAGATACTGTCAGAAAACATGGGACCCATTCTCTTCATAATTACAAAAGTGAACTGGACTGACTACAGAATGAAATCTATCTTATTGAGGCAGCAGCATTTTCCACCTGCTTCCACAGAGTGTGATTAAAATAGGCTCTAAGAGCTGCCAAAACAGACACTGTCAAAAGGTTGCTTCCTACAACAGTGGCAAAGCAGGAGCAAAACAGCTGTGGATTTGATCAATCTTTCCTTTCTTCACTTCCAGGAGAAGCCGGCAGACGGGAGTATAATCAATCAGTTTTATTTCCAGGTCATCTTTACTTTTGTCTTGAAAGCAAGTCAGAATTCACCTGCAACTTCAATACCATCAAATTATGCCTGAGAAATACGTGGTGTTCTTCATAGGTAGATGCATGAAGCTGTGTTATTGTGTAATGGAAGTTTAAAGCTCAAGAGACAATTCAATACAGAAAAGCTGTCCTCACTACAGCAGGAGTATAGAACAATCCAGGAATGTATTTCTGGACTCCTGGAAAGAATCCAGAGTTGCAGACAGTGGGAGGAGAAAAGGAACAGGGGAAAGGAGGTTATTAGGTCACCTAATCTAAGACCCAGTGAACAACCGCTAAGCTTCACTCTTCTTAACGCATCTCTTCTGGTACAGAATCCTATCACCTGCACAGCTTAGTTTTTTACTTCTGCTCAAACAAGGAACAGAGTTGGGCTTTTATTCTTTAGTTAATTATGGGTGTGAGTCCATCATCCAGGAATATTGGCAAATCAGTGATGACCTATCGTTTTCCCTTCTTGGAACATCTGGGACACCTGAGCTCTCTCCAAGTGTTTTGATCAGCTCTATCACTTGTTGCATGGCCTTGTTTCTATTTCCTGAAAGAAGCTGAGTGTGGGAAGGCTGAAGAGCCCTGAAGGATAATCTAGCTAAAGATAACATCACTTTGCAGGCGTAAATTTTGTCCTGGAAGCTATTAAAGGCATGTTACCTCAAAGGGCCACCTAGGATAAAGCACACCCGGAAACTGGCTGGGAGAAATAGGATGGGAGAGAAAGGCCACATTCTATGCTAAAATCACCTTGACTTTGGCTCCGACTTTTCCCCATTTTTAATGTGAAATACATTCTTTGTACCATAAAGTTCATTAGAAGTTAACATCTAAGAGTTGATAATCCAAAAATAAGCCAAACAGCAATCACTTTTATGTTAAGAAAGACAGATACCTTCTCTATAACAAGACTTCAGAGAGCTTATTCACCATGGCATCCATCTCTCACCACTCATGCCTAGCAGCCCTCTGGAATCCCTTATCTCAGCAGGAAGCATCAGACACGGTGGTTCCCAGTGTGCACATAACACAACACTGAACCAGGGACGCTTCCATCTGACAGCACTTGAGGAGCCTATCAATACAAATCATGCCTACCTTGTCCTTTCTGTTATTTCCTTTTTTTTTCCAAATCTGCTCTCCCAATCCCAGTTTGGATCCCAGAAAATGTTTTCATCATTAAAGAACAAAATAACCAGGAACTAGAAATTTTATCATATAAAATAAAAACGTCTGGAATACTGTTTTCAGTTTCCCATTCCAACTGTGATCAGTTTTAAAAGATAGCTTCCAAATGGATATCTTCTTTCAACTACTGAGCTAACCGCTCTCTCTTCTGTTGCAATTTATTGCAGATTTTCATAATTACCGGATCTCAGGATATATTTAGATAATAACCACATTCTCATTTAAATTTCTTTTTTCTTTTCTCCAAGAAGACGAAGTGCTGCAAATGGAAAAGACTCAAATTTGAAGCCTGTGGTTAAAGGAAAATATACTGGGGAATACTTGTCCTAAATTCTATACTCTCCAGAAAACGTCAGCATTTGTTCTCTCATTTCTTAGTGTCTGCATTTATCCCACATACTCTTGCTTAACTTGCAAAGCAACAGAATGTTCCAAGCAATCCAGAGCTTCATACCTTACTGGTAGTTTTTTTGAACCTAACCAAGTTCTGCTGTATAGGTATATCTAGGTGTATTCAACATCCAGGACATATTCCAAAAGACACATACCTGATTAAAGATAGCTAACATATCAATTCTGATGATTTAATCATTGAGTTACCAAAGTCTGAAAGCATCTGAAACATCTCTTGGGTAGAAAAAGTCCTATTTTTGAACACTGCTACCCCCAGGGCAATCAGACAAACTTCTGTAACAGCATATAGGACAGTTATGAAATTTTCCAAAGAAAGAAAACACAGACTTTTGGGATGACAGCAGCAGGGGAAATGTCAGACTAAACATACATTTTTGAGAGAAGATGTAAGTAACTAAACAAAGCACCCAAGTGCTGTCTCATCCTTAAAGAGCATCTGCCCTGTTTTCTTTGGAAAGCCTAAGCTAAGCTCTACATCCCCGTGATCAGCTCATCAACTGCTATTCCACCTTCTTCCATAAATATACTTCACAGAAGCAGGAGAATGGGTTCACTGTTGACTCTGTGGTATCCATTCCTTCTCTTCAAATATTTTCCATTTTTGTTGTTGCCTTGGGTAATTTGCTTGTTTTCTGTTTGTTTGGGTTTTTAATTTTCTTTTCCTCCCCTTGTTTTCCTTTTCTATTTGAAGATACAATACGAACTGCATGTCTTAGTATTTCACGCTGCCGCCCATAAGCAGACGGTTAAGTCATTACTGGATTACTGAATGGTTTTAATTGGTGCGGAGATGGACATGTATGGACTCATACTATTTTCAAAGTACCTCATGTGTTCTCACCGTTGTTACAGAAAATTAGAGGAAAATGTCAACATTACTTTCTACCTTATGAGATGAAGAAATGAAGTCTAACATACAAAAACTTGTACACAATAGGCTTTCTACACTACCCTAGTGGTGGGTGTTACAAAGCAAAAGGTCTATGCCAACGTTTCTCTTGACAAAACTGGTACCAAAATGGTTTTGGATGCATGGTGGAAAATACCTTAGTATTCCTTAAGGCTTAACTCTTACAGTGAAGTTCCTAAACTCCTGCAAAGGCTAACTAGTTTACCTACAACTGAACTGATCTGTTTCTTAAGGGAATGAAACATCCACATTTCTCACAGACTTCTGTGCTGTGTTAATGAGTCAGCACCTCAAATGTATTAAAGTCATTTACAAACACAGTTATAATACATTGTTTTAAAACTTGTCTTTAATACAGAACCAGTTATATAATGAAGTTGAATCCTTTGTTTTCAGCTTTATAAATAAACAGAAGTAAGTTAGCATCCACGTAAGATCTTCCATGGTTTATTTATTTGGTGACCAAAAGTAAGAATGGTAACTACAAAGAAGTACATATGCCTGCCTACCTTATCTGTAAGACAGAGATCGTTTTTAATCTATTTAACAACTGCTACAACTACTATAAGTCCTAAAAAATGCTAAAGACTCTCAACAGTGATGGATGTTAGTTACAGACTGTGTGAGTCATGACTCTAGAATAGCATATTCTGAAAAATCAATGTTTTCTCTTTACAGGACTACAGGCAAGAAGCATTTAGACTCAGCAAGACCTTGGCGCAGCCCAAACCTACTTTTCTTCCTCATTTTCAAGCCATTTCATTGCAGAACAGAGGTTAAAAATCATCATATTTGACACAGTGTGTTACTTGGGGCTTTATTTACGGGATAGAGTTTCCTCTAGAGTCAATAATTTTCAGGTAAATCTTAGGTTGGAATGGGAGGGAGGAGGAAGGGTGGTGGTGAAGAGAAAAATGTATGTTAAAATTTGTTTCACAAACTAACTAGGGTGTCTTTAACACAAAATGACTTTTGAGTTGGTGCTTTCCTGCACAGAAGAAAATCTTAGATGTAGCAGAATTGGTGTTTCATGTTGTAGTTCTACACTCTACTACTTAAACGTAACTACGCAGGGCAAATCAACCCATATGTTTCACAATTAGATGCCCAAAGGGTAACTGCTTTTCCACACTCTAAGTTGCTTGTGGTGTGGTAGGGAGCATGAGAAAGCATGTGAGATAAGACAGAATTATTCTCTAATGCAGACTCATCTGCTATACCGTTGAGAAGAGGAAAATGTAGCTCAGAACTACGATACTGCTCCACATGTTGGCCATGGGGATAACATAACAAAACAGTCTATCAGTGGTTTTGAGGAATGAAGATCATCTCCTCGTGCCACTGCCCTGAGAGGAAAGAGCCATCCAGCTGGAACATAAGACACTGGATTTGGCTACAAGGCTCCACATTTCCTCATTTTACGCCCTTCCACTGCTTCTAATGTCCCATATCACAGCTGCAGCTCTGCATACAAGAGGAAACAAATCCTGCCAAAAAGCTTACCTGTCACACCAGATGCAAAGGCTATGCCTCCCTGTTCCTCAGTGTTGGCTTACACTCGCTCACACTTTTCCTCTCCCTCCTCTCCCCTCACAGATTTATTTCACTGCCCTATTTACAGAGAGAACTGCAACAAGGCACACTGAACAAGCTCTCAAATCAACAAAAATCCACAAAGCCACAACACTGCAAGCATTTCTACAACAAAACAGTAAGACATTTAGCATGGGGGTCCTTAACAGCTTTTCTACAGAACTATGTAATGCTGTCTGGGCAATGTATGCCCTGCACGTTGAGCAAACCACAACATGGCAGCAAAAGAAAAAATAAAATTAACATTTAATTTAGCCTGTGTCTGCCAGAGCATAACAGCCCTTGTAAGTCTCTGTAGTACTCTGCAGTTACACGTGCCATGCAGCTCCCCAGAATGTCTTTGGAAGACTATTCAAGCTTGCTAGATCTATTCATTTCACTCTCCCCCAAACACTTATCCCCCACAGCATTCCTAACCTGCGACTAGTGGAAGGAGGAGGGGGGGGGTGACAAAGAAAAACTCAGAAACCTGAAGGTTGTTTGGAATTTATTCCCTTGAACATTTCACACAATTGAACAAATAATGTCTTGATTTCACAGCAACAAGAAAACCAAGTGTTACATAATTTAAGGAGACACACACCCAAAACAAAATCAGGTTAAAAACAACCGCATAAATAAAAATCTTCAACGAAGCCATACAACGGAGACATGAAGCCTTTCTGAGCACTAATTGTCTCACTTGAGTATCAACTGTCACCAAACTTATACAAACTGCCTCCATTTCTCTGAGGGAAACTTTAACCTCCTCAGAATAGTTATTTCTTAGATTCTACTTTTCAAAACAAACCAACAACAAAAAAGCCCAAAATAACAACCCACGGATGTTATAATTCTGTAATTAAAAACAAAAAATCCACCACCTTTACACAGTGTTCCTTTTCTAAGAGACATAAACGTTTAATGAAACTCTTAAAAGTGCCCAGAAAAATTCATATCACCCTTCAGAAATTACACGTACAAAAAGTTAACAAATATTTCAGTGGAACAAGTCTACAGGTCTGAAAGGTAGAGAGAAAGGTGGGAGAGGGAGGCCTTTTACTCCCAAGAAAAAGTGTTCTTAGCAGGATCCAGCTGTGAGCACAAACCAACCACATTGCTATTCTGTAAGCCCTTTCTCAGTCCCCAAATGATTTTCTTGGGTTTTTCAGTGAAGCTCTACTAGGTCAGCTGCTTCTCAACCCCTTTGAACAAATAAACCAGCAATCACGCCTTTGCTTTTCCAAATTTTCTGGGCTTCAAATTCTCTTTTCATTTACACCAAAGCCACCCAAATCCTGATAAGAACACCGACAAGGAACATGATGGACTGGGAACAGTCAAGCACATCCCCCAAGAGAGTTTCCTGGCTTGCTATTGAGCAATGATTCACTGGGCACTGAACCTTGGTCCTAATCATGCAACCCACACACCCTCCACAGCTTCCAAAAATACAGGGGTCTGGTTCTTAAGTTTACATTTAAAATATTCTAGCTCAGAAAAATAAATCTTGCATTAGATCTCTCTGGAGCTGTATGAGGCCCTGTGAAAGGGTTCGTTACCATGTGCCCTGTCCTGCAGAACACAACACCACTGTGTCTTTAAATAGAAAACTTCAGGGCACCATAGAAGAGGAACTATCTTTCCTCTCATTGTGGTGGTGCATCTTGAAACATGCATTTTATTTTATTTTATTTTATTTTATTTTATTTTATTTTATTTTATTTTATTTTATTTTATTTTATTTTATTTTATTTTATTTTATTTTATTTTATTTTATTTTATTTTATTTTATTTTATTTTATTGTTTTGTGGACCAGAGGAGGAGGGGAAGATATATGGATGTGTTGGTAAATTGCAGTTTAGTAGTTTAAAATGAAGGCACCACAAACTGAGCAGCATGCCACAGAATTAGCTTACTGTATTGTCTGTAACATAGTGCTTGTGACACACTGTTAAAACAAGTATGAAAAACAAATCTGAATAGTAACAAGAAGGAGTGGCCAAGTGGAAGCCTTTGTGAAGATATGTTTATATGCACAAGTAAACCATATTGCTTTGAGATGAATTATTTTCAGAAGGCACGTTTGATGTATGTAGAACTGTAAAGGGACAACATCAATGAACAAGAAGCCGGTTTATATACAGAAATGCATATAAAAATGTATTTGTACTTCCTTAGGCATAGAAGTATGTGCAAATAATACTGTATGCATTCATAAAGATTTGTGTAAGCTTTATGGACAGTTATGATCCTTTTGAAGATGGGGCTCAGATAATTTACTTTAAAGGGCACAGCCTTCAGAGGAAGCAGCCACCCTTTTCTAGATCACCTGGTCATCAAAAGAGCTCCCTCAAGTCAAGTCCACATTTGTTCATTAAATGCAACACATTACATGTTTAACAGTCTACCATAAATGGTTTACTCATAACACTGCTCCCTGAAAATGTTTAAGGCACATCCATAGGAGGGTTTTTAACCTTTCATATTGCACCTGTCTCATGTATAGGATATGCTTTTTAGACTGTAAAGCAGGAGACCTAACGCCTCTACTCTGTATTGAAATATTCGGGTTTGCATACTACCGTTTACAGTGAGTTTCTTACATTTTTTGCAGGTCAAGTAACTACTGCGAAGATCTCATGACTTGCATTTTATTGCTGAGCATTCTCATGCATGAGTTTCCCTGACAGGTCTTTCTTTTTTGAAATTCTTACTGCTGATAGGGTCAGAAATGTATTGCTGTGAGAACACAAGTCTGGAATAGGAAACACAACAAAACATCACCACCTAAAGCTGCCCCAAAGAACGTTATCATAAAGCTGATATGAGTAAAGACTGTTCCAAGTCCATCTGCCAAGAAAGAGCTGAAAGTTTGAAAATGTGTTCTTACAGACCTTCAGAGCAAACAGGAAAAAAACAAACAAACAAACCAAAAGCATTTACATTAAAAGCACATTCAAATCATATAAAGTACTGTAAATAATATTCAAAAAATCCAAGACATGGTGGTTACAGATTATGATAGGGAGAGACAGTTGAGAAGCAAAGTGTTTGTTTTTTTTTTACCTTGGCAATAGCAGCAATTTTGGCACAAAGGCAAAGGCAGAAGATAGAAAGAGGCAGACAGAGTACACAGGAGGATTACAGAATCTAAGACGAGCATGCCACAGTTCAGCAGAACCAAAAGCATAGTACCAGCTTTCCCCAGCTTCCCTTCCAAGGAGAGAATGGCATTCAAAAGCTTGTTGCCTCTTTCCCATCCAAAGGGGCTGATCGACAGCAGGAGCCAGTTTGAACATAACTCCCTGAAAACATCCCTTGTGACACTACACAAGGTGCCACGTGGGCTCTCTGGCAAACCAGGCAAACCTTCATCAGAACAACGTTTCTAGATGACTGCTACAAAACTCTACTTGCTTCTCACAAGTTGCACCCTGTAACTACAGTCACTGCAATACAAGGGACGGACAACCAGTGAGGGACTGACATCTTTAGCAAAGTTAATGCACACCTGTCAGGTTAGTACCGCATCACAAGAAAGTGCTTGTTGTGATCAACTGTACCTAAGCTGACCAAACCTGAACATCATTTTGAGTTTGAACAGATTTTAATTATTAATCCAGCTACAAAAAGAAGAGGAGAGATTTGGTGGTAAAGAAGGTACTGAGAGTAGGGGGGAAAACATGGAAAATTTACATTTGTTTGGGACTCCGGGGCAATTAAAAAGTAGGCCTGGCACAAGTCATCATAGCGGTCACTGAACAAGATAATTCAGGACTGAGTTTAACTCAGAGGGTGTAAAACTTAAAACTGGGGGGCTTTTGTCTTGTGCACTGCTTAATTGCTGTTCCTGCTGTTACCTTCCTTTTGCATTCTAAGCTATCTTTAGAACTCCACCAAAAATTAAACCTACACATTGAACACTCTTCTTTTACTTAATCATTTCAGAGGCAAATTATACTCCTCATCAACATCTGCCTCATTAGTAAGACTGGTTCAGACCTCAAGGTATGAAATCACTACTGCCCAACTTCAGATGTTGCCTTAAAAGAGGTTAAACAGGTATACAACCTGTTAATGGTGAGTCTACCGAATGGGTAATGTGAAGCATGGGAGACTATCCCCAGTCCAGAGAGCATTTTGCTTAAGGTGTTCTTCTACACTTTGGTGAAAGTATAATGCCTATAGTTTCTCACATAGAGAAGCTAATAAATTACAAGAAAGCATATATGCACATAGTTCAAAGTCAGTAGTTAAATAAAGATGTAATCTTAGAGACTCCCTTTGATTATTCAGAAACAGTATCTTATTCTTCCACTGTATCATGAAGCTTTGCAATTCAAAAGCTGAGGTATTGTGGGGGGGGGTTATGTGTTTTTTTCAAGCCATACAGAACTGTAAACATATTGCAGGATTCCTGATCTACTGTGCAAGAACTGGAGCTAAAGACAGGTACCTACAGCACATGACCGTTAAACTGACTAATGGAGAACTGGCCTGCCTTAATGACACTGCAGCTGGCTTTTAAAATACATGGCATTTAGCCTCCCCTCCTGCTTCTTAACCCTTGTTAATCCAGTAGTTTTAAAATATACTTACAAACACTTAGAACTTGATTCATAAAGAAAATGAGATCTCAGCTATAAATCACATTTTCTAGCAGAAAGGGGGAGAAAAGCAGAAGGTAACTCTTCAACCATTAAGGGTGTTTCAGTCATGCACAATCAACAACATATTACGCTGCCGTAAAGATGAACTAGTTTCATCCAACTGAGTATGCCCTAATGATGTGCTTTGCATCATTACAAGAGCCAAAGCTTTAAAGCTCCAAAATATTTAAAAACAGTGCTACAGTTAGACACAGCAAACTGGAGACCTAGATTTCAAGTCTTGCTGTTTGAGAAAATGGTGTCTGTTCTACTTTTCTTCCCTAGAAATATTGCAACCCTTGTAACTGTGCCATCACAGGTTCCAACTATGCCACCACTACATAGGGAGAGATGGAAACACCTGGCATAATATTTGTCCTACTTAGTGATCACGTAGATGCTGTTTGTTGGAGGCTCATCTAGAAATGTATATAATTAAGTTTGATCTGTTGGAAGGTCTAAATCAAGGAAAGGAGACCAACAGTAACTGTCTGCAATACTAATTGATACACACAGCCAAACTCTCTTAAACTTCTCATCGTCAAGAGCTTCAACTCATAAGCCACTTTTCCTATGACATAGTCTATGAATTAACAGCTCCAAGAAATATCTTTTTCATATAGCTTAAAGAATATACTCTATAGTAAAAAAGACCATAAAACTAAAAACTCTCCACCTTTAGAGTAGGCAATTTAAAGCCTAGCCTACAGTACAATAAATTGCTGTCATTATCCCACCTGTCAATGGCATTCTGGACATGTCATTTCTCATTACAATTTTTCGTTCCTCCATTCTGCCATATGGAAATTCCATTAACAGACAAAACAGCGAGTGTAACTTCACTTAAGGAGTCAACTACACATAGTAAGAGTGACTTTCTGTCTGTGTTCAGTTACCATCTTAGAAATGCTTTTAAGAATACTATGTATGGTCAAATATAAGTATGATTTTAATCTGCCTGTATGTTTTTCATGTTTCTTCTCAATTAGCACTGTGAAGACACTCATTTCTGTATTTTTCTTCTAAGTATGTTCTCCCTCCAAAAGCACCTAAATTCCTTTTTCTGTAGCATTCTAGAACTGATGCTAGAACCAAATCTCTTTCTAACATCACTAAGTGAGCATGTAGGGGATGGGCAAACGAGCATTTGTAGCAGAGTCACTTCTCCCATGTTAGAGGGAATTAGAATTTTAATTTAATAGGCAAAAATACTTCACAGTAAGACACACACATTCTCTACCTCGTTCCCAAAGCCACGGCCAGGAGCAGCACAGAATCTGGCAGTAAGGGAAAAGCACCATGACCTGTCAGCACCACGGAATTCAAGAAGTTTAAGGAATCCCATCCCATTAGCTGTCACAGACACCCAGAATTCCAAAGGAGACACAATCCAGAGATAATGGGATCATCCCATTCAAGTACCAGATAAATGAAAAGAAATTTGGGAGAATGAGAAACCACTCCCAGATTTCAGGCAAACACAGAAATCCCATCTGAGAAGTATTCCAGTGTATCAGAACTTGTAACTTGAGTCAGCAGTGAGGTACATACATTACAGACAAAGCTTTTTTATCTGGGTCCACTCAGAGGAGACCCTTAACTGAGGATCTGTGTTTTCCTGGAACTATTTCAGACAGTGTCCTTGAAAGAAATGAGAATATCTAGGCCCCAAAGCCACAATGCAAAATAACACATTGAGAACTTCACATAACACACAGAATTCACACGGCACCCCAATTCACAGAAATTATACAGCTTATAAAGTTGGGTCACGTTAATTCTTAATGGTCAGCAGACTGCCCACAGAACTCCCCTAAGATCTGCACAAGAACTTCTGACTGGACATAGAGAAAGGGAACCCCAAAAGCCATCAGCTGACACATGAAAAAGGAGTCCAAAGGGTTCTGGGCTACCTGGTGCCCAATCCAGGAAACTGTGCTTTGCAGTCGCTGGCTTGCCACCCTAACTCTGTCAAAGAAGCCGAGAGAGTACTGCACCACCCTGCTAAAGAAGGAAGTGGAGCTACCTGGGGCCCTCTCTGCTGAGGAGGAGATGGAATTTGCCCGTCCAGTTCCATCACTTGCCATGGTGTCCTGCAGAGGTCCTTTGGTATCCTGCAAGAGAGAGAAAGTGAATTAAATCCATATTAAAACTGCAGGCACCTTGAAAATACTCGTTTCATACAGCTTTAGCTTGTACTAACAAAATGTGACAAACAGGCAGAAAGATCACCACCACAAAGGAAAACATCATCTAAAGGGGAAGGTCAGTTTGTAGCATTCAATCTTAACAGAACTTTCATGCGAAGAGCCTACCACAGAGCTTGCTCACACAGAGAATGCAAAAATGCTGAAAAGTCAGTTGAGGAGACAAATTAAGTCTAATATGCCCTGGATTATAAAGACAAAAACAAAGACACCCTTCTGTATTACAAAGAAAATCTAGGTCCCACATTTAAAACACAAATGCTTCCATTACAATTATATAGGGAAAAGGATACCCTTTCTTTCCATACAAGTTCATACAAACAGACAGCAAACATTCAGAAAAGTCAGCATTGTCTTTACAGCCTATGCAAGTGAGTTAGAACTTCAAGTTTCAGAAGAAATGCAAATAATTTGTTTAATCTTAAGGAAAAGCAAAACCAGTCACGTAAGTTATTTAGTCTCTACATGGACTGAATAAGCATTTCAGTATAACAAGAATACAAATCAAAATACTGTTCTGAGTGGAAAAGTACATTATTTTATAATAAGAACCATGAAAAGCGAAGTGATAATTGCAAGCTTTTAATGAGAACTTATAGAACTGTAGGACATTACAACATAACAATGCCGTTAGATGCATTTTGAATTTCTCTACCTTTACAAAAAAAAAATTTACTCTTTCAGTATTAAGAATCAACACTTATTAACCTGACATGCCAGATAAAAAGAATGAGTTACCTTTCCTGACACTGCTGGCCTCTTCCTTTGAGCATAACCGGAGAGTCGGTAACAGTAGTGGGGCTTACAGTAGAATTTACCTGCAGACAGAACATTAACGGTGGTCGACAATGAGAACAGAGCACCTTAACACAATATAAATGTCCATCTCACTGCAACTTATTTCCTGTTGTCCTTCCTTCCTCTAGTTTAATCAGTATGCATGGAGACAAACACTATCTGAAGTTCTAACTCCAGCCCTCCTCACTCCCCCGCCTAGCTAGCTCCCCTTCCATTGGGTGCCTGACAGCCATTGAGCATAATATCCTATCAAACACCAAAGCAAAGCTGTGAGGCTTGTGTGGTATCACATGCTAACAATGCGGCAGTGTGTGAGGAACAAAGAAATCATCACATGAAAAGCTGGCAGAAGCACTTTTGGAAAAAGCAAGAATGAATACAACCAGCAGAGGAAAGAGGGAGAGGAGGGCATTAACTCCCAGAGAACCATCTCTGAAAACACGCAGTAATTACGTGTGGAACCAGCAATCGAGCAATGAGTCACTTTCACAATTAAGACTTGTTGTGACACTAATGCTTTATTAACACCCCAGAAGTCAAGATGGGTTTTCACCAGTATCTGAATGCTGTCCTAAAGACAAAGCAGCACTAGCGATACCCCAGTGCAAACAATAACAATAGGAGCAAATTGATGGCACAGTTATCTTTCCACACACCTTTCCTACCATATCCTGCTGAGTGTACGCAGCCCACAGCATGCCTTCTGCTATCCTGTTCCTACATCTTTCCCAACACATTTCAGATCTGTATTCTGACCTTTGCTGCTTTCTACAGTTCCTCAGAGCTGGTATTAGCACGGTATTTTCTAATGATATGGTTTGTGACAGAAAAGTGGTGAATGCTGTATTTCGAGTAATGCCTGCTTAAAAAAACATTTGTTAATGTTGAGTCCTTAAAATTGTTTCAGGGGAAAACGTCTGAAAAGAGAAACAGCAAAGCCCTTATATACTCAAGCTTTGAACCAGACACTGACTGTAGAACACTACAGGACACTCTCATTCCGAAGGTAGAGATGAATAGCAACCACATGCATATATTTTATCTCTTCTTTCAAAACAAATCCAGAATGAAACATGAGCTACATTTTCACAATGATTAGTGGCAGTAACATATTGCTATTTGGTCATATTTGGTGTACATACATATGAATTGTCAACTGTGTAACAGTTACTTCATAATCAATGCTATAGGTGTGCTGAGACTCCAGGCTTTGTTTTTGTTTCATTGTGAGCTATCTGGCCACTGTGTACATAAGCTGGTTGGCAGAGGGAATCGCTAAGTCTGGTGGCAAAAACTGTTTCAGCACATACAAAAGACAGAAGAGCTCAGCTTTGCACATTTAATCAGATACCCCATTACTTCTGAATGCACAGAATAATAGCAGTGCTCAACAACTGTTTTGTCCCAGCTTTGATAATTGATCAATCTGCTGATTGGAGCAGCTGATTTCAAAATTAACACTGGCCCCTTTAAACTTACAAGTCAAGTCCGCTGTCAGTCTGGACAAGTAATAATGGGTTTTCTATTCCCTACTGGATGCCTGGTTTGATGATCCTAAGATTGCTCAATTCTTTGTGATCCAAGCCCATTACTAAAGGTCGCTATATAATTCATCTTCAGTAAAAATATTATGGTGGTTGTTTTTGCCCCATAAGCCTAGCTGATGTATCCATGGCCATTATCAGTATATTCAAAAAGATTCAACCCAGTTACACAGATACCTATCCGTTTTAGAACTTTTCAGTCTGCAGAGAGTATTCTGGAGTTTCATCTCATATAGCACACAGCTTACAATTTTTACTTCATCTTTGAATTGATCAATGTGGAAAAGTATTGTTTGTAGCACTTTTTCCTGTTATTTTTATTTCTACACCATCATTTCTGATGTAGAATCCTCTCTGTCTCAATACCTCACTAGTTTTACATCATTTTGTACATATTTTGAGATCAGAGTAAAGACGAATGACAGCAGTGAAAGCAGGTAAAAGTCATACTTTTTGATATACATGAAGCTTTATCCAAGACACCCAACTTCTTTAGAAAATGTGAATTTTCTGCTAAGAAGTAATAAATAGAACACTGCCACTCTTTGAAGGATGTTACTCTTCAGAAGTGATGTGCAATTTGAAATCTAAATTTTCAACACGCTCATCTTCTGGGTGATAAAATGAATTTCAACTGCTGCTGTAACATCTGGTTTTTCAGATCTGTTATGTATATTTAATGCTTCCCTTAACCCTTTGCGTGTTGGACTCTGTTAACTGAGTCATCAATAAATTTATAAGTTCTGTAATCGTATTCCTTGCTCCTCAGTCTATCAGACACAGAAAGAAAAAAATATTATTGAACCATCTGTACCTACTCAACTTCCACGTCCCATTTTTCCCCACTAAAATAGAACTTAGTCTGTTACTATCAGTTATTATAGCCTCTGATTATAAACTTCCTCTTCTGTTGTATCTACAATGTAGAGCTCTACTGTTGCGTTCTCTTAAAAAGTAAAAGCTGTTTATGTATGCCTCCAACATGTCATGTTCTCTTAAATAAAAAACAAACTAAATTTAAAACTAAACTCATTTAAAACTAACACAAGTTTCTTCATTTAAATGGCATCAAAGGAACAGTAAAGGATCTAACCTTAAAAGATAGCTGCCAAACCATTTTAAAGCCCTCAACCACTATTCGTTTCTTTCCATTCCAGCAGCTATTCTTACATTAACTCCTCACAGCTCTCAGCATTACCTGGCCAAAGGAAATCCACAGAGCTTCAACAGTTTGAGAGAATATCTCTGGAACTGAAGTTACTCCATCTCTTAACTCACCAAATAGTTTGTAAGCAAACAGCAAGCTATGAAGCCAATCAACAAACTTCCAGGACAGTTAAGAGAATTCTAGCAAAAAAGACAATGTCTCTTACCATCTTCAATATCATAGGCGTAAGATGACAACCGCAGAGTGGTGGCGCAGTATTCACACTTGAAGCAACTGCGGTGGAAGAACTTGCCTTCAGCACTCAGCCTTTCCATCACATAGACTCGCTTGCGGCAGAAGTAACAGACATCGCTGCCTCCCAGGTTCTGGGGGAACTCCTTTTTGAGCGAGCCCTAAACAGAAGCAACTGTGATTAAATTTGTGCGTGTCTATTCTCACCAGCACCACGTGGTCGTATTTTCTCTTCATCTTTGCAGATATGGGAGCATCTGGATGCCGCTGTTCTTTGACACACGGATGCTGCAGCGCTGTGACACAATCCACAGTTTTAGCAGGGAAAGCAAAAACTAACCTTGAAGTCCAGTGAAGAAGGTCCTAGGAGGTCGTGTCTATGTATGTGAGGAGTAAATTGGGCTCTGGACGGAAAAGTGGACACATGTACTATTAACAGTGACCTTGAAATAAATGACTGAGGGAGGCATATGATAGAAAGGCAAAACCATTAAGGGACCCTTCAAACTGCTTCAAACTTTAGACCCTTCAAACTTAGTCCAAAAATAGTAACCTCCTCTACTAAACAACGATGTTGATGTAGCCGCAGTGGATCAAATACATCTTCACAAATATGACCAGCAGTTTATCAACTGGTTGTAGGCTAATCCTTGAGTGCTGAGATTAGATTCAGCAATTTTGCAAGGAAAATGAGGACAAGAGAGAGGGTGGATGGAGAAAGGGAAGTTAAGTCTTTTACAAAGCTCTTATGGATTCCAGCATCTGTACTAACAACCGGACACTCACGATACTTCAGATCTACAGTACATCTAATCACAAACACACATCATCTTCTGCACATCATCTTACCAGTTCCTTCTTGTCTAGAAGGGTTTTGGGCTGCTCTTTCCTTTGAAGCTGATTGGCTATCTGCTCAGCCAATGAGCTCACTCCGCCTGTGTACATCTTTATATACTTCTACCAGATGGATGGAGTAAAACAAAAGGGAAGTGAGAAAAGAAAAAGAAATAAAAATTACAAAAATGACTAAAATGATAATAGGTTAGGTGGTGAAAAGGTGCAGAGAGGTGAAACCATGCCAAGACAGTGGACAATATGGAGTGACAAGTAATAACAGCAAAGCCAGTGTCATCAGTAATCACTGGAACAGTCCAGTATCAACTGCAACTATGAAAAAGATGGTTTGCATTTTGTGTTCTCTAAGTGCTCTGGAAATACTATGATGATGAAGAAAGCCAAGTTTTTTCTTGCTTATGGGGTACTTTGCACCTGGAAACCTGAACACATTCACTTCTTAAAGATGAAAACAAATATATAGGCTAAGATTTTAGGTTCCAGGTAAAACTGGCGTCAGAATCAAAGACATTTTGGAAGACATGTCATAAAGACTAATGTAACATGCTGACTGCAAGAGTTTATTTATATGCTTAGCACCTGAAACAAATTCATCTAAAGTGCATTCACAGAGCAGGAAGAAATGCTTAACTCAGGAACTCATTCAAAACTATCACTTTTTCCAAAGCTAAAAATACACATAAGTTTAAATGGAAAATGGTGGCAAGAATCTCATCCAACACTTTTAACGCCATACCTGCAAACATCTGGAACATGTATTTGCTCAACACTGAACATGGCTTTATGACTAGGCTTTTCTCCATCATGGGTATTGACTGACGCAATAACTGTGGATAGTCAAATACCCTCCAGTATTCTGAGAAACCCAGTCATCTTGGCAGTTACACTAGATGGTCTAAAGTGAGTGTTTGCAAGCCATGTTCAGTCACTGCAGGAGCAGAGGAAGTGATTTTCAACGGAAATAATTTCAGCCATCATCAATAATTACATGGTTAAGAAAATGATGTGCTTACATCCATGTTAGCTTAATCACACTGCACACACCACGAATTTGACTCAGCAGAGCAGCAAAAAGCACGCCAAGCAATTTTTCTTTTCCAAACTAAGAAGTGTTATGAATGTTTCTAGCTGGAGTCTCCTCAGGAAATGAAGGAGCAGAGAGACACTGCCTTCTGGCAAGTGCAAAATCACTAGGCTAACAGTATTTGAAGGAAAAGACTGAACTCTCCTCTCAAAATTCCCGTTACCATACTAGAACTAGTTATTTCCCATAACTAACAATGCAGCATATGTTTCACAACTGTGGTTATTAACCCTTTAGAAATGTTTAAGACCTTCACATATTCAGACATGAGAAAAGCAGGAAGTGTCACAAAAATCTGCAGTCCATCACAGGATGGTATTTCAGGGGGAAAGGGGTCAGAAAATGGCATGCTCGGCCTTCACAGATTGCAGCTGCTATCACTGAAGTCCTAATTTTTCAAGAGCTGTGTCACTACAACAAAGGAGGTTCATTTCTGCCCACAAAGAATAATTCAGAATTGTCAAGCTTTTCCAGGGGAAGCAGGTGCTTTAAACAGAAATTTTCTTTCAGCTGAAACTGCATTTCACCCGAACAAGATCTGATTTGAAACCTTCATCCAACTTTAACTGCAGGTCCTTCAGGATCTTTAAATTTCTATCAACACATATAAAGGTTTGTGCCCGAAAACTGATTATGCTAATCTTTAATCACAACATCTGGGACTACTTGGTGCTGGAAATATAATTGCTGAGCTTGATTTTATGTTCTGTGGTTCTGATTTCTTTACCTATACGTGACAATTGGTCTAATATTGGATTTTTAATGGAGCACTTTAACTTTCTTTGGGCAAGTATCTTCAAGATACACAACCTTCTGAAACATTTTCAATGGTGAGCAAAGAACCACTTCAGCTTAGGTCAAATCAAATTCCTATTGTTTTCCTGCATGACAGCTGCAACTAGATGAAATTCCCAGAGAATTTTCAGAAAGCCGAAGTATTCTGTATTTCATACCATCAATTAAGCATATACACACAAGTCCATTCTGCAGTTTGGCCCAGAATCTCAACAAAAGCAGCAAGCAAAACAAGAAAGCTTTATTCCAAAGCTAGACTATTAGTGCTCAAAACAAAAACCATTTTGAGAGCGAGATGTACCAGAAGCTTTTACATTTGCACCAAAAGTAGCTTATATTTAGTTTCAAACTGCTTTATGGTTGACAACAAGCTATGCCACACGCTGCCTGATTTCTCAGTTGTGCATGACTATGCACAGACATTGCATTTTGCAGGTGAAGTGTTGCAAGCCTAGCCATCTCTTGTGGTTTGTCCTTGGCTGGTGGGCCTAGGGTGGTTAAGTGACACAGCTGAGTGCATCTAGCAATGCTCAGGCCAATGCTACCTGTCGAAGAGAGTCAGATGAAGGTGAAGAAGGGCGATTAGAAGAACGGAGGCTAAGGGAGAGCTCCCACTGGTCAACAAAGAATCGGCGAGACGGTTCAGTCTCAGGCTAAAAAATAAAATAAGAATCACCAACAATCATACAAAGATATGAAGGAAAACCAAGTGAAAATAAAAGCAAAAATTCAGCCCCTTCTGCCCACCACAGAAAAATAATATTCTTCATGACATTTGTAGGAAAACTTGGGAAAAATGTCCAGCGCATCTTCAATTTCTCCCTAGTGAGGCAGAGTATGTTATTCTTAATTTGTCCTTTATTACATTTTAAGTCACTGAGGGACATTTGGAAGCAGTTACCTACTTCCACAGATGTCCAGCCTCCTGTATCCCAACCAGCTAAGCCACTGGCGCAGTTCCCAGATCAATTTCCTCTGTTCCTCCTGTATCTCCTGTTGTTCTGTATTACTGGCTCAAGACACTAGGATTGTATTTCAGGCCACATGAGACCTCTTCTACATTTTAACTATAAATGCAAAAAAAAAAAAAAAAAAAAGGGATCCAGCTCTCCTTCGAGGTGGGAGAAATTAACTTATTAACTTGTAACCACTGCCAACAAGCAGCACTAGATTTCCAGTACAAAATTTAATGTAAATAGATTTGAAACACCACAGTAACAATAATTAAACAATATAATGCAATCTGCCATTTCTGCTTACGGAGTGGCAAAGAGCAAATCCTTAACTGAGAACGTTCATCCTTCTGAAACGGGTCCTTCACAGGAAGACAGAAGATAAAGGCTCCCAACATACTCTCCTCATTACCTTTATGGCTAATAAATGTCCATCTTCCAATACAATTAATGTAAATAGAAGTAAAAGAAATGGTAGCTAGACATATCAGACAGTACTGGTAGGAACTCTGCATTCCTTAAAATTACTATCTGGAAGAAAAAAAAATATGTAAATTTCAAATATTTGACTTTCTTTTAAAAGAATATTATGTTTTACATTACAAAAAGGACAAAAATAAACGTCATGAAGCTACTTGACCCGCAAAAATAGTCATTTATAGACACTTAGAAAAATCTAGCTTCAAGATTAAACCAATTGAGCACAATACACAATAGTTGGGTTTTCAGAAATACAACTGTACATTATACACTGATTTCCTGTACTGAAAATCACCAATATTTAATCAAATTGCTTTTTTGAAAATTTCTTACTTTCCCTGAGCTTTCTCTTAGTACTCTACTTTTTCTTGATTTCTTTCCCTAAATCCCACGCTATAATCTGTCACGGCCTGCAGTGTTCCAACATCTGTTTCCTTTTTTATCTCTGCTTTACCCTCTTTATCCTCTACTTTTTGTTCACCATCTTCACTATATTTTCTCTCCTCCTTAATTCAACACTGTAGAGAATTAAGATTTTTTTCTCTGCAATGCAATACTGTTAATCTTCTCCACCCTCAAAAAGAGCTGGAAAGTGCTAGATAGCAAGAAGAAAGTAGGAAGTAGATGTCTGAGTCCAGATGTTAACTTCTGCACTATTACTTCTTCACAATAATGAAACACATACTGGCATGCTCTCCTTGGATCATGCCTGAGATCTTCAGTTGTGTCACCCATTAACAAATAGATGCTGGTCTGTTTAAAGGAGTCTCCTTACCCACACTTACATGGTTTCTTCTATGACTGCAAAACCCTATCTCAAATCCAGTCAAAAGGTCACTGTTCCTTCTTGGAGAACACCTTTACTGATTTTAGTCAGCAAAGACTGCATCCCCAAAGAACAGCAGTTAAAAGTGATCTACTTGTTACACATTTCATTTTGAGATGGCTCGGAAAAGTTATGTCCACCATCACTTAAGTAACAGTGTTTGCTAAAAGTACTCTCTGGTTTGCCAAAGGCTGTAGAAAATAACCAAAAACAGAAATGGGCCAAGGAATGAGAAACAAAAGAAGCCACGGTTCAAACTGGCACACTCCCATATGCCAGAGACGACAAACAGGATAGAAAATTAAGCACAAAAACAAACCAAACCGAAAGTGCACAGCTGAATCAAAGAAAATCGGCACAAGCTGCCAACTCTGTTGTTGGAAATAATAATACAGGAAGCATGGGCACAAAAGTAGTACTTCTGAGCCAGGAGTTATGCTTGGAAAATGCATGTGTTCTTGCTTCCAGCAGCAAGTAAAACTGGGGAGCAACTGGCTGGAAAACGTGCACCATGAGATGATTTGATTCGGAGTCCAGCTGGTTTTCAAGCATGCGCACTGAAGCTTGGAGGCTGCTTTTTACCCTATTGATTACACTGTTTTGTGAAACAGAAGCATTCATCAAGGAGAGTGTTAAAAGCTATCAAGTCTGATAGAAAATACAACACAAAATAAATTTGCTCTTTTATTTTTTATCCACAGGACTGTGTGCAGCAATGGTCCCTGTATTTCGGTGAGCTCTTCTACCTGTGTGACCCCAGATGCCAGCAGTACCCAGACTGACACACTGGTACAGCACACAGACAGCTGGGCTGTACAGCACACAGACAGCTGGGCTGTAATCACCTGATGCCTCGCTGCAGGCCTGGGCTCCAGGAGGGCAGCCAGCTGACATGCCCTTTGTTCAACATTCTCAGGCACTTGGTCATCAGAAAACAAACGAGGAGATCTCTGTGAGATAAGGAAGGAGGGAGGAAGTAAATAAACTGGAGGAAAAGGGCAAAAAAAGTCCCCAAAGGAAAGCCAGACAAAAGGTATGAAATTCACATGCAGAGCAGTGAAAGAAGCTCCCCTCTGAAGACTGTTTCCATTTCTGTTGTGTACTGGATTACTATTCTAATGGAGTGCTAAATGTTGAACCTCCAGGCCAGGAGAAAAAACAGCTGAATTAGACACAAGCTGAATTATTCACAGCTCTCCCACTGCAGCAACAAGCACAGAGCCGCTCTCTGGCATTACCATCCAAAGAACCCCCACCACTCTACATCAAGATGTGGCTTTATCGTGCACAAAGGAACTGATTCACCAACTCATTCTATTACAGTTCATTTTTTTTTTGGTCAAGGATTTCCTTTACATATCTAAACCCGCATATATTTGTGCTTCTCAGATCTTCTGCACAGAAACACACATTTTTAGGCTAATGGATTTCAGTTTTCATAAAGAATGAATTAGTCTCCTTAAAGATGCTGGTAGTATATTAAAAGAAAATGCTGTACTTACCAACAAGAGGATGGTTAATGAAACTGGCTGGTTGATGCAAAGCATAGCAAAATCAAACTACCACAGAAGTCTCGGTTTTGCTTCTGTACTTGTCTGCACTGCCATGTCAACACACCCCAGTCACAACATTTCACACCTCTGCTATTCTGGTCCTTCATATCAGTCTTTCTAACATGGAAAAAAGACCTGGCTTGGGGCCTGCTGTACAGAGCAGGAGTACCACTTGCAACACCACACAGCCTTCAGCTAATATGTTTGTAGCATTCAAAAGTAAATGGAGCAGGACCTACAAACCTGTGTGAAGAAACCTCAGGCTCTATCTGTCAAGAAAGCCAAAGTTCTGCTACATGGTGCTGAAGCAGAACAGAAAACTGGGTTTACACCCAATCAGTGAGAAACACTTTTCCCATTCAAATGCATTCATAATACTCTCTATTTTCAGCTGCTTTCAGTTCCACCTACTCCCCTCTACTAGATCATTTTCACTAAAACTAGGGCCTATTATAAAGCTGTGGGTTCTGTGTCACTGCAGACACATGCTCATTCATTTTCCACTGCCTGTCAGAAAACATTCGGCCCACAAGTGCCTTTTGTGTAGAACATATTTTTGAAGTTGTAACAGTTTTATAGCTGGCTATCATTTATGAATTCATTCATTAAAAGCCTTTACTGGAATGTCAATTAATTTGCCAATATGAATACAAATCAACTCATTCTTTTGATTGCCTCTCTCTCCCTTTCCCATGCTTCTGCACAATACTGAACCACTCAGATAACCCGCAAAATATTCTATTAATAAGAAGGTTTCAAAGTCTCCATACTACATAATGCCTCATCTTTGGCCTGTAGGAGGCAGGATGGAATGCCAGTTGTTTAACCATCCAGAAAGCAAGCAGCGAACACAATGCAGCTGTGTTCACATGAATTAGCACAAAACATAACTCTTCTTGTTCTGCTAAAGCCACAGCATACTTCAATAAAGAGGTGCAAGAGAAAAAGAAGAACAGGAAGAGATCAAGTGCCAAATACATGGCAATATGAAAGCAGATAGCAAAATGTTGATGAAGGCTTGTTATGCATTTACGTGAGCATCACACAGAAATAGACACTCCTAATTGCAGTTGCAGCGTGTTAACAGCAGCATTAGGTAAGTGTGTTTCACTACATGGTACTTTTGCTCCCTGAATTGCACACATCCAACACGGCACTGTGTCATCAGCATCCATGCCATTTGTTCATGCTGTTTACCCTTTCCTGTCTGGGACTCTGCTCCCCAGGATATCCAGAACCAGGTTCCCTGTATCTCTGCAGGCAACAAATTATGAGCTTAATAACAATCACAGACCAATTTCCTATCAAACATACTTCATCTTACTTTGTTGAAAATGCAAGCAGAAAAGAAGTCATAATGAAAGATAAGTATCTTATTAAGAAGAATATTCCAAAACTGACAATAATGACTTGGCTCCTGTAGGGAAGATTTAAGAAAAACAGTCTATATATACTCATATTGAGTCAGTTAACCACAGTTAGTGCAACAAAGATAGTAAGACACTCAGTACAACTTATACTGTGATGTTAGGTCAAAGAAAGTAAATAGAAGTTTAAAAGAAGTGGCGGAAAGACTCCATTAGCCGTGCAGAGAGAGTTTTAAAAAGACAGCAGTGTAAGAAGGACACAGATCCACCTGACTTGCCACAAGGCCTTGGGCCAAGACAGCTTCAGAAAAATAATGAGGGGAGAAAAATCTCTCCAAAGGCTGACCCCTCAACTGGCTCTAAGGGATCAGCACACTGATGAATATATTCCTCAGAATTAAAAGGAGGAAGGATTTGTTGGGGTTTTTTTAGCAAAGAGACACACAAAAAGTTTCCAATGGGACGTAACACAGAAAATAGTGAAACATATCTGGACTTCAGTAAGCTCTCATGACTGAACTAGGCATGTGAAACACAGGACAAACAAAACACTGAGAAGAGAGAGAGGGGAAGACAGAGAGCTAAAGGGTCCTCAGTTACTGAAAGCCCGTTATTTCATATGGAAAATGATTGCCCTATAGTAGGTTGAAAAGTAAATTTCACCATTGCCTTCAGTTCTCTATCCGCAAACTTGGGGAAAAATTGTTGTTTTCTCATAAAACTTATCTGTTAAAATCTTAAGAAGGCTTTGACAAGAGGAAGGCTGCTAGCTATATCACAATATCTAATGATACAATTCGCCATTACAGTCAGTTCATTTTAGCTGCAGATTTTGTCCATTCTACCCAGATATGCATCCCTGAATCCTTCCTTGCACCACAGTGTCCACTGTGCCAGAGATATAATTACTTTTCTATTAGGACAGTTTTAAATCAGATCAACAAGCCGCCCCAATTTGTCATGCAGGTGCACAGACACAGGAGAGGTGGCAGAGAACATATGGGTCAGAAAGAAATGGCCCTCCTCTACTCTCCTTAAGGGTAATACGCATTTATAGAGCTGATAAGCCACCAGGTGCTCAGAAAAGAAACATTATCTATCTTTGGGGAGATTTACTCGTGTCATTACTATTGAATGTATGGGATGTCTCTGGCACTGCAGCTGCCTTTTTATCACTTAAAGATTAGTTCAAGGTTAATGAAGGAGTGGAATTTATTATTGCAGTAGAAAAATGAAACAAAAATAGATACAACTGAAAGAAGCAGGATGACCGTGTACAACAAACAAACAGGCATCTAAAGATTTCAGGGAATATTTAACTAGAAAGACAACAAATAATCCAGACTAAAACAGACAGAATGCAAAGTCTTGTTGAGACAAAGGACTGAGTGTGGGGGAAACAGAAAGATCAAATCAGATGTATGCAGGGCACAACAGCGGTTCACAAAAGCACTTCATACAAGTAAACTTGAAAGAGTTTCATAGATAAAAGAGCAAATTCTCAGTCACACTTGTATAAACAAGAAGCAGAGATGGAGAAAACTTGTAGGTTCCATCTCTGAACTACTCCAAAAAGATTAACTTCTGTGTAGGAAAAAGGAGTTTTTGCTTAGACAGAGGCATCTCATTGAATTTCTAAGCACCATCTATATGCTTTAAGGGTAGACTTGACCCTTCAATTTCCTTTCTACTTTGCTTCAACTCAAAACTGAAGAAGGCCGCTGTGATTACCAATTACCCTACAGTGAAATCTCAGAATCTCCAGTGCATCAGATCATAGAGAGACAACACTATACTGTGTATTGTATCTAAGATTTTGATGAAGCTTTATCTACATGTGAAAAAAGGAAAATTGGAAACGTATTTATAAATGGGATATCTGGTAATTGATTTAGTCACTTGTACAAGCAGTAATGAAGAGAGAGGGACAGAGCATGCAGAGGGAATCACCTGCAGCCTGGGATACGGTGGAGAGGAAGGTGGAGTGGAAGAAGAGAGCATGATCACTTTTTTGGGGCAGGTCCGAGAACGTTCCTTACTCCTCATCTTTTTTTAAAACAGAAAAAGAAATAAAAAATCATAATAATGGTAGGAAAACTAAGATAACATTTCCATTCATTGACATTGGGAGGACAGGCCAGAATGTGTAAGCTGAGCGATTGCAATCTTCTGCTCATACATCTTACTAATGATCTAAAAGCCACATTTTACTGAAGCTGAATGAGGTAAATTTTACTCCTGTATTCATATGATCACGTCTGTTTCGCAGAATCTTCTACAGACAGCCAATAAAAATGTAGTTACAGCAATAACCAACTAAACCAACCGTTTCTGACTCAAGAAGTTACTCACAGCCAAATGTACAACTTGGAACTCTCAACAGCGGAACTGGACTGCACTTTTTGCTCCATGAAAAACTACTTATTGCTGTGCTCTGCAGAACTTAAGAATATCCATTGTGTTAACCTAATTACTCTTGCTTGCATTTCATTAGCAATACAATTCAAGTCACGGTGCTCTGTTCTCAGCTTCAAATCCATTTCCTCTGCCTTACAGATATTAAACCATCTCAGGTAAATTAAACTGCCCTTCGCCATTCTACTAGAGCAGAAATACAGCTGCTTTAAATGCAATATGTAGACATCTAGCAGTCTGAAGACTGCACAATGCAGTTATGTCCTTGTTTTTACACACCAAAAGAACACGCCTTCCTAGTTCTATATGTCATTGTTATGGATAGCCTTTAAATGTATCTTCTGCCTGTTCTTTTTACCAGAGCATTTCTGGTAATTGTTGCACTGGAAAAAATAAAATTAAAAAAAGGCTCCTGTACCTGGAACAGCTGTTGGATAGCTTTTAAAGAGCATGCTGTAAACATATATATATATATATACACATATATACATGTATATATATACAGATGTTCACTGTGGCCCTGGCAGCTGAGCTGGCACTAATGTCTCTCGACTCCTCTCTTCCCCATCAGCAAAAAAGTCAATTCTAATTCAAACAGATGCTACACGCAGTTTAAACTAAGCCACATGACTTTGCACTGAATTGGATGGGGAACATTTATACATTCAGCCTTTTAAGACACTGATTTTAAGTAGAAAGGATGGCAACACTTTCCACCGCTACAGCTGTTTACAGGCTGTCCGTCTAACAGCAGCCTAGTTTGCATTTCAGATTTCAGTATATCTACAAGGTTGCATAATTTTCCACAGCAGATCATAATATATAGCATTATATAGGAAATAAGATCCACTGCTGAGCATGCAAAGACAAAGATGGCTGCAGGAATGAGGAAAGAAAAACCTATCAACATATTCAAATGAGAAATTAATTAGGAAAAACAGTACTAGTAATGTAAGCTCTCCTGCTGAGACTTCAGCTCCAACTGACTGTGGCCATTTCATTCACTACATGTCTTCAAAAATCACAATCATAACAGACCTACTGAGAAGTGTTTATATTGCTGCACTTATATTTCAGGGAACAAAAAGAACAAGCATCAGACCTGCAGAGGCAGAAGAGATCTGCATTATACAGCATGGGATTTCCGTCTTACAAGCAACACATCAAATGTTTTTGCACACATGAGTGATTTTAGCTTGTTCATTACATTCTTCTTGTTGTGAGGACATCTCTGAAACTATGGCAGAAAACTGCTGAAAACTGTAAACTGAGAGTCTGGAAAATCAGGACGAAATTCAGTTTAATGAGCTAGTCTCTCGTACCATACCCAAACAGTCACATATTCTTCTGGATAGACTACATGGCTTCATGATCCTAGATGAGAAGCTCAAAAAACATGACTGCCCAAAAGCACTGAGAACAGAAAGCAATAGTACACAACATGGAAGATGTTTTTGCACAGCAAGGTGTTAATGTGAGATTAACCATCACACACAATCCAGACTTATTAAAGGATTTTATGATCATATAAAAACTTCCTCATATTTCTACTCTGCACATACACAAACATTATCTTAATGCATTACTAGGTGCTGCTGAGGTACTCCTAATAGCGTGAACCAGCTTTGACGATTCAGATGAACATTCTCAATGTGTAGTTCAACACGGAAAATACTGCAGTCCAGTTCAGAAGGAAAATGCAGGCCACACTGAATGCACAGAAGCAGACTGAAGAGGTTTCTACTGTTTCAATGTTATGCCTTTGGAAGAGAGAGAGCATGTCTTGTGATGAAAGTAAAGACTGCTTCAGAATAGATTCTGCCAGGACTTTATCAGTATTTTGTTGTATCAAGCCATCCCTAGCCTACCATTACCACACACACAAGAGATGCGCCAAATTATGATCTGATTGCATTGCCGGTCTGATAACTCTTTTAACTCTAGAACAAAGCAAGATCTTAAACTGATAAGCAAGTACAGCTAAGGAAATTCATCTGTCAGACAGTGGCAGACCATAGCCCAAGGCAAATGCAAATGCAAAACTAGTGGTCCAAGATACAGGACCAAACCTATCAATCACAGCATAGGAAACCACCCTTCTCCCAAGAACCCCTTAGGACCTCAACTTCACCCTGCCTGTGGCCAAGAATATTAGGCAATTAGTTGTTTCCCTCAAAAGCAGGTCACCGCTTTGTCCCCTTGGAAACCGCTTTGCTCCTCTTCAAAAGACTGCTCAGTAGAAGGCTTCCACTGTGTGATATACCTTATGCTGGAAGTCATCTGACAGCTGATCCCCTGAGATATTCCAGTGTCAGCCCAGAAAAAGCTGTGGCTGAGGACATCTAGAACATCTGAAGGAAGATTCTGCTTCTGAACTCTGATACCTGTGCCAAACAAGAGAACCCTTTCCCATACCTTCATGAGCAGCTCTTCCTAAATCAGCTCTTTATAGCAAACACAAATGCTTCCTCAAGAGTTTGTCAGGAGCCACACCACTCCTTTATAGCATCTCTACAACACGTACAGGCATCCAGAACCAATTCCACTGCTGGTGGTCTGTGGCCCAGGGAATAGCTTCATAGCTAGTGCTCAATGTCACTGAAGAAGGCTGTTTTAGTACTGTAGTAACGCAATCTCACAGCTATCAGATTCCACATGCCTAAGCAACTAGAATTAGCAATCTCAGCAGTCAGCTGAAGCACTGCTTCAACAACAACTTCCTGCAGGATGGATTTCTGTCCCAGTTTGACAAAGCTGTCTACTTGGTTCACTGGATGGCTTCTAACCTCTCCTGATCTCCCATCAGTCCAGAATAAATAGTTCCAAAGGCTTTATTGGATAGAAGCAAGTGATGTTCTTCATTTCCCCGAAAGTCTTAAGGAACCTCTGGAATGGGAACATTATGAATTGCTTCTTTGATCCTAATTCTGCAGACTGTGCACCTTGGAGATCCGCTTTTACTCTTCATTTGATCGTCAGATGAAAACCACTGCAAAATCCAGCATAAAATCTGCACCCAAGAACCAACCATCTTCTGTTGACACAATAAAGCTCGCTCAGGTAAGATTAAGCAAATACTTCAGGAGCAATCGTGAATGGAAAAGTACCCAAAGACAGCTGACAATGTCATGTTAAATAAAAAAAGTCCTTGGAAAGTATAATTATTAAAGTTTTTTTCAAGGATCTGCCCTACATTGCCATTTATTTGGAGCTATCAATGCTGAGGGAGACCAGAGGACTTTTTTCTCTCCTTTTCAATAAATTGTAGTTTCAAACAAGAACAAAACCAATAATAAAATATTTTTGAGAAGAAAACCATCCTCATAAAAATGGGAAACAAAAATTTGTCCTTTTTGATCAGTTGAAGTAGGAAAACAATAAGAACTTCAGTGTTTCACCATAAAGACTAGATTACAAGGCTTTCATAATGTTTCAGCAGTAGGTTCAAATATAGCTGTCAAGGCTGCAGAGATGGGATCTTCCCCAAGTACAAAATCACAAATCTTAACTCAACTGAACCGAGAAATACAACCAATGCAATCCAGTTTTCTTTTTACTGTAAGGTAGAGGGCACCACAAGCAGTGCTCATCAACTGCACTGGAACTGTACAGCTGTCTATAGTTTTTCTGCATCGTTTCTCCCCTGTGTGGAAACGTACTCTTAAACTGAAACCTGCTTTAATCATGGATGATGAGTATCCACTTGAAAATACTCATTAGCTTATAAACAAAACTTTGAAGAGAAGGTTATTAAAACTTCGAAGAAGAAGTTATTAACAAGTCAGGAAAACCAGATATAGTGTTGAAATTTTTAAGACAGGCCTAATGACAACAATTCCACTGCTTTGAGTCTTCTTTGGAAAGAAATCTTCTAGATGATGGCAGTGGCCATGACATGAAGCACTACTTGCACGGAATAAAGTATATCATGAATCCATAAACATGCAGAAAAGCCAACTTCCAAAGTATTGTCATTTTCTTCCTCTTGACTCCACAGTATGCACTGATTAAACTGCAACCGAAAGAAAAAGGTGCTTCTCTAAATTACGACTGCCAGAAAAATATATCACAGCACTCTCAGAGAGTGTGATTTTCACAAAGAAAGATGGAAGCAGAGGAAGCAGTAATGTAAGTATCCTGTTTGCCTGAAAAGAATGACTGTCACAAGCCTTGCTTTTGAAAGTGTGCTCCTGAAAAAAAACCCCATGAGTAATGATAATGAGCAAAAACACACCAGGGAGAAAACAAAATATGATACCTATTGATTTTTCTTGTGCTGATCCACGTTCTGTCACTCTGTGTGGCAGAAAATCTAAAATCTGCTTCAACTACAGTATTACAGGAATTTGCAATGTAATGAAGGTGATAAAGTGGCAAGGAAGGCTGGGTCAGAAAGGGAAACCACAATAGCTGGAAAGTCTCTTCTAACTGTAGAACATGTAAGATTTCATATGAATAGAAAAACTGATAAACAATTTTACTTCTTATATTAATGATGAGCTTCAATAATTACAGATTCCAGAACACTTTTAACCTCTCTGGCTGCAGTAATTGGCTACATGCTCTCTATTCTGTTACACAAGAATAATATGAAAATACCTCAGATAATACAACACCTAAATCTACAGGCAAAGTTTCTTATGAAACAACCACTGAAGCCCTAGAAAGCAGGAAGAAGCATAAATAAGAGGCAGGCTTTGATTTTGTTCATTATAAAATAACTGTTAAAAATAAGAGGCTCACATTAAAAAGACTGGTTTTGCTGGAAAATGATTGGTTTAAAAAAGGACAGTGAGAGCTGGTGTTGGGCACAGGCAACAGATCATATTCATAATCAATTTCTTTACCTGTTTCCACTGGGGTATAGGAGCTAGACGGCCCTGCTCTCGTCTGCTGGATGGTTGATTGTGAACACGTTCTTGATAAGGCAGGACAGTTTGCTGCATGCAGGTTGCAGGGCAAGTGGGTTGGGAGCAAGGAGGAATGATACAACAGCAACAAAAATTTGAGGAAAGCCAAACAAATGGGAGACACAGACAGACAAACATTTAAGAAAAAAAAAAGAGGGTAGGGGAGAATTCATTTAGCAAGTCATATATGAAAAGGGAGAGGATATTAAAAATAAATAAATAATAAAAATAAGGATGGGGAAATGCACATTTTTGGGACCTGCCCTTTGTTTTCATTGTTTCTTCAGTTCAGCCCTGTTATTCTAGAAAGCACGCAGTGGCTAAGGAAACATTTTACTGGTAAACAACAGGATACATGTCACCAGTTTGAGATTATGCTATGCTACTAACAGTGGTATGCAATGTAGCGTATGTATACCTAAATTCAAATTAAAGTAGTTAGGTAAGGTCCCATTCACCATCTGGCCAGAGCAGCTCAGAGTTTGATACAAGCTATTAAGATACAGGAAGCCCTAGAGCAAGAACTCAGGCACTTAAACCATACTCAGCCTTACATTGCTGACACTGCACTGCTAGAGGTATCTTGAAGTGACTCAACATAACTTCAGATATGACTACTTTGCAGTTGCAGTAGTTCATATGCTGTACTGAATAACCAGCAGTCACCAGGAAGCCACATTTGAATTGATATAAACATTGTGATTGTAAAGAACCTCCAGGTATTTACCTGCTATGCTTTTACACATAGAAAAATTAATCACAGTTTACAAGCATAAACACATAACCTGATAATGAAAATCTTCAAATTAGAAACTAAATTAGAATTCTTAAAGGTTAGAAATGGGATTTTCCTGGACAGCTTTTCCAACAGCAACGGTAGTTATAAAAGAAACCTAATTACTGGTAAGATATTTTTGAAAGAGATGATAAAACATTACGCTCGCAGTAACAGGAAAATGGACTTTCATTAGGAAGTTCACTATCTCAGACTCCTAAATTTAATTTTTTTCTCTTTTGAGTAACCTTCACTCATCCCTAGGAGAGCCTTTGTAGTAGAAAAGCACCATTAGCTTCCAGTCTTGAGGAATTCATTTTATTACTCACGATTTTCTGTCATGATTCCAAAATACTAGGATTTATTGACTGTCTCCTACCTGTCTTCGTAATGTTGAGGATTGTACCGGTGCATTCTCCTCAAACTTGGCCAGTAGCTGGGTTGCCATGGACTTGACTTTGTTTTGATTTCCAATGGCAGCATCAATCCTCCTCTCTGTCAGGGCACTCACCAATGTAGGTCTTTCTTCTCTGTAGCTTCGAGGAATGTCCTCCTGTCAGTCAGTGAGATCAACATTTTAACAGGTACATCCAAATTACCTTTTCCACTCTTCCTCTTTGCTGTACTAGATTTCTACACTGTAGAAAGCAAATCTATCACTTGGCATTTAAAAGCTTGCATTTTAATTTTCTTTGGTCATTAAAAGCTGGGATAAACTTTCCTCATTTTTTTAACCTTACTTGATAAATTTACCCACCTAAGACACCACAGTTGTAACACCCTCTTAAATCTACCAATGTAAAGCAAATGGATATCTTCACAGCTTCTCTGACGATTCCAAGTATTAAATTTTAGCTCACTTACACCTGTTTGGCTATAAGCACTTGATCTATCTAAAAGACTACCTTGTGGAGCATACTGGATGTGTAACCATTTTGCACTAACTGAGACTACAGATCAAATATGAAAGTTCTGCTTCCTGAAGGACTTTACTAAATGAAGTTTTATTCTTGGTGCACTCATCAAATCAAAGTAAATTGCACTAAAAATAGAACATGAAGGAAATGCAGTATTTCATTTCTAGTGTACTCTTCTCTCATAGGCATCAATAAAGTATTTTCTCCACAAATAGAACAAAGCAAAACATTTGAAGAATAATTTTAATTTAGAAATTCTCAAATAAGGCCTATCTGGTTATAGAAAATTAAAGGATTGAAACAAGAATGAAGAATGTACCATGTATATTTCTCTACATTACACCTTCCTCATTGTAATACTTACATCCTCAGATTGGCTGGTTTTCCTTCTCTTTCCTGCACCGTCCAATTCCTTTTCCTTTTTGTCCTGAAAATAGAGGGAGGAGGTATGAAAACAAGGATAAAGACTCTTGTACATTTCTGGCCTGAGGTAAGTGTCATGAGTGCACTTAAGCTTTGCAACACAACCAATTAATTCCCTACGGTCATTCTCTATCTGTTTAAGGAAAGGGTTTGCTTTTGCTGCTGCTGTTTGTTTGATTTTGTTTGTTTGTTTTTTCCTTTATTTGCTTTAGGGATTTCTAGCACTCATATTGGAAAGTCTACCTGACTAAAGTATATCCCCAAATTCTTCCAAAAAGCTAGGATTTTAAGACTGAAGCATCACAAACTGAAAATGTATATTACCAATGCAATTCTGCAATTATAAAGGTCATGTATTGTCGAGAGCTGATGAACATCTGGTTTTCAGTAGATAAATAGCAGACAAACAGATTAATTTCTAGTACCACCTACTTGGACAGCAGCATAACAAACACAAGTGTTATCAGACCTGTGGTACAGTTACCTTTGGAGTGCGTTTCCGAGATATACTTTGTCCCAGTTTACTGAGAAAAGAGATTGGAGATTTGGTGCTGGCAATTAGGGCAGCCTTTTCTTCTGCATTCAGATCCACTCTATCTGTAAGTAGAAGCAGGTCGGAAAAGGAATGCCAAGAAATTATTTCTGAAGTGCTGTTATTAAATATATAACTTAATGCTTTCTTTATTTTGCCAAAATCAGTTCTCCCTCTAGGTTTTATAATGGCTTAGAATACTGTGTTTGTTCACTTTTGTATTTGAAGAGCATCATCATCATCAGTATTAATAAAATGAGTTCAGAGTTTTGAAATAATACCTAATTGATAACACACTATATATTTTAAAGGCTATTAAACACATCTCTTTTTTTCATCAGAATTATATACTTGAAGACTCTTAAGACGTTACAAGATCATCAGTAACACACACATACACACACACACATATATATAGCATTATTAAGACATAGAGATGGACAATCTTTGCTTCTGTTAGGCAATTATATTCCTCAGTTCTGATTTGTCTTTCATTCCTGCCTCTCCTTGGCCTGGAGTTACTCTCACTGTTCATGGATGGTAAATAACAGCTATAAGCCTTGGCCAGTTTTGAAATTTCTACCGAACAATTACTAACAAGGCATCTCACATTAGTGAAGACTGATGAACCCCTAATAGCAGCAAGAGAGAAAAGAAGTTGCCTAGTAGAGCTGAAGTGTTTTTAAACTTTTGAGAACATTAGTGTGAATTTATTAACTTCTCTTTTTGCTCCTGATATTGCTAACATAGTTAGCAGCAAAAAGGATATAAACAACAATAAGAAGGTAACTTTTTGTAACATAAAGTTATTGAGTAACTGGTTATAAGCTCATGTGGAAAAAAGCATGAAAATAACATATTCACTCTGCAGCTGTCCTTACAGATCATAGTCCTGCACCAAACTCCTTACCACTTGAAGAGATGGTGTCTTTGAACATCTCATAGAACTGTGTGAGGTACATCACCATTGACAGTTTATCTGGTTCCCCGACAGATGCCATTTCCTTTCCAGTCATAATGGGAGATATTCCAAACTCCTTTTCCGCAATGTCAAAGGCCAACTGGTTATTCTTCTCCACATTGTGTTCATCCAAAGAATCAAAGTCTCTGCAACAGGCAGGAAGAGGGTGTGTAATGAATCAAGTGGAAACCAGTCTTCTGAAAGAATTCGGGTGGTGTTGGTTTTTTTTTAATCTCTCAAATTTACTTGCCAACAAATTCTTTTGTACTGTACAGTTGATGAACTTTGCTCAAACGTTTTCTTTTTTTTATTAGTTATCCTCTCAATGAATCTATTTTTTTTTCCCTTTTAAGAACCTACTGGTACCTCTGCCAGCCAGTGTTTTCCCATTCTAGAATGAGGTAGCTATTTTACTCACTACAAAGTTTACAGGCAACAACCTCCCTGTTCAGACACTGAGTCACTACATCTACAAGGGGCAGCCTCAACTTTAAAAAGAATTACTGTCAAAAGGAGATTAAGAAGGCCTGTGTAGAGACTTGTTCACAAGAAATTTAACTGAACCCATCAACCATTCCTGACTAATTCCACACAGAGAAGAGCTTTCTGACAATAATGCAATCTAGTCCGTACCAATTTGAACTTTAATTCAATCAAATCATCCATAAAGGAAAATGACAACATGTTTACCTTCATATTCATTAAGCTATTACAACCTTCCACTCCGCTGGTGAATCACTGTACATTAGCTTCCATCAAGCTTAATTGAATTCATTTCAATCCATTTCTTCGTTAGTCACAAATGCATTGCCTCAGTCTCAATAGTACTAGTTTGAAATAAAACTACTGTTCTGCTCTCCCCAGATCTTCAAAAGAGCAAATTACTTACATTAAGTCTGGACGGTATCTGTGGATAATGGCACACAAAGCTAAGCCACTTTTCCATGACATCGTGAGATCGGTCACATTTACACCAGCATACCCATCTGTCTGCCTCTGGCACCAGCTGAGCAATTTACTAGAGCGAGCTAAGGACTCTGTAAGAAATCACGCTGTTAAGCAGAAATGCACAAAAACTCTTTTCTGAATTCTAACTACATCACAAAAAAAAAAAAACAAATCAACAAATAAAACTTTCATGTAGAGGATAAGCTCCTTCTACAACAGACAGCATGGGACAAAACTACTGTTATTTTTTTAAAGACTATCACATCTAATTTAGACGCAAAAGAGGATTTTTCATTTGCTAAAAAGCATTCACCTATGTTATAACTTGACATATAATTCACCCTAAAGGAACGCCAAGAATTATAAAGAAATCACAAAGGCTTGCTTTAAATATGACCTAAAGCTTATAGAGTAGTACAATATTCTCTGAAGCCCAGATACAGTATTTCTAATGGAAAAACTGCAAATGTACATTTGTAACTTTTTCTTTTCTATTGAAAGTTTTCCATTAGAAGTACTGACCTGTTTTGACCTTGCCTTACTGCAAGATCTGACAAGATTACAGCCTAAAGGGATATGGTTGCAGGACAAAGAATGTATCCATAGACTAACTAGATTTTGAGCAGTGATAGGAAGCTCAGCAGCAAAGCACTATTGAGGGAGTCCCTGAACACTATCTGGACAGAATATTGCAAGTAAAGTAATGTTTCATTTAATTAAGCTGGGAGATGAGATTAACTAAATAAGAGTATGAACATGAAAGATTATAACAGACACACCTTCTGTTATTTTTATTAGAATGTTGGGTTTATGATTAGAGTGAATTCAGAATAGCCTTCTGCACTTTAATTAAGGATATTATTATAGGATAAAAGACATGAAGAAAAATGCTTGTATAAGAAAATATGCTCTAAAATTTTAACAGCATTACAGAGGTGGGAAATTAGGTAAATAAAAGTATATTTGCATGTTAAGTGAAACTTGAATGATTAATAAAAAATCAGATTGTTGACAAAATTGTTTTATCTAAACCAAAAGAAGCTGGTTAAACAATACACTAGAGCCCTGTTGCTGCATGTGCCTTGTGCTGATGCGGCATCAGAATATCAAAAGGAATGGAGCAGTAACCAGACCTACCATTCCGAGTCAGCTTTGGTGTCCTGGAGTTCACAAAATTCTCTATTTCCAGGTGTATGTCTTTCAAATCTCCTGTATTATACAAGTGGCGTACCTAAAATGATACAAAAAAGTGACCAACACACTGTGTACCCAATAGATACAGAAAGAGCAGGAGGACAAGCAGCAGCTATCCCAAGGCAAAAGAGCAAGTATTCTTATGTAGCAGAAATCTCTAGCCCAAGAAGTCCAGAACAAGGAACAACTCATCAGTACTGAACAGTCTGCCTGACTGATGCAGCTCAGTGGATATCAGACTGCAATCCTAACCTGGTACTAAAAAATGCAGGCAAAATCAAAAATACAACTGAGTTAAAAGTGCATTTTTAAGACTTCAAAACTAAACAAATTAGAAATTTAGTAAAGAGGTCAACTCTTGACTGATATACCTGCATTTCACTGCTTCCAGTTATACTGCCACAGTCACGTCACTATCCCTGAAATACTAGCATAGTTTCACCTAAGAAAAGACAGTGCAGATTACAAACACTCAGAAGCATCACTTCTCTCCAGTTACCTGCTGTGGCCGCAAGAAGTTGACGTTGATATTGGGATACCGGGTGGCTGGATCAATGCTATAATGGCTGAAGTTTTTACTCACATTCTCAGGAGTGGTCTGAGGCAGTAGTCTATAAATGCTTTCCCTTGGGAGGAAAAAAAAATGTGGGGTTGTTTTTGTTTTGTTTTGTTTATATATATATATATATATATAATATATATTATATATTAAATATTATATATTTAAAAGACACAACACTATTAATATCGCTAAATCAATTCTGGAGAGAAAAAACTTCAAAAGCTAAGAATCCTTATCAGTGTATTTAAATCTGCAATATAATACTACACCAGAAATCAAAAGGAAGGAAGAAAATAATACACTGACCACAACTAAAAGGGTTCCCCACTACAGGAAAACACTGACACTGAAATGACTCAGAAAGAGGACTGGAGTACTCAGCCTGTGAGGAGAAGCCAAATAAAGTGGATTTGGCCAGCCTGAAGGCTGAGGAGAGATGGTATTGCTCTCTGCAAATGTCTAATGATGTCTGGCAACAACCAGAACATGATTAACTTCACCATTATTCAGAATTCAGCAAAGGAGAATATTAAATGTTTAACATAGATAGAATTTTAAACATTATACTACAGTTCCTAACAGAAGTTGCAGTTGTTTAAAATAGGTTCTTACACATTGATTTACGGACTCCATTTTATAATGACTTAAGTTCTGATTTTAAGCAACGACCTTATGTCACCAGAACAAGTCTCAACAAAAGATGATAAAAACATCAAGAGCAATACTCCAGAGAAACAAAGACAAGGTGTTCTTTGGCTCACATGAAACAAAGTGACCAATTATCTGAAACAAAAAACAGGTCACAGCTTCCTTGAGAGAAAACTATAAAATATATTTACCCGACAATAAGGGACAGCAAAAATTTTTGTTTCCCATTTTAAAGGCACCTACACCTTCATCTGGTTTGCTATTGCAATGCTTGTGACAGTAAGTTAGGCTCACTTTCTCTATGTATTGCCAATAAGCACCAAGAAGAGACTCTCCACCTAATCAGTTTTGTACAACTAGGACCAAGAACAGCTACAACATTTATTTCTCTTCTATTAATATACTTTAGTTTATCGGTGCCTTTGGATATATTTTTTTAAATTCAGTTATAGCTACAAGAACCCTCTAAAAACAGCAGGAATCTGCATCTCATATTCTGTCTACGTATTGGTACTGGCAAGGACGAGAAAGAATGACAAGATATTGGAGGATTAGAACTCAGAATGTAAACATTTTTTTCTATTACCTCTCTGCAAGAACTTCCAAAGGACTTGCTCCGAGTGACCAACTTCGTACCATCCAAGCAGAGTCCATTGCAGCTAAAAATCCTCTCGCTATTCCAGTTCCCATTGGCCAAAATGGCTAATATTGTAGTTTACAAAAAAAAGACGAGAAAGAAAAAGCATCAGTTAGGGAAAGCTTTAAATTAATATCAAGAATATAGACAGGGAATAATCTGCTGGGAAGTTTTAGCTCAGTAATTAGCTCAAAACTCAACTCCCACTGGGCCAGAGGAAGCCAGACAAACCATGAATTGTCCATGAGGTCTCCAATAAGCAAACCCTCATCTATTTCCAACAACAATTCACTGCCTAAAGTGCCTTAAAAGCTACTTTTCAATACCGCACTTTTAAACCAACTATAAAATACTAATTATTAACAGGCTTAGAGTATGGTCCCATACAGAGTGTAATTGCCTCAATAAGAAGCACATGGAACCAATATAAGAGACATTTCTGTACATATTTTCTTAAGCAAGATCGTTTCCATACTAAATATTCCACTTCCCCAGGACTCCTACCCTTCATTCAAATCTCCTACTTTGTTATACAATAAACAGCAACACTTCTCATAATCTTATAGGCAGTGCATATTTCAGCGATGGATGCAATAGTTTGTGCTTATGCTTCGATAAGTCTAAAAGACAAACCTCCAAGAGACTGTCCCCAACCAATGCCACAAGTAACTGGTGGCCATTCTGCTCTCGCACCAGTGCTGCATTCTCTGATGCATACATGCACGTGAAGTCAAACATTGCCACATCTGGCTGCCCATAGTGATTGATGGCGAAGTCCAGTGATGGCAGCTGCTGATTAGTAGAAAAGTCAGCTGCTTCTCTGGCATAGTTTAGCAAAGCTTCCTGGTCCACGTTCTCCCGTGAGAGTAATAATTCCGTATCAGCATAATCCTGACAAAGAGAAACAAGTAAAAGTGAGACAGCCAAATCCACAAGGTTATTTTAAGACTGGCATATGTAAGTGTTGACATGAAATTTTATACAAATCCACTGATAAAGGTCTGCCCTTTAATTCTTACATTCCTAGCAATGTTTATCATTTGGAGTAAAAATCTGTAAATACCACTGGCATTTCTGAGTGTGAAAAGGCTAAGAAACTTCTGAGCTTTTCACTTCACACAAAAGGAACAAGATCTCAATCTTTTTGCATTCACTTGTAGGCAAACTACTTTTACCATTGCTTCTGTCAGAATCAGACAAGACTTTCTTTACTCCCTGTATTTTCATTTTTATAAATGAATAGCCCACATAAGCCAACAAAAGTTATTTCTGTGTACTCTTGCTTAGCATGCACAAAACCCCCCCACTGACAAGTTTAGATGGCATAACAGTCTTATAACACTACTACTGGCTGAAAATGCTTGAGAAGGGCATTAACAACAAATGTTAGCCTTCTAAAATACACCTGTGTAATAACATTACGTGGTGCAAGAAGAGTGTTCTTTCAGTGTATTAAAAGTAAAATTTCCCCCAAATCTTAATATATAAAAGTTAATACCCACATGCCGTATTACACCTTTATCCAGCAAGCTCTGTTTTTTGGCAGTCATGACAAAGTAGTGTGTATCATCTTTATAGTAGACGATGTTCTCTAAGTCAATACCTTGTGACAGAACAAAAGATAAAGAATAAACAAGCAACAAATGAGCTCTACTGAAAGAAAGTAAATTGAAACCATATGGTTAGAAGACCTTAGAGAATGGCAGGCAACCTCCTTCCATGCTTTCAATGAGTTTAAAATCTGTATCTTCAGCACAACCAGAAACAAAGCAATTCAGCTGTATATAGCTACCTCCCTCGAAAAATGTATTCATCATCACACTAAGTTTTGTATTCAGATGTGGAATGCGAGAAGCAAACTCAGGCTTCTTTTATGAATGGCTCAGATTTCCTGAAAATCCTTAGGGAAATAAGTCCTGAACAAAAATGACACACATCTGAATGACACACATCTGCTTTGTACAGACATATAGAACAGCTGCAAAAATGAGGGAAGTCAGATATCAAAGAGAGACAGAAAGGACAGACTTCCTTGCACATGACTTTTGTTTACTGACTAAATATTGTGATACCTGAGTTATAGAAGTCAAATAGCTTTAATTGGAAATTTGACAATTGCTGACATACCGGTGGCTTCTCGTAGATCCTGGAAGAACTTCTGGTTGAATATGAAAGCCACACCACTGATCTCTTCTACTTTGGCTTCAGCTGTGGTGTTACGATTGATGAAGTTCGCTGTGATAGCAATCGCTAGTTTACCACGGAACTCTTTTCGGCGAAACCCTGCAAAGGATAAAGGAGCAACGTTGAAGAACAGAGCGTAGCTTCAGAGAAGGCTCAACACACCGCAGACTGGTGCCCTCAAAAATAACGGAGATTGGAACTGATGTTTTACAAACTACTCTACCAAAAAAGCAAAAATCGCTTCATCAGAAAAATAAATGTTCTTGTTTAGGAAAAAGGCTCCCCATTCTTTCTTATCTCTTTCCCTAAAACTGCAACTTGCATAAAAACATTAAGAGAAAATTCTCTACTACACTGTAGAACATTCAGTGCTTTCAACTCCTACTCCCAAAACTGAGAGATGCAACACTATGCAACTAAGGAAAAAAATGTGGGAAAGATTATTCAGGTCAAAATACCTGATTTTTGTGCTAGTGGATAGGAAAAGGAAAAAGACAATCCAAATGCCTTTGTTAAGCATAGCTTTCTACACTGACTTTTTATTTCCTTTACAATTAATCAAATGTATTGATTTTGACTGGGATTTTGAAGGCCACTTTTGTTCACATCTACTCTAACTAATTTAAGAATTAGTTGCATTGTAAAGTGAATTATGGGCACACCGTTACCTTCTAAAGTGTTCCTTCTGCCATCCCCTCCAATGATTACTTCAAATTCATACTCTGATACTGGATGGGTTTTTGGATGGACCAATGCACGCCAACCTATTCCTGTCAATAAATTCTGGTTTAATGACAACATAAACAGTGCACATAGTAGAACAGATGTGTAAAAACGCTTTTTGCTATCCATAAACCCTTTCTTACACAGTCGGTAAAGGTATACCACAGCATATCTGTACTATTGACAGGGCTATGGCTGACTGTCATATCCATTCCATGCATATCAGAGAATGCACTGCAGTAGACAGAGCCCCAGTAAACCCTTCCTGATTATCTTCAAGGGTCACTAAAACTTTTATAAGTTCTTTACTATGTATTCAATTAACAGGATGCCAATAGACAAGCAAGTCACCAGTTCCCATAGTAATCAGACAACAAGTTTCACAAAGATGCAAAAAGCATAACAAAGACCATTCACTATATAAATATCCTCAGTAAACAGAAAGGAAGGAGTTGTTTTAAAAAAGGTCTTTTCTAATTGTAATAAGTAGGCTTAAATATGTTAGGAGACATTAGGAATTACTGTGTCTTGGATTATTTTTACTTAGTACTTCAGGTGATTGTGTTTTACTAGAAAGAAGAAAGCTCATTAAGAACTCAAGCAAAAGTGTGTTAAATATTACTGTCATTAATGGAACACAAGAAACAGAGGAGTCATATGCAACATTACGGAGCAGGAGTCTATGTAACTGACCATAACTTCCCCGTTCTCTACAACCCATTTCAATACTACTTGCTTTCATTTTCCTGATCCTCTGGAGGGTAAACAAGCCCTTGAAATTCCACATTGACATGGATCTCTATTCCCAAGATCAAGGCAACCTTCAAAAGGATAAGCTGGAGTTGACGGATACCTGAAAAAAATACAATGACAAAAAAATAACAGAAAAAGGAAAGGGCACAAGTGCACACACCTCTGTTTGACATTACTAATAAACTGATTTAAAGGCTAGCTGCTGTTTGCTTCTTCCAACTGTGTGCTCAGCACTTCATCCAGGCAACACTGGTGGGTAATAACACGGCATGCCAAGAAACTCCCACGTAGCAGCAACTCCAGCCCTTCTCAAAGAAGGTAAATCCTTTTTTAATGTTTCAGTCTCAAAATCAGCAACAACAGAAACAACTAGAACATGCACTGCAGGAGAGGCAGGAAATAGAGCACAGGCAGGACTGCCCTTTTGTCACAGATGGTAACCAGCCTTTTGATCAACTTGTAATACTGAGATGCACCTTACTGCTGACACCATTGGGTTAGTGAGGAATATTAAGTTTCTCATCACCTCTTTCCGCTTAAGTTAGTGTAGGTAACAGGTATGAAAATGATTGTGTGCAAATCAGAAAGGAGAATAATAATTCTAGGGAGGAAACCTCATTGTCACATTCCTGATACTGAAATGAAGAAATGCTCCACCTACAATCTAAATGTCAACTGCACTGAGACACAAAAGAAGACAATATGAAGTATTGGAAAAATAAAAATATAGGGCAAACAGAAGAAGAAAAGTTGCAAGACTGAAGTGACAAAGGTCTTTCTGTTTCTACCATTCATTTTCCCTCACAAAAGAACAGCTTTTGCACTGTCCAAGAAGTTAAATCTTATCTACTATGATTATGCCAATTTATACTTCCATTTATGCCCTGAGGTGAACACAGACTGATGGGCACTAACCTGCTTGGTAAGTTTTTGGCTAAGTTTGGGTTTTTTTGTTTGTTTGTTTGTTTGTTTGTTTGGGGGGGGAAATAATAATAATTGAAAAATGGCAATTTCTGCCCTCAGAAAGCAGAAGGTATAAAAAGATAGCAGGTACACTAAAAGATATATACTGCGTGTTTGATCATGCCATGGCGCAATCTATTTCTTTCATATTATACCATACTGACACGATGCATTTTCATGAGATGCTCCTTGCCTCAGCTACCTCACCCTTTTCAAGAACAAGAGCTGCCATGTCAGGCAGCAGCTCTACTTACTGATATGGTCTATGGATCCTGCGCAGAATTTGCCATAAAACTTCTTGGCGCCAAGACCCCTCAGGTCATGTATGGTGAATGGCCACAAATGCAGAACGTTATTCCGGGAAAAGGCATCCCTCTTTTCTATGACCACCACCTTGGCTCCCAGGAATGACAGGTCGATGGCTGTACGAAGGCCACAGGGTCCAGCCCCAATAATCAGACACTGTAAAACAACCAACCACAAAGTAACTATACAGTTCAAAGAGGAAAAGGGTATTTTCAACCCTTCTTTTAAGGGATTAAGACCATAGCACACTCTCCAAGCTATGTGAGCACCTGGAAAGCAGCAATATTTCTGAAGGTTTCTTTCTCCAGTTCCAACCACGCCTTTTCTGTTTTTAAGAAAAGGTGAAGTAGACTTTTTTACATATGTGATCATTTAGAATAGCATTGACAGCACTCTGACTTACACCCACACTGATGCTTCAAAGTATTGCAGCAAAGGAACCTCCAAGGTAAGTAAACACAAAGTAAAAGTGAACAGTGCATAATTAGACCATTTTTATCAAAATACATTTTCTTCATTGTAACCTTTGTTATTTCAAAGGTCTTTCATCTTCTCCCATCTTTCTCCACTCTATTCACAAACTCTTTTAGAGGCTAATAAATGACTTGAGAAACACTTGCGTATCCAGTGCAGAAAGTACTTCTGAAGAAACAAAGGAATACAGCAAGATATTTTATTTCAAGATTAAAAATCCAAGATACTCAACTGCCCACAGAAACTGAAGTCCACAGAAAAAGCTGGCATGTGTGTATTCACATTAATATGGTGCACAGTCCATTTTGTCATATCAGTTCTGTACTGTTTTTCTATTGATTATGAACCAGACACACAGGATAAAGACCTGCCAACATGGTGACTGTTTCTACCATGCGAATATTTTCCAGATCCCTAAGTACCCTTACCGCTGGAAAAGAAAGCTCTTTAAGAAATTCTTAAGTATGCTAAAACTTCATCAGAACCTACCCTCCTGATTATACAGTCTATCCCAAAACAAAGCTCTTTGTTCTTTGATAGTCCCCATAAGCCAGTTTGTACAGTTCCCCACATTTTAAACATGCTTTTCACTGGGTTACAGATTCTTCAAATGATGTGAAAATGCAAAGACAAAGCCTGAATGAGAAATAAAAGTACAGTCTGCTTGCAGTAAGAATTAACAACCAACATGCAAGCACTAAACAAGGCTACTGTGTAAGATAACAACACATATAAATCTGAGGGCAGAGATACAAGTCTAGAGAAGAGGGAAGGGAAAGATAACAGCAGTTTATTTGGTAGTTTTGGGAACCTGAAGGCATAAATACAAAATGCTAGCCCAACCACTGAGGTATTAGCAGAGCAATTCCAAAACAGACCTGCATACTGAACAGGTGTCCAACCTTTAATTTGTTAAAAGCAATGATCAATTAGGAACTACTGCATTCTTCCAATTCAATGTTGCTTTCTTCGTGGTTAAGTGTTATTCTCAAACACCACTTAGCCTTTCATTTTTTAACCTTGTAAGAGAATGAGATGAGTGTGTCATATTTAAATAGGCAATTTATCTAGGACTTTAGATGCTCTGGGTCTAAAATACACAATACACAGCGAAGCAATTCATGGCAAAGGTTGACACCTTTTTTTTTTTTTTTTTAAACCTCCACAAGAATATTAAATAGTGGTGTTATAAAACACAGCAAGCTTCAAGCACTATTAAAACAGAAGAAAAGACTGTTCCCTTTTCCACCCCTACTGACTCTTTCCAGTTTCAGATCTCTTGTAGAAACCTAAGCTCTGATATTTGCATGGGCAGCGGTAAGCATGAAATGTTAATCGGAGCCAAGTAACTGTCGTCCCTTCTTCCTTTGCTCCACAATGACTCCAAGCAACTGCTGCAGCTCTGTGCACTGAAGCAATCTCACTCCTCACAATCAATTCTTGCTCAAGATCTTTCAGATAAGTTATATTCAGTTTCCAGTAACAACACCATGGTAATGTAACATTAAATGCAAACAAATCCTGAATTCTCCAGTTCTCAAGTGGAGGATTACCTTTCTGCTCTCTTTTGAGCTATTCAAGCTAAATAAATAAAGGGGCTAATGTAAATTTTTGGTAACTATTTACATTTGGACAAATCATCACATCCAAGTCTTACTTTCATGAACTATACCCCCAGCCATCTGAATTCCAGTTAACCTGGACACTGGCCATGTGATGCACCAAGTACCCATTCTGTCCAGGGCACTTCACCCCAGCACGATTTTAAATAGTCAAGCAGCAATTAAGCTCCAGAAAAGGAGACCTTCATATGATCAAGTACACAGAAGCTGAGCTTACTAAAGAAATGACAGACAGAAGTTTTAAGAAATGGGTAAAATCTTGATCTTGTTTTAAATTCTATCGTTTCCACACACCCACCTTAATGTCTGCATTATTTATCTTTTATAATTAGTGTTTGCAAAGTACATTAAAACTTAGGAATATAAAACTGAGATAGGAAACATCAAATCAGAGATGATTCAGTTCTCAAAAGGCCTCCACTTTGAATAGTTGCAATTACCTCCTACGAGTTACATATAAACATTTAATGGCAGAAACTGGTAGGGCAGGAAGCAAGTAATTAACAGAGATATATGAAAAATATGAAAAAATACACTTGAACGTCTATCATTTCTTTACTTAAAAAAACAACAAGGTTTGTATTTAATGGCATGCCAAAATCATTTATCATAACAAGCACGTACTCTTTAAGATGTACTAACAAAAAGTAATTTTTGAAACAATTCCCTTTCCTCTCAGCTACCTGATTTCACTGCTCAAATTGACTTGAATCTCACATCCACAATCCTGCATGTTCCTGGGTTGGGACATGTAAGCATGGATGTTATTTAACTCATCCACCCTTTTTAGTTGCATTTCTACAGAGCATCTCACCGGCAGCTTCTCAGTGACACTGGCAAATAAGGCTTCCCTCCTCTTCCTCATTTCCTTCACTCTCCCTCCTTACCAAGCACACATAAGAGAACTGCTATGCCATAACTCAATCTCACCTATGGCACTGATGTCACAACATAGAACGGAAATCTGCAGACTGATTCTCCTGAATAAAATGCAAATATTTTGGGTTTCCACTTAACTTCCCCTTCCCCTCTTCAAGTGAACAACCAAATTTGGTAGTTGCAAACAGAATCTTCATTCAGAGTAAAATTAAAACAAATGATGGCTGTATTGTAAATAACACGGATGAGAACATTTCTGAATCCTCCCTGGGCTTATACTGCCACTAGACAAATGTCTTTCAACAATCAGTTATTTTTCTTGTGTATTCCAGAGACGAAGTGGGTAACAGTTGTTCTGATTCCCACAGATAGGTCTCTTACGAAGGATCACTTTCCTTACCTTCGTGTTGGCGCATGCTTTCCCCTTCTTGTAGTCCTTATGGCTGCCCCTTTTATCCAATTTGGCCCACAACGCTTTGGCTTTCCAGTAATTTAGCTTAGACTTGAGTTTGTGATAGAAAGAACGGTAGTCCTTGGGCTTTAGTTCTAGGTAGTCACAGAGCTCCTGGAAAGCCTTGAGAGTCCCCTTACACGTTGAAGCCTGGACAAATCTGTCGAAGAGAACGTGAGCCTGGTTCACCTTCTCATTCTTACTCTCCTCCATGCTTCACGCTCGGCAGCTGCCCTGCAGGGCAGCTGTTCTCTTCCAGTCTGCCAGATTTCCCAGTGTTACTCTGCTGAGCCGCTTTTACCTCTGGCTTACGAGCATTATTAACCTATAAAATAAAAAGAAGGAAATGTAACCAAGGTTGCTCTTATTTTTTTCTTTCCAAAATCATCTTTGTGCCTGAGCCGAAGTCCAGATTCTCAGTAACGAATAAAGAAAGCATCAGTCCTAAATAAGTCAACTAACCAATACCCCAGGCAGTCCTGCTGAGCTGACTCAAGCGCAGCCTCCTGAAGCTCACCAGCCTTCTCTTCAGACGCTGGGACACGTCTCCTCTATCAAAGCACAACATACTTTACCTGAGCCACACAAGCTGTGAGTCTGAAGGCCTTGCCTTTGTGCCCTGCCATAATGAATGCAACAATGGCACTGCAGCCCTAGAAAGAGGTTAAACCTAACAGCAATCAAATTCTTAAGATGTCAAGACTGAAAAAAAAAAGCCAGCCTGTGCTGCATCAAGCAGTATGAATATCTGTTTCACCTAGAGCCTATAGGGATATTTCCTGCCTTGGTAAGCAAGTAGCCCAAGAGAGAAAGGGGCTGCAGTACTATCCATGTGGGGTACTCAGGTTGTTTCCTCTGCTCTGTGGCTTTCAACATTGTTTGATACACAGATCCCCACATTTCTGGTGGTAGTTGGGCTCCTCGGCAGATGAAATACGCTAATGGGGGGTCTACTACTCTTAGTTGCTTTCCTGCGATCCCAAAGAAGTACAGAATTGCTTAGAGCACAAACAGTTTTCTTTACAGAAAAGCTATTCCACTTAATATATAACAAATCTTCCTTTTATATACAACCATACACATATAAATACATATATACAAGTAAGGTATAAACAATTACTCTAAGAAAGAATATTTCTGTTTATCTTCAGATAGGACGGTAGCATGGGAACATACGCTGGAACTGTGGAAAGGAAAACTGTTTTGAGGTACATTTTCCTTTATTTTTTGCAAAGGGCATTAAGGTAAAAAAGGAAGCATGTGGACTCAGATAAAAGCTTTTAGATTCTCACCAGCTCTTTTCCTGCTTCCAGCAGACAGGAAGCCAAGGCAAACATTACAGCTCATGTCTCTCTTCCCCTCCACCAGGACAGCTCTGAAGGAGTTTATGTGGGCACTCCTGCTTCCCAGCCAAGCATGGTATTTATTGCTTGCATTTACAAATAGCAGAGGAGACTCAGAAACCTTTACATAAATCCCTGAACTGTTTGGTATTAAAAATAAAATTAAAAATAAAATTAAAAGTTCCTGCAGAAGCCACAGAATAACAACACGTTATACCACACAGTGTATTTCTGACTTTATAAGGACAGCTGCCTTAGAGGACTCAGCACAAACAAAGATGTTTTTCTATGTTGATGGGCATTGATGATGTCCACAGCAGTACTGCTCACTAAGCAGTATGGAATTAATTTCTTGCCTTACTTTTAATCTTAACTTCACTATCAAACATGCTCCAGACTTGCACCTCAGGGTGACCGCCATGTTTGGTGCTTTAAACCTTCACCCCCTGTTCCCAAGAGTGCTATAAAGAGCCCCAGCAAATCTCTTATGTTGAGGGAGCAATTTCCGTGCGTCTTGTAACAGAGATGAAATAAAATACCTACAGTCTAAATCCATACACCTCATTTACCACTTCAAGCTGGATACTATTCTGTTCATCTCCCCCATCCCTGACACTCTACTACCCAAAACCTCTACAGCAGCACTTCAGATGACTGATGTGGCACTTCCTAAGAATAACCCCTAGAAACTACACAGCCTAAATGCATCAGCGTGGCAATTTAAGCCGGTTGGTACACAGACAATTACTGATACATCCAAGACGCAAGGAGAGCCTGAGTCTCATTTCCTGCTCTTCCTTCTGTTGTGTTGTATTGAGCCCTGTTGTATTATCACCAAAGGAGCAAAGTGGCACTGACTCTGCACTGTGTACAGATCTGTGAATTAAAAAACAACCTTCCATCACCACAGGAACTCAGTGCTTTGTGTTCAAGGTTGGCCAAGTCAGGAGACAGACCTGCAAAAGCAGGTCACTTTGTGAAGCACAACCAGAGCGGCACGTTAATTTCACTGCTCTGCCTACATCCCATCTCACACCGGCTGTTAAGTTAGTTATGCCCACAGGTCAAATACAGAGGCTTCAGTCACTGTAATTAGTCACTCCTTAAAACTCTGCATTCTTGATGTATACACCCAAAGCCCTCGGAACCTGTGAGCAACATGTCAGAGAGCACGGAAATTACAGGAGGCAAAGCAAGGGCAGGCAGGAATTATTTGCCAGGTTTCCAGGGTATTTGTGTGCCTTGCTGGCCCTGCTGCAAGTCTGCAGCATCCTGCATGTTTTGTCTCGAGGCAGCTGATTGCTGACTCAGAAGCTCTGCAAATCCCTTGGCTGAAACGCTGGGAAAGAAAGACAAAGTCTGTGAAAAAATGCATGCAAGAGCAACATTCATGTTGCTATTTACAATAATATCAAGGGGTTGTCACTGACTCATGGCTGAAAGTACGCTCAGGATCTTTGCTCCAGCGCAAGATAAAAGAACCCAATGAGGGACATCAACAAAGGATGAATAATTCCAGGTGGCGCTTCCTTCCCCTTCCTGCAGTCACCAAAGGCACGTGAACATTTTACCAAACACATGCATGATAAAGAAAGCCCAATGCCTACATATGCACAATAAAGAAAGCCCAACGCCTGCTAAACTCACCCCAACTTGTATCAAACGGAAGAAATAGGAAAGGATTTTGCAAGTGACACTCACTGCGAATTTGGTTACAAATTCCCGCAGTGCTGCAAATCCTATATCCCGAATACATACCTCCTTGTACAGGAACCATCCTCCTACGTTTTCAATCCGGATTTAGTTAGAAGTGCTCACTCAACTAATGATTTGTGCCTGGAAAAGTAAAATATTTTGGTATAGGAATGCATTTTCCAGCATTCTTCCACATGTTTTTTTTTCCAGCAGTAACTACTGATTTAATTCCATCTGAACTCACAGATTGCTCTTTCTGGCTCAAAACAGCATTTTGAGCAAATAAAACATTCGCCACTTCTGAGTGAGAGATCCTTGGAGCACCATGTCAGTATTTTCTTACATTTTGATTACTTTACAGCTAGGCAAAGACTGCAGATGCACCCTTGACAAACCTCTGGAGGGCCAGTGATCAGTAAACTACAGTATTGTATGAAATCTAAATGACTGATAGCTCCAACAGCCCCAATTTCCATTGATTTCATCCTTTCCGCAGTATTTCCAATTGAACAGAAACATCCCATCGCCTCTTCATGGCCCCTTACCTTCTGCCTAAGACTCGGTAACATGCTCTGGAAACTCTGAGATTAGCGTAGTACAGCAGCCAGTACACACTTGCAACTTGGCTAGCAAAAGCCTAAGAACAGATTACTGTTAAGCTATGCTGCAGACAGTGGGGACACCTATTTTTGTCTCTCTCCCCTACGCAGCCACCAGTTTTCTTGTAGGAAATGAGTTACCTTCAAGACTTTTACTCCCTGTCAAATCTGGATGAAATGGTTCCGAAGTTATTAAGGATGAATTGAAAAGCAGATGGACAAATGAGTGCAGCCTGTAAGCCTTCCCTCTTTAAGATACCGCGCTAACAAAAGTCTTTATTCCAGCAAATGAAGGATCTCTGCTTTCGTTTCCAGGATTTGATTTATTTATACTTTTGGCTAAAACTGAAGAAATGGTCTTTGCTACAGTATGCTGATTGCATTGTAAGTGATCCCAGATATCAAGAAGTGCAGGCTTAGGTTGGCTGTAAGGGCTGGGGAACAGATGGCAAAAAGAGGACAACTTTGACAAGAAAAGTTAAAAAGCACTGGCAATTATTTTAGCTCCATATCATGCAGACAACAAATGGGAAAGCAGGAGGACAAACGGGTGGGGCTGCCATTGTGTGCAGCTTCCCTTTTAGACCAGATGGAAAAAAGAAATGTCAGTACTGCACATGGTCAAGTTTGAAGATGGTATTTAGAGCTACCCTCATTCATAACATTATACACTCAAGCAAATACAGTAGACAAATAAATGTTTGTGGTTTATGCACCTATCAAACCTGGTTTGAGGGGCTTCTGCACACCATATGTGGATGAATCATTTGGGTCTCCATCTATTTTCTCTCTAACTCTACCAAGCTACAGCAAAACTGGGAGCAAGAGGGATCAGATGCAAACTTGTTGCAAACACAAGAACCCATTCCTCATCATAAGATCAAAGTATTTATACAAACAGGTCACAAAATGTCACAGAGAAAGCTCGATTCAGTAATGATTTGAAATGAGATGCAAATTATATCAAAGAACATGGAAACAAATATAGAGGCATTTACAGATATTTGATTCCCAAATTCACATCAAGGTACTGAATAAAAATATGTAGATTGTTCATTCCTAATCCTTTCTTAAGTGCCATAAAATGTTTACTGAAACATTAGAACTACAAAATAAGACCTTTTATCTACATAAATTCAACAAATGTACTACGGTGCCACTCTGTCATATACCAGTCTTTGATCAAATCAGGGTCCCTGTAGTGAGTGAATATCAATGTCAAAAAAGGAGGCCAAAAACCAAACCAGATGTCTTTTCTTCCTTTGATAAAAAATAATGTCCCAGAATGTTCTACCTGGGATTTTCCTTCTGGTATCTGGGGAAAAGATGCTTATCTTAAGCATTGAAATTGTCATGTATTTGACCATTTTAGACAGTTTCTTTGAATCATAAAGCCAAAACTCCATAGACAATAAAAGAAGAAAGAAAAATGCCATGGAAGAGGAAGAGGTAACTGCTCCCTTATTAGATGGTAGAGGAATGACAGACCATCTGGATGGCTGTCATACTGTACAACAGGCTTCAAGAATGACTAGCCTAGAATCCCTGAATATACCCATGACACAGCCATATACCAGGGAGACCCCTCATGGCACAAGTCTTCACATAGGGCCAACAGTAACCAATGCAGTGATTCCTTCTCAACTCATTAACTACATGCTTGAGAAGCTGAGGACATTCAAGGCGTATCTTGGAACTGTCACCATTCTGTAAAGAACCACATCATTACCCATAAATAAAATATATTTCCTGAAATAAGACTTAAGAACTTCTGACTAGAATCAAAACTCTGAAAACAAACTGTTTGGAATGTGTCTTCCAGGGCATGTTATATGTGCAGCTTTCCCTTTAAAAGCCTTCCAAAACCCCAAGACATAGGACAGCAAAGGCTGCATTTATTATTCATATGGTGACGTTCATGCATATCCTACAAAGTCTATTAAAATCTTCCTGGTACAGACTCTACCATGATAAAGCACTAAGGACATGCAGCTACATACACATCATCATCACTGTTTCAGAGACCATATGGCAGCAAGGTGCTCAGAGACAAGCCTCCTGCTCTGGGAAGAAGGCAGCACTCACTTCCAAAACATATTTCTTCATAACAATTAACTTCTTGGTGCACCTGCTACAACACAGTGCCAGCTTCTGCTTCCCCTTCCTCCCAGATTTTACCACTATAAATACTGTAGGAAGTTAACCCTACCAAAGGACTCGCCACATCTCACAGCTTGCCACATCCTCCTTACCCCAGAAACCTTAGGAACTCATCCTGTAAGAGCAATGCTTCCCTTTACAAGTCCCCCAAGCCCCCAGACACTTGACAGCAAAGGTTTCATTTGTTACCTGCATGGTGAAATTCATGCATCTCTCACAAACACCTGGGAGAAAACAGGAACCCTCAAAACACAAATCTTTGTGTTTCAATACAGGAAGCCCTCAGCCTACAGACATGCCCATAAGACCATACCTCACACCTGTAGGAAGTCAGACCATAGGTATTTTCTGATGAGCCGTACATACGTAACTTGTAAGTCAAGTGTACAACCACTTTGCTCTAGGTGAGGGAGACCTCAGTGCTGGGCTGAAACACCTGGAGGCTTCTTACTCCACCTCTTACTAGGTAAGGAGGTTGAATGCCATTCCCTCATTTGAACCGCCTTGAAGCTGATCCTGATGTTACCTTTCAACGTGGAAAATCATCCTAAAGTTAGTTCTATCTAGTTTGCAAGATGAACTTTACTCCCGTTGTTCTTCAAATGCTACCTGAGGACAGCTCCAATATAAAAAAAGCCCTGTTAAGAAATGACTGGAATGACACTTCCACAATACTTTACGATTCCACATTGAGAAAAAAAAACAAATTAGTTGGCTTAGCACAGCCAGACATAAAAGCTTCTAACATCATACAGGGGACAGATTTTCATCTTTCTAAGCCAACATGCTATGGCACAAGAAAAAGAAGTTTTCAGAAAAGCAGTACTGAATATCAGAGAAAAGAAAGCACTGTTCTGACCCAATTGGAATGTTTGAGCAGAATGAAGACCAGAGGCTACACACAAACTGTAGTGACCTCTGCAGCCCAGCAATACAGCTCCTCTGAGATTTTCAGGTTCCGCCAAGAAACACGAGAGATCTCACAGAAGAAATCAACTATTTAATAAAACTCACGTTTTGTGGGTTTTTTTTTTAATTGCATGAATGAAGGTCAGATCTGTCTGAATCTTCTACCAAAACAGGCTGCAACAATCGCAAAAGATAATGTAGGAAAAAATCAACGTGGGCAAAAAGACAGATACATGTGATCTGCAAGTAACAAGAAGGAAAACATTACTGTCCTTTAAGGAGCTCATCGAATGTTTCATATGAAATCTAGAAAGCAAAAAAGCCTAACATCTAATGTAGTACGTGCTTGCACTACGGAAGCTCATGCCTCCAATTACATGCACTCATCTCCACCTCTGTGCTTCAGATCTTCCTTTCATCATCTAATTCTGCATATACAGGCAGGTAAAGGTTACTCATCACAAAGAAGCATGTGGTCCAATCTTGGCTGAACGTAACAAAGTCACCTTCATTTGGGTCACCAAGGGAGACATCATAACATTCAGAAGCAGACTCTAAAACTTGTCATTTCTATCAGCATTTGTTCCAGTCAAAGCAGGTGGCTGCCTGGACTTTTAACTCCAAGGCTCCCTCCCCAGAGGTATGGTAAATACCAGACTCGCACAATCCAAAGAACAAATATTTTAGCTATAGACATGTTTAAAAATGTACATGGAAAAGCAAGTTTTGTGTGTGCTGCTTCCAACTTTCCACTATTACAGAAGTGGAAAAAAGGAAAGTGGTTTCTTGAAGAGGGAGAAAGGAGTTACAAAGTAGGATTAAAAGATACCTAATTCCAACCTATACACTTACTCAACTAGTTCAAATAAAGTATATTGTACAGGGCAGTTCAAATGGATATTTCATAGATATATCTTATGTTTCCGTAGCGAAATACTGAATACACAAAGCAGATATACTTAAATGTTTTTGAATTGTTTTTGTAATGCAGGCATTGCAAGACTATTTTGGAAGCCAAGAAACCTACGTGAAGACATTTGAATAAAAAAGCCATAAAAAATTCTCCAACCCACAAACCACTTCATTTAGAGGCTGCTGAATTTTATAAACAAAACAAACCCCAATGCTTATTCCGTGAAAAGCCCAGGAAGGGTTGGGACCATCCTGTAACCCTTAGGTGCAACCTCAACCTTGCCCTTTATAATTGCTAGGTAAAATATACACAGAGCTCAGAAAACACCTGAGGAAACGGACCTCAAACCTAGACCTTGAGAACTGCTGCCTCCTTCCACTTACTGAAATGATCCAAGAGCAACACCTCAAGGGCTCAGCTGCAGAACAGGACCAGACTTCACTTGCTACTTGTTGCATGCCTTCACTTGTCACTTAGTGTTGGTCTATCCAGCACTCTATCACAGCCAACATAGGTCTCTATCTGCCACTGCCCCCAGCACACACACTGCCAGCAAACCCAAGCTCCATCAGCCAGGCCAACTCCCTCAGTTTTTTCACCACTGCCAAAGAGAATCACGCTGCACGATATCAGTGTACCCTACTTATGTAGCCCAGCTCAGGACACTCAGTTTTCCTCTCCCCTTAAAAGTTGTGCATGAAAATGTGTGTTGTGTAGTCCTTCTACATATCTAAACCAGAAATGGAAGTCAAGGAACTTGATCCAGAGGAGGTGCAGCAGGTTGCTTCTTGATGCTCCACGGGCCACCACAAGCCTCTTTTGTCCTTGCATGTTAATTAGTCATTAGATTAGACCATAATATACTATTAAGCAATTTGCCTTTCTTTTGCAAAAGCAGAGTTACATACCTCAGCAAGAGCAATACTGGCTCAACAGAGTGTGAATGGGACACAAAACAGGATTTGAAGGGAACCAGGAAGAGACTCGATGATCCTTACTGGGTCCCTTCCAACTCAGATATACTATGATTCTATGAACTGCTCCTAGCAGTTAACACAAACATCTGCTATCACATCTCCTGGGCTAATTTCCTGTAGGTAAGAAAAAAACCTCTATCATACCCTTTCCTCAAAGCACTCCCTTACTGTACTTACAGCTTGGAGTCCATCTCTCATCACAGCAGTAAATATCATATTGTTAATAAAATCGACACAAACTCCAAACCCCTCGCAGCTAATAAACTTCACTGAGAGACTGTCAAGTAACAACTGATCAAATCAGACGCTCCATTACTCAATCCTGGGTCTAACCCATCATTCATTTTCCTCACAGTTAACCAGAAAGCTTTTATCAGGAGACAGGAATAGGTTGCAAGCAAAAACTTAGTTGACAGTTTGGCAGAATCAAGAAGTTACATTTTCTCATGTTACAAAACCAAAACTTATAAAGGTAATCCTGATTATAGGTGGAGTTCTGAGAATAAGAAAACAAAACTCAGAACGTTGAGCTTTCTGCTCTTGACAGAAGTTAGTTCCATTCGTACATACTGTTACATAGCTTAAAAATAGCAACCACGCAGTTATGTTCCCCACTTGGCTGGACATTTGACTCTCAGTAAATGCTGAACCAGTTTCAACCAGCCAGATAGCGATTCCCCTCAAGCCCCCAAATGCACAAGAGATGCCTCTCTCAGCAAACACACTGCCAAGCTCAATGCCTAGAGCAAATGAAAATCTGTTAGGAAATCAGTTACAGAGGAAAGAGGTGGAGGTGGTTTCGTGATTTGCTCTCCTCTCCCTAAGGCTTTGGCAAGCACAGTTTCTGAAATAAGATGGCACTCATCATTTCCAGAGGCAAACATTACCAGTCTGCTCAAACACAGCTGCACTGGTAGCGACATGAAAAGACTTGGTATGAATTAGTCAGAGATTTAATCCAATCTAAGTGTAAGGATGCCATTCAGCAGAATTTGTTCCTAGCAGTGAGCACACACAAAAGCTTCTCTTTGCCTTTCATCCTCAAGGACTTTCTATCTAGTCTTTTTAATTCCATCCTTCTTTGAATGAATGCCATTCCTCTGCAAGGGTATCGGGGGTCTGAGGCAGACATCCTTAGCTGAACTTCCCAGCTATCACGCAGAGATAGGAGAGGGCACGAGAACTCTTTTTCACTTCATGCAGTTCTGAGAGATCCCATCAAGGGAGCTATAAGTTTTTGTGCAAGATATCTGCACACAACACTTCACCAGCCCACCATTACTATCCACCACACAGAACTATCTGCAGTGAAGCGACTCTCCAGCATGCTCTGACAGCCCCCAGGCCCTGTGCTTTGCCACTGTGCTCTTTGCAGGCTGGAATTTGTCTTACGGGGAATTCCAGGATCTTCACTGACAGACGATTCAATTCTGGACGCTGGGCTCAAACTGAAGAATTTCCATAATTCCTCATTTCGTAACATGAACCTCCATCTGGTATTTGAGTACCAGCCAGACTGGTCTTTTTTTTTTTCAAAAATGCTTTTAAATGCAACAAGAAAGTGCACTGAAAGAGACTGAAGGCAACAGTGATGACTCTCTCAGGGAGAAACACCACCAAGCTGCTGCCAGCTTAGGTCATAACTACAGAATCAGAAAGTATATTTGAGAAGAAAAAGACTGAAATTAGGAAATACTTCCTTCAGCTTTTTTTCAGCTGCTGCTGACTGATAGCACAGCACAGCTCCACAAACATGGGGAGACCAGCAGCTGAGGCAGAATGTCAGTGTGAAGTGGCTGCTTTCCTGGAAACCTGCTCAGTGCTCCTACACAACCTTTCATGTGGTTACTAAAAGGTCCTTTCCAGATAGAGCAACCTGAGGCTTTCAACATCCAGAAAGCCCTCTCTTTACAGTTGCTCATCAATAGTAAACAATTCAGTATTCATATATTCACCACTAGCTACACTGATGTATGCACTGCTATCAAGAAGGGTTTTGTCCAGTGTGAAGGCTTAAGTAATGTGAAGAATTTATTCCTAATTAGACTGGAAGCCCCCACTGCAATTTGAATCACAGAATCATTAGGGTTGGAAAAGAACTCTAAGATCACCTCATCCAACCACCAGCCCATCCCCACTTTGCCTACCAACCATTACCCTCAGTGCCACATCTGAACAGTGCTCGAGCACCTCCAGGGACGGTGACACCACCACCTCCCTGTGCAGCCTGTCCCAGTGCACCACTGCTCTTTTGAAGAATAAACTTTCCCACATACTCTCACCCCTTCCCTTGCCCTCACAATGGTGATTCTGTCCTTGGAGTGACCCAGAGCACAAGGCAGGTTTGCAGAAAAAGCCAAAATTATTAGTTCTTCGCTGCTTCTGGTCTCTAAACCAGCATACTGAAAGATCAAATGAGCCCTGATCCCATTGGGAAGAGGTAGTTGCCATTGTAGAGAAACATGCCATATAGCATAATATACTTGGTATTTATATGCTCACTGTCTCCCCTATCCCTCCCCATGCGTACAGCTGTTTGTGTCCCAGTGCAGCCATTGGGTTTGGGGTGGGAGGGTTTAGGTTTTTTGCTATTTATTTTTGCAAGGAGGTACATGTAATTTGTTGAAGGAGTATAGTTGTATAGTTGTAACGTGTATTTGGCCAGGTAGGTTCTCATAATATTATCGCATAATAGGATGAACATTGCACAGTTATGCCCCTTTCCTGACATTCCATTAATTTTATTTGTATCCTATACATTCTTTCTACAGAGAATACAGTTAAAAATGAAGTTAGTCCCAACAGAGGATCATCACATCCCCCATTCATTCAAAAACAAGAACACTGCCTATCCCCCCACCCTAATTCCTTCCTCTTCCAACTATAATTTGCTCCTTTTTGTTCCAGAGGCAGATGCTCTGATATGATACAGTATTCAGCCTCAGCATCACTCCTTTTCCCAGCTGAAAAGCATCAAGGATAAGCAGTCTATCATGTATAGGGACTTGAGTTTTATGTTATGCAAGCATGATGCATTCAGTGGAATACACGATGCCCCAGTACAGGCTATTAATGCTTCACAGTGCATTTGTTAGCAATGAGAGTGGAGCCACATTCACCTCCAAGTGAGCTTCTTGGGGGATTCAAGAAGACACGTGGGAAATCAACTAACTTTGAGTCCTAACCACAGGAACAAGTAGGATGAAACACTGTCAGGGCCATCAAACAACCATCTGGACAAAGAGGAAAAGAAGCAAGTATGATATTTGACTGCAACACACCCTCCAAAGGAAATGTAATGTTAACATCACTGGTTAGGAGACTGATAAAAAGGTTCAACTGGAAGCATGCATACAGTTCTTTCTCACAAAGAGGTACAGGAGGAGCATGCAGCTCATCAAGCTAACAACAAAGCTATGGGTCAGACCTCTCAATTTGCCCCGCTTCCTACCGCTTTTCTTTCAAGATAGTCAAAATGTGTGTAAGGTTTCAGGCTGAAACACAATGCTTGAAACCAATGAGACAAGGTTCTAGAGCACACTCCCGTGAGAAAGGAGCAACACAACAAAAGACTCCATATGTTAATAGTGTACAGGTTTCTCAGACTGGAAATAAACACATCGCAAACCAGTAATTTGATTTCATTGTACTTACACAGATGTGACAGTATATACACAATTAATGTCCCAACTCAGAATCAAATACTCTAAACCATGACCACAAACATTACATTAATGCTGTGTAAGATTATCAGCTTTCAAGGTTCATGAAGACGAATTTTCTCTGTTAAAGTAACTGATCTTGTAGCCATTTCTGTAACTGTCTGTCCTCTAAATGACATGTGTTGTGTGGGGTGTGAAGAAGGGGAGGATGGTGATCCTCATATATTTGAAACCCCATTTCCTTGCCAGGATGGAAGAAATATCACATCTTCCCCTATTTTTAAAAATAACAGCTTTGAAAGCTGAAGAACAGCATGGACTTAGGGATCCCTATTTCGCTTGTGTGTAGGGCTTAAAGAAACAGCTTCATTAACAAAGTTACTGGCAGAGAGAGGAAATGGATTCATTAAAATTATTAAGAAAATTACTTTGGGTAGTTCATAAAGGTGCAGCAGCAATATACTAAAAACGTTTGGTATAATTATTCTGCATGTTGACTTCGGCAAATAAAATTTGAGTGTTGTTTTCCCCCAAAGACACAGAGCTGCTATGCAAGGAAATGCTATAGGCCATTTATGCCACATCTGTGTTTGTTCCTGCAGCTAACAAAGGAATGTAAGATGACTACAAGGTATACAAGTAGAATGAATTCACCATAATACATTAGGGAGTTTAAGGGATAAGTACTGCTCTACTGCTTCAAGCAAGTACTAGAGACCAAGGGTCCATAATCTCAAAAGAAAAGTTATTCAGTGTGTGTTTGACTTGCTCTTAAAAATACTTAGGATACACTAACAGCACAGTTAATTCAGGACTGCTCCAACCTGGCCCTGAGCAAGCTTGATTTTTCCTTTTCCATATATGCCACATAGCAGTGACTTCATTTCCATTAGTCTCCTGGTTACCCCACAGTGGATGTGACAAAAATGCAGCCATTAAGTAGATCAAGTAGGAACCTAAATTTACCAGAAAGATCAGTGTTTACATGTCTTTATAAATCCAGTCCAGAGGTGATGGCACATTTATAAGCATTTATAAATTATAGGTTGAGAAGTGCTAATATCTTAAAGAAACAGAACAAAACAACATCAAGCTTACAGCATCCAGCTGTAAGAAATGTGAAACTATGTCCCTGACAAGCAAAATACAGTAGTGTTCACTGGACAGAAGAGGTGGTCCCTTCTGTAGTTTGAGTCCCCACTTGCTAACAGTGCGCTCCTGGGTGTCCCTCTGTCCATTATACTCACTGCCTTTGGAGAAAGCATGCTGCTAGCACAAAGTATGGAGCTTGCCTTTGCAGAGATTATGCTGCATAATCCTAAGGTTATTCAACATTTAGTATTTCAGTAACTCACAAGAAACACTGTAGAGAATGCTGGTGGTATCCACACACATCTGTTGTATTTAACCCAGAAAACCCTGACTGTGTATGTCAGGATCCAGGCATTAGACTCCCATGTAGCTCCACTCTGGAGGACACAGCAATTCACTTGCACTACAGAGGCATTTAATAGTTACACCACATTTCCTTAACATCATATAAAGTAAACTAAGAAATAAGAATATTTTGGAGAGGGGAAGTATTCATGTTTCCTTTCTCTTCTACAATAAGTATGTTGATTTGGATGTTGATTAAGGCAGCGCATCAATCTGCCCTGTTTAAAACTCTCATTTAAGAAGTGGGAAAATCTGGGAGTCAAATAGCCACGGAATAGTAGAGGTTGGAAAGAGCGTGTGGAGATTGCTTGGCACGATCCAACTGCTCAAACCAGAGTCAGCTGAAGCAGGTTGCCCAGGGCTTTGCTCAGCCAGGATTTGAATATCTCCAAGGACAGAGTCATGAAGAACGCTCTAAACCTAATATAATATCCCTTACAGACAGATCTGCATATTTAACCTCCAGGAAGATTATTTTTTTATGTAACAGGAGAACAGTGGTAGCAAAGAGATGCTCAACTCTCGGCAGATATCACCCTAAAAGGTAAAACCAAGAGAGCAAAAAGCAGCAAGTCATTTTTTCCTGTATATTCACAAAACTCATAAACTCTTCAGATTTCCTTCTCGCCTTCAAAGTGCAATGTTCATTCCCAGGCCTTGTGGAAGATTAAACATGAGAGTGTAACCCATAAAGATAACACAGAACTACTGTCTAGTTTTTGGGATTTGTAGCTGTGAATCTCATTTCATGCACTTCTTTCAAAACAAAGGTAAAACTAAGCCCACGGGTTCAACTAAGCTACCCTCTCCTCAAATAGAGTTCTTGCTGGTCAAGTTTCGAGATATCTGAACTGGCAGCATACAAGCTCTGGCAAATTCAGAATAATAACATTGTCAAGAAACTCTAGATTACTGAGTCTATCATGTTGCTCCAGATGTTGACACAGGACACGGAGCTTCTTAAGGGCTGCAGTATGAGAGACACCTAATGATATCAGAAAGGATTATTTGCAACCACTGGTTTAAAAATACATTTCCAAGAGTAGAGTGCAATTCCTGGCAGTGGGGCTACAGGGAATAGCTGTTCAATTGGCAACCAAACCACAAGGTTTTAAATAGGCAGTTCAAAGGCAGAGATTATTCCCTTATCCTGTCCTGTCAATGCTACAAAGCTGTGAGGAAATGTAATACTGATATAGAGTCGGGAAGCAAAAATGTTTACCTTTAAACTTAAGGTCTTTTAACTTTGTCTTTACAAAGCCACATCTTGGATTACTTGTAATGTGTAAAGATGGTTTAAAATATAGGAGACATGTAAAATACAGTCAAAGACCTAACATTCAATTTCAGTGCAACCAGGCTTTAACTCTTTCAAGGTTGTCATTTTCAATTTGCTATGTGACAAATGCATTCATTAAAATGAAGTTCACTTATTGGGTGAGAATCTGTTGAGAGGTTGTGGTGGAAGTTAATGGTAGCAACTTACAAATACTTGGGAAATCAAGCTATTTTGCTGAAGAAAAAAACAACCAGGATCAATCACAGGGGAAGGCAGGTTTTGAAACAAGCAGATTTGTCTCTACAAATTCATTTAGAAGAAAGCCTGATGTAGTGGAAATCTATTACACACATGCGTGCTAGACGGATGAAACTACCAGCTCAGCCCTCAGATGTCCCTGGTCCTTCTTTCTTTCTTTGCTCCCCTGTAGGAGGGTCTGGCAACAAGATTTCAGAAGATTACCAGGTCAAAGTTGGAAGTGTATTTCAGCCAGCAGTCTAAAAGTGAAGTTAATCACCTCAGTACCATTAAGGACTGAGACAGACTGCTTCCACTAACTAGCCAGTAATTAATCACATGCCATGTAAACAGCACCTCATAGTACAGGTGAACAAGTCAGTGACAATTGTTATTTGAGGCAACAGATGCTGGGTGATACAGGTGATTCAACTAGACAAGACTACTACAAGCCCTGAGGGCTCTGGAGCTCTTGAACACTTTCCTGCTCCTGCAGGAAGTTCATCCTCTTCAAGCTCCATTTCAACCCCTGGCCGTTAAGACTAAAAAGGGAACAGGAGTTTTTAGATTCCTCACCATTGTTAAGTTCAAACAAATTAAGACTTTAGTGTTGAGTTTTCACATTCACTGTTTAACAAGACAAAAGTAGACTGACTTTAGGAGTATAGATTTGTTTATAGCCTTCATTAAACACTCTAAAATTCTTATCCAAAATGTTAAACACGTGATGGCTTTTATAGTTAAGATATTAAACTACACAGTTTATATAGTGTATTTATATAGTTTAACGTGTCATTACAATACAATGCCCAGTTCTGAGATAAGATAATCAACAGTGTTTTCACAGATTCAAGGCTTAAATCAACTTCCAACAGACCAGCAGGAAAGTTCATAGTTTTTCTTCTACTTTCCTTCCTCTGCTTTTAGATTCTTCAGCAGAATAGAAACCCTCCCAGAAAGGAGAGGGATTCCTTTCAGCACCATCTGTCAATTCAAATTGCCAAGAACAGTACAGAGAGACAATTTCTAGCATCAAGACAAAAGAAGACTTCCAAAATCAGCTGCTAAATTTGCAAGGTTAAGGACACCTCCCAGACTATATCAGTCACCAATAACCACACTAGGATGGTACTAGAGATTGCTGAGGTAAAAGATCTGTTATTCATCACCAGCAAGCGAGCTGCTCTGAACTCTGTAAATGGTCCTCAAAGGAATCCACTGTTAACGCTTTTCCTACCTCAACTGTATGTCAAGAACAGAATAAGGAATACAGTCTATTAAGCATTATTTAAAGTCCTGACATGTTTTCATTCTGTATTTTAGAGCTCATTTGAAACATTAAAGGGCACATTTCTTAAAACTGGACATTTGAAGCACAACCTCAGTCAAACACAATAAAGAAAATTCAGTACCCGCACCCAAAACAGAAGTGCTAACAGCCATTTCTGCCTTCAGAAGCGCCAAACATGCTTGCTCACCAAAACCAGTTCCCCATTTTCACAGCTTTCTCCTCTAGTCCTGTGGTTTCATTGGGTTTACTCATATCACTCAATAACATTAAGTACATAATGATACTGCAGAAAGGAACACCACCACTTCTGCGGTTGTAAATTTAGCCACATACTCTTCCTGTTAAGGCACAATTCAAGGCAATAACTAACAGTACATGCATCTACGATATCCAGCTGCCAGAATTCATGCTTCAGCCAATTTAGGACCATGCCACCACAGAAAGGGAACCATTTTACTCCCCTCATTTTGGCTATAAAAATGAGTTTAACTTGAACACCACACTAGTACTACCGTCCCATAGCCTAAGAAACAAGACAAGCCTGTTCAGTCAGATACGATCCAGCTCCCCAGAGGCTGTGCAATTATCATAACAGAAACAGAAGAGGAAAAGAAACACAGTTTGTGATAGACCCACACCCCGAAGGCAACAGGGTGATATTCAGCTGTTTTAGGCAGATCAAGAAAACATTCTTTGGATATTCATACACTTAGGGAAGAAGCTGCAAGAACAATAGCGTCCTTGGTTTTGCAAAGTCGCTGAAAATTGCTTGTTTTAATCACTTTAAAATCAATGTCTTGACAGAAGAAAACTATTTATTACTATTTTATTATTGTTACTGCACACTTAGCAGAACTTCATTCCATAATCTTCATTTGCCTTTAAAGTACTACAGCTAACTGGCTCCCAAAAAACCTGGAGGAACAGTAACTCAGGCAATCCAAAGGGCTGCTGTTGGGAACTGTGACAAAGCAATAGAGAAAAGCTCGCACCCACACCAGAAACGCTGCGGAACAAACTGAATGTTTGCTCTCATATCAACCTGGCACACTCTCAAGGGAAGCTGTGGAAGTCTGTTGTTCAAAGCATTTAAAATGAAGACTATTTAAAGAAATGACAGCAGAAACAAAGCATAGGTGTCTAGATTATACTTCCTATAGTTTTGAAAGAAAATTAGACAAATATACACAGCTTTATTTTTGAGAAGGGCGATAGATTTGTGAGACATAAAACATCCCGGTGTAAGATGTTTAAGGGCTTTCACACAGAAAGTTTGCATTTCAGTGTTGTCTGCACTATCCATTAATAATCTCAGGGCTCAAGTAGGTTGGATGCCTGGCAATAGATGAGTTCAAAAGTCAGCACAAATATATGAGATTTTCCTTACCTGAGTGTCCCAAGTCATTCTCCCTTCAAGCCCTCACAAGCAGCTATAGAGCCGTCAACCAGACAGGACAACCTCCTTGCTCCTATTTCTTTGGGAATCTCAATTCAGGGAATACCCAGCGTCTGCACCAACTGATGGGCGTGTTTTCACACAGGATTTTCAGAAAAGGTACTGTTAAGCATGGAAGAAAGGAGCGAGCATACAAAGGAAAGTATCTTCACAGCCCATCTATGGCGGCATACACTATATTGTGTAAAGAGTTCCTGAAGGAAAAGAATTGCTTTATCTTGGTTATAAGCAGTTGTTTCCTGACTGTGTCATTTTATTGTGAGAGTCTGAGTCGCTGCTCTCTATGATGGAAAGCAGAATGTCTACTAGCTACTAAAATAACAGCTTTCTGAACTTAAAAAAACAAAAACACAAAAAAACCACAACCAAAACTGCATCCTGTCAGACAAAGTAAATTAGAGGCTTACACCTACCATGTATTCAAAGACAGAAGACACTCAGATCAAAGCTGTGTCATACCACCCATTAAGATTCAGTATAATTGCATTAGTACAACAAACAGTTCCACCTCAGCCAACGTTGCCATCCCTCAAAACCAAGAACCACAAGTCAGTATAATTTTGGCAACAAGCAACTCTTGTTCTCACGCAATTACCACAAGTTTACCAGTCATAGCTTTTTTATTTAAAGTCTTCCTTGGGCAGCCAAAAGCATGCCAGAACTGGATGTGAAAACAGCCACCCTATCCTTATCTGCAACTAAACCCCAGGAGCTGCTGAACATTGACACATCTTACCTAAAATCTGAGACGTGGCCACAGACAGAACTCAAACATAACCGCTGACTTTTGTACTTCCTTTTCCCTCCACATCCCTGCCAGTTTTTCTACCTACATTCATGCTTCTAATTCACGTGACACAGATTTCAGAACAGTCTTTCAACAATTCCTGGACATTCAGGTCTGACTCTGAGGTCTCCCAAGAGATTCCCCAGGCACCAACCAGGCAAAACCCACACATTCCTATTGGGAATGCATTTGTCCTCCACAGAGGACTGATTTGTTTGTAACAAACAAAACTAACCTGGTATAATAAGAATGGTATAAGCAGAAGGTTACTGTAGCTATTAAGGTTCTCAGTGCACTCATTTGTATCCAGTGTTAATCATACAGTATACAAGGAAAGAACAAATTAGAGAGATTTAACTTCACTGGTTAACTCTAGACGTCATGCTTGATCTTTTGGACAGAAAAGACTTGAGAAATTAAAAATAGCCAATGTTAAAAAGCCATTCAGAAGATTGAGCTTAAGGCTCACGGCCCATTTTCAATATGAACATCTGTTTACCTGACAATTCAAACCAGAATCACAGAATCCTTAGAGTTGGAAAGGACCTCTGAAGACATCTAGTACAACTCCTCTGCAGTCAGCAGGGACACCACAGCTAGATCAGGTTGCCCAGGGCCTGATCCAGCCTTACCCTGGAAGTCTCCAGGGATGAGGCATCAACCACATCACTACACAACCAGTTCCAGTGCCTCTCCGCCCTCAATGTAAAAGATTTTTTCCTTATATCTAACCTAAATCTACCCTCCATGAGCTTGAAACCACTTCCCCTTGTTCTATCACCACAGACCCTGCTAAATAGTCTGCCCTCCTCTTTCCTCTAATTCCCCATTAGATACTGAAAGGCTGCTATCACCTCTCAGCCTTCTCCATGCTGAACAGCCCCAACTCTCTCAGCCTGTCCCCATAGGAGAGGTGTTCCATCCCCGAGATCATTTCTGTGGCCCTTCTTTCGAGGTGCTCCAACAGGTCTGTGTCTCTCCTGTACTGAGGACTCCGTATCTGGATTCAGTGCTCCAGGTGAGGCCTCACCAGCACAGAGGGGGAGGATCACCTCCCTCAACCTGCTCACCACTCTTCTTTTGATGTAGTCCAGGACGTAGTTGGCTTTCTGGGCTGCAAGGGCACACTGTTGACTTACGTCCAGCTTGCCATCCACCAGTACCCCCAGGTCTTTTTCAGCAGGCCTGCAGCTGCACTCAATTCTTTCATCCCCCAGCTTGTATTGGTAACAGGGTTGCCTCGACCCAGGTGCAAGATCTTGCAAGATATCAGAAGCTTACATACTTTACTCACAGATAACTTCTCTCAACAGAAGAGGTTATTTTGAGCTGATACAGTCCTGAAAGGTCAAAAATCCTATATCCATAGATTATATTTACGCACTTTTAAAACTTATCTTATGTACCACCTTCAGCCAGCAAGTTGCTCAAAGTGCAGAGCTTCAGAGCATGCCTACTCTCCTAGAGTATGTTGTGTTGAGGACAATGTAAACCATCTGTATTATACTGTCTTTCATGAGTTGAAGTTGTACCACAAAACAGCTAAAGATAGCACAATGATTATATGTTTGCAAGGAAGTAGCAAATTAAGCCTTCCCTTAGCAGACTGAAAACAACTACTGCTCGAACAACGACAATTTTCTACAACAGTCTTTCCTATTTATTTCCAAAGCCAAAATATATGATTCTCAATATCCTTTAAAGGGTTATGAGTCAGCTACAAATCCAGGTCAGGCTTTTTTTTCCTTCAGATCGGCAGGGATTTTTACATGGCATGACTGAATCTAAGTAACATGCTTAACAAGTGCACCCGAGATCCAGAAATGAGAAGTTTTAGAGAAACAGGAAGACAAATTCAGCTGGAAACAAGCCTCCTGCCAAGAAAGCACATTCTGTCCTCACTATAAAAATCTATTTACTCATCTTCAAAGCAGCAAGATGAGGGCATACTTACAAGTACTAACCAGATAAAGCAACAACTACATGCAGCCGGTGTCATACAGTTAGCATTCAGACACAACGTCTATACCCAGTCCTAGTTTAAACCCTACTTTTTGCCAGCTTGCCACCATTTTAAAGTAGAGCTCCTGTAGCCTCTGCAAAGTCTACATTATGAGAAGCCCTATCTGACTGCAATACAAAACTTGTTTGTTCCCTAGCACTGCAGCATCTTCCTCAGATGATGATGATGCTGTCACTTACATGGTACAATACATGGTACAATAAAGGAGGCTGCTCCAGCATTTTTGTTTCCATACTTCATTACTTCTCCAGATCAATAACACATATTCTGCTGGCTACTCTCCCTCCTTCCAGTTGCACTCTAGGGAAATCGATGCATTTGAATTATGTACACTTACATCACCACCTACCAATCCAAACAGGACAGAGTTCACGCATTAAGCCACACACCCTTTGGAAGATAATGAAAGAGGTGCACACATAAAGCAGAAATCTATCATCTCTGATTTTAAAGGGCAAGGATAGATCAAGAGAAACAACATACAAGTGTAATCTAAGTGAGCTGCTGGACCCTTTGCTGAAGCTCTTAGAGCACACGTATAGTTCAGCATAAAGTGAATGTTATCACCTTTTTTTTTTTCCTTACTGTCTTACACAGTCACGGGTGAGGTCAGACAGAACCCTGCTGATGTGGCAGCTGTTCTCTCCCTTGAGCAGATGATTTCATGCCAGGAGCGTATGTTTCAGCCTATACACTTATTTCAGTCAAAGAAAATATCCCAAACTATCATGAGTTTAAAAAAAGATTTTCTGACCACAGTGTGGCAAGACTGGGGTGGAGAAGGAGAGAAGGAAAAACAGCTTTGTTTAAAGACAGCTTTCCAAGTTCACATTTCCAGCCAGAAGCAGCTTTTAGTACCACTATTCTCAGTAAGAAACTACAGGGCCAGTTAATTCAATTTGTTTTTATCCCTAAAGAATAACTAGATTTGTATGCTGTCTAGCTGTGAACGGAGCTGTCTAGCTAGGCTTACAGCATGCATGCGGGAAAGGGGATGAGTTGAGTGTAGAAGCAGCCTACAAGAAAATTACAGTGCAAACACTGTTAGTGCAGTACAGCATTTGCAATCACCACAACAAGCAAACTGTTGAATTAGATCTCAAACAATGGAAACAGGTGGAGAGAAACATGGTACCATCATGTCCTTTGTTTCACAGCAGGCAGAAGGGCAATGACATTCCACGCAAAGTTCATAGGAGGGCAATGGAGGAAGTGTTCATTTCTTCCCAGGAGTTAATTACAGCGAAGGAAAGTCAGCCTCAGTTTCACCACAACAAAACACAACTCAATGAAATGTATGCACAAGACCAATCTAAGAAAGACCCTGGTCTGGAAGCCAAATGGAATTCAAGGACTGCCCACCCTGGCCACGAAAGCACAGCTCTAACGGTGCCTTGCTTACCCAGCAGCATTATTATTATAGGCTTCTATTTTTATCTGGACAGTAAAATGTACATGAATACAGTTACAAGCTTTTCACCGCTTTACCCACTAGTTTTGAAGTTCAGAAAGGAATGCATAAACACCCCATTTATCAGCTGTACAAGCCTGACTGCTCAGTGCCTGTTACTCCCTGCGTGCCTACTTCATTTCTTTGGATTATCATTGACACCTGCTTAATTCTTTGACTCCAAGATTATTTGCAAGTACCATTTATGGTAGTTTTGCAGAAACTCATGCCTGAAGAGCCTGACAGATTGCCAGCTCACTTCATTAAAAAACCTCCCGTGGTAACAGCTTTCTTCCACTGCTGACTAGGGCTGTGTTTGAACTGGTGACCCTAAGCTGAAGTGCTTCGCATGTCAACAATCAGCTGTGCCAAGGCAGCCTGTAACCTGTGAAGATGGGGAATTCTTAACACAGAGCCTTCTCTAACTATGGCAGCTGTTATTCCCCTAGAAAAACAGAAGAGCTAATAAATACATTTTTTACGATAATCTGTAGACATCTAGAAGGTGCCAAACTTTGGTTTTTAAACAGCTTGTTAGGAGAAGGCACAGTGAGGGTGGGGTCGGAGGTGGAATAATTCCATGCCAGGCAGACAGCACAATTCTCTCTCTGGGTTGAGTAAATCTGGAAACAGACTATGAAACCTCTTCTAGTAGTCCTACTGCAGAGCAGCTGCCAATCAGGAACAAAACAAGGACCAAAAAGACCACAAACAGGCCACTCGCCATTCTAGTTAGCACCCTGAAATGCAAAGGGACCAACAATAGAACAGCAGACAGGCTCCACCCCTGCTACAGCAGTGCAGCCTGCCAGCAAGTGATTTATCAAGGCTCCACAGCCTTGTAAACTGGAAAGCATTCTTCAGGCTCCTGCCAGCTGTCTCAACTCAGGTTAATACCAAAACACTAGTTACAGAGCCTGCGACAAGCTTCACTGAAAACATGATTAGAAGGTGCCACTCAAACACATCAGCTCAATACTTCTCTTAGATCTAAGGAAGCTGAGTATTAGACCACTGGCACTAACTACTTTCATTAGCTTTAATATTTTTTCCTTCATAGAAGCACCTCTGTGACTTCTCTTTCACCATTCTCAAGCACAGGGAATCACAGCTGCCTCACCAGCTTCTGAAGGTGGAGAGAATTAACGACAGAGAGGAGAATTAACGACAATTCACAAAGAACCAGATCCAAAGGGTTCTGCTGGCAGAACACCAAGGGCACCCAAAGCATCAAGCAGTTTGTGTGCTCTGCTGCTTCGTAGGCTGAGCTTTTTGCCTTGTCACATGCTGAGCACTACAAATGCATGTGGTAAAGGCAGTCCCAGTCCCAAGTACCCTGAACACAGTAAGCTCTGCACCCAGGCCAGCAGTTACAGAGCTCAACATATGAAAGCTCTTCTGTTAGTGAACCTGAGAGATGCACAGATGTGCTAAGCTTTGAGTGTTACAAAAGCATCAGAGCTGCAGTTAACTTCCTCATTCTTCTGTATTACAGCCAGTAAAATGAATCACAGTGCACAAGCACCTGTTTGACTGCTCAGAGAGGCCTCTCCTAGCAGTGCTCCCACATACACTTCCTCTCTCCCAGCTGTACTACAAGCCTTGAATTAACACTCTCCAGAGTTGATGTGTTACTAACCTTGACAGAACAAAACAAAATGAGGCAAATGAACAGCCTTTCAAGTCTAATTTCAGACACTGTTCAGATGCTGAAAACCAAACTGGGTACAGGAAACCAAATCAGGGTACAGAAAAGCAGAAAAATGGCTTAATCCTGAAAAGATTCTAAATAGACAAGGAAAATACTTGCAGTATAAGTAGTTCTGGTTCAATACTGCTGCCTCAAGGGACTAAAGATTACTAGGACAGGAGTATGTCTGAATTTGAAGCACCTTACCCGCCCTTTAGAGCAATACTTCACCCAGAGACGAGCAGGCCTACAGGGCCAGGGAAGAAACTGTGAGTATTTCTGCTTTTAAAAAGCCATCTTTGTGTTGAAATATGTAACAAACTTCAGCTGAGGTCATATTTTCAAACATTCAATGTTCAGTCAAAATTTCTTGTTTATGAACTACTATATGAATCACAGTTAAAAAAAAAAAAGCCTGTCACTCTCCTGCTGAACACTGCCCTTGAAATCCCACACCAGCATTAAGCGTTTTTAGACTAAGGGAAGGTTATGAGAAGAGCAATGTCATTTGCAAATGAGCTCTCTGGAGCAGGAAACATCTTAATTTGAGTTCATTGCTGTTCAAAACAACGCACCTGGCACTTCCTATGAAAGCTTTACACAATCTGTTTAGTCAAAGGTGTATTTTGCATATAAGAAGGTGCTGGTTTCTAGAAACAAAATACATCTGCTACAGCTGAGCAACAAACATAGGCACTGAATAAGGCTCCAGAATAAAAAGAATGAAGAAGAAAAAGCTTCCCCCCCTTATTGGGCACATTTTGGGCACTGAGAAGAAATGAAATGGAAGATACGCTGTAAGGAAGTGAGAGGGAATAGAAGGAAGGACGGCTGCTTTTCAAGGATAAATACAACTACAATTTCAGTTCACAGAGCGCAACCATACAGATCACATGAGCTTTATGGTTTATATGAATACACACACACCCCTTGCTCACCACAGACAAGTGTGGCAGGAGGACTGGGGCTTCTGATCATTACTGCCCCGCTGCCTGTTCAGGATGCCAGCGGTCTTCTTCCCACTGATGTCAGTGAAGCTTCGGAGCAGCCACTATCCTGAGTCATCAGCTCTTACACACATAATTCAACAGGCAGGACTCAAAAGTAAGGATGACTGCTGACCCTGTTATAATCCTTACCCTGCTTGGAGAGCTGAATACTGAACACAGCAATAGTTCCAACGCTCAACGTTTTGCAAGATCACACAGTTAATGCTTTATCATAAACTACATCCTTCATACAGCTTTTATGCAAGTTAAAGTATGCTTTTAAATAATTGTTTATTTAAGAATAAAACAAAAATATTTGATGGCATGCCTTGAGAAAGGAATAAATAGTACTGGCAAGAAGTCTGAAGCCATTACTCACCTGAGATGAACCCAGCTTCTTCCAGAATGTGACACACTGCCATAGCTGCAGACTCAAAACTCAAGCTACCGCTAATGATTTTGTACATTAGCAGAAAAATTACTTACTAAGTCTACTACTTAATTCTCGTACCCAGCTAACTGATCTAGCCCAGAGTACATCTAGTATACCTGCATCACTGGCACAGAACAAAATTACGTTCAAGTCAAAGCAGATAATGAATTATTGTATGCCAGCAGTGGCTGCCAAGCTTCACAGGTCCCAAAGAATACTGATAGATATTACACTGTAAATATAATTGCCCCACTGCCTGTTTTAACATGCTTAAAAGCCAGTATTTTAACAGATAATTTGAGCATACTGTTGCTTGGCCAAAGAAGTCTGGGGGCCAACATGAAAATGAGGCCACTGGAATCATTTTAGCTATTGTTAAAAGATAGCCTACGCTCAACCTAAAATCAGTACTAGGGTTAGAAAATGGCCTCTACAGACTCTCATGCACTAATGCACATTTTCCACAGAGTAGTAGAATGTTAAGGGAGGTGTATTTATTTATTAAACCTAAGTCAAGGATCTGGACAAGGATTTTGCTTGCCTAATGGCACAGAATACCAAATCTATATATCACCCTTTAAAAAGAAGGGAAGGAAAAGCTAGATGCACACAGCCACTTTGCAAGTTGAGCTGAGCCCAAATCAAAGAAGAAATGAAAAGAGCCGACAATCAGCTGACCTACACAGGTTCTTCTACAAGATGAGATATTCACTAATGTTATGCACCAGGCCTTTCTCTTTTGGTGATGCTCTCATGAAGCTTCTCTGTGGAGCACGGCAAACCTACATGGTTCTTCATGATCTAGTGCAGCTCTCAAACACTTATTTCTATCACAGAGAACCACAAGCACTTGGAAACCTCTCAATAAATATACTGCAAACCTGTTCTCCCACAAAACATTCACACTGTGCCCTGAACTTGGAAGAGTCTTTCAAGGAGCATTGCTCAATCTGGTAGGAAGTTTTTACAGGAAGTACTGAACAGTTTGGACTGCAGGTGCTTTTTAAGAGGTTACTTTGCCTCCTAACGTGATAGAAATAATGGTGATAATACCTTAATGGGAAGGAAAAAGCCCTGGCTGATATTAACAGCTCCAGTGGAAGAACGGAAAACATAACTGTCTTTTCTACTTGCCATGACCCAGAGGAAACTCCAACTTCCTTCCTATAAACCTCCATCAAGGGTTTTGTATAACCTTAGATTAAGATTCATACATAAGAAGATATTTCCGATTAATGGCTAGGGAATAGGACTTCACAAATATTTAAGATCCAGCAACAGCCTCTCCTACTCACCTTATAAAACTATTTGTGAAGTCTGAACTAATCAATAGAGACCATTATCTAAACAGTTACTAGGTTTACTGTGTAAGTAAGAGAACAGGGCTGACTAAGCTGCAAAACCATAAGTTTGTTAGCCTAACTCTGGCAAAGATTCATCCTACAAAAAGAAACTTCACTGCAAAATCATCTGTGTCTATTCCAAAACATCTTTACTTTTATATGAATCCATTCTATCTACCAAAAAGGCTCATCAACAAATGACTTGCTTTCACATGAGGCCACGACAGGCAAAGGTTCCTAAAGCAAAGCAAAGCTTCTGAGCCTCGTAACTGAGAGAACATTCTCCTAACATTCAAAGGGGGACCGCTAGCCTCAGTGCTAGGAAAATGAAGGCATAAAGAGAACCAACACACAGACTCTTGGAGCTAGGAGTTAAAAACCCTTCCTTCTACCCAAAAGTGGCCCTATAAGCCCTTTGGCTGGGATGCTTCAGGATCTTTTCAAGTCAGTGTACCAAGCAGGGCTTCAGCCACCTCAGCTCAAACCTCAGTAAGCCTTCCCATCTCTATACTGCGATTGTCAGTTCACTGGCAGCAATTTGCTGGATACCATCCCAACCATCTCAACAAAGTAAACAGTATAAGGACAGTTACTTTAAAACAGATCATCCAACCCTGCAGAAGTTTCCTCATATTTTTACACAACCAGAACCCCACCAGGAAGTGTCTCTACCTAGATGGATAGATTTCTTTCTTTCCACTAGGTATTACCAGCAACGTAATATCACTAAGTACATCTTACAAGGCAGTCTCCTCCCCCAGAATGGTGCAGAATATGAGTATGCACTGTAAGAGGGCAGAAAAACCTGTTCCTGATCTTCTGCAGAAGACCAATTAAATAAGCTGGTGCATTATAAAGAGAGTTCTCCTCAACAAAGGAGAAGATCTCCTCCTCCTTGTAAGATATCTGGAAAACAAGTCAGGAGCAAACTTATGTAGATGGCCTTTCCTCCAATGCACAACCTAGCAAACTGGACAGCAAGTTTCACATGGACTCAGATGGAGACACTCAGCTCTTCTTCTGTGACCCTTCCTCTCCCCCTGCACTGCCCAAGAAATATCACACCGTGATAAACATTTCATGTTTGATAAAACACACTTGATTCAGCTCCTAGCAGTTATCTGCTGAAGCAGTTAGGGCCTTTAAAGTCCAAATGAACTTAAAGTTGGTTAAATTGTTTGTTATGCACACAAATCTTTGAGAGGCCATCAAGCTCACCTATTGTAAAGAGAAGGCTATGACAACACTCAGAAGGCAATTCTAGGGTGCAATATTTTTTCCTAAAAATTGAGAAGTTTCTCTATTTAAAGTCACTTTTCAGTTCCACTAATTTGTCCAGAGTCCCAGGATTCCAAAGATGCAAGCCTACAAAGCTGGTATTTTAGAAGAGCCTAAAATTTCCACACATCTAAGTTCCACCAACTCTCATCGCAGTTTGGATCCCGTCTCCTTAGGTTCTATAGGAATTCCTTCAAGAAGTGTTCTGCTGTGAAAAGGAAGCTGCTCCAATTCCACAAGACTTTTTGCACACAATTCCAAAAAGACTACCTCTGCAATGCTGGAAACACACCTAGAAGGAGTGTAGAGTATCATATTTTCACTATTTAGGATGACATCAATACACCTGATCTCCGTACAAACCAATTCCAGTGATTTAACTGTGAGGAAAGCTTGAGGCAACGTCCTAATCAAGGTCATTTGTCAACAATTTAAAACAAACAAACACCTGCAGGAAGTTCTCCCTTTCTGCACACAGCCTCTTTGCCTCGGCCCATGCCATCAACCTGACTTTCTCTTTCCCAGGATGCCAGTCCAGACCTTCTCCCAGCAGCATAAATTTGCTTCAACAGTTAAATGGTGCCCCACTTGAGAGAACACACACACAGACACCACATTCTATGCAAACTGAGCTCTCCCCAGCCAGTCTGTAGCACCACTTCAGCATACCAACACGGCTCTGGTTTTTCAAGAGCCTCTATCTGTCTTCTAACAAAGTCCAGGGCAAGCTGACAGCAGCTGGTGATAGAGCCAAGCCCCACTCCCAAAAACTTCAACCCTATAGTTATCTTCTTTGCACAGGGTGCTTTACACTCCAAACATGGAGCTGTCCTACCATGAGAAGAAAAAAGCAAAGCAGCTGTTTTGGTTTATGGGCTGTGACCCAGTAAAGCAGACAGCCCTAACATGTAAGGTGGCACTATGAACATTAGAGCACTTACAAAGAACAGGATGGGAAAATGTTTGTTACCTGCAGAGTCAGCATGATGACTTCTGCACCTCACTACTGACAAAGAAGGTTGGCTGTATCCTGTCCACTTAGGGGAAGAGTTAAAGAGAATTAGGTGCACAGCTTGGATTTCAGGATTAAATTCTGCTCCGTTACATTCAAAATGATGCTTTTAATGTATGCAGTGATACTTATCTCATTTGTAACAAGGCTTGTATTTATTTACAAAGGCTTTAAATCATATTACTGCCAAAAGTAATACTTAAATCCAATTTATGTAGTCATTTTGTAAAGAATAGAATAGGGCAACTGTGTTAGAACTGGGCTAATGTCAACAGGCCTGTCCTCACTTACTGGGCACAGTAACCTCACAAAGTCAAAATAAAATGGTTTATGCTTTTGCTTCTGCTTCATAGAAGTTGAACCAAACAGTACCATATGTCCCAAACCTGTTGTTACTGCTGGGCAATCCCCAGCTGAAAAGCTTCAACTTCACAAGCAGAAGAAAACATTTCTTCTGCAAACCAAACTGCAGCAGTAATGTACAGCACAAAGCTTCAGAGAAGCTCAGAGCTACTGTGCGTGCTGTCGTACCCATTAAATTCAGTGTGTTCACTTGTTATGGTGGCGTTTATAAATGTCTTTTCACTACAGGGGAAAACCAGCTATGCAAAAGAACATGCCACATCATCAAGCTGACAGATCTCAAAGATTTGCTCTGTTAGCACAGTATACATCTTGCTTGAAACCTGTAAGCAGGAGAACACTTTCAAAAAAGCGAGACTCTCAAGAAAACTGTGTTTCTTCATTGTACCAAATGAAGCTTCATTGCATAGTCATAACACAAGGGGTAAGCATAATATGCCTGGGAAAGAAGAGAGCAATGGAAGTTCAAATTGCAGCTGCTGCTGCACATGCACAAAGAGATGGAGAAAAACAACGTAAGTCTTACTAACCAGCTGCATGTACTGGGTAGTGCTCCCATCTTCTGTGTAACAATAATAGGAAATGGAGGTACCTTGCCTTTTACATAGAACATGCAAGTTATGAGAACAGAAGGAAGACTATGCATTTTCCAAGAAGCCGCTCTCTTTCACAGAAAGGCAGCAGAAACTTGCAGCTGTGTATGAGATAGCCTCCTGTGCTTCAGCTGTTTCACTAAAAACTAACTAAAGGGAACATTTGGTGGGGAGAAGTCACAGCTTGCTCTGGATACCAGAAAGAGACAACAAGTGTGAAGCTGACAACTGCCTAGGGTCACAAAATAACTTCAGTGTAACACCTGAATCCAGGTCTGTGAGGAAGGGCGCTTAAGAGAGACAACTATCAGTGCAGTATATTGAAACCGCTCCTCAGAAAGAGCCGGGAAGTTACTTTTGCCACAAATTCCTGCCGCAGTGCTGTCTAGACTTACAGACTTCATGTATAACACACCCATGTCAGAAAGCCCAAGGGACTGACAGCTAAGGAACAATGCCCTATCAAATAGCCACACAACAGATTGTTGTCACCGCTGCATCAGAGCAGGAGATAACTGGGAAAGGCCCCTTTTCACTTGCCCTTAACCAGAGATCTTGAGCACACATGGAGGCTGAAGACATAGCTCAGTCCCAAAACAAATACCTCAAATACCTCCAGCCAAGACACCAAGTTCCAGCTTAGATTTGTGGCTTCTTTTCAACTTACTGAGGAAAGAAAAGACTTAGTCCACAAGAGAGAAATTACAACCAAGTTTACAGCAGCAAAGCCACACCATTTTTAGATGTTTTTATTCTGTTTTTAATGTTGCTGTTTACCAACAAAGCTGTCCAAGCAGTGCCTTCACATCTGGCAAGTCAACCATTCAAAAACCCTACACAAAATCTGTCTGTGAAATGCATCTCAGACAGACTGAAAGAACAAGCTACATCAGGAAAAGGAGAAAGTCATTTACTTGTTTAAGTGCCTCAAGATGTCAGAACAGAGTCTGAAGGGAAAAAACAAACAGAAAGAACCAAAAATCCACACCGTGCACACTTCCCCCAGCTGACAAACTGCACGTAAGGGAGATAAGAAAACACAGTCACCAAGTCTATGGATTGTTTGAGCTCTTATGTCTCATCGTCAGTGTCAGTACTGGCCTAGGCATGATTTACCATCTATCTACGGAACCAGCAGTCAGCAATACTAATTACACAGGAGAATGTACTCTCAATCAGAAGTGCTAAAAACAGCCATAAAAAACTGGAACCTTTCAAAAGTATGATGAAAATAAGAGACAAGTCAGGCTTACTAAATTAATAAGCTGACATTAGAAGACAAAATCCACACAAGCCTGTTCTGTTTACTTCCCTTTCTGAAGGCAGTAGTACTGATTTCATTCTTCCTTGTTAATCTTATGCTTCATCCCTATTAACAGGCCAGGCAAGAGCAGCAAGAGCTCTGCAATGTTGCTCTACATTACTCCCAGCAAACTGAGCTGCCTCTTCTCTGCTGGCTGACCCAAAGTGTCTATATACACACACACAGAGAGAAAGGTTTCTGAGACGATACCTGACTGCTTATAGAAGACATCTCCATAATTTAATTTGCAAGCAAATAACTCAGTGTGATAAGGGGGAAAAAAAGAAGAAGAAGGAAAAAAAAAAAAAAAAAAAGAAGAAGAAATCACGTCTACTGCGCTGAGTGATATTAAAAAGTATATCCTAGGGCACAGTGATTTCAAGAGAGGAAATCTATCCATCAAGAAGGATCACAACTGGATGTAGCGCACTGCCTTACTCCAAAGGCAAACACTGCAATAGCAACAGGATCACAGACTGCCTTGGGAAATGGATGGGCATGCATACATTGATCCTCAATTATCGACTCCAATTCAGTTCAAGTTTGAAATTACTGTTATCTGACTGCCCATTTAATTTACTTGTTTCTGCTGCATGAGAATGGCTCGTGCTCTGATCTTCCCTGCCTCCAGGTTTGGTTAGTGTTCCACCTTCCATCTATTATTTGACACCTTAAGAAACCAAAATGTGCGAGCACTGCCAGAACCAGTATTGTACAAGGATTGCTATACTTCATATTTCAGTATGGCTCCCAGTATCAGCTGATGAGACTAGCCAGTTTATAGGGAGTTCATGGACTAAACATGCATGTAGGTAGCATTTTTTTTTTAAGGCATTAGTTGTGAGGTTTGCAGGAACAGAACACCAGAGTAGCTTTCCAAACATGCAGTCCAGTGAAATTGCTAACTTCACCCATTACTCCAGTCTTAAATCACAGAGCACACTGAAGACAGTTGTTGGGCTGACTCCAATGCCATTCACTTCTCCATCTGTACCATTACTAGGCTTGACTACTTGGGGATGTGGACAGTGTCACACAGCAATGGTTCCCATTCAGAAAGTCATCAAAATAAGAAAGTGGGAAAGACTGTTTAAGATTGTTGCAAGTAGTAATTACACTTTAAAAAACAAAACAAAACAACCCACCTAGGGTTCATGACTCTTTTAAGAGAGAAGGTAGACATTACTTACTTTGAATACTATTTTGCAAGTATGTTTGTATACACACTACGTGCCAAGTGGCACAGTTACAAGCTATCACAATTTTCCCAGGCCTGCATCTATTCACACCCACACTATCTTGCAAATTCATACCCACATGCATATGTGAAAACAGATGTAAGGATTCATTAGTATATGCATAAGTTGCTATTTCATGCCCTCAAACATGTATATTCACAGACACTGACGGTCTCCTTAGTGTACTGATCCCAGGAAGCGATGAGGATTCTTATCCTAGCTGTGTCTAAGCTCATAAAGGTCATCTACAATACAACCCTGCAGTTTGTGCATTTCCCTTCAAAAGCCAAGAGGATGCAGGCTTTTATCCCTTTTATAAAATGGCTGGAACAAGTGAAGATGAAAGGACTTCAGCGCAATGTTAGATCAATAGTATTCTCACTGGTTTAAAAGGTAACACTACTTTCCCAGATAAGAACAGGCTTCAGACAGAAATCCTGCAGTGCTGCAAATGCCTATCTCAACTAGGGAGCAAAGTACAAGAGAACAGAAAAGCAACTATGAATATCTCCTGCACATTGCACCAAGTCGATTCAACCCTACCACTTCATAAACAAATCCTGACACACAGCGTCTCCTACTTAATTTTACTTGAATGCATCATCCTTAGGGTACACCACCGGACAGGGAGCCCTCCTGGATCAGTGCAAAGCCCTCTGAAAGAATCAAAGGGGAACCACTTGGCTACAAGCATCTCAGTACAACCCAAATGGTACATGGAACATGAATCCATTAATCTAAAAATTAGTTCTTCAAAAAACTAAAACAATCCCGAACTCGGTTCTAGTATTCCAATCACTTTTATCGTAATGCTTTGAGACACTAAGTAACAGGAAAATGTAGTTATTTCTTCAGTTATTGGAAGCCTCAGGTTTCTCCACATGCTTGGTAACAATTTTGCCAGCACAAGTATTTTTACAGGGTTCCTCCAAAGGAAGGGGGATTTTTCTTGACAAAACCAGCTGATAGAAGCAGAAGTGGCCAAACTCACAAGCACAGTTTACAGAGCTATGAGGGAAAGCAGACACAAGCTAACAGGGAACTTTGGTCTCAGAGACAGCAGCCCCATCACCAAGACATCCCCACCTAACCATTAGTGCCATTACAACCTCTGTGGGACTGCACTGTAAACCAGACCAGGTTCCCTATCTTTTCTTCCAGCAAGGCTATTTTTAAACTGAGATCAGTTTTCTGATTAGACTTCTCACGCGTACCCAGACAGCTGTCCTGGGTGGCAACGAGATGAGAAAAGGACACAGCACCCAGGATAAAATCCAAGCAGCTGGAGGCAGAAGCACTGCCCACAGACACTTCTACAAAACACACCCTTCTAATTATTACCCTTGGGCATTTAGCTCTGATGATTGCTTCTATTGTTTCAGATGTGAAGGACCTGAGGCCTCAAAGCCCATTTATTTACCAAAAAGTAACCCACTTCACTAAACAATGTAGCTATAGGGAAGCTGTTAAGAGGACAAGGAACTCCTGTCTCCCTTTAGCGCCGTCAGATTTGTAGCTTTGCTATTATCAACGTTTAATTCAAGAGAGGTAAAAAAAAAATTAACTCTCAAATCAAGCACCATACTCATCTTACCCCATTGGCTCTGCTGCTGCACAGTCTAGCTGAGAAAAGTCCTGGTTTTAATAATGCTGGAAAGGAAAATCATTTTTAAGTGAAAAGCACAAGTCAAGCAACAGAGGAATTTTGTTTGTTTGCCTCTAGAGTTGCCTTTTTATTTAAGAAAACACAATGGAAAGCATAAAAATCTCAGAAGAATGAAGGAAACAATGCCCTAAAGGAAAGGAGCACAGAGGCTCCAACAGGAGGCAAGACAGGCAAGAACTATTAGGCTGTAGGTCGCTAAGCTGTGCAGACTCAATGACCCCCTTCTGCCCAGAACTTATTGCACGATTATGCATAAGCTGCCATCTTGATAGCTGCCATGCAATTGCTCGAGTACTCCTGCTAAATGTTTATTTCTTCCTGCTTGCAAGGCCTTAAGCCAATTCAATACCCACAACAAGCGATTTGGCACAGCATTCAGAAGCCTGGGGACAGGAACATTTATAATACAGTGCATAGAGGTGACAAGATGTAGCTATTACACTTTCACTGAAAAATCAAAATGGATCTCTACAGAGATACAGGACATTTAAGCTGCTCCCACCCAAACAAAAGGCCTCCCAGAAAATATTTTCCTAAACACAAGTCACACCTACAGTGTTTCACTGGAACGGACATTCAAGGTCACTCACCGCCCCCCCCTCCCCAAACCTCTCCCTCCAGCTGGTTTCTACGGATCCTCATACACGAGACCCTTTGAAGCTTTCTCTTTTCATAGCATCGGATCCAAGCACCAGCACGAAAGCCTGCTGTATTTCGCAGCCTCTACCATTAGCCAATGCTTCATCCCACATTCACCCAAATTCTCAGTAACGGCATGGCGATTTCACAGACTTCCCCCTGAATTTTGGAACAAAGCATGCCACATATCAGATGCTCACTCACCCAGGAGCTCACAGCCTGTCACTACAGGGGAAAAAGAGGTGGGAAAGAGCTCCTAATTCTTCTGTGTTTGGCTGCACAGCTCTCTCCCCCCTGTGCGCTGCATTCTGTGTAACCACTGCAGTGCTCAGAGCAAGCAGACTCACAAGAGCAGCCGGAAAACAGTCTGGAATCTCCAAAGCTGAGCAGAGGTGTCCATCCCAACTCGAGGGTGGTTCCTGCACAGGAAACCTATCATCTACAGCTCCTTGGACAGAGGGAGGGTCGCAGTGACAAGTGGCCGCTGGAAGGCGATAAGTAGGGCGAGAGAATAATAATAAAGCCAGAGAAACTGTGTGACTGCACGCGTGTTTGTGTGTGTGTGTGTGTAGGAGGGGAAAAGAATAAGTGGAGCAAATAATGAGTGAAAGAATGGAGTAAGTATACAAAGAAAATTATTTACTGAACAGACTGATTGTGCTGCTGACCTCAGTTCATTCCTCTCCAAGTTTTAACTGCTTACTGCCAGGGCTCTGCTCATGCACTAAGCTCATGCCCATCACCGCTCTAAGCTGCCACAACCACATCCCACAGGTGAGAACACACTCTGGCAACAGACCACTGCTCAGTTTCAGTGCTCTAATAAATTGTCACAAATTAATCCCTGCCTCCCCACTCTGCTTCCCAAAAAAAGCCCTTCTGAACCCAGAGCTGAAGGGATTGGTTCATATCACCACTATTTTTAAGACCTTCACAGAAAAGAGAGCTAAATATTGCCAGCTTATAAAAAGCCAGATATTCACTGAGCACACCTTTCCATAACTTGCTGAATGCAAGCTAATCCCAAGGCCATGACCTTGCCACCTAAAGATTTTACTGCCATACTTAACTCCACTGAGCCTGTATGCCTTCGCTGCGCAGAAGTCACCATGGACTCCCATATATGAAAAGAAAGTTGTATTTTGCATGCCAGGAGCTACTCCAAGTGGAAAGAGCATTCTATTTGGGGAAATGGGAAGGGAATTGACATTACTGACATGAAATACATTTTAAATATTACATGTTTTCAGTCATTATTGCATTTGCAAACCGGATCACCTGCTCTCAGGTTCCCCGACACTGGAGATACTCAATGATATTGCCGCCACAAAGAAGCAAGCAGCAAGTCCCAAGAAACAATGCAGTGTAACCATTAACACTATAGGTGATGACTGTGTTGCACTGCCCAGCATTTAATTTACAGCACTGAAAAACCTCAAGTCCATATTGCTGAGAAGAAACCTTTCTAAATACAGCCAAATTATATGCCTGACTTTGCAAACAGTCTGAAGGCTGTTCTGTTCTCTTGTCACATGTCAAAGGACCCAGTTAAGTCACACAGATTAAAACAGAAATCTTGCAGTTACCACTGTAGCAAGTGAAACACAATTCTACTTTTTAAAAAAGTCAAATCAGCTTAAGCTAATACAACTGTTAGATGGGCCCTGCTCAGCTGCCCACTCTTGCTTCCTGAATTGCCATAGTTAACACAGCATTTTAAGGCAATTCATCCTCAAATCCAACAGACTCGTTCATCTGACAACACTTCATTTCCAGTCCATTTCACAATTGTCCCTTCAAGATCCACCGCCATTGTGACACCAACAAGGAAAGGAACAACCAAGACCAGCTAGCACAGCCCTGCCAGGTCAAGTCTCTCCTATAGGTCTTGAACCTACTGGGGGCAGCAGGCCTGAACACTCACAAGGGCAGAGCAGAGGGGGACAGTCACCTCCTTTACCCTGATCCTGCTGGTCACCCCTATTTTCACACAGCCCAGGATACTATTGGCCTTCCAGGCTCCCAAGTGTACGTTGCTGGCTCATGTTGAGCTTTTCCACCAGAACCCCTAAGTCATTCCCTGCAGAGCTGCTGTGTCCATTCATCACTCTGTCTGTACGGATGTTAAACTAGAATATAAGAATTTTGAAGAATAAAGTTACGAAGCCATCTATTTGTGAAGTCAGTAAGTCTTCTCCCAGAACATAGTTTCACCAGTACTGTCAGCTAGCATTAGAGAAAAAAACAAGCCATTTTTTCAACCGCCCCTTTTGGAGGATTACTAAACACTTGAATTCCTTCTATCTTAGCACTGCAGCATTTTACAAGACTGTTGCTTCAGTAACTATTTAAAAATAAACTCCTGAGAGTACAGATAGCACTAAAACAAGCCTCTCCAGACTGATGAGACATCTAGACAATTGTCCGCAAAAGGGCACATTAGCAGAAGACTTCTGAAGGGAAGCAGACATCTCAAGTGACACTACCCAAGCAATTTAGCTGTTTTAGATCACAGCTGAGACTATGCCATTTTTAAATTAACATTAAGTGATACCTTTCCCGTCCTTCCCCAACCAAAAAAACCCAAAATCCAGCAAGCTGCACAGCTAATGCAGTCCATGAGACAGACACTGCTCTTGCATTTGTTCCTCATGGATCACTCTGCTACAAAAAGGCTTAATAGCTACTGCTAACAAAATTCAATAGTTTCTCCTCCCTGCATCAAAGAAGGGTAGAGCAGTAAGCAGCACAGGGGGTGGGAGACCAGAAACCAGAAAAAGAGGGCAGCAGCTTAAAGGAAGGAAAACATGTCGGAGGAGGCAACAAAAAGGAACACTTGGTAAAGAATCTAAAGTTCAGACCTACTAGGCCAGAAGATTCTGCCTCTTGGGGAGGCACTGGCTAGGAAGGGGACAAAAAGAGATGGGAGGTTAAAGAACAGTCAAAACATAAACAAGCAGACCTGGAGGAAATGAGAAGAGCTACCTGCTTCACCTGCAGCACACACAAGAAGGATCTCCCTTCTGTGCCGGAGGGAATGTGGATCAGGAGTCTCTTCCCCTCACGAACCACACAGTGAATACAATCATGACCACAACCATATTATGATAGTATCAGTAGACTGTGGCTCGGCACATAAACTGCCATGTGGAATAGTTCAGACTTTAGGAAGTCTCAACACTTACTGTCTGGGTAAGACACTAGCTCAAGGAACACGAACTGCTGAGCTTGTCATCTTCTGGGTAACTGCTCCATTTTCACACAAACTTCAATGTTTTGAAGTACTGGATGCAGACCATGCATCACTGATACTCAGTCTTCCAACATGCTTTCTGCACTTGCAAGCAGTTCTAACTCTCCCAGGAAAGTCCATAACAAAACCAGTGACACTCGAGAGATCCAGAAGAAACCTGAAACACCAGGCATGCAGCACTGACCTCCCCAGGCTCACCAAGGAAACCATACACAAAGGCTAACTCTGAATTAATCTTTCTTTACAATCAAAGCAGGAAGAGGCACAGCTCTAGAGAATTCTCAGTGGGAGCCTCGCTTAATTAGCAATTTACCTTGGCTAAGTGAATCACCAAAAGCATGCCACATACCTATAAACCATTTGCCGTTAATGGTAATCCAAGGCAGCTTTTCCCTCCAAAACCAAGCAGAACTCTGTTTATAGCAGCTGGGATATCATACACAGAGCACACAGGCTTGCTAAAGAAATAACTTTGCTCTACAAAGAAAGATTAGTGAAGCATTCTGCCATTTCACAGCTTAAAGCAAGAGTTCTGGGCAAATATTGCATCTTTCTGTGCAGATCACCACACAGCAGGGATGAGAAAGCCAGTCACAAGACTGTGGTGTTGCAAGCATCCCAGCAGGAGACCCAGAGTAGTCTGTTATATGGGTGGGTACCAACTGTTGCTGGATTTAACTGGGTTTGAGCCAAATTTGGTTTCTGTTGCCTCAAGTTTCATTTCTTGAATGAACCCTGAAAAAAATCCAAGTGTTAAATAGTGCAAATCTTTGCAAGCTGCAGTATCATACAGAAATAGAGCGGAGGTTCTGCTGTCCTTTTCACATAACCTGACCAAACAGAAGCCCACTCCAACAGCTGTATAAGTAGACACCACATGTTGGAGAGGCTAAGAGAAGGGCAAGAAGGAATTCCAAACCATCCCAATAGGACCAACACAGTTCTACCAGGACCACAAAGATGCCAATGTTAGATAGGACTTGCACAGCCACAAGACTTTTACTGGCACGGCAGAGACAAGAAGATATGATCCCACAAAAATAAGGCTGCTCTGATTTCATTTAAGGAAAAGAGCAACTTCCAGCAAGAAGTCTCCCCATAGACTTGAAGAGATCTCAGTAACTTAAAGGGAGATCACTTGCTTTCACTACCCATTAAGTCACTTCAGTTCAAAAGTTACTTGATGATTAGCGGGATTATATCCTAAGACTTCCTGAGACGCACTACAAAAAGCTCAATCCAAAGAATAACACAGCCATGACTATAAAGGATACAACTAAGGCAAAGCCTTAAAGGAAGACACTTTTTCTTAATACGAGTCTTCCATGCACTGAAACGCCCTCTTCCTTCAACCACAAGCAGCTCCCTGCAAGCCTTCCCTCACTTCAAAGCACTGAAGATTCAGAGGAATTACTTCCAGAAAGCAGTAATACAGAACAATTTCCTGCTGGCCAAAGAGGAAGTTGATGCAGCAAGCAGGTTATTTCCCAGATTTTAATTAAGCTGGAATAGTGATGCAGACAAATACAGCAAAAGACCCAAACCATCAGATAAACATTCCTAATGGTGGAAATAATCAGCACAGAAAATGGAAAGCTGCAGGACTGAAGCTTTGTTTTGTAATGTACAGTAAGAAGCTTCAGACTACCTAGACCAGAAGTGTACTGCGTAGTATGCTACAAAGAGCAGAAGAAAGCACACCTCCTGCACACTGACTCCAACTCAAGGGACAGGATGATTCGAAGTGATTTCAAAGAAAGAAGGGAGTACAGCAAAAAGACTCATGCATTCTTAGCAATGTGCAGTAGCCCACTCACCCACTGTCTAGCTGTTGCAGTTCAGGCAGTGGTAGAGGATGGCACTAAGGACTTCCCTTCCAGTTCTCAAGGCAGAGGATGAGGCAGCTCCATTGGTGTTTGTGAGACTCCCATGATGAGAGAACAGCACCTGAATCTGCCACTCCTCTTTCAGGATCAACAAGGTAGAGACAAAATCCCATCCCTTGAGGTATTCAAAGCCAGGCTGGATGTGGCTCTGGGCAGCCTGGTCAGGTGGTTGGTGACCCTACCCATGGCAGGGAGTTGAAACCAATTGATCCTTGAGGTCCTTTCCAACCCATACCATTCTATGATTCTATGAAAAGAAGGAGGCTTTAGTGCCAGCCTGAAGGTTAGCAGCTCTGACAGCTGGGACTGTGTCAGATTCTCCACTCTCAATGCCAGCTGAAACTGACCAAGAAGAAAACCAGCCCATGCATGTAGCTGCAGGACCCACAAAGAAATGATTTTGTTTAAAGCCTTAATGGCAAGCAAACAGAAACACCTCTTTCAGTAAAAATGGTCACTGCTTTGAATAGTTGAGTGTCAAAAAGAAAACCAGACACAAAGCAAGGACAGCCTAGACTAGTTTTAACCATACGGCTAGACACAAGAGATCATATCTCAGAGATGCCACAAAGAAAGAAAGAAAGAAAGAAAGAAGTTAACATATAATCCAGATAAAGATCTGGGGAGAAAGCAGAAAGGACAGGCTGAGAGAAAGGAATGTGGTAAAAAGGTTTTCCCTATGATTTCCATAGCTTTCCTCTGAGCCCTTTTTAAAAAATGAAGTGCAGTTTGTCATGTTGTCTACTGCAAAAACAACAGTTTCCAAACAGCTGATCCCTGTTGGAGCAATAGGGTTTCTGCCCTCAGTAAGAAGCTATGCTGCTATTGAATATCTTTAGCAGGAAAATTATGAATTCTCCTTGAGAATAGTGGGATGAAACTGGCACCTCTTTCCTGAAATTGAAATGGTTCTATGGCTAATTTACTGCTGTCTAAGAACAGCAAGAGCTTGCACTTCCTTTCCTAGTCACACCAGCAGTGTTTGAGTAGAGACAATACAAATGCCTCAGAAAATGAAGAGATGCATCAGTTTCCTCTTGCTGCCAAGCCAAAAAACTGCAGTTTGATCAAACTGAAAAGGAGCAGGGAGCAAAAGAGAAGCTGTCCAAAGAGGTGAGCAATAGTTCTCTCCTTCAACTGCGTCTTACGAAAGGGCACTGAGTTTCTATCATAAGACTCTCAAGAGCATCACCGTGCCTCTTCAAGAGGCAACATGGACAGAATGGTTAAGAGCTGTGATCCATGTCAGTCTACTGTTTACATCAAGAAACCAAATGCCTTACCAGCTACCTACCCTAAGTACCTCAAAATTAATAAGAAAAAGCTGGAACAGATGAGTAATTCAGTGTCTCCATCCCAAAAGCTTGGTTGGAATCCAGATGTTTTCACACCCTTCACAAGCCCAGGCTACACGCTGATCTCTCACACAGTCTCAATAGTGCATGCTTACATTCTCCCAAATGTGTTTTTCCCTTTCTCCCCCCTCCCTTGCACAATTATAACAGAAGATGTCATTCAGCTTGGGAGGGAGGAGGAGAAAAAGGAAGGAAAGGGTGGTGATTTGATGTGCCTATATTGGCTCACCTCTTGCTGTCTGTTATTTTGGTCTCCCCTACTAACAAAGAAACAGCGCCTGCCTCTTGCGCCTCATCACATCTCTTCCAAATAGCAGAATGAACGCTAGATCAGTATCATTACTGCTTTATTGCCACTTCTGTAATTGCAAGCAGCATCTCTGCAGCTGGCATTTCAGTTACAGCCACATAATAACAAGAGATCAAATAGGTTAAGACAAGCCCTGACAGCACGTGTGTTTTACTGGTGTAAGTGACTCTGTGCTAGAACCTCAGATACCACAGATCATAGCCCTGAGTGAGAGCTACTCGGATGGAAAACTGTAACCGTAAGCTGAAGGATGTTTCCATCCCACACTGTTAAGATGTATATCAAGCAGCAGAGAATGGATTCCTAGTACACATTGCTAAATGCTGCATGGCTTTGACCAGACTGCAATGGGATCAGAACACCTAAGCCTTCTCTTGGGGGACAGCACTGAATTAAAACTGTAACAACAACGAAGGCTCCACTGCTGCTCTCACCAGCAGTTTTCTGGGGCAGTCAAGAAGTGGTGCCATCTGGAACAAAGACAGACAGTACCAGCACGGACAGTTCTCCCTCTCCCTTTACCTTGAGCTGCGCTGAATACCAATCACCGCTCTAAGATTACGCTGGCAATACAGCCACTGTGTGAGCAAAGCTGGGCAGGCGGGGGAATAAAAAAGGAGAGTTAATCCAGGAGTGGATTAAGCTAGTGACTGAGAAGTCATTCTGAAATCCTGCAAGCAGAGAGGAGCATATCCAGCTGAAGACCAGCATTGCCCCAACTTTCTCCCAAAGCAGAACAGCATCAGCTCTGCATGCACATACCAGTAACTGAAGCCCTCACACAAGAGTAACAGCACTGCAGTCTTTACGGAAGGAGAGCAGCACCTGCAAACCAGCAAAGCTTTCTCAGGAGGCACATTTGCAGAACGCTCCTAAATGCGAACAGAGGAAGGTTAAAAGCAGGATATCTAAAACCACGGAGGTAAGCAAGCCTAAAATAAAATGTCATTCTGACCTCGGCCACCAGTGTTCAGGTTTACACCAGGAATACACCGTCACACACCGCTTACCAGTCCTTTCTTAACACACAGCATTAGGCAAGGACAGGATTTATACTCAGACTTCCTGAAGACAGACGTTCAGATACCAGTAATTCACACCAGTGCGACCATTAGTTATGTTTTCCTCATAAATACTTGTAGTGGTGGTTAAAAGGAAAACCTTAATGGTTCTATTAGCATTTAAGAGGAGTTTCCCTACCCATTGCTTTAAGGACTGTCAGATGTCCAGGTCCATCAATTAGCTACAAGGTGCGCCTTTTGATTGCAGACTAAGATATGAATGAACGCACACCTAGTGAGCACCTACATACATCTGTTCTTACCTGTAAGTACTGCAACAAGCTCCAAGCTACGTATAAACGTAGCTGTTTTATAACCACAGTGTGAACTCTTCATTTTCAGCTGCAGATCAGCACGCAGAGGACTTCTGGATGGCTTAAAGCAACACTGTTGCCTTCAATTTAACAACCTTAAGTCCGGTTTCGTGTGAGCATCCACGGGATCTCACAGCGGTGGAAACGTTCTTGAGATTAAAGGAGTTAATTCCCACACAGCCAGTTATTTTTACCAAACACATCCGTGTGGGACAACCAACCCAAACACAAGCCCTGGAAACGGGACAGTGAGAAATACGTAGAATAAGCACATTCTCAGCAAGAAATGAAGAAAGACAGTATTAGTAGGACCACAGAACAAAGACGACTATTCAGATGGATGTTTAGGTATGAAATCTGGAGTATGGATTTTTAACTTGTCCCTTTCGGTCTGTAACTACGACGGGCTGCAATGAGCTGTCAGCTCACCGCCAGGCTCTACGCTCAGCTTCCCTTAACCCCCTGCAGCACTACGGGCCGGTCCACGCGAACCGCAGAACCAACCGCTGAGTCCCCGAACCTTCCCGCCGGGGAGAGAGGACCCGCCGGCACAGCAAGGAGCGCAGCAAGGAGCGCAGCGGAGGCACGCGGCGGCTCCAGCAGCATCGCTCCGTCCGCCCCGTCCCGCGGGCAGCGCCGGCCCGCACCGACCCCACCTGCGCGGCCTGCCCCCGGGCCGGCTTCCGGCAGCGCGGAGCGGTGCGGCGGGACACAAGGAGCTCCGCGCTGCTTTGTTCGGCGTTCCCGCACCTCAAACGCATCCCAAAGAGCCGAGTCCCCGTCGGAACAAAACGGCGGAACGGGGAAAGGCGGCAGAAACGCAGGCATGCCCCGCACCGAGCGCGTCTCAGCCACACATAGAGCCGGCAGCCCGCAAGGACCGAACCCGAACGCGAGATCCCGCCCGGCCGCGGGGGCGCCGGGAGCGCGCCGCGATACTGCGGCACAGCGCGGGGCGAGGTGCCGAGCGGCGCCCGGAGCTCTGCGGCACCGCGCCCGGCCCCGTCTCGCCGAGCGCCGTCCCCGACACCCGCCCCGGCTCCCGCCGCCCTCCCGCACTTGCCTTCGCCTCATGCCGCCCGTGGCGCTGCCGGCGGGGCTCGGCGCGGCCCGACTCGGCCCTGCCCGCCGCGGACGGAGGGGCGGCGGCGCGCGCGCGCACACCTTGCCAGCCCGCGCGTCTCGCTCCGTAGCGCCTCGTTCCGTAGCGCCCCGCCTCGAGCATCGGGAGCGGAGGGCGCCGAGAGGGAGGAGCGCGGCACGGAGAAACGCCCCCAACTCCCGCCCCGCTGTATCGTGGGCGGGAGGGCAGCGGCTCCTGCCGCCGGGCACGCGGAGCTCCGAACGGGTTAAAACGAGCACGCAGTCGGGCACCGCGCGCCGCCACAAAGGGACGAGGCGCCCCCAGCCCCCCCGCGCTGCGCGGCGATGGTTCGCTCCCCGCTCTAGAATCAAACAGGCCCGGAGCCCATTGGACGCGCGGCGGGGCGAGGCCGGAGCGCGCCAAAGCCGGCGGAGCGGAGATGGGGAAGGAAGGAAGGGAGGGGGCGGGGACGAGGCGCCGCCGCTTAAAGAGACCGGGAAGGCGCCGCGGGAGCGCGCCACGGCAACCGTTGTGGTGCGCGTGTCCGCCCGCAAACGGAGATACCTCCCGGCTGTAACTGCACGCTGCCCTCACGGCCACACGCGGGCTTCATTAACCGCCGCGTGGGGTGGGAGGAAAGTGTGGATCAGAGCTTGCCATGGCTGGAGAGGAGCTTATAAAGGCACAGCGAGGAAGAGCTAAATATATTTGTGTTTGGGGTTGGCTTGGGAGAAGCTTAGAGATGTGGGCATGGCAACGCCCCCTGTTTGGATCGCTGCTCGCGTGTGTGAGACCGAGAGAATTACGTCAAGTGGATGCCTGGCTCCATTGTCACAGAGTAACAGTGTAAGGTTGGGCTCTGTCAGCCGCTGTCAGCTGGTTCTTATGTGACAGAACAGCCTATGTTGGAAATCACCTCCAAGAGCAAGTCCAGCCATCAGCCTGACATACCGAGCGCCATTGCTAATCCCTCAGTGTCATATCCACACAGCTCAGGTACCTCCGGGGATGGGGACTTCACCACTTCCCTGGGCAGTGTGCTCCAATGGCTGATCACCTCTCTGTAAAGAAATCCTTCCTGATATCCAATACAAACCTCACTAGAGCAACCTGAGCCTTATTACCTGTCACCTGAGGCCAACACCCTACTAGCAAGTTCCTCTCTGGAAGTTTTAGAGAGTGATGAGGTCTCCCCTAAGCCTCCTCTCACCCAGACTGAGCAGCCCCAGCTCCCACTCCTCATGACTCATGTTTTCTGGTTCCTCACAAGCTTGGTTGCTTTTCTCTGCACGTGCTCAAGCAATTGAGTTATTCTCTTCCCTAACTGAATTAACTCAGAAGACCTCAGTCCCTCGAGTGACTCTGAGATAACAGCATGGGTAATGGGCAGGGAAATGAGAAAATCCTACTCTTCAGAAAGGTACTGAGGAGAGCATATAAATGTGTAATATACGAGTATGTAGGTTTGTATGTACAGGCACGCTTCTAAATGGTCTCAGAAACTACTGCTTATTAACTGTTCTACATCTGGATTAGCAGCAACTCTACCTTAACAGAAGGTTCGATCTTCACAACCTATTAACGATGTGGGGCTTGATTTTGACATGAAAAGCAGTCATGTACTGCAATAACATGACCCAAAACAAAATGGATATCATTCACAAAAGATGCACAAAATGAGCTCATGGCGTGGCTGTGGAAATTCTTACTACAGTGTGGTGCAACAAATATCAACCTGAAATGCACAATTCCCAAATCACTATCTATATCCCTGCCTGAGAACAGATGGAGAAAAGCCTTCAGCTGATACAAACTTGGCTCAACCCGCTCTAATTACTGATGGAGTTTCCATGAGTGTAGAAATTAGAGCTACCCGTTGCAATCACTAGAGAACCCGCTGAGTCAGCTTACGTGGTGGAAAATCTGGCTAAGATGACTGTTCTCACCTGAGTGGATGCATATGTTCATACATGTGCGAGTACCAAATGGCAGTAGCACCTGAATCAATGAATATTCCTGCCTTTGAAAGCAACCATGGTTAGTGGGGTAGTAGTTCCCTGCAGGTGAGGCAGCAGCTCTTACTAACTTGATAACCAAATAATCAACATTTTCTTCCCTATGAGGATGTGAGATGAGGATGCGTTAGATTATTATTTGTTAGAATATGGGAAAATGGAAGTAGGTGGAGGAGAGGGTTCACAGTAGGGAATACTTCTTTAAATGCTCTCAGAGAGGCCAATGCTTATGGTGTGTCCATTGATTACTGGCTGAGCACTTGGCCTCTGAACAATCAGGAGGGCTGTCAGTTTAACAGTAATCTTTGTAAAATGCTAATAAGGACCCAATAATTCCCATTAGGGAATTGAAGAGCCATCTGCACTCAGAATGAAGCTGTCTATGGCATCCACAGCAAGACTTGTTAGACGTTTTGCTTTGCTGTCTTGGAATCCAGCAACAGAGAGCCTTAGTCATATGACAGGGTTATTTGCATCATTACACTGTCATTCCCAGAGGAGTTTTCACAATGCACTGTAAGAGGAAGACTTTAAACAAGTAGAACTAAAGCAAAAACAAAGCACTGTGCTTCCTTTACGTGTCTCTTTTTACTGCGTGCACGTGGTGTTCAGAATGGGAGGAGGGTGGAAAGCAATACCAGAGAGAGCTTCAGGCTAATAAAACACACCCTTGAGAGCACACAAGAACAAGGGGCTGCGATATCAGTACAAAATAGGGTTACTCCATATAAAAAAGCTCAGCTGAAATTCTGCACCTCAGCCTAGTAGAATACTGATGTTCCAGGCTTGCAGTGTTCAAGGTGAGCCCATTTCTGTGTCTTCCCTGAGGCTTTTACAGCTCTGCTGCTTAGCACTGGGCTAGATAACAATCACCTTGCCCCAGCAAAGCGGTGATTCTCTGTGAATGAGTGAATTGAGTGCCTGCAAGCACTACAAAACGGTGCCTCGGGTGAGCTGACCAGCAGTCGAGGCAGTAATCCCAAACCAAACCAGAGGGAAAATACTGTGGTTCAAGGCTGAGTTCTTGAAAGGCAGTGAGCTGCTGCTGCTCCAAGTAAGGTCACGTTATGGCACAGTACTCCGTTTTGAAAAATCAATATATAAAAACAGGGCCTGATTTTCTTTTAATATTCAGTTTCTAAAATAAATGACTAGAGGTTGAATAAGGCCAGCTGCAACTCCTGGTTGACCTCCAAGGCTGAAAACACTAAGATCTACCCAAGCGAGCTGTTCTGCTCTCACGATTAACTCTTTTTGCTTTAGGTTTTCCATTGTGATTAACCTGGATCTCTTTTACCATAATCTGAATCTACTTCTTAGTCTACCCATCACAGACAAAGGATCGTTCCTTTCACCTTTGCAGCAGCCTTTCAAGTGCACAGAGACTTATCAAGTCACTTTTTATTAACATTCTCCAGAAGTAAATCCCATTTCTTCTTATCTGTCTTCCTAGGCTACATTGTGAGACCTCTGGTGATACTCGAAGTTTGCATTCTGAGGCTCCCAGTTAGGCCAAGTGTTTCCAGTTGAAGTCTTACCACCATTATGTTGAACAGGAGAAGCACTTGCTGTGTTCTGCAAACATGCCTTCTATTTATATAACAACTTAGTACAATGTTTGCAGTGCTAGAGGGTTTCCTGTGCTTTCCACATAGATGTAAATTTATAAGAGTCAGGAAAACAACATGAAACCAAAGCAGCACTGAAGCATCTGAAATTCTCTCCATTAGCCAAAGCTCTTATCTCCTGTATAGAAGTGTTTCTGCTAAAAGTCGCTGCATTTAAATTGCTGCCTGCTGCAGGCAATTTCATTGGGGATCTCCCTGACGGATTGATTATATTGCCTTATTTTCTGATGCTCACTTCTATTTGGATTCCTAAGGCATATTTGCTTTGTGTAAAAGCAATATGTACACAAACCAGTGGCTGAATGTTTCCAAAATAAATGTTTCCAGAAGAAGCTGAGGGTCGGCAGAGAAAGTCCAGTCTACAGAAGTCTTAACATTTGTTGTCTTCTGTGTTAGCTGCAGCTGTTAGTAGGAAGAATCAACTTCTGGGAAAAATATGAAGAGCTTAATCCCTAAGCAATAACACAGGTGTTCGACTTGTGCCTGAAATACAAGGCAGAGGTCATCGAATACCCAACATCCTCTTGGATGCCAGTGGTTATTTATTGCATGAGCATTTGAATAACTGCAATCTTTATAAAATGAAGCTATTTAACCCTTTCCGCCACCCCTGAACACGCAAGTACACGCTAATCTTGAATGAAGTTGAATGATAGGGGTTGCAGCTGAATTCCAAATGTATTCCAATAAAGGAAAAGAAGCCTAACTCACTTAGAAAAGCTATTTTGTGAATCAGCAAGAAAAAGTGAAAGCTTCCCTCAGTAAACACTCCTCTGGTTTGACAGGGAAATAAAAAGCCAGACTATTGAGCCAGCAAATTTTGAGCATTTAGAAAAACATTCCTAATCCTTCATGCTAAGCAAATGCACATTCAGGTAGGAACCAGTAAGGACAGTTTCCTTGCGGCTACATGAAGATCTGCTGAGTGTTGAGTATAGACAGTATTTGGGAGCATTGCACAGGACACTGAGGGCCACAAAGAGTAGCCCAGATGAGTTTGACTTCATGGATCCTTATAGAACAACAACACTTGGATCTATAAAGACATGCAAGATCACCTTCAATTAGGAAAATGTATATATACAAAAAGACAACCATTGCCAAACTATGCAATTAATAAACGAAAACTCAAGAAATACAGCACTTCCTTTTATGCAGCAAGCCCTTGGGAAGGACTAGAACAATGGATTTAAATGTATCTTGATCAAGCACAATGGAAAGAAAGGCCTGTGATGTCATCACTGAGACATATAATTGGTTCTTGAGCTAATTTGGGCTACACCAGTCCTGCATAAGAGCTGCCTGGGCAGGGCTCCCCCTGGAAATGGTTTATTTGGCATAGCGTGTTAAGGTCTAGAAGGCACATTTAACACTTTGAGTTTAGCCCAAGGCATATTTTGTGTACTTGCTTTTAAAGCAACATCATTTTATTCCTTTAACCAAGCTGTATAGAGCAGCTTCCTTGTGTTGCCAAGAACAGGCCTGATTCTCAAACAAGTCTGCAAGTCTTCTTCAAGCTTGTAACTTACTCATGGTTAGGCTCTCTTTAGCAGAAGGCTCTGGGGTTGAGAGCCTTACTGTTTAACAAGTACTATTAGACGTATCCTTTGGCAAAGTATAAAGAAGACTCTACTTATGTGCCATCTAAATTCATCACTGTTTACAGAAGTATTAATAGTAAGAGGAAAGTAAATCAATGAAGTCACTTTATTGATCCTGAAAACGTGGAACTACTATTAATAAAACATGTTTATGTTGTTTTATGGATAGGTCAAAGTCCCAGTAGGGTGTGTTTGTCATTCTAATTTATGCACAGTTTCATCAACAAAGTATTTGTTATTGCAGTATTGTATTTATTCATCTCCTGTTGTCCTCCCCCACAGCCAGAACATCTGCTAGATGTTTCTGAATCTAAGCTTGTTGGGATAGGGCCCATTACTTTTACATATTTATGAACTGTGTGGTACACTGGCATTCATTCAGCAAAGACTGCTTCCCCAGGCTCATGTAGGAATGACATAAACCGGTACTGGCTTATGTGCAGGAGGTCTACATGTGCAGAGTTCACAGAGGGGCTGGAAATCCTGTTACATGCAGAAGTACTTAACCTCCACTGCTGAAAAGGAACAGAACTATCTGCTAATATCTGAGTGAGGCAAGAAGGCCAGAAAAAAAAAAAAAAGAGGAAGAACAGGTACTTACGACAACCTAAGGCATTATAATGAAAAGTAATTCAGTAAAACTGAATGAAAAGAGACATCTCTTAGCATCAAAATACTTTCAAATCTGAAGAAATATTCAAAACCAGTGAAAGATACAGTGCTTGTGTTAGTTGCAACAGAGTGAACAAAGCAGAACACAGAACTGGTTCTTCGGGTGGAAAAATGAACAAATAAATCATTTCTGATTTCTGTTTTTCTTGTTGTAGTCCAGCATCCCATGCCAACACTCACACAGGCCCATCTTTATGCTGTTTACACACTGAAGGGAGTGTATTCTGCCTTCATTGTGTGGAGAACTTACACATGTGACTCCCATTAGCACAAACAGAAACTACGTTCATAAATTTCCCTTTTGTGCACGGACTGAGCGGGCCTGTCACTATTTGCTTTTCTGGATGGGTTGCAAATGGTACCTTTCCAAAGTCAGAGCAGTAATATTTTCTAACCTTATGAAAAAGAATGCAGCCCATCTCCTCTCAACTGTGAGATCCATCTATGCTTTGAGGATCATCTCTCTGCCTAAGTCCGTGCCAGCAACAGAACACAAGCACAAGCACAGCCTAATAGCCTTAATGAGATTACAGCTACAGATGCCCCAGTGCTGCTGTCTGGCTGAGGAACAGAACAAGCACCGAGTTCATCTGAAGAAAAAAAATCCCCTTAACTTCCATGTGAGTGGGTTGCAGTTTGATCAGAATTTCAGAAGTACAGTGTGAGATCCATTTGATTTCTTTTTTCTTACATAATTTTTTTTACAAAGCAGCATATTCACATAGATCTTGGGATTTAAGTAATATTTTTCAGATAAAATCCTAAAACTGATGCTCTGTAGCCATAATGTATCTAGAGATGCCTATCATTAGCTATACTAGATAGATCTCACCTATGACCTTTCTATGTTTGTTTACTGTCTGTATGCTTGCCTATGATATCCATGTTCTACAGTGGAGTGTGGTGGATCTTTGCCAATATAATCTTTCTTTTTTTTTTTTTTTTTTTTTTTTTAATCAGCAGTTTATCTGTTGCACCTGTTTGTAACTCTATCCTACGTACAGAGAATACTCTCTCTGCACCTGTTCCAACCAGCGTTTGGTTTACTTACTGCTTAAATTCCTAATCTGAACAAAAACAAGTAAGTAAGTGTGTACAAAAAAGCCTGGAATTGAATGAAACAGCTGACCTTTGGATAGTACCATATCAGCTGGCTAGAATGCAAGACCTCGTATCAGTGCATTAAGGTACCCATTGTGCCGCTATGACTGCAGCCTGCAGATGCTGCCATGCAGATTTCATTGAGCCTCCTGGGTGCCAGTAAGAGAGAAACCCACCGCAAATAGCTAACTCTGAAGCTCCTGCAGGACTGCAGGAAAAGAAAATCTAGTAGCAGCCCCTTTGCAGATTTTGAATGAGGACTATTTAAAAGTGCTTGCACAAAAGAAAATTCCTCCCCTTACAAACAGGAAAACCCAGAATATCATAGTATCAAACAATAAGTAACATTTTCAGCAGAAGGAAGGGGAGGCCAGCTGGGTCAGTACTCACAGAGCATGGCTGTAAGGTCACCTTCTCCTGGCACAGTCTAGCTCCTCCCCGACGGGTGCTGGCAATTCACCCACCTGTGCCACAGCTGCCACCCAGAGCAGAGCTCCCTCGCTTCCCTCGTACCCTGGCTCCACATAAGGTTCTCAGATTGCTCAAACAATTTGCTCTTTTACTAGGCTTGCAGGATGAACTAAAAAACTAAGAAAGAAATGGGGTCTGGGATGCAAAGCTCCTTCTGTGCATCTCGCAGGGTACTGGGGAGATGGTGCGATGATGGCTCCGACTGCCACTTCGTCACTGTTGCTGTGGTAACGGAGCAGTGGTCTCCTGCGGCCTGGTAGCAGAGGCAGCAGCACGGAGAGCATGCATTGCCCCTTCCTCTGAGGCATCCTCTGGAAGAGGCAGGACCCCAGCACCTAAAACAGGCTCTGTCACACAGAGCATTTCATCCCCATATACACACTTTGGGTTACTCCCCTCGTGGAGCTCTATGGCGCCTGTCAGTCTCATTTGTATGGTATAGAGAAGCTGGCACAAACCCGAGAGCCTGTCACTTCCTCTGGGAAATACTGTGTCATGTGAAAACAGGAAAACAGCAACCTTGTTCTGGTAAACATCTGAGCATCACTGAATTATAGACTCACAGAACGGCTTCGGCTGGGAGAGACCTTAAAGCCCACCCAGTTCCAACCCCCCTGTGCCACCCACTAGATCAGGCTGCCCAGGGCAACACATGCTCACCAGTATTTGAAGAACAGTTAGGATGGAGGGAGATCATTCTGTCCCTTTCAGCAGGTGAATGAACAGCTGAGGCAGTAATGGGGTTTTTCTCTGCCAAGATTTTCCCTGCCAACACGACTCTGAGCAAGTCTGTGAGGCCCCATCCACAGCTACAGCAAAGCTGCAGAGCAGGGAGAGATCCTTTGTTCGTGTCCCCTGAGCTGAAAAGTCTGGATGTGACCCCTTCTGAGGCTTAATATTGATGTTTTTTACTTGTTTTAGTCATTATTATTACAGCATTGACATTAATGGTAATATGACAGGACAGTCTACAGCAGTAGAGACCTACAGACCCTGTGCTCTTTGTAGAGAAGTCAGGACCACAGAGCAGGCATTACTTTGCTGGACGATGAGCAATTCAGGTTTGTTTTGGAAAGCAAATCTTCGGATAGTTAAATAATACCACTTGTTTACATGAGATTATTTATCTCACCTTCTTAATAAAATGTTGGTAACAGTTCTTTGTTGCTTTCCTTATTATTCTCTACCAATGCCAATGCTTCTTTCAAGGTAATGGATTTCCTCTCTCAGGACACCAGTAACAAACACAGCTTTGTGTGCACGTAGGTGGTACGGACAGAAACAAATATGCATAAGTTAAAACCCACGCATTTGTTCTCTTGATTAAATTTCCTGTCCTCACTTTTAACTCAGATTGTTTGAACTTTTCCTGACGGTAGCTTATCACCATTTGCTAGACAAAGACAAGTCTCTAGATGCCAAATTCCAAATATTAAAGATCCCGTCATGACAGTGTATTAAATACCTTTTTACCCCAATATAATGGGAAACAGCAGAGACAAAACCAGCTCAGAACAGCAGTATCAGCCAGATGGGTTAGAGTGCACTGAACGAGATTCAAAATCTGTGAGTAGGCTAAAAAAATCAACAACAACAATACCAAACTTATTTTATTCTTCTTTGCCTCTGGCAAACACAACAGTGCTGAAATACTGCTTTATGAAAAGTGCCTCTGCAAAGCAGCTAAGCCCATCTAGAGCCAGTCCCAGTAAGTCTGGTGCCTGCACATTGCAGATGCTGGGCTTTAACAGCATCCCCTCCCAGTCCTTGCATGGCAGCTTAGAGGCTTGTTCAAGCTATGGGTATACCCAGAGTTATAAGCACCTGGCTCCATACAAATATAAGCTTACTAAAAAAAATATGAAAGCATGTAATAAAAACCCATGTTATAATGGCCATTTTATGGTCCTTCCTCAGTAATTTTAAATGAGAATGCAATAAAATCAGAAACTGAACTGCATGCTTAATATTACATAGGGGAAATACTAGCTGGTAGATATAATTAGATATATCTATCTTGCTGACACACACACACACGTACCAACATTTTTATGCTTGGCTTGGTGGAAAAGACTTGCTGCCTCTGGGTGTGACAGCACAAAGCCACTCAAAATGAAGCTGTCCCCCGAAGAAGGCAATTCTGAGAGGGAACAGTGCTGAGTAATGAACGTCACAGAGGGATGTCAGGGAGAGGAGGTGGCTGGACTTGGCCTGAAGCATTGAGAAGCCTTTTCTGTTTGCAGCTTTATCCTCTCACAGCCTGAGCAGTAGCTAGAAGTATTTAATGGGATCACGAGGGCTGTTGTACCATTACTCTCAGAGGAGGGTATAAAAATGACAGCAGCTAATAAGCACCATTTTCTCATCAGTTGCCTCATCAGACTAATTTTGCAAACAGAAAGCTTTAGAGGCTAAAGGGCTGGAAATGACATTCAGACTGCTGAGTCCAGGCCAATGCCTACGCATCTCAGTCTCAACCACAAACAAAAAGAGAATTAAATGTACATCCACAGGAGGGCACAGATTTCGCCTAAACTGAGCTGGAAGGCTAACGCTGGCGCATTCATTCTTCCTTAAGTTTAAGAGGCAACAGGAGCAGCATGAAAGTCCTTTTGTCTATAAATGTCCAAACCACATTCCTAGGTGTGAAGTTCTCTCACAGAAAGGACTGCCTTGTCTGGAGTTCATGACTGAGGACAGCAATAAACCCTTAAAAAGCCCACAAATGTGGTGGATCAGGGTGGAAACAAGCCTGTCATTGAGAAGACAGTTCAGAGAAGGGGTCCTTGTGTCTGAAGGAGGGGGCTGGCTGATATGAAATGGAGAGATGTGTGTGTGGTCCAAGAGCAGGATAAAGGCAGGGAGTGTGTTTATGCGTGTAGGAAGGGAGTGGATTGTTTGCAGTGGGAGTGCGTGCATATGATTTAGAGATGTCACAGTGGAAAACGATCTTATTGGCCTTTTCACTTTTCCTTTTTCTAGCCACTGAAGGTTTGACAAGTTCAATTTTCCAGACACAGCAATGAAGTATCTCTTATAGTACTGTCATCATCAGTCACTAATTAGATAACTCTGACACAAAACGTGGGACAAGATTTATTGTCCATCTAAATACTGAGGTTCAATTTTGCTCATAGTGTCCCTCTCCAGATGTTTTTCTTTTCACATCCATTTCATTTTTTCCACTGTGATCTACACTCAGCCTTATCAGCAAGCATCTATGCAGTTTTCCTATTTTTAAAAGAGGGGAACACATTCGCTCTGTTTTTGCTTGTAAATCTGTGGTGCATAGCTGGTAAAACTCAGAGTGAGATTTCAAGGCTATTCTAAGTTACCACCTCACTAAAATAGATTATATGCTAAGCAATGTGAATATGCAAAGCTTTTTATTTATTTATTTATTTTTCCCTCAAAACATTTCCATATCTGATGTTCATGAAGATCCTTGCTCCTGCTTGTCTATACTCTTATTAACTGCAGTTATGCTCATGCCTGTTATTGATGGGTTTCTGGAGAGCTCAGCAACTCAACAATTTTATAACAGCATTATAAATAATTCAATCAACTGTTCTTCCCCACATCTAGATCTCACTTATTAATGGGCTTTCTTTCTAGGCAGTATTTTCTCATCTCTCATCACCATCCAATCTATATTCTTGGAGGATGAATGTAATTAGTTTTGCAGTCCTTCTGCCAAAACTTCTACCAACTCCAGTCCGAAATTTGCCCAAAGAATGCTTAATGATGGCCTGTAGGAGTTGGTCCTATTTCTGTACACTGGGAGCAGGCTGAGTGAACACAGGTGGGCAACACAGTCCCACGGGCATCTGAATCCCATGGGAGGGTTTAACTCACAAGTATTTTAAGAGAAGTATGAAAGAGTGGGTTGGGATGCATGAGAGAAGGAGGATGAAGAACATGGGGGAAAGAAAAGAGGGTGGAGAAGCAGAGCAAGTTAAAGATTTTCTGTGATTAACCCATGTTAAACCCTGTTTGGCTGTGGGTTTGTTTTTGTTGGTTTTGGTTGTTCGTTTGCTTGGTTGTTTTTATATTAATCTTTTCAAATAACAGAAGAGCTAATTTTCTCTCTCTCCCCTTTTCTATCAGCAGACAGCTGTGTAAATATTTTAGCATGTGATTGTGGAAGCACAACACTAAAAACTTCTGAGTTGTGCCAAGAGTCAAGTACAGGAAAACAAAAGGCAAAAGCCTGGTGTAGGTCTCACTGCCAGGACTGTCCATCCCCAGGAGAACTGGGCAGAGGAAAAAGGGGGAAAAAAAAGGAGGTCTAATAGCTTTCATTGCTTACAGTGACAGTATCCCAGGTCATAAGGAAACACAGACTTGTAGTCTTTTATAAGACAGGTAGCAAAGGTATCAAAGCAATTAGCAGTCTATTAAATCTCTGCTTTCCTAGAGTTGTTGGCTTTATCTGCAGCACCAATTGCTTGCATTGTACTTGTACAAGATACCAAGTTATCAAGTTGCACGTACATTGAAAACCCAACTTACACCTTACAATATGTGAGCCTTTGAATGTGGGAAATCAATGCTTTGTGCTCAGTCTGAGGCTACACTGGCCTGGCCTGAAACACTTCTTCCAGCAGTTTTGGGGGTTCATCAACAAAGAAGTGATCCAGGTCAGCCAACTAAAGATGCATTTCTTCACAGGTTCTCTGAGGAGTTTATGCCACATATGTGTGGGCAGCAGGCGATAATGAAAGCCTAAATACGTCACAGCCAGGAATCCAATTGCACAGTGATTCTCTGCCAAAGACTCCTATCTTCTTACTGCAGGAGAATGACTTTGTCCTTAAAAAACTCAGCTTTCACTTGCAGTATCTTGACAGAACAGTTTTATCTTTCCCTACTGCTTAAGATAAAGCAGTAGATATATAGCCATGCCCTATTTTCCTGCAATGGAAAATGCTAAGTTTTGCAAAGGAATGTGCAAGAAATTAATCTTGCTAGTGAGCAGTTGAAGGAGTAAGATTTCTTACCGAAGCTGGTCATAATTCTCTGCACTGAAACATAGAGCTGGCTATGCTGCGTGTCATCTCCTATTCTACAGAACTTAAGCAGGTGGTTATTAAAACTGCAATAATTGCACCCACGGTGAACACACTGCAACCCTAAAGAAATACATTCTTCTTTCCATCAAAGACAGCAAAATCATTTCATCATTTCAGGAAGCTTTCATAGTCCACACTTCCTCTAACAATTTTCATTCCATTTCACTTAATTACCTGAATTATTAATTAATGTTAATCAGCTAATGTTTTGCACAGTGCTTCGGCTTAGTAAAATACTGTATAAATCCTTGGTATGAATGATTAATTAGGCTATTTGCTTTACCACTGTTGCTTTCTATTCTCTCACTCTTTTCCACATTGCCCTTCAGAGGCAGTGGCCAGGATGAAGTCAGCGCTGCCATGGTTATTGTTTCCAGCCTAAGCTTTGCAGCCCGCATTACCATCTGGTCATGGCTGTTTGAAGATGGTAGCTTTTCCAGCAGTGCCATTTTTATGGAATCTGAGTGAAGATCTCACGCCCCTTAGCAGCATTTTCACCTTGCCACCAGGCTCAGATTCCAGCCTTAGCTGCAGCTATCCCCTTACCACATCTGCACAGCGAGGAGACAGCATGACAGCAGGAAAAAAAGGGTGGTTGCAGCCTCCCCCAGAGGGAGATTTATTTCCAAACTGACTCCTGAAAATATCTGCAATTCTGTGATTCCTTCAGAAAACCTATCCAATATTCGATGTCAAAGAGACTACAGACTACAGCAGAGCTGCAGCCAACATAGCCCCAAATGACAGAGAGAAGGCTTCTCTGTGACAGAAATTCCACCCTTAGCAAAAAGGCTTGAGGCCTTCCAACTTCTCCACAGCCACGTATGTCTCTGAACAGGCCATTTACAACTAGATGTAGAAGTTTTTCCTTTTGGGTGTCTCAAGTTCTGGTTGTTCTGAGAGACAGAGACACAGTTTAAAAACAAGATGGTACACATCTCTCCAATGGAAGTCAGCAGGCTTCATAGTCATTGTCTCCGCAGATCAGATGAGGTAAACACACAAAAAAACTTGGTTTGCTTTGTTTTTCTTTAGCTGTCAACCATACAAATTCTGCTTTATAACGGAGAGGCAAGTCAAGTTCTTTCCTCCTTACTCATAAGTAATGTTCAACAGGCCAAATCAGGCCACAGTGATGCCAAAAATATAACTCTTTGGAACTTGGTAAACAGTTTTGTTGATACTGCTGAAAATGGAGAATTGTTTTCTTAGTGTGTTGGCTCTTCAGAGCTAATGACAGCTCATTTCTTTGAGTCACTGAGCTTGACAGACCCAACTGTGAGTGCAGCCGGGGCAGGCAGAACTGTTAAATCGCATGATCATCTTATGCACCACTTTAACTCCTTCTAGAGTGTCCTAAGCAAAGGGTTGTCTCACATTCAAAGACATCAAAGTCTAGAAACAAAGACCGTGTAAAGCTCCCCTTTTTCTTGCTAGTTCACTCCCAGACAAGCATAGGACTGTTTCTAAGCCACAACATTCGAGTATAGTGCTAAGGGCAAGACTTCCCTCCCTAAACAGAGGTGTTGTGCTGTGAGGAAGAGAGAGCCAAATCTTGTGGGAGAAAGGAAAGAAGAGAGGAGAGCAACCAAATCATTCTGCTTTCTAATTCCCCCTTTCTTTTGTATTCTCACTTTGTGAGCAGCTCTGGGCATGCTTTTGGAGAGTGAAGCCCTCCTTTCTTCTAATCCATCTCATCTGGGCCCTTGTGATGTCTCAACCATTGCCAACAGCATCAGCTGCTAGCCAGGACAGGTAGGCAAAGTATCTCCCACACCTCCTCCAGGTCAGTCCTGCAGCCATGCCCAGGGGCCTGCCCAGCAGGGGTGCAGCACAGTCCTCAGGATCTGCAGCAAGACAGCAGCTGGGGAGCACAGAGACAGAGAACAACATGGAAGAAAAGCAAAGGGAAACAAATGGACAAATGCAGGGAAGAAATAAACAGAAAATTTCTAAGGAAAATCTCTTTGAGCCACTTAACGTGTTTTAATTTAATTTCTGGTTAAAGCGCCGGAAATAAGGCACACTTGTCCTGAGGCCTGTCTGTGCATGCAGACATGGAGGCTTAATACAGGCAGCATGGAGAATGGGATTGAACATGCATATGTGCACGTTATATATATGCAGTACCAACAGCTCTGAGAAGTGAAGGACTGTGAGTCAAGCCTTGCATCACGATGGGTTTTTGATCTTTAAAGAAAACAAAGCAAAGCAGAACAAAACAGGACTGTGAGCACTTGTGCTGAAAGCATGAAGGTGGAAAAAAAGAGGTGAGGACAAACAGCAGTGATTGCTGAAGTCTGTCTGCCTGTCTGTCCACCTGTGCTGGAGAAGGAACATAAGCTGAGTTCTCAGCAGCTGTGTAGGGTACTGCTTTACACAGAGAGAACTGCCAATTTGTGCTGTCATGATTGATGGACTTATTCTGATGAGCAAATGCTAAGGTTGGATCAGCATGCAGTAAGAGTACGTTGATTTGCTTTTATATTTCGTGATCAGAAGGCAAGGAAGCAGGCTTACTGGGGATGAATGGGCAGAAGAAAGGAACTGTAGAAAAGAGTTCAGACTTCTTTCACCAAATGAAGAAGGAAGCAATATATGGAACTTCCTTACATTTTGCTACAGCACTCTGCAAAAAACAGCAGACTGGTTTCCATGGCTCATTAACTGGGCTATTGCTGTTTCATGAAGATCAATGTATCATTTAATAGAAAGAGGCTTTTCAGCTCTTCAAGATATTATCTGTTGATGACTACCATGGTATTTATAAGCATATCCATCAGTGTAACAGCAGGAAGCAATTCTCTAGGGGGCAAATTGGGTGGATTCCCCCCATTTAAATGCCATTATGGATGCAGCTTTCTGTATAGGATTAACCACTTAACTCAGTGAATCCTGAACATCATTGGCTATTGTTCACGAAAATTGATGATCTCCAGGGCTTAGCTGTGGGATGGTTGACTTGTTTTCACTGTCAATTATCTTTTCAAAGAATAAGGTTCTTTGTTAACCTCTGATTTGCTGAGTAAAGTGAAGGCAGCCTAATATGCTTCACGATTCTTTTCTACCCCTACGATTCAGGCAGCTCTAGAGACTGAGTCCCATGATTGTCCTATTTCTGGCCAGTCTGAATCTTCAGCTGTCACATGAACAGTGAGAACACAGAGCCAGCTTTGATCACAGCAAACTTGGAAAACAAAAAGCAGTGGTTTGGAAGATGAAGGCACAAATTTTGTGCACATAATGCAAAGTGTTTTAATGCTTCCAGCCCAATTTTTGGTAATGACTTACAGAGCTAAGACTATTTTGCAAGTCAGTTTATTTGGGGATTTAGTATTCTCTGATTCCAACTTCTAAAATAATCTAAGTACCTCTCTAGTATTGAGTTTCGTCTGGTGAACACACCTTTTGGCTTGAGAGAATCTTGCAAGGGGAACTTGGAATAGGATTATTGTTCTGGCAGCTGATAGCACCTAGGGAACATTAACTGCTGCTTAATGTTACATGAGAAATACAAGATGCTGAGTCCTGCCATTGGTAAGTGTTCCTGAGCACAAATTACACATTTGAGCTACTTATCGCTCTGTTTCCAGTTGTGAAAACTATGAGCAGCCATGTCTTTTCAAACTAGCCACTACCTCCTGATCTGCCTATTTCTCTTAACTTTCCACATGCTACAGGGGCCTGTGTTACACTGGCCTCCACCCTAACAACTTGGTTGCTCCTGGTACCAGCCTAACACTCCAGCAGGCAACTGTAGTCTCTCCGTCTACTACCCTTCTAGTGCTTTCTCACAAATATATTGCGTGAGAAATGTGAGGGCAGGTGCTCTCTATCACTGAGTACTAAAATGAAGTTCCTAGGCTCTGGCAGAAGACATCCAAGTTGCCACCCCTGCAAGACTGGTCAATGTTTATGCAGGGGTCTCATTATTTAGTACTTGAGTAATTTTCTAGTATATACAAGTGCAGCATACTTTCTTTGCTTTGCTTTACTTCAGTGCATTTATTTTCACTTAAAGTTCTCAGAATGCTTCATAAATATGACATAAACATCGCTCTCTATAACTACCTGAAAGAAGTTGGCCTCTTCTCCCAGGTAACAGCAATGCAACGAGAGGCAATGCCCTTAAATTCTGTTAGGGGATCGTCAGGCTGAGCGTCAGGAAAAACTTCTCAGAAGGAGCGGTGCTGCATTGGCACAGGCTGCCCAGGGAGGTAGTGGAGTTGCTGTTCCTGAAGGTATTCAAGAACCATGTGAATGCGGCACAGAGGGACATGGGTTAGTGGGCATAGTGGGGAGGTGTTGGTAGTTGGACTGGACGATCTTAGAAGTCTTTTCCAACCTTAACAATTATATGATAAACAACAAAATTCATACACTTTCTCCAAGGCAGTAAAGGCAATGACATTAATTGAGAAGATGTTCAGAGAAACTTTATAGGATGAAATTTCTAGTCAATTTAACTCTACATCTCAAATGACTTGAAATAATTCAAATGCTTGATGTGAGCCTACTCAGGACACTTTTAATGTTTAGCTAAATCAAGACACTTGTACAAGTTCACAAATCAATAAAGTTGGTTTAAAATGCCTGCATTCATATGGTTGTTCAACCATTCTGGAAATGCTGAGAACAGCTTAGGAGGTTATTTTTTCCATCCCCATGGGCACTAACATACCTTCAGTGCCCTGACCAGCCTCACCTAGGGCTCTTACCCTGCCCCTTCCTCTCTGCAATCCAGAGATAGGAGTTCCATTTAAGCTCCATCCTGGGCACCCACATCTGGCCTAATAATGTACACTGTGTTGTAACTGTGCACGTCTGTGGCCCAGTCTCTATCTTCTGAGTAGACCTTGGACCTGTGCTGCAGTCCTATCTCCAGCTGCTCCTGGCATGGACCCTGAACCTAATACATCACCATGCCTTGTCTCATGTTGTTGATGAAGGCTGTTATCAGCGCTCAATGTTTCCAACCCTCTTTGAATCCCATAGATGTGACTGCACCCTGCACAGAGGGCACTGCCCTGGCCTTCCCCGTGCTCACAACTTGTCCTCCATGGAGAAATCTTGCTGTTTTCCAAAGCTCTTGTCTCCACAGCCATGCTGCTCTCACACTGGAGATGATGGAAAAGATCTTGCGAGCATCTCAGTGCAGAGTCCAAAAGCCAGCCTGGTCCAAACTCTTCTCAGCAGGAGCTTAATAGCAGCCACTGGTTTTGCAGTGAATTAGTTGACAAGAACTAACAAACTGTTGTGTTATTGCTCTCCACAGATGAGCCAGCACTGGTCTGAGGTAAAAATCATTTGTGGTGGGAACACCATGCTGAATTCCCCAGCTAGATCTGCCAAAGGACGACGGCAATGAGCAGCAGGAAAGTTATAGCTTAAAGTTCACTTTGCCTAAACCAAAAATACTTAAAATGCAACTGTTCTGATCTATGGAAGAGTTCCAAAACATATTAATTGCAGCTTATTAGCTTTTCCATAACAATTCAAACAAGTTCTTTCAGACTGTCTACACCGAGTCACTGTTTGGAAATAAATATTTTGGATCTAACCCTAAATGAGAAATTATTTCATATTTAGTAATACAGACTGTTTTCAACTTTCTCTGCATGCATGCAGAACAAAAAAAGTAGTTGAAAATTCTGGCCTTTCTTTGCTGTCTGCCCAGGCTGCTTTTAAAGGAGAGACAGCGGTCAGGTTCAGGGCTGCCCTTCCCTCAGTGCCAAGAAGTAAACAAGCATGTTTAAGGCAACATAAACTAATTAGACACCTAATCCTACATTTGTCTCCATCCAGTACTGCTATGACGCGGCTGAGAAAGACAAGAAGGTCCAGCAAGAAATGGACAGAGAGAAAGAGAATGTTAATTTGCAGCAGAAATAGGAGGCAATATAATGCTCTAGGCATTAGCTTTACACAAACTATGACCATACCTCTCAACCCAGTAATGCTCTAAAATAGCACACAGATCTTCAAAAGGAGGCGAAAAATCCTACCATAAAAAGAGATGTTGCTTTTTCATTGCCTACGTAAAAAAGCTTAGAGACAATTTAACAACAAAAAGTAACAGCTTCTTAATTAATATATGAAGTTTGTGAGCAAACCGTTAAGCAGCGAAGCCCTGACCGACTCCCTGCCACAGCCCAGGTGCTGGAGGGAAATGCAGCTGCACATTTGCCCTGAAACACAAGACATGGGCTGCATCAGTGAGCAGCCCCTTCTCAGCTGATGGTCTTGAGAACTGAAGATGCTGCTACTGAGCACAGCACATTCTGGCTTTCCTAAAATAACATCTAATTACAACCTGTGTGAGCATCGCAAGATTTGGCCAAATAAGAACCAGGTCCAGCATGCTGAAGTGTAAAAGAGTTTGCTAATGTCTGACATTTTCTGCAATTTCCACTTCAGAAGGCTGAACATGCAGGGTCTGTTTATAGTGATAAACAGGCAAACAGGATTTAACTGACCCACGCTGGTGACAGCCTTCAGTATTTTCTCACAGGTAATAACTGGTTGCAGAAAAGAAGCCTGAGGCTTTTGAATGAATGGCTCACCTTACCGTGATGAAATGCCCCACCCAGCACCAATTATTACTATTATAATGGTAACAGCTAAAGAAAAAGTAACAGCTGTTATACTTTGCTGTTCTGCCACGTCTGGCATTTTGTGTGATATGGAACAAAGAAAAAGGCATCATTAATTTAAAATACTGACCTTTGCTTCAGAAACCCTCTGCCATTATATGAGAAAAACACAAGTTACTACAAGTTATGAAAACAAGTCTGTGTTTCCAGTTTTCTGGTTTCCAGTGTTTGCACTTGACACAGTGTTTGTGTCTGTGATGAAGGTTAAAACAGGAATTTGCTCATGCTTTAATGTCATGTGATATCCCCCAATTGGACTGTGACTATGATTACCTCCATAGTTTTCTCTCTTGTCTTCCTCCATCTTTGCCTGTTATTTATATGGGTTTTCATAAGGCCAGTATAAGAGGTCGGTGTTTTAAAAACCAGTAACTAGGAGCAGTTATCAGCTATCAGCAGGTGATCTCAAAAGCAGGTGAGGAGCCACTTACTAGTTCTAGGTTTCAAACAACAGGTTTGATTCTGTCCCATACTAAGTAAAATAAGAAAGCAGAAGGTCGTGCTTGGCTGGCTGTTTGGTGCTCAACAAGACAGTGCTCATCTTCACACATCCAAAGGCTCTAGTGACAGCCTGCCAGGAGCCAGAGGGAGCCCTGAGACCAGGTGAACTGAAAGGAACTGCAGCCAGCTACTTTTGTGTTTAATAAGGATGTGCTGCTCATGGAAATTACAAGTGAATTACGGGTTCTGGTGTGTAATGGCCTAGCCAAACCCAAACAAAAACACGTGCTGCGAGGGACAGTGCTGCATGCTGGGATCTCATTGCTTTATAAATAGCTACAACATTCTGCAAAACAACACAGTTTTCCTAGAGACTGTCCTTTCTTCAGCTCTGTTTACGATGCCTTTATACAATGTGTGACTCTGCTCTTTGTTTTTATATGGGTGTAAAGGTGTTTCTTCAAATCAAGTCAGAAGGCCTCATTGTTTCTAGCTCCTGGTCTCCCTAATGCTGCTAATCCCATATTAACAGCCTACTGACACAGAAGAGACCACAGAAAGGAGTGACTGCCAGCAAGTGCCCCTGGCCCTGTGACCGCATGCTGGTCAGATCTGGATTAATACTTGAGGCGATTTACCCCAGGAGGCCTTGTTACAGGTGCCTGTAACTCTAAACTCTCCTTGAACTGCTTTGGGGGAGGAGAAGAGAGCAACATGTACATTAACAGCTGGTGAAATACAAACAAGGCTCTTCTGTACCTCATCCCCTTTCTTTTCATCTATAAAATCAGGGTGACCACAACCAAAAACCCTGGATTTTGGAGCAGAGGTACAGAGCCAGGCCTCAGCACCCCACCCACAGAGTAAAATCCACGGTGAAGTCCTTCCTCTCTTACCTGTCACTGACAGCAGATTTGCTTGAATTTATCTTTTCTGGTTACCAGAGATTGTTATCCAGGAAGCAAGATGCAGCCAAACACATTTAACTTCCTCTAGTATTTTTGTAGTGATATCGCACAGCTGTATAGGCGAGTCTAGGTACAAGAATGACTCTTACAGCCTTAAAAAGAGTTTACTCCATTTGCACCTAGCGAAGGCTGGAAAAGCAGCACAATCCTCATTAGGCATTGAGCTCCATGTGATAGCTCAGTTTACCATTCTAAACTGCCACACACATCTCCATGGCCTGGCACAGCTCCTGCTTTTACAACCAGCTGTGAGAGGTCGCAGGCCTGGGCTGGGGATTCAGCATTCCTCGTCTCTCCCGGGATGGTTCTATGGCAGAACAGTTTCATTTAGCTTGTTAACCAATTGCCAGTAACACAGGTAATTGTTCCTGGCCTGAAGTTCCATAACTGAGTTACTGTCATTTGCAGGCCAGGGACCTGCCAGAGTTTGGTCTTCAAGGCACCACACTGTCCCCTCTAGGAAGAGCGGTGAAGTACAAAAACATACCATACCTTACAGAGACATTAAGTTGACCCATAATAATAATTATTATTATTACAAGGCTGCTCTAGTTTCTTAGTTTCTTAGCCAACAGCCCCACAACTCACACAGCTGTGCTACTCAGTGCATCTCCCATCTCTTCCCTGCCCTTCTCTGCCTCCAAAGAAACACACTGTTGTTGCAGCTCACGTGTCCTTTCCATAGTCCTTTATTAATAAAGATCATCTGCATGGAAGCGGGATCTGACTCACCCCACAGCACAGCTGCCCCTGCTGCTGTTTTCCCACCTGAAACAACAATTCCCTTTCCAAAGTCCCTTCCATCGCCACAACAGCCGGCTCCGCTGTCACCCAGGCAGCGCTGCACCCTCCTTCTAAAGAACAGAATATTCTTGGCTGCTCTCCCCAAGAGCTGTTTCTGAACCGAATCTTTGTGTAATGCAGACTCACCTCTTTTTCATGCCGTCTCGCTCCTTTTCAGAATCCCAGTGAGGATCATTCGGTCAGTGCGAGGCTTTTTCAAAATTGATTCCTTATCCATATTTGGGAATTTGTGCTGGGCACTGGCTGGTACAAGCCAGAGTCTTCCCACAGTGCACTTTGGGACTTGTAGTTCCCAAAAAGGAATGTTGTTTTCCCAATTGCAAGAGCCAAGCAACGGTAACAGAAATCCATAAAGCTTTTATCTCTGCCTTTGCTTAGCTGCTGGGCCCTGCATTCTGAGCTGTCTCTGTGCTGTGCCTCTGGCTTAACATGCGTGGGGCCCCTTCCACAGCCTGCAGCACAGCGCACAGACAGACATGCTCTGCCAAAGGCGCTGCAGTGGGTGCTTGTCCCTGCAAGCAGCACCCAGGGAGCCAGCATCAGTATACGTGATTTTTTTAATTACTAGTGGACCAGCATTGCAAAAAGTAGTGTAATAAATCATGCCTCTCCTGTAGAGATTCATTTTATGAAGAGGGCTTTCAGAGTGCAATAGTTATTTTGCAATTAGGACACCCTATTGTTTCCAAATACCAGCTAAAGAAGAATGTGACACATTTTATATCGCTGCTGTGCAGAACCAGCAGTGATGCTGTTCCTATTACCCAACTCCATTTCATAGCTTAAGCCGCCTGAAGCAGAAGGCTCTCTGGCTGAAGAGATCTCAGGAGAACATACTTTGAGGAGAGAAAGGTGTGTACCCACCCCACTAGCAAATTGCATCAGCCGTGAGCAAAGAACACTCGGCTCCTTGCCACCCCAAAGCCCTCCTCCCGCTGGCAAGGAAAACCAATGGACTACAGCTGTACTGGCTTACTTCACAGTAACCACCTCCTGCGCTTAAAAACTGATGTGGGCAGGTCGACATGCTTGTGGTTGGTGACATCTGGTGGTCCCGAGGGGAAAGGCAATGGCTGTGGCCGGGCCGTTCCCTCTTGTCCTATTGCCATTCAGCTGCGCTGGGGGAGGTTCTGGCTGGGTACTAGGAAATATTTGTTCTCAGGGGTGGTTCTGCGTTGGCACAGGCTGGTCAGGGCGGTGGTGGAATCACCATCCCACGGGGTGTTCCAGAACCGTGTGGATGTGGCACAGAGGGACGTGGTCGGTGGGAATGGGCTGGTGATCAGACTGGATGATCTTCGTGGTCTTTTCCAACCTTAGTGATTCTGTGATTCCATGAACGCGTGTTACTGAGGCAAAAACAGAGATATCTCAACACCCTGAGCAAAACTGTGTCTCACGCAGGTACAAAATTCTGTGGCACTGCTGTGCGGCACGGATCTCCATGGTGCTGCCGGGCCAACAGTTCTCATGATTCTCACATAGCTCCGTACCCGGATTTCATCAGAAAGCAGCCTATACTGCAACGCAAAGCCGGCTTTACAAAACAGACTGCAATCTCCGAGGAAGCAAACACGAATCCTGCCCTCAGCCCGTCGGCTCCACTCCCAACCCTTTGCAACCCATCCTGGCACCACAGCGTTTAATCGCGTCTCGTCGGATCCCGGGGAGAACCCGTTTTTAACCGACTCTTCCGCGGGCAGCTCGAGGCCGGACTACGTTTCCCGACGGGCGGCGAGTCGGAGGACGTGTCGGCCGGGGGCGGCCCTTCCGCTGCGGTGAGGCGGTGGCGTCGGGGATCTCGTACGGCTCGGCTTCCCGGCTGGAGAGGGCGGACCCGGGAAGCGATGGAGGCGCCGCAGCCGGGCGGCGAGAGCCCTCCCGCCAGCCCTCCAGCAGCCGCCATAGGTGACGGGCCGCCGGCCTGGTCTCCGGCTTCGGCGCAGGCGGCCTCGCTGCTGGAGGAGGCGGCGGAGTTGCTGGTGTTGCAGCGGGACTTCGCCTCCGCCTTGGAGCGCTGCGAGGCGGGCTGCGGCAGCCTGGGCCCCGCGCCCGGCTCTGACAGGTGCGAGCCGAGCGAGCTCCGTGCGTCGTTGTGTCGCTCCTTGCGTTGGGAACTCCGGTTTGAGTGGAGATAGGAAGCGTGCGGGTGCCAGCAGTGTTAGAGATTGGGGCTGCGTGCGTGCACCTGCCCGGGTGTACTGAACTCCCGTTGTTTGGGCGGGGGGAGAGGGAAAGGAAGGGCAAACGGCTGGCACAAAGCACATAAGCAGGGGTGTAGCTCATGGGCATGGATAACGTGGTTCTAAGTAGTTGTGTTTTGTTTTAGCAGTTGTGCAGAAGTGAAATGCTCCCTTTGTGTGGTGGGCATTCAGGCGCTGGCTGAGATGAACCGGTGGAGAGAAGTTCTGTCTTGGATCCTGCAGTATTACCATCGGCCCGAGCATCTGCCTCCAAAAATCCTGGAGCTGTGGTGAGTGCGGGCTGCCTTGCACATAGAACCGGCATTGATTAGATTGAATAATAGGCCGGGCTTGAATAATTACTGGTTTTCTCACTTCATGTGCTATGAGGATGAAAGCGGAGCTCGGGGCAGGCCTGTTCTCAGTATGAAAGATAACAAATAAAAAGCAAGGCTCTACTTATTCAGCCAACTTTAAGGGGATAAAGTACAAAGCTCTAAGGGAGAATTGTTCCTCTGGGAAATCTCTGCCTCAGGTGTAAACCTTGACACGTGTCTTTGTGGGAAGTGCCAGCTGTCTCAAATTGCACGGAGTTATTATCTTCTAATGTTTCTTTCTTGTGTTGCAGTATCCTTTTATACAGCAAAGTGAGAGAGCCCCAGGTGATGCTGGAGGTTGGCAGTACCTGGCTGAGGGACCAAACTAACAAGAGCCTCCCGGAGTATGGTTCATTGCTGGAGCTCTATCTGCTGCATGTGCTGCTTCCACTTGGCCGATTTGAGGGGGCAGAAGAGCTTGTGTACAGCTGTGATGTTCTTGACAGTGAGCAGAAGCTGGCGTTTGTTGAGACCATTTGTGAAAGGCGATGTCAGTGGACTCAACAGGAAGAAATGCACTCAGCTCATGATAAGCAGGAAGACAAAGCAACAGAGACTGTTTTGGGTAGGCTTTCCCTCTGCTTTTTGTACTCCTCTCTCAAATCTCAAAGTTTAGAGGTACACATATCCTAAAGATTGCCAGAATAGTTCCATCCAGTCTGTGATTGGTCGTCAACATCCATGCATTCTGTCATTAACTGATGAACTGTCTGCTCTTTTCATTGTAATGTGTGATTGTCCATCCCAGAAAGTCTGCTTGTGCCCTAGCGCTATTGATGACATGGCTTTATCAACCACGCAAGGCTCTGAACTGTGTATGGACAGCAAACTGTCAACGGTACATTAAGAGAGCAGAAGTAGGCTCCAAAAATGAAAGCTGTTCACAAGCCCTGTGATCACTGATGCTTTCTCATTCGTTGATGTCTGAAACCAGGTTGAAACCAGCAGCTTAGGAAGGAAGCAGTGCTTTATTTTACCAGTCATGCCCTTGCTTTTTCTGAATTTTCTTAAATGACTTGACGGCTTCAGTTCAAATACAGTTGCGTATTGTGCATTGACTCTTCACATCTGGCTTTAACAGACTGCAGAACTACCAGACTAATTGTGTTCAAGCATTACTTACAAAGAGTAGAAAGTATTAAGTCTGTTTTAAAACTAGTGTTAGACCTTACCAGCCTTGAGGAATTCATACAGGGTAGCACATAAGGAAATAGTGATTTGTTTACTGATAGTTATAAAGCATGTTTACTGCTTCTCTGTCTTCTATGTTAGTGGTGAGGCCCATGTAGAAGAAGGCACATCTGGCATTTAATTCTCTGCTTCTCCAGCACTGTAAATCACTTTAAATCCCAGGAGAGAAGCAGGCACTACTGTGGTATAAATTCATATGCAAAATGAGTGTAACAAATTATGTTACAAAACCTTGTTTTTTGTCTGTTCTCTGTGTAGAATCAACAACAAAAAAAAAGGCCATGATCAACCAAAACAGAACATGAAAAACACCTCTCATGTAATCAAACTAAGAACAGGGTCTTATTAGTATTAATTTCTTAGTATCTGTGTGATTGTTTTAATATTTTTTACCTTGCCCCAACAACTTTTCTGTTCTGTGTTTTAGGTGCTCTGTCCCAAAAGCTCTTGACCATGCTGACGTTGCTACGAAGAACACTGAGGTCCATGTCGAGCCATTTCTATTTACTTCCTTATAAAAAGATGCTCTTGGCTACTTTTCTGCTATACCTGGTTGTGGTGAGATTAGACCCAGGTAAAGTATGAAGATCTCTCCTTTTTTTTTAATTAAGATTTAATTGTGGCTGTAGAGAAGAAAATTGCTGATTTTTAATAGATTAGATCTATATAAATGTTTGGTCTTTAGGAGACACAAAAATAGTGTGGCTTAGAACTTAGTGGGGCTTGCTTCAAATATTTTCAGTTGCAATCCACGTAGAAAGATGTAGCGCTACAAAAGCCAGCTTTCTGTGAACAGTGAGTTCATCCTCAGTTCTTTCCAAAAGACAAAATGCTGACAGAGAGAGGCAGGCTGGGGTACCCTAAGGGGTGCAGCTTCTGCCTCGGTGGCTTTGAGGTGCTACAAGGTGAAAGTCTCTTGGCAGAGCAACTGCAATTTAGGGCTGACCTGTCAGGGAAGCAGAGTTGCTCAGGGGGAGCATCATGGTCATGCTTCTGATTTTCTTATACTGAGGCCTTACAAGTGATGGCTGAAGCTGGCGTAGAATCATTGAGGTTGGAAAAGGCCTCCAAGATCATCCATCCAACCATCTACCTACCACCAGTATTTTCCCACTAAACCATGTCCCCTAGTACAGTGTCTACATGTTTCTTGAACACCTGCAGGGATGCTGACTCAACCACCTCCCTGGGCAGCTTATTCCACTGCCTGACCTCTGAAGAATGGGCTGGTTGCGTGACACAGAGGCTACTGGGCTGTGGAGGGATTGCACGTTTTTCGTACCTGGAGATGCCCCTTCTGCTGGGTGGCAGGTGCTCCATAGCTGTGCTGCAAATAATGTGTTGGAAAATACTGAAAAAACCTTGCTAGGTAAGGGAGCAGCGAGGGTGTGAAGGCAGCAGGGTGAGGGCCTGAGTACTGAACTGAACAGAAGGAAATAAGACACCTAGGTTTCCATTAGCTGTAGTTGAATTAGTCCTTTCTTAATATGTTTGGTCTGTTTCAAAGGGTAGAACTATCTTGCTCTTTGTTTTGCTCTGCAGCTTCTCCTACATCCCTGCCGTTCATTTGCAAACTGGTGCAGCTCTTCCGACAGGCTTGGGCAGCTGTGTTGTCTCCAATCCACAGGCCTCCAATTCAAGACTAAATGTCTTCTGCCTCTGCTCCTATGTCAGCTTGTCTTGAGGACTTTATGAAGTTCTTCAAGGACCGTTGAAATCAGTGTCCTAGTGCAGATGACCACCTGTGATCTCCTGTGAAGTGGTCCTCTCCTTCCTTCAGACAGGGAGTGGTGGTGTATGAATTTTGAAGCTATGCCAAGTATTCCTGACATTACTTTGGCTATTTGGTGCCGTTCTGTCCAACACCAGAGTAAATCCACTCCTTCTGTAATCTACAACTAATTAAGATCCTCCTTTTGAAACACTTTACTTTGGGTGTGGCTCTTGAGTGAGAGTTGTGTAGACAGTTATGAAGTATGATGCCTGTTTGGAAGATGGTTCCATCCTTGCACATACGATGCAGTTCCCTGAACAGCTGAAACAGCATTCCTGGAATCAGGAATGTTAAAAGCAACAGTGTAATTAGGGGGAATATTCTGTTGAGCCTGATGACATCTCAGATCCCAGTTCTTCTAGCATGGGGCTGAGGACAAGCACATGGAAGAAAAACACTGCAGGAAATGAAGCATGTTGTGTTTTGAACACCATGGTTTCTCTTGTGACTGATGCCTCCTCCTACAGGCGCTCTTGATTTTAATCCTATCTATGGCAGAAAGCCGAGGTGGTGTGCTACAAGTACTGTTGTGCTGCACCTGCAGATCTTAAATGCAGATTATAGTACCTTGTGCTTGCCTGGTGCATGGTAATCTGTAGGAGCCTGTGCCAGTGGTAATGAAATTTATTTTTTTAAATTATGTTCCACATTGTTGTCTAGTTGAACCACTGAGCTTGTTGCATTGTTTTACTCTTTCCCCACCTCTCGCTTTGTTTATGAAGATGTCAGCAAGTCCTAGTATGTCTAGAAACCTTCCTCCTATGCCCATAAAGTCCTAATTTACATGGTAACCATTCAGCAATGCTCTGTCATTCAGAGCAGACAATTGTTTGGTAGAAACTCTGAGATCCCCCACAGCTGTGGCAAGAAAGTTACTGTCTTTACAGAAGGTCTTACAGCTGATGCTGTTTCTGATCACCTGGGGCAGAGATTGGAGGTCTGCAGGAGAACAATTAATTCCCACTGATTAGCAGTGAGTAAGTGCCAAGGGAGAGAGCACTATTTCAGGATTGCTTCTAACACGCTGCATGTGTGCTGGAGAAAACAAGTTAGAGCCATGTGGCAAATGTAGCCAGCTATTCCTGTATCTGTGCCAAGATGATTCAGGCTGACCAACATCCACCTTAGGGAAACAAAGCCTCCTTTTTGGTTGGGCAGTTTCTATCCAACACACCAAGCCTGTGTAGGGTAGCCAATATAGGTCCCACTGCAGCATCTTACTGTGGTATCCTCCTTCAAATCAATCATTTGTTCCTAGCAATGGTTCTGCACATGTTGTGGCTGATTCAGTTTTCTTTACAAGGACAGCAGCCTGTTGGTGTGCTCTGTCACTTTGCAGCCTACCAGGCTATGTGGAAAAGTCTGTGTCTTTACTGCTAAAAGTCATGCTCTGTCTATATTGTTCTTGAGTTATCCTGATAGAGAAGTACCCTGGTGTTCGTGTGAGATAAAGTGGAGCACCTATGAATGCAGGAAGCTCTCATCACCTTGCCTAGTTATCTCAGGTAAACAAAAAAGTAAAACTACAAGACATTCCTATCCTCTCTCCCCTGGAATTTTTGTCTCAGTTGGACTTAACAACTGGACAAGTAGCACACAATGCTTCACCCAATTAAAAATATATATTTATCATATACCGTGTATACGGGGAGGAGCAGTTCTTGATACTGCTAGATGATATATGTCATCTAACTATCAGTGTAGCCACACTTCCCTGCAGCCAGTGCTTGGTGGAAAACCAGGTAGAATCCAACACAGAGGGTCTGGCTGGAATTGAGTTCTTCCAGAAAGTGACTAGATTGCATCTACTGGCCACCTAGTTGCAAGACCTTGCTCTAAATACTTGGTAAACCAGTAGTTCATGAAACAATAAATTTCCTTTAGAAGTCAGACTAAATTCTAAGCAATATGTGACCGTTCAGCTAACAGCCACTTTTTAAATCTCAGTTTCTGTTAACTCTTCCAGTTAAATGGTAGAGCTGCATTATGGGGAATGGGTTCAGAGGGCAGACCATATGTTATGTGTAGAGCTCCATTAAATATCACAGCCATTCATTTACCAGAACTCCAACATTCAACTTGTTTTTGTTGGTACGTTGGCAACCTCCACTTCTTTTGAGTACTACTGATACTGGATTTGAGCTGTGTTTAGCTCTCCATGAGAGGGATGAAAGCAGAAACAACCAATCTTTCTTTTTTTGCAATGAATGCTAAACCTGCAATATTTAATTTTTACAATAAAATAAAATGACTACTCATTTACCTCTTTGTAGAGTTGCTTATTTGTGCTGTGATTAAGTGTATCAAAGCTTTAGCATTTAATATATTGATGCTGTAGAGCCTTGAAATAGGTTCTGGAAATGTTTCATATGTGTCCTCGTTGTACAAGTATATTGGAATCAGGTAGCAGACTTGCTAATTAAGTAGAGATTTACATGTCTGCATTTTCATAGGAGTTCAGAAAGTAATAATTATTTTCTGTGAAAGATGCAATATATATATATATATATTTAAAATATATATATATATATATATTTAAGTGTTTCTATATCCTTTGGGATGGCCAAGATCAGAACTACTGAGAATAAACTACCTGGTACTTGTCTTGATCTTTGTTTTTCTTTGCATTGTTAATGTATCATGGAGGGAAAAGATGCAGTTGTGTTAATTCCATTGGAATCCTACCACTTAAGGCTTGTTCAGAGAGGATATTTGTGCTTGCCACGTGCATGCAAACTTCACACTGGTATCTCCAGATGTAACAGCAAATGTTCTGCTTTTTGTTCTGGCATCCTCTGTGAAGGAAACAGTTCGATATGTGAAGGAAACAATCGTACGACGAATCTGTTACATTCTGGTTAGAAATGCCAGCTACAACTTTTTTTTTTAAACTACCATTCAGTATGGAAAAGACGCCACTTTGCAACACCAGAGGCCCTGGGTTCGAATCCCCTGTGGTGCAAGTGGTAGAAGTGCCGCTCTGCTACACAGAAGCTCGAATCCCGGGGGGTTGGACTCGATGATCTCTAAGGTCCCTTCCAACCCGCACAAAACTATGAAACTATGAAACTATGAAAATAAACTGAGAAGATTTGCTTAGGAGCAGACTATAGGGCTGGGTGAAAACTGGCTGTGATGTAACGGGTGGGTGGGTGCAGTGGGACAGTTGCCAAGGAGAAACTGTGACCTCTTCTCCCGCACTGTGACACCACAGGGTCCCAACCAGCAAAGCATGCATGCCAACCCTCCCTTGCACCAGGTTGCTTGAACAGCAGTAGGAACATCAGTAACCAAAGCTTCTTCTTCCCATCAAAAAAGGAAGCACACGGGAGGAACCATGGTAACAGAAGAATGGTTATTTTATCAGATAATGAGCAAAGAGTTGGGCCTTCGTTTTTCTGTAGTCTGAGCAAGATTTGAGAGACAGGGAGAAGGATTATGGAACTTTTTTTGCTTCAGATTTGCAACTATAGCTAAGTGAGGGGGACAAGAGATGAATGGTCATGATCTGTGGTCTTTGGTGTTCAAGCTAGATACTCAAATTGGCCTTAACAGCTCTTGTTTAATTAAAGACATCAGTTTCTTAAACATCCAGAGTCTCAAAATTGCTTTTGAACTACCTCAGACCTGCAGCTATTAAGAGGAGCTTTAACCTATTTGTGTATGACTTCACCAGAGCACAGTCACAAACCTAGGTTTGAAACTGTATGCTGCTATACTGTTTTTAAATAAGTGTTGGAACATTTTTCCTTGATTCCAGACTGGTGGAAAATTTTGTAATCTTTGGTTGAAGTTTCATGTATGATCAGCGTATAGACTATTAGGGCATTAACTGTTTCTTCTCACACATCTCCCTTGTCCTTCCATTTCAGCGCGAGTGCATCTCTGTCCACATTGGCCAAGCTGGAGTTCAAATTGGCAATGCGTGCTGGGAACTCTTCTGCCTGGAACATTGCATTCAGCCAGATGGCACCTTCAGCGACCCACCCAGCAGCGATGACTCTTTTGCTACATTTTTCAGAGAGACAAGCATGAGTAAATATGTGCCCCGAGCTATTATGGTGGACTTGGAACCGACTGTAGTAGGTCAGTATAGAATTAATCCTGGGGAACTGAAATGAATTAACTCTTCCATGTGCCTAAGCTCAGGCCACTGAATGGCCTGTCTTCACCTTCAGGGATGATCCCAGCATCCACATAGAACTGACACATTTAGAGGTTATAATAGCAAGTATCACTAAAAGATGCGACTCTCAATGATAAGATGAAAACTAACTATGCTCTGTCATGGATGCTTTAACTAATGTTAAAATGAAAAGATTTCTACTGCCTAAAGCCACTCTTGCTGAGTACAATTTAACTTCTTTAAATAAAGCTTTGTTTTCTTCACATTCACATGGAAAGCAGGAACATGAATCATGAAGCAGGAGTGTCCTGAAAGATGTTTTACTCCTGAATGTCTCTTCTAATAATTCCCCTGAAGCTTCTGATGAATCTACATCTGCTCATTTGGAAGAGCTGAAATTTTATCACACCATGGCACAAACCTCATCTACTCAATTTATTCATACAGCACAACCATTTACACTCAACCAGGGGCCCAATTCTTCTCAAAACTGAGACCATCCCAGATACTGCTCATCACCTCAGTACTTCTTATGTTTGCCAACATAGAGCACTCCATTTGTTTTGCAAACATTATTAACTTTGGTGAACCATCTCTTTTAATTCTAAGCTTATAATTCTTCTTTTCTCTTGTTCAGATGAAGTACGAACTGGCACCTACCGGCAGCTTTTCCACCCAGAACAGCTGATCACTGGAAAAGAAGATGCTGCAAATAATTATGCACGTGGCCACTACACCGTTGGCAAAGACAAAGTTGACGTGGTCTCAGATCGCATCCGCAAACTGGTATGCAATATTAGAATGGAAGCAAGGCTGCTGATGGATGGGAAGTGAAAGAAACATGTGATGCATATTTAAGAGAGCGGCTTTAATTTTGCTTTCATTATTGTTATGAGCTCAGAACAGAGCAACACAGTTCTTCCATGTCCCACCTTAGGTTTCAAATGAGTGAAGGCTTAAGTGGAAAACATCAAATATTGATGTATCATTGTTATACTGTCAAAAAAAAAAAAGAAACAAAACAAGAAACCCAACAATATTATTCTAGTGATACTCCAGCCTGAGATTTACAGACTATGGGAGTTTTTTCCTGGAAAAAACTGCTGTTGCACTTACTGTGCATTGGTTTTGGGGGTGCTATTTCTATCTGAGTGTAATTTGAAGATACGTTCACTTACTCTTCCCTTTTTCCCATTGACCTTCAGGCTGATTCCTGTTCTGGACTGCAGGGATTCCTCATCTTCCACAGCTTTGGAGGAGGCACCGGCTCAGGTTTTACCTCTTTGCTGATGGAGCGCCTCTCTGTGGAATATGGAAAGAAGTCGAAACTAGAGTTTGCCATCTACCCAGCTCCTCAGGCCTCCAGTGCTGTGGTGGAACCCTACAATTCTGTACTCACCACACATACCACCCTGGAACACTCGGATTGCGTCTTCATGGTGGACAATGAGGCTATATATGACATCTGCCACCGAAACCTAGACATTGAGCGCCCAACGTATACCAACCTCAATCGCCTGATCAGCCAGATTGTTTCCTCCATCACCGCATCACTGCGCTTTGATGGTGCCCTCAACGTGGATCTGACAGAATTCCAGACCAACCTGGTGCCCTTCCCACGCATCCACTTCCCCTTGGTGACCTATGCCCCCATCATCTCTTCCGACAGGGCATATCACGAGCAGCTTTCAGTAGCTGAAATCACCAGCTCCTGCTTTGAGCCCAACAACCAGATGGTGAAGTGTGACCCACAACAAGGGAAGTACATGGCTTGCTGCATGCTCTATCGTGGTGATGTAGTTCCCAAAGATGTCAACGTAGCAATTGCTGCCATCAAGACCAACAGGTCACTTCAATTTGTTGACTGGTGTCCAACAGGCTTCAAGGTGAGAATATAATGAGTTTCTTTTTAAGGGCAAGGTCAGTCTAGCTGAAATATTGAATTTTAAGCTTTAGATTTTGCATGCTTTTTGCTTGTGAAAATAATGTACCTAAGAAAGCTGTAACGGTATAAACTGAGCTCCCACCCTCCTTCAGGCATCCCATAGACTCCTAAGTATTGAAACAAATGCAAGCATATGTTGTGTTTTTATACTTAGTTACAGGAGGATGTGGACCATATAAATCTTTAAACTTAAAAAAACTGCATTCTAGAATTTTTACACTTAGTCCTATTCAAGCTTTTGAGACTAGAAATTGATTTGCACTCAAAACTGTATATTGAGCGACTTAAGACTTAACAGAGACTTACTGTCCCAGTCAGGTTCTTTCCTTACCTCTTTTCCTTCTCCTGACTAATGATTTACAGCTTTCTTAGCCTTAACAGTTTTCTTAACCTATTGTAACCGTAATGCTAAAACATGATGGGGAAGTACAGCAATAATAGCAGGGTGGCACAATTCAAGGCTTCAGTGAATGAGTACAAGCCCAAATGCGGAAGCCAAAGATGTAGAAACAAAGGAAGAAAAATTGCTTTCCTTTGGAAGGTCTCATTTAGGCAGGGATCTCCAGTAAGATGCCCTTGTGTCCATTGCCAACCCTTAAATGAGGTCTGAGAAAGGGTGGATCCTGGCTCCACACCCTCAGGTCACTCAGATACAATGCATGCATCTGAGCTTCCCTGGGCTGGCCCTGCCTTCCCACCAGGTGCTCAATCAGTGGTTCAGGCCATGATTTAGTATTTCACAGAATCACAGAATGACCCAGGTTGGAAGGGACCTCAAGGATCATGTAGTTCCAACCCCCTGCCTGGCAGGGCCACCAAACATACACATTTACTAGATCAGGTTGCCCAGAGCCCCGTCCAACCTGGTCTTGAACACCTCCAAGGACGAGGCATCTACAACCTCCCTGGGCAGCCTGTTCCAGGACCTAACCACTCTCTTAGTAAAGAACTTCCCCCTAACGTCCAACCTAAATCTTCCCTCTTTTAACTTAAAACCATTTCCCCGTGTCCTGCTATTATCAGCCTTTTCGAAGAGTTTACTCCCCTCCTGGGAGTAAGTTCCCTTCAGGTATTGAAAGGCTGCAATGAGGTCACCCCGCAACCTTCTCTTCTCCAGGCTGAACAAACCCAACTCCCTCAGCCTGTCCTCATAGGGGAGGTGCTCCAGCCCCCTGATCATCTTCGTGGCCCTCCTCTGGACCCTTTCCAAAATCTCCATGTCTTTTTTGTACTGAGGGCTCCACACCTGGACACAGTACTCCAGATGGGGCCTCACAAGAGCAGAGTAGACAGGGACAATCACCTCCCTATCCCTGCTGACAATTTCCACTACAATAACCTACTTGTTTAACTCTTTTTAATGGAACCATTTTATCTGCTGTTTGCAGGTTGGGATCAACTATCAGCCACCCATACCTACACCAGGGGGAGACCTAGCCCAGGTTCAGCGAGCAGTCTGCATGCTCAGCAACACCACAGCCATTGCAGAGGCCTGGGCAAGGCTTGACCACAAGTTTGATCTTATGTACGCCAAGAGAGCCTTTGTGCATTGGTATGTAAGTGAAGGCATGGAGGAAGGAGAATTTGCAGAGGCTCGAGAGGACCTGGCAGCCCTGGAGAAGGACTATGAGGAAGTGGCAACTGACTCATTTGAAGATGAAAATGAGGCAAGGGACCATTAACGTCCACCATGCCTTTTTTTCAGTGCATAAAACGCTTTGTTTTGCTCTGTGCATAAGATCGTCTGTGTCTCCTTATTTCATATGGCTACATTTTTGCTTGTCTCACACACAGTACGTTTCTGGCCCCACCTGCAGTACTGTGTCCAGGCACAGGGCCTCCAGCACTAGAAGGATGCAGAGCTGTTGTAGCAGGTCCAGATGAGACTATGAAGATGATCAGAGGGTTGGAGCACCCCCTCCTATGAAAAGAGGTTGCAGGAGGTGTGCTTGTTCAACCTGGTGAAGAGAAGGCTCCGGGGAGACCTTATAGCGGCTTTCCAGTACCTGAAGGGTCTCCCAGGAGAGAAGGAGAGGGACTTTTCACAGGGGGTGATAGGACAAGAAGTTTTAAAACCTTTAAACAACAACAACAACAACAACAACAAAAGGTTTTAAAAGAGGTTTTAAAAGCTACTGCAAGGGTGGTGAGACCCTGGCACAGGCTGCCCAGAAAAGCTGTATGTGCTCCATCCCTAAAGACATTCAAGGCCAGGCTGGATGGGGCCTTGGGAAGCCTGAGCTGCTGGGTGTCCCACAGCAGGGAGTTGAGCCCAAACTGGATGGGCTTCAAGGTCCCTTCCAACCCAAGGTGTTCTGTGATTCTATGATTAATTCTAAGTTCATTGCCATTTTATTAGACTGTAAACAGGGTGCGTTCACAACAGGGTGCTGAATCACAAGACGGTAAGCGTGGGATACATCACCAGCTGATCATTGCTCAATTTGCTTTTAGAGGCAACACACTTCCTATTTTTTGCTAGCATATCCTGAAAGGAATTTTACTTGTAGAACTAAGAATTCCTCTTGTCTTCTATACTGTCATTTATTCAACACAGAGATACAATCATGCACCTGTAATACTACTTGAGGTGTTCTGTTGCTTCCAGATGTCCCCTGCAATTACTACACACACTATGCAAAGGGAAGTTACTTACCCTTCTCAGTCTTTATTTCGTACTAATACCAAATATGACGCTTGTAAAGCTGTTCTACTTTAAGATGCCTTGAGAACTTCATCAGAGTGTGAGTGTATGTGCTGAGAACATACAGGCAGTCCCTGTGGCCTTGGCTTTATACAGTCCACAGTGTGGAGTGGTTAGAGACACTGCCAAGTGTAGGAACACAATCCAGATACTCTTAGCTTCAGCAGAAGTTGAAAGCACTATGTGCTTGTGCAGCTGTGGTGCAGCACTCCTAACTGGTCTGGAGGTGTAAGTATACTGATAGTTCTGCTGCAATGCTAAATTAATAGCATCTACGAATCAATATGAGTCAAGGGCCTTAAAACAGGGCATGCTGGACAAAACTTTCACCTGCTTCATCAGACTTATTAAAAGGTATAATAAATCAGAACCATGACAAAGAATATGTGTGGTAGACACGGGTATGAAGTCTGAGAACAGCTATGGCTTCACAATTTAACCTCAAGTTAGCAACTCCAGATGCTTTAGGGTAGTATAACATTGTGTCATTAAGACACAAGAGGCAGATGGCCTGCTGCAACCTGAGGTAAAATGGGTAACAAAGGAATAGGAGAAATGCTTCAACGCTGCAGGCAACAGAACACAAGAAGTGTCTGGCTAACCCTGACCTGTGTCTTGAAAGAGAACGGCAGCAAAAGCTACTAGACATTACATTAGCAAAAAAGGAGTTCTGGGGTTTTGCCTTGAATGGGACACATCAACAGAAAGCAAAGGGGATGTTGGTTTACCTTGAGTATTAACTAAAGCTGACATCACCAAATAAAAGTATAAAATCAGGAGAACAGGGACGGAGGAGAAAAATGGATGGCAACAAGAGGCACCCTCATCTCCACTGCCAACCCTAAAATGAGGTCTGTGAAGGGGTGGATCCTGGCTCTACCCCTTCCAGTAGCTAAGGTGCCCTGCATGCATCTCGGCTCCCCTGGGTTGGCCCTGCCTTCCCATCGGGTACTCAATCACTGCTTTGGGCTGTGGCTGAGCACTCCTGCTACAGTCTTTATATTGGAAACTTGTTCTATAATTGCAACATTATAAGAAACAATTCTGTATCTAATTCTACAATTTACAACATTTGTAGAAATGTTACATATGGCCATTTTTATTAAATAAATAAATAAAAAGAAAGAAATAACTTTTGAAACTGTATCCCAAGAGGTACTCTGTGCTCCTTTATTCAAACTCTAAGCTCTGGGTTATTCAAAATGCTGTTTTCAGAGAAGTGTCTGTTTTTAAGTAGAGAAAAAGGAGTTGGATTTTGTGTGAGGGTTGATGGTTTTTTGCTGTTGGTTTTTTATTAAATAACAAAACAAAACACAAAAAAACCTCGAAGAGGCTGGTTTTGATAGTAGCATTGTTCTGTGTTGTCATCTGTATGGGAGATCACAGTGTGAACCACTGATTAATCAGCTGAGGCAAGTGTGGGGTCAGCTGTGGGAGCACAGGTGAAAGTTATGTAGCTGTGCTCCCTGGAGGGGTGGAGTTCGACTCCACCTCCTCTGAGACCTCATTTAAGGGCTGACCCTCACTGAGGCAGCATCTCTTGGAGATTGCTTGCCAGGGAGGGTTGCCTCAGCTCTGGTGAGTTCCCTTTTTCTTTATACCTTCTGTATTTCCACCATTTTCCTTGTAATTGCCAGTACCAGTATAGTTACTGCCAATACATCATCGTATAGCACACCCTCCTCCCCAGAAGTGTTCGACCAGTGAGAAATGACCCAGACTCTGCTCAGTGGGGCACCAAACATTACTGAGTCTGTGGGTCCTGGACAAGTGAGGTGGGCAGCTGTTATATTAACACTGATTCCAGGAGGTGCTTTCCTCTCATTGCCTGTACACAAGAGAGGGGCAACAGAAGAGCAGAGAAAGTACAGATACAGGCACCATTGCAGATGCCTTAGTGATACACAGAGCTCTTTGGGCTTTTGTAGCTGTGACGTCTGACATGTTGGCTCAGAGTGACTAAAAGGCTCTGGGTAGTGGACTGCCTTGTGTTTGCACTAAGACTTTCTCCTGAGCTGATTCTCTGCACAGATGCTCTCTCTGGTGGAGCTATGACTATTAACATTTCACATTGCTCAGAATCTGAGGCTTGACTGGAAAGTAAGCAGCTCCCTTGGAAGAAGAACACAAGATCTACCTATTCTTCAGCCTTAAAGTCACGGTCTGATGACTTCCTGCAGAAGTGTGAGACTCAGCTTAACCAAAGCAGCAGGTAAACTGCCATGAGAATTCTTCCTCTCTAAAAGATATCTTTGGCTCCAGAAACCCGAAGCTTTCCTCACCAAAACCAGAGATGTTCAGTTTGCAGGTTTATGTAAAGAACACCCAAACAAGAACATACCAAAGTGAACGCCAGCTGATGTAACATGGTACAAACTACTTCACACTGTTAAAATGTAAAATTTACAGCAAAAGATAGGTGCTGGTTGCCAACAATGGCAGAACAATCTATTGATGTCATCACGTCAAAGTAGATTAACCTAAGATTTAGTAATTATACATTCAAATTTCTGCTGATTAAGCTTAACTATGAACCGTATATTTCTAAAGATGGCATACATAAATATCCAGATTCAAGAAATTGAGTGTGCCCTTATCTTTGTGACCTAGAAGCTGAAATCATAAGGAATTATCTATCCACTGACAGAAGCTGCTTCTTTCCAGTGCTGAGCTAATGCAGAAGGGGCAAACAATGTAATGGTGGAGGCAACTGTCCTAGTTCAGACTGCAAGCATCTGCATGATGCCTTCGGCTATTTCTTGCAATAAGCAACGCAATGAGAATCAAATTCCTTTCTGTGTTTGAACAGACAAGTCAGACTTAATATTGAATGCTGCACTGTGCTGCTGACAGTACAGCCCAGATGGATGTATGGAAGGAGAAGCAACAGAACTAACTGAAACATTAACAGAGAGGCAGCCGGAATATGGACGGAAAGAGACCAGCCCAGCATTTAAGAGCAGTGGCAGAAGGGAAGTATGTTTACTTTCCATTTCTCAGTTTTTGCCTTTTCTTTTGTCCTCCTCTTTCCCACTCATTTGTTCCTTTACAACCTCTGTATTCCATACTGGAATTTAGGAATTATTCTTATCTACACTTGCATGCTGTCAAAACAGGGAATTAGGCTAGCACGTCCCCTGTATGTAACATGTATTTATAGCCCTCAGAAATTACAGTGTGAGGCACGTTACGTGGCTACATTCAGATTTAACAACCATGCAGAATCGGAAGGGACTAAATGTGAAATGTTGGGCTATATCTGAGCCCTGCCTGGCTGGCTGTATTTGCATATTTGGGGCGGCTGGGAGGGCAGAAGGCGGTGATGCGGGGGGCTGAACTGTGGAGTCTGTGACCTATTGCCCAAAGCGCTGTGACACTGAAGAGCAGAAGCAGGTGCCCAGTGAGGTTCAGTGCAGGGCTCTGCAAAAACCTGCCATCACTGATCCGAGAGGGAAGGAAACACCACTGGAGACGCCATGGTAAGGGGGGATGTGGGATCATCAGTCATACAGGGACTGGGAGGATTACGGGCAAGGGCAGTCAGGGGGATCTGCCATTATCACTGGCTTGAGCCACAAAGTCTGATCTCGCTCACTGGTTATGATGTAAAAGGTCAGGAAATCTGTGTCAGAATATCTCAGTGGATCTGCAAGGCGTGCAGAGCCAGGATTTTCTTCAGAGAGTCTCTAATGAGTGGAGTTATAAAACAAAGTAGATCTGGAGTTTTAGTTTTCTGATCTCTGTTTTTCTAATCTCTGTTGTGGCTATATTTTCTCAACACACGTTCATTTACACATGAAATAATAATCCTTTTCCTTACATTTGTGCCTGTCTTAAATTAAGTTAGCCCTGATGTCTGTAGTATTCACAGCTGTACAACGTATATGTTTCTGGAGTGCAGGGAGGTTTCTATATGTGTATATGTTCAAGTCAGTTAAACAGGATCTTAATTTTATTTTATTTTATTTTTTTAATAAGTCCATAGAAATTGCTCAAAACCTCTTATAATGTGAAAAAATAATTTCACCTGGTACACCACTTTATAAAAAAGCCTGGCTCAAAATGCAGAGTTAAAGCACTGATTCAAACCAGTGGAAGTGGAAACTGTCTGAAAGGAAACAACCTGGGTCTGCAGTTAAAAAGTGACCTTGCCACATTTTTTGTTTAAAAGACAGAACTGCTTTTTTTCTTGCTGTCAGCCTTGCAGATCCACACTGCCTTCTCACTGAAAAGCGAGAGTCTGTACTGTGCCAAATCAGCACTATCTGTACTCGCTAAAACCAATTTAACCTTCACTGTTTCCTGAGTAATCCTCCCCATCATAGCTCCACTGCAGCACACTGGCCTATGCAGGTGCAACAGCACTCAAATAACTTGCTTTTGCAAAACATAACTGAAAAAAACAAAGTTCTACATTACAAACCCAAAACGAATGGGGACCACTCTCTTGCCCTGAGGCCAGCTAGAATGGCCTGCTTCATATTTATACATCTCTTTCTTCCTCCAGAACCAGGCAGAGGTTTGCACAGTAATCTGTCCTCTGAATGGTGCCCAAGCAATACCTGAGAAAGTAGGAGCTGGCATAAGCCAAAACTGTGCCATTAGTTATCAATCAGTACAACCTACTCTATCTCTTTTACTCACTAGTATAGATAGGGACAGTGATACCACAAGTATGGAACACAGAAAATTAGAATTACAATTGCTCCAAAGCAGAAAATGAGATTGAAAAACTCCATGTGGTCTGTAACCACCTTTACTTACAAAACTGCTTTTCCCCCCACATGAAGTAATATTAGTGTGGACCAACTCAGAAGGCTCTGCTTTATGATTTTCTTTCTGAACTTATGAAATCCAGCACCAGGCTCCCTGTGCTTATGCAATGAGGCTTTTGAGCAATCGCATCTGCTTAGCTAAGCCTGGTGTTACGTATGTTGTGTTCCTTTCACTGAAGTTCCAGGCTAGCACAGGAATTATACCCAGAATTATGTAAATAAGCTCATTACAGGATGTGGCACTGACTTAATAAGCAGTGAATCCGCAGTGTAAAATTCAGAGCTTGTTCAGGATCTTGAAAGAACATTAGTTTCAACCAAAAGAATCTGAAATCATTTCCTGAGGTGAATATTGCTGAAAGCAGTTCCTCCAAGTTTCCACTCTGGTGCGCTATCAGAGGGTAAAAGGATCAAAAGACATCACCTGTCTTGGGTTACATACGGTTGAAAAATACCATATGACTGTGTCAGGTTCCAGCCAGAAGTAAAAATAAAGCGGGATGTGTTCCTCTGTGCAGCCAATTCATAAGAGGAAAGGCGGGTTTTGTGGAACTGAAATTATTATTTTCTGCTTGCTTTCATGTATTACAGCACAAAGACCTTTAAAGTCTACCCCAGTCATTGGCCTGTGTACGTACAGCCTCCATCATGAAGTTGAACAAAGGAAATGCTGTCAGTGAGGATTAAAGCTTGTTTTGGAAAAGTAATATTCTGGGGAAAAGTAACTTAGGAATAAGGAATATTAATGCACGTTGATTTTTCTGACCTTATCTGTCTTCTTTCTCCCTCTAGCGTGAGTGCATCTCTGTTCATGTTGGCCAGGCAGGAGTTCAGATAGGAAATGCATGTTGGGAACTCTTCTGCCTGGAGCACGGCATTCAGCCAGATGGCACCTTCAAGGATCAGCACAACCAGCTTAACTACGATGACTCTTTTACCACATTTTTCAATGAAACTCTCACTGGGAAGCACGTGCCACGAGCTGTAATAGTGGACTTGGAACCAAGTGTTGTAGGTCAGTATTAACCTGCGAAATGGAAAAGGGTTCACTCTTCCTAAGTATCACCACAGTGTGTCACCAGTCTCCAAAGCACATCCTTTGTACCGTGTCTACCATGAGACTGCATGGCATTAATTTTACTGTGACACCAAGTGTCACATTCTGTCATGATGCTGTTATCTCTAATGGGTGTTACAGACGTAGGAATGGCAGGATCCCCCAGCATAATAGCTACAGTATACACAGTTGACCCTTCTTTGCGGAAACTCTTAACTCCTGGTTTCCTTTATCATGACATTTTTGTCATTTGAATTCTGCTTTTCTTCACTTTGGATCCATTAGCTTTCCCCCCTCAATCAGTATATGTCTTTTGGGTCATTTTTGGGTAATGACGTCCCATGACTGAAAGCTGGCACCGTTGGCCAACAACAACCAGCTTGTTGGCACTGAGGCATGGTCATGCAGCTTCTTGTGATTTCTCTTTCTTGGTCAGACGAAGTGCGGGCTGGCACCTTCAGGCAACTTTTTCATCCAGAACAGCTGATCACTGGGAAGGAAGATGCGGCTAATAACTATGCTCGTGGCCACTACACTGTTGGCAAAGAAAGCATTGATACAGTGATCGATCATGTTCGTAAGCTGGTAAGTCCCAGTAGTTTTGTAACAGTGCTTTGGTTCCAATGAAGGAAGATGTTCACTACAGGAAAGCTGAATAAGTTCAGAAAGGAGACTACAAGATGTACAGAAATATCAATAACTCTCTAAGAAAGGAGACCAGTAGTCACCTCCCAGTTGCGTGGCTTCAGATATTCTTACGAGATGCTTCTGAATATGTGTTTTTTCATCAATTCTATGCAATTCATCAGCAATTCTATGATTCTATCATTAGCATAGCTCTAAAACACCAATGCTGACATAGAAGGGTGGAGTACATAGTTCTGTGTTGCTGGTTTCAGTTAGATTAACTGAAAGAATTGTGGAGTTCAGGGAAAGAAGCTATTAAGAGGCTAATTTTTATATCAAAAGTCGAACCAGTGAAGGAAGCGAATAACGAGGTTATCACCAGCACTTTGTCAAGAAATACAGACCTGAAATATGTGCTGTATATTGCTGATGATTGTTCTCTCCTTCATCTCAGAATAAGCAAATGCAGTAGACGTAGACTTTTACTTCTTTTCACTTTATCTTTTGATTTCCAGGCTGATGCCTGTTCCGGACTGCAGGGATTCCTCATCTTCCACAGCTTTGGAGGAGGCACTGGCTCTGGCTTTACCTCTTTGCTGATGGAGCGCCTCTCTGTGGATTATGGAAAGAAGTCGAAACTAGAGTTTGCCATCTACCCAGCTCCTCAGGTCTCCACTGCTGTGGTGGAACCCTACAATTCCATCCTTACCACACACACCACCCTGGAACACTCAGACTGTGCCTTCATGGTGGACAATGAGGCTATATATGACATCTGTCGCAGAAACCTAGACATTGAGCGCCCAACGTATACCAACCTCAATCGCCTGATCAGCCAGATTGTCTCCTCCATCACCGCATCACTGCGCTTTGATGGTGCCCTCAACGTGGATCTGACAGAATTCCAGACCAACCTGGTGCCCTACCCACGCATCCACTTCCCCTTGGTGACCTATGCCCCCATCATCTCTTCCGACAGGGCATATCACGAGCAGCTTTCAGTGGCTGAAATCACCAGCTCCTGCTTTGAGCCCAACAACCAGATGGTGAAGTGTGACCCGCGGCATGGGAAGTACATGGCTTGCTGCATGCTCTATCGTGGTGATGTAGTTCCCAAAGATGTCAATGTAGCAATTGCTGCCATCAAGACCAAGAGAAATATCCAATTTGTTGACTGGTGTCCGACAGGCTTCAAGGTGAGAATGCCATGAGTTTAACTTTTAAAGTCCAGCTGAAATATTGTATTTGAAGCTTTAGATCTTACACACTTTTCAATTGTGAGAAGAATGAAGCTATAAAAGGCTTATGGATATAAAATATGTACTTTCTCCTTCAGAAGTCCTAATGGCACAGATTTGTAAATATTCATAACTGGAAATCTAGGTGTTTAAGTTCAAATCTAAAGTCATGTAAGTTTCAGGCCCGAATTGTGAATAAGCCACCGAGCGTGCTCTCTGAAGCAACAACTAAAACTATGGAAATATTGAAGCCAATACATTCAACAAAGAAAATGCTAATCCTAGAGAAGCTGTCAGTTAACCTTCTTGTACAGAAGTACTATGTGACCCCTCTCCTCTGGCTCCACAGAATGTTGACAAACAACATTTCTGCAGGAATACAGACAGTAGTCGTGGATAAACATCTGTCATGGAAACTAGTTTAAGAAACTGACTGCTTTTAATTGGGAACCAACTTTCCACATTAGTTTGTATCTTATTGAAACTGTAGGCTCAGTGCTGAGTAGTCCTTAAGAAAGCTAGTAATTTTCCAGTGCACATTAAACAGAAAAAGTATACAGCAATTAAAATGATCATATATCTATTATGTTTTATTGTGTTTGCCATTTGATAGTGGTACCACACTATCACAGAATCTGTAACTTTATTCATTTTTTCAACTTCCTGACTGCTTTCTGCCCTTGCCTTTTACTTCTCTCATATTCCTACTTCCAGGTTGGGATCAACTATCAGCCTCCTACAGTAGTTCCCGGGGGAGACCTAGCCCAGGTTCAGCGAGCAGTCTGCATGCTCAGCAACACCACAGCCATTGCAGAGGCCTGGGCAAGGCTTGACCACAAGTTTGATCTTATGTACGCCAAGAGAGCCTTTGTGCATTGGTATGTAAGTGAAGGCATGGAGGAAGGAGAATTTGCAGAGGCTCGAGAGGACCTGGCAGCCCTGGAGAAGGACTATGAGGAAGTTGGAACCGACTCATTTGAAGATGAAAATGATGAAGAGTAATTTGTTCCTAGTGAGCACAGAATAGTCTCTGTATCACTGTATTGCATATGTCTATGACTATGTCACACCTTTCTAATGTATACCAATATAGGAGGAGTCACGTAAAGGCATATTTTTGTTCCATGAATCACAGGTAAATTGTCCTGTAAGATATGATTAGCTGTAGTAATGCTCCACCATTCCCAGCAATGTACAAAGATTTGCTCTCCTCTCTTGCACATTTAATGTAAGCTTTTTAGGACTCTAATGCATGCTAAATAATGTATACTGTTTACAAGGATGGATAGCGATAGGACAAGGGGGAATGGTCTTAAACTGAGACAGAGGAGGCTTGGGTTGGATATTAGGAAGTTTTTCACACAGAGGGTGGTGATGCACTGGAACAGGTTGCCCAAAGAGGTTGTGGATGCCCCATCCCTGGAGGCATTCAAGGCCAGGTTGGATGTGGCTCTGGGCAGCCTGGTCTGATTGCTGGCAACCCTGCACATAGCAGGGGGCTGAAACTGGATGAGCAGTGCAGTCCTTTTCAACCCAGGCCATTCTATGTTTCTATGATTAAAACATGATGATCTAATATATACAAACTTATAATGGATTACAGTGAAACACTGTAGTTTTCAAATTTAAATTTGACATACCTTTGCCTTTTGCTTGTTGGCATGTCAAATAACAACAGAAATGGAGAAACGGTTCCTCTGCTCTGTGCTTTGTTATCCTCCAAATGACCTTCAACTGATTGATATCAAATGGACATTTCACTCTTCTTTGTCAAAACAACTTCTGATACAGCAAGTATTTTCATCACAAATCTTTTACAGACTTGGGAGATAAACTATCTGTGTTTTGAAAGCAAATATTCCTTTTGGTTGGGTCCAAAAACTGGCTGAATGGCTGAGCCTTGAGGGTGAGAGGAGTGGCAGACACGCCAGAGGGTTGTGCTGCTCTAAGTAGCATTGTTTGAGCTGGAGGGTTGGACCAAACAACCTCCATTCCAACATTAACCATCCTGTGAGTTTGTGATTCTGTTATCTTCCTCACAGAGAGATTTCTATTTATGTTGACAGTTACAGTATGTGTGATAAGCATTTAATTATCCAGACCACTAAAATACTGAACTGTGCACTTATGGAATACTAGAAATACTTTTTTTTTAAGGAAAATATATTCAGGATATACATGATTATGTATTTAAACTGAAGCAACATGAAAAGTTATTACTCAACCCAATGGGATTTAGACTCTTAGACTCATTGTTTTCTCTTAAACTGGGACCAAAACCAGAAGCAGAGGAAACTTTACACACGGGACACTGCTAAAAAAGAAATGGTGACAAAAATGGCAGGCAAAGTTCTTGCTTTCTTCTTTGAGAAACTGTTGAAAATGATGCAATGAAGTTGTGGAAGACACCAATCCAGAGTGGAGTACATTATAAACCCTAAACCATCCAATGTAAACCTCACTGGTTTACACAGATCTGTCAAATCTAGCTCCTAGTTAATCTCTGGTGTCAGTTTGCACTCTGCTTACTTGGTTTAACTGCTTCAAGGCAGCGTACAGCTATGTAGTTCTTCTTTCTCTCCCTTTTATCAGGCAGACTCCACACAAACTAGCAATGCAAAATGAAAACCACTAACTATGTCACTGACAAAATGATTCACAAGTGCCACAGGAAAGATGCTCAGTCATTTGTGCTCTTCTGCCCACAAGCCTTTACGGGTACCCTTGTCTGTCCATGTGATAGCTCAGGAAGCTTTTCACTGCCACTGCTACCTTGGCTGAAAAGCTCTTGCTGTGAGGGCTAGGCTGTATGAGCAGAGTCTCACATTCCTGGGCTCCGGGGGGCTCCACCTATTTCACATATATAGCATGACACCTACTTGACTGGTGACAGGACGAGGGGAAATGGCCTTAAGATGCAGCAGGGTATGTTTAGGTTGGATATCAGGAAAAACTTCATTACAGAAAGGGTAGTTAAGCACTGGAATAGGCTGCCCAGGGAGATGGTTGAGTCACCATCCCTGGATGTGTTTAAGAGCCGTTTGAATGTGGTGCTCAGGGACATGATTTAGCAGAAGGTTGTTAGAGTTAAGGTACTATGGTTAGGTCGGGGTTGGACTCTATCATCTTTAAGGTCTTTTCCAACCTGAGTGATTCTATGATTCTGTGATTGACACACACCATTTCTCCAGCCAGCAGGGCAGCATCACTCACCTCTCAGCTCTCCTGTCCCCTTGTATGGTGCAAGCTGGGCTGGTAGCTGCTCCCCAACAAGCAGAACATCCAAGCAGAGCACCACACTGCTCCATTCCTCCTGCAGGTGCTCTGGAAGAAGAGGATTGTAGCCTCAAAACGCACTGGAGGAGTGGGTGCCTGAACTCCTGCTGGTCTGGATGCAATCAGACAGGCTGTGGCCGGGCATTATCCAGCATGGGCTGGAGCTGGAGCTACTCTGTGGCTCAGTAATTTTGTTTATCTTTGCACTGCCATTCACCCATACCCTTCTAGGGACCCTGGCTCACTTAAGAACGGAACTGGTTACACTTTGAGGTTGCAACATGCGTTAAGTTTAAGCAAGTAAATAAGTTAAGTGAGTAAATTATTTGGGATTATTTTAAACAAGTAGGTTGCTGTGGGGGTTCGTAAGAGTTTGTCTTTCTGGTTGCTTTTGTAGCTAAAAGGAACAGATGCTGGACCGAACAAAAACCTATTTGTAAGCCCCGCCCGCTCCTGGCGGCGAGCAGGGAGAAACGAGCGGCACCTGATGGGCTGAGCCGGAGCTCAGTTTCACTTTCTGTCTGGGGGCAGAGCTAAACGGGAAATGAAAACTCGGCGGCCTTGCAGGCTCTGCTCGGAGCCCTCTGACGCAGTAGGAAGGAGGGCGGCACTCTTTAAGGCAGCGCCGCAGCGGCTGCCGCTTCCCCAGCGCTGCCCGCGGGACCGAGGTGCCCACCGCGCTGCGGGTGAGCGGGTGATGCGCCTTCCTGGCCCGCTAATGCTGTATAAGGCTCCGGGGGAAAGCTGAAGGTTGGCCGTGACTCTGAGCTCTCGAGGTCCTGCAGGAACCGGTAGGAAACCTTTCCGAGTGCTTGTCGCTACGGAGAGCCGCAGCCGTCGGGTGCCAGTAGAGCTATCCCATGCGCGGTGTGTCGGGGTCTTCTTGGCTGCAAAGTCTTTACTGTGCTAATTGGTGGGGGTGAAGTCGAAGGGGTGCAAATAGTTGGTGTTTGTAGCGGCTGGAATGTTTGGTTTTGTCTGGTTCGGCAGAAATATCCTCTAATGAACAAATATATATGTATGTATATATATATAAAGGGAAAGAAAAAAAGGGAGCTGAACAAACGTTGTTCAACAGGGGAGCGTGAAGTCTCATTTCAGTCTCATTGAGAGAAGTGCAAAGAAGGGCTCAAGTCCATCTCTGAGCCCTTCAGCTCTACTTCAGAGCCACCATCATCTCCTCAAGGCCCCCATAGAATCCTAGAGTGGTTGTCAATGGTTGTTAACTCTTGATCTCCCAGTGCATGACATGATGTTATGATGTGGAATACTAATAGCCCAAAATCATAAAACCATGACAGGTTGGAGGGCACCTGAAAGATCATCAAGCTCCAGCACCCTGCTGTAGGCAGGGTTAGCGGCCACTAGATCAGCTCCTTGGGGTGGCCATTATCTCCTGGAGCCACCGTCTGCCCCCTTAGCAGCCTGTACCCCATGATAAAGGAATTATGATGGTGGGAAGGGTGACTGGTGACCAGGGACAGAGGCCACCCTCTGGTAGAGAGGGCTTGGGTGTCCAAGGGGCAGCAAGACCACAGGGATGTTGGGGCTGAGAGGGCTGTGGTACAGAGGTATAAAGGGGCCATGGGGATTTGTCATGGATGACCTGTATCCTGATGGGACAGATAGGCTGTGCTGCAGAGTGAGTGAAAGCACTGACTCTAAGCTGACTGAGAGGTTGGGCAAGAGGGCTTGCAGATGATGAGTGAAAGGTAGAAGCAGACATGGCTGCTGCCTTCCGTCTGCCTGGAGTTAGCGTGGTCACTTGGCTCATGTAAGCCAAGTGCGGTACTGAGTCATGCTCCTCATCTGGCAGGGAAACAGGGACCCCGTCCCTACAGTAAGAGGAGAGAAATCAGGGTTAAGAGGGGAGTCTGCTCCCCAGGTCCTCTATCCATGCACCAGATTTCTTACACATTTATACAGGAAAAGGAAGATCATGTGCAAATCTTAGGAATACTGTATTTTTTATATCTGAGACAAGGCAGTTCCATGCAATGGTTAAGAAGTTCAGGTCTTGTCCTTGCTCCCAAGCCTGGGTGCCTGTGAGAGAGTTACATTAAACCACAGTCCCAGATCCTTCCATCACTGTAGATCTCTGCTCCTTCCTGCACTTGTGTCCTTCCACCTATTTCTCAAGCCTCCCAAAACTTCCTAGCTCTGAACTTGCTTATTCATCCCACCCTTAAACTTACCAAAAGCTGTGTCTTGCAAGTTCTCCTCATGTCCAGCACACCCACAGCTGCTGTTCCCTATACTCTGCTAATTATTTTCCCTCCTTTCTGTCTCCTCCTACATTCCCGCTGGCTGACGGCATTACTCACACTCTTGCTGATATACAACAAATAAACCCGCTAGTTTCCACTGCACACCAAGATGCACACCTGATTTTAATTTCTTTTTAGTTCAGTGATTGTTTCTAGTTTTACTTACAGTGTCAGTTCCTGAATCATAAGGGTTTGTTAGAGTAATGGTTCATTCAAACTCAAGGCATTGTAATTGTTCTCTTGCTTAAACAGTTCCTTTGTGATCACTTGAAGAAGCGTGAACTGAAAGTGATATTTAGATGCTGAAGTGCCTTCGACAGTTGAAATACAGAGTGCCAGAGTAGGGCTGTGGTTGGTGCGCTTAAAAACGATGTAGGTAACCCAACCAGAACATAAATGCATATCAGCTCAAAAAATTAGAGAAGGTGAGATTTTCTCCTCTTAATACTCAGGTGTTTCTTTTACTGAACAGAGGAGTTCTGCAACATCTGATGGTTGAACGATAATGTTATTCACCGACTGGTGGACAGGTAGGTGTGTGCAGAATTCCCTTGGTTAGGTGGAGCTGTTTTTGTGTAACTGGGGGATCATTTATTTAGTCACAGAGGGAAGTCAGGATGTGTAGTTGCCAACAAGCTCCGTGTCTTTTACCTCGCTGATATACTGGCCAGTTGCCACACCCATAGTATTTTAAACCTACCAATCACTGCTGCGGTAATCAAACCAGTTTTATTGACATTGCATCATTCTCATCGTGAAAATATGAAACAGAAAGACAAATTGTGTGTTTGTGAGTGTTCCCGATCTTTCTGATCTTTCTATGTCCTTCTGCAGTCCTCCTGTGATTGTACGTACAATACTATTGATGGGCCAAAGAGGTGGGCATCAAGAAAGCAAGAAGAAACTAGAGATATCACCAAGTGAAACCATGAAGGCAGAAGAAGATTATAAAGAGGACAGGGGGCCGAAGAGCGAAGACTGGAGGCCACCATCGGTCTTCGGTGTCGCAGACTTAAAAAACAGTAATTGAGTTTTGTTTTTTCTTTGCACACATATTTGCTGTCTCTGATGCCTTCGGTTCCATTCTCTGTCCTTGGGCTTTGTTTCTTCCTTTAGGGCCTCTCTCAGGTCTGAGCAAGATACTGAAGCTGTGCACTGAATTGCTGAATATGTACAAAGATGAGCTCACTATCTGTTAAATGGTTCTCACTTTCTTTTCTTGTCACCTGTCTTTGGACTCACTTCCTCTTTTCCTGTGCCTACAGGAGCTGTTGGACTGTACAACATTGGACAGACCTGCTGTCTGAACTCTCTGCTCCAAGTGTTCTTCATGAACATACACTTCACAAAGATACTGCGAAGGTACTGCCTGCTTCAACTACCTGAGATAGTTCTGTTGTTGCCCTGCTGTCTCTAGTTCTTTTTTATATGGAACATACATTTGAAGGACTGACTTATTAAGAAGTGCTCCATACTTACAGCTCACTCAGAAAAATCTCTACCTTGTTGTGCCCCTTACTTAGCCCAGGGCCTTAGGGTCTACAGAGGCAAGAGTTGTGGTTTTCTGACTTGTTAGTCATCTCTCAAGCAATGTTTGCACATTGAGACATTGCAGGATTGAACTTAAAATTGTAGCTTTGCTTTAGAACTGTCATTTTGCATCGTGGGCTGAGCTAGTGCAGGTGTTTGCTTCCCATCTTTCCTTACTTTGCTGAAAACATACCCATGTGTTTCCTCTTGAATTGCTATCTGTGCCATCTACCTCTGCTCCTTCAGGCTTGATATCTAATATTCCTCCTTTGTGCTGCTTGGTTACCATTCATTTTACTTCTTTTTACAGGATCTCAGTGCCAGTGTATGGTACACAAAAGAGGAACAATGTCCCATACCAAATGCTTTTGCTGCTGGAGAAGATGCAGTGTGGAAAGCAGAAAGCAGTTTCTCCCAGAGAGCTTGCTATCTGTCTTCTAGGACACAGAGTGGAAAGTAAGCAGCCACTTTCTCATGCTCACCTCTGCCTGCAGGCTGGGAATGTTATCAAGCACTAGAAAGCAGTGCAGACATTGGCATCTCATTCAGAGATTCAGAAATGCAAGAAGTAGGTACATGATGATGCAGTGCCCTTTATAGCTACCTCCCTGTCATGAGTGAGGTGCTGCATCTTACTTCTGACTTACTTTGCTGGTGTCTAAAGGATGCGAAGGTGATCAGCCTGCTAGAAGGCTCAGCTGTTGATACTGGACAGGGTGAAAGGGCTATGCAAGGCATCAATCAGGCTTATCCTCTGGTAGGTTATAGGCATATGCTAGGTTCTGTTCTTTGACAGAGATGTTCCTCTTGCAATGGGTAGTTCAATGGGGTAATCAAGCCCTCCCATCTTTTCCCACTGTTTGCTCAAGTCATATGAAGACACTGTAACTTGTCTCCAGACTAAGCTCTGTCCCTGGTAGAAGGTGGCAATGGAAGAGAACACAGGTTCTAATGTGGAAGAACAGATCTTCCTTTGCCATCTGTGGAAAGCAAGCTTAGCACTGTTGGTAATACTGATTAAGTTTGTGTTTTCTGTTTGTCCAGTGTTTGTACAGTGTGATGCTGCCCAACTCTTTTTGACTCTTTGGAACTTGTTAAAGAAGCAGATAAGAAACCCAGAGCTGGTAAGGATGATCAATGAAGTGAACAACAGGCTCCTTGGCCTTTGCCATATGTGCGTTTTTCTGTTTCTCCAAGAAGAATCCCATTCATTGTCAGTTATCCTAAATGCAATTCTTGGAGTTATCTCCCATCTAAGTATTCTCTCTCATATTTAAATGTAGACAATCTTGATCTCATGGACTTCATCAGTTTTAATCACACTTCTATTGCTCCTACATTTAGAGCATGCCAGGTTCTCCTTTCTAACAGGAGACTCTATTAATAAATGATAAGGCTGATCTTTTAGCAACACCAAATTTAGTTAACTTGCATGTCTTTACTTCCCAAATTTCTGTGAGCATTAATTGACATGTCTTTACCCAGTTCCTTCATTCTTTGACGTCAGCCATGTACATTTCATTAATGGTAACTCTTGGTATGTATGTGACAGTTCCTCCAAAGAGAATGGTGTAAAGTAAGAAAAAAAGGGTCTGTTCCTCAAAATCAGTACCATAGTTCTGCTCACATACAGGACAGATTCCTGTTACTATTCCGAGCAGAACAATAAATTGCATTTAAAGCAGACATTTAGCTGTCCTTTTATAGGAGATGTCTTTCACCTCTGTTAGGGAGTGAGGGGAAGGAGCTGTTCTCCTTTATATGATGAGAACTGTCCAGTCCACAGAAGTCAACATCAGATCAGGGGATCAGGGTTCAAGCCTTGAAGTACCAACACTTGATGAAGTATCATGTCCCTTCCCACCCACAGAGGGAAATACCTCAGTTGTGTTCTTCACAAACCTTGTTTTGGCCATTTTTACCTCCTCCAGGTTGGAAAGCTGAGTGATCTGTACACCATCAGCGTGCAGGAGCACCTGGCCTGTCAGATATGCTCTTCTGAAACAACAAGGAACAGCAGCATGTTAACCCTTCCAGTCCCATTACTTGATTCTGAATCTTACATGCTGAAGACTCTGGTAAGTTCAGTGATAGAAAGAAGATTCCCCTGCATTCATCCAGTGCAGTGTTCTTTTACTATTAAAACAGTACTGCTGTTTGATATCCAGATGTAGAAGTGATGGTGGCTGTTGCAAATAGAAAGTGGATGTTTCAGGTGTCAGTGGACAATTGAACCTTATTCTGATTGCTTTGTGCTGTTCCAGGATAATGGAACCTTCTTCAAAATCATTGAGGCTTTGGGATGGTGTAAAATACCTTCACATATCGACAGCTTTTTTGTTCCATGCAGTACTTAACTTTTTCAAATAGTGTAATTACACCCAGAGCCAAGGAAGAGGAGATATATTAGGAATTGTCTCTTCATAGAAAAATTTGCCATAGTACTGCACTATCAAAGACAAGCAACACAATAGGGGTGATCCTATGCTAGGCTGCGTGTCAGAGGTATGATATTGCATTGGAATGCATGATAGGTAAGGGCTGGATCTGGAATCCAGTCTCACTTTTCACCCATTGCAAGGGGAGAAATTGATGAAATCTCAGGGCTGTGATAGGAAAAGGGATATATTATGTAATATGTGCCCTGTTTGAAAGACGCGGAGTTATTTGTTACTCACACTTATTCTATACTATACGTATATGTGCTGAAATGACCAAACCCTTCCTCTGTTTATTTGGCTAAAAAAATGAGTGCATTAATGTCACTTTGACGAGCATGTTTTACATTGAGACTTGGTGCTTAGTCTACAGGTTGCTGAACACATCACATTTTGTAACTGCATCACTTATGGATGAAAGCAAGGCAGGCAAAACCTTTCTAAACACTAAAAAAACCCAGAACAATCCAAACTGAGTAGCAACACTTGATTTCACTCTTCCGTTCATGGTAAAGGACAGAAAACTAATGTTTTCCTTTGGATTAAAATTCGCCTTCTGTAGCTTTGTTGTCTACATGCAGCCTGTGAAGCAAAGTAGAAATAAAAATCTAGCTTGAAGGAAGGAAATAAGATGAAAGAAAAACTGGTCTGTCTTCTTAGGAGGAGTGCCTGCAGTGCTTTTTCCACCCAGAAGAGTTGACTGGTCACAACATGTGTTTCTGTGAACACTGTGGAAAGAAAACACCTTTCCAGCAGGTAAGCAGAAGTATTTCCCTGTATGACTCTTATACACAGAACTCCTTTTAGAACTGGGAAAAACAGAGAAAGAACTCAACCATACCAGTTGAAGAGATCAACAGCTTGAGGCTGTGTTGGTATAGCAGTGTCATGTAGGTAAAAGCCATATGGCAAGATCCCTGCTGTGAACGTAGCTCCGGTGACAAAAGAATGCTTTCATGGCTTTTAATAAGTCACCTAGTGGTAGACAAGAGTATGTTACTGGTGCTGCACATAGCTTTAAGAGCAGGAGAGTGTACGGTGATTTCTTTTCTTTCCTCCTCTCTGTTGGGCTCTATGTGTTTACAGTACTGGTCTCTGCCAGCAGATGAATTAGCTGTTTTACACAGAAGCAAGTGCGTTGAAGAGAGAGGTGTTTAAGGGAAGAGTGCCTCAGCCCAAGGTTTGGAGGGGACTTTCCATGACGTCTTCAGGATTTGTCCATCCTCCTAGGCTGCAGGGCATAATACATGTCTTGGTGGCAGCCATGGCAGCAGCAGTACTACCAACAAAGGCAGCATGCTGCACCATCTGGATTTTATGCTATGGCTGATTTGGTTGCCTAGACAGTCTTAAATACCATAATTTTCAGTCCACAGGTTAGTTATGGGAGTGCCACCAACCTGGGGTTAGGAAAGCAGATGAGAAATGAAGCAGCCAATGAGACACACAAGGCTCAGTGCTGATCAAGCTGAAGTTGAGAAACCAGATCATCACAGCTCTGTGTAGATGGGCTACTATGTTCCATTCACTGTCTGGCAGTAGCCGTTTCCACCCCAGCTCCCCTGGGTTTGCTCCTTGATTCTAAATTTCATTATTTATTCCTTTCCAGAGTGTGAAGCTAGTCCACCTGCCACAGACTCTGACCATACACCTAAAGCGCTTCTGCTTTGGAAGATCAGCCTACATCCACAAAATTAACAACCGTCTGCCATTCCCGCAAGACCTTGATTTCAGTGCAGTCTTGACAGAACAGCAGTACCAAGCATATGACAATGAAAAGGTGAGATAATCCTGATGCCCTGTGTTAAAAAGGCAGATTTTCCTCCGCTTTTAGCTTGAATTTGATAAGAAATGTTTTTTCCCTTATGAAATGCACTTTCTTGCTGTCCTGGTTGCTGCTTGTCTTCAGCAGTGGTAAATGAAAATCACCTTACTGCAAGTTCCTCTTTACAGGCTGCCTGGCAGTATGAGCTTTTTGCTGTTGTCGCTCATTCAGGATCAACTAGCTGTGGACATTACTGTGCCTACATTCGAAGTCTCACTGAGTGCAAATGGTATAGCTTCAACGATTCTATTGTTGAACAGGTAAGGAGACAAATCCACATTTCTTTAGTAGCTTTCCAGACGCTCCTCTAGATCTCACTTAGTCTGACCGACTGCTAATTAAAGAGAACTAGGAGAGAAAAATGAGGCTGCAGAGCTTTGTGCATCCTCTTCTACAGTGTACTCAGAGCTGAGGTCAAGATGGCTTCAGCTCAGGACCTCAGGATCTGCATTGCATTTCCCACAAGCAGCCATTGACTGTATACCCTACATTATGCACTCTAGATCTGTTTAATGCATTTATTTTTTTCCAGAAGAGGCAGAGGAACAGATTTTCCTCAAAAAATTTGAGCAACAAATTGTTTAATTGAAGTATTTGTAGTTCCTGGAAGTAGCACTTGTATCGCTGCCATGAGGACTGTTGTGCTGGTATCACAGTATGTCCATCTCAAGAGATTTTACCACCCTTACCTTTCTGTGTCTTGCTTCAGGTGTCATGGGACGATGTTAGAAGTACCTATGGGCATTCAGACCTCAACTGGTAAGGAAATGTCTCTTTGTTTTTACTTAATGCCACTCTGGGGTCTGCAAAACAATGCAGAAAAGAGAGGGAGAACAAATGATAGGAATTGCCCTTTGCCTGTCATGAGCTGGGGGTGTTGGAGTGCATAGGGAGTATTCCTGTGTTCTGGTTATATGAGACAACTATACTGACTGCTCCTGGAGCCTGCAGTAGTCACAAATGGTGCTGTAGGAGTGGTGTTGTTGTGACTGACCCTTGATCCTGCCTAGCATTAGGTACATCAGTCAGGATTCCTCCATGCTTTGTGTGTTGATGAATCATAAGAAAATGAGCTTGGAGAGAGAGACTTCCTCCTATAAGCTATAGTGCTGCCAGGGAGGTTAGTGTGCTGCCGTAGAAGCACTGGGTTGAGCCGCTTCAGCTGACCTGAACCTTAAAAAGGTGAGCAGGAACAAACCTGGAGTGTTTTTTGCAACCGAGATCAGTGAGATCTTCAAACATTCTCATTTTGCTTTTTTTTTCTGCAGGGGACAAACAGCATATCTCTTGTTTTACATGAAAAAACATCCCCAATAGCCTTATCTGGCTGTATCAGAATGTTTTCAGAAGCTGTGCCTTGCCCACGGAGCTCAGCATCTGCCAGCCAGAGTGGATGTGTGCAAATGCTCCTCAAGGAAGAACTGCACTCCATCAACAACTGCATTCAGTTTGTTGGTTTTTTTTTCCCCACAAAAGAAGTGCGGGACAAACTCAACTGCAAGAAGGACCTTAGAATTATTGCATCTAGAAATCTTTTCTTTCCTGACACGTGATTTTTTATTTATTGTATCCTTCATATTTGTGTGCTTTTTCTTATTCATTTTCACTTAGGTTAATAATAAGGTTAGTTCTTTTCTCTGTGACTTACCATGCTGGCACCTAGATTTCAGTACAGAAGAACTTCCTGGTCTGAAACCTGCATGGTGTTCCAAGAGAGCACGTGGTACAGCGGGAGAGCCATGGCAGCTGTAAGACCAAAAGAGCTTTTCAGGCCATGTCTGATGATGGCAAGCTGGGCAAGGGACCCTGAAAGTCCTGAGAAGCAGCTCTGACAGGGATCAGGGTCCTTATCACACATGCAGCAGTGATCACAGTCATAGGATGGTTTGGGTTGGAAGGAACCTTTAAGATCACCTAGTTCCAACCCACTGCTATAGGCGGGGACAGCTCCCTCTAGACCAGGTTGCTCAAGGCCCCATCCAGCCTGGGCTTGAATGATTCCAGGAAATCATAGAATAATACAATCATACACTCACCAAAGTTGGAAAAGACCTAAAAGATCATCCAGTCCAACCATCCACCTATTACCAATAGCTCCCATTAAACCATGTCCCTCAACACAACATCCAATTGAAGAAGAGATGCTTACTCTTAAAATACGTCAAGGAAATGAATCACTGAGGAATTGAGATGCGACTGGGAGTTGGTGTCAGCATAAAGAGATGTTTTAAAACCAGGAGCTATTGTAATAGTTCTGATGTAGGAGATGAGTTTGTATGCATTTACATAGATGATTATTGCTTTGGCATACCTATCAGGCATATCTGTGTATTGAGTGGAAGTTATTCACCACAGCAGTCAAAGATTATGGTAACACACTCTGTACAATCCGGGAAGAGATGGGAAAAAAAAGTCCTGATATACTTGAACCTTTGGGAAATACCTTTTTCTTCAAGGGATTGCCAGCAGGAATTGTATTGCTCTCTACTTTCCTTCTCTGCTCATGAAGTTGAAAATGTTCCTCAAGCAGTAAATGTTTTGTATACTACAAGTCTGTAAAGAAAGCGAGTCATTTTCAAATCTCCTGTTGAATCCTGCCATGCTGTGCTATCAGTTCAGCCTATGTTCCCATGGTGAGACTGCAGCTGGAGGGTTCCTATCTGCTTTTGTCCTTTATCTGGGAATTGCTGAGATATATATTAAGAATCTTTTCAGTCTGTATGTCAATAAAAAGAAATCTCTGGTTTTTGTTTGTTGAATTAAATAGTATGTATAAATTCCCTAGCAAGTAACCTTTCTGAATTGTTCTTGGCCTGGAGTTACCCGAAGACATAAACTGCTTGGTAAGGGCTGCTCAGTTCCCACAGGTGATGAGCCTCTCCCACCTCCAGCTTTCTGAGCTTTCAGACAAGAATGGCGTCTGACAAGAAGAGGGATTTATCATCTTGCTATAAACCTGCAGTCACCCTGAGCTCTCCACTCTCCTCTCTGGTACTTGTCCCTGAGCAGAAGAGGTAAAATGAGTGCCCTACTCACTTCAGGACTGCCCAAGTTTATGACCTGGATTAAGAAGCACGGAGACCAGTTCTGGCTTTCTTTATTATTGCAGGTCCCCAAAAACTGCATGTCCCTGAGGCCTGCACAGTTGAAGTGTAAAGTGCTTCAATCACCATACTAAATGTATCTGAAGTTCTGAATCAGCACCCTCTGAAGTTAGAGGATTCCTGGCTCCTAACCTTCCTTATGTAGCTTGGGCAAGGACCTAGCATGGGGGCCTGAGTTCAAAGGCAGCCCTCAAAACAAAGAGTGAAGGTTCCAAATAAGGGTTTTCTCAGCTCTCTCACAGAATATGGGTGTCAGATCCAAAATTACAGCTTCCCTATATCAGCTCTGGTCTTGAACATTGTGCTTGTGGGGTGAGGAGAGGGTGAAGCAACTTCTGTGGTCAACCTCAAGGCAGGCAAAAGGAGGTTGCAGGGCCTGTCAGTGCCCCCATGGCCCTGACCTGCAGGCTTTATTGCTCAGTGTGAGGCAATTACAGGTTTGATGATAAGCATCATGTAGTTCTTTCAGGTGTGGAGCACACATAGCATGCAGGGGTTCAGATATTCCCCAGTTTCAATGTCCCCAGTTTCCATATGCACATAAAAACCAGAACATTTTAAAACAGACATGTATATTTTTACATAACGTATGGCCATGTGTATTCTCTGAAAGTTCAGTATGTTGTCAACCTACGGATTATACATGAAAGTAAAAAAGAAATATATTTTTAATGCTTTTCTTCAAGAATAACTGTAATTTACAAGAGTTACTTATCAGATAGCTACCACTGGTGTTCCCCTCACAGTGTGCCCCAAGCTGTGGCCACCTGAGGGGAGGAAGGCCCTGCTGGAGCTTGTCCTGACAACGTGGCCTGTTCTTTCAGCTGTACATAGAGGGCAGTGCTTTCCTTGCAAGTGCAAACAGACCTCAGATAGCCCTTTGGAGATATTTTGGGAAGCAATTAGTTTTCAGCCCAGACTCTTTGCTGTTTCCCACATGGCTGGCTTATATTTGACCAGGCTGAAGCTTGCATTCATCAGGCTCAGTGGTGTTTGCACTTGCCTGTGAAAACAGGCACAGGAGTCATAAATGCTTTAGAGGACTTAAAAAGTAACATGGATTGCTGATGTAAATGTGGTGAAGAAACTGGAAGAGAAGTGTTTCTGAGGTAAATCTCCTGAAATTAAAGGAAAAAACCCACAGCATAACTTACAAGCATAGCTGCTGTGAAAAACTGAACAAGGGCTTAAAGGCAAATCATGGAGCCATAGAATTATTTAGGTTGGAATGGACCATCAAGATCACCAAGTTCAACCATCAACCTGACCCGACAAGTCCTACCACTAAACCACATCCTTTACGTCACATCCACATGTCTCTTAAATACATCCTGGGATGTATTTACCACGCTTTCCCTTGGCAGCCTGCTTGACTAGTCTGTCTGTGAAGTAAACCTTCCTAATATGTAATCTAAGCCTCTTCTTGAGTACCTTGAGTCCATTTTAACCTATGTGGAAAGTGACTTTCAGCTGTCATTTGTTTGATCAGGATAATAAAATAGAAGGTAGAAAGGTGGGCCATTCAACAGAAACATCTCCGTGTCTCATCCACTTAACATCTCCATTTCTTATGATTGTGGGGTGGGACTGCAAATGGAAGGAAACAGTACTAACCCTGCCAGAGCTTTTGCACAGATATGAAAGATGGAAGCTGGACTTGTGTCTCCATAGTAGACACAGATTTTCACTCAGACTTAAGAGTGCTCTGGGGTAACTGTTGTTTCCCTAAACAGACTAATTACTGAAAGCTCTGCCTCCCGTGGCTTGCACAGTTTGATTCAGTATGGCCCTTGGCCACCTGACTGATGCTGCTGGACTTTCAATGGAAGTACGGAATCTCTTTGTGTGTATATAGCCCAGTGGATACTGAACATACCCATGCTCAATCTCATGGACTCCCAGTTTTTTGTTGTTGTTTTTGTGTGTTTAATGAAAAAATGGTGCATTTATGCTTTCACACTGAGAATATCCTCCATGTGGGGGCAGCAAGACGCAAAAAGGGCCTGAAGGAAGTGACCTGCACTGCTTCACTGGGCATCTGAGGCTCTGCCTGTTGAAATGTGGTGTTACCCTGGGGCTGTTCTTTGCTGCAACAGGCAAAGAAGTGCCAGAGAAGGGAAAGTTCATTGATGACTGGATAAACAAAAAGTGCATAACACTCATATCTTTGAAATGACTTCTCATGAAATGTTGGGCAGTGCTCTGAAATCAGGTAGCACACCAGATCCTATTGTCAGGACACAGAAGCCTCAAGACTGGAGTCTTTATGTAACAATGACAGGTTTGGGATTTTCCAGCATAGACTGCTGTTCTTCCTGCGCCTTGTAAAACCACTGTGCAATTTATGCAGAAGTTTTTCAGCTATAAATGATAAACTATTCAATGTAAGAGAGTATGTGAACAGATAAGGCCGTGAAGTAGCACTACCACAACATCAAGGATCCAGACTGTCACTGCTGATCATCTGTCTTGAAGATAAAATGGGTTTGGTTTTGAAGAATCACTCAGAGGTGACAAAATGGATCTTGAAATGACAGAGCTCTACTTACTATTTATTTCTTAACTCTTTCAAGTCAGGGAAACCCTTGCTTAAAGGAACTGTGGTTCTTGACAAATCACACTGTGGCAATGTCGAAGTACTTCCAAAAGTATATCATTAACAGGTGAATGGGGAATAACCCTTTGTCTATTTGATTTTTTAAAAGATATCAGCAAAATTGCATCAGAATATTTTAAGAGTTTCAAACCATCAAATATTTTGACCTCTGACAAGATTTTATCATCATTACATCCTGCAAATGTTAATGTTAATCCAGAGAAATGCAGGAAGGTTATAAATGAATGGGAAATAGGAATGGAAAATTCCTTTTTAGTTAATATCTCCCTTTATCACACTGTGTATTGCAGCAAATTGTAGTAGATACGCCATCTTTCCATCTTAGAGTTCTACGTCAAAGTGAAATATTCTCTGTAAGCATGAAGTTCTTTGAACAGATGAAGGATCCCTAAGGAAAACTTAAATCTATCTTTAATGGTGGCGTTGATTCACTTTAGATTCTCCCTGAAACCCTACAGAGACAGAGATTTTGACCACGTTGTTTGGCCTCGTGCATCAGGCAACACCAGTGTCACCATTTGTGTTCAGGAAAGTGAGATGTAGGCTGCTTTCCTCTCATGAGGAAAATCTACAGGCTGCAATTAAGGCAGTGAAGGGGAAATAATTAATGTGGGTGCATGGTGAGGATGAAGCAGGACTGGGAATGTTTTATGATTCCTCCTGTGGGTAAAACACTGACAAGAATCTTTGTGACTTCTAGTGATGTGCTTGGGAGAGTACAGGTGAGACTAGAAATAGTTATTTGAGGGTGTGTGAACTCCTCAAATACCTTTTTCTTTCCTTTTTCCCTCTTTTTTTTCTTTTCAGAAAAGCAGAGATTATGGTGTGCGTAAAAAGCTGCAGCCACAGTCAATGCGATACATCAGCGAAATGCCAGGCTGTTGATTGAGTAGTTCTTTACCCACAAATGTCAGAACACTGAATTTAGATAAGAGAGGAGATTTAAGAACATATTGAATTACAAATGTAAAACTGGATGAAAGGTTTCAAAGGAAAGAAAATGAGCTAATTAGGGAGAAGGAGAAAAAGTGGATTGTTCCTTGAACTTGAGACTGGAAAGTAAAGATGAATTGTAAATTGCTATGTCTGTAACACACCATTCAGTCAGCATAAAGGTATCTTAAACTATTTTGTTGTATCTCTTGGTCAGCTGCTGCTATTCATCACAGAAGTAAAAATTTAATCCATTTAACCCTTTCAGTCTTGATTGGTTTGATGACAGCAGATAATGAGAAACTTACACCGTAGCTAAATAGGCTGTAAGTGAAAATTATGCCTTGCATGGGGTCTCTTAGGGCAATGATGCTGATGAGCTCTCTGAAGGAACTGGTTAGTACAGTAATAGGAACCTATACCATCACTGCTGTTCTTCACCACTCCACTGAAAGGAATGCAGATCACTCCCTGCTGTGGTTCCTCCCAGACAGCTCTCTCCAGCACAGAACCACAGAACGTGGCTCCAAAGACCAACACTTGGACAGCTTTAAACTTGGTCACATGTAGGCTCGTGGGAAAGCAAAACAGAAGAACAAACCTGCTGTGGTTTCTATGTGAGACTGCTTTGAATTCCTTTGACTGGAAACACTTGAAGAATTGAAATCATTAAAAAAGTAAGGTGATGGATGGAGATGAAGTTAAGCTAAATGTAGGCAGTGGTTGTTGTTTTGGATCATGTTTTCTTTTGAAGTGTCATTTTCCAGGGCTGATACCCAGCTGTCAAGCAACACTTCGGCATCTCTAAGCCAAGAACGGAAGTTTTACTTTTCTCTTCAATACCAAGTTGCGCATTTTACCCAGGAGGTGGCAGTGTCTGTAGCAGTTTGTAGTCCTCTTGTGTCCCTTGTTCTGTGTTAACAAGAGTCAGTTTGTTGGTGTGTGAGGCCAGAAGACTTTCCAGAAGTTATTCTGGTTCTTTTGCTGCCAGTGTCTCACACTAGAAACTGCTTTTTATTTTGGGGAAAATTAGAACTTATTTCATGATCCCTTCGTGCCTGAATGGGAGCATTCAATCCTCACAGAAGAACAGATCAGCTCAAGCAAGTCATCCATGACTCGCAGCCAGTGCCAAACTGTTCTTTTTATTCCAGAATAGTATTAAAAACAAGAACCAAATTGGAGCACCTCAATATTTTGTGTTCTAAAGTCTCCAGATTTGAAGGGCAGTCAACTTGTTTTTCTGTTATATTCTGTTTTTCTCTTGTTTCAGTCTCTCTAAGGAAAAGCAAGAGATGCGGTAAAGTTTGCAGTCAGTGCTGGCTACCACCACTCCGCTACTGTGACTGCACCTATGTGTGCCAGAATGAGAGTGAGACCAGGGCTGTGCTATAAATATAAATTGAAGAGGGGGTTGTGAGGCAAGAAGACCTCTTTATTTGGGTAACGACCACTGGCCCACAGATGGAGCTGGGCTGGGAGCTGCTCCTCTCTCAGGTGTAAGCATGATGTGGATGGAGAGAAGAAAGAGGTCAACCCTTGAAAACCTGGCTTGATGTGAGAGGGATTTTTTTTTGTAGTCCATATCCATTGTCAGCTACGGAGACAGGAACTGAGGCTGTGCTCTCAGCTGCCTCTGAGATAGGAAGCACAGCTATTGTATTCGTGCTCACTCCTGCTGCGCTGCTGGGCTTAGCCTGTTAACTCCCAGGTGTTGTTTTGTTTTGTTTTTTCCCCCAACAACAATGGTAGGAAAAATAAAGTAACTTCTATCTACTGGAAACTGGGGGTTGATATCCACCAGTTTTGCTTTTTTTTTTTTTTTTTTTTTTTAAATTCATTTTGTTTAATCCTCATTGAAATTTCTTGATATTTTTTGCCTCATTCCCATTTTACTCAGCTGGCCTCTATTGCTGCAAATAAAATAAGGCGCATATAACTGCAGCTTCCTCAGGATGGGTCACTTCTGTTCATGCCAAGTGCCCCCTGCTTGGGATGATCTGCAGCTGTGAGGCTGGGAGAGAGTCCCCTTCAGCTGTGGTGTACCTTCCATGAGAAGCCCCTGGTGAAGGAGACCTGCCGCAATACACTTGCTGCCCTCCAGCTGGATTATTTGGATCTCTGCCTGATATGTTGGCACATGGGAATCAAGGCATGTGAGGCTTCAACTCTCCTGAGCCCTCTGTCAGGACACTTCTTTTTTGGGGGATCTGATGAAGAGCATTGTTAAACCTCATTAAGACATAATGACATCATGACATGATACAGAGCAACGAGGAAGAAAGGTAAGGTTATGACTGTTTAAGACAAGTTTCATAATACAAAATCACCTTACTTTCACCTACAAAGCATTTCCTTGGCATGGATCAAACCACCATCCAGATGACATTCCTCTTAAAGCCTGGGATTTGGCTGTCCTTTGCTTACCCAGGATCAAACAGTTGTAAATTCCCTTTTTTTCCTCTTCTTTCTCTACCCCCAGGTTAAATAAATCCTCACTTCCCATTGTGTCACATCCCCAGACCTCCCACAACCCAACTGGAGCACATAAAAGTGTCTGCCCTTCCTCTGCCCGCAGGACAGATTCTCCAGAGGCAGATTTTGAAGATTACTGTATTCATGCAGATTAATGTTCTTGGCCACCTCTCTCCACAACACAAACACAAGCCAGGATATCCACTTGCTTGTTGGATTTCTATGTGATTTCTTTAACTACTTATAATTCAGCTTACCTTAACCCCTACTTTTATTTTGCTGTGATAGGTAGGTGAGGAGCCATTTCCTGCAGATGATAAGGGTGCCAAACTAATTAGAGCTGTCAAGTGGCTTTATTATTAGTGTGAAATAGGAAGTGGGAGGAATGTAGCACTGCTCGTGCTATAACAACACTGCTAAATGGTGCAGCTCCTGTGGGAAATTAATCAGTAGCAATGTTCTGGTCTTCTGTTCTGGCTGTCAGGTTGGCCGAGACAGCTACTCTGTACCAACTACGGGCTTTTTATTATGGGAAAACTATTTTGTCAGCTGAGGAATTACTCTGATTCTGTGTTATTTCTAGGCTATGGCAGAGCTGGTGAGTGTGGGGATGGTAAAGGTCATCAGAATCTCCAACTGTAAACAGATGGATGGGCTCTTGAGCAAACCAGATGCAGAATACAAACCTGCCAATAATCAGGCCAATTATGCTTCAGCTCATCAGGACTGGTATCACACCTGTCTATGACAATTAGTGTCATGCATTTAATGGAGCGTCTCTGGCCATGGAATAGCTTTTATGTCAAGGCTGTGGTTTTCAATATCCCTGTGAAAATACACCTGTCTCTGGCTGAATTATCAAGAAATGGAAAATACAGATTGCTTTTCTCCAATACTGTGCCCCAGGGCTGGAAGGAAAGAGGCAGCATGACTAGATAGAAACAGAGCCAGGCTACACTATGGGGCCAAGGCAAATGACTGAGGACAATAAGACAGCTGGATGCAAACAGCTGGACCTTGGAGTTCATTGATATGGGGACAGGCTGGACAGGGCTCTGAGCAGCCTGATCTACCTGTGGGTGTCCCTGTTCATTGTAGAGTTGGACCAAATGGTTTTTAAGGGTCTCTTCCAACTCTAAGTATTCTATGTATTTTATTATTGTTTAGTAATGACAGTTAAATAAGCTGAATAACCCAGAATCCATGGGACACACAAAAAGCGGTCTTTGTAATAAATACAAATCATCACAGATTTTAGATATTCTCCTGGTGTCTGTATTTTTTAGACAACAGGTTAAAACACTTTTAACTGTTAATATAAGACAAGCCCTCCAACATCAGAAGAACTTTGAAGTAGAACAATATGCTGTTTCAGATTCTCACCAGGACTGACTAGGAACACCTCAGAGGACACTACTGAACTGTATTCCTGGAGCAGCTTAATGAAGTTTCCTATTTATGAACTGCTAAACACTAACAAACTGGTAGGAGATTTGTATGTTTGGATTATCATATCTACAGAAGTGTATAAATACTGCCTTTATCAGTAGAATAACTGCAGTAAAGGCTGCGAACTTCTTCCAGCAAATCCAAAGCCTGATAAAGGAAACAGAAGAATTATTTTATTTGGCAGAAAAGTTGGGCAGATTTCTAGAAGCCAAGAGTACATTTTCACTCTCCTACACCACTCTCTGGCTAGTAATACCTTTCTGTTCTAATCCAAAGGTTGCTACTAATGTGTTCCACAGGGAAGAAAAAAAAAGAGTTGCTTCAGCCTATGCACCTGCTCAAAATTTAATGAAGTGTTTGTTAATCAACACTTCTTGCTCTTGACTTGTAACACACAAAACTCCTATAGCCCCTTTGGTTCTTCCAGTCTAGGAGAAGAACAGTGAGGACCAGCCGCACTGCCAACAGAACTAAAGGATGATTATGCAATTAAGGTTCAGTGTTAGGACACAGATTCCATAGATATTCTTGGCAACTGATTTTCTCTGAACCTGAGGTTTTTAAGCCTGTAAATGGGGGATGTTGACATATTTCGGCTACTTTAGCCTTCTGTAAGACGCTTTAATAACAGGTACCCTAGAACCAGGAAAGCAATGCTATCAAACTGGATTTCCTACAGCAGCTCTTCTAGAGAATGCATTTCAGACCCATGCTTATCAGCACTTTATGCCAAATGGTCATAACACAGCAGTATGGAAGTAACAGGTACCCTTTTCCCCCCACTAATAGATTAAATTGAAAAGGTCAGGCTACAGTCTATCATTGTAACCACAGTCAGAAAACAAGCCATGTGGGAGATGTTGCACTTCCAGGCACTCAGACTGCAGCCTGGTTCAATCAAAAAGATCCCAGATTCCTGAGCTGTTCTGAAGCATCAGAAACAATATTCCCCTCAGTGCTGCAGTGCACAGCCTATCCTGCTTCACAGGAATTTTCTAAGAACATTCCAATTTAATCACAGTTATCAAAGTTATTTACAGGATGTTTATGGACTCTGGTAGGCAGGAAGCCAGACTAGATCACAGCAGCTGCATAATAGTAAAATAAAAAAAGTCCAAAACAAGCTAGAAGCCAGAAATTGTTCATTTGTTGTACAGACAATAGATAACTTCTTTTCCAACTGCAAACAGCTCACCAGAGGTAAAAGAAGAAAAGATGTGGGTGATATTAGTTACAGAGAAAAAAGTATCTTCAATTTTGCAGCAGCGCTGCAGCCATGACTTCATGGCAGCACATCCTTCTGACAAACCAGTACTGCCTTGCAGCTGTCAACAGGAACCTGGTATAAGCTGCTCTGAAAGTATACTTCCATAGCTTTTATTGCTTTATAGTAATTATAAAAAAGTTTCATCTGTTGTAAGGGAAGCATTCTGCACCAAGGTATTTCCACCTACTGACAAGTGCTGGGAGCCATTTAATCACCATCTTCAGATTCTTTTGAAGTCTGTGTTGACAAGTGAGTGTGCACTGGCAGGCATTTAACCCACCCCTCTTTCTAAGAGAGCTGCAACCAATTAACTAGAATGATGCTGCATGTTTCTAAACAGCAGCATGCAATCTCCACCCTCTTCCCAATGACCTACGGAACATCTGTCTATTATTAATCCCCAGGCTTTATGGATACATGGCATAGGGGTAGATATTTGGGAATCCACTGTTCTAGCACCTCACAGACCTGAAAACATCAAGGCCACCTCTTAAAAGCAAGAGAGGCAAGCCAAGCTACCACAGCACGCTTCAGGAAAAGGAGTGCTCTCACAGCATGAGACACAGCTAATCTCCCTAGTACCCATTACCCATTCATGCAAGTTTCTCAAAGGACCAGCAGATTCCCTTCCTGCGTGCCAGTTTCCTCAGCAGCAGCATCACCAGCTTTCTATTGGAACTATAGCAGAAGTCTTTGGTTACCCCCACATCATTTTTAATCTCCCTCAGCAATGCCACAGAGTGCTCAGGGCAATCCTGCAGATGCATCTTTCCTAGTCAGCAGTGAGATTATCCACACCACTGGACTGAACATTGTAAATAGAAAATACCTTAGCTTGACATTTTGCCTTTCTATCGCAGTATGCTGTCCCATGATGTGAGCTTTTATTGTGCAGCTCATCCACTCTGGTATAGTTAGGCCTTGATTAAAAGATTCAGAGAGGCTGGGTGAAAACAACAGTGTTATTCCCATATTTCAAAGGGAAAATGTGGTAACATAGGTAATAAACAGATAGTAAAACTCACAACACTTTGCCAGTTATTGCTTCTCTGGTTTTCTGTCTACTATCCAACCACTATAATTCCAAGCTTTCCCACATCAAAATCCATATCATAGAAAACCAATGAAAAAACCATACAAACCAGCACAACAGATCTATTCTACTACATGAACTTCTTGCATTTAACCCTGCACAGAAATTTCACAAAACCTTCTATCAGAAAAAGACAAATAGAGAGCCAAATACAGTCCACTGCATGGAAATAATTAATATAAGCTGTGATTAAGTAGGCTAAGACCCTCCTTGACCAGACACCAGTGCAAGGAGCTATGCCAGAATTTTACAAAGTCCAGAATGGTTTGGAAAAGCATGAAAGGTTTTAGAGTTGTTTTTCAGGTTAAATGAGCAAGGCCCAACCAGACTAAGGCCCAACTCTGTACTCTTTATGTGACCAAGGAGAAGATCCAGTGTGTTTCTAATACATGATAAAGCACTACTGATGGAGTTTACAGATGATAACCTATTAACCTATAGGATTAAGTGATTAAAACTTGTCCTAAGTCAACCACCCTGTGTCTAAATTAAGCAGGAGTTCTCTAATATTTTCAACACAGTGAATGCAGATTACAGTCCAGAGGATTTTCTTTTCCTGTGCCCCAGATTGCACAATCTGGCACAAGTATTACAATACGTACTTTTGTCAGACTCAAGAGCTCAACAAGAACAGCCCTCTCTCTCATCCCCAGAGGTAAAGACAGTCCGAGTTACAGAGCAAAGTGATTCCAGCCAGTCAGCCTATCTGCTTGTATCCCAATATCAGAAGTCAAGCCTTTTTCACCCAAAGGAAGATTAATGGAAAGCTGAAACATATACCTGCAGAACTGCTCGTGATGTCCTAGCTCCAGATAATCTGATATTGACAGCAGCTTCTTGTGTTCTCCTCTGCTACACAAAAATGCCTTGGAGAGGGACCCGCACCCCAGATAAAGCAGTTTTAAGGTTCTTCACTACTATGGAAATGCATCTGTTCTCTCGGGTGCATTTTCTTTTAAAACACACACACACACACACACTAAATACTCCCTAAACTATTGCTTTAAGCAGTGAGAGGGCAGCTGAAAAAGTAATTTGTGTAAGTTGTGTAAGGAATTTGTGTAAGTACTGACTTTATATGTCCTAGAACTGTGTTTGCCTCCAGCTCTTAATCTTTGCTGTGGTCTGATCTCTGTCCCCTAGGGGTGCTTCAGTATCACACTGGGGTAGCTGTTGCAGCAATGTCCTGAGAAAGCCTGGTTAAAAATGCCAACAAGGTGGAGCTGAGCCACATGTTCTGAAGCTGAGAAAACAAAAACATTGCACTGGAAGAGCTACAATATTATATTTGTCCTTACAAGTTTCTTTGATCAGAAACCCAGAGATCTGTCAACTCACAACAGAAAAAACAAATGCTGTGAACAGTTGTAGCAGGAAGAACTCTGTTAGCAGGAATGCTAGGCTCCGGATATCTAGTTCTTTGATCATTCCACTTCACCTTTTAGGAGATAAAAAGAATTATATGTCCTAGTATACTTGTTACAGTAAAAATAAGTTGCTGGTTTACCCCCTACAATCTCTACATCAGTTTATATTATAATGAAGACCGCGTAGTCCAGAAGACTGGCTCTCCCCCTCTCTCAACCTTATTTGATTATACGAGGCCTCAAAGAAACAAGTGAAGAGAAACCAGTAAAATTGACAAGGTTTTCCACCACTCATTCTCTTTCTAATCCTCATGGTCTGAGGAAAAAGCTTGCTTTGTGTTCAAAGCTAGGCATCACCATGCCTTCCTTCAGGTGCTTCTGCTTCTCCTCTATTCCCACTCATCCATCTCACCGAGCATCCAAGCTCTGTCAGAGAAGAGCTGCACTGTGTCCCAGAATGACTCTTTTCAAATTCCTTCCCCTTAAGTCATCCAGCAAAACACAGAGCACGTCTGTTTCAACACCTCTCCAGTCAGAGGGCTTGCTACTCTTCCTTCTGCTGTGGAGCAGTCTGTCCAAGAGTCTTCCCCAGTAAAATTCCTACTTGGAGAATGGAAAATTTCAGGCACGCATTTTCATAAAGTTTGAGTGAAATAAAAACAGAGGAAATGAACAGAGCCTGATGTACTATTTCTGAATCCCTCATCCCCAGTGTAACTCCTTGCTAGAACACTCAGTGCAAAGATTTTATTTCCAAGTAAGTCAACATTGCCCCAAATAGTTTCCTGTCACATCTCAGACTAACCTAAGAACATCAGCTGTTCTGCTTTTCTTAGATGCCTCTGGGCCTTTGTTTATTGCATTATAGATAAACAGAACCACTTTCAGAGCTAGTTTTTATTTGTATTTGCTTTTAAGCCCAGAATTCAGTGATTATAATCAATTTAAAGAGAATCAACACTAGAGGAAAATATTGCTTTGTCACTGATTCTCCCCTCCCTCCCTGCTGTGCTGTAAGGCAACACAGTCTTGTCTCTTGAGCCTGTTGTAAATTATTCTGACCAAAAACATGTTGCACAGTCTGGCTTTGGGAATAATGGAAAGATTTGAAAGCAGCACTGAGATAAAGAGTATTTTTCCCCTCTCAGTTTGTATTACTCAGACTAAAATTTTAGAACAGAATGAAACATTAGTACCTTTTTGGCAGCACCAAAAATATATATCACCTACTTAAGGAATACTATGAGAACAACCACATCTGCTGGTGTGACACACTTGGCTATGCAGCAGCCAAGTATAGATCCACGGCCACAGGTTCACAACACATTCCACATACTCAGTAGCATAAAACAGTAGATAACTTCTTATCTGCAATCTGCTAATACCAGTTGCTGTGATTTCTTGGTTTTCCCTGTGTTTGTGTAATCTCCAAAGATAGCTAACATAATACAGCCACTTTAGCTTCACTACCATTACAGCACTGCTGAAATAATGATCTCATTACACATAGTAATGAAACTGTATTTTATTATAAGCAAAATCAGCTTTTATATCACCAAGAAAACAGAACCTTTATACTTTTCAGAGAGCTACTCATGTAGCAACTGCTGTACTTAGAAATCAACTGGTACTTCCAATTAGAAAGAAGCACAGAGTAACAAAAAATACCAAAACCAAACCCAGAAGTCATTAGAAAATATCTGACCTCAACTTAATTATGCAAAGCCTGTCATATTCTGGTCCTTCCTGACACCAGTCACTAGCTCTGGTTCACAGTACTCCAAAATAACAGTGATCGGTAGTTCAACCTCTCTCAGTGTTTTCTGCATACTAATTCCAACACACAGTTTGGCAAAGACCACTCTACCACAGTCCATACAGCATGCTCCAGAGAAACACTCTAGCATTTCCTTCTTGCAAAATAAACAAGGACAAAAAGTCACTGGGTAGATACACCGTCTTTGTGGAGAGGGGGGGAAAAAAAAGAGCAGGAAGGCTTGATGCAGTGAGAATGCTATATAGACAACTCATAGGCAACAGCAGAAGCATATCTGAGAAGTCAGGAGAAGGGCAAAAAACCACCTTCAGTACTCCGCATTAAAAGGGTACTCCTTATGATTTCGGGACCTAAAAGAAATCCAAGAGGAAAGATTAGTCTAGTGGCTGAAACCTGCAGCTGTAACCACTGCAAAGAACCATCAGGTTCATTGCATACAGTTCATCAGGAACAGATGAACCGTATTAAGGCAGAGTCAATTTGTTGCAGACTTCTGTTTTCCCACAGTGATGGATTGCATTTGTAAACAGAAAGACTCTTCCTAGCTCTGAGCACATCAGGCTGCATGTAATATTCCAGCATGCTGTGGGATCTAAGCAGTTTGCAGGTAAGTTAACTGTTTACTGCCTGGAAGAACATTCTGCAGCCTCAGAATTATTTAATATCTGGTACATCACAGTTTGGTTCAGGATGTGAAAATAAATATTTTACTGTGAAGAAATTGAGGATGAGCTCTGGAAACTGAGCTTGAATATCCTGAATTTTAGCAAGGTTTAGAACATGGAATTATAAACAACATAAGAGAGTAACAGCATGAAAAATGCTGGCACTTACGTGCTCATTGCACAAGCTCTCCAGTTTCTATTAAAGCTGAGGATAGTTGCCATTTCTTCTTTAGTCAGTTCAAAGTCAAACACCTGACAAGAGAAACCGATGGAAGTCACTTTTTTTGAACAAATCAAAGACTGTAGGCAAGAGGCACAAAATTAGAAGAAAAACCAACAAGTTCACATTGGAGGTAAGGTGGTTAGAAGTAATGCCCGCTTCCTTCATGAAAGAAAGAAAAGGAAATCCAGAGATGCCTTTTTTCAAGGCATCAATGGTAGGGGGAACCAAAGAAGCCAGAAGGTGAAGTTGACATGCCAGCTGCTCAAAGAACTTTGGTGTCCATTTCAGAGTTATTAAATACCTCCATCCACTTTTTGTCAAAATATGCATCTTCTGGGACCATTCTAAAGGAACAACTACAAGGCTTCCATATTCTACTTTAATCCAGCTAAGCACCTTGTGGAATTCTAATGACTGCTTTCAGTCAAGTATCACTTAAATCAATACTACTTATGAACACAAGGGCTTCACTGTTTACTCTGCATTAGTCTTTTGTGGTGTGCTACTACACTTCAGTGCCTGTAAAACTCCAAATGTCAATTCATCTGCAATACACAGGATAGAAGACACCACATAAGATGACTTAAGACTTTCAGCAGATATCTTGGAAACAGTGCTCATCTCTTCTCCAACTGCAGCCCTTAGTACAGGCAAGTAAGAGAGAAAAAGAAGCCCTGTGCTCTTGTCTGAGTAGGACTTGGGAAGACTGAGAAAGGCTCCCTGCTTGCTTTGTGGGGAGAAGTGATGCCAGGTCACTCAATTACTAACCTTGAAGTTCTCCACAATGCGCTGTGGTGTGACAGACTTTGGGATCACAATCACATTTCTCTGGATGTGGAAGCGAATAAGAACCTGCAGGAGCATATCACTGAGTCAGAGAGAACTGCTCTTATTCTGTAAAACACAAAACCAACTCCAACAGCCATTTGCTGTTAACTGTACAACTGAGCAGGACTAACCAATCACAGCAGAGCTATATTTCATATCACACCTGTATTCTAAGCAGAGCTTCCTCAATTACAATCAAAGACTAGTGTTTTCCTCGTTTTTTTCCTGTGGTACCCAGATGGCTTCTCTGCTATCTAGGCTTTTAACAGTCTATATAAGTGTTTATTTCCCTGCAAGAACTTGAGATGGGTAGACTGAAACATCTGAAGGTGGGACAAGAAAGCATTTCTTATTGATGGTTTATTGAACCTTTTTGAGAATAAATTGTAAACTATGCAAAAAACAAGCTGCATTGCTGCTTCAAGTGACTGCATCAGCTCAAAGGGTGTGAAAATCCAGGCTGTCCTTTACATCTTTTGTGTCATCAGCTGCTCTAAATAACAGCAACACAAGCTGTGTTACAGGAAGCAGCACCTACCATCCAGCACCCACCTACCTGTGCTGCAGTTTTGTTGTGTTTGGCTGCAATCTCTTTAATCTTGGGTTCATCCAGAAGAGAAGGATCCTCTGGCTTAGCCCTACACAAAGAACAGAAGAACAGTGGCAAGAAACCTTCACAGAAACAGCCAGCCTACTAACAGATAACTGTATCATGAATGATAATGGAACAACTTGTAATTTCAATGCTGTTAGCATAACCCATCCCACTCCCTTGCAAACTGGTCTTACCATGGCCTGTCAGGAGAGCCAAGGGGGCTATATGCTGTCACAGCAATCCCTTTGGATTGACAGTAGTTGATCAGCTTCTCCTGGGTCAGGTATGGATGACATTCAACCTGGAAATACAAGAGTGCAGAGAATGATGCAGCAGAACTACTTCCACATTCCATTTATTGTTTTTTTAATCCAAAGGAAGTTTTCTTTGTCCTAATTTATAGCCCACGTGATATTATTATGCAGCACTTGTTTCCTCAATGCCCCCCTCACTCCCATTCTGCTCCTTATAGCAGGTCTCCTCACAAGTGCAGGGGTCCAAGGACAGCAACACTTAAAACTCTCCTGATCTATACTGTCCATGATGTACGGGACCATATTTATAACTGCTTAAGTAGAACAGTTCAGTGAGACATGCATATAAACAACTGTAGAGTCACAAGAATAGGAAAGCAGACCAATACAGAGTACAAAGTTCTCCCTACTTAATTAAGCTGTAAAATCATTATGCCGTAAAATCATTATGCCTTTACACCTACCTACACTAGCCTCAATACTGGTTTTGTTTCATTCCTTTTTTATCAGCTTCATGTCAGTACTCATGCCAAATACTTCCAGCCTGCAAATATCAAGTGGCTATTAATTGCTACAGATCCTAGAACTTCAAATTATTTTCCATTGTAAAATTACTACAAATGCATGTGTGCTTGTATTTCCAGAAGGATATCAGTATAACATGATACAGGGTCCTTTACAGCAGATCTGTATTCTGGTAGGTTAACGCATTTATATGCGGTATAGAACAACCACAGTGAATGAACATGACATTTTGATACTTCTCATAGATGGATCTGTGGGATGGTCACATACCAGACAGCAATACTCTTTTAGCAGGCTAAAGAGAACCTTCTGACTACACTGCCATTCTAACATTCAAGGTAGTGCTGCTTCACTTCAGAAGTCCCTGGAAACTTGTGCTGCTGGCAGGCAGAGCAACAGTGCAAGTCATAGGATCAGATTACAGCCTCGAGTGCTTTATTTATGGCTCTAGCTGCTTGCTGACACGAGAAGCCTGCATGGCTGCTTCTCTTCTGAAGCGTGTTGGAGTATTTATTAAATGCAACAAGATGCTAACTCAGTTCTCAGGGTAGATTATGCATATTAATGTTGCTTCAGCAGCTTCTCAGAGTAACAGCAATTAGACAAATCGCGAATGTTCTCCACTATTCAACAGAAAGAATTCAGAGCATGTGAATGAGGCAGTCACTCCTATGTGCCCACTAGAACTGTAGGTGCAAGACTCTTGAGCTGCATTATAAGTTACACCTAGACCATGCCGAAAGGCCTCTTTAAGGTACTGCAACCCATACTGTGACAACAATGAATTACTAAAGAATCAGTTTCCCTTTGAGAACTAATTCCTAGTATTATGTCAGTAGAATTACTACCTTGCCAAATTAATATCTCACCATGAACAAAACCAATATACATAGTAACTGCATTCATAATTAAGAACAGGAATCTCAACACATGGAATTACTGGACTATACATTGGAATGTTGACATAGAGAAATGTTTCCAAGAAGTACTATAATCTTACATTAAGCCAACCAGAGACAGTTAATAACAGTTGAGCTCCTAGGCTTGCAAGCATTTCTGAAGTGTTAAGTTTTGAAGGACAGAGACCAAGACCTATTGCCCTGCGTTTAACTTTATTATGACAATCAGAGAGCTTAAGTAAACTTGTAGTGTGACATAAGGTCAGCATCCTCTATAGAAATAGAGGGGTAATCATTAACTACAGTGAAAGTTTTCTTGGCAGCAAGAGGTGGTAGGTGTTGAAAGGTGTAAGACTTCTAAGTATCCTAAAAGTCAAATGGAATCAATTATGAAAATACACTTGTCAGAAGGTTTGACACTGAACAGAATTTCAGAGAATGCTCCTGTTAGCTTTCCAAAAAAGGTGTTTAAGTACTTTTTAAACCACCTTTAAAATACAGCATCCAATTTCCCTCTTCCAAGTTCTTGAAGTAGAAGATTGACAGGCTGGCATTTCAGCAGAGGGACACCAGGATAGCCAAGTTCTGAAGCATGTACTTTACTAGGGTAGGCTGAGAGCATTAGGCTTGTTCAGCCTGAGGAAGGGAAGGTCCCAGGGCTCCTAGCAATAGCTTTCCAACAAAGAAGTCCATCAAAAGTAAAGCCAAGCTCTTCAGTAGCACACTGTGGAAGGACAAGAGACAGCAGGAGTAATCTGAAACAAGACAGGTTGGGACCAGAAATGCTTGAAAGAGCAGTCAGGCAGCAGAACACACTACACAGACTACTCATGAACAGTCATAGAGTATACTTCCATTCAGTTCCTCCAATTTCAAGTCATCAGTTATAGGGTCACTTATCAGCTTACCTGGTTGTTTGCAGGCTTGTATTTCAGCCCTGGCTTGTTCAAGATTCTTTCTATCTGCTCATGGTTGAAGTTGGAAATCCCAACAGCTTTTACCAGACCAGCATCCACAAGCTCTTCCATGGCCTAATGGCAAGAAGAGCAAAGTCATCACTTAGTATGCATGACAGGGCCTGAAGAAGACATTCTTCCTGACATGGCTTAATTCCTTCATGAGAAGCACAAAGTGTTTAGATTTGAAGAGCTCATGTCTGAGGGAGAAATAGAGCATTGCTACATTTATACACCTTCCATCTCGCTAAAACCCAAAGATGCACTCCTTAGGACTGCATACGTTCATAATAAGTTGAAGTGGAAAGTAGCACTTAACAAGGCACCATGGTACCATTGAGCTCTGCCAAATAGCTCTGCAAACATGAAACAGTCTGGAGTTTAAAATTAATGATGACATGGAGGAGACTACTGAGGACAGAAGGCATAAATGTCACTGTGGCTAAACCTACCTCCCATGTTTGTAGAAGATCTGTGTTGCCAGGTATTGACATGCCTTTGTCATCTGTGGGAAACAGGTCCTCTCCTGCCTGTCAGAGAGAAAATAACAGAAACATTCCCTGCTAGGAATATTAACAGCAGCTGAAGACCACATCACAAACCAAATGCTACTTATCTACGCATTTATTAAGCACATCAGTTTACATTCTTCAGTCTAATTTTTTTCTTTCCTGTGGGTTTGTGGCATTTTTGCCAGCAACCATTCAAAGAAGGGCTGGTACTCCACTGCACGCAATGTCTTGTGGCTCATCCAAATACATATAAAAAACAATTATTCACTTGTAAATTCATTGCAATTCTACAAGTTTACTTCCTGTGTTACAAAAAAAAAAATAAAAATGTACAGTTCCTATGCAAGCATAATGGAGTGTTTGATATATTTAATAAGGATCTACCTAGGATCTGGGAACACAGCCTGTCCATAAGGACCCAATCTGCTGACAGGTTTTTCATAAGGAGGCATGTTCATTACATTGCTGACAAATGGAATGTTGAAACTTCCTGTGCACTAGTATAGAGAAGATGCTAAGTATGAGCTTGGTTCAGAACCAGGTGGTTTCTGTTGAATACCACAACACATTTGCACTTCGATAATACTGCCCAACAAAAGTAATTTCAAAGAGATAAACTACTTTTCAAAACATGCATCTCAGAAGCAACAGTGAAGATATTTTTTTATTACGCCATAACAGATTATGCTTAAAAGTTTCCAGACTGAGACATCAATTCTGCTCTATTTAGCCAGTAAAAGTTAAGAATTAAAAGCTTAACTCTTTAAAATATAAGCTCCGTAGAACATTAAGGATCCTACAGCAAAAGTCAGCTCCAGCTCTATTGCACTGCTTTACTAAAGGCTCATTTATGAATGAGAAAAATAGAAGCAGAGGAAGGACTTTCTGTGAGACAGCAAATTACTGCCCTCTCACCAACAAAGGGGGAACTAAATCTTCACCAGCTGAACATACTTCTGATTTATAGAAGACAACGCCCAAGTTATACTGTCTTTTTTTTCCATAGTTACTTATGATTGCAGTAGGGAAGACTGCTTCTAGTTCTAAGTTTATCTGCTGTAAAATCAAAACAGCAGAGGATGCTGCGCAAGCAACATTTGCAGGGGTACAAATCAACTGAGCTGTAAAACTGTACAGCTCTTCAAAACTGCCAGGTGCAACAAACAGTGCCAATGCCTCCTACCATACCTTAAATCCAAGAGGCCAGTGGATGAGGTAGAGATCCAGATAATCCAGTTTCAGGCTGGCAAGAGTCTTCTGGCAGGCTCCTTTCACCAAAGATTTTTCATGAAATGTGCACCACAGCTGGAGACAAAAAGCCAAACCACACAATGATCTCCTGGGCTAAAGTTCTTGGAGCAATTCTGTCCTGCTTAGGAGAGAAGCCTCCTTTGGAAATTGATATCATGCATCATGTTATTGATCTTCAAATGGGGCTTGCTCTGAGGCCAGGAACACCCCACAACACTGAGGGCAAGAAGTGCTACAGCAGCATACAGGACTGAATGGGTTTATGTCAGCAGAAGTGGGCAGGAGGAACAAATTAAGACATTTTATAACTACTACAAGGTCAGATTCTGTATAAAACTGGGCAGCATAACTTAGTGCCAGGAAAGTTCAAAGTAACACCCATTCTAAAAGTTCTTAATTCACCATGAAGAATAATGTAAAGAAAGAAGCTCAGAACCATGGTGTTACTGTAAAAAGCAGGTCTCCCCATGGACTGCAGTGTACTAGATTCTCACCTTACTGACTACAAACAGGTCCTCTCGTTTCACAACACCCTCCTTGATTTTCTTCTGGATCCCTTCCCCAACTTCATTCTCATTCTGGTACACGTAAGCACAATCAAAGTGGCGGTAGCCTGCATCAATTGCAGCCATTACTGCAGCTGTTACTTGCCCCGGTGGGGACTGGGGAATAAATGGAAAGAAAGAAACGTCTAAAGAATGCTCAACAAAACATCCTGAAGATCTTTTCCCAGTAAAACAAAACCCAAGAAGGCAACCCCACCAAAACCATCCCTCAACAAAAATAAGCAAAACGAGAAGTAAGCAAACAAAGCAGTTCTCCCTGCAGCATTCTTCACTCGGTACACGTCTCCAGCAGAGGCTCCCATGCTCGGAGCCGGCCTCCAGCTGTTCAGCGTCACCCCGCTCCCGCGCGGGGCCCCGCAGAGCCGAACCGAGGCCTCCTCCCTTCCCCCTACTGTTGCTAAAAGGAGAAGCCCCAGCAGCCGGGAGGGGCCCAGCCCTACCAAGCCGAGCCGAGCTCCGATGCCAGCCTCACCCGCCCGGCCCACGCTGCCCCGTTCGCACCCACCGCTCCCAGCACAGGGCCGAGAGCGAGGCGCCGGGACCCCTAAACATCCCACCAGGGTCGGCACAGCCGCGCACTAAGAGCCAGCCCCAGCTCGCCACCCCCATCCCGTTACCTTCCAGGTGCCCAGCCCCAGAATGGGCATCTTAGCACCGGTGTTCAGCTGCACGTAGGTCGCCATGGCCTCACACACCGCTATGAGGGAGACACCCCCCTCAAAGCCCTTTAAGAACCGCCTGGTCCCGCCCCGCCTCAGCTCGGAGGCGGAGCCGGCGCTGCTCCCCCGGGATGCGGGGCTGGGGTCTGGGACTGAAACTGGGCTGTGTATGGGGGCGTGGGACTGGAGCTTTGCAGCTTCCATCTGGGGGAAGAGCTGCTGCTCAGGGGGAGTCCAGGGGAAAAACAAACAAACAACAAAACAGCTAAAGAGCAACGGCAGTTTTGGTCTGGATGTCGGGAGGGTTTATTTATGTTTAAAATACCTTTCGAAAGCTACAGTGTGTGAGGTTTTTTTGTTTTTTTTCCTGTACTGTGGCTCAGAAGTGGGTGATGAAATGCAGAAGGCCAGTGTGCCCAGCCCTGCTGAAGGCTGCAGGCAGTGGAAAAAACCTGCCCCATGTGTGGGGCTGCGCTGCTTGCTCGCACCTGGAGCGTGGCTTTGGGTGCCTCTCCCGCAGCTCCATATTTTTTGCTCCATTTAACTAAGGGTGAGCTAAGGTAATTGGTTTTTCCTCTTTAATGTTCCTCCTGGTTTGTGTCAGCGCTGTCAGCCGTTCTCGGCAGGATGTGATGTGTTTTCCCTTGGATCGCGGGGCACTTATATAACTGGTTGCTTATCATTCACCCTTTGGTTTGTTGTTTATTTTTTTTCCCCTGGTAGTTTCTGGAAGGATGGATGTTGTCTCTCATAAGGCTTCATGCAGAGGTTCTGCATTTTGCTTTGCTCTCGGTTCTCCCGATGGGCAGCTCTGCCCCCATCCAGGCTGCCTGCTTTTCCCCAAGGCTGTCTGTCATGTGGTAGCGAGGCCTTGGGAAAGAAGCAGCACAGCCCTGTGTCACGGGCCATCCTTGCAGGCTGTCCTTGGTGATGTGCCTGCTTGTTTCTGCACAGTGAGAGCTGCAGATGTGGGGCTGTGTGTGGGAGGGCTTTTGTTTTCTTCTGCTCCGTGCACGAGGTTTCTCACTGGAACAGGATATGTAACATCACGAGTTTCTCAGTCTGTTTTGCTGAATTCGCCTTTTAGTGATAGTAATTTCACTGCAGATGGTGGATTCAGAGAAGAGCAGTGATTGAGGTCTGCAATGAGCTGGACCCAAAGTAATGGGGTGGCAGCATCATGAGGTACAATCCCCTCTGGTGGTAAGGGTCTGCAGCTGTGGGTGTTGGCGATACAAGCAAAGTTGAAGCCAGTGTTCTGAGGATACAGCATGTGGGCTGCAGGCTGGAATCACAGCAAAAGTGAATTCACTAATAGCAGTGTGAACTTCTTTGCTTGGAGCCTCTACAATGTTTATCTTGTGAGGTGGTTCATTTCACCTCCGGGTGTTGTTAAGATGGGCTGTAGGTCTGTGGGTCTCGGCTGAACCTAGCTGTACAAGACCTTGGCCTTTTACTTGCACTGAGTTAACTCAGAGCCAGGAGCAGGTTGTGGTTGCTTTCCAGTTTCTGCAGAATTAACAAGCCTTTCGTCTTCTGTCTCACCTGTTAACCCCAAGTGCTGCACATTGTTGAAAGAGATGCAGGTGACCAGCCAAACACTGAGGAAATGCTGTGGGCACAGAGCAGGAAAAGGCTGTGAGCTGACCTGGGCTGGCTCAGAATCAGTTCAGCCCAGCTCTTAGACCTTAGGGGTGGTAGAGCTCTGGGCAGCAGGATGGGCTGATGTCACCTGCCATATTGTGCCTTGGTGGGGATGTCCCCACACACAGGAGGAGGGGACTCGCTGCTGAGGTGACAGCAGCCTGGTTGTGCTGGATCAGGGGTGCTAAAGCACAGCATAAAGGGTGAGTGATGGATTGAAGGCCTTATGGAAGATATCCTCCAGCCCCTGAGCTGCCCTTATCTCATGAGAGGGACCAGGGGACTGATGTAGATCATACTGCACACTAGGGAAGCAGAGACTTAGAGAGCATAAGTGTTTGGTAGAGAGGATGGGGAAGGGGAAGGAAGGTATGTACTGAATGTTTGTGTTCTTCTTTTAGTGTTCTTTTCCACTCTTGGTTCTCAAATCAGTAACCAGAAGCTTGTATAATTGGCAATAAGCGAGTTTAAGATGTCCCTAAGATAAGACTGTTCTGCTAGGGATGGTTGCTGTTGAAAAGCATATGCAGCTCTCAGTTCTGCTATCTCCCAGGCAGGAGAGACTCCAGGGCTCTGGAGGGAGCCATGATCCCAGTCCTGAGAATACAGGGTGGTGTGTGAAGGTGGTCAGAGATTAAGTACAGACGGTGTGCAAAGTCGGAGAAAGTAGGGACCTGTGGACACCACTGGAATAAGAGGCATTAACAAATGTTCAAGGTAAAGGGGAGGCCATTGGTCACAAGTGGGCAGTTAGTAGCACTGAATTGGCCAGTCTGGAGGCTGTGCATCAGGCTGAGTGACCAAGTCAGAACAGGGCTCCAACACCCTGGGGGAGAAATAGGTCTTGTGCTGACGTAAAAGCAAAGCTCTTTCAGGTACAACTAGCGGCAGTCCTTATGCAGGCCTGTGGAGATGAGTGTGTGTGTGTGTGCCCAGTGTGTGAGCACACGCTCAGCAGTTCTTTGCTCACAGTGAGATTACAGAACTGCTGGACACTGATAGCTGTGGCTGTACTGGGAAGCTAGTGCACGTAGGGTATGGCTTTTGCAACAGGAGAAGAAAGCAGAACTCTGGGCTGTTAGGACTCTGCTGCTTGCAAGTGCTGCCCTGCCCAAGAGTGGAGTGCTATAGGATCTGCTAGTGAAGAGCTATGTGGAGCACTGATCCTGCTCACCATACAGGTGAGATATGCCTGCAGAACAACTGGAAGCAAGAAGTGCTTGGACCACTGGATTGTGTTTGCAACCAAGGGGGAAAAGACCCTGAAAAACTGATAACTGAGGCTGTGGCTCAGAAGTCATGAGGGCTGGGTAACAGGCTGTGACTGTCTGATAAGTTGGAAGAGGGCAAGGACACATTTATGCCGAGGGGAGCATGCCAAACGGCAGTATGAGACTGGCAGCATGATGAAGGATGGTGCTGGGGTGCCAGTGGTGTGGCTGGTGTTCCAAGGGGACTGAAGTGCTCCAGCTCCCACCTGTTGTGCTGGGATTTATGAATGTCATGCAGGAACAGGGAGCTAATGGCAGAGCGGGACAGAAAACATACCATAGATCTAGCACAGAGGAAGGGGCTGAGCTCAGTTAATGTTATAGTATGTGGGAATGTACATCTCTCAGTGAAAAGGGCGACAGTTGCATGGACGCCGTGCTCCGAGGCCGAAGAGGCGGCGGGAGTGGGGCAGGCGGGGGCGGCTCCTGTGAGGTACGGCCGCCCTCTGCTGCCCGCGGCGGGAACGCGCTCCACACGGAGCTGCTTTAGTAATTCCATATGCAGGTCACAATTTGTTTTTCTAACAAATATCACATCCTTCTTTCAAGCAAAATACTCAAGGAATAACAACAACAGACAATCCCTGAGCATATATCCTGTCATTTCATTTGTAGCAGGAGGACAGATGCAGTAAGAAAGCTAAACAAACTGATAGGAAGAATATTAGACCAAGCTCCAGGTAAAGACGTGATAAGACTCTTCAGTTTCCTGTACTATTCGGTGAGTTTTCACCCTGGAAACAAAGGAAGTAACATCATCTATCAAAATAATTTTTCAGTATCAAACTGTATACGATACTTAGAGGAGCTGCCATTCCTTTTCCCCTGAGAGTTTGGGAAGCCTGAGAGAGGATCCCTGCTTTCAGGATGCCAGGTCATTTGTAATCACTCACCTCAGAGTTCTCCACAATGTGCTGTGGCATGACAGACTTTGGGATCGCAGTCATATTTCTCTTGACCTGGAAGATAAGGAGAACGGGCAGAACACCGAGTTTCTTACCACAGGTCTCTTCTGAGGGATGGCTGCCCTCCAGTGGCTGTAGGGAAAAGCACAATGTAGTTTTCTCGATGGGAATTATCCCAGGGGAGCTAATGGCCATGACATGCAGATAGCTCTGGAAAGAACAAGTATGAGGAGTGTGGTTTTTCAGATATGGAAAATTTTAAATAAATTAAAGATAAACCCCATAGGAACAAAAGGTAATTCTAATGCTTTTAGGTAATACTCAGTATGCCCTTAATCCATTAACCCCAGGCATACTACAACCACAGATCATTGAAATACCATGCTGTTACAATACCTGCTAGCTCTCTTAATACTGCTTAATGACACACCCTCCTTTTCTGCATCCTCCTCCATCAGGGAAAGACTTCTCCAGGGAAAGCTTTACTCGCACACAAAGCTAGTTAAAATCAGACCTGTCTCAGTTATTGTGCTGTCATAGCATAAAGGGAACATGACGCTTATTTCGGTTGAGTGTCAGACTTTGGGCAGCAGCCCAGTATCAGAACTTTGAAGTGGAACTGCTATTGAGTGTTCAGTAACACTGCTTCCCCTCTCTATACAATCTCTGTTAATCGTAGCCAAATGCCAGCACAGGCTGCTAGTTAAATCACTTTGCAGTAATAGCACCATTCAGCCTTCTATCAGCTTCCAGTTATGATCTCCTGGTGCTTCTTAATACATAACCCATACTAAGGTATGCCACATCTGCTGCTGCCACCATCTGCCTTGTTCCATCAACTAAAGTGTACTGTACTTAGGTATTAAATTATTGATCAATATAAAATCTTAGTAGTCCCATGACATAGTTTAAAATGCACAATAGTTTCAGATGATATTTTTAACACAACAACATTGGTTTACAAGTTTTTCCACATTAGACAAGAGCTTCTAAGCCATTAGTAGTCCAACTTCTTTATTTTTGAGAGAATACAAACAAGTCACAGTTCAGTTTCAGTTGGTAAAGAATACAACTGCAATAAAGCCACTATGCGTGTGGGTCAGATAGTCTTCATTTCAAGAAAAAACTTTAGGTTGTGTTCTAGAAGTGGATAATTGTCTTTCATCTCCACACAGTGATCACATAGCTCATTCTTTCATGACAAATTCTGCACTCAGATATCATTATCCTGCAGCCTTAAGTAATGTTGACATTAAACAGAAGATTAAAAATAAAAGAATATAAATCAGTTGCTAGTTAATTCTTAATGTGCTGGTTTGCCATCTCAGCCAGCAAAAACCAAGTATCTAATGAGTAAAGAATTACTACAACTAATTATAGCCTGCATTTTGTTCTTCAGAGCAACTTTACTATTTTGTTCTAGTAAAGAACGCCTCTGCTGTCAGGATAGATACAGTGTACAAGGTACATAGTGGATCACTGTAGGTAGTGGGAGAAACTCGTTAGACCCTACAGGCCGGCAGGAAGACAGGATAAAGCTATTTTCAGTATTCAGCATTGAAAGGATACTCCTTGTGGTTTCTGCACCTGAAGGAGGACAAAGATGAACAATTACTCCACAGGTAAAATAAATGCTATACAGAAGTATAGTGGATGGATAACAGATTATTCAACTACAGAACTAATTCAAGAGACTCCTATTTTTACTAGTCTGTAACCATCTGCACACAAGACAGCAGTTTCTGACCTTTAAACTAAAGCTCTGTCTGAGTATATGCTTCCATGGCGCACATTTGCAAGTGGCAGCTCACTCTGCTACTAGCCAGCTCTATAGAAGCTGACATCAGTTTACTATAATCTCAACAAGAAAAAGAAAACTTGAGTTTAAAACTTGCTAATTGCTTCACTTCTCCAACATGGACATAACTAAAATTACTAACTAGAACCTTCCTATATAAGGAACTCACGGGTACTTGTAAGAAGCACTGAAAAATTAAGAATTTGAGGGAAAAAAAAGCTGTCACTTACGTGACCATTTCACAAATTCTCCAGTTTCTGTTTAAGCTGAGAATAGCTGCCATCTCTTCTTTAGTCAGTTCAAAGTCAAACACCTAACAAGGAAAAAATAGCTGGAAATCACCTCACTGAACAAATCAGACTGACAGCAAAGCTCACAAAAGTAAAGAGCAAGTCCACAAGGGAAGGGATGTTAGTTACAGATGGCTTCATGGGATGGTAGGGGAATGAAAAGCCTGTTTTGGATGCCCAGAAAGAATTAAACAACAACAACATAAAACCCAACCAAAGCAAAAAAACCCCAAAGCTGCAGTTACATATATTTGCTGTTGCAAGAAGCTTCATACGCATTTAGGTGCGTTTTGCATTTGTTGAAGATGCATTTCTTTTCAGTCCCAAATAAAGACCTAGAAGACTTCAATATTCCAGTATATTTATGTTTCTTCTAAAATCCTGATGTTCAACATCAGGAAAATACCAGCAACTTAGCTGGTTAGAGGAATACACTTAACTGACATCAGGTTTCATAGCATTTCTTACACTATATAAGCTTCTCTGGCATGCTACTCTCCAAGCAAGCCCTCCAGGCCAATTAACCTACTCTCTGCAGAATAGGAGACAATGTAAAGATAACCAATATTGTTATCAGGACACTGTTTCTAAGACCTCTGTCAACCTCTCTTCTGCAGTTGTAGTTTTCACTTCAGCCTTCACTTAAACCCTCAGTATAGGAGAACATGCAGATAGAAAAGGAGGAGGACTCAGGAAGGCTAAGAAAGGATTCTCGCTTGCTCTGCAGTGGAAGGGTCACTTGTAATCACTCACCTTGAAGTTTTCTACAATGCGTTGTGGTGTGACAGACTTGGGGATCACAATCACGTTTCTCTGGATCTGGAAGCGAAGGAGAACCTGCAGGAAAAGAGACCATTGGAAGAGAGGACAAGTGATTTTGCCACAGAAGCTGTGTGTTCAACAGCTGTTTTTGCCTGAGATACAGGCACTCACATAGAGATGAGCTTCAAATCATTCCTATCCTTGTGGTGTAGATAGTGCTTCCTGAAGAGCAAAGGGGGAAGTGACAGAGCCCCTCATGGGAAGTCTCCTTTCACCTCTCCCATCCAGTTCTGAGATTATGAGTTCCTTTTCTTACCATCTAGACATTCAGTAATTTATGCAGGCTTTCATTCTCTGCGACAGGGCCTGAGAGGGGGCATGGTAACTGAAGATCACTTAAGAATCTTCACTGAGGGCCAAAGATTTTCTTTCAGCATATGCAGGCTAGAATATTGCTTGTTAACACCACAGAGAACTGCTACAGTTCACTGGGAACACATAGACCTGAAAGAGGGTATATACCCTGTATATTTTCCTTAATGGATGTTATTTTCTGGTGTCCACCTACCTGTGCCGGGGTCTTGTTGTGCTTTGCTGCAATCTCTTTAATCTTGGGGTTATCCAAAATGGCAGGCTCCTCTGGTGTGGCTCTATAGAGAGAAAGAAGAAATGGCAAAGAGCCATTCTAAAAGGTTTCTACCTAGAAGGAGTAATTAACTATTGTATATACTCACAACTGCACAATTTCTCCTTCAGAAAGTCTGAAAGTTTTGAACTTAAGCCACGCTAACCTGTTTATAAATTACCTTTCAGGCCGTCCAAGGGGACAATATGCTGTCACAGTGATCCCTTTGGATTGACAATAGTTGATAAGCTTCTCCTGGGAAAGGTATGGGTGACACTCAATCTGCCAACACAGGAGCAGACAGGTAGTTGCAGAACTACTGTAATGCTCCAGAGATTCCCCCCCCCCCCCCAGTCTTAAGTTTCCTAATTACAGACTTCCTTCATCTTTGCCTACAGGTGGGTGGTGGGGTAATACGAACCCATAATTCTGTAGGGCACTAATTCTTACACTGAGTCCTTACATGCATTTTGGATTTTGTTCTGAGAAGTTTCATAAAAACCCTTGATTACACAATCACAGCTCACATCTGTGTTCTTTATCATCCAGAAAGAATGTTTCACAAGGAAATATTCCTCTATCCGTAAACAGTGCCACAGCAAGGTGAGAAAGTTTCTTAGTCCTTTCAGTACCCCGAATCACAGAGTGGGATCTGAAGTACATACTGTGAGAGTCCACTTTATTTTCCCTTCTTCCATATTCTCATGCAACTGTCATTAGAGCTTCGTAATCCCTGAAAACTATTCACTATTAGCAGCTTACCTGGTTGTTTACAGGCTTGTGTTTCAGTCCTGGCTTGTTCAAGAGTCTTTCAGTCTGCTCATGGTTGAAGTTGGAGATTCCAATGGCTTTTACCAAACCAGCATCCACCAGCTCTTCCATGGCCTAACAGAGAGAGCAGCAAAGTTACTATCCATTATGCAAGACAGGGCCTGAACACACTCTTCCTAATGTTCTTTGTTTCCCACAAGAAGGGAGAAATAACTGGTAGGCTTGTCCAACTTAACTCTCAGGGAGAAGTGGGTACTGGTAATTTTCACACTGTCCTCCATTGTCCTCCAACCAAGCCCAAAAATCTTTGTTACAACTGAGAAATTCATGCTGAATTACACAAGGAAAAGTAGATCATCTATAATATACTATTATATAGTAGTAGAGAGCTATGCTCTACGATGATGGCGAGATTATAACCTGTTTTTATCTTTGCAAATTACCTGTACTTTAGTAGTTCAAGAACTGCACAAGAAAAGTACAATTGTCATGGTCAAGCAAAGAATTATTTCAACCTCAGACTGCTCTGCAGCTCCCCTGGAAGCAATCTGAATTTACTTCTGTACATTCTTTTAAATGAAATCTGCATCCATGTGGGAAGCACACTGTGACTACTGAAATATCACTGCTCAGGACAGAAGACACGATTCTGTCACTGTGGCTACGCTTACCTCCCACGTTTGCAGAATATCAGCATTGCTGGGGATAGACATGCCTTTGTCATCTGTAGGAAACAGGTCCTCTCCTGCCTGTCAGCAAGAAAGAAAATGCTTTAAAAGTCTCTTGAGAAGTTTGTCTAAGACAGTGACAGCTCAGGACTAAGACAGCTTAAACTTCTAGTTCTTTCTACAGTCATTTCTTCCTGCATTGAATGAAGAACTGGAAGTATTTTTGGCCAATCAAGGCAGATATTTCTGCTGGGCACCTCAAAGCGACGACTCACTTAAACACCTATGGGAAAAGAAACCACTCAGATCCAGACTGAGGTAAGAAATTCATACGTATCACTTCAGGTGGTGCTCTTTTTCACCCATTTATGAAGAATGGACTAAACTCCCAGAAGTGCATCACGGGACTTCGCTTTCAATAATGGTGATGCATAACTTTGGCCAATACTAAACCAAATCTGCTGAACAGAGCTATTATGTACTGTGGCAGTTCTTCCATGGCAGAGCTCAAGAATGCTGTTATCGTGCCAGGGAAGTTAGAAGAGCCTTTGAGTGCAAGCTGTGTAAAGACAACAAGACAGAACTGTGTCTAACAACTGAAAATGTCTCCTTGCAGCAGCAAACTCATTTTTATGGCTTTGTTAACAAAGCTAAAATAGAACATGAAGTTAAGCAAGTCAGAAGCAAAAGGTAGGATGGAAGCCTCTCACAGTGAAGCAGGAAAAATAAGACTAGAAACATCAAACTCGGACATCAGTCTGAAAGGCTTAAGCTTCATAGAAGCCTCATCTTTTGCAACACAGGGTTTGTGGAACAGCAGGAAGGCTCCTACAGCAAAGGTTACCTCATACTATACTGAACTGAACTAAGGACTCAGTGATTAAAAGCAGAAATGGAAAACAAAAACATTCTGTAACACGCAGAGAAAATAACCTGTCAGGCAGCAAAACGTAGCCCGCAATCCACAAAACATGATTTTTAGAGAAACACGTTTTGGATTTGCAAAAGAGAGGGGAAAGAGCCCAGCCTGTACCTGCAGCTGCGACATCTGCCTCCAGTTTTGTGTCTGTCACAGCCTCTGATAAAAAGGGTATGTAAGTAGCATTCTCAAGGATAAAGATCAAGGGTTTTTCTCAGCACTAGCACTTATTGGGCTGTAAAGCCATATAAGCCTTCAAAAGCACTTCAAAAAACACGTGCATCCCCATTACCATACCTTGAACCCAAAAGGCCAGTGCATGAGGTAGAGATCCAGGTAATCCAGTTTCAGGCTGGCAAGTGTCTTCTGGCAGGCTCCTTTCACCAGAGGCTTTTCAAAGAACGTACACCACAGCTGGAGATAAAAAGACAAGGCACACCATGACCTCCTGGGTTACAGCTCTCCTTTTGGCATCAACAAAGTGCAGTAACCACACCACTAGTGCTTCTGCACCAACTCATGGCCACAAGTTAGTTATCTCAGAGCTCTGCATCACTGATTTCTACATCCCTCGATGTTTCTCTTCTTTCTTCTACCCCAGCAGGGATATGAGGTGCAAGGCCATGTTCCCTCCCCACCTTCCAGTACTTCTGCTTCTCTTCAGAATACTGCCAGAGCACAGAAGAACTGTAGTGCTCAAGGTGTTATTGAACTTCCAGGGGAATAAAATCAGCTTTCAGTGTTATCTGGCTGACTGGGGAAGAAAACTGTCAGCAAATAGGGCCCTCAGCTGTTTACCTTACTGACAATGAAGAGGTCCTCTCGCTTCACAACACCTTCCTTGATTTTCTGCTGGATCCCATCCCCGACCTCCTTCTCATTCTGGTACACATAGGCACAGTCAAAGTGACGGTATCCAGCATCGATTGCAGCCATCACTGCAGATTCTACCTTACCCGGTGGAGCCTGGACAAGATAAGGATACAATACATTATGGCTTGGGACCCCTGCATGCTGCTTCTAAGGTAGACAGAGAAACACTGAAAGAAAGACATTTCAGAGTTCTTCCAAAACACTTTATTGAAGCCTGCGCAAACGGCATGTAGAGGCACCAGGGCCAGAGCCAGCCTCCAGCCATCCACCTGCTGCTCCCGTGCGGGTCCCAGCTTCGTCCAGCATTGGCCCCGCAGAACCAGACCGAGGCCCTTCCCCACGCTACTGCCCAAAGGCCGCAGCAGCTGCCGGCCAGGAGCGCTTCAGCTCGACAGCTCAGCCACCCGTACCCAGAGGGGGAGACACAGACCCGCCACTGCCGGCTGCCGGGCCACCTCCTCCGGGCGCTACAAGCCGCGGGAGCTCCATTACCTTCCAGGTGCCCAACCCCACCATAGGGATCCTAGCCGCGGCTCCCAGCCGCACGCAGGTCGCCATGCTCGACGCGAAGCCTCCTGTCTCTGGCCGAGGCCCTTTAAGCCCGGCCCCGCTGTGGGCGCTGCCTTCTGCCGCCTAACCCCGGAGTGGGGAGCTCCGCCTTCCTGTGCGGAACCGCTGTGTGCGGGTGGGTTGGACCGTGTGCGACCAATGTTGCGGGGTCGTGCCTCTGTTCAGCTTGCGTCTAGGGGGAGGGACTGGTGCTCAGGTGGGGTTAAGGAAAACAGAGTTAAAAAACAGCTTGTTTTGGATGCTGGGAGACGATTTTATTTTATAGTGTGTTTATAAAGCTGCAGGAAAACAGTGTTTCTGGGTGTCACAGTGATCACGCTGGCCCTGTTTTCAGGGCCTGTAATTCCACATTGGCAACTAACTTGGAAGAGTTGGAAAAAAAAAAGAGATGTCTTTCTGGTGGGGAGGTCATGGTGCAGTTTAAAAATTCTTGATTTATCAGCAGGATCTGGAAAGTGCTCCGCAGTGGTATGTTAAGGCAGCTTTGGAGACTTCACTACTTCCTTGTATTTGGAGAATTTATTCAAGGAATCCATCAGTGCGCTTTACTCTGGGTGCTTCTCCCACAGGACACAGACAGATCCTTTTTGCTTTGTGTAACTGAAGGTAGAAAAGATGATGAGTTTTTAGTCACAGCGCAGAAGGGATGGGAGTAGTGATGACAAGAGGTGAGCTTTAGCAACACGATGTAGACGTCATTTAAATGGTAGAACAGAGTAATGCATCCTTTTGCACAAAAGTTGCTCAGAACCCAGATGATGGAATGAAGGGTGTATTTTAATGTTTGTACTCATGGGTGCAGAATTAAAGCTGTGTGTGACACCATCGCTGTTATGGAATTTCCTCACGAATCTCTTAGCAGATTGAATTGCATTTTATGTTCTGAAGAGTTTATAATGTTGAGATAGTGAAGATCTTTCTTCTCTCCCCTTTTCATAAAAAACAAAAGAATGAAGAGTGTTTCACGGAGTATTCCTATTTTTGCAAACAGGGATTTAGCAAGGTGAGAGCATAAAGAAGTTTTCCAATCTGGCTTGTACCCAGAATTCTCCACAGAATGGCATTTGGAGTACATGTAGTGTCCACTTCGTTCTACGTCTTTCCACATCCTCAAGCAACTCTATTCTGATTTTATAATCTTAGTAATTCTCCATGAAAACTATGCACTGGGGTCACTATTAGTGGCTCACTTGGTTGTTAGTGTGTTCATATTTCAGTCCTGACTTGTTTTGGATTCTTTCAGACTGCTCGTGGTTGATGCTGGAGATTTCAATGGCTTTCACCCAATCAGCATCAACAAGCTCTTCCGTAGCCTAACCATGCAGCAAAGTCACTATCTGCAATGCAAGTCAGGGCCTGAATGCATTCTTCTTGATGCTCCTTGTTTCCCTTCATGAAAATGGAAAAAGAACAGGTAAACTTGCTGTATGTTGTAATGCCCTTTTGAGCACGTGTGGTGCGGCTCTATGACTATCTACTTTATTCTCTTTATGTCACTGTCATTTTCCTTACAGTGATTTTTGGCTGATATTTTAGCTGCTTTCCTCCAGTATGACAAAGTTACATTGTTCTTATACCATAGTGAGCAACTTTCTGTTGTGATGCACTGTAAGTCAAACCAATTTATATGAAATGCCAGAAAATGTCCTTGCACCTGGTGTATACAAAGATAAAGGAAGCAAGGTTCATTCAAAAACAAGACCAATTCATGTACCAAGCAAAGCTAAACTAGAAAATTTTAGAATGAGCACACATAAATTCCTTTTTGCTGAACTAATATAGCAGTCCTTAAAATAAGATATATTGACCCCAATTACAAAACCAGCCTATTTCAAAGTTAATTTTATTTAAAATAAAGGAGACTTCTCATGCAATGGTGGATGTCTCTTTATTTGTATGGTACCTCAGCCTTGGTTTGTGCTGATGCAGGACTGAAGGCACCTGCTGAATAGTGGTTCATGCATTCAAGATGTCCTCATTTTCTGCAGAGCAGTTCTGCGTAGAAACTTCAGAAATCCTCCTCCCTTCTGATAACCAGAAAATTATTACACCCCACGTTTTATTCCATTGGACAATACTCCTTCAATCTTCCAAAGAGTGAACTCAGACAAAATCAATGGAATAAATGTCCTTTGACTTCACTAGCAGCAACAGCTCAGATGCAGTAAGAAAGCTGGATACACAGCTCAAAGCTAGAGGAGAGGCACATGAAACACCAGGGGTTCAGGGAAAGTCAGGTTACAAACAGCATCAGTATTCTGCGTGGAAAGGGTACTCCTTGTGCATTTTGGCCCTGAAAGAAATCAAAAAGAGAAAGTTCTTTTAATAGCTAAATCATGTGTTACATAGAGGTAGATGGGTTCGGTGCACAGAGGATCCACAAAAGAGGGATTTTAAGGGGCCTTGGGCAACCTGATGTAGTGGCTGGCATCCCAGCCAATGGCGAGGAACATGGAACAAGGTGATCTTTAGGATCTCTTCCAACTCAAGCCATTCTATGTGTCTGTGATTCTGTGATTCTGTGATTTTGTAACACCGTGATCTGAATTATGTAATTGCCTGAAGAATGTGTGAAGATATGCATCCTAATTTACTAAAGTGGAGAAAGACAAAATGATCTGTTAGAAACCATCCTTTGTAGTTGATGTTAGAGAGTTCCCTGGAAACTGAGTTGAAAATGATTATGTGGTCAGCTGTGTCTTCCCTTTGATTTCAAAGTGAGCATATTTACCTGTCTGGTGCAAAAGTATTTTTGGACAAACCTGCTATTATTTGGATTACTCACTTATTTCAGTAACTTGAATTTCATGCTGCCTAGTAGCTCTGACAGAAATGATGATGTAGAAGCAATTCTAAAGGTAAGACTTGAAATTAGTGTCACTTACTGGCTCAGTACACCCATCCTCCAGTTCCTGTTAAAGCTGAGAAGTGTTGTCATGTCTTCTTTAGTCAATTCAAAGTCAAAGACCTAAACAAGAGAAAAAGCTGGAAATCACCTCTATGAAAGAAATGGAACAGTGTGAAGAAGACAGACAGGCTGAGAAAGTGGATTCATTGTGGTGGATCTATTTTATGTCATGGACCACTGACTTAAGAGATAGAGGACTGCACTTTTTACGAACACAAGAACTTCCTTATGAGCACTGCTTATTCTATGTCAGATTTTTCTGCTGTGTTACTGTTCTTGGCATCCAAAAATGCTCCGAATAATTCTCTAACCAAAAAGACACGGAACATTTAAGATCATACAAGTCCTCACAAATTACATCCTATGCTTAGCCCTCAGTAGAGGGAAACAGGCAGAGAGAAAAAGTCCTGTAGTCCTAACTGAGTAGGTCTTGGCTGAGAAAGGCTCCCTGCTCGCTCTGTGGGGAGAAGTGATGGCAGGCCACTCATGTTTACTAACCTTGAAGTTCTCCACAATGCGCTGTGGTGTGACAGACTTGGGGATCACAATCACATTTCTCTGGATGTGGAAGCGAAGGAGAACCTGCAGGAAGAGACCACTGGATCAGAGAGAAGGCAGGTGGAGATGTTCCCGCAGGAACTGAGCATGTTTAACAGCAGTTTGCCTGAGCTACTGCCACTTCTGTAGAGCTGCCTTTCAAGTCATTCTTGTGGGGAGGCCTGTGAAGCACTTCCTGAAGAACAACGGGCTGAGAGGTGGATCCCTACATGGGAGGCTTCATGTCTGATCTGGTTTTGAGACGGTCAGGTATTTTCTTTCTTACCTGGATTTTCAGTAATTTAAGCAAAACTTTGAAATGATTTCTTTGTTGATGGCAAAAGAAATACTAGTGGCATATACTGCAGGCCATGCCAGGAACAATCTACTCTGTTAGAGAATAATCAGAGGAGTGCCAGAGCTGTAGAGAATGGATTTAGGTTTTATCTAATCCTGAGGTGTAATTTTTCTAATGAGAGTGTTACAGAAGTAGTACCCACCATCCAGCACCCACGTACCTGTGCTACTGTTTTGTTGTGCTTGGCTGCAATCTCTTTAATCTTGGGGTCATCCAGAAGAGAAGGATCCTCTGGCTTAGCCCTACACAGAGAACAGAAGATCAATGGCAAGAAACCTTCACAGGCACAGCTGTCCTAGCAAAAGCTATCTGCATCTTGATGAATCATTAATTGAGTCGTTCAAGCAAGATTTATGCCAGCTGCCTTGCAAAATGCCAGTATAGCAAAAATTTATGCCAGCTGCCTTGCAAAATGCCTATATATATGTATATATATATATATATATATATATATTACCATGGTCTGTCAGGAGAGCCAAAGGGACTATATGCTGTCACAGCAATCCCTTTGGAATGGCAGTAGTTGATCAGCTTCTCCTGGGTCAGGTATGGATGACATTCGATCTGGAAAGACAAGAGCATAGACGATGTTGGTGACAGAACTGCTTTGATATTGCTGTGTGTCAAAAGTTATCAGTGAATGCAGTGAGCGGCTGCCTTTGGAACAAATGAACTGTCTTGGATGACAACATGACCTTCATTTTCACTTTAAAACCTATTGTCATGTAAAGTTTTTACCCAGTTTGTCTGCAGAGGTTTCACTCAGCTGTGGCTTTTTAATCTTTCCAGAACGAATGTTTCTGTAAGAACTATGTATGCATTTGCAAACTGTGGTTCATCATAGTGAGAGACAAAAGGTGAGTGTGTCATTGCTTTTTGTACCCAGAAATGCTCATACAGCTGGATTAAGGATAAATGCTTTCTTCACATTGTTCTCCTTGTCCATATCCCCATTCAACAGATCAGGTCTTCATAGTCAGTGAAGACCTGATGTGTATGTGGAGTCACCTACCAGCTTACCTGGTTGTTTGCAGGCTTGTATTTCAGTCCTGGCTTGTTCAAGATTCTTTCAATCTGTTCGTGGTTGAAGTTGGAGATGCCAATGGCTTTTGCCAGGCCAGCATCCACCAGCTCTTCCATGGCCTAGCAGAAGGAGGAGCAAAGTCATCATCCGGTATGGAACTGAGTCCTGAGGATGCTCCTCTGTAGCATGATTCCAGTTTTCTTAAGATGCACAAATTAACTCTTAGGACCCGCATTGCTCCCTGATCTAAATGTGGTAGCCATCTCCCCCAAGCTCTAAGTCTCACTCCTTGACACTGTGAAAAATCTCAAGACGATGAATGAGGAAATAACAATGATACTCAATTATCCACTGCTGTGCAAGCACAGGAGTGCTGTCTCCCAGTCTGTAGGTAAGCTCATAACCTAAAATGTCTTTATTCCTGCAAAATATGTTTGAGCAGTTGAGGAATGGCCTGAGGACTTGTGGTGAACTAGGCAGTTGATATGGTCAAACTGAGAACTTTTTCTATCATCTATGTTGTCTGCAGCTTCCATAAAAGATTTTGGCAATCACTGTGAGTTAGATACACAGGGAACAGTAGTGTGGAAGTAATAACTATGCATGCAGTCATCTACATTGTATTTTCATTATTTCCTTACAAGTAAATGTACATGCATGAAAAGATATTTCTGAGAGAGCTGATGGCAATGAAAATTCATAAGGGACTGTCAAAGGCAGAGAAATCTGGACTGCTTCTGTGATTGAACTTACCTCCCATGTTTCTAGGAGGTCAGTGTTGCTGGGTATAGCCATGCCGTTGTCATCTGTGGGAAACAGGACATCTCCAGCCTGTGAGCACGGAATAAAGGTACTTGTAACAATCCCATAAGGGAAGCTACTGTAGTAAGGATATCAATCAGGAAGCTAACGCCAATAACCAAACATGTTAATTCTCATCGTAAGGTATTTAAGACTTGTACCATGCTTTCTTCTTAATTCATGCAAGGTCAAGGCCTTCTTGACACCAACTGTTCCTGTAAAGGCAGGAAACTTTTCTGCGTTCTGCAGATGTTACATTTGAAATGAACACATTGTAATTTGTGCAAGGGAAAGCAGAGTAACTTATTGTTGCAGCTGAGATGTGTGAACTTGGGGTAGGATTTTCCTATCCCATTATAAAATGAACAGAGGACAGCATGCACGCTTGCATGTGCCTGTGGGAAGCGTTCCAGAGCCTGGCACACATGGCCAGAGTAGAACTGAATGACAGCAGCAGAGCAACATCATATTTCAAGACAGGAACAGCAGCTGTGATGAAAACATAGCTGGCAGCTCTGAAGATCCCAAAGCAAGATCCAAAGTAACCCAAAGCAATTGCCATTACTGTACCTTGAAGCCAGAAGGCCAGTGGATGAGATAAAGATCCAGGTAATCCAGTTTTAGATCAGCAAGAGTTTTCTGGCAGGCTCCCTTCACCAGATGTTTTTCATGAAATGTGGACCATAGCTGGAGATAAAAAGCCAAGCCACAGTGTGATCTCCTGGGTTAAAAGTTTGTGAGCCCTTTCATAGGGAACAGGAATGCTCCATCTTCTTTGGAAGGCCACAGGGAATAAAGACATCTGACTCTGTGGGCAGATACCTGGATGCCCAGGACCTCATGTTTCTCGTGCAGCAGAGAAGTGTGAGCAGCACTGCTGGAGCAAGAACTGAGGTACCCCATTCACATTACCACTGCAACACATGCCTTCTCTGATGTGCTCTGTCATCATGAGGGTGCCAGTAGCACACAGGTAGTTTCACTGCACCAGCCCACTACTGCATATGATCTCAGAACTGTGTATCACTGATTTCTAACTTTCTTGTTGCTACCTGGCCCTCCATCTCTTTTCCTGCTCCCCTTCAAACCAAGGGTGTCCTTGCTGTGCAGGTGGTCTCTGAGCTCCAGCAGGGGCATGAGGTGCAGGGCCACGTCCTTCCTCATGCCACAGCACTTCTTCCCCTCTGCAAAGTGCCAGGCTGTGATGCTGAAGCACACAGTGCATTGGGTGGAGGAAGAGTGGCTGTTCTTTAGGGATATGGATAGAAGAAGCCATTCTCAGGGAGAGAATGAGCTGAAGAAAGGAAGGGAGGAAGGGCTTCCCCTTGACTGTGGAGTCAGGTCCCTGTGAGAACAGTGCTGTCTTCTCTTGGTGAGTTCAGGTTGAATGGGGATCAGCCTGTCAGTGAACTGGGAAGAAAAGAGGGTTTCTGCCCTGCTCTACACACATTTCAGCAAAATTGTTGTCCCTGTCTACTGGGTGCAAGAAAATCACAATTAGTATTAGGAATATCAAGTGGTGATTCCAGTATCAGTGGTGCATATCCTTCCTGAGACTCCACAGGGACTGGGGTGAAGCAGTAAGCTTGCATCAGGAGTTACTGATGATAGGATGATAGGAGCAGCTTCATCCTGCAGCATGAAACTTGACTCTAAGCTACCTACTATGCAGTTACTATAGGCAAAACATTTCCCAACTGCTTCTTTGAGATGGAAGGCCATCAGCTGTTTACCTTACTGACAATGAAGAGGTCTTCTCGCTTCACAACGCCTTCCTTGATTTTCTGCTGGATCCCATCCCCAACCTCCTTCTCATTCTGGTACACATAGGCACCATCAAAGTGGCGGTATCCAGCATCGATTGCAGCCATCACTGCAGCTGTCACTTGCCCTGGTGGGGACTGAAAACAACAAAAATTTACTTAAGAAGTTCATATCAGTGCAATTTGAATGCCTGTTTCCTAACAAAAGAAGAATGGGAAAACTACCTTACAAAAGGTAACCCTCCCTGCTACTATTTTTGTTGCAGGAGCAGTGCTCTGAAACTCAGATCCCGCCTCCAGGCATTATTGCACAGCCCCTCACTCACACTGCTCAGTCCCACAGCCAGGCAGAGCGGCAGCAAGCGAGCTTGGTGCCAGGGAGCTCTGCAGTACGAAAGCTTTTCTCTCCAGCTGTTACCTTCCCTGTGCCCAGTCCCAGGATGGGCATCTTGGCTCCGGTGTTCAGCTGCACGTAGGTCGCCATGGCCCCTCGCGCTGCCAGGCCAGCTGTGTTGTGGCTGCTTCCTGCCCAGCCTGTTTAATAGTGATGTTGCTGCCCCTGGGAGGATGGAGGAGGTGCATATGTGTTTGAGTTCTCACGTGTCCAGCAATAAGTCTGTGTATTAATCTCAGTTCATACAAGTTAATGTGTAAGCTGAAATCAAAACTCACAGAAGCTATCACCGACAGAAGGCTTGGCTGTGCACACTCAAGAAACCTTTACTCCCAATCCATTTCTTTATCAGAAGGAGAGCTGAGTCTTGTTGCACTCTCATCCGGTTTGTGCTTGTGAGAGGCTTGCCCCTGTGCACATTTGCTGACACATATCTTGGTAGGGATTGGCAACACACTTCTGAAGTTTGCCCTGTTTGTTACTGCCTGTTTGAGTTCGTGGCACTTTGTCCGATGACTTGGCATTAATAAAACCAGAGTTTGTCCTACAAAGTTTCATCAAATTGGTGCTGTAAGGCTTGGTGTAAAACTGCTCACAGTGCTGGCTTGTGCTGGTGCAGATGAACAATGTGCAGCAGGTGCAGTGGCAATACAGAGGAAGAAATTATTCTCTTGACCTAGTGGTTATTTTGTCTGCACTTTAGAGTGTGGGAAGCCAGACCCAGAGCCAATGTTGCTGCTGAAATCCTACAAAACATGTGTGGTGAAGTGGGGAAGTTAAAGTAGGTTCTCAGTTTTTTCAGAATCTTAGGAGCACTGTCTTTCTTCTTGTGAATTGTGGAGTTACCTATTTGTGGTTTTCACTTTTAATTATTTCCATTTATTGGTATAGGCTAGAGCACATTCATAGAGATGGACTTCACAGTGCAGAGAGATGGGAGCAGAAATGATGTGAAGAGAGCAGTAGTAACATGTTGTAGATGTCAGTTAATTGGTGTCATAGTGTAATGCATTCCTTTGCATGAAAATAGCTCAGAACCCAGATGACTGTGCATTGCTTTGTCCCTATACATCTCCTGTGATCCCACTGCAGCTCATGATACATCTGTCGTGATGGTTTGGGCCCAGTGGGAAAGATGAAATTGCATGGGATCTGCATCACAGCCTTGGAATGAGCGTGCTGTCATCTGGGGGAAAGAACTTAGAAGAGCAAGAAAAACAGTAACAGCTAAAAGTGGACCTTTTCTCAGGCAGTTTTCCCACTCTGTGGTGCAAATATGTCAGACTCACGCAGATAGAGCAGGAGCTGGGATATCATGTCAGGCGAAGAAAGCAGAGCTGGTTAAATCAATTTATGAGGTTTTTAAAAATCCTTTGGCTGAGTCCCTGTGTGTGACCATGTGCAGAGAGGTGTACATCCAAGAAGCAGCAGCCTCATTCTGACTGCCCTGCCATAGCACAAGGAGTTTAAAATGATATGTTTTGTCTTCCCAGGAAGCTCCAGTGAGTGTGGTTCTGAGCCCATAGGAAGGAGAGCAGCTATAAACAGAGGAATGTGAGTAGTGTGTGTGGGATCTGAGCTTGTAGCTGTCCTGCAGAGAAGGCTTTTAACCCAGCAGAACTGGAGGAAGTTGTTATTTTTGAGCAAGGCCAAATGAGGTGTTTTGGTGACAAAAAGAGTTGTAACTTGCCAACAAGAGGGTAACTGAAGAGATATGAGAGAGGAAGAGGATATCAGTAAAAATGTGAGTCAGCAGCCAGCAAAGCCCTGGAGGCGCTACTATAAGAGTTATTGATATCAGAGAAATTTGAAATAAGTACATGATATTTAGGCTTATTGTTCAGTCAATAGGGTGAAAATGTAATGCTTTCTAAGATATTAAAAGATGCTTAGTCTCGCATGAGTTTGAATGAAACAAGCTGTCACAAGACCATCTCATAGATTCTCCATTTTCTGTTTAAGCTGGGAAAGAGTGATTCACAGTGTTCCCATGTTTACAAACAAGAGTTTAGCAAGGTGAGTGCATCACGAACTTTCCTTGTCTGTCTTGTACCCAAAATTTTCCAGAGTTGCATTTGGACTACATGGAGTGTCCACTGTGTTCACCCTCTTTTCATACCCTCTAGCAAATTTATTCTTCATAATTACTGAGAACTGGCTTCACAATTATCAACTTGCTTGGCTGTTTGTGGGTTTATATTTCAGTCCTGGCTTGTTTTGGATTCTTTTAGCCTGCTTGCAGTAAATACTGGAAGTTCTGATGGCTTTTACCAGATAAGCATCTACCAGCTCTTCCATGGCCTAACAGTGCAGAAAGTCACTATCCATGATGTAAGACAGGGCCTGCATGCATTCTTCCTGATTTGTTTTCCTTCTTGAAAATGGAGTAAGAACTGGTGAGGTTGCCCAACTTTATTCTCTTGTGGAAAGGTGAGTAGTGATAATTTTTACACTATTTCTGACATTGTATTCATCTCAAAATCTTTGTTTGAGTGGAGAAATTCACACTTCATTAGACAAAGGAAAAAACCACCCATCTGATATTTCCAGCCATCTACTATCCAGATTGAGGCAAGTGTTTGTGCTGGGCCCCTCAAAGTGATGAATGTCAGCTGAAGGAAAAGGATGGTAATGATTATGTGGAGATCAGGACTGGAAGATATTATCCCCAAGATGTACTTAAACCTGTACTTTCTGAATATTAATGTCAAAGGTGATATTAAATGATCCGTAAGTGGAAAGGCCTAGTATTTTTCAGTCATATGTCAGGTGCTTAATTCCCTCTCTAGAAGTTGCAGAATTATAAAAGACTATAGTAAACATCTCGGCTATTTTGAAGCACCTAGAAAATGAAACAGTGGGCACAGTTATTGCCCTTTAAAGCTTAGCCAAAGAAGTATTGAAAAATAGAATTACTTTAGTTCTGAGTTGCACAATAATGAGTAAATGGTAGTTGATTTTATGTAGATCAAAATGTTAGAATAGAAGCATACATATATAAGATACGTCATCAAGCTGAAATACTGGTGAAAGTAAGCCAGGATGATGTAAGCTGGAGCTTAACTGACCTTTTAACCAAATGACTCCTAGCTTCCCAGATTGGACTGGTTAACAAGTTACTTGTAGGGATAGTGTAGGGAGTAGCTGTATGTATCCTTGTTTGTTGTATGATTCAGTGCTGGGAATGTATCCCTAAAGGTGAAGGTCAAAGATAGTGAGGATTAAGATATAAACATCGTAATCCTCAAAAGTAAAGGAGGGATGGATATAAGCTGGTTTGTTTAGCAACAGCTATCAGTATGTTAGTTTAAGGACCAATATATTAGTTTGGCAAAGGGGATCAATGAGTGCTGGTTCTAAAACTTCCCATTTCAACTTTGCTTGGTGTGTGAACAGCCTTGCTTTCTCTTAATTCTTCTTCACCACAAGCGCCGGAGTCATTAATAGACCTTTTATCTTTGCATTAAACCAGGTGCAAGGATGTCTTCCTTGACTTTTCACATATATTATTTTGGAAGATGCTCATTATAGCCTAACGAGCCATGGTATTTTGCCAAATTAGGGAAAAATGGCTAAAAGTCAACCAAAAGTCTCAGTGATTAAGCTCATAGTGGAAAAATAGTGAAAAAGTAAGCGGGCATGTGACCAGCTTAGATGCTACTGCGCATGCCCGGGGGGGACACTGGGCATATATTAATGAGTTTTTGAAAAAGGATGAATGTGTATGCCAGTGTAATGCACACGTATCTCTTTACTGTTTCAATGTAGAACCCGAACTCTGAGAGCATGCCCTTCTTTGTCAAGTTGCTTGGAATGCAGTGTGGGGAATAAAGGAATGCTGCTTCCTAACACCACATTGCAGTTACAATGACATTTTGGTGTTACCTGGCCCTCCATGACTTTGTTTCCCCTCCCCTGTGCAAGGCTCAAAAAAGAAAGAAGGGTAAATTCATAGAGATTTCATTAAATTGCTAAAAAAAATTATCCAACCCACCATCCCTGCACCAACATTTCAGCCAGTAATGATTTCATGCTTTAGAGTTATTTCTATTTAAAATATGTGAGCCTTCTCATGCGATGGTGGATGTCTGTTTATTGTTGTAGGTTCTAAGCCTCTGGTTTGTGCTGGTGCAGGACTGAAGGCACTTGCTTTATAGTGTTTCAAGTGTTCAAACTGTCCTCATTTTCCACTTAGAAGTTCTGCCCAGAAACTTCAGAATTCCTCCTCTCTTCTGATAAGCAGAAAATCATTACACCCCACGTTTTATTCCACTGGACAATACTTCTTCCATCTTCCAAAGAGTGAACTCAGACAACATCAATGGAATAAATGTCCTTTGACTTCACTAGCAGCAACAGCTCAGATGCAGTAAGAAAGCTGGATACACAGCTCAAAGCTAGAGGAGAGGCACATGAAACACCAGGGGTTCAGAGAAGGCCAGGTTACAAACAGCATCAGTATTCCGCATGGAAAGGGTACTCCTTGTGCATTTTGGCCCTGAAAGAAATCAAAAAGAGAAAGTTCTTTTAATGGCTAAATCATGCGTTACATAGAGGTAGATGGGTTCGGTGCACAGAGGATCCACAAAAGAGGGATTTTAAGGGGCCTTGGGCAACCTGATGTAGTGGCTGGCATCCCAGCCAATGGCGAGGAACTTGGAACAAGGTGATCTTTAGGATCTCTTCCAACTCAAGCCATTCTATGAGTCTATGATTCTGTGATTCTGTGATTTTGTAACACCATGATCTGAATTATGTAATTGCCTGAAGAATGTGTGAAGATATGTATCCTAATTTACTAAAGTGGAGAAAGACAAAATGATCTGTTAGAAACCATCCTTTGTAGTTGATGTTAGAGAGTTCCCTGGAAACTGAGTTGAAAATAATTATGTGGTCAGCTGTGTCTTCCCTTTGATTTCAAAGTGAGCATATTTACCTGTCTGGTGCAAAAGTATTTTTGGACAAACCTGCTATTATTTGAATTACTCACTTATCTCAGTAACTTGAATTTCATGCTGCCTAGTAGCTCTGACAGAAACGATGATGTAGAAGCAATTCTAAAGGTGAGACTTGAAATTAGTGTCACTTACTGGCTCAGTACACCCATCCTCCAGTTCCTGTTAAAGCTGAGAAGTGTTGTCATGTCTTCTTTAGTCAATTCAAAGTCAAAGACCTAAACAAGAGAAAAAGCTGGAAATCACCTCTATGAAAGAAATGGAACAGTGTGAAGAAGACAGACAGGCTGAGAAGGTGGATTCATTGTGGTGGATCTATTTTATGTCATGGACCACTGACTTAAGAGATAGAGGACTGCACTTTTTACGAACACAAGAACTTCTTTATGAGCACTGCTTATTCTATGTCAGATTTATCTGCTGTGTTACTGTTCTTGGCATCCAAAAATGCTCAGAATAATTCTCTAACCAAAAAGACACGGAACATTTAAGATCATACAAGTCCTCACAAATTACATCCTATGCTTAGCCCTCAATAGAGGGAAACAGGCAGAGAGAAAAAGTCCTGTGGTCCTAACTGAGTAGGTCTCGGCTGAGAAAGGCTCCCTGCTCGCTCTGTGGGGAGAAGTGATGGCAGGCCACTCATGTTTACTAACCTTGAAGTTCTCCACAATGCGCTGTGGTGTGACAGACTTGGGGATCACAATCACATTTCTCTGGATGTGGAAGCGAAGGAGAACCTGCAGGAAGAGACCACTGGATCAGAGAGAAGGCAGGTGGAGATGTTGCCGTAGGAACTGAGCGTGTTTAACAGCAGTTTGCCTGAGCTACAGCCACTTTTGTAGAGCTGCCTTTCAAGTCATTCTTGTGGGGAGGCCTGTGAAGCGCTGCCTGAAGAGCAACGGGCTGAGAGGTGGATCCCTACATGGGAGGCTTCATGTCTGATCTGGTTTTGAGACGGCCAGGTATTTTCTTTCTTACCTGGATTTTCAGTAATTTAAGCAAAACTTTGAAATGATTTCTTTGTTGATGGCAGAAGAACTACCAGTGGCATATATTGCAGGCCATACCAGGAACAATCTACTCTGTTAGGGAATAATCAGAGGAGTGCCAGAGCTTGTAGAGAATAAATTTAGGTTTTATCTCCTCCTGAGGTGTAATTTTTTCTTAATGACTGTGTTACAGAAGTGGTACCCACCATCCAGCACCCACCTACCTGTGCTACTGTTTTGTTGTGCTTGGCTGCAATCTCTTTAATCTTGGGGTCATCGAGAAGAGAAGGATCCTCTGGCTTAGCCCTACACAAAGAACAGAAGATCAATGGCAAGAAACCTTCACAGGCACAGCTGTCCTAGCAAAAGCTATCTGCATCTTGATGAATCATTGATTGAGTTGTAGAAGCAAAATTTATGCCAGCTGCCTTGCAAAATGCCAGTGATCTTACCATGGTCTGTCAGGAGAGCCAAAGGGACTATATGCTGTCACAGCAATCCCTTTGGAATGGCAGTAGTTGATCAGTTTCTCCTGGGTCAGGTATGGATGACATTCGATCTGGAAAGACAAGAGCATAGACGATGTTGGTGACAGAACTGCTTTGATATTGCTGTGTGTCAAAAGTTATCAGTGAATGCAGTGAGCGGCTGCCTTTGGAACAAATGAACTGTCTTGGATGACAACATGACCTTCATTTTCACTTTAAAACCTACTGTCATGTAAAGTTTTTACCCAGTTTGTCTGCAGAGGTTTCACTCAGCTGTGGCTTTTTAATCTTTCCAGAACGAATGTTTCTGTAAGAACTACGTCTGCATTTGCAAACTGTGGTTCATCAGAGTGAGAGACAAAAGGTGAGTGTGTCATTGCTTTTTGTACCCAGAAATGCTCATACGGCTGGATTAAGGATAAATGCTTTCTTCACATTGTTCTCCTTTTCCATATCCCCATTCAACAGATCACGTCTTCATAGTCAGTGAAGACCTGATGTGTATGTGGGGTCACCTACCAGCTTACCTGGTTGTTTGCAGGCTTGTATTTCAGTCCTGGCTTGTTCAAGATTCTTTCAATCTGTTCGTGGTTGAAGTTGGAGATGCCAATGGCTTTTGCCAGGCCAGCATCCACCAGCTCTTCCATGGCCTAGCAGAAGGAGGAGCAAAGTCATCATCCGGTATGGAACTGAGTCCTGAGGATGCTCCTCTGTAGCATGATTCCAGTTTTCTTAAGATGCACAAATTAACTGTTAGGACCCGCATTGCTCCCTGATCTAAATGTGGTAGCCATCTCCCCCAAGCTCTAAGTCTCACTCCTTGACACTGTGAAAAATCTCAAGACGGTGAATGAGGAAATAACAATGATACTCAATTATCCACTGCTGTGCAAGCACAGGAGTGCTGTCTCCCAGTCTGTAGGTAAGCTCATAACCTAAAATGTCTTTATTCCTGCAAAATATGCTTGAGCAGTTGAGGAATGGCCTGAGGACTTGTGGTGAACTAGGCAGTTTATATGGTCAAACTGAGAACTTTTTCTATCATCTATGTTGTCTGCAGCTTCCATAAAAGATTTTGGCAATCACTGTGAGTTAGATACACAGGGAACAGTAGTGTGGAAGTAATAACTATGCATGCAGTCATCTACGTTGTATTTTCATTATTTCCTTACAAGTAAATGTACATGCATGAAAAGATATTTCTGAGAGAGCTGATGGCAATGAAAATTCATAAGGGACTGTCAAAGGCAGAGAAATCTGGACTGCTTCTGTGGTTGAACTTACCTCCCATGTTTCTAGGAGGTCAGTGTTGCTGGGTATAGCCATGCCGTTGTCATCTGTGGGAAACAGGACATCTCCAGCCTGTGAGCACGGAATAAAGGTACTTGTAACAATCCCATAAGGATGCTACTGTAGTAAGGATATCAATCAGGAAGCTAACGCCAGTAACCAAACATGTTAATTCTCATCGTAAGGTATTTAAGACTTGTACCATGCTTTCTTCTTAATTCATGCAAGGTCAAGGCCTTCTTGACACCAACTGTTCCTGTAAAGGCAGGAAATTTTTCTGCGTTCTGCAGATGTTACATTTGAAATGAACACATTGTAATTTGTGCGAGGGAAAGCACAGTAACTTATTGTTGCAGCTGAGATGTGTGAACTCGGGGTAGGATTTTCCTATCCCATTATAAAATGAACAGAGGACAGCATGCACGCTTGCATGTGCTTGTGGGAAGAGTTCCAGAGCCTGGCACACATGGCCAGAGTAGAACTGAATGACAGCAGCAGAGCAACATCATATTTCAAGACAGGAACAGCAACTGTGATGAAAACATAGCTGGCAGCTCTGAAGATCCCAAAGCAAGATCCAAAGTAACCCAAAGCAATTGCCATTACTGTACCTTGAAGCCAGAAGGCCAGTGGATGAGATAAAGATCCAGGTAATCCAGTTTTAGATCAGCAAGAGTTTTCTGGCAGGCTCCCTTCACCAGATGTTTTTCATGAAATGTGGACCATAGCTGGAGATAAAAAGCCAAGCCACAGTGTGATCTCCTGGGTTAAAAGTTTGTGAGCCCTTTCATAGGGAACAGGAATGCTCCATCTTCTTTGGAAGGCCACAGGGAATAAAGACATCTGACTCTGTGGGCAGATACCTGGATGCCCAGGACCTCATGTTTGTCATGCAGCAGAGAAGTGTGAGCAACACTGCTGGAGCAAGAACTGAGGTACCCCATTCACATTACCACTGCAACACATGCCTTCTCTGCTGTGCTCTGTCATCATGAGGGTGTCAGTAGCACACAGGTAGTTTCACTGCACCAGCCCACTACTGCATATGATCTCAGAACTGTGTATCACTGATTTCTAACTTTCTTGTTGCTACCTGGCCCTCCATCTCTTTTCCTGCTCCCCTTCAAACCAAGGGTGCCCATGCTGTGCAGGTGGTCTCTGAGCTCCAGCAGGGGCAAGAGGTGCAGGGCCACATCCTTCCTCATGCCACAGCACTTCTTCCCCTCTGCAAATTGCCGGTCTGTGACGCTGAAGCACACAGTGCATTGGGTGGAGGAAGAGTGGCTGTTCTTTAGGCACGTGGATGGAAGGAGCCATTCACAGGGAGAGAACGAGTTGTAGAAAGGAAGGGAGGAAGGACCTGTGGAGACAGGTCCCTGTGAGCACAGTGCTGTCTTCTCTTGGTGAGTTCAGGCTGAATGGGGATCAGCCTGTCAGTGAACTGGGAAGAAAAGAGGGTTTCTGCCCTGCTCTACTCACATTTCAGCAAAATTGTTGTCCCTGTCTACTGGGTGCAAGAAAATCACAATTAGTATTAGGAATATCAAGTGGTGATTCCAGTATCAGCGGTGCATATCCTTCCTAAGACTCCACAGGGACTGGGGTGAAGCAGTAAGCTTGCATCAGGAGTTACTGATGATAGGATGATAGGAGCAGCTTCATCCTGCAGCATGAAACTTGACTCTAAGCTACCTACTATGCAGTTACTATAGGCAAAACATTTCCCAACCGCTTTTTTGAGATGGAAGGCCATCAGCTGTTTACCTTACTGACAATGAAGAGGTCCTCTCGCTTCACAACGCCTTCCTTGATTTTCTGCTGGATCCCATCCCCAACCTCCTTCTCATTCTGGTACACATAGGCACCATCAAAGTGGCGGTATCCAGCATCGATTGCAGCCATCACTGCAGCTGTCACTTGCCCTGGTGGGGACTGAAAACAACAACAATTTACTTAAGAAGTTCATAGCAGTGCAATTTGAATGCCTGTTTCCTAACAAGAGAAGAATGGGAAAACTACCTTACAGAAAGTAACCCTCCCTGCTACAATTTTTGTTGCAGGAGCTCTTCAGAGTGCTCTGAAACTCAGATCCCGCCTCCAGGCATTTCTGCACAGCTCCTCTCTCACACAGCTCAGTCCCACAGCCAGGCAGAGCGGCAGCAAGCGAGCTTGGTGCCAGGGAGCTCTGCAGTACGAAAGCTTTTCTCTCCAGCTGTTACCTTCCATGTTCCCAGCCCCAGGATGGGCATCTTGGCTCCGGTGTTCAGCTGCACGTAGGTCGCCATGGCCCCTCGTGCTGCCAGGCCAGCTGTGTTGTGGCTGCTTCCTGCCCAGCCTGTTTAATAGTGACGCTGCTGCCCCTGGATGGGGGGAGGATGGAGGAGTTGCGCTTGCGCTCTGAGCTCTCACGTGTCCAGCAACAATGCTGCACATTATTTTCTGCTCACACAAGTTAATGTGCAAGCTGAAGTCTTTCAGGAGTTGGGGAAGCAATCGCCAACAGAAGGCTTGGCTGTGCACACCCGATAAGCCATTACTCCCAGTCAATTTCTTTATCAGAAGGAGAGATGTATCTTGCTGTGCTTTGGTCTGGTTTATGCTTGTGCAGGGCCTTGCACCTAGGCACAGTTTTTTGCATACATTTTTATTGTGATTTGTAACACTTTTAAATGTGTCACAGTTGGTTACTGCCTGTTTGAGTTACTGGCACTTTGTCCCATGACTTGGCATTATTAAAGCCAGAGGTTGCCCAACAAAAATTCATTCAACTGGAGTCCCAAGGTGTGGCATGGAACATCTCATAGAGCCATGCTGTACTGCTGTGCTCTTAGCTGGGAGACTCAGGCAAAGGCAGGGCCTATGCCTTAGTCCCACTGTGTTTGTTCTGACCTGGCAGAAACTGGTGCCCCTAAGTGCATCTGCTGGTGCACATGGTTGGTGAAACACCTGGAGCAACTTAATGAAGTTGTTCCCTCTGCCCGCAGGTAATGTTATTTGCACTTTGCAGAACATGAGGAAAATCATTAGGAAACATAACATAAGAATAAACATTTTCTCACAGAGTGGTCAGGCACTGGAATGGCCTGTCCAGGGAGGTGGTGGAGTCGCTGTTCCTGGCAGTGTTCAAGAGGCATCTGGTACAAGGAGCTACGGGACGTGGTTTAGTAGCTCGTGGTAGCAATGGTAATGGGAGAACAGTTGTGCCATATGATCTTGTAGGCCTTTTCCAACCTTGTGATTCAATGATTCTATGATAACAGAAGCTGAGGCACATGATAAACATCACTGCAGAGCATGTATGGTTAAGTTCAGAAGTCAAAGTGTATCCTTGGTGTTTTTGTGATAGTGAGAGGACCAAATTTCTTCCTGTAAATTGCTGTTCTCACTTGTAATTCTTCCAGTTTATTGGTACAGGCTTCATCAGGCTTGTCTGACCTGCAGGCCGTGCCCTGTTTCTGCATCATCCTGGTGGCAGCTTTGCCCCATGGAGCAGCCCGGCCCTGCCCCAGGACACAGGGAGGGCACTGTGCAGTGCTGACAAATAATATGGCACTATGGTTCTTCTGTAAGGAAATCATATCAGTTGTCAAAGAGGACAATTTCAAAACACCTGTGCAGGAACATGGTGCCAAATCTGATGGCGAGTTTATTCTGCAGTGCATGGAAAGCAAGACCGATACAATGTGTCCTGATAAAACAAGGGATTTTTCTAAGATCAGTTTGTCTCACCTGGCTATAGGCAGGTGAACTGAAGAAATAGGAGAACCTATAAAAAATTGTAGAGTAAAGCTGTTAATTTCAAGTTTTACACTCTGATAATAGATGAAAGTGGTAATGCTTCAGACATGGCTCAATTTGGCATTTTCATTAGCGGTGTTGGTAAGAAATACAATGTCACTGAAGAAATTGCTTCTTTGGTGCCATTGAAAGACACAGATTGATTTGCACGAAAGAGTGACAAAATAGATGAAAGCAATTTTCTTTCACTTTTGTCAACAGATTTGATGTAGCTCCTGATGGTGTTCCAGTGATGGTACAAAAGAGGGATGTAAAAAATTAATAGAAGGTGATGCAGTTACCACCAGTAATTTAAGTTTGATGAACTATCGCTGCATCTGCACATCTCCTATGTTGGAGCACCTCTCCTATGTAGATAGGCTGAAGGAACTGGGCTTGTTTAGCCTGGAAAAGAGAAAACTACAAGGAGGCCTCACTGGGACCTTCCAGAGTATAAAGGAAGTTTAGTAACATGATAGAAATCAACTTTTTACATGGGTAGATAGTGGCAGGACAAGGGGGAATGGTTTTAAGCTAAAGGAAGGGAGATTTAGATTAGATGTCAGGGGGAAATTCTTCACTGAGAGAATGGTGACGCTCTGGAACAGTCTGTCCAGAGAGGTTGTGGATGCCCCATCTCTGGAGGTGTTCAAGGCCAGATTGGATGGGGCCCTGGGCATTCTTGATCTAGCACCTGGAAGCCCTGTATGTAGTTGTGGGGTTGGAATCTCATGTTTCCTAAGATCCCTTCCAAAATAAGCCATTCTGTGATTTGATGATCAGATGACAGGCAAATTTGTGCTGTCGTTTTTTGAGTGACACCAAATGAGGTGTTTTGGTGACAAATGGAGTTGTAACTTGCCAGCAAGAGGGTAACTGAAGGGACGTGAAAGAGGAGGAGGAAGTCAATAAACCTGTGAGACAGGAGCCAAGAAAGCCCTGGAGGCACTACTGTAGGTGGTGTTGACTTCAGAGAGGATATTTAGCCTCACTGTTCACTCCATATGGTGAAAATATGCTACTCTACTAAGATATTAATTAGGAGTTTCTTAGTGTCCGCAAATGACTCCAGCTTTCCTAACATGTCTCGTTTGTACTGCTCTTTGAATACATTTAAGATCAGAATAAAGAATACAGATGAGTTAGGAGCTGGAAGGAAATAAGTCGTCACTTGAAAGACTGTTTCACAGATTCTCCATATTCTGTTTAAGCTGGGAAAGAGTGTTTCACAGTGTGTTCCTCTACTTGCATACAAGGGTTTATCAAGGTGAAGTTTCCCAGTCTGTCTTGTGGTATATGTTGGTTTGTTTAGCCATAGGGTGTAGTACATTAGTTTAAGAACCAGTGTTTTTGTTTAGCAAAAGGAATCCATGAGTGGATGGAAACTTTCCATTTCAACTTTAGTGGGTGAACAGTCTTGTTTTCCTTGATAATTTTGCACTGGGGACATAGTAGAATATCTTTTGCCTCACAAGAAGCACAGGAGTCATAATAGATTACTTTTATCTTTTGCACCCAATAGATGCAAAGACACCTTCTGTGGATTCCTCATATATTGTTTTAAAAGTTGCTCACCATGGCTTAATAAGCATGGAAACTTTCCAAATTGGGGAGAAGCAGCTGAAATTAAGCTGAAGTTCTCAGTGATGAAGCTAGTGGTGGAAAATGGGGAAGAAGCAGATGTGCACTTGACCACCCTAGATACCACTGAGCATGCCCAAAGGGACACTGGCATATATTAATGAGTTGTTGAAAAAGAATGAATATGCATGCCAGTGTACTGCAGGTGTGTGTCTGAACTGTTAAATGCAGTAACTGAACTCTGAGAGAGCAAGCTTGCTGGTTAAGTTGCCCGGTACGTATTGTGAGGAATTAAGGAATGCCTCTTCCCAACACCACATTGGAGTTACAGAGTTTTCTTCCTTGACTTCAGATGACATTTGTACCCAGTATTCTTAGAAGAGTGGCACTTGGAGAACATGGAATGTCCACTTTGTTCTCCCTCTTTCCACATCCTCAAGCAACTTTAATCAGATCTTCATTATCCTTCTGAACTACACACCTGGCTTCACAATTATTAGCTTGCTTGGTTGTTTGCATGTTTATATTTCAGTCTTGTCTTGTTTTGGAATCTTTCAGTCTTCTCACAGTTAATGCTGGAGATTCCAATGGCCTTAACCAGAACAGCATCAACCAGCTCTTCTGTGGCCAGAGTGGAGCAAAGTCACTATCCATGATGCTAGGCAGGGCCTGAATGCACTCTTCCTGATGTTGTTTCTCTTCAGGAAAGAACTGGCGAGTTTGCCCAAGCTGATTCTCTTGTGGAAAGCTGAGTACCGGTCATTTTTGTCCTGTATCTGACATTGCACCCATATCCAAATCTCTTTGGTTAAACAGAGAAATTCACACTGTGTTACACTAAGAGAGTAACACCACCCATCCGGTATTTCTAGCCAGCATATCCCAGTCATGGCAGGTATTTGTGCTGGGCCCCTCAAAGTGATGACTCACCCAAACACCTGCGGGGAAAGAAACCACACAGATCCATGCACAGGCAAGAACAATGCTTGTACACATCAAAGTAGAAAGAGATTAACATTGTCATTGGCAGCAGTTATTGGGCAGTAAAGCCATGTAAATCTTCAGAAGCAGAGGTCATGATAAAGCCAAGTGCATTACTATTCGTATTCCTCAAACCCCAGAGGTCAGTGCACAAGGCAGAGATCCAGGTAATCCAGTTCCAGGCTGGCCTCCAGCAGGTTCCTTCCAGCAGTGGTTTTTCAAAAACTGTGCACTTTGCAGTCAATGGTTTCCCATTTTCCTTCGTAAGGACGGACAAGAAAGCCCATGACCACCCCGTCCTCTGGGACATGCAAAGAGCAGATTGTATTGTCCCAAGGTGCTTATCTTCCTCACACAGCAGGGAAGTGTGAGCTGAACTACAGGAACAAGCACTGGTTTGTTCCACAGGCATGAGCCACCAGCCAAGAGGAGAGGTTTAACATTCACAGGTAGTTTATTCAATTTCAGAAAGAAAGCTCCCCGACACCCCAACCCCTGCACTATTATTTCAGCCAGTAATGCTTTCACCCTTTAAAGTTACTTTGCTCTGGGGCAAGACTGAAGGCACTTGCTTAATAGTGGTTCAAGCTGTCCTTGTTTTCTGCTTAGCAGTTCTGCCCAGATACTTCAGTAATACATCTCTTCTGATAAGCAGAAAATTATTGCATCCCATATTTTGTTTCATTTTACAATACTCTTTCCATCTTCCAAGGAATGAACTCAGACAAATCAATGGAATAAGTGTCCTTTGACTTCACTAGCAGCAATGGGGCAGATGCAGTAAGAAAGCTGGATACAGAGCTCAAAGCCAGAGGAGAGACACATGAAACACAAAGGGTCTATTGAAGGCAAGGTTACAAACAGCATCAGTATTCTGCGTGGAATGGGTACTCCTTGTGTGTTTTGGCCCTGAAAGAAATCAAGAAGAGAAAGTTCTTTTAATGGCTAAATCATGTGTTACATAGAGATGTGTTTGGTGAATGGAGGATCTGCCATGGGACCCTGGGCAACCTGATGTAGTGGTTGGCATTCCAGCCAATGGCAAGGGACTTGGAACGAGGTGATTGCTATGGTCCCTTCCAACCTGAGCTGTTCTATGATTCTATGATTCTGTGATTCTGTGATTTTGTGATTTTATGATTCTGTAACTCCATGATCTGAGCTACATAATTGCCAGAAGAATGTGTGAAGATATGCATCCTAATTTTGTAAGGCACAGAAAGACAAAATGATCTGTGAGAACCCATCCTTTGTAGTTGAGGTTAGAGACTTCCCTGGAAAATGAGTTGAAAATGATTGTGTGGTCAGCTGTGTCTTCCCTTTGATTTCAAAGTGAGCATATTTACCTATCTGGTGCAAAAGTATTTTTCTATTGTTTGGATTACTCACTTATTTCAGTAACTTGAATTTCATGCTGCCTAGTAGCTCTGACAGAAACGATGCTGTAGAGGCAATTCTAAAGGTGAGACTTGAAAGTAAAGAATCAGTGTCACTTACTGGCTTATTAAACCCATCCTCCAGTTCCTGTTAAAGCTGAGAAGAGTTGTCATGTCTTCTTTAGTCAATTCAAAGTCAAAGACCTAAACAAGAGAAAAAGCTGGAAATCACCTCTATGAAAGAAATGGAACAGTGTGAAGAAGATAGACAGGCTGAGAAGGTGGATTCATTGTGGTGGATCTATTTTATGTCATGGACCACTGACTTGAGAGATAGAGGACTGCACTTTTTATGAACACAAGAACTTCTTTATCAGCATTGCTTACTCTATGTCAGGTTTTTCTGCTGTGTTACTGTTCTTGGCCTCCAATAATGCTCAGAATCATCCTTTAGTAGAGGGAAACAGGCAGATAGAAAAAGCCCTGTGGTCCCATATGGGTAGGACTTGGGAAGACTGAGAAAGGCTCCCTGCTTGCTCTGTGGGGAGAAGCGATGCCAGGTTGTTTGTAATTACTAACCTTGAAGTTCTCCACAATGCGCTGTGGTGTGACAGACTTGGGGATCACAATCACATTTCTCTGGATCTGGAAGCGAAGAAGAACCTGCAGGAAGAAACCACCAAATCAGAGAGAAGGCAGGTGGTGTTACCACAGAAACTGAGTGTGATCAACAGTGGTTTGCCATATGTTCAGCCACCTTTATACAGCAGTGTTTCAAGTAATTCCTGTGATATGACCTGGGTAGGGCTCCCTGATGAGCAAAAAGGGGAGTGGTGGGTCTCCACATGGGAGGCCTCCTGTCCAATCCAGTTTTGAGACAGTCGGTTATTTCCTTCTTACCTGGACTTTCAATAATTTCTACAAGGCTATCATTCTATTTAGCTGAACTTGAGAGAGGAGGTGATGCCTGAAGATGCATCAAGAATCTTTTCTTTGTTTATGGCCAAAGAAATAAGAGTTGCATGTATTGTGAGCCATACAAAGAACAATCTGAAACACTAGGGAATAAGCAGAGGAGTGCCACAAGTTGTAGAGAATGGATTTATGTTTTATCACCTCCTCAGGCATGATTATTTTTAATGACAGCGTTACGGGAATCAGTACCCACTATCCAGCACCCACCTACCTGTGCTGCACTTTTGTTGTGCTTGGCTGCAATCTCTTTAATCCTGGGGTCATCCAGAGGTAAAGGATGCTCTAGCTGAGCCCTGTACAAATAAAAGAATGTCAGTGTCAGGAAACCTCCACAGGAACAGCCAGCGTAGAGAACAGATATCTGTGTATCATGAAGAATGATTTAATGGGGTTATAGCAGCAAGTTCATACAGGATTCATGCCAGCTTCTTTGCAAAATTTCAGACAATCTTACCGTGGCCTGTCAGGAGAGCCAAAGGGACTATACGCTGTCACAGCAATCCCTTTGGAATGGCAGTAGTTGATCAGCTTCTCCTGGGTCAGGTATGGATGACATTCAATCTGGAAACACAAGAGTGCAGAGGATGATGGTGGTAGAACATCTGTGATATTGCTGTGTGTCAGTTATTATCACCTAATGCAGCGAGAGGCTGCCTTCTGCATAAATGGATTCATGTCTTGGGTGACAGCATGCATCCTTCATTTGCTCTGAAAAACCTATTATCTTGTAAAGTTTTATCCAGTTTGTCTGCAGGGGTTTCACGAATCTCGGCTGTGTTTTCTTTATCTTTCTAGGAAGAATGTTTCATGAGTAAATACATCTGCCTTTGTATACAGCAGTTCATCAAAGTGAGAGACAAAAGGTATGTCAGTGCTTTTTGTACCCAGAAATACACATGGATCTGGATTAAGGATAAATGCCTTCTTCACATTGTTCTCCTTGTCCAGATCAGCTTACCTGGATGTTTGCAGGCTTGTATTTCAGTCCTGGCTTGTTCAAGATTCTTTCAATCTGCTCGTGGTTGAAATTGGAGATGCCAATGGCTTTTGCCAGGCCAGCATCCACCAGCTCTTCCATGGCCTAGCAGAAAGAGGAGCAAAGTCATCATCTGGTATAGAAGACAGATCTTGAAGATGATCTTTTGTGACACGATTCCCTGTTTCATGAGAAGCACAGAGTAACTATTTAGACCCACAGTGCTCCCTGAGAGAAATGCAGGTGCCATCAACCCCAGGCTCAAGGTCTCAATCCTTGACATAGTGAAAAAATCATACCACATTGAATGCTATACAGACAAGACTGCGTTGTGCCCCAGGCTGTTGGTAAGCTCATAACCTAGAATGTCTTTACTTCTGCAAAATGTGTTTGAGCTGTTTGAGAACTGCTTGAGGACTTGTGGTGAACTGGACAGTTGATACGGTCAAACTGAGAATGTTTTCCATCTTCTATGTGTTCTGCAGCTTCCAGAAAAGAGATTTTGGTTCTCCCCATGTGTTAGACACTGAGAGCACAGCAGTGTGGAAGTAATGACTAAGCACAAAGAAATGTACCTTCTATTATCTTAATTTCCTTCCAAGTAAATGTGTATGCATGAGAGAACAGTTCTGTGATGGCTGACTGCGATGAAAATGTGGAAAGGACTGTCAAAGACAGAGAAAACTGGACTGCTTCTGTGGCTGAACTTACCTCCCATGTTTGTAGGAGGTCAGTGTTGCTGGGTATAATCATGCCTTTTTCATCTGTGGGAAACAGATCCTCTCCAACCTGTGAGCATGTAATAAAGATGTTTGTAGCATTCCCCTCAGGGCAGTTAGCTTTGTAAGGAAATTCAACATGAGTATAGGAGAATTAAGGCTGAAGGAAAGAAAAACAATCACTTTAATTCTCTTTATAAGATAATAAAATCTTGAACCATTTCTTTGTTTTAATTCAGGCAGGATCAGGGCATCCTTGCCATCAATTATATCTTCCTCCCCCATTATCAGGAAGACAGAAGACACTGTGCATGCAGTCTGCATGTGGCTGAAGTAGAAGTGAATGAGCAGCGAGAGTGATGTGATATTTCTAGACAGGAACAGCAGCTGTGATGAAAGCATAGCTGGCAGCTCTGAAGATCCCACCCAACAAAGCAAGCCAAAGCAATTGCCATTACTGTACCTTGAAGCCAGAAGGCCAGTGGATGAGATAAAGATCCAGGTAATCCAGTTTTAGATCAGCAAGAGTTTTCTGGCAGGCTCCCTTCACCAGATGTTTTTCATGAAATGTGGACCATAGCTGGAGATAAAAAGCCAAGCCACAGTGTGATCTCCTGGGTTAAAAGTTTGTGTGCCCTTTCATAGGGAACAGGAATGCTCCATCTTCTTTGGAAGGCCACAGGGAATAAAGACATCTGACTCTGTGGGCAGATACCTGGATGCCCAGGACCTCATGTTTCTCGTGCAGCAGAGAAGTGTGAGCAACACTGCTGGAGCAAGAACTGAGGTGCTCTACAAGCACTACTGCTGCAACACATGCCTTCTCTGCTGTGCTTTGTCATCATGAGGGTGCCAGTAGCATGCTGGTAATGCCTCTGTATCAACTCACTACCATATATGATCTCAGAGCTGTGTCGCTGATTTCTAACTTTCTTGTTGCTACCTGGCCCTCCATCTCTTTTTCTGCTCCCCTTCAAACCAAGGGCGCCCATGCTGTGCAGGTCATCTCTGAGATCCAGGGCCACGTCCTTCCTCATGCCACAGCACTTCTTCCCCTCTGCAAAGTGCCAGGCTGTGATGCTGAAGCACACAGTGCATTGGGTGGAGGAAGAGTGGCTGTTCTTTAGGGATATGGATGGAAGGAGCCATTCACAGGGAGAGAATGAGTTGAAGAAAGGAAGGAAGGAAGGACCTGTGGAGACAGGTCCCTGTGAGCACAGTGCTGTCTTCTCTTGGCGAGTTCAGGCTGAATGGGGATCAGCCTGTCAGTGAACTGGGAAGAAAAGAGGGTTTCTGCCCTCCTTTGCTCACAACTCAGCGAGCTTATTATCCCTGTCCACTGACTACAAGAAAATCACACTCAGTGTGCAGAAAGTCAAGTGTTGTTTCGAGAATCAGTGATTCATATCCTTCCTGAGACTCCAGAGAGGACTCCAGAGATTAAGTGAAGCAGTAAGCTTGAATCAGGAGTGACTCGAAGGATGTTTTCAAAGCCTTCAGCCTAAAGCATAAAGCCTGCCTTTATGCTATCTTCTCTGCAGTTACTATAGGCAAAGCATTTCCCTACCGCTTCTTTGAGATGGAAGGCCATCAGCTGTTTACCTTACTGACAATGAAGAGGTCTTCTCGCTTCACAACGCCTTCCTTGATTTTCTGCTGGATCCCATCCCCAACCTCCTTCTCGTTCTGGTACAAATAGGCACCATCGAAGTGGCGGTATCCAGCATCGATTGCAGCCTTCACTGCAGCTGTCACTTGCCCTGGTGGGGACTGAAAACAACAACAATTTACTTAAGAAGTTCATATCAGTGCAATTTGAATGCCTGTTTCCTAACAAGAGAAGAATGGGAAAACTACCTTACAGAAAGTAACCCTCCCTGCTACTATTTTTGTTGCAGGAGCAGTGCTCTGAAAGTCTGATACTGCTCTGCAGTACGAAAGCTTTTCTCTCCAGCTGTTACCTTCCATGTTCCCAGCCCCAGGATGGGCATCTTGGCTCCGGTGTTCAGCTGCACGTAGGTCGCCATGGCCCCTCTCGCTGCCAGACCAGCTGTGTTGTGGCTGCTTCCTGCCCAGCCTGTTTAATAGTGACGGTGCTGCCCCTGGGCGGGGGGAGGATGGCGGAGCTGCATATGTGTTTGAGTTCTCACGTGTCCAGCAATAAGGCTGAGGATTAATCTCAGTTCACACAAGCTAATGTGTAAGCTGAAATCAAAAGTCACAGGGCATGCCACAGCACAACCCATGGACTTTTCTTTTATCTTGCTCTTTTTCAAAAGGGGGGTTGTGGGTGGCTGTGCCCGGCAGGTCTGTGCTTGTGCAAGCCCTGCCCCTGTGTACAGCTGCTGGCAGGTATCTTGGTGGAGACTGTCAGCACACTCCTGAAGTTTGCCCTGTTGGTTTCCACCTGTTTGAGTTAGTAGCAGTTGACCTGAGGCTGCCCTACCGTGACTCAGCAAACTGGAGTTCCAAGGCATGGCAGGAAACTACTCACAGAGCCATTGCACGCTTCTGCCCTCCTAGCTGGGAGGGTTGGCGGGATGCAGGGCCTACCCAATTCCCTAGAGCCTGCAGCCCCAGTGTTGACCTGAGTTGACCTGGCAGAGCCCAGTATCTGCGTATGGGTGTAGATGGATGGTGAGAGACACAGGGGAAATCTCTACAGATGCAGACATCCCCATGGGCGAGAGGTGGTTTAATGCACAGTTCTGAGTGGGAACTGAGGCACCGATCAACCATGGCTGCTGAAGCTCATGCAGGGCATGCATGGTAAAGCTGAGAAGACAAAGGAGGTCCCCATTTTTATTTTTTCCAGTCTTGAGAGGACCATCATATAAACTGTGTGGAAAACTGCCTGTTCTTTTCACTTGTCATTCTTCCCAGTTTATTGGTACAGGCTACAGGCAAGTGGCCAGTGCATTCTTTGGTGAAAAAAGGTGACCAGTAGCAACATGATGCAGATGTCATTTAATTGGTATCACGGAGTAATGCATCCTTTTTGCTCAAAAGTTGCTCAGAACCCAGACGATGGACCAGGTGGTGTATTTTAATGTTTGTACACACGGGGGCAGAATTAAACCTGTGTGTGACAGCATCACTGCTATGGAATTTCCTCACCGATCTCTTAGCAGATTGAATTGTATTCTGAAGAGCTTATGGTGTGGCGAAGCTGAAAATCTTTCTTCCTACTGCCTTTTGCTAAAAAGAAAATAAACAGAAGATGGCTTCTGACTGTAATGAAGGTAAGGGATCAAAATTTTCTGTTACAGTATCAAGAGATATGGTGTGAATTTTGAAGAGGAAACTAGCAAAAAATTGCTAATTAACAGTTAACAAACTGATTTTCTGAAATGCCTGATTCCTTAATTGAGGGCACTAAAAACCTGTCATTTTTCCCTTTTGCCATTGGCACTGAGAATTAAGACATGTTTTCCTGATTGATCTCACTGGAATATCTGAAGGATGTTCTCAAACCAGACATTCTAAGAATTGTTACGTTTGAGACAGAAATCAGCTCTGTTTTCCACCTCCTGGTAGCCTGGCACTTAAACTATAACATCCCAGGGGAATGTTGTGTATCCCAGAGAAACACAGAGCCTGTTCAAAATGTGGAAGGGATGGATTTATCATAATTGATAGCACAGGAATGTGGTCAGGACCTCCTGCTTGTTTTGACAGTACCAATCAGTGGGCACTGTGGGCTGCCTGTGTATGGTGGAAAGCAGTGTGAGCAGTATGGAGTTGGGGTGTCAAGTACACGTTAGCAGCCAGAATCTACTTGCATTGGGATGTTTGCTATTGGTTCAGTGGGATTGGAGGAAGGTTTTCATTAAAAATTCCACCAACAGTGTCATTTATCTCTTTCTCCAGCCAGTGTAATGCCAGACTCTGTATTATTTTGCATATTATCCGTGGAGTCCTCAGAGTAGCTGGATGTCAGGATTTCTGCTGTGTGTTTATTTTCCATTGCTTTGTCCCCATACATACCCTTAGCACTTGAAGTACATGCATATTGCTTTAACTTAAATGCATTCCTACCTACTTCATTTGTAAATACAGAAGGCAGTCTCAAGTAAAATGATATCTTTCCTCCCACAGTGTTAGCATTAATTTTATAGCATCAGTTTTTGAAAAATTTTAATTAAACTGCAATTTCCTTGTGCAGGTTAGGACTGGTTTCTGTGGAAGCCAAGCATATCAACATCTTGCATGTCTTCTCTGAAGCTCCTAAGAAAAAACCTCCTGAGAATAGATTGGAGAGGTGGATTAATGCAAGACTGGCAGATTCATTGCTGGATTTTCTCTAGGTCAAGGCCTGTGAAAAGAGCAGGTGCTGAAGCAGCAGCAGAGCCGTGTATTCTCAGTTATTTTTGTGGAAGAGTGGGCTTTGTAGCGGAGGAAGTAAGCAACTGAAATCAAAGAAGGACACCATAGCCAGCCTCCAACCCAGCTCACGTGCATACTGAAAATTTGATCATTCCAGATGTATGTAACTGTCCACTAAGTGTCTGTGAGTATGCATAGTTATCAAAGGAAAAAGGTTTTCCTCTCTCATGTACACAGACAGGTTTTCCAAAGCTCATCACTACTAAGAACAGTGTTCTATTTTCTTTGCCAAGTGGAGGGTATTGTTCTCACGGAAAGATATTTTTGTGCTCTTTTTCAAGTTTTAGCAATTGGCTGTGTCTAGTTTTGACAAGAAAAGGAATGCTTAGAATGCCTTAAGAGTGTGGGAAGTTATGTTTTCCATTTGTGAAACGTGAAAGCGTTGACAGTATTTTCCTCATGTCTGATAAACAAAATAAAATGAAGCACTCAGTAAAAACAAGTTTATCTTGATTAGGGACAATATGAAAGATATCACTGTGTACTCCGTGCAGAGAGAGCTGAAAGGAAATTGCTATATAAGCCAAACTCACTGATAACGGGGGAGCCCAACTGTTTTAACTAAATTATACAGGCTTTGTGAATGCAAGGGCAGAGCCTCATGTGGTCTTTCTGCTGCCACACAGCAGGATCCATGAATGCTATGAACCTTTAGTGGAGGCTTGTGAGGTCGTCATGTCCCAGACCAGAACATATCTGTAACTTGAAGGGCTGAGTAGAGGTGGTGGCCACAGGTGGGTTGATGCAGAAGCCAGATATATTAATTTGGGCTGCATGTACTTCCAGCTGCCCTGATAATCTAGATGTAACCCAGCTGCCATAGGAACTGACTTCTCTGTGTCTAAAGTTTATGAAAACATGTATGTTTAAAAGTAGAGGAGGTGTTGGTCTGAGAGCACAGACCTCATTTTGCAGTATTCTTCTGGAGGTACTACAACAATGACAACAACAAACAGAGATAACAGCGCCTTATCAGATACATGTTACTTTTGCAAATGCCACTTTAGAAAGGGCAGCACCGTATTGCCTATGCGATATTCTCACAGATCCACTGAGCTGAGCTGAGCTGAGTAATTTATTTGGTACACTGTAGATGTGCTCCTGCACAGAAAAGGTAGAGGTGGCAGTACTTAATATTTAAAGAAGAAATTGACCTATTCAAAGTGTCAAATGCTAGCTAGTACCTAGTGTCTTTGGGAAGCAGAAAAGTTTGTCCTTTTGTTCTAATACAAAAGGGAGATGCTGAAATACAGGAAAAATGCTGAAATACGAGAAAAATATTTTTTCATCTGTGGGCAGCTAGAGCTGATGTAAATAGAGTAATTCCAAAGCAAAAAAGAATAAAAATCAGACACTGAGTGATTTAACTGAGTAGATTTCCATGTGAATAAAACAGGTATCACAGAATCACAGAATTGTAGGGGTTGGAAGGTACCTCTAGAGATCATCGAGTCCAACCCCCCTGCCAAAGCAGGCTCCCTACACCACGTCACACAGGTAGGCGTCCAGTCGGGTCTTGAATATCTCCAGAGGAGACTCCACCACCCCCCTGGGCAGCCTGTTCCAGTGCTCCGTCACCCTCACTGTAAAGAAGTTCTTGCACACATTCATGCGGAACTTCCTATGCTGAAGTTTCATCCCATTACACCTAGTCCTATCCCCACGCACTACTGAAGAGACCAGCCTCACCACTATGGCCCCCACACCTCAAGTATTTATAAATCTAGATCAAATCCCCTCTCAGCCTTCTTTTCTCAAGGCTAAAGATGAGATGAAAATTGGACTTAAAAATTCTATGAAGTTGGTTATCCTGCCTCCCCATCCAAGCATGATTTGTTTGCATGAAAGGCAAGTCTTGGCTGCCTTTCCACTCATGCAGCTTTTTCATAATAGAAATGGAGTGGGGGGGGGTTGGTAAAGACTTAATGAACTTGTGATGTACAGCTGTTGATTTAGGGACTTAACTCCCGAGGTTGCCTGGGAAACAGTCCTGTAGAAGAAAAGCATGATTTTTTTTGGCTTTTGTAAGTCAGGGGCAACACCACTGCATTCCTACAAGTTGCAGTAAGGTAGAACACTGTGACTCCGTTCTGTTCTTTATCCAACCATGGTCTCTGCAAGAGAGCCTCATACCATGGAAATTAAAGCAGCACTGAACAAATCTTTGATTTTTAGAGCAATTGTGAGAAAACAGACATACTAAACGTAGATGGAGGTAGCTCTCCATGAACACATCAGCAAGTTTCTGGTTAACCTACACTGTAACAAGGAAGGAAAATGTCTTAAGCAGCTCTTTAGAGATGAACCATTCAGTTTAATTGAAGGACATTAGCACAAGCAAACTTGAACATGTCTGTTGTGTGCTTGTTGTTCTTGCCATTCTCTAAAATACTGGACTTCCCTTTATTATTATTGCTGTTGGTTGTATTTGCTCAGATTCGCACGTACCATAGCCATGCTGTAGTATCAGCTCTGTGCAGTCTGTTTTTTACCTAACTTATCGTGCCCTGACTAGACACCACCCGGCTGCTTGCTTTTTTTAGAGGAGTCACTTTTGAATTATCTCTTCCTAGACAGTTTCTTACTGACGTCTGATGTCTGTGACACTTTGTTTATCATGGGGGGAGAAAAAAAGGGAGATTCATCATGAGATTTCCCTACTTTTGATATTGTTACAATAAATTAATCTGTACTTAAGTGAGCTTCCTCAATCTTCGGAATGTGTTTCTTGGTTTAAAAAGTGAGAACTGGTTGTGAGAAATTGTATTTTCTCAGCTGTTGGAATCTTGTAGAACTTATTTTAGAGTTCTTTTGGGATTAGGACTGTAAGGTGGGCTAGGAAAGTTGCAGGAATGTCCTCAGCCTTGGACTCCATGCACCTTCCTGTAGTGTCTAGGCACCTGTTGTGGTGCAGTGTTTAGCTAAAGGTGGCTCAGAGCTGTTTCCATATACTACTGTAATGGTTTTGAGGGCATGGAGAATGAAAGGTTTTCCTTGTGTATGTTTTTCCATATGTATGTTTTCAGCTTAAGATATGCAGAAATTTTTTTTAAGTTAACATTTCAGAAAAACAGATTATTATTATTATTTTCCAGAAAGTGTTCCAGGTCATATCCAGAAACTTCTTTCTTTCCTCAAAGCAAAACCAATTACTACTTCAGAATAAAATTACCAGGATCTAGTAATAGGGACTATATAAATTGGTTTCCTGGCTTGTCTTTGGAGTGCGATGCCCCCCATAGTGGCTTCCCTCTATCTGCTTTGCATACAATGAAATGACAGCTGTGTTGTGTTTTTCCTCTTTTCAGTCTTATTTAGAACTAATGATAAAGAACATTTACTTAACTGAAGCTATATTACTGGTGACCAACTCAAGCTTAGTTTAAGTGCTTAAACACTCCCCTTTTATTTGAATAGATTTTCCTCCTAAGCAATGGAGTTAAAGTGAAGCAAAGCAAAACAAAACAAATAGAATACTTTGCCTTCCACATGGCTTTATGCTTTTGGTTTTGACTAAATGAGAAAGAACTCAGTGGGGTGAAGCTATTTGTTTCCTCCATACCCAAACAGGATGAAAGCTTCACTGTATTTACAAAAGAAAGCATGATTGCATAGGGGACTCATTAAACAAAAGGTGAAAGAGGCCCTATGCAGAGAAGCTTAAAGACTAATTGGTGCATGAAGGAAGACTCACTACTCTGTAAGGTTTACCCCCAAGTTTTAGTTAATAACAGGCTTGGTTCAAGATGTGGTTGTGTGATATACTGGCAAATGGGTAGGTGTGTGATGAAAAATTACTGACGCATAGGTATGTTTGAGCCAAGAAAATGTTGAGAACCACTTGTCTGATGAATGCAAGATGCAGTGAGTGGCTGTAACAAAAAGACAGGTGTAAGACTGGTATGTCCTTACCCAATAAGCGCTCTCTGAGCTCTGGTGGAGCCTTATAGTGCTTGTGTTACAGACCAAAGCTCCTTGTGTGGGAGATGCATGAAGGAGTTCAGGCAAACAGGACTGTGCCGTTGTTTCAGGGACAAGGCAAACAGCTTCCAGTGTGTTAATGCATGTACATTTGCATGGGACTCAGCTAAACAAGTGGGTTTAGAGATCAGGCTTGGATGAAAATGTATTGATATCTTGTGGACTTGCAGCCTTTCTAGGATGGAAAAAAAAATGAGGGTGATTGAGATGGCAGCGACTAAAGTGGTCATTTAAACCAGATTAACTGAGTAAACTGAGGCATGAAGGCAAGGAGACTGAAGGCGTGGATGAATTCGATGGCTGTGGTATTTCAAGAGAGATATCCCTCTTGGACAGCACTGTCCTGACAATAGGGAAGTCAACACATGGTGTCTATCTGTCCTCCCTACAGCTGATTTCATCATGAAATGATGCTTGTGTTTCATTTGCACTGGGGGTGGTGGGCAGGGAAGTCGATGTAGCCAAAGTGACTTTAGGAGGCAATAGTTTGGAGTCCTCCAGGGGAAATAAGGGTGTATTTATCTCTTTGTATGGAGTACGTTGTACTCCCATACCTCTCTCAGTACAAATCTGGCCTTGAATGGAAGATAACCATCAGATAAGCAGCACAGAAGTGATTCAGCCCTAGAAATGTGGGAGAACAATAGTGTGGATAAATGCCTCAGAGAAGAGAGCATCTAGAACTTTTGTAGAGGAAAAACAGTCAGAGTGTTGAAAACAGCCTGAGTGTACATGCATCCAAAAACAAGGGAGGGGTTTCCTTGGCCACACATTAGTGGGGCAGAAGGAGTGGGCATGTTCCTGGCAGAAAACAAGGGTGGTAGGGAGGGGCACAGCTAAGGAGGGAATACACAAATTCATGCGGTATAGGAAAACACCTAAGAGGAAGTTTCGGAGAGGTTTCAGTGTTATTAAAAAGTATGAGGATTTTGATTACAGGAGCTTCTTTTGAAGGTGGAATTACTAAGGAAGACAGCTCGTATATCAAGTAGTGCTAAGCAATGAGCTCAGGACGTTCTGGAAATTACTAGGGTTTTGTGGCAAATACTGGATCTAGCTTTGAACAAAGGAACTATTGTAAGAAAATGTACCAAGGGCATAGAGCATCATCAGCAGAGAATGCTCCCGTTGGCCACAGTTCTCATCAGTCATTAATTTGCCTTTCCTCCCTCCATTCTGTTTTCTTTCGTGCTGCCTTGCTCAGCTTCTGGTCGTCCTTTGGAGTGATGCAGTTGCTTTGCTGCCCAAGCAGAAGCTGAGGTGCTGAGGGAGTTTCCTAGACCGCTTCAACTATAAACATTCCAGCTTAAAAGCATCTGCTACAGCCTGGAAGGGTTCCAGAGCAGAGACCCTGACAAACACTGCCAGCTGGCCTGCTAGATAATAGCTGCCAGAGGAGTGGAGCTGTCTGCAAGAGCCCTGAACAGGATGCAGCTTGGACTTGGAGCTTGAAATCATGTTGTTTGGCTGCTTTTGCCACGCTAATGAAATGAGCTTCGTTGAGGACTATTGGAGATAATTCTATCGACTGGCTGAGGCTCAGGTTGCAGCCTGGTGACCCGTGCTTGTGACTGCATCTGAGCACGTAAGAGGTGCTGGTAGTGCTGACTTTGGAGCTGCCGTTTGTGGTGGCTCTGGTTCTCCCACCATACGGACGAGCCCCACGCTCATCACCACCACACATCCCTGAAGCACGAAGCAAAAGAACCCCCCCGCCCTCCGACCTGCCCCTGCTTCCGGCCGACGCCAAGCTGCTGTGCCCGCCCACTCTCCCGCAACCGCAATTCCACTGGCTCCCGGCGGTGCCCATCCTCCGTGCCGGCCAGTCACATCCTCAGCTTCGGCCCAGGCGTCACGGGCGCGCGGACGCCGGGGGTTTATTAGGCGGCTCGGGGGACACTGGCTTTCCGGCGGCGGGGTGGGGTGACGGGTCGTGTTCGGAGCGCGGTTGTGGCGTTGCGGACTGGCCGCAGCCCGTTGCTGCTATCCGGGTGAGGCTGCTGGGACTGCGGCCGCCGATGTGATGGAGCCGCAGGGAGAGGGCGGGTAACGGTTGTGCGGTGGGGGCAGCTCGGGGAGTTCAACCAGCGGGAGGGGTTTAGGGCCCGGCCACCCCAAGGCGGGGTGAGGGGTGCGGAGATGGCCGGCTTGGCTGTGATGGGGAGCGGGGTCTGTGAGGGACGGTGGGGGCTGCGAGAGGGAGGCGGTGAGGCACGGTGTGCGCGGGGAGCGACGCTCTGGTGACCCTGTCTTTCCTTAGGGGAGGCCCGGAGGCAGCTGCATCACAACGGGGTGGCTTTGGTGGAGCATCGAGCCAGGTGAGCTTGTCGTGGAAGCTAAACCTTAAAGCCTTGCTGGGCTGATCGCTCTGCCGAGATAAGAGGTCATCCTGAGCAGCTATCTCTGATGTGCAGAGCTAGGTCTCCATAATGCCTCTGTGTTATGTTTGGCCCCGTTCTGCTGTCTGCATCCTTCAGCAAGTCCTGGAGTTTCTAGTAGTTTTCAGCACGGCAGAGCTGCAGTAATTGCAGTCTAAACGAATCTTGGGGAGCAAATGATGTCCTGCGGCATTAGGAGACAAATAACTTTCCTTTGTTGGAATAGCAGGAGTTGTTCATTTGCATCTTTTTGGGAGAGGGAAATGGGTAGCTTTCCCAGCCCATACAAGGGGTTTGTGCTCTGCTTTCTTCTAGCTCTGGAAGCAAATTGTGATTAGCGTAACATTTGCACTTGTGTTGTTTCTATGTGAGCATTGGCTGTTTGTTCCCTTTCTGCAGGTAGCTAACAGAGCTCCTGGTGCTCTGTGTGGAAAGAGTAGCTTGCAAGTCTCTGCTGGGATTTGTGCAGGTTATTCCTTTGCTATAGGAAAGGTGAGTAGGATTATTTCCATGTGTTGTTGCTCTGAGGCTTTTCATTTAAATGCTTCCATAAGTAGCCTGATATTTAAACAACCTGGTGTCTGCCAGTTCTCTCTAAACTTGTTTCAGAGTGGTGGTTTTGCTTAATTTTTTTTGTACAGCTGAACTGGAGTTTATTGTCCCCAGATGATCTTAAGCTTTAGGCTGAAGTACCCAAATAGGAGCATATGTGAACAGGTGCACCTCTATTGTTGGATCTTGTTTTTTTGCCTTGGGTCTGAAGGTGGCCTTGTGAAATGTACAAAGGATTTCATCTGAGATGCTGCTGCTTGTGTGAGATCACAGAAGATTGTCTGTAGTATTTACTAGTTGTTTGCATGCAGGTGAAACTGTGGCAGTCCTCAGAGGTTTTGTAAAGCTAAGCTGTAGTGGTGGTCAGAAGTTAGAGCTGTGGGAGCTGTTGCATTGTGTCATTGTGAGAATCTTCTTTCACATGGCAAGGCATCCTGTTCTGGAGCTGGTCAGTTTGCTAAGCAATGGACTGTGGTGTGTAGAGTGGTTTCCTGAGCTGTGTGAGCCCCAGGATAGCAGTGAGGACTGCCAGAAGCTGCCAGCTCTTGCAAGAAACTGATGAGGCTTGGGTAGCCAACACCAACCCTAGAAAAGGCAGCTCTGGGAAGTGCTTGTGATGGCAAACAGGGACAAGAAGGGTGTGAAGGTTTGTGTATCCTGTTTGTTTGCTGCAGTTTGTGTGGTTGTCATTGCCTAGATGGGATATTGGACTTAAAGGCTACAGCTCCAACTGGGTTGTTTCTTCCACCTACCAAACATGCCTGCAAAAGGTGTGCCCTGGTGGAGGACTGGCTGCAGGAAGTGGTAATAGGTCTGTTGCTGTCAGGAAAGATGAGGAGAGAGGCAGGTGGTTCCATATGTGTTCTGCCATGAACTCACAGCCAGAAACTTCCCCTCAAGATCTTACAGAAGAGAGTAAAGCTGAAAACACAAATTACAGTAAGGATCAACAGGAGCAAGAGGCTTTCTGCAATGTATGAGGTGCCCCTTAACTGCTGGACTCTAGGAGAAGGACCTGTTGTGTTGGGGAGAAGTAGGTGTTGACTAAGTCAGCTTGATCTGTTCCCCATATAATGACCTGTCCAAACAAGAAACAGCAATGGGTGGTAACAGTAGGGGACTTTATCCTGTGGAGATAAGAGGTGCCCTTTTGCTAACCTAGCCTGTTAGATTTTTATTTTATACTTTAGGGCTCTGATAAACCTGCTGGAATTGATGGGGTCTGTCCCTCAGAGGAGAGGAAGAGCATCTCTGCTTACAGGCTTGTCAAACTGATGAAGAGGACTTTAAACTAAAGCTGCTAAGGTGGGGGAACTTCAGTCCACTGGGCTGATTGGTTTGATGCCAGTGCCAGCAGCAGGTGCCCAGGGCTGGGAGGGTGGTCAGTGTCTTCAGGGAAACACCTGCAACACAAAGTAATTCCAGCTACTTCATCCAACAAAATATTTTCATTGGGAACCCAGCTTATGTGCCTCTACACAAATCATATGACTTGGGGGGGAAAAAAAGACTGGATATCATAGTTAAATCTCAGGGCTATGATATAATTGGCCTCATTGAGACATGGTGGAATGACTCGTATGCCTGTAGTGCTGGGATAGCACTCTTGAAGAGATTTAGGGAAGGAGATGAGGTGGGGTAGCCCTATGTGTTAGGGATTACTTCCACTGTATGAAGTGAGTGATGCTGATGTAAGGCTGATATTATGGTGAGGGTCTATCATAGACCATCTAGGTAAGATGGAGAGGTAGGTGTGATGTTATGTAAGCAAGTAAAAGTCTTACGATTGCTAGCCCTTGTTGTCGTGACTGCTGGAAGTGAAATACAAGGGAGAAGATCTCAGGGATTCTTGGTATGTGTGGATGATGCAGGTGATGAGTGAGCTCACTAGGGAAGTCACCTGCTGTTTGGGAGCAAGGAAGGACTGATGTGATGGTTGGAGGCTGCCTCAGGTGCAGCAATCATGAAATGATCCTTGGTGAAGAAAGATGGTTAGCAGAACTCTCACACTGAATTTCTACAGGGTACTTTTCAGCCTGTTTGGAGACCTGGCTGACAGAAGTCCTTTGAAAGTGGTTTTGAAAGGTAAAGTGCAGAAGCAGGCGATCTCAGGTGCTCTGAAAGTCAAGCTGGTGGGAGGGAAGTCTGGCCTAGCTGAGTAGGACTTATTTGGGAATTCAGGGTGGAAAATTCTATGAACTGTGGAAGAAGGAGCAGGAAACATAGGATGATACAGCTGTTGTCAAGCTGTGCAGAGATGAAATTGTAAGGGCCAAAGCCCAGCTAGAATTCAATTTGACTAGTGCAGTTAAAGAAGATTAAGTGATTCTGTAAATATATCATCAGCAAAAGGAAGATTAAAGAGAATCTTGACTACTTATTGGATGTGAGAGGCAATGCAGTGATGAAATATAAGGTTGGGATACTTAACGCGTTTGTTGCCTCAGTATTTTTAAGATCAGTTGTTTGCAGGGTACCCAGCCCCCTGAGTTGAAAAACTGACAGGGAATGAAATGAAGTCCCTGTTATACAAAGGGGTGACCTACTGTATCTTTTGTATGTTCTTAAGTCTCCAGGTCTGGATGGCATTCCAACTGAAGGGGCTGGTAGAGGTGCTCCACAAAGTATGCGCAGTAATTTACCTTTGGTCCTGGGTAGCTGGGGAGGTCCCAGCTGACTGGATGTTGGTTAATGTAACTGATCTGCAAGAAGTGTGGGAAGAAGGATCCAGGCAATTGCAGACCTGTCAGTCTGGCCTCAGTACCAGGGGAGATTATGGAACAGATCATTTTGAATGCCATCACATGGCATGTGTGGGACAACTTAGTGATCAGAAGCAGTCAGTGTAGATTTAGGAAGAGCAGGTCCTGCCTGACTAACCTGATCTCCTTCCATGACAAGGTGACCTGCTTAGTAGATGAGGTAAAGGCTGCTGATGTTTACCTGGATTGTAGTATAGTGTTGGACACCATTTGCCTCAGTATTTTCCTGGAGAAACTGTCTGCTCATGGCAGGTGAACAGGCTGCTGGGTGAAGAACTGACTGAATGGCTAGGCCCAAAGGGTAAGTGGAGTTAAAATCCAATTAGTGGCTGATCATCAGTGGTGTTCACTAGAGATCAGTCTTGGGGCTGATTTTGTTTAACACTCTTATCACTGATCTGAATGGAGGGTATTGAGTGCATGTCTGCTAAGCTTGTGGTCAATACTAAGGCAGGACTGTTGATCTGACTTGTGGAGGGGTTCTGTGTAGGCTGGATAAAAGGACTGCAAGTAGGCATGTGAAATTGAGCAAGCGTAAGCGGTGGATCCTGCATGGGTCATAACTTCGTGCTGTGGTATAGACTAGGGGAAGGTAGATGGAATATTGCCCCTAGCAGATGACCTGGGAATGCTGATTGACAGCCAATGGAACATGAGCCTGTGGTGTGTTTGACTGAGAAGGCTGATTATATCCTGGCCTGCATCAAAAATAGTGTGGCCAGCAAGACAGGGCCAGTAACTTTTTCACTTCTGTACTTGAGAGACCACACCTTGAAGTGTTCAGTTCTGTGCTTCTCACCACAAAGGAGCGTAGTAGTGAGTTTGGATGTATGCAGAGAAGACCAGTGAAGCTGGTGAGAGGATCAGGAAATGAGATTTAATAAGGGCTGGTGAAGGAATCTAGGGGTTAGTTATTTTGGAGAAGATGAAGTTGAGACCTCATTCCTGGGAGAGAGAATGGGGGTGGCAGATTTGAGAAGGTGAGGTGGCTGACTCTCAATGAGTTCTTTTCCCAGGCTATAGACACATCTGGGATTGCTCTGATCCAAGTGTGGTGCTTTGTGCTTGATCTCAAGCCCCATCAGGTTTACATAAATCCACTTCTCAAGCTTGTTCAGGTCCCTTTGGATGGCATCCCTTCCTTCTGTTGCATCAGCTGCAGCACTCAGCTTAATGTCATCTGCAAACTTGCTGAGGGTACACTCGATCTCACTGTCTAGGTCTTTGATAAAGATGGTAAAAGCACCGGTCCCATGGCTGTTCCCTGGGGGACACCACTCATCACCGGCCTCCACCTGGATGTAGAGATGCTGACCACAATCTCCTGGCTGTAACCATCTGACCAATTCCTTACCCACTGAGTAGTCCAAACTTCTCTCTCCAGTTTAGAGACAAGGATGTGGTGTGGGACCATATCAAAGGCTTTGCAGAAATCCAGGTAGATAACATCAGTTGCTCTACCTTTGTCTACATCTCTCCACTGTAGGCTACCAGCATGGTGAGGCATGGCCAGCCCTTAGTGAAGCTGTGCTTGCTATCTCAGATCCCCTCATCTTGCATGTGCTTTAACATAGCTTCCAGGAGGATCTGTTCCATGATCTTCCTAGACACAGAGGTGGAATATATACTCCTGAAAAGTCCATGCTTTTAAATAAATGTCCATGTTGTAAGGATGAGTGCTGATGTTGTGGTGGATGCTTCCCAAAACCTGTGTTGTGTAACCTGTACTACAGATCTCATATTTAGGGGGACCAAATTTGAGACACTTGGAGTGGGATTGAAGCATCTCCAACTGATTTCAGATAATGGAAGTTCCAATAGACATTTAATTTCTGGAAATACTAAGTTCTATATACAGAAATTAGTCCTTAGACTGGTTTTGAGACTAGACTCTTAAAGGTTGGAAAAGACCACTAGGATCATCTTGTCCAACTGTCTAATCTAGTACCCAGTGATAATACTACAGTCTTCTGGTGAGAGCAGTGTTGAGTTTTTCCTCTCTCTTTCTGTCCTTTCCTTTATATTCTGTGATATCCTGGGTCAGGGTGAACACATGGGGCTTCCAGGACTGTAGTGCTCTTAGATTTCTCAGATGTAACACAGTTGACTAGAATATGTTTGGCTACACTGGAAGAGTTTGAGTGTTTAGTCCAGTGCACACTGAGGACAACCCAGAGCTCATTTTTCCATCTTCCACTGGTGTAGATGCTGCCTAACCTTAAAAATGCATAGCTGTATTTAATGAGTTCAGAAAGTATGCCATGTGCAGCTGCAGCAAATGTAATAACATTAATCCTAGTTTATAAGGAGGGGAAAAAAAGGGAAAATGGCTTTAAAGTCTACTTGGTTACTGGCTTGTGCCTGCATTCCATCAGAGGTGGTGTGGGGCTGGGCATCTGTTACAAGCTTGGCAGCTCTGTATCTTTACCTCTAATGCCGTAATGAGTTACCACTACAAGTGAGGTTTGCTTTGTTGGTTGGGAACCACTGATTTGAGTGAGGTTCTCCTTAAGTGCTCAAAGGAAATCTGTAGGCAGGAATAGCTTGTGTGGATTAAGGTTGGGCTGGATGATCTCCAGAGGTCCCTTCCAGCCACTGGGATTCTGCAGTTTTGTGCTGTTTACCACTAATTAATTGGTTAGGTGGGCATGTCCCAACCAGCTAGGTGGAGAATGGTGTTTTCTGTATGTTTGAGGATGGAGAGAAATTCAAATCCAGGAGACCTCTCAGGTGAAAACATTTAGCAGAATCAGGCTGCTTTGGTTGTTTTGATCCTGATAGCAGTCTGCTTTTTGCTGTCATAATGCATTACAAGCAGTAATATATGTGGGTTGTGTTTGTATGTCTCCTTTATCCCAGATGCCTCATTGTTAGATGCCAGACCAGTCACCTGTGCCAAGCTGCAACCAAAATGACTAAGTACAAGCTTGTTCTCCTGAGGCATGGGGAAGGAGCCTGGAACAAGGAGAATCGCTTCTGCAGTTGGGTGGACCAGAAGCTGAGCAGTGATGGAATAAAGGAAGCTCGAAACTGTGGCAGACAGCTTAAAGCTCTGGGCTTTGAGTTTGACCTTGTCTTCACCTCTGTACTCAGCCGCTCCATCCACACTGCATGGCTGATCCTGGAAGAGATGGGCCAGGAGTGGGTCCCCATCCAGAGTTCTTGGAGACTGAATGAACGCCACTATGGTGCGTTGATTGGTCTCAACAGAGCAGAAATGGCTCTGAATCATGGAGAAGAGCAAGTGAAAATATGGAGGAGAAGCTATGATGTTACTCCACCTCCCATAACTGAGTCGCATCCCTACTATGAAGAGATATACAATGACCGTCGATACAAATGCAGTGATGTGTCTCAGGATAACCTTCCGAAGGCTGAAAGTCTAAAAGATGTGCTTGATAGACTCCTTCCCTATTGGAATGAAAAGATAGTGCCAGAACTCAAAAGTGGTAAAATGATCCTTATATCTGCTCATGGCAACAGCAGCAGGGCGCTGCTCAAGCATTTGGAAGGTAAGGCTCTTCCTCATCTTCTTACTCACCTGTGTGTAGTTTTGCATCTTGCTCTATGGCATGTGTTGCTCATCTGGACAGTGTAATGTTAAATGTCTGTGGCCTACAAAGAAGTGTTGGGCTGTTGGAGCAGAAATCAAACTGGGGTGAAGGGGATGAGGAACAATCAGTTGGTTTATTGTAGCTGAGGAACACTGCATTTGGTCCCTTAGCTTTCCAGTGTTCATTTTAAACAAGTGTATTCAAGCTAAATTTTCTAGTTAGTCTAGGTACAGCCTCTTTCATTGTGTAGGTTGTTTTTGCTTTTACTCAGCTGTTTTGTCAGAAGGGTTGAAGTCGCAGTCTGTTTATTAAACAAGCAGTGCTGTAATGCTGTAGAAGAATAAACTGTCATGGGTTGTGGGAGACATTTGTGACTACATTTGAGGCTTCATTGCTGATTCTTTACTTAAAAAAGCTGCTGTGACATAAAGTTCTGTAGAGGGTAGGTACTTACTAAAGCTTATGTTATTTCTGAATATAGAAGATGCCTACCAGTAACAGCTGAGCTAGTTGGTTGATTATCTGGGACCTGGAAAAGATGCAGCTTGCTGTTAAGTCATTATGAGTCTTCCTTCCCTCCCACCTCTTTATAATCATAGAATCATAGAATTAACCAGGTTAAAAAAGACCTGGAAGATAATAAAGTCCAACCACAGCCAAACCATAGTACCCTAATGAAATGACATCTAAAATAAGCAATTCTGAACTAGGAGACAGGCTACAGTAACTTCTTCATTGGTAGAACAGAGTTTAGTGACTGCACATGTACAAGAACAGCCTGTTAAAAATACAGTTGCAAGACTGGATTGTGCCCATTCAGTTTTTCCTAATCCTTTGTGTACCTCTATAGCTGTGACTGCCATGCACTTTTTGCGTTCAGGCATTGCTAGAACAGTCAGTGCTGCTGATGCTCTAGTAGGATTCAGAAGCCCAGAGAATGAGAAACCTAGCTGGTTTCTGGAACCCCAGAGGCAATGACATTAGGATGCAGATGACTTGGATGCTGGAGGAAGGCTGTTTCAGCCAGTTTTGATTGCAGTCAGCTACTCTGGAGCTGGTCCTGATGTAAGAGTGCTCAAAGCTTGTTAGCTTGTTGTTATTGTAACACCCACTGTGAACTGGGCTTTACTTTGCATGAACTTTCCATGATACACTTAATATGTGCTATCCTTAAGGGTAGCATCTCAGTTCCTGTGTCTCAGCTGGAGCTGTGGTATTTCTGTGAGAGATTTCAGTGAGAAAACAGGCTTCAGATGCCTTGAACATCATTCCTAAATGAGTGATTGGGTTGCCTTACTACTAAGTTAATAATTGAAACTGTAGCTCAAATTTTAATGTTTTCTTTCTACTTGACTTGATGAAATAACTGCAGTGTTTATGGAATGAAACTTCTCTCAGATTTCTCAGGTTATCCTTGAAGTTCCTGTTTCGGGGACTTTTCTTTTGAAACAGGCCTGCGGTTCTCTGAATCTGAATGTTCTCCTTGTTAATTGGTAAAAAGAGCTTGAATTATGGTGGTTTTCCACTTGCACACACACAAAAAAACCAGAGCGGCAGAATGTCAGGCTAACAAGGGTTTGATTGTAGGTTTGGATTTTGTTTTTCTCAGTGCTCAGAGTAGAACTCAACAGGATAAATGTAGGATCTGTCTGTAGGATGTCACAGTTTGTCTGTGAGATGATTTAGAAGGGAAACTGCAATGGTTTTGCTGTAAACAGTATTTAACCCAAACTGCATGGTACTGTTGTGTGCTCAGATGAGAAACAGCAGCTGCTGAGAGCTTGCTCTTTGGTTCCTTTGCTGAGTGGAGCTTTCAGAGCACTTTGCTTTATCTCCAGGTGATCTATGCAATGTTAGAGCTCACTGGCACAATTAAAAGCTGGTAAAGCCAAGAAATGGCTTTCACTTCATGCTGTCAGGGATGGAAAAGTTCTTTACAACATGTTCTTCCTCTGAGAGTTGTCTGTTTGCCAGTGCAAGTGTCAGGTCTCAGTAACTTTTTGTTCTGTGACACTGCGAGCACTGACTGACCTGTAACTTGCTTCTTACACAGTGCATTTTTCTTTCATGACATACCATGTATTTGCACTGAAAGAGCACTGGCAACAAGAAGTCAGTGAGGACGTGTAAAATAACAGCGTCAGACTCATTTGGTTAACATCATTTCTGAGTGCTAGACTTCCTACTGATTGTGAAAATACCAGTTGCTAGAATCTACTAAATAAGCTTCTTGGATGCGTGGTCTGTGTACAGGTGATTCTTATATGTTATTTGATACCTTCCGAGACCCTCGTAGCTGGCTCTCCTTGTGCAGACAGCATTAGTGTAAACGCTGTGCCCAGCTTGCCTTGTAAGACAGCAGTATAATGGGTGCTTGGCAAAATGCTGTGCTGTCCTTTGGTTTAGTTTTTCTTCCATTCTGACTATTTATCTCTGGGGTTGGTATTGAGTACCTCCAGATGGGGTCTTGTAGAAGACCCAATTGTTGCATTCCCTTCCTGCTGAAGTGATGCCATCTCTTGGATGTGGTGTGGTGGTCACTGAGCCTTGTCATGCAATCATTCAGGGGAAAACAGTTGTTCAGGAGGGTAGGGGTTATCTATCTGAGGAAAGATGTGGCTGCCTTGTGTTTGGCTGTTTGAGGTCACAGATAGGACAGCTCTGCAGCTGTGCTTGTGGGCAGGCTGATGAATGGGAAGATGAGCAGGGAGAGCAGTGCCCTCAAGGACTTTGCTTTTTTGCTCTACTGTGGGTCCATTAGTTTAAGTGCTGGAGCTGTGCATTGTGATTCCTGGGGCAGGCTTGAGTCCTCGAGGACTACCTAGTAAGGTTATTTTGCTGATGTTTGCAGGCTGATGTTCTTAAGGAAATGCTGCTTATGTGATTGTGGTACCCAGGGGCAGTTAAGAGAAATCAACTTGTTATGATCCATCAGTTCTGCTGAAAGATGTACTTGTATCTTCCTCTAACTCATCCTGTTCTCTGTCCTGTTTCTGCTGTTTTTCTTGAGCTTGAGCATTTGTATGAGCAAACTTGGCCTCTACTTTGGTGAAAACAGCAATAAATAGTTAAACAGCTATGGAAGTACAGCCTGAATCTCTGCTGAAGACTTCTGGGCATTTTTTGCCCTAGCTGTATAGGTGACAGGTAATGTTGGTAGTAGCAGATCTGATGTCTCTTTCAGCATGTTAAATCTTCAGGAGTTTATGGCAGGCTGTGATTTCTTGGCTGCATCAGAGTACTTTAGATCCATCGTTTGTTTTCCTACACAATCTCATTTGGGAGTGGTCTCAGTAATGACCACTGTAAAATTCAGGCCACGATCAAGATCAGTTCATGTAATGATACAGGAGGGAAGCTTGGCAGGCATAAGGGTGAAACAGATGTGGATAATATTCTGCAGCTGTGGCAGTAGCCCACCAGTCTTCCTTCTTGCCTTCAAATGTGCACAGTGACTTTAAATGCTGTAGAGTTCAAGAGCTGAATTGTAACACTTTGCCTATTTCCATGTTACTGAAGCAGGTCCTCTGCCAGCTTGCAAGCAGCTGGTATCCATTTAAGGAGGGCAGAATCTGGTCCGGGTTGTTTAACTTAATGAAAATACTGATGCTTTAGTCCGAGTTTGTGGGAGGGATACAAGGAACTGATTTGGATCCCAACCACAGAGTGGCAGTTCTAGACTGAGCCCTTTGTGACTGAATTTTAGATGTATGATCCCATGTGTTTTGTGAGATGAATCAAGTGTAGTTGACATGAAAGGGAGGAAGGGTGTAGCTGTTCTCAATAGCTGTTTGCAGGATGGCTGAAGTTGGAGTTGCCCTCTGGGTCCATCTGGTTCAAGCCATACTCAGAGCCCATGTCCAGATGGACTTTGAAGATCTCCAAGGAAGAGACTCTGTAACATCTGAGCTACCTGTGTCAGTGCTCCACACAGCATAGAAGTGCTGCCTTGTTTTCAGGGGGATCCTACTGTGTGCTTCACTTTGTGCCCACTGCATCTTGCCCTGGGATTGGGTATCACTGAAAGGAGCCTGGCTCTGTCTTTGCACCTTCCCTTCAGGTATTTATAGACAAAGATTCTCTGAGCCTTCTGTTATCCAGACTACAGTCCCAGCTCTTTCCTCCTTTCATTAGAGGAGAGATGAAATGCTTCAGCCCCTCAACTGTATCTGCTGCCCTTTGTTGGACTCTTTCCAGTCTGTCCATGTCTCTTATACTAGGTAACCTGGCAGCAGATGCAGGATTCTAGATGAAGCCTCACCACCTGTGTAGAGGGGAAGGATCACCTCTTGACCTGCTGGCAGTGCTTTACCTAATGCAGTCCAGGATACCCTTAGCCTTCTAGCATCAAGAACACATTGTGGCTTATGCTCAACTTGGTGTCCACCAGGACCACAGTTCCTTTTTGTAGAGCTGCTTCCTAGCTTGATACTCCCCATCATGCCCTGGTGCTTGGGGCTGTTTTTCCCCAAGTGCAGGATTTTGCACTTCGTGTTGAACTTGGTGACTGTTGACCTGTTTCTCCAGCCTGCTTGAGATCCCTTTGAATGGCTTCAAGGCCTTCTCGTACATCAGCCTCCCACTTTCCTCACTTTCACAGCTAGTGAGGTTATGCTCTGCTCCATCATCTATATCGCTAATGTTAGACAGGCCTGGATCCAGCCGCTGGGATATGCTGCTTGTTACTGGCCTTCAGTTTGTCCTTAGACCATTGATTGCCACACTCAAGGCTCTGCTATATAGCCAAGTTTTCAATCAAGAATTTAATCCAGCTCTTCAGAATATAGTTGTTTTTGTGTTCCTCAGATTGTAAAAACAGAAAGAAAACTTAAGAACAGGTGAGAAGGAGATAGATGCTGAACCAACTCTTGCAAGAAATGGCTTTGTGTGCTCATTATTAAACCTAATAGGGTTTGCCTGTTTAGGGCTTTGCAGAGTGCAAGTATTTCAGAGCACTGAATGGGCAAACAGAGGTGGATTTCTCAAGCTTGTAGAGTGTCGTGGAGAAATGTACTTCATAATAAATCTGATCAGTTAATCCTAAAAGATTGTCTACAAGTAAAAGTCTCTCCATTGTGTATTTCACACCTTTTTACAAAGAAGTAGCCTGTGATTTATCATCTGGTTCAATGAAATGAAGCTGGAAAGAATTAAATGAGTTAATTAAATCAATTAAATGAGCTGGGAAAGCTGGGAACATGACTTTGAAAGCACTTCTCTGTGAATTGTCTAAGATCCTTATAATGATCATGTATGTAATTGCTTCCTGCTGTACAGATGCTGTTAAGGAACGATGTTTAAAAGGTGCTCAAGAGATAACGTGGGAAGTATCTGCTTAAAGAATGGGTTGACTGGTTTGGTGTCCTGAAGGAGACTCCCTGAATGCTTTGGCAGTGTGTATTCTTGTAATTTTAAGTAGGCAGGACTTTAGTTTTAAACCTTCTCAGGAGAAGACTGATTCTAGCGGCCTACTTATCCTTCTTCCCATGTGAGATGTAATGTGGTTGTGACACTGTCCAGGTCAGGTGAAGTGCAAGAAAAGGTCACTGTGCTATAGTTACAGCTCATGAAGTAACTGGATAGCAGTTTAGCTTGCTCTTGGAATGACCAGAGTGGTAAGAAGTGATCTCCTTACTGTCTTCTTAGGCTGTTAGGGAGTGTTCTCTGGGCATTTTTCCTGCAACTGAGGAGTTTGTATGGCAAGTCTGATGGACGTTTTGTTTCCTGAGGAAAAGTGCTCTGCAAATACAAATTCAAGGGAGAAAAACCAAGTGCTTGCTGCAACTTGTTTATCCCAGGCTGTACTCCTGCTTTGTACATCAACACTAGTTGACATTGTTGTGGTCACTGTGTTCTGTATAAAGGGTAAAATGTCTCTGAAACCATCCAGCAACAGCTACTTCTTTAATCCAGCTTTAGAGCAAACCTTTAAATATCCTGCCTGCTGACCACATTCTGTGGTTAGCCTAAGTTCTCCTGTGTGACTTCATCTGTTTTGTTTAAATCTCTATGGTTTAGTCTGGGAGGCTGAATTTCAGAGGTGGGCAGAACACTTCCTAGGGCCAGATTCCCTGTGGGTACATGATGACATTTGAATGATAAAATCTGTGTTTAAGAATCCTGGAAATAAGAACTTGGACAGCTTTGGCTGCTTGTTCCATAAACCAAATTTCTTGAGGAAAAAATGCTTGTGCCCTGGTGAATGGATTCTGTTTTCCTCATTGACTTCTGTATAGTTCTAAACTTGATAGGCTCCTTTAATGCTTTTATGTAGGTCTGTGATTCTATTCATAGATGAATTATTTACCGTTTTATATAGATTGATTAGACTGGCAGAGTATGTGACTTGTTTTGGTACTGATAGCTCAATACAAAACAAGATATAAACATCTTGCAAGGTTTATCTGTTTTTCTTGCTCCCTTCTGAAATGAAGTGCTGATTTGCAGCTAAACTGATTTCTCAGTCCAACCAAAACAGGAATAGGTCACTGCAAAAGGTTTGTTTGTGTAGTCTTGTAGCAGCAGCATAAAATTACTGTCACCTCATGATTACTTTTGTTTTTGACCTGATGTCATACCACTGTGGCTAAGTGGCTAGACTTTGTTTTTCTATGTATGTGTTGGCTCTGCTTTTTCTCCTTGATGTGAAAATCAGTGGTAAGTTTACACTCCTGTTCTGAGAGCCACCTGTTTTGTCAGCTGGCTTGAGAGACTTTTTTTCTTGTTTTTAAGTCTAGTTCATGTGGAGTTGTAGTTTTAGAAGCTTAATAGTGCACTTTTTCTGAGTTATTGAAGCTTCTCTATTACACAACAGCAGACTTTCACTTTGGGAAATAAACTTTGGTCATTATTTCTTAAAAGTTAAGAGGAAAAATTAACCTTAGTATCCTGTATCTTTAAAGAAGATGTTTGTATTGACTGCTCCTGTTTGGCCTTTTTATGTTGGGATAATACATGTTGACTCTAGTCCTCTTGAATTTTGTGTGTATTATTTGAGAAGATGTAGAAAATCTATGCTTAAATTGTCCTATATTTAAAAATAGATATATCTATTATAATATATATATATATATATATATATATATATATATATATATATATATATATACACTCTCCAGGGCAGTCTCCCCCTCTTCAGTTCATGTGTATACCAGTGAGGAAGAAACTGTCTTCAGGTTGTTGGAAATTCCCTCCTATAGCTGTTCTTAGAGCACTAACCAAGTTGTATCTAGCTGGGAATGGGAACTGATCCTTGAATAGCTGCTGTTGCTGAAGGAGGCTGGAAGTACGTTCTTAACTGCTTTAAGACTGGTTAATCTCAGAAATAAGGCTGAACAAATAAGCAATTTGGAAGTTGTTGACTGGTGTAACTCTTGGTTTTTATTTTTGGCAGGCATCTCCGACAAGGACATCATCAATGTTACTCTCCCCACTGGTGTGCCCATACTTCTTGAACTTGATGAGAATCTGCGTCCTCTGGGCCCTCACCAGTTTCTGGGTGATCAGGAAGCTATCCAGGCTGCCATCAAAAAAGTGGAAGATCAAGGGAAAGTAAAATCTGCTGAGAAGTAAAATCCCACTGACTAACAAAGTTACTTTCCAAGTGTGTGGTAGTTAAGTGATTTATTTATAACTGCTAGGTTGCACTGTGTGGAAAAAATCTCAATTTCAAGCACTAATTAGAAGGGACAGTTGAGTCTGTTTGGCGAGTGAACCCTCTGTCTTTCAAAAACTGGAATTCAAATCTCAGCATGAGGTTATGGATACTGAAAAAGGAAATAACATCATTCAGGTAATGGAAACTTGTAGGGCAGTTTCACTCAGATCTAGGTTTTATGGTGGCCTGGGAGGGGAAATAAAGAGGTATGTTGTTACCATCTACTAGACCTGATCTGTTAGTGGAGGAAAAAGCACTGTACAGCACCATCTTACTGTGTTACTAATCCCAGGTAGTTACAGGTACTAACACTGTTTATCTCTGATAGACTGACATGAATTTTCTATCAATTGCCAAGCCAACTTTTTTCTGTATAAATTCCTTCAGTCTTTCCAAACACTTTCTATTATATCTACCCTTCTTTCTACTTTCTGTTATTTAAAGGTTCCTCGAGGCCAGCTCATGGTCCAGAGGTGAATTTTATAGAGATGCTTGGACTGTTAGAGCTACTACAATCTTTTACTACGCTATCATTCAGTTTTTAAGGAACCTAGAAGGTATCCCTCTTCCTGCACCATCTTTGCAAACCATTGCACAACTGTGTTTTGTTGGTTTGCAGTAGTGGGATTTAACTCAAACTTTAGCTGGAAACTAAGTACAAGTTTTCTTGCTCAGTGAGCAACCTTAACAGTTCTGGAACATAAATAGCATGTCCTGGAGATTTGAGAAACTTGTTAGAATTGTGTTTTTTTTTTTTTTTTTAACCTCAATGAAACTGGAAATATGAAGCCCCTCTCTAAGCTTTTCTGAGTTGCAAAGAACAGACAAATCTGTTTTACAGTAATAATGCTGTGGCACTGTTGGTAGACCTCTCTATTGGACAGAAATGCTGCACAGGACATGTAAGGTATATTACTAAATGCAGCTCATGTAGCTATCAAGCTTAGCAGTGATGGATGTTTTACAGCATCTGAAAGTGGTTTCCTATAAAGCTCTCCTCATGGTCATAGCTTGATTCCTGTTGAGTGTGACTGTAGTGCTTTGGGTACTAAGCTTGAACTGTGGGTGTACTGTAGTGTGTTCCAGTGTCAAGATAGTCCCAAATTCACTCTCTAATCTGAAACCATTGTTACTTTAATTCTAAATATGACTCAGTGATTCAACATTTGACCTTAATTGCCATTATCAGTATTTGAGCTGAATCAGTATGTTTTCAGCATAGCCCAGCTACAAATCTCAATAAGCTAATAAGTTTCCTTGGTATGATAGTATATATACTCTCTAGAAACCTTAGAATAACTCCTGTTTGCTGTGAGCAGTTTGGTAGCTAATTTTAAGTGTGAAGATGGCTTTTCCTTTGAGGAGAGCAGTGTGACAAGTTATGCTTCTGACACAAACTCTAGAGAGTCTTTCCAGGTCAGATACCAACTCATGCTAATGTGGCAGGAGCTCCATGAAAGATGTCTTTACTTAATAGTACTTTCTCTGACATGAACAATGCTTGGGCTTTTCTTGGGTTTTGTTTTAGTTGCCCTCGCAATAGGGTCAAAGTTACTTGTTTGTTTTTCTTAAGAATAAAGCTGGTAGTAAACATAAAGCTGGTAGTTTTCTTTTTCCTTTGTACAAGCCAGGATATCCATCTGTTTTTCTCTGAAACCCTGTTAGCGCCTTTCCTACTACTATATTTGTGATACTGCTTGACTTTCTATGTTTTTAGTTTTTTCTGTATAGTGACTCAAAATCTTAGTCGATAATTGGTGTTGAGTTGCACTGTTGATGACAAAACATACTTGTCAATGCAGTGAGGGAGGACTGCTGGCACTGGTCAGATTTTTTTTCACTAAACATTCAATTATGTTTATTACCCAGAAAAAAAATGACTTCAGATTCATTAACAAGACAACCCTAGCCACGTGTCACCAGTAGGAGCAGCATGTGTCAGGATGTGGGCTGAGGGCGTGATCACGTGCCTATATCCTTTTGGTGGTGTGGTATTACGATGTTGGACTTCTTGAGGACATGAGGCAAAGGTGGAATCCATGTGGAAACAAATCCAGCTGAACTGGGGGATGCCTTCTGTCAGAAGAAGAGCACTGATATCTGATCTCTTCTGGGCTGGCAATGGGGAATAGAAAGGTGGATAAGTGTAAAGAACATTCATGTTTCGTTTTGCAGCTGAAGTGATGCAATTGACTGAAAAAAGCGTTTCAGAGCCTTGGATGGTCGAAAAAGAGTAATGCGATGCTTTCAGGTGGCACTGTTTCTGTAGTGCTTCTTGAGGCAGGAATGGGGCTAGTGCCCTGGGGGGTTGGGCTTCATTTGCTTTCACTGTGACTCCAAAGATGACAGGATTTGGCATGCACATCTGGCAGCAATACCAACTCATTAAAGTATTGGATGGAACCAGCTGGAGACTTTCATCTTCAAGATGAATTCCAACACCTTGCACTACTTGTTTCTAAATAATTTTATAATTATCTGTGTTTTATGAATTAAATTTATATTGAAAATAAACCAGCTTTTAGCAGTTGTATTAGGAAGAATGCCTGGCTTTCGGGTATAACTATATTAGAGGAAAAGAGGACCTTGCTGTTGGTAGCTTTACAAATCAGTGGGTGGAAGACAATTTTCTCCATGTTCGAATATGCATTGGTGCCTCCAAGTCTTGTAAGGGTAGCCAGCATCTCTACAGTTGACATGAGGGATGTGGTTGATTTGGATTTTCTTACACATTTTAACTTATGGTTCAGTAGCAAGTAGCTCTAGAATTCTCTTGAAAACCTTTTGTAAATATGGTGGAGCTGACAGGTTCTTTATAATTCAATAAATGCCTCTGAAATGGAATTTAACTTGGTCTTTTGTCTTTCTTCCTTCTGCTGCCTTCCACTTTGTTCCCTTTCTAGGGCTGATAGGTAAATAAAGCTGTGACCTTCAGTGTTCTGGAGCTCATATCAAGCAGTCCTTGATCACATATCATGCGGTCAGATGGTTAAAAATAGAGCAAATACTGTCTCATCTTTGCATGCATGGAAACTGCTGAAAAAGAACAAGTACCTGTTTAAAATAGGGGCTTTTACTTAGGAGCAGCAAGTTAAGCATACTCAGTTTCAGAACACAAGCTAAACAAATGTTCTCTGTTGTACATTTGCTTTTTTTTGTAATAAGTGCTGTTTGATGTGTTTAAAACTGAGGCTTCTGAATGTGAAGCCAACTAAACTCTCTGGTGTCAGGCCTGCTGGGGGCTGTTTCTTACTATTCATCTTTATGTGGAAGACTTCAGATGATGTGTTGGGAGGCAGTGAAGGCCTTAAAGGTGGAGTGTTTGGATGGAAGGAGGGAAGAAGCAGCTGTATAGCTGAAATGAAAAGCATACTGAAGAAACGCATTTTAAAAGCTGGTCTTGTGATGGTATTGAGTCATTCCCATGCTGCTATTGAATGTTGTTTTAGTTACTGTGGAAGTGCTGCTAGCTATCTGAAGGTGTATTCCTACTCCCTTGCCTCCCACACAAATCAGCTTTTTTACTTTGCTCTGCCTTGCTTAAAATTTGTCTTTGCCAGTTGGCAAAGTTAATAGCGTGTGCCAGTTGCTGTCTTTGTTGTGTTGGCTACAGTCTTTCCTCAGCCTGAAATTGTCAGCAGCAAATAAAGTAGGTATGGTTGCAATGCTGCTGCTCAAGAAACCTCTGAGCTGTGGTGGAAGCAAACTCAAATTCAAGTGAGAACTGCAGAGGTTTGGGGAGGAACTAGCTGCCTTGTTATCTGTGCAAAACAGGGGCTGCTGCCTTTTCCTCCTGTTACCGTGGCCAAAAGTTGTAGGGCTGAATACAAAAGGGAATTTGCCTTTAACTTGGCACAGAACTTCATTCTCCTTTGGGCAGGCTGGCAATGACAGGAATGAAGTGCTTCCCCTTCCTACTGCCTTGTTAACCACCTCCTGGGTCTTCGTGGGGGTAGTCCAGCAGAATCTAGCAATCCTGTTGTGCCCTCGCTCCATAGAAGGTAGAGGTTCTGTTCTTGCTCTTCAAATTACGCTGACGGAGCAGGGGAGGGCAGCAGACACCAGGCTGTGGATATCACTGTGCCCAGAAGTCAAGCTTAGCTCAACCGAATAGCCTGAAGGTCCCCTCAGATCACTGTTTTTGAAGGGGAGAGGGGAAGCGACCTGCCAGTGACAATGTAGGTACAGCTGCTGTGAGTAGGACCCCCTGACATTAGAGGTGCTATCTGTCAGGTTGCTCTTAAACCGCAGTCATAGATGTGCAGAAATGTAAGTGGACAACAGATGGAGCACGTGCATTGTTGTAAGTGTGTGTAAGAAAGCAAGAGCGATCTTACACTCCAGTGTTCTTGCAGGGGGAGCAAGACGTTCAGTCTCTTCTTGAAAGGTAACGTATTCTAGATGAGCTGGCACAGCACTGTAGTGTTTCAAATGGTGCAGGTGTGGCTTAGATCAAATGTGGAATAAACTGCAGTCATCATCTAGGTTGCTTGTCAAAATTGATGATTAGTCTGGCTTTCTTCTTGCATCGTTAGCTACACGGGGCTAGGGAAATCAACAAGAGCAAGACTAGGCTGTTAGCAGGCACCTGGAGACTGGAACCACAATCCCAGTCAGTGACTGCACGTTAGTATCTCTGCATGTGTCAGTAGAGGTAGGGGGAAGTTGGTGTTGCATGAGAAGGGAACCTCAGCAATGAACCTTAAAAGTGAACCTTAAATTCCCTTCAAAAGTCCCATGCTTTAAATAAAAATTAGCAAGTGCCACATGGGACTTCATTTCAGCCACTCATATTCACTTCCCAAAGGACCACATTGGAGCACTTGACCTACCTAAGCAGAGCGAGTCAGTAAGTGTAGCTGTTAGAGAAAGACTTCTGCAAAGCTAATTCCCAGTCTTGTGCTGCAGTCCCTGGTGCCACTGCCTTTCCTAACATGTTGATATGGAAAAATGAATGTTAGTGTGATGTAAAACACATGGTTTTTGTTTTTGGCATTTGCTGTATACTTCAAACCATGCTGAGAAGTGCTTGCTTTGCTTTCTTATGCACAAATAAACTCCAGATTTAACAAGCTTTTCTAGCAACTAATACTCAATTTTCATTAGGCAATAATAAAGCAAACTTTCACAGGTTTACTTTCCTAGTTGAAAACCTTAAGAGATGTACTGACGTGAGAAGTCTTGTCTTTCAGTACTGCAAATCTTGTTCTGTACTTCGTCTTCCACGTGGTTGGCTCAAGTGATTTCCCCAGCAAGCAGCTAGGGATACCTTCTGTGAGCTGTAAATCCTCTCCACAAGCTGCTGATACATAGTTCCTGAGAAGATGAGAGTGAGCATCACCTTATCGCTGCATTGTGGATAACTGAAGTATCTGCACAGAGTGATAATTAAAATTATAAGATCATATTCCTCTTTGTTAAGAACTGCGTGCTTACACTTACAAGTAAGTTTTGTTTGTCTCTTCAGTCCTTGCTATGTTACATAGTTTTAGTTCTCCCTGATTCCAGTATGTGCTTGATCTCAACTCAATTACAGGTTAGCAAATAGAGTAGGCAAATGACTTTTATTAATATTGAGTAGCATACACTGGCAATACCAGACGCAAATATAGGCAAATAATGATTACGAAAATGCATGACTATTTTTATCCATATATAAATTAGAGGATAGATTGTTTTTCAGTATTTTACTAAACTTTTAAAGTATAATTTACATTATTAGTCATGTGTTTTGTTTGTGTCACAGTATTAAGCAGGTTGCATGCTAGCATGAATTATTAGGAGCCTTTACTAGGTGTTTTGGTATTTAATGTTATAAATTGTAGTTATTGTAATGTTATAAATTGCCTCATCACAGGCAAGTCCCTGATTTCTCCCATCTGTGAAAGAGGGGCATTCAGAACTTGCTGCCTTGTGGGGCTATTCTGCTTCCATTTGGAGTTGAGATTCTGCAGTGTATAAGTGGACTCATTTGGTAGGATGTAGAAGTTCCAGCTTGGGATTTGCTTCAGTACTTTGGCTCTTGTTTCAATGCATACGTGTGAATGAAGCTCTGTTAAATCTTTCTGCTCTTTGGAAGCACTTGCCTACAAGTGTATAGTAATGTCAGTGCTAAGCCTTTTTGTCCTCAGAAGGAATCTGACAGTCTGTGGCAGAAATCTGCCACTTCCACGGCTGTGCTACTGTTGTATTTCTGTCAGTTCATAATGATGTTGGTAAATCCAAACTTTCCCTACATTTGGAATAATACAGTAGTTTTCAGATGTGCTCAAACTGACAAATAACGCAGAATCATTAAGATTGGAAAAGACCTCTAAGATCATCTGGTCCAACCATTGCCAATATTGCCCACTAAATCATGTTCGTTAGTACCACATCTATCCTTTCCCTAAACGTCTCCAGGGACAGTAACTCCATCACCTCCTTGGGCAGCATTATCACTCTTTCAAGGAAATTATTCCTGATGTCCAACCTAAACTTTCTCCTCTTCTCCTGACTGAACAATCCCAGTTTTCTCAGCAGCTTCCTCCAATACTTGTGCTCCAGCTCCTTCACAGCTTTGCTGCCTGTCAACAAGCAAGGCTCCAGGGCCTCACTTTCTTGCTCTGAGGGACCCAAAAGTGAACACAGTACTTGAGGTGCAGCGTCACTACTGCCAAGATAGTCATCTCCCCAGTCCATCCTGACAAGCCAGGATGATGTTGACCTTCTTGGCCACCTGGGCACACTGCTGGCTGAGTGTCTACCAATGCCCACAGGTCCTTTTTGTCCATGCAGCTTTACAGCCACTCTGCCCCAAGCCTGTAGTGTTGCATGCAGTTGTGACCAAAATGCAAGACCCAGCACTTAGTCTTGGCCCCCAGAATCCTCTGTAGGGCATTCCTACTCTCAGGAAGGTTGTCAGTTCCTCACAATTTGGTGTCATCTGCAAACTTACTGAGGATGCACTCAATCCCCTCATCCAATTATTAAACAGGATGGGCCCTGATACTGATGCTGGGGAACACTGCTTGTGACTGGTTGCTGGCTGGATTTAACTCCATTCACCATCACTCTCTGGGCTTGGCTCTCCAGTCAGTTCTTTACCCTTACCTTTACCTTTCTTCCATCCTAGAGCTTTCCTCAGCAGCTCTGTGCATCACACCCCCATAGCACTTTCCTCAGCATTATGCCCCATTTATTTCAGAGCTGCTTGAATCGGTGCTTAGGTGGGAAGATACAGGAGGGAGTGCAGAAAGCATTTGAAAGGGACACGTATTCAAAAACTCCTGGGAGATGCTGTACTGTGGTATGGGTTTCCAACTGGATAACGTTTTGCATTTTATGGTCCTGTCTGCATTCCTGTGCTGCATTGGGGAAAACGAGGAATTTTTTGTATTTAAGTGGAAAAAGCCACCCATGTGAGAGAAACATTAGATGATCCATTCTTCTCTTAACTTCTCTCAGCTCATTTTGCTCTTTGAGTTACTCCAGTGAATCTCTCTGTCCCACAAGCAGCCATTCATGCACAGCAGTTTTCCAGAGTTGACAGTAGATCCTACTTGTGTAGCAGGACCAGTTGGATGTAGGGGGAGGGTGTAATGACCTGATGGATGTTGCAACGCATTTCAGCTGTGCATGAGCTCAGCAGCGCTACATGACAAATGGTTTTTACTGCTCTGGCTTGCCAAAGACTTCAGTTTGTGCCTCCACCACCACTGCAGAGATTTGTGGTTGCTCACCACCTCATGGATCAGGTCTTTTGTTAATGATGTCTCTGAGAACTTGTCATGCTTGCTTACGGACACTGCTTTATGTTAATTCCATCAGGACTCAAGGATAGCATGCTAGGAATGAAGAGGAATTGGTTGAGTTAACAAAGGGAAAAGTCACTAGCAGCAATATTAGTGGTGCTATACTAGGTATGCCTGTACTCCCAAAAGGCTAAGCTAAGGGCTGCTGAAACACAGTGCAATCTATTTTCCACTTTTACATACATTTGCATTTTGTTTTCATGGAAAGAAGGGAAGGAAAGGTTTCACAAAGCCTAGTTGTTTGCTCTTGGTTCAGGCAATGCTTGGTAGGTTTGCCTCCAATGTCTTTAAGTGCTGCACACAATAATTTCCACTGAAGTCAGCATTTCTGGAAATCCAGGTCACTTAAGTTGTCTGACAGGGTGTGGAGCCTGACTACGTGACCTGCCGCAGCAATCCAGGACAGTGTGGGAGGGAAGGATGAGGCCAGGAAGGGCCTTTCTCATGCAGGTCCTGCTGCTAAACAAACAGATCACGTGGCTTTCGTGTTTCCACTGATGACAACGGAACTCCTGACTAGAAATACAATGGCAGATTTTGTGCTTTGTGCTCATGTTTTGCTGTGTTTACCTTGGTTCTTGTAACCTGGGATCCGGATCCTTCTTGCAGGAAATGGTAGAAGCCCCACTGACAGCAGTGGGAGAGGATGAGGTTCCCCACGTTTTTTTTCTGCTGGATACAGAAATAAAGCAGCAGACTTTAAAATACAGCTACTACAGTTTGTCAGGGTGTTTCTTTTCGTATTCCTGTACCCTTCATGAGAGCATCCTCTGATGGACAGGCAGGAAGAGGGCCATATGTCATAGTGTGAGTAATCATCAGTTCTAGCTTGTTCAATCACATATGCAGTGAAGTTTAAGAAGGCATGAGGTTTCTGTTCCACCTTCTCTTTTGTATGGGTCCTGGTGGAAAAGTGGGTAACTCCAGAAGCATCTCGGTGATGTATGCATAGCTGGCCGTTCTACAAAACTGGATCTGGAGGAAGAGCTGTCTGCTGATCACAGAATCACAAGGCTGGAAGGGACCTACAAGATCATCTAGTCCAACTGTCCTCCCATTACCGTAGCTACAGCAAACCACTAAACCATATCTCAGAGCTCCTCATCCAGACAATCTTGGAGCTCCAATCCAGACATACTGATGCAGCACTTCAGGTCGTGTTCCTGATAACTCTGTTTCCTTTACTGATGGGACAGGCTTCCATTCTCCTCCTTGTTGGTGTCTGCGGTATAAGAATCCTTGCCTGAGTGAGGCCCTCCCTTGTCTCCTTTTATTGGCAGCAGAGTAACAGGCCTCAGGATGTGAATCATTGGACTTCTTTGTAACATTGCATTGAGGTGAAATTAGTGGTGTCTACCCTCCAGTGACTAAGGGAGCTCCAGTGTGACTAGGTTTAATGTAGCATCTGCTGTACAGAAGCCTACAGCTGCTCAGAGGAATCCCTCTTGCCTGATTATAACTGCTTTCTTTGCTGCAGGGTTGATTTTGGTGATGCATATCCATGCAAATAAAGCGGATGGGTACAAATATGCTCAGTTTGCCCTAAAGTTGGATTTGCTGTCTGTAAAGATGACCCTGCAAACTTGTTCTCTTGTATGGACTGATGATTTTGAATCTCTATTCCAACATTGATGTTTATATGGCTACTGCCCTTCTACCCTGTGCATGGTCATGGGACAGCACCAGCGTGCTTGGCAGGTTCATACGATGCCCAAAAATACCCATGGGGATGTATGCAGGCTCCCTTCTGGACTCACACCTCAGTTGCAGCATGAGCATGCCCACGGTGTCAAAAGATGCCTCGGGGACATGATGCTCCTCCTATTTTCAGGCTGTGAGTGTGTGAGTTGGAAGAATTACACTGGGTTAAGTGACTCAAGAGAGCAACGTGTCCGCATTTCTTCTTAGGAAGTAAAGTGTTTTACAGAATGACATTGTTCACATAGGGCAGTCCCCTTCTAGGGGGCACTGCACTCTCTTCCCTCTTTATCAAAGCGCTACGTGTTTTAAAAGTTCTTGTGTTGAAAGCTGCAGTCTGAGTAATGGAGGAAAAAGTTTGGGACTGCATACTTAGCTTCCAGAAAATGCCCACATGAATGTCTCTGATTAAAACAGAGCAACCACAAGGGAAATTCTCAGGACAGATGACTTCAAATTCAAAATAAAAATGTAGCAGGAAATTAAAAAAGAAAGACCTATGACCAATACCCATGAAGAATCATTTGACCAGTGTCTAGAATTCAGCTGCATAACAAATCGAGGCAAACCACCAAGAAATATGCATTTGTTATGGTTTTTCAGTTACATTTCTCAAGCCTAAACCACATTAAGTAAATAAAGCTGATTCAGGGAATTAGTGTATTAAGGTTTTCATTGGTGTAATTGTAACTGCAAAACATATTTTACAGTATTAATGTCAGCATTCAATCATTGCTTTAACTCTGCGCTCGGTATAATTGGATGCACCTGATAATTAAAAGCTCAATCCTGATTCCTTGATGCTTTCAGAACTTCCCTGGGCCTGTCAGTGACTGTCTGTATTTGATGTGTGAACAGCTAATAGAGATTTGAAAGCCGAAAACTCAAATTGTTCTGACGGAGATGTCTCTTTTGTGTCTGTGGGGAGATGGTGAATACCTACCTGTCATGAATAAGCAACAAGTCACAAACTGCCCCGTTTCAAGCAATGGCATGACTCAGAAATAATTTCTTAGGAACTGGGAGGTGAATCTTCTCCATTGGGTCACTGGTACGTTTGATCTTTTGTGTTTATGAAAGCTGTGTGGCACTGCTGGGTGCAGAAGCACACTGCTGCCACATGCAAAGTGCTACTCGGTGGGGCATCTGGTCACTGAAAAATGCAGAGGGGAAAATGATACTTGGTTCTCTTTATAAGCCTGAGAGAACAAATAATGCAATTGCAAGCCCAGCACCTTCCTCTGCTTCCTCTTCTCAGCTACAGGGAGCAGTGTGGTCACCTCTCAGCCTCCTCTTCTCCAGGCTGGGCAACCCAAGTGTCCTCACTTCTCCTTACAGGACATGCCTTCCAGCCCTCCTACTGGCTTTGGTGTCCTCCTCTGGATACTTCCACACAATATTTAAGGTGAGGCTGCACCAATGCTAAATAGAGTGAGAGAATCGCCTCTTGTGATTAGTTAGCCATGCTGCGTGTGTTTTGCTGGATGAAAATCTGGACGTGAGCTAACAGTACTGTATACTTGCAGCCCAGAAGGCCAAGAGTATCCTGGGCTGCATCAACAGAGGGCTGGCAGCAAAGAGAAGGAGGTGATTGTCCCCCTCTACTCTGCCCTGTGAGGCCCCAGTACTGCGTCCAGACCTGGGGCCTCCAGCACAGGAAAGATGTGGAGCTGTGCCCTTGTAGATGGGTGTAACGTTGGCTCTGTGGGGACCTGCCCAGGTGGCCAAGACTGTTGGAAAGGTGTTTAGAGGGATCCAGTTAAATGTTTGCTGATTTCTTTTCCAAATGGGATTTCCAGATATATTCAATGTTAGAAAATGTTTGTGATATTGAAAATTGAAGTTTATGGTATATGAGTGCACATATGCATTAAAAACATAATTTTGTGTATGTGACAATATAGCACCGGTTTTAATGGAAAATCATACATCTTGAGTACGCTATCATTACTCCATTAAAATTGCCTGCTTTGGTGTGTTTGTTGTTTGCACATAACAGCTTAGTCTTTTAAGTGATAAAGGATAACTTTGTTGTTTTCTTTTTTAAATGAAAGCTTTTTAGTACTTACCATCTCCCCACCCCAACAGCCAGAGATGAGTTGAATTTCTCAGAACTCAGGGTTCTTTTGTTTCCTGTAGGCTAAGAACAAGCATGAAAAACATCAAGTGAGGTGATTGTATACATGTATATAGCAATATGTGCATTTCCCCACCTTGCATAAGCTCCCAGTTTGACAGTATAGGGCTTCAAAGGCCTGTATAATGCCAGCATAGCAGTAACACCCATTGCTTCTTTATGCGGTGTTGCCAAGATTTTATTCAATTACTGAACATGTAAGAACTCCGCTGCTGGGCTGGTCCTCCTCCCCTAGAGCCCTATGTTTCTAGGGCCCTGGGGCTACTTCACTCAAAGTTAAGAGCTCAAGATCACAAGTAATAAAGCCCAAGTTTTGAATTGTCAGCTCTCGCAGGTTCAAAATGTATCAGAGGCAACAGGCCTGGAGTAGGACTGACAATTGTGCTTTCCTCATGAAACAAGGGAAGAGATAAAAAGGAGTAGGCAGAGATAAAAAGCAGTTCCCCAGAGACCAGAAGATAATGAATAAATGTACCCCTTCCCCTTGCATCACTCTAAAGGCAGTATAAAGTTTGCCAGTGAGAATCCAACCAAACACGAGTCGGAAACCCCGTCTCGTATTTGTTCAGATACTTATTGAGATAAAAGAGATCATAAAGCGGTTTGATGCTGCAGCAAGAGCGATCCTTTCCTACCATCTCCTGAGTGACTTGGAATGCTCTCAGCAAGCCCAGCTGTGCTTAGCTCTATAAAAAGCAGTCAGGAGCAGCATATTTAAAGAAAAACCAGCATGTGCTACTATTGTCAAGAGCTGATTAAGTTTTTTTGTTCCCCTTAGAGCATTTCAGAAGACCAAAGTGTTTTTTTCGTGGAGAAAAGAAATGAAATGAGAAACCGCAACTTTGGGGTAAAAATATTTTGTTTATGAAAACTGGAAATGATTTTGGGAAGTGGTTTTTAAAGATTCTTCTTTTAAATAGAAAATGGTTTCAAGAAAACAGGAGAAAACTCAGTTTTAAGACCAGGCTTCTTTGTCCGAAAGGAAAGAATTTTGTGAGGGGAAAAAAGAGGAAAAAATGATTTTGTAATCTCCTACAAAAATGCTTGGCCTTTTATTTTTATTTTTTATTTTTTTTTGGCATTTCTTTGCCTTTGTTTGCATCTTTTTCTGCATCTTAATTGGCGTAGTTCAGCCTTCCCAAGATGCATTGTTGTTTATCAAGGAATTGTGTTAAATACGTCATTCTTTCTGAGGAAGGTGGCAAAGAGGAACGTTGCTGTTGCAAAACAGCATTCCTGGGTGCAAGTCGATCTGCTAAAGCTCCCTGCAAGGCAGATAAATATACTATAGAATATTTTCATCCCACAAAGAATGTCTGCAATGAGTTGTCTTTTCCTTTCTTAAAAGTACACCACAGAAGTCATTGGGCCAAAACATTGTTCTCAGATCAACTGCTTTCTGCCTTTAGAAACTCTGTGTCTCTGTAAAATTTCGGATCTCCAAAGGCAACTGAAAGTTTGGATGATGCTGGACAGCAGGGTGGAATAAGCTGCTTTTCCTACACATGGTTGTGTTCTGGGCAGAAAGGTGACTTTTTCTCCTTACGCATCACCAAAGACTCACCCTGATTCTGGGTTATCAGATACTGGGGAGAAATGCAATTTATTTTGAAGACGAGACAGTCTCTCTTGGGTTTTATAACTTTCTGCACTAGTAGAGCCCAGCACTGCCCAGCTCTCTCTGAGCTGACATGACTCCATGCTGAACCCTTGGGGTTGGTAATAGCCAGCAGGACTTTATTTAATGACTGAAAATACTATTCCTGCAAGGGAGAACCACCCATACTTATTCAGAGGTTCCTATCATGCCTTCAGGTAAAATCCAAGGCAGCGTGTGAGGTGCACATGTACCACCGATGACTAAAAAAGGGAGAATGCCCTGCACAGCAGGGCTGCTCTGAAGAAGTGCTTTCACCACTGAAAATTACAGTTCCTCAGGAAACAAAGTTTGTGCGAACATGAGTTATAAAGGTCACTTGAAGCTCCTCATAATAGACGCTGTGACAGGAGGTTGTGGCAAGGTGGCAGTCAGCCTCTTCTCCCAGATGACAGTGACAGGATGAGAGATCATAGACTTAAGCAGAAGAGGTTCAAGCTGGATATTAGGAAATGTTTCTTTTCCAAAAGGGCAGTGCTGCAGTGGCACAGGCTGCCCAGGGAGGTGGTGAAGCCACTGTCCCTGGAGGTGTTCAAGAACTGTGTGGATGTGGCTCTGAGGGATGTGATCAGTGGACTTGGTGATCTTAGAGTTCTTTTTCAACCATAATGATTCTATGAATTCTATGATTCTAACAGCGTTCTTGAGAATGGAGACTAAGAAATAAACGAGTGGCAAGAGTCCTACCTAAAGCAAATATCTTTACTATACAGGTATTACCCAGGGAATCCCCCCAGTTATCAAACATCACTCAGCTACTTCAGCGTGACAATGGTGTTGCTGGAATAAACCTCAGAAAGAAGAACAAACACAACCTGTGGTTTTCTGAGTCTTGCAGATGAAGTTTCATGGTCCCACTGCTGAGATTCATCTTATAATGCTTGGCATGCCTTCTACTATCTAGATACTTGTGCTCCATCTAGTGAATAAATTTATTGCTCATCCTGGATCAGCTTTGGCTGTGGAGATGGCCTGGGGAAAAGAGATGCAATTTATGGATTCGACCTATGCAAAAATGGGAATTACCCAGGAAGATTCTAAGTTTGATTTTACTGGAAGGGTAAGAATGACAGTGATTGTAGCTTCCAGCTGCTCATTGACATGTCTTTAAATTCTTCTTAAAAGACTTGAGGGTTTTTCTTAATGAAGTTTCCCACAAAAATCTATTTGTGTTTATACTCAGTAGGTGGATTTACTTGTTATGTGAAGCAAATGAGGGGGAAGAGGTAAAATGAGAAAAGCTGGTTCAAGTACATTATCTGTATCTGTTACTGCCCATCTTTACTGTTCTTGTTCAGCAGCCAAAACACATTCCTCTTTTATAAAAGAAGGAACACAGGGGCACCAGCTCACAGCTCTTTAATGCAATAAAGTTGTCTGGAGATGTATGTGAGGGGCCCCATGCTGCTGGGCACTGATGAGAGGAGAGTCACAGTGTGCCAGCATGGAGACATTCCAGACCTGCTCTGGTGCCTGCTGAAGACCCCAAGAGGCTCAGAGAGGTCTGGGTTTGCTCCTTCCTTCTTTCTTCCTGCTGTCTTTCTGCCTCTCAGCCTGCTTTGCCTAACCTTTGCCAGACATCTCTTAGAATCACAGAATTGTTTGAATTGGAATGGTCCCTTGAAGACCATCTGATTCAAAGCTCTGCAGTGACCAAGGATACCCACAAGTAGATCAGGTTGCTCAGAGCCTAATCCAGCCTGACCTTGGTTGACTCCAGTGATGGGGCATCCACCACCTCTCTGGGTAACCTGCTCCAGTGCCTCACCAACCTTACTGTAAAAAACTTCACCCTTATATCCAATCTAAACCTTCCCTCCCTTAGTCTGAAACCACCTCCCCTTGTCATATTACAGCAGACCTTGCTAAAGAATCTGCCTCCTTCCTTCTTAAAACCTCCCTTTAGGTACTGAAAGTTCACTACCAAGTCTCCCCAGAACCTTCTGTTCTCTAGGTGGAACAGTTTGTTATCACATGCCACGTTCCATCTTTTCTTTTTCTCTGTTTCCACACTGAAACTGAGTGGGAAGTTGAAACAAGGGGACATGAAAGGAAAAGCCATGGTATTTTTTGCTGAGAATATGCTTTTGGGGTCCTGTTTGATACTCATGAAATAAAACAGCTCTTTCCCGTTTTCCAACTCTGGGCCAGACCCAGGAGCTTGCAGACCCCATAGTTGTACCCCATAGCCTGATCTACACTGGACACCTTTCTCTTGCTGCCACTTTTACTTTAAACCAGGCTCTTATGTCACAGAATCACAGAATCACAGAATTGTAGGGGTTGGAAGGGACCTCTAGAGATCATCGAGTCCAACCCCCCTGCCAAAGCAGGCTCCCTACACCATGTCACACAGGTAGGCGTCCAGGCGGGTCTTAAATATCTCCAGAGAAGGAGACTCCACCACCTCCCTGTGCAGCCTGTTCCAGTGCTCCGTCACCCTCACTGTAAAGAAGTTCTTCCGCACATTCGTGTGGAACTTCCTATGCTGTACTTTCATCCCATTACCCCTAGTCCTATCCCCACGCACTACTGAAAAGAGACCAGCCTCACCACTATGGCTCCCACACCTCAGGTACTTATAAACCTGGATCAAGTCCCCTCTCAGCCTTCTTTTTTCAAGGCTAAACAGACCCAGTTCCCTAAGTCTCTCCTCATAGGGGAGATGCTCCAGGCCCTTCACCATCTTAGTGGCCCTCTGCTGGACTCTTTCCAAGAGATCCCCGTCTTTTCTGTACTGGGGAGCCCAGAACTGGACACAATATTCCAGATGAGGCCTCACCAGGGCAGAGTAGAAGGGGAGGATCACCTCCTTCGACCTGCTGGACACGCTCTTTTTAATACACCCCAGTATGCCATTGGCTTTTTTGGCTACAAGGGCACACTGCTGGCTCATGGTCAATCTGTCCAGGTCCCTCTCTGCAGAGCTCCTCTTCAGCAGGTCTTCCCCCAGCCTGTACTGGTGCATGCAATTATTTCTACCCAGGTGCAAGACTTTACACTTGCTTTTGTTAAACCTCATCCGGTTTCTTACTGCCCAGCTCTCCAGCCTGTCCAAGTCTTGCTGAATGGCAGCACAGCCTTCAGGCGTGTCAGCCAATCCTCTCAACTTCGTGTCATCAGCAAACTTGCTGAGGGTGGTCACTATCCCCTCATCAAGGTCGTTGATGAAGATGTTGAACAAGACCGGACCCAGTACAGACCCCTGGGGGATGCCGCTAGTTACAGGCCTCCAGCCAGACACCGCACCGCCAACAACAACCCTCTGCACTCTGCCAGTCAGCCAATTCTCGACCCACTTCACCGTCCACTCATCTATCCCATACTTCCTCAGCTTTGTTATAAGGATGTCATGGGGGACATGGTCCTGCTGGGTGTTGAAGCCTTCTGTCTGCCCCCATGGCCCAGGCTGATGGCCTTGGTTGGTGAGGTGGCTGGTGGGTGCCCAAAAGTGCTATGGGGCTCACCCTCCACCACCTCTCTCCTTAGTTCCTGGCTGGAAGCAGCAGAACTGAGAGCCATTTGCTCTAAGTGTGCACGTGTTTTATGGCGTGGTGACAACATGATCTGCACATTTCAACCAGATGTGATGGCTGTGTATCATAGTAGCTGCAAGGACGATCGACTGAACAGTAAGAGCCATTTTCTTTGGGTAGAAGTATCCTGATTTTATTTGAAAACTCCTGTTATTAGTTCTGAGTTTGCTTAAGCTCATGTAAGAGATATATAAACATATATATATCTCTTAAATATATTAAAAAACACCAAAAAACACACACACATAAACTATTTTGCAAGTATATGGCTTAAATACATAGGGCTTCCATGGCTGATGGGATTTCTGCTTTCAAGTGAAAAAAATAATAATTAAAAAACAGACTTTTATGTTGAAAAAAGGTTTATTAAGGAAAATTCCCTTCTCCTCAGAAGAAGCACAGAAAGATATCAGTCTTGTTTTGTGTATCTTATGGCCAAAGTTATATAGGGCTTACAGAGACTAGATGACTGCTTTTGCAGGGCATCTGCTGCTCTGTTTATTGGTCTAGCAATAAATGCCGTAAGAACAGTATCTGTGTGGTGCTCCATGTTGTTAAATATCCTTAGAGCAATTACTTTCCTCAGTACCAGTCCCCCATTTTTTTTTAACAGTAAGAATTTGTGTTATGAATTCTGGGGTGCAGGGACTGGAAGCAGTGGCACAGGAAGTCTGGTCTCATATTTACCTTTCCCTGCAGCTATGTCCCGGGGTAAGGAGGATGGAGTTGGGCCACTCCCACACTGAGCTAAAGGAAGCTAGTCAGGGCACAATTTTGTGTCTTCTTTATCTCTATTGACTCTGACTGGGTGCTATAACCCTGCTTTCCATAGCAGTGATGACAATATGATCTCAATAATAAATGCTGTGTGACGTTTACTGCCTTTTTGTGCCTACCCTTAGTCAAGTTTCAGGCCAGGCTGTTGGTTTCTCCTGCTCGCAGCTTTAGACTGATGCTGCTTCTTGGGTTCTCCCATTTTAGACAGTTTTTGTTATTAGTTGCTGTTAGGTTACTTTACAGCTCTGTGCATGAGGTGGCTTAGTTCATTTGTCAGCAATATCGTCCCTATGGACATTACAGTGGAAAAAAAAAGTAGGTAATTACTTACTACTTCTAAGGATCACGGGTTTTTCAGTTACTTCTGTGGTTTGGTGACTTGCACAACCTTCACAGTGCACAGTGAAAACATTATGTTCTTATTGTATGTATCCCTCATATGTGTGAGCCTGATTGAGAGGTTCCATAATCTTACCGATGGACTTTCATGAACTCCATGGTCTTCAACACTGACATTAAGAACTCTGCACTTGCACTCCTGATCTAGCGACCAGAAAAGCATTCGCAGGTAAAAAGATAAAAGTCAGAAATCTGCCTAAAGGAAATCAGAAATTCTGCTCAGGATCTACATCTCTGAGATAAGGAATCAATAGGGAAAAATAGAGGGAAATACACGTGGGGAAAAGTTTGAGATGAATCAGAAATTGTGGATATCTGCCTATGAAACGATAGTTTTACTATGATGCAATGCTAAATGCATTCAGACTGCAAAAGACAGGCAGCTTAAAACAGTACAGGAGCTGACTGCTGATTTTTTTGACCCTGCAGAAGAGCAATGAACATGCTTTGGTGAAGAGCAGCAAGGAGAAGCCCTCAGAGGAGAAGAAGCCATAAAATTAGCTGACTGCCTGAGCCTTCAGCTGAAGCACAGGAGCTCGTGTGGAGTCCACAAAGATCTGTGCCATTCCTGATCACTGCTGGCTCTGGCTGGTGCTTGAATACTTTAATAGGGTTAAGACAGAGGCTAGAGATACTTGGATTGGGAAGCAGTGTCAGGAGAGGATTAGCTGGGTGTTAGGAAAAGTTCTTATCCAGAGTGTGGTTGGGTTCTGGAACAGGCTCCCCAGGGAGCCTGACCCCAAGCTGCTGGAATTCTTGGACAGATGATCCTGGGATCAAATCTGCCCTGCAGACTAGTCAAGAGCATTTTCACTGGTATTTTCCGTGGGAATGGAAGTGCTGAGGGGCTGTTGAGGCTGTTCACAAGGCTGTTCATATGGTGTGTTCTGCTTGGGCTAGGCTGAAAATATCAGACAAATAAAAATAATTCAGGAAGAGATAATAGGTCAGATGTCCTGAAATGCAAGTCCTGCTGGGGGGAACTGAATCAGGACACATTCCTCTTGCCATGAAATATCTGAGGGAATCTTTGCAGACCACAAGCTCCATCTTTATTGTCATGTGAAAGACCCAGCCTCTGGCCACAAGAAGCAATCCAGTCTTCTGATCCAGACTGCCTGGGAAAAGCCAGTAGCTCTGCCAGGGCTTGGTTTCCCCTTGGGAGGCCTTTCAGCTGGGCTCCATCCTGCTCTCTCCGACCATGGCTGAGATGACAAACTCATCGCCCAAACTGTCTACGACAAATGAGTTGCTGGCAGAACCCTGTTTCATTCAGCATGCTTAAAAGAAGGAAAAAAAACCCATGTATTTTGATTTTCTCTTTTAGTATCCTAAACATTCCTTTTATGAAGACTAGATATCTAAAGACATTTCCTTATAAGTTCAAAGAAACTTTATGGAGTCCACATGTGATCTGAGTTGTGAAAAAAGTGCTATTTCTTAAAATACCATCAGGAGGGAAAATGCCCAGCAAGCTGACTCTGGAAGTGACTGATTCCAAGTGCCTCCTCCTCCAGCCTGCATGGCCACTGCTGCAGACAAAACTGTCCATGCTGTGGTTCATATTCATACTTACTCATATTTTGGATATCCTGATCTGAGGCTTATATTTCAATTTCTTTTCAGGAACAACATGACTGGAACCCAGAGTGTCTGGGAATTCAAAGATCATAACAACACCTCTGAATATACAGGGATGAGGAGGCGGAATTCCTTCATATTAGCAAAATCAGCTTGATAACACCCTTTCTTCCAGTTACTTGCCCATCTCTCTCTTTCCTGGCTGGATCTTGGCCCAATGTTGCAAGTTGCATCTCCAGCTCCATTTCAGTCTTCTGGTTCTCTCTGATGGGACCTCTTGGATGGACCTGAATTTTATTGATCTCTTGCCCTGTCTGGGGCTGTTGATGGATCCTGTTACCAGCCCCTCACCCTGCCCACAGTTTCAGCCCCCTTGGGAGGGCGCAGCCCGCATGGGGCTGGCTTCAGCTTCATCCCCACTTTGGAAGCAGCCTCAAGCTTGTTGCTCCCTGAGATCAAATTAGTGCCAGGACGATCATTTAGAACATGAAGAGCTAGTATTATTGGTACTTGGTTTTTATGCTTGAGAACATAGAGTGGATGGCTTTATTTTTCCACACTGTTTCTAAACTGTTAAACTTGGTTCTACATTTTTATTCAAGTGTTTTACTCTTTCAAAGAACTGAGTAGTGCAATTAGGCTCGGGATATTTGAAAGCAGTAGAAAATACAAATACTATTGGCAGCCTCTTGTTGTTATTTTTGCAATTTATTTAATTAGTAACTAAATTTAAATATAATTTTCCCACTCTGTTTTTTAATCCAAATCTTTAATGTTCTCCAGATCCACTCCAGGTTCACTAGACTGGGTAGAAATTAAGGCATTATTTTGGTCCAGGGGAAAATGCCATGTCGATTTAGGGCATTCCTTATTTACTTACTTTTGCTTTTTTTTATTTTTAGCTATATTTTGCACTGCATTTCAGTGTAGTCGTGTGTGTGTATTTTAAAATTATTTTAGACTTTTAATATTTATGTGGCATTGATTCTTGGCACTGAAGTTAAAGGCTGGAGTTGAGCAAGCTATGACATTACTGCATCAGCACAGCCACTTGAAAGTCTCTGCCATGTACTGAGCTCTGCATTTGTCAAAGCTCTCTTCAAACTCTCTACAGGATCCTACAAAATATGTTCAACAGTTGGGCATGAGGGAGAAAGAAAGAGTGGTGAGAATACCACTCACTCATTTACCTGGCTAGCTGTGGTCCAGAGTTTCCCTACTGAAATGCCAAGAGTTCAAAACTGTTCCCTGTAAGGGAAACTTCAAGGTGGCATCATGATTAGTAAACACGAAAAGCAAAAAATGTTCTTTTCAGTATGTTGTAGACCAAAGGGGCACCCTGCAAGAAATCTATTTTACTAAGTTGAAGTGCAAAAGGAATGATTGCCGCTGCTTTGTTCAGACATGCGCTTCCCTCCATGCTGCCCAACAAGTGCAAGTTTCTGGCTGGGAGGGAAACATGGAGGGAAAGTCTACATGCATTGGAAATGGAGATCCTTGCATTTCCCAGTTGGACTCTTTGTGCATTGAGAAGACATTCCAATCATCCTTAAAGTGGCGATGTTCTTGTTTCAAGGTGTTGTAGGTCCCAGGCAGTGGTGTCTCTTAGCTGAATGCCTTTGCTGATGTTGATACACTCTTCTCAGGTAAGACCCATGATCACTAGAGGGTTTTTACAGCAAAATGAAGGCCTGCTTGTAGCTCTGGTGGTCCCCATGAGATGCAACCATGGAAAAGAATGGAGGCCTGAGCTGTCTCTGTTCTTCTAGGGGCTTACAACAGAGGGTAGTCTTTGTGCATTAGGAGCCACAGTCTGCTGGCTGGACCTCACTGCTGTGGTGAGGCCATTGACGCAACTTAATGTCCTGGGTTACTGCACAGGCAGAAGAGCTGTAACTCTTTTGGATTCCACCAGAAAATGATGATCAGAGGGCTGGAGCACCTCTTTTATGAAGGAAGGTTGAGGGAACTGGGCTTGTTTAGCTTGGAGAAGAGAAGGTTCTGGGGAGACCTCATTGTAGCCTTCCACTGTTTGTATACTCTCTTTAAGGGAGCACATAAACAGGAGGGGGAATGGCTGTTTACAAGGATGGATAGTGATAGGACAAGGGGGAGTGTTTTTAAACTGAGACTGGGAAGGTTTAGGTTAGATATTAGGAGGAAGTTTTTCACCCAGAGGGTGGTGATGCACTGGAACAGGTTGCCCAAGGAGGTTGTGGATGCCCCATCCCTGGAAGCATTCAAGGCCAGGCTGGATGTGTCTCTAGGCAGCCTGGTCTGCTGGTTGGTGACCCTGCCTATGGAAGGGGGGTTGAAACTGGATGATCTTTGAGGTCCTTTTCAACCCAGACCAGTCAATTATATGAGAAAACTGATGTACATGGGGAAAAATGACAACTGTGCTTCCCAATTCCTTTCCACTACAAACCATGACACTCTTACTGATCTGGAGCAGAGTAAGGAGGGTGAGAAGCCCTGGTGGCACAGTAGGTAGCTGGCAATGCATGTTCACAGAATGGGACGTCTTTCTTGTTATTAAATTAATGCACAATGAAGTATTATAGATATTCCTTCTACATCTTAACCACATTTAGAGGGCTTGCATTATTAATGCCAAATATAATAAAAATGTTTTCTAATCTTGATTGAGTTTCTGGTTCTCATTTGTTCCCTGGCATCTTATGTTTCACTGCCTCTTTCCTTCGCCCATGTCTGTATTACTGTTCTTCCTTGTGTGTCTCTGACTACAGACACATGGGCTCTGTCCCTTTCAATAATTTTCTTTAGATTTTCTTCTCTTCTGGCGATTAAAAAATGTATTTTGAATTTTTGCTCTTCCTTTCCTTCTTGAACATGTTAGTTTATTTGCTGGTGGAGGGACACTGGAGGAGTATGTGGGGAGGATCTTTGGTTCCTCCTTCTGCTTTAATTGTCCATCCATCACATCCTATCACTTCCTCTTTTCTGTACTGTGGGAATCTGCACTGTGTTAAATACAGCACAATGTAGCTGATGCCAGGTTGTATTAGTCTGTGTCCTTTGCTTTTGGCTCACTGCAAAGATGGAGAATAACATGAGCCTTGCAGATTACTGGATCTACAAAACTCTAAGGCAGTAAAATATGTAGGAAGATCACGCGGTCTGAAAACATTTTTACTGAACTTCTTAAGGGAAATCTCCCTGACAATTTTTTGTTGTTGCTGCTGACTGCTGAGGTTTTACCCATGTAGTAACACTGTGTGTCAGCACAGGACCATGCCCTTACCTCACGAGAGATCCCTCAGTGCTTTTCAGGCCATATATAGGGATGGTTCTCTTACCTCTTGGGCAGAAGGCCATGCCAGCTGCACTTCATTGCAAACCTGGCGAGGAACAGGAGCACTCGTTTTTCCTCTTGAATGACAATGGAAACTCTTATGCTTGTAGAAATGTGGTTACCTCAGACATAATTCACGGGGCTCCCTCTTGGAAAAGCAACAGGCTGGTGAATGTTTAATAGCCAGAAATGTTCAGGGTGTCTGTCAAATGTTTTGGCTACAGGGCAGGCAATGTTTTCTTCCCTGTCCCTGAGAGGCCACTGGGGGGGTTGATTTAAACTAGCAATAAGCACACTGCAGGGCAGGAAAAGGACAGTGAGCTTCACAGCTGTTTGCCAAAGTATTTTATTCATTGGATGAGCATTTCTGACCCTTGGCTGATGTGCTGATGGTCACTTTAAATGCTGCCTTGTGGGTCAGAAGGGCTGAGACACTGGAGGTAATGCCGGTATTAAGTCTTACTCACTAACCATCTGCCTTTCATAATCAGTACCTTCCTGATGATTTTCTGTCCCTGGTCCTACTTTATCTCAATCAAAACTGAGTGTTTCAAAAGTTAAAGGAAGGTATTTGAGGACAAAATAAAAAATAACGAATTAAAAAGATAGGTTAATGATAGAATAATAGGACTGTAGAATCACCAAGGTTGGAAGAGACCTCCAAGGTCACCTCTTACAAATGTATATCAATTACCCATATTTCTCCACTAATACATATATTGCATGGAGTTGGGCACAAGCCAGAAGAGGTGGAGGACTGAGGTCTTCCTGTGACCAGGGTCACAGATCATGTCCCTGTGAAGATAGGCTTTGGTAGAGCCCCAGCAGCCCCAAGGGCTGTGCAGCATCTCCTCCAGCAGAAGGTGACAATGAGTGTCTGTATTAAGTGGTCTTGGTGGGAATAAGGCCTTCCAGTGCTTTCTGTTCCTTTACTGAATCCAGTACTCGGTGGTGGGCAAGCTTCTGAACAGAGAAGTGTGACCAATGGCATGTACCTTAGAGGTCTGAGGGCCCACCAGCTCTGCTCCATCATCAAACCCAGCTGGGGTTCTGCAGAGAGATGTTTCCTAGAAAGGGCTGAGAGTGTTTTGGTGGTGGTTGTGGATCAGGAGAGTGTTAAGTGGTGAACTGAGGACAGGACTGGGAGAAGCAGCGTGAAGAAAGGTCTCTGTTGTCTGTTTTGGTTAGGAAAATACTTTTGTGTTTGGAAGATGATCCAAGCCCTGAGGAGAAGGACCTGATCCAGGCTCTGTGGGTGGTGTCAGCCTTCCCTGGTTGCAGAGATGGGCCAACAGTTCACAACAGAGTGCATTTTTTTTGTGTGCTTGGTCTACTACAAAGTGCTTTTTCTTTTAAACCTTGACGTGTGCTTTACCCTGTGGGAATAATGATGTTTGAGCTGTTTTGATCGGCTCAAAATAGAAAACCAAACACGACTGAACTTGAGTGTAAAACACAGTGGTGAGCGCTGGCTGCACTGTGCTGGCCTCGTGATGCAGATCAGGCAGACAGAAGAAGTGGATTTGGTTCTATTTTACAACACGTGTTTAAGACAAAAGGAACATATGGTGTGTGCATTCACGGATTTGGGGTTCTACGTACTGGCAGATGCAAACTGTGTGAAACTGTTCCCTCATTGGCGAACAATGTGGCAGGTAAAGGGAGCCTTTAGGAGAGAGAAGCACTCACTGCATACTCACAATGCATCAGAGGCCCTCTTCTTTGCATTTATCTGCCAGCAGCCTAATTCCACAGAAACGACGTGTGTTAGCATCAGGCTGTCCATGTAAGTGTTTGGTCAGCCTCCCCAGTGGTGGTTCTGCAGAATTTGGGGGGCACCAGGATGCTTTTCACCATCCTGTTGAGCACAACACCTGCTGACAGGCCAAGGACAGCGGTCTGCTTGATTGAAAGGGGTCTTTAAATGGGGAATGCCAGCCCATGGTGTTTTGCATTTTCTCCCATAATGACTCAATTTTTCTGCTTACATTATGATGAATAGCAATTTGTTAGTTTGCCAGCCTTGGTGTAATACATCCTTGAATTAATGTGACAGGGGTTCCTGGTTTGTTTTTGTGTGTATGTAATTTTTAACTGCAGCTGGCAGAGTGGTAACTGGTTACTTCAAGTCAGTAAACTCAATAGTCTGCAGTATGATTTTCTCCATTCTTTCTTAAAGTGGTCTTGGACAGATATGTGAAGTTGCACTTTCAGAATGTCTGCTGGTCTGTGCTTCTCTGTGACAGCAACTTGATCTACTAGAGACTTAGTAGAGTGAGTACTGTAGTTATATAACTTAAATGAAAAGACGATGAACAATTTACTTCATCCTCCATAACCAGGAGATGATGATGATCAGCAGCTATACTAAAAAGGTAAGTTGGACTTCAACTCCTTTTGCTGCTGGTTGTAGACTTGCCAAGCCCATTCCAATCTGGAAATAGCTTGTTGTTTTTGTTGGCAATTTAGTGACCTAGTCAGTTCTAGACATCTGGCTGCTGTGTAATACCAGACCAATCTTTGCACCTACAATAGCTAGTCACGTCCAGGTTGGAGAGGTGGCTGCTGTGCATCATGAGGATCACAGCAAAGACTCATTTGTCTGTGCATGAACAGGCTGGTCCTTCATGTTGGTATCTGTCCTCCTTGACACTGACAGGCTTGCACTGTGCAGGCATAGTCAAAAGTTGGACTTGACAGTTCTTATGGGCCCCTTCCAACTCAGAATATTCCATGATTCCATGATTCCAGGATTTGTGCAGTAACATTTTGTGCACCTTGTGCATTGCTGAGGGTTGCAGCTGATGGAGTGGAAGTTCAAGGTACATCAATATGGGTAATGCTGGATTATGTTCAACCAACACTATGGGGTTTTGTCACTCATCTGCAGCTTTGAGTGTAGGTGAATGGTGGCCCAGAGCTTGTTTATCCTCCATTACACCAAATGAAAACTGTACAAATATTGTCCTTCATAGAAATGTCAGATGCATTTCCTGATGAGATCTCACAGGACAGGACAAACACAGTTGTTTGTACCTGACAAAGTTAAGAGATAGGAACTTTTTAACATCTATACTGCTTAGGTTCAAAAATAAATGCTAGTCTCCAGAGCGTGATGTGCTATCATTTTAAAGCTGTGAGTTAGTATTTCCATCCATTGTGTTGAAAACCTGTTGCTCTGCGGGGACAAAAACCCACAACTTTCTGTGCTCAGAGTGAAGAACAATACTCAAACAAAGACACAGCTTTTTCTTTTTCTTTTTTAACTTATGTTATCCAGACCCACCATGTAAAACATTTAAGAAATTCAGCTGAATAGAGAGCATAATGGGTGTTCATGTTGTGCTCTATCACTTTAAAATGCCAAATACCCTTGGCAGCCTTATTTTAGGTCATGTCACTGGGGAGAAGTTGACATCTAAGCAGGGAGGACCCAGCTTGTCGTCTGACGTGTTGCAGTATGGATAAAGCAAATAGTCATGAGTCCCCATGTAGCAGTCCTCCTTTATGGAGCTGGCAAGAAATGCTTCCTCTGCAAGTACCAGCTAAAGAGCTCAGTGTTGTTGTGGGAATTTCTCTCTTGTTTTATATTCCCCAAATCCACTTTTGGCACCTCCAGCAACTACAGTGTTGAAGGGATAAATGCAGCTCATCAGCAGCCTAATCCAAAACCCACGGATGTCACTATGACTTTGTGCCAGCTCTGGGACTTGGGTTTAGCAATGAGCCATCATCTTCTCTCCATGTGTATGCATACCTGTGATTTAACTCTTGGGTAGTACTACTATCTGCACCTTCTCCAAGGAGCACAACAGGGTTCAAAGCAGTGGGTTTTACCTCCCCCTCTCATGAGGACCCATCCTTTGTTTTCCTCTGTACTTATTAGCCAAAAATATATCATCTAAAGTGAAAACACATTCAATTATCTTAGTTTTATTCTGTGCAATGTTATGACACATCCCTTGGATATCTGCTTTGTTAGCTGTCCTCAAATTAGTGTCCTCTCAGCCCCAGACTGAATGCTCATGGGTCCTCCTGGCCCTGCTAGATACAAAGATCAGCACTGTGCATCCAGCCAAAACTGCAGCTCAGGGAATGCTTCCCTTCCCAACCTTCTGCCCCACGACTCATCTTCTCAGCATCTCAATAGTGGGTCAGTATCCCTGCAGCTAGGAGAGCTTCCTCTCCTTCTCTACTGCAGGAGAAGTGACTGGCACCAAATTTACTCAGTTTTAGCAGCAGAACATGGGGCCAAAAATATTGGGTCCAGGCTTGAAATGACTTGTCTATCCCTCCCAACCAAATCTGCTTTAGATGCTTTACCAAGTTAGATGCAGGTCTTCAATGTTATCAACTGGACTGAAGTTATGGTATGACAAGAGTCTGAACATGTTTTGCCCCAGTGGGCTGGCCACATCCTTCTCTCCGGATCTCAGAATCACTAAGGTTGGAAAAGACCACAAAGGTCATCCAGTCCAACCACCAACCTATCCCCACCATGCCTGCTAGCCAAGTCCCTCTGTGCCACATCCACATCTTTCTTGATCACCTCCAGGAATGGTGACTCCACCACCTCCCTGGGCAGCTTATTCCAATACCTTACTATCCTTTCTGAGAAGAAATTTTTTCTGATTCCCAACTTTGCTTTCCAATTTTACTCACTCCTGGATAAACAACGTCTCTTTAGTAGACCTGATGCCACCACAGGCTGAGCAAAGATGCTGCAGAAGGTGACTGTGTTCTGTTTCATGACCAGCATCAAAGAGCTGCATCTCTGCCATGGTCAGTAAACACGTGTGTGAGTGACTGAGTGTCCAAGGCCTGCTCTCAGGATTTACATCAGTGTGAGAGATACCAGGGTACAGCTCCTTGTGATCTGGGGATTTATGGAGCGGTTATTTTAATCACATGATTAGCATTTAGATAAACAGTCAGTGAGTAACCAAGGCATGTCCCCCAACTGTAGTGGGTCAGACACACCATTTAAGGGAAATGAGAGGGGAATAGCCTCATTCCAGCTCCAGGCTTATCCCAGAAGCGTTCCAGTGCTTGGCCTGAGGCACTGGCAGGGAGTGGAGACTTGCAAAACTCTTCACACATTTCTTCAGCAAGATAATTATGCAACTTCATTGTTATAGCACCATCTACCAAGCCTCACCTTTACAATACGCCAATGCAGTTTTCTCCAGTAACTCCTGTACATGCCTATGGACAATCAATATTCACATTAGTTATGCATGGAAGCTCTATCTTCTACTTTGTGCAGAAGAATGTAATCAGCTAAATTTGGCTTTGAAAGAAATCCTCATACTTTTCTCACTTAGATATTTGCATTTCAGAAACAGATGTTCCTTTCTTTCTTTTTTGCGGTCTCCAAGCAATCAGACTAATTATGACAGTGCAACAAAGTGAGTGAGTGAAGGGGAACTTTTGCATGCCTGTCAGTCAACTCTGCTCTCATGCCTGATCTAACTCTATTTCTGCACCCTGACATTTCTTTTCTATGCTTCAAGGTATAAAAGGTAAATGCAGGGTGAATTTAGGCATGGAGAGAATGGATTTTTGGTATCGTGATGCCAGTCTTGTCTCTTAATGCATGGAAATTGCTGCCTGGTCTCCTGTGAAGTCAGTTTATGTGAAGGTCAAAGTCTCACAAATATTCAATTAGGAGACCAGTCAAGTATGCGGGATTAAGTTGTTTATATAACTGTTTGCAGAACCACAGTATGAGTTCACAGTCAGGCATGGGAGCCTTGATTTCCCAGCTGATCCATAAAAAGGGTCAAACACAGTATACTGATAACCCCAGTACACTGACAAACTGACTACTCCCAGTCCAGTTGTGACTGGAGCTTCCAGTTCCAATTCCCTGTTGTTTCTCAAGCTTAAGCTGGAGGCTGATGAGTCTGTGGTATGTGTCACGTAAAAAAAATCAGACACTTCACCAGGTCCCACTGCACAGCTCTGTGCATACGTAGGCAGTTGGGTATGTATGAGCAGATTCTGCTTCTAGTGATCCATGAGCTCTGCCAGGGAGCAGTGTGGTGTGGGCTGAGAGAGCTGGTGAGAGTGGAAAGAGGCCCCATAGAATAAGATCTGAAAATAGGAGTAGCATCATCCTCAGAGTTTCCTGACATCCCTTTTCTTTGTTTCTACTTCTGGCACCAAACTCCTGGTGGAAGCTGGGGATAGCGCCTGGCATCAGTGAGCCAATAGGACTGTACCCAGCCCCAGTGTGCCAGAAGGAGTGGCTGCACTGAGCTTAGTAGTTTCTCTATGGGTAGCTAGCATGGCAGGGTAGGGAAGTCCCTCATGCTCTTGTATTTCTTAGAAAAGCTGCTTTGGACAGCTCATGGTTGTGCTGTTGAGAGTATGTGACTGTTGTCTTTTAAGGTGAGAGATGCTGCGTCAGTGCAATATATTACTTTTGTTGCTGTGCTTCAATTTGTTTTTAAGCAGAGGTATCCATACTGGAGATATTAATAGACTGAGTTGTCAAAGCGGGGATTCTTTGCTGCTCCTGCTGCAAAATGCTTACTGTATTCCTGTTGCTGCAGCGTGTACAGATATGTTACAGCCAGTACAGTCTGTTTTTCACTAAATGCATCAGTGAACAATGTTTAAACAGAGTTAAAAAAAAAAAAAAAGAAGGACTGGCAACAAAGAAATGACTTATCATTTGCAACTTTAAAAAGGAGCCTGCAGCTATACGAATCTGGAAATAATATAAACTTAACCCACAGGACTGTTGCATTGGTTTTAGAAGAGCTTACTTTAAAGCTGGTATGTGGGCTCGCTAAGAGACTGAGTAGTTGGCAAGGATGCTAACGATTTATGGAATGTGTCTTTGGAAAGGATTAAAGCATAAAACATGTTGCTTCTTACCAGCTCTGAGCTAGGAATATAGCTCTAAGGGGCAAGTGTTAAATTTTAAGAATTCAGTATGTAAAACTTTTAAAGAATGATTTTTTTTCTTCCCTTGTCCTAGTGCTTGGGATCAAATTCAGTCCAGACCGGATAGACTAAAAATCATTCCCATTTGACGTCCAGGAAAAGGTCAAGAGTTAAAGAAGTACTGGCAGTGGTGCAGCAGTTCCCAGCTTGCGTAAGTACTATTTGTGATCTGCCCAAGACAACAGTCAGCATTTTAGCTCCAAATGTCCCAAGTCTCATATAACTGTGTCTCTTCATTTTCTCCCTCTGAGATGCTTTTAAAAACTGCATTCTACCAAGTGAAAACACAATTAAAACTGAAGCTTGAGAAGTAGGTTAGAAATCTAAAAGCCCTATGAATTGGTCGGGAAACTTTTTATTTCCTATGTTCATTTGCCCTGTAATGACTCTGTCTAGATACTCACGCTCCAGTCCCTCACTGTGTCATCCTCTTCCTGTGCCATGCTCTGTCCTAGGCTCTGTTTGAAATGTCAGCAACACATCTCTCTAATTGGCACCATCTTTCTCTAAGAGAGATGCCCTATTACTAATGAAAATAACTCCATATTTTTCCCTGTGCGTGCAAGTGGATGTGTTGTTGCATCTGTGTGTGTTTGTGAAAAGCACCAAAAGAGGACTTGCTGCCAAACCTCACTTTCTACCCAGGAGAGAGGAGAGGCACGGTGCTGTTCTCAGCCCTAAGATCGGCCCTCAAGTGCTGTCACCCTCTGTGAAGATGGATCCACATGGGTGTGCAGAGGGAGTGGTCCATCAGCAGCACAGCTGATCCCATTATAGGCTTTGGACATCAGACAGATGCTGTAACTTATGCTTGATTCAAATTGCATAGATTTTGCCCGACAATGTGAGCTGCATTGGGCTGTGTCATATCTAAGTGCAGGGGTAGATCCAGAAAGCTGTGAAGCAGAATCTTCCTTTTCATCATGGAGCATAATCAAGCCAGCTGCTGCTAGCAGCATGGGAGCTGTGGTTATAGGGCATTTCACAGTACTGGTAGCCCTAAATGTTTGCAAAACTGCAGCCTCTTGCTCAGTGTGAGGGTAGATACTATTGGAAATGTGTCCTTAAATCCGGTTTGTGATATTTTACTTTTTTTTTTTTTTTAATTTTATTTGAGAGTATGTAGTATCTTTTGAGCAATTCTTTCAAATTGATTTGAAATGTTATGAATAACAAAATTCCCTATGTGAAGGCAGTAATGGATAGGCAGAAGGCTGCAGCCTGATGCCACATGTGATTAGGTTGAAAGGGAATCTGTGCCTTTAGTGAGTGACAGTTTGGGTTGAGTTTGTATGAAAATTGGTTAGCTTTTTTGGGTGTTTATTTTATGTCATATATGAAGTAAAAAGTGCGATCTGCTGAGTCTGGGCCATTACAGCATAAAGAGTATAAGTAAAGAGGTAGAATGAAGAAGCAGGCCAGGAGGTGTGGTGAGAGAAACAAAGGGAAAAAACTTGCCTTGGCTTACAGCAAGTGTATGGGAAATCACAGCTTGAACCTCTGATTAATCAGCTGAGGCAAGTGTTGGGTCAGCTGTGGGAGCACAGGTGAGAGTAATCTAGCTGTGCTCCTGGAAGTGGTGGACCTTGACTCCATCTCCTCTGAGACCTCATTTAAGGGCTGACCATCACTGAGGCAGCATGACTTGGTGACTGCTTCCTAGTGGAGACTGCCTCAGCTTTCTGGTCAAGGCATTGACATTGTTGAGTTTTCCTTTGCTAATAACCTTTGACTATTTACCACCATCTTGGTTAACATCCTTATATTAGCCACCCTTACAGCAGGATAAAATAATCATTTTACTTACACAAGTAACTTACTGAGGCAGTGTTATGATTCTTTTTTTTTTTCTCTTACCAGCAGATTCTACTGTTCTATTGCAGCAATCTCCTTTCTTCTGACATCTCTATGCAGCATAATGCTTTTCCTAGACACTTCTGTCATAGCATGTAGACATACTAAACATCTGTGTGCTATTTTTACTGTAGCATGTTAATGAACAAATAAAAATTGTTCTTAATGGAAATATAATTTTTGATCTACTGAGGAGAGTATGGTCTAGGGTTAGCATGATAGACATATTGTCTACTGGAGGTGGTGCTGTCATCTGGCAGAAATGACTGTGGCCCTCAGTATGGCTGCAAGGGTGTTGGGTGGTATGAAGAAAAAAGTTAGGTTTAAGTTCTTGAATCTTTCAAGCGTCTCTGTGTTGGTGGAGTTTTAACCAGCTATGATAGCTGAGAGTTCAGTGAGTGTTTATAAACACCTGAAAAAGTACTGGATGCGCAACTGTGGCAAGGGAAAGCTCTTTGAAACAGCGAACACCTGGACTGCACCAAAAGGCAGATGAAGGTGAAGATAATGCAATGTATTTGTGATACCTTAAGTGTTAATGTCTGCCTTCCTGCCTTCTGCATGAGGGATCCTGGCCTTGTAGAAATGTGGGCTACTGCGGCGGTGCTGACTGCATGCCCAGGATGGCTTGTGGAATATGCTCTTTGTGGCCTTGTTTAGACCTTTTTAGAAGGGACAACATTGGCAGGCTGAGCTGCTTCATGTGAAGCTATGGGTATGAGAACCAAACTGTCCTTTCTTCTGTAGAATTTATGGCTCCTATGACCCCTGGGCTCTCTGGAAAAGCTAATTAAAAGGGTCATTTTTGTGGTGTTTAATGGGAAATGGGATTGCTTCACATTTACATAAACAGAGGTCTGGCAGCAACTGTAATTCACTTAAACATAAGTTCTGAAATACAGCTCAGAAGGAGGTAATTTGTCTAAGATGAGGGCTTACAGATCTATGTGCTTAGATACAGAATATGTACCTTAACACAATGCTGAGTCACCAATTGAGTTGCTCAATTCCAGTACTTAATTTTCAAAGCTGTGTAAGGACAAATAATCTTTAATATGCCATTACTCTGCCTCTCTTATTGCTGTACAACTAATAATGTGAAATTAAATTAATTAGGTGATATCATTACCTCAGAAAATGGTTACTACTGTGCCTTTTCTAATATGATCTAATTATGGGTATTCTGGTTTATTTTGGCTAATGTTTGGGTTTGAGACAGTTATATTTAATGTAAAGAAATCATAAGTTTTATTGCAAAATCTGCTGCAAATAACTAAGTTACTTACCTGTGAAGGGATTTTGTTTATTCACTTGAGATAGCTGATATCTGCATGGTGGACGTGATCAAATTTGATCATTGCTGGACTTCTGGGTTCAAGAACCAAATCTAGATCTGAATGTTCAGGCTAAAAGATAAGAAATGGTAAGTGTGTCATTGAGCTTTTCCAATACTGACAGCACTCTACATTCCAGTATTTTGAGTAAGGCTCCATCTGTATTTTGTACTTGGCTTAAGCCAATGAGATTTAATATTTTTAATATTTAGTATTTTAAGTTGTCTGCTGTTGCTTCCCTATTCAGCTATGAACCCTTAGAACTATGTTTAGATTCTATTTTTTTCCCTACAACAGTAAGGTCACTTTTTTTTCCCCCCCAAGGAAATCGATAGTTCTCCAATGAGCTTTTGTCTCCAGGTGCTCTCAAAATATTGCCAATTATTGAGGAAACTGGAAGTAAAATGTTATTAGGCCTTCTGATTTCTAAGTTAGGACAATAGACCTGTTAAAGTATTTGTAGTTCCTATGGGAATAGTTGATATAGCCTAGAAGCCTGTGGGAATTGGGTATGAGGGTCTCATTTAGATCTTTTTATTTCATACATTAATTTTGGCTTTTTGAGTAAGCCGTGATTGCTGCAAAATGGGGAGTGTGGATTATGTCTGATGTTTCTCTATAGAACTGTCTTAATTTGTATTTTTGGGCAATATGGAAACACCATTTCTCCATTTAGTGTAGAGTGCATGTGATGGTCTGCTGACTACTGTCTTGATGTTTGGTCCTGCCTGTCTTCATGCGCTTTGTGCCACTGTGTCCTCTTCAGCACTCTTATTTTTTCTGTCCTGTGACACCTGAGAGCATCATGAATTCCCCACTGTTCAGTGTTCTGTGAGCATAAGAAGTACTGATTTCAAATCAGAGAGAGAACGTAGTGTTCTCAAATAGCTGAGGTGCTTGCCCAGGTCATGCAGGAAGATTTTTTTTTTTTTTTCCAAAAGCAGGAGTACATTATTGGAATCCTGGTTTTCAGGGCTCATTTACCCTGGGTATATTTTGCAGTCAGTTATAGAAGCATTCTAAAAATTGTTGAAGGCTTTCCTAAACTGCTTATGAAAACTGCCCATAGACTCTGTTTGCACTTAAGCTTTTTAGTCGTCTTTTGGCAGCTGCTCTCACTCCAATACAAAATATTCTTGGAAATTCAATATCTTGTTTTTCTGTTATTTAAATTATGTCTCGCCTTGTAGTTCGGTGGATTTAATTAAAGCATTTCCTTACACATGTGTTGTCCATGTGGACAGGGAATGAAAACTTAAACTAGGCATGTGTAATAATTACAACAGAAGATTGCTCCTTATTACATTCTTCAGATAAGATTAATGTTTATATTACCTGGAGGAAGACATAATCACATGATCTGGCTTTAAACACTTAGGTAACAAATAATGAACAAACATATCATGAGGAAGTTATGACCTAGTTTGAAAGTTTAGTAGTAAGAAAAAAATGGAGATAACCAGATATCTTGACTATTGTATAGAAACACTGTCAAGCAGTGTCAAAATATGGGATGTAGGCAACCACTTCCAGAACCAGTGATGATGGGTGCTACTTTTCAGGTGAAGTTCATCACCTCTACATCTGTTGGCTGGGATGACTGCTTCAGTGAAGTGCATCAGGTTGGTTTAAACGTGGCAATAGCTCTGCTTTGATAATGAAAGGCTCCCCTGAACTGCAGTTGGTCAGGGAGTGGTGTTAGGAAATGCGGAGGGAACTCTCCTGCATGGACAGAGATGGACTGAAAAGTTGATTCACAGCTTTTGACTACCTGCCCCTAGTCATCTTATTTTATTGTAAGATGTGAACACATAAAGAACCTTTCAAAGAAGTAGAATGCAGTGTGAATGGCAGCCAGCTGTGAAACCAGACTGGCCTGAGTTGCTTCCCTGCACTAGCAGTGCCTGAGCTGTTGCTATGTCTTCTCTGAGTTGTTTGCTCTGCACAGAGGTCTCTAACAGTGTCTCCAGGACTGGGCTATTAACCTAGTTAGGAAAGAACAACCTTCAAGGGATGTTTTTGATCTAACCCATTTTCTTTAATTATAGGGTTTTCTGTGTTCCTCTCTCTTGCTTGTTTAGGAGTCTTTAGCAACGTGGTTTTCATGCCAGCACTTTTCCAACTGCTAGCACAGCAGCTGCAATGCTTTGGTGGTGTTTTTCTGCCCCAAATCCAGCTGAAATGGATAGATTCCTTTCAATCTTGGGTCTTTTGATCAAGCTCTTCAGAAACTGAAAGCTCCTGCCTTGGGTGGGAGGCTTGGGGATGGTAGTGGGTACTCTTGTGGTCCTGATGTCATATTGTCTGTAGGTCAGGTCCTTGTGGATGAGAGCTGCTAAGACTGCAGCCTACCCTTGTGGAGCCAGAATTCCCTCAGGTGGGCTGGATTGTTTTATAGGCAAGGGGAAGTATATCTGTAAGTAAAACAAGCAAGGGTTGATTTTAGATATCTAGGGCTGAAGAGGCTCAAAATACTTTGGTGAGGCTGGGAAGGGAAGTTCTAAGGCTATAATCCACAAATAGCACTACTGAAAGTCAGCTCTTTCTTATGGGGAAACTCATCTTGTTTCCGAAGGAGTGTATGTGTTATCAGTATAGATGGCACTAGTGGTCTGTCTAGACTGCTAGCATCTCTTCAAATGGCCAGTATTGTATACATCAAGAGAAAGCTGCAAACAGAAGTTGTGGAATAGCTGCTTAGGATTAAGAAGTGACTGCTGTAAGTCAAATCTTTTCCCATCCTTGAATACAGATTTGTGTTGCTGCTGCCATCCAAGTAGCAGGAACTGCACTTGCAGGAATGTGTGACTATTTGAGATGTCTGAATCTTCCTCCAGTCAGAAACTAACCCTGTGACTCCATAGTGGATTTTGCCCTTCTGTTGGGTCTGGGGTGTTTAACTTTCTTCTTTTGCTCTCCATTCTGTGTGCTCTCTTAGAAAAATTACTAAGAAAAGGCAAAACAAGCCTTCACATGCTTAAGGTAAGACAAGTAAACAGTTATAATAAATCCAGTAGGAAAGTTGCAGTGGCATTCAACATACAGTCAAGAAAACTTGAAAACTGTGTAGCATGCTAGTTCAATTCGGTTTATGCTCTCTGTGAGCTGTGTAATGAGCCTTAAAATGTAATTCTGTATATTCTTCCTTCATTTCTAGCTCCAATTGTGAATATGGAAATTTGATGCTTCACATTGAGAAGTAAAAAATGGTTTACCTAAGGTTGAGAGTAACTTCTTCCTCAACTAGCTTAATACTTTCATCTCTACTTGAAATATAGTGCCAATCAGACCATTATTATTATTTACTTTTTTCTGCCCTTCCATAGTATCAGCGCAAACAAGTACATTACAAGCTGCACGGGGTACAAACAGATCCCAGTTAAATCTGGCAAGAATTTTGAGGGTAGAAAAAGTTGGAAGAACCTGTTCTATGCAACTGTGTTAGACTTTTGAAAACTGGGTTTCTGAATGCTTTGGACATTAAAAAAATAAATTGGTGGGGACATGAAAAGGAGCCTATTCACACAGAGGAGGATGTTGTTCACTTGGTATTTTGTGACTGTTGTATCCTTAGGTGACCAAACATACTTGAAACTCTCCTGTACTGTGAATATGAACAGAAAGGGTTTTTTTCTGTATGTAATTCTTGTCTCTGAGGGGGATATGATAGTGGTGATTCCCAGGGAGGCTGGCATCGCTCAGCTCTGGTTGCTTTGCTGGTGATTTCCATCAAGGAGTCATTTCACCTTTCTGGAAGGGAGCATCACTTCTGAAAGTGACTTTCTTGAAGTGTTTTCATTTTAAAAACTTTGGAGAATTTGCAGGGAGAGGATGCTGTCATTGCTGTGTAAGCTTTCCCAGCTTGAGTAACAGCTAAAACTGGTTCAGCTGACTCAAACTGCATGAAAAAGCAGAAGAATAATTGCCAGTATTTTTCCTAAGCCAATAAGTGAAAGTTGGCTTGATATCCAGAGGTGTTAAGTGACCCTCAATCCAATCTTATTCAGTATTTAGACACTTATCTTACAGGTGCATACCACATTCTTCTCACTGTTCTTACGTATATTTTTAATTCTTCCTGGTGTGACTGAATTACTGGGGAAGCATGTGATTTCTTGTAGGTGTTGTAGTTATATCAAGTACTTTTATGTCATGTGCAGCTCTGTCTGGTTTCCAGTTGCATTGATGGCACTAGATGATTTAACTCTCATCACTGAAATGAATGTGATTTATTTGTGATCTGAGGTAAGCATGTTATATGGTATTGGAAATCTTTCTCTTTCAGTAGTGGTGAGAAATAAGAAATAAATGCTGCCACTTTCTCATTAATACAATTACCATGTGCCATTAAACATGTGCTGATATATTTGAGAGACTTATATTATTCATTATGCAGATGCATTCATTAGTGCAGTCATCATAAAAATAAACAGAGGAGTGTCCAGTACAGGGAAAATTTCAGGGAACAAGAGCTCATATTATACAAGGTTATGATAAATGTCTCTTGTGGCATAATTCTAACTATTACCATCTGTAATTCCTTGTTGCTATAGCAACTTAAAGTAAATATTAAAAATAGTCTGAAACAAGGAAAAGGGGAGTGTCTGTCCTGAAAGAAAACAAGCCCTCAATGTGACCAAGCAATGGCAGCGAACAGGACTGGGGAGAACTTCAGGAATTTTAGCTCAGAATTTTCAATCTACAGAGATGGGTGGGAGAAGGATATCCATATAGTGTTTGTAAGCAGTTTTAGTTGTGCTACCAAAACCTTATCATATGCTCAGTGCTGTACTTGTCACCTCTTTTCAGTGGTAAACTAGAAGTAACAGTACTTTAACTTGTAGGAGATTTGTGTGTATAAATATAAACAAGGTTTTTACATTTTTGACAGATGTGGTTTTGTTTTTGTTGAGCTAGGGATGAACAAACCTTTGTGATGCAGTTCTTAAGTTACAAGCATTGCAGTTGTGTTCAAATGTTACTGTTAAATAGTATTACGGGTGAGTGGTTAGGCCAAGGAGAAGGCTTAAAATGAGTCCGCACTTTCATGTCAGGTCTGCTGTGTGACTGCTTAAGTTATTTAGTGTTGGAAAATGGCTGAATGCTCAAAAAAAAACCATTAACTTTGCTCTTTTATGCTTAAGTTGACTGGGGAAGCCCTACCTCTCTGAGTGAAGAAAAAAGCTTTGCATGGAAAGAGAAGCTCTGCTGAAGGGAACTGGTTGTTCAGGATGTGTCTTTGCTTTAGTTTAATTGGAAAGAAGATTTGTTTCACTTCCTTGGTGAGCGTTTCTACTCCTGTATGCTTATTAGCATTCCCTTTTCAGTTGACAGTCACTTCATGAGAAAACAACTTAAGATGTGATAGTAGGCAGTAGCAGGGAAACCTAGAGATAGCTGCTGCTGCATAATGTTCTGCAAAGTTCTATACACAGTACATATACCATGGTGAATTTGGTGCAGAAGATCTGTTTGGAGCTTGCTAACCAACACAGACCAGTACAGAAAACAGCCTGGGAATCCAGGCGCCAACAGCACAAAATGAGGGCTCTGTGGCTGCACTTATGGTACGTGAGACCAGAGGAACACAAGTCAGAAGTTTTGAGCGTAATGTCACTGATATGATAGGCAGGTTTTTATCTCCAGTCCTGTTTTTTGCTCTAAGACAGCAATAATGAATGTGAATTCTAAGAGACAGTGAATTGTAAAAGCTTGGATTTTTAGGAAGGCTCAGACCTATCAGAATTTTAACTTTTTGAGGTGTCCTTTGAGTTCCAGTTATGGCTACTGTATTGCTGAGTTTTTCTAGGCATGTTTCCCTCTGCCTTCTGAAACCCGGTGTAATCTGAGAGCTCTCTATATTTGGCCAAATTTTCTGATCAGTGCTGCCCTCGGCCTGCTGTGTATCTGGAAGTTGTGGACACTTCTATGGCACAAAACCAGGCTGACTGCACAGCTTCTGTGTGATGAGTCAGCGGCTCTGGAAGTACTACACATTGTTGACTATGCTCAAGGTAGCTGTTGTGTATGCTACAAGCCTGAGACATCTTAAACAGCAGGCTCACTGCCCAAACCACCCATACGAGTCACTTGGTAAGTCCAAGCCTTATCATTTGGCTGTGTGTTTTTTCCATTCAGCTGATCATGAGAAATGTGGCACTGTGTATGGTGCTGTGGTATGATCTAAGAAGTCTCTTCCAGTCTTCTCGGATTTGGAGAACTGTACCACTTTATCTTATCTGATGCAGCTTTTTCCAGGCTTGCAGTCCTAGTCCAGAGTAAAGGGGGAAAATGCTCAAAGGATTTCTTTTCTGAGGCTTTTGTCTTACTCATGGTTGATTCCCATGCCAGCCTCACACAGAGATCCCCAAATGCTATCTGACCCTACTTCAGCCATTAAAATAGCTTATTCAAATCTTCATCCACTTTACCTGGGTTGCAAGTACACCTTGTGCCAAAGGGCCTCTTTATAGGAGTTAGAACACTGTTCATCCTTGTGAGCTGCACTCCTGCAGTCTTTATCTTCCCCCCATTCAGCTTGCTTAGTTTGTGGGGAATCCATGCTCATGCTGAAGTACTTTCTGGCATGTTGCAGGATGGAAGAGTTTTCCAGGAGTTCAGGGAACAAGCCAACTGCTTGGAAGTTCTGATGGGAACGCTTGTTGGAAGGTGCATAGAGAATAAAACTTTCATGTATCTGTTTTAAATGGGCCATTATTCAATAGTATAGCTAGCTGAATGTGTTGGAGATGCATATATTAGCCTGCTTCCTTTGACTGTGCTCACTGCATGCATTAGCACAGGCTGCGTTCTTGGCTATCTCCTATTACTGAAGATATAATTTACAGCCTGCATGGATGCTTCAAGAAGACAGAAGGCTGCATAGCAGCCTGAGATGGAAGAGTTCACTTGGGGAATTTTATCTCTTTTTCATGATGGTGATGATATTTTTAGTTCAAGGAATAGGTCTTATGCTGATGTATTTTAAGCTTTTATGCCAATATCTTTATGTATTATTTTAGACAGTCCCTGCTGTAAAGGTTTCCAGTATCAACCACGTTAAGATTTTTGATCTCTCTGCTTCCCAAAAATTCCAGCGTTGTCAAATGTGTGCAGGAAGCTGATGGGAAGTTAAGCAATGTGCAGAAGACTTGACATAACTTCATCAGGATTTATAGCATTGGTATGTAGCTAGCTGATTATGTTTTTTTGGCTGAAACACCATCATAACTGAGATCAGCAGTCAGCAACACATATTCTCTATGCATCTAGAGAATTCAAATTATTGTTTTATGGGGGAAGTGATGGCTGTGCAGTTAGGTGTTTCCATCTGTGCAGTCCTCTATATGAGCACAGTGGTAAACACATAGCGTTAAACATGTTTAGTGCAGATGTGGGAGGTGAGTTAAAGTAAATCTTATTGTGTTTATGGTTCTGTTGTAAAATTTTAGTTCTTTGGAAACTTTGCAGAATTTTACAGAACTTGCAAATATCTGCTTCCTGGAGCTGTGCCTTGTTTTTATTGTAGCTGAGTGTTTAGACAGTCCAGAAGTTGCCCAACTCCCTGTTTGCATTGGAGCCTAACATCAATTAGCTATGAACTAGTGCAGTCCCCTTAATTGGAAGTCCTTACAGTGTCTTGTCACAGATAAGGGTTTTGCAACGTACATGTTTTTGAGCAAACTTAAGCCCTGTTTTGCATGAGCTGAAATTTATTCTGAAGCCAGTTAAAACCTCCTTGCAGTCCACATGCCTGGCTACATAGAATATATATGGTTCTGTGTGTACTTGAAAAACTCAAACAGAACTTAGTTTTTCTTACTGAGTTTGGTTTTGCAGTTAGAAGCTCAGTTATACTGTCTTTCCTCTGTGTTATTATTATTAAATTGAAACTGAAAGATGTAAATAACTACTTCCAAGTTCCAAAAGGCATTTCCTTCCTTATTACATCCCCTTAACTTTCCATCTTGTACAGACTGCAATAGTTTCCATGCTCATTCTTCAAGATCCCATGAATCTGGAGAGCTCATGGCAACTCTCATTTTATTCTGCTGAGTACTTTAAAAGTTGTAATGAGACTGTGGTGAAGTTAATGGGGCCTCCTGGTTATTCTCACAGTACTTGTAAAATTACTTGGTGTCATGACTTCATATCCAGATGATTGTATAAAATTAGGGATACTCTTAATGTCAGTTCTTGGAGATGGATGTTTTAATTCATTGGTGCTGTGAAAATACAATCATTTTATCAGAGAGATAACCCAGAGTTTTTTCAAATGCTGATGAATGCCATGCCAAGTCTTTTCTGTGTTCAGTAAGAAAGTTCAAGGCATAATGCGCTGGACACATGGGAAAAGATTATTCCTTGCTTATAGGTGATTGATGTACTGACACTACTATTATTTTTATTTTTTCCAGTATTCTTGGGGTGGAAAAAGCCCCAAACATTTCAAAACATAAATTAAGATCCTAACTAGGTAGAATGATTCAAAGTTCTATCAATTAAAGTTCATGAAAAGTATACATTGTACCTCTTGCAGAATATATATATAAACTTGAGCTCAGATAATGCTGACCACCGTAACTATTAGTTTCTGATCTATAATAGTGCTATATATAAGTAGCATTTCTGTTGCATTTTATATATAATATATATTAATATATATATTAATCAATAGGGAGGGGAGGAAGTGAAAAGTTAGCATGGTTTTAATAAGAAATGTTTTTGTTTTTACAGATATTTACTGCTTGCAGAACTAGGCAGCATTATACTGTTTTATCAGTGAGGCAACTTCAGATAACTTTTTATGGCCTAAGATTATCATTGAAACATACTCCAATTGTTCATGAACCACAGAACTGAAGGATGTGACCATAATCAGTGTTTTTGTACTCACTTCCAGTATTTCTTTCCTCTTGGCATGGGTGACCAACACTTTTATTTGCCTGGGCCACACTGAGTGAAGACAATTTGCCTTCAGTCACATCTGTGTAGGCTGCTCTGAAAGCAACCCTATTTTTTTTCCCCCATGGTAACTACAACAGGCACAGTGAGCACAGTAACTGATAAAGCAAATTCTTGACTACAAAAAACATTTTTTTCAACATAGTCACTGCTATCAGCTGTGCATTTGACCAGAAATGAACAAGCATGCTGTACTTGTCAAAACCTGCTCCAGCAGAGGGGTCCTGCAGTTGCCACTGCTGAGGTGCACCATCCACTATCTTGCTGGGCTGGTCTATGTAAATATTTCGTTAGCACTGATGAGTATCAATGGACTTAACTTTTTTGGCATGCAGAAATTTAACTATGCATGTTTGCTTCACAGGTGCCTCTGTGTCAGATGTCACTCTATCAGACTACATTTCTGCTGCCACCTGTTGCACGGCAACTAGGTGTTACAGGATACTGGTGGTATGGCAGAAGAGACTGAAGCTTCCCATCAACATACCCCTCTGACACTGTGGGCCAACATAATAAAATAGGAAGCTGTTGCAATTGAACAGATCAAACACCCCTTCTGGTTGCACAGGTGAATTGCTTTTGCTCTTAGGGCTGACTGGGTCCTTTCCCCAGGTGCTCATCAGTGGCTCAAGCTGTGACTCAACATTTCCCATACAAAGGCATTACTTTCAGAGCGGATCATCTATTAACTCATCCATTTATCAGTCACTTGTAATCAGAGGCAAATGTCATGTGGTCTCAGTAAAATGCTGGTCTAGTTTATCTCCATTGTAAGAGGCTACTGAAGTTGGGGTCCTTTTTGTACTTCTTGGGTTCATCCCAGGATGAGTATTTGGTACTGAAACATCATTAACAACCTCAGGTAAATAAAAGATTGCCTGGTACTGGCTAGAGATGAACACCTTGTAGATAGTGGTAATGGTATATTTTTAGACGTATGATGAGTAGGCACATAAACATTACAAGATGCATGTCTGTCAACAACTGATCTGTATGTATGCAACATGAATTCCTTGGACTGTAATAGATTCATCATAAGTCCCTAGTCAGAATATAGTTGTCAGTGCTGTCATACCCAGTATTAACAGGACTGAACTTCTAGCAGCAGACCTCCTGGCAATGAGCATTTTGACTCAGTATGACATATGCCACTGTCATCTAGCACATGCCCAATGTTGATCACTGTGCCAAGTCAGGACAGTGTGTCTGACCAAATGCATCTAATATATGGTCATGAAATAATAATTATTATTATTTCTGAGAGAGGAATGTGGGTTTTTTGAAAGGAAATTTTTGTACCTTTGTATTCTTTCATATTATTCAGGGTTGCCATACTGGCCCAGAAGAAACAAGTACACTGTCCATGTCTGGGCAGCGTTAGCTTCTCTGGGAAAGTGGATAGTGCTCAGTCTCTAATAGAAGCTGTAGAGTTGTTTGGCACCTTGATTGCCTAGTGAGGACCAGGATTTATTTTCCATGAAAAATAAGCTTAATAGCAAGTGGGTTAGGCTTAACATGTCCACACATTAATTGGAAAGTGAATGAGCTCTTAAAAATAAGTTTTTTAGATGTTAGGAAACTGTAGCTATAACTAAAACTAAGTACTATTGCAACAGGTTGTAACAGTTCTCTAATAAAAAGTATTGGCCATATTTCAAAACTATCTTTGGTTGTTGATGGTACCAGAGAATTACTGTGAAAAAGTAAATCCCTTAAAAATTCCTTAAAATGGCAAAGAATAAATGGTATTTAAAAATGTCTGACTTTTCTTCTTTATCTGAAATCCTAGATAGTGTTCTTAATCTTAAAGTTCTATTATGAGATAAGAAAAATATGTAGCTTTTAGCCCTGAAATGCAGACCATAGGAAAACTATTTCATAAGCTCCAGATTTATGCTAATTGTTAATTTGGCATGATTATCAACACCATGAGAGAAGTGGCAAGGTGGTCTCTTCCACCTGTGTATATGTTTAAACCCTTAAGATATCTGAGGCTGCTTTCTCAGAAGAACTCCCTTTTTTATTTTCTAATAAACTGTCAAGGAATTAGACAGCAGTACTTCTATGTAGCATGTACAGTAATTAAATCTGGAGCTCAAGGCTAACGTGGTCTAAGGAGATTGAATTAAGTTGATTAGTAGGAAAACGAACTATAATTTACAGAACTGATGTCCCCTACAGTATTTGAGTATTTAAATACAAGATTTTAGGAGAAGTCCATTTTCTTATATTCTCAATAATTTATCATTTTAACTGACACATTTGAAACCCAGTACAATTCTAGGTTGAAGAAAAAGGAAGTGGGATATTAAAAGATCTGATAGGCTGGATCCAAGCTTTGCGTGAATCTTTCTCTACAGGCTTTCATGAAATGTGGCCCATTGTAGAAATAGTTCTCCAATTCTCTTCATTGGGAATGCTGACAATAATTAATATGCTCCTATAGTGAAACGGACTTGGAAACCAAACTGAACTCAGCCTCTTATAATTGTTGAAGCCAAATGAAGAGTGGAAGATAAACAAATACTAGAAGAACGTAAGAGAATATTTATGCTTTTTTCTATTTTTTAAATGCTTCAAAGCATGAATAACAGAGATGAGGTAATAGTGGTGAGCAGATTCATTAATACTCCTTTAAATATGTTTGATAGTTGGTCTAGTAACCAGTCATGCTTTGTACTGCATCCTAGTGTGTGAGGACAAAGGAATCAGGAGGTTGAGTATCTCTTGTTGAAGTAGCAGTGCTAAACAAAACAGAAGTCTAAAAGTGCACCGTGAAGTAGCTTTTTTTTTTTTTTTTTTTGAAAGCTGAGCATATTTCTCTTTCATCAAGATTCAAATTCATTTGGAGTTGTTTCCACTGGAAGTATGTAGTGACATGATTTTGTAGTGTTATTGCAAATGGCCATTGTCAAGATACAAAAACAAGACTCTGGAAGTTGTCCTGGAAGACATCATGAAAAGATGTTGTCTTTCTGTATTATTTAACTGCAGTGATTCAAGTGATGCTGAATCCCTGCTTGCAGGCTGACTTTTGTAACCTTCTTTTAGCTTAATTTTTTTTCTTTTTTGGTAAAATATTGCTGTGGGGAATGTCTACTGCCCAAGCTGAGAATAGTTTTGTTGCTGACATAGTGGTGCCAGTCAATGATAATCCAACCCAGGACAGTTTTTCTATGGAAAAAGTACTGTTCTTGGTGGACTGTGTTAAGTACCTAAGGATAATCGTGTCCCAGGAGCAAAACAGCTTTGAGAAACTTGCTTTTCAAAATGTGATGGTGGGAGTTTACATAGATTATTTCTTTTTAGAACTTGATTTTTGGGCTTTGTAGGTGAATCCTTTTTTTTTTTTTTTTTTTTTTTTTTTTCATAGTGAAGGATGCCAGAAAACTTCTGTTCTGAACTCTTCTCCAGCTGTGATTTGCAGTGAAAAGCATGGAGTCCAGAACTCAGAACAGGTGAAGCCCCCACAGGCACAGAAGTCCCTGGTAGGTAACGTGCACTGAGAGCTGTCAGTGCAGAATGCTGTTGAAGCACTGGAAATAGTTTCTGGACAAACACCAAAAATCCTGAGTGTTTAAGTCAAGGAAAATCCCATTTACCTTGCAAGCAGCTTGCAGGAATAAAATGTAGAATCAGATCTGTGTTAAATCACTCTACTTATTGCAGTACACCCTGGGTAGGAAGAGGAACGTATTATCCAATCCTTCAGTGTATACATTCCAGAAAAACGTTTGTTGAATTTATTTATAGGCACTTGAATGGTGCTCACCATTGCAGTATCATTTTATTGCTTTCAGGGCATTCGTGCCTTTAATGGAAAAGGACAGATGTTTTGCCTCAGTTTTGCAAGTGAGGGCACATCACTGAAATTCCAGTCAGGCAAAAATGTTTTTCTAAAACAATTTATTTTTCTCCAAAGAATGCCCACTGTTCTGCAGCAGCTTTTGACAGCTTCCTCAAATGAAATGAAGTAAATGGTGATAAATTTCTGCTATATGTGGATTCTTCTCTTTGAAGTACTGTTTCTCTAGGTCTTTATTGATCCTGTGAAGGGCCGTGTGTGGTGGGAAGTTCATCTGGTTGGAAAATGTTAACTGCTGATGGCAGTGAAAATAGCATTTGAGAGAATTCTTTTGGTTTGTGAAGTTGAGGTGAAGATATTTTTAATAAATAGTTGATGGAAATAATGAAAATGACACACAAAAATTCTAAATACAACTTAATTGTAACCCTTGTCCCCTGTATTCTTAGAATTTACTGCTATTTTTTTGTTAGTTGGGCTACATCATAAGAAGCCCGAGTGTGCTGAGAAACTTGGCCTCTAGAGTGAGATTGCCTCTCAAGACTTCTAGGACAATTGTTTCAGTATCTTCATATTTTGGAAGAGGATGATTTTTCAGATGTAATACTTATTTCACTTGTTTTTGTGATTGTTCTGGTGTGAGATGTTAGCAGTTCTCAATGGAAAACATGATTTTAATGGAAAAATATTGCTGAAAGCCCATTCTTTCTAAATCAAGTTTTCTAACTGGTTGTTGTGGTTTAACCCGGTAGGCAGCTGAGTACCACACAGCCATTTGTTCAGTTCTCCCTCCTAGTGGGATGGGGAGAGAGTGAGAGTGGTGGAGGGAATAAATAGAACTTGTAAGTTGAGATAAAAATAATTTACTAAGATAGAAAGGGAAGAGAGAAATAACAGTAATGATAATAAAATACATATTTACAAAACAAGTGATTCACAGTGCAATTGCTCACCAATGTTTACAGTTGCTGCTAAGCAGTGTTGTACAGAGCCAAGGCTACTCCCAGCAAAGGGCCCAAGGAGCTGGGAGGAGAGAGTTTGGACAGCTGATTGAAACTGGCCAAAGGGATATTCCACACAATATTACATCATGCGGAAGGAGATTTGAAAGGGGTGGGAGTCATCTCTCTCCTGCTGCTTCGGGGGCTAGCAGAGTATTGGTCAGAGCATGGTGAACAGTTGTTTTTGCATCACTTGTTATATACATTTATGTGTGTAACTGTAACTATTATCCTTTTCTCTTTCTTTATCTCAACCCACAAGTTCCACTTTTTTTTTTCTTCCCAATTTTCTACTTCATTCCACTAGGAAGGACAGGAGTGAGTGAACAACTGTGTGATGCTGAGCCACCTGCCAGGTTAAACCGCAACAGTGTTTTAAATTATATTCTCTATTTATTTGGGCCAAAATTATATCTGGAATATGATTAAAAATGAGAACAGGAAAATCATTTAGGAAAAAAACAACACTTTTGCTGTTAAGTTTTTCATCTACATTTATTAGTATGCCATGTGTGGTCTCTGATAATTTAAAGGCCAACTGAAAGCTTTGACTCTCATAAAGCATGTACAGTGAGTGTGTCTTCTGATATATTTCTTGTAAAGTTTTGCCAGCTTTGAAAATGTTGCATCTTGCTTAAGAGCCTGAAGCTAGAAAGAATGTGTTAAGTAAATGATGCAATGGAAATTCAGAGAGACTTGTGGGAAGAGAAGGAATCTGATCTTGGGGAGCTTTCTGGTAATCCAGTCTGAGAAGAAGAATGACTTCTCAAAGCCATATTTTTTTAGAAATTCTAAAGTGAAATTCCAATTACCAAGGGTGGGGGGAAAAAAAAGGATGATAACTGACGGTGGAAGGAACACTTTATGGTCAGTGAGGGACAAAGCTTGCACTGGTTCTGCTGTGCTGTTGTGGGGTGCTGGCTGTTGTGTCTGCTCTGGTGGTAACTGGTGTTACTCGTATATACTCCTTGAAACTACCTACAAGAAGTATGACACTAAGTTGGGAGGGAGTGTTGATCTACCTGAGGGGAGAAGGGCACTACAGAGGGACCTGGATAGACTTGATTGATGGGCCAAGGTTAACAGCATGAGTTTCAATAGGGCCAAGTGTCGGGTCCTGCATTTTGGTCACAATAACCCCAGGCAACCCTACAGGCTTGGGGAGGTTTGGCTGGAAAGCTCCCAGACAGAAAGGGACCTTGGTGTGCTGATGGACAGCTGGCTGAACATGAGCCAGCAGTGTGCCCAGGTGGCCAAAAGGGCCAATGGCATCCTGGCTTGTATCAGGAATGGTGTGGTGAGCAGGACTAGGGAACGCATCCTGCCCCTGTATTCAGCATTGGTGAGGCCTCACCTTGAGTACTGTGTTCAGTTTTGGGCACCTCAGCACAGGAAAGACATGGAGGTGCTGGAGCAGGTCCAGAGAAGGGCAACGAGGCTTGTGAAGGGCTTGGAGAATCAGCCCTACGAGGAGAGGCTGAGGGAGCTGGGGCTGTTTAGTCTGGGGAAAAGGAGGCTGAGGGGAGACCTTATCACCCTCTTCCAGTATCTGAAAGGTTCTTACAGTGAGAGTGGGGCAGGTCTCTTCTCACTAGTGACAAGTGACAGGACGAGGGGAAATGGCCTCAAGTTGCACCACGGCAAGTTTAGGTTGGATATTAGGAAGAACTTCTTCACAGAAAGGGTGGTTAGGTACTGAAATAGGCTCCCCAGGGAGGTGGTTGAATTGCCATCCCTGGTTGTGTTTAAGAGCTGTTTGGATGTGGTACTCAGGGATATGATTTAGTGTAGCGTTTTTAGAGATAGGGTTCTGGTTAGGCTGTGGTTGGAGTTGATGATCTTCAAGGTCTTTTCCAACCTGGGTAATTCTATGATTCTAAGTAGTTTGTAAAGCAAAATCTGATTAGAATAGGGAGTCATGTATGTTCTTCAGCAGCTAACATCTTCCTCCTCACTGCATTCAGTGTTTTACTGTTCAGATAGATTTGAACAGTAACTTTTGTTCCTTGTCCTCCAAACACATTTTCTGCTAAGAGGTAGTGATGTGCCCCGTTACGTACACTGTAGTTAAATTTTGGTCATTATTTCATTTTGGACTGCTTGCAGAGACCTCAACCAAGAAAGTCAGCTGTAACAGACGTGCCTAGTAGTTTTGCCAGCTCATCTCATGTTGGTCATCAAGTGACTTCCAAAGTATTCACTGCTTTGGACTGGTTTTGAACTGTTTGCTTAAGATGGAAATATTTCATATCCTATTACTAATCCCCTGAGCCAGCTGGTCTTGTACCTCTGTGGTCATTATTTTTTAAGGAAAAATCATTTAAGTGCAGAAACATCATTCTTTGTTCTTTCATTTAGTTCCCCAACATTCTGTGCTATGCCAGAGAGCCTTTATGAAGTCTGGGGTAAAAAATGCAAAATTGGGAGACTGCAAAGATGTGAAGGTTGCTTTTCTTTCTAAACTGCAGAAATACACCACCACCAAGATAGAAAACCCAATGTATCTTCCAAACATATCTAATGTTGCATGCTAATTACAACTTCCTCCATGCTTCTGGAGTTCTGTAGTTTGTCTCCAGACTTGCTGTGCTTTTTGTCTTCAGGTTTTCCTGTTTTGCTTTTCACTTTTGTTAGTGCAAAAAGTGTGCTCCTCTGCAGCTGGGTGTGTGTAAAGCAGTACATTAGCTTCCTTTGAATTTCATAGGGAGCACGACAAATGCTTGTCAAAGGATATGGATGTCTCATCATCACAAAATGTGGGCTTCAGTAAGATTGACAGAGTGTTTCTGGTGAAAACAAAATTGCTGAAGAATGATTTAATGGTTGGGATAAGTTGCCCAGTGCTTGGAAAGTTCTTAATCTGTTCAGTGTTCTGCAGTGTTCAATGTTGCCTTATCTGTTCAATGTTGCCTTATCGCTTGAGCCTGGAGTGTAACTGTGTACTTGCCTTTAGCAATTTTACTTCAGAAGGTATGTATTTGTGGCAGTTGCAGTCTTTTCAGAGATAAGTGGGTTTCTGACAAACAACACATACATATATACACTGAGTCTAACTGCTACTTCAGTCTTCTCAGTAAAGATCATTAAGCTGGTACTTAGTTCAGTGTTTTGGGTAGCTACATCCTTGAGGGAGCTAAGAGGAACTACATAAGAGTGGAACAATATTATGGGAACTTGACATAACTGTCTGGAAAACATGTCTGGAAAGCTGCGGGTTTCTTTTTCCTCATATGCCTCTGTGTGAATCTGCTTTATTGCAATGCCAATAAATAATTTAAGCCATTTATATTAGACACTCAAAATCCTATTCATTAGGCTACTTTTTGTTGTACTGGTAGAAGTTGTGTTTTTTCTACATAAGGCTCTTATAAGATCTGAGTAGAGCTTCTCTAAGTGTCATGGTCTGTAATGGAAGAGATGAGTGATCTTATTGCCATGATACATAAGTTAGGGCAGTGGTAGCTTGTTCCCTGTTCTATTAAAGACTTTAGGAGTCATCTTTAAGCTTGTCCCATACCTAAAGCTCTTTATTTATTAAATAGGTATAGGACCTTGAACTTCTTGAGTAAATAGGAAACCTTTCTGGAGAGGGATTTCGAAACAGTTCCAAAACTAATTTGCATTTGAGAATCTCTTCTGAAAATCGTTATATCAATATAAAGTAAAAGATACTGCACTATCACTTAAAAAAAAAAAAAAAATAAAAAACAAATGGATCTTCTAGTATTTTGTGACTATTTTTGCCTTTTTGGTAATCTTTTAAGTTGTGATGACAATATTATCCACAGCAAATGGGTTTTTTTTCTGTAGCATTTGTAAGAGTACAAAACCAATGGTTCTCCACTAGTCTTTTTTCTTTTTTTTTAGCAGTGAATAAGTGGTGGGTTTATTATAATTGCTGCTTATATAAAAGTATATATAAAGTGCAAACTTTACATAGAAAGGGGTATCTAACTGTCCAATGAATGGTTTAATTTGTTATGACAGATCTTATATTTCTATCCAAACTGCAATTTTACTGTTTCCTCCCCCACTCCCATTTCATACACTCAGATCAATGCATGCAGTTCTCATTTGTCTATATACATCTGTCAGGTTTGTTCTACTACTATATTTGTCATAGTTGTCATCTCTGGAAACACTGGGACAATCTGTTCTGGGTCTGGAATGTGAGGAAAGGGGATCTTTATTTGCTCTTTTGAGTGAGAGACAATGCATCAAAGTCGTGTTGTGACAATAAAAATGTGTTAGAATTCCTGATGTCTCTAGCGATGTCTAAATATAGCTTAAAAGCCCAGGCAACATTTGTGGGGAGCTAATTAAAGACAGTATGGTGGAAAGTGCTAAAAAGCTGCCAATTCTAATTAAAAGAAAGTTATCTCAACAATATTCTTTAGTACTCCCAATTACTGCTTAACTGTTAATTACAGTAATTAGTGACTTATTTGTATTCCTAAAGACTTCCTCTAGGGCCTAACCTCTCTAAGTTTTGTGTAAGCTGGTGGATGGTATTACTTCTCACAGTTTCTCTCAAGGCTACAGGCTTACTGACCATCAAACAAGTCCATTGGGGTTTTTCTCTCTGCTTGGGCAAGTTCTGAAAGATCATTGCTCTGCTATCCTGATTTAAAAGTGATTTTGTATTCTTAGATAAGCTTTTGTTTGTTATACCTTCTGGACGTGTTGAAGTGCAAGTATGTCCTCTTCCCTCCAGTGAAATATTGTCTGGAATAACTTCTTGTTGTCTCTGTTAAGTATTCAGACCTCTTACTCATTTTTTTAATTGAGCAGGACAGTAGCTAAAATGTGACTGTACCTGTGACTTCATAAACTATGTTGCAGTACATCTGGAATTGAAAAAGGGATGTGAAGGCAGCTGTGATCTCATAGACTGTTCCAAATATTGAACAGAAGAATTTTTAATCTTTAATCAGCTTCTGTCATGGGAGCAACATACAGAAAATTACAGCTGCTTTTGAGAGCAAAACCTCTTCTGCAAAGAGGGTATTTCTAAGTTTCTTCCTAGTTTTATCCGAAATACTAAAAAATCAGAATACCTAGGGGTACTGATTCTCTACTCAAGGCAATATGTGAATGAAATGGAAAGAAAAGTTGTGTTTTCATGTGGAACTGCTCTGATGACTACATCTGTTTTCCATGGTCTCTTTTCACCTTCAGGCTTTTCTTGCATGTGATCAGAGGTGAGCCGGTTCTAGTTAGCTTTGTGAGGAGGCAGTAGGAAAAGCTGCAGCCTGACTTTTCGAAAGCATGTAGTTCTGTCACTTGTCAGCAGCTTCCTTTCCTCTGATACCCTATCCCTCTCAATCCTAGAAAGCCTCTTCCTGAATACATGATAGTATCTGTTCTCTCTCAAGCAAATGTCAGAAGTCCTGAAAGGCAGATGATCCTGTCTGTTGCCCTGATGGTCTGTTGGGATAAATGCAGGGAGTAGCTTAGAAGTCACTGTGGCTTTGCTGATTTACATGCAAGTAATATTTTCGTAGACTGTTTCCATTTCATGTCTGGGAAAGACAATGATTAATGTCTTGTATTTCCTGCTGATATGTGCTGACTTGATCTCTACTGTTTGTTCTAGTTCTATTAATCTACCCCCTGCAAGACTAAGCCATTGTAATAATTTCCCCTTCTAAATATTTCTCAGCTGTAATGATCATCCACAGCAGAGACATCTTCATCAGAACTATGAAAACCCTTATTCCCCAGACTTTTTCTTCCAGAAGCTGCTATTTTTGTTACTTCTTTCCCTGTTTCCTCTTCTCTACTTTCTTTATGCTTGCCAAATCCCACTTTGTGCTAATGTCATGAAACAACTGAAAATGTCTGTCCTCAAAATCATCAGTGTCTGACTGAATTAAAGTCTTTCAGAATACTTGAAACAAACTGAGAAATTTTTTGGTTGATATTTTATTTCTCTGGGTACCGCAGCCATCACTACTTTGGCTGATGTTCATCCTGCTTGAGTTCCTAAAGAAGTGTCTAGACTGACCTTTCTGTAGTGAGCAGATAGAACTTCCATTGGAAGTCTTCAGCTCAAAGTAGGTTGAATCATGGTCAGGAAGTGCTCATCTTTCACTTAAACAAAAATATCTAGGACAGCACACTGTGAGAGTGGGAGAGAAGGGCACATGCCTGGGATTTCACAGGGTAGATAAATCCTGCAAGAGCTGTGGCAACTGGAAATGAGTTTAAGGCCATAGAGTGGATCAGAATGCACAAAGCATTCTGCTTTTGAGTAGTAAAGTATCAAGCTGAGGCACTTCATAATTTATGGAAGGAGTTTATAAAGTTTCTCTGGATACGGGGATTCATGCTGCTTTGCATGTATTTTTATTTACAATAAAGATAATTGCAAGGGGAAGCCACTCTGATTATATACTCTATAGTTACGACATGCTCTGGGTGCAGAATATTTGAGTTTCCTTGCTCTCTGTGAGGCAGAAGCATTGTTGGCTCTCATGGCCACAGGGTGTTACTGTATTTGAACAGAGCATGCAGTGTGAATAATTGTGGGAAATTAGGAACAAAGAACATTTGAACTTCTGATAAGCAGTTCAGCTATGCACCAAAATGTAAACATTTGGCAAAACTGTCTGGCACACATGTTTCATATTTCAGAAGTTGAGTTGCAGTTTCTAAAAAGCTTAATGGCTTTGATGTTCTCCAGTTCCTCCAGGATCTTAAATGAATCTGAGGAATGAACTTTCTCTTCTAAGAACTTAGGAAGTATTTTTGGATTCTTACTTTCATCTTTACTAAAGCAAAGTGGCAGAGTGCTGGGATGGGTGAAATAGAAGAAACTGAAATACACAGAGACTGTTCAGTTTAAGGCTTACTAAAAGCTCTGGATTCTTGTCTGAAGACTGTTTCCATGCAAGCATATTAAAATTAAAGTAAATATGAACTGTCCAGGATCATTGGTCCTTATTCAAGTATAACCACATGTAAAACAATTTTGCTGACTAAGTTATGCATGCATCAAGCCCTTGCTGTACTTCTTCAGTTATGTTTACTCAGTACTTGTGTAAAAAAGCACAACATAATGAAACATCAGTTATTTTCTACATGAGAAAGCACTAACAACTAAACAAACAAAGTCTGACTCTACTGCTGAGCTATTACGAAAGAGTATTTCCAGGAAAGAACTGGCAAGTAAATGTGGGCAGCTTCTGCTCTACCAGCACAGGAGACCTGCTGTCTTGCTTAAAGCAATCAAACAAAAAAGTAACTTTGAGCTGGGCTCCTTTCTCAGTTTGTCAAACCTCACCTCAAGGAAGAGACCTGAGAGGAAGGAAATTTTCACTGCTGTTTGCTAGTGCAAACTCTTTCCTTCACTATATTGTTAAAAATAGATCAGTTTGATTTTGTGTCCGGAAGACTGACAGCTTTCCTGAATCCACAAAGTGCTTAAGTCTATGGAGGGTCAGCCCAGAATGATTGACATGCGAAAGGAGATATCTACAAATAAGTCCAGATACTTCAAATGCATTTTTAACGTAATAGGTGTGTTGTCTTAGATTTCCAGTGTTATATGTGGAGGAAATTCCAAGTAACAGCATATAGATGTTCTTGTATGAGTTATGTGAAATAATAATTAAGAGAGTCTTTCTCTAAATTGCTCTTTTGTTTGGGAAGCATTTGTAAGTGGAACCTCTAATATTTAGTCCGTTTTGACTCATCAACTTAGCAGCAGTGTCCTCTGGCCACAGACCAGGCTCACTTTGTGGGCTTGGCTACAGGAGCAAATTCCGGAAAATTAGTTCAGCATGTCAGTTCACCATGGACTTCCAGACTTCGGGGGGAGGAATGAATGGTGGCACAGTTCTTGTTAGGCCATGTGGATTCAAAACTGCCCTCTCATTTACACACATGCTGCGCTCAGGGGAGCTGCACAGGTGTATGTGAAGGCAGAAACAGGCTCTTTTCTGTTTGTTTTAAAAGCAGTGCAGATCTGGACTGTGCAGCCAAATCTGGACTGCTCAGCCACATGCTTTATGTCCAACCAGTAGCTAACTTCATACCTGAGGCTAGATTACAGAATATGTTGTTAGTTCAAAGTGTCTTTGTACTGCTGCCAAACAAGGAACTGGATGGTTGCTTATTCTCCAAATCAAAAATATATTGTAAAAAGAAACATAATGTAGAATTAGGATTGCATGGTTTAAACATTAAACAGCAGAAGAAAAAGTAAAGATCTCTGCAGTAGTGTAAACCAGACTATTTCTGTTACTGTTTTTCCAGGTAGGCCTGTAGTTTACTACTTGCTCTTGATGAAGTTGTTAGTGACTTTTTTTGTGTGATAGCAGGGAAATGGAACCTTAAAGTGGGCTAATATGAGTCAGTTCCAGTTTGTGACTGCAAACCCCACCAGTGCATCTGGTTTAGATTGAGGTTTCAACTGACCTGAAACAATCTCATGAAATGAAGGAATCTCTAGAGACTGTGTTTACCCTAAATGGCTAGGCCCAGTGGCCACAGCTTTGTTTTCTTCATGTGAAACATAGGAGGATGATGCTTGTAGTATCTTAATGACTATGAGCCTAAGAAATGCATAAGTCTGGAAGCTAAAGAAACTTTTCTTTTTTGTTTTTCTTTTTTTCCTTTTTTTAAAGTGGAGAGGTAGTTTGGAGGTATTGAAATGCAGTAAGTTTGTCTTCCTGTTAATGACAGTTGCATTTTGAGCCCAACCCTGCCTGTTTCTTCTTTGTGAGCCAGATAGCTGGGCTGACTTGGACAACTAGTTTGATTGGAGCCTAGCTAAAGCCAGGCTGGCTGGAACATTGACTGTTGTTCACACCCAAGAAAGGTCATAAATGAACTTCAGGACCTCCCATGAGTTGAATTGCACTAGTGCATATTAACACAATTTGAGGCACTGGCAGTTTTTTTTAAGTATGTTGGGCTCTTATCTATTAATGTCTTTCTGCCCATGCCATAAGTTGTTTAACATGCTTCTGACATGTGTGCTTTAGAAATTAGTTGGAGAAGTGTCAGCCCACAGACTGTTGTTGTACCTCAAGCAGTTGTAAATGCGTTTTGAAATATACAAAGCTATAGGTTGGCAGCCCTGTTGCTGCAGCCAAAATGGTCTTGAAAATTGGTCAAGAAGAACAAGAACAAATAACTACATTTGGCAAACTGTATTTGCAGATCTTATTCCAGACTATGGATTTGACAAACTCATTATTTAAGATTCCTGATTAACAGTCCAAGAAATGAAGTTTATGGTTTTTGTTTGTTTGTTTGTTTGTTTTTGTTTTGTTTTTTTCTTGCCATTCTGCTCCATGCTGCTTTATTTTCATTTGGAACAGATTTTTGACTCCTGAGGAGGAAAAAAGAAAAATTTGGGAAGAGTGATGACTTAAGCTCATGCAGCTGCTGTTGGATAGGGGTGACAAGACTCCTGAGTGGGTGGTGTAAAGGCCTTCAGGAAGCCAGCAGATTGTGGCCCCATGACTGCATATGGATCTCCATTCTTCCTGTTTATTTCTTATGCTGCATGTATTGGTATACAGGCACTTTATTGAAGCAGAGGGTGTGAGTATCTCCAGAGGGATGCAAGGATGCAAGAAGGCTTAAGCTGAGCTACTGTTATCTTCTCTGAGAAGTCCTCACAGGATCCCATTGGACAAATGAGAGACTTTTCTACAAAGTTTACTAAAAAGACAGAGTTGCCATGTCCCTCTCTGTCACAAAGAGCTCCATCCCCTTCCCCTATGAAATCTAGTTTGAAGCTCTGGTAATCAGTGTAGTCATCTTGCTCCCAAAAACACTTTTGCTAGTATCTGTTCAGTAGCATTCCATCTGACACCCACAAACCCTGTCTCTCCAAGGCCTGTGCAAGAACATTGTACTCAAAACCCTGAGGGACAGATGAGAACATTACTTGTGCTCCTGATCCTTTTAACATCTTTCCAAGGGGTGCAGAGTCCCTTTTAACGTTTTTTAGTTTCCTTACTGTATCCTCTTGTGACCCCTACTTGAGTGGCAACAAGCGGATAGTGGTAAAATGGCAGCTCTGACTCCCTGACATTTTAAGTCAGTGCAAATACTCTGAAAGAATAATTTATACTTTTAACCTCCAGAAATACGATGACAGACTTTACACAGCCCAGTTTTCTAGACTAGCAGTCTGCATCTTTAGCCTCTTTAGCACTTACATGTGAATCCCAAGAAAGAAGTGGGGAAAAATAAATAATCCAGGGCTTAGAAATCTCAGAACCATTCTGCTTTCCCTTCAGCAACACCGTGCATTATTGAATCATAGAATAGAATTGGTTGTCTGGGGAAGAAACAGCAAAAGAGCAGTTGTTAAAGAGGAAAAAGGGATCCTGAGAAAGTCCAAATGGGCTGTCGGCTGCCCTGCTTCTCTTTCTTTTGCCTCTTCACCACAGAAGATAATGTATTTTCTCTAGAAAGTGAGACAGTGGCCATTTCTCCAGCATGGTTCCTCCTGGACATGTTTATACATTTGTTTGAAAACTTGTAAAGGTTCCTTTACTTTTCTAATTAGGCAGTAAAAAAAGTTTCTTTGGAAGGGTCAAAAGACTTAAGCCTTTTAGGCAATTATTTTCATGGTGCAGTACTACCCATAATTTTGAAATGAAAATTGAAGCCCAAGAGAGAAAGACCCCAATAACTGGTTTAATATGAAAAAGAAGGGCAAGAGCCTGTAAGATCTGAATGCAACTTTTGTATTAATTCCTCACACCAGAGTAAAAAACATTCTGAACAGTAAGGAAGAGTTCGAAAAAATAGTTCTCCGGCCACTTCACTTTAGTGCAAAGTGAATAGTAGGAGCTGCGTGTCCACTTAAGAGAACACAGTGTGGCTTGGCAGAAACTGTTGTGCTCCAAAATCTGTAAATGTTTGAGCCTGGAAAATTTTGCAGTCACCTCTCTTGAGCAGATCCCCTGAGTTCAGTAGAGCTCAAAATCCTCTTGGGGGATTTCACATCTTTACTAATATGCTCTCTCTTAGATTGCTGTTCACAGTACTATACAATCAAGGTATTATAATAAGATGCCCTGATATTTGATTCTTTGATGCAGTGGAAGGTTGTGAAAGAGCTAACAATGTTGGTGTTCAGCAGAAGAAATAGCAGAAGAAATTTGATTTTATTAACTGAGTACATAACAATAATTAAAAGAATTGGGATTTGCTAACTTGGATGGAAGCTGCATTTGGTTTTCTATCTTTGCAGTCTCAAAGTATAGACACTATTTCCAGTGAGAGAGCCATGCTCTGAACTCTGTGAGTCCTGAATGCTGCCCTGGAGAGGTTTAAATTCATAGTGGAGTCTTGCTAGCTCTGTGCTTTCTAACTCTGTCACCTCCGTGTGCAGTGGGGAGTCTGGTTGGAGTTTGCACTAAATATAATGAGGCCTGAGTGTGACAGAGAAAAAACAAGGCAAGTGAAATGATGAAAAATAACGTCTCAAACACAATAAAATTGGAGGCCTTTAGAGAGCTGATCTTTGCCTTTCCTGGGCAGAATACATCTTTCTTCTCTTTAGAAGGCAAAAAAAATTCAGTGTGGCTGATGTCTACATGGGAGACCACCTGAGAAGTCCTATAAATCATGGAGAGTCATCCAAATGAGTTTCAGAAATGAATCAGCTTGAAAATCTACATATGCTGTTGATTTAACAGGAAGAGGATATTGTATCTAGAGAATTAGTCTGTCTATTCTTAGTTGTCACATTTGCGTGCATGTTTTATGAGGAAAGAGTCAAAGCTGAAAATAATCCCAGGAAACTCCATGCATGGGGGTGAGGGAAAACAAAAGTCCAGCTTTCCTTTGCTGAGGAGTATTCTACACCTTCAGAAGAGGGAATAGAAATATCTTAGTACAACAGGGAAAGAGTTCAGCCAGTTCCTCAGAGTTATAAAATCCTTCATCACTCACTACTGTCCCTCTTGATTTACACTTAAGGCAAGCCAGCCTCATTCAAGTGCTATGATAGCCAAATGTGTAACAATAAAAAGCCAAAAAACTCATAAAAGTTGTACACAGAGGATGTAACCAGCATAAACAGCTCTCTGTCTAACTCACAGAAGAGGTGTTTGGGGCTGAGCAATCAGCATATGTGGAGCAAGAAAATATATATTGTTTTAAGTAAGTAAATTATAAGCTATGCTACTCAATCTAAATACATAATTGCACTGTCCTCGGTGGCCCCCTACCCCTGATTTGTACTGGTCTCTGGTAGCACATGACAATTTTGACTAAAACTTTGGAGTGTTTCTATTTTGGCAAAAGGTACTGTTTTGGGCAGACAAGCTGGGTTGCTAAGGTACAAGGACATGGGAGAGACTGGCTCAAGTCTCTGCTCTCCTGCTTCAGGACACAGCTTTTCCTCCCAGGCTTTTCCAGGGACTGGACTCGGTTCATCTACACCTCTGCTTGGTGCCAGGAGACCTAGACTTCTGCTGCAACACAGAGGAAACACAATAGCATTAATTTGAAATGTAAATTTAAGCTTTGCTGACTGAAGTAATAATTCACCTGAGAGTTGCCCTTTTGTGCATATTCCCACTGAAATATACTGTTAGCAACCCTTCGCCCCTTGGATGCTGCTTGCTATAGGTGAACTACTGTTGAGTATCTTGGGGGAGCACAAAGACTTGTGGGAGAATTAAGAATGCTAGAGAAGTGGATTTACTTGACTGAGCAGAGCCTGCTGGCAGGAGGATCTGCTGTTATTCTCTAAATTAAAAATATTGGTAGATATGGTTTGCTTAGGCATACAGTCTGAAGTTCTTGACACAGTGCTAAAGGCTGCAATGATTAAGGAAATGTATCTGAGGCATTGCTCTTCCTACATCTTTCTCTACAGTGTTATTTGTACTGTTTGGGTAGAAAGACTCTCATGTGCTCACTGTTGTCCAGAGGAAGTGTGAAACAATCAAGAAGAAGAGCTATGGGTTTTGGTTTTTTTGAAGTGTTTATGTAGAGGATCTGCGCTCCTATGGAAAGACACAGAGTAGCTTAGTTTAGTAGCTATAAAACCTGGAACAAAATATTTTTAATAAGCACAGTTCCAATGTTTTAAAAAGGTGAGAGTCTGGAGATTGTCTGACTTGTCTGATTTATTCCTACTAAGCGTGAGATCTGAAAGATATGCTTTTATTTGTAAACATGCTCTTGTACCCACTGAAGACATGACAACACTACATTATATTGCTAGTTAGCTCTCAGCAACTGAGCTACAATGTTAATGGATCTCTTCCTGCTGATCTTTAAACTAGCTGATTCTGTGCGTTATGTTGGCCCATGATGTCAGAGGTGGATGTTGGTGGTATGGCAGTAGAGGTTGAACCTTCCCAACAATATTCTGTTACGTTTTGTTGCTGTGTGACAGATGACAGAAGAGGGGTAGTCTGACAGAATGGAGACTGACATGGAAGTGCGTATGAAGCAAAGATGTGTCATTGAATTCCTTCATGTGGAAAAAATGACACCCACCGATGTTCACTGATGTTTTCTGAATGTTTATGGAGACCAAACAGTGAATGCGAGTCCAGTGAAGTGGTGGGTGGTGTATTTCAGCAGTGGTGACAGCAGATCACTTCCACTGATGCAGACTGTTACAAGTACAGCATGCAAGCTCTTGTTCATCACTAGTGAAAATGCACAGCTAATGGTTGTGACGGTTAAAAGAGAGTGTTTTGTAGCTGAGAATTTGCTCAATTAAATAACATTATTGTGCTCTTTATATTGGTTGTGGCTTCTATGGAAATAAATAGGAGGCATTACTTTTGGAGCAGCCTCTGTAGATGTGGACCAACAATTCCTCTTCACTCATTGCAGCCCAGGAAAGCCCAAAGGTTAGACATCAATACTGTAGTGGTTTCTCTTCCGAGAGACATTATATGACTCTTTTCTTCCCTCTTGTCTACCCTGGGAATCAACTACATAACTTGATATAACTTGCACCTCTTTGCCATTACTGAGTCAAGGATCAGCAGTTTCCTTGAGTTAGGTTGGAAGTGGCCTTAAAGACCACCCAGGTCCAACCACCCTGTGTGGGCAGGGCTGCAACCCATCAGATCAGGCTGCCCAGGGTCCCATCCAACCTGGCCTTGAATGGGATGGGCCATCTATCATCTCTCTAGGCAGCCTGTGACAGAGCCTCATCACCCTCTGAGTAAAGGATTTCCTACTGATATCTAATCTAAATCTCCCCTCTTTTATTTCCAAACCATTCCCTCTTGTCCTGTTACTATCTGTCTATGTAAAATATTGGTCTCCTTCCTGTTTGCAAGCTGCCTTTAAGAACTAGAAGGCTACGATGAAGTCTCCCTGGAGTCTTCTCCACCTCCCTCAGCCTGTGTTCATAGGAAAGGCATTCCAGTCCTCTGATCATCTTTGTGGTCCTCCTCTGGACCCACTTCAACAGCTCCACATCTTTTTTGTGCTGGGATCCCTGGGTCTGGGCACAGAACTCCAGATTTGGCCTTAGGAGAGCAGAGCAAAGAGAGACAATCACCTCCATTTCTTTGCTGGCCACCTCTTTTTTGCTGCAGCCTAGGATACAGTTGGCCTTTCGGGCCACAAGGTCATCCCGTTGGCTTGTGTCAAGATTCTCATCCAGCAAAACTTCCAAGTCTTTATTTACAGGGCACCTCCCAGTGATTTCTCCCTGTCTGCATGCATAACTGGAACTGCTTTGACCCAAGTGCAGCACCTTGCACTTGGTCTTTTAAACCTTATTAGGTTCACGTAGGTCCACTTTTTGAGCTTCTTCAGGTCTCTTTGGGTGACATCCCTTCCTCCTTTTATATCTGCACTGCACTGCTCAGTTTAGTGTCATCGGCAAACTTGCTGAAGGTGCTCTCAGTCTCTCTATGTCATTGCTAAAGATCTTACAGACCACCAAGACGGACCCCTCTGGTTGCAGCCATCCAATCAATTCCTATTGACTGAATATTCCACTCTTAGGGATAAAGATATGGTGCTGGACCATGTCAAAGACCTTGCAGAAAACCAGGTAGATGACATTAGTTGTTCTTCCTTTTTCTACTGAAGCCATCACTCCATCACGGAATGCCACCAGATCTACCCTTGGTGAAGCTGTGCTGACTATAATCACCTCATCACCTTGTATGTACTTTCACATAGCTTTCAGCAAGATCTTTTCTGTGATCTTCCCAGATGTGAGGCTTACCAGCTTGTAGTTCCCCAGACCTTCCTTTCTGCCTTTCTTAAAAATCAGAACGAAGTTTCCCTTTTTCTAGTCACTGTGATTCTGCCTGACAGCTGTGACTTTTCAGCTATGTTGGAGGGTGACTTGGCAACCACATCAGCAGTTTCCTTCAGGACCATGGGATGTGTGTCATCCAGCGCTATAGACTTGCACACATTAAATCTCATTGAGTGATCTTGAACTTGCTATTTTCTTCACAGTAAGGATGATGAAACACTGGAACAGGCTGCTCAGGGAGATCGTGGATTCTCCTTCTCTGGAGATATTCAAGACCTGCTTGGACACTTACCTGTGTAGCTGGCTGCAGGAGGTCTGCTTTCCAGGAAGTTTGGACTTGATGATCTCTAGACGTCTTTTTCAGCCACTACAATTCTTTGATTCTGTGATTCTATTATAGTAGGAGGGACTTTGATCCCCCAACCTTTGCCAAGAGGTTTGATAGATTAGATGTCTTCTGCGGCTTTAGCAGATTTTGTACATGTCTTTTTTCATCTATGCACCTCCTAGTCATATTATATACAAACTTAATATTCCTGGTTGCCATACAGGCTAAACAAAGATTAGGAATAATTCATGTTGATAGCAACCCCGGTGTTCCTGTCTCCATAGAGTGGTTGTTTGAGAGTGGAATATTTACAGGCTATAAAGCCAGGAAAGATACCAGAGAAAGATGAATGAAAACTCAGTTTAGAGAGCATATCTGTGGGTGTGCAGATGGTTGCAACTGTGGTATATAGTTTGGGGAAGTTTTTTCCAGGAAAAAAGTACATACAAAACAAAACCGTAATGATGTTTGTTGGACAGAAGTGCTATGCATAAATTCTCACCATTGTTTAGATATGGGTAGGGCAAACCTGTGCATCAGAACAGATAGTTATGGGTAAGGCATTGCTTATGGCATGTAGTCATGGACCAAAGTTATTACTGAGTCAAAATTCTGTCTCCTTCCTTAACCATACAACAGGCCTTCAACCTGTGTTTGATCAGGTCTGCCCAGAGCTCGAATCTGAACTTGCAGCGGTGAGGTAGGGAAAGGGTGCTTGCAAAGACGCATTGCTTTAAACAGGAAGGACATACTGAAGCTGAGTGAAGGTCAAGTGACACTGGAAGCCAGAATGGTTATTATTAGGGGATACTGTGAGAAATGTAGACTGTTTTCATACTTTCTAAAAGCATTCATTGGTTTTTTTTGTTTTTTTTTTCAATCAGAGGGTATAAAATGTAGCTCAAATAAACAGTTATATACTAACATAAAAATCTATGTAGCAAGACACAGAAAATTCAGAAATGACTGACTGACTGTCTGTGCACCTGGTTGAGCCCAAGAAACTGCATTTTCTGCCCTTATACATTCCTGTATCTAATATTCATCTGTTATAGGCAAACAGAAAACAGAGGCTGGGGAAAAAAACTTGTGAGTTTTTCTTTGAGATTTCCTGCAGATTTCACATAAATTTATTTGTAGAAAATTAAGAGGAAAACATGATTTTTGATTAAAAAAGAAAATAAAATAGTATCAGTGGAAAGATTTTATGAAAGACGAACATTCTTAAAATATCCAATCTAAAATGTTTTCTGTGTGGGAAAGGGCCTCTCTCTGATGGTTTTGCCTTGTAACCGGGGGAAGCACAGCCAGCTGGGTTGTTTTTGTTTTGTTTGTCTGTTTTCACCAGTCTCTCATATGATGTATTCTGAGAACTGCCAAGCCCTCTCAGATCTTGGGTGGCCTGGGCCTGAAACAATAAGCGATCCCAGTTTCCCATACTGTTGTACTACGTAACTGCAAATATATAGTTTTTTTTTCCAGAGAGATTATAAAAATGTTCTCTCCCCTAGGAAAAAAAAAGAATCAAAATGTCTTTTTCTACTCCTTATGAGCATATGAAGTTCATATCTATAAACCAGAATTCGTACCAGATGATTTTTATAATCAGTAATAACTAAGCAATGGGGAAATTGATCACTGTACCAATTTAGTTAAACCCTTTCCTGGATACTAGTGAATGCTTATTCATATATCCTCCGTGATTTCAAAAAGAAGCTGTAGGAAACAATAAATTATTAATATTACTGTAGGAGCAAAATCTTTTAAAATAGATTTCTTGAGTTGTGTGTGAGTGTATTTCACAGGAATAAATTTCATCTTTTGTCTAAATATTATTGAGGAAGTTGTGTAATTAAGTATAACACATTTCTTTGGTATTAATCTATTTATTGTCTAATTTTGTATAAAGCTTAGTAAGGAGTTAGAAAGGATGTCACTTTCATATGACAGTAATTTCAATTTTTTATTTAATTGGATTTTTTTGGTCTTGTTTCCAAGTAAATTATTACATCAAGTATACTCCTGAAATGTTGGAATTCCCCATGAGGTAGAGGTCTGGGACTTTGACCAGGGTAGAGAATTATTTGCATAGCATTACCCATTCATAACATGGAACAAATATAGTTTTAGACTACCATGTGCTTCATTGGTGTAGGTAGGGAATGGAACAGTTTGCATCTGGTAAGAGGGGGAGTATGATTTCTTTACTTAAATCGCATTTGTTGGTATTCACAGCAGCTATTCACATCTTCAGATGGACACTGAGCACAGTGAATGCCTCTGGGATTCTGCAGCTGAGTGCAGTGCAAACTGAGGAGTAAGCACCGGTTATATGGGTTGACAAGAATAAACAAATCTTACTGACTTTATGAGTTCCTGACATATACTGAAGGCAATAGAGATTGAAAAACAGAGCTGTACATTCTGCTGAGTTTGGCTATCCCATGTCTGGTCATGCAACCAGAAACTTAATTGTTTTATTGTCTGCTTCAAGTTCTGTCAGAGGTGGATCTGGTGTCTATCCAATCTACCTAGACTTCACCAAAGCCTTTGACATAGTCACCTGCAGAGTTCTCTTGGGGAAGCTGGTAGCCCATGGCTTGGACAGTGCACTCTTTGCTGCGTAAATGCTGGCTGGGGAGCTGGGCCCAGGGAGTGTTGGTAGCTGGAGTTAAATCCAGCTGGCAACTGGTCATGAGTGGTGTCCCCCAGGGGTCAGTACTGGGACCTGTCCTCTTTAATATCTTTATTGATGACCTGGATGAGGGTTTGAATGCACTCTCAGTAAGTTTGCAGATGACACCAAGTTGGGAGAAACTGTTGATCTGTCTGTAAGGCCCTACAGAGGGATCTGGATAGACTGGATCACTGGACTGAGACCAATGGGATGAAGTTCAACAAGGCCAAGTATCAAGTCCTGTGCTTTGGTCATAACAACCCCATGCATTGTTACAGAGTTGGGGCACAGTCATTGGGAACCTGTGTGGAGGAAAAAGACCCGGGGTTGTTGGTCAGCACTTGGCTAAACACAAGCCAACAGAGTTCCCAGCTATCCAAGAAGGCCAACAGCATCCTGGCTTGTATCAGAAATAGTGCAGCCAGCAGACGCAGGGAGGTGATCGTCCCCCTGTGCTCAGTATCTTGTGTATAGTGACCAGTTTTGGGCCCCTCACTACATAAAGACATCGAGGCCATGGACTGTGTTCAGAGAAGGGCAATGAAGCTCTGAAGGGTCTGGAGCACGAGTCATCTGCAGAGTGACTGTGGGAACTGGGATTGTTTAGTCGGGAGAAGAGGAACTTGGGGAGATCTTACTGCCTCCTACAAGTCTCTGACAGAACGTTATGACAAGGTGGGTGTCAGCCTCTTCTCCCAGGTAGCTAATGAGAGGACAAGAGGGAATAACCTCGAGCTGTGACAGGGGACGTTCATGCTTGAGTATCTGAGATCTGCTTTGAACTAAAAGATCACAGCTAAATGCATCAACATGTTTCTGTTCCATGTTCAGATGTGAAAACCTCTTTAAAAACAAAGGCCACTTAGGAAACTAATCAACTGACTTTTTCTTGTGGTGTTATAGCGTGTTAAGTCCTGGAAAATGTCAAAGGCATGTGATACTTAGAATGATTGCAAACAATAGCTGTTAGTTAGGAATGCTTCCACACATTCTGATGCTCAGAAGCAGCTTTGTGTTGTGGCACGTGCATGTTTATCTTAAGGGTTAGAATATCATATGTGGTAGATGCTGGCAAGGAGGTTCCTTTTCTTTACCCTAAAGCATTTAACAGCAATGAAAAGACTTTTGTAACAGCAAGCATAATTCTTTATTTGTGCTGAAAGTTCATCGATTATTTTTTGTTTATGGAAGATATCTTTGTGGCTGAAAATAATAGAGATATTAACCATAACCCATTGGTGACTGGTTTATGTCATCAGTGTCTAAACTTGCAGCACTGGGAATCTCTCCTAATAGTGTGTGAAACTGAGCATTAGCAATGAGAAGAATGTGGTAATGGTGCTAACTTTGTAAAGAGCAGCATCTGTGTAATCCAGAGTTTCATGGAAGAATAAGTTATTTTGTTTACAGGAAAACTTACTGCTCTGCAAAATGTTCTTAAAGATGCATCTTTTTGTTGTTGTTGTTGTTGTTTGTTTTTAATAAGAGTGCAAGCTTTCAAATACTGCTTATTTTTTTTTTAGCTCTGCATGCTATCTAAAAACCCCATTTTGTTCAGCTAAGATGCTTTGAGAGGGATACTCTGAATATGTGAATCATGTGGGCATCCCCATGGTAATCTTTTGTGGTAAAATATAAAACTGAGCATGTGTGATGGTGAAGAACATGCTTTATATGTATAAAAATCATGTGACTTACTTACATTGCCATGGTCACACTGCAGTTGCTAAAGAAGATAAACAGCTCTTCCTTACAGCTGTTATTCAAGCTATCTGGGAGTAATCCTTGTGTCTACCATTATCACTGCAAAAAGGCACAGGAGCATTGCAGTGTTCCTTGACATTATATGCCTTGTCTGAGGAAGTGGTATCTGATGAGATACCAGTACCTAGCAAAGAAGAATTCCAGAAACCTGCTGAGAACATCTATTGGGGTGGACTGGCTGGAAGACTGCATAGAGGAAATGGACCTTGGGGTACTGATTGATGCTCGGCTGAACATGAGCCAACAGTGTGCACATGTGGCCAAGAAGGCCAAGGGCATCCTGGCTTGCATCAGAAACAGCATTGCCAGCAAGAACAGAGAGGTAATTGTCCCCCTGTACTCAGCTCTGGTGAGGCTGCACCTCAAGTACTGTGTCCAGTTTTGGGCCCCTCATTGCATGAAAGACATCGAGGCCCTGGAACATGTTCAGAGGAGGGCAACAAAGTTGGTGAGGGGTCTGGAGCACAGGCCATATGAGGAGAGGCTGAGGGAGCTGGGAATGTTCAGCCTGGAGAAGAGGAGGCTCAGGGGAGACCTTATTGCTCTCTATAACTTCCTGAAGGGGGGTTGTAGTAAGCTGGGGGTTGGCCTCTTTCATGTCATTAGTGATAGGACCAGAAGGAGTGGTTTCAAGCTACGGCAGGGGAGATTCAGGCTGGACATTAGGAAGTATTACTTCTCAGAAAGGGTGCTCAGGCACTGGAATGGACTGCCCAGGGAGATGGTGGAGTCACCGACCCTTGGGGTGTTCAAGGAACGATTGGATGTTGTGTTGAGGGACATGGTTTAGTGGGAGATATTGGTGATAGGTGAATGGTTGGACTGGATGATCTTTTAGGTCTTTTCCAACCTTGGTGATTCTGTGATTGTATGATTTCCACTGCACCTAAAAACAGAACTGGTGGAAGATAATTATGAGTACTTAAAAAAGGGCTAGAAACATAAATTTCAAGGGCTGAATGGAAATTGTTCTCCTAGCATATATGGTATTTCTAACTGATATCTATGCATTCCATACAGCTGCCAGTGCTCATTGGCTGTGAATTAGTCTTGAAAGAACAAGTAATGGAAAAATGGACTTTTTGTGATTTTGACCTTAAAGAATAGGAAAAAAATTATAGGACATTTACACTGGATGTTCATGGGTCAGTGTGTTGAGAATTACACTAATCTCTAGGAGTTCACAGAGTGCCATAGAAGGTGAACCTGGGCCATTCTGGAAAGGGAAGGGCCAAAGGGAAATTGAAGCCATTCAGGAGGTCAACTATTTTAATAAGTATTTGAGGAATTCTGATTAGAGGAGAGCCATAAGGTCACAGTGTAATTTTTCAGGTAACTGTGACCCCTGCCTAGAGATTTAAACCTAGTACTTTCAGTTCCATATTCTGACCAAGGAGCAGACCAAAGCAGATTTGCTTAAAACAACAAGCCACATTATCCATCAACCCCAACTATAGGATAAACTATGTCTATACCACTTGCCCAGCCAAGTGTAGAGTTTTAATCTCATGGAAGGAAAGTCATTTTGAAGCATACAGGAACTAGAGACCAGAACTGTAAGAAACATATGAGCTGTTACTACTCTTTCCTATATACTTCTGTAATTACCTCATCATGTGGTCTGCCAGGACTTGACTTACACAGATAATCAGCATAGCTATCTGCAGTTCAAAACCTCAGCTGCCCTTTGATAATTTCCTTTGAGAAATTCTGTTGTGCTTATTTGTCAGTGCAGACAATTGAAACATATTGGGAAAATTAAGGGTAGAAAATGCATGATGAAATATAAGTTCAAAATACAAAGCAGGAAAGCTCCTGTACCTGTCCCATTTTTTTATTATTTCATATTTAATTTTAATTTAAATGAAGATTTTACAGGAAATTGTCTGACAGAGGACATAACCCAGCACTCTAAAAGGGAAGCTGGGTGCGTCATCCAGGTTTGGAGAGGAGCAAATGTCATGCTGAATAATTAACACAAAACTGCAATCCCTCTTTCAAGACGACAAAGGAGCAGGGAAAGGCATTCCACTACACCACATTCTTCAGAGAAACTCATGCTAGGTTTCAAACCTTCCTAGGGTTGCAGGAGTGGAGCCATTCGTGTGAAAGAACATTTGTGTAGCTGGGGATCCCAACTGTGCTCCCACATCCTTGTGCTGTGGCGCAAACAGTGGGATCACTGCATGGAAAGCTGGCTCCCAGCTGAGATTATCAGGCAAAACTGTAATAGGAATAGTTATTGTTTTAGTGATCTCTTTCACAGCTTTGTGATGAGTTGGCTTGGCAGTCTGTCTTGCTGGATGAATGTTAGGGATTCACTGCACTCCTATATCCAAATCTTAGATTTGATTCCTAATATTACATACGCCATACTAATATGCTAATGTTTCTTCACTTGCCTCCTCTTCTTTCCACTTCTTTAATTTCTCTTGAGGCAGATGTTGCAGTTCTCCGTCTTTCCACTGGATAAATCTAAGGGCAGATGGAGCTTTTGGCTAGGTGGAATGCTTGTGACTGCTGTTGATGCTCTCTCTGTGCCTGCTCCTCTTTCCTATAGATTCCTTGTCAGCAGTGATGACAGAAATTTGGCTTTTCCTAGGAAGTGGCAAAGGCTTGCTCTGTCCAGAGGGACTATGTGGCTGGAAGATTGAAGGAGGGCTGTATTCTGACTGACACGTGTAACTCCATCTACAGAACCACTGTGCTGTTTTGGCACAGCTACAGTCGGCTTCAGTTGGCTTCCTATCGTGGCTCTGCTGTTGTACTCCACAAGCTAAGAGGGTGTGATGGAGGTCACTAGAGATTTCATTTTAAACAAGTTCATTGTTTTTTGTTCTCTCGTGCAGAACTTGCACAACATATGTGTGCTTAGAGTATGGCACAGAGCTGCAACTGGTTATTTCTGAGGTCAGACAGTGCAGCTCTGCCACACTGCTCATAATAGCAATGGGAGTGTGAAAATTTGGTCTCGGTGCTCTTGTGCCCTCCAATCTTCACTCTTTCTGCTTAGTGCTCTGCCTGCTGATATATCTGACAAGTCCTTTCTTCTTACAAATGGCATAAATAAGAGTTGAATATTTGAACAACTATATTGACTATATTCAATATATTGAATATTGAAGGGCCCATTTCTCACATTGTAACAATGGGTTATGTCAGAGAATATTGATTTTATTAGGGTGACGTTTGCATTACCCTAGTCTAAGTGAGAGCAGAATCAAGGCCAAGGAATATGCCTCACCCTCAAAATGCCCGTACCAGCAACTGTGCAATTTGCAGCTTGGCTGTGAAAGTAAGCAATGGCACCATCTTTTCTGCATGGAAAACAATACTCAAACTAAAGCCAGTCTTGCAAAGAAGGAGTGTATGCAGTGCCATTGTTTTAGAGCAGACGTACGGATTTTTTCTCAAATCAAAACAGTTTGAGAATGTGCACAATTTTTCTGAACACTGTTAATATCATTGCACATAATTTTTCATGTTTGGCAACAATGGAAAACAAGGGTGTTTGGGGAAAAAGATACACATCTGTTGTTCATAGCTTATGTAAGAGAAGTGGGCATGCCCTTCAGGAAAAGAAGTGTCCCTGAGGGCAGAGTTCTCTTACCATATGTTAGCCTACAGAAAAAGTGTATAAATGTCCTGCTTCCCAAAGCAGTCCAGAAGAGCTCTTTTTTTCCCCCTTTCCATTCACAAGCAAAAGTGCTGTGAGGTCTCTGTTCTTTGGGGGGCACTGTGTGCTTGTAGCTATGCTTATTTTTATACTGGAAATGTGCAGGTATTCTGTTTTCTTTGGAACATGGGCCACTATGCTGCTTGTTTTGTTTCTAGAAAGGTAAAGTCACAGTGTCCGTGATTAATTCTTCTTGCTGTGGGTAAGAATGTTACTTTCCAAAAGGTTTCAAATGCCTTTTTTGTTTTGATTATTCCTTTTAGTACATAAATATGCTATGCTTGGCTAAACCAAGAGAAACAGAATACCACACCAAGCAGAAATGGGCAGATACTCCACAGCAACATGAATGGGAATTACACAGAATTATATGCTTACAGTTTCATTTCTTTAACACAAGGTGAGGGAGGGCTGTTGGAAACTTTGGAGTGGTCCCTATTTTCATGGTGCAACACCTTCCCTATACAAGCAGCGTCTTCTCTTTCCTGGTGCATTTGTGCAAGCTGAAACCGGTACCACCTTCTGCCCTGCATTCCTTGCTTGGTTATCATGACATGATGCTTGATTCCTGCATCTTGAACAGGATTCACTGGTGTTTTCATGTACTGCTTATGTTAGGACACAGAAGACTTACACCTTTCAATAAGGAAAGAGAATGAATGCAGTCTGCACTGCCTGTAGGGGATTTGTGGCATTTTAGACAGAGGGGCTTCATACCTTGAGTTTTCTATTTATCAGTGGATCTCCTGAATCTGCCAACATATGTGATGTGAATAGCCCTTTGGAAAGATTTGTCTCTTCCATGGAACTTAAAAGAGCCCTAGGGAGACAGGCTGGCATTTGCGTTAAGAAAGATCCAAATCCCTTTCTTATATACACAGTGTAGTCCTTGTTACCATGTCTAAGCAGCATTACCCTTTTATTTCTGACTGATTTTATATAGCCCTGCCTTTGGAGAAACACTCATATTCCTCTGCTCTCTTTTGCAGTAGCTTTTTCACTTGCTTTCAATGCACTCGTGTCTTTGAAGTCTTACAGATTGTGCTATTCCAGACCAAAATATATTGCCTGAAGCAACACGTGTAAAATTTTCCTAAAAAGTTACCCCTGTTTCTCTAATATAGAAGAAGCCTGTCTGTGCCCAGGAGGTAACCATAAGGATGACCAAATCTGTTCACGGTGTGTGGGCCTCTCCCTCACGTACTTCGAGGCAGTCCCCCAGACAGACCTGCCAGCTGGGTGGCTTGCTCACAAATCAGCTTACTCACCTTCGTGTCAGAAACATGCAGCTGTGAGTGCTGCCATCTGGGCTATATCCTCTGTGTATAAGGTTCGACTGACTTCAGATGGGCTGTGGAAACAGCACAGCCATAGCATAATTTAGAATTCAGCTGTTGGGACTGGGCTAACCCACACTGTGCTCTCTATGTTATTGAGGGGATATGAGAAGATGTATGGTGGGGACAATTCATGCTCTTCACTATAGACTGCAGCAAGAGGAGAGGCGTGAGCTAGGCGGGATGTACAGCATGTTGCCTTGATGACTTGTTCAAGGCCATGTTGGATGGGGCCCTGGCCAACCTGGTCTAGTATTAAATGGGGAGGTTGGTGGCCTTGCCTATGGCAGGCGGGTTGGAGTTTCGTGATCCATGAGTTCCCTTCCAACCTGGGATGTTCTGTGGTTCTGTGACTGCTGTATTGTACTGAGGGAGGAAAAAAGCCAGATCTGATACAGAGTGTGCCCCTGCCTCTTGTACTGCATTGACCAGGGTGTGGAGACCATGGAGTGTAGGTTGATATCAAGCTTGGCTGCTCCTAGTGCTGACAGTTCTCTGAGTTTGCTTCCCATCTGACCCAGTCCCTAGGGCAGACGTGTCCTTCTGGGGACCAGAGTAGCTTGCCCATGTCTGTCACTGTTCTAGGGGTCATTTACTCCAGCACAGACCTCAGTGCTATGCTTCTAAGCCAGCCTTGGTCTTCCAGCCTAAACACAGAGCATCTGTGTTAGTTACAGTATGGAAGCTTGTTCCTAAAGGTAACTATTTTTGTGCTGTGAGCACTAGGACAGTTAGATCCACTGTTAGCTGTGGCAGCCACCCAAACATGAGATTGTGGGGATATGAGGTAATGGCCTAAGGGGCTGGGAACAGACTGGAAGAATTGTCCCCTCCATGGCATATTTGATGTTCCATATGTATCTTGCAGTATTGTGGGAATGTGCAGGAGTGGAGATATACCTACCTGGCTTTTTGTTTCTGGATTCCAAAATGGCAGCTGCACATGCTGCGGTGACAGTGGTTGTCTGGGACTCAGTGGTACTCAGCAACAGTTATGTATGCCAAGGCAAATAAATAAATAAAAATAAAAAACCAAGAAGTTCAAGAACAAAATGGGTCTTCATTTTACAAAAGCAAAAAGATATACTTCCCAAAAACCCTACATACTTCCCAGATAGAGAGAACAGATCTGTCTGCACAGCTGCTTCGGCAAGAGGGCACTCTGGCAGTCCCACCCTTGCCCTGAGTTATCATCTCAAGAGCTGAGCCATGAACACTGCAGGGCCTTTTCTGCCCATGATAGGAGCAGTTCTAATACTGATGCCTCGTTTTGGGGGCTTTCTACACTTGCTATTTCTTTTTCTTTTTTCCTTTTTTTTTTTTTTTTTTGTTTTACATCAGCAGTCATAAATAAGTAGTTGGATTCTGCAGACACAGAAAGGTTTTCAGCCTTGTGCTATTTTCAGCACATTGTGCTGTGGCACAAACAGTTTGATCCTCAGGGTCAAAGTAGAGGGGATAGGAAACTGTGGCTTGAGTGGCAATCTTGCCAGTGAGGGCAAGGACTACCAGGTTAGTTCCCTAATTTGTTGTTGATTTAGGCATATTATAGCTGTGTATTTACTGCAGGCATCTGCAGGTTGTTCCTGGTCATAGGATGCCATGGGACATCCACTAGAAATTTAGCTCAGCATTCTTAGTAGCTCAGATTTTCAAGAATATCCCCTGAATATCTGTGTTAGCTCATTGGTTTGGAATTTTTAAGGCTTGAAATCCAAAATTTCCCCAGGTGAAATTCAGCTGAGCTAGAAGGATGAAAACTTTGCTCTTCATGATGCCATTTCCTCAGGGCAAAATCAGACTTTTTGCAAGATTTTGATGGGGAAGTGACCTAGAATACAGAAGTCAGTGATGCTTTGACAGGGGAGCATCAAAACTCATGGCAAGCCTCTTTCAAAACACGCAGCTGCTTTCAGCCTTTAGTAGTTTATACCTACAAGCTCCCTGTTATAGTGGACACTGAGGCTGCAGCAGTTCAGTGGATGGTTATACAGGAGCAATAACCTTGAGGTACATCTAATATAGAATCACAGAATCATCTGAGTTGGAAGGGACATTTAAGAACCATCTGGTTCAACGCTTCTACAATGCATTCAATTCTGAGGGACACCCACAGGTAGATCAGGCTGTTCAGAGCCCCTTCCAGCCTGACCTCGAGTGTCTCCAGGGATGGGACATCCACATCCAGATTTCTGCTCTGCCCATTAGCATCCCTTAAACCTATTTACTCTTTAGCCTGGATTTTTGAATGTTTTGCTTTCTAAAATTCTAGGAAGATGGTAGGATCCAGTATGAATTTGTCGTTTCTTTCTAAGTAACGTTATTTCCTTTTTTCATTTGGTCATCAACACATAGGCTAATAATTTCTGTAATTAATAGAATGACAGAGTATATAGTTCTCCATAGTTTAGTAAATCCTGCAAACCAAGCTATATATGTACTATATGTATTATTCTTAATATTTAAAGCCATCACATTCACATAATGGGAGACATCTGGTATTACAAAATTTCCAAACGGTTATTGGAAAAAAAAGTGCCTTCTAAAAAACAGCACCTCTTTTTTGTTGTGAAATTTAAAATGATACTGTAAAATTGGAATTGCCTAGTGTAAATCCACAGAGCTTTGGCTCTTTAAATATTTTTTTGTGTTGTAAAGATTAGTTTACTGTCTGCGGACTGAATCCTTCTTGCATTACACATGTGACTAAATCCATGGGGCCCAGTGACCAGAAATAAAGACCCAGAAAGGCATTAAAATAGTTTAGCCTGCTCAGCTGCAAAGTCATCTTACACATATTTTCCCCCTAACTGGTTTTGTGTATGTTATTGTCAAATATGAATCTGCAGAATATCTCCTGGTCTGGAATCCTGTCCTCTGGAGCAGTCAGCACTTCTCTTTCAGCCTTGCTTAGCGGCTGGTACATGTGTTAGGGTCCGTGCACTGCAATAATTTTCACATTTCTTTTCACGCTCTCCTAATTTATGTAGCTCATTTCTTTCCCGCATCAGTCTGCATCTGTTCTTTCATTTTAAGCTGTCTGTGTAATTTGGAAAGTTATCAATAATGATCACAAAAGAAAAAAAAAAAAAAAGAAAGAAAAAGAAAATAGGATAAAAAATGATTCTAAGCTTCCTCTATTGACGCTAATGAAAGATACTGAAAAGTGTCATGGAGGATATAAAGATGTAAGGCTGCCCTCATAGTAAGTGAACCTGTTTAAATGTATAGAGAAATAACTGTATGTCTGGAAACGAAATCCCTTCATCCAACTACCAAGATTCATTGTCATAACTCTGAATCCCTTTTAAAGTTGCTTTTCAGAGCAGGGATATATTCTATATGTAACTTCTGTTGCACTGTTTGAAATGGAAGCAGGCTGTGGAGCTGCAAACCCATCTTTCATGTGTCTCTCCCACTGGTGTGTCTTAGCAGAATCAAGCTTGCACAGCAGAGAGTTTCTGTGTTCCCTCTTACATGTGGTGTTTGTTAAAAAATAAAATAAAAAAATCAACAATAAAGTTTTGCTATAGTGGGGAATTATTTATTTGATTTTTAAAAACCTAGTTCAGAAAGTAAATATGTTTACTGTGCTCCTTTCCATTCACTGTACTTCCTTTTTTTTAAGCTCCGTTTGTATTCAACAAGACAGCCTCTTTCTCCAAGATTAACATTTCTTATGATTGTTCCTGACAGAGGATTTACTTTCAGAGGCCCTGCTAAGGATAACCAAAAAAGGGCATGTAGCAAGACAGTTTTGGCAGCTTGCATGAATTTTCGGAGCTTTTTAGGTCTTGGTTTTCTGATGAGTGGCTTCCTGAGCATGCCTAGGGAATGACAGGCATCTCTGCAGGCAGGCTGAACCCACCTTGGCTTGTGCGTAGCCATTGGCTGCCTATTAGAATAAATTGAGGACAATGCATACCGCTGCCTGCCAATTGTAAACATAAGGGATATGTATTCACTTAGCATTGACTTTTGGGAGGGGCCAAAGCAAGGCTGTAGTTTTATTGAATAGGGCTGTGTGTGAGGCTGCTGGTGTGCCTTTCTTGCTGTGCTCCTGCCCAAGCAGCCAGTTATTCATTTCCTTCCTACTAGTTGAAAACTTTCCACCGCAGAGGTAAGGGCTTACCATACGTATTTGTTGGGGAGCGAGCCGGTCTGACTGTGTTTGCGTCGTGGCTAGATAAGAAGCATGCAAAACCTGACGAGTCGTGGAAACGCTCTGAGGTGCTCAGATACCCTTTTCCCTCTCCTCCTCTCCCTATTGCCCCTCTGTCTAGATGCTCACAGGGAGCCAAGGGGGCAGCTCTGCTGGGCTGTGCAGGGCTGCTCACTCTCTCACTGGTGGACTCCAACATGGGGCAAGGTGCCGGGAGCAGGGCAGGGTCCCGCTCTGCATGGGATCCTGCAGTGGGACTGTCAGTGGGGCAATAGCCTATCCTTTCTTTATTTTTAATTTACATATAAGAACGGAATTGCAACAGGAAGGTCTTTGGTGTGGTAATAGTGAATTGCTTTTATTTTGCAGCTTAATACCTGGGCTTGCAGACTGCAAAAGCAGCCTCCCTCTGTAACTGATAGAGTAAAGCTCTGGTTAGTGTAACCGATCCGATGCTTGCTGCAGCAGATGTCTGTCATGGAAGCCTTTCACAGAAATATTGTTGACAATAGACAGCATCCATTTTTGTTTTCAGCCTCCAGCCTGCACAGCAGCATGTTGCCAGAAATTTTATGTGAAACTCTCTTTCCTGCTAAAAGGGGGAGAAAAAAAATGTGCTTGGGTGGGACCAGAGCTCTTAAAAGTACTGCTCTGTGCTGGTGTCAGTCAGATCTCAGCTTGAGGAGCCGGTGAGCAGGCTGCTCTCCCTTCCAGCTCCTTTGCCATGGGTAATATGCAGCAAGTTGTGCAAGGCTGGCTAGCATGGTGCTCTCTGCAGCAGGGAACTTCTTAGGGAGAGGGCTGGGAAAAAGAAAGAAGGAATGATGCTAGTTGCAGATTGATACTTAGGAGAGACAGACATTGACCAAACTGCCAACCTAGCCAGCACTACAATTGGTTCTTCTCATATGTCATATGATATATCATATGGAAAACTGAACAGGAGAACTTTTAAAATGACTTTTTGTGGAATATTTATTGTCAGAGTATGCAGCTTTTATATAATTTTGCCTATCTGTGAACCCCGCTCTTGCTGAGTCATATAGGAGAACAATCTGTGAAAATAACCCATTCCCTCCTTGGCTGCAGCTCAAAGAAAACAGGCAGGCAGAGTGTTTTTTCTGTGAAAAATATGTACTTACAATAAGTCGTCTATTTTAGATACCATGCTGTGAATGATTGTGTTTGAATGGATTGCCATCAAAGAACTCTGAGACCCTGCATCCATTCTTTCTCAGTCTCGTTAAATATAGCAGTAGGCTGCTGTGTGAGCATCTCCAGATGAATGTCATACCCTTCTCTCCTGCCATCAAGAGAGACAGGGTCTTAAAGCTACATACACCCAAACTAATCAAGCAGACTGTTCTAACCTAAATTAAAAAAATGCAGCGATGCTTCAAGGAAGTAAGTAGTCCATTTGCCAAATTAAGTTGCCTTTAAAGTAAAGCAGGGCTGAGCTGTTCTCAAGTATCTTGAGAAAGTGCGGGTCTGCCTTTAGGAGGCTTTCTGATAGGTAGGTATCTTTGATAACAAGCCTTCAACTGTTAACATAATAGCTAAATCACTGCGCTGGGGGAGAAATACTTCATGTTTCCCTGTGAACAGGATACGAAATTGAAATAATATATACTTTCTGAAGAGTCCTCTTTGTTGCAGCATGTGATGACAAGTAGATCGATTCCACATCTTTCATTCACTAGATTAGTCTTGGTGAAATCAATACCTTCATTAACGAATGCAGGCTCTGATGCTAAGCGGGTCCTGTGTTGTTTGAATGCTCTCTGACAATGAGAAACTAAAGGGTGCATTAGGAGAGTAAGGGATTTTCTGCAATTGCCAATTTAGATGCTCACAACAGTTTTCTGACATGGGGCAGCCTAAGAAAAGAGTAACTTTGCTTGTGCTTTTCTTTCTTGCCTGGCACTGACAGACCATACAATCACGTCACTGAAAACTAAGTGATTTGAAAGGAAAGAGTGCCTCTGAGTGACACTAGAGGGAAAATTGAGGTCCATTGAAACATGATTCCAGGGCCATACATACACAGCAGGGAGACATGCTGGTCAGCAACCATTTGAACCTAGTGTTATTATCAGTGCTGTTGATTCCATGTGGTGAGACCAGAAGGGTGTGGCAAGGCTCCTCTAGCTGCCTGCTGGGTGGTAGCTTATGTTGCATGAGGAGAAAGATGCCAGGAAGTGTCTATCAAGAGCCATGCAAGGAGCCCTCTTTGTTTTGCCCTTCCCTGTGTGCAGCACTGGCCCATAGGGCAATCACTGCAGAGCCAGACACTGCCACACAGTAGAAGGGTTGGAGGACCATTTTTGTTGTGTGTGCTCAAATGACAACCAAAGCATAAATAAAATAAAATAAAATAAGAAATTAAAGAAAATTCACCCTGAATTATGTGCTTTGAAGCACCTCTTGATTGATGTGACCGTGGTTTTCCAGGCTTTGGATGACATGTGCAGGTGGAAGAGGGCAGTGCAACCCATATCCCTGTGGTGATGCTGACATTGGTTCAGCTTTTTGTTTTTTGTTTTTGTTTGTCAGGCAGGGATGATGGTGTACATAGGCTCTGTGTGCAGCTGCTGTACATGTCAGTCTGCATTGTCACATGTAAAAAACACTCCTTGCTCTTACGGATTGCCCTGGAGAAGTTTTGCATCCTAAGGGGAAGGTGAGCCTTTGCTCTCTTCCTTCCTTTGTGCAAGACAGATAGGATTTAAATGCCTTGGGACTGCTTAAATACTTTGATTTCTCAGTCGTTTCTCACATGAAACCCATCACATGGGGACCTCATGTTCTAATTTTTATTAGAGACCAGTGGAGTTGTTAACCTGAATCTGCTAAGGCAGCATCTTGGTGCATTCTGATTACTACATGTGAACAAAGAGGGACAGGAAACCATATATGCATAAGAAAGAGAGGGCCATACAGCAGCATTAGCTGTCCATCTGCATGGCTTGTCTGGACTCTCCTGGGTAGCTGAGAAAGCACCAAAAAAGGTAACTGGGCAGAATGTGAAGCATAGTCTTGTGAGACTCTCATTGCCTTTGCAGGGAGCTTTATGGGAACTTGCAGAATTGAACTCCAGTTATGCAAAGCTTGAGGCAGACAGGCCTGTGGTTGCAAAGTGTAGGAGTCCATGTTCAAAGAAAATGTCCATTCTTTACAAATTGACTCCTCTTAATAACTATCTCCTGGAAGCTCAAAACAGAAAAACTGTTCCTTGCTCGATTGCTTACCTGTAGAAGTGTTCATAAGCAAGGGTTGTCTTGCTGTTTTTTTTCCTAGTTCTTGTGTGGTTTGAAATGCTAGGACTGCTGAAAATGGATTTGGGGCACAACTGTGCTGGAAACAAGTCACCCATCTACACATCAGCACCTCTCCTCGGATGCTGGTACTCTCTGGGAGGCTGTGGCTGTTGCGTGCCTCCAAATGGTTTGTCAGCTGAGGCTGAAATTTGACTCAAAGGCATTTGAAGATCAGATTAGGTTTGACCTTTTGGGATGGAACACTGAGGTCATAGGATGGTTGAACTATATAACTATTTCTCTGTGCTTTTCCTAAAGCTCTGGTACATTTCAGCTAGCCCAGCGGGGAAGGACACACAGTATGTTGTAATTTGGGATCCCTCCCACCCCCAGGGGAGCTTGTTCTTACTTTTCTTGAAACGGATTAGATTAACAAGAAAGATTAGGGCATGTAACACTGTCAGCTAGCTGCTAGCCCTGCTACACTAGCAGTACTGTTTATTTCCAGAGTAGGAAACTACTTCATTTTTCTCCTTTGGAACTGTGCTTAGTGGTGATAAGTGGTGGGCTGGTAGCTGAGCTGCCAAGCAGATAGTAGCATTAGCAATCCCTCTTCTCAAGCATTGCTAACCAGAACCTCCCTATCAGAAGATCCTGCCTACAGAAGTGTTTAGGGGGTCTGTGCTGAAGCCAGGATGAAGTGCTCACTGTGTCTGTTCTGCTGACTTGCAGTAGCAAATAACTGGGGAAATGAGGGAAGGAGGGAAAGCAAAAAGAAGGCCAGAGCTCAAACTGCTGCAGTCATTTGATTTTTTTTTTTTTTCCTTTAGTCATAAATACCTGGTGAGTCACCTAATGGCTGTGTGTCTGTTTTTGAGTCTTCAAGCACAAGAAGATCCATGCCATTTTCTATGTAGCTCGTGAGGCTACCGAGCATTTCTAAAAAATTTCTAATCCCGTAATCCAAATTTAAGCACTTATTTTTGATTGATTTCAATTTTGATTGATTGAAATACCTTATTTTTAATTTATTAGTTAGAACGCACACATTTTGGCTTGTTTGCACAGTTACATATTCCTCTAGAACTGTTTTTTTCTGGCCTGCAAGCATAGAAACCCAGAAACACAGTGAAAGCAGTGGAAAGTGGGCCAAGCTCAGTTCCGTGAAACTGAGCTGAAATGCCTGGATGGGATTTCTCCAGTATTTGCAGATACGAGAGCACTTGCTGCATCTGAGAGCATCCTGTTTTCCTGTGAAGTTGTTGCGTAGACAGCAGAGTTGCAGGATGACAGATTTTGCTGGCAGCCTTGTTAGAGTGTCATTAGCTTGGAAGAGAAAATCTTGGCCATGCTGCTAAGCTTTACCTGCTTGCTCAGCTTCATGCTATGGGAGCGCTCAATGCTGTACCTCCTAGGGGTGGACTGCAGTGGGGAAAATGTGAAGGAAGGTTTCAGGCAATGGAAATCATTGCGTGTTTCCACACCCTCTTGTGTACAGAACACAAATAAAGAACGTTTCCCTTGAGACTTGCTGTGGAGGGTGTGAGGAGAAGTGTTACCCACCCGTTTGCACATTTTCTGGTTCATGTCCTTAAATGGGGGAAAAAAAAATAAAAATCCTTGGAATTTAGCTCATAGAAGGGTTATAAATAGATTTGTGGAGATAAGGTTTTGCTGGAAATACTCTGGCTTGGGATCTAGTCAGGAAAGTGACACTCTAGGCTGACAAATGCAAGGGAAAGGAGGGCTCTTGCTGGTGACTGCAAGATAGGCACATCCCCTGTCCACACTGGAAACCATTCTTCCTCCATTCATGTGGGGATCCGAGTGGCACGGCTAACTGTGCACCCCTAGGAGCTGAGTAACTCAGTGAGGGAGAGTTGCCATTTGTGATCCCCTCATGTCTGCAGGTCTCAGGATGTGCAGGAAGTTCGCTTCGCCTCCCACCCCAAAGCAGCAGTGGCTGCAGGGCCAGGCCGGGCCCTGTGGCCTGGCACAAGTTGCTGCCAGCAGGCTTCAAAGGGATCTGTGCCTATGTGGAGGGGCTGAGATTGATCCCTGTTTGTTTCTTATTTGCAGGGCTTTGATGTTCCCCTTCTCTTTCTGTGACTGCCACAGGGCATGTTACTAGCCTCTTCCCGCTTCATTCTTTTCTTTGACAGGGAGCTCTCTAATGGTGAAATGGTCCTCCTCCCTTCACCATTTTTTTTCTTCAGCTGCAGCGTTCACACCAGTAAAACCTCACTCTGATCCACAAGCAAAGGCAGGACTTTTCTAATCCTTTACCTTTCCAGAGCACATAGCAGAGCTTGTTGCATAGCCCAAATTATCACTGTCCAGTACAAAGCACTTGTATGAAGAACAGTTTCTGTCTGCATCTTTCCCCTAAAATAATGACCTGGTGATAACTTGTTTTCTCTCAGCAGTTTCAAATCCAGGGGGAGAATCTGGCTTCATTCCTGTCTAGTTAAAGCCCACAAGTTTGAGAAAGATTTCTTCAGGCTTGGCCACAAACTGTGGAAACGGGAGGTAGCTGTGTTAGCTCTGAGCTCAGGGGAAATGTTTGGCCAGCTCTCATTTACCTGTAGAGCTGAGCCTCTCTGCTGCTGGTGCTACAGGAAGTCATCCTGCACAGGGGCTGTGCTGTAGCTTTTGGTCCTGAGGGGAGAAGAGGGGAGAGAAAAGGGTTTGCTGCTGCTCTTCAGGGCTCTGGGAACAACAAAGCCCTATACATATGGTCACATCCTGCTATGGAAATTAGGGATTTCAAGCTAATTCAACCCACTTCAAATAAACTGGATTATAAAGACCGAAGTGCAACATTTTAATTGCTGTAAATATGAATAGGAGTTCTTAGGAAATTCTGATGATGGAGCTAAGCATTTCTGTGGCTTATGTATATTGCATTAACAAAAGCAGGCCAGCTGCAGAGTTCTGTTCTGCTACTCCCAGTAACTTAACACATGGGTTGTTTGAGTTCTGCTTTCACTGCACTGCTGAAAAGGAGGGAGATGTTTTAACCTGGGCATTGGCTAGTCTGATTCTAATCTTACTTCAGCAGCTGTGTGGTGATGTAAACCTTATTTCAGTTTTTAGAAATACATATTGGGTCTAATCTTAGTTATCATAATCTAAATCATGTCAGTTATTACAGTATAAATCAGAGTTAGTTTCAGAATCCATCTTTCTTTGTTTTGCTTTCTGTACATCCCCTGAAGGATGCTAGCAGCAGGGAACTGGTCAGAATTGTGGTAAGGAGAGTTCATTAGGAAATGATATTTCATAAAAGAGAGAATGCTGGTAAACCAGTAAGCCAGTGCAAATTCCACTGCTCATTTTCTCCCTGGTGATTAAAAGGCCTGCTGTAAATGATAAAGGCTGGACATTAGTTTGTTGCAGCCACAGTAGTAAATGTCTTATTCACTGGACACAGTATACAGTCAAGGAGCAAGGGCCTGGGACAATAAAAAGGAAAAGCAGCAACTGTTGTTTGCAGTTTGTTTGCTGTTTTCTCCACTGTGTGTTACGAAAAAGCACACTGTTGTTGTTGTTCCTTTATTTAGATCCATGCAAACAGCAGTAGGTTTGTTTTGCCACTTAATCTTCCCTCCATAAAACCAGACACACGAGCCTATTTCCTCTCCTTCCCCCTACACAACCCAAACAAGAAAAAGACATTTCCTCTACCAGTATAAATAAATGTTACTCTTCTGTATTCAGCGTATCTCTTGTGGGTTTTTATGACTATGGGCTGGGATTAGCAGACAAAATCTTATTCTCACCCCAGGTATAAAACAAGAACGTTAACAAAAGCAGTGATTAAATGCCAGTGTTTCAGAAACAGTAGTAGGATCACAGGAGTGCAGCAAATAGGAAACGTGTGTGCATGAACAGAAATGAGTCTGGGGGGAGGGCAGGAGCAGCGTGCTTTGAATGGGAGTTGCAGAAGGGCTCCCAAGTGATGTGTGCACCCTGTGGGATTTTCCTCCCAGCACATCAATTCCTGCAGTGAAACCCTATGCAGATGACATTAAGATGCAAAGTTGTTAGAACACAGTTGTATTTACATTCTTGCTTCTCAGTTTGTTTTCTTTACAGTTTAGTACTTACTCTGACATCAAAATCAAAGGGAGAAAATAGCCTAGTTGCTTTTCATTTCCCAAGGAGGATAGATAAGTAACTACAACAATGAAACTATACAGTGTCTCCTCCTTGCTGAAGATGAGTCTTACAAATACAATGCTTGTGTCATATTGATATATTTAGAGGTTATAGATGGGATCCTTTAAGCTGCTGACATTTTGATGTAAACCCATAAGGGTTTTCATTGTTGGCATCATCCAGTTACTTGTATTTTGAGTATGTTTCAGCTGTTGTGATTGACTCTTCAGATGATGTAGTTGGTCACAGGACACTTGGCTAGATTTGAATTCATTCTTCTGCTCCTCAAAATTTTTATTCCTGGTCTCAAGAAATACCATGGACCTGCAACAGATCTGTGGTTCACCTTCTGTTTTCATACACATCTGGGCTTCTGCAGCTTCTAGTGAGTATGATTGATAATAAGACTTTGTCAGTGTTGATAAAGTAGACATACTTTCAGCTATGATGCTTTGTTTTTTGTTCTAAGAGAAAAACAATGTTGATAATACACTGATGTCTATCAGTTTGTCAGTTTATCAGTTCATCCCACTGGGAAGGCAGGGGGAGTGAGGGAAAGACTGTGTGGTGCTCAGCCACCTGCTAGCTTAAATCACCACAAACAGTCCTTTGTGATAGTTTCTGATACCTTCTTTCACTGAAAAGGTATTTGTTTTTTTTTGTTGTTGTTGTTGGTTTTTTTGTTTATTTTTTCTCTTCAGTGTATTGCTTTCTTAGAGATGAAACCAGTGCCCTCAACTTCATGAAAAGGATCATGATATTTTATGTCAGAGAGCTGGAGGGTACTAATTAGACCTACTCTGAGATGGCGTTGCTTTTCAACTCTGAATGGCAGTACTTCTGAAGAGAGTGTTATCATGGAGCTGTGGTTTATAAAGCTGATACCCACTGAGGAACCTTAATGTGGCTAAAAGAAGCCCTGACTGGTTTTAGCAGCCCAGTATTGTGATAATAATACAGATTACTGCTTCTGTTTTCTGGCTATTGAAAGGATCTGGAGAAAACCAATTTGGAGACCGGAATAACCAAATATCTGGTCTCTGTCATATTTCTTCATCCAGGATTTGGACTGGATTTGCCTTCTTTTATATTGGCTTGTAAATACCACCTAAATTAGGTGCATTATTAGAAGCTAATAATGGTTAATAAGAAAACAGAGAGCAATAAATATTCTAGTTGAAGAAATTTTTATTTCTTTTTTTTTTTTTTTTTTAGCATCTTCAGTCTTCTTGAACCCAAAAATAAGATGTGAGGCTACTTGGTTTTCCTTTTTTCTCTTTTAAGAGGCAGGTAAATTATGCATGCTTTGGAGTCATTTCCTTTCCTCTAGGAGATTTGTGGCTGAGTTTCATGTTTGTGCAGTCTTATACTGGCTGCCATGGAGAAGCTTTGCAGAAGTTAAACTCTGCTGCTCTGCATTGTACATGGCTGGGAGTTCTTAACTTGTAGGTGTCTTTTAGTATAGACTTTCAAAGATGTCATTTTCCAAGAAAATCTTTTTATTTACATTTGTTTATTAGAAGAATACTCTTCCCTGTGAATTGGCTTAAGATTTTTCAGTCTGTTGTCCAGCAAAGAATTTCCATTGTTAGTAATGATGCTTGCTTCATCTGTCAAACCAGAAAGCTACTGTCCTTCCTAGACCATCTGCTCCTACAACCCAAAAGGTGTTAGAAAATAAGCAGTAGATATTTTTCTGTTTTCTGTAACAGACATGAACTCCTTTTGTGGAGTCTATATATAGACAATTTAATTCTAATACAAGGGGGATGTTTTCCTTCTGCATCAGTGTCTGATAAATATCACCTCATGTTAGTAAGAAATGAAAGGAATTTACTATACGTGTGGGAAATAGGTTTTGTTATGATGAACAGATTGAAATGGTGACAGACTGTGAATCTGACTTATATGACAAAACAGTTACACAGTTGTGAAAACCTAGAAACAGTATGGTGAGCTGGAGAAAACATTATAATCTAACTATGTTATTTCTGTCTCTCCTGTGACCCTGCATGGCAATGGAAAGGCACTGATGGAAAGTCTGCTGGCATTAGAAGGCACAGAAGTGGTTTCATCGATCCTTGGTTCAGTGCTTAAATATGGCTGAGCCTGAATCTAAACCTTTAAATTCAAGGTTTTTCCCCATTTTAAAATTAAATACCAGAGGCATTTAAAATAAATAAATAAATGAATGAATGGATAAATAAATACATAAAATAAAATAAAAAGGAAATCCCAAACTGAAAACATGGGAAAGACATATTAGGTCATTTTGTCCCTTTCCCTGTACAGTGTGAGATGACTCCCTAAAGTATATTCACACGTGTTTTGTCCATAAACACCTCTGTTTATTAACAAAATACAATAAGCTGTAGTTTCTCAGTGAGGATTGGGATAGTTTGCTACACTTTCTAGTTTTTAGCAAGCGGAAATAGCTATCATTCTAAAATGTGTTTCTTGGCCTATGGATATTGCTTATATGAATTCAAGCAAAAAATACCTAATGAATGGAAACTCATAGAATAGTTAACGGCAGCTGGTTTTATTATGGACCTCTGACATGATCTCACACTAGTTTAATACAAATGTTACCTCACTGACTTCTATGGAACTGGTTTTCATTTGCAAGGGAGTAAATGGGGCCAAATTCAGTCAAAGACCTAGGGAGAGTCTCTGGGAGAAGGTTTTAGTTTGGGGAATGTACTTTACATCCACATAAAATATATGGGCATATCTGCACATTGTAGTCAATGCATCAGGCCACCTGGGAGATGCTTTGAATATCACCTGTGCAAATCCAAAATGAAAGGAAGGGATAACTTGCCAGGAAGGGCCAGAGAAGTATTTCATTTTTCTGAATGCTGGGCTTCCTGCTTACTGGATTTCTAATGTTGTGTTGTTTATTGTCAGTCCAGTTCAGACAAAAGCACCAGCTGTACAATTACTATGCCTTGAAGCTATCAAAGAAAGCAATGAAATAATAATCATATGTTTTAGTCAAACCTTTCTCCAGAATGGCACAATATTCTCCTAGCTTAGCTGAATCTTGCAAAAGTGTCAAAGGCATCTGTGCCCTGTTGTAACGAAGGAAAGCTTCAGAACTTCCCAAATCCAGCAGAGACGTTACTTTGCAGGCTAGGTACTAAACACCAGTTTACAACTAAGAGATGAGCATTACATTTGTGTAGTGTGTGAGGAAACATGGCTAAAGAAGTGACGGAAGTTGATTAAGAGTGGAGAAAGGCCAGGGACCTTGTTTCTTGCTGCTCAAGTTTTGGTGGTCCTGTTCCCTGCTTCCCAGCATAGCAGCACCTGAAGTTCTAATGCATGCAGAACCATGGTTTGCAACCTCTTTGTGCATACTTTGAAATATGTTTTAAGGTTTAGCACAGCTCCCTGGACTGTAGCAGGATTTCCCAGCAGCATAATCACTGGTTACAGATGATTTTTGCTTTACTCACTTTTTGAAATGGTTAAGTTTACAGGTGTGTGACAGAAAGATTCATTGTAATGTGGTCATAGTTTGGCTTGGGGCACTCCTGCTGACAGAGCAACACCATTTTAGGACTGTAGAGTTATGTAGTGTTAACTGTGTTAATTTTCATTTTTATTTTACTGAAGAAGCAGAATGATCATAATTAAGCAATGTATTGGCCAAAACTGGTGGGGGAGGAGTCAGTGGAGGATGTGAAATGCTTTAAATAGTCCTATCCACTTCTTTAAAAGTGAGCTCTTACAGAGAGTGGTTGGAAGTTATTTCTCAGCCTGTTACTGAGTTCTTGATGTTCCCTACCTGAGCTGAAGCTAGTGACATTGTCCACAAGAAGTGCAACAGCAGCTAGCACCCCCATGACTTCACACAGCATACTGGTGCGCCGTGAGACAGAAATGACTTCCAGCTGCGTTGCTCTGCCACATTCACAGTGGTAAGTTTGAAGGAAAGGCCCTTTACTTGGGAACATTTTAGTCTTCTCTGGATGTTCCTCCTGATCAAATTAGGTGCTGATGACAGAAATTTATAGGAGAGCTCTTGTTTAAATAGATTATATGCAAGTTTTATCCTGCTTTCTTCCAGTGTGCTTCTGTCCTTGAAGTAAACAAAGCCAACCTCCACATTTCCATTGCTGTTTCAGTACTCTTTAGTTGAACAGAGCTTGCCAAGTCTGCTCTGACCTGAGTACACCAAATGATACCATTTACATTGTAAGTACTTTCTTTGGATTAAAATGGCAGTTGTTATGTGGAAAGTCAAAGAAAGAGCTGGTGCTGCAGACTAGGACTTCTGATTACTACACCATAATGCATAGGTGTAAACTAGGAAGTGGTGCAGTCACCATCCCTGGAGGAATTTAAGGAAAGGGCAGATATTGTACTTAGTCACATGGTTTAGTGTGCAGTATTGGTGATGGGCAGACAGTTGGACTAGATGATCTCAAAGGTCTTTTCCAACCTTAAAGATTCTATGCTGTCATACCAAGGCATACTCACAGACCTGTTTACTAAACCTTTTCTCATAGCTCTTTGGACTGTTTGCTGGGACAGCCATATTAACCACAAAGGAAGAGATAAGTAAACAGGAAAATTATTCTGTGAAGTATGGTTAGAATTTAATAACATCTTAAATGTATTTATAAGCAGTAAAATGAAAGAAGAAGAATAAAAGCTTAGGGTATTGAATACAGGTTTATCTGTTGAACATTCTCCTGTGTGAAAGTTTTTATTGGCAAAAGATCTAGATAGATGTGGTCTAGTGACTTGGAAGTTATGAGGTGATGTCTTTTATTAGAAGCTGAATTCCCCCTTTGCTACTTAGTTAAATCCAAGGTTAGAATGTAGTGTTATGGTATTCCATCCAAGTAGTCTGGCCACCCTTGATAGGTTTTATTTTTGATTAGTAAAAATACATGGCAAAAGGTGTTGAACCACTTGCTGGAAACTTGCTGCTGCCAGAGACACTAACATGGTCTACATCTGCGGAGAGATTTTCTTTGCTTAATATACTGGAGATATACTTAGCAAATGCCCAATGGACTGAGCTGGCAGTATATCTGGTTTCAGAATGCAAATATGGTACAAAGTCTGAAAACCTGGACTTCAGCAAAGAACAGAAATCATGGATGGAGACATAGCAGAAGCTCAGATAGATGATTTTGCACCTTTTTTTTTTCTTTTTTTTTTTTTTTTTTTTTTCTTTTTTTCTTTAAAGTATTGCTTTATGGGTGTCAGGAATGAAGAATTACAATTTCATGTCGATATATGCCTGAAGCTGAGAAGAACAGTAGGATATATGGGAATAGTTGTACATCATGCAGCACTGGTGCCACCTGCTCCAAAGGGAACATAAACCTATCTCTGAAATATTAGAAAGAAAACTTTATGTACCACATGTGATTTTGCATTTATACAGGTGCAACTGGCTTCAGCTGAAGGGCTGTTTTGATGAGAGACGAAATGTCTCATTTATATCATTGATATAAATTACTTCTTGACATTTACGTGAGTGGTAGAAAACAAACACGCTCCACTTGTGTTGGTGTTCTTGTTGTGTGCATAAAAGAAGACCTGTCCTTACCCATGTGCATTTTCTGTAAGGATATAATGCCCCTATTCAGTATTCATAAAAGAAGGCAGTGGCTGCCCAGCTTGACTGCTTGATGAAGAGGCAGTTGCAGAATTCCACCCGGCTGAAATTGCTGATTTTTGCAAATGGAAATTGTTTATACATTTTTCTTCATTTAATAGAAATGTAATTAGTGGTTTGCAATGTTTATGTGGGTAGCATCAGCTGAATCTTGTTCCAATCCACTGAATGCTTTTTTAACATGACCTGCAATACACATCATGCAAAAATCTATCCACGATGTCCAAAGTTAAGTGCAAATTCCCAATGTAAATATGAAGTTTTGCCAAGCTGAATTAAGCTCCTTAGGTGGTATCAGGAAGGGCTTTGTTGGATTGTTTACTTTTTGCAGGGGGTAGGGGATAGAGGAGCCTATAAATAGAAATAAAATGCTATTCCACAACTGAGGGATTAAGTCTTGAATTAGACTGTTGTATAAAATCTAAAGACTGAAATAAAATCACTGCCCAACACTCACTTTTTCAATTTAGCAATCTCTAGAAACTCTCTCGGGGTACCAGCTGCACTCTCAGCAAATTATTAGAACAAGACAAGAGTGTCCAGCCAAAACTTTGGGGGTGTACAGCAGCACTAACAGCGCATCAGGTCTCAAACATGCTGTTTTGTACAGCAGCGGGTCCCAACATTATCCCAGATTTCTTCCTCTGTTACCCGATTGTCTTATTTTGTATGTGTTTTGCTTCACTCCCACTTAATTGATCAGATATTAATTCTTTTTTAATAGTTTCATAACTTTATAAAGCTTCTGGACAATTTATTTAAACTGTTGTGCTATTGTGCTGCAGTGTTTTACTGTTAATTGCATTTTAAGCCCCCACAGTCTCAGGAAATATTTACCACAGTTGAAGCTAATTTCTAACCACTTGTGATAGTACAGAATACATTTCTGGAAGTGACATAGAATGAGCAATTATTCCCCCGTCTGTCAAGATGAAAACTAAGTTCTTGTGTTTAGTAGAGTAGTAAAATGAGAGTTTAATTGAGAGAAAAGGGTACAACATAAGACCATTCCCTCTTGCCCTATTACCTGGGAGAAGAGGCTGACCACCATCTTGCTACCACCCCTTCAGAGAGTTGCAGAGAGTGACTCCTAAGCCTCTTCTCCAGACTAACAGTCCCAGTTTCCTCAGCTACTTATAAGACTGGTGCTCCAGATTCTTCATCAGCTTTGTTGCCCTTCTTTGGACACAAGAAGTGATAGGTACTCTCTGATTTATACTCTGAAGCATGGTGTTTCTGACAGCCTTTAGAAGTAATTATTCCCATACTGGACACACATACAATAAAATCTGAGATGCCTCAATATGACGCTTTTAGGAATTTTCAAGTGTCAGAGTTTGGACTGTGAGTTCTTTGTTGGCATTTTTATCAATGCCAGTTAAATTCTGTTTCAGTATTTCTACAAACAGCTGATGCAGACTTACCAAAGAAATGCATGCTTGGCATTCATTTTTACCTATCTGCATGTGGCCAGTTTCTTATAGTACCTGGTTCATAGTTGAGCTCATCCCTGGCAGCTGAAGGGAAGAGGACTTGAAACTTCACTTTGAATGCTTCTTTGCCATCAAGCAGTTTATCTGCTGCTGAACTGTATTGACAGAGGTACCAGATTTTGTTAAGAACCTCAGCTGTTGGCTCAGAATATTGTTGCTTGCGCATAAAATTATTTGTCTTGAAAAATGATGCAGCTCCTTCAATTAAAGGAGCCCACACATTTGTATGCTTAGGTAACTGCTGTGTAATTGTCCTGATATTGTTAATGTGATGAGGAAAAAGTGAAAACAAGACAAGGTTCTGTGAGCTAGCAGGTAAGATTCTGTAGTACAACTACAATATAGATATATATTTTTAAAGTGCATATGGTTAGCAGCTTTAAGCATGGTATGCTGTCTTTGATTATAACAGTGCTGAGCTTTATCTGAAAAGTTGAAACCTCTGATTCTCGAGTACATCAGTAAGTGAAACCTAAGCACATGTAATCTGTAAAAATAAATGTAATTACTTTAGCAAATGTATTACAGCTGGCCAGGTCTAATGTTAAGATACCTGTTTCTTATAGCTCACTGGTGTCAAAAGACAGAGGTGATGGCTTGAGCTGTGCTGCATAGACAGGATGGAGGAGAAAAAATATTGCTTGCATTCTTCTGAGCGCACAGTAAAATGGATTAAAGTGAGCTGTGGTTCTGGCCTTTGACATTTCTTCCCACTATTTTCTTCTGTTTAAATCATTTTGTTAAGAGTAGCTTTTTATTTTTTTTCCTGGTAAAACTGTAGCTAAATGATGCTTCAAAATTGAACACTAGATAATATCTTCAAGAATGCCTAAGGCCTCTGAAAGCCTTCAGTGACCTCCTTTAAGGTGATAGCGTTGCTATAGCGGAAACAAGAACTCTGCACTCCATTTTTCGTGCTGCTTTAGTTTTGCTGTATGACTTTAACAGACTTTTTGGCCTTGTCTTGTTTACTTATCTTTAAAAAACACGTTTCAGATTTCCATAGGAGTACAGGGTGAAAGACTGACTGCAGCAGAGCACTTCAGTATAGGTCAGTGACTGATGTGGTGATAACGATAAGTTCATGAAAGGCTGTGGAAGATCTCCATCTGGTCAGACCACTGGCATGAAGTGTGACTTATATGGGTGTAGCTCTCCATTATTCTGCACATTCTTCCCAGCAAACTTAAGAGCTGCTTCCTAGAATAGGTAGGACCTTACTCATCTGCTGCAACAATAGGCAAAAGTATACTTGTTCCTGGTCTTTGGAAATCTCAGAAGGTGGAAATCCTGTTTCTCACAGGAGAGTGGTGACTGGAGCCTTAATTAGCATCTACAAAGTGGTTAGATGTCCTTTTGCAGAAATGTGCCCTGGAAAGTGATAAGTGCATTGTGATATTGTTGACGGAAGTAATGGACACAAGAAGCAGGGGAAAGATAACACTGTCATCAGCCGCTAAGCTTCGTAGTTCCCGCTCTTTGATCCTGTGGGTTTCTAATTTATCTATTTATTTATTTTTTTTTCAGTATAGTTTTAAGTTCCTCTTTGCAAAGAACGTGCATTTCTGAAGTGATGCAGGCTAATTGAATTTGTGTGATTAATCCAAACAATTGGAATAAATTATTAGGTCTGATATTTGAATCCTAACTTACAGCACAAACTTCTCTTAGAACTGCACTTAGGGAGACTGAATAACATTTTAGAAGTTACTGCTACTTGAAGCAGAGTAGGTGACAGGGACAAAACTAGTAATAAAATAACAAGTTATTTAGCCCACTGAGCAATTAAATGACTTCCCTCCTCTTGGAAATACAATGCTATGTTTAGAATAGCCAAGGATTCTGGCATTACAAGCCAGCCCAGCAGAGGTGTGACAGCTACAGGAAAAGTGGGCTCAGAGAGACCTCCTATGCATTTCAGAGCTCTGTAAGAACCAGCTGTAACCTTAGCATTTGTGCTCCTGCAGACAGATGTCATCATCTCTCAGCACTGCACCAGGCATCACTCTCAGTGTGTGGTCTGTACTGAGAATGGGATGCAAGGAGTTGCAGCCAGTCCATCTCCTACCTCTGCAGTAATACTGTTCCCTGAGAAGGCTGTGGTGGCAGCAGCATAAACAATAACAGTAATTAAGGGTCCCCTGGCTTTTGCTGGGACTACGCTGAATCCTCTGATTCAGGTTGCTGCCTCTGTTTGCTACAGCCTTGGCTCTGGGACTAGGATGAACTTGACCTCTGCTGTGTTGGGGTTGAATACATGTCTTGTCCCTTTTGGGCCAGCTCCATGGGAAGTTCGTACAGGGAGAGCAAAACAGGACCTTTCTTGAGAGGTGGTCTCATTCTTGTGCTGACACAGCCTGGTCTCTCTAAGTGGTGTTTTTCTCCTGTGAAATGCTGCTTTGTGTGTTTTGGGGAGTTAGTAGTGACTCTGTGGCTGTCTTATAATCTCTTGGCCTCTTAAGCAGAGTCTGGAAAGAAAAGCTCCAGTAGAGGTCTAAACATGGTGGTGTTTTGTTTTGTGCTTTATTTATTTATTTATTTAAAGAAGAATAAATGTAGTTTTTGAGTAACCTACAGACAGGGCAACATCCCCGTTCTAAATGGTTCCCAGGGCATTCTGCATCTTATATGGTCCCTAAGTACAAACAACTTAGAATTTTTGTTTGCTTTCATGAGAAAATTAATATATCATGATGGGCAATGCATGGCACAAAAGCCAAACTACGCAAACAGCTGAGGATTTTTGTGTTCTTCTATCCGTTCATAGATTATATTTAGAAAACAAAGTCCTTTGAAAACCTTAAGGAATTTTGGCTGCCTTTCAGAAATGGTAGAGTTAAGTCAATAAAATGCTCAGAAGAGATTTTATGTCCCAAAGCATATTTTATCTTGACAGGTTATATGCTATTGAGAACTGTAGCCATGACTTGAAGCCAAGTTAGGAAAAGAACACTTCTGTTATAGAGCTGTGTTTGATGGGAATCTGAGGAGGAAAAAGGAGAGAATAGTGTGTGCTCTGAGAATGCCAAGTGCAGAAAGCTTCTCTAGGTTGAATTCCTGCGTTGATATTAATCACTGCAACTTCTTTGGCTTCAATAGGACCTTACTGATTTACATCCACTGGGCATCTGGTTGTTCTTGATTTTACACAATTGCTCTGGATCCATGAAACATGGGTTTTAATAGATGACTAATAGCTTGAAGTCTAAGATTTCTAATCTGTATTATTTATGTTTAAAAAAAAATGGGCAAATGAGGTAATGCCTACTGTCTGGTACTTCTGCCTTAGCTGCCTTACTCTGTTTCTTTGTACTGATGTGGTTTTTATGGATGTTTGCCCATCAAAGAGCTTGCTTTTATGCTATGCTTTTATGACTGAGAACAATAGGCCTTTTCTAGATAGGAGTTGTGTCCAGTCTACTGACATTAGAAAGATGTTTTATTGCCTTTTGTGTCCTTCCATCTGAAAGGAACATGGAGAGATAGTTCTGATTTGGGGGAAGAGAAAAATCTGCCTCTGTGATACCTGTTGAAAGAATCTACACATATCCAGGAACAAGGTTAAATAACTCTTTTTTTTTTTGAAGTGAAAATTGAAGTGGATTTGGGTTTTAAATGAAAGAATTACAGGGAATTTAATTTCATTCCTTAGTCATTCCATATATGTAAGTACTGGCAACACTTTTAAGAGGGGGTATAAGTAGTCTGATTTTAAGAGACTGCACCTATAAAACCCTTAGATGCTTTGGGAAAATCTTTAGTATTTTAGGGTAAGAAAACTGGATGGACCATTGGTAGCTGCTGACTTCTAGTTTTGCCTGTCCCCTCAGAAGTCTCACGTTTACAAGACCCAACACTTCTAATGCACAGAGGAGCTATTCTGTCAATATTTGTCAGGCAGCACCATAAATAGAAGTGTGACGACGAGTCACAGAACAGTTGGTACTCTTCCAAACCCTCATTGGATTATATGGAAAAGACTGGAATAAAAAACGAGTCAGACTTTGCATGTGTGAATTGCATCAGCATGGGCTGAATTGGTGTTCATTCATAGAAATACTTTGAAAAGATATAATTTTGTCTTTCTACTGTAAAATAAAATAACTTTGACTGTTATACTTCCTACATTAAAAAAAAAAAAAAGAAAAAAAAAGTATAAATTAGAGGGATGTTTATTTTTTGGTCCTCTGGAGTTTTGTCCTTGAAGCAATGAACAATGACTTGAAGTTGATAAAGGATTCAGCTGAAAATACAGCTGTTGACTGCAGCCTGGACGCAGCTGTTCAGAATTTAAAAACTTGAGGGCTGGCACTGTAGCTGGCATAAGTTGTCATTAGAATTGTTGGCTTTGTAGTAAAAGTCCAATTCTCAGTGGAAATCCATGTATTTCCAATTCTCTCCTATTTTCACTTGAATTTATCTTGTGATTTAAATATTTGCAGGGATTTAGTCACTTTGGAAATCCTTTTGTTTGCTGGAAGTTTCCCATGAAGTGACAGGACAAAATTCTATCTCACCCTTCTTCACCATGGCTGTGTACATTGGGCTTGAAGAAGGTTTCATCTTTCTCTAGATGCTTCCTTTTATCCACTTATGTTTGGTCAGATAAATTACGTTTGGTGAGAGGATGCATGGGTTTGTGTGGAGAAGAAATCTGCACATAAATGGAGATTGGCCACTGTTAAAGCATTTCTTCCCTATCCAAGAGGAGAAAGCAAAATATGCCTTCTGAATGTATCTGAATTAAAACAATACCTCTGCAATCTTTATGTTTAGTGTGTACTCAAAGCCTGTACTGAGGTTAATTACAGGGAAATTTTGGCAGGATTCAGAGGTATTCATTTCTAAAACTTCTACTGAATCTTCATCTTTCTTTGCTCTGATGTCTTGGGATCTTGAAAAAAATTTCATTGAGCTGGATAATTGAAAAATATTATAACATACCAGGTTCTTGTAATTTCAGGCTCCCACTGAGATGTGTTCATGACCTCTAGCTGGATGGCTCGTTTTTAGAGATATCCGTTGAATTAGACTGCATGATCTGAAGTGCTGGGACTGCATGGCAAAGAACATGATGCAGAATTGTAAGGCCAGATCAAGCTGATATCAGAGAAAATACCAAAAGCTGTTGCTGTCTGACAGCTTTTCTGTGACTTAAGGCACACACAACAGTATGTTCCAGCAGTTTTCAAGAAATATTTTTCAGTTGGGTTACTAGGACATATTCTTCCCTTACACCCACTTAAGTCATTCTAATCATTAGTAAATTACAGCTCAGGATTTAGTTACATCTTTAGGGAAGTATTATGAAATCTGCATTGTTTGGCCTCTGCAAAACTTATAACTAGAGGACTTCTCCTTCAGGTCTGTCTGTCTAACATCTTTCATCAGCATTGAATTCACTTAGTTTGTCATCCTTCAGTAACCTCTTAAGCATGCATGTTCAGTGAGGTTCTTTTCAGTGTTCCATTGAAAGTGAAACCTGTGGTGTTGTGGAAAAAAAAAAAAAAGGCACAAAGTCAGACAGGTTCCACAGGGAAGAAAGTGTTTATACTTATGCATATACTTAAATGGATGTGGTTATGGTTGTATAGGACATGACTGGCTTTTTATCTTTTGAAGCAACTTGCTGATTTTTGTGCCATTTGAAATTTCTCTAAATGCAGAACCTTCTATTGTTGGATTAAATTTTGCCCTGTGCTAAAAGTGTCTGGATAGTGTTATAACCTGTTATTCTTTTCTTTAAATCTTTGAAGTTGCAGAACTTGCACAATAGTATTGGCAGGTTAGAGAAAATCCAAAGCAAAAAAGATGCACAGAAAGCTGAAATATGATCAGTATAGATTTGTACAGGTGAAAGTTGCCACTGCTAGCAGATGAACGTGCTGCCTATATTTCTGTAAGTACCACTAAAATCATGAACAGATTTAAGTGAAGTGACATTCTGGGTGTGGAATTAGGGTTTGTCAGAAGCCACACCTCACCAGAAGCAGACATTCTTTTCTTGCTTTCACTGGTAGAGATCCAGATGTATGTTTTAAAATACAGTTTACTCTGGTCTGTACTCAAATAATCAAAGGCAGAGTATTTCTCCAGATGGGGATTCTTGAATCACCAGAACATATCTTCATTTCTACTTTTTGTTGTCTTTCCTCTGAAATCCTTGTCACTCAAGAAAGTTTCTCAATGTTATTATTTGGAATATTTTCTTAAAACAATACCTGTGAAGTTATTTTAGAGTGCTGATTCACTGCAGTCCTTCCTAGTGTTTTTAACTTTTCAGTCCCTTCTACAATAGTTCTTGATGTTGTCAAGCTCAAGGCAGTAATAAAATGAAGCAGTGAGAATATTGCTCAATACTTGATTGTCTTCTATTCTCTGATTTTCTTCATGGCAGACATGGCATTGGTAAGATACCCAGGTACTTAGTGTTGTTGCTCATATCGCATTTCTTTTAAAATATAATTCCATGCAAGCCTGCTTATGAAGAATGTTAGATGAATTGTGTTGACGTGAAGTTCATTTTCTGTCTAGGAAAAGATAGCCCAAACAGAGGCTTTTATCAGACTTCCCTCCCACTCTGAAAGAGTTCAGCTGTTAGGAAGAAGTAAGGACTACACACAGATTTTACACTTATGCAGCCACTGGACTTTTCTAGGGAGGCTGCTAGTGGGGCTACTTGTTTATAACCAATATAGTTTGGGGTTTTTTTTGGTAAAGTAAAAAACTGTCAGGGACATGTGTAAGGGGATTGTGTTCCACTGGCACAAGGCATTATCAGGTGTCCTCAGGTAGATCAGAAAAAATAACTCTGCAGATCTTTCTGGTAATTTAGCCCCTGCCTGCTTTTGGAAAAATACTAAAAATACTCAAAATACACACATAGTTGGATTTTCCTTCAAAATCCGAAACAACAACGGGTCTATCTAAAGCCTCGTTAATGGAAAATGATTCCCAAGGGAATAGAGTTTCTGGTTCTTTTCCAATAACTAAAAAGTTAACACTGAAACAGGAAGCACGTATCAATATCTACTCAGCAAATATGCTACACATTCATATAGCTAAGAGTGTCCAGTTGGCAGTTGGAATGCTCCAGGTTTTCCAGGTTCACAGTTTCATTATTGTGATTGAAACCTTAGGGAAAAACATAAGTACTTATCAAATATTTGTATTATCCACCCACTTGCAAATCATTTGCAAGAATGATACATTAAAGTTTTCATTGGGCTTACTTAGTGGTTGTGGAACCTGTGGTCTGTCCCTGTTTCGTATCTACAGTTTTTGGGGTTTGCTTTGTAATTGCTTCATAAATTTCCAAATTAATGTCTTCGATAAAGAAAAGTTAACACACTGGAACTAATGTGGAGCAATGTCCTTACTATGTCCCTTACTGAAAAAAGATCAGAAGGCTCTTACAGACTGGGGAAGAAGTAGGCCTTGGGAGATTTCTGCATAGAATCAATGGTGGGATATGTTCCAAGGTCAACAAAATACTCTGTGGATCTACTTTTGTAACCCATAACTCCCATAAACACTCCTTTCTGATATGGAAAGCACAACAGCTCCATTGGGATTATTGAAGTGAAATGAGTTAGTAAAGGACGGTTGGCTCTTACTGACAGCAGTTCTGTTCAGTAACCTTAAAGCACATGGCCCCTCTCGAATTCAGACGTGATTTTGGGAAACGTATCAGACACACTGGTCTCCCTTGAAGAGTTGTGATAACACACCAGAACTGAAAACCTCAGAAAAAGGAGCAAGAAGCAAAAGTTAAGGAGCGCTACTACTGGGAAATACTACAGCTGCTACTACTTATGATTCAGATAAAACACACAGATGATGCAAAGATCAGGATGGCGGGGGATAGTGAACAGTGATGAAGATAAGGCAGCTGTACAGTGCAATCTGTATCACTCAATAAAGGGATTCCATTCAGATAAATTGTTGTAATGCAGCCAAACACAAAATCATACATCCAGGAACAGGAAAAACAGAATGAGGGATTGTATCTTCTGTGTATGAACCATGTAGAAGACTAATAAAAACTGAATATTTGGTATGTCCTCAGGGAGAAATATTGGCTACTAAAAGACTGTATGATTCTACCAGAGAAAATCCTATCTAGTAGCTGGAACCTGAAGCCAGACAAGTAAATTAGACACACATTTTTACACTCGGGGTGGTGAATGACTGTAGGAATAAAGTTTGGTTGATTCTTCATCTCTTGATGCTGTTAACAAAATGTGACCCTGCTTTCACGTTCCAGTATCCTAATGTTTTTCTTCTTTCTGTTAGCTCAGTAGTCCCCTCAAGCGTGCTACATAAAAACTCACCTGGGGACTATGTGTGCACTAGGCTCATGAGTCCTGCTAGACATATTAGAATGATCATGATGGAAGCTTGAGTGTGTTGTAACAAAGGTACTGAGCTTGTATAATTAAAACCCCAATAGGAATACTTTCTTACAGTGATTCATAAACTGTGTGGTAGTCTCTGTCTGGAGGAGTTCTTACAAAAATGTTTCTAGAATTGTCTGGTAAGGTAAGAAACACAGAACAGAGTGCAAGGAAATAATGAATTCTTAAGAAAGAAACAAGAATATGGTGGCTGCAAAGTGGTTTGATGATTCTTGACATTAGGGAGCCAAAGACTGGATAAGCAATGTACCCAGTGGAGGGCTTTCTGAATGGACGCCTTCAGGGGAATGTTTAGGCTGAAATTTATGTTAGGTTTAACTGCCACATGAATGACTCACTAGCATATATTGGAGAAAGATAACATCACGTGAGAGATTTGTAGCTTTGCTACATCTCCAGTAAAAGAGCATGCCATTTTAATAACCGCTAATGATATAATCTCTAATTACAAAATGTTTCGGTAGGCACTAGGTACCTCATTGACATTGAACAAGAAAACATTATGTAATACTCACTTTAATCTACAGCTTATGAAGAACAGAAGAAAAAAAAAAGAAAAGAAAAGAAAAGAAAAAAACCCCACAAAAACACCACTTTGAGCTGTCTCTACATTTTATATTCTGCATTTAGAATTGTAGACATAGAGTATCATCACTGAGCGTTATGTATTTATCACTAGGCTCAATTAGTGACTGATGACTAACTGTTCCAAAGCCATGTGCAGATATGACTTAAAGCCCTTTAATGTTCTAACTTTTCTGTAGAAGTCAGTGCAGATGCATTTTAGTGTATTTTTCTTACCTGTCTTAAGATATCTCCTCAGTTAGTTGCCTTGAGGGTCCTTTTACATAATCAGGGTAAAGAAACTATCAGCTTAAGTCCCCACAGTTCACATCCTATATCCTAGATATAGCTAACATCACTTTTCATTTTTGTCTGCAGAATCTGCATGACTGACTCAGAGGGTCACATCAGTGTTTGATCAGAGAAATTGCTGTGTTTCCTTGTTTTCCTCTTTATGGAAATGGGTGAGGGAGCTTGGTGGGCTGAGTATATTGTATGGTGATACATCAAGAAGACTGAAGTGAAGTATAGGGGACTGCCAGATGAAAAAACAAAACAGCTTTAATTCTCTGTCAGGTAGAGATGGAAAGTCTGTGAAAGGTTTAAATGAGTGCATGTGATGTGGTAAGAAAATGGGGAGGATAAAGAAACATTTTTGCTGTGATGTTTATAATCCCAAGTGGTGTGGAAGGTTGCAAAGAAAAGCAACTACAGAGGTGAATCAACAGAGATTACCTTTTAAATTTATATTTATGCTCCTGTGGAGAGGACTGAAATAACAGAAATGTGAGAAAATAGTGGAATTTAGCAAAAGGGTGTAGAATTTGAGAGGAAAGATGAGAAAGGATGAAGATAGCATTGGAGCCCAAACTTTGCAGAGAGACAAGGAGAAGCTATAGGGAGTGACAATGAGGAAAGGCAAAGACGAAGATGGGTACTTTTTTAAAGAACCAGACTGAACTAGGGCCATGGCAAACACTAGGAAGTAACAAACAGTAGATGAGCTGAAAACTGAGATGGTAGATAAGCAGCTGAGATCAGAAAACTGAGGTTATAAAACACCTTCAGATTTTGAAGGTTGTTGTACTTCCGTTTGGATGTGATAATACTAGACTAGGTTTTTTGGTTTTTTTTAGTATATATATATATATATTTAATTTAAACATAATTTTCACCTGATGAAAAATGTGTTTTTAATTTTTAACATTAACTCTTCACATATCTGTTGGTAGAAAGTGATTAAGGGAGGAAAAAAAATAATCCAGTGTGTTGTAATGGAAAAAAAAGCAAGTAATAATGCTTTCTAATAGTGGAAAAAATACTGCAAATCACTTGTATGATGTTAGATGTGTTTTTAATGTAACTTTCCAGCTCCGTTCTCAAAAGTAGGATAAAGTAACAGAAAGTAGATTTGCCATCACCTGTAACTTCATAAGTAAGCTTTTATTAATAATTGTTAGTTAACTGAAAGGAGATGGGCCCATGTGTAATGTAGGAATTTGTCATCTTGTCTGTATCTTTGGAATTTTACTTCCATTCTTTACCCAAGAATTGGATGAGACTTAACTTCTTAATAAAACTCTGCAACATATTTTAAATCATCCTCATTTGACTTGAAGATATATTTTAAAACAAGCACTTGCATAAGCTTCTCTACTGCATCTTTTATCACCTCTTCTTGATGTCTTCCTGTAAATATCAAGCACTTAATCAGCTCTATGACTCTATGCACCTCCATGCAGGGCTGGTAACCCCATGAGTTTGTGAATATCTTGTCAATGACAGCTATGCTTTGGACTGTGCATTGTAGTATATATTACAAATATATACCTTTCCCAACTTTGTATGCTGATAGGAGCAATAACATGAAGCTGATTTGTTTTGGTGGTTTGGATTGGGTGTAATGAATGAGGACTGATCACATGAGGTGATGTTCTTCCCTCCATACTGTCAGCCAGATTTGTCAGTGTAGACTCAATTTTAAGTGGTAGACAAATCTTTTTCTGGAATTGTAGTGGGTGTTTGACACAGCAGTGGACATGGCTCGACAGTGAAAGAGACCTCCATTTATAATGAATATTTAATTCTAAGGGATGAAATGGAGAAAATAATAAACGTAGAAGAGGTGATTTCTTTCTGCTGTACTGTTTTTCAGTTCACATCGGGCTGTACGTGATACTTATTAGTGTTAAAGCTGGATTAAACATTGGATACCAACCGCAGTCCACACACATGGAAACAGAGAAGTGAATTCCTTCTTGATAGCTGACTTTAGTAAAAATGCCTTTTTGTTGAAGTACTACATGCATTTTACAAAGTTCATGTACCTCTGCAGTTTATTTTAAAAGATCTGAATTTATTTGGTGTAGATTTATTTCAATTATCTAATCAGAAGCAGACACACAACTTCTTAGGCTGTCAAAGGTATTCAAGAATGTATGACAATCTTCAAAGGAATGCATAAGATCTCGCTACACATCTTACCGTACATTTTTATAGAAAAGAGTTAATTAAATTTTCTTTCTGCCCAGAAATTATTTTTAGACTAAATTAAGTACATGGCTTTTGAGTAAGGCTATTGAGTATTCTCTTTTTCTGCTTTAGCTTTGTGACTGATTTAACAGCCAAATGCTTATCTGGATCAAAGAAATATTAATCAAAGGGGCATCCTTAGGCCTGTTATCAGCTGAAAACAATCTTAACTGCTAAGCATCTGAGTTTTAAAGCACAAGCACAACTGAATGTTCAATACTTTTTTAAATTTGCAGTGAAGAAACTTCAAGGAGGAAAAGAACACTGTTTTCTTATGTATGTTTCTACAGGCCTGGGTTTGCTGGGGAATGAGGTGACCATGCCACTGTTGTGAGCTCTGCCTTGAATGGCATGTGGTCCCAGTCAAATGAGGAATGAATTTCTTTATTATGGTACATCCTATTTCCCTACCTCCAAATTGGAACTGAAGCTTATTCCTGGATTAGTTCCTGTGGAGACTTAATTTATGTTCACTCTCTGGGAGGGGAGGGAAAAATGAGTGCTAGTTATCTGAATATACAGCATTCAAGTATGTTTTGCAGGGACGATATTTCAAGTTATTAGTCTCAGCAATTTAGATAAGAATGTGTACTTTACTATGAAAGACGAGGCACGGTATCTTAACATTAATACATGACACAGAGTAACCCTATGTGATAAAGTACCTAGATAGATAGCTCAACAAAGAGTAAATTAGAAATGCCTGGGAAGATATATGATGCCATTAGTGAAACATACAAATTTTTTTTGTGACACTAACATCTCTGCAGCAGCAGAAGCAAAACTGTACTTCCAAAGCTTTGTAAATGCTTTTCCTCCCCTCCTTGAGAAAGAACAACAAAGCACTGCGAGATCTCAGTGTTTCTGAATGGATAAAGTACTGCCTACAGTTAGGCATAATTGCCTTTCCCTTCAAGTTTTCTTCTGAATCCTATGACATATGGCTAAGAGCCACATTTTTGAAAAACACCTCTGATGTCAATGATAATAGTGGCAATTTGGGTGTTGGATTGCTCTTTGTTAATGTTTAGACATCTCTAGGTACCTGAGGACATTGCCTATATATTGAATGGGCAGAGTTAAGCAGAGAGGATAGCCTCTGAAGAAGACCTGCCAACAGCCAACATTAAGCATAGAGGTCTTCTAAAGTACATGTCTCCTTGACCACTTGTTTACAGAAGTATTGCCATTGTCTTCCGATTCAGAACCTGAGATCTTCTCTTTTGTAGGAGGCATCCACTCTTCTGCTGGAAAGACCATGCGAAAGGTGAATGACTTATCAGACAGCTTAGTGGCTTGCACATTTGGGGAATCAACTGAATCTCAGGCTAATAGCGATCACTGTGCAGGACAATTTTGCTTTGAGAGGCTGCAGACTTGTAGAGTGGGGCTTGCAATATCACAGGAGAAAGCAAATGTTCACAGAAGAAAGGAAGAAAGTACAAAATAAGGAAAGGCTCTGTTAGTTAGATTAGCTGACCAGGGGGGAAGCAGGCATGTGAATGATAAGGTTGGTGCTAGACACCTTAGCAGCAAATATCCTCTCTAATGGCTTCAGAATTAGAGGGATGGGAGAGCGACTGTCCTCTATGACTGAGCCTTTGCTTACTGCATTTATTACTATTGCTGTGACTAACTCCATTTCTTTCTTTTTTTTTTTTGTCATGCCCAATCAGGTTCTGTTTTGCATGCATATAAATTTAAGTTTGGGTCAGCATTCAGCTATGGAACATTCCTGGACCTCCCACCAATGTAGATGTTTTATTGTCTCATATTCATTATAATATAGAGATACGCAACTCCCATGGCCCTGGAGTTTGAAAATATTCTCCCTCACTATATGCCATATACTATATTTTGAATGTCTGGTACCCCAGGCTACTGAATGTCATGCAGACTCTGTTAGCATGCTTTGTCCTTGTGTGCTGAGTGTTTTCATTGCGTGTTCATTTTGCCACATGCTTCAGATTCATTCCAACTGAATGCAAAGTCAAACAGTGCAGTTGAGAATAATTCTAATGCAGAAATATTTCAGACCTACTTATTTTGACTTGTCATTGCTGGCAGATTTGAGAACTCTGCAGAGAAACTGTGATGGTTTAATCAAGTCGCCATTCCTCCTAAGTAAAATGAACTAGTTACAAGAAAAACCCCAAAACAACAAACATACAAATCTTGACCCTGCCAGTCTGAGTGTGTGTGCATAATTTAAAGTTCCCAAAGAGTCTTTTAAATTCACATTTTATACTGTCACAGTCATACGATGTAGAACAATAGTCTGGCTCTTGTGATCGGTCAAAGTTCTGTTTACGCTTTCATATTTCTCCTTACTTAATCTGGCAAATGGACACTCTTTCTGTCAAAGAAAAGAGGCCAAAACAAAGGGCAGTTTATTTTCCAAGCTGTTTTTGAAATGCCTTGATTCTTGGATGTCCAATTAGGATATTTTAGACCTGACTGTCATTATGCTGAAAATCAAATGCCATTACAATGGCTTAACACAGCCAAATAACTTAAGAGCTTTTGAAAAACTTCATCTAAACCTACTCATTTTTTGTTTGACTTCACAGAACAGCAAGGTCCTAATAAAAACCCTAAAACACGTTAATGTATTTTTTCTTACTTCTCCATTCTAACTAGAAAGAAAAAAATATGACCTTTAAAAAGCTGAAGATGAGATCACAGAATCACAGAATTTTTAAGATTGGAAAAGACCTAGAAGATCATCCAGTCCAACCATCACCAATACTTCCCAGCTAAAGATCCACTTTATTGTCCTTCTTGCTGTCCTCCATACACCTTTTTCTGTACCAGAAGCCAGATTCTGTGCTCAGCTTACATCCTTTTTTATGTGTGTATATCTATAATAAGCCAAATTCTGAAGAGTGGTGCACTATGCTTCTGTGATATCCACTTCAATCGGGAGTTGAATTCAGTGGGAGTCTGAGCTGCAGGATTTGGATCACTGTATCAGTGTGGGCTGTGTACTTCCCTCTCCCCCCTGGCTCAGTAATGAGGAGAATATCTCAGGGTAAAGAACTGTATTTTGTGAAAATCTAGGTAGCATTGTCAGGACCATAGTGCAGGAAACAGCTATGAGAATCGGTCTGCCTGATACTTCCAAAATCACTGGAGTGTGGAGCAGGGGGAGACCCATGGACTGAGTGCAAAGGATGAGACTTTGAGCAGCTTATTCATTTTTTTTTTCTTAATTATTATTTTTATTCTTATTTTTTGTTGATTCTCAAATATCAGCCTAGGATTACTCATGACTTATCACAGTTCTGACAACATAGTTCCACCCCACATTTTAAAGCAACAGTTATTCTTTGAGTTTATTGTTCCACTGATATTTTTCCTCAGTATTTCTATATTGTTTTGCTTTATTTTTCTGCCCTTGACATAATATTATGAACGGTGCTTTTTGGTCAACGGTATTGGTGAGGGCCTGACGAAACAATAATGTGAGATGCTAATGTCTCTTTTAGTCCCAAGTTAAGAGTCTTGTTACAGTGGATGTCTTTGGGTTTAGAATATTCCCTATCCAGAAAAGCCAGCTGATTGTGCTTTGAGCTCTGATAGGTCTTTCCCAGACTTGGGTTATCCACCTGTGAAGAATGGACAGTTAGTTTCAGTTACTTTCATCTCATGTGAGCCTACTTCACTGAAATGTTAACTAACTTCCTTTTAAATTACTTTTAAAGAAATCTTTAAAGGAAACCTTCCTTCTGTCAGGTAAAATAACAATGTGATCTGGCCGTTTGGCATCTCTTCTCATGTGTTGATCTCAGAGTTCTTTAGAAAGGAGCTTAGTGGTTTTTTTCCCCTTTTGTCGGTCTGAAAAACTGAAGCACAAAAAAGAAAAATGACTTCATCAACAGCGCAAGGCTGGAACAGATGCCAGCCAACTGCTTTGTCTGCTCTGCCACATTGTGCTTGGAAGGGTAATGGTCAGACACTCCAAGTAGTACCAAATATGCTACTAAAGCCATTGAGAGTTTATTCATCAAGGAGCTGGATGGGATGTGAATACAGGAAAAATACTTCTTACAATAATAAATCAGAAGCAGAGCAGTAGCAAAAATCCAGTAAAGGGCAGAATAAGATTAATTTTTAGAAAAGATTCAAGAAATAGCATAACTTGTGCTCTTTCATATGACATCTTAGCACGCACAACTGAGTCAGACAACCATGTTATTCTAAGCCACATTCAACATTCCTATCAGTAAATCTGCACAAAGGGCCCCATATCCATATCTTGCACAGTTCTATCATGAAATCTCTTTTCTTTCTTTCCTTTTTTTTTTTTTTTTGCTACTGCCTGGAATTTCATTATGAACCATTATTGATGTAATACTAAACCTATGGAATCTTAAACATGTCTTAAAATCTGTGGAATAAAGTAGACTCCTAACAGATAAAAAACGTAGTACCAACAGCAAACGCTGCATCTTTTTCACATGTTCATTTCGCTTTTCTTCTCCCCCCAACAATTTTTAGATCAAAATATCTCAAAACAAACTTTCTTCAGTAGATCCCTTTTCCAGTAAATGCTATTTTTCTTTTTTTTTCCCCTCTCCTGTTTCCAAGTCAGTATTTGCTTGTTCATTTAAATCCAGAATGTCTGTTATATGCTGCCCTCTTTTGCATGAACAGTGTTTTAGTTGCTTCTGGATGTTGCTGCTGTAGGCTCTTGCCTTTGTATTTTTCCTGGAGTTGAGGGATTCTGTGAGAGAGACTTTCTCACCTTTATGTTCTGAGATGTGATGCATTTTCATTAATATGTTGTGAACTGTACCAGTCTGAAGAAAAGAGTGAAATCTGTGTCTTTCAGAGGTGCCTGAATTGATAAAGGAGTGTATGATTTATTCTGCAGCCACTGGTGTGACTTAAATAGCTTTAAACTACAAAAATATACATTGAATTACTTGGGATGTGATTCAGGGATATTCTGGCTCCTCTGTGAAATTATTAGCTAATGCAAAATCATGCTTCTGTCAGAAACAGGAGTAAACGTTAAAGGATGTTCTTGCAAAGTAGCAGATCTTTGGCAGCCAAACAAGGAAAGAGCTGCCTGCCTCTGGTCTTCTGTAGCCTAAAGAAAGGCATGTGGGTATGTGCATGTGTTTTCTGTAAGTGCTATGGGGGTTATCCTGTTGGAGTTGTTGTTTAGCACAGAATCAGAGCTAGACAGAGGTATGAAGGCAGGATGTGGATTTGCACAGGGGTTGCCATGGTCCTGCTGTCTTGTGGGCCTTCCTTATCTTGGGCAAGGATGTGAAAAAGCATGGATCCAGAAGGCAAGAAAGCGTGTCCTGAATTCTCATGTGTGCCTGACTGCTAGGATCGATCAGGAGCTGTGCTAAGGAAAAATGACTCACTGTTGGCTCCCTTGCTGTAATGTGTGGGAATGAGCAGAGGCCAGGGCGGTCTCAGCCAGAGTGTGAACATCCATTAATGCTCACCAGTGTTCTCACTGCCATGGCCACTTGTCTAGTGGTTCTCACCCTTAAGCAACAAGCTGCAAGGCTTTGCCACTAATTTGCTGCCTTATCTCTGGATGTGCTTTAATCTCTACATGCATATGGCAGCGGTATGCCTCCATGTTACTGACACAACCCTCAGTCTCATCCAGCTCATAGCCTGTGCTGGATGCCTGCTGTCAACACAGCATTTGTTAAAGTCGAGTACTTGATGCTCAGTGCATTCTCTACTTGCAGAACTGCAGTTGTCCTGTCAGATGACCCTTGCTTTAAAAACCTAGTATCTTTGTGCACAAAGGCTAAGTTTCAGTGGTGTGGCAAAATTTTCTTAGGCAAAATGCTGGCAAAATTTTCATAGGCAAAATGATGTGTGGTTTGTATTATATACTTAACATCAGCATAGGCTGAAACTCCAGAGAATTAAGTTAAGCAAACAAAAGCAAATAAAAAGTTTTACATGTTTTATAATATAGATTACCAGCAGTCAGTTTAAATGTGCAGAGAGCAGTGATTAGATGTAAAACTATGACCCAAGGTGGAATACCCATAGAGCCAAGACTGAGAGAAGGGATGAGGAGTTCTGCATTGTGTGACTGAGTGCTAGAGATCCCTCAGAGCAGATGTAGCTTTAAATTCCACTCTTCCTTTATGAGTCTGATGACAAACTCGTCAAAAGCAGCTTTGCAGATTTAAACAACGAAACCAAACAAAACCTCCCTCCCACAAACCCCTGTCTCTTCAGAATTTTCTTTCCTTTGAGCTATAAATTCACTGCTGATATTGGCTTAGGAATTGGCTGTCTGCCTGGTACATTTGTCCCACAAAAATGTACAGAATCTCTATCTTTCTGTCTCCTACAAAGAAAAATACGAAACAAAGATGTCAGGGGAAAAATGTGTAAAACAGGACATGACCTTCTGTGAAGTAAAGACATAAAAGAATTAAAGGATATTCAACAAAAAGAAAAAGCCATTCCGTTCTAAAATGCAAATGTTTGTTGTTAACTGATTCCATAATTGACAGTGGCAGTTGGATAGGCAGATGCATGGTAGGAGTTTTAATCAGAAATGTCTGATTAGACTGTTAAGCAGGGTTCTGTCCATGCTTGCAGAATCCATGCATACACTTTTTCTTTGTAGATTGACAAGGAAATAAAACACAACCTGCTGCTTTCCCATCGTTCCGTAATTGCACATGGCATATTGTTTTCATCAAATAATTGTCCTGTAAACAAAAATTGTCAGAAATCCAGCTTCATTTTTGAGTTAGGAGGGGGATTAAGAGCTCTGCTTTGAGCTAGGTTATTGCTAACTGTACCTTTTCACATCAGCGGTGAAAAATATGGGAGAAAAATGAATGCTACTCTTGTTTAGGTAATAAACAACTCTGCTTCAGGTATCTTTAAATGCTGTAGAGAAGCAATTAAAGGATTTATTTTAATAGGTAAGGTAAGAGTGCAGAAAGAAGATACATAGCTGTGGTAGATTAAATTACAGTTTTCTTATTTTAATTATGTTTTTTCATAATATAAATCTTGTGAAAAATGATATCTTGATGGGAAATCTTCAAAAACACCTGAGAAAATCTATCAGTTGTAACCTATTTCACCTTTGTCACTGTTCTACCTTCAGCCTGGACAGATGTCAGAGTTGGGACTTTGCATATAAGAATGACTGACTTACTGAGAATTTCAAATGCACTTGTGTGTATATAAGATTCTGCAGTGTGGGTTGCTTGCTATTAGGACATAAAAGATGGGACCTCTGTCTGTGATGGATGCTGGATTTATTGTCCTCTCTTCGGGTGATCATAAGTGGAAGATGGTGTTGCTGACTGCACTGGAAGATATTTTTGTAATTTGTCTAATTTTAAATGTCTGTAGCCTAAATCCTCTTAGGTTACTGAAGTCTTTTGAGCTGTATAAAACCAGTACAACAAATTCCCAGGGCAGTCAAAATTGCTGGAAAGAGGATTGATTCGGTACATATAGCATTTTCCTCTGAATTTATGTCATACCTGATGTGGTTCTGATGAGCTGCTTGGCTGCTGTTCATGCTGCCTGCTTTAGTAGCTCCAAACCAGGGCTCCAAGGAGGTTCAGAAATTCAAGTTCAATTTCTATTGGTATTAAAATGCTTCTACCATAATGGGTGGAGTTGTCCTTAGTGTTTTGGCCGAGCTAAACATCAAAGGGTATGGCATTTCACGGGTGTGGCAGTGCAGGTTCTACAGTTTAGGTGGTAGAAAAGATCAGTTCACTCCTTGAATAAAGGACTTGAGCAGTTCTTGGTGTTATCTTACCATCTAAGTGTCCATATGATTAAAACCACAGAACAGGCCCAGTGGGATTTCTGTTCTGTGAGAGACTACAGTGCCTCAACCCACTTTCCAATCGGCACATAGCATCTTAATGCTATCACATACCACTGGGAAGAGGCCAGTCCATAGGCCCCAGTGTTAGTGATATAGGATGCGTGCGAATCCCTGCAGCTCATCTTTATAATAGCCTGAGCCTGATTCTGAAGATCCTGTAGTCACGCAAGTGAGGTGAGTACTGATAGGAGATAAGAAGCAGTGTAGCAGTGAATTGAGATGCTGTCTTCACTCATGTTGCCCAAGTGGCCTAAATCATTAAAATATACGCTCTAATACAATCTGGACAACCAGTAGGCATGGTACATGGTATAAAGCGCTACTAAAGTGTATTGGCAAGTAGGTGAACTATTTCTCTGCATCTTTTACTGCCTTGTCGTTAGCGTAAGCTTGTTTGCAGAGTCTTTCAGGAGAAAATTCAAGTTTTATTAGCTTTGACAGCGCAAATACAGACTACAGACTTTATGAATTGAAAATTTAATCATAGTTAGGAAATAAATGATGTAAAATATATTAACTTTGTCACGGAGCTTCACTGAAGAATTCCTGAACATGTGACATAATGAATTTTTTTTTCTTTTTTTTTTTTTCTTTTCTTTTCTTTTTTTTTTTGCTACTGTGCTTTGGACTAACGAACAAAAATGGCTCATGGAAGAAAAAACATGTACTTGGATGAGCATTTGTATGTATATCTTGGCTCTGACTCAGCAAATACATGCCTAAATTTAAGTAGGAGAATAATCTTGTTTCCTTTGTTAGGAGCATGCTTAAGTACCTTGTGAATTTGGGCACTTTAAGAAAGATGTATTGATGTTCATGTACCACAGGAAAGGAGCCAAAATGAAAGCCATGTAAGTAGTAGGATGTTCTTCTTGGACCAAGAAAGGTGCTTCTTTCTCTTTTTTCTTTTTTCGTTTTTCTTTTTTTTTTCTTTTTTTTTTTTTTCTTTCTTAAAACAATAGGGCACAACTTGTGTTCAGCCATGGTAGAGCACAGTGCTATGCAGCTTTTAATGTGGAGACTTTGATTCCTCATCCTCACATCACTGACATGCTACCTTAATAAAACCTCAATTGGCAGGCCTTGTAGAGTTGTAGTAGAAAAAGTCCTCAAAATTCCCTGCCCTCCCTGGCACCTCCCTCCCCGACCCTCCCCCCCTCAAAAAAAGCACTGTTTAGAGATTAAGAAGAAATGATGCAAAAATGAAAATGGCATCATCTATTTTCCAGAGTAATTTGTCAGATGTTAGTCAAATCTTCTGCTCAACCTAGTTAATCTTATACCCTCAAATATATAATCTAATTATGCTGATTAGGTGGAGAATAAGAAACATAAACTTTCTATTTTTGTCTAATTAAAAGCTGCTTGTGAAGTCAGCGCACTTTTCAGAGATCTTGCTTCACCTGGTTTAACAGAAAAACAAAATTTCTCTATACCTTGAAGTAGCTGCTTTTTGGGTGTACAGACATTTGGAAGTTTTCTCTTTTTGCCACCTTCATAGGTGAAAGCGAGTAGGAACCCCCAGAGGCCATGCGTAGTTTCCCTGCTGCCTTACCTCACTCCAGGTGGGATTTCTATGTCTCTTTCCCAGGCAACTCCCTCCAGTACTCCTGCTGAAGCATCTCTCAGGGGCAATTTCCAGTCTTACCATGCACACAGCTCAAGCTGTTATCATTTATTCTGGCTGTTACTTGGAGATGGCTGCTCTATTACTTCAACAGTCACGAAGTGGCTAAGTGTCTATAAACACAATCAACCTGCCACCAAAGACTGTAAGTGCACTCCAGCAATGATGAAGAAATAGACAAACATTTTTGCATTTTTGACTGGAGGCAGCCAGCAATCAAGGGACTGTGCTGGTCTGCAGCCAAAGCAAATAGGGAATTCCCTCAGATATTTTTTGTAAAATTAATCATGGGGCCATAATCAGGCTTGGCTCTGTATTAATCATTGCAGTTGGCCTATTAAAATTCTCAGCTTTGAGGCTGATGCTTCCCAAGCTGTTCTCAGGATTGCATTACATTGTGATTGGGTTACAGTCATGGCAGCAGGATCAGGTGAATGGAGTTGTTTTTCCTGCCACTCTTTTCCCTTAATTGGACTGAAGATTCATGGTGCAGAATTTACCAGAACTGCCCTTTCCCATTTGGGATTTCATTCAATCTCATGGAGAAGTTGCTGGAGAAGTAAAAGAGCTACAAGTCAGTTTAGTCAGTGGCACAACAGTGCCTAGTAACTGCAGCAAGGCCAAGATTTGTTTTCTGCTTTTTGAATCATCTTTAATTTAAATTTCCACAAAAACTAAAGATCGAGTGTGGAAAGAGACCATTCTGAGCTAGTAATTAACTGGCTTAATTTAAACATCAGAAAGATATTTTATGGTAGTTTTTAGTTGATTATCAGAAACTGGTTGACTATACGAAACTGCTGGATCAATTCCTTTAGATAGAATCTTAGGATTCTACGTATTATCTTTCAGAAGCAAAAGAGAAATTCACCTTCTTATGGCTCTTGTGGTCCCTAGATACCACCTTTAATTTGGGAAGGGTCATTTCTTCTCTTGATAAGGCCTAATTCTCATTTGTTTTTGTCATTAAACCTAGATATAATCATCTTTGTACACAAGCATCTGTTGTCCATGTAGGTGATTATTTCAGCTCAACAGCTATAATTGTCTTTATTCTAATGAAAGGTTGTGAATATGGAAACTATTATATGTCATTAAGGTAATATTGCTGAATATTTTAGCAAAGATGATGACTGTATTCCCTAAGTGTCCTGGTTTTAGTTTGATAGGGAGATGTAAAATATTTCTCCTTACCAGGTGGGAGGAAATTTGCCTTTCAGAAGATTGTTGCTTCAGCGTTTGATAGAAGACTTGCTAATGATAAACATTCTCAGGCTATGCTTATTTTATAATTGCTATTTAGTGCAAATTGCTCTGAATGGGGGAATTCTATTGTTCTAACAACATGTGAAAGTTATGATGCCGTGTGTAGCAAATGTTATTACCACGCTGATCCAAAAGGAAAGGACATTTATATAAAACAGTCATACAGTGCAGAGTTACAATGGTGACCACTAAGAAAAAACATTTAAAGATGTTTGAAACTTAAGTGAAGAAGCCAGCCTTGATGATGAATGGACTTGCATTGAATGCTTTGTCTGTCTTATAATGAAATTTTAAGACACCTTTGAAATGGCAGGCTTCCATCAAGGACTGGTTTTGGCTGAGACCTGATCTAGATGTTTTCTTTCCAGTTTTTCCCATGAGGGCAAGGCTTTGTGTGTCCCACTAAGTTAGATGATACACATGGTGGAGCTGGTGGCTGTCTACATTAGGTTTCAAAGAGTGAAGAGCAGACAAAACCTTGCCTTTCAATTATGTCACCTTTCAGTGCCATTATTCTAGATAGCTCTTTGCGATGACTAGAGTTCATCACAGCCCTCTTCCACCCTCACTCTGTCAAAGTCCTTAAAGCAATGCTGAGTTGATGTGGTTAGCTGTAACTTGCCTGTTCTTCTGAGCTCTGGCTATCACAGCTTGTGTTAGGAAATGAGGGCAAGGGAAGATGGTGAGCTAGGCTAATACCAGGTGTAATAGAAACCTAAAAGTGATAGTTGGACAGTGTAGTATCCCAAACCCTACTTATTTGCATCTAGTAAAGGCTTCAGTTTCAGTCTTCAGGAATAATTTAACCTTAAGCAATGGGAAACAATGCAATATTCTGTTAGTGAGTTGTCCTAGTGAAGATACATATGTGGAATTATATGTGGACTAACAGAGAGTTGGTTAATTTTGTAAGGATCATGTTTTGGGCAAATTCCCAGCCTTCAAATGCCTGCAGGCAGACTTGTCCATATTTGTGGTATATTTGAGGACTGGTGTGCCTCTTTGGGCCATATATTTTAAGAGGAAATGTTAATGGAAGGAAATTTTGCAGAGTAACAATCCTTTCTGAAAGGCTGAAAGTCTTGTTTTTTCAGGGCAAGAGATGAGAATCCTTCTAACATTTACTCAGTTATAAATAGCGATGGGCAAAGCTCTAAGGACGGATTCCTGGGAGATTGCATCAGGGCTTATTATTCCCAAAGCTGAATGCAGGCAATGATTTTCTTTAATTGTAGCATCTATTTTGGCATAGAGCTTTCCTTAAGTAGACAGCCAATAACTGTGATGTATTGTGATTTTTTCATTCCCTAGGTGCCTCTTATTTCTCTTCCTTCCCAAGAGAGAAGATGTGTTTTTCTTCTAATAGTAAATGGCAGTTTGACACTAGGGGAAAATTTATTCTGAATGTTTTGATTCTACAGCCACAGCAGTGATAATGTAGGTTATATCTACATTTGACCTGTACAGATGCAAGGAAAAACAGCGGCCTTGTGTAGGGGGAAGCATTTAATGGGGTGCAGTAGACTTTGCTGTTAAAAAACTAACTGGTCTTGGGCAAAAAAATGCGTTTGTCCATAGCTCTCTTTCCCCTCTTTCAATATAGGAGAAGAATGTTACTTTTTGTTGAGAGTAGTTGTTTGGGGAAAGAAAAATATTACATTACTCTCAGCTAATTACAAAATCTGATGATATCAGTGCTGTTAAATAGGTTAATTTCAGCTAGTTTACTTAACAGATGAATCTGCCTCCTACAGTGAAATTCAGCATCTTGCAGATGCTGTCTTTAAAAAACTCAACATGCAACTTATGTAGCACCAAAGAATTAACATGGAACAGAATGGATGCATAAGCCCTGTACTACCTCAGTAAAGAGTCTGAAAGGCAGAACCTTAGCAATACCTATATTTATAGACTCAAGGGTCAGCCTCTCCCTGCACACTGACAGGGCAATAATAGTCAGATGTGAAATTTAGAAAATAATTTAAAAAAAAAAACCACAGCATTTATTGTTAGAGAAGTATAGTCACTGATTTCCTTTCTTTCCATATCAGAAAAGAATGGTAATTAAAATATATTTAGTACTAAATCTGTTGACTAAGATCTCAACTTGTACAAAAAGAAATCTTTTTCATACATTGACGATGTGATTTTGTATAGGTACATGTTTTTCTCTTACTGTTTATTGTAGAGAAAACAAATCAAAATAAGCCTCTAGTAGTTATCAGGTGTCGTTCCAAAATCCTGTAGTGTGGCACATTCCTTTTTTCAACTTCTGTAAGACAGCTAATTAACTACTTACAAAGTTGGGGCTGAACTCTATAAAGTGCCCTAAAGCTGAGGGAACCAACTAAATATCCCACGGTAGTTAAGACTACCATGTTATTTACTGATGTACCCCTTTATTTCCCCCTGAATTTTATTCTTATTTCTAATAATATACTACGCCTGCATTTTGAACTGGATGCGGCCCACACCTAAACCCTGTAATTATTAGCCAGTATTAAAGAAAAAAGAATTAAAAAATCACAGGGACTGAATGACTGATTTGCTACTTTTTTGTTCATTGTTAGTGCTATGATGTATGCTATACTCCTTCCAACCAAGGGCATGTGGCAGTACTGGAATCTGATGTACAGTCACTTCTTGGGAAGAGCTGATGCCTTATTAATATAATCCATAAAAGGCTTCCAAACTTCCTGAAGCCAGTCCCCTCTGTTTCCAAGTCTGCATATGATCTCATAGGAAATGATGTGGGAGAGGCCGGCTAGCTCTTTTGCGTAATCAAGGTGGCATTGTTCTTCTAATCCCTAAAGTGACTCATTTGGCTTATATAAGCTCGGGGATCCAGTTTTTGTCTGTCGACAAATCCCTGTTATCAGAATTCACAATGATTTCAGTGGTGTTAGGCTTGAGAGTGAGAGGACTGAAGTGTGACTTAAAGACTTTGATCATGTTCTTCATTTGTGTTGTCATCTGTTTTTGTCTCATCTGTTTAAAAAAACCTAAACTTTGCTGCTCAGCTGAATTTGAAAGAGGGAAATGCAAACACGTAACACAAGTGGACAAGGTTTATTTTGCTGTGGGTTCACATGGAGGCGGATAAACAATCTGCACTGTGCCAAATCTCATAAATGGTGACAGTAGCAAAAAATGTTCATATAGATTGGATACTGCTGAAGCTGTAGTGTGTCCATTAACTGTGGATATAGCGAAAGTGTTTTCTTGCATCAGAGCAAGAGAATTGTGTAAACATCCTCTTTCTGCTGTGTTTACCTAAACACCAGAGTGCCTCATACTGTGCATGTTCTTTTATATCCTTGGGAAACCCAGGATTTCCTTAGTGTATCAAGCCCAAGAAGGGAAACACTCCAAGGTACTTCCATCTCTGAAAGCCTTGTATGGCAGCTAGCTTTAATCTTCATTGGCTGGAAAGAGAGAGCAAAAGTGTTCTGTGTTTTGTAGCTGTGTAGAAGTACAATTATGGTCTAGTTCATGTGAGTAGGTAGTAACTGCACCAGACTGAAATTACAGTGAGGCTAAACAGAGGGCTCTGTGGCACTCTGCTTACTGCAGAGTTGTTAAGTTTGGCAGTCAGCTCTGGGCTGCAGTCAAACGTTTTCTTAACCATATTAGGCTATATGGAAATTGGCCAACTAGCTACAGGCTTTTGATGTACTTATTGTTTGTGTGCACATATTTCATGTAGTAGACAGCCAGTGCTTTTAAGAAATTGCAGGTTTAATAAAATTTGTCAAATGGAACCCTTTAAATATTGCCATTAAATTTTGATAGTAAAAAGGGGCATTTCATAGGACAAGAGAACCAAAAGTTGACATTATTATAGCAGAAGTGCGTGACTCCCTTATGCTTTTCATCCAGATATCTTCATCACTCTGTAAATCAGATCTCAATAAAAGTGTAATAGTTAAATTTTAGGCTGTTGTTCAGGTGAAAAATGAGAGTGCAGTGAACCCGACTGACTGAGGCACAAGCAGACCTGTTCCCTTTGGCTGACTCATCAAGGCAGAGTGAACAAGTGGATCGGTAGCTCTTTAAACAGTTGCAGCATTTTCTCAGGTTTGGAAAATGGATCTTTTTCCATCTGAATGGGCTGTCCGCAAGGTCTACTGCTGCACTATTTTCTCGAGAAAATGGGGGCAAAAAGAAGAGTTTTTTAGTTTCCTTATCCCAAATAAGTTCTGACACGGGATCTAACATGTATTTTCATAATTATTCTTTGGGATAGTTAGAAGGGAGAGGATTCATTCACAAATGTCCCAGTGTGGTACGTGCTCATTAGTACACAACAGGATGGTTTACTAGTTGGAATGATCCTAATCAAAACTGATACTTGTACCAGGAGCAGAACAAAAGCAGTGAACTGGACATGTCTGTAATGCCTCGGGGTTATGGATGTCTGAAATCCCTCCAACTGGGGAAAACATTTTTTCTTGGGAAATTTCAAAACTTCTTTTTGACTAAAAGCATCAAAATTGTTCCCCCCCCCCCAACACACACACATCATTTAGCTGACAATTTTTTGGTTCTTAAGGGACTAAAATTCAAAAAAAGGAAATATTGATTAATACTATATCAAGTCTACATCCATAATATAGTATGTTTTGCTATTAAAATGATTTTTTGATCAATGTTTTCCTAATTTTCTAACATGATTCTACTATGTGTGATGTAATTTTTCACTTTTGCTTTACTAAGATGATTCTTTGTTCTAATGCTCTTCTAATATGTGCAGACAGTTGTCACATCTACTACTCAGGATTAAGTCAGGCGATGCATCCTTAGGTCTTTCTGATCTCTCTCTGTAGATTAGTCCCTCTCTGCTTGCTTAGCATTTTTATGGCTCTCCTGTGATCTTCCACGGGATTGTTGTTATCATTCAGGAAATGAGTTCTACAGAACTGAGCGCAGTATTCCAGGTGTGAACACCACAGAGCTGTTAGGACTATTACCTTTCTGCCCTGTGAGGTTGCCTTTATATTTAATACTAATACAAATATATTTAATATTGCTTGTTCTCTTTCTGCTTACCATTTTTGCACTGATTTGATATGTACTCTGGAGAACCTGAAATATACAAGTCTAGCTTTAAACCTTTTGAGAATTTTGATGGCAAAAGTTGACAACATTAAAAGATGCAGAAATGGCTGGAATGTGCCCCGAATTTGTAGCTAAAGTCAGGGCTATGCTGTTAGGAGGCTGGAATCATCGTGTGAGTTCTGGTCCTGTTTTGTGTCAATGGTGTGTGATCTTATACACGTCATTTAACTTCTTGCCCCCTGTGTCCATATGTGCTAGAAGATAACATAATAGTAGCTTCATTTTGTGGAGTTGCTGTAAGGGTCAGCTTAAGTTTGTATGTGGTCTGGAAAATGCAAAGAACTGGAGATGTAAAATATTTAGGCAAAAGGCTGCTACAAACCACATTTCTTTACCTGTAAGCTTAAGTTGTTCAGATTCGAGGAAACTGAGGAGTGCTATTCTATTCATGAATAATCATTTAGCAGCTTGTTTGCTAAAATAATAGAAAAAAATAAAACAAATGAAGATGATGAATGTTTAGAGGCCCGTCAAGAATATGGTTTAGCATATCCAAATTTGCTTTGTTAATTTGCCCAGTTGTTGCTTTTTATTTTGAGAGGTCTGCACAACACATACAACAATCAAGTGAAAATCTTGGAAAAGGACGCAAGCCTGTCTTTTGTTTAGGTGTGGTTCTATCAGTGCAATATTGTAAAAAATAAAAATAAAATGACAGAGCAAGGAATTGGAACATACATAGAATAAAATGTTAATTTTACACGTACTCTGAAATCGTATCAATGATGATATGTCACTAATGCTGCTTCTGAGCCTAGGCTGATAATCCATTCCCTGGCGCAGCATCTGGTTTTACTGGATTAGAAAAAACTGTGACATAACTCTGCTCTATGAAGCAGACACAGCCAAAAGAAAGATGAATGTTTTGAGATGAATAAGGATACGTCACACAGGGGGGAAAAAAGAGTTTCCTTAGAGATGCTTCAGGTGTGTATTGCTGCTTATAGTCCGGAGACTCAAAGATTACAAAACTAGCTGTGTGAATGTTAGTGCCCAAGTGTTTTTTGCTGTAGACTGGAGTCCTAAGTGAGGACTGAGAGGTGTCTGAAAGAATTGAAAATTCAAGGAGGATGTGTTAATTGCATCAGCTCTTAGGAGAGCAAGGAGGCTACCAGTGACAGTTCTGCTGCATTCCCCACAACACATCAGATTAAGACAAAATAGATAGAAGTGCTGCCTCAGTTCTGAATTCACTCCTAGGAAATAGGGAGGAAATGGAGATGATAGAAACATTTCTGTTAGTTCCTGTTTTATTTCTAGTAGAGAAAGGAGCTCCCCTGCTAAAGGATTTACCTATATGAAGTGAACACATCTGTGACAGCAGAAAGATGAGGTAGCTTGCCCACAGAGAATTCAGGTCTGTTCTAAGCCTGCATACAAGTTTGGATGATCTGGCTACAGCATAAACCCAATCTTCAGAGGCAACAAAACAGCAGGATATTTGAGGGTTTTATTTGTTTTTCTAGAGGTGAGCCAGCATTACAGATCTAAGATCTGGGTGTGTTTTGGAACCAACCTCTAATTTTATGTGTATAAAATGCTGATAGTTTGAATTGAATCTGGCTCACTTATGTTCTCCTTGGGACAGAATTACGGTGTTGCTTTGATAGTTTTTGTCTGAAAACCTTCTTTCATGGGTCTCACTGTGTCATGTAAAGTAAAGTGAACTGAAGAGTTACTAACATTTACATTGTGTTCAGGGGGAGGTCTTCCTAATGCTGTATTTTTTTCCCTCTATCTCTTCCAGAATTTTAGTTTATCAAATTCTTGGCAATGTTATTAGTGTCTTGGATATAAAAGATTTTGTTTTATGACTTAAAAAAAATGCGTAGGGGTGCCTGTGAAGTTAAGGGTGAGCAGATCTCCTACTCCAGAGTGTAAGCTGAATGCTGAGGGATTTGGAGAATAATTCACCTGTCTTATCCTGCTTGTTACTGCAGAATCGGATAGGTGAATCATGGCTTTATCTTCTGAATATTTCATAGCCACTGTTGGGATCAGGATACTCAGGTTGGTAAGGTAGCTGCTACAGTTGATATCTCTGGTGTTACTCTTGTGATCCAAACAAAACAAACAAACACAAAAGCCTGAAAAGGAATACTATAAATTAAGTATGCACACAAGTATGCAGTAAATTAAGTATATCCTCCTGTAAGTTTCCAAGACACTCAGATGAATACTAAAGAAAATGACAACTCTTATCAAATACACCACCTAAAGCAGTAAGCTGACAAGTGTGCTTGTAGCAATGAAATTGTCAGTTCCTAAAATCCCTTTGTCTTGGTGTGAATAGGCTGAATTTAGAATCACAACCTTGTATTGGAAGGTTCACGTGTACTCTTTAACTATTCATTCAAATGAAACCAAGTTTTTCTACTTTCTAGAAGAAAGGATGAAAAAAAAAAGTATAATTATAACTAAACAGTAGAGAAAAAAAATCTCTAGAAATACAAAACTAAGGAAACAGACTTGGAATTTTTTTGTAAAGAAACATAAATGTCAGAGTTCACAACATGTTTCTATAATCAAGCAAATTCTGTTTTGAAGGAAAAAAAGGTTTTAGCATTATTTGCCCAGGTGTGACTGTAACTGATGGGAACAAATAATCTGTGGTGCAACTATTGTACTAGGCTCTGTGTGGTTCAAGCTGATGTACTGAGAATAAGAGGCCTACTAAATGGATAAGCTTTTTTTTCACATTGGTAGCTTCCTATCTACAGTATTTACCTTTAAAAATATCAAACTTTACTTCTAAGGGTGGTAACTGATGCCCTGTAGACCTTCACTGTGCTCGGAAGAAGAAATAAATGATATTTTAAACTTTCCTATGCACTGATTCAGGACATCTGTTTTTATGTTCACCACCTTGTCTTTCTTTTTCAAAACATGCATTAAGTTTTCCATCTGAAATTAGGAATGTCTTGTGCACATTGCATAAGTAGACCATTTGAGCTTTTACAAACTGTTAATTGAAAACCATGGAAATGTGAAATAGGCTTCAAATTAGGTTTTATGTCAGGATCTCTATTATAATAAAGACACTGGAAACTATCAGTTTTATAAAGGTAAATACTTGTTTTCCTCTTCACAGTCTAACAGGAGCATACACACATAAAATATTTGCTTAATAATGTAATATCTTATTTGTATAGACTTAAGAAAATAAATCATATGCTTTCCTTTTCCTTTCCCACCCTTTCCTCTGGGGCATTGTTATTTTGTGTGCATATTTGATCTGAACCAAACCCAGGGAACTGAAACTCTTTTTTTTCCACTGGCTGGATAGGTTTTGGTCATTTCCCCAAGTCTCAGGCATGTCAGCCCTGTCACTTTTCTTTCCTCGGAACTGTCTTTTAATTCTTGTCACTGTTAGGAAGTCATAATGGATATTCAAGGAACATTTAGACAACACTAGAAGTTGAAGTCCCCTTTACTAGTAGGTTATGGTTCAGTGATGAAGTAAATTGTACATTAGTGCACCTAATAACTGGTAAGAAATATTGTAGTTGGATGGTATAATGCAGCTCTGGTATAAACTCTCTACTGGTTGAAACTGCTAGCAAGCAAACTGACAAGTTAATTTTATGCTGGCAAGATTTTTGGTGGATTGAGTATTGCCTATGTTTGCAAAGCTTAGATCTTGTATAAAAGTGTAATGCTCTGCAGACAAAAGGACAAAAATATGATCACAGATGTCTGAGTTTACAGTTTTTGATACATTTGTGCATAAACCTACTGATTTTGAAACCTGAGTCTTGGGTATCTAGTCAGCCACAGTTATGAACTTTATCTACTGCCTCCAGAATTATTGGTGAATTAGTGTATTCTCAAGAAAAAGTACGTGAATGATATAAACCATTCTCAGTTTTCATCTTGTATGAAGAATGGTTTCATCTCTGCACTTCAAGCATGTAAACACACATTAAAACCTTGGCGTATGTCGTTGATAGAATATTTGTAATACTCATTTGGTTATGCGGCATCTGTCTACTTATGAAATCTGTTCAGAATGAGGAAAATACACATGGAAAAAGGAGAATCACTTCAGGTGTTTTTTGACCAAAAAGAAGACCTCAGATACTAGTATTTTTTAGTCTGTGGTCTTGAATTTCATAGATATACCTGCTAGGTTAGTACTTCAGTGTTAACAGAAGTCACTACTTGTTTGTGCTTGCAATAACAACAGTGATGCTGGGAAAAAATGAGTTTTCTAATGGGATTTAGATAAAGTTGACTTTAGAGTTGAATGGTATGGCTCCTGTAGATGTGTCTCGGCCACAGGTTTTTTCCTTATTCTCTAAATATAAGTAAAGTGATGAAGTCTGCTAAAACTCACTGCCACTTAAAAAATTTCTGTGATGGGGTACAACTTGGCAAGTAGAGAGCTGGACTGCATCTTAGAAGATCGAGGTTATCTTGGACAAGTCACTTTCTCTTGGTTTTGGACCTTTTCACTCTCTTATGTGGGAGTTGAATAGCTTGTGTTAATTCCCTGAGATTTGTTCCTGTATTGTCTCGCTGAGGCTGAGCACACGGCAGCAGAAGGAGTGTTTCAGCATGTTGTTACTGAGCTCTTCATTGCTAGGTGGATTGCAGAGTGCTGGCTCGATTCATTCTGAAGCTTATATAGCAATGAGGCTGCCTTTTGGCTAGTACATTGGATACTGCCTATTTCATGGTTGGTTAGCTGGATTCGTACAGCTTTCTGTAAAACATGCAATTCTAGAAATTTATGGGTTTGAATGAATAACCAGTTACACAGGGCAAATGGTGCTGTCTCCGATTACTGTATGAAGGGAAGTTTGGGTTTACCACTAATTGCAGATAAAAATTAATATTTGCAAAGGAGACACATATGATTTATTTGTGTTTTCTGTTTCCATAATGAAATTTCCTTCAGGTTTCTGTACAGTCATTTGGAGGAAAAAGTGTAGGTCTGTGGCTCATTAGTTTCTGGTGGTTGTCACAAACCATTAATCAATTGCCCCTTTTACCAACATAGGCCTTAATTCAGCAAAGCATTTAGGCATATGCTTAACTGCAAGCATGTGTTTCAAAGCTCTTTGCTAAATCATGGCTTTAATGTGGTTCGATCTTGCCACATTTCCTTCCAAGTCTAAGGTTACCTTGAAATGACAGCTAAGGTGCCATGTACCTTCCTCTCACCTGTTTTTCTAGAAAGTGACAAGCAAAAGAAAAAGTGGGTAAAGTTTCCCAGTACCCCTTTTCCTCCATTCCCTTCAAATCATACCTCAATCAGAGGCTTCTGTACTTTATAGTACGGAGTGTGAAATGGTATCAAACCAGGAGCATGGAGGGCAAAATAAGGGGAAAGTAGTTTCTGCCTGATGGTTTTGAACTCTCTGATTTTGCTAAAACCCACTATGTAGAGGAAAGGAAAAGGTAGCACAGCTCTGTTCTGCTGTAACCGAGTGGTACCTGGTATGCAGACTTGCTGTTATAAGTCTAGATAGTACATCTTAGTCTATAGAGTATTTGTTTGACAGGTCAGAGTGGTTCTTTTTTTTCCCCTCTTGCATCACAAAGACACGGTCTTTGTTGAATCATCAGCGTCACAGTTTGATGGGCATAATTTTCCTTTGGATTTCCTCTGGAAAAAGGTTGATTGGTGCCACTCAAACTTGTTTTGCTTGTGAAAAACCTGACATCATCTCAGCCTAAGGTAGTATGTGGGAAGGAAAATGACTTCATTGATTTGTATTTCTACTTTCTTCCCTCTTAATTTGACAGCAACAAGAGCACATGATGGAAACCTGCCATGTAAGGCCTTGCCATGTACATGACACAGATGGAAATGGCAGCAGAGTTTTGCCTTTCACACTGAAGCAAAGTCTCCACTGCTCATAATGGACCTTTTTCATGACTCTAACATGCAGTCACTAGTTCAGCATAAAAAATTTTGCTTGCTTCCTTTATGTCGGTATTTTCTTTAAATTTATTCTGGAGAAAAGAATCTGAAATGCTACAATATCTTTATTGAGTTCATAGTTTTATACTCCACATTTGAAGAACTGAAGAACTGTTAATAATGAAAAACATTCCTGGACTTCAGACTTAACATCAGACCAGATAAAAGTCATAGGGCAGCAGGGGAGAAGGACAGAGGAAAATCCCGAGATCCCCACCCCTGATCTCATTACAAACCCTTTCCCAAATTACATGGTGGAGCTTGGCAGAGAAGTCTTCTCTTGAGTCTCAGCATACAGCTTTCTTTTGTTGGTAATAAAAGAATGTCTTTCAAAAGGATGTCTTTCAGAGGCTCTTCTGCAGCTTTAGTAATAATGCTTGCAGTGACTGTCTCCTTAGCTTGCTGTTCCTCTGGACCCTTAATGAAACTGTTAGTCTACCAGTGGTGGAAACTATCTGACAGAGACCTCTGTTGCTCCTCTAGCACTTGTTCCTGAGGCAGGAAAAAACAGACGATCTCTGTGGTGATTTCTTCAGTTTGGAATGTCTTCCTTTGGATTTAATTTTGGAAAGTTCATAAACAATGCTAATGGAAGTTCTAATGATTCTCAGTTTTCTTTCACAGCTTGATAATGTTGCTTGAAATTCCTAGTTTTTTTGTTTGTTTGCTTGTTTTCTTTTTTATTGTAGAAGAGGAGATTTCATATATGATGTCTCTGTTCTATGGTTTGTTGAGTACCAAATATTTGTGCTCCTGTCAGGATCAAAAGCTGGAGGCCTGGAGGCTTTGTGTAAGGAAAAGCCAGTCCTTTAGCCTCTTTGTATACCACTTTGAAATAGACATGTACTTTGAAGGAGACTGGTGACAAATGGTGTCCCTCAGTGGTCCATACTGAGACCATTGCTTTTTAACATCTTAATTAATGACACTGGCACTGAATGCACCCTCAGCAAATTTGTGGATGACACCAAGCTATGTGGTGTCGTTGACACGCCCAAGAGATGGGATGCTACCCAAAGAGACCTAAACAGGCTCAAGCAGTGGGCCAGGAGAACCTCATGAAGTTCGATAAATCCAACTGCAAGGTCTAGTGCCTGGACTGCAGCAACCCTCATTATCAGTACAATATGGGGGGGTATAAAGAAGGAGCACAATCCTTCAGAAAAGGACTTGGGGGTACTGGTGGAAGGGAAGCTGGACATGAGCCAGAAATATGCCCTCACAGCCCAGAAAGCCAACTGTATCCTGGGTTGCATCAAAAGAAGCATGGCCAGCAGGTCAGGGAGGTGATCATACCCCTCTGCTCTGTGCTGGTGAGACCTCACCTGTGTGCAGATGTGGACCTGTTGGAGTGTGACCAGAGGAGGGTCACAAAAATGATTCCAGAGATGGAACACCTCCCCTACAAAGACAGGCTGAGAGAGCTGGGGTTGTTCAGTCTGAAGAAGAAAAGGCTCCAGGGAGACCTTAAAATGGCCTTTCAGTATCTAAAGGGGGGTATAAGAAAGAAGAAGGCAGACTCTTTAGCAAGGTCTCATGTGACAGGACAAAGGGAAATGGTTTCAAATTAAAAGAGGGAAGATTTAGACCAGATGTAAGGAAAAGATTTCTTATGATGAGGTTGATGAGGCACTGGAATAAGGAGCCCAGAGAGAAGGGTACCCTGTCCCTGGAGACACTCAAGGCAGGCTGGATGAGGTTCTGAGTAATCTGATCTAGCTGTGGGTGTCCCTGTTCATTGCAGAGGAGTTGGATCATATGGCATTTAAGAGTACCTCATAACTAACACAATTCTATGACTCTGTGATACTTTGCTACTTAAGAATCCTTGCTCTAGTGAAAGCAGCGCCTCTGAAGAAAGGGATTATTAGTAGCAAATTGTTTATTGATTTGTTGAGATAAACTATACAGATCTATGAGGTGCTGATCATTTGCTGATGGTCCTGGAAACAGTGACTCCTTGGTTATCCATAGAGATCTATTGTTGTCTATGATGACATTATGCAGTGATGAAGGGGATCTGTACTGTGATTTATTTTCCTCAACTTTAAAGTAGTGGAGCTCTAAAAATGACTAATGAACCCTTCAAGGTTCATATCTATGACCTAATTCATATGTTTAGAAATCTTGTCTTCCTCTTAACTATAGCAGAAAGTTGAGGGTTGCTGATCCAGAGAGCATTAGAGGCCAAAGCAGAGACTCTGGACAAGATCCAGCACAAATAGCTGCATTCCAGTGAAAACAGAAATCAGATGTACAGTGCATATGATAGTTTAATTGGCCAATGCTATTTACCATATGTTAATTGCAAGTTGTATTGTAAATTATGAGGTTGATTATAGCAATAATTAGAACAGATTTGTGTAAGATGCTGAGCAGTTTAAAAAAAAAAAAAAGAAGAAGAAGATCTGGTAGAAACATTTTTATCTCAGTACTATTGAATTTACTCTTTACAACAAAACTTTATTAATGTGCACAGTCCATGTCCTCAGCTGCCGCAAACTGTAAATACAGGACTATTTTCCAATAGATAGATAGGTTATAAACTAAAGAACTGACCTGTTCTACTTTGATACTGCAGAAGACGATACGTTTTCTATGTTTGCATGCTATGTTTATGTGCAGCATATATTGCAAGATGTATCTGTGTATAGTTATCACAGAGCAATCATAACCTGAAGGGAACTGAGGAGATTTTGTAGTCCAATGCCCTTGCTCAAAGTAGGATCAGCTAGAATAGGTTGCATAGGCTTGTGTCCAGATGGGTGTTGAGCGTCTCCAAAGACGAAGACTCCAGAACCTCCCTTGTTAAAATTCAGAAAGTTTATTTTGGTCTATTTCTTCAGCTTGTCAAGGTTCCTCTGAAGAGCAACACAGCCATTTGGGGTATAAGGCAGTGCTTCTAGTTTTATACTGTCTGCAAACTTGCTGAAGGTGGGCTCAGTTCTACCATCCATGTCATTGGGGAAGATATATTGCACAGTATTTGTCTCAGTGTTGAGCTCAACCTCCAGTTGGACTTACCACAACCTAGTTTTCAATTCACCTCTGTCAAAGGGTTGTTATACAGTATAAGAGAAGTATCAAAAGCCTTACTAATACTGAGATAAACAACATCTGCTACTTTGCCAATCGCAGAAAAGTCTAGCAAAAATAAATTAGACTAATTTGTCCATGCTTGGAGTGGTATGTTGCCTTTAAATGAAAATGAGTGTAACAAAGTAAAAATTAGGATGTCTATACCAAGGATGATTTTTGTAGTTTGAAAGTGATAAAATTTTGCTAAATAATTTTTCCAAAATACAGGATAAATGTATCTCATTAAATTCTACGAGGCTTGGACATGTAACTGTCATTGGCAGTGCAGAATCCGGTTGGAGACCTATAACTAGCAGTGTTCCCCAGAGGACAGTGCTGGATCTGGTCTTGTTCAACATCTTCATTAATGACCTTGTCGAGAGGATAGGGGTCACCCTCAGGAAGTCTACTGATGATATGAAGTTGGGAGGATTGGCTGACACACATGAAGGCTGTGCTGCCATTCAGCGAGACCTGGACAGGCTGGAGAGCTGGGCAGTAAGAAACCGGATGAGGTTTAACAAGAGCAAGTGTAGAGACTTGTACCTAGGGTAGAATAACAGCATGCACCAATACAGGTTGGGGGATGTCCTGCTGGAGAGGAGCTCTGCAGAGAGGGACCTGGGTGTCCTGGTGGATGACAGATTGGCCGTGAGCCAGCAGTGTGCCCTTGTAGCCAAAAAGGCCAATGGCATACTGGGGTGTATTTAAAAGAGCGTGTCCAGCAGGTCGAGGGAGGTGATCCTCCCCCTCTACTCTGCCCTGGTAAGGCCTCACCTGGAATACTGTGTCCAGTTCTGGGCTCCCCAGTACAAAAAAGACAGGGATCTCTTGGAAAGAGTCTCCCCTATGAGGAGAGACTAAGTGAACTGGGCCTGTGTAGCCTTGAGAAAAGAAGACTGAGAGGGGACCTGATCTGAGTCTATAAATATCGGAGGTGTGGGGGGCAAAGTGTCGAGGCCAGACTCTTTTCAGCAGTGTGTGGAGACAGGACAAGCGGAAATGGGCAGAAATTGGAGAACAGGAAGTTCTGCATGAATGTGTGTAGGAACTTCTTTATGGTGAGGGTGACAGAGCACTGGAACAGGCTGCCCAGGGGAGTTGTGGAGTCTCCTTCTCTGTAAATATTCAAAACCCACCTGGACACCTACCTGTGTGACCTGGTGTAGGGAAGTTGCTTTGGCAGGGGGGTTGGACTCGATGATTTCTGGAGGTCCGTTCCAACCCTACAATTCTGTGATTCTGTGATTTATTTCTTCAGAAATCTATATTTTTGTTTCTACCAAGTAAGCTGTGTACTGACCAAGCCAAGTTCTTGCCTGTCAAACTCATTTTGGAGCATAAGAGCAAGGCATGGGTGGTCTGTGAAACTAAATAAAATCTTCCACAATTTCATGATCAAGGCTTTTCAATTAAGCCCCATTTAGTACCTTATTTTACTTTATAAGGGGCTAATAAGTGATCACTGGAAGTAAGAGTCAAGTTACCGAAATGACTGATATATCTTATGGATACCAGTGGAAAATAACATTGCTCATTAGTAATAACAAGCAAACCATTAACATGCTGATTTCTATTTAAAAATATATTCTAGCCCATTATAAATCATTTATGACTAGAACCTTGATAACTCTTTGTAGCTTGTTTATTCATATTTAATATTAATGTTATCTCTGTTTTGTCTTTTGTTACTTCACACCAAGGGTAGTACTGCTAGCATATTAATGGAGTCAGTTATTCTTAACAAGATATTGAAAATGCTACTCCTGGTGCATGCTAGCGGGCACAAGAGTTCTTGACGTTTGTCACCACACTTCCCTTCTACCACAGTACTGAGGATTCCTTTTGTGTTTAAATTGGAAAGAAGATGACATTCTGTGCATGTTTTACAGCCAGGCAGTCACCCAATGCCATGTGATAGTAACAAGCCTTCTAGAAGTACCAGCAGATATGCAGATATGGAAAAAAAAAAAAAAAAAAGAAAAAAGAGAAAAGAAAAGAAAAGAAAAGAAAAGAAAAGAAAAGAAAAGAAAAGAAAAGAAAAGAAAAGAAAAGAAAAGAAAAGAAAAGAAAAGAAAAGAAAAGAAAAGAAAAGAAAAGAAAAGAAAAGAAAAAAAGAAAAGAAGAGTATTTCATACAATCCAGTGGACAGCACAGGTTGCACTGAGAGACTGATTTATCTCCCTTCTCTTAAAGTGGAAGGAACTTGAAGCAGGGGAAATTGCTATGTTGAAGAGGCAAATTTGATTTATGTCATCTTCCAAGTGTTTGGACTTTTGGTCACACTCTGAGCTCTCAAACTGAAATAATGATGTCTCCCCAGGGATTTGTAAGGGCTTAGGTGCATCTGTTCAGAATTGTACCTCTCATTGAAGTAGTTCAACAATCCCTTCCTAGAAGAGACTGTTTGCATACCAAGTAAAAGCTGCATGTGTAAGGGCTAGCTTGAACTGGTTAGACTTTCCATGCTGTTTTTCATCTTTCTGGTCTAGGAAGGAAGCATACATAGATGGTGTGGACCACAGGCAGCCAGCTGTGGAGATGGTACCAGGGAGAACAGTCACAGGGCATCTGAAAAGAAAAAGCACTATCATGCCTGTTAAGAATAACCAGCTTGTCTCTGAATTGGGGCAGACATTTGAAAATGGTGACAAATCAATCTACAGGAAAATTTGCACCTATGGGAATAGGAATAAGAATTCTTTTCAAAATTGTTTGTCGTAAAACTAGGAGAGCTTGGTTTGCAATTGATCTGTCTCCTTCTGAATCTTAGGCAGATCTCATAGAAAAAGTGCAAATTGTTCAAGAATTGAGATTTCATGTCATAATGTAAATACAAATACCATTTACCACTTCTGAAGGTACTTGGGAAATATTTTCCTCTTCAAAAGAAAGAAGAAATTAAATAAATATCTACTTTTGAATGCTGTGTCTTGATTTCAAGAATTCCAGTGCAGTGACAGCCTTTAAGACTATGGCACATGTGGAAATATTATAAATTTTTCAGCTTTCTCATTGATGTTTAGATTCATCTTGAAGTGAGAATGTTGCACAGTTTGGGAGGCTCTACAGCAAGTAAATAGGTTTTTAACCATATATGATCTTCAAACATTTGGTGAAATTGCAGGTGATCCTACTTGCAGTTTTAATAGAGCACTAATGATAGTCTTGGGGCTTGTCTGAAGGTTCTGCTCTTTTTTCCTTTCTTCTCCCCCCCCGCCCCCCACCCATTATTTTAATTGTTTGTATGTAATTTATGGATGGATAAACAGTCTATTCAATCTCTATAAAGAGTGTGCTTTGTTTGTGGTTTAAAAAAGGAAGTTATCGGGAACAGGATTGTTATTTCTAGCATAGACAGCAGTTTATCAACTTCTGTCACATTTGTCACTGCTCTCTCTCCCTTTTCAGAGAATACCCCTGAGAGAATTTGGCATAAACCAATTTTGTGTTTCTAAGAAGTGATGCATTTTTGTTTGGTAGAAAGAAAGTTGCAATTTATTTCTGTTAAAAAGAAAAAAAAATTAGTAAAAAAATAGCTGGTTCACTATTTGACACACTAGGAGGCCTCCATGTAAGTTCTTCATTCATAAAACAAGTCTGAGACTATGTACAAATTATTTATTCTTCCTTTGTTACAATCAACCTATTGTAAAATAAAAATAGAAGCTATTCCTTTCTTCACAGGGCTGTTCCAAAACTGAAAGCTGTGCATCACTCTGTGTTGCAATGGACATCATATGTATGTCATTGACTGAAACTCACAATTTATGGTGGTTGAATGTTGACTGAAGTTGATGAGTGAGATATTTGTGAGTCTGAGTTGCAAGAATACATACAAACAGCCAGGGGAAGAGATGATGTATCACCTAAAACCTAATTTGTGTGGAATTTCAATTACGTTCCATTCAAGCCGGGATGCAGAGAGCAATGCTAGGTATGGAAGAAGTGGTTTGCTACAGTCTACATCTACTGCCCTGCTCTGGAACTCTGGATGGAAAATGCAGGGAGTTAAGATCAGTTCAGTCTGTTTCTAATGGGGCTGGCATAGCTGCCATTGCCATTACCACTACTAGATCAGCTTTGTAGACCAGTGGAAGATTTTGTTCTATGAGTCTAATAACCCAATCTCAACATTAAATTCACTTGGGAAAACTCATAGTTACTCGTTCAGTTGCCCCTCACCCCTTCCTCCACAAATGCGTTCTAGAAATAGATAATCACTCAGATGGGAGCATGTTATTAGCTTTTAGTCTTGCTGCCAAATGACTGAATTTGATATGTCACATAGTAGGGTAATTTCTGCAGCACAGAGTCGGCATGCTAGGCATTTCACTGCAATATCAAAGTCTATGGGAAAAAGCTGAGAAGCACTGTCTGGAGGAATTATGTTGGCCATTCCAAATTCCAGCTAAGGTATCCCTAGATAATAATTATTCAGAAAGTTTCTGCTCTCTAGTGGGTAAAAGTCAAAATAAGAAAAATATTTGAGATGATGAATGGCTTGGAGGAGAACAATCTAATTGTTTTGACGAAAGCTGTTTTGTCGATTACGCTCAGAGCTACAACACCGGCAGTATATCTGACAGTAAATCTGCTTGAATTCCTTCCCTGTTAGCATGTGGGCCTCTTTTCTAGATGCAAAATCAAACTATAGAGATAATCTGACCTTGTTGTTTGTAGAGGAGACAAGCAACACTGAGGATACAAAAAAAATAAGAATAATGTAGTAATATCATCAGTGTAACTCCATGCAGTTCAGCCAGCCTTAGTCTGTAAGATCTGTTTTGAGTCTCCAGTATGATGGCTCAGCTCTAGTTTATTGTTAAGCTCCTACCTGCTAGCTTGTTCTCACATTGGTCTCATTCTCTCTGTGCCAACTGTTCTTCCCACTATTTTCATCTTTGATGCTTCTGTATCCCTGCCATTCTTCCTCTGCTTTCTTCACATTCTGTTTCCCAATACCTTAGTTTTCCACTTTCACTACATTGTGTGTTTTGAGTGCATTGTTTTCCAAGCATTGGGCAGACTTCTCTCTGTAACTTTACCTCCTGTTCGCTTTTTTACTCATCTATGACTGAGAAAATTATTGCTAGTCTGCATAAAGTAGATGCAATTTGTGATAGGTGGGTTGGTCATCTAGGTAAACCACTGGGATGACAGAGAAGTTTCCTTTCTACAAATTGTGTTGTATCAAAACAGATGAAGCTCTACTGGTGACAACTTAATGTCAGTGTCACCATGTGACATTCTGGCAGTGTAGGTCTCTGCTGTTCTCCTCTGAGAAATCGTAACTTGGCATTCTCTGAACATGTGAAGCGAGGCATTGCTTTGTATGTGAAATACTTCAGTCCCATATTTCCATTTGGACTGCAATGTGAAGATGGAACATATTCAAATGGGAATAATATTCTTTGAAATGTGGTTTTGTTATATTATGTGGTAGGAGAAGTGAGTGGAGTGGGAGGGTATTGTTTGATTTGATATATTTCTACAACTTAAAGATCAAGGAAATCCTGAGGCTGACAGGAGGGTTCTGTTTTAAAGTAAGAAATACATAAAATTTAAGCATTGGTTCTCTTGAATTTCACTTAGTGAATGAACCATGATGTCAAATACTTGACTGTTTATTGGTCTAATGCAACCCTTATAGAAAGCTTTCTTTGCACAAATGGCATCAAGAAATAAGATTAATAAACTCTCTCTGAGTGTTGTTAACAATGAGAGCTGACAATAGAAAACATCAACTGGTTTCCCATGAGAAAAAAAGAAATATCAAAGGGCTGTAAATAGCATTCAATTTTCTGTTTGCCAGATGAAGATGGGACATGTGGATGGTTTTAAATGTTTTATCCATTTTGGCACATGCTTGCATTTTCAATGGCCTAACTTCTTGGCCTGAGACTTAAAAGAAATAGCAATTACAAGAAGAGCCTCCCACTCATTTAAAACTCAGCAGAATCATTGTCTGATATATCTGTTGTATCAGTGATATAACCACTCTTCTTAAAAAGGCCAACAGCATTTCTAAGTAACTTTATTACACATCTTTCCTCCTGGACAGATCTCTTATCTTTCATTCATATTTTTGAGTTTCTCTGTCCCCTGTTGTCTTCAGTATTTGTGTGTTTGTATCATGTGCCATTATATAGACAATAAAATAATCTTTCAAAGCTTTTGGTTTTTGAGATGTCACAGATCATAAAGAAAAGTAAAAATACAGTAGGAAGGATAGTGGAATCCTCTTCGGTAGTCAGAATAAAGATGTTGCTATTTTGGTAGTCAAATAATCACCCTATCGGGAAGAGTTTAACTGAGAAGCTCTTCTCTCACATCTCTGCTTTCATGCAGAGCTGCAAGTGACCCTCTGAAAGACAAAACTCTCCTTAAAATCATGTTTAATTCAGCTAAATTCTACTCTTACATGGAAATTGGTGTAAAACTCAAGGAGCCTGAAACACACTGTGTTTAGGTTCTGACACCTTTCTCTTATGTTTCGTTGCTGAATCCAATGTTGTGTTACTGCAAAAGATAACTAATTTTCGCAGAATTAGTCTCATCTCTACTTCAGTGTTTAATTACACAGAAAATATATATATATATCATTTTCTTTTGAATAATGCTGGTCACTAAACTGTTAAATTATTTTCATGTGCTTGTAACATGGAATAACATTTGAGTTCCAAGGCCATATAAATATAGCTATATGGTTTGTGTAACGGCAACTTGAACTCTCACTAGTTGCAGCAACATTTCTTTGTGAGTCAGTGTCCTTGAGACAAGACAAATATATTGCTCATCCTAATATGGTTTTCTTTCTGCTTCCAAAAAAGAATCCAAATCATAAAGGAAACTCTTTTGCAACCCAGTATCATCTCTCTCCTGTGCCTACTGTTACATTGCAAATAATGCGCATTATGCCACTTGGTTAGAAAAACCTCACATTTTGTGATGAACCCCAGATTTTGTCTGGAGTTATTGGAATCTGGTTGTGAGTTGGCAGATAATGACCATAGCTTCATAAAAAAATTATTTCTATCATCTTAGTTTTTGCCAATTCAGAATCTTTCCAGAGGTGCAATGGAATGCATAAAGACTTCATTGGGTACAAAAGCAGAGTCTCTTTCAGAGCCTCATCATTTTTCTTCTTTGGAGATTGAAGTTGTTTTCATCCAGATCTCTTCTGAGAACCTCTCAGAACTGAATAAAAAAATAAAGTATTATATTTCCTTTGTCAATTGAGTGTTTAAAAATGTGAATGAGTGATTCCAGCTAGATGCAAGCAAGTCCTACTCCAGAACAACAACTAGTCTGGTGATTTGCTATGCATTTTTCTATCCATTATAATGGTGCTTCTTTGATTCAACAAGTACCTCGGTTCAACTGAATCACAGAATGACTGAGGGTGGAAGGGACCATTGATCTGTCTGCTCTGACTCCTGCTCAAGCAGGGACACCCAGAGCACAAAGTTTCCAAGGAGAGTCCACAGCCTTTCTGGGCAATCTGTGCCAGTGCTTCAGACATGAGCAAATTGCATAAAAATGGGACAAACTCCAGATCAGGCCTGAATAAATTATGTGTTATTATTTGATCAAACTGGACTTGGAAGGGTCTGCTGAAACCTTCATTAAAAGTGCTGCCCAAAGACAGCCTTTATCAGTTACACACGTGCAGTCTTAGAGCAGTCATGAATGCTTGTATCGCTGGCAGTGTCAGTGCTGGTTAAAAATGATATTCTCTGATGATCAAGAAAGCAATAATATGAGAGAATGAGAATGCCTTAAAATTAGATAGCGCTGTGTGGTGCTGCATACTGACCTAAATTTCACAACATTTTTTTTCCTGCAGAATCTATAAATACTTTGGGAGGGAAGTAGGAGGGGCAGGAGAGGGAGGGAGGGAAGGATGGGAATGAGAATGAAATAAAATAACATTCCTGTTTTTCCCCTTCTTCTTCTTTTTTAAATGGAATGCTAACCAATCCCTTGGCAACAAAACCCATGTTTATTTTTAATTAAAAAATAACATAGCTGGGTTAACTTCAGTTTTCCCAGCTGCTATTCTTCCATCACAACAGCTCTCTGGCTTGTTTTCCCTTGCTGATTTCTTTCATCGTTTGCACTTAGCTTGTATGTGTTACATGGACTTTACGTAATATTTCCTACCATTGAAAATAAAGCTAGCAGTCTAAACAAGTAGCTGGAGCTCAGTTATCTTGATTCTCATCTACAGTACCTGAGCATGCCCTTCCTTTTGGAAAAGTAACAGGTGTGACCAGGATAACAACTTTTTTTTCTTTTTTTCCCCCCTTTTTAAATGCACACATTCCATTCTGTTTTATATGGCTGCCAAGTGAGGAAAGATTTAAACTGCATACTGAATTTATGAGTTGTAGTTCATTAAAATAAATGACTTGGGTTTGGAAAATTTCAGGTATCACTGAGCACACAGGTAGTGTTTGAAGACTGACGAGCAGCCTTGGTGGCTTTTGTTTAGGTGAGTGATTGCAAACAGCCAGTTTTTGTGTTTAAGCATTAGTTGGAAAGGTAGAAAATAGGCATAATTACCAGGCCTCATCCAAAAACTTAATCTCTTCCTCATGTCAGGCAGAACAGGAAGAAGTCGGGATGACAATCCATTTCTCAGCATGTAACAACAGAGCTGATGGCTTGTATAGTGAAAGTGCTGTCTCTCTGTAAAGATCATTCCAATTTTCTTGAGTGAATTAAAATCTAAGGTTTCTGTGGACATTTAGAGGTATCTGAGTATTTAGGAGTATCTGTTTTTTCCTTTGAGTTCAGATAGTTAAAGCTGAGATGGTAATGCTGTAGCATTAAAGGTTCACACTGGAGTGCCAGCAGCAAAGGGAGCTGACAGCATCAAAGCTACAGTTATTCCCAAACAGAAATCTGGCTGCTGGAAAAAAAGCTTGTTGGGTCACTGAAACCAAATCATGGAAGAAGACATAACTACATGTATTTATTGCCAACAGTGTTTTCTGTCAGAACTGTGTTTACAATGCATAATTTGCATCCTTTCCATATATAATATAGCCATTTAAAAGAAAAAGTTATTTGCACTGGTTGTTCTAGAGTAAGTGGCAGGATTCTGATGTACTTTATTTTTCTGTGAGCTCTGCTCATCTTGCCATAGTTAGAATCCGGAAAGGCAAGGATGAATGTGAATAATCCTAACCTGAAGAAATACTGCTACCCACACATTTTGAAGGTCCCAAGAGAAGCGAGATGGGAGATTTCTGGAAAAGGCAGCATTTGCTAATTTCCAGTTTATTGTTTTGGCATGTAATGCATTTGCCCTTCTAAAAGATGGTTTACTTTGGGTTAGCATTTAAAGATCTGATAGTAATCAAATAAAATGCCAGGTTGTGGTCAGATGAATGATTTGTCCCAAGTTCTTTATCATGGATCAGAGTAGTAGTGAAATCACATGTTTTGGGCTGACTCCTACTAGAATACTAGAAAATTATCTTAGGACAAAGGTGGAACTGGAACTGGAAAAACGAAAGTAAAAGGTATCCAACACAAACCCAAGACTTTCCCGAAGCACAGAAAGTAGAACCATATGTTCCCCTCCACAAAGTTTGGGAACATTCATTCTTTGAGTTTCATTTTGGCTCATTATAGAAATGTTCCCCGAGGACTAACCTAGAAAACTTGAATCAATTCTTCTGCACTCCAGGGGGACCATCCTCCAGGGACTCTGTTATCCCATCTCCAGTGAAAAACCCATGTGAAGGGAAGCCACAGAAAGAGGTTCACATGAACTTTCCCTGCTGAGGGAATGCCTTCATTTGCACAAAGCTCTTTTCTAAACTGCTTTATTTTTATGGGAGCTATGAGCTCCAGGATCCCCAAATAGTAACTTTTAGTGCTGGCACTAATCCTGTCAATCAGGATTCTTCTCAGAAATGCCATTAATTAGAATTCTCTGAAAAGTTCACAACTTGAGGAATGATCCCTGTGACTCCCTCTCTCCTGACGCCCATCCCAGCAGTATGTTCATTTTTGATAAATTAAAAAGACATAAAAGTGAAGAAAATTGGAGCTTTTGCAAGAGACAGCCTTTTTGTTATTACAGATATTTTTTAGCTGTAGTTCTGCAGTTCTTTTTTTTTTTTTTTTTTTTTTTAGCAAATTCCTTCATTTTTCATGTTGAATGATGCTAGCAGCTGTCAAAATATGCTTTAAATCAGTCAGTTTCCATTTGCTGCCTGTTGCAGTATTATATTCTGAATTATTGTGCGGTGATTTTTGTGAATTATTAATATTTGGATCCGAGATCTAGGCTTGCTGCAAACCTTTTCTAACTGGGACAATGAATCCCACTCTTCTTGCAGTTCTTATGAGAGCTGATAGCAGACACTTCAAAAGCTTTGCAGCAGCCGGCTGAGTGTATATCTCAGGAGATGTAGATTTGTAGGGAATCTGAGATTTCTTATTATCAGGAAATGTTTTCCTTTGACAGCATGTTATGTAGCAGATACGCCTGTGTGAACTGCCAGTGATGCAGGGGAGCTCATGTTCAATCTCCAGATGATCAGAAAGGAACATGGCAGGCTTTGATTTTTAAATTTAAAAATGCTCGTCCTTCCAGATCAAACTGAAAGAGAAAAACCTTCCCTGAATCAGGTTTTCTCTTCTGCACATGTTGCTGCTTTGTTGGTGGGACAGGCTTATGTGAGAACAAATGTTCTGGAACAGATTTGATCTATTCCTGCTGCCATTGATGTCTGTGTGACAGTGGACCCTGTGTTAAACAAGTAAAGAGCATAACCCTCTATTTATTCCTGTGCACAGAAAGTGCTGAACAAAGTAGAATGAGACGAGGATTCTGGTTTTCTGCTCACGTGGATGCCACTGCATTTGGTTAGCATGCACATGGCCAAAGAAGGAAGCAGGTGCTATATATGTGTGGCAGAGGATGATGTTCCAGCCTACATTTGCTCAGATGTATACATACTTTGCTTATTTGTTAGTTTCTACTTTCAGGAATAACTATGCAAAGAACTTGAAGTTTACTTACACAAGTTATGAGCTATATCTAGTCCTGCCTTTTGGTCACGTTTAACCTCAGTACTTGTCTTTCCAGTCTCATGCCAGGCTATGTAGAACAAAAGTCTAAATATCCATATATATCATTTTATCTAAAAGTTGCTTGCTTACACTGAGAAAGTAGTATTGTGTGTGGAACTGTGATTGTTCACCAGACTCTTAGGATGTTCTACTGCTGTGATCAGTGTAAGGAAAACTAGAATTTTAAGATGGTAGACAAGAAATATGCTATTTCCTGAAGCCACGTATATCAGATGAGTTGCTGTTGAAAGGATGTTAGCAGCTTGGCTGAAGGGAAAAGATTAATCTTTCTCCTTCACAGACTTTCTCACCTAATGTATGTGTCTGTCTGGCATTGTTTTAAAAAAACAATCATGATTATAAGCTCTGATTCAAACTGTAATTGAGAACATTCATTGTGCAGCTTTCCCAGTGGGATGCAATGTGCTCAGGTTCTCCCAGAGCCCTCTTCTGGCAAACAATTGTGTGTGCTGCTATGCCTGTAATGTCTGGAGTGGATTGTAAAGTGTTCAAGAAGTTGAACTGCAAAGAGCAAGTGAATGTTGGACATGGAATTCTTTCCCCCCTGCTATTCAGATATCTGATATATTCTCCAGTTAGACTGAAAGAGGCACTGCTCTGATTTTCCTCTTCTCTGACCTCCAGAGGTTATGATTGCACTTGAACTCTAAACTTCTTTAATAATATACTAATAAAATAATGTTATATTAAGTTCTCCAAGAAAACTATTGGATCATAAACTTCTAATGTGTAGTTTTGTCCCACCTGTACTTGGATTATAAACCCTTTGAAAGTAAGAAGTACCTTTTTGTCCTGTTGTCTGTATAGTACCCAGAAAGTTGGGGCTTGGCAATACTATTGCAGTTACGGTCCTTTGACTGACAGGGAAACTGATAACTTGAGGGTTTCTGCTGCTTTCTGGGAAGTGGAGATCAGATACAGAAAAATGCCTGCATTCAGAACATCTAAGTGTGTACTTTGCCTGAAGACAATCAGCCTTGAGCATGACTTTAAACTCTCACTTAAGTGTCTTGCTGCATGAGACTTGCTAGGTGTTTTTCTTTACTTTGCTGATGTCACGTACTGATAAGTTGCTTAGTGGTTAGGTGAGCTGTTCACAGGAGACAACGCATCTCATTTTATCTCTTCCTGGAAAACAAATTCCTGGGGTGCCTATTTGCATAGTAATGGATGTGTATGAGATTTCTTTTGCCCCTCTTCTGTTGACAATACTTATTTGGCAAAAACTCTAATGAAATTCCACCTTTTTGCACTTGTATATAATTCCCTCTGTGATGTCTTCATAAGAAAATAAACTATCTGTCAATCCTGAAATAAAAACTAAAAGGAGAAAAGGAGATCTGGAAGGAATGGATAAGCAAAGAAATACCTCATCTATACCATTTATTTAAACATGGTTTGCGCAAGAGCCAATGCTGTAGTCTATGGATGAAGATTACTGCTGTAACTGCATTGAAATTCACATTTAACAGCTGCTTTCTGCCTTTTCGAGGGGATGAGAAGGGATGGCAAAACTGATGAAACTAGATTATTCTCAGTGATGCGCGGTGACAGACTGTAGTGAATGGGATGCAAATTAAAAAGCAGAAGGTAACATTTAAACTTAATACATATATATAACTTCAAATGATAAAAACTGGAAGAATTTGCCCATAGAGGCTGTGGAGTCTCTGTCCTTTGAGATATTCAAAACCCAACTGGACATGAATCCAGGCAAGCTACTCAGAACAAGGAGTTGGACAAAGTGATCTCCAGAGGTGCCTTGCAACCTGGACTGATGAAATACTATTTTTAAAGACCAAAGGATCTTATCTAATTGATTGCTAATGCATAGCCCATTAGAATGGGTTACTTCCTTTGTTCAAAGAAATTTTGGAGCCCACTCTAACAACACTGAATAGTTATTTTTAAGGTTCTTCAACTCCCTCCAACTGATATTATTTCACTTTACTAAATGATTAAATATGTGATTGGGACTGAAACCCAGATGTGTTATTTCCATAACAGCTTCTTAACTATGTTGCTATTGGGTAATTTAGGATTGCTCCATTATATGTGGTACAATGACGAATGCTTCCTATTTGCATACCACACCTAGCTGTGCATTAGGTGAGTGAACCTTCAACTGAGCCTAAGTGTCACTCTGGAGGTTTAATTACATGTCCAAAGTGAACTATATCTTCACATAGCACATAATTATGTTGTGGGACACTCTGCAATGGGATTTTGCTGAATGTTTGCAGCTACTGGAAATAATAATGGAAAAAAGCTGCCATGGAGATCACTAAATACACAAATTCCACCTTTGACTCAAACACTTTGTAAGTTGCCAGTTGAAAGCTGGTGGAATATTTGTGGGAATCATTATTCTATGTTTTCCCCGTTCTTATGCTATACCCTAAAGATTTGCTATGGGCCACTATCAGAGACAGGATACTGAGCTGATTTGACCTTTACTATGTTACAGCTTCTCTTGTACTCTTAACACTCGTGTTGACAGGAAAGGACTGGGCTGTACATCCAAGTGCTAAAGTGTTCTTTAGGAAGATCTAGGCTAAAATCCATCCTGCAAGAGATTTGGTTCAAACCCTTCTGTAGCTCTAACCATTGAGCCTTTGGAGAAAGTGGAGCACCTGAAGAATGTATTTTTGGTAACTGAGCTCTGTACCTTCATTTCTATTCAAAGATTCCTGGTGAAAAGGAACTGATTTTCATCAGTAGAATAGAGAGGAATGAACACAAAGGTATAGCACAGTGTTTATTATTGGAGGAATTTTGAGGACTGAAAAAAAATTGCTATAAAGAACAAAAATATGCCATTTTTACCACAGAAAATTACAGTCCCAAGCATGTCTAAATCCTAGTGATACCTCTTGGATTGGAGGGCTTAGATTAATGAAGTCTGTTTTTTTACCTCAACTTGAGTTTCCTTCATGCTTAAAATCTATGGAAAGGTCTTGAATCCTGCTGAGCTTAATTCAGAAAAATGATGCTTTAGGACAGAACAAGTTAAAAAAAAATAACAGAAGAAGTCTTGATGACTGTAAGAAAAATTGTACATAAGCTGTCTCCATATTCTTTTTATTTTGTTTATTTTTAATCTTGAAATGTTTAGAAGAAAGCAAACAGTCTGTAGCCAAAATGCCTGTTATAACCAGGAGCACATGTAATGTATACCTTCACAACATTCAGACCACATCTGATATCTTGCAATGCATGAGGTGATGCATACTAAAAAAACAGAAATGGGCAAGAGTCAATTTTGCTAGTTGGTGAAAAAAGTGCAAGTGAATTCAGTGACTTGGAAGGGTTTTATGCTATACATAACCCTATTAGAACCCCGTAAGCTGATATAACTCATGCATTCTCCTGCTTACAAGCAGGATTAACCAGTGAGATGGTGGTGATTTGGAGCTCTTGGAGCTCTTCTCAGGTCTTGAGGTCTAGACATGTGCTCTTATCATGCTGTGTTCTGCTGTGAGATACATGCATTATAACAGTAAGCATCACAAGGGGATTGTGGTCTTTTTGATTCTAAGATGGAAATTTTAAATGAAATGAATCAAAATCTTGCTTTTGATCAACCTCAACATTTTCAGTAATATATATCACAGACATGTGCCTATAAAGCTTATGTAAAACCATTTTTTTTTTTAAATTACTGAATAGCTATTTACATCAAGAGTCCCACAAAGTCTGTGTTTCCTGTAATTAACCAGAAATTAATATGGTCCCACACTGTGACCTTAAATTGGCACCTCCTAACTCCACCACTTCTCTGGGCAGCTGTTCCAATGCCTAGGGTAGTCCACTGGAAACCTTTATCTGTTGTGGCATCTCACCACTAGTGTGGTGCTTTGCTTTGTCTCTTATTTGTCACAAAAGATTGTTCTGCTTAGCCTATATCAGCTTCACTTCTTCAAGAGGTTTTAGTGACATTGAGTGCTTTTGGGAAATCAGTCTGATTTGTCAATTTGTAGCATATAGATCTGTTGATACTGCGTTTCATCTATTTTGCAGAATTTTTTCCATTTTCTTCTATTTTCTCCTATTTTTATTTTATTCTACATATATTTAAAAAAAAAAAGAAAAAAGAAAAAAACATTTTTTAGGGTTTTACTGAGGAAGACTTTACAAGAGATATATATATTTTTTTCATATCTGCAATATGCTCAATGACACTCTTTGCTTTCGTTTCTCTACAGTGATCACCCCCAGTTTCTCGAGTCGGCGTTTTGATTTCGTCAGCATCTGGTTCTTTACTGAAAGGTTCAGAATATTTCCTGATTGCTTTCCTGTGAGTATGATTAAACTACTTACCTCAGACTTCCTTAGCAGAGGAAATTCAATAGTATTTCAGCACTTTTTTTTTATACTATTTTAAAACTTTTCTCTATTTTTTTCCCCTTGTGTGCTTATCTGCTTTTTCAGGGGCTAATCCAAAGCCAGTAGGCAGGTCTTGAATATTTATTCGTTTGGGGCCACTGTCGCCACAATCTGTTTTCAGAGTAGATGCTACAGGATTTTATTTTGAATTTTATCTTCAAATCCGAATCTTTGAATTTTATAATAATCACTTTGTAGGCATTTGGCTGTTCTTCTAGTAGCTATTTTTATTTCTTTGTTGGATTTCAGAAGGTTTTCTGCTTGCTGTGAGAGTCTTACATTGTATTCAAATCAAACTTGTCTTTTTGGAGCAAGCTTTGAGGGGTCCTGAGATTCCAGGAAACCATGTTTTCTGACTATTCCCAATATGTGTATCTTAGCTCTATTTCTTTTTCTTCTTTATGTGTTTATGATGTACATAAACTTCATCCCCTTGAATATATGGAAATTTTAGACTGAAGACATACAGACGATTGGCTCCAGGTCTAAGTCGTGCCAGTGACAGCAACCTGGTTGGGTCACAGATGATAGACAGTGCACCAGGTCAAGGCAACTCCCTTAGGTACCACCATCTTTGTTAATTCAGGGTACAGCAAACTTATTATTCTCTCTGCTGGGTGCCCATGCTCTCCATTTGCCAGTTCCACTTTACCTCTGCTCTGTTCCTCCTTTTTTTGGTAAGGGTAGCGAAAAGTAGGAGAGAAGCATGGCTGAAGACTGAAGACTTGTTGTGTTTCCTTTAATCTCCATTAGCCTCCCTTGATCAGGAATACTGGGCCTTAAGATAGTTGTTTTGTTCTACTTGGGGAAGCAAATTTAAGTTTGCATATGCTTCAGAGAAAGTTTGTGCAAGTGCTGAATTGTTGCTCTGCTCTGATTCTGTTTTGGTTTTGAGGCTTGTGAAGGTATTTAATGCTGAAGTCAGACATAAATTGGGCTTAACAGTTTGTCAAAAGTTTTGATATCACAGGTTGAGAAACTCTAATTGAAGACTGGCATAAATGTTCTAAAATTTCTCAGGAAACATTTCATCCAGTGAGATCACTGAACTTACATTCACATGTCCCAAGAGACAGAGACTCTTTAGCAGGGTCTGTGATGATAGAACAAGGGGAAATGGCTTCAAGCTTAAAGAGGGTAGATTTAGGTTGGACATAAGGGGAAAAGTCTTTTACGGTGAGGGCAGTGAGGCACTGGAACAGGTTGTGTAGTGATGTGGTGGATGCCCTGTCCCTGGAGATTTTCAAGGTGAGGCTAAATCATGCCCTGAACAACATGATTTTGTGGTGCATGTCCCTGTTCATTGCAGGGGATTTGGACTAGATGACCTTTAAAGGTCTCTGCCAACTCTAAGGATTTTATGATTCTATGATTCTATTCTATGTGCTTTCTTGGGTGGTGCATTCATAAGTTATCTAAATTCCTTAAAAATTTGATCCAAGGACATAGAAGCCATAGTTTCCACCCTCCAGAGTTTTTCTTCCAGCTCAGCAGCTGGAGTTGTGTTTGTAGACACCTGAGCATGAAGACTGTGGTGCTGAAACAAGCACTTCAGTTGTTCAAAACTGAGGCTTGCTCTTCAGTATATTTCTGACCAGGTGTCTTATTTTGATGCTTAAGTTTCATCTGAAAATATACTGTGCTTCAGTGATCGATTAATCTGGTCCAAGTGGAGGACACAAGAGGAGCCTGATCTGTTGATGCCAAAATCCCACAGCATTTTCACTGAACTTGTTAAAGTGTTTGAAGAATTCTGTCAAGAATAAAAAGCCAAACCTGATAGAAACTTCCACCCTTTACCTTCTTTTCCAAATTGCAAATCTGGCCAAATGGAAGGATAATCTCCAGGAGACATGGAAAATACCACAAAAATACCAGTAGTTGCCTTTAGAAAAATCATTGATGAAGATGGTGTAGACCATTACAATAATTAGGAAAAGCAAAAACAAGTATTATCTCAATCTGGAAATGTTTTTGTGCAGCACTGCATTTTTGAGAAAACAATAATGCCAATGGTTTGGAGTTTTACTTGTTTTAATACCAGGCAATCAAGTCTGGGGAGTAATAGTGTCCTTTTCTTCCTGATGCAGTTCACAGACCCATGATAATCTGCTGGCTGCCCTTCAGTGGCTGCTGAGTTAAATTTGTGGGTATCATTTTCTACAAGTCTTATCACTTGGAAGAAACTTGTAGCTAAGAGGCAGCTGAAAGAAAACCAGAGCATCATTTTGATGTTAAAAAGTCACGCTGCATTTCAGATTGAATCAAAACAAGTAAACCTGCTGCGACTTATCCAAGAAAGAACATTTTTTATTCTCCAGGAATTACACCACCTAAGAATTGTAAAACTGACACACTGAGTAGCAGAAGAAAAATCTGCTTCTAATAAACTTGCCAGACAGAGGTTTAAGAACAGAAGAAAGAAACAAACTGAACAAGCTCAAGGACTGTATGTAGGGGCAGATTCACTGCTGCGCTTGAAGTGAAGGGAGTGGAGTTGATTATCTGCATCTTCCCAGTAGGTAGGGAGCAGATATAGCTCGCTGGAGAGGATGTGGCAAGAGCATGCTGTGCTTTGGCTCTGTTAGCTGGCAAGGAGTCCATCAGAAACCTGTGCCAAGCACAGCTTAGGCGCAGCAGAAGCTGTATCTTACTGTCTTCTGTGCAATATTAACCTTCTAAGGCAGGAAATGCATGCACTGAAGGAAAGATAGGCTGGGAGCTGGGATTCCTCACTCTTCAACAACTACCCTTTCTCAGCTCAGTCACAGTAAGATCTCCTGCCAATTTTAAACTGCATTACAGGTGCTGCTGCTATGAAATTCCCAGGGATGTTGTTTGCTACAAGTACTTAGATGGGTCCTCTACATAAACTTTATCTCAGATACCAGGAGCCAATTGTTTGGAACCCAGATACTGGTACTACTGATCAGCATTAGGAAAGAAAACTTCCAAAACAGTATTTCTCTCTTCCAAGGATGAATCACAGAATCACAGAAGCACAGAATGACCCGGGTTGGAAGGGACCTCAAGTATCATGTAGTTCCAACCCCCCTGCCTGGCAGGGCCACCAAACATACACCTTTACTAGATCAGGTTGCCCAGGGCCCCGTCCAACCTGGTCTTGAACACCTCCAAGGACAGGGCATCCACAACCTCCCTGGGCAGCCTGTTCCAGGGCCTAACCACTCTTGTAGTGAAGAACTTCCCTCTAACATCCAACCTAAATCTTCCCTCTTTTAACTTAAAACCATTTCCCCGTGTCCTGCTGTTGTCAGCCCTTTCGAAGAGTTTACTCCCCTCCTGGGAGTAAGTTCCCTTCAGGTACTGAAAGGCTGCAATGAGGTCACCCCGCAACCTTCTCTTCTCCAGGCTGAACAAACCCAACTCCCTCAGCCTGTCCTCATAGGGGAGGTGCTCCAGCGCCCTGATCATCTTTGTGGCCCTCCTCTGGACCCTTTCCAAAATCTCCATGTCTTTTTTGTACTGAGGGCTCCACACCTGGACACAGTACTCCAGATGGGGCCTCACAAGAGCAGAGTAGAGAGGGACGATCACCTCCCTATCCCTGCTGACCACCCCTCTCCTGATGGAGTCCAGGATCCCATTTGCTTTCCGGGCTGCCAGAGCGCACTGCTGGCTCATGTTAAGTTTCTCATCTATCAGGACCCTTAGGTCTTTTTCTGCCGAGCTGCTCTCAAGGACAACTCCTCCCAGCCTGTACAGGTGCCTGGGGTTCTTCCGGCCCAAGTGCAAAACCTTGCACTTTGCCGTGTTGAACCTCATTAGGTTCACCCGAGCCCAGCTTTCCAGCCTGTCGAGGTTCCTCTGAATGGCATCCGTTCCCTCCACCGTATCGACCGCACCACTCAGCTTGGTGTCGTCAGCAAACTTACTGAGGGTGCACTCAATTCCCTCATCGATGTCATTAATAAAGATGTTAAAGAGCACCGGTCCCAAGACAGACCCTTGAGGGACACCGCTCGTTACCAGCCTTCACCTGGACATAGAGCCATTGAACACCACCCTCTGTCTGCGGCCTTTCAACCAACTGCTTATCCATCTAGTTGTCCACCCATCAAATCCACTTCCCTCCAATTTGGAGATAAGGATGTGATGGGGGACCATGTCAAAGGCCTTGCTCAGGTCCAGGTAAATAACATCGGTTGCCTTCCCTTCGTCCACCAACGCCGTCACTCCATCATAGAAGGCCACAAGATTAATGTGCTAAGGATGCTGTGAGATTTTTCTTGTATACATTTTGATGGTGTTTTTCCATCATGGGAGGAAAGAGGTTTGGTCCAGTTATTCTAGGTCACTGGGAAGCAGGAAGTATCTGAAGCTTCAGGAGAGTATCCTGTCTAAAGAAAATGTTGTAGTCTCAGGTGCTGAGGAGGGTAGCCTCAGGAGTGCCCCAGTGCTGTTAGATGTTGATCTGAACTGAGCTTGAACTCCTTGTGTCTGGAAGCTCCTCTATGTCTGTTTTCCAAGAAGAGTCTGATCTTTGCAGCTCTTTCTTACATAAGCACTGCAGACTCGTAGCTGTGAAGAGCCTGAATCTCCCTTTCACATGAGTCCCTTTATACAGCTCAGGCATTCTGCTTTGGCGATCTTAAAATGAGAGTAGGTGACATTTAAAAGCTCAAATGAGAAACAGGTCCCTTTAAAAGAAACAAAACAAAACAAAAACAAGGAAAAGAGAAAGAGAAAGAGAAAGAGAAAGAGAAAGAGAAAGAGAAAGAGAAAGAGAAAGAGAAAGAGAAAGAGAAAGAGAAAGAGAAAGAGAAAGAGAAAGAGAAAGAAAAAGAGAAAGAAAAAGAAAAAGAAAAAGAAGAAGATAAAGAAAAAGGAAAAGAAAAAGAAAAAGAAAAAGGAAAAAAAAGAAAAAGAAAATTGGCCTTTCCTGAATTGTTGAGTGCTGACCTTGAAAAGTCTCTGCAGGCAGACTGAAAGATTTTTAGGACAACAGATGCCCCAAACACAAGAGATTACCTGAGGCAAGGTATTTATTTTCTTAAAGAGATGTTTTTCCCCACTTTTTTCCACTCCGCTTGGTACCCACGTGACTGTCTTAGGCTCTATTTATATGTCACAGACCTGCAGAACCACTGTTGTTGTAATCTTCACACTCTTCAGGAATTTTGACTTAAACTTTTTTTTTTCTTTTTTTTTTTTTTTTTTTCCATTATGTGTAATGTAAAAGATTTCCATTTGTATTTTGAGAATTGGGGGGTTTTACGAGGGGTGGTGTTTAAATATGTTTTGAGAAAGGGGAAGGCGAGAAAAGCTGTCATCCATCAACTGGTATTAAGTCTTAACTTTGAAAGTTTGATACAAACTGAATCTGACTGTTAGCACAGACATGATACAAATTAGCTGTGACTTTATGATACCAGCTGTTTCTCTGTCAGGGTAAAAGGGCACATAACTAGAACAGCATCTTTTGTTGAAAGCAGTGTTTCCCTTTGTTAAACGTGGGAGCCTCAGGCTAAACATTGTAGTCCTTAGTTATGTGACATGTGCAGCCTGCAACATGTTCGTGGAGCTCTTTGCTGATGTTTTTCAAAGGCAGGGTTATCATAAGCGTTCTATTTTTGCTAGCTTTATCACCGAGAGATAAATCTCTGTCCAGTTTTTTCCTTGTGTTAAAAAGCGAGACAATCTAAGTGCTGTTTTCTTTCCAAGCACAAAGAAAACATTGAACAGGAAAAACCAGGAAAAGTCTGAAAAAAAAAAAAAAGAAAGAAATCACAAATCTTAAAGTCATATTGAGTTTCATTAATTACTTTCTATTCTTCATTTCCCACCAGTAATTTTTAACTTACCAGAATTTTCAGGATTTGTTGTTTCATTATAAACTAAGCCTACATACAGAATTCTTTAACAAGCTAACAACCAACAGCTGGTTATTTGATAGCAAGGGCACCAGAGCCAGCTCTGCACAGACACATCTTGGGTCTTAACTTATTTCTGGTGCTTAGTGGCTGCATGTAGCCTTCCTTGCATGTCCAGAGTCCAAGTAGGGTGGCTGCTGGGGAGCCTAGAGGATGGGAATGCAGAACTGAGGGGCTCCGTGTGGAAGCAGCCTGGGGTTTCCCTTGTTACCAGCACTCATAAAGCCCATTCATAAACCAAAACAGCTCTGAGCAAAAGCGCTTGTGTGATTTCACATCACCGTACATCTGTGTCCCTGCTGTGTATCTCTGTATGACCTTTACATATCCTCTGAATACTTCAGGCAACATAAAATTGGCTGTAGTGCAGTAACTAAACTGAAATTCTGTGATTTATGAAGCGTCTGAATTAATCTCACTTCTGCCACTTGACTAAGAGCCAGTAAATCATTGGTAAGAGTTCAAAATGTAGTATTACAGATAGCAGACATGCTCCATTTGAATGAATACGAATGAATATCAAGAAGGGAGGTAGGATATCAGTATACTGGTGTCTAATTAGGAGTATTAAGAAGGAAAACAGTTAGACTAGAATTACTAGGAGAAGCAAAATTTGTCAGAATATCTTATGGACATTCTTGGACTGATGGTTACTAATGCTGGTGTTACATTGTAACTTTAGGCCTACCAGCAACATGAAGGAAATTGCTCATTCCAAATTTTGAGTGGTTCTCCTTAAATAAAAGATGCTGCTGCTGAGGGGAAAATGGAGAATATAGAGAATAATTTCAGGTGCATGTTAGAATGATTTGATGGTATTTTGTCTGTGGCAGAAATTATCACACAAGTTCTGTACGAGCAGAGAAGCCTTTGCATAACTCCTACATGAGATAGAACAGAGGACAAATGCAAATGCTACCAAATTAGCAGTGAAAATATGATCTTTGGACATAGAATCGTAGCAGACATGAATGAAAAGGTAGAATTAAAGGTGTTGCAAAATAGTTTTACCAATAAACCTATTGGAATAAGCTTGAATACATTTCAAAAGGAAAGCTTAGGATGTAATGGCTGTTGTATTATTCATGCATCACTGGTGATAAATTGAAGCAGAAAATTGAAAATTCCAAGTGCTAGTAAAGAGGTCTTAGCCATTTCTGTTCCAAACGTGTACTTTTACTATAAAGCATATGTTTCTGAAATTATATAAAGTATTTATTTAAAATCTGCTTTACCGAGATAGTCTACTCTACCAGAGAACATCTTATTTTCATGAATGTGTAGAGTGGTAGGTCAACAAAGGTCCATCCATGACATTCAAATAACAAAACCCATCCATGAGAAGTTCTACATCCTGAATTGATTTTTTATGAGCTGAGTACAACACTGGGAGCACAGTGTTGGTTATGGAAACAGTCAAAATAAAAATGGGCAGGAGATGCTGAAGAACTCGTTTGTCAGTCATGTGCTGGGACAGTTCGTAGGAAAAAGTACTGTGTGGAAACTTTAAACCAGTGGCATTGTAGCAAGCAAATGATGTGCTAATGTCTGATAGCTGCAGAAGCCTTCATTGCTGTTGAGTTTTATACTTATGATGTCAGAACCATCATGGCACCTTTTACAATGTCATATTCAGACCATCTAATACTAGCTGCAATAAGATGCTAACCTTCAGCTCCCAGGATTTAAAATAACATTTTACTCTGTTAATAAATTGTTTGTAATAAACTAGAATTTTAGCCTCATTTTATACTCTGAGCTGTTGAGTTTTATTGTTTTGAACTTCAACAAAGCTGCCATATTTCACTGCAAGGTGGTCACATTCTGTAGTGAATGATGTCACTCAAGGATGACTTGGCCTACAAGAGTCCACTTTTGATTCAAATGGCAGATATAAGAGTATTCTTCATGCACAGTTCATGGTAAGGAAGGTTCCACTATGTGCCCACTGTTTTGCAGAAGCTAATCATGCAAAATGACTCACAATGTGTTCCATGCTGTTATTCCTTCGGGTAGCTCACTGCTACCCTCATTTGTATCTTACCTAAATTAACTCAGATGGGTCAGAAACTCTATTTTTCATGGTTGTTCAGTACTCCACTCTGTGATTTGTCTCTTTGGAAGCCTCTGCAAGCAAAAAAGGGTAAATTTAATCCCTGAAAAGGTAAATTTGATCCTTGAAAATGAATAAATGCTAAGGATTTGATTCTTCCACACGTACTGGTGCTTTAAACACTAGATTAATCCTTATGTGGCCAAGATCATAATACATGTCCTTTTTTTCCACCTCTTTTCCTTTCACTTTCCTTCTTCCACCAAAACCAAAACAAAATCTTCCTATCCTTCTAATTCAAAAACAAAATTATATTAAAAAAGAAAACAACCCTAAAAAAATCCCCCAACCAATCAAACTGAGAAAAAACCTGAAACTCCCTCCACAAAAAAATAAGGAAGAATAACATTTGGACTCCCTACTCAAACACAGCGCACATTGGTGGAAGAAACTGTGCTTAAAACCAATGATCTTGGACAGAGTATGGAAGCAGGCTCCAGAACCTACCATATCTAACCATATCTAACCTTGTTTCTGCTTTAATACCTTGCTTGAGGAAGCCAGCATCTATTCAGTGACTTCATTTTCAAGCAATATGAATCATAGAGCAACTGCACAAGCTCTGGTTAGGATATATTGTTCATATGCTTGGTCTTTATGCAGTGAGAAGAGAATGAAGAGAAGAAAACTGGAGGTCATTTGAGTTACAGCTACTTTGGGGGATTTTTTTTTAAACATTCCTTCTAACAAATGCAGTTTAAATGGGTTTGTTTATGTGGCGTGGAATTGGAAAGGCCCAAACTAACCAGGCTTTACACAATGTGGCCTTCTTCCAAATTAATCTAAAATATTTTAATCCCTCTGGAGTTTCTTTATCCTCCGCATCTGTGCTGTAGTGGAGACACATTTTTAACATTTCTATGAGGAAAATTACCTTTCTTTCCCTCCAACTGTATTCAGCAAGGTCAATGGAGCACTGTTATATGCTATTTAAACATCTGAGATTCATCATATCTCTGCACACCAGAAAGAATCATTATGAAAGGTCTAATGAATCCCGACTGCTAGCCAAGCAAGGGAGTCCCCTTAAGGATACTGGGCATTAGGAACAAAGAATACATACAAAATACAGTTTTTACATTTTATACAATTTAGAATTAAGTTGCCCCCAAAGAAGGGGGCAAGGAATATTTCTGACCTCTGAAACACTTTCAGTAAATCAAACTGTCTGAGCCAAATTCTGAAGTCGGTATATAGGCTAGGATCATTGCTGGGTGTTGAGGGGACTGCTCACCCTGTGGGACCAGCAGCTCCTCAATTGTGGAGGGGGAGATGTTTGGACTCCAAACCTGACCATCTCATTCTCTGGCTGTGTGCCTGTACTCGGTTTTAAGGCCTTTTGTTTTCTAGTTCAGTAGCAAGTTTACAGGACTGAACTCATTTCAATACCTAGGAGTAGAAATTCTGAAGTACTTGTGGATGTGTGGTGGTTATTATTAATTTTTTTTTCTCCTTAATTACAATTTAATGAAAAGTATTTTCCAGGCACTTCTTCAAAAGCCAGTGCTCTCCTTTCAGCTGCCAGTAGTCCCAATAATTTTGTAGTGCCCATAGTAAACAGATACAACTCTGACCTTTTGAAGGTTTTCTCTGAAATGCTCTTATGGAGGGTGTTTTTAGCTGAAATATTATGTAACTTATACTGTGCAGATTATACTAGGGCAGGTCTAATACCACAGTTTATTGTAGAATCATTCTTCCCATGAATACTGCTAGGTCACGAAGTTCAGATCGTTCCAACAAAGTTCAAATAAGCATTCAAACATCTGAAGGAAAAACGATATGTGGAAGGCCGCAGTTCTGAGAATTCACAGGGTTTTACTACAGATTTATTCACAGCACTGAGGCCTTGCGGGGTCTGCAGAGAAACTGGATCTTCTCTGCCATCCTGCTGGAGGTTCATGTTGGCTTTGTCCTTAGCCTGAGAGTGCCCTGCTTTTCCCAACTGTAACACACGGGTAATAGGGCAGGGTTTGGGTTGTAAGGAGGCACACCTGGATAATGATGGTACAAACAGAATCATACATTCAGATCATCACCTCAGGCTGTCCCTGCTTTTGAATGAAGAACCATACCTACTCCAAACACACTTTTCCCATCTTTTCATATAGTTAGAGGTATTTTGGGACCACTGCAAGCCATACAGTAATGGAATAAATTCCAAGTGCAGCAGGAGACCACATTGGAGGAAAAACTCTCCAAGTGCCAAGGGCATTTCTTTTACTTTTCTTACTGGGACTGGAAAATATTCCCTAAATAATACATCTGGATGTAGGGGAATGGAGAGGGAAAAGATGAAAAACAATCCTTTAAATTCAGTAGGAGCCTAGTTTAATGGCTTGTTTAATCTGCCAGCTGGCACACTGTTGACTTCTTGCTACACATACTTTAAGGAGACCTATGTAGTTCTTGGAACCAAGTTCATATTAAGTTGTAGAAACTTAAATATTAATCAATTGGCACGACTGCTTTTTTGGTACTTAATAGAAATCAAGAAACTGCTTAGCCATCTCCAGAGATATTTGTCTCCCTTTTTAAAATGTAAATGCTGTAATAAAGACATAAAGCAGGAGTTTAGCTAGTGAAAGTTCAGATCTGCCTCCAATATGTGCCCTCTCTGAAGTAAGTGTACATCCTTCAGACATTGTGGTCACATGTATTCCCTATACAACACTTCACTTTGGGCAATTTTCCTAATATCCTTTGTCACACCATTTGGTTTGAAAGAAATACATTATGAGTTTGAGCAAAGGAGCCTTGGCCAGGAGTACTGGTGCCATCTTTGTGTGGATTTTCATTTTCAGTATCTTGCAAGTGATAACATTTAACAGCTTTAAGGTATATTGTACATGTATTTTATGGGCCTATAAATGTTCATGCATTTGTTTTTAACCTTGCTTTGCGTGACTAAATATGAGGTTACGGAGTTGTGAAAGACAATGTGCTTAATAAACACAAGCTTTCCTACTTGTAGAACATTTGTGACAGTTTGGAAGTTGTCTTCCCTTCAATTTTACCCTTGTTTTTTTGGTTTTGGATAACACTTTGTACACATACTATCTGGCCTTGTGTCTTGGCGGTGAAAAAGGTGCCTTGCATGCCTTCAGTGCTTGGAACTGAGACTGTGACTGATCATGTGTGCTCTGTCTCTCATTCATTACTGGAAGGGCCTAACACTGCAATGAGAGGGGCTGGAAGAGCCACACAGGGTTTTTAATTCCTATGACAGAGATCTTAAGGAAATGTAGCAGATTGTGCATATACAGAGATTTTTTTTTCATTATTATTATTATTATTTTTAATAAAAATTAAACATTTTCCTTTCTGGACCACACAGATATGGTATGAAGCATAAAAAAAAAATAAATAAAAAATGAAGCAACTGTAAAATTTATTGGCTTGATATAGGGCTCAGGCATAACTTTCCTTCATCACATTCCTACAAAATAAGTGTATATGTCTGTCTGCTCCCAGCATTAAGTGTACAGGGTACTGTCAAGCCTCACTTGTCTTGTTTAATTGACTCAGAGCCAGCTTCTATTGAAAGTTTTGCCGATGCTATTTCCCTGAGAAGCAATGCACAGTTGCACAAAACATTAGTGATGTGTCAATGTTCTGCTGTCACCATACTTGCTGGCAACAAGCATCTATGCATAAATGTCTAGATAGCAGTCAGATTATTGTCAAGATTATTTAGCAGCTTCTCTGTACAAGTCTTACAAGGAGAACTGGAAATATTGTAATTATGTTGTGATGGATTTTATTCTGGTTTATGCACAGCATGTGGGTGTCATCTTGCCCATCAGTTTTCTGTTGTACCGAAGTCTCAGTGCTGTTGGCTCTTCTGGCTTGGTGGTGATGTTATGTCATTGTTCCCTGGCTTTCGGCTAAACTCAGTATGAAGATGGGTCTATCATATAAATACTGCATGCGTGAAATGTTTTGATGCGCTTCTATTTAGTGGTACCTTGTTTGACTTGTCCTGTTGAAAGACTTCGCATTTTTTGCTGCCTCTTTAAAGCTGGTGCTGACATCATGCCTCAGCTGTTAACTGAAATGACACAGAATTGCTGCTTATTAGAGATAAATTACTGTAGTTACTTGGCTGGAGCAATCCGTGTTTCATTTGTTAAGATGACTTTGAAAGTGTGAGCTGGAAAAGCCCACTAGAAAGTGTTGCAGCTGGATTAATTCCTAGTGGAGTTTCACAAATCTCCATGATGTTCTGCCATTGAATAGCTTCACTTTTGGCTGCATTGTATCCACCATGGGGGTACGTGCTATGTCTTTGCAAAGTAAATGTATAGAAATCAGGAGGGAAGATTAATTAATTAAAAAGAGCAACAGACAGAGGACATTCAGTATTTATCTTTCATTTTTTCCAAGGAACTGTTTGGGTTCCAAATGCTTAGTATCACTGAAGGGGTAACAAATAAGATCAGCAAACCAAAGAACTGAAGGAGTATTTCTTTTTTTTTCTTTTTCATTTAAAATTGCAGGGTTGACAACTAAGCCTTGGTATTGCTGGTTCAGTAAACCAAGAAACAGAGTCCTCAACTCTCATTAGAGTTTGCGATGCACAGCACTAGGCAGAGCTGAGCTCTAGGGTTGCATGTTTTAACAGGAAAAGTACTTGAAAAAAGCAAAACTAAAGCCACAGTAAGCTGGCTATATTGTATCTCCATACTATTTTCTATTACATTTTTATGACTGGCTGCGTAGCCTAATATATTGTGATTTTGTATTTTAAAGCGTTCCAGAAAACATGCAGAGTTTGCAGTCTGGCTGAGTGAATGTTGCTGTTGGAGCTTTACCTTAGACTTAGTTGGATATTTTATTATTTTTAACGACATTACTTTAGCTTCTAATTCAGGATCTGAGAGATGCAGAGAAAGACTATGAACAGAACGCTGAAGTGCTCATGAAACATACTTGGACACAAATACACAGTGTATTGTTGAAATACTGCATGTGGAGATGAAGGTCAGCAGAGGCGGCACAAGGGTGGCACGTGAGAAAAGTATAAATGAGAATGACAGAAGCAGAGTGGGAGATGTCAGGGAGGTGGAGGCAGGTCATTCTCAGTGCTACTGGTTGTTGGCCCAGATCATCTCCTTGCATGGGAAGGTATAACCTGTCTTTCTAGCAGAAAAGTGCACAGAGAGCTACACTCCTACTGCTGGCTTCCATACCAGGTCTGGTGTGGTAGAAATTCTCCTGCACTTGGATGGAGCAGCATCCTCCCTGGCTGATGCCTGACCAGCTACTAGTCCAGGCCCTCTGTGTACTGCCATTGCATTTTCCATCTTCCATGTAGCCTTGTCCACTTGAGCTGGGCCTAATCCGTCTCTTGGTGATGTTTGTCAGTTGTTTCCTGTTATTAAAAGACAAAATGGTTCTGGATGGAAGGTGTGGCTTTGGCACTGATTTTCTGCTCTTAGAGATTTCAGTGGGAGATGGAGGTTTCATCAGTCAGACCACAGATTTGTGGAAGAGGCTTCAGAAAAGGACAATACATGACGTGAGCATTTTTGTGATTATATTAACACAATGAAACTGAATGTCTTTGCTGATAAGAGAAGCTGAAAGATAAGGGTAGCTAGTGAATGACAATCCTCGAACCCATTTCCCAGTGTTTAAATGCAGAGAAGCAGTGAATATAAGTCTGAGTTTTTCTTGGATCTAAGCACTTTTACAAACTGTTTTGTAGATGTAAAATCTCTCCCATTTTAGAGTGCTCTGTCCTTCTGGATTTGGTCTCATTATCATTCCTAGGGTATCTTACTTATCATTAAACAGTAGGAAAGGTCAATGCACTTTTAAGCTGCCCTTTGTATCCTGTAGCACAGGATATTTCCTCAGTGATGACAGTATGAATAAAAATAATATTTTCTCACAAGTAAGCTTTGCAAGAGTAAAAGAAAATCTGCCTCTGTATGCACTGCACAAGTGCACAAGAAGACAAAATAGCCTGTATTGGCACAATTTGAGAGTACACCAGCCTCCAACATGCAAGGAAAGCTCACTGATTTTTTCTAACATATTACTGATAAACTTGGCCTGCTAGGATGGAATCCCGTCCTGACTGAGGTCTCTGGGAAATGTGCCAGGGACAGGACTGGGATTTCAACTCTAATCTGTATATGAATAATATTTCAGTATCTTCTGATCTTTGGGGACAACATATTTGAAATATTTTGGAGGATGCTTGATGGGGAGAGTCAAGGGTCAGTTCTTCTAACGTGAGAACCAGTGGTTATGCCAGTAGCTTCCAGCTAAGTGTTGTTTTTTTCCTTTGTCTGCTAGTGGGAAATGATAGACAAATGTCACTGAGGATTGGGGTGGAACCTGTGTATGCAAATCTAGATGTCAGGGGAAAGCTCTGCCTGGCCCTTATGTCAAAGTGCAGTAGGAGAAGGACAAGGGAGGAAGCAGAAGGAGTGGAAATGGCATATCCACTCTCAATCTGCCTAAGAGAGTAAAGACAAATGGACACTTTCCATTGCTACTGACCGACTCTGCATCTGCAAGAGTGTTGGTGTAGTGCAATGTTAGCAGCAGCAAGATAGATGTTTGCTAGCACTTCCAGGACTGCACAGCTCTCTAGCTTTCCTTTTGCAGTGCAGTGCAGTGTGGATATGAGATATGGACCTAAACATGTATCTAAGTCTTTAAAGATTGTCTCAATGGTACCTGACCAGATGTGTTTAAAGACATAAGTCTTTTATCTGCAGCTCCAAATAGTGAACTCTGTGGCAGGGATAATGTCCTATAAAAAGCTTAATGACAGCACTTCCATATGGCTCACTCTGCAGCAGCAGGAACTGACACTAGCAGAGATCAAGGGCCTGGATTGCAATGTGGTCTTGTGGGCTATCTGGACTTCCACCTAGTGTTCTTCAGACATAAAAAACATGGTCAGATGAAACAAAACACAGAATCGATTGGGATAAAACTGTATTCAATCAATTGAACTCTACCTTTTGACTTCAGTGAAGTTGTGCTTGCTGCTGAAATATCTGAGTAGCACTGAATACTCCTAATACAAAATTAAAAGGGGAGTGGGGAAAATCATTTCCAAATGCTTTCTGACAGATATTCATAGAAAACAGATTTAGTTGTTTTGACTGAACAGAGATTAAGGAACTTTAACTCTCTCAGATATGGCAATAGAATATTTGTCATACCTGCATTTCATGAATGCCAGATTAAACAAGTTGCACTTGGGCAATGAATGTTGCTCTTTGAGTTGCTCTCAGCTACAAAAAGGGCAATAAAAATTCTGTTTTCATATTTGTGACAAGGGACGCAGGAAAAAGAGGGCAGTGACTGTCCTGGAGACAGTGGATGTCATGGCATGTATCCAGCTGAAGCAACATACTCTTTGTATGGATCTAGGACAATTGAAATGGATACAGATAGGAAAATAGGATATTTGACTTAATGGGGTGCAACTCAAAAAGCTGTTTGCAGTCTCAAGTTCATGTAGAGATTTTATGAGACACTTGACCCTTTTTGTAAGAATACCAAAAAGACAGAGGGTGATATAGTGTAACTGTGTTTTGTGTAGCCACCTGATCCTGCAGTGAAGACAGGTTGGAAGTCAGAATCTCAGCTGCATGCACACAGAAAAACTGTGTAGCTGGGCCAGAATCTCTCCCTTTCTTAACCATCTGTAGGAAGGACCTAGAAAGAATTTCCCTTTATCTGTAGGGTGTGGATTTTCCAGTGCTATCTTTACAGTTATCTTTATCAGTTACACTGATAAACTTTATCAGTTACACTTCTGTAACAAAAAAAGGGCCTGTTTGTACTTTAAGGAATTATAGAATCTTAGAGGTTGGAAGGGACCTCAAGTCCAACCCCTTGCTACAGGTGCTTCCCTACAGTGCAGGTTGCACATGAAAGTGTCTGGTTTTATCTTAAGTATTGCTAGAGAAGAAGACTCCACAACGTGTGTTGGGCTGTGGAAGGGAGGTGGATCCATGTGGTATAGAAGAGAAGGGAAAGTTAGCAGAAAATCTTTCCTGTTATAAAGGAACCTATGGCCAAATCCCCTTGGTCCTCTCCACCAATAAAGCTGTATTCTGCTCTCGTTTTAATGAAGAATATGACAACCTGCTGAGAGGGAATTCCAGCGAGAGCACTGGACCATGAGCTCTCACATAGACTGTAGTCACTTTTCCATCTGCCTAGCAGCTGTCTGTATGAAGGGTACTCTGGGCTGTCACAATGGCAGACCAATGAGAAGGATCCTGCTGTGAGGTATGAGGCATGACTTTCAGGCAGTTTGTGCCTGAAGGCAAGAGGAAACCTACAGACGTTTCTTTGTGCTGGGAGAGAAGCAAGATGGCATGCGATTGCACAGCTCTGTCACCAGACAAGGCCAGCTTAACAGCCCAGTGCAATAAGCAGACACACTATATTAGGGAATGTGTTCTGGCTTGATGTTTCTTGGCTCTGCTAGGTTGAAGCTGGTGCACAGGCTTGGCATTAGTATCGTGGGTTGAGCACTAATTCAGTGTAATGGAAAGGTGTGTGGCAGATCTTCAAAGAAAGGCCTCTCCATTGGCTAAAGACCTGAGTAGCAGTCTGCATTTTCACTTCTTGTTAGGAGCCTGACTTATCCGTTTTTGTGGCCTGCTGAAGGCTGGGTTGTCTGCATCACCAGTGCTGGGGAGAGAGGGTGAGGACAGTATTACACTTTGGCCAGAGCAAGAGGTTATTTATCTCACCATACTGGCATTACACGGCTGTGTGGTAGTGTATGTATTTCCAGTTAGCCAAATTACGGCTTGCCTTCAAAATGTACTCTCCTGATAATTATCACTGAAGTATTTTGTCATATATTTTACAGTTACTGTGCATTCCTCTGATTTTCCACCTTGCTGAAAGCTGCAAGAAGACAATATTTTAAACTGAGTCATGAGATGAGACACAAAGGGGAGATGGATTTGCATGTGCGTGTTTTGTACCAAAGAGGATTGAGTGCCTGTCCTCAAAGGAAGCACGCTTCAGCAAGACAGTGAAAAACTCAATACATTTTAGTAATAAACACTAGTCAAATGAATATCAAAGGCAATATGTGAAACACACAGATGAAAAGGAGAGACTGGTATTGGTTTGGAGGAGTGCTTATGAATGGAGATGGTATTATTTGCATGGCACACACTTTGTTGTGAATCTGATTCAAGTGATGTGGCAATAGTGGTAAATATTGTAGGTAAGACACTTCTTTTTTCTGCCCCTTTTCAGTTTTCTCATCTCTTCAGGAAGACCACAGGCTTCATCAAATGTCCTGTGTTTCAGTCTCAGAATCAAAAGACGGGGACTCTGAAGAGACCCATTTATGTGAGAGTATGGAAAATCTGAAATCCTGGGCAAGAATTATGTTCAGTAGCTTCTGGGAGGTATTATATATATATATATATATATATATATATATATATATGGAAAAGATCAACATTTGTAGTATTTTTCCATAAGTACTTTCTGAGTCTGGTGGTGGAGAACTCGTAAGAGACTCCTTCAGTACTAATTCAATTGTGTAAAGGGTGAAATAGTGCTGAGGGTTTTGTTTTGATGTAGGTGCAGCAAAATGACAGTTTTTGTGGTGCACCCTTTTACTATGTGAGTGGCCTGTATTCTGGCGGTTTGTGTATGTATGTATCAGCGGAATGGAACTGATGATGGAACAGGTGAAACAGTTTCAGATGTCCCTTTCTATTTGCTGTAAAAAGATATCATTAAAATTTGATGGCTTCATGTTGAATTTGGAAACAAATCAGAGGAAAAAACAGGCAATATCAAAATATTTTCCATCATACTTCTGAAAATAAAATTTATACATTTACAGTGAAAACAAAGTACTATTTTCTTAGGGACAGGTTTCCTCTTGTGAGAAAGATGAAACATTTTTTGTCTGATACCAAATGATTAAAAAAGTGTAATAGAAGAAAAAATGGATATAAAGAATAATAATAAAAAATATCTTTGCATACCTTTATTGGGACATGTGAGGCCTGTTGCTGTTTTTGTTCCAATACACTCTCTATATTTGGGAAGATTAGACAGAGATGTTTTCACATTTGTGTCTGTAGGCAGGCCCTGGAGCTGTGTGGAATGCTGTGTTTTGACCCAGGATGTTTTCACTCATGACCAATTTTCTATTAAAAAAAGGAAAGAAAAAGCATCAAAATGTGTGCATTCCTCAAAATGGTTTGTAGGAAATACTTCAAATAATTGGTACATCCATCTATAAGCAAAGTGATTTTTTAATTTTCTGAGAGGCTAGAACACTTTGAGAAACTATGAAACTGTTTAAGAAACTATACTCCTTTTCAGCGGATACAGGAAATGTTTTTAGAGAGATTAATTGAGATGAAGTTATTGTCTAGTAATTTACAAAGGCTGAAAGATAAAAAATCATTTTGGGGATGACAGTGAACAGCACTGAGTAGCTGACTTCTTCCAGGGGACCATATGTCTATCTGATGACTCATCTCACACTGATATGGCTTTGCTAGCTGAAGGTTGGGCTGTTGACCTGACCTTAGTCTCCTGTGTATCTTCCTCATTTCCGAAAAAGTGATTTGGCTTGCGAGCCTGAATGCAACGAAGAGGTCCTCAGTCCTTGGAGAGAAGGAAGCACACTTTAACAAACCTGAGATGAACCAAGAGGTTTATTGATCTGAACTGTGTCAAAAAACAGGAAAGTGCTCAGAAGATGGAGGAAGTTCATTGCACCAAAGATCATTACCCTGTGCAATCTCTCTTGCACCCCTGGGAATAGAAGAGAATTAATTGAAACAGTTTTGTGTTGTTGCTTGTCTTCCTCAAGTTTCTTTGTGAGGAAGACACCTTGAGCTTTTGGAAATGAGAGCTGATGCTGAGGCCATGTGGAAAGGGTCAGAAGTGTTTTGGGCAGGGACACTTGAGGAAAGAATGGGGAGGGAACTGGGTACACAGTGCTGCACATTTGGAGAGAGAAGGAACATATCCTGGTCAGGAGAGGTGGAGAAAGGGCCATACCTCACTGAGTTAGAAAGGATGAAGGTGCACATAAGTTAGATGACAATGTATGTCTGCTTCGGCAACAGAGAGAGGAAGAAAAGTTTGGAACTCTCAGTGAGGCGCCAGCCTAGCAGTCAGCTCTGTTTTAAGGCCCCAATAGTGACTACCCTCCACAGAGCAAACACTGCTGCCTGATGCAGGCCCACCTCCTGCAGGCTGACCTCTATGCACAGAAACCAGGGCCCTGCCTGGAACTTGCTGTCTGCCATGTTCCATCCCCCCTCTGATCCTCCCCTTCCAGCTGGGAGAACCACATCGCTTCTTCAACATGTGTCCCTCTAGCAAGGGCACTGGGGCAGGATTTAGCTGCATGGATAGGCTGAGATGAAATGAGAGAATGACAGATTTGGTGTTCCTTGCTCTTCAAGGTGTCCAGGGTGCTAAGAGTAAACAAACACAGCATTAAAAGAAAGTCTTGTTGCAACCTGCTTTTTACATATATTGTATAATTGTTTATTAAAAATAAAATAAGAAGAGGTGCAGCCATTGTAAAGCCAGTATCAGATTTGCAAAATTAACATTCCCTTTGAACTTCTGCAGAATAACCCTGGCCAACCAAACACATAGAAAGTAACAACAACAACATTTTAAATCCCCCAATCCAGGAACAAATGAGAAAGAAAAACACCCCCAGGAAAAGTAAACTAATAAAATAATCTTCGCAAAACCCCAGCCCTCAGCAATGTTTTCATCTGGAAAAGGGGGACAGAGAAAGCCACAGATTCCCTTAAGTCATGGGAGGCTTCGCTATTGCCAGTGGTGGTTTTACGGGGAGGGCGCTTGGACGCTGCACGGCTGGGCAGGGTTCGAAAGCCGCAAGTCAGATCTGTATCTGCAAACAGAGCGCTTCAAATAGTTCCCAAACGCACCTTGGCTTTGTCTCCCTGTAAAGTGCAAGCAGTTATTAAGACCCCTTTGAAGGTTGGCCTGCATCTGCAAGCTGGCTGTGCAGCATTCTGGCCAGCCCCACACTGCTGGGCTGGAAAATGGTGGTGGTGGGGGGGGGGTAGAAGGGGGGCATGGGGGGTGAGTGCAGCGTGGAGGCTAGGATTGCAGAGGAAGCTGAGGCCTCCAGCCCTGCACAGGAAGCAATCTTAGAGCAGGCCTTAAATGCCAGATTCCAGGCAGAGTTTAACTAACCACTGACAGCTCTGTAAACAAAGCAGGGACAAAAAGAGAACAGCTTTCCCTTTTCTGGTAGTCATTTTTGGTTTGGGGGCTGCAGGGGAATTCTGTAATACTCCGCTTGATGGGATATAAACCAAGGCTGAAAAGGCTTTGTATATGAAGAACTGTAAAGGGGAAAATATTTCATGGACTAAATCATAAAGAAGAAGGTAGGGCATGGGGAAAACGCGTGGATTAAACTACAAAAAGATATTGCTACTTTTGTTTTTTTGAGCAAGATTTATATATAGCTTGGCTCCTCCTGGGTGGTATTTAAAAGCTCCGGCTTTCTTTCTTTTCTCTTTTATTTTCCTCCTTTTTTCTATTGCCCCAGCAACCACTTCCCCTCCCAATTTTCTCATTTTTCCTCTTTTTCTTTTTTTTCCCTATTTTTCTTTTTCTTTTCCTTTTTTCTTTTCCTTTTCTCTTCTTTTTCCTTTCCCTTTTCTCTTCTTTTTCCTTTCCCTTTTTCTCTTCTCCTTTTTCTTTCTTTTTCCTTTTTCTTTTTAGAAGGGGGGATGGGGACAAATGGACGGGAGCTAGCTTTTGCAAAACTTTTCATTATCTGTGCAATTAGAGAAAACAAGCAATCTCTTGTGCAGCATTTTTACTGCTTCCAGTAAAAACTGGAAGCTAGAAGTTAAGATCCTGCTGAATTGTTGCTTTTGTTTGTAGGAAAGGACCTGTGACGTTACAAATAGCTAGTCTGCGGCTAGCAGATGTATACAGTCTTTACTTAAAGCATGTTGATTTAATTTTAACTAGGAAACTGAGCTCAGGCATGGGCTATGTTTATCCTACAAGGCATTTCATTAATCTTGTTTATCTCAACAATACCGAGGAAGTTAAATTTTTGATAGAAAAGGAAAATTGTTACAGTGAAGTTCAGAAAGCAAAACAAAACCAAATGAACTCAGTTGTATAAATGCATCCATTGTGCTTTCTCTCTGATCTGAGCGATCATCTCCCTTTTAGATTTGGATCGTTTCAGAGCTCTGAACACTTGAACGCCCATCATGGATGACTTTGAACGCCGTAGAGAACTCAGGAGGCAAAAGCGTGAGGAAATGCGCCTTGAAGCAGAGAGGTGAGGTTGTGTGGAAAATGATGTTGGTGACTTGACTTTTATTAGCAATGGCTTTGAGAACTTTTCTTTTACATTCAAAAGTTTGCTGCCGCTAACTGAAGAGTCCTTGATAAAAACATGTGCCATAAAATGCCTTTATTTAATATCATAGGAGAAGCTGGACGTCAGTGGTGTCTGTTACCTATATCCCTCTGGGCATTATAAACTGGCTCCCAGTTATTTTGCTGAACGTGAACAGTGAAGGTGAACTATGGTAATGTGAAACTACTGATAGGAAAACTCAGACTCAGATGCTATGTGAGGGAGTGTTTGCTTTATGGAACAGATTTTATGTTTTTAGATGCTGAGCTAAAATTGCATGTTTTCAGTTGAAAGCTGAGATACCCTTGGTGGATGTGGTATAGCATATCTGTGACTTGTGTGCCACTGCTTTGCAATTGATATTATGTTTGTTGTGCCTGTCATTATTTATTTACAGCCACTTCAAGTGGGCAATATGGGCAGCATTTCCTATCAGTTATTACAGATTACAGCTTTACTTTGGTGCCGTTGAGAACAGAACTTCACACAGGCAGATGATGTCTATTTATGAAAAGAAGTGGCATGAAAATATTAAGAATGATATTTGTTGAACTTCCATTTCATATTTTTACAGATCCATTTGCTTTAATAATATTTCCTGTGTTTTACAATGGAGTGAGTAGAGAGAAAGTCAGGCTCTATTTTTGTAATATTTATTTTGATGTAAAGATTTAATGCAGTTTGTTAGCACTATAGTGATTTAAAAAAAAAAAGGGACTTAGATTTAAGCATATTTTTTTTTCTCACTTATGTGTTTGATTTTGCATATGGACTTCATTTTTCTTTTTTCTTGACTTTTCCATTCACTAACAAAACTATGGTGATTCAGGTTCAGTGTGCTTCAGACAAAATACTTTTTTTCCTAAGCATTTTAAAGTGAAATCAGAAGTCAGCAGAATGCAATACCAAATGTATTTTGTATGTTTGCACTGAGACTTTTAATAAAGTCTTGCTTACATAGCAGAGATCTCTGATGGACCCTGATAGTATCTAGGGTGAACTCCCAGACAGATGAGATGGAATAGTGACCTTCTTTTGAAAGCAAATGTTGCCCTGCAGAACTGGGCTTCTGAACTCTTATCAGGCTATAAGCAGAATCCATGAGCTCTGGAAGACAGCAGTGCTGCCGGCAGGTAAAGAAACTTACATGAGGCATGGTTACCAAAGGGAAATGAGGTAGTCTTCCTATGCAAAGCAGCATCACCTGGTTCCTAACTAATTCCGAAAAAAAGAGAAGAAAATGTGCCGTGTCACAAAGTGACCTTTTTATCCCAGAGGGTTCTTCTTCAGGCCAGTAGTAATATATTTTGGTTGGACAGAGTGGGAAGAATTTCAGAGCCTATGCCAGTGTAAGCCTGGCCTGCTGGTTAAGCAGAGCTTCTGCTTCCAGTGGTATCTGGCTTGCACTTCCCTTTGCAGCATTAATTTAGGCAGAAATGAGATGAAATGAAGGAAGGTGTGTGATGTTGCTGTTGATGCGGGCATAAATCCTGGGCACAGACACTAACTGGAAAAGAAGTCTGCTGTTTATCCAAGAAGTCAAAAATGCTCAGATGTATTGCATGCTGGAAGTCTGGTCTGAGACCCATTTACACTGAATGTACATTTACTGCATGTACATTCATTTCAGCAGATTTTTAACAGCACTGTATAATGAGAATATATTATATACTTCTATTACACTTCTACTCTACAAAAAACAACATGCTTTTAAAAGAAAGGCTAAAATTTTAAAGTTTATTGATAACTGCAACTGCTAATAGTTACTCAGATGCTGTTGAGGATTTTGAGATATGTAGTCAAAAAGGTATTTTCTCCCTTACATGAAAAGGAAGTTGAGAGGTGGGATAAAGTCCCAACTTACCCACCCATGTATCCTTTTGGGAAGTGTTTTTTGCAGTGGTTGGGGCATCTGTGCAGTTTTGTTGTTGTTGTTGTTGTGGGATTTTTTGTTATTTTTATTTTTATTTTTTTCTTTTTTGGTGTGTGTGGTAACTTTTGTGGAGGAGACAAAATTGTTGCAAGACTGACTGGAGGAGTAGGGTCTGTTTCCCTGATTTCTGCTCAGTCGCTGCAGAAGCACTCCATGCCCTTTCCCACATGTTTGAAGACTTTTAGCAATAAATTGCTGTAAGCTAAATCTTGCTGCACTCCCTCTGCTGCTGCCAACTTCAAGCATTCAAGTATTATGAGTCAGACCCCTTGAAAGTCACAAGACTGCTTTAAAAAATCTTGAGGTCTTAAAAATAATTTAGTCTGGCCTTTTTATTTTGGGTTTGCCATAACAATAACACGGCCTGACTCTGAAGTTTGGATGTGACTCTCAGAGCTGGGACTTCACGAAACCCACCCCAGCAGAGGCAAGGTTAGGGAGGATCTGAACATTGGTCCTTTTTGCACAGCAAATGGAACTGAGGGCCAGCAGGATTTAGGCGTTTATTAGCAAATGAATATGAAACTCTGAGTTATGCTTGGTGAATTCACATTTTAGGGATTTGTGGATCATTCTCACCTTGAAAAATATGACTACAGCATGTTGTGTACATGTCTATTCTTCTACCTTAAACCACAGCAATCTGCTGGCCAGACCTTCATCAGTCGGAACACATTTGGCTGTTTTGTCAAGTGAGAATAGTGTATTCCTGAAAAGCAGCACGAGGGCTGAAAATGCAGTGTTTGCTCTGAGCATCAGCACATGATGTGTAGGCTGTAACTTATTTCCTAGGTCTCCCAGAAAGTGTTTAGCCTTCTTTGAGTCAAACAGTAAATGCAGAAATGAAAGCACCATATCTAACAACAGTATTTGTAATTCAGTCAGCCGCAGTGACGCATTTTATCATTTCCTGGGTTAAAGGCACACAGAGGGTTTACCTTCTCAACCTGACAACCTGACAACCACAACCTCCAGAGATGGAGGGATGTAGATGGCTTAAAGTCTGTAAGGCCTCATAGACAGCATACTAGAGGGGGGGTGCCTTGACTGCTGCCTCTTCTGCAGGGCCCAGAGGCTGCCTAAGTCCTGGTCAGGGTAAATGTACCATCAAGTTCCCAAGTGACCATCATGCTAGAGCCACTGATGCCCAGAAACATATGCCTGATTTCTTGAGATGCTTATGGAGAATCCAGTCCACGTGGGCTAATGTTAGTCTTCGTTGTTGCTGTTGTTCCCCTTCCTTGCTAGAAAGCTGATGAAAATGATGGTGCTTTGTTGTGGTGTGTAGCCCTGGCATTATGGATTGGTCTGCTCAGGAGTGATGATGAGGAAGCTACCTTTGGCTTTTAAAGACCAACAGAATGGTTCACCCTTGGCATGTGCTTCCACTGTTAGTTTGTGCAATGGCAGCTCAGATATAAATTGCTACCAGTCCAGAAATCGTGTTTTCTTAGCATTTTACACTCTTCTCATTTCAAGATATCCTCCATCTCCTGGATTTCCCATATACAGGCTTGCCATTCCCACCCAGAATTATCCTCCAGCTGGATTTTTTTTGCTTTTTGTTTTTACGTGTTGTCTCTGGAGCTTCATCTTATTTGAAGTAACAGCGCAGACCGGTCTAGGGGCATGTGTCCTAAAACGGGACTGGAACCTGCCCCCAGTGTGTCAGATTTACTGCATGTGCTCGGGCTGCCAGGACTCTGCAAGACTTTCTAGACACAGACTGGGACAAAGTACATCACTGTTAACTGCTCCAGTCTGATAGCATTTTGTGTGTGGTTCCTACTACACAGCTGTGAGGGCAGGGGGAGTCAGACTTTACCAGCTATTTGGGTGACCTCTGGACCTGTTGTGTGGTAGAGCTGAGGCTTTATCCTGATCTTTGGTGGCAGAGAGAGAGAGACCTGCGCATGGGCCCACACTGGCTGAAGTCACTTGGAAGCTTTCCATTTATTTCGCTGGGCTCTGGGCTAGGCCCTACCTGAGTTATTCCAGCCAGATGATTTATGAGGCAATCTCAGCAGCAGCCCTGAAGGAGCTGGATGAACACACTGCCTCCCAGTCACAGGGTACATACCGTGCTGCACAGGCAAGGCTGTCACAGCAATGGTTTGTGCTTACAGACGAAAAAAAATCCCATCTGTAGCTGAAGAGAGAGGGGCTGGCTTTTCTCAGCAAATGCCACCTTCTTTTTGTGCCTCTTCCTGGGCAATAAAAGATGTTCTATGGCCATCGGGTTTTGTCATTTTGATATTCTTGTAGCTGACACTGGAAGAATTCAACCTGGAGTTGGCTAGAGTGTGCGTGTGTGAATCTGCAGTGAAGTACTGAGGCGAAACATTTCTTTTAGTGGGAGAAGACCTACTCCTATGACTTGCCCCTTGAATTCTCTGCAGAATAGCTCTCAGGTTAATCTATGTAGCACATAAGCCATGAATTTATAATTGGCTGACTTACCAATTCCCCAGCAAAGTATCTTCGCCTTTCCCTGGTATCAGGACTCTTTTAAACACTATACTAGCAAGCTGGTTGAATTTGCTTTCTTGCCACACCATCACCACTGCAGAATTCCACAAAGTCAGAGGGTCAGTGTCAGACTGGTCTCTGTTTAGATAACAACTGAATTTGAACCACTGCTTTGCTCTGTGTAATGCTCTTCCCAAAGGACTGTAGGTGGTTTCACAGTGAAGGAGAGATATGGGTCATCCTAGTATATAAATACAGAGTAGACAATTGGCTATCTAGCAGCAAATCTCAAGCCAGTAAAAAGGTTCTCTTTAACCATGATGTTGAGTGCTATGTTGGACCTCCTGACAGGAGCTAAAGGACTCATTTCCTTGCAGATCAATAAAGTATTAATAAACATATGCTAAAAAAGAGAAATTCACGTGTTATCTGCATTTACGCTGTAAATAACTACAAATGGAAGAGCATTTCATGCCATTCAATGCATTTGTTTTATCTCTTATTGTACTTGAATTAGTATTTATATCACACTGACTGTAGCAGGAAGCTGTGGTTAGGGTATACAGAGAAAGGTTACCATTAAGCTTAATGGTTCATTATGGCATTAATAACTAAATTTAGTAGGTAAGGATTTTTTTCTTTTTAATTATTTTTTTTTTTTTTACAATACGCAACAGTTCAATTGCAGACTCTCTCCAGCCTTTTTCGTAAGGCAATGAGGTTCCCATTTGTGAACACAGGTTAGGCAAAGTTCATAGAAATAACCTGCCTTGTGGATTGTGGATAGAGGCAGCTTGTAGCAAGCCAAAAGTCTCCTGGAGTGCTCCTATTGGCTTAGGTGAAGATGAGTATTAATATTAGATCAACACCGGATGACCACAAGCAGCTTTTGAGACTGCTCCTTCTTGTTGAAAGAACTATCTCTGGGATAGGGCATTTACTGAGGACAAATGTTAAACATTGTTGGAAGTTTAAAAATGAGCATAAATGGATACTTTTAAATTGTCTGCTACTTATTGAAACAGTAGGGGTTGACTAAGCCTGGATGCATTTTCATTGATGGTTTTCAGAGATTTTGCTTTGATTCAGACTTTTGTAACTGAATGAAGAGAATGATCTAAACAAGAGTTTACAAGGAGTGCATGCTTATGCATATGTAAGGCTGACTGCATATACTTAACAAAGAATTTCCCAATGTTCATGATTTATTTCAGAACAGTACTTCCAAAAATGTCACCCTCTGTCTTCCATAGGGCTGTGCTTTGTTTAGTTCAGCCATCTTTTGGTACTAAAACACAAGCTACAGTGACTTTATCACTTCGTGTTCTCTTCATATATCCTGAAGTTTCAAGTTCAAGGGGAATTGCTTGTCTTTCCATAAAATACCTTCTGCAATAGCTGAGACATGACATATTCTGCCCAGAAGTTAAATATTTTAAAAAATGAGTAAATAAGATTAGAAGTGCATGAGGATTGACTACAAATTGAGACAAAATAGTTCAGCTGTTAATCTGTTTTCCCAGCTACCTTACATTTCAGGACTGACAGAAAATATTTGTCAAGGTGAATTTGGCCTTGTGCATTATACTGATCACTGTTCCTGGAATTCTTGGAGCTCATTCTTAACACAGGTGAAAAAACCATAATTGATTCAGTGCCTCCTTAAAGCATGCCATACTGTTGTCACTCTGAAGTGAGAGTGAATATTAGACATATCTTTGCTATGGTGGCATTTCAGATGCCCTGGAGATAATAACCAAACATACACAAACCTGAGCAGAGCACTACCACTTAATTTTACAGTGACTGTGCATTTTGCAGGTTGTATTTTCTTTAAGTGTCCTAATAGAGAAGTGTTTTATAAAAGAAGCCTTGTTCTTCCAAATAGCTAGACATGAAGAATATAGACTTAACTGAACTAACCCCCCCGCCCCCCACCCTCACAGTTCCTAAGCAGACAACAAAATGGGCTCCTTAATATTTCAGATATTAATCCCATATGTATGTTAAGATTATTCTGTAATCTCTGTACTACATCTACCATAGCAGCTAGGCTTTTAGGAGGAGAGCATCCAGACAGCTGGCAAAATGCCACTTCTTTCACCTCTTTCAGCAAAGTGGCAAGTTTGCTTTAGAATCACTAAGGAGTGTTAGAAATTCTTGGGCGAAAAGCCCCCCCTTCCCATCCTGTAGCCAGCCAGCCCACCTACCCCCAAAAGAAGTCTATCCTTCTGTTTTCTACCATGTTTTTATTAGCTTAACTAGTTTAAAGCCTTTGATGAACTGGATCTTATTTAAATGCCTACTAAATGTGGGCATCAAGCCATGGGTTTTGGTGCTTGTTACTGACAATTTTTAGTATGCATATTTAAAAGGGTACCAGGAGTCATAGGACAGTATGGTATTTCTTCATGGTTTTAAGAATTACTGAGGCATAGGCACTGCATAAAGGAAAACATGAGGCTGAAGGAATGTAGCTGGCATTGTACATATACGTCAATGGCTGTCCTGTCACATTTATGTGAAAAATCTCTTTAGTATCTTATGTGCAGATCAACAGTACGTAGTCAATTAAGCTAAGAGAGACTGTAGTGTTCTTGCAGCTCTGTGCATCTGCCATTGTTTCTTCAGACACTGTAAATCATAACTAGCATCAGAATTTGCTCATACAGATGACTTCAGAAACTGAAAATGCAAAAAGCTACATTAACTCAATGTTTGCCTGAGGTTTGTGAAGGCTCAGAGACTTTGACCTTTCTGTAGCAGCCACAGACGAGCTGTGAGGTGCCTTTGACTATCTCTTTCCCTAGTATGCAGGCTGGCACCCTAGTGCCCCTGGCAGCATTTCCCATCCTTTGGCAAGGAATCATAGAATCACATAAATGTATCAGAATGCATCAGCCCATCATGGAGGTCACCTTCTACAAAAGCTTGGTTAACCCAGTATGGCAGAGACTGTGGCTACTGTACTTAAAAGAAAAAAAAAAAAAAAAAAAAAAGGCCAGAATAAAGGACATTCAGTTATTGATCTGGATCTACTTTCTGTCAGAGTCTTTATCAGATAGGGAAGTCCCCCATCTTCATTCATCTAGACACTCAGCGTCAATTGGCAAATGAGCCTGCAAGAGCCATTGCTAATGTTAATTAGATCCCTGGGCTTACTCCTGTTCATAAATAAAACAATTGATCTGTCTTTTTGTTCTAGACAGTAAGTATATGATCAAGCTCTCAGCTGTGTGGTCACTTCCCACATGTCCAGTGTCTGTAACCACCAAAGTGGAAGGGTAAATTTAGTTCACCACCACGCCATAGGATTGTGACTATCTTATTGCACAAATACATACACTTACAAGCAAGTTGGCCAAAAACACCCTGTGCATGTGGTGACACATGAAGAGGTGTTGAGTATAGGCTGCTGTGGATGGAGAGTGATGTTTAGTTTGCACTTTTGCTCTAAGCAGAAGAGAATAACTGAAAACCAGTCTCCAAAACTTAAAATTTCCAGACTTAGTGTACAAACGATCTCTTAGCTGTTACATCACAACACCTTCTTTTTAGTGAATGAGAACATTGTTATACTTGTTGCTTTATTGTATCACTATTCTTCCAGGCATACTGGGCTCAGAAAAGGAAAATAATTAAGACACAAAAGAAACTGCTGTTACTTCCCAACTATGATGGTCTTTCAAGAGCGACGTGAATATGAGTTTAGCCAGTGGGTTTCTAGGAGCATCTGCTTCTCAGTGTGACTTAACATTTTATTAACAGCTTTATGAACTGATATCTGAAATTAAACCAGAAAATTGGATTTCATTTTAAAAAGCTGAAGATAATAGAAGTCAAATGCTTCACGTGAATGGGCATCATATACAAGCACTGGTAGCTTGGGCACATTTACCTTTTTACTGTTCACTGCAAAGAACTATAGGGGGAAAATGTGATGTGTAAATAATACTCCAAATTGATTTCAGCTTGCAGAAGCATCACATTTGGTCAATTAGATCCTGCATTTTGGCTTTGTGCCTTTAAACAAAATTTTTGGTACTGAAGAGAAATGCTTATAAGCAGCTTTATTTCTCTCATGATAACCTACTTACTAGCTCACACTAAACAAAGGAAATCCTCCATGCCAGCAGACTGTCTTTGTGTGATCAAGCTCTTTCATGAGACATCAGGTGTGTGCACTTCTTGAGCAACTTAATTTATCTGCACACAGTTGCAGAAATATTCCTGCCAGAAATAAGGTCAGTGGGCAACTGCCTCACAGAAAAGATGTCTGCACAGTCTCCATGGATCCTGGCACACTGATGGACCAGGGACTGGTAACAGAAGTGGTACAGCTACACACGAGAAAGACAGTAGCTTTGTCAGCCTTGTGGTGGGGTCCTTCTCCTCCTGGGAAGCCGTGGGGGTGATGAGAAGTGGAGAAGTAAGCAGGATGTTTTCCTGTTTGTTTACTGGAAAGCATAAACCAGTGGGTTGTGTATGTGGCAGTTAAAGGTCAGTCTCATTGAGAATGACATTAAGAAAGTATAAATGGATGCTGTTTTTCTCTCTTTCATGTCAAAACCTGTTGGTGAGACTAAAACATGCATATTAATAATCTTTGTTGGATGGAACTTTGTTGGATAGTCCATTGAAAAATGGCAAGCAAAATTTGATGTAGAAAATCAAGGGAAGACTGTAACTCAATAGCTAGTTGTGACATTTTGCTTAAAAATGAACAAACGAACAGCAGTTCTGCCAGTATGAGACAGCATCTTGTCTACTGGTGTTTAAAGAAATTCACTCGAACAAGTAATCCTTCTGTGAGAGCTCTTTGTATGATATAAGCCTGATGCATATCATGGTAAATTTTTAAGTCAATTGAGTGCACACAGTGGAGAGTAACCACATGAATGTGGCTCAGGTTACTGCTTGTCATCCAAGCCTCTTGCAAGGGAGGTATCTTATTGTGAAACGATGTGGAAGAGTGAGCTCTTTTCTGTTTAGACAAATTTAATTCACTTGAAGTAAACTTCTGCAACTTCTATGTACAGACAAGGCCTTCGTGACTGCGGAGAGGCATGCTGGTATTGCAGTCCTCAATGAGGAACTTGTGCTGATCCTCAGGGTTGGTATTTTCCATGCAGATCTGTCTCCTAGCATAGTTGCTTTTGTCTGCTGGTGACATGAAGCTGCAGAGAAGTGGGAGGTATGTGTTATGGATGTGGAGGCTCAGATAACTGACCTTCTTCAACCCCTTTCAAGAGAAGGCTGGTATGAGATGGGTGAATGAGGTTTTATGCATATCTGCCAATTGCTGCTGACCTCATGTCAAGAAAGGCATCTCCAAGACTTGCTGTAAGCCTCTGTGGAGTTTGCAAATGGCTACAACTATTTCTGGTCCTGCAGCAGGCTTCTTGCAGTAGCTTGGACTGTTATTTCTAGCTGTTTCAGATGGGTATCCTGCAAAGATGGAGATTGAAATTAGAAAGAGAAATCACAGTTTTGCTTTTAAAGTGAGAAAAGCAGTGCAGGACTCTTGGAGAACGCATGCACCCACTTCCGCCTCTTACCACAAAAGGATTTCCTTTGCATAATAGCTTAATTCTTAGAAACATCATTTTTATATATTTACTTATTTTTCATGGAAGGAGAGATGCTTTTGTTAAGCAAAACCTTGACTTCACTGAGTAGACAGTGCTTCACAGGAGAAAACTGTTTTCATTTATAACATTGCCCTCTAGTAATAAGGACAAAATCACATGCTCTGTGTACCAATCCTGGGTATTTCTGAAAAGCATTATTAGAACACAATAGCAGAAAAGATACAGGGTTGGAAGCCATCTGTAGAGCAGAACTGCTTCCTGATATAGAAAACAACTCTTTATGGTGGTTATTCCATTGCATTTGTATGGCACATCATGCAATCCCTTGAGGTGAAATTCTCAACTCCCAGTCTAGTTTTCTCTCTTTTTTCCCTGAAGAAAACAATTCTGACAAAAAAATTGAAAGGAAAAAAGTTGTGTGTGCCTTTACAGATAAAATGGCTGGACAGATATTTTTACAAGAGCATGGAGTCCTCAGGAATAGCATTGCTACGGTTTGTTTGGAATAGGTTTCTTTTTACTAACCTGCACCTGCTAAACTGAACAGTTCTTTCTGCTTTACAAGTTCATTGTCAGCCCATACAAAATGACAAGCTTTTTTAGGCACGATTGCTCAGAACATTCCCAAGATTCTCCAGCTGGCTATTAGTTCACTGTCTTAATAAGGCAGCGCAATAGCCACAGAAGAAAAGGGGATGACTTTTCTAAACACTGGCTACACATGGATTCCTTTTATGGTCCAGCTTATGCAGTAGGGTATTCCGCTGAAGGTCAGCGACATGGATAACAAAGTGCTTCCCACTGCAGCTTGCCTTTTGAGCGCAATCATAACAGTGCCACAGCCTGATCTGAGATGGAGAGAAAGAAAAAGTTGGTAGGGAAATGTAGAAAAAGGGCAAAAGGACTGTGGAATGCTGTGTATTTTGTATGGATGCTATTGCTGCGTTTACCGTGGCTGCAGGATGAAGTTGAAAATGCCATGTGCAGAAGAAACGTGCATGTGCTGGGCTGGTATTTTGTACCAAAAGAAAAAAAAAGAAAAAAAAAAAGAAAGCCCCCCTGAAAAATTTCTCAGTATGGTTTCAGAGTTCAGGTCATCCCTCAGAATCACCAAGGGCAAATTTTTATGTCATGCTCATGAATATGGCTTTTCATTCTTGCAACAATATGGGATAGCGTGCTAATGACCTTTTCAAACCAGTGAGTTATGATGGCTGGAGGGGTTGTCTGTGCTGCAATGCCACAAGATGAATTAATTTAAGCAAAAGGGTTGTTTTTTCTTTTTAATTTTTATTATTTCCCTTCCTACTGCTTTCTCTCCATACAATCTAGTGAGTCTTTTCCCTTGTTAGCATGTAATCGTCTCACACTGGAAAGTTGAATAAGATCCTTCAGGGCTGTTGTCTTATTTCTTACAAAAATATTTCAGGGAATGAGTGAGTCATTTCAATATTTCTGAAGAGAAAGGATATATAGGCTATTAATTTAATATGAGAAATCCCCTACTAAGTAATGAAAATGTATCTCATCTTGTTTTGTCAGGCCTGAATGTATGCACAGGATATATATAAATTGGATGAAGAAAATATATCTTCAAGGCAAAACAGAAATGTTTAGGCATATTCAAGAGATCTGTAATCTAATTTCTCTTCTACTGATTATTGTCAGATGGGCTAATACAATACCTAGTAAACCACGCCAATGAAAGACTTTAATTGTGTCACCAGCTCTGACACTGAGAAAGAAGAAGCACTTGAAGGTGTTTCGGTGACTCACCTCTTAGAAGTTGAACTTTCTTCATCTGTTTTGCTGTTGCTTCACTGGCTCCATCCTGATTTTACCTATCACACTCTCATTATCTTTACAATGAAATCCTGATGCAGTGACTTTGATATCATCATAGGTCTTGCATGTTGATCCTTATGCTGGGTTTGAAGGGGATGTGATTTCTCAATTTGTTGGCTGTTTTATAGATATAATAATGGTTTTACTCAATACAAAATCTCACTTTGAGAACATAATGGCATAAAAAAAATGGTGGAGCAAAGATCACAAGACATGCATTTTGGTTAACGAGAGCTCCTGAACTCCTGTCAATGTCTGTTGATAACAGAAGAAATCTGAAATAGAAGTGATCATTAAATAATACTTTTTAAGGCAGAAAAGAGCTAGGTTGGCCCTCAGTTAAACTCAGAGGGTGAATTTAGTAGGCTGCATCTTTCCTTCATAGCTGTTCCATGTTATACTGCATTCACTATTTTAAAACTTGCTCTCACATGTTTCAGTCTGAATCGTGTTTTCAGAGATTGAGAGTGTTTAGCAATTACTCTGAATTTAAGGAATTGGTACAATGGAGAACAGAGATCATTTGTCCTGTCGTCATTGTACTGCTGGAAGAGAAAATATTGGTAAGATGTCTTGGTGACTAGGAATGACTTTTCCGTCACCAACCTGTCTTCCTTTATTTATTGGTTGTTCTTTCCTCTTGGGGAAGAACTTGGGCTGTACCCTGTCATCAATTTTTAAGCCAAATTCTTTATGGAAGTCAACAGGGAGTCCTACGCAAAGGGAAATGACATAATGTTGCCCTTTAGTCCTACCTACCGAGAAGCAGACGTGGGAAACATACACATTTTCCTAATTACTGAGCACTGAATTTACAGCATATGTTCATTTTCTATCGACATCCGGCAGCTACCCAACATATTGTAAATTGGCCCATTTGTATTCAAGACAATTGTTTTTAATAAAAATATTCTGAATGTTGTCCTTATTTGGATTACATATGGTAAATATTGAGGTCTTCACTGTTCTGAGGTGAAGAATGAGCCATTTTTATGAGAGACATTGACTGTTCTTAGCTAAAATGTCTCCTTGTCCTACTGGAATACATGATGAGTTAGTAGGCAGCCACACTTTACTCCAGCAATAAATGCATTTTGCTGGAATGTGTCTCTGTAGTTTGCAGTACACTTTTCATATGAAAGTGTGAATATAAGTTGATATCATCTGAACTGTCAACTTCTACAGGAGAGATGCTGCAGGTTCTGTGCCTAATGGCCTACTTTTACAGTGATGTTAAGTCGCTCCTCTGCAGGGCAGGATGAATAGAATTGCAGAAGGGTTTTAAAATTGAGACTTTTAAAATAAGATAATCAGTTTACTAGTTAAAATTCAGACTCTTAAAGTGCTTAAGAAGATGAAGGAAGTCTGTAAGCATAAAGAATAAAGATGAAATGCAGCCAGAGGGAAGGCTTCAAAGATAGCTAGAGGAGACTCCTTATTTCGGGAACGGTAAAACCATTAAAAATATTTTTACCCCTTCCATTTAACACTGGATTGTGTTTGTTATAGCAAAAGCTTTTTGTATATACTTCATATTCTTACTAACTGAGATGTAGACAGGTGTTTTCATCATCCAGGTAACATGATAATGCAATTCACTTAGCTTTGCTGATAGGGAGCTAAGAGCGATTCATTGACACAGCCAAAAACCCAGCAGATGGGATGGCCAAAACCTTTATTCTTGCCTATTTATCTATTAGATTTTTCTCCAACTTAAAGCTGCAGAATTTTGAGATTTTGGAGAATCACCCAAACCAGAATTTTCAGCATCAGCATTTTGGGATTGGTCATTTTTAGAAGAAGTCATGAAATACCATCTCTCATAGTATGCTGCAGTAATCCAACTCCGTAAGTTTTATGGTCGTTAGATTGCAGGGTGGCCTGCATCTGTTGATTACATTTACATAAAAATTCATGCACAGTTTTTGGCGTGGAAAGTTAGTTGCAGACCCTCTGTTTATCTCCTCCACTCACAGCCTGTTGCCTTCTGTGTGTTGATATGGAGATGTTACAGTGCATGTGGTGGTGATTTCCTGGGCTCAAAGTCTGATAATGCAAGACTTGTTAGATGTTGGGTGCTGGGCACTGAGGCAGCATGGGCTGCTTTGCACAGCCCTGCTCTTAATCTGCTAAATACTTATGGAGGCTGGAGATGAGAAACAGCATCTCCTATTAGCCCTTTTCCTCTGGATTTTATGAGTTTTCATGTGATATGGCTTTTGTTTAAGGCACTCGGAAGTATCTTTCAAGTTCCTGCAAGCTTACGGGGCACATCTTGAAAGGCCAGTTGATAGGGTACTTTAATGCATTACTGATTTGTCTGTGTGAGAGAACGATGTGGAAGGCATCTGCAGACTTGTTCTGGCCAAGACCAACAAACACAATGCTGATTTTTTTTGTGTGAAAGTAATCAGAATATAGGGCAGAAATCATACCAGACCCTTTAACTGAAAGTACTTTTGTGCCATTTGTGGACTGGATTCACCATTTGGGTTAGCAGCAATGGTCATATCAGATTATTATTTTTTCTCTGTTTTTGTCTCACTCTTTTTTTTTTTTTCCCCCTTAAACCAGAACCATGTCCTTGTTTCCTGTAAATGTGCCTTTGTCAGCACGGGTTTAGGCTGTCATAACACATTTTTCCTTGAGCTCCATCTTTAATCACTTACTTAGTGGCAGACCTGGGAATAGAAGCCATGCCTTAGCCACAAGACCATCATCTCAGTGAGGCAGAGAACAGCTGTGAGCTTTCCTACAGGGCAGCCTGGTCTTCACTTTGCCTGCAAGCTGCATTTCCAGCATCTCATAAACTAGGACAAAGACAGCTTCACCTTTTAGTATACAGAAGTGTGTCTCAGAATGCACAGAACTGCTTGCAGAGAAAGGGAACATGGCAGTTGAGCTTGTATATTTTTTGAACATTGTGAACAAATAATAAATTAAGACTTATAGGAAAAAAATAAGTCACTTATGTAACTCAACTCCCTTTGCTAGACTTCCTTCTCCCTAGCCATGCTCCCTATTATTTATCAATTAAATATGCTAGGAGTATTGAGCTACTGACCACAGAATTGGGGAGGGGGTGGAATAATGGTTATTATACTGTTCTAAAAGCCATAATACTGAATACCAGAAAGAATGAGAGTCAGATGTAGATGATGCTGTTGAGTTGCCATTGGTAGAACAGAATGTACTGTACTATCCAGCAATGGTTGCTGCGTTGTCTAAAACCATATACTATGACTGAAATGTCATGTCAGTCTGTAGTGTTTGTGTGGTTTATAGGCTCCTCATTACGTCGCTAAGATGTGTGCAATAGATTAAACTGCCATTAAAATTCCATGTCTCAAAACAGTTTATTTTGCTATGCTAACTTCCCTCTGCTTCCACAGAAGGTTACGTGTAAGTGAAGACTCTTAGCATTCGGGCAAAGGTTTCTGTTTGTTATTCCTTCTATGGACAAAATGCTTATTGATTTTGTCCTTAAATATATATATATATAAATGAATAAGAAAGAAAGAAAGAAAGAAAGAAAGAAAGAAAGAAAGAAAGAAAGAAAGAAAGAAAGAAAGAAAGAAAGAAAGAAAGAAAGAAAGAAAGAAAGAAAGAAAAAGGAAGTATATTGTTTTTTCATTGAGCCGTGTAATAGTAGGAGATCTTGGTGTCTGGGAGATAGAAAAATGTACTGAAAACTGGAAAAGCTACCTCAAACCTTTTTTTACAAATGAAAACAGGGGAGGAGGGAGTTCTCCACTTCCTGCAAGGTAACAATGAGCAACTCCAGTTTTCTTCAGGTGGAGAAAACTCTCTGAATTGGTAAATTGTTCCATTAAGAAATATGGGTAGAGCATGTCCTGAGACAGGGCAGAATGCTCTTTTTCTGGAGGAGAGGACAGGGATGATGTTATCACTATGAAATATGTGCTACTGCAACATGAATCTCTTCAGTGCTTGGGTTCTCTCTGTATTAATTAAATCATCCTTAGCAACCCTTCTTCTTCTGCTATACTTAACTTTAGATCAGTGGTGTTTCATTACTATCTGGAATCACAAATTAGAAACCAGCACCAGAGATTTGAACTGAATCTGAACTTAAAATTAGTTTAAGCTGTTATTCTTTTCTTGAAATGAAACTCAGTCCAAACCATTAATTTAAAATGTCTCTTTTTAATTCAAATCTTAACTTGAATTGAAGGAAGCAGAACCAAGCCAAACCAAAGCTGAGCTTAAAAATATACATAACTTGAACTTCATGATCAGTACTATACCCTAAATTCCTTTATGCATAGACAGTGAATAGAAGGCCTCTTGTCTGAAATTCTTGGAGAGTGAGTATGGCTGACTGAGAAGTGCTGAACATTCAGTAAGAGTGAGGCAATTACAAGTAACAACTCAGCTAATTGGCTATGGAGTCATTAGCATGTGTGATCCAGGCACATTAAGAGATGGATTTCATAGGGAGATCTAAGGAGGGAGAAAACAGTATCTCTGACAGGATACTGTTCCCCCCAAGATACAGCTGCTGGCCTAAGACAGGAGGTAGAAATAAAAGATGTAATTGGGAGAGTGTGCAGTGGGCTGTTGGTCACCCTCTTAGACCCATCTGATGGGACACGTACACATGTATAGGTGGTGAGGACACCAGCCTTTTCCTCCATTCATGTCACAGGTCTACTCTGCCCTAGAAAGAGCTTGGCAGTACCTACTCTCTGATACCATGAGGTATCTCTGCAAAATCTTCCATGGCTTTCAACAGTATATCTTCAAATTAATCACTTTTTTAAAAGTGTTTAGACTAGTTCAAATCTGGAGGCAAGCAAGACAATAGGGATATATACTGGTAATTACTGAAAGTGATCAGCCCTTCTTTCTTTCAAGTGTTGCATGTTAACCCTATCTGCTTTGTTCCTCTCTGTTCCCATTCTATTCTGAGTGCCAAATGCCTCAAAACTATCCATGTGTGCCAGCAGATGCTTACTTACTGCAGGTGTCTTTCACTCTCTGAAGATGGATGGTCCTTTGTGTTCCATTTTCTTTTAAATTTGAACAGGTTCCCCAGTTTCCCAGTCATTCCAAAAGGCCAAAACTAGTGGGAAAAAAAGCCCAAAATGCCAAAGAAAGGAAACTGAATACGTTTTTAAAGATTCTCCTATTTGATGGGTTCCCAGCAAATGCTGCCCACGTCACTCTACTCTGGGTGGTTTCCTAGCATTATGGGATTATACTCATGGCGCATGGCTTGACTGAGGGTCTCAGCATGGTCCCCTCCTGGCTTGTCCCAGGCACTATTTACACGGAAGTGCTGAGTAGCTTGAGTGCTCTTTATTTCAGTTCAGCTTTGCAGGAACTCTGACACTGGCCTTTATGACAATGGGTCTTTGTCTTGTGATAAATACTATTTTTTTTGTTTTCCTTTCCCTCTCCTTAGTATTTAATGGTCAGTTGTCAGAATCCAGGAAAGCTGTATTTAGATGGCATTGGTAACAGGTACCAATCTGGTTAGCTGACGCAAGAGTGGTTTATTTTCCATTTTAATAGTTCTTTAAACAGGTCGTGCATTGGTATACAGCTCCTTTGTTGGAATAAAAATCTTTGTCATAGGCTACAAGACAGCTAAAAATAGCTGTGGGGAGTATTTATGCTGAGGATAATCTCAAGAGAAGGTATTTTTAACTTTGCTTGCTGTTTAGAATAGGAAATTCTTTTAATGCCCACATTTTCCATTCCCAGTGCCATTAGCTTTTCCCCACCCCCTCTTGTGATGTGGGCCTTGCAATTTCTTTCTCCCTTTCATTTCTTGAGTTTAATATTATTTTTTAAAGAAAATGCTAACTTTGGCCTTTTGCAACTGTATGGGAATTCAGTTCATTTCATGGGGCTATCAGAATGTAAACGAGATATCTCACTAAGCTGTCACCGCAAATTGGGTAATGAATGAACACTTTATTTCTCTAGCACATGGAACTAATGTGCTTGTTAGAATAACAGTGGCCAATCTATTTTATACTCCCATGGAAAGTATTCCACTTTTTTTTTGGCAAGTTTGTATGAGCTGCTACTTATACCAATATTCAAGCTAATGCAGAGGGAGAGAGAGAAAAAAAAAGTACTGTCAGGCTGAACCATACATGTAACTTTAAAATATGGCTCCCAGCAAAACCCAATCTTACATGACTCAATAAATAATGGTGACCTACCTAACAGTCAAATGTTGTGTTGAGAGAAAGTGTTGGGTAGACTGTGGGCCAAATTCAATGCAGGTATAGGTTGACACAACTTAATGTGTAGCCTTTGAGAGGGGCTCATAGCTGACCTGTGAGCAGTTGTGAAGCCAAGATAGACTATTCTATTTTTTTTTTTTCCTTTAAAAGAAAATATATATATTGTTTTTTATCTTAAAAGAGACTAGAGCCTCACAGTTAATGGAAGTTAGGGAGCTTTGCAAGTGATGTATGAATTTTCAGCTAATTACACATTTCATGCTTGTAGTCAGATGAGACGTATCCTGTCCAGACAGGCAGACTTTTAAAGGTATTTCAATAGAAATTAGAGGTATTTCAATAGAAATAGAAAATAACATAGAAAGATAGAACTGCCTTGTGATATTCTCTGAGACCTCTGCTGATCTCTGCAGGGCCTTTGCAGAAGTAGATCTTCATATGCTCCTGACAGTGTCACCCATGCTCCCTTCTACTGCTGTCAGCCGCAGAGCATTTTTTTTGGCCTCTAGTGATTTTAAAGGTGAAAAATATATGTTTCAAGGCTCTCCTCCTATGTAGAGGTTACGAGGATAGGTAGGATCTGTGACCTATGAGCCACCTGCCCTTTTTGACAGCAGTGCTGGTATCTTTGTGGAAACTGTGCTTTTGACAGCTCATGTTACTGTCAGGTTAGGATACTGTGTATTTGTTGCATCAGTATGTAGGTAGATGTGTGCACATGCCCTGCAGTTCTGGAACTATGATACCCCTGACAACAGGGATGGCAGACACACAGCCTGCCTGCAGTGCTGACAATGAGAGACAGAGAGAAGAAACTTGGAGGATGGAAGAGCTTTTTAGTGAAGGCTGTACCTTGGCTTGAAAGGCTTGCCAAGTGAGCAATGTGACCTTCACAAAGGTCAAGGTTTCATTTCCCGTGTGTTAAGCTGTTTCCCAGAAGATAAGAGGTTATTAAACATTACTGCTAAATAGAAAGTATAACCTTCAAAACACTTGTAAATGTTAGGGAAACAAGCTGTCTACTTCCTGACTGGATAGAAGTTGGGTGCTCAGATAGGCCTTGCTGGAGAAACTGTGGTAAACATCAAGTAGTCAGGCCAAAGGACTGAGGTCTCCTGCCCAGGGGGAGCTGATGACCTAACACAGGCAGGTTTCTGTAGTCCTGGGGATGCCTTTGCTGAAAGCCATCAACAAGCCACATGGGGAAGAACCTAGGGAGTAAAGCTGATGACTGTGCTGTAAGCTCAGCTACCCTGGGAGGCTCTTGCCCTGGGTGGGCAAAACCTGTGGGGAGCAGCAACCAGTGGGATGCAGGACACAGCTTTGTTTCTTGCTCCAGAATCAGCACTGGCCACGATATTCCAGCAGCAATGCCAGAAACTGTCAGAATCAGCACAGAGAAAGCTGGTGGATTGCAGCCACGCTGAATTCTCTCAAGAAAAAGGCATAGGGAGCCTCATGAAATTTTTCTGCATGTGCCACAGTCTTGACAGAGAGGCAGCTTTGCTGAGTTAGCTGTCAGGGGTGCCAGGTGTAATGTGTCCACTAAAATCTGGCTGGAGACCACCACATTTCTCGCATTCTCATTTTATGGGATTTAGTCAGATTATTTCTTTTGCAGTTACCTTGCCTTTCTTATCTGATGAAACTGCGGCTACGTGAAATTTTAGGATTTTACTCCTTTCTCTGTTGTCTAGAATGTGACAAGATCAAATTTCCCCCTTCTGTCATGAACATTTAGTAGCTTAATTTATTTTTTACATGAAGTTTTTTCAACATAATATCCCTCCCAGGCTGCAGTTACGTAATATTCAAGGTCACAGTAATCATAACAGAATCCATCTCACTTAGTAGTATTGCACTCATGGAAATGAAAATACCCCAGCAGGACTTTTTTCTTTTTCTTTTTTTTTTTCTGGATTTTGCTGATGCACACATAATTTGTAAGACCTGATCTATGAATGACGAGGCTATTTTTAGGCCCATTGCACTGAGTTGTTTGTATCATCAATTTTCTTTTTTACTAGCAAGATGGAAGCAAAAGGCATGTTGTTTTAAGGCAACAGACAATAATGTAATGGCAGAATTTCTCTAATGTTACTGTTTTGCACACATACTTAGGGACTTTTAAACCAAAGTATCATGGAATTAAGAAGTAGCATGTCTACAAGTGTATAGGGCATAGGGTCTTCTGAGATGTTCTGTACTTTCATTTCATGTGCTCCCTCTATTTCTTCTGTCTCAGCAGCCTGGTCCTACACCTATAGTTTTCAGCCTTTATACCAGGAGTTCTGCTACAAGTCTTCCACTGCTGCTCGTGATCCAAACTGAACCTTCTACTCTTGTAAAAATACCAGCATTTTAATAGCAGTAGACATGTGCATCTTTGGATTGCAGCGTGTTGTAAAATGACAATATCATCACCACACTTTCCTTAGTTAAGAATGACTTCAAAATTTCTGTGGCAGCTTCCAGCTGACTTAGTGGGTTATAGCAATTGAATGGCTGTCCACAGGATTAAAGTGGGGTTTTGAAGAGCTTTTCTATGATGGAGGCTGAGTAGGTCTGTAATGTCCCCTTGCATTTCTGCAAGAAATCTGCAGAAGATTAGAGTTAAATCTTAGCATGTTTAGCCTGTTTTGATCAAACTTATCACAGTTTTAATTCCACTAATGCAACTATAGGAGTCATATACGTCATACTTATATGAAGAAAGGTTGAGGGAACTGGGCTTGTTTAGCTTAGAGGAGGCTCCAGGGAGACCTCATTGTAGCCTTGCAATTTTTGAGAGGAGTGTACAAACAGGAGGGGGAACAATTGTTTACAAGGGTGGTTAGTGATAGGACAAGGGGGAATGGTTTTAAAGTGAGACAGGGGAGGTTTAGATTAGATGTTAGGAGGAAATTTTTCACACAGAGGGTGGTGATGCACTGGAACAGGTTGCCCAAGGAGGTTGTGGATGCCCCATCCTGGAGGCATTCAAGGCCAGGCTGGATGTGGCTCTGGGCAGCCTGGTCTGGTGCTTGGTGACCCTGCACATAGCAGGGAGCAGTGCGGTCCTTTTCAACCCAGGCCATTCTATGATTCTATGATTCTATATGATTTCTAGCATTGAATGTATATGCCAGAAGGGGTGTGGAGAATGTTCTCTGTAGTACAGCAAGGTGATTGCATGCTGCGAGATGGATGGAAGCTGATGGAATAGAAACACAGACAAAGAAAAAGAGACTTTACTGACTGGTCTGTGTTGATGACAGCTGTGCCATCTGAATGCACAGGGGAGAGACTGCAAATTTCTGAAAATTCTGTGTTAAGTTCTGATAATTCTCCCTTTGAAACTTTTGGATAGCTCATGACTTTAAAATCCAGTGCAGGATCTTATAGATGCATATCATAGATGCAGACAAAGGTAAAGCACAGTAGAGCATCACAGTAACAGACTATAGCTATAATGGTTAATTTTGAAGGAAGCATTAATTTCCTTTTCCTGTTTTTCAAGTTTTTTTGTTTGTTTTTTTTTTTTTGTTTGTTTGTTTGTTTGTTTTAATGTGTAGGAGAAATGCTTCTGCTGCATAAACATTTTTAAAATAATGGCTTTAAGGGACATGACTGAGAGCCCGAATCCAAATGTTTTGCTAAGTACTTTGTTTAACTCTTGCTTCCTTATTTTTTTTTTTTCTTACTTTTTTTTCCCCCTTTTTTTTCTCCCATGCTATAATATGTCTGGAATAAAAATCAATATAGGGCAGATGCTGGCAAAAAACAAGGATAAAATAATATCTGCCTGTCCATCGTAAACTGTTCAGTTTGTCTGGCTAGTATTTTAGCCAAAAAGAGAACAAAAATGACAAGGGGGAGGGCATAGTGGTTTCTGTTCTGCTTTGTGTATTGTCAATACAATACACAATTAAATACAACTGAATGTTGAGCCTGATTTTAAATAACCTGGCTGAATTGAATGAAAATAATTTTCTGAATTCATATGACATGTCTTGGTCTCTTATGAGAAAACCAATGGAGTGGTTCTTAACAAATGGTACCAAAGATATGTCTGATTACACTTACTGTTTAAAACTTGGTCCTGTTTGTTTTAATCCTGCTTCAGCTGCACAATTACCACAGCTGAGGACCCTCAAGTAATGCTTAAATTACCTACTCAATGCAGGAAATTGCCTGTAGAGTTCTCTGCTTGACTTTGATCGTACGCACCCAAGATCTTTGTTTAGATGGATTCAAAAGATGGGACCAAATAATGGCTTTTCTCATAAGGAGTTCCTAGTTACCTTACTTGGAGATTAAATGCTGCTGATTTAGGGTAACTTCTGTGAAAGAGCTGCCCTACAGGACACTGCCATAGAAAGACAATGTATAGAGAATAGGTCTGTGCCAATGAATTTCCGTTATTGTGATTCTTCTCAGTCCATTATGCTGCTTACATCTGGATTTACCAGGTCACAAAGGACTGTAATGCACAGGCTCAAGACAGCAGAATGAAGGGTGCAATGGGAATCTGATATTGTCTTGCTGAAGCTCTATTCTTATTATAACATGCTTTTCTCCATCACTCTATGCTTAATACTTGTAGACAGATGTGGAATGGCATATTGCAGATTGACACAGAGTAATATGGATTCAGTGTACATGGGATAGTATTAGAAGCATGAATCATGTACGTGTGTGGGCAAAGAGTTTGTTATTTCTCTAGCAGGCCACGCTATGGAATTGTTTCTGATCTGCTTTATAGTTTCACATGCAAATTGCCCAGTCTAGTTTTTACCTCCTGAGTGGAGTTTCTACAGTGAGCCTTAATGTTGGTGAGCATTTTGACTGTGAGCCTCAACATTGGTGAGTCTTTCCTATACAACCTCTGGCTATCCATCTACTTTACCTTTGTATAATTACAACTGTACAGGGAGGTTAGTGCTTTTGGAGAATTTCACACAGGCAATTATCCTATTATATACTGGAGATAATAGGAGAGAAAGCTGGAAGTAACTTGTTGGAAGTGATGTAGGTAGTGTGTGGTGTGGGTTAGCAATAAATCGTAGTCCTCTCTATAATCCCTTCAGCTACTGTTTACTTTTTATGATAATGTTTGCTCTTCCTTTTATTGTGGAATTCTGGTGCATTGTAGGGGTGGGGACCGCAATAATCACTACTTAATTTAGTAGGTTTAGGTTATAAATGGTAGCTTATAAGGTGATAGGGTAGAAAATGTAGATTGTTGGTCCAATCCTCACTGGATTAGGGAACTCCTGAGAACATAGCAATGGACCACTGCCTCTTTGATGTCGAGCATGTGGTTGGGATACTGCCTGGTTTCTACATAGAACATGCAAGATTAGGCAAGGCTCTGTACACCCACTTCTTTAACTGTGCTTTTAAGGAAGGATCAAGAAGCATCTGGCCCTCAGCTAAAAAGTCAGAACTCAGGAAATGCCTTTGCATGTAGCCTTTGCCAACTGTGGTTTCTGGTATGTTGGTGGGTGGGTTCTAAACACGGCCATCTTGATAAGAAAATGCCTAAAGCCAGTCCCTGTTCATCAAAGGATCATTTTCTTTATCTTTCATTTCAATTAAATGTAGAGTTTCTAAAAACAAAAATGCACTGTGCTCCTCTGAGAATTGCATTTAACCTCTTAAGCTTTGTCATCTGCATCGTGAGTAGCCAGGTCACAGTCAAGGATCAAGTTTATCTTCCAAGATGAATCAATTTCTCTTGACTTTCTCTGAATAATTTTTTATCCCTGAAATTTTGAATGTCACATTTTAATGGTTTTTTTTTGTTTGTTTTGTTTTGTTTTGTTTTTCCTGAAAGATTTTAGAGGAAAAAATAAAAAAACAAAACAGAAGAGATTATAATGTTTCAAATATCATTCCTATTTTGATTTTGTAAATTCTAACAATGTAAATATAAAAATATTCTTAATTCTGGGAATTATTATGGCTTATATTTTCCTATGGAAGAATGGAGAAAGACAGTATAACTCTCAAATAAAATAATACAGATTATGTGATATTTTCCAAGTTTTGTTTTTTGAAAATTGCTTTTTCAAAAAATGTGCTTGGGATTCAAATATAGAAATGAGGACAAAGCTGGGTTCTGGGAAGGAATGGTGTTTAAGAGGAACATGTGTTTAAATAATACTGATAAGGATAAAATACTGGTAATGGATCACATGAAGTTTTGGTTTGTTTGTTGTTTTTTCTTGCATTCTCTCCCAGAAGTCTGATGTTTACTATTATTAACTTGTGAGGGGTCTGGAGCACAAATCTTATGAGGAACAGCTCAGGATGCTGGGATTGTTTAGCCTGGAGAAGAGGAGGCTCAGGGGAGACCTCATTGCACTCTACAACTTTCTGAAGGGAGGCTGTGAGGAGGCTGTGATGAGGTGGGTCTCGGCCTCTTCTCTCAGGCAACAAAGGACACAAGGAAATAGCCAAAAGTTCTATCAGGTGAGGTTTAGACTGAACATAAGAAGAAACTGCCCAGGGAGGTGGTGGAGTCACCATCCCTGACAGTGTTCAAGAGGCATCTGGATAGGGAGCTAGGAGATATGGTTTAGTGGTTTTCTGTAGGTATGGTGAAGGGAGGACGGTTGGACTAGATGATCTTGTAGGTCCTTCCCAACCTTGTGATTCTATGATTCTATTTGCATTCAAGTCTAGATTGGGCCAGCTGTTTTATTTATAGGATTCCTGGTGTTGTTGTTGTTCATTTAAATCCTTTTAAGTGATGCTGAAAGAGTCTTTGCACATGACGATGTTAGCATGTTTGCTGTTGGTCCCTTCCAAAATGATGGCTCCACCAGGTTATGCTCAAGTCCAGTGGAGACATGGCACAGGAAAAGAAGCCTATACAGCCACACATTTCCCATTTATCTTGGTTGTATAAATGCTGTGCTTCCCTTATGAGGGCTTGATGCATTGTTTTCCTGCTGCTTGGGCTGCATGTGCCACTGCCAGATCCTCCTTGCATGTACAGAAGGGTGGCTGGGATGCATGGTGGGTGAGGAGGAAGGGAGCAGGGTGTCCTTTGGGCTGCATCTCTTACTATGACCAACTCAGGCAGGCTGCCAGGGGAGAGCCACACAGGGTGAAGGAGCAACTTTCCTGTTCTGAACCCAGTGCCAAGGCGGGAACCCATTAAGCACCCACCCAAGAGCTGTTTGGCTTTGATTATGCAGTGCACTTTGCACAAGTATTGGTATTCTTCATGGTTTTAATGAGCATATCAGTAGTATGTATCTTGGCTCCCCTTCCTTTTTCTAAATACATTGGGGAAGCCCAAAGATCCTTGATTGGTTTCAGAGCACTTTGGAGGTTTTAGAAGCCCTTGCTGAGATAGCATCTAGCTTATTAGAATCTTAAACAGTCTTTTCAAGACATACAACATTAAAAATGATTTAAGTTTTCTTGCAGGACATCTTATCAATAGTTAATTATCTTACTTGTTGGCAGAGTGTGACAAATTCAGCTTAATGCTTCCATTTGAATTTTAAGTTCTAGTTTGGCATTTGAAGCTGATGGAATTTTCTGCTTTCTGTTTGACCAAATCCTGAAGTCTTCTTTTGGTTTTAAGATCAGAGTTTCACATTTTCAGAGCAAACAAATTAATGCTGATGGAAAATCTGCAAACTCTTTTTTTGTGTGTGTGAAAATAAGGTTGTTCTTAAGTATTAGAGATGTTTGAAACTCTGCCAAGTTTCTGAAAATACTTCTGATTTCTCTCTTCCGTGTTCTCCTGAGATGTTTAGTGGAAAAATGATTTTAATAGTTCTCAAGAGCTTTAGGGAGCTAAAATTCCTAGTGGCCATTTTAGAGCAATTTGGTAATGGTCTCTCTATGAAGATCTTTAAATGTCAGTCAAGCTTCTTTCAAGATGCTTTTTTTTTAAGCACAAGATTGTCAATTCTGCTATTTTTTTCTCATTTTGATGAAGATGTTTTTTGTTTGGAACATTGGCACCAGCTCAGTTGTATTTAAAACTGAAGTTTTGTCCCTTTGTAAATGCAAAGATGGTACTCTATGAACTGATTTGTCTCCACTTGTCTGTGCTTTGAAGTGATAGAAAATGTTCACTTTCAGAATGGATGTTGTTTAGACTGGAAGTGTATGTTCCTGCTATAATTACTCATTTCAGAAAAGAGGTAATGGTACTGCATGTGCGTTAATCCCTACAGAACATATAAACCCCGTAAGAACCCATGGAAAAGGAGATCCTGGAATCCTTCCCATCCCATAAAGTTTATTCATAAAACGTGATGTTCTGAAGCCATCTCTAAGTGCACAGAACATCGCTGTGAAGCTATAACTACAGCTCTAGAATAAGGTTGCAGCTTTTTTCAGATCTGAAGGAATATTTGCAATTAGAAAATGATCACGAGTCCTCTTTGTGGCTAGTGACTGACATTTCTTCCTGCAAGCTCTACTCTTGAATTTACTACTAAGGACTCTTTTGATAGCTGTTACTGAAATCTCCTTGAAAACAAATTTGTCAGCTGTTTCAGAGAATATGTTAAGTTTCTGTTTTGTCACTTTTAGACAATTTTTCCATCTTAATATCAGGAACAGAACAGGAAAGGGAGAGTACTGGTTAGTGGCAGGCTTCTTAGGATGTAAAACTGTCCCATCCAGCAGGGACTGCCAAGGGATTCCCTAGTTATAGTAATAGCAAAGGGAAGATGTTTTGCACTGTCTAGTGAAGGTACAGTTGAGATCCATTTTCCACTTTCTTGTTGAAAAAAACTTCTCTGGCTAGTGTAAGTTTGTGGACGGTGTCTTATCATACACGATTAATGCTGTGCTGCAAGTGCTACGAAACATAGAATAACACATTTGCTTTCCCTGCTCTCAGATCTCTGAGCCTTTTCTCATTTCATTACTTAGCTTCCTGCAAAACTGCTTGGATTTTTAACTAGGCATGTGGTAAGCTTGTGTGAAACACCCACTGAAGAGAAGAGGTGGGAATGTTGTCACCCCATTGTGGCTCGAGTGTTTCCAAGGCTACCCTCATTGTATGACCTCAATTTCAGCAGATCTCTTGAGTGTTGAGTTGATGGTTAGACTCTGAAGGATGGGATGTGACCCTTCTGTGTCAGGGAAATATGCTCACGTTGCAGTCCTGCAGATAAGGGACTTTGCCTGTTACCTGCACAGTGTTGCTTCATACCTTAACTGTGAGCACTGGACTGGAGGAGAAGCTTGCCTAAGTCTGTAAGCAAAGGTAAAGAATTGAGACAACCTCTATCTTAAGAGTACTGCCCAGATGTTTGTTTACAAATGCATTTCTTCATGGATGCCTTAACTTTTTACAAATGAAAAGCAAAACAGACATAGAAAATTAAGAAAAAAAGCCCTGTAGAGCATGAGGGATTACAGCAGCCCCTCTTTTTCCTTCATATGGGCCTACCTATTGTGTGGATCACCATTTCAGGCTGTCAGGGGAAGCCAAGGCTATGTATACGTGCCAGAGGCTCCAGTGGACCGAGTAGATCAGAACTGTGTGGCTTTCCTTGTGCTCTGCTACCTGACTGGCAAACAGCTCAGATACTAAAGGATTTAGGTCTGTTTTCCAGCACTTCCCATCCATGGTGCTGACGGGCAATGACGTGCTGGGTGGTGCTGAGGAAAATACGCTTTTTTTATTATTATTATACTGGACTTATTTAAGTCCCCAGATCATTATGTCCCTATGTGCATGCTGTGATGCAAATACTGAATGTTATGATGATTTCATTTTAGCTGCTTAGTGCCTTTTTATGTGTATTACCCTGCAACAAATTAGTTGTTTTTATTTTTATTGTTGAAGTCTCTGGAGTGCATGTGGCAGAGCCCCAGCTGCCTGTCTGCAGGAGGCACAGAGGAATTTTGCTGCACAGGGCAAGCTTTGCTCAGTGGGCCAGGTGCAGTGTGATTTGCTTTTTCTTTTCCCACTGCTTTCCTCTAAAACATTAGGCATGAGCCATAGCTGGAGGCAAGAATCCAGCCTTGATGGAGTGCTGTCCTGACTTGATATGACAGGCCTTGTGGAAGTGTTCAGCCTTGACCCTTTATTGCTTTCAAGAGGGAAATCCCATTAGATAACAACTGTACTGATGAAACTGGAAGCATTTGTATAGGTTTCCTAAGACCTGAAGACAGTGAAGAATTAAGTTTTTTTTTCTTTTTTACTCAACTCCTAAAAAAAAAAAAAAAAAAAAAAAAGAATTGTTGGAAAGATGGATGCTGTATGTATTTTGTTTCTTGAATAGTCTGCAAAGTGTTATACTTCTAACGTTTCATTTCCTATTTGATTCCTTCCTGGAAGAAGATGGGAAGGCTTGCTGCACTGGGAGAATACGTTTCATGAGTTGCTGGGTCATATTGGAAAGTGAAAATGGACTGGGACAGGAGAGCTTATGAGGTTTATCAGACAGCAGGAGCTGTGTGTGAGTCAGTCTGAAAGTTAGCCTTGAGAAACCTCTTGTGAACCACAGCAGTCAATGGATAACAGGGATGGTTCAAATCCACTCCTTGCCAGTTTGCTGAGGCGGATTTGAATGGAATGTAATGTATAACTAGCCCCTAATTTCCAAAGCATTTTTGTATGGATTTAGCAATCTGATTATTGTCAAACCCAATGACTGTCATATTGACGCAAATACCAGGCAGTATTTAGAAAATTTGGGAAAGGTATTTTGCCAAGCAAGGGAAAAAAAAAAAAAACCCTCTCTTTTAACATTCCTATAGGAGTCAGAAATACAGAAGAGGAAAAAAACCATACTGACGTATTGGCCATTCTAACAAAAATCATACTGCACTGGTCTTTTTTGGGAATGTTTTTTGAAGTTTTCCACTGGCTGGAGGCTTTTGAATGAAAGAAAAGAGACATCTTCTGTCTTCAATTAACTTTGTTAATGATTAACAGAGCAGTGCAGTATGTGTGGTGCGTTTTAATTAAATCAGAGGAGACATGATTTGGACAAGATTTTGGTTTCACTTTGAAAGTTATTAAATAAACTGACACTGTTTGCTCTCTGAGGGTTCCTGGGAGCATCCGGTTAGTCGGTAATCCCCGTGCAGCTAGTGAAATAAAGTTCATTCCAAAACACCTAAGGGCCATTACCAGATATTAAAAATGAACAAGCCATCCAGCCAGGAATTTAACTGATCGTTAATCTCTGTGAAGCACAGCCCTGGTCTGCGGCTTCAACTTAATACATTTAAACTAAGTTCAGGGACAAGGAAGGCCTGGGCCTTTTTGAGTTTAAGTTTTTCATTTTGAATGCCTCTGAGTTCAAGTGGCATAAGTGGTTGAACAGTCAGTGGCTACAGTGGATAGCTTTGCTAGCAGAGTTTATTGGGTTGTTTGTGAAGCTGAGGTTTGGACCAGGTCTTGGATGTGTTCACTGGTAAAATTTAGAGAATAATAAAACAGGAGCTCTTGATACAGGAATGTCTCCATAAATTGGCCCAGCAGGAAATGCTCTTCCCTTTCCAGAGCTGTGTGTGTGTCTGCCTGTGCACTCTTTATATAAACTATTCCAGCAAAGAAGGACCAAAGCCTGGACTCAGACCATGGCTTCAGTCTGAAGTGAGACAACAGATACCCTCACTGATTGTGGTGACATGCAAGGGCGAACAGGTCCTGTGCTTCACCTCTCCCAGCTTTCCTGTTGTTTATTGGGACATCTGCTAAAGCATGGGCATCAACCCATCCCCACTCAGAAGAAGAGTCAAAGCTGTAAATTCCTTCAGTTAAACACATGGATACAGTGTATTCTGTATGCCTGCATCTCACCTACCACATTGTGGCTCTTTCTGGCCTTTGTGGCTAACAAGCAATTAACACTGTTCAGAGCATGACTGTAAGTATGCTAGGTGAATAATTTTATATACAACCTGTTGCTGAAAGTGTTATTGAAATTAACTATTGCCCAAAACAGTTGAGTTGGAGAGATCTTGTACTGACACTACTGGACAGCTATTTCAACTTTCTGTTTTATGGGCTCTGCGAGTATTATGATGCATGGCTGCAAGCAGAAGGTCCTGCAAGACCACTCACAAGTTTCTGAGATTTGAATATTGCCCTTCTCCCTGTGAAAGCTGAAATTTATTAATAGCAGTTACTGTTCCAAGCACGCTACAGTTCAGGTATAAATGAAAGCCAGCAAGTTTTAAAATTTGCCAGCCAAAATAACGTATTGCTTTTTATCTCTGTGAGAACTGGCAGGCTTCCCTGAAACTTTGTAAAGCACAATGATATGGACAAGGAAGTGAGTGGGGAAATGGGCCCTGCCTTGTGTTGCTGCTCGAAGCTGGAGAGAAAAGGGTTCCTCTGAAGGGTGGCTAAGGGCTAGGAGACAGAGCCTGTCACTCAGGAGTGACGGTGTGGGAGCACGAGGACAACTTAAAGACAGCCTTGTGAATGCTTCCCTCACATGGGCTCTAGATGGGTCTTCAGTGCCTGAAAGTATATGATTCCAAGTGTTTAACATCTCAGAGGCTTCAGGCCCTCACATTATGATGTTCAGGTTTATGATTCCAATCCTGTTGAATTTGCCTATGCAAATAGTTCTATTGCCTGCTAAGTCATTAGCTACACGGTAATGTGTCTATGTAAGCATGCAAACTCTGTATGCATATGCTTCCATGATTTGCACCTGCATATACCCAAAACCAAGACTACATGTTACAATTTGAGTATGCATTTGAATATATATATATATATATATATATATATATATATATATATATAAAATGGATATATATATATATATATATCCATTTTTTGTGGCTAGGTTAAATATTAGTTGCAGGTTTCACTAAGGACATTCAAATTTCTGGCATTGCTGCAGTTTACATAAGCATCCAGGTAGAAATAGCTATGACTTACCATTTAAAGAAAAAAAAGGAGAAATAGATGTCATAGCTGCAGTATGGCTTCTTAATACTGAACTCTGTAAGACTGGAGAAGTCTTCCCACTGAGAAATGCTGATTCTTCATTACTTGAGATATTTAAAACTGGACCAGAATAAATGACTGTAAGGAGACAATTAAGCATTATTTGATAATGAAGTGCATAGTTTTATTTTTGAGTACTCAATATTTCCTCCAAGACCTTATGTATGGGTTGCCAGACTGTACCTACTGCCCGTGAGTTAATATGCCAAGTACTGTCCATTTGTTAAATTAAGTCCCTGCTTACAAGCCAGTGTTCTGATGTGAGGTCTTAGAGGAGGATGAATACAGATGCTTTTTGCCCTGTGAGATGCATTCACGGAGTTCCCTGCCGTAAACTGTTTGGGCATTTCAGAACAGACCTTAAAAGGGCAGACATTTTTTTTTTGCTCCATGAGAGCATGAAAGACACTGTGGCATCTTGCATTCTCCCAGAGAGGGAACAGTTAAAAATATTCTTTAAACAAGGAGCAGATGTTGATGTCATTAGAATGGATTTTCATGAAAAACAGAGTTCTGTTTCTCTTGCAAAATGCCAGTAGCTTTGCAAAGATCTCTACAAGTCTACCTACTTATTTCAGACTAGTGTCACGAAAGGAGAGATGTGCATGGTAAGCTGTTTACTGTCTCTGAAACAAATCAGGTATATTTTTGTAAGTTGTTTGCCTTCCTGTTTTAAAACTGCTTTGACTTGTGGAAAAACTAACAAAGAGCTACAGAAACCTGGGAGTATGAGATACAGAGCAAGAATAGTGGGCAGAGCATCGAAAGACAGAATCCACTGTCAATAAACAGTTGCATAGAGGAATAAGCTACATATGGGAAGTCATGATCTGGGCTGTGCATGTGCCTTTGTCAGATTCTAAATACACTCTAGTCTCAGAAGGGTTATTGAGATCAGCCCACTGAAAATTCTGCCTCACATACAGGAATGGTTAAAGTAAGAATAACAAACAAAATGTGAAGTGGCTCTCTGGATGACCTCTAGACATTCCTATTGTTAGTATGAGGAGACTTTGGAACTTCCCAGTAATAATTTCCTTTTGGAAAGCTCTCACGTCTCCTTCCTCCTCCTCATTTTGCTGTACTTAATGTTGACAAGCTATGAAAGGCCCTGTAGTTTCCCTCTTTGTTGTAATAGATGAGCCAAGACTCTCATAGAGCTGTTCGACTTGAATTCATTGGTGTGAATGACTTCTTTCAAATGCCTTAGTTTTGTTAGCGTTTGCCTTTTTCTTTCTGTTTTTCTTGCTCAAGGATCTTGGTGTTGTAGAGCAAATAGAAACATACAAAGAAAACAGCTTGTAAAACATGCATGCCCCATCACCATCGTTTTTTATCCATTAGATGCCCATGTAAATATTCAGAATGTTCTAGGGGAAGGTAATTTGCCTCTTGCTGCTCCATATGCAACATCTTCACCTCAGGGCCACAGAAGAGATTATACAGCCCTCTCTGTTAAGTTACTGAAGAAAGTAAATAACAAATATTTGACTTTAATATAATGTAATCATTAAGTGCAAGGATCAGCTCCTCCACCCCTTCTTTTAAAGGTGTTTGCAAGCATGGAATAATCTTGGTTTAAGAAGATGTCCTTGTTAAAACAGTGATGTTCCTCAGCTAAAAAGGGCCTTATGTCTTAAACAATGAGCACAACTCAAAGAACAGCTGAAATATCTTGGCCTCACACCAGTGCAGTGTTATGCCACTAAGCACAGGTTATCCCGGCCCCATTTGACAGCATGCTCATTGCCTCTATGCAGTAGACTTACCAGATCTGTGTCTAGAATTGCACATTGGGTCTTTAGACCTCGCACATGTGATACGTCTTGCTTATTGAAATCAACACTAGTGCTGTTGAATTCAAAAGCAATACTTGGTATGCAAACCTGCAGAGCTTTTCAAGCAGTTGCTGACAAGAGCACTTTTTACAAATGAATGCTACAGCCAATTGGGCAGAGTGACTGCCACTGTTTGGGACTGGAGCTTTTCTCACCTTATTTATCTTCAGTTCTGCAAAGCAGGCTCATGAGTTGAGGATACACTTGTGTGGTCAACGTTGATGACTGCTTAAGAATTCAATAGACAAAAGCTACCAGTTCTCAATAGCACTGTACAGATAGAAACTATAAGCAAAAAGATTCAATTTGGTGTCACAAGTCTTGCTTCAAGTAAAAAATAGACTGTGTAAATTACTTTGATTCATCTAGGCAGGAAGCACTCGTCCAGACTTTTCTAATTCAGAACATTATTTGTGATTTTAATTGGGATTCTTCTGTCTGTTCTAGTTTAACGAGAGTAGTTTAAAAACATTCTGGGGTTTGCTACAAGTGCTGAAGGCTTCTCCTGCTCATAATGACCCAATAAATAGGTTGGATTTGCTACACATAACCAGAATTTGCATGGCAATAGTGCCAGTGAGACTTTAAGAAGAAGTATCTGGAACTCTTCACACAATCACATTGGTCAAGCTAGGGAGGGACTCCTGGAGGCCACCTGGTCCAACCCCTGCTCAGTCAGGGCCACCAGGAGAAGGTTATTCAGGCTTATGTCCAGTCAGGGAATATTTCTTTGAAGAAGTACTGTAAGATATTTTAGAAAATAATCAGTTTGCTCTTATTTCTATCCCATGTGGAAGCTGTTTTGTTTGTGAGCCATGTGCAATAACCCCAGTAATGCAGAATGGATTGGAAAGTGTTTAGAACCCACTAAAAAATAAATAAAAAATCTGTTTCCATGACATGTTAAATAGATCTGTAAATACAAACCTCTAGTAGAAATCTGTAGGGCTGCTTTGGAGCCCAATCTGCAGCTTTATAAATATCATCTCTTGGATCTGGCATCTGATTAAAATGTATATTTTTGCAGAACAGTGATACAATCTCTGTTTAACTAATGAACTTCCAGAGGGAAGAATTTTGCTTCTGTAATTCCCCAATCATGAAATGCCTTTTCCAGGAGTCTTCTCAGGAGAATCCCTTCTCACCAGCATCTTACAAGAACTGTACACTTTTACATTGCCTTACATGCCCTACTTCGCTTATGGATAAGGTAAAAGAATTGGAGAAGGACTGCCTGCTGTAATCTCGTTTGCAGATCTCTTCACCATTACAGAAATAAAATTCATATTTTTCTCCATTTTCATTCAGTAGTGTATGCCTTTTCTTGCTTCTGCCCAGAGTTCCTCTGGGTTTTATACACTGAAAGACAGATAAAGCAAACTTTATTTTTAAACATACTCTAGAACAAGGATCTGAGTCTTCGGATAGTGCACATGAAAATATAGCTGTTTCTTGGAGTAGTGCAAACCTGTTCCTAAAGTGTGTGGAAAAAGCTGAGCCTTTGCACGAGAATCCTTCGCTTATTTGTGAAGCACAAAACTTCCTTTTTTCAACAGAAGTAATTGCTGGGAAATTGCAGAGAAGTTTTTTTGTTTTTTGGGGTGTTTTTTTTGGAAAAAGAGAAAAAAAAAACTAAAAATAAATTGGCTGCAGTATTTGAGCATCAGTGCCCTGTGCCAAGTGCAGCTGTAGGTTTCTTGCACAGAAACCTTCCATCCTCCATAGACTCTGGAAGAGAGCTGCCTCAGCTCACTCCAAGAGAAGAGTGCCACCTACTGAGCCCGCTCACTCTCTCCAACAGAAGGGCAAGCTTACAGGACAGATTTCCCTTTGGAGAATTAATCCATCCACACCCACCCCTGTAATTTATGAGGTTTAACGAGATCACAGCCTGGGGTGGAATGGCTGTGGGACTGCACAGTAAGCTGTTTCAGTTTACTCGCAATATGAGGGCTTGAAGAGGTATGAGAGCCAAGCATGTGAAATCACGGGAACTGACGGTGCCTCCATTTAAATTACTCTGTTTGCATTTCTGTTTTCTGCTTCATTCCCTGGATTAGATGGAAGAACAATGAGGAGAGTCTGTTACGATTGATTTGGCTCCAGACCTGTTTTTAATCCCATTGCTAAAGTCGAGATGGTTTTATCCTAACTGCCGTTGAGCTTGCAGCTACTTCCCACTTCCCTGGATTTGTTCCTGCTTGGCAGTCACCCTCTTGTCTTTTGAGCTACCTTATCCAGTGTGACCTTTCACAAGTCAGACTGGATGCAACTGCCTGCAATATGTTCGAGCAATGATTTATGATTGAAAAGGGAGGACTGTTTCCTGGACCATTGTTTTATATTCGGGTCCTCTCCCCTCATCATTTCTCCTCAGGCTGGAATGCAGTTTCCCTACAAGCAAATACTTGTGAAGGCAGCTCTGCGCAGCTCTCAGGCTGCTCCATGCTTGGACTGACTTACTGAAACAGAAGCACTTTTTTTGTGTGTGTGAAAGTTGGATGGGGAGCATGCACTGGTCGATCAAGTTGAGCAGCTGAGAAATCTGCCGGAATTTCTGTAACTGGACGTTCAGCCAAAGAGCATCTATTAGAGAGAATACAGCACAAAAGCTAATAATCATATGATCTTGGAGCAGAGGGGGGTGAGGAAGGGGAGGAGGATACAGGATAGATAATGAGCCTCACAATAGGCAAATAGAGAGTGTCATTACAGGAGCGGCAGGACCGGCCAAATGGTTAACCTGTGGGGTGGAAAGAGCATCCAATGAGTCTCGCATGCCTGAAAGGATAATGGCATTTTTATTATCTCATTCCACGCCCTGATCATCTGTCCATTTTCTCCCTGGAGCTGGCAGCAGTTTGCACTGATTCATTCGCTACAGACATGATCAGCAGATCATACTGCAGGCAGAACTTGTCAAGTCTTTCCAAGTGAGTTGTCAATTTATTTTGCTATCTGTATGGATTTAGCTTTTTAGAGTTGCGTAAGAAATGCTGGACAATGGTGATGGCAAAGGCATGTAAAAGCTGGAAGTTGGTTGAACCGGGGAGTAAGTGTTTGATGTAGACTGGGTTCTTTCGCTACTCTTTTTGCTTTGTGGTCTGAAAGAAAAGGCTTTGCATATGTGCATCGTTTTTTATCTCAGCTGCAGAATTTAAATTGCTTTATTCAGTGGCAGAAGAATGGGTTGGAAAGACTGGTTGCTAATTGGAATTGCTTAATGGGAAATTTACAGAAGTTTTGTAGCTTGTGTGAAAACTTTCTCGTAACTCAGATTGCTTAATTCACCGAGTAAATAATGTCCTCATAGCACATTCATTCCTGAATGTGGGAGGGAAGCAAGAGACAAAAATCAATTAGCCTGTGCGATGTTACCAAATAAATTATCTAGTTTATTTGGGTCTTGTTGTGCTGTTTTGTTTGTCTGCTCCCTCTGTTGTTGAGAGGGAAACAGGGCACTACTATCTTTACAAGATACCTTGATTTGTACAGTGCTGTTGTTTAACACTGGGGAGTAGTTTTCAAAACTGACTGAGATTTCTGGGTGCTACTTTTTGGGGATTCCAACATCAAATCTTGTGCTATTGGAGAGAGCTCAGAGATTTCTGAAACTCAGCCCCTTTCCCCCCTAACCCCCCCCCCCCGAAGAAGTCCCTTCCAGGAATCTGAACTCCTTTGTTATGATGTCAGAGTAATAAATAACAATTTAGCTTAAGAGCATGTCAAATAAATTTGTTTTTTGTTGGTCCATAGTGGAACACAGCCACAGGCTGCAGCAGCCAGCCCTCCTATACTGCTAAATGGGTGCAGAGAGTTGCCCAGGCAGAGATCTGTTTCCACCACCATGTACATGAGGGTGAAGCAAAGGAATGATTTTGGCATTGTGAGGCTGGTATGGCTGATGGAAGCCAGAACTCTTGGTATCTGATGTGAGGAACTGGATTCTCTGAGATAACCTTCAGACCCTTTCCACTGGCCTATTTTGCAGTCAGATTAGCTAAATCAGTCAGGGTCTGGCTGTTTTGCTTTAAAACCACTGCAATAACAACAAACAACAAGAGTATTTGGATATCCTTGCTGAGGAGATTCTTCTCCATTCTTCCCATGGGTGAGAGAGGGAACCAGCAATGAGCTGGCTCTGTGCCTTGCATGTCTCTGAAGCAAATGCTGGGAGGAATGTCTCAATGTGAGCCTGCTTTATCACCCGCAATTATGTTCTGTGAAGTGAATTCACTGAAGTCAGTGAAATTATATCTGAAGACAATTCAGTCTTTTTCTCATTAAACGTGACTAGCTACTATACCTTGTGTCTTGGGAGACTTGTATCCTGTAGTGGCTTCTAAACAAGAGCAGACACCTGACAACCAGGCATGGAGTTTCTTTTGTCAAGACTTCCAGTAGCATATCTGAAGAAGAACAGCAAATCTCGTTTGGGGAGAGGGCTTTCAAAAGAAATGAAATGCGTGGCCAAAATTTGGAAACTAATTTATTCCCTTTTAATAAGTATGCCCATGACCTCAGGCCAGAAGTGGGGAAGACACCTTTAACATTACCCAAAAAGGCTTCTTCAAAGCATAGCTCAGTGAAATACATGATGAAATACTGCCCTTCCCAGGTGGAGGCATAATGTAATCATTCCAAGTGCTCATGCCTTCTCAGGAGATTGCAATGCAAAAGAAAAGAAATGTAAAATTTCTTATAAGTTAACTCCCTGGAGACTCTCTAGGGAAAGGCAGGAGGCTGTTATTATACTGCTGTGAATGAGGCACAGTAGGTTTTCTAACTAACTTCTTGCAAATGTCCGGTAATGGCCCCTCTATGTGATAGTTTCAGCTGCATCATTCAAAGGTACTTTCTACACTCTTGGTGTGCTTGTAGAAAATCCTGTAATTGCTAAATAGTTGATTATAATCCTGTTAACATTTGATACACTGGAAATTAAAAGCAGAAGCTCTCATCAGTAGCCAAGAAATCATTCAGGTTGGCATGAAAATATAAAGACTAAGTGAATGTATAGGAATTGACTTGGCTATCTTTACTGGACACTAAAATAAGTACTTGCTGTGCAAGTTTCTAAAGAAAGCAGAAGTATTCTTTGCCAACAGGTCGAATGCTTTCTTCCAACCAGTGTAACTTTTGTCTAAACTTCACAGATTGTTTTTGTTGACAGTTGGGAAGTTGACCTTCACAGCATTTTCTGATTGGTTCCTCATATTCTATGTTCAAATATGTAATTCCCATTTTTTTTTTCTGTTTCTGGGCTAGATGGAGAGGAAAGATAGTTGACTAGTTGACTTTATTTTTAAGGAGAAGAGAAGGGTTGAGGAAGTTGGCGAGTTCTGCTCTGAAAACTGGTGCTGTTCATTTTCACTCAGAGCCATCTTTCTCTTTCTTCCTGATCTTTTCTGGTTTTGCATCTCATTTCTGTTCCTTAGTGGGGAAATAACCACAGTCCTTAATTTTTTAAAGCCTTTTTAAATATTACTGAGGAAAAAGAAGATGGGCATCATGTGGCTAAACACCAGATGTACTAAAATGCTAGCCTGTAGCAAAGCCTCTTCATCTCCATCTTAAAAACTGAGAACAGAAGTTTGTCTCTGAATGTGGCTCATCCCTCTACACCATCCTGTTCATTTTGAAGCTGTACAGATTATTTATATCCAGGTTGCATACCAGTGCCTGATGCTTAAGAATGAATTCAAAACATGTAGAATAACAGGTGAGTGCTTTTGATGCAAATACATTTATTTGCCTGCACCATATTTATGTTAAATGCTCTGGTAACAACAGTGTTTGTATACAGAGCATTAATTGTCACTGCCAAAGTGAGATACCTAGACTTCAGTGTGTGGTTTACACATAATCAGGGACATTGGCTGCTGAAGGCTGAATGTCCGTTCTAAGGTCTTGTTGATGGATTTAGGAACTTTCCTCACAGAGTGTCAGAAGAAAATTTCAACAACAGCTGAAACATTTCTGAATGACATTATCCTTTACAGCAGAGGAAACGTTAGGACAGAGAAAGGACAGTTAGGTCAGAAAACTCTTGATTTTGGCGGTGCTTTCTCCAGCACAAGAAAGGCATTGGGGGACTAGTGTGTGGATTTGGATTAATCTATGTGGTGTTTTAGGCACTTATCTGAGATTGAGCTCAAGATTTAAGCCAGGACAGTGCTGAGAGGTGTCAGACTTGACTTGATGCTGCTCTCTGGAAATCTAAGTGCCTGAGATGTGCTATGAGAGTTGTTTTTCATGCACACTAAATTTAGCAAAACCAAGAAAAATGTGGAGAGTACCAAGCAGAGCAGAACTGGTTGGGAATGGATCAGGTTCCCAGACTCGCTTTATCTAAATGGAACCAAGAGGAAATATATTTTTTATTAAAAATTACACTTTTGTCACTTTCCAAAGTGCAAATTATTGAGTTGCCTCTTTGCAAGTTTTTGGAAGAAAAGATTCTTATCTTTCAATTACAAACTGACCTAACCAACCTACATTTGGAAGAAAAAATAAATGAAAGATTTGCTACCTTCTTTTAGACTGAATTAAAATAAAACGAACCTGAACATTTTCCATATTGCTTTGCTCTGACAAGGGTTGTTTTTTTTCTTTCTTTTTTTCTTTTCTGCTTCAGTAAAACTAGAGAATTCAGTGCTAGTGTAGGTCTTAAATCCACATAGCTTCTCCACAGCCATCGTGTTGAGATAGGTGTGCCAGTGTGGGATGGGGGACAGCAGACATTCATCTTGCTGCTTCCTACCCCTGCTTCCTTCCATGCAGAACGTGCAGACCCATGCCTCTTCCTCCACCCTTTTCACATTTGGAACAAAACAAGAAGGTCCAGAAAGACCAGGGAGAAAGTATGCACTGATTATTTCAGGCTCTTTCTGCCCTTCTTTCCAATGTGAGTAGTGCAATAAATGCACTAGGGAATAGATACAGTAAACTAGATGATACAGACTCTTACAGTGAAATATCCAATCAAGCAAAATACCTCAAGCTGAATAATACTCAGCTAAAATTTTGTAACTTTTCACTCCTTTTGATTTTATTTTGTTAAAGAAAATGCAAAAACTTCCTTTCTCTTAATATTGTAATTTTCTAACGGTTGAATTGCTTTGAGCTTTGTAAGCGTTGAAGTTTATAAAGAGTTTTCTCTGACTTCAGTAAGGCTGCTTACATGTATAAGTCGCTGCAGGGCCAAGATTATAATTACATGTCTGTATAATGTTAGCCTTCATGCATTTATCCTTTCCAATTTTAATTCTCTTTTTTTATAAAATCTATGATCAAATTTTGGAGCCCAAACTAAGCTGATGTCGTCTCTTTTAATTTAGGACTCAGCCCTTTTATTCTCCTCCTGTGTTTCATTTTTATTAGTTGCTTTCTTTTTGTGCTGATGTGCAGCATATATTGTTAAAGCCACTCATTAGAGCCAGAATTTTATGGCATGGAGAATGTCCTAATAAGGGAAAAAAACTAGCTCTTTATTGGTGAGGTAAGAGAAATCAGGCAGCGGATAATTTTTTTGCTGATTGAGAAGGATAAGGTGCGGTTTGGCAGGTACTGCATTGGTTTGGCATTTGCTGACATGGTTCCTCTTTTCTGCAGCTCAAATCCTTTGCAGAGCAGACAGTCAGAGAGGGCTTCCCCCCTTCCCTCTTCCTTCTTCTTTTCACACAGTCGTGCTGTAAAATCTCTCTGTGACACACAAACTGGAGGTGCTAGTGATAAGCTTTTGCAAGCCTGACAACATAACATACCATAGTCACCTCTGAGCAAGATGCAGGCATGGTGAAGTATAGGTTTCTATGGAGTTTGTTATACATCTGAAGCATCTAAATGGTTTATGAAGTTGTTAAAAAAACACACTTTGGTCGAAGGTGTTAAAATCCAGCTTCCCACTTCTCAGACATCCATCATTGGAGGACAGTAAAAATTACAAGAGTTTGTTGACACTTTCAATTGCTCTGCTGTTTTTCTTTCAAACTTCTTTGAAGGCTCACATTAAATTCCAGGGATAAGCAATGCATCTCAGGCTTAAATAGAGGCTTCAGCACAGATCTGAACTCAATAGAACTCCTCAGGTTTTCAGCTGAGTTACATTGAGCAAAGCTGCAAGCAAGGACAGAAGCTGGTATTGAAATTCTTTCCTTCCTCAGTCTCTCTGTGTCTCTTGGTAAATGAAAGCCAAGTGCTGACTATGCTGGAATTCACTCTACTGCATCAGGAAGCCAAAACTGATGCAAAGTGGCTGTCCCTTCCTACATGGTGACCCTTGCGTGGCTCCTGGACTACAGGAGGAATAAAGATTTACCTACTAACTAACTCTCCAGATTTCTGTCACTCATTTATTTTTATCAGAGTATTATGAGTTTGATGCTACCCTTTGTGAAACATTTTTTCCTATTTTTTTTTTCTCTCAACATAATAATTTGAGAATACATTTCCTGTTATTGCTGAAGTTATTCACTGTAGGCAAAACATGTGAAAGATAACTTTAATGATAATAACGCAGAAAAGTAAACAGCGTTTGTAGCAGGGATTGGATGAAACAGATCATGTTAAACAAAATGTGCAGATATGCTGTTAGAAGTAGGTCATGCCCAAAAGGTTGTTGCACAACCATTTCATTTTTGGGTGTACATATATGTAATTTTGTCTGATATCTATTTGTGCTCAGACCCTTCCTCCTCAGTCAGAATCTCTTTTGAAGATCAGGGATTTGGTTGATTTTGCTGCCATCTTTTTTCTTTTTAATTAGCATCCATATTTTCCTGTATGTTGGCTAAGCATTACTGAGAAATACTTAGATTCTCATGGGGGAAAAAAAAATGACTCTAGGAAAACTTAGCATGCTAACCTGTAAAGATTAATTCTGCCTAAGCAGTTTAGATTCTGAACTCTGAGTCTCTTTCAGATCACTTTTGCTCTGCTTTCTATTTTTGTTCAGGAGACTCAGTCCTGGTGTGGAACCTCCATGTAATAGTTGCTGTATTGCACAACAAACAAAAAAAGGATTCCAATTATGCGTAAGAAAACGTCTCCTGACATCTTTGCTGTCCATTTTGAAAATTTGAGCAAGTCACTCTTGCAGAAGCAGTTTGTGTGCACTTCCTTCCTGGGTACTCTAAGAAATGTGGAGATCTGTTCTAGAGATGTATCCCTGGGACCAGCACAACTGTCACTACAGGATGTGAGATCTTGGCTTCCATTTGTCTTGTCATAGCCAAATTGCCTGCAAGTTTTTTAATCATAAAAAATATATTACATGTTTCTGAACAAGAGATTATTGGCTTGCCAAATTCCATCTGCAGTACATTCAGTGCTGGATTTGCTTCACTATAATTAAAGATGTACTTTCTAGCATCACACACACACACACACACACACACACACACACACACATATGTATATTTTGGTGTCCTGGAACCATCCTTACTACATCTTTTTTTGTGTAATTGAGGCGGGGAGTCAAGAAGTTTGTAACTGAGCAGTAGGACTGTGGGATGGATGAGCCTCACAAGGTACAGTTCTGTAGGTTTAAGTATCTCCAAATGACTCAGACCATCACCATACGCTGAAATGGCCATAAGAGAACCTTTGTAAATTTTGTTCATATTCAAGTGGTCTCTGGCTTTCCAGCTCACAGGATCTACAGTCGCCTGTCCTTTGCCATGTGTTTCCTTTCCCTTTCTCTTTAATTCTTACCTTTCAGCACTCTTTCTACTGTATGACATGATGTTTTGCAAAACCTGAATAAAATGTGCCCCATTCTTAAATTACTCTCAAGGAATAGCCTCACACATTTTCTGCTACAGCATTTTTCCTCTGTAAAGCAGGAAATTTTTAGGATCGTGCTTCCCAAGAAAGGAAATGACTGGCATGGATTCTGGGTGTGTATGATGGAGAGGTGCATCTTGGCCTTAGTCATCTGTCTCCTCCTGGAACAGGAGTGGTCAAACATAACATGTCAGCAGTTTTATTTCCTAGGGTTTTGAAAAGCCTCAAAGCCTAATTAACAGAGGTAACATCTGTTTCCAAAGTCAGCTAAGCTTTTACTTTAGTTAGAAAGATTAAGGCCGAGAAGTGTTTTTCTTTTTGTTTCTCTATGATTTACCTTAAAGCCTACAGTAACATAGCTTGGAAGTTCTCTGCAAACGCAACTTTTCCACAAGACTTGTTAACTTGCTAAAAAGCTACTGTAGTAATGCTATCTTGATTCTCTTGCCAGTCCTTATCAATATTGTCACGAAATCTTTCCACTGACAGCATATGCATTAGCAATAATACGAAGCCCATTCAGTTGACAAATATTTCTTTTTTTGCATATCTGATAGCTTCATTTGATTCTTTGTCATTTAGAGATAGCCATCGGGTTAATTCCTTGCTTGATTTCTTGGATTCTTCCCTTTTAGCCTCACCCAACACCCTAAGGAGTGATCAGGTGAGAGACAAAGTCCAGCTTTATTATATCCCATCTAGCTACATGCTTGTAGTCCTTGAATGAGAAGGATGAATGCTCTGAATGCATAAAACAGTGCTTGTTTCTGTTCTGTGTATGCTTCTTGTTGCTTGTGCAGTTCTGCTCTGGAAATACTACCAATCTGTTTTCTCAGCCCAGAAAGGATATGATTGTGTTCTTGAAGACACTAGAGCAAGCAGAGATTTTGTTGTTTAATGCCTAGCTTTTGGTTCTTTCCAGCACTTCTCAAGATGCATGACAAGTTCAGTGTGATCTTGAGTCCTGAAAAGAATAAAATAGAGTAGCTCATTTGGAATGGACCTTCAAAGATCATCTAGTCCAAATGCCTGACCTCTTCAAGTTAAAGCATGTTATTAAAGACATTGTCTAAATGCCTCTTGAGTATGAAACGCATGGAACATGAACCACTTTTCTAGGAAGCCTATTCCAGTGTTTGGCCACCCTCACAGTAGAGAAATACTTTAAAATGCCCAGCTTCCTTCATGCAGTTTTGTGCTCTTCCACACATCTTATCATCAGTATTTGGAGCAAAGCTTGGCAACTCCTTTTGCTTTCCCTCTGCAGGTCACCTCTTGGCATTTTTCCATTTTTTTTTGAGTATCATCCAAAGCTGATAGTGCTGCAAGGGTATGAGGTTGGGATGTTCAGGCTCGGGAGAATTTAAGGCAGGGCTCACAGGTGTGGAGGAAGAAGATGGAGACACCCTTTAAAGTGCCATTAGGTGCGAAGTGACACAATCTGCTTGGAATGTGCGAAGAAATTGGAAAAGGAACTGGAAAAGCTTCTGGGGAGCTGAAACGGAGGAGAAGACCCTTTGGGAGTTTTCTCTCTAAAGTACAAAAGTAGGTATTGGGGCTGCCCTTGAAATTCCTAAATATTTGGCAATTTTGTGGGAATATTTTGATCTAACTATTGGCGAAGGTCTGGAAAAATTATTGGTATACATTCATAGCTATACACTAACAATGACAATAGTTCTGTTTCAGATTTGTTTTAAGATGGCAGAAGCAACCATAAATACACCCGAGATTTGTCCAACTGGCAGACAAATGCCGATGTTTGTGTCTAGTTTTATGCCTATGTTTGTATTAGACTGATTGGTCTTATAATACCTTATTGGTGTAGGTAATATCCATCATGCCAACTTCTGAATCTCCAGAATGGATGATTTTTTTCACTGAACGCTGCTGTAGTCAAATGGGAACTGATGCACAAGTGGGTTTAAACATCTCATTTTTATTTATTCAGTAATCTCAATGAACTGAGTTATCGCAACAGGTTAGATCATGCTCTGAGAGCAGCAATTCAATTTTTCTTATTCTTGTCCCAATTCTGGTGCCAAATATTCTCCAGTTTATACTGCTATATCCTCATTAATCATATGTTTTATTCTCACAAAAGAGTATTAAACATAGACTTGCTATCCAGCGCTTGTTTCCTTGGCTCCTTCCAGTGCCTTTCAGGACACATAACTGAAATTCAGTAAGGACTTTCAGGGAAGGATAAAGCGGATTGCATCTCACTTGCAGTTAGCTTGATGTACATGCATGAATAGCTACTACAGACTGCTGGGAAGGAGATACTAGGATGAATCACAGCACATCTGAGTCAAGCTTAAGGCCTGTTCTCTGGTGGTATTATTCTGAAGGCTCCTTATGTTGTGTGAATACCCTTCCACTAGGAGCTCCAGTGACTCCCTAAAATGCTCTTCCCTCTTGTGGTTCGACAGAAAATGTTGCCCTTGAACCAAGAGGTAGTTTGGTAAGGGTTGCTGTTGATGACCCTGGCTCACATTCAGGTCAGTTCCATCTATTGTGTGGCACTGGAGATGGTGTAGTGAGAGCTACTGTGCACAGAACCTTTCTCATGTGATGTCTTAAGAGTTTCTGCATAACTAAAATCTCTAGGGTTAGGGCAGGTGTTTTCTCCCTAATCACCTTCTGGGAATTCCAACTCAACAAGCTGGCTTTTTGTACCACTTGAAGAGTGAGAAGCAAAAAGGATTGGCAGGAAACTCAGTGGTAGGCAGGTGATCTGCACCCCATTTTCCATATTTGCAGGCTCTGAAGTGTATCTTAGTTCACAGCTTGGTGGTTCAAGGGGCTGTCAGGCTGTGCGGAGGCACACTGTCCCATGCATGAAGCCTGAAGCTCTTTTGCAGTGGCATGGCTGCAAGTTTCCCTTAGGTAAAGAAGCGTTCTGGGCTTCCTTTCCCATTTTTCACCAGGCAAATCTATTTTAAAAAGGAAACTACTGATTTGGATGTGCCTGGAAACTGAAAGCACTGCACAGAGAAGGGACAGGCTGCCACTTGCTCAGCGGGAGCTCAGGGGAGGATGTTTCTTTGTTCTGTATGCCAGCAAAAATTGTCCCAGGATAATCAGTTCTGCCTGTGGCTTTCACACACTTCTGGGTGCAGCGATGGAAGTTGGCAAGACGTAGCTGTCAGTAATGGGCCTGGGAGGAAGAGGTAGGCCTACCTGTAGCAATGGCCTTTGGAAGCTGCTAGAAAGGCTCCCGATAACTTCTGCAGGGTTTGGACGAGGACTGAGGTATTGCAGTCAATGCACAAATCTTACCTGCTATGGGATTGAGACTGAAACAAGTACACTTGTCTATGTATGTCCCTATTTTTCCATTTCATAAACCAGCTTTATCGTACTAATAATAACCAGCATGCAGCAGTCAAAAGGGGTTGTGAGGATTAATTAACATTTGTAAAGTATGTTGGAACCTTTTAATGGAAAGAATTTGGTGAATGCCAAGTGCTAATATGATGAGGAAAGGAAAATAGGTATCAGTTTGTGTTCACTCCCGGAATGTAAAGGATTATCCCAGAAGCCTTGGCTCAAACATTATTTTTGTGTATTTAATGATGAATTTTTCAATTATTCTTTCCTTAAAAATGTCAATTTAGTCTCCAAAAAAACCTTCTTGGTGATGAAAACTTAATTTCTCTTGTTCTCTCATCTTTGGAACTAGATTGGCTTTACTTGAAGTCTTCTCACTTTCTTGCCACAGCAGCCCTTTGCAATCCTCTTCCCTGGGCTCACCTGGAATTTCTTTTAGCAAAATAATGAGAAGCAGCTAAAAGAATTGCATGACATCAAATTGATACTTTTGGGACTGGCACTTTGATTACAGAATGTTGTGGCAAAGGATATCATAACATGAAATGATTCTGTGGAAGCATCCCAGCACCCATAGGTAAAGGCCTGGCAGGTGCTGCTTAACCTCTCCTGCAAACCAGTGCCAGTCAGTGGTGGAGGAGTGTGAAGGTTGGTGTCTAATGGACGAACTAGAGTTGGGACGGGGACTGGAATCTCAGGGACAGGTTTTATATCTGATGAACACAAAGCAAAGAAGACTGACTGGGGCAAAGAACAGCTGTTTGGTCGTGGAAATCCTGTTAAATAGCAAACAGGACTTGATCAGTAACTTGCTGTGTAACTGGCAGTACCACTCAGCTCCCCCATGTTCCTGCAGAACTTATCTGTGTGGGGATATTTCAGCGTGAAGCATTTTGCAGTCGCTATTACAGCCTGGATCTGTATATGGAACTGCCGTTCCAGACTGAAAAATAAATGCGTACCTTAATAGTTGCTGTGATTTGTGAGCATGCTATATACTGTGGAAAAAGACTCTTGTACTTGTATGGTATCTTTGTAGGGTAATTTATGTGAGCTATTTGCACCCATGTGCCTTGAACATCTGCATGTATTCCATTGGAAGTCTATAGACCACAAGCACAGTCAGGACAAGAAAATTGTTATTTTCTTGTTTCCCAATTTTTTTTAATCGGGATATTTCCTATGAATAACTCATAATGCATAAATGATTTGTTAGTGAGTATTTTTAATGGGAGAGGTTTTTGTTGAGCTATAGAGTTCCATGAGGAGGTGTTCGTTTGTTTTTTTGTTGTTGATCTGTTTTTGTTTTTAACTTGTTTGCTTGTTTGTTTGTTTACCCTTTTTGAAGCACTGTGGCTTCTATGTTTATATTTCCAGTGTGGATGGCCACCTGTCACGACTTCAGCTTTACACAGACTTTCTCTAATGTTTTACAATGAATTGTTTGCTTGTTTCTTGTAAGTAAACTTTCCTGGAATAAGGATCACAGTGGAGCAGTGCAAGGGGAAACAGGCACATCTAAGGGAATGCTAATTGAAAGAATAAAGCCAGGATATTTTATAGTGTTTATGCGTGTATAGTTGCAATGGATACATGTCAAATTTCCAGCTGTCTAAATTGCGCAAGGCTGGTATACGATGTCTGCAAATCATTGTGACATTAATGTGCTGTTCAAAGTGCTGTACGTGACCTTACATATCTGTACAGGCCTGTTTTATGGAAGGGTTTTGTTCTTTTTTTTTTACCTTTCATGAAGGTGAAAGACAGATCAGGATTAACGTTCAGAGAGATGCATGGAATGTATCTAGCCCTAATCTTGTTAGCAAATGACAGGATCTGCGCTCATAATTCCTCCTCTGTCTCACAGAAAATGTCTCCTAATCACCTAAGTTGTTGACAGTAGGTTTCTTAAGTATCTGAGAAAGAGATAGATGCTTGTCCACGTTAAAAGTGAACAGTCATGAATTTCCCTTGAAACCTAATCTGCACCTGCACAGCATCCATGGATTGTGAGTATAGGGAATCAGTACTAGAAAACTTAAAGACATCTGATTTTAATTATTTTTTTTCCCTGTTTGCCATATGCTGTAGCGATGAACGTATTTGCAATGCTGTATCCCCCCTAAAGTGGTTTATTCCAGTTAGTATACAGCTTCACAGTCTGTTCTGTTTCAGTGCAAGTCTTTCTCTTGCATTTCAGCTTCTTTTCCGTTTGCAAGTGTTTGTTTCAATATTTAGTTTGCTGAGGTACGTTAAAGCTGTGCCCTCCTCTTGCATATTTTATATCAGGAAGAGTGAATGGAAAAAAGCTTATTCTGTGATTATCTGTGTGATTATCTGGTAAAATTACTTTTCCAGGCTCCTCGTGTGCCTTGTACCTTGTTCATGCAGTGTTCATGCAGCATGGATTTTGCTGCATATCTAAAAGCTACAGCAGAGATCTTCAGGGACCTCTTTGACCCTGAGCAGTAGTAAGTTAGTTACAATCTTGAATCCCCTGGGAAATATACATAGGAGTTTTGATGCTTCATGGAGCACAGACTAGTGCTAACACCCACACTTCTGATGAATCGAGCAATAAAAATAGCTATCTCTGATCATTTATAGTCATTTCAGATTATGCAAAGATGAGGGAGTAAACAGATAACATATAGGTAACTAGGTAACTAGGTAACTGTGACTTGCTGTCCTACCATTTCAATTCTCTCAAGCATGGTGGAATTTGGCTTTCCAGGTCCTTATGCATCATAGGCTAAGAAGCCATGGAAAAGGTTCAGTACTTTGACATCAGAGTTACTCACTCAGCTTTGGTGCTTTCACTGTCCCTGCTACCTCCTAGCAGATCTCTTTCCTTTTCCCTTCCTCTTCTTCCCAGTCCCCTGAGTATTTCTCCATCAAGCTTTATCTGCTTTCCGTTACCCAGGCTCCTCATCAAATCATTAAGCTGGAAAAGACCTCAGGGATCTCCTAGTCACCCACTGCTGCTGGCTGGCTCTCCCCAGCCCAGGGAGGCATATCATTCCAGTCCCCTTCCTACAGCCATATTCCCTATATGATCCCTGCTTCCATCTTCCCTGCCCAGCTGGCTCCCTGTCCTAGCTTTCTAGAGTCTCAGCTATAGAGTACTTGCTGACCTGCCCTAGGCACAGCTGCATTTCCATGAAGGATGAAATAATTCCTTTTGAGTTGGGTTCAGTGCTATTGGTAGGTGTTGTCCCTGATATCCATCAACATGCACTTTGTTTCCCTCAGGATTTACCTAAATGTAGTGTCCTGGCCCTTGGTTCTTATTTATGCCCTGCAAAACCTGGCAGGGAAAAAATGCCAAAAGAGATTCTGCTCTTTGAGAAGATTTGTCATCTTAGAAAAAAAGACATATTTCTTTTCAAATTTCATGTCTTGTTTTGACAGGATGGGTGGTGAATGGAAGTGTGCTGGAAGTTGATTGTGAGTAGGTTGGGCAACGTGATGGAACATTAGAGTAATATGCTATTTTTCTTTTCCTTGCCCTCATTTAAAGATCTCTGATAGATACTGAAGAGGATAACATGAATTTTGAAGGGATTAAAATGATTCTTGAAAGGAATGCAGAACTTTGTAGTTTGAGCATGACACATTGTAGGCACTGCTTAAAGGCGCCGTAAAAAAAAGTAAATTTCATTCCTCAAAACTTACATATTTTCTAAAAAGACCATAATACCCTACAAAAGAATGTAGGGGATCTTTTAAAAGTTGCAAGTCTTGATTTCTTTCTTCATTTTAATTCCTTCTGTCTTTAGTGAACTTTTCTATCACATTGGTTGAAGCTTTGCTTGCAATTCAATACAAAAGAGGAGGAGTTAGTCCTTAATTTTGTATACATTTAGTATGCTAGCAATTTGAGGGTATAAAAGTGCCTTGAAAGCCTTACTGAATACAGGGACCCAAAACCACAAGAAAGTAAATTTACGATTTGGCTTTGTAGCAATTGTGGATTGTATGTTCTGGGGTGAGTCCTGTCACTCCTTACTTATGCCTCAGCTAGGCAACATGCCCACTATTTTCAACAGGGAGATGCCTGAAATATTACTGGGTAAGGATGTGGCACAAGTGATACTGGATTTTATATGCAATAAAGCACTAGAAAATGGAGGTGGTGGCAGCAAGCAGCAAGCAATTTGCTACAGTGGCAGCAAATACCACATCAACCACAGTGGTACTCACAGCTTCCACATTTTTAAGCTGGAAGAAGTAAACTTGTTTTGTACGCTTCTTTATATTCAGAGAGACAGATTTCTGTGTGAATTCCACTAAGTGTCAAGAAAAGCAATAAAGAAGTGATAGTTATCAGCTAGAAGGAGGTTAGCCAATTACTTTTCTATCCAGTTACTTTTTTTTTTTTTTTTTTTTTTTTTTTTTTGCTGTTTCTGTGAAACTCCTAAATTAAAATGGGTTAAATACACTGGATATTTTCCTGACTGGTCAATGTCAAATCTATCGCGGTTGAAGGAAAACTGCTAAATATTACAGACTTCACATATTGAGAGAATTACATGCTTTTCCCTAGGACATTTCCAGCAAGCTCTTTTATCTAAATATAATATGTGTTGGAAGCAAATTTAACATTGTTTCGGTAGCAGAAGGTTTTTACCCTTCATGTTAGCGGTCCTGCATGCAATTTATGCTGAGGTATTCAGAGGCGATTTAGCAGAGTTATTTGGATGTGGTTGGAGAATCTGCTTGCATTTCACTTTATGAAACAGATCATCAGTTTTCAGCTATGAGGGAAAAAAAAAAGGCGCGTGCATGAGTCATTCTGCCTTTGTGCAGAACCATGCGGTGATATTTCAGACTGGCTCAAACTACAAGGCCCAGGTTTTAGGACCTGAATCTAAAACCAAAGCAGCAGTATTATCATAAAGAGAAGGCAGCAAGAAATGAGACAGAGCATTGGAAATCCTAGGCTGCAAATGAACTGAAACATACATTTTCAACAGAAACCAGTAATTCGGGAAGCCAGAATCTGTCCTGAAAGCTTCAGTGGCATCTTCAGCAGCGAAATAAATTCCCTGGTTACTTTTGGCATGAACTACTTGGTAATTTTTTCATCAGTTTGGAGTCATTTTCACTTGTGGTTATTGGCTTACAAATCACTTTTTATGTTTCTTTCTTTCTTTCTTTTTTTTTTTTTTTTCTCCTGGGGAAATTAGTTGAAAGGAGAAATTAGTTGAAGGGAGATGTGCACCTTTTCTTCCCTTAGCTGTGAACAAAACTAAGTATCAAATATTACCAAGTGAAAGAAACCACAAAGAAGAATACATGGAAGAATCCCGTTCCATTCCCATACTTAGCTCTTCTGTCATACAAACAAAGCAATAATCTTACAGTCAGATCCTTAACCAGTGTAGATCATCTGAAGATTCTGCATAGATGAAACAATAGTTTAGTTGTTAAAATACACGTTGTGTTATGTTTTAGACATTTTAGATCAAGGGTTATGTAGGATAAAGTAGGCTGGTAAAGGCATAGTAGGAAAATATGGATGCCAGATCCAATGGAAAGAAAATCCTGCTAACCCACTGAAAAGACAGTTACTCAGAGGGGGGAAAAATCCCTTAAACTTTTTGGAGCTATTAAAAAAACAAAGGATACTAGAAGCTGGCAATATGAAAATGATGTAAACGAGAAGGGACTACATTGAAAGGTGTGTCAGTCTATTTTTCCAAGAGAACATGTGCATACATTCTGTGGGTAACATGCCAAGTCAGGAATATTGGCTGCGTAGCTCTGGAGAATGCGTGGGTGAAAAGAGTAAAATTATTTGTGAGACAGAGATGAGTTGTGAAGTGAATGAGAAGACACGTATGTTCTGTAAGTGGAAGACAATTTTTAAGTCCAGCATAAGCCACAGTATCGTCTAGCCTGATTTTTGATACATAAGAGGTAATGGAAATTCACCAAGTTGTGTCTGTAATGAGCCCAAGAATTAGTACTTTACTGCAGTATCACTTCCAAAAAAGCATTCATCTTAAGATGAATATTCCATCATTTCTTGTATATTTAATCAACCTCACTGTTAGAAACATGTGCTTCATTTCCAGTTTAAATTTGTCTGAGTTTAATTTCCATCCATTGGTTAATTTTATCCATTTGCTGCTCCGATGTTCAAAGTGAAAAAAATGGTGCATGTCTAATTAAGAAATATGTGAAAAATATGGGTGTTAATAAGAGCATTCGTACACAACATTGCGCTCAGAACTGCGGTGGCATGTATGCATGTCTCCAGCATAATCCCCTGTTTTCACTCACTACATCTTTCTGAAACATGAGCATTTTGGATTGAAATTCTGCTTGCTCCATCATAAAAAAGAATCTTCTTGATCAGATCTTAGCAGAATGCTGGCAGCTCTCTTTGGACTATGGAGAAATTACTAGAAGAAATGGTTTTCCCCACAACTTCTCCCCCACTATTCACCGTATTTTTAGATGCAGCTTGAACAAAATACAGCTAACCTATGACATGCAAAGCTTGATAGAAATTTAATATCTTGAAAGCATGTGCATTTGTTGTCTTTTGGACGTAAAGATTGATCAGTTGTTTATGTTCGCATTTTGAAGCATGCCTATGATAACACAAATTAAATGAACAATAAAAAAATTAAAAACACATGGAATCATAAATAAAACTTGACCAAATATTGGCAGTGACATAAAAAGAACTCTCCAGAGTGTGTTATAACAGAGCCCATCCTCACCCCACCCATACTTACAGGAAGAGCCTGGGTAAATAGATAGGCTTTCTAAAAGTGCAGGAGACTAACAAATTCAGCTGCTATAGACCAAATCTGGCAGTGAAATTTGTCATCAAAGATATTTTACTGATATCTTCCCTCTACTGTCAATTAGGAGACACACAAGTGCAAAGATGTCAGCGCTGTGGTGTTAGGTAATGAAGGGTGACGTTCATAAAAAGAGGTTGAGTTTCATTTGGAGGTGAAGTAGTTTGATTTGGGATGAGTGATCCTATCTAGTGGGATGGACCACAGAGAAAATCAATCTGTAGCATATATGCAGGGTGAACCATAATTGCTCCCAGGTAACAAAAGTGTGAGGGAAAGAACTTGCCAAATAAACACAGTTACATCTAATTGAACAACACACTGGTCATTTGTTCTATGAATGCAAGGTGGTTTTGCAGATAATTGCAAAGAATGATTGGCATTTGAGTGAGTCATGGGAGAAAGATGAGACAGACTCGAGCTGTTTAAGTTAAAAATCTATGCTCTAAGGCTTTTGTTCTGTTTGAAATTTCCCCAAAGCTCAGATCCACAGTTTTCTTTTTCCCAGTCTCTTCTAGAACTGAACAGTTTAACCCTTCTTAAATTAGCATTGTAATAGGAAAGATTAATCAGGTTTAGCTTATGGCTCATTGAGGGTAGGTGCTGTTTCAAATAATTATATTTTTCTTCTATCAGTATCACACACTGTTTAGAACAGGGACCAAATTTTCCCCTACCTTCATAAATGCCTACTATAACAGGCCTTCAAGCTTGATCAGGAAATTTCAGTGCTGTCCTAACTCAGACAATAATAATAATGTAGTAGTGCTGGCAAGAAACTCTAAAACCAAAGTGCCTCAGATAATGTTTGAGCTGATTGGTGGTTTTAAATGGAAACTAGTAGAAGCTGGATTGTATGAAATGGTTTCAGCCTCACAGTCATAGAATCATAGAATGGGTGGGGCTGGAAAGGACCTCAAAAGCCCACACAATCTCAACTCCCCTATTGTGGGCAGGGCTGCTGCCCACCAGACCAGGCTGCCCAGGGTCCCATCCAACCTGGCCTTGAAACACTTCCAGAGATGGGGCATCCACAGCTTTTCTGGATAGCCTGTTCCTGTGCCTCACCGCTCTCTGAGTAAAAATGTCCTGCTAACATCTAAATTAATTCTCCCCTCTGCCAGTTTATCCCTTACATATCTTACCCTTGTCCTATCACTGTCAGACCATGTAAAAGGCGGTTCTCCAAAGGTGCACAGGCCAGCATGGATCATTTGATTTCCATGTGTTTGATACAGAAGACTGAGGTCCTGGCTTCATGCTTGGTTATTTGTTTACTCTTGGTCTGGGAAGACTTGTGATGCGGAGTCAGGGAGAGCTGTAGCAGTAGGAAAGGAAACCTCAGTCTTCTTGTGATCTAAAATATATAGTGGAGGGTACATGAATTTATATGCCTGCCTGTGTTTTACTCTCTTCATGAAATTAGCTTGTCACTCTAGGGAGAAGGGGAGTTAGCTAATTAAGGAAAGGTGAGCGATGTGCCAGCCAGCGTAGGGTGAATGACCTCAGTGCACAAAGACTAAGAGATCAGTGGGAGGAGCACTGTCATCAGATACCTGTGTTTTTCACGGGAAGAAGTGGTAGGTGTTGAGCTTGTATCATCCATTTGCTTTGACTGAGTTTCTCATGGAAAGTCAGTTGCAGTTCAGGTGACTGCTGAGTCTCTTCATAATTGATCGCTTTATGAGTTTGCTCATGGCATACTCATGAGCCTGCTAAGGCTGACCTCGGCCTACAGTTTCAGCTTGTTCTACTGTCAGTCTGTGATGGCTGTTCCCTATTTCCATGTTATTGAGAATGTTTTGTGTGTCCATGCTGATGAACAGGATTGGATGCTGTGATCCTTAAAAATGGAGCCCCTATCTCTGCTCTCCTCCTCCAGGAGAACACCCAGTTACACAATGAGGCAGTGTATATACAAGGATATTGAGGGAGATTGTCAGCTTTCTTAACAGGTGATCTATGTGATGTGTCCAAGGACAGGAAATACATATCTGCTTTCATTTGACATATTTAATGAGTACCATTTGGTGAACGTTGTTTGTTCAGAGTATTTTTTTTTTTCTTTCCTTTCTTAGTGTTCTGAGGAACTGGTGGTTTCAAAAAGGCATTTTAAAGAGGGTTTTTAAAATGGTTTTTCTCCTCACTATCTAGGAGGATTCTGTGTGGGTCCATAGAGTAGGATAAACACTTCATTCTCTTGTGGTCTCTCTGCAAAGATAGCTTCTGAGCCACTGGCACTGGGAACTGACTCAGTCACAGCCATTACCCAGCTGCCACAGGCTAGAAGCAAGGGTCTTGTGTCTTTATGCTGGCAGTTCATCACTAAACAGGTCATAGGCTTCTTGTAGACAGAAAATCTTTCTAGTGAATTGGCCTTCTGTGGTCACTTTGCCAGTACAGTTTTATTCTTTTTCTGTCCAAGACCTTAAGGAAATATTGAACCCTTTTGAAATCACTTATAAGCAACAGAAAGTATTTTCCCTTGCTTTCTCTACCTCATCTCTTTTTAATTCTTCTTCTCTCTTTCTTCCCCTTTCCACTAATGTAACCCTTCACAGCTCCTGGTTTTCACCTTCTTTGAAAGGAGCTCTTTTGCACAAAGAGAGAGTTGCAAGCTCTTGAAGTTGAGCATGAAAGTAACAACTGAAATCCTTCAGCGCTCTAAGGCCAAAGAAAGTTGTGCTGGATAAAATTGCTGTTCAAGGTCTGGCAAATAACTCATCCATGTTGGGCTTCCATTTTAAAGCAAGATTAGACTAACTGAATCTCTGCAGAAACTGTATTTCTTTGAGGAGAGAAAAAACAGTACTACAGCAAGGCAGTGGGAGAGGCTTGGACCTGTAGATTCTGATTCATGACTTAATCAAAATATTTTCATTTACTTTTAATGTTAAAGTATTCTTTCAATTGCAACTGTGGTTGTTTCGGCTCTGTGCAAGCAATTATTTTTTCTGTATTTGCATTGTAGAGCTGTTTAAGTGAACAACTACATAATTAAGGGTGTCTTAACCGTCATATCTCTCTTCTAGATGCAAAGTAAATGAATGCTCTGATTGGGTCTGGCACATGTTAGCTTCCTATTTCACTTTCATTGCACTAAAAGATAACAGGAATGCAGGCCTTTCACTTTATCTCGCGCAGTGATAATGCACTTTGCCAAAGATTTGAATGGGTCATAGGATTATTGGGATTGTAATGTCTTGCTTTCTTTTTCAAGTGGGATGAAACTAATTGTAATCATCTGTTGGGTTAGAAGAACACAATGAGTTCTCAGCCATAGCCTTTTATCCCAGCAGAGATCTTGAATGATTTAGCCTGGCAGGGCTCTGGGCTCACAAAAGTTTTGTAGGTGTCAGATGTTTGGCATTCAGAACTGAGCACTAAGAATTGTCATGCTTGTGTCTCCCCATTTTCTAGTCTCTCAGCTTTAGAATATTGTCAGAGTTTAAAACATGTTGTTATAGATTCTATGACTCTTAGTTAAGAGGGGTCTAATGAAAAGCTAATCCAATTTTAGTTATGGGACCCTGAGTGATAATCTGCTCAAACTGTTGAGTGCATCCTGGCAGGATCAGGATGAAGTCCAGCAGGATGTCTACTTAGCTATCAGGCTGCGGTCTTATGGTTTTGATGTGTTCTAGGAGCAAGCTGAAAGTGTGGTGAGGCTGCTGCCTTCACTATTGCCACTTTGTCATTTTTGTTTCTGAAAAAGAACACAAAACCAAGCCTTGAAATGAGAAAATTAGAAAATAAACTCAACAATTTATTTTCTAAACACCGTATGAAGCATCCACAGCAAGCCATACTTGCTGTGCTCCATTCAGCTGCTTTTGTGTGATTTTTTTCAGTCATGCAGTTCTACGTGCTACAGTCCCTTTATTCCCCTCTCTCTCCTGCTTTGTTGCAGGCTGTCCTACCAGAGAAATGATGATGATGATGAAGAAGCTGCCAGAGAACGTCGTCGACGAGCTCGACAGGAAAGGCTGCGGCAAAAGGAAGAAGGAGATGTATCAGGGGATGTAACAGAGAAATCAGAAGTTAATGCCCAGAACAGGTAAATGGTTAGGGTGTGACACGTTCCCAGAGCATCCTCAGGGCATCTATGGGGTAACTCATCTGGAGCTTAAAGAGGAAAATGCCTCCAATACATTCTGCTCTCATCAAAAGCTGATGGAGTTAGCTCTGCTTCTTACAAACTGAGATGGCAGTGTTGGCCTTCCAGTCTCATAACTTCCAGTTGGTTTAGTCTCACATACTAACAAATAATACATCCAGATTTCTATTACCTATAACACAACTGATAGAAGAGACCAGAAATATATCTTGTGATAGCAAACTAATAGATACTAAGCTCAAGCAGCATTTTGTTAAATAAAATGAGGTAAGAAAATGGTAACATACCTGATTACAGGTTAATTTTTTTTGAGAATAAAATAAATGAACAGAAACAACTAGAAAGAAGGAACAAATATGCATATAGGAGAATTAAAGAGCTGAATTTTGAAGAAGTCAAAAAGCCTCCAGGCGCTGAGAGTGAGATCCAGTCCTGATAGCTATAGGTGCTGAATGGCAAAGCTTAAATTAAGATCTGTGCTCATTCCGATCTCTAAGAAATTTATGTCCCTGAACAAATGATCACAGCTGCACTGCACCCTAAACTGCCAGGTTATCACATTATAGATTGTGCCTGTGGATTTTGCTGCTGAAAGAGATTAACCAGTTTCTCATAGAGAATGTCACTGAAGTAAGAAGGTATCTCGATTGTGTAGCATCTTCCAAAATCTAGTCTGTGCATGACAAGGAGTTCTCATGTATGCCTCTGGCCAAGCTGAAGGGGTGGGTTAAAGATAGATGATATCTATCATGTATTCTGCAGTAGGGTGCAGAGTGGGAGGATGAATTTTTCAAGGTTGTTTATACTTCATCTGTTCCAAGCATCAGGTCAGAAAGGTCAGTTAGATTTCTGGGGACTGCCGGTGCGGCTGTCAGAGGTTGCCTAGAAGGAAACCTTTCCAGTCTCTGACATTGTGAAATGCCACATTCCTATACGTGTAGAAATGTCAAAATTAATTCCCTGAACCATTTTGTTAAAATTTGAATTAGGCAACCTGCTGTGTTTTCAAACCATGGAATGATCTTACAGTGATATTATTTTTTTTCTAGAAACAGCTAAGTGCACGCATTGTTAGAAAACTTTTTTTAATGACAAGTTGTCGCTTTTGTGTAGTGTGGCAGAAGAAGAAACAAAGCGCAGTTTAGATGATGAAGCTGCATTGTTGGAGAGACTGGCAAGACGGGAAGAGAGACGCCAAAAACGTCTACAGGAAGCCCTGGAACGTCAAAAGGAATTTGACCCAACGATCACAGATGGGAGCTTGTCAGTGCCCAGCAGGAGAGAAGTAAACAATGTGGAAGAAAACGAGACCACAGGGAAAGAGGAAAAGGTTGAAACACGCCAAGGACGCTGTGAGGTCGAGGAAACAGAAACAGTTACCAAATCGTACCAAAGAAACAATTGGAGGCAAGATGGAGAAGAAGAGGGAAAAAAAGAAGAAAAAGATGCAGAAGAGGAGAAACCAAAGGAGGTACCCACAGAGGAAAATCAGGTAGAAAAGTCCACAGATAAAGAAGAGGTGGTAGAAACAAAAGCTCTAGCTGTAAATGCAGAGAATGATACAAATGCTGTGCTGGAAGGGGAGCAGAGTATAACTGATGCTGCAGATAAGGAGAAGGAAGAGGCTGAGAAAGAGAGAGAGAAACTTGAGGCAGAAGAAAAGGAGAGGTTAAAAGCAGAAGAAGAAAAGAAAGCAGCTGAAGAAAAACAGAAAGCAGAGGAGGAAAAGAGGGCAGCTGAGGAAAGAGAGCGGGCTAAAGCAGAAGAGGAGAAGAGAGCTGCTGAGGAAAGAGAGAGGGCTAAGGCAGAAGAGGAAAAAAGGGCAGCTGAGGAAAGAGAGCGTGCTAAGGCAGAAGAGGAGAGGAAAGCAGCTGAGGAGAGGGCAAAGGCAGAAAAAGAGAGGAAAGCAGCTGAGGAGAGGGCCAAGGCAGAAGAGGAGAGGAAAGCAGCCGAGGAGAGAGAGAGGGCTAAGGCAGAAGAGGAAAAGAGGGCAGCTGAAGAAAAGGCTAGGTTAGAGGCAGAAAAAAAGAAAAAGATGGAAGAGAAGAAAGCACAAGAGGAAAAAGCTCAAGCAGATTTGCTAAGAAAACAGGTACAGTAAACATTCTGCACCAAATTAAGACACCTGTGGTTTGTGAGAAATGTAATGCAAGAAAAAAATTTGAATTGAAATTTGCTCACAGATTTGTTCCTGCTTTTAAACAACTAACTCTCTTTGTCTTTTTGTTTTAAAATAAAACTCTTTGCTTCTGCTTAACACTAATGAGATGCATAACATGCCTGTCCTCACTCCGTTGTTCAGAGCAAACCTTGCACGTTCAGAGCTTTGCATGTTCTTTGCTGCCTTTTTTTTCTCAGTTGCTATAAGCAGACCTGATGAAGTAAGACAGAAGGTTGAGGCAGACACAACTCAGCACAAAATATTATCAGCACCTGGTAAACTGTGTGAGGAATGTGTGTGTTAAATGCAGTCACAAGAAAGGGCTCTCTGCTGGAACACGTGAGCATGATGCCATGCAAGTGAGAAAATCCCAGATGGGGGAATGGGAACATTTGGAGAGGGAGGAGGGAGCACGGCTGTACACGCAGATGTGGGCACAACAGCACATGAAGAACAGGTGGCTGCGCACAGGACTGGTACTTGAGCACAGTGTGGAGAAACAAAAGTGCTTGTAGAATGATGTTTTCATACTGTATTTAAAACAAAAATTATTGAAAAATCCATAACAAAGGAGGAAGACAAAGCGGTTAAAGCAGAAGCTAAAAAGGAAAGCTTACCAGAGAAGGTTCAACCTACCTCCAAAAAAGATCAGGTAATTTATAAACTATTGATTTAGTTGTTGTAGGGAAACTTGAGTTAAAAAAAAAAAGGGACCTGTAACTGAATATTGCTTGTTCAGCAAAGTACTCAAACATGTGCTTTACATCAAGAACATGAGCGATCCTGCTGAAATAAATAGATGAAGCTACCTATGTGCTTAACATTCAGTATATGCTTAAGTATTTGGTTCTTCTGTGTCTTTAGAACCAAGTTCTGTTTGTCTTAGAACAAATACTTCAGTCAAACTCACTTTTGTCAATAATGCAAGAATGGCTTGCACCTTAGGGATGAATTTTTCAGGACTGTATCAACTAGTCATCCTTCCCTGGTTTCCTCTCACTTTACTGTGAACTTTTCCCCTGTGGCTGAGAACTACTCTTAAAATAGTAATAATAATAATCTAGGCCCTTTGGCCACTTGAATATCTTAACTAATCATTTTCCCCAAAGCTGCAATAATAAAAAAACATGATATAAACTGTGCATACCCAAGATTCTTCTTTTGTTTTAAAGAGAAAATCCACAAAAATTACTGCATTGCATTTCCACTGTAAACACAGGAGCTGGTGCCATGGTGTTTTACTGTATGGTAAGTAATTAAGATTTGGGAACCATTTACACTTCAGGTTACAGCTGACAAACAGGGAACCATATTCAGTGTGTTTTTGGGTCAATGCAGAAGATACCAGAATAGCCTCTGATCCTGATCAGACATTGAGACCAATCAGGTTCTTACAGGTTTGCACAGGTATGGGTTCAAACTGGTTCCCGGGGTTCTTTAAGAGTTGCAACACTGTCTGCCTGTGAGTGCTGAGGGATTCAGAAGATCTTCTCTGTTGTCCTTGGTTGCTGGAAATAAACTTGATAGATTCAGAGCATGCTCTAGAAGCTTAGGTCCCCATCAGAGAGAGGTGAAGACAAATAATGTCACAGGGTTCTAAGTCCAGTTACCTGACATTTTGTCCATATTTTTAGTAGAATGCAGGTGAGATTGAAAAGATAATGTTATGAAGATGATTGGAAGAAAGGTTCCAAAGTGAGAGAGACTGGCAGTGTGCTAAAATAACTTAGTCAAGAAAGGGAAAGTGTTCAATGAGAGCTGTGAGATGCATCAAAACAGTGCTTTAGAAAAACTTAACAGTCACTGTACCCCAAATAACCAATTGTGAAACAAGAGGAACTGTGAAAAAATAAGGATTACATAAAAAATTGTTCATATGACAGAACCAGCCTGTAATATTCACTGATGCACATAATCTTTGAATATTACAATTCACTGTATAAAGAGGGCTCTAAACATTTGACCAAAGCTGTTGATTTTGGGGGTGGGAAGGGCCTGAGACAGAACGTCCTACCTGAGTTTGCCTGGAGCTCACTCAGCTGTCAGTGAGACTCCCATCATCCCTTTAAAACATGTCCATAAGATTGGATTTTCCAGGGAATCATCATGACATTTGAAAGTGACTTGTGATTTTAGTGCTTCCATTTTTGGATGCTCAAGTTGAGACAATTTAAGGGAATCTCCCTTCTGGTGCAGGGCTGCATGACCATCCACTGAAAGGTGAAACTTGTGCTGAACTTTTGAAATATCCTGCTCAGTTTTGAATATCTCAGTTGTTGCTTCTTAGCTTGTGAAGAAAAACTGACAATTTCAGACTCCGAACAAAGTAATGATCGGGTTCCTATCTCTACTCCTTCCCCTCATGCAAAGAGTAAAATTCAATGAGACTCATTTTAGACACATATATGCAATTAAGAGGATGGTGGTATGTTGCAAACAAGATCCCAGAAGGATTACTTTCTTCACATAACCAGATTTTGCTTCTGTAACTGTGCAACATGAGCACATATCTATTCATAATGTGACTACAGTCTGGCCCTCAAATGTCAGATTTAGATCAAACTAGCAAAAATAATAATAAAAAAACCTGTCTCCTTCTCTGAACTGCCCCACGATTTTGGGTTCTCAAAACTATCCTGGAAAGCTCGTAAGAACAAGCTTTCTCATGATGTGAGACTCCTGGTATTTCCTGCTTCTAGTTTGGCTAGACGTGCTGCAACAGTTGCTTTCCTCATGGTATTTGGGTCTAGCAGTTCACTCCAAATGGAAGCCCTAGACCCAGATGCCCTCAGCTTTTAAGACACTAAGAAACTGAGTGCAAGTAAGAGCTCAGTGTGCCGAATGGTTCCAACCTCAATAATCAATCCAGTGCAGTGTGATGTTGTTCAAGCTCTAGACTTAGAAATCTTGACACTCAAATGCTAGCGTAAGAGCCTAACAGGGAAGACTTAGTATGGAGGAAGATTAAAAAATAAATAATTTGTGTTGAAAATTAGCTAAGCAAAGCATGGTTTTGGCCATGTTATTTCTTGACTTGAGGCTCGAGATTTGAGGGAGAGTGTGAATTGTTTTCGGTTCAGGTAGCACCACACGCTCACTCCAAGTAGAATCAGAACAGTCCTTTTCACTAAATTCAGCAGAAACTGAATTGGCCTGTAATTCAGGAAAGAACCGAGACAAGGGAAAATACTTTATCTGATGTCTTCCTCTGGAGTGGGACATAATGGTTTTTTGTTCCTGTGCTAATCAATCACAGTTTTGGCACTAAAATTAGTAGGAGAATTATTGGACCTGAAAGCTGTGAAATATTTCTTTAATATCTTGTTCTATCATCTTTTTGAATAAGGGAGCCAAGCTGCATTAATGGTTTTCTCAAATGTGTGCACATTACCAAAAATCCTGCTAGCTTCTGAAATGCTATTTCCTAACCTATTATTTTTTAAACTTTATTGTTTTAAATATATAAAATATATGTATATTTTAAACTATATTGTTTTAATATTAGTTTTCTCAGCAATTTCAATTAAGATGTAAGAGATATGACTCTCCCCAGTGGACTTCAATACATCAGGCAACTGGAAGTATCAGCTTTTTAATGAGACTGAGAAAGGTCTTGATGAAAATCTCAGCAAAGGAAATCCTACGCTCTCAAAGTCCCAACACAGACATCCTGGCATTTGAGATCTTACAACAGTCAGTACTGCTGTTCTTGGTATCTCCCTGAGCTAACAGGCAGCAGAGTTTTTATTGCTGTGAACATGTCACAAGCTAGAATCTTGTTCACATTTGGGAGCACCCAAAAGTCATAGCTGTCCAGCAGCATACGCTAGACTCAATGAATAGCACTGGTTGTCTCAGCTCCTAGAAAACAGGAAACCTTTTCTTGGGGCAGCTAGCAATAATGTCCTTGCTTGCTAGCAGTCACAGCATCACAGACAAAAAAGCATGGCTATGGAAACTGAGCTCCCCTCCTGTCTGTTAAGCTGGTGATGCCAGGTTGCAGCTACAGCCCATTGGCGGGAGCTTGTAGGGAATGTCTGTGCCACTGCTGCCTGATCTCAGGACAGAGCAGATGTCTCTGTGGGTTGTGTCTGACATCCCTCATCAGCAGCAAGCTCACTGGAGCAGCGTAACTGCTCAGTACTGACGCGCAGCATGTGCCGCCTCAGCGTGGTCTGCTGTAGGTTTTTATTTCCTGATGCCACATGGAATGCCATAAAAGCAGTTGTGCTGCAGACAGGACTCTTATGGAAATTATTTTTGCTTTTTAATTAGCAAATGGGATGGCAAGAGATGAGAGTATTTTTTTCCTTTTCTTTCCTTTCTTGCTGGCTTCCTCCAACGCTGTAGAGCCAGGGAAAAGAGATATTTTTGGGATAAAGTTTTCCTCTGCTGCTGTTGAAAGTTTATTTAGGCTGCTAGTTCAGCTAATTTTCATCGTGGGAATAATTCTGCCTGAGGACAAAAGACTTAAGTCAATCTGTATACTCCGCTTCTTCTCAGCATCCAGCCATGAGCATGCTGAGATCAGGCTGTTTCTGGTAAATACTTCTAGCCCATAACTATAGGGGGATACTGAAAAATGAAATTCATGCAGTAAATATACTTGATTGCTCTTAAAAATTATAGGGTAAAAAATTGTAAGGATAGGGAGAATTTTTACTTTAGTGTTTCTGGAGAGAATATTTGAGAGAACATTTGCTTTTACATAGGTTTAAATATTTGAGCCTGATAACACTATTGACCATCCCCTGACTGTCCTTTTTGTCAGAGTGACTTATACTTCGATACAAAGATCAGCTTTTTATCTTTGTCATTATTCCTGTAGTACTGAGGCATCCACCTGCTGTGATGCAGGACATGCTAGCTCTGTGCTGTTGGCACTCCCTTGCTGTGCTGCAGAACAACCTGCCTACACCCAAATAGCATGAGCTTTGTTTAAGCGAAATGAAGGTTATAAATGATTTCTATTGCTCCAGTGCTCTTAACCAAGAACATATGAACAAGCCTAGCCCCAGAGAGTGTGCAGCCCAGGATCTTTATAGTCAGCACGTGAATGATGCTGCAGTAGAAGAGAGGACTGAAGAGACTAAGGAAGGTGCAATTACAGAAAGATGTAGCAGCCCAAGCCCCATGCTACCACTTGGGTAGCTGCAATAAACTTTCACAGAAGACTGGTTATTTTAGGTGTTTTCATTGTGAATTTGGATCAGAAAGGCAGGGTGATGGATGTTTGTATTTCTAAACTGTAAAGCTAAAAAGTCTACTTTTGGCTTACAGCACGTGATCATTTTGAAGACAGCTGCTGAGTTAATCACTTGTTCAAGGAATTCTTGTTCCTTAATTGATAATGGTAAAGCCTCGCTGTGACATCTTTTTTTCCCCTGTGATTTACGGTATCTTCTGAGCAGGTAAAAGACAACAAGGATAAAGAAAAAGCACCCAAGGAGGAAATGAAAAGTGTCTGGGATCGTAAAAAGGGAGTTCCAGAACAAAAGGCACAGAATGGAGAACGTGAACTCACTGCCCCCAAACTTAAATCTACTGAAAATGCTTTTGGGTAAGTTCCAGCTAAGCACACTGGTCTTTGTTAGTGTTAGAGCAGAGCAGGGGGATTTCTTGGGGTCTCCAGTGAATAGCCTTGTAGCAGCTGTGCGCAAGACTTAGGTTAGCACCATCAGAGGAGGCTCTAATGTTCACTTGAGTGCTTAGGTCTGATTTAAGGCTGTTGGTCAGTTTCCTAGCAGGCTGCCCTCACATTGTTACAGTGATAAAACAAAGTACAGAAAGCAGATGTAAATAGAACCTTGCTTCCTCAGTAGAAATGAGTGACTTATTTTTCTTTGCTGGACTTTTCCTCCTTGGGGGACATTTCATTCCACTGTCTGCATCTGTCAGATCTCAATAATTTTTAGTTACTCACTTGCTTTGAGTCAGAATGCAGATCAGTACGCAGCACAATTCAGTTGGTACCTCTTAATGGGTAAAGATTCTGTCTTGATTTCAAAGCAAACTTTGTAGTTAATGTTTTTTGCTACAAAAGTAATATTTTTCAGTTAGATGAAAAAATGCTTTTATGATTTTTTTGTTTTTTTGTTTGGAATCTTTTTTTTTTTTTTTTCCTATGCAGCTTTCTTTCTCTTGTACATTGGCAGAGGCAAAGAACAGGTTAAGCTTTCCATGCACAGTTAGAAATCTGTGTGGGGCAGATGGATTTTGCTGTTGTATCTCAGCACTCCCCTTGTGATTCTTCCTGGAAAATCAAACTTTCTCAAAATAAAATGCAGTTCAAAAGACCCTGGGGACACCCTGACCTAAGGCCAAAGGACAGCGAGAGTCAGGCAGCATGGAGATGGAGTAGCAGGAAATGGTCCTTCCTTAGAACTATCCTACATCGTGACTGGGGTCACATCATCAATAACATGAGAAAAGATGTCTGAAAGTATTTTTGTTGTGTTTTCATTTGTTTCACTTCCTGTGGGAGACGGGCTTTGGTGGCAACATGGAGATTTGAGTTTCCATTCCTTTTTTTTTTTTTTTTTTTCCCCTTTTTTCCTTCTTTTTCTGTTTTTCTTTCACGATTTCCAAATGTGTGAAGAAGGATGTCTAACGCAAGGCTTTGTTTAGAGCTTCCTTCTTGTTTTTGCATGAACACATCAGATACTCGTTAAGTAGCATTGTAACTTGGCTAACTCTCAGTGGTGATGACTGAGAACAAAATAGGGTAGTGGAGGCTAAAGGAAAATGTTATCTGCATCTCATTTGTTCATGTCAGTCAGAAAATTGCAGGGGGAAAAAAAAAAAAAAGGCTTTTTAGATCTTTCATTTCTCATCTCCCCTCCCACTTGCCTTCCTCTGCATTCTCACACAGGAATGCAAAAGTGCTAAATATGAAGCAATGCCTTTTTTTTCGTGTTATTCTGACATTTTTGGTTCCCACAAACCACTTCTTTCCTTTTCCTCCTTGTCTGAAAGCCGGCAACTGTCTTCATTTCTTAGCACCAAGGAGGTACTTACGAAATTCTTCCTCCACCCAGCATCTCAGTACTAATTTTTCATTGTTGACAGTAAGGAATGGAGATTCCCAGAATCCATTGAGAATGGAGGATTTTGGGGAGGTGGAGGAAAATAAGGAGAATTACTGCCAGTTTATTGTTTCCTGTTTCAGATTACGCAAAACCAGAAGCAAAAGGCTCCATGAGAATAAAATTAGCTAGAAAGCTGAAGTGTTCTCCTTTGTAAGGAGGACTCTTGAGGTCTCCAAACAAAAATCCTAAGACTTGATTCTACCTTTGTTTTTTCATGAATTAAAAGTAGAGAGTAGCTGCTGATTTCTTTGAGGCTGTCTGCACTGAAGTCACTAAACATTAACCTTTCTTGTGTACTGGTATAAAACAGAGTAGTTATTTGTTAAGAGAAACGGGGTAAATGTTATCTTCTCACCTCTTTTGAGTGTGAAGTGTTTGCCCTTGCAACCGATTCCTTTGTCATAGAATCATAGAATATCCTGAGCTGGGAGGGACCCATAAGGATCACTGAGTCCAACAACAGGCTTCACACCCAAAAATTGGATCATTCCGTCTACTAGAAGTGACTTGTTGGGTTTTTGGTGATCTGAAACTTGCAGGTCTGGCTGGGACAATGCAGACTTCAGATAGCAAGAACAACTAATTAATTAATATATTATGTTCCTGAGATGTTTGTTACAAAAGTTGCAACCATGAAATGAAGCAGGAAAACGTTAAAAAAAAAAAAAAAAAGTTTCTTAATGGCCCAGGCAGGATAGATGAATTGGATCTTTATAAACACCTTGTGCCCCATTAAGATTTGTGACTTTTTGTTATCTATGCAAATGACATTAGAAATATTTCAGGCCTAACCACCCAAAACCATACCTCAAACCACAGGAGCTGGCCCTCACTTTGTTCTCTGAGCAGCCTAAGTGAAAATTCAAACAGTCTACAGTGTTTTCTCTTGGTGCTTTACTTTTATGTATTTATGGTTTTTTAATTAAAAATGGACTTGAGTTCCTTACTCTAATTATACAGCACTATCTGATGCAAACCCTTATTAGTAACTACTCACAGCTACACGATGCTTTTGATGGAGGGTGATTTTATGGCTCCATTTCAATGAATGAAGTAATTCCATGGCAAAAACATGTTCCGGATTAGGAGCTAGAGCAGAAAAGGATTGTGATAAGGTGATTTTAGGGAAATATATACTATGTAGCTATAACTCTGGAAAATCGGGTGTGAGAATGTCCCGGGGATACAAAAGTTCACATACCTCTGGGAATTCTTTCCCTTTAGCTTTGCTTTGTGTTGTTATACATAGAAAAGACTTTCTAAAACCAAATAAACACATTGCAAAATAAATGTCAGGTCTTACCACATTGGTGTTGAACTTTCACAGATGAAGCACAACAGCTGATATTCACATCAGGATGTCGGTTTGGTTATGCTGTTTTACCATATGTTCTTTTAGTAATATAGTTTCCAAATAATACATTCTGCCCTGCTGCAGCTGAGTTTTTTCCCAGTCGGGTAATACCATGTGAGGGCAGAGTAATCTGTGTTAGCAGATCCTATTGCGATATTGAAACCACAGATAATTCAGCTCTGATCCTACAGTCTGTTTTATATGGCTAACCCCATCTAGATGAGAGATCTATTTGAATGGAGAGTGCCTTTGCAGGACTGGGTGTGATTCAGCAGACTGCAAATTTATGTATTTGTTCTTCATGTTGTCATCTCTAATCTCATCATCTCTAAGTTATTGTTATTGTTGGAACACTTGATTTGTTCCGTCTTCTGGCATTTGATTCCACAACACTCTGGTTCCATTAATGAAGTCATTAATATCCAACTTCTCTAAATGTCAACAGAACAGAACAGAAAGATCTTTTAAAAAAAATGAAAATAAAAAAAAAATCAGTAAGTACATTCCTTTTCTGTCCCTTATGGATAGCACACTGATACCTCTGTGGTACCTCTCCTTGTCAACAGTAACTCTAAACATACTCAGGGAGTAGACGTTTGACTAAACACTGTTGTGGTAATTGTTTAATTAGGTGATACTATCTGACTCTGTTGAAAGTATGCACTTCACCTATACAAATACTCTTCTCCCACCCCTCACTCCTTGTATTCTTTCTGTCTCTCATACTAGAGTTGGTTGGAAAACTTCTGGTTTTCTCCTGTGGAAAGTTGCCATTAATAAATAATTTCCACCTCCTTAATTAAAGTCATATTTTCCCTGGAAAATGTCAGCAAAAGTTCTGATGAATCTTTCTATTCATACAAGCTTGCAGAATCCAAGTGATAGGTGCTTTAAGTTACATAGGAACATTTTTAGGCTTTTAAAAAGGTTTTAGGTTTTGAAACTGTACTAGTCTCACCACTCTGTTTCCTTCTGTATCTGGTTTGGTCACTCTGACATTGTAGGCCAACATCTTAAAATAGGAGGCATTACTTTCAGAGCAGCCCTCATATCTCCTCATGAAGATGCTGATAAGATGCATCTTGCTGATGTTACCCGAGCTGTTAAATATGTAAAGCTTAGTTGTTGAGCTGTGATGTAAATGGAGGTGGCCTGAGATCTCACGCAGGGTGGTCTAGCCCCTGTTTCAAGTGCATGAGCCTGCTTCCTCACTAACAGTGGAAGGGAGACATGCTCCTCCAAGTGTCCCGACCTACCTGACACCTACCCCAAATGCTTTGAGTTTGACGGAGTTTGTAAGGAGCAAAAGAGCTTACAAAGAGTATCTCTGTGTTGCTGGTGAATGTGGGGCATTGGGGTTGGCTCTGGCCAGGATGGGAAAACTTACAGTGCATTACCTTGTCTTTCCTTTCTTTCCCAGCCGCTCCAATTTGAAAGGAGCTGGAAATGCTGAGGCTGACTCCGAGAAGCTGAAGGAGAAACAGCAGGAGGCAGCTGCGGAGCTGGATGAGCTGAAGAAAAGGCGGGAGGAGCGCCGGAAAATCATGGAGGAAGAGGAGCAGAAGAAGAAACAGGAGGAGGCTGAGAGAAAAATCAGAGAGGAGGTAAGTGTAAAGGACTAAGTATTGCTCTCTTAATTCCTCATAGGAACTCCTTTGCTTCCACTCATCTCAGATTAGATGGTTACTCTTTACAACAGTATCTGTACAATAATGACACCTCTAGACAAAGAAGTTAGTGAGGCTGGACATGGATGAATCTGCATTTAGCAAAAGGGGAAAATGATACCATGGGAAAGTTGCATGTAGGTGAGGAAGGAGTATGTGACAATGAAAGCAAGACCAAACTCAAACAGGCATACAGGGCAAACTGTGCTTCTCCTTTGTGAACCCAATACTGCCTGAGGTCTATGTGGGGATTTGCTGCTAGACTTTGCTTCATGTTTTGTCCTTTGTTTGAGCCTTATGTTTGGATCGTGTGCTCTTCCAGAATGGCTGTTTCTTTGCCTGTGTCAGGAGATGGTCTATCACAATGGATAGACTGTATCTCAGATATGCCATTGGCATTAAAATTACCCCATTCCTCTAACCTACAGATTTAACTGCAGGCGTGCTGTATTTTGTATCAGTCAACCACATCACATAGATTTCCAGTGAGAACCCAAGGTAAAACATTCAGGATACCAAGAAAAACTGCAGTTCTAGCCTCAAGGAAGACAAGGCTCTAATAATGTCTTAATTAGTCAGGATGCCATCTACAGCAGCTGCATATTTATACGCTTTTTGGGTAACATTTTGGAGGCTCTTATAGCCACAGACTTCTTAATTTATTTTCAGTGTCTCTTTGATGTTGCACAACTCAAATTAGAAAGGATGTGGCAAAAATTCATCTGCCGCAGATGAACTGGAATTCTAATGTTATATACAGTTGTGATGGGCAAGATCTCATTAGGAAGATATTTTTGCCTGTTTAAATATTGAGTACCCAAGCACATCTGTTTGCTTGTGCTTCCTTTGCCAAGAGACTTTATAAATAGAATCTTAAAATCTCTGGTGCATCATTAAGGAATCTTACTTGTTTGGAAAACAAATGGTGGAAGAATAATAATAGTGCTTGTAGATAAATGCCAATTGCTTTAACATGCTATGCTTTTTACAGTAGGATTAAATACATGCTGAATTGCACAGTGACTTAACTGTGTGAAAGACTCCGCTAACCAGCACTCACAATGGTTGTGCTTCAACTTGCAACTCTGAAAGTAAAAACTCGTTTTCTCTGTGGAGGGAAAACTATAAGCATTTCATCTTCATTTTTGGGGCATCTTATCAATTTTTTCCCACGTGAAATATTAACCTTGGTACAATTGCTAGAGAAGACTGAGAGAGAAACAATACAAAGGTGAAGCTTGAGGGTACAGAGAAACTGAATTTGGGAAGCAAAATGAGACCATGAGATTTTTTGGTTCTTACACCAGTTTAGACAAATAGCAATCTGTACAAGCTGGTTGACTAGTTCACTCGAAAACCTGTTTGCAGGTTTTTTCAGTTCAGCTGAGTGTTCTTCAGAAATATTTTTAAATACAAATACCTAAGTTTCTGACCTTGAGTTCTTAATGAAATCATGTTTTTATAAATGTGCTTTGTTCTCTGTAAGTGACACTGTTTGGCGGTAAATCTGCTGACATCGCTGTGAGGAGACATTAAAGGAGTATGGAGTAATTGTCTTCTTCACTTGCTACTGTGATGTATTGTCACCAGTATGTTACTAGCATTCAGATAGCATTCACTGAACTGTTTTAGCTAGCATAAAAAATCTATTCTTCGATAGTCTGACAAATTTTTGCAGGACAGCAAAGTCTTGTAATGGTGATGAAGTTTCTGAAAGAATGAATTAATACTTTTTAGGAGGAAAAGAAAAGGATGAAGGAAGAAATTGAAAGGAGAAGAGCTGAAGCTGCTGAGAAACGTCAGAAAGTGCCAGAAGATGGCGTATCTGAAGAAAAGAAGCCATTTAAATGTTTCGGTCCTAAAGGTTCATCTCTCAAGGTAACCTCCCTGCTATCTTCTGTTTAGTACCAAAAAATTAATGGGTGTTTTAGTCCAAAGCAACTACCCAACACCAAAGCACTGTGTAAATTACTTGATATCATACCTGGGCCAATGCTTTGAAATAGGTCTTAGCCTAAAACCTACAGCTTAAAGACTTAATTCATTGACGTGATTGAGGATTAGAGATGCTTTCTAAAAATTGTCTAGCCTGAGAGTTACTCAGCAATGTCAATAATGTCCAAAATGCTTCATCACCTTCAAGAGGAATTATTTTGGGAACTCAGAGTTGTGTTGCTACTCCAATTTCTCAATTTATTATAGAACTGATTTGTGAGCTGGGGCAGAAAAGATCACAGATGTTCTTTGTCGTTTTCCATATCCATGATTACTTTCTCCATTGCCATATTACTTTGTCTTTTAAGTATATTCAGCCTAAGTATCATTAGTTGAAAGTGTCTCATATGGGAGGTCTATGTTATGCCTAATCCCTCTGAAACAATATCTGGAAATACTGTGCTCAATTTCATTTTCTTACATAATATTTAAAAACAAAACAAAGTGTTCCCTTGCTGCAGGAATTTCTAAGTGGTCTTCTGTGGCCTGTATTATTTTGCATGTCAGATAAATCATTGAAATGATCTTTCAGCATAGAAGAGAAATCTTGGACCCAGTGAAATTATTGGGAATTTTGTTTTGGTATTTTTTCTAGTCTCTTTCTCAGCTCAGGTTCAAACTACAGTTCTGTTTATCATTTTGACCTATCTTTTTTTTTTTTTTTTTTTTTCTTTTTTTCCAATTTGAGGTATTAGTCAAATAAAAATCCAAAATGTCTGACAAAAAGGACCACTTAGGCCCAAGGAGGAAAATGAACTCGGCATGAGGTTGTCAGTTAGAAGCTTGCATCAGATCATAAATTAGATCTGCATGGGATGAAGAAATGCCATTCATGAGTGGCAAAGCTGCATTTTGTCAGAATGACATTTCTGCTTACAAAGTTCACTCCTCAAACTGATGTGGAGCTTCAGCCCCATATGGTTTTGGGTTCTGTTCCAGAAAATACAGTGGCCAGATACTTTTGACTCCTCAGGAACATCTGAACCTGAAATTTGAGGGCAGAACACATACAGCTGTAAATGAAGGTTGCCAAGCTTCACAACTCTATCCTATTAGATAAACCTGGTCTTGCAATTTTGGTTGCAAAAGGCTGTGTCAGGAATGGACACTGTAATTGCACAGCTTCTTCCCAGTCCTCCTGAGAGGGCTTTTTTCCCATCCTTCTGTTTATTAAGATGCCTTTTATGACATACGTTTGGAGCTTTAGTTCACAGATGACTCATAAGAGAGAAAATTATACTTGAAAACACATAATAGCAAGATACAGATCATAATTTTGGGGAGAGTGGGACAAAACAGTGGATTTGGCAGGAGGTTCACAGCTTTCAGAGAACTTTTGGATTGATGCTACTAAAAGTATTTTTAGAGGAAAGCTGGGATATTCATAACGTTAAGCATTTGAGGTTCTTTTTTATTTATTTATTTATTTATTTTTACCAATGGTAATTGCTGATGTTTTTATAGCCTGGTAGGTAGAAGATGTTTTGTTTTGTTTTGTTTTGTTTTGTTTTGTTACAAAAGCTGATATACGCAACTCTGTACACGCTTTTCTTTCAGTTTCTCTGGAAATTGGTGATCCTGTACATATTTCAGTCTGGTGTCTGTGGGTGGCCAGAATATGTATGTAATACTCTTGATCCTCATGCCCAAAACTGCTCCTTGGCCTTCTGTGGTCAGTAGCTGAGCAGAAAATAATCTAGTTTTAATTACTGAATGCCAAACTCCAGTTTTTAGAGAAAAGTGACTGTCATCACCTTTTGTTTCAACAGACTTCTCCAGCTGGCCTAACCTAGTCGGTGTACAGCCTTTTCATTTGGTTGTTATACACTGACCAAGTTATCTTTTGAGTGGTAAAGCATCTGGCACATATTTTCTCCCTTGATAAATGTATCGTCTGTGTTGTGAATCATGTGAGAGCCATAAATGCTCAATTGTGGGTGGGCCATTGGAATTAAGAAAGAAAAAAAAAAAAAAAAAGAGGTTCAGTATTAGAAGACTGAATGATGCATCTGCACATTCTGTCTTCTCCTAGATATTTTTCTCCTGTGTTCTTTCTGATGTTGTGAACTTTAGGGAAGAAAAAGAAGTTCCTAGAAATGACTTAGATGAAGAGAGCAGAATGTGTTTTTTACAAGGTGGTCCACTAGAACAAAGGGAGGAAGAGAGAAAGGCTGAAAATAGTATGGTGCATTATCATCTATGGATGGGGCATTAATCCATCAAGCAAGGCATGGAGTATCTTGATGAGCAGACTCAGAATTTAGAGACCAAGATATACAGCTCATCTCCATGTATTGCATAGCTCGTGGATGCAGATGTGTAAAGATACAAACATGGACTTAATAAAAATACATGTATTTAGAAAGTACTAATGTGATTATCTAGTTTGTCCATAACAGATAATGGTCTACAAGGTGCTGAACAACTCCTGTTGTTTTAACTGTTAAATACTTCCCTAAAAGCCTAGATGCTGTTTCAGCAGGACCACAGAGTGCACCACAGATGGTTGCTGTCATGATCAAAATGGGAGTCTGAGATGTCGGATGGAATTGAGCTCTGTTGTACCTAGAAGCTAGGTGACTGCATTTGAAGTAAACAGAATAGGAAAGGAGAGGTAATACTGACTGACATGGTACCTTCAGGGACTTTGACAGTTAATTTTAGGGGAGTTGCAAGTGCTGGAGCCTGTGCAGCATGGAGTCTTTCTAGAGAGGGCACAGGGGCTGAGTTTTTTCAGAGGGGACAGTAAGAAGGAAGGATGCAAAGTAAATATAGGCTAGATTCATTTGTAGCTTAGGGACAGAGCAGCTTGAATTTATTAAGGCTGTGGGTTCCCCAGGGGTTCTAGCTGCAGTACCAAACCTCTGTGCTGCCTCTGCTCTCTCTCTCTCTCTCTTTCTCTCTTTTTCTTTCTTCTTTTTTTAGTCTTCATAAGAACAGAGTCTCTGGAACCGCCTTTGCTGCTCTCCCATCCCGCTGTACCTGATACTCTCTCTAGTTTAGTTCTTGCAAATGGTGCTGCAGTAGAAGAATAAGATTTCCTGCCTACTCGTTGTGTTCCTTTAAGTTTTAGAGAGGTTAATTTCTCATGCTTTCTTTTGGAAAGAGCATTATTGGCATCTTGTTCTCTAGTTTAATCTGGAGAGAACAGGATATTTCAGTACTGATTCTCATTTGGTGATGGTGAGAAGCTTCATTGACACTACAGAAATGCAGAAGCAGTTAGGTGCTAAGTGGAGGAAGCAGCAGGAGGACACAAGGGCACTGGGGATATCTCCTGCTTTTGCTGCAGACATCTCCAGCCATGCATGGGCTGATGTGGCAGCCAGCTTTCCACAGGGCAGCACTGGCAACTAAGTAAGAAACAGAAATTTTCAGGCTTGAGATTATTTTATTTTTTTTAAAGACCCATCTGCTCATATCTCATTGTTGCTCAATATCTGAGAACTGGAGCACTGACCAGAAAGAATTAGACTCTGCTCAATCAGTGCTTTCGAGGAGATGATCTGTTCTTGGGACAGGAAAACAGGAGGGCAAGGGCAGGATTTGTGATGCTTGCTTTTTCCCTTCTTTGCTGCTGATAGTAACACTGTGGCCTTTCAGGTAGACTGGAGTAATAGTAGTAATAGTAATAGTCTTGTGCGGGTTGGAAGGGACCTTAGAGATCATCAAGTCCAACCCCCGGGATTCGAGCCTCTGTGCTGCAGAGCGGCACTTCTACCACTTGCGCCACAGGGGATTCAAACAACCGAGCCCCTGTGTTGCAACGCGGCATTTCTACCACTGCGCCACCAGGTCACACAAGTTGGCTTATTCTGCACAGATGCTGCTGAAAGCGGGAAAAAAGCCCAGCAAAAGAGAATGGGAGGCAAGGCTAAGGAGAAGCTATTTACTCCCAGAGACTACCAGCTATCACACAGAGTAAATTTCCACCAGGTTCTTCTACCTCTGAGACATGAGATGAAATTATAAGAAAGTGATTTCTGTTTTTATGTGTGTTTCCTCTTCCCTCTCTTTCTCAACACATAATTTTTTCAGTCTGTCCGTTTACAAGAAATCTTGTTGCATAGCATCCAATACGAAATTTTAAATTCCTAATAATCATTTAAAAACTATGCATCAAACAAACATTACTGGAAATATTTAGATGGTACGTGTTTCCCATGTCATTGGCTCAAACTGTGTATTAACTCATTCCTTTTTCATTCAGTTTCTGTTCTTGGAGGATGTACAGATGGAATAGAGCACACTTTGACTCCCACATTTAAACTGGATTTTTAATAATTGAGCAAATTCTTGCACGATCAGAGATTAAAATGCATCTATAAAATATTTAATATGTATAAATGCATTCCTATATTGTTGTGTAACATCTTGCTTAATTTATTTCTTGCCACCTGTGTGTGCTATCCCTGTTGAGAAAGGCCCCAGTCAACTGTAGAACTGTTTGTTTTACATTTATGTCATTGGTGGCTACTGCCATGATAAGGGCACCTCAAAGCACTGAGTAGAATGGGAACCATGGTGCAAGTCACTGCTTTGTAGTGATAACTGTAGAAATACAGTTAAATGGCTGGGTGCTTTTGTTGACACACAGCTATCATCAGGCTTTAGGCAGGAGCTAGTTCCTAGAGGGTTTAATTTCATCCAGATTTACCAGCAGAAGAGAAGGTGTCCATCTAGGTGTCTTTGTTGACCAGTCTAGGCTTACTTGGCAGTTGATAGAGTGAGGAGTCAGCACTGTTGGACAAGCAGGTCCGTCTTCCTCAGGGTGAGGTGAGATCTTCGATCTCTCCACTGACTATAGAGGGTAAAATGAGTAGTTTGGACTAAATGCTAAACTTTCAAGCAACTGAGGTTGGGTGGGAGAGATGTTTCAGGAGATCCCAGGTTCTTTTTCTCTGCTCATAGTTTAATTAGAGACTGGCAGATTGACTTTTCAGACTATGTGTGTTTTGTGCTAGAGGTATGGAAAGTATTCCACGGTGACAGAACATAGTTCCAAAGTGTTTAACAAGATTCTTTTTATTTCTTGATCTCAAATTGAGGAAATAACTTACATTTTGTGATAATCACCTTGTGTTCCCTGTTTGTCTTGCAGATCTATTTCGTAATATTGTTCACTGTATGTGTCAAACATTTAAAATTATTTGCATGGAGTTTGTGTGCTGTGCAGTAGTACATAACCTTTAGATATTGCTGTGCAGTCTGAATGTATTTGAGCTGTATGCTGAGTGAATTTGTGTGCACAGCTGTGTTTGCAATATATTCTTCTGTGCATGGCATGCAGAGCTTTAAGGCAAATGTTCTATAAAAGAAGCCCTTATATGAATGTGCAGAAAATGTGTTAGCCATCCACACAAGGCGTGTTCTTCCTCAGAAAGAGGATCATGTCCAGCTCTCACGACGACTTTCTGAGTACTCTCCTGTTTCCCTCTATTTCAAGTTTCCTTCCCCATCCTCCTGTTTCGAGCAGTTCCCACCCTATTTTTGATACCACAAAAAAATGCTCAGATCATTGTTGTTACCAGAGGGTAAGGAATAATTCCGCGTCTTTTTACTACAACCTCAGTAATTCATGTCCCTCTTCTCCATAGGCACAGGCTGTTCTCCTAATGCCTGTGCTAGCTGGGTTTTCCTGCTGTATAGAAATGTCTTTCCTTTATGAACATAAGAAGTTTCCATAGACTCTGGTGTTTAGCTTATTTTAAAAAACTTGTAAGATCTGTCCCCTTTGTAAGACTTCAAGTGGAATCTGAGTTGATCTGAACTAGAAGATGCTGTAAGTGATTTATAGTGTAGTTAACCGGAGCTCTGGTTCTTTGGGATATTCCTTACCACTCTTCCTACAAACAAGTGTTTCACTGATGCAGCTGGGGGATTTACTCCTGCATTCATCCAGACAACAGGAAAAACCAACAGCTCTGGTTGATACAACGCATATTTTGGTTACTGCTGTTTATGGCCCAGAAATCAGTGCTTTGGGAAACTTCGTACTATACCATAATTGCGGTGAGGCGATGTGTTTTAACATCGTAAATCCATCTAGTTGCTTTAAATCAAATTATTTACTTGCTTTATTGCAACGCTGACTGTGTTTCCCTTGGGAAAAACTAAGTTGCTCACTGTGAGGATGGAAGGGGAAGGGCGGCCGACCTGCATCCCTGTGTGTGTGCATGAGTGCTGCTGTGCTCTGCAGTTCCTCTCTGGTGTATTGCTGCCATCTAGTGAGAGTGAGGTGAAACAGCTGGTGCAAGCTCAGGCAAAAGCCCATCATTCTGCATCAGACTGCTTTGAGATGTTTTATTGGTAACTAAAATTCTATAAATTACTCTATAAATTGTATGCATTCATTAAACTCTAGAGGTGCTTTCGAGATTGATGTGACACTATCTGGAGAGTTCTTCTGGTTGTCTTCTTGGGCAAATTCTACACTGATGTGAAGAACATTAGCTTTTGCTTATATGATCTAAAGAAGGAAAACGTGTATGCCCTTTGATGGGATTGGTGTATGACTGGCGCATCTCATACAGCCTTAATGCTAAAGTGCACCGAGGAGAACCTTATAAAGGAAGGGCTCTTATTGCCTTACCTTGAAGGCAGAAGTGCTGCAGGAGTCATTGTTAAAGTGATTTGAGAATGGGCAATGGATGCTGAGAACAGGGAATCCCTAGGAGTATGACAAGGCTGATGAACAGTCATTTCTATCCCCTGGAGTAGCGTGTTTTTTCACTGTTAAGTGAAAGTATAGAGCCTGAGACAAGACATAGAACTACATGATGTGGAAGAGACGTGAAGAAGTTGATTGTTTAAAGTATTTCTGACCCAAAATGCAAATACATTCTTCTATATCTACTCCTAATGCATCTGTTGAGGCTCCTAATTACAAACCTCAGTGTGTGTCTGTGGTGATTTCTCTTGGAACTCATCGCTTTTAGACTGATCTTTTGTCATTTAAAATGGTGTTATATCCCAGCCTTGTACAAGTTGTCTGTCTATAACCTTTAAATTTGTAACTCTTGTTTCTTTCTCTTCTAGATAGAAGAACGAGCAGAATTTTTGAATAAATCCGCTCAGAAGAGGTAAAAAAAAAAACCACACCAACAAACATATTGTATATTCAGCCAAAATGTTTAATCATAGTAAGTAACAATTTCTTTCTCTTTTCTGCTCCCTGAAGTGGTGCAAAACCTGCCCACACAACAGCAGTTGTCTCAAAGATTGACAGTAGACTTGAGCAATACACTAGCGCAGTTGTGGTAAGTTAATTACAGGTCACAATGACTTTATTTACTAATGGCTTTTGGGCTTTAATAATCATCCTATATTTTACTGTTTAAAAATATCTTTTTTTTTTTTTGTCTGTTTCTTTGATTGCTTTTTTGTTTGTTTTCTCAAAGGTTCTTTTTAAAGAGACTCCAAAATAAAATGCTTGAGGCATGCCAATAATATGCCATATATATACAATTAAACATAGTCTTTGATTCACTTCTTCCCTTCTGGGCTACAAAACTTATTGCCTACTTTGTAAGCTTGGAGAAGCACTTGAAGGATTCAGTCAGCATCTCTTGAGTGACATCTGTATCCTGTCTCTTAGCAGACAGATGATAGTCATCCTGAGCTAATTTGCTTAGTGTCACTTAATAGCTTATAAGAGAGCAAGGAATTGGGACTGTTTTGCTTACTCTGCCACTTCAGAGTGAAAATCCTGGGCAGAACGAGAAACTTGAGTGAATTAGGGAGATATGAAGTGACAAAGAAGAAGCAGGATAATAATTATAAAGACAAGTAGAATTCAACCCCAGGTGTTTTCAGCAAAGAACAGCCAATAATGTTCTTTTAAAACAGAACTTGGGTGTTTTTGTTTGTTTGTTTTTTTCCCCTGCTCATAGTTCAAGAAAATGTAGTTTTTTATGTGCTTGTTTATGAAACACTTTTGTGAGTCAGTGAGTGCAGGTAATGTGTAAGCCATCGGTTAATGCAGCAGACCTGAGGAATTAAGTATAATGGGAATAAGAAGATTATTAAAAGGGATATTATCCTGGTAGCTCACGTAGGTTTCTCCTCCTCTCAAGACTGTACTGTGTAAAATGTACGAGGATTTTGAAGGGGAGGAGGAGACTATGTTTGGCCCACTTCTTTTGGTAACCATGCAAAAGCAAACTGCCAAAAAACCCTAAATTGGCACCCACCCCACCCCTCTCCTAAAAAGCCGACATAATTCCAAATATAATGTAATGACTTAAATTTGCCTCTAGAATTGCAGGCTGTGAGGTTATCTTGTTTGGGGCAGGTAAAGCAAATCTGATGACAGATGACAAAGTCACCTCTGCATTATAATTTCCCTAGCGATGTTAGTGAAAGAGGCATACTGATATTATGTCAGTATTTGAGTGGTGTGACTCAAAAGAAGACAAATCAAAACCTTGGATCAGTTGCATTCAGAGCAGTGCTTTTCTACAACCTTTAGAAGTGTAAATAATGCAAAAATGTGCATGACTGTAGTTTTCAAAGCCTCTTGCGTCAACAGTGCCTGAACAGTGGCAAATCAGAAAGAATCTCAATGGCATCTTTCAGCAGGGTCCCTTCTCTCCATCTTTGTGTGGTCATTGCTAGAACTTACTGCAAGTTTGGTTCTTAATGCCAACTGCCTCAATTCTTTTGCAGGGCAACAAGGCTGCAAAACCAGCCAAACCAGCAGCCTCTGACCTTCCTGTTCCAGCTGAGGGTGTCCGTAATATCAAGAGCATGTGGGAGAAAGGGAATGTTTTTTCATCACCTGGGGGAGCAGGAACACCAAATAAAGTATGTATTTAATTTCACATGGTGATTATACAGAATTATATCACGGGCTTTATCTTGTAGTTCGTGTCAAGTAAGCCCGTCTGCTCCTCTTGGTATCACTAGTGAAGAATTTCACAAAGGATCTTGAAAGCCTCAGAAGTCCACAGAATGATATTGCTGCAGTATTGACTGTAATGGAAGAATTTAGTAACACACTGTGATACTTCTGGATACTTATGGATAGTTCAAGCTGGGTACGAAGAAGTTCTTTGTGTTAGGAATGATTTTTTTAGGGACAGAGTAGGATTTAACAGACAAGCTACTGATGTTTTATAGATCATGGAGAGAAGCATTTGTGGGGCATTTATCTACTCTACATAAACTCTTAAGGCCAGATTTCCTTTCTATAAATTTATGTGAGCTGATGAGGATTCCTCTCAGCTGAAAAGCCAAGCCATAGACTAGGAATAAAGGAGGATACTTATAAAGAGCCAAGAACTTTTGGTAATTGGTTCTAATCTTTTAAGATTTCTTTAAATGATAGTAATTTTAGGCCAGTTAGCTCCTCTATCATATGTTTCTAGGAAAAAAAATTGTTTGACAAACAAAAATGTAGACCAAATAACTTGTTGGTGTCCCTTCTTCTTTAGGCTGTATTTTTTTTTCTCCTTAGAAGCTGAAGTTATTATGGAAATAGGATATTTGTGTCTAAGGTTTGTTTTTGGATTAGCACTAAAATGAAAATGATTCTGTCAGACCACATTTACCTTTAATGAAAACTAGGGGGAAGCAGTACTGTGTAGTTCATAGCGTCAGTGTCTTCAGAGTAGGCTGGATGACTCAGCCATTACTTCAGTGAGGATTTCTACTTTAAAGGGGTTTGACTTTGCTTTTAAATCCAAACCATTAAAAATATATCAAAACCTACTCTGAAAGTCTTCTGATAAGATTTTACTATTTTGTAGGAAACTGCTGGCCTGAAAGTTGGTGTCTCCAGTCGTATCAATGAATGGCTAACCAAGACCCCAGATAATAAATCGCCTGCTCCAAAACCTTCTGTAAGTTAACCTGCAACAATCTCTTCCATGGGTGGGTTCTCTCCTGGGACAGAGTTGGTGATGGTGCTTCCTTAATTGACTAATGTTGTTTAGAGGAACATGACTGCCCATCCTCTCCTGGAAGCTCACAGAGACCCTCCTGCTGTTAATTCTTGGACAGTCAGAAAAGAGGATAGGGAACAGGGCAATTCTCATCTTAAAACTGAAGTGTGCTTTAGAGAGACAGTGCTCCCTTAGCAGAGAAGGACATTTCTGTCTGTGAAGGCCTTGTTAATTCAGAAGTTACCAGATATAGACTTTGAATGGAACGCTTGTGCTTTGGCCTCTGCCCCATAAAAATTGTCTGAGTAATTTTGTAGACATAGTTGAAATTCTGTAATCCTTTTAGGGCATAAATGTCATTCTTAATGAAGGCTCCTTAGCCTGCCTATTTCTTCAGCAAGAAGCAGAGCAGAAAATGTGAACAAATTAGCTAAGTAAGAAAATGAGAAGCAGCAGTGTAGACAAGGAAAGGAGCAGAAACAGGTAATTGTTGGGTAGGTAAGGGCAGAGGTGAGGAACTGAGGCACTGGGTGTACAATTCCCCAAGGGGAACGGAAAGACATAATTCATTGTGTTAATGATTTAGCTTTGGTGTTTAATTAAATAAGCGGTTTCTTCCCATATCCTTGTGTAGTTTGTTTCTGCTAGTTCACATGCCCCTTATAAGAGATGTAGCTTGACATACACTTTCTTTATTCATGTGCTTATTTGTACCAAAGAACTTGCAAGTTGTGGTGTTGTCCCGCAAGTTCATATTTACTGATTGCTGCATAGAGAAAAGAAGTCATTATGGTGGCTCTATTTAATTACAACTGCTGAAAAACAGTACACAATTTGCCTCCAGATTTTCTTCTAAGTTTCAACTTTTAAATAACACAAAATTAACCTTTAGTTTTCTTCTCTGACAACTGTTTCTATCTGTGTCTTCATTTCCCTCTTTCTCAATAGATTGTTCTTTCTTCTTTCAATATCTCTGCTTGAAGAAACCTGCAGTCCTCCTCCTCTTCTTTGTGGGTCTCTTTTCTAAGTTGGTCAGGTAAAACTATCTGTAACTGACCTTGAAGAATGGAATCTGTGTCGTTTTTATTTTTTATGAGGCTAAATCTAAGGGAAACCTACAATTCCATAGTTACTAAATAACTCCCCGCCCCATTCCCTCACAATAAATAAATATTTTGAAGTATTTGAGAGCAGACATGCAGACAGTCCACTGCAGTTTTGCTATCTTGTTCTCCCTCTGTTACCGAACTCACTTTCTGGGGTACAGAATAGGCTTCAGGTCTTAACTGTATCTGATTAATCTGTAACTTCACTGCTGGGTTTAAATGCCTCTTTCAGAGATTTTTGTACATCACTAAGCGTTTTTCTATGCTAAGTTAGAAATCCTCGCGTGCAGAAAACTCAATGGACATTGCACAATGTAAATTCAGATGGACATGAATGACTAAGTTGTTAAATCTTGAAATATTTATTTAAGAATGCAGAGAAGTATCTGCTGTATTAAAACCTATTTTTAAACTCTTATTTTAATGAAATGTCTTGATTCTGATTGAACATACCTGAGAAAAACGTCCTTAGAATTCCTCCTTAACTGAAATATTATTTTTGAAGAATTATATTTTCCTTTAAAAAGTAGCTTTTCATGGTTCTGCCTGGGATGAAAGTAATACATTATAGCCTGTCTGTGAAAAAACAAATAGATGCAGCAGGACTGGACTTTGTTTTTAAGCATGTATACGTGAGGAGAGATTTATACTTGATGAACAATATAATATTGACCATTTGTAGATGCTCCTCTATTCTTCTTATGAGCAAGTCCCATTCAAACTTTTCCTCTATCAAATTAAGATAAACCTGAACTGAAGCTTTTTTGTTGTTGTTCTCTGACATTGATTTAAATATACAGGATTTAAGACCAGGAGATGTATCCGGCAAACGTAATCTCTGGGAGAAGCAGTCAGTTGATAAGCCAGCTGCTTCTTCTTCAAAGGTAACGTGAAATGCATATGGTTAAAATGTTGATACCTCTGTGTGAGGGTTTCTTTTGTGGGGTTGGGGGAGGCAATGTTTGCCATACTGTCAGACAGTTGGAATTAGACTTCTACACGTCTTGTGTTATTAATGTACCTTTTTATCTATAAAAGTGAAGTGCAGTGAGGCACTCTAAGCCATAGATAGCACGTAATTTTTATACTTCTATTTGGAAGAACTGAGTTGTGCTTGGAACTATGCCTTTAGCATCGAGATGATTTTACCCCTTATTATAAGTAACTACATTTTTCCACATTCAACTTTAATAAGGTGTTATTATTTTTTCAAACAGGTAACAGCTACAGGGAAAAAATCAGAGACTAATGGTAAGTAATTCTAATAATTCACCTGCCTATTAAAAAGAAACAAAATGTTGGCACATTTTTGTACAGACACTACAGTTCCAAGTTTTTAAAATGCTACAACTTCTTAAGGCTGATGGAAAAAAAACCCACCTTTTTCTCCTTTGCCAAAAAGGGGGGGGAAAGGCTCCATTGCAATATCACCAAAATATGGCTACTATTTTGAGAAATAAGCCTGAAATGTCAGGGAGGGCTGAGGACAAGAAGCTGTCCAGCCATGTTTGCAAGCATTGTGAGGGTGACATGGTATCAAGTTTGCTATAGTTGCAGAGCATCATTAAACTGAGAGGTCTGATGAACTGGATGGTCATTTAACTAATTGCAGCAAATACCAGGCATCTGGGAAAGGCTCTTTTAAAGGCTGCAAAGAGGATGGATATGTTTTTCACAAGTGGAAAGGGAGAACCCAAAGAGCACAGCTGTATTATTTCAGCCAAAATGGAAGATCTCAGCACTGCTGAGAGCAAGCCCTACATCTGATTTTCAGGACTGCTACACGGCAGTAGTGAAGCCTGCGGAAAACTCCACAGTGTTAGTGTTCAGAGGGTTTTTTCAGGCTGGCTTAGTGCTAGTGCAGCTCCGTCCCCATGGTTGTGCCATTGAGCCCTGCAGGAGCATCCCAGCTGAGCAGAAACAGCAATGCGAAGCTCTTCTCTAAGGTTGAGATGAGGGCTTCAGCAGAGGAATAGCAGCAGAAGGCTTTCAACTGTTGGATTTCTGTTTTACTGCGGACTCATAGTGTGTGTGCCCAGCACTGTAGCTTTTTATGGTAGCCACATACTCATGGCTTGGGAGCAGTAATGTGCTGGGTGCAGCATGCACTGCCTTTGTGGTGGGAAGCTCTTGGGCTGTTTCCCAGGGCTGCTGGAGATGAGGGAGGCATCACAGTGAAATCCTGCTTGCCTTCTTGGAGACCATCTCTGAGAGAGCCCAGTACCCAAGCACAGCAACATCCCAATCATGTCCTGCCTTCTGCCATGCTATGCTGTGCATTAACTTAGAGTCATGCCCTCTCTAGTTCAGAGATACGTTTGGGTTATTTCAGGTCATCTTTAATCTTTCTTTCTCTCAGCAGGTTTGAGACAATTTGAGAAAGAACCGTAGAAGGCTACTAAAGACGCTGGACCAATCAGTTGGGGAAAAAAAAAGAAAGAAAAAGTGCTAAATTGTTCTTTTTATATTTATGTTTATTTACCAAAATGTCTTTTTGCATTATCCCAGTTAAAACCATGTATATTAGCACTATATTTAATAGTCAGTCTAGACATTCATCATAATAGTACTGCCTTTGCACAAGAACCTTTATTCCTAAAGAAACCCATGCTGTGAAATATACAGACTCTCCTACTGACAGTCATAACTATGGATCAGAACAGTGATTTCAGCTGGCATAAGAGGTCAACCCAAAGTGCATTTAAAGTGAAGTTGATCAAGAAAGGTGTGCAGTAAACCTATGAAAACAATGGTTACTTTTGGAATACAGAAGTCTTTCCTTCTGCACTTTAGACTGTGGCATGGAATAAATATCCTTAGTTGACAATGTAATGTTTTCTGTAAGTTGCCCATGTCATGAGAAATACTGCATCAATAACTTGTTTAATTTTTTGTTTTATACTTTTTTTTAAAGTATCAATTTTTCCATTCTAGTTTAAGTTAATGCATAAATTTGGATGATTATCTTAGCTGACAGCGGTACTGATATTTCTTTTTGTTGTTAGTGACTAGTAATTGATTGCAACTTAGAATATATACACACATAGCTTCACAAAGTTTAGCCTAAAGGCACTACTAACAGTAGAATGCTTTAATACATGCTAGAGTATTATATTTAGTAATAAACGTACATAATTAGCCAATATCACAGCTTAAAAAAGATAAAGACAAAATCACACACTTTCTTATAGTAAGATTTCATAATTGCCATTAGAGGTATGGCAAGATAAGTATTAAAAGATTTAAATGTCAATTGCCCAGGAATGGGTAATTGAAAAGAAAGTTATAGTTATTAAAAGAGGAAAAGGTAAGGGTATAGAGGGTCAAAAATAGGTCACTTGTATAAAACATTGTAGTTTAATTTATATAAAACTACCATAATTAAAAAGTAAAATACAGAAAAGCACAGTTGGAGCTTGTTTCAAATGACTGTACACTAAATCTTGCCATTCATCAGTGCCGTACACCAGGTCCACCTAAATGAAGTAAACCTCTATCTTTGTAGTGCTTCTTTTTAACTCTCTCTCCCAAATATCTTCTTTACAGATGTTTTGATTTGTATATAGTAAACACATGGCTATAAGATGTCAGCTTGGTTTGAATGTACATGCCATACAGCTTAGCATTGACATCCTACAGTGTATGGATGGCAAAAACTGAGCAGCTGAAGTAGCCCCCCAAGTACATTGTTAACAGCTTTGTTGTGCATCAAAACTACCGGGTTCTCCCTTTCACCACTTCCATCTCTTACAGCATCTGACTTTTTCCTAATGGAGAGGAATGTTATATTTTAACCCAAAGATGAGCTCCCCTGCTTGGCTGAAACATCTTGTTTACATAGAGATGCGTGTAGTTATCTGTAGGGGGTGAAACTATGCCTGACATTGTCTATGAGTTGTCATGTTTTTTGTTTGGGGGTTTTGTAAACACTCTTCTGAGTCTTTCAAATACATTTGATAGCTGCAATAAAAATGATTTGTTCAAACGATGTATTCTGAAACCGCATTCACAATAAATGGAATATTTCCATCAGCAGCACCCTGTTTGTTAATGAGTAGGAATTGAAACAGTTGTGATGGAGATAGGAATCTCCTCCAAGGCCGTGTGAAACAAGGTGTCATTGCCACGAAGTTCAAGGGATGCATTTCCTGATGTACCACCGTGTACTGAGATCAGCAGCTTTGCCGTATGTATTCTTAAAGGGAGAAAAATAAAAGTCTCAATTATCACACTTGTCAGTGAGAAATGACATCCAGAAGTCAACATGCCCAGCAAATCAGGTACTTGACCTCATGGCATGACATCTGCGTCATGAAACGTTCTCTGTGTTTGTAGTCTTTCTCCTGCTTCCCTGGGCGAGGCAGCTCAGGGGGATATGTGCTTCCAAGCCTGGGCTGGGGTGATGCTTTTCCTTATTGCTGGGAAATTTGCTCCCATTTAATGTGGGGTTTTTAATTATTATTATTGTTTTTGTGAGAGCATGGAAGTGTGCTGGGCACAGTCAGTTTTGCTCTTAGGAAAACATTGTCATACAAGTGATTCCTGGCTTGTCCCCTGAACAGGCACCATGTCCCCATGGCATCTGCTGCAGAGAAATTCCTGTGATGGGTCAGTGGTACTGTGTGTTGTGTTGGCATTTTGATGTTATGGTGAAGAGATGCTTTTTGAGGCATCACCCAACTGGCACCTTAACTGTTGCCTTTCTGCAGCTCACCTGGCATCCTAGTCAGACTTTCTGTCATCAGTGTGCTGAATGCCACAGAATAGTCTTTTAAATCCAGCCTTTGCTTTGGTCTAGTATCATCTATCTGAAAATATTTAAAGCAATTTTGAGTCTACTTCAGTGCTTGCATTGGTGCCTTTAAATAATATATATATATTTTTGTATTTATCTTAAAGCTAGATCCTGTCTGGATTTATTGCTTGCTGAATGCTACCAACAGAACTGCAAAAATTTAATTTTGTTTGAGATTTCCAGAACTTGTGTTCTGCTGGATGTGTTTTCTTGTGAGTTATCACTGCTTATGTTTCTGTCTTTGCTTTTTCCACCTTTAATTGTACAAAACGTTGATTTCTGGTTGTTCAGAGGAAGTTTTAGGTACAGCTGTAGCCTGTTTGATACCTAAGTCCCAAATTAGGTTCCTGGGACAGGAGCCATAGGAGCCTTTCCTTCTTGTATTGAAATTTGAAAACCAGACTTCAGGCGTTTTTATCATGAACTTACATGGCAAGTCTAAGTGTCACACTGATGAAGTTTTGTGGATATTAAGACTTCTTTTTTTTGTTTGCTTTCATTCAATCTTTATTCATATAAAACTTTAAAGCATTAATTATTCATGCTGTAAAAATCACAACTACATAAAAAGCAAAGTAAATAAGCACCGCATTCCTCAACAGCCACTCGTGAGCCAGTAAGACTTGCCGCAGTGAAAACAACATTAAAAAAAATCTGGTTGCTTACAAGGGCTTTTTTCATTTGCTAAACATGTTTTCAGTTAAGCAAGAGAAGGAAAAACAGAAATGAGATGTTGATTTAAAAAAAGAAGTAAAACCAGATTTCAGCTAACCCTCTCAACAAAAGACCCATTGCCGTTGATGTGTTCTTTCACCAGCTAGCAGCATCCTCCTGAAAAAGGAGGACAAGTAACTGCTCTCAATGACTGTAGAGTACAGAAGAAGAAGTCAGGACTCAGCTGTAGAGGACATCTAATTTGGAAGGAGGTACGTGGAGGTGTTAATACTCTGCTTTGAATGGGTAGTCCTTGTGATTGGCAGACCTAAGAAGAGAAAGAACTTGGTTATTTAGGTAAAGTGTTAGACCGGGTGAATTCAGCTGCATTTCCCTACTGTCGTCTCCATTCTTCACTGCCAACATACTGAAGACTTGCAGCTGGTATCTGCCATTAGTTGGAGCACAAGCTTAAGAACAAGCATGTGCAAGGAAGGCCCTGAATGACTCTTCCTCCCGATGTTCATTCCAGCAAATGTCTTGTTACCTGACCTCTAGAGTTTTACATGAGGGCCCTCTCGTTTTTGTCATGTATGCTTTCAAGATACAGGGTATGAAAACACAGAGACAGACAGCCCTGGTGGTTAATAAAGACAATAAGGAACATACTGCGGCACTGGAATCGCTCTCCAGTTCCTGTTAAAGCTGAGGATGACATCCATCTCCTTTGCAGACAGCTCAAAGTCAAACACCTAGCAGAAAAAGAAAGAAAACAAGAAAACGCTCTTTTTACTTAGGTAAAGTAGTTCATAAACTAATCTACTTTATAAACTATCCAACTACTTCATAAGTAGTTGGATTCTATGTGCATCCTTCATTTGTTGCAACTTCAGTTGGGAATATACTGCACGCACAGTATGGGTAGTTGGAAAATCCTCTTATTTCTCAGCCAAACACCAATTTACCAATTAGTCCTTCCTCTCTAAAGTACTGTTCATAGCAGTGTCTCATTGTTGTAGGTGACTGAATGCAAACATCACTTTCATTTGCACTGTAATACATCAACAGAGAATTTAGGTGCTAAGTGCAGATTGTTCCATGCGTCACAAATACTGGAGCTGTCACTAAATATTTCTTCTGTAACAGAGGACTCCTGGGTACCAACTGCAGATCATTCTCTCACAGTTACTGTCATCTAAGGATTACTGCTGATGGTTAATAGGAGAAATGAGTCAAAATTTTGAAGCACAAACTGAAAGTAACCGAGATACCATCTTAAGATGTCAGATCTTCAGAGCAAGCATCCAGCTGACTCTGCCCACCAGGAGGAACCACAATCTCAAAATGAGACAAACAGTTACTGGGTCTGGTGGTTACAGTTAGATCCTTTTTGCCCCAGAAAAGTGGGCTCGCTAAGGGCCTGGGAGGGCAAGCTACAAACTCGGATTCCACTTCCAGCACTGTAGATCTCCAGCCTCTCTGTTGTAACCTATTTCTCTTTTGACATGAACAAGATGCTTTTCCCCCAGAAAAAAAGAATTATGCCTGGTTAGGTAGTACTAGGCCCCAATCTCTACATTTCTGTGCTCCCCTTTCGATGCTTCTCAAGTGCCACTCAGAAACATGCAGGAGCAATGGCTGTGGTTGCAGTAGTCCCAATGGAAGCCTCACCTGCATGTTTTCCCTAATGCGCTGCTCTTTGTCAGACTTGGGAATGACAGCCAAGTTCCTCTGGATAATGAACCGGATCAGAACCTAGAAAAGAACAAGAAGGATTATGAGCACAGAGTAGCCAAGGAAGCTATTCCAGTTTGTGTATTTTCTCTCTTTTCCTCCCACTTCTTTCCCCCTTTATTCACAAACAGATTCCTCTTTCTACACCTATGTTCACTTTTTGGAAGACTGTGAATCTGCACAGGACAGTTATGATGACCCAGCATTTATTTATGGTCTAATGAGAAAATTATCCCTTGTTTCTGGCTTATGCTGTTTCTACATCTTTGCTCCTCAAGAATTTTTCTTTTTTTGGGGGGTTGTGGAGGGAAGAAAACATATGCCTTCCCCCCTTATTGGGAAATTGTTGGATACATTTTTTTCCTGAACTGCCTGTCTTAAAATATGACTATGGTTGATTGCCTGTAAACATAAAGGATTTGTCCGAAGTGCAGTTCCTGTCCACCACTGGCAAGAACTCTCTGGTGGGACTAGCAATGAAGAAGAAAAATCACCTTGCATAAACGAGCAGTTTTCAACAATTCTTTGTGAAGATGAGCAAACAGCAAACAGTCAAATAGGCCAGCAAGATTTTTACTCAGAGGGTGGTGAGGCCCAGGCACAGCTGCCCAGAGAATCTGTGGTGCCCCATGTCTGGAGGCATTCAAGGCCAAGTTGGATGGGGCCCTAGGCAGCCTGAGCTGCTGGGTGGCAGCCCTGCCCATGGCAGGGGGTTGGGACTGTGTGGGCTTTGATGTCCCTTCCAGCCCAAGCCATTCTGTGATTCTATGAATAACTTGCTAAAGTAGCTGTAGAAAAGAGTAATGGATTGATGATTTGTAAGTAAAGCTTACAGGAGCAAAGGGGTTCTCAGAAGAAGCAGCACTTCTCTCTGGGAACAGAAGGAATCTTCCTAGGAAAGGGGACACCTGAGGTAAGTTCGCATCATTACAGATCAGCTCACCCAGGCTGAGTACTCAAGATCTCATAGAAAAGACATGGTAATACATATGAATGTCAGCAAGAATAGGGTCAGTACAAAGAGTCAAGTGCAGTTCAACCCCATTATAATGTATCCCTAGAGAAGGCAGCACCTGCAAGGACACTAAGGATGAGGAACAGTTTGCTCTGTCAACACCTCTTACCTGGGCAGGGGTTTTATGATGTCTTGCTGCAATCTCTTTAATCTTAGGATCCTCCAGTAGCATAGGTTCCCCTGGCTTGGCCCTATTAAGAACACAAGACAGGATACTGAAGGTATTAGGTTCTCTGCAGGAAGAAAGGATTTGAAACAAAGCAAAAGTAGATTTCTCACTGTAGCTGCATCATTTACATATTTTGTTGCAAAGATTCCAGTTGCAAGTGGCAGTTTTCTGTGTGGAGAGGCTGCCTGCTTTCTTACCATGGCCGATTAGGAGAGCCCAGAGGGCTGTATGCAGTCACGGCGATCCCTTTAGAGTGACAGTACTTGATCAGCTTCTCCTGGGTCAGGTATGGATGACATTCAATCTGCAAGCACAGCAACATGGTGGTTGGCATGGAGGCAGGCAGCACTGGCCTCCAGAGCATAACATTTGAGTCACAAGTGTGAAAAGACTCCCAGTTTTGTGATTAAAGCAGATCTTTTAAAGAAGTCATTCACAGCAGTGTGTGACAAAAATTAGGCAAATCAGTCTTCCTGAACTAGACAGCAGAACAGGACTGCATCTCCAGAGGGGCAGCTCAGAACAACTAAAGTTTCTGCTCTGGGTCATCCAACATCTCCTCAGGGAGTCGGTCTCATTCCTGAAGAAGCCAGGGGGCATGAGTTTCCCTAGCTTAGCCTTTCTGGATGTTTTCTAGACAACGTGCTGAATACAGAAACAAGCACAGGGCCTTGTGTGCTGCTTTGCTGTGGGCTCTCTGACCTTCAGAAAGTTGCTGCAGTCGGCTCCTTGGCTCCTGAAATTCCTACTCAAACACGAAGCCAGGATGTTCTTGCTTATCCCTTCTTAAAGAAGCATGATACAAAGTTTAATAACATTTCACAGGTGCATTATCTTTCCTGTTTTCCTCAGTGTGCAGCCAGTGCTTTAAAAACAGCATATTTGCACAGTGCTACTAGAATATTTTCCCATGTAAAAAAGGACTTTTGAATTTGTTGAATCTGTGAGCACGATATAAATGTTTGCTTCAAGCCTGCTTTTTTAAAATCAAGTTAGGTGAAGTGTTTTATGTTGGAAAAATAAATAAATGTAGTGAATGTGTGAAGGAATTCCTGTACATCACCACACTTGTGCAGTACCTTGGAGATTTGGAGTACTGGAGATTTGGCTGGTTATCCCCAAGCTGGCAGAATTGGGTCTGTGACAACTTGAGCTGTGATATGAGCAGTACTTGGCAGCGTGAAAGGGGATGCGCAGCAGAAAATTGTGAGGACTTACACAAGACCAGATCTATTTTCACTGTTTCCTGATGTTTCATAATGAAATATTCTCATCTGTTTCCTATTACTGCAGTATGAATAAGCCAAACTGTTCATGTTTTATATGGTATCATTCTCAGATGTCTACAGCATTACACACATGCAAATCTACAAGAAAAGCCCTTTCTTTCAAGACCTTTGTCAGGTAAAAGCCATTAGCACTGGTACTGTAGTGAAGCCCTGCGTATTTCAGGCAGCCTTCAGACAGCAAAAGGTGCCTTACTGCTTTGTGAGATTTTCCATGGCACCAAACTATTTAAAAGTTATGGCAGAAAACAGCTTTAAGAGCTGAAATGTAGCTTGAATATATTTAGGAATGAAAATCAAAGTTTTACCTGGTTAACTACAGGTTTGTATTTCAATCCTGGCTTGTTCAAGAGTCTTTCAATCTGCTCATGGTTAAAGTTTGAGATTCCAATGGCTTTTGCCTTGCCACAGTTCACCAGCTCTTCCATGGCCTAAAGGAAGGACGACAAACTTATGAGGTGGTATTAACTGTCTACCATGATATTTTATTTCAGTAATGCTATTGAGAAACCAACAAGCAACTCATAATAGATTAAGCAATGTTGCATTCAATTTAAAATTGAATCTTCGGTGCTGATAGGTTTCTCCTATTTATTTATAGTAAAGACATACCCTTCTTGCTCTTCAAAACTAGAAGAGGAAGCAGCTGTTTCTTTTCCTGGTTATAAAATATAATACTGTCTGACTACCCTCTGTGCCCAAACCTATTCCTTACTTCCACTATGTATCCACATCTCCGCTGTATTTAGTTTAGAAACCCACACAGAAAAAGAACAAACATTAACTTACCTCCCATGTGTCCAGAAAATCTGTATCACTGGGAATAATCATACCCTTGCCATCTTCAGGCAGCAGTTCTTCACCAGCCTGTAATTTCAAGGCCAAAGTCACAGAGATGTTGTGTTGAATTTTCAACCACATGCTTGATTTTTGACTGGAATTACAGGTCAGTTTCTTTAAACATATCAGATAACTAAAAATTATTCATACTCATCAATATTCTCTTGGATGAGAGCCATACTTCCACAAAGAGGGATTAGCAGTAAACATCTTTATGACTTAAGCAGGTCTGTTGAGAAGGGAACAGACACACCTCTACCTTTATTCCATAGTTTCTGTTTATTTTACGCTGGTGCAGACTGGGTGCAAAAAAACACCTTCTTTCTGAGTAATGTGTATTTTTTCACGGTTGGTTACTCCAATTCAAGCCAACACCTCTAGCTGAGATTTCACACAGATCTGGCCCAGTAGAAGGTTGTGATCCCAAACTGCACCTCATACACTGGTTACAATTTCCCTGAAGACCTGAGGTCATTAGCAGGGCTTCTAATCACAGCTATCTCACTCTAACAGAAATGGACAGCCAGACCCACAGTCTCAAACATACTGCTGCCTAGTTACTAACTGAATGCTTGCTCCTGTCGGGTTTAGGAAGGAGCAAAATGAACTGTAGCACATCCAAGCTGTGTAATGAAGTAAACCACAGCATAATAGAGAGAACTAACGAACTAATTCTACCCAGGCAAGGAGAAAAGAGGAATGTAGAGCATGACTACCTTGAATCCCATAGGGTAGTGCATTAGGTAGAGGTCAACATAGTCCAGTTGCAGAGCAGCAAGGCTCCTTTTGCACCCTTCCTTTACCAAGGACTTCTCGTGAAATGTGTTCCACAGCTGTGGGGAGAAACCAAGCTCAATTGTGACCCTACAGCTCTCACAGTCCAGATCAGAGAACAAGAACTCCCTTGCTGGTCAGGGAAGACAACTGCCTTCCCACCTGCTGAGTGCTCACTGAAGACAAGGATACTAATATTTTAGTGGTAGGATATGACAAATATAACACAAGTAAAGAAGTTAGTAGTGAAGACGGACAATCAAGAAACTCTCAGAACCAAATGCAAAAGTGTATTTGACACAGCAAGATTTCCACCAGTACAGATTATTAATATACACTTATTTTTTTACAGACCAAATTTCATGAGCATCATATGGCTACCCTCCTTCTGTCCCTTTGATCTGGCCACTGTGAAGACTGCTCTGAACTTTACTTAATTACTTTTGAAATGAAAATTTAAGTAGAACTTGCAAGTATTATTCAAATTAAAAACTGTTCTTTAACAAAAATAAAGAGTATGTGGAACAGCTTATCTATGCTCAACGTTTTACAGTTTTGTGCTATAAAACTAGAAACTGGGAGTTTTTTAGTTGATGTGTCCTCATTTTGTGGTAAGTCAGCATTGCTGAGACAAGGGAATGAGAAGAGGAATAAGAATACAAACACAAACTACTTCATATTTAAATTCCATACTGTAACTTTTGTTTACTTTCAGGCCTACATTTTCTGCTTGACATAATTCTCAGATGCCTTGCACACCAATAAGTAGTACAGAGTCTTTGAATTCAAACATCTGATTTGTCTTGTTTTCCCTGTCTTCCTAGAGAGCATACATATGAACCCTCAATAGGTGCAATAAAATTGTTATGATGATGGCAACAGCCATCTTATTTTTCCAAAGTTTTCACCAGTTCCTAGTAAAATTCAGTCAAAACTGAAATAAAGAATTGAATTCATAGCCCACAATCGTGAAATAAACACTAGAGAAGGGAACTTAGGTTACTTTATATATGAAACAAAGGCTTATCTTAGAGAAAATGTAAATGCACCAACATTCCTGCATCCTTATACCTTAGTGACAATAAAGAGGTCTTCCCGCTTCACAACCCCCTCCTTGATCTTCTGCTTGATTGCGTTCCCTATTTCATGCTCATTCTGGTAGAAATAGGCACAGTCGATGTGGCGGTAGCCAGCATCAATAGCGTGTTTCACCACCTCTTCCACCTTTCCTGGAGGAGCCTGAAAACAAGCACAACCATACCATGAAACCTCCCTTTGCCACTGGCCAGAACCCACTGTGACAGCTCTCCAAAGTTACCCTGTACAGCTGCTGCTCCCTGTCACTGGCATTTAAACTGAATTTTAACTTCCCCTTTTTGTAGGGCAAGGACTGCAGCGCATGGAGTGGAGCAGAAAGAAGTTAGTTTCTGCCAGACATTAGCAAATGGATTGAATTTGGTGATCTGCAGTGGTCCCTTCCAGCCCCTTTGAGTTCTATGATTGTGACCCCGCCCTTTCTCGTAGGCTAACACACTACCATTTCCCCCCCAGTGTGACCCAAGGAATTTTGTCACTTGCAGCCCTAACACACTAAGCAGCCAGCACTGGGACAGGCAGCCTTTTGCAAGCCACATTTTTCCCCCCTCCCAGCCCCTCCCTTTTACATGGACTTTCTCCTACTCTCGTTTTACTTTTTTGCCATCTTTCTTCACTTTCCCCCCTCTTGCCCCATGCCTGCTGCCTGACAGCCCATCTGTCCAGTTACGCCAGTGACGCAGCCCTCCAGAACCCGATTTTTTATATTTTGTCACTCCAACCCTCCCCTGCAGCCTTCCCCCCCCCCCCTCTCCTTTCTCCTTTTAACCCCTGCAGCACCCACAAGAACCATGGCACCACTACCTGCCAGGTGCCCAGCCCCAGGACAGGCATCTTCATCTTGTTGTTCAGCTCCATGCAAGGCACCGCCATCCTGTCCCCAGCTGTCTGCCTTGGCTCTACATGCCCATTGCCACCGCCACGCACTTAAAAAAGCCTGTCCAGGCTGGCCCCCGCCTTTCTCTCCGCCTCCTCCAGGGTTTCGTAAGGCGTGGGGCCCATGATGTTGAGGTTTTGGTTGGCTGCCAAGGATTTTTCTATTCATGTATGTTTTCTGTTGAAGTGGAAATGCCTTATTCATGGTGAACTCAGTGCTTTGCGTGACTACTCCTGAAGTGCTGTGGGCCTGAATAATGTTGGGAGAACTACTGCAGGAGGTGTCTTGCACAGATAGGCTCAGTTACTAGCAGAGACAAACGGTCTGGAACCTCCGTATTTTATTACTAGAAAAGATCCGATTCACACACTGTTCAGAAGAATTCATTAAAAGGGAGCATGAGCCTCTCTTTACCCAGTTTATGTGTTCCCTCTCTTTGCAGGATGGGCTCCTGAGTCACTCCCTGTGGGACCACTGGGGGATGTTCAAAGCAGTGGGTTCCCTGCACTCAGCTGAAATGTTGGCTAGCATCAGCAGGATGCCAGGGGCTGCAAAAATGGGGCTGTGATCACAGGTTGCCTGCAGGCATGCTTCAGTCTGATCAACCCACCTGATGTGGGGTCAGTACGCACTCAGAGTGCTGTCATGTGAAGGCTGCGGGGAGCATCCTACAACCACTGTACCTCAGTACAAGAGGCAGGGGTCTTAGAGGGCCAGGGTACGCAGCTGTCAGACAGATCCAGCAAAGGGCTACTTTACATAATGGCTGAGGTGAAACCCATCAAATTCAGTGGGAGGGTTGCCAAAGGAGAAATAGCAAGGGTTCACCTTGGTCCTTGCTTTTATGGCTCCAGATAGTTTGTTTCCTGTACTGTGCTTGTCACTATGGTATCTGAATGCATTTCAACAGCTGCTATGTGTGCTGACCACTTCCAAGAGTGATGTAATTTATTTATGGATTTTAATATGGGTTCAGAGACTTCATGTTAAGCATCAAAGCCTGGCTCCAAGTTTGCAGTGGGTTTTTATCTCCCTAGGCGTGCAGGAGGCCCCTGCCTCTTGGACTCTAGGGACTTTCAGCACCTAATTGAACCATAACTTTATCACATTTCTCAGAACAGATTTTCTAATCACCTATAAAATTGCATGCATTTTTGCTGCGTCTTCTAAATACTTCCCACCATAATTCTATATTATGGATTGAATTATTTCCCACATGTTCCTTTCACTTTCCCACATGTTCCTATTCAACGTGTTGGCACAACCACAGAGTCCAACTACCTCTCAGCATAAGTCCTTTCAACTTTTTCTAAATGCTCTGTGTTTGAGCAAGAACAAAAACAGACATAAATTCAGACACCAGACATGCATTTTAGTTGAAAAAGAAATAACCTCCTGAGGCTATTAACAAGGCAGTATCCATTTGCCTGGCCCCTTTCTTGCTGTGTGACCCCAGGCAGCTGTGTGTGGCATTCTTTCTCTGGTCAGCAGTGCAAGAAGCTGCTGTGGAAAACTGGATACTTCTGGCGATAGGTTCCATTCCTTGCCACAACGCTATTCTGCTCTAGCCTAGGCTACAGCCTCTCTCCTTACATTTGGGCAAATTAACCCACCTATCTAGTTCAGAAAGCTGATCCTACTGCCCTGTACCTTTACCTGTGTATTTACCTTTGGTAATGTTTCATTGCTGATTTTTACAAAAAAACCACATGGATATCTGTGGAAAGTACTATAAATGTGATATCATGTCAGTGCCTTACCTTAGGCATCTTGTACCTCTGCTTATCTTGCTATAGCCTCCTTGCTCAGTGTTGATCCCTGCCTACTTACCACCTCAGTCAATGACGCTCGGTCTAATTTGGCTAGCAATGATATCTCATCTGATATAATATGTTCAGAACTCAGCATACCCTCTGTGACACACTGTGTGGGTTATCAGTGATGGAACATAGATTATGGGCTTACCTGTGGTGGGGCTGTTGATGTCAACATATTTTGGGACTGCTAATACTTTGTTGCCTCTGGAGAAAACAGCCTCTTACACCAACTCTATGGAGATGGATCAAAAGGGAGTCAAAAGACTCCAGGCACTACTCAACAACAGGAGCTATGTCTTGCTGACCCTACTGTAAGCGGTGAAATAAGTCGAACAGAAAGGATCATGACTGTGTAATCATTTGAGGATCTATCTCCTAGATACTGTTTGCAAGACTACAACACTACCAACAAGCACTGCCCAGAAATCTACAGATTGTAAATGGTATGTCCATTTGGAAGTCATCGATGAAATAATGCTTATTACAAAAGATAGAGTATCTAGATTGCAGAAAGATACAGAAAGATAACACTTTGCTATTTCAAATGCTGTCAAGCAAACTGTTTCTGATTCAGGAAGCACCTACTCTGAGAAAAAGCAATAATTAATGGGGATATGGTTCACCAATGTAACATCCTACAGGCAAAACAGCAACTGGAATTATTAAACTGTGGCATGGGAAGTGTCTACAGGAGACACAAATTTTAACATAAAATCTGTCAGTCATATTACGAGTGAGCATTTTCTCTTTGTACTTTATAGAGAAACTGGTGCTAAGAACCTGTACCTGGGATGATGGTTTATCTACACTGAGCCAGAGCATCCTCAAGGACTGTTGATATTTATAGTTGAAGTTACTGTGTTATCGATATTGATGAAAATTTAGAAACCAAAATTTTAGCATGGTGACTGGTATAATATGCAAACAACTGACTGGTGCATTGAGTGGAATGGGACTGCTGGATTCCTGGATGACTCCATACAGATCAATATATAATACGCAAACTTCAATATTTACCAGTCAGATAGACCCAAATGCCATAATTTGAATTGTACTAATGGTCATAATTGTAAAAGCTGAAAGATTGAAATGTAGAGATTGAGATTGAGATTAGAGAATTGAATCTGGTTTGAACAGGAATATGATTTAACTAACATGCTTATCTTGCACTGGTCATGAGCCAACACAGCAGTTAAGTAATTTGCTTATCTTGCCAAAGCACTTGACAGATGTGGAGGTGTGCAGTTTAATGCTCAGATAAGGCCCAGAGGCTACAGTGACTGAGTGACATCTGGGATGAGGTGGAGGCCTCACAGCCTTATGTTGTTTCAGTAAAGATGAGTGGTTATACACATTATCCTTAGACAAAAAAGCCTCTGACCAAGTCTGGGACTAGGACTGGACCTGGTCCACCTAGACTGCTTTCTGAGGAGGAGTTTATAAAGCGAAAGGGTCCTTTCTGAGCCTTCCAACTCAGCAGAAGAGCTTCCCTTATTAGCCATGCATTAGATTCATACCCTTAATGTGACAACTATGTGTGCACTTTCTTCTTAAGATAAGTCTGGATACACTAAGATATGAGCACAGGAGTAATTCTCACGCTACGTCCTGTTTAACATTTGGACTAGTTGTGTCCTGGCCAAGAACAGCCTTGTTGGTACAAGCAGCCTGTGGAAGAGCAGTCATGGACATGGGTGTCACATTTCCTTCTGCTCCCCAGCTGTGCCTCCTGCTGTAATAAGGGCTGAACTCGGTGCATATTGGGGGGCTTTCCATGAAAAGGCAGTGACAACTGTAAGTGTCTGGGTCACCCAGGGGCTACCTGGATGAAGAGCACACATGGTTATTGCCTCTAGAGAGAAGCAAGGTGTGGCTAGCAGTCGGTAGGCTCTCAAGGGGTTGGAGTGAAATTTCTGGGGGCAAGGGTGGAGCAGGGAGAGGTTTTGGCAGCTCAGGAGCCCACATGGGTCTGGCTGGGAAGATCCGCTGGAAGTATGTGGTTACATGTCTAGGCTTTTCTGCTTAGGCTTTTCTGTTCTGTTTAACTTCATTGCTTTATTTGTACGGATAAAGATAACTGTCATCACCTGCAGCATTTTAAAACCTACCTTGAAAAGCCTTCAACTCTTTTTTCTTTTTCTTTTTGGCTGTGCTGGGTATGGTTGAACAATGAGACCCAATTACTTCAATCTTTCAGCTGAGTCATGGTGTTTGTGCTTCCTGAAAAACCTGGCAGCTCTCCTGGAACAACCTGCCATGTCATTCTGTGATTTGTAGTGTGTGAATGCAGGACATGAATCACCAGTAACCTTGTGAAGTGGGGCCATAGCTTTCAAGGCATTGTTGTCTCCTCACTGGATGTTCATTTGTGTTTGATTTTGAGTTATGTTGAGTAATGCTACTCCTGTAGAGTAACATTCAGGGTTGGCCTTTGACAAAACACTAAATGGAGTGGGCTAGCTTTCTTGATTGCAATAGATCTGTTGCATCAACAATGAAACAGCAAGTATGAAATAACAGTAAGAGGGTAATCATCACCGTTAATATTTTAATCAAATTTGTTATTTTCTGGGAGTCTAAAAGCCTTCTGGGCACCTTTGCAGAACTCAGCATAGGGGCACAGACACAGTCACAGGACGGTTGGGGTTGGAAGGCATTTTTGAAGGACACCTGGTCCAAACCCCACTTAAGAGGGGTACCCAGAACAGAGTGCCGAAGCTCATGTCCATGTAACTTTTGAAGACCTCCAAGGAGGAAGACTCCAAACCCTCTTTAAGTGACCTGTGCTGGTGCTCCACCACTCTCACAGCACAGAAGTGTGCTTCCTAATGTTCAGACAGAGCCTCCTGTATTCCAATTTTTCCCCATGGCCTCCTGTCCTGGCAAAGGGCACCACTGAAAACAATCTACTGCTGACATTTTTACACCTCCCTTTTAGGTATTTACAGACACTGATGAGGTTCCCCATGAGCTTTGTCTTATCCGGGCTTAACAGTCCCTTCTACCTCAGCTTTCACTCACCTAAGATGTGTTCTGGTCCCAAACATTCACCTGAAATCACTGTAGCTGAGCCACAGCCCTGTTAAGCCCTGGAAGGCCTCCAGTAGTGTCTGGACATGTTAATACTCAGTTTGCAACATGTAGGTGCAGGAGGGAACTTGACTACAGGAATTGTTAAGTATGACTGTGGTTTTCAAAGTGTGGCCAGCACCTGACTGGGTGTTTATCTGGTTTTGAATTTGTTCTACTGCAGAATGGCTGCTGTGGTCACTCCTATCTGTTGCTTAGCTGTCAGTCTGGCAAGCTTGTGTTTTGTGCTTGTTTGAAGATGATGAATGCCCTTTGCCACACTGACAACCAGTAGTCTGTTGTAAATCTCCACTCTGGGCGGGGAGGCAAAGAGAAGTGCCAAAGTTTCAGCCTTAGCTGTGCTGGAGAAAGGTGGGGTTTTCAGTGGGTCTGGACCTGTCACTCCACATTAAGTCAGGCTCCTCTGTGCATGACTGTTTTCCACTTTGTGATGAGACTTTTCAGGACACCACCTTTTCAGAAAGAAAGTTACTGGGAGATCTGCCAGCTTTTCTGGCTTGGTAGCACAGCAGAAAGAGGCTCTTTGGTATTTGTCTTTTCTATTGGTTTGGTGAGTTCTGGAAGACCTGATTCTGGGTTTTGAGCCCAGTGCACAGACTGCCAGGCCAAGGCAGTCTAAGTTGCCAGGCTCCCCAGCCCAGTGGGTTTCTTCATCCAAGCACTTTTTCCATGTGTGGTAGCAGAAGAAAACAGCAAAAGTGTACCATGTTACTGTGGAGCTTGAAGCCTTTTGGTTGGTTCATGCTCCATTTTGCTTTTTGATTACACCATTTTTTGACTATTCTACCTTTTCAACTATCTTTTTTTTACTAAACCCTGCAACATGGGTGGCAGGGAATTCTTCCTACCCTTTGGGATCTGCAGCAAAAAGTCTTTCCAAGTGCACGGAAGGCCAAGTGCTGATCAGGTTTAGAGATAAGTGGAAGTACTCAAGGCTGTCAGCGTTTTTTATGTTTATTTGCCTTTACAATCTCTTGACTATTTGTTGGTGCCAATTTAATGCAAACATCTGTTAGTCCATGCTAAGAAAAATTACTTCTTCATAGAAGGAGTCTGTTGCAGATAGATAGTCTTTTGTTTTGCTTCAGTTGAAGCGACTGAATTTGTCAATGGTGAGGCAGCTCCATGACAATAGAAGATAAGGCATGGGTAGTAGTGGTGATTACTTGAAATCATCTCACAAATACCTTCCTGATCTGAATGCCAGCACTCATGGAGAGATGCCTGCAGCAAGCACAAGCCAAAATAGCCTGGGAAGAGGAGGAGGCTGGGCTGCTGATTTTACATCTACATGTTCCTATATCAGGCCACAGACTAGGGTTTGCTTGAGAGAGAGATGGCCATTAGGAAGTACCTGGGTTCCAGGCTTTCAGAACAGAAATGATCCAGCAAATGGATTTCTCTGTAACAAACTTGCTTTCATTGAGAAATGTGAGTGGGTGGACTTCTCCTTGCTGTGAATCCTTTTTCGTCCCCATAGGACACCCACACACTATGGGACAAAGTTCATTTTGCTACTGTCCTGAACTAATGTATTTATCATACTTCTTTGTGCAGTTTCTTATCTTAAGATAAGTCTATTACCACAGATATGTAATACTCTACTTTCTGCTTGTTAAATATTTGGACAGGTGTGTCCTGCCTTAGAGTAGCCTTAAGATAGCCTTAGAGAATACCCCAAGTTGGAAAGAACACACAAAGATCAAGGATTCCAATTTCTGGCTCTGCAGTGCACCATATAAAATCCAAGCCCTATGTCTGAGAGCACTGTTAAGATGCTTCTTGAACTCTGGCACTTGTCGTCATGCCAACTGCCCTGGGCAGCCTGTTCCATGCCCACTGCCCTCTGATGCAGAAACTGTCCCTAAGCCCCCCTGATCAGCACCATGCCATTCCCTCAGGCCCTGTCATCAGAGAGCAGAGCTCAGCGCTGCCTCTCCTTGTCCAGAGGCCCTCTGGACTTCACCATCTTTGTAAGCCCTCCTTTGCATGCTCTCTCATAGCTGTTTGTCCTTCTGATATTGTGGCTCCAAACTGTATCCAGTGCTTGAGGTGAGGCTGTACGATGCATAGCAGAGCAGGACAATACCTTCCCTCACTCATTAGGCTGGGCCTAATGAACTCCAGAGTAGGTTTGGCCCTTTTGGCTGCCAGGGTACACTGCTGACTTGTGTTCAACTTACTGTCAAACAAAATCCCTAGTCTTTCTGCAGAGCTGCTCTCCAGCCTCTTGTCTCCCACTCTGTACATGTAGCCAGGGCTGCCCCATCTAAGTCGAAGAATCCAGCACTTGCTCTTATTAAACCTCATGGATGGTCATTGCCCAGTCCTCCAATTTGTCAAGATCTCTCTCAGCCCTTGAAGGAATCAGCAGCTCCTCCTAATTTAGTGTCACCTGCAAACCTTATATTGAGTTTTATATCCAGTTGATTGATGGAAACATTATAGAGAATTGGCCCTAAGGTGAACCCTCCTGGAATCCTACTAGTGACTGGCCAACAGCTATTTACCAAACAATTTTGGAACTGACTCATAATCCAACAGTTGTTTACCCAATGTCATTGTAGTTTTGTCTAGCTGTATGCTGGACATTTCACCCAGTAGCATACTCCAAGAAATAGTATTCAATGCTTTCCTGAAATCATTTTTGTTAATACTAAAACAAGGAGCCCAGGGAGGAACAGCCATGGACTTGAAGAGAATCTGTTCCCTGCTGCACCCCAGCCATGCCTCTGGCATTGGAGTTGTAATAGATAATGAGTTCTTTCCTGTGCTTCCTGAGGGCTTTCTGCAAACAGCAGTACAACCAGGTGTATGGAGAGTATCTTGAAAGCAATAACTGGTGAATGGAGTTTTCTACTTTTTCATGTCAAATAGCATCTTCTCTTTCTGGTGTTTGTTCAGAGCTAAAGAAAGTCAGCTTTTGACTATGGCAGAGTTAGATATTTATTTTATTGAGTAGTTCTGGGCATCTGTCGTTTTGCTGTAAGAAGAGCCTGAGTTGAGAGGTGGCAGGTGGAGCTGTTTTGTCCCTGATATTGGTTTGGTGCCTTTCCAGTCGCAATGGGCTAAAATGGGCTGCAACTCAGTACACTGCACTATGACATACCATTGATGGGAATATTGCAGTAAAATTAACTTGGGGGGAGGCAGGGGGGTGGTGGGGGAGAAAGGGTCTGGCTTGCATCTAGCATGGCCTTGAGTTTGGTGGAAGGTATTTCCTAGGGATGAAGGGGCAGACTGATCTAGCTCAGAAAGCTACCGAGTTCACAGGGAGTAGTAGTTAATAAAGTCTTCATGCTTCTGTTTTACCTAATGGTCTTATCTCTGTAGTAAAAAAGAAAAAAGGTAAATACTGTTGTAAATGCTCTAATAAAATCTCTTTTATTTTATGAGCGTCTAAAAGCCTTCCAGGCTTTTTTTTCAGTGCTCATTATGAATGAAGATCAAGGCACATTCACCCCAGTGCTATAGCTGAGTCACAGCTTGGAAGTCCTGCCAGGGCACTTGGCTGCACGCATCCTCAAACTGAAGTGTTGGGACTCACCCTCAGGAGCAATGACTCCATTGTCATAGCTCTAACTTCCATAGCATATACTATGGAATATATAGCAATGACTTCCAAAGCACAACTGTCACCTCACTGGCTGCTCACCTGCCACTGGTTTCTAAGTGCGTTTCCTGTAGGACAGTGGTGGCAGTCAGCAAACCTTTATTTCTTATTCTATTTTATTCTTTTGTTCTTTTAATATATGATCCATAGTTTAATATTATACATGCCAACACTCCTACTCTTTGGTGTGTTTTAGAATTGCTGTATTTTTTAAACATTTCTTTAAAAATGAAAGTAAACAAACCATAAGAACTTCTAGCAGGAAATATCTGCTTGTATGGAGACGTAACTTCTATCAGTCTTCTTTGCACCATGTTGTGCTTATGGATCTTGCAATGTCAATATAAAGCAGCTTGTCAGCAGTGATGAAAGTTGGTTATCTAAAAAGTTTTGACTCATTTTTGCCTTCTTGAATAAGGTGGACAAAACACAAATTTAGCGGTATGTCATGGATTCTTCTATGCTTAACAACATCTTTTACTTAAAGAAGCTGCCTTTGGGGTACCTCTAATTTGGTGTTTTACCAAGACCAAAATGGAAATTTTCACCAAACCCTGAAGACCAAGGTTAGAAATTCTTTAACATAAATCACCAGAGCTCCAATGAATCCAAAGCCAAGAATATGTCATGTTTCTCCATAAATGTGTACTTTAATCATGGAAAAGAGAAGCGTTCACTTCTATGAAGACTTTCTTCAGTTCAACAATTGTGCAGTTTGTTTGCTATTATGATTTCCTTACTGTTAGGGCACTTTATCACTTGTAAAACTTGAATAATCTATAAAAAGGGAATGGCAGTGCCTGGTCGTGGAAGAGTTTTGGGAAGCTGCTATGTGGGAGGAAATGTGCTTGCACAGCAGTGATTCAGATCTGTGCACTCTGAAACATGAACAGTGATTGTCAGACACGTCAGCTCAAGCTAGCACAGTTATTTTTGAATATGAATGGGTAGATATGACTGAGAGGATCCATACACTTGCCTGAGAAGATACTTGTTCACTTTCAGTATATTGTTACACGCGTAACCTAAATTTCTGATTTCTTTTAGGTCTACAGACCTAGCCTGCTGCACTCTTGTTTCTTGTCACATCCCTGTAGATGGAGGCCAGAACTGTTGCCCCAGGCTTCATTTGGTTTCAGTTTTCACAACTTTTTTTCCACGCAACCATTAATGCCAAAACCTTTTTCAGTAGGGCAAGCAATGTGAAACAAAACAAAAATACCTCTGAGACTGTACCTCAATCTTATCCCAGGGCTGCAGGCATAGAGACAGATTGGTCCCCAGAGTGCAGGAACTCAGGAAGTACAACTCAAGGCAAGGAGCCCTGCCACGCATAAAAAAATATTTGATTTTCTGTAGTCTTTCCCATGTGCAGCCTGCATGCCCTCAACTCTTTCACAGATTTTTGCAACAGATAATTCAGTTCCATTTACTTATGGTTCATTTGCAGTTCTTTTCAGTACTGAATTATGGAATTGTTCCTTTTAATACTGCCAGGAAAGTTAATAATATCTGAGACCTCAAATTAAGAATTAAATATGGGTATAACATTATATTACTCTGATAAATATCCATGTGCAGTAAGTACAAATTCAGATTTTTTTTTCTGGAAAGAAATGGAGGAAGATATGTAGGCATCTTTCTTATTTTATGCCAAAGTAAAAGTTCCAAATGTAGTTTTATGTGGGCAAATAGATATTATTTCTGATGGTGTTGGAATGATGATTTTCAAATGTGATGGAATGGTGTTTTTTGAAATATGTCACTGTTTCTTTCTTTTTAGTTTACATTTCCTTGCTTGAGAACTTCAAACAGGCAAGTCTATAAATCAAATGAACAGCTGGGATCCAGAGCAGGACATATTACTGCAATCTTGTGCATGTCATGAGCCCAGAAAATTTTCCTATTCAGTAAGGAATTTTCAACTTCTTCACAAATACTTTCCAATATTGCAGATTTAAAGAAATCATTATTGTTAACTTTACGTTTATTTTCCTCTGCAAACACACTTTAAGAATGAATAGTTACTTTCGTGATGCCATGATAAAACGAAGTATTCTGAAGACTCAAAGGGACCATTGTGTCCCAACCAAGATCACAGGGTGGCATGTGTCAGGGGCCCAAAAGGCCCCAGACAGAAGAATGATCCTAGGATAAAACAAAGTATTATGACAGTTTTAAGGGAAGTGATATTTGTGGGTGCAGCTGCAAATATCTTCTTTTGTAGAGAGATATGACCTTGGTAGTTTATCTTAGCTGAGGTGCATCTACACTAATGCATGCAGCATGGGCAACAAACAAGAAGAGTTGGAAGCCATTGTACAGCAGGCAAACTATGACCTAGTTGCTTGGATGCTACAAACTCTTCAGGAAGGATAGGCAAGGAAGGAGGGGTGGCGGTGTGGCTCTCTATGCTAGGGAATGCTTTCATGCTACTGAGATTGTGACTGAGGACAATAAGGTTGAATCCCTATAGGTAAAGATCAGAGGAAGGGCTGACAAGGCAGACATCCTGGTGGGCGTCTGTTATAGACCTCCAAACCAGGATGAAGAGACAGATGAGGTATTCTATAAGCAGCTGGCACAAGATGCACGGTTGCCAGCCCTTGTCCTCATGGAGGATTTCAACTTCCTTGACATATGCTGGGAGTACAGCATAGCGCAGAAGAAACAGTCTAGGAGGTTTCTGTAATGCATAGAGGATAAATTCCTGATGCAGCTGGTGAGAGAGCCCACGAGAGGAGCTGCCTCGCTAGAGGCAAACAGGGAAGGTCTGGTGGGAGATGTGGAGGTTGGGGGCTGTCTTGGACAGTGACCATGAAATGGTAGATTTCTCGATTCTTGCTGGAGCCTGGAGGGGGAATAGCAAGACTGCTACCTTGGACTTCTGGAGGGCGGACTTTGAATTGTTCAAGAGACTAGTAGGGGGAGTCCCCTGGCATTCAGTCTCAGCTAGTAAAGGGGTCCAAAATAGCTGGTTGCTCTTCAAGGAGGAAGTCTTAAGGGTTCAGGAGCAGGTGGTCCCCCTGAACTGCAGAATGAGTCAATGGGGAAGAAGACTGGCGTGGATGAATAGGGAGCTATTCTTGAGGCTCCGGGAGAAAAAGAGAATCTACCACCTGTGGAAGGAGGGACGGGCAACTCAGAATGAATACAAAGAAGTTGTTAAGATGTGTAGAGGGAAAATCAGAAAGGCAAAAGACCAGCTTGAATTTAACCTGGCCACTGGGGTAAAAAGGAACAAGAAACTCTTTTATAGATACATCAACAGCAAGAGGAGGACAAAGAATATCCACTCTGCTGGATGATGCTGGGAATGTGACCACTGAGGATAAGGAAAAGGTGGAGGTTCTGAATGCCTTCTTTATGTCTGTCTTTAAAAGTCAGACCACTTATCCTCAGGGTACCCTGCACTCTGACCTGGTAGTCTTGGCTGGGGAGCAAACTAACCCCCCTGTGATACTGGAAGAAATGGTCAGAGACTTACTACTCCAAATGGACTGCAACAAGTCCATCGGGCCGGTTGAGATCCACCTGAGAGTGCTGAGGGAACTGGCAGAGGTGATAGCCGAGCCGCTTTCCATCATCTATCAACGCTCCTTCTTAACTAGTGAGGTCACACAAGACTGAAGGCTTGCTAGTGTGACTCCCATTTACAAGAAAGGTTATAAGGAGGATCTGGGGAACTACAGGCCTGTTAGCCTGACCTCAGTGCCAGGGAAGGTTATGGAGCAGATTGTCTTGAGGGAGATCACATAGCATATGTGGGACTACCGGAAGATCAGGCCTACCCAGCATGGGTTCATGAAGGGCAGGTCCTGTTTGACCAACCTGATCTTTTTCTACGATCTAGTGACCCATCTGCTGGATGAGGGAAAGGCTGTTGATGTGGTCTACCTAGACTTCAGCAAAACCTTTGACACTGTCTCCTACAGTATTCTCCTGCAGAAGCTGGCAGCCCGTGGATTGGATGGGTACACTCTCGGCTGGGTAAGGAGCTGGCTGGAGGGCCAGACTCAGAGAGTGGTGGTGAATTTAGTTAAATCCGGCGGGCGACCTATCTCGAGTGGTGTTCCCTAGGGGTTGGTGCTGGGGCCTGTCCTCTTCAATATCTTTATTGTTGACCTAGATGAAGGCATCTAATGCACCCTCAGTAAGTTCGCAGATGACACCAAATTGGCTGGGAGTGTGGATCTGCCTGGGGGTGTTGAGGCCCTATAGAGGGATCTGGACAGGCTGGAGAGCTGGGCAGAAGCCAATGGGATGAGGTTCAACAACACCAAATGCCGTGTCCTGCACTTCAGCTACAACAACCCCGGTCGATGCTACAGGCTTGGGGCGGAGTGACTGGAAGACTGCATAGAGGAAATGGACCTGAAGGTATTGATTGATGCTCAGCTGAACATGAGCCAGCAGTGTGCCCAGGTGGCCAAGAAGGCCAACCACATGCTGGCTTGCATCAGAAACAGTGTTGCCAGCAGGAGCAGAGAGGTGATTGTCCCCCTGTACTCAGCACTGGTGAGGCCACATCTTCAGTACTGTGTCCATTTTTGGGCCCCTCACTGCAAGAGGCCCTGGAACATGTTCAAAGGAGGGCAACAAAGCTGTGAGGGGTCTGGAGCACAGGCCATATGAGGAGAGGCTGAAGGAGCTGGAAATGTTCAGCCTGGAGGAGGCTCAGAGGAGACCTAGGGGTCAGCCTATTCTCTCATTAGTGATAGGAATAGAGGGAATGGTTTCAAGCTGAGGCAGGGGAGATTCAGTTTGGAGATTAGGAAATATTACTTCTCAGAAAGGGTGGTGAGGCACTGGAATGGACTGCCCAGGGAGGTGGTGGAATCACCAATCCTGGGGGCGTTCAAGGAGCGACTGGCTATTGTGTTGAGGAACATGGTTTAGTGGGAGCTATTGGTAATAGGTGAATGGTTGGACTGGGTGATCTCTTAGGTCTTTTCCAACCTTGGTGATTCTATGATTATATGATTCTTGTATTTGCTAGGACTTCTTTGGCAGGAAGGTTGGGATATGTATTATACATTGGCCAATGGGGTACAAGATGCAAATGGAAAATGGAAGAAACCCTACAGACCCTGTAGACCATTGACATTATAAGGAAGCCATGACCTAGTTAAAATTAAATTTTGGATGAGAGATTATACCTTGCATCAAGCCCCCTGTCATCAGTATGACACTATAGTAGCGATTTTGAACAATCTGATGGCTGGAGAGGCAGTTGTCCACTAGAAAGGCATGACCAAGGGTGGTGAACAAGAGATTATAGAAACCTACTGGAAATGACCATTTTAGAAGAGTTGAGGTTGATAGAACAAGGCCAATGGATATAGATTAGATGTGATGGGAAGTTGTTTTACTGAGAGGGTGGTGAGGTGCTGGAACAGGTGGCCCAGAGAAAGTGTAGGTGCCTCATCCCTGGAGGTGTTCAAGTCAATGAGGGATGGGGCCATGAGCAAATAGATACAGCAAGTGATGTAGTGCAGGGCAACCTTGCCAGTAGTGGCAGAGTTGGAACTTGATGACCCTTGAGGTCCTTTCCAAACCAAGTCATGCTATGGTAAAAGAAAGAAAATGCAGTACAGTTTTGTAAAACAAAAGTCTATTGCAAATTTAATGGGGAGAAGCAGGTAGTGTACTCTGTTACAAGGTGAGCCAGGTGATGTACTCTATTCCCAAGAGAGCCAGGCAGTGCGGTGTATTCCAGAGAGAGCCAGTTGGTCTGGTATTCTCCAAACAGAGCAAAGAGGCATAGTATGCTCCAAGGAGAGCCAGCCTGCGCAGTATACGCCAAGGAGAGCCAGCCTGCGTGGCATATTCCAAGGAGAGGCAGCCTGCGTGGTACATTCCAATGAGAGCCAGCCTGCATGGGATGTTACAAAGAGAGCCGGGTAGTGTGGTATACTCCAAAAGGAGCCAGGCCGTGTGGTGTATTCCAAAAGGAGGCAAGCACCTTCTTATATTCCATAAACGAGGCTGTATAATCCATGAACGAAAGAGGTAGCATAGTCTATTATACACCAGTGCCAGGCGGCGTTGTCTCTTCCGTAGCACACGCAGGAGGCGTAGTGTGTGCCATAGCAGAACCAGGCGACGTTGAATTTTCCACAGAAGGCACAGGTGGGGTAGTATTTTCCATAAAAGAGGTAGGTTGCATAGTATATTCCAGGAGGAGACAGATAGCATAGTATATTTCAAGTACAAGAGGACAGAGCTGTATAGCCCAAGAATGGGCTGGCGGCACAGTATAGTCCATGAAAAGGCAGATGGCATCATGTACTCCAAGAAGGTGCGGGTGGTGTAGTATATTCCAAAAAGAGGCAGGCGGCGTAATATACTCCAAAGTAGATGCAGGCGGTATAGTGTATTCCATATACGAGGCAGTTGGCGTAGGGTATTCCAAAGAAGATGGAAGTGTGTTCATCTGCACACAAATTGTGTTTCTTCACAACACAATCCAACCTTACCTACCCTAATTTACCCCTCAGCCGGAACAGTGTTGAGTCATAAACTTTTATTTAATTAAACACTTGTTAATTGTAAAAAGAGGCAAGTGCATCTTCGCAAGCTGTGTCACAGTGGGTTAGAGGCACAGGAGCCCTCTCACAGTGGCAGGTGGTGCAGCAGCAGCCACCATGTCGCTGCTGTGTCACGGTGTAAGAGGTGCAGTGGTGGCAGCCATGTGGGTGCAGTGTCACTATTGTTCCATGGCAGGCACCATTACTCTAAGACAGGGGAGCTCATGGCAGCTGCCTGCCACAGAACGAAACTCTTGATGCTCCATCCTGTTGTCTGTGTTTCCTCAGACAGTGATTAAAAATAAAGTCAGAAGCAAAGGGGCTATTTTGGCCAACTGCACAGACTCTATTACTGATCCAGTGGTGAAAATCATACTCTGATAAGAGGCGGAGGCAGGGAGGAAGTGCATTGGTTACACCTACATAAAGGGGAGAGACCTCGATTCCACTTGGAATTGAAAATTAACCAAATACAGGATAAATATTTGGGATTTAGATGATCGTCCAATCAGCTCCTGTGCACAAGAAAGGTGTGGAGCTGTTGGTGTGAGTTAGAAAAGTCGGGAAATAAAAGGAAGAAGTCTGTAGAAAGCAAGAGAGAGATAGTCAACTTCACAGATTCCAGCATTGCTCATAGGTCAGACGTTGATCTTCAGTAGTGGTGGGTTTTGGGGCATTGTTGTTCGGTTGACAATGACGATGACTGTGGTGACCCTTTCCAATGGCAGTACAAACTTCTTTATGGGAAAGAGCTCCAAAGAAAAGCTTTCAAATGTAAAACTGTCCATACAGTGATGCCGAACACCACACGGTAATACCCACGTCTCATCTCCTAGATAAGTAACAGTCTTATCGCAAGAAATGCCTTGGAAAGCAGGCTTTGAGCCAAAAACAAAGAACGAAAGAACGGTTCAGAAACCCATCCCTGGAGGTGTTTGAGACTCAATTGGATGGGGCAGCCTGATCTGGTGGGTGGCAGACCTGCCTGAAACAGAGGGGTAGGAGCTTGATGGTCTTTAGGGTCCTTTCCAACCCTAGCCTTTCTATGTCCCTGTGATACTGTAAACTTAATTGAATTTCAGGTTACAGGGAAAAATGACCTTTGCATCCCTGTTCCCTGGTGAGAATTCCTGGTGGCAGAATTCATACTCTCCCACCCATTGTCACTTCTCCCTGGGCACTGGCTTGGATGATCCTCCATGCTCTTCAGCAATGGTCTCCAAGCTGTTTTGACTGAACACCCTGGAAAAGCACTACTGTTTAGAGATGCATGTCTTGTTGAGATAAGGGGAGGCTATTGTTGTTACTCAGGAAGGGTGAGGTTGCATCGGAACGTAAAAAGGAGATTTGGTGATCTGTAGTATAGTTTTCCAGTTGTGCTTATTGTGTCACTTACCTAGTATTTGAAACCACTGATGGATTTTGAGTGCACAACTCCCATTAATGTTAAAGGAACTGAGTATGCAGCTCATAATCATTAATTACTGCCACCAGTAAGGTGGCAGCACTCAAGGTGGAGGTTGAGAGGTTAAGGAGTATCAGAGAGTATGAGCAGAAGATAGATTTGTGATGTAACTCTCTGTGAAAAAGATGTTGTGGTGATACTCCTGAGACAGAGGTGGACCCACTGCCCTGCCATTGCTGATTAGAGGGGTGGAAAAAGGTCCAGGCTCAGCCATGTAGGCAACCACCATCACGACCAACCTCAGTTCCCCAGGAGCCTCTATGAAGTAGGTTTGAGGCCCTGGAACTCGAGGGAAAGGGGAGCGAGGGTGTGGTTGGAGGTTTGCCTGTATGGTTGTCTTGAATGAAGCAGTCGACTCCATGCCTCAAGACTGCCTCCACCCAGAAGAAAAAGGTTATTGTTGTAGGCAACTCCCTGCTGAGAGGAACAGAAGGCCCGATATGTTGGCCTGACCCTACCAGCAGGGAAATGTGCTGCCTCCCCAGGGCACAGGTCAAGGATATTTCTAGGAGATGTCCTGGTCTGCTTTGCCCCCTGATTATTATCCCTTATTGATAGTTAAGGCTGGCAGTGATGAAGTCGCTGAGAAAAGCCTGAGGGCTATCAAAATAGACAGACAAAGAATTTTGAATCTTTTTGTCCACAGGGCAATTTACCAGGCACCTAGCATGATGTCTGCAGATGGAACATGCCTGTTTCCAAGAGGTTAGAGGATCCCAGCCCAGGAACTGCTGGGACTCATTGAAAGGTCTTTATGAAGGGGGAAGCAGACAAAATGAGGGCCACTGGGGCAGAGCGGGTAGTTTGAGGGTTCATACCTGTCGCACTCCAATTTATAGGAGAGAGGCAAGGTTCTTTGATATATGTATACCCAGCGTGAGATTAAGAAACAATGGCTCAAATGTTGGTCCAGCCACTTTGTTACAAATAATAATCAACCGAGATGATTTAGGGTGACAGGGAAGGGAAGGCAGGCAATAGGAAGTTAGAAAGAGGCAAGAATTGTGTAAAGTGGGGTTAGTCACTTACAGGATCCAGCAGAAGTCCTATTGCACAACGTTCCGATGGTCTGAAGCAAAAACACAGGGGAGGAGAGCAGCAGCAGCAGCGTGGCTGGCCACAAGCAGCAAGTGAGTAGAAGGAAGAAGCCACAGGGCAAGTCCAGGAGCAGGCAGCAGGATTCAGGTAGCAGGTCCAGGGGAGTCCATTGGCAGCAGCAGAGCAGCAGCAAGGGATCTGAAGCCAGATAACTTTCTTGTTCTTCAGCATTAAGGGATCTTCTTCAGCATGCAAGTGTCAGGTTGTGAGGAATCTGATGTCAGAAACACCTCCTGTTCATGTTGTAAGGAATATGATGTGAGAAAACCTATCTTCATGGTTGCTGATCCCACTTGTAACTTCTCACTTCTCCTGCCTACCTAACATTCCTGTGTGCTTGGGTAAGAGTCATGTGGACCATCCCCTGAGATGGCCATCTTCCTTGAGATAGCCCACACAAAAGACCACTTCACGGCCATTTATCTGCAGTTTCTCTCTCTGTTGCCCCTGGCCTTGTCCATCTGTGTCCCTCAGACAAAGGATTTCTCAACCCTTTCCCAGGACTACCTGGACTTGTCCATCCTCAGCAGACTTTGCGGCAATAGTGCAAAGGCATGGCCTCTTAAAATACCAAACGTGATGGGTGAAGAGGGTGAAGTACAAAGGGATGGAAGAGGGCAGGGGGATGCTGTTGCTCTAGGACATCCTAGATCCCCTGGAAAGGTAGTGAGACAGAAAGCCCAGATAAAGCGAATTGATACCAATGCACGCAGCATGGGAAATCAGCAGGAGGACTTGGCAGCTGTGATGCACTTGGAAAATTTGGATCTTGTTGCTACCACAGAAACATGGTGGGATGACTGCCATAACAGGGAAACCACCACTGAGGGGTATCGGCTCCTTAGAAGTGATAGGCAAGGTAGGAAGAGTGGTGGAGTTGCCATCTATGTCAAAGAGAGAATAGAGTGTGAAGAGCTCCTTCTGAGAAACAGTCAGGAACAGGTTGAAAGTCTGAGTTAAAATTTGGGATGGGACAATTAAAGGACAGCTGGTGAAAGGGGTATGCTACGGGACACCTGGTCAAGGGGAGACTCCTGAAGAAGCCTTCTTGCTTTGGCAGCAGGAGGCATCCTGCAGAAGAGGCAGGAAACCAGCATGGCTTAGAAAGGACCTTCTGTGTTAAGTGAGGACAAAGAAAAGTACATACAGGCTTTGGGAACAAGGGCTTGTCACCTGTGAAGAACACAGGGATGCCATCCGGACTTGCAGACATTGACACAATGGAAGGAAGGGATGCCATCGAGAGGGATCTCCACAGACTCAAAAGGTGGTCCCATCTGAGTTTAATGAGGTTCAACACAGCCAGGTGCAAGGGACTGCACTTGAGCCGGAGGAATCCCAGGCATATGTACAGACTGGGAGGAGCACTCCTTGAGAGTAGGCCTGCAGAGAAGGACCTAGGGGTCCTGGTGGATGAAAAACCTAACATGAGCCAGCAGTGTGCTCTTACAGCTTGAAAAGTGAATGGTATTCTGTGCTCCATCAGAAGAGGGGTGGCCAGCAGGGAGAGGGAGGTGACTGTCCCTGTCTACTCTGTCCTTGTGAGGCCCCATCTGCAGTACTGTGTCCAGGTCGGGGGACCCAGTATAAGAAAGACAGGCAGATGTTAGAGAGGGTCCAGAGGAGGGTCACAAAGATGATCAGAGGTCTGGCACACCTCCCCTGTGAAGACAGGCTTAAGGGAGCTGGGCTTGTTCAGCTTGGAGAACAGAAAGCTGCATGGTAACATCACTGCAGCCTTCCAGTACCTAAAAGGAGCCTAGAAACAGGAGGGGAGCCAACTCTTTACAAGGGTAGATAATGGCAGGACAAGGGGGAATGGATTTAAGTTGCAGGAGGGAAAATTTTGGTTGGATATCAGGGAAGTTCTTTACCAAGAGAGTGGTGAGGTGCTGGAACAGGCTGCCCAAAGAGATTGTGGATGCCCCATCCCTGGAACTGTTCAAGGCCAGGCTGGATGGGGCCCTGGGCATCCTGTTTTACAATTAGATACAGAAGCTGGTGGCCCTGCCTGAGGCGGGTGGGGGGTCGGGGGTGAAGTTTGATGATTCATGAGGTCCCTTCCAACCCTAGCTGTTCTATGATTCTGTGATTCTTTAAACAACCGAATCGTGTATTATTAAATTTATGACAGCAGCTTAATGCCAATCAATGTTTTAAGCCCATCCCAACAAGAAGGGAAAGCAAACGAACGAATAGAGCAAGTTCTCATCCTTCCACGGAAATTAGATTGTCTTGGAACCTGCAATGTGAAGGCAGCTGCCTCAGGCGGCCCACCTAGCTGCTGCTGAGGCTTCTTCAAAACAAGATCCGTGTCTAGCTACACTGATGGCATGAAATAAGGGCCAAGGCCGTCTTACTGTTTGGGTCTCCTTGGGGGACCAGAGGCCATACATTGGACGAGCAGTGTATCAGTCCAAAAAGAATATAGAACAGGTCATGGATGTAAAAGATACTGGAGCCATAACATCTAAAACAATCCATCACGATTTCCAGGCATGTGTACTGTTATAGGAGGGTTTGGAGGGAAATTGATTCCAGTAACCCAAACTTCGTTGAAGTTAAGTGTTGGGCCCCAGTGCCCCAGCCCCCCAACGCCAACAAGGACTATAGCGTTTCTATAGCCCTGGTTCAGGAATATATATGGACAGAGTAGCCAGTGGGCTGAGTTATGAGCAATGTGAATGGTTATAACCCAAGAAGAGGCAGGTAATAGTGAGCTTTGCCTAGACAGCTGGGCGGTCTTCCAAGGGCTTCACACTTTGGGTTGCACAATAGGCCACTCAGGACTGGACTATCCATGCCCAAGCAATCTGAGGCTGAGACACACGGACTGATCTATGGAATGTGGTTTCTTTGCATCTTTGTGAGAAGAATCCTTAGAGAGTACCGCTGCTGAGAAGGACTGAGGGCTCCTGGTTAATGAAAAACTTCCATGAGCCAGCAGTGTGTGCTTGCAGCCCAGAATGGCTGTTGTGTCCTGGGCTGCATCAGAAGAGGGGAAGCCAGCAGGGCGAGGGAGGGGATTGTCCCCCTCTACTTGGGGGACAATTGTGAGGCCCCATCTGGAGGACTGTGTCCAAGCCTGGGGCCAGCAACTCAGAGAAATTATGGAGCTTTTGGAGAGGGTCCAGAGGAAGACTGTGAGGATGATTACAGGTCTGGAGCAGCTGTCTTATGAAGAAATATTGAGGGAGTTGGGCTTGTTCAGCATGGAAAGGGCAGACCTCATTATGACCTTCCAAAATTTAGAAGAGGTTTTAGAAACACATGGGAAAGCAACATTTTAGAAGAGTTGAGGTTGATAGAACAAGGTCAATGGATATAGATTAGATGTGAGGGGAAGTTGTTTTACTGAGAGGGTGGTGTGGTGCTGGAACAGGTGGCCCAGAGAAAGTGTAGGTGCCTCATCCCTGGAGGTGTTCAAGTCAATGAGGGATGGGGCCATGAGCAAATAGACACAGCAAGTGATGTAGTGCAGGGCAGCCTTGCCTGTAGTGGCGGAGTTGGAACTTGGATGACCCTTGAGGTCCTTTCCAAACCAAGTCATGCTATGGTAAAAGAAAGAAAATGCAGTACAGTTTTGTAAACAAAAGTCTATTGCAAATTTAATGGGGAGAAGCAGGTGGTGTACTCTGTTACAAGGTGAGCCAGGTGATGTACTCTATTCCCAAGAGAGCCAGGCAGTGCGGTGTATTCCAAAGAGAGCCAGTTAATTTGGTATACTCCAAACAGAGCAAAGTGGCATAGTATACTCCAAGGAGAGCCAGCCTGCGCAGTATACGCCAAGGAGAGCCAGCCTGCATGGCATATTCCAAGGAGAGGCAGCCTGCGTGGTACATTCCAAGGAGAGCCAGCCTGCATGGGATGTTACAAAGAGAGCCGGGTAGTGTGGTATACTCCAAAAAGAGCCAGGTCGTGTGGTGTATTCCAAAAGGAGACAAGCACCTTCTTATATTCCATAAACGAGGCTGTATAATCCATGAACGAAACAGGTAGCATAGTCTATTATACACCAGTGCCAGGCGGCGTTGTCTCTTCCGTAGCACACGCAGGAGGCGTAGTGTGTGCCATAGCAGAACCAGGCGACGTTGAATTTTCCACAGAAGGCGCAGGTGGGGTAGTATTTTCCATAAAAGAGGTAGGTTGCATAGTATATTCCAGGAGGAGACAGATAGCATAGTATATTTCAAGTACAAGAGGACAGAGCTGTATAGCCCAAGAATGGGCAGGCGGCATAGTATAGTCCATGAAGAGGCAGATGGCATCATGTATTCCAAGAAGGTGCGGGTGGTGTAGTATATTCCAAAAAGAGGCAGGCGGCGTAATGTACTCCAAAGTAGATGCAGGCGGTATAGTGTATTCCATATACGAGGCAGTTGGCGTAGGGTATTCCAAAGAAGATGCAGGCGGCATAAGATATTCCAAAGAACCTGCAGGTGGTGTAATTTATTCCACAGAAGCTGCAGGCAGTATAGTATATTCCTCAGATGCTGCAGGCACAGTACTACAAACAAAAGAAGCTTCAGGCAGCATAGCGCTTTCCAAGCAGAGACAGGTGATGTAATGGAGTCCACGAAGCGGTGGGCAGAACAGTATATTCCAACAATGAGGCCGGCAGCGTAGAATAATCCAAAAAAGAGGCAGGCAGCATAGTAGATTCCAGAAAAGAGACAGACAGCGCAGTAGATCCCGAAATAGAGGTGAGCAATGTAGTAGATTTCAAAAGCCAGGCAGCGCAGTCGTCTCCAAGAAGATCCAGGTGGTGTAGACAATTGCAGGAAGAGGCAGGCAACGTAGTAGGTTACAAGAAGAGGCAGGCAGCGTAGTAGATGCCAAGAAGAGGCAAGTGGCATCGTAGACTGCCAGAAGAGCCAGGCGGCAGGCAGCAGCCCTGTCACAATATCAAGCGTTGCTTGAGCATCTACCACATCACTGCTGTGTCTCTATATTCACAGAACAGGCAGTAGTATTGCAATAGAGCCATGCTCAGGGCAGCCGCCCTTGAGAGGGCAAGCTCAGGGGGGAGCCTATTTCTAGTGTTTGTTTCCAAAACCACACAGAAATAAAGCGAGAAGCAAAAGGCCATAGAAGGACCTTTTTAGACCCCAGTGCTGTATCCATTACTTATCCACAGGTGAAAATGTGTCATGGTTTTGTAATTTTGCTATCAGTATTGCACATCATAACATCATGTAAAGCATGTGTGTAACGAATGTGCAGCTCACAGAAGAAGACTACATATCCCAGAGAACATCACGGTCAGGGATATGTCATGGGACACTATATAATCTCACTTTGGGGCTGGACTCGCTCTCTTGAATCCTCGGAGCCAGGGGGGAGTGTGTGGGAGCTTTCCAGCCATTTTGCCTAGAACTACAGTAGGCCTCTCAGTTTTGGGACTCACTCTCCTATTTTGCTTGATTTGTTAGCCTTAATTTCGATTGTATTATATTTATTAATTTATATTTATTAATTTTGATTGTATTATATTGTGTTATCCTGTCTTTCGATATAGTATTTAGTAAATAAGCGTGCCCCCTTAGATCGTTGCCACTGTTTTCTAATTTCCCTTTTTTTTCCCTTTCCTTTTGGACCAGCAGCCCTGCGGGCCAGCTAGACCACTGTCACGGGCACAGGTAGATTTTTGATTAACCCATGACAAAATGATGCTCTGATAGGGCTCATAGGGAAAGGAGCTGGGGGGAAATGCACTGGTTACCCTGACATATAGGGGAGAGAAAGAGACATTTTGTTTTTACTTGGACATAAATTTGAACAAAGTTTTGGACAAATTGTTGGGACTTCCTTCAAAATTATCATCCCAGAGCAGGGATGATGGTAAGTTTTGTACTCAGTCTTCAATCGTGCCGTACGCTACTGCAATACACGATGGATCCTTGCAATTGAAGGTTTTACTGGAGGGGTTATTTTCTCTTTTAAGAAACTACCTGGCAGTACAAAGATGCATACCGCCTCCGCCTCTAACGGTTGGGCCAGAGAAAAACCTTGTTTTGCATTGCCCTCACTTTCCTACATACAAGGACTCTCAAAGGAACAGAGGCTGGGCTCCACTGGCTCATTTCGGCTCAGAAGCACACAACCCTTTCCTCTGGCTCCTCAGATGTGATGAAAGAGGAAAAGGGAAAAAGAGACCCCATGGTCTGACATATGAACTATTTCCCACAAAAGAGGAGGAAAATGGTGACTACAACACAACTACTCACCAGTCACATGCTGATGTACAGCCATAAATACTGCTGATCAAGGCCCAGAGAAAGCACAGAGACCAAGCAGCAGCACCAACTTCTGTCCGGCAGATCCAACTGCTGTCCAGCGGATCTGACTACGATCCAGTAGCTCCAACTGCAGACCAGCAGCTCCAGCTGCTATCCAGCAGATCCAACTACTGTCCAGCAGATCCAGATGCTAACCAGCAGATCCAATTGCAGACCAGCAGCTCCAGCTGCTATCCAGCAGATCCAACTACTGTCCAGCAGATCCAGATGCTAACCAACAGATCCAACTGCAGACCAGCAGCTCCAGATGCTATCCAGCAGATCCAACTACTGTCCAGCAGATCCAGATGCTAACCTGCAGATCCAACTGCAGACCAGCAGCTCCAGATGCTATCCAGCAGATCCAACTACTGTCCAGCAGATCCAGATGCTAACCTGCAGATACAGCTGCTAACCAGCAGATCCAACTGCAAACAAGAAAATCCAACTGCTAACCAGCAGATCCAACAGCAGACCAGCAGATCCGACTGCAGACCAGCAAGTCCAAGTGCTAAACAGCTGCGCACTGTGCTCAGCATTATGGTATCGCGTGACATAACAGGGTACGGAACAGCCCCGGCCCAATGGCGGCACTGCCCTGGCTCAGCCCCAGCCTTGCTCCACAGTGCTCCCCTTCACAGCAGCAGCTCCAACCCACCCAGTTGTGGTTTGTTTGCCCCTCTTCCGCTAAATCCAGGACCCTGCCTTCCCCCTCAGCCTGTCTCAGGGCCTTTGACCAGCACTGCTTGCTTCAGCAGTGCTCCCCGGTTGCGGGATGAAAGCAGGTTGGGATGGCAGCATTAAAAACATTCTGTTAGCATCCATCTGCTGCTTTGTGGTCTTCACCAATGGACCTGTGCCTCTGACGGGTGTTAGGCAGTAATTCAGCCTGCTTGAGAGGCTAACAGGCATGCCTGAGCCATGTGGGGGGCAAGGAATGCCGCGCCCCTTGGCCTGAGGAGCTCTATCCCTCATCCCTGCTCTGCAGAGCATTTGCTCTGTGCCAGGGTTCAACAGTTTGGCTGCTCTCAGCCTTTCCTCACATCTGTTGGCGTTCTGATCATTTTCTGACACACGAGGACACTAGAGGTTGGGCACCAGTGGGCTCTATGGTGTGGTGTGACCCAGCAGCCTCTCAGGCCCGCGTCATCCTTTGATGAGGGATGAGGGAGAGAACTGGAAATGAAACTGTATGAGTGGGAAGAAATAAAAAGCACCTGCAAAGACAGAAGACAAAAAAGGAAACCAAAACACAATGATTACACTATGTGGAGCCCCAGTGCACTTACTCAGCTCTGTTCATCTGCACACGTCAATAAATTGTGTTTCTTCACAACACAATCCAACCTGACCTACCCTAATTTACCCCTCAGCCGGAACAGTGTTGAGTCATAAACTTTTATTTAATTAATCACTTGTTAATTGCAAAAAGAGGCAAGTGCATCTTCGCAAGCTGTGTCACAGTGGGTTAGAGGCACAGGAGCCCTCTCACAGTGGCAGGTGGTGCAGCAGCAGCCACCATGTCGCTGCTGTGTCACGGTGTAAGAGGTGCAGTGGTGGCAGCCATGTGGGTGCAGTGTCACTATTGTTCCACGGCAGACACCATTACTCTAAGACAGGGGAGCTCATGGCAGCTGCCTGCCACAGAACGAAACTCTTGATGCTCCATCCTGTTGTCTGTGTTTCCTCAGACAGTGAGCAAAAATTAAGTCAGAAGCAAAGGGGCTATTTTGGCCAACTGCACAGACTCTATTACTGATCCAGTGGTGAAAATCATACTCTGATAAGGCTCTTACAGAGGCGGAGGCAGGGAGGAAGTGCATTGGTTGCACCTACATAAAGGGGAGAGACCTCGATTCCACTTGGAATTGAAAATTAACCAAATACAGGATAAATATGTGGGATTTAGATGATTGTCCAATCAGCTCCTGTGCACAAGAAAGGTGTGGAGCAGTTGGTGTGAGTTAGAAAAGTCAGGAAATAAAAGGAAGAAGTCTGTAGAAAGCAAGAGAGAGATAGTCAACTTCACAGATTCCAGCATTGCTCATAGGTCAGACGTTGATCTTCAGTAGTGGTGGGTTTTGGGGCATTGTTGTTCGGTTGACAATGACGATGACTGTGGTGACCCTTTCCAATGGCAGTACAAACTTCTTTATGGGAAAGAGCTCCAAAGAAAAGCTTTCAAATGTAAAACTGTCCATACAGTGATGCCGAACGCCACACGGTAATACCCACGTCTCATCTCCTAGATAAGTAACAGTCTTATCGCAAGAAATGCCTTGGAAAGCAAGCTTTGAGCCAAAAACAAAGAACGAAAGAACGGTTCAGAAACCCATCCCTGGAGGTGTTTGAGACTCGATTGGATGGGGCAGCCTGATCTGGTGGGTGGCAGACCTGCCTGAAACAGAGGGGTAGGAGCTTGATGGTCTTTAGGGTCCTTTCCAACCCTAGCCTTTCTATGTCCCTGTGATACTGTAAACTTAATTGAATTTCAGGTTACAGGGAAAAATGACCTTTGCATCCCTGTTCCCTGGTGAGAATTCCTGGTGGCAGAATTCATACTCTCCCACCCATTGTCACTTCTCCCTGGGCACTGGCTTGGATGATCCTCCATGCTCTTCAGCAATGGTCTCCAAGCTGTTTTGACTGAACACCCTGGAAAAGCACTACTGTTTAGAGATGCATGTCTTGTTGAGATGAGGGGAGGCTGTTGTTGTTACTCATGTTTTAGTAACGTAAGACCAAATATTAGGAATCAGTAAAGACAGAAGCCCTTACATTGTCTGTGAACCATTAATTAGGCAGTGGTGAGAAAGTGTTTAATTGGGGTACTTCAAACCCAGAAAGCTGTTGCCACGGTAGAAAATGTTCAGGGGAGGATGACAGAGTGAGTAGAATTCTGAGGAGACTGACTCGTGAAGATCAGGATGTGGATGTGTGTTTGACCAGCAAGGTGACTGCTGCATGGAGAGGCCCAGGAACTACAACTAGCAGGAACAGAACCATGTGAAGCGCAGGAAGGGTGAGGTTACATTGGAACGTAAAATGAGATTTGGTGATCTGTGGTATAGTTTTCCAGTTGTGCTGATTGTTTCACTTAGTGTCTGAAACTTCTGATGAATTTTGAGTGCACAGCTCCCATTAATGATAAAGAAACTGGGTGTCTAGCTCCAAATGACAGCTTTGTAACATTTATTTCTTTAGCGATCATTTCAAGTCAGGCTTATTGAATTTCTTGAAGGTGCTAAGGAGGTTACTCTCTGACTGTTGTGGGTAGGTGACCATGTCAGGAATTCTTCCGCATTTCAGGGTGTGCTAGCCTATGAATAGCCTTTCAGCTTTCTATGAAGTGTTTATGCATGTAGTTAGCTCTACACACCTGAATATTATTCCTGTAGGTATATCAATCACAAATGGGAGTAAAACTGGATGGAGTGTGTTGCAGTTAGTTTAATTTCATGGTTTGTTTCCTGATCCAGGTTAACCACTTGTAGTGTGAGCTGTGTGAAAGTTGTCTGTTTTGCATGATCCTGATTTGTCCCATCTGCTAAAACTTGATTTGTCTTTTTCTGGATTGCTCTGATATTCTGCAGAGCTCAGTCCCCTCTATCCATTCTTCTTGTTTAATGGACATGGAGTAGCTGGAGACAGAAGAGGAACTGGCATCTATCAGCTGGGGTTGCTGGTGGCATCAGGGGTTGTGTTCATGTGATCAAATGTTGTGGACAAGTAGAAGCCAGTCTGTAGAGCAAAACCCGTTGTGTTGAGGGCCTGCCATTCACCCTGTATGTATTTCAATGGCAATTTTGTTTGCTGTAGCTCTGGGCTGGCTCAGCCGAACCATGAACTGTACAGCACAGGTCCTTTTGGGGTATGAAACTTCCAAGGTGTGCCCCGGTGGCGCAGTGGTAGGAACGCCACTTTGCAACACTGGAGGCCCGGGTTCAAATCTCCCCTGTGGCGCAAGTGGTAGAAGTGCCGCTGTGCTTCACAGGAGGCTCAGATCCCAGGGGTTGGACTCAATGATCTCTAAGGTCCCTTCCAAACCGCACGAGACTGTGAAACTGTGAAACTGTGAAGCCCGCTCATGCTCAGCACTGCGTTGCTGAAAGTGTTGGATTCCAGGTGGAAGTTCTTTATTTAGAGGGTGGTAAGGCATTGGCACTTTCTGCCCAGTGAAGCTGTGGATGCCGCAGCTCTGGAGGTGTTCAAGGATGGGTAGGATGGAGCCCTGGGCAGCTGGATCTGGTGGGTGGCAGTCCTGCCTGCAGTAGAAAGTTTGAAATGTGTGGTCTTTAAGTTTCCTTTGAACTCAAACCATTCTGCAGTTCTATGATTCTATGTGGTTTCTATCTATACGCCAATTTGCAGCAAAAATGCTTGAGATGTGACTCTGGAGAACATTTTCTGGGTCTGTTACATTCAAGAGGAATCCAGCTTGTTTCCTCAACATTGCTTCACATTGTGAGTCTGAGTGCTGTGTTCATAGACAGGGGCAACCCCATTGCATGGGGACTCCCTTCAGACGCAGAGAGCTGACAACATGCACTCAGTAACACCAGTGTTACTCCTGGCTGCCAAAGGGAATTTGCCAGCAGCTGGGGGAACTGCACACCGTCCTCTCTGCTGCATTCCTGTCTCTTGTCACATCCCTGCACACTGAGGTGAGCACTCTTACCAGAAGCTTCATTTGGTTTCAGTTTTCAAGTTTTTGGGTTTTTTTGTCCTTTCAACCATTAAAGCAAACAATGTGAAACTAAACAAAAACACCCCTGAGACTGTAACACAGATCTGCAGATCTGTCCCTGGAGTGGGGGAACTCAAGGCAGAACTCAAGGCAAAGATGTCCTCCGCACACTAAATATATCTGGCTTTCTATAAGCTTTCACATGCAGCACGCATACGCTCAGTCTCTCTCAGATCTTTGCAAAAGATAATCCAGTTCTATTTACTTGTGGTTCATTTGCAGTTCTTTTCAGTACTAAATATGGAATTATTCTTTTTAACACTGTCAGGGAAGTTAATAAAATCCAAGATCTTAGATAAAACTTTAAGTATGGGTGTCACTGTGGTAATACAAGAAAAACTATTCTGAGCAGCAGCTGTAGAGCAAGATAAACAGCATGAGAACCAAGGACACCTTTAGAAGAGAAAAAGCAAAAGGAATGGCTCATGGCTCTGGTTGGATAGGTGTCCTCATGCATGGTTAAGGAGCGTTTGGAGAATACTGCATTGACATGTAAAAGTGCATGGGAAAGTTTTAAGGGTGGATGGGAAAGACAAAAAAGGAAAACTGTGAATGTATATAAGGGATGTTGAGAACTTGTAATAAACAATTTGGTTCGTTCACATCTGAGTCCATGCATCAGATGCTGAACATCACCATTATTTTCCTCTGATAAATATTCATATGCAGTACATACTAATGCAGAATTTCTCCAGAAAAGAGTAGAGAAAGATATGTAGGCATCATTCTTTCTTTATTACTGAGAAAAAAATTAGAAGTGCTTTAGAGAGATTTCAATGTGTGCATTGATGTTATTACCGATTGAGATAGAATTGATGATATTCAAATTTGTGATGGAATGATGATTTTGAAACACATCACTACTCTGCTTTTTTTTTTTTCTTTTTTTTCTTTTTTAGTCTTTCTTTCCTTCCTTGAAAACTATTAACATCAAGCTTGTAAATGGCATGAGAAGCTGAGGTCCAGAGCAGTATCTATAACTGCAGTCTTCTGTTTGTCCTGACCCAAGAAAGCTCCCCTAAGTACTCTTCCACTTGTTCATAGATGCTTTCTAATATTGGAGACGTACAGAATTCAATATTGTTAATGTTGCATTTATTTTTGTCTTAGAACAGAAGTATTCAGGTTTGACAACTAAAACAAGGGCCTTTGCACTATATTTTGCCCACTGGCTGATACTTGGTCCTTTTGGTTTTCTTAAGGGTCTACTTCAACTCTCATGAGGATGTATAAATATTTCTTGGATGATTTAAATAGTCTCATATAATCAATTTGCCATGTAGGTCACAAAGCTTTCCCTTTTCTCATTGGCATTTTGTTGTTTTGCTTCTCTGTATTCTAAGTTAGCTAATAGGCAGTCATGCTGCTGCCACTGTTTCCCATCTCTCCCCCACTTCACATCTTTAGGGAGCAAAACTGTAGAAGTGTAGTGTGTGCAGTATAAACAGTGTGGGTGAGTAAGATAATTTGTTGTTTTCCAGATTCTCTGTAACTTCAGAAATTCCACCATGTGTTGCGTCAGGAATTGGGTATTGTGGCACATGAGTAATTTCTGCATTAGGAGTACAAGGGCCAGGCAAAAACCCAGATTACAGCCTTCTTGTTTCTAGGGGGTTGGGATCAATGTTTGAACCAAACAACCAGGCACCTAGGTCATCTGTTTAAAACAATGAAGCCAGAGGGAGCCAAAAGTAAGCTTTGGCAATTTGGCACACAATGCTTTGTTTTGTTTCCATTGGTAATCTTAACTCTTTGCGTCTGAGTTGCTTTCTTAGCCTCTCAGAACCTAGGAGTGTTAACATAAAACAACGAGAAATAATGCAAAAATAAAGTGCAAGAATTCTGGCAGAATTATACGTCATGGCAAAATGTAGATTATAACTTGGCATGTCAAACAATAGAGAAGCTGCAGTTCTTCCACTTAAACTAAATACGGAATGTGCAGAAGTGTGTGTGCTGTTTGTAGACAGCAAAAATTTAATGTGCATGAGTAGTAAATGCGGTAAATCAATGCAGAAGGCAGTATGCACATACTTTTAATTTTTTCCTTTTTATATATTTTGTAGGTTCTTCTTCACAGGCGTTCCTTTGTGGGTGGAACACACGCTGCAGCAGCTGTATCATTGCCATGACTTTAAAAATAAATAACGAAAAGCACAGTTGCTCTTAGAACTTGCCATATTTTATCACATCTTTTCCTGACATTGTTTTCTTGTTGACATTAATAGAAGTTTCAAGATCAATTGAAAGCAGCTGTATATTTTAAACACATATTGAAGTCATCAGGAGAGTAGTACACAGTATTTTCCTGTAATATACTTGGTACTAGTCCAGTGCATCTTTACATCACAGAATTATATCATCAGTAACTGACTTTGTTTATATTTGCTGCAGTGTTATGTGTTAGTGGGGCAGATGTATCAGATTAAAGGTGCACTTCGATATAAAATTGGTTTTACCAAATTCATCAACCTTTCAACCTAAATACCCTATTTGTGTTACTCTTTTGTCAGCTGTAATCGAGTGTTTCCTCTTTTAATGTTTTAAATAATTTCTCTCTTATGAGGAAAAATTTTAAACCCCACTGGCTTAATTTCCTGTATCGTTTTAAGTTGATGTTTGTGTTAGTGTCTTACAGTGAATAATTTCTACACAACAAATTTTCATTGCATTATTACACTGATATATTTTGTTTGGTTTTCCATCTTGTTTTCTTTTTTACACTAAGAATATATTATTGTGTAAAGCTTAAAATCCTCTCCAGACTGACACTGAGAAAATGTGACCTTAACCTGAAATCATCTTACCTCTATGAGAAACTGTACCATTACTGCTATTGTTTTTTCCAGTCTTAAATTATCAAAAACATCTCATACTGAGAAGCATTAAGAATATAAAATAGTACCTGGTGAAGAAGGCCCTTCCAACAATACATGATTAAGAGCAAGGTGATTACATTTAGATGAGGGTGAACATGCTGTAGGCTTTGGTTATAGAAAACACTTTTAATATTTCCAACTAGTGAATGTAAGAACTGGAGAAGGCTTGTGGCTACTGTCACATTGCCCAGAAAAAGTAAGTGCCCTGAACTAAGTTTGCAGAACAGTGCTTGTATACTCAGCTAAAGAATAAAGAAATCCTCAAAATCTTTTATATATACATATTTATATATACATATGTATACACACACACACATATATATAAATACATGGATTAATTCTTGCTGGAGAGTACTCAAGAAGGTCTAACAGCCTTTCATCCAGAAATACATAAAGGCTGCATTCAAAAAAATCCACACAAAATATTCTTGCTGGAATGGGAAATTATTCACACAGCTGTTGTATTTTATTATTATATTTTATTATTTATTATTATATTTTATTATTTGATTATTATCTGTAGTGTATTTATATCTTCCTGAACCTGCAGATGGTGCAAAATCTCCACATAACATAGCTCATAACATGCTGACTGCTACTGTATTTTTCTTGTATGTTTTGCTTTTTTGATAACTTAAGAGGAATACTTCACTTGCTGAACAGTTAATAGTAGAAGAAAACAGAGATAAAAGCATTTATTGTTGTAAGCAAGGCAGTTGCTATTTCACTTACAGTGCTCTTTTATTCTTTGACATCTAAGCCTAGCCCCATGCCTGGCTATTCTGTCCCTTTCAATCTCATCTCACTGTGTAGTAATACAATTTCCTCTATATTAGTTACTCCAGACTTTTATTTTAATCTCTCTACTTTTTTTTTCTGTAACTATTTCAATTTGTAAGCTCATTTGTAGCTCAGAGCTGTCTTATTCTCTCATGATCACAGTGGTATATAAAATAGTGGAAGAAGCATCCCGGATGTTATTGTGATTTCACTTTTTTTATTTTCACCAGTTAAGCAGTGGACTTCAGCGTGAGAGTGTGTGAAGCCCATGACTGGGAAAAAAGCTTTTTCTTCTGAACTCCTGAGGATTCTGGAATAAAGCCTTTCTGCTATCCCAAAAGCCACTTTATTCTGAAAACCAAATCACATGCTTTATTGCTATTAAATTAGAGCAGTATTACTAGGCAAACCTCTTTAAACTTAATATACCTGGGAGGGGAGGTGCAGGAATGTTTTAGAATATGGTGGTAAAACTTGTCTAATATGTCTAATTTTCCATTTTTAAACAAGTGTTCAGAGTGGTGTTTTTTTCTTCCTTTATGGTTGGCTCCATTCCAGCTTAAAAAGGGTTGGGTTTCAATATGTTTAGACACACAGAAAACTTGCAGATTTGTAAGATCCATGATGTAATGAATCTTTGTATAAGACTGGATAGGTACTTAAGTGCTGGTCTCCATGTCTGGTCAAAGAGATAAGTTGTTTGTTTTAAGGAAGTCGCATTGGTTTTCAGATGTTAGTAATAACTTTTTCAGTGATCAGGTTTCAGTGATTCAGTAGTTGTCAAGACACAAATAGGGTATTGTTGCATTAAAGTCCTGTTTTGTTCCTCATGGTCAGTGTGACTGTGGATGATGGTGATACCAGAGAGAAGAGGAAAACTTCCTTGAAGGTATTCCTGATTGCGCTGGGAAAAAAAAAAAAAAAATCTGGTTTGGCGCATTTAAGGGATAGAGTTTCACAAACTGGTTATTATAGGAAAATGCTGGGAGACGGGCAAAGACATTTTTGTCTGTTTTATACAGTAAGGTTGGTTAACAGTTGCTTGATGCGTGCTTGGCATGTATCCTATAGAGAGCAGTTAAGAGATGTTTTGGAGCATTACTAAACAAAGATGTACAAGTACCTGGTGGTATCAGTTTCTATTGTAAGGCCTGAGAAAGAATTCATTGCATTCAAGTGATTATTTACCTGCGAACAAATAAAATTCATTTCTGTATTCTCTTGGAAAGGCTGGTAGCCCATGGCTCGGAACTGGCTGGAGGGCCAGACTCAGAGAGTAATGGTGGAGTTAAATCCAGCTGCTAACTGTCATGAGTGGTGTTTCCCAGGGGTTGGTGCTGGGGCCTGTCCTCTTCAGTATTTTTACTGGTGACCTGAATGAAGGCATTGAGTGCACCCTCAGTAAGTTTGCAGATGTCACCAAGTTGGCAAGAAGTGTTGATCTGCCTGGGGGTAGCAAGGCCCTACTGAAGGATCTGGACAGGCTGGATCACTGGGCTGAAGCCAATGGGATGAGGTTCAATAAAACCAAATGCTAAGGCCTGCACTTTGGCCACAACAACCCCAGGCAACTCTACAGGCTTGAGGCATAGCAGCTGGAAGACTGAGTAGACCTGGGGGTATTGGTTAATGCTGGGCTGAACATGAGCCAGCATTGTGCCCAGGTGGCTGAGAAGGCCATTGGCATCCTGGTTTATATGAGAAATAGTGTTGCCAGCAGGGGTAGGGAAGTAATTGTCCTTCTGCACTCAGCTCTGGTGAGGCCGCACCTCCAGGACTGTGTCCAGTTTTGGGTCCCTTCCTGCAAGAAAGACAACAAGGCCCTGGAGCATGTTCAGAGGAGGGCAACAAAGCTGGTGAGGGATATAGAGCACAGGCAATATGAGGAGTGGCTAAAGGAGCCAGGAATTTTCAGTTTGGAGGAGGCTCAGGGGAGACCTTATCACTTTAAAACAGTGTCTTTAGGTTTGCTGACATGCTGAGGTGATTGCAGAATCAGCTCCCTAGGCAGCTAGTCTGCCTGATTCTGGTCTGTATCCAAAGTAAGTGCTGGTCGACCTGAAGAGAAGAGAGCTTGAGGAGACTTTCTAAAGGACAGGCTGAACAGGGCGGGGAATGGTTGAGTGTGTGATTATTTAAACAGTGTATTAACTAATACTTTATTAAACTGAGAGTGGTAAGAAGGAACTCATAAGCATTGTTTTATCCCTTGGGAAATTTTCTCTATATCTAAGAGAACTGTTAATGTTTTTAGAAATCTGTTAGGTTTTTCCCATGTATCTAAGTGCATAAAAAGTGATTAAAGTTATTGCCAGGAAATAAAGTCACAGCATTTATTTTCTTTTTACTTATGTCTTTTATTCTTTCATTTCTGTGTTATAAACTTGCCATTTTAGTAAACATGGTGTTAGAGCTTCATATTAGTTTGTCAGCCTGACATCCATTAGAAACTGAATTAGTTACAGGGATAAAGAATTCTAAAATAAAAATGGGTATGTATCAGGGCATCCTGAAGAAAGATAGAGGAAAATAAAGGATGTAAAAGTAATTTTCAATCCATTCCAAACTTACTGCCTCCAAGGATCTTAATAATGTAAGCAACAGAAGTCTTATCACAAGAAATTATGTGTAAAAGCAGCAAGGTTTCCAATACTTTGAGTCATATTTGCCATTTGTAGAAACAGCCATTGTTTCACACTTACTTGGGTCTATGAAGGAGAAATGATGGGGAAGGGCCCTGAAAAGGCAACGTTATGGTAAGGTATGGTATGGACAGGTATTGCTGCTACTGAAACCCTGGTGTTGTTAATGGCAGCTGTAAGCACAGGTGTGTAAAAAACCCTTCCCTGCAGAGGGAGCATTAGGAACATCTTAGATTCAAGATTTTTAACAGATTTCTTGCCTGCATGGTTTGTAATACAGCAGAAAAGACCCTAATCTGTGAAATCCATTTCCAGAACTGGATGATCGTTAGTATTTCTGGGACTCAGGCTGGTAGGTAAAAAGCAAAAGAACTGGACAAAGTTTTAAATCCTGCATTTTTCTGATACTTGGCATTGTTGAGAACTCTCTACCTTTTGTGTTTTTCTTCCTGTGTAAACTATTCATTGCTCCATGTAGGCTCTTTTCTTTATGCAGATAAGGAAGTTGAATAGAGTCATCAGAGAGCTAAGGAGTACAGATCAATCTCTTGTAGTTCACAGATCCGAGTTTTGATGTACATCAAGCGTAACCAAAGAGAAAGTGTCGATGTGCATTTTGGCATCTCCAATTTCCTACAATGGATCCACAACTTCTTTCTGTCCTTCATACTGGAATAAGATTTCTACAATGAATGGACCAAGAAGAGGTAAAAGTGCTGCCCAGCCTTATTTTGTTTGGGAACTTAATACATAAAAAACATAGCTCTTTTGGAGATTGAATGTACCCTCAGCAAATTTGCTGATTACACTAAGCTGGGTGGTACAGCTGACACAATGAAAGGGAGAGATGCTATCCAGACTGACTTGGACAAGCACAAAAAGTGTGATCACATGAACCTAATGAGGTTCAGTAAGGCCAAGGTATTGCACCTGAATAGAAGCAATCCCAGATATGTGTACAAACTGGGAGAACTCACTGAAAGCAGCCTTGCAGAGAAGGATTTGGGGATCCCGATGGATGAAAAGATGGACATGAGCCAGCAATGTGTGCTTGCATCCTGGAAAGCCAACAGTAACCTGGGCTGCATCAAAAGGGGGGTGGCCAGCAGGGAGCAGATCGTCCTCCTCTATTCTGCCATTGTGAGGCCCCATCTGGAGTACTGTATACATGTCTGGAGCCCTCAGAACAAGAAGGATGCAGAGCTGTTGAGCAGGTCCAAAGGGCAGTCACAAAGATTATCAAAAGGCTGGAGTGCCTCTCCTATGAAGAAAGGCTGAGAGAGTTTGTATTGTTTAGCTTGGAGAAGAGAAAGCTCTGGGGAGACCTCGTGCAACTTTCCAATACTTGAAGAGAGATTTTAAGCAGGAGGGGGAGAGAGTTTTTTACGCAGGTAAATTGTAATAGGACAAAGAGGAATGGCTTTAAATTAAACCTGGGGAATGGGTTAGATGGATGTTAGGAGGAAATTATTTACACAGAAGGTGATGGGACACTGACACAGGCTGCCCGAAGAGGCTGTGGGTGCCTCATTTCTGGAGATGCTCAAGGCCAGGTTGGATGGGACCCTTGGCAGCCTGAGCTGCTGGGTGGCAGCTCTGCCCATGGCAAGGGCCTGGAGCTTGACAATCTTTAAGATCCCTTCTAAGCCAAGCCATTCTGTGATTCTAGATTCTACGATCCTTTCATGTGTTTTCTGTTTTTGTTGTTGTTTTGTTTTTGTTTCTTTGTTTGGTTTGTTTGGTTTGGTTTTCCTGATAATCACTGAGTCACTGCCTTTCTGCAGTTCTTTGCAAACAGATACAAGATCTTCAGTCAAATTCTCATTCAAGTTGGCAACATCTTCAATCAAAAAGTATTGGTCCTTTCTGCAGGAAAGAAACAAGTGTAGAGAATGACCAAACTTCTCATTAATCTATATAGACGGACAGGAAGACAAAGAAATGAGAAATTTATTTTTTCCAAATGCAGAATCCTTGCCTGGCCATGTAAGTCCTTATAAAGAGAAGTTCAGTCCCCTGTAAGGTGTCTCAGGCACAACAGCCTACAAATTTTAATAATATTAGGATATACAAATCTTCATGAAATGAAAAAAGGAATTAAGTGGGGTTTCTCATCAGAGCTACAATAATATTTTTCAAAACTTTCATTTTTATTCAACTTCAGAATCCAGATGTTCCCTGAACCACTTCTTGAAAAAAAGATTTGTAGGTACCTGAAACTGAAATAAACAACCCTTAACACCAGCATTGCATTTGCTATCTGGCTTATTTGAGATTGAGCTACGGTTTTCCCTGGGCCTGGATGAATGAATATGGAAAACAGAGTATATTTTTCTACTGAGTTGTATGTGGTTTGGATCAGGTACAGACTGGTGCTTACTGGTTGATTGTGCCATCAAAGATGGTTATTATGTGGCTTGAACCAGTGTAGTGCTGTGGCAGTCTGGTCTTTAATCTGCAATTTATTCCTTTACTTACTGTGAAAAAGTATATCACTGCTGAGTTACATCGTGGTACCTCTACTGCCTGTGATGTGCCAAACACATAGAGTACAATTTGAATTTATAGGAAAATTTTGGAGAGATTAGTATCAAAATTAAAGCTTTTATGAGGCATCAATACCTTTTCTCCAGCTGAACACTTTAAACTTTATTATCTCAGTTCTCTTCTTCTTTGGTGACTGCTGGTTGACCTTCTGCTATGTGGTTTGTGCTCAGTGGTACAACTTAGCTTTAAAGGAATGAATAAAATCTATGATGCGTGAGGTGTTTTCATTGAAGCTTGTGGGAGTATTAATGGCATTGCAAAGCATCGTAAGTCTCTAACTGGAACACTGCATACAGATTACTCAACAGTGATTAGAAAGGTGGAGTCTTAAGTGGGATTATGTTGAAACAGGTATCAGGAAGGGCAGCTTGTATTACTAGAGGAGATTAAAAAAGGCCTGTCTTTTCAAAACAAGCCAAAGAAAGTTAAATAAAATTGACAGATATGGCAGGGAGGGGGGAAGAGCTATTCCTTTACAGTTCACTTGAGGACAACTTTTGAACAAAGTACATTTTTTAATCTTTTTTCAACAGCTAATTCAAAATGGAAGCCACCCAAAGATGTCAGTCCAGTTCAAATGATCAGCTGGACCGAAGCACGCACACAAATATACTAACCATTAGTTGTCTGACACACTTGGCAGAATGAAAGTATAATGAATTAGAGCAGAGTGACAGATCTCTCTTGAATGAGAAAAACCTAATGAAAAAAAATTACTTGAGAATGTTTGGGTGATAAAATTTCATACAGCTCAGGTGTTAGTTTTCATAGGCTGTGAAGGAGTCAAGAGAAACTTCCACCCTCTTTATAGATTTTATCCTAATTAAATAGCTTACATAGAAACAACACAGGCTTTACTTTTCACAGATATTTTACATCAAATTAGCTAACTTTTATGCCCTCATGAACATAAACTCTCTGTAGTGCCTTCATAGAAGGATATGGCATGCTTATTTTTAACGTTCACATAAAATAATGTTTGCTCCAGTAGAAGCAACTACTAGCATCAACTGAGTTGATTTTTTTCCTTCTAAAAATCAGTGCAAAAACCACAGCTACTGAAGCAAATGAATGGCAGAGCTCAGTTGTGTGTATGAGCATTGGCAAGCCTCAGAATAATTTGTGGAATCTGTGGAACTCCTGCCCTAGGATGGCACTACAAGAACTCTGTGATGGCTTTTTGTCTATGACCTTGCCTTGGTAGTGAAGCCAGCAGCTTCATCAATACTAGCATCTTTTTCAGACTTCCACTTTGCTATTAACATCTTATATCAATTGAAAATAATAATAATAATAATCATTTTCATTCCTCCTTACTGCTGAGAATCTAATGACTGTGAAAAATTGCTGGTTAACATTCCAGTAAGTTAAAGGAAATTACACTAATGTTAATGTTTTATCAGAGCATTACAAATGCTGTCATGCTGAATTCTTGTGAAGAAGCTTGTCTGTCTTTTCCATAAATAATTAGTTTCCTCAAATGCTGGATGCAGTTTTGTTAAAGCTTTGTTATCCTGTCTCTTTTATTTCACACTAACTGATTTTATGTGTGGAATTCATTTCCTGTATGCTACTGCAGATAAGCAAACAAAACGGATTGCTAATTTGACATGTACAAGCAAACTGGAAACAGAGCTGATATGAAATACTCAACTGTTTTTCTGTACAGGCTAGAAAATATACATAGAGTAAGTGTTTATCATAGACTAGTTTTTTGTTTAGGAAATAGAGCCTCTTTTAATATGATTCTGAAGCACTGATCACACCAACAGAATTGTGCTTATTATTTTTCTGTTGTAACTTAGCTGCAGTGTATGTATTATATTTTCCATTCCACTGACTTTCCATGGCAAGCTGACTCATAGTCACATGAAAATGTGCAGACAAGTACTTTTTAATTTTTAATTTTACTGACATCTTTGAAACTATGTTTCTTACCTTTCTTTCCAGTCATTCTCATGGTCTTACTAATTTTAAATACTTGCCATGTCACTATTAGTCCCAAATCTACTCTCTTCACTAATCCACACGTCCCTGTTCTTCATATATGCAATGACTCATAGTATCATTTTATAAGATTTATGTAGTCTGTCTTACAATGATCACCTTCAGAATGATTCCTTTAATGCTAACCTTCTGTCCCTTGAAAATCATGGCAGTTACTTCAGTACTGCTCTAAGAGCTTATACTATGTGCCAGCATGCGATTATGATCATTTTTTCAGGCTGGTCCAAATCTTCTTAAGCTACAATCAGGCACAAGGAAAGTAGAAAAATGTGTTCATTTTCTTTTCTGATGATAGTAACATCAACTGTACTATCCATCAGGATCACCAGCTCTGTGCAGTGATCATGACTGTTGGTATGGTAGGTAAGGAAGATGAAACAGCACATGGTTCTTTAGCTAGTTGCAGTCAGTCAGTGCCTTGACCTCTAGATCCATGGTACTGTAGCTGTGGTTGTAGCCACTTGCATTCAAAGCATTTTTCTTTCATGCTGAGGAGTCCATCAAACCTATTCAAATTTCTTTATTTGGAGTGAGAACTGACTGAAGGATATTTGTGATCAGTGGATCAGTGTCATCGCTTGATCGACTAGAAATACAAACCTTCTTCTTGCCACTCTAAATAGCTTATTTTCATCCTGTTTGTTAGTGCCATTTTTTTTTCTCTTGATTCTTTCCACTGTTTAATATTCTTAATTATAAACTGCTGGGAAGATTATGCAGTGAAGTAATATGGAATGATCTGTTATTTGTGCAATCCATGGGAATGCTGTAATTGTTATGAGGGTTTGTATCAAGTGCTGGATGAAATATTACTGTAGTTTGCTAATGATAACAAAGGATATTGTTCTACCTTGTTGTCTTAATTATTTCACATAAATACCACACTCAAACCTGTAAACCCTTGTGTTGGCCTTGCTGGCCTTGTGTGGCAAGCCACAGCTGTGTGGGATTCTTTATTTTACTTTCCACTCTTTCCCATTTCTTTGATGCTCTTTTGAAAGCTTCCCCAGATACAACCGCAAAAGGTCTTTCAGCCAACGGACCTTTCTGTGTAGATGATTTCACAAGAGAACACCTGAAAAAACAGTGAAATCTGCGGCCCCATCTGCTTTGCTTCTTCAGCTTTTCTGCCCTGTGTTCACCTGGCATTTCTTTAGAAGCATAATGAAATACAGATAAAAGAATGTATAGGTTGCATGGCATCAAGCAGTGCTTTGATAATCAAGTAACTTTTGTGTTCCTACTCACACTGGAAATCTATCACTGTCATAAGCTGTTCCCCTGGTCTAATTAAAAGCAGCAGCAGCAAAACTAGATAGCACATTTTTGTTTGTTTCCCCCTTTACTTTCTGCTGTTATTTTCTCCTTTCCAGTTATGAGCTCTTAAGGAAGTCTAGCATGCACCAATTTGAAAAATAACAGGGGTGAGATGGCCATATTGTGAGCCTGGCTGTGGTAGTGAGTGAGCTTACATAACTTGAGTTATGTTGAGGTGAATTCTTTTGTCTTGCTGCTCAAAGTTGCCAGTGACTTTTCTTCTTTTTCTTGAATCTTTTCTGTCTCCTGAATCCTGAAAACACCTGACAAATTAATCATTTTCTAGATCAAATTTACTTGAAACTCTGAGTGTTTTCTAAGATTAATTACTGGCTTGAGTCTCTAGTAGGCATCATTTTCTTTTATTTCTCTAAAAATTTAGATTATCTCAACATATGCATCATTTACAATCTAAGTTATAAGTCACCAGAGCTGAAAAATCAACATAGCTTTTATCATGGGTGGTTTTGTTTAGGCATCACAATTAAAAAATATGTTAGCATACACATTATGCTAACAAACATAATTAACATAAAAATACAGCAGCACTCACACTCCTACAGCAAAAGATCACATGTGCTCATCTGCTGCACCACAGAGTGAACTGACTGTTTCAGAAATATGAGGCAACACATCACTCATTCATATGTAGTCTTCTTAGGATAAGCCAGATGAGATGTGAACATCGGGGCACTTTGGGCACAAATAAGCTGTAATGGCTTTGGTGAGCCCCACCTGGAGCCTTTCCCACAGATCTGCCCATTTTAGCATGTGGCAGTGAGGACTGCAAGCACTGTGAGGATATCCTGGAAGTTCAGGTAAGTATCTCTTTGTTTCTCCCTCCAAGCCTTCTAATAAGATTCTAAAATAGCTGTACCTTTTTCCATACTATGTGTTAACTTTGTTAAAATTAAGTATATAAAATCTGTTGCACATTACAGGTTTTGTGGATGACTTAAATGCTGAGTCTTTGCAGCTATAGTGGCAAAAATCCTGTACCAGAGAACAGACTACTCTTTTCAATTTATAGTAGATAATTAGTAGATTAGCTTTTTAATTGGGGTGCAGAGTGGTGAAGCATGGGAACAGGTTGCCCAAGGACGCTGTGGATGCCCATCCCTGAAGGCATTTAAGGCCAGGCTGGATGTGGCTCTGGGCAGCCTGGTCTGGTTGTTGGTGCCCCTGCACATAGCACGGGGGTTGAAACTGAGTGGTCATTGAGGTCCTTTTCAACCCAGGCTATTCTATGATTCTATGAAGATGGAATACATAGGAAGATAGATTTCTTTCCTAGTTAATGTTATTTCTGACCTCTATTCTTAAAGCAGATTTGTATGTATCTTTGTTATGTACCGCATGTTGGAACAGATTTATGAGAACACAGGTTAATATTACAAGAATATTTAACATTAGCAGTTCAGAGCTATCAACAGCAAATGTAACACCCTTCAATTTATCTGCATTGAACTTTAGTTTTAGAATGATATGTAAGATATAGTGTCACACCCACAAATAGGCTTTTCTTTACATTTCACATTCTGTGATTATTTTGGCTATTTAGTATGTTGCCCTAATGATAACATGATTTTGTTTCCTCACTCTTCTTCATAACTTTCCCTACTAGACTTTGAAGTGCAGACATTAAGAAGTTTGGGAATTGAGACTTCTTTTTGCTTTTCTCTTCCATCCTCTGGCCAAGCATGTTGAAGAGGGCATTTTCTTCCCAGTTTTTATTTAAAACAATGCAAAGGATAGAAAGAGAGGATTAAGTCTGTGTTCCACAAATAGGTTGGGCTGGAGAAAGAGATCCTAATGCAAACTGTTCGTTGTTCCCACTGTAGTTTTTGCTCATTTAGTTGTCTTACAGTAATGGGATGACCAAGACTCAATGGGGATGTGTGGAACATGTATTATATGTAATGTGTCAGAGACTCAAAAAAGGTCTCTGTGATTTTGCCCATGCTTTAATCATGCTGTAATGCTGATACGACATCATTAGCTGCTTACTAGCTACAGAGTTGTATGCCTCTAAGTTAGCCAATGTATACCTGTTTTGTGGTGGCTCTGTGTTAAATGATTGATAGCAGTAGTGGTTGTCCAAGCAGGTTTGCTGCTCTAACACATTTTCATCGTTATTTTTCTCATGTTTTATCAGCTCTTCTCCTCTGAGCGCTCATGCAGCTTGAGAAAATGACAGACAGTAGAACTATCTGCCTTGTCAGATGCTGCTAGGAAAAATAAATATAAATAGACATTTGGAGTTCACTTCTTTGTGTGTGTGTCTCTATCCCATCTCCCATCAGTTGCTCTTCCAGTTTTGTGCCTCTCATTTTCCCTCCTAAATCTGTAAGTATGTATGTTGTGCTATTTATAGCAGTAATAACTGTAATGTAACCATTAGAAAGAATCAGTTTCCAAGATAAATTTCTAGTCTGGTCAGTTCTTTAGTTGGGCACATCTGAAATTAAATTTGAACTGTTAATTTCATTTAGCTTAGAGTTACCTGCAGCTTTTCTTACTAATATTTGTTGGTTTGTACTACTGTCACTGCTAGTAGAGTTGGATAGGGTCTAAAGTAGTGATATTTTCCAAGGTAAGATGCTGCAAAAAGGATTTTTCTTTATGATAATGTAAATCAACTTTGAGCACAGCTTTGATCACAAACACAAGTGAGAGGCTTAAATAAATAAATAAAGCTGAATCTTTTCCTGCGGGGGGGAGCCATAAATAGGGGACCAAATTTTGTTCCCGACTTTGCTGCTGGCCTGAAGTCAGAACAGCTCCTGCTTTCACAGTCACTGTGTTGTGTTTCATAATGCCTATTATGAACTTGATGTTCAAGTGCCACAGTCCCTGTCTGTGGGTCTGGAACTAGATTATATTTAAGATCAAAAACATACTACGGTTGTAAATTGTATGCAAGTATTTGGATCACAAAGCTTCTTGCTGTTTATCTTTCTCCACAGCTGCTGCTCTGAATAGCTTTTCTTGTATTCCCACAGCTTCTCTCTGTCATTGGCTAGTTCAGTTAGTTTTTATTAACTGATACTCCTAACTTATCAGATTTCCTTTTTTAAATAGAAAGTGTATATATATATATATATATATGTCTATATATATATATATATATATATATTCCTTTTTTATTTGTCTTACACTTGGCTTCAAAATTATTTATTGTGATGATTCTTCAGGGAAGAAGGGGAAAGAATAAAAGGAAAACAGTTTGCCAAATATCACAGTGGAACATCTCAGTTCTAGCACTATTGATAACAAAAGGACTTGCTGGCCATCAAGGCCATGTAGGCCACCATCCCATAACAGAGCCAGTAATTTAAATGGTGCTGCTGACCCTAGGGCTAGGGCTGTGGCTGGGGAGCGTGGGAGTTTTCTCTCCTTCCAGGGCTCACTGTGCAAGGCTGGAAGGGAGTGTGCACCCCCTCTTGTGTGAGGAGAGCAAAGAGCTGGGGTCAGTGCTTCTGCTCCTCTGTGTTCATATGTATTCTCCAACTGATATTAAAAACTTAATCACATAGATTCAAGAGGGAAAAGACATATTAGATAATATTGTTCATTGCATTGGAGCCAGCGTAAGATTGTTTCCTATAAAATTACTCACTGACTTCAGGGGAGTTGAGGTCTATAAGAAATGTGTGGGTTCAGGCTTTTATTGAAAGGCTGCAAGGCTTGTATATACATCTTTATTAAAACCTTTATTAAAAACAAACAAACAATAATGGAAAGGCATTTCCATGCCCACCTGATCTTGCAGATTTCACCACTGCTACTTTATTTATCTATGTTAAAAGCATGTTTATTAGTTTTGTGTGCTCAAAGATAAATCGGAAACAACAATAATAAAAGAGATTGGAAATGAGGCGGCACTTGGCCTTATTAAATCAGACGAAGCCTTCAGATGGCCCAGAGTTTCACCTGAACACTAGTGTTTTTTTCCAGTCTTATTTCAGTGGGGCATAATATCTGTAAAAGATACTTTCTTTGTCAATCTTATTTATAAAGAGGTGGAATATGATCAGCAGATGCCTCTTTTTTTTCAAGATCTATGAATCTTCACAGTCATTTCTAACATGAGGTTTCAAGCTCCCAGTTATATCAAGGAACAAAAGATGCTTGTTGTCTCAAAGTCTTCCAGCATGATGGCTTTTTTTTGCTGTTATTAAGCTACAAATCTTCAGGAAATGCACCGTGATTTCCATTGTCAGCCACAGTATGAGCTCTGATACTGTAATACACTGTTTTTATAGTAAATATTACAGTGCATGTTATCTGAGAGCTTGCTGATGTGGAACTGCACAGAGTCTGTGATATTTTCATCACACTAGACTGAAAAATATACTCAAATCCCTGTTGGGTCCAGGCAGCCCCAGCTGTTCTTTCTAGATGTTGTTTTTGCATTTAACTGCTCTTAGGTAGTATAGATGCTACGCAGTGTTAGAATGCAGCATCAAGATGGTGTTAAGGTTTCTGTATAGCCATTGTTTCCAATTAATCTCTGGCCTAGAATAGTGAGATGCTTCTTTTCTCCAGATCAAATTGCAGAAAATTACTTCCACCTAGTTGCTAGACAAAGCCAGCAAGCTAGAAGACAGTTCATCCCTCCAAGAGTATTATTGTGGCTGGGATCCACAGGTTTTCACAGTGTTTTCAGGTTAAATAATAGTGTGGTTAAATGCTGCCTCTGACTGTAGTGAGGCTACCCTTAAAACTAGCGGTAGATAGACTAAGGACTCTGATCCTCTCGATACGATACAATTTGTTTTATGGGCTCCCCCAATTTCCTTCATACCACAGGACCAAAGAAGACCTGTGACTCTCCTATGCAATTGGAATTGATCTCTTTTCATCTTGGCTGCTGGTGGAGAGGGCTCACTTGGAACAGCAGCAGCTTGTTAACTTGTAGTAAGAAGCTTCCTCTCCTAATCATCAGTTTGATAGGAAAGTTAAAAATAATAACCTCTGCTTTGCACAGCAATGAAGAACTGCACCAGAATGACTTGGCACATGCAAGCACTTAATTTACTATGCATTAAAGGTGAGCTAAGGCTTAGAAATCAAGTTTATTAGCTGAGTGTGCTTATCTTATTAACTGGAACACTTCTTGCAGCCTGACAAACCAAAAATATCATGATGAAGCAAGGTTTCCTGACCTCTATAATTTGCTGTCACTGTGTGAAATTAGTAACTCTGGTACATGTAAAGCAATAGAATTAGTGTGAGAGTTTTGTTCCCTATTCTTTCCAATATCTTGAATATCTGAAATAATTAGAGGAGCCTGATGATTCAAATCCATTTTCAGGTTGTGTACACAAGTAGAAATTAGAAATTACTGCTATTAGAGGAATTCGGAATTTTTCAGCTTGCTTCAGTAGTCTTTGTGAAATGTGGCCTGAAAAAGTTAATTCTGGAGACCAGTACAATAGTTAGTATCTTACTTGGCTTGTCAGGTTTTCTTTCATAAATATGTTGAAGTACTTTTTATAGTGATGTGTAGGATTAGACAGATGTGTAAGAATCTTATTTTATTGTTAACCTTCTCTATGAAATGTCACACTGCAAGGAATGTAATGATCATGGCTGCACACCGCTATGTCAGCTGAAGAAATGCTGGATTGAGTCTGCTGTAGTGATGGAAACCACAGTGTTGCCCTCTGATTATGCCATGGGAAATTGTTGAAGCCGTTGATGGCAACCCTGTCTTGACTCACTGTTTTCTGCTTGGTTGTTTTACACTTCTGCCAAGGGTAAATCTCAGCTGTAAATTCTGTTTATGGGAGCTGAGGCTTCAGACTGTACATCCCAAAGTGGCAACAAGCCTCACATTATCACTTAAGGTTTAACCATGATCTTAATGTTTTACATGAAAAGATGGATCACAAATCAGTTCAGGATAAGTCTTATTTCTGAACTGCTGTCTTTTGGATTGCCTTGGAAACTTAAAAATAGAGTGAAGAAAATTAATTTTAGATCCATGTGATTTTAAATGGTTGAATAAATTCCACTTTAAAAATATCAGAATAGAGCCATTTGGGAAACTGCCGTGAAAATAATCATGTGAACTCTGCAGTAGCATGTCTTCTAGGTACCTTAAGGTGCTAAACTCCTGACCAAACTCCAGCACACTTCTGTTCCTTGCATGGTGCTCAGTCAGTAGGATGGGTTGACTGGGGCATTGACAAACCCATGCAGCCCAGTCTGATTGTGTGAACCGCATCTTTCTTAAATAATCATAGAATACTTTTGTCTTTTGAGTACAACATCTAAAAGGCTTGAGTCTAAGCGATACTATAACAGCAACTAATAATAATAGAAGAAAGTTGTTTAGAAAGAATGACAATGTGACTGCACAATGATAAAAAACTCAGAAGGCAAAACCAACCAGAACTGATTCCTCCAGATGCATGCTATAATTTACACTCTGCAGGATTTGTTTACATATTTAACAGCCTATGTTGATATTTAAGTAAATACACATGCATGCACATACCAATTTACATATATTAATTTAGAACTGCAGGCAGACTTTCACTATGTAGTGTAGTCAAGATAGTCACGTGCTAGTAATCAAACTCTAAAACTCTTGATACTCGAAAGTAAACCAGGAAACCGAAATCTGTAAGACTCATGACAACCTGGAGCTTCTTTTGAATTACCTTTAAGACAAAACCTGCAGATGTGGTGAGATTAGTGTTGTATAGCATCTGGCTTTTTCAGGTTTTGATTTTTGTTGCTATTGTTCTGAATGTGCATGAAAAGACAGAAAAACAGCATGTTCTCGGAAGTAAAAAAATAAAAATTATTTTTTGGAGAGCCAGAGGGATCTTCTGAAGTTCCAGGCTAACAAAGGAGACCATGAATTTGCTGCATACCTGCCTTACTGGTTAGTCAGTGTTTGTTTTTGTTTTGTTTTTTCACTAAGATATTACACTGAAGATTTGTTTGGATGTGGTGTTGAGGAATATGATTTAGCCGGGAAGTATTGGTAATGGTTGGACTAGATGATCTTCTAGGTCTTTTCCAACCTTGATAATTCTGTGATTCTGTGATTCACTGAAGCAAGAGCTTAAGCAGGCCAAAGATGTGGGAAGCTCATTGCTTGTGAAATGTGTAGCCAGGAAGCCAAAGATTCTAGAAGAAAGTATGCTTTTGCCTCAAGCTATAAGCCGTTTTCTGTTACGCAGATCTGACAGAATTAAGATAAAGCTTGAATACTTTCATTCCTTTGTGCCGTCTGAAAATGAAGAAATAATTGGATGGAACTAGATTTGAATTCATTGCCCTTAGAAGAGTACCAGGATTTTTGCATGTGTTTGTTTTACAGCGACTTCATACCACCAGTCAGCTTTCTTCCTAACCATAAATTATTTTCAGAAGAATGTACATTGCAGGATTCATTCTAAGCCTTAAGATGCTGGCTGTAAATAGGCCATAACAGTTTAGAGCTGGCACTGAGGCATGCTGATTCTGCCACCTTATATTTTTAGATCTTTCAGATTTTCCATGATATTAGCGGTAGACATTTTGCTGCATAGTATTCCAATGGAACATTCTTATTGGTTTCTCTGAAGGAATAAAGTATTACTTTTATCTCTATGAAATCTGTTGCTTTATTCAGGAAAACAGTTATCTATTTCTCAATAGGCTGCAGAAGCTGTTTCACATTTTCAAAGGTTGAATACATGGGCCTTTATTTTTTAATGGCTTTTGAAGTGTCGAAGAGAGAAAAACTTCAACAATTAGAGTTCAGTCACAGATCAGATAATGTTGATGCACCTTAAACATTTGAACTTGAAAGTACAGGTGTTCAAAGGTATGAATGGCAGTTTGTTTTTTAGTTGGTACTGAATGACGAAACATTATGCAGCTTCTAATGCATTGAAATTTTAAGTCACACGTACTGCAATGTTATGGCTTCTTCCATGCATTCACACTCACTAGAGTTTAACTTTGAAAAATATAATTACTGGTCTCAATTAATTGGCAGGCACAGTCATGTGTGAGATCCCAAGCGGACAAATGACTAAGAATAAATGAAGGGTATATGACAAACAGAACATGAGGGGGAAATTTTGGATCAGTTTCTTCCAGCTCCTCTCCCCTGATTAGAATAAAGAAGTGTGGAGTAGGATATTCAAATCTGAAATGCTTGAGGTGAAACAGGGCACTCCCTGCTGGTAGCTGCAAGATGAGCACCTGTGTTATTGATACACAGGCTTGAAAGAAAACTGTATATATGCATATATAACTGAAGGTACAGTGGCAATTACCTTACACCTTGCCAAGTACTGGCCATAGTGTTTCAAGGAAAGTATTTTCTGCACGGATGTGCTGTTTTTACCTCAGCGAACAGATTCTGAAGGATATTCAGCCTCAATTTAACAGATAAGCATGTAGCATTAGTGACTACTGACTACTCTCTGTGAGCTCTTAGGGCCAGTATAGGTGTGTAGTATAATGCTTTATCTATACTCGCCCTTATAGATATTTCCAAATTCCCTCTAATTTAGATCTTACGATTTCCAGACATAGTCAGTCCCCAGTAGTATGGAGACTGGTGTGACATCTCAACACCTTGCAGGAAATATGGTAAAGGCTTCAGGAGAGCTTTGCAAGTGCTATCGGTTTTCACAAGCTCCTGGACCTCAGTGACCTATGGCGGTTTGTCACTGACCATAAGCCTCTTGTTATTAGACTTTGCAGCTACACTTTAAAGACACCATAAGGAGAATATCCTGTGTCACTATTATAATTGGCTTAGTAGCAAAATAGTTGAGCAAGAGAAAATATCAAGGTCACATTTGTGATCAAATTTCTATGCTACTAGCATGAAATGTAAATAAAAATGATTATAAAATACACCACTTTTTCAAAGACTGGGCAAAGATTTGCTTTCCAGCTCGCATAATTTGGTCTAAAGTTACAGGCGTGGAAGTAATAGGCAGCTGGTTTCATTTGGGAGTCACACGATACAGTTTTTCTTCAGCTTTTTCCCTGCCACAAATTTAGGAAAGCTTTGCATGAAACAGGAATAATACTTGCACTGTGCTTTTGAAAATATTATGGGCGAAGCCAAGAGAGCTGGAGTGGAACAGGAGAGCCAAAGGATAGCACAAAGCAATAATGAAAGCAACATGGGATATCATCTGTCCAGAGAAAGATGAGAACAGTGGTGGGATTTGATGGTTCATTTTAAAAAACCCCTTGCAAAGAAAGGAATGTGTTCTGGAATTAGGACTGGGTCCTAGGAATTAAGAAAATTGGGCTTCATTTCTTACCTCGTCATATCACATCTCTGTGATTGTCTCTCTGTGCCTCAGTTTCCCAGTCCACATAACCTCTCCCTTTAAAACTGTTCTGTAGACTCCACCTTTGAGGCTTTAGCCTCTTTGTTGAGCTCAGCTAAAAAGATGAGTGAAAAGATATCATTATCTTAATTGAGTGTTAAGTGTTAATTGTTTAAGATTTAAAACTAAAAATTGTAGTAGAGTGAGAATTCTGAAGCAGCCATTGAAGTAAGGAGAAGAAAAAACACTTCTCCACGTTTCAAATATATTCCATGTTCAAGAGGTCCTTTCTGATCATGTCTAGTTCAAACACCTTTGATGAGCTTTAAACACTCTTAAAGCTTGATATCTGTAGACAAGTGTGTCAAGAATGGATTCTGTCAGATCCCTTTAACACAGATAATGTGGCATCTGAAATAATTGCTCATGTTATTGCTATGTCTTCACATCAGCACTCTGCTACTTTTAGGGCTTCTCATGGAACTGAGGTCTTTCTTTTGGCCTTGAGGTTGGGAGGAAGAAAGGAGCAGGAAGAACAGAAGAAGAAACCATTACATCTGTAGTGGTTTAGAGGATAAGATCTAGTAGTGAAAGGATTAAAAGCATCTGGCAAAGAAGCTGTTAAAGTCTGGCAGTGTATGCAAAGATTTTCCTTACGTTTTAGGGGAAGATGAACATACTTCTAGCAACAAAGGGCAGTGCCATGGTTTTGAAACCAACCTAATAATTGTTCAGAAGTTGGGATAAAGACTGAAGGTCAAAGTATTTCTTCTGTGAAGAAAATTGGATATTGAAACCACTTTTTTCTGGCTGCTCTGTATTGTGTCATTCCCAGTGTTTCAATATTGAAGTTCATCTTTAAATAATGTTTCCAGAGCAAATTTCACCTTAAAAACCCAACACTAGATCCTGAAGGCTTTGAGAAGTCTTCTTGAAGGCTGTGGGAAAGGAGGGTCATTTTTTGTTACTTTGATGAAATTTTAAGAAATATTAGGAAAGGGCTTAGAAGTTCTTGCAAAGGACAAAGAATGGATGAAGTTGTTACACATAATTGTAGAGCAATTTGCTTTGGAAGGGACCTTGAAGATAATCTATTTCCAACACCTTGCCATGGGCAAGGACCTCTCCCACCAGCTAGGGCTGCCCAGGGCCCCATCCAACCTGGCCTTGAATGTCTCCAGGGATGTGGCATCTACAGCTTCTCAGGGTGGCCTGTACCAGGGCCTCATCACCCTCTGAGTAAAAGAGTTTCTTCAGAATATCTTGTCTAAATCTACCCAATTTTACTTTAAAACCTGTTCTTCTCACCACAAACCCTAGTAAAAAGCCTCTTTCTGTTTTTCTTATAAACTCCTTTCAGGTTCTGGAAGGCTACAATGAGATTTCCCTTGTGCCTTCTCTAAGCTGAACAAGGTCTACTTTGACACAACAAAGGGAAATGATTTCAAACTAAAAGAGGAGTGATTTAGACTGGATATAAGGAAGAAGTTTTTTTTATAATAAGGGAGGTTAAGTATTGGAAAAGATTGCCCAGAGAGGTGGTGAATGCCTCATCCCTGGAAACATTCAAGGTCAGGCTTACTGGGCTCTGGTCACTGGATTAGATGACATTTAAAGATCCCTTCCAAGACAAATGATGTTGTTCTATGATGCTATGAACAAGCATATCTTCCTCAACCTTTCTTCATAGCAGAAATGCTCCAGCCCTTTGATCATCCTTATTGCCCTCTTCTGGACCTGTTCTGGAAGATCCACATCCTTCTTGTTCTGGGGTCCCTAACCTTGGATGCAGTCCTCCACATGGAGACTCACAAGGGCGGAGCAGAGGTGGAGAATCGCATCCCCTGTCCTGTTGGCCACCCTTCTTTTGATGCAGCCCTGGATACTGTTGGCCTTCTGGGCTGCAAATAAGCATTTCCAGGTCATGTAAAGCTTTTCATCCACCAACACCCCTGAATCCTTCTCCTTAGGGCTTCTCTCAATCCACTTATTGTCCAGCCTTTATTCATGTTTGGGATTCCTCTGATGCAGGTGCAATACCTTGTGCTGGCCTTGCTGATCTTCATGATGTTAGCATGGGCCCACTTCTCAATCGTGTTCAGAGATCTCTATGGATGACATCTCTTCCCCCCAGTATTTCTTCACCTTCAAAGAGTTTATATTTCTCATTACAAAGTGTGAGCTACACGAAAGTGCTGCTGGTTTGCTCTTTCCCACCTTTCCTGAGTGAGAGCCTGGGAGGCACAATTTATAATACAAATTCTTCTTTTACAGCCATCGTTCAGTTCTTGAGCATTCTGGAGGGGGAAATGTTTCGTTCACAAAGCCACCGCTAGAGGCCACCACAAACCTCAAGAAAGAGCCAAACCTCCTTTAATTTATAATACAATGTACATTTACAGAAAGAAACCAGAAGCAAGGCCATAACCTGTGTCCCACATGAGCTTATGTTTTATGTGCTCCATAATGAAAGAAAGTGTTTCTGAGCCTATATTGAGCTTGCTTATCCACTAAGTTTCTATTTTTATTTATTTTCATTTTTCCTAAATATTGACTGGGAGGAGGGATTAGGAATGGAAAATATATTTTTTTTTTCATTATTGTAATGATCTTTGCAAAGCTAATACATACTATCTCTGCTTTATATAAGGGAAATATTAGGTTCAGAGAGGTTAAAAGAGCTGCCCAGGGCATTAGGTATTTTTATTAATTCTTGCAGTAGAAGCATAATCTGCTCTGGACCATAGATTCTTTATAGTATTCTTGTTTGCTTGGCTCAGATATCAGATGTTGTAATAAAAAAAAAAAATAATGGACCACAGTCCTAAAATTCAGTACTTGTTTAATACAGTCAATAGGTTTGCACTGAAGTGCTGACTTTTCTAAACATTACTGCTGGCACCACTGTGAATAAAATAAGTCTAATACATTTCCTAATATTCTGTGCTCTTGCAAACCATGGTACCCTTTAACACTGCAGCTGTAGGATTAGAAAGCCTGCTACAGAATTTTTCATGGCTGAATGCAGGAATTTGACTCAGCCAGAATAAAGAACATTATTTAATAAATACTAAACTGGAAGCATGTCTTAAGGGAAGCCCATTTCACCTTCATTTTCCATTTAGGATTTTTTCCAGTGCAACATATTTTGCTGTGTTGGATAAGAAGAAACATAATTTTCAAGTTTGTGGAAAATTGTTTCGTGTAAAGTTGGATTTTTTCCTTAGAAAGGCATCTCCTACTTCTGCAAAAGTATTGGCAGAGGCTACCCAAAGTTGTCATGTCAGCTTTTCACATTTCCTTGCAGTGGATCCTAGGACACATAACCCAGTAGAGCTCCAGTCCAGATTTGTACTACATTCACTAGTAGTGAGCAGCCTAGGCACAATCACGCATCAATACCGTGCTAGGTAGGCACAGATTCTTACTAAAAAGTAAGTAACACTGGTGGTCTGAATAAGTAATGCATGTTTTTGATGCTAGTAGTAATCATTTCTTCTTCTCATTCTCCATGTTTGACATTTCTTGTGGGACATTCTGAATATACAAATCCTTCACTGGCAACTCAGTTGACAAAGGCCTGTAGAAGTGATGATTTGGGAGGTACTTCTGCAATCAGAAAGGGAGTTATGTGGTAGAAAATACCAAAAGGAGGTAATGATCTCTAAGGTCCCTTCCAACCCGCACGAGACTATGATACTATGACCAATGATATAACAATTGTACCGGATAGCAAAATGGTTAGTTGATGGACAGAGAAAGAAGTTGTTGACTTCAGCATATTTGGCCTATTTTTTTTCACTCCCATCTCTGCTGTTGTTGCTGAAACTCCCACTGACTTGAGTGTTTAAGGTTGAAACAACCTTCTCCAAACAGATTGATGTCTTTTCCTATTGTTAAGGGGAGATGTTGCAACTTTTCCATGTCACTACCTGGATAAAAGTCCATCAGATGAATGACGTGGCATAGGAATGGCTTGTAGTCAGATAGCGTTACAGTTGGTAAGAGGGGATAAGGGTCTGGTACTAATGAAAATCTTTCAGTTTGTTGGACTTGTCTGAAGTGAAGAGTCTGGTGTTTGACATTTTAGAGCAAAGGGGAAGATTGTGTAGAAATTCATATCAGTGGGGAAATATTTTCTGAACAGTAGTAATGAGAACGGGATCGGTATCGGTGCTACAGATCTTTTCTTCTTTTCATGATGAAGGCAACACAAAGTTTGGAGTTTGATGTTCCTTACTGAATATGTCCTCCTGTTTGTGAAAACATGCATTTTAAACTAACTGAAATATTTCAGGTCTAAGCTGTCTATCTTGGGAGAGAAAGTAATTCTACCTCTTCCCATAGCATGCAGAAATGGAGATCCGCTAGGTTAAACATGGTGCAGGGCTTCTTTATGTTTCTTCTCTGATTACACATGGGAGAAAATCAGAGACGGGCACTTTCTCTTGGTCCTCTGGTCTGATGCGCTCTGGTAAATTCTCTGTGTGTGCCAAATAATAACAACCAACTTGTGCTTTTTTCCAGCTTTCCCCTATGAGCTTTTTGTTTTGGTTTCCTTTTAGAAAGGTTTTGTTGGGACTGAGGCAGATTCTTTGTATTACAAAATAATTGCATTACAAAATTGTATTACATAATTGTATTACAAAATCTTTTGTAAATACAAAGCCCTTATCAAACATTCTTTAAGAAAGGGCTCAAGATCTGTGTCTTGTGAAGACATGGCTTGCATATTGTTATTGCCTTGTGCCCCACTTCATTCCCACTGAAAAGATACGCCTGTCAGCTATAGCACCTACCCAGGGCTGCTGTTCACAGCTCCTTGACCTTCATAAACCATGTCAATCACATAAAGCCAGCAGGATTCTCCAGGGCCATCTGATGTGCTAGAAAATCTGACAAAGGAGGGCAGCTTTCTCTGTTCTCCAGTTGCATCTCCCTCTGTAATATCTTGGCCGTTATCCTTTGATAGACAGTTGCTCTGTTGCTGTGCAAAGTCACTCCAAGCAGGTGAAAATCAGAGGAAAACTTTTCAAATGTGCTATAGGGGAAAGGTATTTAAAGGTACTTAATGACCAACTTCCAGTGAATTTGGTGGGAATTGGCTACCTGAAGTGCCACCATGGGGCCTAAAAGCCTTTTTTCAAGAACAACCTGTCCATAGAAGCACCTTAGGTGCACTGATTCTCTATAAATGATAGGTTCTGTAGGCCTGCATTCATCTTGTCCAACTTTAGGTACATAATTGATGTACTTCATTTAGGAGCATAATTGTCCTAAGTCTTCACTGTAATCAGAAAAGGAGAAAAGTTGTTCGTACCACTAAGATCTCAACTGCTGTCAGCAGGTACCTCATTATCTCCTAGGATACGTGAGAGTAACTCTAGCTAAATGCTTTAAATTAGCTCACAGGGAGCTGGGACTACCTGTCTGTAAATCACTTTTAAGATTGCAGTGGGATGGTTTTGAAAGGTAACTAGTTAACTTGAAAACATTTATTTCCAATAGCAGCTAGGGTGATTTTTAAACTAAGAAAGAGACAGATCAAATTCTTCTTGCAGCAGATACTCAGCTTCTGAGTATAAAGCTAAAGAAATATGAAAGCTAAAGAAATATGAAGGTCTTAGATTGTAGGTGCTTGTTGAATTATGACTATGATAATCTGGGCTCCACACCAAGAAGATCTAGTGCTATAAGGTGTTCTTTCCACTTTGGTACACGTTGCTTCTTTTTGTTTCCCTGTTAGGTTTTACATCCCTCTGAAAAGGGTGCTGCTGTAACCACATTTCAGGCAAATCCTTTCAAGAAGATGTGAAATTTGTACTACAGGAGAGTAGTTTTCTGAACATCCAGTGAAATATCAGGCCATGGTGCAATGCTGTGGGTAGTCTGGTGAATTAATTTACATCTTATTTGGAAAATCGTTAGTTGGGATCTTCCGTCTAAAAATAATTTGGTATTGAATGTAAAGGGTATAAAGTAAGATGCTCTTTTGGGTTGCAAGCTCTTTTATTTTCTCCTTCTGGTTTACAGCATGCACCAAAATGCCTCTACTCTTATTACACCCCTTGGCAGACACAAACACAGAACCTCAGTGGCAGTCTGTCTTGGATTAAAAGGTTTATCTCAAAAAACAGCCTGGCTGATGCTGAAGAATGGTTGGTTGATAGCACAAACAAAAACAGTCAGATATGAATAACATGATTTCTTTCTTGATTTTCTTTTCTACATATAATTTGCTTTCACACCAACTCATTACTATTGTATACTCAAGAAATGTCTTGACAATAATTTACTTAATAAATTCTGGCACTTACTCTGTATTACGAACAAACATATGTTTGAGTGGGCTGAGGTTCATTAGGCATAGCTTTTTCTCACCCACTGTTGTTATAGATTTTAAACACTTAGATTGGAACTATACTTGCTCTGAGTTAACGGTATGACAATGTTAAGATCTTTTAAATGGTTCCTGATAGGCTTCTTTTCAATTCTTAACACCAGTGTGAACAAATTAGCAGCAAGATCATGAAGAACTGCAAACTCAAATGGTTAAGTGGCTTAAATTAACAGGGACATCATATTGCCCTACAGCAACGAGTATATGAGCCTCTAATCTGCATCCTATAGAATTTTCTGCATAATCACAAAAGTTGAAGAACGAGAGTTCTTCTTGAGCTTGTTTATTCTGAGTGGTATTTTAAGCCATGTTAAGGCCACATGTTTATTCCTTCTCCTTAAGTAAGGAAGGGTGCATTTGGTGCAGTAGCAGCAGATACGTCCCATTGCCATCTACTGTAACAATGGCTGCAAAGTCTCTGAAGATTAAGTAGAAAGGAGGTAAATAAGTCTTTCTTTTAGTGGGAAGAGACCTTTATAGATCGTTAAAATTCATACTTAGCTTAAAATGTGGCTTCCAGCTCCAACAAATTGCCTTATAAAAGATCTAGCTGCTTGGTAGGGTTAGTTGTGCTTGAGGAAATTCTGCAGTGTTACATGGAGCAGTGCACGGGCACAGGAATTTGCAGGTAAAGTTATGTACTGCAGCACTGTATGCTTGGGCTTTTAAGAACAGACTTTTTATGAATGTGCATCAGTATTCAGTTCCTTGTGTTAAGAGAAACAAAACCAACCAAATTAAAAAAAACCCTGTTAAGAGACAGGGTAGGCTGAATTCCTCATCTGTATAACATTTCTGGAAGCCACAAGAGTTACTCCAGAGTAATCCTACAAAAGAAACATAAAACAGCTCTCCCACGAAGTAAGACTTATTAATTTTGAGAACATCCCACGCTTACAAATACTGATGCATAAAATACTCTGCAGGACCAAGATAGCTTTGTGCAGAGCAGGATTAGAACTGTGAATGCTGCACATTGCTGATTGCAAGATGATGATGGTCTAATTAAAGGTTAAGTTGTGAGGTTCTTAATCAGTGTTTAATCAGTGCATTAAAATGAGTAGGAGTGTTGCCTAACAACAGCAGGACATGTAAGTGAGACGGTTGTTCTCCCTTCCAACAATGGACTCTGGAGCTGTGAGTGAGGAGGAAGTGGGGTGCCTTGGCAGCCCAGATCCTTTTCCTTGTCCTGAACTTATGATTTTATCCATCCTTATAACCCAAGTTTTGCATTTGAGTTAAATGTGGGTTTTGTTGTTGTTGTTGTTTGTTATTTTAAGTGAAGAAAAAAGACAAACTAAAGGCAATTTTCTGATTCCAGCATCAGTGAACCTCAGGGTCACCAATAGGTGAATTTCCAATGGGTGTCTGAGGGTACAAACAGAAAGGCACTGTTGCTCTTGATACTGTTGCTCTTGATGGCATGTGATTTCTCTGGACCCTGTTAATCTGAGCAGGAGGGGCTTTGAGTATCCTGTTTACTTCAGTCTAGGAGATATATGTTTCGTTATTTCTTGTCTCTCTACTGTATGGTTCTTCAGCACCTCATCATTTGAGAGATGAGGCTTGTTTTTGTGGACCCTATTTGCTCACCTAGAGTAAGATTTCTGTGGACAAAGTCACAGAATCACAGAATCACAGAATTACCCGGGTTGGAAGGGACCTCAAGGATCATGTAGTTCCAACCCCCCTGCCTAGCAGGGCCATCAAACATACACCTTTACTAGATCAGGTTGCCCAGGGCCCCGTCCAACCTGGCCTTGAACACCTCCAAGGACGGGGCATCCACAACCTCACTTGGCAGCCCGAAGTCTCCCAGCTAATCTTAGGATTTAAAAAGTAGGAATTCCTCAGAATTGTCTCTTATCTTGTCCTTCTAGCCTTTGGCTGCTTGCAGTGTTTGACATCTCATTTGTATTAGTAACTGTGATAGAGTTTTGGACTCGCATTGACTGTGACCAACTCTTCTGGTCTGATGTTCGAGTTATACTGAATGTCCTTTTCATTTCTAATGTTAATTTCTTCAAAACATTTAGAACAGCTGAACATGAAGAAGGAAAAGAAAAAGCAAAATAAAATGAATTGCTCTCATATCTAAAGCAAACATGAGGCCAACTAGACTAAAATTCACATTTTTTGAAGTCATGCTGGTTTGCTTTAGATCCATCCTCTGTCCTTGAATATTTTGTTGTTGTTTTGTCTTCTTACTTTCCCCCCAGAACAATGCAGGCCAAAGTTTCTTAAAAATTTTGGATGTTGCCAACAAATTCAGTCTCTCATAACATTTATCAGCCAAGCTAATGGAAATATTACAATGTCATGCAAATGTGAATTAGTTGGCAGAACATCTTGTTGCAGACAGGGAAAAAAACCCTGCATACTGAGTGGCATATTTATACTTTTCCAGGGCCTACTTATTGGTTAAAACAGAACACATGTAGCTGTACTTTGTAAAGTAATGAAGCCATGGGTATGAAATACCTAGGCTTCTCCAGTTTTCAAACACTCTTTCAGATCAACAAGTTGAAAAGGTTTTCAGGATTCTCTTGTGACTTTGTGCATAAGAGATGAAAACATTCAAAGCACTGTGCATAAATATACCACCTGATATGTGAAGCACTAGAATGTGCTCTAAGCTTAGAAAATAAGGCCAGTACAGAAACAGCCTTGAATGAGGTTTAACATTCATTGTTCCCTACAGAATTGATTGACAATTCTTTTCCAACTGTGTAATTTTTAAAAGAGCTACAAGAATTGTTCAATCCAGCTTCGTTTATATCTTGAAATAAGGCTTTGTGTGATTTTATTCATCATGGCAAGCATAGAAAAAAATACCAGCACTTATCTGATCCTGGCTTTACATAATGCAGCATCAGTCAACAAAGTTTTACCTACATTCCTCCTGTAGGTTACTGGGTCAAATACTGAAAGTCATTACCATTTCATGGCTGCTTGGTATCTTGTTTTAAAAGAAGCTGAAGAGCTCAGCTTTGCTCCTGACAGGCCAACAGAGCTGTACTAGAGATGTGTAGGCTGTTTTGGACAAAACAAGAACAAACTTTAAATAAAAAATAAATAAATAAATAAAAAGAAAGCTAAACCCCAGCTTTAGGCTGCACTCCAGCAATGAGTTCCATTGACGTTTCCATGGAGCTCTTTGCAGGATAAGCCACAGTTGTTTTTTAAAAAATCTTCTCATGAGACCACACTGTTTCCTGTCTTTCTGGGAGCATGAGATGAAGAACAGTCATTTTGTGTTATTTTGGCACATCTTCATGCATTTCAGGGGTGTACAGAGTAGAGGCAAGTACAAAAAGCAGATATATTGATTGTTTCTTGTATTTATTTTAAACCCAGACATTATCAGACTTGCAGTAAGCTGTGAAGAAAGTTTTGAAACAATGTGTTGAAAGGTTTCTTTAGGGAGAAGAATGCCTTGTGTCTTTTCGTATCTTTTTCTCCCCAAGAATTATGGATCAAAGATATCCCCAGACAGAAGAAAGATGTCTTCAAAGAAGAGCTTTTCCTTATGCTTACCCCCAACCTGAAGCATATAGTGAAACACTTCCAGAACTCTGCAACCTTTCCTCTCAGGAAGGTTGTCAAAGCATTAAATAAATTCAATATGTTCATACAAACACTCTTTGCTCTTTTCTCAAAGCTCACGAACAGCTTTTGAGTGGGGAATGATGTTGCACCAGCTCCTGAGAGGAGGGGTGTTATTTTAAGCCTGCTTTAGTTCTGTATTTCTGCAGTTCACAGCTACACTTGTTGGCTGGAGTGGGATCTGGCTCCTGGCCCTGAACAGGAAAACAAAAGTCCTACATATGCTGGCTATTCATGCTGCTGATACCGCTCAATTACTGCACAGATTAACAGTACACAATGGTGCTCCTGGTTTTGAGACATCACACATGTCACCTGCTAATACAGACTTCTGCAAGCAAAGGCACGATGAGTGACTCAACCCACCCAAGTGCAGGTGCCTGGACACTGTCCTGCAGGTAAAGCCCTGTGCAAGTTTGTTCCTCTCTGGTCCTTAAATGGAGTCAAAGCTACTAAGATCTTTACAGGTGTAGTCAGGTAAGGTGAATTCTCTTTTTCCATCTGTATACATCTCACTTTGCAAAGAGATCCTGCAAAAAGTGTGACGGAATATTAACTTTTTATCAGAAAGTCATCTAGAGTAACCAGTTTGCCAAACGAATACTATTAGTTTGGTTCAAAATGATTTCTCGGCTTTCTGGGATCTTTCTCTTTAAGGTTTTTGTGTGCTCTGTAGCATTTATTGTCCATACACCTCTTTTTTTTTTTTTTTTTTTTTTTTTTAACTTCTTTGCCCACAGTCCTGATGCTGTTTGGTACTTTAGGTATTCTTTAAGTGTTCACAGTTTAGATTGACACTTAATCACTATACTAAAATTTAAAATTGCTTTCTTCCTTTCCCCAGCTTAGATCTTTAATTCAACATTCAACATGTTTTGACTTCCTCTCTTTCAAGATTTTTTTTCCCATCTTACCTTTCTGCAAAAGCTTTAAAGTTAATACACTGTCTGAGCATCCTTGAATGTCATTCTGTAAGTCAAATTCTGAATCCAGAGATGCTTTTATTTCAAGAACGTTGAGCAGATCAAATAATCTTCTTTCTTTTTGCATTTGGTTACTACCATATATACACGAAGAAACATTTATGTTTTTCTGTGTCTTGTTCTCCTGCATGCATCCTCTTGTACAGTGTTACAGGTGTTGGTAGATTCTTCTTTGGGTTCCACAGAAATGTGTGCTAATGAAGCAGTGCCCAGCCATGGAGGGTTAAAACGCAGGTCTCACCTGAAACATGAAGATTTGTATGCTTTAGTTTTAATCAAATAACCAAAAGAATGACAAGGGATACTTCAGTGTTGTGCAACTGCCCTGTATGAACAACAGTTTTTCTCAAAGATGGGAGTTTTTTAGTACCACTCAGAACTGTTTGCGTTGGGAATATTAAAATTGTTGTAGTTAATGTTTTATCTTACATTTTATATTTGACATGTTTGGGTGTCTCTAGAGAATGTACAGTTTACCCCACTTTGTTCACGAGTTAGAATAAACATCTAAGAAAACTTGGCTGTCTTCCTTCTCTTTTTAGCTCATTGTTCTGCAGAACTTCAAAGAAAGTACCACTGTAATTTTTTAAAACACACGTATATTGTGTTGGTTTTTATTTCCCCGGGGAAACACAGAACTTTTCATTTTATCTTTTCCAAAGGACTGAGTGTTTTTGTTTCAGTCAGGGATGGGTAAAGAACATAGAGAAAATAAGAAGTTTTTCACATACCAGGAGATAGAGAGATACAGAGACATCACGCATCTTGTGATGAAATGATGAAATTTGTTAATTTGTGTTTTACTGAAAAGGGCAGTTTTATGGAAGGTTCTTTTGTGATGGAAATTTTGAGAAGAATCCTGTTAGGTACTTCATGGGTGGCTGAAGAGCTGGTGTGGGAGATTTTACAGTCCTAAGCTTCTCAGAGCTGCTCTGGATTGACTCTGCTCTTAATCTGTAAACTGAGGAAGAGAAGGCCTTATATCCAGAATTCCTTACCTGTCACTATTTACTCAGACTGTCTGTGGCATTTAGCACTGTAACAAGCACAAGAGCCTGTTTGTCTGTCTTCTGACATCATGATGCTAGGAAATAAATCCTGGACACTGCCAAGCTTTACCCTCTATTCATCTGCTTCTGTGTGAGTGGGAGGACCAGGAGTAGCTATAAGCCACCCGGCATGTGTGATGTTCCTTGTTGTCAGAAGAAGCTCCTTCTGTGTTTCTGTGAGTGGTCTGAAAGAAGCAAAAGGTGCCACATAGGCTAACATTGCTCTTCCATTCTTGTATGGATGAGACCTGATCACAAGTTCTTCAGATTAATTTCTCTAAGTATTTAAGTACTGCTGATAAAGCATTATCACAGCAGCCAGAGGAGGACAGAATGGAATAGAAAATCTTGTCATTTTATTTCAGTGTTCTAATATCTGATGATTTTCTATAGCTTGTAGTACTTGCAAGTAATTAAAGAAAGCCATACCCATACAGTAATGGAGACAGACCATGAACAAAGTTAATATGCAGGCTGAATATCTACATGGCAAAATATAAGTTCCAGAATACACGTTCTTTCTTCTTCCTTCTATTCTTCTACAACTTCAAGTCTCTCTATATTATTTTTGAGCACCACTAAAGATAATCAACCATGCTGAAAAGCTGAGTTGCCTGGAGATTTCTTTCATCTCTTTGCCTCATGATTCAAGTCTCCCTAAACTAGGTAGGTATTCTGACTTTCAAAATGCCCAGGAGATTATGCCTGTGTCAGGGTTGGCAGGAGGTGGGGATTGGCTTTGGTACATAGAACTTCTTGTAAAATGCAGAGGAAATAGTGAAAAAAGGAAGGGTATAACACTGGTCCATGCTCCCTGTGATTTAAAGTATGGAAGAACATTCTTGCAAGATTTCAACTCTTCTCCATCATCAACAATTACAGGTTTTGTCATGTTTGCCACTGTGACACAAAGCCAAATGCTTCTTAACCATTTGGACAGTTTCCTCGTTTTCTGAAGTATCTGTTCTTCCACCAACTCCAAATATAGTTACTGTTATCTTAAGTAGTTTTTAATGTATGTATAAAAAAAAAAAATAAATCCTAGGATAAATGTCTAACAGCGTAATTACTGATAATATTCTAAATTCAGATGGTTTGGCTTCTGGAACAAAGCCAGCTTGTTTCAAACCATATTTAGAAGCTGAAGGAGCAGTTGTGGGAGACCCTCTTATCTCACGCTGCTACAGGATTCTGGAAACATCTCCGTGGTGAGGTGATGTACTCCTGGAAAACCCTGGTGCACTTGGAGCAAATCCCTGGAGTTCAAGGCTGTTGGCAAGAACTTTGCAGTCTCCACCCAAGTAATGCAGGCTGTGGGAAAAGAGAACTTGCTTGTCCAGAACAAACCCTCTGCATCCAAAAGGCAGAAGATGAAAAGAGGAACTGGGCAGTCACAGAGAGGAATAACATCTAAGTTTGTGCATCATTTGTCTCAACTCAACTGCTGTTCTGTAAAAAGATGTTATCGTTGATGGCACTCCATATCAGTTAAATGAAGGTCTTGCAGCAGCTTCAGTTTAACTTAACCCTGGAGCACTTTCACATAGCTAACATGATGCACTGGGTGATTCATGCTATTTTTCTTTTGTATTTATGTTGTTCCTACATTTCCTGGTACTTAGAATACTTTGGAATAACTGCCAGCACATAATTACATGGTACTGTTTGTCAAAAAATGTAGTTCTGAGTTTGGCGTTTTGGATTTTGGAGGCCAAGATACCACCAGAGAAAGTTTGGATTGCAAAAATGCTGAATGATAGTAATAGTAATAAAGTATATTCATCTATATATAATCTCTTCAGAATTCCTCAGTGCTGAGGTAAATAGTGAAGTGGAGTTCTTTGATTTGGATATGCTCTGTTTTTGGAGAGTTGTTCTGGTAAATACAGATACCATAAAATTAACTTTTCAACAAAATCTTAGGACCTGAAGCACCTTTGATATGGGCATACAGCAGTGCTGTACAGCTCTGGCACTACACGCTGGCAATTAAAAGAAGTGTCAACAGAGATCACACATGGCTACTTGGTAATACTTGATCTGCATATGCATGTCATTTGCTGTGGTCTGTGGCTGATTACAGATGCTGCTTACAGACGGTCATTTTAGATTCTGCTCAGAAATGTACTTTTTCATTGAATTTACAATGGAGCCAGGCTGTATTCAAATGGGATTTTGTTTCCATTGTTTACACTGATATCTTCCAACCCTCCCCCCCCAGAATGAAATGAAAGGAATTGGAAGGTGATAATTTCCTCTGTGAGACCCAATGGGCCTCTTTCTTACACTGTCTCTACTGTCCTTCCTCCAGTTTTCACCATTAGAAAGTGGTTGCAAATAGTGCTGAGCTGACGTTACTGAAGTGAAGCAATCTGGCTTGCTTTGTTGCAGAGGCCAATGTTGCCCTTATGCATCCCCTGTTCTACATCTCTGGGAGCAGCTGTTCAGGTATAGTAGAGCTACGGGGAGCATGTGTGGTGTGTGCATACTTCTGAATTACTAGAAATCCCCTGACAATATTAAAAAAAGAACCATTCAGACAAGGCCGGGGTGAAGGAATGGAGGGAATAAGAAATGAGCTGACTGTGATGGCATCTGGAAACTGCATCAGTGATTGAAAGATGCGTTCACCAGAATTAAAGTAGCAGCCATGCCATGTGGTTTTACGATGTCTGCGCATAGTATGACCTGCTTGTAGCATAAACTCTGTAATCACTATTCCAATGCTTTATCTCTGAGCTAGCATTTGGAGCAAAGTATCTGTGACTATTAGATTTCAGATAGAGTAACCCGGTTTATAAATCTACCCAGAGTATTGAAATACATCTTGCATATTTCTAAGGATTCAAATTTAATAATGCATGTCCTGTGCAAAGAAAACCAAACAACCTCCCTTCCAGCGCCCTCCTCCCTCTTCTTTCAACCGTTCATGTATTTCCAAGTTATGGATTACTGTTGACCTCTGATCTAGCTGTGCAAAGAAAACAGCCCTATGTTTCACTCTGTCCAGGCATTTTATAATTACCCTGTGCTGTGAATATTTTTATGGCAGATCTCAAACATTTCCTCTTAAGGGGAATAATCTTTTAAAGGCCAAATGGAGCATGGACAGATTATGTTATACTTGCTGTTTGTACTACAAAACTCCTGAAATAAAATAAACTGAAAAAATTGATGCAGCTACAATATTAAAATACTGATGTCATCACTGTAACATGGCACACACATTAACTTTTAGAAAGTAGTTTTTATACATGTTTTGTTGTTTTATTTCTTTTACAGCATATTCTTTATGATTTGTAACATACCACTTTATATGAATATTAAAGAAACCCATGTCATATTTCACAAACTTAATCTGATATGAGGAGAGTCTGCATTCAGCTCATCCTGCTAATGGCTGGGTGGGAGTCTCAGGATAGACCCAGTATATGTATTTCTGCTGAAAGTAAAAGTGATGCTCAGCACCCTCAGCATCTCAGAGTAGAACACTGAGTCAAGCTCTATCTTGTAGTTAAGCTGAACTCTGTGAACATTCCAAATCGCAACAGATCTGAAGCTGGGACTGTAGTTTCCCATCTTATGACTGAGAAAAATGAAAAATAGCAATGATGCGGCCCGACCAGCAACAGCTGAGGTCTTGGAGTTCTCATTTTCAATCAACATCTAGACTCTTTGCATCACGACATTTCACAGTAAAGCATCCGTGTCATTCTCTAAGATGTTTTATTTTGGGGAATATATCTGTAACTACAAAGAAAGCAGCCAAACTTTTTTACTCTTCTAAAAACAGGACTGACGGCAAAAATGTATTTTAAAAGAAAGAAAGGGAAAAAAAGAAGTCCATTTTCTTGGTGAGTCAGTGATGAAGCTCCTCTTTTTTCTAAGTGATGAATACTCTTGTTGCCAGCATCTCATCCATTCCTGATTACCACCTGTGTCTGCTCAGGATCTCAGTAGGTGGGAGACCAGGCAAAGGACAGCACCTGAGTCAACAGCTGCAGCACATTACTCAAAGAAAACTTTTGCAGACTTTGAGATAGCCCGGTTCCTGTGAATGCTACTCCTAGGAAACAATGTCAGAATAGATATTTCTGGAGTGCTTTCAGGAAGCTGGCACAGATTCTCCATCAGTGTCATATGTTGTTTTTTTGAGGGTGCATGTTTGTAATGAATGTTGTTGGTTATTTCTAAACAACAAAGTCCATTAGTAAATATCACTGACTCCAGCCAGATTCATACAAGTATTTCAGGTGCTTAAATCAAGACCCACAGGATAAACAGGGGGAAACAGGGCCTGCAAGATGATGTGTATTAAAGGAGGACAGATAATTGTATTTATTTTTTCCTCTTGCAAAAAAGCAGCAGGCAAGATGAGATTTCAGTTTGATACTCCCATAAAAACCTGGTGTTCTCAGGAGTCCTTATTACTTTCAGCTAAGTTGTTCCCTCCGTGCACCTGTTTATCATGCAAATATCATTATGTCTCTTCTCCACAATACACTGCATTAGCTTCTAGTCCAGTCATCACATTGCTTTTATGCACAGCAACTCTGAAATCCTAAAATTAACACCAGAGAGCTTTCCAACTATAAAGAGTTTTGCTGGAATCAACCAGTTCCATTTGGATGTTTTCCATAATCCAAATCCTCATCTGCCTGTGGCTGATTAAAACAGTTGTTTCAAGCCATTGCAGTTTTCTTCAGTATTTCCAGTAGAGGTTAAACTTATGGTAAAGTAGTTACTCAGTTGCCTGATATTTATGTGAGCCAGAATAAAACATAACAATAGGCTAGAACACATCTGAGGTTAGCTCTGATCTCTAAATTATGGGAATGCTGGGGCTCAACTGTGCAAGGAGCAGCTTGATATGTCTCTAGATGAACATCATCACATTGCTTTTCTTTCTGTCCTGGGCACTAATTGAAAAGGCATTGCTACACAGAAAGACATTTGCAGATGTTTTAGTCTTTGCTCATTTAATGATTTGTATTTGATGTTAGTAGCTCCGCAATAAATTGTTTAAAATTAATTCAAATTTGTTATTGCATTTTGCAGGAATGGCAACACATGGCTCAGAAGTTTCTCAGTTTACTACTCTATTAAGAGTTTAACCATTGGTCTACAGGGGCTGAGGGAGGGGAAGTACCAATTCATCAGAAGCATATACTTCAGTCCCTTTTTAAGATGCACAAGTCTATAAAGCCATTAAGCATTTCTTCTTTTACACAAGAACATTCCATCAGCTTTATTTTCTTCAGACTATTGATCCCCTTTTATTCTATCCTCCTTCTATTTATCCTTAACTAATCTTTGCTCAGTTACTTCCCTTTAGCTATTAAGGTGATTCTTAATTTATTTTTAAACAATAAATAGTTCATTCTTCTCATCCAAAACTGTGCTGTGTCCTGCTATCCAGTAGCTCTTTCCTTATCACTGTGAGAAAGACCTGTTTTGCAACTTCCTCTTTTCACAGCTTTCATGGAATAATATTATTTCCCAAGCTCAGAGGTTTTCTGACTGGTTCAGAGAAATTACAGAGAAGGGACCTTATTTTTCATTCATTCTGAGCTGCTGTGCATGTGACAATATTCTTCCCAGTACCTCATCCCAGGGTCACGTAAGCATTCATCGCATTCTCCCTTCTTTAACTTCAAACTTGTCTAGAGTTATTTCACTCTTCTTTCAGCTTATTTCTGAATAGCAACCGAGGTTCTTGGAATTGAACACTTAGCGCCAAGTTTGTCTATAACAGTCATGTCTCAAAGTCTTACAATAGCATCTGTGGGAGCATACCATTGCCTGTGCTTGCAGTCTGCCATAGAGTGATAGAACCACCAAAGTTGGAAAAGATCTCTAAGATCATGGAGTCCAACCATCCACCTATCACTGATAGTTCTCACATATTCAGAAAGATTTCCCACAGAGCAGGCCATTTGGCTGGAGCTTGCTGGAAAAACTGTGATAAATGACCTTTGTTCTTCTGCCCCCTCCCTCTATTCCTTGTAGCCAAAGCACCAAACACTCTTAAACTGCACTGATGTTTTTATTGTCTCTCATTGCAGATTCACAAAATGCATACGCTAGTTTGTTCTGTCATCTTTTCCTGTGTTAGGCAGATTTTCTCAGGTTGATTGCTACATAATCTGATGTTCTGTTTCTTCTGGGTTTCTTTTGTGTGCTGGCGATGTCTGAACTACATGAATTCTTGATCCTGGTGACCCCTGAAAGAGGTGATATTCAAATCAGCAAAAGTAATTCTTCTTTATGAATGTAAGGTGTAGCATTTGAGTTGAGGAGTCCTGGAAGCAGGAACTTTTAGAGGCTGTTTCTGCAGGAGGCTTTCATCAGATTTTCTTTAAAAATATTCTTTTCTACACAATGACAATCTCTCTGCTCAGACTTGCTAATTAAGATTTGAAGAATGTACAAATGGGTGAGTTATAGTTATCCTATAAAGATGCTGTTTCTGGAGCCCTTTTAAAATTAAAACTGTGTTGTTATACTGCTTTGGTATTTACTGTTCTGGGGATAAAGATACAAGCAGTAACTGCCTACTGTTGCAGTGGATCAAGCCAGTGCTCTTTGTGACAGAAACTGAGCTGCTGAGGTACAAGAAATTACACCAAAGGGATCCAACGTAATCTACCTTGTCTCATTCTGTAAACTTCACTATAATGTACAAAGGAAAATAGAGAAGAAAAATCTGACATCCAGAGGAAACATGCTGAAAAGGTTATTTCTTCTGTTCACCCATCCTATTTTGGAAAAGTGCTCATACACAGTCTCTTCACTTCTCTTTGAAAAACTTTAATTTCTATATTCAGCTTTTCTTCATACTCTGTTTAGAAAAAGGTTGTCAGAGATCTCCTCTAAGACAGAATCTTTGACTCATGGGACTGAAGGTAATGGAAGTCTCAAAGTCATGTCAGCAGACTGGTTCGCTTCCCAAGTGAGCAGTTTGAGAGCGTTGCAGATTCACAGCTTAATGCAGTACCTTGCAGCAGGAAAAAATGCAGCTTTGTTACTGCAATTGGAAGGGAAAATTACAAAATACTAATTTTACTTGTAAGCTTTCATATCGTCATTTATTTGAAATTTACCTCTCAAAGGGGAGATTAAGTGTTGTTGATGGGCTATTTATTAAGGAATCCAATGGGTGAATTATTTAATTATTTGTGACTTATGAAGAAAAACACATTAAAATAATGTGAAGAACTCCGTAGGGATAAATGTATACTAAATACTGTTGTAAAAAGATGGAAGCAGGTGAGGGAACCAAAATGAGCATTACTGGGGATTTATAAGTTTGGTTTGCTCTGCCCTTTGAACAAGGGCTTTGAGAAGTATGAATTAATTTATAATCTTTCAATTCATGGGTCCCAGATCACCTCTGGATCCTTGACTCCCCCCAGTAATAAGCGTCAGCCCTCTTGTGACCTTGTGTAGGTTCTGGCATGCTGGGAGTTCAAGGGAGACAAAAGAATGGTCATTACCTGTGCAGAAATTGCTGAAGGAACAGAAATGAGCTGACCTACCTTTAGAATTACCAACAAATATTTCACAATATAAGAGTAAGATACTAACTAGAATGGTGAAAACATGCAGACAAGTGTATGTCATAGTTGAAATGTTGTTATAGGAAATAATCAAAGAACGAACTTGTGTATACTTTACTATATGCAGCTTCAAACTGGGTTTTTTTGTTTGTTTTTCTTTAAATGTGTTTTATAGTCATTGTCCTGTTTCCATTAACTTCATTCTAGAGTTCAAATGGAGTAGATTTCTAGAAATTAAACGTGCAGATTAGCATACATAGGCTGAAATCAAATACCAAAAAACTTGAAATTCAACAGTTCACTCAGAACACAGAACTATGCTGGGTCAAGATCACTTTATGTAAATCATCCAAAGTACTGACAACTGAAGTTCTCCAATAGGCAGGGGAAAATCAAGGTTTGTTTGTTGTTGTCGTTGTTGTTTTCTTTCTTTTTAACATAACCACAAAACAAAATACTTCAGATAAGATTCCATGGTAACATCAGGTAAATTAACAGTGAGATGTTTTCTTCTGCCCTTTCAATATTGTTGTGTAAAAAAAAGTTATAAAAATCAGAAAAATAAAGAAACACATTCCAACTAATAAAACTAAAACATTTGCTTCAGAAGATTTATTAAATGAATTTCTTACTTCTCTTGAAAGATGTGGGAAAAAATATTCCTCACCACAAACCTGGTAAAAAAATAGTGTGGGAATATATTTTTGAGAAGTGTTTCACCCTGAACAGATACATGTTCCCAGGGGAAAATTCAACCAGCATATATTATTTAACAGTCTACCCTGTAATCTCAATGCATTTATTCTCATACTCCCTGGGGTGCTCAGCTTATAGTATCTTCAGACCTTCTAGTGGATAAACCTTTTTCGCTCACAGGTAGTTACTGCTAGTAATGTAAAACCAATCTTAAATACAGAATGTTCCTCTTCGCATTCTTCCATTGATATGAGTATATTGTTTAGTTTTTCTTCCTTCCCTAACTGTTTACTGCTAGTATTGAATTTTGGGGGGATTAACATGTTTTGTTCCTCAACCACTTCCTCAACCTATTTCCTTTTCAAAATACTTAACAGATTACTTGCAGAGCCAACTTGCAGAGCCAACTATGCATACTGAACCACAAAACCTTATGATGCCTTGGATATTCTGATAAGGACTTGGGTGCCATTTAATTCTTTGGGGCTTATGGAACGTGTCAACTGTGCAGAGAACTAAATTAGGAAAGATGATGTTGCTTTGGGACCATACTTCCATGGAGTTCTAAAATACTTATTAAAACTGCTTTATAAATAAAACATGAGAGCTCTTGACATTTAAAAGCTCCGAGACATGCCCTACACCTTAATGCAGATCGTTTACATAAGTCATCTGCTAATCCTGCTCTTTCTTCTTTCGGTACACACTTTCACAAAAGAAAATGAGAACATGGTACTGAGTGGTAATCAGACACGGCAAGCAGCAGTGAATGGTGTTGTTTAATGCTGATTCTCCTCCTCATAGAAATACACCTTCTTAGCAAAATACCACTTCATTTGTACAGGGGTGTGAAATTTAACCTTTTCTGTAAATTGAATGATACTTCAAACTGGTGCTTGTCCCAAAAAACAATAAACTAATTCTGGTTTGTACCCTAGCCCACCTTGCAGGACAAAAGAGTAGTTAATTATTTCAAACAGAAAAACATCTCCTCTCATTCTTTGTCTTCTGCATTACAGCAACGTTACACCCTTTGCTCTGGGAGGAAGAAAAAAACAGCAGAAAAGAACACCAGACCAAGGACAGAAAGAAGGAGACAGGTTAGAAATCAATTCCTTTAAAAGTATTTAGTGCATTTGCCTGTTTTTATCTCCCATGTATTTTGTCTCAGAGCTGTTTATTTTTATTCCCTCCAAGGGAAAGGTCTTGCAGCCAATAGTATCCCATCTCTACTGACTCTTTGCCCCCACAGCATTATTGGTACCTGCTTGCTTTGCAGTTGCCTTTAGCCTTATGTGTGTCTGTATTTCCAGTGTTAATATTGTCTGCAAAACTGATCACACATGAATTACACCAGGAAAACACATACTGGTCCTTACTCCTGACTGGGTATGGGATTTGGTTAATTAAAAAAAAGTCCCTGGAAACAGTGGAATAGACATCTGATGAGCTACAAATAACAGGAAGTATCACAGCTTGAATACTGACCCCAACTGTTTGGAACTACTATTTTCTTAACCACAGAGGATGAAGACTATCAGGAGAAGAAACAGTTCTTCGTAAACTGCAAGTTGCTGTATGCATTAACAACAGAGCACATAGTATAGCAGAAGCTCTGCTTTTGCTTAACCAAAAAAAGGGCCAAAGTATAAAAGTATGAACGCATCTGAAAGAATGAGTACTATCAGGCATGTTTAAAATCTGATTATCATTATTATTATCATCATCATTAAGATCTGATCGCAAACTTTATCCCTTTATGTATTTCTCACTGGGTATTTCACTGTTGTTAACAGCTGTGCTTTCTCAGCCTTTGCTTTGCCTAACGATTTAATAATTGTACACAGTACATTTACTGGTGGCATTTGTTAAAATCTGGGTCTGAAAAGGTCACTTCTCTGACTGTCAGGAAGATCATGACTTGAATAGTTTATAAACATCATCTTGTAAAAGGTTAGATGTACCAATAATTTTCAAATGCTATGGAGAGAAACTTTAGTTGTACAATATCTGTGCCAACTTTGCGGTATGCTATAGAAGTACAAATATTTGTCATTTAAAACCATACTTTTAGTTTCATAAAACAATGCCTATGATTTCATGTAATCTTAAGATTCCTTTGGTTAGAAGTCTGGTTTCTTTAGTACATATTTTCCTTTAGCACAAGGAAAACATTAGTTTTCCATCAGAATGGTTATTTAAACCCATCAATTTTTAATTCAATATCTATATGACCCCATGGTATCCCAGACCTCACGAGACTGAAGGTTAATGCTTCCTCTAGGTGAGAGCTGGCCAAAACTGCATCACTTGGATTGCAGTCCAGATTTTCCCAAAGCTCCAGAAGACTCACATCCAAGTTTTTGTTTTGCTTAGGGGAAGACCAGATGCAGGAGGTTGTTTCACTCGTTTGTTTGTATGTTTGTTTTCCTTCTTATCTACAGTTAACTGAATCCTCTAAATGAGAAGATGCAGCAGTACAATTGTCAAACAGTTACAGGTTTAGTACTTATTTGAGATTTTGATCTAAAGTACAAAAGCCTGGGCTTTATTTTACACGGGTCCAAAAGCTGGGTCTCTTGGCCCCTAGATCCTCCTGTCCTCCCCTCCACCCATCTACCCTTCATGCATTCAGAGGATTTACAGTGACCTTTTTGAAGTATCTGGGGCAGTGCTTTGCAACATGGTACTTGGCTCTGGAAGATACAGGACTTAAGCCCTCAGTTTTATAGGATACTAGAATCACTGTGCTTTGACAGGTTAGCATAGACTGATGGAAACTGCAAGAGTCATGCTGGATGTAGAGCAGTAAATCAGTCACCAAGCCCAGGGAAGCTCAATGGTGGTTTTTTTTTTCTATTCTAGGGATAGTTTTGAAGCTGTATGAACAGGCTTCAATCTCATGGCATGGCATGGGACATAGGAGCTGTTTCCCTGAAAAGAACATCCATTTTCCAACACATTATAAAAGCTTCATTACTTTCTTTTTTTTTTTTCTTTTTTTTTTTTCTGCTTTTAAGCACACAGAGAACTATAATGTCTGTGATGCTGGAATCCACTGTTACATCTCATAGAAGCAGGCTCCAGCCTCAGCAAACAATAGAGCTTTTTAACTTCCTTGACAATTCTCATACTCTCTTTTTTTGTTGTTTTATTTTTGTGTGTGTGTGTGGTTTTTTTTGGTTTGGTTTGGTTTGGTTTTTTTGTTTTGTTTTTTTTTGGTGAGTAAAAAGAATTGTGCTATCATAATTGAAATGTTCGGTAGTCTGTGTACCAATAATCTGGTAACTTTACTTATTTTTGACATTCTTCCCTACTATGAGATTAATAGTTTCTAAGCCAGTGCAATTCTTGCACTGAAGATAAAGAAAATAATTCTGTAATGCCTGCCTTTTTTCCCCAATAAAATTAAAAGGGTATCATATTGGAGCCACAGATTCAAGTTACTAAAGGTAATCTAGGAAATGTTAACTATTACTGACTGATAAGAGAAGGAAATGAAAAACAAAACAGAACAACAACAAAAGCACAAGATGCTCTAATATTACTTAGCTAGGGACCTTCCTATGGGCTGATAGCTCTTCAATAGATGATGTATCTTCCAGAGTATCTTGCTAGAAGTATGCTAGCTGATCATCACAGGAATATGGCTGGGGATACCTGACTCTGCTTCTCAGTTAAGGCTTACCCATGCTGAAGTTTTATTGTACTTACACCTGCTTTGAAACAAACAAACAAAAAAAACCACAAAACAGCTAAGATTGGAAGGGACCTCTACAAATCATCTTAACCAACTCTCCCACTCATGCAATGTCATCTAGGGCAGATGTGCTCAAGTATAGCTCAGATGCCTGTTAGGGTATGATGATCTGGTGATGAGAACAGCAGGAATCAAGAAAGGATAATGTTTCTTCTGTGCCTGCTTCATTTTGTCTCTTTTGTCTGCTTATTGTCAAGGAATGAAGGAGCACTTGAAGGCTAAAAGACACTCAAGCAGTAATAGGGGAGTTTTTATGCTAGAAAGGACAGTTGTGTATACAGGAATTTGAGCAGATGGATTATGGGATGATGATGGATTTTTCAGAGATAAGATCAGAGTACCCTGCCATGGGGGCTGAATTACTTGCTAGAAACAGATATGGGAGACCTTGAACTGATACTGAGTGAGTCCTATGGCTCTTGGGACTTTTCTTGTGTGCTGCTGTTCTTTAGGGTACAGGGAAAAGCTGTTTCAAAGGATTTTCATTTAGCTTCTCTACATGAGTTTTTTCTCTGCCTACATTTCAATGCTTGGCAGCTGAGCTTTTACAAGTTTTCAGAGCCATTAATCAGAGCAATGCTTTGAGAAAATTTTGCAATGTATATTTGAGAATTTGTGTGGCACTGGTTTAAATTAAAAGTTAAGGCTTGCTTTTGAGGCTGCTTTTGGCCTCTTTCCTGAAAGCATGAAGCTATGTATTATTGTTCTAGGAACCCATAATTAGTAGCAAATGTTTGCAAAATGCTAAATGTTCTTGCTAGGGTGCTCCTTCAGACTGGGATGCGTGAGGGATGATTAAATCTTAGATCTATTTCAAACACTGTTTTCTTAAACAGTAAGTATGGATCATTTCAACAAAGTGCAGTATATTCTGACTTTTCAAATGGGCAGCATAAATAAAAGCATTTCTTCAGGAATATGCATGGCCTTTTATAAGCAAAAATTAAGTCCCTATTCTCTGAAGTAATTTACCAGTGAGTTAGGTGTGAGATAGGAATTAGGATTTCTAAACAGTGAGGTTATATTTATTTTCTGTATAGATCTGTTGGTTCATTTGACTGGAATCTCTCAGATTCAACATATACTGTCAACCTTCAATTCAAAGAAGAACCAGAGGAATGTTTACCTGTTTTGAAGGAATGTGAAAAGTTTCCTAAGCTGACAGTGAAAAAAATTGCTTGAGAAACAGTAAAATTAAAATATGACCTCCCCCATTGAAGCAGTGTCTGCACCCTGTCGAATTAGGTTTGACAGTAGCCTTTGGGATGTAGTGCCGTTACATCCATGCTACCCAAGGACACCTGATCAGCCATCATCACATTGGTCAAACTGTGGCCCAGATAGAGGCAGTGGTGTCAGGGGACCCACGACAGAGCTGTGGTGCTAGCAGAGATTGGAACGTGGAGGGCTGGAGGAAGGTGGCAGGAACTGCTGTGGGAGCAGGACCTGAGGAGGGTGTTAACAGGGATGGTCCTGTAAATAGAGGTGAGGTTGTTTGTCTTCCTTCTGTATCATTGCTCCTTGGAAGGAGGAGTTTGTGAACTGTTTAAAGTTATTCTGATTTTACTGTTGAAATTAAGATCAGGATCTGACTCCATAATAGCAATTTTATACTGTAATTCACTGCAGGATGTGTATTCTTTCTTTTACCTAATCTCACTAATTGGCTAATCAAACTGTACCCAATATTTCCCCTCTCACTTCTAATTATGAATGACTATTACTGTCTTCTATCAAGACAGACCTCAGTGGCTTCCACTGACTCTGAGGGCAGGAGAAGCAAATAGCCACATCCTGTAGGGGATGAGGCTCAGCCCCAGCACTCTGGTTTGCACTGGCAATTCCTAACAAGTCAAATACAGAATATTTTAAATATTGCTTCTGAAACGAGCTCCAAATGGAAGAAAGTTGAGCATATATTTTAAGCTATCCACTTAGCAGAAAGCAGGCATCAGCTATTAGCTCCTATGAAGACCCAGTAACTGACTCTAGCAGACAAACTGTCCAGTCATGTGGACTATTTGCAGAACCTGGAGGAGCATGTTTTTTCATCCTGGTCTTTTCTAAAGACTTGTCAGGTACATGATGGATAGGTGGACGTGTGTTTGGTTATTGCTCTGGAAATACACTAATATCTTCTAGTGGCCTAAGATAATACCATTTCACACCATCCTTTCCTTTTCCCAGATACTGCAATGGGATATTGTTTTGCTCTGCCTAGCTGGACAACTTGAAGGGAGTGAATGGTCTCCATCAGCTCTGTCTGTCACTTTGTTTCCTATAAATAAATTGCAAGTGCTCATATATCAAATCTGTGTTTGTTTGATCAACAGAAGGTGGAGAGGCCATGAGTGAAATGCCACTGATGCTCAGCCAGTTCTAAGTTCTAATAAATCTAATTGCAAAGAGAACTGGATTAAAGAAGCTGCCAACTGTGGAAAAATGATGCCTAACTCACATTACAGTATCTTCCTTCAGCCCACAATGAAGTTCTGGGATTTCACTGAAGATTTTGTACTTTGGGAATATTTATAGCATTTCCATCACTGAATGTCGTTTGATTGCATCAATCTAGGTAATTAACAGGTTGAATAAAATCACCTTCAGTTTGAAAGAGTAATCCATGCCAGCACATCATTGCATTTTGTTACTCCCTGTTGGCCTGGCCACTTTAATAATCCCTGAGTCTGCTTTAGCCTTTGTGTAAAGCAAAGTAGGTCTTTAACTCTGCAGGGTTGTGAGCTCACAGATGGTGGGGGAGGGCTGGAAATATCCTGGGGCTTCAGTACACCTTGCTTCCATTACAGGCAATGGGCAAATGGTACTGTTGCAGCTAAACTTCATTCTATGCATGATTTCTTTTTTCCACTTGAATTTCTTTCTAAATTTGTTTTTATATTCAGTCTAAATTTGACATTGTTGCATTCCTGGAATTCAGGCATCTTCATTGTGTGCCTATCATAACCTACCTCTCTTCGCTGGTTGGTTCATTATGAGGGGGTGCCAGGGCCAAGTTATCGGGTCTCTTTTACCACCTTGCTTCTAATTCTCTCATCTGCCAACAAAATCTTTAGCATTTAGCATTTCATTTAGCATTGTCTTATGGTTTAGGACCAAAGCCTTCACAGCTTGTCCACATTTGGAAGTAGATTTGTCTTTACTCTAAGCTCACGAATCAAGGCAGTACAATTATACCCATTTTGATAGTGGAACACAGAGAAATAGAGAAGTGGAAATTTCCCAGAGTACATATGATATGACAGTATATGACCTGTTTGTGAATAATGAATACAAACTTATCACTCATTGCTTTGTTGTCATTTTGATTATTTATTCTGCTTCTTTTTCCTGGAAAAGCACTAAGACCTCTAATTTGTTTCTGTATTCTTTATTTTTTCTCAAGTCTTTCCTACTTCCCCTTTAACTCCAACACCTTTGACTTTAATGAAAGATCAAGGGTGAAAGATCCAAAAATTATGGTGCATTTCCTTCTTTAAAAATAATCTTCTCTAAACGTGTATATGATGAAAGGAGATTATACAGCTTGTGCCCTTACTTGGTGGTACTGTGCCCTTGCAGTTAAGGCTGCAGAATATTATTTCAGCTTCCCTTTTTAATCTGTTTCATCTATGCTATAAGATGAACTCTACTGAACAAGAAATGTATGTAGCATCCTTTGAGAATGCAGGACAGATGCAACAGATGAGTGCTCTTTCTTGCACTTACTGCATGCACAGGCCAGACAGTAGTATTAACCTGCTGACTCTTTGTCCTGCACTAAGAAGTGTTTTCCTGCTATGGTTTTCTTGTTATGTGTAAATAAATTAATATCTTTAATTACCATAGCAATTTGTTGTTGAGTTTCTAGTCTTACCAGACTTCCAGGATGTGGAATATATTAAGACACAATTGTCTGTAAAAACAGCATTATAGTTTAGGTAGTATAATAGAATCATAGGATCACCAACGTTGGAAATCACCATCCTCCAAGATCATCAAGTCCAACTGTCCACATATCATCAATATTTCCCAGTAAAACCATGTCCTTCAGTACAATATCTAATCAGTACATATCTATTCAGTGTACAGTTCAAGGGCAGAGGCTTCTAGCTGCTGTTGCCCAGCTGTGACTTGGCCAGCACTGAAATGTTTCTACAATGTGGATATAAACTGAATCTGATTTATATGGCAGTAGACTGTCCATCCCTTTCTGAGGATACTCAGTTGCTTGTGTTACCATGGAAATTGAGTACAGTTTAGCTTTCATCAAGCTAAACAGGAGAACTTTCCAGTTCATCAGCTAAGAACTGACAAGGTAATTTCCTTCACTTTGTTGACAGCAATTATGCAAATTAAATGCTGTAACTGGAAGTTTACTCTTAAAATACTACTTCTGGTAGTGGCTATGATTCAGTTTATATTTTAACATGGCTTTTAACTTTTGCATTTTGCTGTCCTTTGGGAGGAAATAAACATTACCTCTGTATGGTGAGATACTATTTAAATTCTATAGGCTAACTGCAACTAATCTCCTTGTCTGAGGGAATCTAGATGGTGCTCTAAGGCTCTGTGTTGGACCCTCATAGCAGGTGCTGTAAAGATGGTGGGCCATTCCTGTAACAGTTTTAGTTTGACAAGGGGATGTCTTTATAGAGGGAAAGATAATACTATCATCTCATTTTTTTCAGCCAATCCCAATATGGATTCAGTAAAAGAGGCCATTCACCTTCACGGACTTTAATCATGATCAAAAAAAAACCTGCTTCCAGCTCAGATAATAATAATCTCTTTTGAGGTTGAATGCTGCTACTGAAAATGTATATATACCCAAATGATGGATTAAAATATGTCTTCTGGTAACCGTTTTCCCTTAGACACAAATGCCTTCAGTTTTGCATGATGCCAGTGAATGTATCAGGTGGTAGAAACTAGTAGCCTCTAAATTATTAGGTAAACTATTAGTAGCATTTAAGCAGATAAACTTCTCAGGCCATTTTCCCCTGAAACTTAAACATGCATGTTATTAAAGCAAACAGCACTTTACTGTTAAGTAGGCTCTATTTAACTCCCCTTTTTGTGCCTTTACATGGAGGTGCCTTCACTCTCACCTGAGTTTTAGACCCTTTCTGCTAGAAAAATTGGAAATTCAAGGGCAGGACTAACATGACAAAATATCCTGGAACCTCTTCATCTGTCTGAAGAAGATAGGAGCATCTCTACAAGCCTCCCTCTTTTGAAGAGTAACCGATAATGTTTTTTTTTAAGAATGAAAAAAATCACTGTAACTTCTTTACTGCTGTCTGTGATAAAATGTCACTTTCCTTGATACAGCAAATTACATATAAATATAGCTTATGGGTAGCATAAGGAAGGTTGGCTACTAGCCTTCCTGATGCGATTAGATTCAATAACCATAATGACAAGCACCAGAATACAGCTGAAGTATGGGTGCCTTGTGTCTCCTCTAAGGAAAGCTTTCAGGATGTAACTGGGAGGGAATTTTTACCAAGAAGCGGTGTTTCCCTAGAGGAAGATGTGTGTTTTGGAGAGAACTGTTAGAACATTATAGAAAAACTAGGTCAGTACACAAGCTCTTCTACTGTTATAACTCAGGCTGTAATATACCATCCTTCACTGAGACTTGAATGGAAATTCATTACACTTTCAAATGTACTAGAGTAATCTGTTTGTTGGGAAAAGAAAACAAACTTTTTCAAAACCATCTGTTCTGAGCTTCACATGCATCCCAATTTGCATTAATCTCAGCAAAAGCAGAACTCTATATACCCTCTAACACACCTAAAATATGCCTGAGAAAAACATACGCAGCTAGCCCATTCATATCTGCTGTTTTATGATAGCATATGTATCTATAGAGATACTATTGGCACTCCCTGATTCTGTATCTGCCCTTTCAAGAATGTGCCTGTAAGGGAAACTGTTAGGTCACAGCTTGAATCAGTGATCAAGCACCTGCTGAAGGGGCATCCAGGGAGCACAGACAAACTGTTTGCATCTGTGTTTCCTACATGACCAGAACCGGTGTAGTCACCCTGGGCTCATACCTGTAAATACTGGTATTGTTGGGGGTCTGTCAGAAATAATTGTCCATTGTGTTGAAGGGCATGGTTTAGTGAGAACTACTGGTGATGGGTGGAGTGTTGGACTGGATCCTGTGGGTCTTTTCCAGTCTTAGTGATTTTATGATTTTATAAATTCTGCACTTGTAGTGATTGTGAAGCAGAGAAATGGTTCTGCAGTAGAATGAACTCTTAAGGATGTTATGTAAAAGGCAAGGATGCCTATTAACCGTGAGTAAACATTTTATAAAAAGCAATTGATTTTTCTGGTTCTTAATGGCCTGAAGTTGTGTTAGGGTGGTTCGGGTTGGATATGAGGAAAAAAACATTTCTCAGAAAGAGTGGTAAGATGTTAGAACAGGCTGTACAGGGAGGTGGTGGAGTCACCAGGAGGCATTCAAGAAGTGCGTGGTTGTGGTACTGAGTTACATGGTCTACAGCAGCCACAGGCAGGGGTTGATGGTTGGACTGGATGATCTCAGTGTCTTTCCAACATTAATGATTCTATGATTCTAATCCCCAGACCTGTAGGCCCATTACTATAAAAACATCCAAGGATAAACCTAGAAACTAAAACTCATGATGCTAATGGATGCCAGCAATATAAACTCAGTTTATGACACATTTGAGTTTATGTGGCCCACAGGAGATACATTATTTTTCATTGTGTCCAGTCACAAATTCAGTTGTTCTCTCAAGGGTGAAGTTTCCTTTTCAGTTCTGTCTTACTCACCATCTTCACTTTATTACTCTGTTCACAAAACAACAATACCACACAAAAACAACACCTTATGGTTATCTTTCTAGCTAAACACAGAGCAATACATTTCTCTGCTTGCATTTAGCTTTAAACGCTGCTCCTCATGTTTTGCAAAAGAAGCAAGGCTTGTTGCATACCTGGAAACTTGAATATTTTTTCCACTTATATGTTGCCTTTTTTCAGTAACAATTAGTCCTTTAAACTACAAGTATTGTCCTGCCTCTGGTTTTGACCAAACTTATTAACTTAAGAATAAATCACTGAGCTTAAATACAACTGTCCATGTGGAATCTCACTGGCAATTTTTAAGTAGTCTTACTTTGCATTAGGTACAATTCCACAGCTTCTTCTGGTGACCTCCGATTTAGTTTTTTTCCTATGAAACTTGATAGATAATTCTGTTTCCTTTAAAGTATGAGCATTAATTTCTGCCTATGATTAGACATGCATCCAGGCAAACCATTGCAGAGCAATCACCTTCAAAATCACCTAGGTTGTGTAGAGTTGGGTTAAAGGTTAAGCAGGATTACACTAAGGTATCATGCCGAGCGTGACTTATACTCTGTATTTCTGCCTGGTTACAAATAGTTCCTATGACTCAGTCATTATTTGCAAGTGCCTGAATTGTGACAGGTCATCGTTAGTTGTAAATCATGGAAAGCAGTTCACCTAGGATATTATTCAATGCTGCTCCATCAGTGTCTGCTGTTTGTAAGACACCAGGATAAACTACAAATTAGCAAGCATTTCTTAGTATGTAGTTACGTATACTGTGTATATAGGCAATACAGCAGGACATCAGCATGATTTAGATGAATGTAGGACTTCTGGAAATCAGTTTGAGCTGGACAAGTGTTAAGTCATGTGAGGAGTTAATGCTTTTTTATTTACTCCTCCAGTCTCTGGGATTTTTGCCTGTCAATCCCTCAGCTCATCTTGTTGGTATGCTGTTATTTCAGTACTTCCATCTTCTTTCCTTTTTCTTTTTTTTTTTTTAATTCCCATTTTTCTCTTATTATTCTCAAAATGGCATTTCTATAAAATATCATGACTCTCCTTGTTGTCTCAGTGTTTTACACTGAGTTCATCTGTCAGCAGTGGATTTCACCATGTTAAATTTGTAATTAAAGGGGCTGTTATATTTGGCTTTCATAACAAGAACCACTTGAGCAGTTTCCTTATTTAGTATACATGTAATTGACAGTGTGTTGGGGGGATACTGGTCTTTTTTTGTGTGTGTGTGAAAAGGGTGTAAAATGTTTATTCTCCTCATTTCTGCAGCTGCAAAAAAAACCCAGAACCCTCTAAACTTGGAGTGAAAAGGTTACTACTATGCTCTGGGAACTGTGGTTGTGCAAGAGAAGGAGAAATCTGCACTGCTGAGCAAGCTGCTCCCTGGGTTGCTTTGCTTTGTGGTGTTCACCATATATCAGGTGGTGTGTGCCATAAATTTAGAGAAAAGACTGAAAAAATCCAAGTGAAGATTGATATTTGTTCTGTATCTTATTCAAATATCCATCTCAATCATATGCGTTTCAAATCAGTTGGATACCTGTGTAAAACCTTTCTGACAGCCTAATTTGGACCAGGGAGGGATTTGCTTTCTGCAGATGATATAATAACTAGAGTGCTGCTTCAGTATGCTTCTGCTGCTGTTTGATTTGTAAGGTGTAGAATGCTGTTGTTTGTTTTGCTATTTGATCTTCTGCTTTTTAATCTTGTCTTTCAGATGCATCTTCCTATATCTTTGCAGTGGAGTAAAAAATGGAAGTAGATTGTTACTGAAGCCTAAGGATCATGTGAGGGTAAAAGATAACAATCTGAACTGCTGGGTGTCATCTAGACTGGATGTTGCTGTACTCAGTGTTAACACTTTAGCAAAAATCATTCCAGGCACATGCTGTTTATTGGTGCTGTCATGGCCTCAGGACTAACCACTTGGGGACTGGATGTATCGAATGGTTTCAACAAGTTCGTTTTGCAGTAGAGTAGAATGAATCCAAATCTGTTACACAGATGTACAAAATAGAACTGCACTGAAATGTCCAGTGGAGGCACCTATAAAAATGTTGCATGATGTGACAGCTTTTGTCTTTGGAACCCCCCATAGGAGACTTGGTGAAATAGACTTACTCATGTAGTGCTTGAGTTTGAGATGTTGCTCAAAGTAAATGACACTTTGTCATGAAAATTACTGAGCAAATGTTGAAAGGCAGACACTTGTTGATGCAAATGAAATACAGTGGTTGCTAAGAAAATGTGACACTGAGTCAAATTTAAGCAAAAATATTGAGTCAAGTTAATGCGGAGTAATTGGAGGCTGCAGTTAGCTTAGCTTCTTGCTTGAATACCTCCAGCAACATGGACTGAATGCCATGGTCAGCTGTGACACCCTTACTTAGCTCTCTTTACAGTCAACAGAAAGATACCAACTTTGTTAAAGGACTGATTTTGAGAATCCTGTGGTCTAGCCTAAGTCAGATAATCTTCTGGCATAGCTGTGGATAGTCTTTCTCATAGTCTTTACTCCTGAGAGTAGATCCAGGCTTACAAATGTGAGAGAGAATGTACTTACATTTACTTTGTCTTTTTCTCTTCCCTCATTCCTTCACTCTCTCCAACAGCTCTATTGTTATTGCAATATTAAAAAATAAAATAAAATTCTGATGTTTCAGAGGAGAAAATTGAAAGAAAAAATATAGTTGAACTTCTTTAAATCCTTGCCTGTTCTTGGTTTAGACTTGGACTATACACCAAGGTGCTGGGAATGAGAGATTTTTTCAAGTTCAGAATTGTCGGTGTGAGTCTACTACTGGGATAAAAAGGAGAAAATGTTTTTGGAGGGGGAAAAAAAAAGCTTTGAGTGTTCACTGAAGTGAAGAAGTACATAGTCCCTGTGTTCTTAGCAAATTTCCTGGTATAAGGAAACATTAAATAAATCTTGGCATTCTGATATTTTTAAATCTTAGTATTTAAGATAAAATATTTTTTTCCCTTCACACGCTCACTCAGAGTTGAAGATGTTCTGTCTTTGAAGATACAAAAGAGCTTTGACAATAATGCAGAAAATGAGTCATGAAGGCTATTTCACTGTTTAAATGCTGTTAACACCCTTCAGTCAGCCCTGACTTAGGTTTTCTACCATTTTTGTTCACAACATATCATTCACTTGGAACAACTCTCAGAACTCTCATCATCATCCCTCTGTTTTTCAATGACCTGAGCTGATCTACTTTGCTGCAGCTAAATCAGCTTCACTTGAACTTGAACCTCTAATATGGAAACCAGGGAAGAGTGTGGGATTTTGTGTGAATGTTGCCATAAAGAAGAAGGATGGTGCGTACTGCCTTCCACATAGAAAATATGTCTGCTGGACAGGAGAGCCTTGACATTCCTCCTTCTTGTAAAGTAGGCATAAATGCCAGCGTAACTACTATTTCCCTCTTCAGTTACCTGTTAAGATTCTAAACAAAAAAAGATGTTGTTATCTCTTAGCTAAGAGTGAGGTTGAACTGAAGAGATACTTTGCAAATGGAGAAGAATTGTGGGGATAGCAGTGGCAGGGTAGTTTTTTCTTGTAGTTTTATTGTACAGCTATGGTAGCAATTAGTTCTGATAGGAAAGAAGAGAGACTTGCTTTCAGAAAAAGGAAGGAGAGGTCATTACTTATAACCTTAATGAACAGAAATACATTCAGTGCAGAACTGACAACATGCAGTAAAATATTTTGGTTTTGGATAGGTAAGATTTCTTCTCTTTCAACTGAAGTTAGAAGTGTGACCTTGAATGCTCCTGTCCTAATGCTGTTTGATCTTTGTGCTCTGAGATACCTGCAGTAATTTCCTGCTATGCATGGAGAATATGATTAAGTAGCACAGATTTATTTAGGCTCAAAGAAGGCTTTAAGTGGCCAGCAATTGAAAAAAGCCAGCCTGAGTTTATGCTGTTTTTATTAAGATTGGATGCAATATGAGATGAAGTTCCACTACTATTCAGGACTAATTTTCCATTCAGTTAAAATACAATGTAACAAATTGAGGTTCGACCTTTTTTTTTTTTTTTTTTTTTTTTTTCATGCAAAATAGTGCTTTGAAAGGCAAAGAACTGAAACACGGGGGCTGAGAAATTTGAATGTCATCAAAGAGGTGACTGCCAGCTTCAAACTGTTAATTTGCAGTGCTTCTCAGCACAAAAACTTTGTCATTTATTTTTTTCTATACAATCATCCTTCTATTTTTGAGAGAAAATATATGACATGCCTGTGCACATGAAGCCCTACACAGTTACATTCTGATGTGACTCTCTGAATACCTTCTTTTATTTGCTATCCCAGGTTAATGGAGAGCTTTAAAGTCAGTCTACTAATCCTATCTGCAAACAGACAGGGTTTCTATTGTACTCTTCAAAACAACAAATAATAATACTAATAATCCAGCTATGGACATACCAGGCTTGTAAGCAGCAGAAGGACATCTGGGATTTCAGAGCTGTCTTCTGCAGGAAGGTCCTATAGCTGTCAGGTGCAAAGCCACGGTACCTCAAATACTCAGTTTGGCGATAGTGCTTCTAGGTGAAATAGCTACTCTTGAGCCATACCAGCGACATATTTGCTCTGACCTTTGCACCATGGCAGCCAGAGCAAGCTTACTTTCTGAAGAAGACATAACTGGTGCCAAAGCCATATCTGTTTTGTTGCCCCTAGCAGGTTACTACTCTTTGTAGAATCAACCTTGTCTATATCTGCAGCAGATCTTGTTGCTTATATAGAGGAGGAAAAAAAAAAAAAAAAAACAAATAACAAATCTGTTTTTAAGATGTGCTTTATCAGAAGCCGAATCTCAATAACCAGAGCAAGCAGACTTAACTTACCTGCACTATTTTCAATGTATTTCTGATGAAACAATGACAACTTGAATTATTGCAACCTATCAGTTAATACCTAGTTCCTCTGTGTGGTGTTTCCTTGTGCTCTTCTATTGAATTTAAGTAGCTATGTTGTTCGTGATCATGATTACTATATATATATGTATATAGTAATAATTTAAAAAGCTGTTGGTAAATGTTACTTGTACTTCTTTAATTCACTTCTTTTTGCAAACTCCTTTGGACTGACTTGCATCAGTATCTATACTAATGCATGGTTATGCTCTAGGGGACAAAATGCAGGGAAGAAGAGTCATGTTTTTAACATTACAAGAATACATATTGCCATCTGTTGTCCATCAATTCCCTTGAGGCTCTTCAAGTGAATTGATACAGTGTATTAGAATCTGTGTTCTCAAGTTTACTTCCTCCAAGGGGTTTGAAATTAATCGTTAATCTATTTTCTTGTAGAGATGCTTCATCTTACCTTCCTTGCTGTGTGCTTACAGGGCAGCCTGGCCATCACATTGTCTAGCAGGGTGTGGGAATTGGCTCCCTTCCTGGCCAGCCAGGAGCAAGGCACCAAGAGCCTTTGCTGCACAGCCGGTGTTGTGCTGCTGCCAGTGGATCCATCAGCTTCCTCCCATCATGGAGTGTGTGCTTGAGCCAAATCCCTGTGTGGGCAGCAGGTCACCCTCAGCAGGGACAGCTTTGCAAAGGTAAACGTATCAACACAAAGATTTTTTATAAATGAAACAAATCTGCAGAAGAGTGACTGTGTGGTGCAGCAGGAATAGCTAATGGATACAGCTCACCATCTCCATGGCACTGCTGCCAGTATGGTGCGCTCAACTAAGTCCCAGTTGACCATACTCTGGGCAGGCAAGGGGCTCATGTTTCCTGAAGTGATCTTGTTCTTGCTCCTGCTCTATAGCAGGAAGATGTTTGGTGTGGCTTGTCCAACCTGCCACAGCCTTAGAAGCATCTGCTGAGGAGATGGCCGAGGCAGCAGGTAAACTGGCATTTCCGAGGAAGGGCTTAACCTTGTGTATGAAACAATGTGAGGAGGGAAGCAGAGCAGTTTCTTGCTGTGCAAGATTAAAAGAGGCTTCTCTTGTTGCTGTTAAACTACCTGCCATTATTAACCTGGAGTTATTATACTCCTGGCTTTTATTAGCCAAGAAATGCTACCTGGATCTCCCTCCTCTTCTGTGAAACGTGGGAGTTTTGATGAATTACCACCAAGACTTCAGATGGAAAAGTCAACTCCTTACATGCTGTTTTTCTCTATAGTTTTCTCTATAGGTTACTGTCTGGTAAAACATGAATAAAATGGTTATGCTGAGATAATCAGGAAGCAAATCTCAGAAGACTTTTCATCTAGGTAACATCTCCACCAAATGAGAGTAAACGGTCTTATTTCATTTGGTATCTGTTTGAAACAACTTAAATGTGATGGAACATCTATTGAGTTCAGATTATGTAATGAGTAGAGTGATGGTAGATGCCCTAAGGAGTAAGTGATGGGGAGCTGTGGTTCCAGCAGCTCCAGTCATTCCCATGTGGTTTCTGAAAGAGAAGAAGGTGACTTAACCATGGCCTTCTTCCAGCCATACTGTCAAGCCACAGCATGGTGAGAAGGCATCTCTCTCCTATTAGTTTGATTTATTACCCTCGATCCCTTTTATTTATATGTTATCTTCATTAGTCCTTTAATTATCTCATGTTCCTTTACCATTTCTAGTAAATTCTTTTCTTGTTATTTCAATCAAGCTTCTCCTTCCCACTTCTTTCTCTGCTAGTTTCCTGCAGAGGAAAGGTTGGAAGCAAGACCTACCTTCCTCCTCCTGCCCTCCCCAATCACATAACAGAAGACCCTCAACACAGGGTTAAACCCACTGTTTCTCCACCTTGTTGTGCTGTCTTTTTTCTTTTTTCCTTCCTTTTTTTTTTTCTTTTTTCCTTTCTTTTTTTCTTTCTTTTTTTCCTTTCTTTTTCCCTTTCTTTTTCCCTTTCTTTTTCCTTTATTTTTTCCCCTTTTGCCAGTGACTGATTAAGTGTCAAGCAGAGATTTGGGCACCAGGCAACACGTTGTCACTTGTAGATGAGCTGGAAGAAAGTGGGAGGCAAGTAGAGCAGGTGCAAAAGCAGGAACAGAAATGAGATCTGCATGTGTGTGAGGTATTAGATGGGTGGTGATGTCAGGGCCTGAATGGTATGCTGTCTTCTCTGTATGAGACAGACAAGACGACTGTGGCACTTCCTAGAATAAACCATGAAGGGGCTTTTATTCCAGAAAATAAAGATTTACAGCGTGATTATCCTCTGAACAACATGTTCAGTATGATTCAGGAGCCAGACTAGAGCTACTCTGAAGTAAATCTTCTGAGATACACACAGTGTACTATGTATTGTTGTTGACACTAGTGACATTTATCTCCTAATTAACAACTAATGTGCTAACACAAATTTAACTAAGGATCACAGAATCATAGAATGGTCAGGGTTGAGAAGGACCTCAAAGATCACCTAATTCCAACCCCCCTGCCATGGGCTGGGTTGCCAGCCACCAGACCAGGGTGCCCAGAGCCACATCTAGCCTGGCCTTGAATGCTTCCAGGGATGAGGCATCCCCAGCCTTCTTGGGCAACCCATTTCAGTGCATCACCACCCTCTGTGTGAAAAGCTTCTTCCTAATATACAACCTAAATGTTCTCTGTCTCAGTTTAAAACCATTCCCCCTTGTCCTGTCACTATCCACCCTCGTAAACAACCCCCTCCTGTTTGTATGTTCCCTTTGAGTACTGTAAGGCCACAATAAGGTCTCCCTGGAGCCTTCTCCAAGATAAACAAGCCCAATTCCCTCAAGCTGTTTCCATAGGAGAGGTGCTCCAGCCCTCTGATCATCGATCTTAGTGGACCTCCTCTGGACCCATTCTAAGAGCAATTTGTTCTTCTTATGCTGGGGGCCGGCAGGCCTTGACACAGTATTCCAGATGGGGCCACACAAGAGCTGAGTAGAAGTGGACAATCACCTCCTTCTCCCTGCTGGCCCACCCATCTTTTAAGGCAGCCCAGAATATACTTAGCCCTTTTGGCTGCAAGTGCACTCTGCTGGCTTATGTCCAGCTTTTTGTCCATGAAGACCTTCAAGTCCTTCTTCACAGGGCTGCTTTTATGGAGATCTTCTCCCAATCTGTATAAATACCTGAGACTGCCATGGCCCAACTGCAACTCCTTGCGCTTGGCCTTGTTGAACCTTTTTCAGTGCTCATTCAGTTTTCTGATCAGACCCAGATATTGGCTCATCAAGTTGCTCATTCCAAAATACCTCAGTGAATGCTTTTGATGGTGATTTGTTAGTACTCAAAATAAGCGGAATTATGACAGTACTTTCAAAACTGCTGCCTTTCTCCCCTCTCTGTCTCTCCAAATAATTCAAAATTTTGTGGCACTATTGAAAAACACCCAAGAGTAGAGATGCCATGGGAATGAGGCCTTTAAAGGGCAAACACTTTGCTGTCCTGGAGGAAAAAAAAAGACATATGGCTAAAGCAATGGAGAGAAATACCATTCACAACTCCCACATCTTTTTTTTTTCCTCTGACATGGAGAAAAATTCCCTATTTTAATTTCTCTGCAGAAAAAAAAGTCCACCTCTTTGTCCCTCCTAGTTTTTATTTCAATAAGCAAAAACATTTTCCTATGTTGGATGTAGATCTCCTGTTGCTCCCTTTTCCAGTCTAATTTTCTTTCCCCTGATGCTGGATCGCAGCAGGGTATCAGTTTGCAGAGTCACTGCTATAGCTAATTCTCTCTTTCTTTTTTTTTCTTTTCTTCCACAGCTGACTGTTCATATTTGCAGACCTTATAATCTCACCACCAAAACCTAGGCATGCTTTGGAGCATAGCTGAAGAAGTAAGACAGACCTCAAAAATGTCACCGAGATCAGAACTCTCAAAACAAAACTCTGTCCATGCTTAAACAGGATGCCACTAGGGATCTGGGCCACATTAAAGGCAAAGAACATTCTTTGTATTAAGCAGTTCATGAAGTGCTTTGGGTTTTTCACAGCTAGACAAAGAGAACGTTAAAAAAGACCTGTTAATATTTTTTTTTGAAGCCAATAATGCATGCCACTAATTGTCTTGAAGTAATTATTTTCCTCTTGCCCTTTTCTCTTCCACTTTCATTGCTCTCCAAGTAAGTGCTGAGCTGAGTGCCTAGTGCTGTGTAACAAGGCACTGTGTTCCTGTGATGCTACCTACAGTTGAAATACCAAATTTAACTTGTAGATGGCAGACTGATTAGAATATTCTCCCTGATTTCTTTTCAGCACCACTAACCAGCTTTTATCAATTTGTATTGCTCCAGGAGCATTAAAGTTAATACAGATTTGAACTGAATAAAGATCTGCACTCACTCTTTAATTTTCAAATAGATCTCCAAATTAAATGCTCTTACCTGAAATTTAAGTCCAGGCAGAAACTTTTCTAAACATGCAGATTTTTTTAGATAGGCATTTTAGAGGGAAAAAAATTGTCTGTTAGTGAATGGATTTCATGATCAAAGCTTATACTGATTTCCCGCTGGGATATTCCCTACAAGTGGAGTACAAGAGCTGTTTTTACTGCAGAAAGAAACAGGAATAAACAGGGGAAACATTTAAGGTCTCATTTTGCAGAAAGCAAAGTGAAGGGAAACAAAATGTTAGCAAAGTCCAGTGATGTTAGCATGGCAGGATACAAATCAGAGCTTAGCAGATAGGCAGTGATGACCTCTGTAAGCAAGAAGGATTGGAACACAGTTGTAGAAACTCCTTGCCACCAATAACACCATGTGCTTCCTTTGTATTGAATTGAGGTCTTGGTCACTAGCATAAGAGCATCTCCTTCAAGAGAAAGCCAGTCCAGTCCCTTACATCCTGATCTGGGGAGTGCTGTAAATCTGCCCCACAGTTGTTTTTATTTACTAGAAATGGATACAATAGCACAGTAAGTTCCTCTTCTGTTTCCTATCCAGACGTGTATCTCCGAGCTTCTTTACTTGGCCAGTTATTTTAAATGGGAATGACATTTTTTCTGTATGATGCTGAACTTGGAAAGATTTGTGTTCATTGCTACTATTTTGTAGAAAGAAAAGTATAAGTAGATCTTTAAGAATGAGAGACGGGAAAATACAAAGTAAGCTTTAATCTCAGGTGTAGTTGTCATCAGTAGGACAGAGCCTTATGCTGAATCCTTATAATTCCCTATTTTCAGTCTATTTTTAGAGATACAAATGTGCTTTTACTAGGAAAGAGTCGGGTACTATTCCTGTAATTTATATATCCCCAATGGCTACAAAGCTCTTTCCTTCCTTTTCATTATCCTCTACTGCCTTTCTTCTTGGTATTGCTCAGATCTCTTGTACCACTTGTAAGTAGTTGGTGCAGACTTGCTTTCTGACATTGCACATAAAGTGGAAAATATTGCATGAAAATGCATAATGTTTAATTAAAAATCATACGCATCAAAGTTGAGTCTAAGTGAGATTAAATAATCTTTAACCTGAAGATGTAAGACCTCAAACATATGCTAACTTCAGTTGGCTGCGATTTTTGTAATGAATTGGAACCAAATTCAGAACAAGTTTTTAGAAAACCTTTCCAGAAGCTGAGAATCAGGCTTTCAGTAGTGGAAACAGATAAGCAAATTTCCACGACCTTTAGTAGGGCGATACACTATTATAATAGATTGGTGTGTGAAATGTCGGTGTTTGAGCTGCTTTTGTGTTTGAAGTATGCAAGAAATGGCAAACCAACACCATCATGATTTTTGCTGGTCAGTATCCTAAAGGATTTACAAACATTCTTCTGTTTAAAATACCCGCTTGTGATTCTTCATATTTCTCAACATTAATCTCTAGAAATGTTTTTCTTCACTGTGTCATCTCTCAGTAGGGATAACACTACTGAAAATGTGAAGTCTGTATTTCTGGGAAGGAATAGCTTGGTATTTCCCTTTAAATAAGGAAATTTTCAGGGACAGTTTTCTAACTGATTGCATCTTATGTGGATAAAAACTTTTCAGGAGCTGGGAAACAGAAAAACAGATTCTAGAATGCTGTACATTTGGCACTTTCAATACAGTGTGATTGTCCTCTACGTCTTCTTTAAATGAAGCACAAACTATTACCCTATTCTAGGAATAAAAGCCATGCCAGTTGTACTAATATTCAAAACCAACAACACTTGTTCCAATCCCCCCATCTCCCATGAAATGGGAATATCTGAATGTTGAGTGAATGTTTAGTGTTTCAGACAAGTAATACACTCCTTATATTATGGCTTTCTCCAACCTGAGGCTGTAAATTTAAGGAGAGAAAAAAAAAGTAAACTGCCTGCCTCCTATGCAGCATCCATTAAAGAACAGAGAACTACATGAGGAATTAGCAGTTGAAACAAATGAATGCTGGGCCCTGCTTTTTAGTCTGCTCCTTATTTTGCAGTTCAGGGAGACCATATTTGTGCATTGCCTTAGGTGGATATATTACTAAATCCTGAAGAGCACCATTCATGACCAGTCACTAGCTGGATTTATCTCCATTCACCACCACTCTCTGGATCCTGCCATTCAGGTTTTTATCCAGTACACCTGTCCAAGCTACCTTCTTTTCCAGGAGAATTCTGTGGGAGAGAGTCAAAGGCTTTACAAAAGTCCAGGCAGATTATGTCCTCAGCCTTTCCCTCATCAGTCAGGCTAGTCACCCTTCTGATAGAAGGAAATCATGTTGGTTAAGCAGGACCTGTCTTTCATGAACCCATGCTGGCTGGGTCTGATCCTCTGGTGCTCCCATATGTCCCATACACTGTGTGATTATGCTCAGAGTGATCTGCTCCATAACCTTCCCCAGTACAGCCGTGAGTCTAACAGACCGGTAGTTTCCTAGAGCTTCCTTCTGACCTGTCTTGCAGTGTGGTGTCACAGTCATCTGGGGCCTCCCTGGTTGACAAGGGCTGCTGATAAATGATGGAAAGCGGCTTGGTGACCACTTCTCCTAGCTCCCAAAGCACCCTTGGGTGGATCCCTTGTAGCTGCATGGACTTGTGACTGTCCAGGTGGAGTAGCTGTGGCCTCCTGAATTATAGAGGATTTATTGAGCTCCCCATCCCTGTCTTCCAGCTCAGGGGGATGAGTACCCTGTTCTATCTATTAAAGACAGAATAAAAGGCATTGAGAGCCTTAATCTTTTCCTCCTCCATTGTAATATGTACCCCACTGCATCCAGTCAGGGATGGAGATTCTTCTTGGCCACCCTTTTGTTGCCCAGTTCTTGGGCAAATCGCAGTTGTAGTATGTCACTTCATGCTTTCAATTACCAGAACCTTTTAACCTCACACTTAGTAGGCAGTACTAATTCCATTCTGCTGCTATTTAACATAAGCATCCTTCAGCTTTTTGGAGCTGTTCATCAGATTTCAATTGAGCCTTATCATGGTTTCTCTCACAGTATGGGGCAGGAAAAGCCAATAGCTTCTTTGACCCTACAAACTGTCTGCACACCAGCCTGATATCTGATTGTTGCAGGGTTTTTATCTCAGAAGGCCTATGGATTTGGCTTTGTTCAGCTTGTCTCTTTCATGTTAATTTTATGGTCAGATACTTCCTTTTCCAACAACATGTTTTATATTTTTAGCTCCAAATTGTTTTCAGAATTTGACAATATTCCACCAGAGGTTATAATTCATCCTCTCCTGATGCTCTTCAGAAGATATGTTTTCAGAACCTTAAAAATGCAAATACAGAAGTGTAGAGACAGGCCATATCATGGTGCCATCTTCTAAGAGAAAAATGTGTTCTCCAGTGACACTAGTTATCATAGCAGAAGTTTAAAGAAAGACTTTCCATTGTTATATTCTTCCGAGGAATGTTGAAATACCACAAGATGTGGGGACAAAATCAGTGTGGTTTGAGTACTTACCAGGTAATTTATGATGCACAATTATTTCTGAAGTTTTTAATTTTGAACATTGTTTTCACTTTTTTTAGAACTTATGACAGATTTTGATTCCCAACTCCTTAAAAACAATTGCAAATTCACCTCACTATGTCTTGGAGCAAATTCAGTTACAGATGAGCTTGTGTCAGACATTAAGCCCCAGGAGAGTATAGAAATTACTTTTTGCAGCTCATGGCAATTGCACACGCCACAGAAAGGCCTCCAAACTGAAGTACATAAGTCACACAGTATGTTCCAGAAGTCACAGGGAAGAAAATCCCTTGCCTACAAACTTTCACCAAGCAAAAGGGCATTTTACCCCATCCTTGTGAAGTGTTTCCATAGGGATGTTGTTCACTAATGGCAATAATTCTGCGCACATTCCTTTACATTTTTATTTGTGAAATTCCCCATTATGTGCCTCAAAACACCCTTTTTAAAAACTAATCTCAGTAAGCATTCCCTCTGCAAATATTTCTTCCTGGTCTAATGAAGTATGTATTAATTTTTCACAAAGAAAGGAGTTAGTGAAATAAAAGAGATAATGAATGCTAGTTTCCCAAGTCACAGACACCACCTGTGTGTACATTAACTCAATCTGTGTCACTGCCTGTTCCAGAAGCTGTTAAGTGCAAAGTGCCTGCACATCATGCATAATTTTTAATGTCAGAAAAGGGTATTATTTCCTATAAGTGAATAGCAAGCTGGATAGAAAAGGAATTCTAGTTAACTTTGCCCTTTTGTCAGGCTTAACGTATAACATACAGTGGGCCTTACTACTTCTTGAAACAGTCTTAAGCATCAGCAGGAAGATGGAGCTGCCGGTAAGGGAGGAGGGCAGTGAAGGCATCAGCAGGGGCTCCTGCTGCAAGAGATGTCAGAACCAGTGGCTGTAGCTCTGGGAAGGGTTTTCTGAGAAGAGCAAATTCAGACAAAGCCAAAGAATAATGTAGAATCATAGAATATCCCAAGCTAGAATGGGCCCATAAGGATCATTGAGTCCAACTCTTGGTTCCCCACAGGACAGCCCCAAAATCAGACTGTGTGTCCAAACACTTAGGGAATTCCAGCTAGATCAGTGCCATGCCCACCACCTTTTCCTAATTCCCACCTGCCTCTCATTGTTTCAGGTTTGTATTAAGCATCTCTAGAACTTTTTACCTACAGTCGGAGGCATTTTTCTCTCCTCCCACTTTCAAACTAAAACTAAAGCAGTTTCCTCAGGAAAAAGGCAGCAGACATTCAGGCTGCTGATCACACATCTCGAGCAGCTGACACTTAGTATGCAAAGTAATTCTCACAGTAACTACTCATGAGAAACTCCTTCCTGGCGCAAAGCTCCTTAGCAGAAGATTAGCACCATGCTGACCTGGTGCTAAATGGGAGTGCTCTCTAATAAAGTTAAATAAAATAACTGCGTCTCTCAGGCACAGCAGCCAGAAGTTATGTATAAAATAATGGCCTGCACAGATTGTGTTCTTGTGAGAAAGACTGAATTTAAATATGTCTATAAAAAAAGTTGAGCCGATTTTTCAAAGCCATTTTGAATTAAATTCAAAAATGGAGGAGAAGGAAAAAGGAGAATGTATCACATCTAGGTGCCCTGTAGTTTTCTCCTCTTAATAGTTTTAGAAGACTTGTTACCACTTTTACATAACTGAAGATTTTAGAGTAAAAACAATAACAACAAAAGCAATCTGCATCAGCCTCACTACGTCTGTGATTTGGTAGTTTTAAATCAGGCTATATTTGACAAGATCTCACTGGAAAATGAAAAAAAAAAAAAGAAAAAAAAAATTGTCAAAATTAAGAAGTCTTGTTCATCTACCTTATTTGTTTTGACTGTCAAGATGTAGAAGCTTATTCTTAGACCTCTCCTAAAGGTTGCTTTTAAAAGGTACTAAGTATCTCACCAGTTCTCTGATTTAAATAGTTTACTGTGTTGAGCAGGAGACAAGAATAGCTGAGATTTATAATTTAAAGAGAAAAAAAAAAAAAAAAAACGAAACACCCATATATGTATATATTTAATTATTCATAGCAACTGATGAAAATATATGTTGGGAATATCTACAGGTATGTTAGAGATGATTTCTCTACAACATGTGCCTTAGATGAGTCTGTTTAAGTTAAGCATGAACTGGCTTTATATTCCTATATAGGTGCACGATCCCCTGTCAAAGTGCCATCCTTATTTAGTTTCTTATTTGGGATCCATGTGGGAGTTTGTGTTCCAGATTGGTTGATAATAGAGGAGACACCAAGCTCACTTATTACTGGGCTTACAAGTTTTCAGTATCATTTATTTTTCATCTATAGGAATCTCTATCCTCTTCCAAGTTCAGAAGGGAAAGGAAATTCCACAGAGCAGAGAAGTGAGATGAGGCTGTGGTGGAGGGCTGCAGGAATCTCTAATTAGCTCTTTTGCATGTACCATGCTGCTGCTGGGTTCTCTGAGTCAAATCTAAGGTAGTTTATGTCTCTGTTTGCATTTACATATGGATTTTAGATTGTCCATGCAGCTTAAAATGCGAAATAACTGTTCTTTTCTTGTAAAATAGTAAGAACTCAAATAAATTTTGCATAACTTCAACTTTGCCCTTTTGTTACAAGTAAAGAGAAGTTGGAAGTTATATTTTACTGTTTGGCAAGCTGTTTTTGGCCACCCTCGATAGTTCTGACATATGCATAGTAAAATATCACAAATCGTGGTTACTATATCCAACTCTACTCTTATGTGATGCTTTGCTTGCTTAAGACTATCAAACTTGTGCGAGGAGTTGAACTTAAGATTCCAGAAATGTCTGGGCCTTCATAGAAGAATATAAACTTACAGACTGAGTAATGTTTTATGCTCAAGGTAACTAAACAAAAAACTGCCAGAGAAGGTCATGCAAATTTTACATTTTCACCTGTTTAAGAAGAAATGTTTCTGCTTAGAGAAACACTTCTCTTTAGATGAACTGAGAGCTGTTCTTTCTTACATGCAAAAATAAATAAATCAAAAGCTGAATAGTTTCTTTGAGTAATTCCTCTTGAGATTTTGTAGGAATTAAGGAAATTAAGAAAAAAGGTCTGCATTTATTCTGGCAGTGGTAACCAAAACAGTTGGCATTTAGTTCTGTGGGAAGCTAATGCATATACTGAAGGACGGCTTGTGCATTAGGAGCAACGTAACCCCCAGTGCACTATGAGTAATACATCTGAATTGTGAACTCTGTTATGCATATTTGTAGAGCTGAGTAATAAGACAATATTAAGCAGTCCCTTGAAAACTATGTGCACTCAATCTAAAGGGTTTTGTCTGGAAGGAATTATACTTCTGGTTTCAGGTTTTCCATGAGATAGAACTGGTAGCTGGCTACTTGTCTGTCAGACTTGACCAGAAATAATATGCACTGATGATTTGCAGTAGGGTTCCTTGATGTGGACTCAGGTTTCTAGTAAAAGTGTTCTTCCAACAAATGTAGTGTCAGGCTTGCAGCTCCTATTTTATTTCATTTTAAGGGTGTTGGCATCACCATCATAGATCTCTCTCTCTCTAGAGCACAGATGGCTAGTTATATTTGTTCAGATACTTCTGACAAAGAAGGAGCTTTTTGATTTTTGCTCTTGAAAAGAGGAACTATTAAACTATAACTATAATAACATGGAAATTAATGTTAATTAATATTTATCCTAGAATGAATTGAATATTAATAATAGACCTCATTGTTGTAGATTGATTCCTCTGAGGAAGGCATTCCAAAGGCCAAACCTTAAATGTTTCCCTATCGTTTTGTTTGAGACAATCAGTAAAGAGTTTCTCTCAAATATTTCCCCTCAGCATCATTCCTAATAAAATCTAATTTTGATTTCAGACACCGCAGAGTGACTTGCATTTAAACAGTGCTTTTCACTGAAGTCTTAAAAACCTGTTTATAGATAGAGTGAGGTCATGACTTTCATTATACTCCTATGTGGTTAGAAAATATTACTTGTTCTTTTCTATAGATGGGGAAAGTTGGCAAAGGTCAGAAAAATGGTAAAGAGCTGAGATGGTCCCTGCTTAGTCATCTGGCTGTCTAGCAGAATGTGTAGTCCAGAATTAAGTATGAAGAATTCCCACAAATCAGAATTAGATGTTTCAGATTCTTTAATGCATTAGAACATTGGTTATTTATTAAAAGAAACTACGTAGGGTTGGTTTTAGTATGTGTGTGTGTGTTGTGTGTTTTCTTAAAAGATTTTTGAGAAGGTTAGGGCTTTTTTATTTCCCCTCATTCCTTTCCTTTTCTCTTCCCTTTCCCGTGTTCTCTTGGATTTGGGTAGGTTTCTTTAAAAAAAAATTAAAAAATAAAATAAAATAAAATAAAATAAAATAAAATAAAATAAAATAAAATAAAATAAAATAAAATAAAAGAAGAAGAAATAGTTCTACAGAAGGGTTAGAGAAATGATTTCTTTTTTGTATTTCTCTTAGTAGCCATGAGAAAAATAATTGAATTTCTGTTTTGCTTGAGTGATTCTCTCAGAGTTCTGGTGCTGCTATTTTGTGACAATTATTCAGTGAAACAAGAAACTACAGCACAGCTCTCCTCTGTGCCAAGCAAGTTTTCTAAACACAGGATAAGAGTTCTGTTCATTCTCTCCTTTAGGTCAACAAATACTGGGAAAAAATGTGCTGAGATAAAAAGCCTTAAAAGAAGGTAATGAATTTCCCCTCTCTTTTTGGGATGAGAGGGAGAATATTAAGTTTTCCCTGTTCCCAAAACTAGTTGGATAACAACTCACTCTCTTTTTGTGTGTTCTTCAAAAACCAGTGGGGTACCAGGCAAATGGGTGGAAGAAAACCTGTTCTACACATGCCAACGTGGTTTTTACATGTGTGGGTACAAACTAAGCAGACAAAATGCCTTTGGGAAGGCACAGAGCTTTTAGCTTAAAGAATCGCATTTCCACAGCATTAGGCAACAGTTGAGGGAATGGTATGCATAAACTGATAGTAGTTAATAGCAATATCAGAAAGAGGAGCCAAGGGAACAGTAGCACTTTTGAAAGGCTGTACTACACTGAAAAAACGAAGTCTCTCCTTGCAGTATTTAAAGACATTTATAGTCAAAACACACAAATAATTGTTCGGTTTGAGATTTTCACAGCGGCTATCCATCTTTCCTCACTGCTGCTGCTGTGATGGATCTGCTCACGAAGCTGTGTCACAAGGTGGCAGTGTACAGCAGCTTTGCATGGGGCAATTACAAATCCAAACTCCGGTCACCCCATAGCGTGTGACTTCTGACTGCCTTTTCAGGTGCTAGGTTTCCTTCAGAATTAATCTGAATTGAAAGGCTTCAGAACTGCTTGCAGTTACAGCCTGAAGTTATGTTTTCTTGAAAGGATTATTATGCAAGTCTATTAAAATAAATAAATAGATAAATGTAATAGGTAATATTTTACAGATACAATGAAGGTTGAAAAACAAACCCCAGAATTCAGCAGTAGTGGCAGTAGAAAATAAATGGGGTCAATAACACCACAGAGTAGGCAAATAGGTCCCTGAATCAATTTACTGCATCAGATTTAGCAACTGAACTTCGTTTCTCTGGAGCTGCATCATGGACTGGCATTAAAATGATGAGATTTAACATCAGTGGATCCAGACAGCTGAAAACTAAGGGGTATGAAGAGAAGTTTAAGAAAGTCTTGTATCTGTATTGCCCCACGGGGATGGAGATCTCTGGATGATGAGACAGAAGAATTTCTGGAGCAAAGAGTATAACAGAAATAGCAGTTGTTATTTGGATTTCTGTGTGCAAGGTAACAGAATTCTGGTTGGAAAATTCCTGCCCTTGCTCAGAGGAAGGAAGGACAGAATCAGCTTTGCTATTAGCTGCAGACCTGGCTCTGTCAGAAGCATTCAGAACAACAGAATGAAAACAATAATTCAAGCTCACTAAGAATAAGATTGATGGCTTTGGTAAGGGACCCTTAATGATAGACCCTTAACAACCCTTAGTGAGCCCCTTAATGATAGATAGTCTCACCAACTGATTTCCCTGAGCTCAAAGGTGACATCCTCTAACAGCACGTTTGCATTCAAACTTTGGCTCCTTTCTCTGCTTGCCACAGCTGGCGACACAGATGACTGGCAGGGAATAGCAGGGGAGGAAAGAGCATATGCAACATACCGTAGGTGCATGCTTCCAAAGCTTCTTCCTTTGCATTTAAAGTAATGCCAACAGATCCCACCAGTTACCCAAACTCCCTGCTCTGTTTCCTCTCTGCTCCAGCTGTGTCACAGGAGATCCATGGCAGAGTTTGATTGTAGTGTGTGCCAGCCAGTATTGTTGTAAATGACACTGTCAGTTTGCTAATTTGTGACATTTATGATGCTCAAGAGCTACACTCTTGGGCACATATTGACATTTAACTAACGAAATTAATGCATTGGCAAGACCTAAATATCAGTTTATTAAGATAGTACATGGATCATTTATCACGTAATGTATGTTCCACACTGAATTAAATAATAATAATATATGCTCCTAAAATGGGGGAGCAGCCATATGGCCAGCAACTGCAACATAACAGAATAACAATAGTTAATGTTTCCAGGCAATAATGTGTTAGAGTATCCTTAAATGGATAACATTCAGATCTCTGCTATCTTTGTATGGATTTCCCTTCACACATTCCTCTACTTAATGTTATTTTGGATGCTGAATCCAAAGTCCAAAGACTTTAGAATGGCTCAGCTCTAACAAAATAAACCTATTTAGGAGTGTTACATAAAGCTTGGCAAATCACTGTGTCTATTTGCTATACACCCAGTTGAGCTCATCAGTTCAACATGTGTCCAAGCTATTTTCACTAAATAAGGGCAAAATTCTCCACACCGTACAGCACTGTGTTTTTAGTGCATGTCCTGACATCAGTAGAAACCCTCTTTATGTTGCAGCCATAGACTTTGCAACTGATATTTCTCTGACTGAACTGCAGACTTTTTCAGTGGGAAAGAAATGTCATCTACTAGAGACAGCTCAGATGCTGGTTTATGTTGCACAATGTATCCAGGCAATGTGGTACTCAAGCTGGCATTAGTAGAAGGGTCAGGAAAGTAGAAAAATGTAGCAAAGCAAAAGCCGGATAGTTTAGGCCGAATGCCTACTGAACAGCTTTCTTGTGGTTGTGGTGGTCTATATAAGCAAAGAAAACTGCTTAAGTGCTGCTCTCTGGGGGTCAGACCATTTAGAAAATGTGATGCTGGCAAGAGTTGAGAGCTTCAGTGTGTTGAGCTCAAGTACCACATAAAATTGAGCTGACAGTAACAGTTTTTAGGTAGCTACAGAGTCTACTAATCTCCACCAAAAACCCTGTCCTTCGGATGCTTTAGCTAGTGTTGTAGAGCAAGAAAATGATTCCTTTCACGTAATTACTCAGAGGTCTTCTTGCTTATCTCAACTACAGCTGCATCTGCAGAACTGGTTTGGAAATTCCAGAGGCCATACTTTTAAGTAGATTTCAGATACTTTCCTTTTCTAGACAGGTTGGAAAGGTGAGAACGTCCTACCCTTGTTTCTGGTCCACTGCCAAGAAATAAAAGATGCACGTGAAAATGGCAGTGGTGCATGGAGGGATAATGAAGTCCCTGTTAACAAACCATGAAGTGTCATCTTGGAGTTAATGAAAGAGGTGAAAAAAACAATGGATCAATTGTGGATTTATCTTGTTAGGTTCACCCATTCCTAAGACCTTGCTAAATCTTCACGTTTATTATCTTTTTGGTAGCAGATGGCTGCTTCTTCTAGCTGCAATGTCAGCTGAACCGGTAAGCGTAACACAGAACGTAAATAGGCACTTGGGCTTAGGACAGACTGAGGATATTAATACTATCTGGAAGGAATCTAGCCAAGATAAAATTATTGATGGATTTTGTAGAGGCCATCTAGTCTACAAAGAGATCTGTAACCAACAAGATGATCTATATGCAGAGAGTTAATCTTATGTCTGTATGTTATGTAAAGCTACCTGGGAACTTCAGGTGAAAGAGGGTTTAGAGATTTTCTGTTTTGGCACACAACTAATCCTATGTAAGAATTGAGCAAGCAAGCTCAATTTGATTTAAATTGGCAGCATGAATTGCTAAAATATGCATAGCCACTGAAGGATATTGTATCTAATTGCATCTGCACAGCTAATGCCAAGAATGGTAATAACATTTCCCTTTTTTGATTCCAGTTTGTCAGTGTACAGAGCTTAGCTACTGTCCGCTTAATTTCCCTATCTGTCTGGTTGTTCTATCTGGGAAAGGCATTCCCCCAAAAGAAAGAGAAGACTGTATGTCTTTCTCAAAGCAACGGAATGAATGAAGTCTTCATTCTCCTCCTAAGAATTGTGTTTGATTATCTGTGGTTCCATCTGGCACAACATCCACCATCACCTTTGCACATAAAAGGCATTCTTCTTCTCCCTCAGTCTTTAGTAAATTTTGTTCAACTTGAGAAATCTGTTTAACAGGCAATAGCTGGCATAGAAAACAGAGAAGAACAGCAAGAAGAGTTTTTCCTTTAGAAATGTTCGTAAAGTGAATCCATTCTCCTGACAGCTCACGCAAAGCTTTTTTTTTTTTCTCAGATTTGAGACCCAACTGAAAAAAAAAGAGTTGTTTGTGTTTGTCAGCCAAATGATTCTGCTGGATCCAAAGGCATTACAAATAGTAACATTTCCACTCCTAACTTTGCCCCATGCCTCCTTCAATCAGCAGCTCTTTTTGAAGAAGGAAATGTACCCGGTGGTGTAAATTTTAGTAATAAATTTTCTCTTGCTGGTTGTCATCATAAGATTTAGCAAAATCAAAATCAGATGCAAGATACTGAAAACACACTGCTATATGCTTTGACTTTGGGCAAGAAGTGTTTTATTACACACTTGGCAAAACAAAATAAATGGCTGGCTATGTCTTTATGCTGTTATAAATTTCATAATCTGAAGCCATTCTATGCATGCAAAGGATTTGAAAGGAGGGTCTTTTGCAAAAGAAATCACAAAGATTACCTGGGATATTAGTTTAAAGTTGAGTGACATTAATTAGTAAGTGCAGCATCTGGAGTAAATTGGAATGGGAGCAAGAAAGTTTGCTCGCTGCTCTCCCAGCATTGCAGGTGGAGGGATGCATTTTTCACTCCCATAATGAAACAAGTCTCTTAATAAAGTCAGGGAGCTGGTTGTCAAGATTTTTTGGTCCAGAAAGCTGAATTTAATTGATTTTTACCCAATCTGAATCTGGTTATTTAAATTAAATAAAAATAAATAAAAATTAAAATTAAAATTAAAAAATCAGCTGAACTACACCAAGTCTTAATTTTCCTTTGCTCTGTAAAGCTTGGCTTGCTGCTTTTAGCAGCATTTTGCACTGCTTGGTTCTTCCTCCAGAGTTTCCTATACTTCTTCTGGATGGAAAAGAATGTGTATATTGCATGCATTAAGGCTCCAAATTCTATTTTATTCCCTCAGTAGCACAACTGCCATGCAAAATGATGCTGCTGACGCTACATAATGGTAGCCAGTGACTCCCAGGTGCCCCCTTCCAAAGTTTTTGACACTGTATTTGCACCTACTCCCAAAATTCCTTGCTATGTTGTACTTGACAGAAAAAATAAGGAATACAGCTACTAACAGTAAAGGTTGCTATCAATTATTGCAGGTTAGAGTTTGAATCTGGAATGTGCCTGGTTTCTGTCAGTTTTCCTGAGATACAGAGCATCTTGCAAAAACTTCTCCTGCCTTCCAAATTCTGGTTATTCCTGAAGGACTAAATACCAAAATCCATCTCTAGTATTGGAGTTAGACCTGAGAGCAGCCCTGGACTGGCTCAGATCCTCCCAAGGAAGGGAAAGTGCAGGTACAACCCGCAAACCAGTATACAGGCACCATCTTCTCCATGCTGTTAGCATTGCATGCCACACAGAGCTTAATGCAATAGTAAGAATAACATTTGTGGGTCTTGAGTTGTGAGCCAAGAGCTCTGCTTCCCAAAAATGCTATGCAATCACTACAGGGATGATACAAATCAGATTACTTCACTGACATGGATTGGCATACCCACAATGTATACGGTTGTTGGATTTCACTCAGTAGAAGAAAGTCAGTCCCGGATATTTGTGGTCTTTGGAAGGGGAAAAGGGGAATTAGATATTATATGTTGTTTTGTAGAGTTTTTCTTTTAAGGCCAAAAGTGGCCATTATAATAATTTAATCAGATCCTCCGCATAGCTCAAGCCAAAGAATCCAGCCACTAATCATGGCATCTGACTCAGCTTCTGTTTGAGTTATGTTACAGAAAGGCATCCAGAAAGAACGATATGTTTTTTGGGAATGGCAGATTGGAATTCGTTTGGAATCTCAAGTTGGGAGGACAGCATGTGTTAGGAAGGAATAGATGAAAGGAGTAGTTTACTCAAAAAAATCCAACAACAAACAACAATCCAAAGTTTAGATGCAGATAGCCAAGTGACTGTTTTGGAGATGAGCTGAGTGCTACATTTATAAATCAAACAAGATGTATGAGAGCTGTGGATCTAGGGAGAACTGTGTTACAGAGGTGAAGAGGATGTGTCTAAGAGATTCTCTGAGTGAGCACGTGCTACATGCCATGGCAGGAACAGCAATAGTGCTGCTGTTCTGCCTAGTTTTTTATCTATCTGTCTATTTCTATTTATACATAAAAATTTCTGTTTATACATATGCATTAACAGCTAGATAACTCCTATTTGCTCTGCTCACTCCCAAAAATGTCTAAATACCAAAACATTTGGGGGGCAAGAAGAAATGAAGGCATATGTATTTGCATGCAACTGCTCTTGCACTCTCTATCACACACGCAGAGTTATAAACAGTGGTTACTGAAGTAAGAAATGCTAAAGACATGGTAGGATGAGTTTCACCTATGCAATGATTGGTGAAGTATGTGACCTCCAGAAACAGGTAGAACTCGGGGTATTGTATTCATTTCAATTTATTAAAAGAGCTCAATTTGGTGATGTATTTCCCCCTTTCATTCAAGAACCAAAAGTACTAAATTATTCTAGAATAAAAATGAATAGAAATTAAAATCTGATGTTTTGACTCATACTGCTGTAGCTTTAAGAAAATATTATATTATATATATTATATTTTATTTTATATATTATAATATATATATATTATATTATATTATATTATATTATATTATATTATATTATATTATATTATATTATATTACATTATATTATATTATATTATATTATATTATATTATTGTACATAAATATTGTATACACTATAATATTTCAAGAGGACAACATGTGAGAAAGCATTTAGTGTTCAATATGTTACAGACTGCAGTCTCAGAAGCATCTAAGAGAGACAACAGAGAGTATTAGTGCCACATTTTGGGTAAATCAGTGTATTTGTTAATATCTTGTGTAGAAATTCTGCTTGGAAACAGCTTGCAGAAGCTGTTCCCTGTACGTTTATGGCAAGTGCATCACTTTTTTGTTTAATGGATTTAGGGCTGATTGCTGTTGAGCATTTCTAAGTGTTTTAATTTGTGATGACCTCCAAGGAACTCCACCTATCAGGAACACAGTATTCATGTCAGCTGTAACATGCATTTTTTTAGGGGTTCTGTTGTTCTCTGGAAAGTCAGTGACATTCTTTCCCTGGTCTGTGTTTGAAGCACAAGTGAACACTAAAGTTTGTAGCTGCCTAGTTAAAGAAATCACTGCTGACCACAGTGGTAAAGGTCTGCAGCTGAAAAGAATACCATTCTCACCCTAGCTGTGCAAATCTAGCAGCTCTGAAGTGACTACTTTGTAGAAGTCCTTCCTTCCTTCCTTGTGCTCTCTAAAAAAGAGTATGAGTGGATGCATGAAACATAAAGTGGAATTATTCACAGGGTTGCTACTATGTCATGCTCTGGTTATTGGAAAGGGTAAAAATGGAAGAACATGACTTTTTTGTTGTTGTTTGTTTTACATACTGCTTTGGTTTTAACTCTCCAAATAGAGGTCTTAAAATATTCTTGTAAAATGACTTACATGTAGTTTCATAACATTTAACTCCTAGTGTGAAAGATTCTTACTTCACTGGGATGACTGTGCAGCTGCGCTCACCTTCCCTGCTATAGCATGGAGATTAAATTTTTAGTGCCAGTTCAGCTTGTTACTTGAAGGCATTCTACAAAATTGGTTATTCTGCTAATATGCTCAGCACACACAATGTAAATACCCTGGGCAGTTTAATATATTGATTCATCATTCTTCTCTGCAGCAGTTACTGTCTCCTGGAAATGGTTGATAGTATAACTTGGTTTGTATTGAAAGAAAATCAAACTGAATTTATTTATGTGATTTCTGGTGAAAGAATAGTCAGTGAAATATAGGCAAGCAACCTATTTGAAATTCAACAAAGGCTTCTGTGGGGGTCCTGGTGGACAACAAGATAACCTTGAGCTCCAGGAAGGCTAAACACTAGTCAAGAAGAAGCTTTAGAGGCACAGGAGCAGACTATACCCTTGTGCTGTAAGATGAGCCAGCAGGGAAGAAGACCAGCATGGATGAATAGAAAACTTCAGAATCCAGGAACTACAGGCCTGTCAACCTGACCTCAGTGCCAGGAGAGGTTATGGAACCAATCATCTTGAATGAGATAACACAGTGTGTGTGGTACAGCTGGAGGATTGGGCCCAGCCAGCACTGATTCATGAAAGGCAGGTCCTGATCAACCAACCTGATCTCCTTCTGTGATTGAGTGACCCACTTGGTAGACGAGGGAAAGACACTTGACACCATCTCCCATAGTCTTCTCTTGGAGGAGCTGGCAGCCCATGGCTTGGACAGATAGCACTCTTTGATAGGTAAAGAACTAGCTGGATAGCTTGGCCCAGAAAGTGGCAATGAATAGAGATAAATCCACCTGGTGACCAGTCACAAATTGTGTTCCCCAGGGGTCAGTATTGGTGGTTGATCCTGATGATATCTTTATTGATGATGTGCACAAATGGATTAGGTGCACCTTCAACAAGTTTGCAGGTAACTCCTAGCTGGGGTGAAGTGTTGATCTGCATGAGGTTGGGAAGGACCATCAGGGCAATCTGGACAGACCTGATTTCTGGTCTGAGGCCAGTGGGATGAAGTTCAACAAGACCAAGGGCCAAGTCCTATACTTTGGCCACAATAACCCTGGGCAACACTACAGGCTTGGGGCAGATTGGCTGGAAAACTGTGGAGAAATAGAACCTGGGGCTGCTGGTCCACAGTCAGCTAAACGGGAGCCAGCAGTGTAGACAAAAAAGAACAATGACATCCCGGCTTGTTTAAGAAATAACGTTGCCAGTAGGAATCTAGCAGGGAAGTGATCATACTCAGACCAGTGAGGCTTCACCTTGAGTACTGTGTTTGGTTTTAGGCCCCTCACAACAGGAAAGACAAAGAGGTATCTGTATCCAGAGAAGGGCAACAAAACTAGTGAGAGATCTGGAGCACAGGGCTTATGGAGAGTGGCTGAGGAACCTGGGATTGTTCAGTTTGGAGAAGAGGAGCTCAGAGAAGACCTTATTGCCCACTAAAAATGCCTGAAAGATTGTGGTCTCAAAATGCATCAGGGGAGGTTCAGTTTGGTAAAATTTACTCTCCAAAAGAGTTCAGGTGTTAGAATGGGCTTCTCACATAGGTGGTTGAGTCACAATCCCTGGAGATGTTCAAGAAACATTTAGATGAGTTACTGAGGGATGTGGTTTGGTGGGGAAATATTGGAGGTAGGTGGACAGTTAAACTAGATGACCTTGGAGGTATTTTCCAAACTTGATGTTTCTGTGATTCTTTTCTGCTGAGGCATCACCTGGACTGCTGGGTCCAGTGTAGGGTTCCCTAGAACAAGAGAGACATAGAGCTCCTGGAGTGAGTCCAAGTGAAGGGCTACCAAAATGATTAAGCAATTGGAGCATCTTTGGTATAGGAGAGGGAGAAGGGAGCTGGGCATGTTCATACTGGAAAGGAAAAGACTCAAGGGGGATCTGGGATCTAATCAGTGTGTTCAAGTATCTGAAGGGATAAAAGATAGAAACAGACTCTTCTCAGCTATGTCCAGCAACAGGACAAGTGGGAGCAGGCACAAACTGCAACACGGAAAGTTACGTGTGAATGTGAAGAGAATTTTTTTTATTTACTTTGAGAGTGACTGACCACTGGAACACGTTCCCCAAGATGTGGAGTCTCCTTCCCTGGAGGTTCACAGAAGCAGTCTAGACACACTCCTGGATAATGTGCTCTAGGGGACCTGCTTGAGCAGGGAGGGTGGACCAGATTTTCAGAGGTCCCTTCCAACCTCAAAGACTGTGTGATATGAGTATGTATATACTTTCAAACAATAGGTGTAGAAAGGATTATTTTCCTGGCCCTACCAGTACTCCTTGGCTACTATATCTCTTAATGGCCCTGTTTTGGACTGTCCCACTTAGCACTATTGCAGATAACTCTATGGTACAGTGGATTCACCCTGCACAGAATGAGTGGAAGTCAGAAAGTTCTTCTTTGTCTTTCTTCAGTCCATGATCATGCCATATTTAGCAGCTTATTTATAGACACTGTCCTAAGAATTGAACCTAGGCAAGTATCAGGTTGGAGCTAAATTCCGCACTGACTGCTACAGCTTTCCTAAGGAAACTAGAACACAAACCAACAGTGATACAATAGTATTTAAGAAATTAAAATAGCAGTTCTTTTTCCATAAAAAGAAAAAAAGGCAAGTTTATAAAAATGCTGGCTTGTGACTTCTCCTGTAAAGGTAAGAATTATTTTGTCTCAAGGCATTTATATAAAAAAGGTGTATTGGGCTATTAAGAAATTCAACTGACCCAATTACTTTTTCCCTTTTTCAACTGAGGGTTTAAGTAGCCTAAGTTTTAACAACAAAATTCAGTTTACCAGTCATTGGTTCTGTATCATAGTATTAAATTTAAAATCTATTCCTACTTACCAGTTTATTTCCTTGTTCTAAAATAGCTTTTCAGTGAAGGAAACTATAGTTAATCTGTAAAACTTTATGAGGTTAGTATACTGCTTGTAATCCTAAAGTCATGTTAATATATACTTTTTCAACATTCAAGTGCTGCTTTTTTTTAAAAAAAAGAACCTACATGAAAGTAAATAGCTGGCAGTCACAATGAACTCAGAAGTGGGTTTCTTACTAATTTGATTCTCAGCAAGAAGAACCCTTTCTTATTTCTCAACCTCATTACTGTCAGCATACAAACAACTTACAAAAAGCGTGTACTTCTAAGCTTCATTAGAAGGGCAAGCTATGGGATATGCTTATATTTTTGGCATCAGTATTTTTGTCAGGTTGAAAAGCAAGCTTAGGTAGGAACAGTTGCTAGCTGAATTGTGGCTGATTAGCCTCAGGTGCCAGCAAAAATGTGGGTTGTGGGCTATGTCTGGGGCCAATATAGAGTACATAACTATTGTGCTTGGAGACTCAGGCACTGAGACTGGGACAGTGATCAGTAACTATTGGATCCAGCAAACAGGAGCTCACTGTCTAGTACAGTCTCTGGTGGATTGATGAATTTTGGAAGCTCATACTGTGGGCTATAGGGTTTTCCATAAGTTCTTTGTTTTTGTGGACTGGATTTGGGTATGCCCTGCTTTAGTAATCTTTATGCATATATGCAGGCAGCCTGGCTTGTGCGTTCAAATCAGTAAACTGAGGCAAAAATCCCACGAGCTTTCTCCCTGAAGGGTTTGTGTGGAAGGTTTGCTTGTTGTAATTGTGTTGGTTTGGAACACTGAAGAGCAAAAAGCAGTTTATGAATACCATGCAAATTATGTCATACAATAGTGACTAGTAACTTGATGATTCACTACAAATGGATTGGTTTTGTCTATTTTCTCTTCCAGCTGAGCCGAGAAAAGGTTTATTGTAGGAGTCTGAGAATTGCTCATATCTAAGTAGTTTTGGGATCATGTCTGCTTTTCCAAGAAAGAAAGTGTAGTGCTGGAGGAGGAAACCAAGGCATTCCATCTCCCAAGAGCTGTTCACATTTCTGTTACTGCATCCTTCTTGTTGTGGCCCATTCATTCAACATATCATTTATCCTCATGATGACGGACAAATTCATCATTACTGGCTACAGATTCAGTGAGGAAAGGGAGGGAAAGAAAAGGTGGGTAATTTTCATGTTTACTGTTCCTTTGCCATACTGATAACAAAGTATACGGGTCAAACTGAAGATTGCCTTTTTCTTCTCACATCAGAGAAGATGGGGTTATGCATAGGCTTTTGGAGTGTCTCTCCAGTGGCTAACTCCCCATGTACCTACACCTCTCTACTCCTATGCTTTCTTGGTTACCTCTAGTACCAGAGATGAAGCAGTGATCCCATCATAGTGGCAGTTTCCTGCCCTCCCTTTTCTCCCTGTTCACATGCCATTACTTTGGATGGTGGCATGTGTCTTGATCGGCTGACATGGGGGGAAAATCTCTGGGCAGCCTGGCCTAGTGGTTGGTGACCTTGCAAATAGCAAGGGAATTGAAACTAAATGATGATTAGGGTCCTTTTCAACCCAGGCCATTCTATGATTCCTTGAGAATAGCAGAGCAGGATGAGGGAAGGTAAATGATATTAAGCTCTCTGTAGCACTGCAGGTACTGATGACATTACCTCTGGCAGCCATGTGGTACAGCCTGTGTATTCAATATGAGATGCTGTGATGGATGAATCTCTTCTGTATTCCAGTGAGCACTGAACAATACTGACACAATTGAGACCATGTTAGCAACATCCACAGCAGAGCAGGGTATGAGGATTTTAAGAAAAATTGTGATCAGGGCTTTTATACTTCCTGCTTTTCTCTCTCATGTTCCCCTTCAGTGTTATGTTCACAAGGCCTTAAGTTTCTCTCCCTTCAGGGACATTGCTGTTGATCTGGGAAGGTTGGGCAGAAAATCATATTGCCTCGTGTTACTGTTGCTTGCAGATACCAGTCTTAGCTGCAACAGGTCAGCACCACAGGGTCTTCACATTCTTCTTTCCAGGACCTTTTCTACTTTCCGACACCACTGCTTCTATGTGGGAATTCTTGACAGACTTCTTTCTGAAACCATAAGAAACCTAATTTTGCCAATCTAAATAATGTCTGTGAAGAATCAATCATAACCTCTGATCAACCTTCCAGTTGGTGGTTCTGTTTCATGCCTCTTCCTTAATTGATGGATATGCAACATGCCACTTTCATTTATAACAGGTGTTTTCAAAACATACAACCAGTCTGCATCCTTAGCAAGTAGCAGGCTTCTGCTGGAGAATTCAAAAGTTCACTGTTGGATGTTCACCCATCTACCCACCTACACAAACCCATCTACTGCCTCTTAGCATTCACAACTTAAGCTTTTTTTAACATATAAAAATTATTCATTTAGTCTTGTATCCAACATTATCTCCTCACAAATGCAGTAAGAGTATGTGAAAAGTTAGTGAAGATGGGCAGGGAGAAGGATGGAGAGATCACCGATGATCTCTAGAGGTCCCTCCCAAGCCCTACTATTCCATGATTCTTTGATTTATCACGGGCTCTTCATCAGTGTGACCTGATTTGGCATATGAGTACAAAATTAAGTTGTGCAAAAACTGCAGAGAGAGATCTTTGTCATATATCACGACTGTTAAGTCCTACCTAGCATCTACATATTTTAGAGATTCTAAACATACACCGTTCTAATATTAAAACCAGTTCCCTCTGTCAGCTGGATTTGTTGGCTGCAGCATGTTTTAGTAACATGCATGGTCAGACTGCTTAGGTGTTTTATTTCTGCCATGGTGGCATGAGTGAAAATTTGAATCAGAAAATTAATTTATTTTTTCTTTACACTTAGTGGTTTGGTGGTTGATTGTTCTGTTTACAGGAAAAGAAACATGTTCCTGAGGGGAGATTGATGTTTGCATGGTTTAGGCTGGGTTCTGGCAGCAACTGCTGTTGAAGTAGTAATGCTTCTGAAGGAAGAAGAGAAACCCACAGATTGAACCATATATAGAACCTTAGTAATTGCTGTTGCAAGCCACTGACGTATTTAGTCCTTGAATCTGAAATTATATAAGTGGCATATTACATGAAGAACAAAGTTTACCATTATCTTTTAACCATAATGGTAATTTGCAGACAAACTATAGGATTTCACGTGGCATTGTGGTGAAATACAACTTCATTTTTGGCTTTGCCTGGGTACTTAAGTGACTGATGTAAGAGTCATCAAGGTTGCTCAGCAATGCTTACTCTGTCTTAATACCAGTTTAATTCTTTATGCCAGAGTTTGTTTGCGCAGAAGGGCATTTTATTATTTTCACATCTCTGATTATTTATGTTGTCAGTCTTTGTAAGTCTAGCAATAATCTTTCCATCTCATTTCAAAGTAAGCTTTTCTTTTCCCTCAGCAGGAGCTTCATTTCTTTGGATGTTCATTCTGGCCTTTATCTTACTGAAGTTAGGCAAGTGATAAAAATGTCTTATTTCTATCTATTCTGTATGAAATGCATTAAAGCTCCTTTTTGTGATTTCGGTAGCAGTGCAGTAGTAGAGATTCCATGGGGAAATTCATGGAACTGTTCCATTGTGCTCTGGGCAGATGGGATGGATATATGTATGAGAAAAAAATCCTGTCCCTGTTCAGCACCTGCTGTACCTGGAGGATAAAGGTTTCTCTGCTAGTAACTGGAAGGAATGACTTTATCAACCAGCTTTTTAAATTGCATTTTTCTCCTCATAAACTCCCTTTAGAGAGCATGCAGAGTAAATAATTAGAATTGCTTCTTCTTAGCAGGTTCCTTGGAGAGCCTCTTATAATTAAGATGACACACAGTGAGTCGTGGCATTTAGTGTATAAAAGAGGCCATTGATTTTCTACTGACCTGATCGAAACACAGTTCTGGCATGAGCAGAAAACAAAGTCTGAAATTATCTTGGGTCAGGCAGAGTTGGGACCAACCACAAGAACTGCAGGAAGCGCTATCTTTGCTGCTGAGTGACAGCAATGGTCTGGGCTTTAATGAAAAAGAGTGCCCCTGAGATTTTGTGTTTCTAACCCATGTTGAATGCCACAGGTGCTTAAAAAGTTAAGAATATCAGGAATTCAGAACATAACGTCCCTTAACCTTGAGTGGGAACAGACTATGATTCCCATGTTTCTTAAACTGTCTGCATCAATTTCAGTGAAACTTGGATCGATCTTTTCAGGGCCATTTTGACTCCACTACTATTCTGTCAGGTAGCATTACACAGCCTGGTCTACCTAGATGTGGCCCCTCCTGTGACAAATAATATGTATAGGTGACTTTGAAAATAATCAGATTTCCCTGATGCTATCTCACTACCTGATGCTCCAGACATGGTCAAACTGCAAAATTATTGAACAGTTTTTGACTGGGAACATTATTCCAGAGATGCCAATATTTGCAAATATTTTTATCCCTATTCCTTTCCTACCTGGAGGAGCTGAGGAGGAGGAGGTGCACTGAAAGCTGATGTGACAATACAGTGGATGTGATCCTTTGCAACACGCTTGGGATAGATCAAAACAATAGTTTTATCTATGCTGTACATTTAATTTCAGAACATATACCAAACATTTGGTTTCAAATTCTAAGGAAGAATGGTAGCCTTGTTTAAAACAAAGTAGTAATATTTTCTATCCAAAGAAGAATTAGGCATTTTTTTCTGGTAGTTATGCTGATAGTATTGGAAACTGTGACCAGTCTCAGAATAAAATCTGGAAGCCCCCAGCCACCAACAGACCTGTTCTTCTGCACAAGATCCAGTGTTTTAGCTCTTTCAGCCTGATGTCACTAATAGCAATCATTGAGTGTGATAAGGCTTGCATTATATATTATGCAGAAAATGCTGATGAAAGTAAAATGGTGTGGCAGGCTTGGCTATGCTGGGAATCTGAATTAAATGCTAATAAATAAGAGAGCATGAGATATTCATTTTAGTATGTTCTTCTATTTATTGCATAGTTTGGGTGAGTGATCAGTCTAAACCCCTCAGTGAACTACCAAGACTTCATTACAGCAGCAGCTGTTACATTTGAACAGATTCCCAGGATACACAGTAGGCGGCTTATTTCTCCAGGTTATAGGGGATATCTCCTGGTAGCAGCAAGCTTTATGGGATTCACATTGTACTTCCAAGCCCATTTGAGGCTGGATCACTGCTTATGTGGAGCAATTAGTGCTTCATCAAGGACTCTGTAAAGCTGTTCTGGACATTTCTTACTGTCAGTTCAGTACTCTTGCTGCTGACTGCCAAAAGGCAGCAGCAAAGGCACCCAGAAAGCGTTTTAATTTCTTAAGTGCTTTATTTTTCATTCAGGGACAGAAGTCACCAACCACCAAGCTCTATTGTGGCTCCTTACAGTTCATCCTTGGTACTAGCACAAATGTTCAGATTAGAGAAGACACTTCTTTCTCTCCATTCTTCACACCAACAAGAAGCTGTTAATATAGCAGTTTTGGATACTTGGGTCTGGAGCTGTAGTTCAGACTTGGTGTGGAACAAATTCTAAAACCCTCACACAGTCTTTTTTTAAATACCTTTTTTTTCTTTCTGAAAGTGTTGTTGCTCTGAGCCAGAAGTTAAAGGCAGGTTGTTACTTAAAATGCCTTCAGGGCTTAGCAGCTACTTTGCTCTAATATTTACTTCTGTTGAATATATGAATAAATGCTACTGTGTGTGTGTATATATATATATATATATATATGTATGTATGTATGTATATGTATATAAAGTATTCTCAAATGACTCCTATTTAGTTTTGCTTGGATGGTTTCCACTTGACTCTATCACAGAGCTGCTTCAGTCTAGGAGGGTTATCTAGGATTCACTTGAAATGTTTTATGGAAATTACTCTTAGGAAGCATTTCCCCTGGTGAGATAAACATACCAGCTACACTGCTTTCAGAAAAACAACCTCTGGTCTAACAGACCTCTTTCTGTCTGCTGGATGAAAGCAGTCTTGGGGCTGCAGCTCAAGAGGAAGTGATAAACTGAGGTGGTCATAAAAAGCGGAGGTGGTCTTGAATGGTGCTTTGATATCTGGGAGGGATGTGAGGGTGTGGGAAGACAAGAGACAGGAAGAAGGTAGGATAGATAAGAGATGCAGGGGAAGAAGATTCTAGAGGGGAAGCCAACAACTTATAGAAGTACAGACTGAGGCATGATGTTGCTGAAACTGGTAGTTCAGTGTGCAGGAAGCCTGTGTGCAACTGGATTCCCCTACTGAGTGAAGAGGCTGATCTCCTCCCGAGCAACTTCAGAGCAGTGGAAGCCTGGTATCTGCAGCCAGCTATGAAGCACTGGCTTCACTTGTTTAAATCCAGGTTAGCATATGGTCATGTCATTGTGAAGCTGCTGCTTGGTCAGATAGTTATGAATTATGACCAATAATATGTATTTATTAGTCTTATCCTCTCTGCCAGGATCATTTGTCCCTGTTGCCAGTTCTGCAGACACCTTCCCAAAAGCTGAGTTTCCCCAGCAACTTTGTTCAGATTCCCAGACATTTTGCAGAAGAAATTTGGTTTTACTTTAACTTCATAGTTCTTTCATTTCAAATGAGGATGTAATCTAAAAACACAACCACTGATTTTCCAGTCATGACATCTGTGAACACCAGAGTGGTAATGGGTTGATTTAATATTCCTGGTGCCAGTGCCCAGCTCAAGTTCTTAAAATCAAGAGTTATATTAAGAAATATAAAGTTATTTTAGAATATCTGGGAAGATGTAACATTTTGGGACTGATTAAATGGAAAATACATGACAAAAGCAGAAAGAGTGGGAGATGGGAAAGCTTCTGAACAGCTGAGAATACAGGAAATACAGAGGTTCTCATACTTTGGGCAATCCATGTGTGCTTACTTAACAATTTGCTTTTAACAGTTGCTTGACACAGGTTTAGCCTTTATGTTAAGATTTCATTTTGAGACCCTGTTCACAGACTGAACTGCTTCAGATCTCGGCTCAGAGAAGAATACAATATACACGCTCCCTTGTACACATGCATTCTTCTGTTCTATTAGTCATCTCAGGGAGAGGGGAGAGGGAAGTGGCTAGTTTGTTTCGTTCTTTCATAGGCAACACACTCTGTGGTTGAAGCACTTAGTCTTTAACTCCAGCTATGCTTTATTAAGGGTAAAGAAATCAACGTTTTGTTTCATGGAGAGATCTCATTCTGAGTCTTGGCTTCTCATATTTCAATAGTTCCAATCTCACTGGGAAGCTCCAAGTAGTGTATAATGGTTTAGGGCACCCAGATGACTCAAGTCAAAAGTACAACAAAAGAGCCAATGAACCCCTGTGGAGAAGGACTTGGGGGTCCTGGTAGCTGAGAAGCTGGACATGAACCAGAAGTGTGTGCTTGCAGCCCAGAAGGCCAACTGTGTTCTGGGCTGCATTAAAAGATGAGTGGCCAGCAGGGAAAAGGAGGTGATTGTCCCCCTCTACTCAGCTCTTGTGAGGCCCCATCTGGAGCACTGAGTCCAGGCCTAGGGACTCCAGCTCAAGATGGATGTGGAGTTCTTGGAACAGGTCCAGAGGAGGGCTGCTAAGGTGATCAGAGGGCTGGAGCACCTCTCCTATGAGGAAAGGCTGAAGGAACTGGGATTGTTAAGCTTGGAGAAGAGAAGGCTCCAGGGGGACCTTATTGAAGGGAACATATAAACAGGAGTGGCAATGGTTGTTTACGAGGCTGGATAGTAATAAGATAAGGGGGAATGGTTTTAAACAACGACGGCAGATTTTTCACTCAGAGGATGGTGATGCACTGGAACAGGTTGACCAAGGAGGTTGTGGATGCCCCATCCCTGGAGACATTCAAGGCCAGGCTAGATGTGGCTCTGGTCAACCTGGTCTGGTGCTTGGCAACCCTGCACATAGCAGTGGGGTTGAAACTAGATGGTCATTATGGCCCTTTTCAACCCAGGCCTTTCTATGATTCTGTGATTCTATGGCCCTAGTGTAGGGTTAATGCTGAGAGCAGTCATCATTTTCTTTTTCTTTTGGTTCTGACCCTATTCTCTGTATTTGTTGGAAGATGTTGTATGGTGCTGCACCCAACCTAATCCTTTTCTGGGACAAAAATAACTTTGAAGATGCTGCAGAACATGTTTGGACTGTATGTAATTACAGACTGTCTTGGACAGAAAATGTTGGATTTCTCCTTAAAGGGAGTCCTCGGTAGGAGTAGATAAATAAATCTGTTCATGTTCAGGCTGAAATTACAGATGATGTGTTTTAGAAAGGAAATCTGACTTTTCCACAGTGTCTGGGAAACAGGATGGGAGCTCCCTTAGATCAGGGCTGTTCTTCTCAAGTACGTAACAGAGGTGGTGATTAAGACAAAATCTGAGAAAACAGAAGAGAGGACTGAGGTGGTCTTGAAGGGTGGGCCTTCACATGGTGGCATGAAGCATAGAAAAAAGGTGAATGGAGAGTGATGTCGAGAAACTGATTCCAAACAGAAATGATGGAATTGCTTCTTGCTTGAGTCATTTGATGACAGAGCTTGCTGCTGCCCGCTTTGTGAAGGCAGAAAATTGGTGTCTGTCTATATGGAGGTGAGTCATTCAAGGATGGTTGATTTGCTCAATATTTCATTAGAATTTGTCCAAAACAAAATAATTGTAGGTATTATATAGCTTCTATCTCTTCCCATAAAAGATGTTATTTCAGAAATGCACAATACTTGTGGAATAAAGATGACTGTCTATTTTAGACTAATATTTGCAAGAGATGTTATGAAAGTCATGGAAGCTATATGTTGTGTGAGGCAGGAGCTGTAACTGGACTCATGCTCAGCCCTCCACTCACATATTCCTTGACCTGTTTTACATGCACAGTGCAGCAGACAAAAGGGGAGGAGTGGAGGATGATGCTGTTTTTACTGGCCTGGTGTGACTGCTGCTCATGTAGTGAGTTGATCTCCTCCTGCACAGATGATTCCTCGTTCTCTCATCCCTCTTTAGCTTGACTTGAGCTCTTGAGGCATGATAAAACTGCTGAAGAACATTTGGCTTTGTTTCCCACATAGTATTTCTTTAACAACTTGACAATGACCCAGTGTCAGGACACACAGGGACTGAAGTTATTCTATATCATCTGGGCTGCACAATTAGGGTTGAACTAACAAAGTCTGGCTTTGTACGTAACTACATGCAGCAGGTAGGTGCTTCTAGCTCTGCATGATTTCTCCATCTAACATCCACAGGTTACAAATACATAAATAAATAAAGGGCTTTTGTTGCTTTGCATTTTTTCTTTAATACAGTTGGAGATACAGCACAAGCAATCTTGTGTAAAAAGCTGCTTATTTTTCTTTTAGCCAGAGTTAAGCTGACTCCCCAGTGATTCCTTTTCTCAAAATGAATCAAGTATATTGCTGTTATAATGGTACTTTAATCTTCATTAATTTTATATATATGAAAAATTTTCCATAGTTGGACTTGCCTGTCCTTTTTTTTAGGAGAAGCAGAGTTTTTTTTTCCTAATATTCCTTGTATGGGTGTTTTTGTGTATAAACTCATTTGTATGTATGTATGTATCTGTAAGTAGAAATGCAAAAAAAAAAAAGAAAAATTACATCTATATTAAAGCACTACGTAAAGTGGTTGCATGTCAGGATTACTTAGCGATGCTCCCTTGTTCTTCTGTTTTTCAGTTGTTTAGTTCTGCAGCATTTTCTCCCTGCAGTCTGCCTTCTGAATGGGAGTTCATTGGGACCCACTTTGTTGATTTTCCTATAATCCCCATACATTGGAAGAGCACAACTGAATTACAGAACTGCAGAGCATTACTGGCCAGAAGTCAGACTGTACTTCAGGAGAATTCATCATGCCTTATAAGGTAGCAGAGGGCTGGTTCAATCCACAACTGGAAGGTAAAACCTCTGATGTGCTGGGAAAAAAAGTGGATTTGATCATCTAACGTGTCTTTCTATGCTCAGAGCTGAGTCTGCTTGGTGTGCTAGCTATTCTGTTCCTTAGTAAAAACTAAACTGTTTCTTCTAGCATGTGCTTCTAGCTGAAATAGATTTGGTTCTCTGAAGGCAATCCACAGCCAAAGCCTCTGAAGCAAAACAAGTAGATAATGCTTTTTGTAAGAGGCTGAACTATGCAGCTAAAAAATGGTGAGGTATTCAGTTTCTTCCTTTATATTAAGGGCACAGAATGAGGATGAGCTGCATCCACAATATCAGTATCCCAGGGTATCTATCTGCAGACTGTATTGCAGCTATATTCCTGGGTCTCTGCTTTATATATGGGATTTGCACCACTTGAATTCACTGATTATCTTCTGCTATCCTCATTTACTTTCTAGCATTTATCATGCTTCACTGAAACAGCTTCACAAAAGCAAGCAGAGATATTTGCATGTATGAGAGAGTGTTTTGATAGCAAAAGATTGATGAGCCTGACTTCTTATTTTGTAGATGTGTGGCAACCCTTCATTTAACCAGTTTTGTCACTGTTCCTCAACTCTCCAGAGAGTGTTTCATTAGACTGTCTTCTCAGCAGAACTACTTTCTGAGCTCTTCATACAGTAGGAACTGTGGAGTAAAATGTGTCTGTTAAGACACAGACTGCGGATGTGCAGTATAAACTATGGATATGAAAGGGAAAAGCCTGGAAAAGTAGCTGCCCTTCTTGAGGATGCCAAGAGAAAAAGGCAGACTGCTGTTTGACCCCTCATCTCAGTCACTAGCCCTCTTGAGATCTGCTAGAAAGTAGCCTCTACTGTATATTTCCCAACATAAAGTAAGTTACAGAAGCTTCATCCCTTTTCTTCACTAGCTTATTTTATTCACACACTGACTAGACATGACCTCAATTATCATTTGGATACTGCTGAGATCATGGAATCACCAAGGCTGAAAAAGCCCACCAAGGTCATCTAGTCCAACTATCCACCTACCACCAATATTTCCCCACTAAACCATGTCTCTCAGTACTACATCTAAACATTTATTGAACACCTCTGGGGATGGTGGCTATCTAGACAGCCCATTCCAGCACCCAATCACTCTTTTGGAGAAGAAGTTTCTCCTGATACTCAACCTGAACCTCCTCTGGTGTAACTTGTGGTCATTCCCTCTCATCTTCTTGCTTCTTACGCGGGAGAAGATGCTGATCCCTACTTCACCACAACCTTATTAAGGTAGCTGTAGAGATAGATAGATAAAGTCTCACCTGAACTCCTCCAGACTGAACAAATCCCAGTTACCTCAGCCTCCATAAGGCTTGTGGTCCAGGTCCCTCACAGCTTTGTTGCCCTTCTCTGGACTGATTCCAGGGCTTCAATGTCTTTCTTCTAGTGAAGAAAGGGCCCCAAACTGAACTCGGTAGTCAAGGTGTGGCCTCAACAGAGCTAGGTACAGAGAGACTATCACTTCTCCTGCTGACCACACTGTTTCACAGCAGGATGCCATTGGCCTTATTGGCTACTTGGGCACTCTGCTGGTTCATGTTCAACTGAGCATTGACTAACAGCCTCAGTTCTGTTTCTCCTTCAAGCTTAGGTTATGTCCTGCTGCTCAGTTTATTTCAACTACCTCAGCTCATTTTTTCTGCTACTCTTGTTTCTTGTTGGTTGCAACTTGACATTACTGGCCCTTGTTGCCAGCACTGGAATAAATTCTTTCTGTAACTCCCATATCCTCTTGATTGCTCTCTGAATTACTCGTGGGACTATTTCTCTTGTCTGTCTTATCCTATAGTGACCAGTTCTAGGATATCTGACATACTTTTGGCAAAATGTGAGTCTTAGTCTTATTGTTTGTGCGTGTTATGTCACAGACTATCAGTCTTCTGAGTTGCTTAAACCCAACAAAAAAAATGTGTTTAACTAGTCCATAGTGCCCTTGAAAAGGGAACAGCTAATTCTGCTGTGCTCTGAAACTAACTCAGTCTCATGACCTGTAGTCTTATAGAGAGCCTCCATCATGCAGAACTTCTTCATTGCTAGGTATGTGGGAAACTGTGTTACAAAGGAGAAAACTTGTCTTGGGGGAAAGAAATACAGTCATAAGGTTGGATCTTAGAAAAGATAGTAGAAATGGCAACAGAAGATAAATAGAATTCAATTGTATGCATTACTTCGCTCCATCTATAATACTTCTAGCAGCAGACTATCATACTTCTTTCCCCCTTTTTAGTGAGGATGTCTCACTGGCAACAGTCCCTTGCAGGGTGTCACCTCACACATGGGACTAGCCTTTCTTGGGTTAGTTAGAATCATCAGGGTGCCATTAATCTCAGATTTGTTTGCAATTTGGGCTTCATTGCCTTTGTATAGTTTGGGTAGTGAATTCCCCCATCTAAGTCTTTCTTGCTGAAGTTGTATACCTATTTAGAAAGGTGCGCAAGTTTTGTGGAGAGTTACAGAAAGCTCTGTAATTACATTTCCTTTGGTAGCATGGTAAGGTGTCTTCTGGGTACCCCAAAATGTGACAACATCATTGAGGGGAGCATTTGGTCTGTGAGATTTTGGTGGCTGGCCACCTCTAGGGAAGGCTGTGCCACTAGGTGGTAGTGCTGCTCAGCCCTGCTCGCGGGTGCTGACAGCCATTGGCAAGGGGGTAGCAAAGAGTCAATTTTACATTCAGAAGCATTTTGAAGCTGGAAACTGATCTGAAAAAATCAAGTAATGTAACCCTGTCTTCTTGTTCCATCCACTGTAGGAACGAGTCTGTGGGAAACCCGCTCAAATGTATGTTTGGTGAACATTATGTCACACTTGTACATTTGTTTTTTACACATTTTTTGAACAAAAGAAACTCTCTTTAATACAGCACAAATGTACTTTGCCCCAGAAATATGTGGACATAAAACCATATGTTTTATGGTTTTATATTTTGGAAGCCCAATGAAATTTTGCAGTGATATTTTGAACCTTCAAAATGTATATCTAGTGAAATGTAAGTAGATATATATGCCTTCTCAGACACCATAACATAAGAAACAATTGATACAAAACATTACTCTGTCCCCCAGTTTTATTTTATGATTTGTACTAAGTTTAGTTATTTATATGTCCAGGAGCTATGCTGGCAAGTATTCAAATATTTGTTGAGAGAATCTACATCTAAGCTGAAGGGTGATCTTTCCTCTGTTTCCATTTTCTCTAATAAAAACCCTTTCACATATTTCAGATTACACAAAATGGAAAATTTTTCTTCTTTTGGGTTGTTTTATTGACTTCTTTGGGTGCATACCGGAGAAAGATTGTTCCAATCAATTCTTCACTGAGAACCAGCTCTGAAGGGAGAAGCTACAGGACATTTGCATGGGTTTTCTACATATTTTCCAAAATTAATCTTGTAGGGAAATGGATTGCATCTTTTGGCTAAACAAACAAACAAAAACCAAAACCAAGGGCATCTTAAGGCTTGAGTTCATTTATCAAAAAATGTAAAATTTGTATTTCATTTCTAAACACTGTCTAGAAGGCTTAACTGTTCTCCATTCTGTTTGCATTCAGTGCAGTGCTTCATTGTCTCTTGTTCCTAATGTTCATGTACTGTGATATCTTATTTCCAGAAAGTAGCAGGTTTTGAATTTATATGGCCTGCTAACCTCCATTGTGATTTACTACATAAGATGACCTCCTCCATTGCAAGCAGGCTGTTAAGCCACCTTCCTCCTTCTCATGGTTCACTCTCCCCTAGTTCCAGTGGTTTTCTTCCCAGAGGGCAGCTGTGGAGCTTCATGATCCAAAGACAGTAGGAGTCTCCGGGGCAGCCAGCAAAGTCTCTGCAACTGAGGTCCCAAAGGGAAAATCATTTCAGGTTGTTCCCACAATCCAGTATAAATGTTTTTATTTGACTAATTATTTTCTTTGGGACTTGCCTTTTCTGCACTCCTTCTATAGCCTTTTTTTAAAAATCAGGAATAATCCCATTGACCCTAACCATGATTCTTTTATCTCTCTGTACTTCAGCAGGATGTAAAACCCTTCAGAGTTTCTCAAAGAGAAGGGAGTTGCTTATGTTGGGACTGTGGAAATTTTCTGACCTGGACTTCGAACTCAGCTTAGTTTACATGTTTACTGTCACGTGAATCTAGACATCAGTATAGCTCAGTCTGGATCTTACTACATAATGCAAGTCTGAATAACATCCAAATTAGAGAGATACGTAGACCTAGTGTTTCAGATCAGCTTGTGGGAAATATATGTTCCAGCTGTGAAGTTTGGAACTTATATTCCACTTTCTTTCCACAATTTTGAACCTTTTTCTAACAATAATCAAATAGAAGTTTTGGAACAGAATCATTATAATCTCTAGATCCCTTTATTTCTTTAGGCACCTTGCTACCAGATAAGCAGAAGAATACTCTGTACATAGTCCTTGCACTGATGGAAAACCAAAAACTTCTCTAAGTCACTAACCCATGCGTTGTTCAATGTTTGCGGCCAAATTCTGAATATTCAGCACGCTGGACCTCAGTGCATTTACAACAAGGAGAATGCTGTCCCCAAAGACTCTGTTCATTGTTCTCATGAGATTCAAGAGCTATGGCTGATTGTGCCAGCATCTTCTTCAAGCCATAGTTCTTCCTACTGTTTCCTTTAGAAAAAATTCAACATAGAAATTCTTCTAAATTTTGTTTCACCACATATCAAAGCATTAGCCATGTTAGTCTACTATCTTAAAAATGTAATCATAGTAAAACTAGCTATGAGAAAAATTCTGCACCAAGAAGTGCCAAGGTCATAGGGACTTTTTGGGGTGAGTATCTTAAATTCAGATTATTCAATTTAAAATGGCATCATAAAATGAAAATTTTCTAGAAAAACATCTGGCAGACAAGATCTTATGTGGAAAAGCAGATTTCTGAAGTTGTCATTCTTCTAGTTATAATCCACCATTTCTCTTTGGCATAGTTCTTGTCTTTGCTGTGTTGCTCTGATCAGTGCTTCTAACCTGTCATTAAATGCATTTCACATTTGAATCTCAAAAAGTAAATATGTCATTTCTCCCATTTACAAAGAAAAGACAGGCTCAGGGAATGCTGAAGTGACTTTACTGAAGTCAAATTGTAGGAAAAAGACTCCAGAACTCAACTGTAGAGTGTCTAGAACACACGCACAGCAATGCATTGGTTTTCATTTCTTCTTTCCCCCTTATTAGCTAGTTATCTCCTATTAATGATCCAAAAATGTCACTGTATTTTCACATTCATAATAGAAGGGAGGGAGGAAATAATACACAGGGAGGAAAAGCAAGTGGGGAGACAAGTTTATGGTAGAGTTTTCTGTGGGATTTAATTAGTTAAGAAAGCTCAACTTTGAAGAGTAAGAGGAAGGAACTATGTTTATCTTTCTTTTATTGTCTAACAAAATTTTCAAGGCCTTGTGTACTGCAAAGAGCTGCCAGAGTAACTACAACACAGACACATTTACCTTCACCTCTGGTGACCTAGCTCTGTGGTTGAGAAGCACCGCAGCAAACCATTCTGTCTCCAGTTATGGTTTCTTCATTCTAACAGTCTGGATCTGTTTGAGTAGTCTCTTTTCAACTATAATAAAGTGTAATAACTATGTAGACTCAGCTGTCCAGGGTAAAATTCCCTGGATGGAAAGAGTCCATTTCCAATAAATAGCAGAAGATGTCATAGGATGTGATTGAGGTGTACATGAAACAAGCGAGTGAGTTCCATTAATAAATTAAGGCTTAGGAATCCTGATGGGGTCAATAAGCATTGCAGCCTTTTCTCTTCAAATGAGCAATCAGAGCCTGATGCCAGGATTTTTCTAGCAGAGCCCAAAGCAAATTTTCAATCCTTATGTTCAGCTCTTAATGTTTCTGTGTGGGTTTAGATGAATTTGAATAGAGGTCCATTCCCTTCCACTGAAATATTGTCCCTGCAAACCATTACTGGCATAGTTCCTGTACTAGATCATACTATATCTGCAAACTTTAAAAAAAGAAAGAAAGAAAGAGGAAACATCAGGCATTGTGTAGGAAAAAAAAGCCATCACTGTACTCACTCATGCTTTCATAAATAGGTGAATTTGTGGACCCAGTTCAAGACAACTTCCACCACTGCCAACTAGTACAAAGAAATGATAGCAGCCCCTGGGTGTATTTTCTGTTCTGTGTGCGCATCATGTCTGGGAGAAGATTTCTAGAGTAAACATCCAGGACAGGAAAAACAAAACAAAACACTGGAACAACTGTGAACTCAATGAGAAAGCTACAAAGCTTACATTCAGAATACTATATATTAAAATGGAATTGTCATGCACTCATCTCATCACCAGTTAATTATTTTTTTTCCCCAAAGTATAAAATAAGTTAGTATCAGTGTGAAATCATATTAAACATAATATAACGTGATCCTTAAAGAAAGGATAACTGATTTCCTATTGACAAGAAACAATGGCAGGAGAAGTAGTAAAGTTAATTGCTGTGTCCAATGAGGTCTTCATGCTTTTACCTTTCCCATTTACCAGCAACAGCTGACATTATAAGTATAATTTCCCTTTTCTATCTACTGAAACTTTTCCAACTTATACTGCTAAAAAGATGCTCACTGTGGCACTTTTTCTTAAGTCTTTTCTGTCATAAATTCTCCTTGTGAGTGAAAATAAGAAAAGTCCTTATGTAATGATGCAAATTCATGCATCACTGTACTACCATCATAGGAAAATTCTCCATATGAAAAGTGAAGTAACAACTGACAGGGAGATTTTATTTTAGAATTTTCTCTGCATGAAAGCCAAAATGTGAAGTATGCCAAGTATCACTACTCTAATCCTATCTGGTGTTAACAAATTGCTTGGCACTGGCCAGGATATATGGAAGAAAAAGTAAATCTCTCATCTCCAAAGATTAAGTAACATACTTTGAACTCTTCTGGTAAGTATCTTGTAAATAAATGTTGTCATCTTGGCAAAGAAGGTGTTTTTTTACTGAACTGAAAAGGAGAAGTTACCTACACAGAGGGGTAGAGGAAGAAAGTAAACAGGCCTCAGATGGTGTCATTAGTTGAGTTAGAAGAGTGCAAGATGGGTTGATGGACCCAAGATGGCAGCAGACTTTGGGGAAGAGTGGCTCAACATGAGCCATCGAAGCCTTTGAAAGCAGTGTTGGTAACTTCTGTTGTTTTACTTGTTTAAAAGTTTACAAATGAGTTTTAAAAAAGAATGTGATTGGTCTGAAGGAATGGCTGAGCACGGCATTTTTAGTTCCTAATCTGCTGTGCCTGAAAGCTAGAAATGTCTGCAGTGTGGATTTGTCTTTGGGATGTTTGAACAAGGAAGAACAAATGCAAGAAGTTTTGTTTATGTTTTTGTTGTGTTTTGTTGTTGTGGGGTTTTTTATTAAATCTTTAATGACTTAACACATCTCTCCTCTCACTTTTCCTCCCCTCCCCCCCCCCCAAATAATCTCGCATTGTTGTTAATGATATTGAAAACTTTTAGTCAACAAAATTGGAGGAAATTTGTGGTTACTTCCGAACAAGCATCTTCACAGAAGTTATTCACTCTGTTAGGGAGAGTATGCACACAGGATCTGTGTGAGAAGAGTTACGCAAATAATTCTTTAAAATTTCTTGTTGAACTAAGAGAGAACTTGTGCTGGATAGGACCTGTCTATGTTATCTGTCCTTTTCAGAGGAGGATGAGCTAAGATAACATTCCTGAAAAGGAAGTTCCTTGCGCTACAAGCTAACTTTATTCAAGAAATACTTCAGTCATGAAAACTAAAGGAACCGGTTTAAAATGTCTTACCAGCTACTGCTTCTGTCTCTATGTGTTTAAATGATGCAACACTGCCATTTTATGTGGTGAGAAGTGGTGGCGTACAAAATTCAAGATTTATTCTCAAGTTCTGAAACTACATCTCTACCTGAAATGAATCGCTAAATTTTAGTGTGTCCTGCAAATATCAGTATTGGGTATCAGGAAAAATTTCTTCTCCAAAAGAGTGGCTGGCTGCTGGAACATGCTGCCCAGGGAGATGGTGGAGTCACTCTCCCTGGAGATGTTCAAGAAGTTCTTAAGTGTTGTACTGAGGGACATGGTTTAGTGGGAAATATTCATTATAGGTGAATAGTTGGACTGGATGATCTTAGAGGTCTTTTCCAACCTTGTAATTGTATGAATCACCTTGACAGTTTTATTGTGTGGTTTCATGGAAATGTATATTATCTCCTTCTCTCTCTCTGAGTTAAAGCTTCTGATAATGAAAGATTTATCTTTAAGTATTACTTTTTTTACATCCAGGAAATGAGTGGTGTCAGGAAGAATGCTGTCCCACTGCTGTCATGGGAATGATAGGAAACTGTTCTTGTATGGACTTAGTGACAACTTTGGCAAATCCCTGCCTATCCATTAATAATATAAAGCCAGCAATTCTTTTAAGACAGTGGAGCAGTAAGATAGCATGTATCATGACTAGTCTGCCAGATGTGGAGTTCAGGTTCTCACTGTGCCAGTAGCTAAGTGTGTATTCACCATGGTATGCCATAGAAATATTGAAAGGGATATTAGGAATCAGCTTATTTGTCACTTGTACCCAGTTAAGGGAACTGTGAGGATAAAGATTCACATCCCAAAGTTCCTGAAAATGTAGAGAATGCTTTTTGTTGACTTAACTGAACTCTGAAACAGTTCTTACCTAGTTTACTCAGCATCAAAAAAGGGCAGTCTGAAAACCATACTTCGTTTTGGTGCTGGTCCTTATGTGCTGCTGTGTGTTCTAGTCCTGCCCAGATGTATATCTTTGAGAGAAAAAAAAATCAGAAAAAATGCTTCTCAGCAGTCTTAATTGTACACTTACTGTTCTCTGGGAGTTTCTGAAAACTCCTTGAGTACTACTGAAGTTTGTCATCAATGCACATTCGGTTCACATAATTATAAGCAGCTTATTTCATTCTTGGAGCTTCACAGACGCAATAATTGCATGTTGAAAACACCACACTTTGGGCTTTTTGTGTTCAAAGTTCGGATTGGGTCACAGAAGCAACTGGATCAATTCCACGAAGAGCCATGTGCGAAAAGTGCAGAGCCTTTCTGCCTCTAAGCTGAAACACATGCTGTGGCTGTAAATCGAGTACAGATGATAGATGAAGAGTCATCATCTGCAGCTGGAGTTGTTGGTCAGCTGAATGGTGTGGCCAATGTCTCATCAAGCCACATGAAAGTCCTGGGTTTGCTGTGAATCTGAGGCTTGCAGACCCCTCCTAGGTGGTGTGTTGCTTCTCAGAAAGTGTTTCCATCAGGGATTTTTCCATGAGGCAGAACCAGGGACTGGTTCTGTGAAGTGTCTTTCAGTAGCCTCAAGGTGCTGTTCCACTTCCCTCTCCATGACAAGTGACGTGGGGAGCCCAGCCTTGGAGCAGAAACAAGAAAACACTGGGTATGCTGAGAAGGGTGATGGAGAGGTCAGCAGTGAACTTTCCCTGCTGGATCCCCAAGTAAGGAGAGGGTGAGACAGAGCCCTAAGGATCTCTATGCCACCTAAATGAGAAACAGGCATTTGAATCCGTGAATGGATGTAAATGAGATTTGGACAATATAGACATTATTTTCTGACTGAAGACCTGGGCCTAGACAGGCAGAAGTAACAGCCTAGGGAACCTAAAGCATATGACACTTTTTCGTCTGAAATATACTGACTATTTTGGAAGTGTGTCTGCCCTCTCTTCAGTTCCTCATCACCGTGAGAATGGTAGAAGCTGTCAGAGTATTATGTTGGCTTTAACCTCTGCATTTCACTTAGTCTTCCTGCAAGTTAAATTACACACATTCTACAAGTCTCCATAGCCATCTTTACCTTAAAGGAGTTGTTTCAGGGTAATAAGGGAAAAAATGTTAATCCTCAGGCTCTTAAACAAAAAATAATGTTAATAATGTTTTGAATTGTTTTTGCCTTGATTTGAGAACTGTTGTTCCTTTTACTCATCCTTAAATCTAGACAACTGAGAGAACTGGCAGTTACTAACCTCAAACGACTCGCACAATCTCTGTGAGACTATGACGTGCTCTATGCAACTATTTTAATAAAGCAACTTACGTTAATAAAAATATATTGGAGTTCATGAGAATTTCTGAGAAAAAGAGTTCTACTGAACAAAAGTTTGGGAGAAGCTGGATTAAATCCCATCATTTTCCCTCTACTTGCATATTGTCTCTGGCAGCAACCTAGCACTACAGCATGAAAACCTAGACTGACATACTTAATTGTAAAAGAAACACATAGTAAGTCTTGCAGAGGATTTGGGACAGAGTCATTAATAAGATAATTTAGTCATTGAAGGAAGGCACAGACCAAGCCAGGCATTGACAGAAGCTATGGAAGAGTTTTACATAGACATGAGGCGAGGGAGGAAGCAAGAACAAGCCTGACAAGAGAATAGGAGGTCTGGTAATGAGGCTAGACAAGAGATTTCAGGAGGGAGGAATTGTGCATACCAGTGCAAAGCAAGGGGACTAGCAGGAGCTAGATGCTGCAGTATTAATGTTTCTCAGCAAAGTATAGAGAGTACCTCCCACAGACCCCATGGTTTGTGGCCTCTGAGCAAGAGAACACAGGGCACACTGAATGAGCTCAGAGGAAGGGTCAGAATGGCTGTCCTGTACATATTTTCTTTTCAACATGTTTGTGAGAAATAGCAGTCTTAGACAGCTATTTAGGTATTTTCACTGAGCTCATGACAGTAATACCTGAAGTAAAATGTGGTGGGATTGCTCTTTCTAAATGTTTTCTAAATGTTTCAGTTAAAAAGTAGAAAACACTCAGCAGTCATTAACTTTTTGCATCAGATACTTGTTGGAAGATTTTTGCTAAAAAAGGAGGAAGACCTGGTGAAAATTTGGGCCAACATGTGGGCAAAGTGTAGCAGAACATCCTTATTGTCATGTTACTGATGTGTTTGGTAACTTACAGTTTTCTGTCCTGGGCCACTGCTAAAAGATCCCCAAATGCTAAAAAGCTATGAAGGTAAATTTGGAATCATGGAATCATAGAATATCCTGAGTTGGAAGGGACCCACAAGGGTCATTTCATCTCACTGTGATCTTTCAGTTGTAAGCGCTGTTTTCTATTCACATCAGTGTGAAAAATGTGGAGTGGCACTGGTTGTCATTGGGAAAATTCTGGTGCCAGTCTGATAACTAACCTTTTGCTTCAGAACAATAACATAGCCTGGAAGTGAACACCTGATAGCTTGCTACTCAGAACATCCTATCTCATACATCTCTTTTCTTCCTGCAGTAATAATTATTTCAAAAGAATCTGAGATTAAATAGCATCTCATCACTATGAATAAATGTCAGAACCCTTCAGGGAGCTTTAATTAGCTTCTTTTCTAGGAAGTCTGAAGATCTTACCCTTACCTTCGTCATTCTCTAAAATTACTTTTTGTAATACTATTCCTAAAATGCTTCTCGTTGTGTTTGTTAGTGATATTTTAGCTGCACACAGAAGAAGTGATGTCCTTCAGAGAAAGTCCCAAAGGAAGCTGCAGGCTTTTCACATTTATTATGGTTATTTCAAATAATGAAAAACAGAGAAAAGGAGAAAAGGCAACTCACGTGGCTAAAAAAGATAAAGTATTTGTAGAACCTTTCCACCGTATGTTTGCTTTTAGCAGATCACATAGACTTATCATTATTTTATTTACAGATTTGTGTTAAATATAGAATCATAGAATCGTAGAATTACTCAGGTTGGAAAAGACCTCGAAGATCATCAAGTCCAACCACAATGTAACCATAGTACCCTAACTCTAACAACCGTCTGCTAAATCATATCTCTGAGCACCACATCCAAACACAACCAGGGATGGTGATTCAATCACCTCCCTGGGGAGCCTATTCCAGTGCTTAACTACCCATTCTGTAAAGAAGTTTTTCTAATGTCCAACCTAAACTTACCTTGGTGCATCTTGAGGCCATTTCCCCTCATCCTGTCACCTGTCACCAGTGAGAAGAGACTTGCCCTGCTCTCACTGTAAGCACCTTCCAGGTACTGGAAGAGAGCAATAAGGTCTCCCCTCAGCCTCCTTTTCCCCAGACTAAACAGCCCCAGCTCCCTCAGCCTCTCCTCGTAGGGCTGATTTTCCAAGCCTTTCACAAGCCTTGTTGCCCTTCTCTGGACCTGCTCCAGCACCTCCATGTCTTTTTTGTGATGAGATGCTCAAAACCGAACACAGTACTCGAGGTGAGGCCTCACCAATGCTGAATACAGGGGCAGGATGACTTCCCTAGTCCTGCTCACCACACCATTCTTGATACAAGCCAGGATGCCATCAGCCTTCCTGGCCACTTGGGCACACTGCTGGCTCATATTCAGCCAACTGTCCATTAGCACACCAAGGTCCCTTTCCATCAGGCAGCTTTCCAGCCTCACCTCCCCAAGCCTGTAGGGTTGCCTGGGGTTGTTGTGAACAAAATGCAGGACCCAACACTTGGTCCTATTGGTACATATATATTTTGGTACAACAAAACGATGTGTATCGAATACTGTTAATAGCACTCACTGCTCTGGTTTGAATAGTACTCCAACAAGGAGAAATATACACCAGTTTTGGAGCATGAAAATGAAATAATTGGGAGTAGATATAAACTTCTGTCTCAGACTTGCACTAAACCGAGTGGAATCCTTCTTATAAATCTGGTTGATATTATGTGTATCCTTATGAGGTGCAAGATTTTTAGATATCATTTGTATATCCTCAGTGTACAATCAAAGGCTTTTGTGTGGAACTGCGGATCCTTGTCTGCCTTTTCCTACCAGGCAAAGAGATCTCTATAACTTCAAGTCAGAAGGATAGATTTGGAGTTATCTGTGGGATGACATTAAATAGATAAAGCTCAGCACAGAGAAACCCTAAGAAAAAAAAGAAACATATTGGTTTTATTTTTAAAGCTGCTTTCTGCTTGTTTGTTTCTCTCTAAGCAGAAACTGAATGGAAATTAAAGCTCCAAATGAATTTTCTGAGTTTTTGAAAGCAGAAATGGAAGACTGAGCTGCTGTGTTTTGTCACTGGCATTTTACAAGCAATCATGATGGCTTCAGACTATTGATTCACTTTTTCTATGGCCAATTTCCTCCTTTATTGAAAAGAAAAAGCAGTTTAGAAGATATAATTTTTATGTTTTCTCTGCTTGTTACAAAACCTTTCTCACTGCTCTACTGCTGCTCTTGGCAGTTGAGGAATGGGTACTGTGAGAGATTTTTGGGTTAACAACTGATTTTCTTGGGCGTCAGATTAAGCTCATAATTATGCAGTTCTCACCTGTTAAAGTGAGGAGCAGCACAAAACTAAGTGAATAAAATGGAATGTTGATATAGCATGCCAGGTCTGTGTGTAGGAGACATCACATCTTGCAGCAGTAAATGCTCTCAGTGACTGAACTTCTTATTGACATTAGAAAATAACACTTGTTTAATTATTACTTTGAACGTACACGCTCTTCACTCTGACAATCCTGAGATCTTATTCTCAGATGTAATTTTGGGGGGAAATATTGTAGTGACAGCACAGATGTTCTTCGATGGCTTACCCAGAGTTTGAGAGCTTCTTGGTCCAATATTTATCTTGCACAACTCAGTATATTCTCTTATCATGCTTCACTTGTTAAGATTTCAGAAAAGATTGTGCTTCCAAATTTCTCAAAAACAAAATTGTAAATCTATGTTTGCAGCTGATTGTGTTGAAAGTGAATCATGAATAAGACAGCAATAGCATTACTGAATAAAGTTATTTAGAGCTGTTATATTTCCCATAGCTTATAAACTAACTGAAATAGTGAACAATCCTGAAACTTTATTAAAATAAAGCAGGATATCGAAAACCTGGCATTAATTGCAAATTCCAGACTTAATAATGTCTGTTACATCATAATAAGTTTAACTTCTTTCCAGTTAGACTTGCAAATATAAAAGAAAATCTAAAACTCAGTCACCTATTTTATTACAGTGTTAGTGTACTAAATCTATGTATGTAAGTATCTATATAGAATTATTTGAATTTATATAATTGAAAAAAAAATAATGTATAGATTGTATCATAGAATCATCATAGAATCAGAGAATAGCCCAGGTTGGAAGGGACCTTAAAGATCATGAAGCTTCAACCCCCCTGCAACAGGCAGGGCTGCCAACCTTCATATCTAATACTAGATCAGGCTGACCAGGGCCCCATCCAGCCTGGCCTTCAACAGCTCCAGGGACAGGGCATCCACAGCTTCTCTGGGCAGCCTGTTCCAGCACCTCATCATCTCTGTGACACCTAAATGGGAAACAGATCTGAGATATATAATTTGAGATCTGCTATTCCTATGCAGCTTAATATTTAATGATGGAAGGTAAAGATCCTCATGATGCAGAATGTTTCTGTCAGGATTAGGACCGTCATAGCTGATAAACAGGTCTATACTTTATCTACAAGACAAATCCTATAAAAACAGCTTTCCATCTCTTCAGAACAGCTGTGTTCAGCTTTAAGAATTCACATCCAGAGGTATTTGTAAATATTGCATTCCTGAACAGAAACCTCTGAGCTGTTACACAGCCTCTTTGTCTGTACAACATCCCCGAATACCAAAGTAAATGGACACCTACCATATAAAAAAATCTTGTATTAGGACGATGACATTGGAAAAACAAAACAGAACTACTTCTGCTTTGGAAAATATAGCAGAGGTGAAAGAGACCAGTCTGAAAAAGTTAGAAGATCAATTTCCATCCTATTCTCTGATTTATTAAATGTCTGTCAGCAGTGTGAACTTATCTCTAAATTTCCTATCACTGTACAGTGGACTAGAAATGGAGGAGACATTTTTCAAGTGCAGGGGCCAGCCTGGCTGTGCTTTCTCCATGTGCTGGCCACTAAGGCTGTGAACCAAAGTCCTGACTTATCCATGGTTTCAGTCACTAGCGTCACTGGGGTCCTGCCCCAGGAACTTGGACTGTCTCTGATGTGAGCTGTGCTAATGGCTTTTCTCCTGTGCAAATGTGTTTACAGAAAGCAGGCTGAACCAGCTTCACACAGACCATCATTATCGCCTCCTGGTAACCTTGCAAAGTAAGGGGTGACAAACTGCTTCTCTGTATTGTCATAACCCTGCAGTAATTAGTGCCTTGCATCTGTAATGGAACCAAAGTGAGTAACATCAGAGTTTCTAAGATGACACTGTTTTCATCATATATATCATTTTTCAAAGAACATAAAGGCAGATGCATCAAACTGCCAAGGAACTCTTTAATTAAAGCCTCCATTTTTCTTTTCTTGTCAAGATATGCAAATAGTTTGAGACATTAAAACTAAGATAAAAGGAATCCCAAGCACTGTTTATATATAGCCATTGTGACTGCATCTACTTCGCATTACTTTAACTGTAGCAAGTTACAGGGCAGACTGACATAACTCAGAGCTGCTCTGCAGTGCCACTGAGACTAAGAATGGAAAAATGCCTTACCTAGCTTGGGAAGCCTTTACCTTAATGCATAGATCCTGCATCTGGATATCACACACTGCTCTGTCAGAGGTGGCATGCTTACATCCTCACTGACATTCACCTATTCAAGATCAAGCTTGGGATTACTTCATTGGCCCAGGTTTGGAGGAAAATAAGGAAGTGATTTACTGCTAATTATCCATAGCTGTGATGAGGCTTTCTCCACTATAGCCTAGAACCAAACTGTGTGTGATCAATTACTATACTTTGTATAAGCTACTTATAATGTACCTTCTCTTCAGAATCACAAGAGATTGTGCATGTCCTTGGAAAATGAACATAGCTGTTGGCAGGTGTTTGGCTGCACCCAAATCTGTGGCATAAATCTCCGAGACCACTCACCCTGGGATTTTACCTGAGAAGCCTGGGATAAAGACCCATGTTATGAAGTCAGCAGGAGTCTGAAAGGTTTCCACTGTGCTTCACTGAGGTCATTCAGTAACTGTGGCACTGTGGAACTTTTGATCAGCTTTGAACTGGTTACCAAAAAATGGATTGGGTTAGAAGGGACCTTAAAGATCATTCATTTCCAAGCCCCTGCCATGGGCAGCGCTGCCAACCACCAGCTCAGGCTGCCCAGGCCCCCATCCAACCTGACCTTGAATGCCTCTAGGGATGGGGAATCCACAGCTTCTCTGGGCTGTGTTTCACTGTAGATTCTGTTTGATCACTTGATTCTAGGCTTAGCAGACAAATAAGATCAAATAAACTGATCAAAATGCTGAAGTGCTTATTCAGGCAAAATTCACTGTTTGTTTTCCTAAGATAAAGGATAAAAACCCTGAATCATGAATTCTGGAACTGATCACTTAAAAGCTACATGACAGTGTTTTGGAGATAACTAACAGAAAATGAAAGCATAAGAGTTCAGTACAGACAGCACATTTTTATTATTATTATTATTATTTTCTTATATATTATCTACAAGCACAAGCTTTCATATTTTTAATGTAAAAATGCATACAGATCATTATATATATAAAAATCAACTAGCCTTGTAGCAAACTGCCAGATGCAACCATCCCCAGGTTTGGGGACAACGTGTCTGGATCCAGGTGCAAATTCAATGGCTGACCCCCACTTCCATCCTTGGTTGCACCGAACCCCCAGATATGAAGATTGTCAAAGTTCTAGGGAAGTATTGGTTCCTGATCCAGGTCTTGCAACGTGGGCAAAACTAACTCTTCATCAATTGAAGATAAATATTTAAAAACTTAATAAATGACAATCAACTTGTAGGTAACAAGTGTCCATTTCACCTTTCCTCCCCCTTTTTGTTTTTCTTCCTTCCTGTCTTCCCTTCCAGAAATGGAAAGGGCAGAGGAGAGGAACCGATTGTTAGCATTGTATGTGTAAATAGCAGCATTAGAAACAGAATTTACGCTGTTGGTATCTGCTGCAAAATGGCTACTGAATGCAAATTCATGTTGCATTTGGTCTTTACAGTGCGTGGCCTCTTCGGGGCTCAGTTTGCACACTGTAGAAATATGACGCATTTATAGCATAGCCAATAATATGTTGCTACATTGTGAGGAACAGTAGATCAAATTGCATTTAATACTATGTAGTATGTATCAATTGATTATAATATACTCTATCATAATTGGCTTGTCAAGCAGCCTCTTACACTGAGAAAAAAAAATGAGCAATTAAGTAAAGAAATTTGTATTTGTGTGGGAGGAAAGGTCATAAAATAGCAGCCTCCTTTCTGACTGAATGTTTATCATGTTTGGCAGTTTCCAAATTCAGTCTTTTCAAAGGAATGTTACTATTTTTATTAGAGGTTCTTTATGTAACAAGTGATGTTTGCACAGTGGAATATTTTCTTTCATGAAGATTTTATAGCTTCCCCATTGAGCTATAAAGAAGATATAATTTGCTGGGTTTCTTTTGGAAAGTATTATGGCCATACCTTAGGCTTTCCTTCCTTTCAGTTCTCTTAATACAAATATGATTTATTTATTTTCTCTTGTAATTCATTTATTACTTTAAAAAAATAATAAATTTTTATTTTATTTTTAATTTTTTTTATTTTAAATCCTGCTCTACTCTGAAGTCTAAGAAAGGATTACAGAGAAAATAACTGTTGATGTTGTCTTAGAGAGGCATAAATCATTGCTTAGAATACCAACATGATGATTTTCCTCATCAGCTGCGTTCCTATGGGATTGCAGGTAAGGATTTTGTTTGCTGTGGATTCATGCAACACTGATTTGAAAGACAGCAGACTGATTTAATGCCTGAACTTGCAAATGTTAACTCTTTCTCCTAACATTGTAATGTACATGTCTGCAAGTTCAGACCCTCAGTTAATGACTGTCAGTGCATTAATCTAACACTCTTATACTCATGTTGATTCCATATTACTAACAGGACTAAAAAATGGCTAAACCTCTCTTCCTCTTTATTTATTTATTTAACAACAGTTAGAGGCATGACCGATAGTTGGGGAACAAATGTGTCATGGAGACGGTGATGTAATCTGTTGCCAAAACCACCTGCCCAGAAGCACACGATGGTTTTGACTGCAGGGTGTGTGGCTGATGTATGGCGACGTGCCTGAATATGAGGACCAAAATAGAAATATTGATTCTGAAAGACTGGAATGAGTTTTCACTATCTACAATGGGGGAAACAGAGAAAATAACAGCAAAAATATAGTACACATTTGAATGTGATTTTCATTGATGCAAACTGGGTGTTTGTTGTTTGTTTTTTTAAATCACTTTCATAAATATCTTTAAGCCAGTGCTTTGAGAAGTCCTGACTTGGGACATTTCTCTGTATGTGGGGATATACAGATTTGGTTCTCCAGCCTGCTCCATCATTTATATGGCTACCTACAACTGTACGAAGTACTGTCTTACTAGATATCCTCACTCTTGTACATCTATAGCAAATTGGATTTGATGGCCTTTCGGTGTTATTTCCTCACAAAGGTGAACAACCATATGAAGTGCAAAGCAGAGGAGAATAAAGAAGAGAATAAAGTTGTAAGCAGTTGCTATAAGAGGACTATTCTTCAGAAGCAAGTACTGCTAATAATCTCATTTGTCACCCTACCCTTTGGCTGTGGTTCTACATGATGTCAGTTTAAGCTGCACACGAAGATGCCTAAAGGGATGCAGCATAATTTGTGAGGCAAGCACTGTCAGAAAGTCTTCCAGTGTAAGCTGTTGTATCTCTTACTTCTTCTAGAAGACTTCACCGGTACAGTTAATAGGACAAGTAGACAGGAGCAAAACTTGATAGCTGGCTTCAATGTGAGACATGACGGAAGAGCAGGAGAAAAAAACCTGGATGCCTTTTATCCCAGGAACCAAAAATATCATAAAATGCACTTTCACTTGAAAATGCCAGGTAAAACCACAAAAACCATGCTGGTTTAAACCACAGAGTGCTTCAAACAACATCTGCAAGTTAAACAACTGGAAATTATGGCCTTTTGATATGGTGAAGCCCATTAACAACTGAATTACAAGGGCTGCTCCAATAGTAATGCTGCTTATTCTATTATGTTGGCCACAGTGTCTCAGAGGCGGGTGGTGGTGGTATGGCAGTAGCGGTTGAACCTTCCCACCAATATTCTGTTACATTTTGTTGCTGTGTGACAGATGGCAGGAGAGGGGCAGTCTGACAGAATGGCATCTGACATGGAAGTGTGTATGAGGCAAAGATGTGTCAGTGAATTCCTTTACGTGGAAAAAACGGCACCAAATGATATTCATGGACACTTGCTGAATGTTTCTGGAGACCAAACAGTGGGTGTCAGCACAATGATGCAGTGGGTGGTGTGTTTCTGCAGTGGTGACAGTGACATGAAATACAAGCCATGTTTCAAACGGCCATGCACCAGTTGTTACACCATGAAATGAAGAGTGTCTCTATCAACTTATCTGCATAAATTGGCTGATGGTGGTAACTGTGTTGAAAAGTAGCGTTATGTAGCTAAGAATTTTCTCTACCAAATAGTGCTATTGTGCTCTTTGTAGTTTTTGCAGCTTTACATGGGAAAAAAACAAAACAAAACAAAACAGGAGGCAATAATTTCAGAGCAGCCTACATACATTTGGGCTCAGAATTTAAACATTTGCCTTCCTATGGTTAAAGCTTTTCTTCAGTAAAAGACAGAATAAGGAAAACTACTTGAATTGAAACAAATCCAAAACAAAATTATAAACACAAGCTAAAAACTACCCATAATGAAATCAAAAGAAATGTGGTTATTTTTAAAGTTTAATTTCCCAATGCATACACTCCCATTTCCCCAAGTACAATACTGTACGTCAAGGAGGAAACGCTGAAATGCCACTGGACTAGCTGATTATTTCTTGATAAATTCTGTAGTTTTAGAGGATCTCAAAAAGCAGCTGAACTTCAGCTCCATTGAAATATTTGTCTTTCTAGCTAAACATTCCATGAAAAAGACCTTTACTGTATTTTTTGCATAACTCGCTAAGAACATCGGCGCTCATAGATCTGACAAAATGACAACAAGGAAGGACTGTTTAGAGTAAAAGCACACAATGCGCCAATTTAGAGCTGGTGAAAGGTGTCAGATGAACCTTCTGGTACAACACAGCAGCCTCAGTCTCGAGATTACCAGTTGTGATGGTTGTTGCTGGACTGAAGACCGACTCTTACTCTCCAACTAAGTGGCTACTGAGGAGTTGGCTGGCTGGGAATGATGTTTAGGCACTACTGACTTGCAGGGGATTGGAGCCAGCCTTGTAGAAGCAGAAAATACTCTGTAAGTGCCAACCCCCACAATCATTTAGTCCTTTGCAGTTTTTTTGTTTGTTTGTTTTTTCCACGTTAGCCCAAAGTAGTGTGGCTATAATACATTTTGAAACAGGAAGAAGTCTGATTCCATGCTACTCAAAAAGTGGTGTGGTTTCAGTTTTCTATTTTTTTAATAGCAAAGCTTTGACCATTTTTTATTAAATGTGCTCTGCCTGCCTTGTCCCTACCACAAGCTAATATGCTCTATAATGCTTTTCTGGCTTAGTACAGATTTTTTTAGCTGCTGATTTTGGTAAGCATCTTATTAATAGCCTGCTTGACGTGCGTGGTGGAGCTTCGTCTCCGAGTCTTGCCCTGGACCATCTTTCGACGCCGTACCTCACGACAGAGCTCATAGAAGGCCTCCATAATATTGCCCTCTCCTGTGCAAGCAGAGCACTCATAAAACGCACATGCTAGTTCTGTGGCCAGCTTTTCACCTTCCTCTGTGCTGACCTGCCTGGAGTGATCCAAGTCTGCTTTGTTCCCCACCAGGATCAGAGTGACATTTTTGGGTTTTTTAACTTCATCCAACAAGTTCTTCAGTGGTAAAACTTCCTCAAAGCTGCCTCTGTCCGTGATGTCATAGACCAGGACGAAGCCTTCACCCCATCGCACATGTCCTTCTTTCTGAATAGCATCCTCCTGTTTTGAAAAGACAGACACCAGCATTAGGAATATGATTTTTGGGAAAGACGCCAGGCCAAGCCTTCATTCAGACAGACACTGCTTCCCCAAAGCCTGGAAAGCCACATACATCTGCCTGTTTCTGTACTTTATATACATCACTCTCTTTATTGTATGGCATAGGAGACTGTGGTGGTTTCACCACGATGGGCAGGTAAACTGCACCACAACTGCTCTTTCTCCTCCAGTACTCAATGGGATATGTGGAGAAAAAGTGATGAAAAAGGGCTCAAGGACTCTGTCATGGAGAGAAAAGATTCAATATAGGGAGATTAATATAACTTATTGCCTATTACTAACAGACTAAATTAGTGAGAACTCATGGCAAATTAAAACTACCATCCCCCTATGCACCCTCTTCTACCTCTTCCCCATGTGCAGCACCAGGGAATGCGGGCTGTAGTCAGTCCATCTCTGCCTCTCCTAAACAGTCACTCTCTGCCCCTGCTCCATGTGGGGTCCCTCCCATGGGATGCCATCCTTCCTGAACTGATCCTTCCTGGGCTTCCCATAGACTGCAGCTCACTGCTCCAACACAGCTCTGTACCATGGGGCCCATCTTTTATCAGCACACTGCTCTATCATGGAACCCCACAGGCAGCAGCTCCGCAGACCTCCTGCTCCACCATAGGCACCTCTCCATGGGCTGTGGCGAACTTCTGTTCCATGCTTGGAGCATCTCCTGCCCTCCTTCTGCACTGACCTTGGTGGCTGCAGAGCTGCTTCTCTCTCATTTTTCACTCTTCTTTCCCAGTTGCTGTATATTAGTGTTTTAACCCTTTCTTAAAAATGTTTCAGAGCACACACCCAATGTTGCTTATAGCTCAGCTCTGGCAGCAGAGGGTCCCTTTTGGAACAGCTGAGGTTGATGTGACATGGGGTTCTGCTCACAGAGGTCATCCCTGAAGCCCCACTGCTAACAAAACCTTGTCAAGTAAGCCCAATACAGAGACCTACCATGACAAGCTGTCATGGGCTGCCTGTCACGGGCAGGCTGGTAGCAGGCAACCATAACAGGGTCTCTGTTGAAGAATACCCAGCACACAGAATGCATGGGAATGTGCAGCTTGAATGCCTGATGTTTTGAAAGGAAGGGGATCCTTGCTATGACAAAACTGTTTTACAGATTGTTGAGAATCACTGTTTGTTGAGCCTCATCACTTGACCGGAGAAATTGACTATGGCTTTCTGAATAGTAATAACACACTATACGGTTGGTCCTGAGTCAAGGAATGAAGCAGAAATAATTTTAATCCCAGTGTAAATCCTGACTTTGCTCTTATAGTGTTTGAAAACTGTAAGCAGGGTCTCCTGCAGAAAGGTCTGGATCTAGCACACTGGGTCTGGCAGCAACCTTGTGATGGAGGGAGGAGAGAGAGCTCTGTTCAGAAGCATATCTCAGTCCCTGGGAGCAGAGTACATTTACCACCCACCACACTGCCACCACCGCATTCCCCTTCGCTGTTCCCCATCTAAGCCAAGGCATTGAATGTTGGCACATGCACTCACGCACCTGACCAGCTGTATCTAGTATCTCCATGGAAACCACTTCATCATCAATGGTAGCTTGGTGACGATATGTAGACTCTAAAATAAGAACACATTTTGTGAAATGCATTAAAAAAAAGTTAACTTTTTCTATCTTCCTTGCAGCTACCCCTGACATACATGACACATGACTTCACTAGATTTTATTTGTTGGAGATGTTCCAGCTAGTCTGGAGCACACTCAAATCTTCCTTTCTACATCTGCGACAATATTCTCTCACTCTGTATCTTTCTTTCCAGTGTCTTATCCTTATGGAAGGCTGTACCTGTGAACACTACACTCTGCCCCTAATAAAAGGACTGAGTCTCCTGCAGCAAAGTGCTCTGCAAGACTGCAGACAGTTTTTCATGTTTGCTCAAGTGAAGGCTGCCACTTCTAAAACACAAATTCTGCTACTCTGGATGTATCCAGCTTAAAAGCCTGTCACTGTAGAGCCTGAAGTCTGACAAATAAAATCAGCATGCTTGTAGATTAGGGACATAACTGCTACGCTCAGGCCTTACAGAATGATAAAATGACAGAAGAGTTAGGTATTTTAGGAATGTCTCTTTGAAACATACTGAAATCATCACACATTCCCCTCTTATAACAAGGGCTCAAGTAGTAATTTCCCCTTACGTGATTTATAAGGATAGCCAGTGGTATTAAGCATTCACACTATAGTAAAGGGAAAATGGAACTTATTTGCTGTGTCCCAGGTTCTGGAACTGCATAACAAATCAGAAACCTCATGACAAAAGAGCTTGTTTTATCTTAATGAGCTGATAAGTTAAATTTGATAGTGTTTGAACCAAAATTTGGAAACTCATCTATGGTAACACTGAGATTTATTGCTGTCGTTGGCTCACAGATGTCCTATATCAAAAGGCAAATGCGTATGCTGTAAAACTGTGGCCCATTACTATGAATGCTTTGCGTTGTCAGAGACACAGTGCTTTTATTTGGTGTAAATCTCCCCAGAAGGAATGCAGGATATGTTAAAGGAAGGACATTTCTTGAGTTACCGCTTCTGAAAGGGCTCATGTTTGGTGCGTGTCTTTTTTTGGTTATACACTTGAATGTATCACCTCTTCATAGTTGAGAATGTTTCAGTGATGTCAGCACTTCAAATACCCCCTTCCCACACCAAAAACTGTCACTTCCCTACCCATACCCCCTGCCCAGTGCCACTTTAATTGCTTTACATAGCACAGCTGCCTCTAATAGGGACAAATGGTCAATTTAATTAGGCAGATGGTAACCAATCTTGCATAGGGCTGCAGGCAATGAATGCTCTTGTGGGGTTTTTTTGTGTTGTTTTTTTTTTCTCTTTCTTTTCAAGGCAGAACCCTTCCCCCCTCCCCAGCACATACACTGCTCCTTATTATTGTAAGGCTGTTAAAGATGTTGATGATCCACCTTTGTGATCTTGAAACTGTTCCTACAGAATAGAGTAAGACATATCTAAGAATCTCAGCATGTTTTACCCATACCACTTCCTGCAAGGGAATGCTGCTAAGCAAAAGCTCTGCTTTGGTGCAGAAGATAAAGTGATACTGCTTTAGAAAACCAGTTAAGTGAAGAAAAAGCCCAGTGCTAAGTTGGGACTCCCTGTGCAGTACTCCCTATTCATGGACACATTTAGGCTACTGTGCCCAGTTTTGGGCTCACCAGTTCAAAAATGACAGGGAAAGGAGGAGTCCAGCGGAGAGTCAGAAAGATGATAAAAGGACTGGAACATCTCCCATAAGTGGAAAGGCTGAGAAACCTGAATCTGTTCAGCATGGGGAAAAAGAAGACTGAGGGGGGATTAATGTTTATAAATTGTGTGCCCCGGTGGCGCAGTGGTTAAGGATGCCGCCTTGCAACACTGGGGCCCGGAGTTTGAATCCCCCTGTGGCGCAAGTGGTAGAAGTGCCGCTCTGCTACACAGAGGCTCGAATCCCGGGGGCTGGACTCGATGATCTCTAAGGTCCCTTCCAACCCGCACGAGACTATGATACTATGATGCTATGATATCTAAAGGGAGGTGAGATGTAAATGGATGAGGTCAGGCTCTTCTTGGTGGTGTATACCAATAGGACAAGGAGCAATGGCCTAAAACTTGAACATACGAAGTTCCAGGCAAACATGTGAAATAACTTCCTTATGGTTGACAGAGCACCGGAACAGGCTGCCCAGAGAGACTGTGGAGTCTCCTCTGATGGAGACATTCAAGACCTGTCTGAACACCTACCTATGTAAAGAACCTGCTTTGGCAGGGGGTCTGGACTCAATGATCTCTTAAGGTCCCTTCCAACCCCTGCAGTTCTGTAATTCTGTGATTTAGCATCTCAGATTTCATTTCCTGGGAGGAGGGTGGTACGAAAAGGAGATTTTTCAAGTGAGTAATGTGATATTAGCTCTTCACTCATTTAGGTCTTGCAATGCTTAGACGCCTTCAATCAGCTGGCCCTGCCTGACCAATAGCTGTTAATAATTGGTCCACACAAGCCCAGAAAGAAATGTATCTGCCCATGTTTCCAGCAAATCTGTGAAAAGTTCTTCACAGGAAGCAGAGTGCAGTAGCTCATAGAGGTCTTCTCCACGAAACTGCAGAATGAATCTCAAGGAGCAAAATTCTGCCTGCTGCAGAAAAGAAGTGTGATTCTTAGAAGATATTTGAATTCTTGAAACAGTACTTTGGCTGTGTTTCATGTTGCACCTCTAACTTGCTGTATCTGTCTTCTTTAGGGTGGAATTTGATTCTAAGTAGAATTGTTTGGGGTCAGATTAGTGTAAATACAACTTAGTAGAAGTGAGTCTGTTCCCCTGCTTTGGAATGTGCAGTAGCTGGGTGATTTTCAGTGAGGAGTGTAAAACAGCTGGATCTTTAAAGCATTTTTGGTGTAATAGCAGACATGGCTTTTTCTTCAAGGGAACAGAAACATCCGAAGAATCTGGTTGGATGTTACGAGCCCTGAAGTTGTGATTTCCAATCTGTTCACATTGAAAACCCTAAAGCCTTAAGATCCCATGATGCTTTACAAATAAGTGGCCTTGCTTTGGGTTTTATTAATGTTATTTTCTCTGTGCTACTCTTTATATTGAGACACACAGCTGGAGAGAAAGATGACTTGAGATTCTCTAACTGAAACCATCCACAATACAAGCATCTGTGTCTCACCTAAGTACTGTGACTCCTATTGGAGTGGATGAAGTAAAATACATGCTGGATATAGTTTGTCTGATCTCCTTCCTGGGATGAATCATACCTCAGAAGCACTCACAAGTCTAAAATCGGACAGACAAATCCCGGATGTAAAAGTCTTATAATCCTTGCATTATAGTGATCAAGTAGAAAGAGTAAAGTGTACAGCATAGTACCAGCAGCCTTTGTGATAAAGGCTACCAAGATGATACCAGGCAATTTTCTGAGCTCCAAAATATCATTTACACCAGGTGAAGTCTATATTTTATATTTATAGTTATACAGCTAATATCCCACTGATAGAAAATAGAGCTGTATTTCGCTGTAGACTCCATGTCAGAACTGCCAGTCTTAAAGCAGAAGCAGACAGCTCATGTTGATGGAGTAATGGTGTGCCAGATAACAGCACTGTGGAAATACAGTAGTCATATTAATTTCTGCTTTGTTATAAGTAATCCTGACCTGTTATTGTTTGTTTGGGGCTGTCCTACGTTTCTGTTCATATTCCAAATAACTAGATTCAAGAGGTTGCTATTGTATGGCTCTGGAAGCCAGTGTCAACTCTCAAGGTCCTCTTTTGCTTATAAAACTGCAATCTCACAGAGCTTTTTCTGTACAAAGAACTGGTTCTCATAGTTACTTTGTTTAAAAATTAAAACTCATTCCAAGAATGTGTAGGTCTGTTGAAAGGCCTGAGAAACATGACTGTCACAACTGGTTTGTTCTTCAATACATAATATATTGCCACATTAATTCATTAATAGGGATTGGATAATTCTTTAAAATTCTGCAGCTGTGGAAATAGCTTTGGAAATCTGATCTAGCTGTAAGTGTTCCTGTTCATTGCAGGGGAGTGGGACTATATAAACTTTAAAGGTCCTTTCCAACCCAAACAGCGCTATGATTCTATGAAATGATAAATTTGGGAAAGAGAAAAAAAAAAAAAAGCCAATCCAGCAATAAATAGTCTAAGAGATGCATCTCAGAGCTCTGAGGGAACTGGTTGATGTAGCCACCAAGCCACCCTCAATATCTGGAAAGCCATGGTGGTCAGGTGAAGTCCCTGGTGACTGAAAAAAGGGCAACATCACATCCACTTTCAATATGGGTAAGAAGGTGTCAGTCTCACTTCTATGCTGGTTTATATGCTCCTGAAAGATATGTTAAGGCATATAGAAGAGAGGGAAGTGATGTAGGATGACTAGTACAGCTTCACTAAGTGTAGGTCCTGCCTGACCAACCTCATGGCCTCTTATGCTGGTGTAACTGTGTCAATGAACAAGGGAAAAGCCACTGATATCACGTTTGGACTTCAGTAAGGCCTTTGACATGGACACCATGATGCCCTTATCTCCAAATTGGAAAAATATGGATCTGATAGGCAAAATGTTCAAAGGATGAGGAACTGGTTGCATGATTGCATCCAGAGAGTGGTGGTCAATGGTTCAACAACCAGATGGAGATCAGTGATGGGTGGTGTCCCTCAGAGTTCAATACTGGGACATATGCTTTCAGCATCTTCAACGACACTTAACAGTGGGATTGAGTGCACCCTCTTCAAGTCTGCAAATGACAGAAAGCTGTGTGGTGTGGTCAGTACACCCAAAAGATGGGATGACATTCAGAGGAACCTGGACAGGCTTGAGAAGTGGGCCCAGGTGAATCTCATGAGGTTCAACAAATCCAACTGCAAGGTTTGGCACCTGTGTCATGTCAACCCCAACAATCAATATAACTTAGGCAAACTAAAGGATAGAGCACTGCTCTTCTGTAAAGGACTTGGAGATACTGACAGATGGCAAGCTGTACATGAGCAAACAATGTTCCCTTGTGGCCCAGAAAGCCAACAGTATCCTGGGCTGCAACAAAAGCAGCATGTCCTGCGGGGTGAGCGAGGCCCCCCTACTCTGCACTGGTGAGAGACTTCACCTGGAATAGTGTGTCCAGATGTGGAATCCTCAGTACAGGGGAGATGTGGACCTGTTTGAGTGTGTCCAGAGGAGTGTCACAGAAGTGCTTCAAGAAATGAAACAACTCTCCTATGTGGACAGGCTGAGAGACAAGGCTGTTCAACCTGGAGGGAAGGCTGTGGGGAGACCTGAGGGTGGCCTTTCAATATCTAACAGGGAGCTGTAAGAAAGAACAAACTCTTCAGCAAGGTCTGTTGTAATAGGACAAGGGGAAAAGATTTCAAACTAAACGAGAAGAGATTTAGATTGCATGAAAAAGAAGTTTTTTAAAGCAAGGGTGGTGGCCTTATTGTAAAAATAAGGAGAGGCTGCACAGAGAAGTGGCAGATGCCCCACCCCTGAAGACACCCAGGATCAGACTGGACAGGGCTCTGAGCAGTCTGCTCTACCTGTGGGTGTCCCTGTTCATTGCAGGGGAGTTAGACTGGATGACCTCTAAAGGTCCTGTCCAACTCAAACAATTTATTTGCAGCATTTATATTTGCAGCAATTTATGTATTTCGTTTTCAATACTTGCTTGCTATGAGCAGGCAGTACATAACAGGAGCTTGCTACTGCTCTAGAAGCAAATATTTGTATTGCAGGGTTTTATTGCTTTTAGGGAAAAAAAACCCACCAACTTGCAGTAGGAGTAGGTTCAGTTAAGACAGAACAGTGACATATGCTATTTTACATGTAAATTTAAAGAACAGCTTACTGGTTTTCTTTTGTTTGGTTTGTTTGCTCCTAAGTACAGAGAGACACAGGCTTTGTTCCCATTCAGAATTCTAGTTCAATTTTGTCAAGAAAGGTTAATAAAATAAGTACATACAAAGAATACTGTTAAAAAATTTGGTCTCCTTCCTGGTGGCTTTCAGCCGGTTGGATCTGAGAACTGCAAGAGACCTACAAACAGCTTCTGTGAAATAATTATAGTTGAGTTTCCAGATCAAAAGGCTGTAGCTAATAGTTACGATCTTCTAAGTTATGGTAAAAATGTTGATTGACGGTGATGCAGAAGTATGTTCAAAAGACTAAAATTTCCCATAATTCTTTCTGATTACATGATACAAGTTCCTGTTTGTTGTTTTTTAAAAAGAATAAACTCCCTCATCATTTGGACATCTGTGATCCTTGGCATCCATCAGTATGGCATCTGTCTCTATCATAGTTAAAAAAACAAAACAAAAAACAAAGTGATTTGACAGTCACTGGGAAAGCAATTTACTTCCATTACTAACCGAGGTGCTGTTTGAGGATGCTCTCCAGAGCCTTGTCTCAGTCTGCCTTTGTGAAACTTGCCCTCCTCTGCCTTTCCTTGTTGTTTTAGGAACTTAGTGCCTTTTATAAAGCTCTTGTAACTTGAATGTGCCCTCCTCACTGGTCAAGTCTCTCTTGCCTTCTTCCTCCATACTAGCTCTTCCTGAAACTCAGTTGAATGCATTTTTGCTTGCGTCTGTTACTTCCTCCATCTGTTATTTACCTTGTAGGAGTGCTTTTATTCTGCAACCATCAGTGATTTTACAGCAACCAGAGCTCAGACCTTGTGTACTTAGAATGTATCCACTGCTGTGTACCTCCATATGTCTCATTACTAACAGATACTATGAAACTCTTAATAAGCATAGTTGGGTTATTTACTATTTACCAAAAAATCATCAAATTATATGCAATCTGTCATTTTACCATCATTATCACATGTAAAAGCAGTAGAAAGTTACAGAAAGCAAGCCAGTCACATGGGTCTGACAGCACTGATAGTTGAGCTTGCACTCATCAATGTTTTGTGTTTTGGTACATGCAACCCCAAGACTTGACACATGCAGAGGCAGAAGTTTCAGAAGCATATACAGCACCTGTGATGTGCCTTACATGTTATGATTACTGTACAACATGCATACACTCATGTCAAAGCACAGTTTTAAACTAGAATGTCTATATGAAATAAGGCTTTTTTTTGCAGTGATGTTTAATTTGATTCTAGGCCCTCTACCCTGCGTCACACGCATTCTATCACTGTGAATGCTGCTTTTGGAATTGATATGTTGACATGCAAAGGAGTTTCTTTTTTAATTCCATTTTGGCTTTTTTGGCTTCCTTCTATGAAGCTACATTTGCTGCTATCAGAGATGTGACTGCAGTACAGCAAGCTTTCCCAAACCAGCTAGACTAGAGCTGAGCACAGAAAGTCATGTGGCAGACACTGCAGCCAGTGGGAGTCCTTGCATGTCAAGCTGCTTTTACTTGCTGCTTTCAGTCCAAGCCAATGCTCTCTATCTTGTAGGTTTTGCTAAAATAAGAACTAGGCTGAGGGTAAAACCCTTGTCAAACCCGCTTCAGATTCACAGGAAGATCCGGCATCTTCACTGGGTACTCAGCAGGCACATATACAAGCCAGAATGTGGCTACCCATACTCCATGCAGACGTTTAAAGACATCAGGGTAGACTGGATGAATAAAGAGGACACAACATGATGCTCTGTGAAGCAAGAGAGCATGTGCTAAGAAAGACAGAATCTACTGCAGTATAAAACAGGGAGAACAAATTCAGAACAAATGAGCCTCAGTTAAGTCTGCTGCTCAATAACCTCTTTGGATTTATCATGTTTACATTTTTGGGAAGCAAAATGAATTGGTAATGTATACACCGCCACACTAACTATGAAGTTCTTGTTGTTAAGGATCTACATTGCATTATCAAAATTTGCTATCTAGGTAGAGCAGGAAGGATACAAAAAACTAGTCTATAAAGAAGTCTCATTTCTTGACTTAATATTATTTTCAATAAATAACATTTTTGCCTCAAAATAGGAAGCCTAGAATAGTTTTCTTGAACAAAAATATATCTCTGTTGGATTGTGCTGCACTTAATCTTCTTGTTGGCGCTAAGACTGGGTTTCTTTGATGAGAATGGTGTTACTGTTCCTTTCCTATATGTCCCATCCTTGCTCACTTTTTGCTGAGATAGGCAGAGAAAATGTGTACAAGTACTTTGGAACTGGATTCATTAAGGCAAGTTAAAGCAAAACCAACAAAACTGAGGCAGCACTAACTAGTAGGGAGCAAACTTCAAGACCTCAACTGTTTTTCTAATTGTCTGATTCAACTTTCCCACCAACACCAAGCAGAGAGTTCCTGGTGGGAATTATGCCTGTCTAAATCTAAATAAACCGTTTCTGGCTGGATTCTTTTGACCGTGGCAAAAAGCCTTTCAGCAAAGCTCTGTGCGTTGCACCTTATTTCTGCCAATATAAATGAAGACTAACCGGTGAGCTTCTTCTCACACCTAAAACAAGCAAAATAAATCCTTTGCTCCTGAAGGTCCAAAAGCAAGCACTGGAAACTTCTTCTCATCTGGAGAATATTTTGGAATATGATGAGCAAGAAAACTGGGGGCAAAATATTTTGCTGTAGCTGCAACAAGAAGAGCCATTTCCATTCCTGATTTTACTGTGTGTGCAGCAACAGTGAAAATGCAGTATTTTTATTTTTTCACTGGCATCAGGAATATCTTCATCTTGAGACCCATATGAAAAAAACAAACCACATTTTTGGGTAACTGCTTCCCATGTTATTTTAAACATCTTCATCTGCTGCTCCCAATTGCAATTTCATTGTTTCAAGTCTTTGAGCATCTTAGAAGCCAGTGTCAGGGGTTTAAGGTGCTCTATGCCATACCGTTCCATTTTATTACAGACGCCTTAAAGAAATTGGAAGTATTCTCATGTTTCATTTCCATAATACATTCAGTATAAACTCCTACTAGAAAGAACCGTAGTAATAATGATATAATGTGCATTGAATTTATATCAAGTTAAGTAATATTTCTAATGTACTGAACTGGGGGAAAAAAACAAAAGGGAAGATAGGTAGCAAGGCATAATCTGGATTATTAATGGACTGAACCTGTTAAGTACTGAAGCATAAGGAACATGTAATCTTTGAAGAGAAGTTAACGATGTTATTGGCTAGAGTATTGCTCAAAAATAAGGCCGTTTTCCAGCAAAGTATTAAACGCATACACATTTTTCAGGATATTTCCTGAAACACAGACTGGCAGCCATTCCTCCCAGCCTCCAACGGTTGGTTACCATTATGTTTCATTTTGGCCAAAAGCCAGTAATGAACAACATACATTATTTCTTTCTAGGCACTTGGATAAGCCCTAGTTGTCAACATGGGTGTTCAGATGAAATATGCAAAAGGCAAAGTTTTGCAAGATGATGGCCTCCTTCTCTCCCCTCTCTTTATCTTGCTATGGAACATAGGTATTTTCATTAGCATACCAGTGATCTGGTCTATGGCACTCTGAAGACTGTTGGATAGCAGAAGGAGGAAGGGGCTGAGAGGGGTGACCTCCCCAGGCTGGTCCCTCTAGGGATCCTGTTCTATCAACCTCTATACCCCATACCAGTATGGGCCATCAGTTAATGATTTATTAACACTGACGTTAGAGAGGGCTTGTTTGTTAAAAGTTCAGCTTGCTGTCTAAGCAGCTTGTCTCTTTGTTGCACTGCTGGGAATTACTGATTTTATGGTAGAGACGGGCAGTAAGCCTTCAGGAGTGTTAAGACAAACTTGCGGAGTGAGCCAAAAGTCAAGAAAGCTAGAAATCTGCAGTATACAAACACATGCATTTCTTCAACTTGCAATCTGCAGCAGTGAAAGCAATCCTGGGGACAAAGACTCTGTATTCAAACTGTATTCCAGCTGCCCAGAGAATGTGTTAGCTGAGTAAGCCAGAGAGCAAAGGCATTCCTTGAGAAGTGTCTATGAATCTGAGGATTTGTCTTTCTTTTTCATGGCTGGATTGGTACAAAGTTAGTCCAGAAAGATAGTTTTTGCATCTTTATCTTGATAAACTATTTTTACTGAGGCCTTGGCTGCCACAGCTAAGCTCTTTTCTGGTTCTCAACAATTTTGATGGAAGCTAGTTGGGATATATTCACAGTCTACTCTGTTTATGCTGTTTGTACGAATCTGTCCTTCTTAGGGTACAGAAAAGAAATTCAGATGTCTGGTCCAGTCTAGAAATACTTGCAGGGGTTATAATGCTAATTACTTTATCATATCTGCAGACTGCCCCTGTGATCTCTGAACATTCCATTTTGTCACCAGAGCTCCCCAGCTACACGTTATATAGGCAAAACTGCCCTTTTAAGGTGTTTGTTTGATTTTTCTTTTTCCTAAACAAAAAAAAATCTTTCTTACAACAAGTTTTCCATTGGGAAAAACCTTCTTGCCAAGGTAAACAGTATCTGCACAAAGTGATTTCTGCTGTTACTGCCATGGTTTTGAAAGTTTTAAGTAGTAGCTCAAAGCTCTCTGGATAACTCAAAGCATTAACAGAAGTAACTATGTCCCTCCATCAAGAACTAGCAACTTTGTGCAATCCTTTGGCCATTTCATGTTCAGCTGAAGAACAAAAGTGTTATCATGGGCCTTTCACAAACTAATAGGAGATAAAGTGATACAAATTGCTGTCCCATATATTTTATGAATATATTTAATGTTGTCTTCTAAGCTGAACACCAACTCAGTGGTTTTTTCTTCCCCAACTGAAAGAGTGAACAAAAACCTAAGCAACTTAAAGAAATACTGAAATAGTTAAAAGGAAGAAAATACTCCTAAAAATGTCACTATTAATCTAGTTACCCTAGCAAAATTATTTTTCTTCAGACGTGTTTCCATATAGTTACCTTTTCTCCATCAAAGTAATGAACAGTCTTTTCTCTATCACATTCAAATTAAATAAACTCTTACATTTTCTGTCTCTTCAGCTTCATAGATGGGCCAGTCTGTCATGCTCTGTGCGGCTGGTTGTCTGCACAGAGACAGTTTTCCTTTCAGAGGATTAGCAAAGTTGTATGAAATATGTGAACAGCTAGAGAAAGACATCTAGGGATAGTGTGAGAAAGCCAACTGAGTTTTAGAAAGGTCAACAAGAATGTTAACTCTTTATTTGCTGGGGTTTTGTTTTTTTGGTTTAAAATTCAGTCTTTGCAGAAATATTTGGTATTTCTGTGTACCTTTAACATGAGAGTCTTTAAGGGATCAGTACTTGAAGAGTTAAAGAATTTACAATTCTGCTATGAGATGAAGGATTTTATAGGTGAGAAGTAGAGGCAGAGAGACTGCAGGAAAAAAATCAGTGACAGAATCAAGGAAAGAACTGAGGAATATGTCTCCTGCACTTCCTTGGGGTTTTATTTGCGTGGTTTTCCTCCTTATATGGCAAAAATGGATGTTGCATGTCTCTGCACCTCATAACACCTCATTCTCTTATCTGTACACATGTTCTAAAGTAGAACAAATGACATAAGCTGAGTTCATAATAACCTCTACCCCCCTTTTTTTTCCTCCTTTTTAAATAATTTCTTCTTAGAGTTGGTTATCCCAACTCTGCTTCTAGCTGTGTGAATTGTCCCGATAAGTTAGAGCAGCAGATGGATTTTCAGTGAAATACTACAAAACTGGATTTTAAAAGCACTCATTTAGGCACAACTGATGAATTTTCTTTTTTCATCATTGGACCAAGAAGATTCTCCCTGCCTGTCAAGGATGATGCAGGCAGGTCATTTGCTGCTGCTCATTAAGTATTTTTCAAGCATCACTGTTGTCTGCCTGCTGATGTGAGAAGTCTTTAAGATTCTTCCTCCTTTCCTGGCCTCCAGGAAAAAATGAACTGGCCTGTTTCCCTTCTGATTTTATAACTGGGGATGCTGAACCAATTAAATATCACGAACAACAGTACTTCTCCATCTTTGAGGGCAGGCAAATCACAGAATCATTGAATGGTTTGGGTTAGAAAGATCATCTAGTTCCAACTCCCCTGCTATAGGTGGGGACGCCTCCCACCACCACACCAGGTTGCCCCTAGGAGACACACTAAATTCTAGGCAGAGCCAGTAGCACTTGCGGTTTCGTGGAGGAAACTGTTGAGATCTGGACTCTTACTCCTAATAGATGGAGCTGAGAAGAACAGCTATTCACAACATGCTTTACAACCCTGACATGAAGTCCTGGATGACTGAGATTCCCGAATTCAGCCCAAGACATTACTCACAGAAGGCAGGTAGTGATATGAAGGCCTTCATACCTCCACCTTGAAACACTTCCCCACAGAAAATGTCTATCCCTGAGAAGATGCCATCTGGTGCATGCTATGCATTTATGCACATCTGTTTTTGTAGCAACTGGCAGTGATGACTGAACCCTAAGAGAGCTGTGAGGGTGGCTGCTTATTGCTTGTGGGTTGCTCTAGTAGCCGAGCCACCATGCTGGCAGGCCAACCATCAGACTGCTGCCTGGCAAGCCCTGCTGAAATGGCACAGAGCAATGCTTGTTTTCATACTTTGTTTTCATGAATCTGTCAACACAGCCAAATTGAAATATAACACAGATTTCCAGTTCTGTACTCAATCCACCGCAGAGATGTTGCTTATGTTTGTGAAAATGCTCTTAGGCTGTGGGTTAAATGGTGCCCTAAGTAAGCCAAGGTGGTTTTCAGGCTTTCTAACACCACAGTGAATCTGCTTGTTAACTGGCAAGTTACAGTCTATTTAAAGACACTCAGTGAATTTTTGATGAAATTCATGTGGTGGCCCAAGCCTGTTTCTCAGCACATATTTAACTAACTAAAAATGACAAGGTTTAATGCTGAATTCATATACTTCATATTTTAGAAAACAACTGCACATGTGTTCTTTAAAATATGCAGTTCCAGCCTATTTCTTCTCAGAGTTCCTTCTTTGGACCTTCTAGTTCTGTTGCACGCAAGGGATACTAGCATGATTTATGATAAATATTGGAAGAGGAAGCTCATTCACCTTGACAATGCCAAGTAACCACATAGTTTGAGTGACTAGGCACCTTTTCAAAAAACAACCAAGTAAATTAAGAGAAAAATAAGAACATGCCGTGATGGTGACAGTGACTTTCCAGCTAAGCAGAAATGACAGAGAAGTCAAGGCTGACAGTTAACACTCCCCACAAAATGACCTTTGCTGCAATTCTTATCCTTTGGCTGAGAATGATAAAATAAAAAGCACAGTGATATGTACTTTTGGTGAAGATGCAGCTACCATATCGGTGCCTCTACAGATCCAGTACCATGAACAGAAGTGGCAGAAATGCAAAGTCTTAACTTCCTTGGCAGCTCCACGTGCCGAGACTTGCAAGATTCAGTGGTGTTGCTCTCGCCAGAAAATGTTATTTCGTGGTTTTTAATTTGGCTCCTGGAGATGCAGCAGCATGTCCAGACACTGCTAAAAATATTGTCCTTCATTTTCTTCTGGCAGGTTAGAGTAGTAAAAAAAATATCTATAATGTATTGCTTTTTTTCTTTCCAGTTAAAATATGCCACCCTTGAATTAGAGCACAAGAGTCTATTTATTTAACCTTGATACTTAGCTTAGGACGCTGCTGAATTTCCATCAGGCCTAGTACAGCTTGGTGAAAGCTTTCCTAAAAATAGGAATTATCTGTTCTAGTGCAGGATTGAGAATTTGACATAAGAAATAAACTATAAAAATGACACTTTTGTCACAGACCCAGTGGTTTTTGGCAAAACCTCCTGCTGCTTAGTAGCTGAATGGTTTGCATCTGTTTAAATTGGTGGAATATATAGATGTCACTCTTTCCACCCAACTGCAAGTCTATTATTGCTAAGAAGAAACAAATCTGAAAAAAAAACTTCTCAGTGAATTCAGTTCAGCAGTATTTTCAGGTAACTGGACACTAAGTCACCCCAGGATGACCATGATAAAGCCAGGAATGCATTCTTCAAAGCACTGTTTCTCAAAGCTTTTGAAAGTACAATCCTTTTGACTGATCTCTGAAGGCCTGAGTAATGATTAGAATTTCCTGAGATATGTTTTCTAATGCTTCAGAACCTCCTTGGAATCCTGTTGTGATACATAGTTTGAAAAACAGTACTTCAAAAAAAGTTTATAGTGCACATCTCCTGTCAGAGATTTCTATGATTAAGAAACAGATCATTGACAATAATTTATTGGTTTATGCATTTCTGAAACCTTTTCCTCTGGGCAGGCTAAAACACTTAGCTTCACAATAGCTGTAATACACAGCCTAAGCTGTCAACCTCTAAACTGGATGAGAATGGAGAATTCAGTCAGTCAGAAGAGATTTAACTTTTATTTTATTGAGATAGGAGTACTGTCTGCATTAAAGCTTTGATGTTCCTAATGGAAGACAATCCTGCTGGACTGCAGTTGTATTAATTTGTAAAAGGAGAAACAAACATCAAGGCTGGTACACTGTAAAGGACACACAGCCTCCAAAATGGGACACAAAATAATGAATCTTGCAGCATGCTTACATTTTAGGTTGTGTGCTTAAACAACAGAGCTAGGATATTCTTGTATGGAGTATCCCTACAAGACATTAATGAACTTGGTATGTAAAGCCTTTTTTATCAATATTTTGTTTTATTGCCAAATTCTGAAAGTGATTTATTAATAATAGAAGTGTGAAATTTAATTAAACAGTATATTGAACATCCTATTATGCAGGACAGGTGACATATATCAATACATTCATCAGTGAATTGTATTAGCAGATGAAAGAATGTATTTGTGTTCAGGTTGCTCTGAGAATTACTTTCCAACAAGAGTTCTAATATCTGTTAATCCTTCATCATCCTTCCTCTTAACAGTCAAAAATGTGCAGAATGAAACTGGAAACTTTCCTTTCTTGAAAGGGCTGCTGGGTTTTGCATTAAAGTGTATTAAATTTTCATCTTGTTTGTTTCTGCTGTGCAAGCTTATATTGTTCACTATTTCTTTAATGTGTTCTCTTAAAGGAAGATCCCTAAGAAAGAGTTTTTTAACTGGACAGTGTTTATTCAAGTCTCCAAAGGGAGGTTAAGGAGATGGCAGCAGACTCTAGAAGAAAAGGAAATTTCCTGGCTTGTTACTTCACACCTCATCTCAGACTTCTTGGCCTCGACTTTCTCTGGTGCCGAGCGTTCAAACCTCAGAAATAGTAACTTCAGAATATAATAATAACTTCAGAAATAGTAACAATTCTAATGTTGGCCTATATTTTCAAGAGGCTTCTGATTCAGAAAACTGTTTGAAATCTTTGTGAGTTATGTGTATTAGCTTCTCAACAGTGCCAGACCAAACTCAGCTGAGCTGGAGTTGTGCAGGGGACATGCTGATGCTCTTCTGATGACTTGTGTCCCTATCTGGTCATCCTAAAAGTGAAATACTACATGTGCTTGACAGGTGAAGACTACATACTTAGTGTAGGCAAAGTGTAAATACCTGTGCTTGTTTGTCCCTTGAATTTTTGAGATGTGTATTCAAGCCACCCTATTCTTCAGCAATTGCTGGTTGTGTTAACCCAAAGCTGAAAACAGATCCCATGCTTAGTGCTTTAATTTTTGGAGTGAAACAATAATGCAATCACCTTCAGTGGCAGAATTCCCACTGACCTCTGTGTAGGAAGAGCTGCGCCTTGTTTTTAATTCTGCTTTCATTTAAGTGCATTACTAGATTTCTATTCTGCCATCTTAAGTAATATTTGTTCCAGCTGTAAGTGACCATCGAGAACCTTTCTACAGCAAATGAGCTTGAGACTTTGTGATTATCCAATACCTCAGACGTGCTAGTATATACAACATACTACGTAGATGGAAGAACATATCACCTACCTAGAGTCGGGTCATACTCCCAGATAAAACGTTTGGTCAGGAAGCGTACGACGAGAGCTGGAAGAATGAGAAGATGCACAAACCATCAGCTTGCCCAGTTTATAAAATTCTACCAAAAACTGTATGAATGCTTGTGTAGCAGCTCAGCTTTGCTTATGGGGGCAGTCAAGACCTTCTCACTGTGGACCACTTCTAACATTCTGAGGTGGGAAACGAAATAGGAAAAAGACATATTATAGCATTAATCATTTACCCCTGTAACAATGCTGGGAAAAGAATGCCAAGAGGTGTCTAACTTTCTTTCATGTTGTTTTCTTTTCACAATAGCTTTACTGTTAGAAAGACAAATGAGAACCTTATTTGGAGTGCTTTTGGTTGGATGATCTGATGACCTTTGTGGGGATAAAACACCCACATTGCTTTTGCTGCTTTAGATTACCCGTAACCAATGGGATAAGGGCTGGCAGGTTTTGAGCCAAAATGCTTTGCAGCTTCAAAGCCAGAGGTGCTCATTATCATTTATGTAAATTGCTCCAAAAGTAATGCCTCCTACTTATTTATATTGAAACTACAACAGACATAAAGAGCACAATAACATGACTTGATAGAGTAAATTCTCAGCTACAAACCACTATTTTTCACCATAGTCACTCCCATTAGCTATGCCTTTTACCAGTGATGAACAAGAGCCTGTATGCCATGCTTTCAGAATCTCCACGGTCACCCAAAACGTGGCTTGTCCTTCACATCACCACCACTGAAATGCATCGTCCACTTCCTCACTGTGCTCACATCCACTGTTTAGTCTCCATCGACATCCAGAAAGTACTGATAAATGCCAATGGGTGCCATTTTTTTCTGTACCAGACTTCCATGTCAGATGACATTTTGTCAGACTACCCCCCCCCTTCTGCCCTCTGTCAAATGACAACAAAATGTAATGAAATATTGTCCGCAAGGTTCATCCCCTACTGTCATATCACCAACATTTGCCTCTGACATCATGAACCAATATCATAAAATTGAAAGCATCACTTTCAGAGCAGCCCTTGTAATTCCTGAAAAACTTTCCCTTCAGATGTGAAATCTCAGAAGGTAAATATAATTGGCTAAATTGCTTCCTCCTTAGCTTGACATGCTTTCCTTGCAATAACTTGCCTTCAGTATTTTGCCTACTTGCCACTGGAAGCAATCAGCTATACTTCAAACTCATGACCAACAAATGCACTTAATCAATTTGCAGAAATAAAAACAATGTTTTGGATTTTGGAGCACAGAATAATTAGTTCTCAACTGCAAGTTATAGTCTAAGATCTTGCTACTTATATTCTTATATCTATTTTTTTTTATCTCTCTCCATCCTGTTTAAAGACATCCTACAAATGCTTTGCCAAGATTCTGATTATGTTCTAGCTATCAATCTTAAAGCTAAGCTCTGTCTTGTACTTCTAGTGCTGTAATTCTGTGATTCTGTAAACAAAGCATTCACCGCTGTCAAATATTCAAAATCCTCTCTGTGTTTTCAGACTGGAGAAAGAAGTATCCCTGCACTAGGAAAGATATCAGTTACTTTAGCTATAGGAGAAGGTTTTCTTGCCAGCCCTACAGCTTTGTTCTATTTTTCCTTCAGTGGCAGGCAGACAGCAAAAAGTGATATATAAGCTGAATTCTGTCTTTTTTCAAAATCAAAGCAATAGGAATCACAGAATTGCAGGGTTGGAAGGAACCCTGCAGTACCCTACAATAGGTCACACAGGTAGGCATCCAGATGAGTCTCGAATATGTCCATAGAAGAAGACTCCACAACCTCTCTAGGCAGCAGTTCCTGTGCTCAGTCACCTTTACCATAAGTTCTTCCACATGGTAGTATGGAACTTCCTATGTTCAAGTTTTAGGCCATTACATGTTCTATTGCTATACATCACTGAGAAGAGCCTGGCCTCACCCATTTATTTGTCTCCCACCTCCCTTAGATATTTATAAACATTAATCAGATCTCCCTTCAGTCTTCCTTTTCCCCAGGCTGAACAGACCCAGCTTACTCAGCCTTTCCTCTTATGGGAGGTGCTCCAGGGCCAACACTACAGAACAAACTTCATTAATTCAGCTTTGGTCACTTGGAACTTATTTTATTTAACAGAGTCAGAACAAACCTTAGTTTTCAGGAAGAATTAACTATGCTTCACACTTGGAGAGTAATAAGAATCTGATCCTAAGGAAATGAGATCACTAGACAAGATGCAATTTTAAATTGCTGTTATTTTAAGATTCTTTTATACCTTAGGAATTTTAAGCCTTTGCAGCAAGGCTCTCCTTGGCCCTCTGAGTGAATGTGGCAATACTTAAAGTACTTTTCAAGTCATAGTCCTAACGTGGATGTCATCATGGAACAATAAGATCTCTGTGTAGCTTATTTCCAACCACAATGGACCAGTGCCTTCCCCCCTCCCCCCCACATTTTACCTCAGCTGGTGTAGTTTAAACATCTTGACGTTCTAAAAGTTTGTTCATGACTCTTCTCTAATTGCTAGTAATTGGTTCTCTAATTGCTGGTAAAATAGATGGCATGTTCTATTTTGACTGGAGAAGTGATGCAGAGTAGAAATTCTCCTGATCTGCTTTTTGAAGCTCCTTACCATGCTACTTTTCAAGAACAGACTTTAAAAATGCTTCCAGAAATTCTGCGGCCCAGTAAAGTGAAAAGCCTGTGTGCTTGGGCACCCAGAAGAAATAGCATTTGCTTTATCCTGCCTCAAGCCTGCTGCATATCATTTTCTCAGATGCTGAGAACCTCAAGGTGTGCCTCCACCCTTTCAGAGAAGGTGGTTTGGAGCAGTTTCATTGCAGTGGGTTCATAGTTTCATAGAGTGGGTTCTCAGATGGACTCTAAAGGTGGAAAAGTATCATTTATTTTAGTGACATAATAAGAATTCACAGAATTTCCATGGGTATAATCATGTTTTTTCTTGCTTCTCAGCTTATCACTATGTCATTGTTCATAATGAACACCACCCACGCATACATAGATGCTGTAAAATGCTGGCAAAGAGAAGAAAACCCCATGGGCTGGCTTTTATGGCAGCACAGTGCACTCTTCTGTCTTATGACTGAAGAGGCCTTTTGGGATGCTGGCTCACAAGTGGTCAGCAACAGCGCTCTGCTTGCTGGAACTGCAGCGGGGATGCTTGGGCACGCTGTGTGCAATGGCAAAGAAGCAGGTAAAGCACAGCCACCTTGTATTTGTAGATGGAAATTGCTGGAGAAGGAGGATCAAAGAGATGAAGGGGACTGGAAGAAAATCTGTTAAGCACGCATGTCTGAGAAAGGCCATACAATGCGCAGCTCTGGGGGAGTAGAGCTTATTTCAGACATAGCCAAAATGAAGGAGGTGAGGCCAAGTGAAAAACAGAAGATAGAACTGTACCATGTCTGCTCAGGTTACCCTAAGAGAACAGGGTTACAGGTGTATACACTAGTACTGGCTTCCACACTACCAGGCTGAGGCTTATCATCTGCATTTTACAGATGGGAAACACAAGATGCTTGATCCAGTATCTATCCTGTTTCTAAATGATCACAATATGTTTTGGATAGGAAGCATCTCCACCATCCTCTCATAAGGAGTGCTCAGCAAATGGGCCTCTGATGTACAGTTGGATATTACTGCAGTGTGTGACTTTATCTGGTTTGACAGAAGAGAGTCAGTGAGAGGAGAGTTGGGAGGGGAATGCAAGTGCTCAGCCTAGGCCAGTTGCTGGCTTATGTTGCCTGCCCTAGAAATGATCTCTCTAGACCAGGAATATTACTGTGGAGCCATTTTGTTTATGTTGAGCTCGGTTACTGCCAGATTACATCACTTTTGTTTTAGTAAAATATCTTCTGCCAGCAGAAGAATCAGAAACAAAGACATCAGAAATTAGTGTTGTGGTGCTCAGATTTTTGCTTCTGGCAAAAAGGACATTTCAGGCAATGAAATAAATCTTCCTCATACCCTTAGCAATGCTACAGATAAAAAGCTGAGGTTGGAGTTGCACAGACCTTCGCTAAGGTGAGAAAGAAGCACTTCACCTGTTAGCCATAATTGCTCTGATGCTAAAAATAAGCCAAAAATAGCCCAACACTTCAAAGTAATAGTAACAATAATAATCTGAATCCTGGATTTTTATTTTAAATAATTCAGAGACTGAAAATGTATGAAACATTATTTTCTCATAAAACTAGATGAATAATTCAGGTATTCATATTATAATCAACATTCCTAATGTTTGTTATAGGAAACAATAAAATGCATTTTGAAGCAGGTAAGATTTGAATTGATACAGTACTGAACATTAGTGAATTTCATTGTTCTCTGCTGAGAGGAGACCAGGCGCTCCCCCAACGCTTACTGCTTGTGAAATGCATGAAATTTCAGGCTTTGATGGAAATAATCTCTAAGAAACTGCAATTTGGATTCCCGCTGTGTTTTGGAGACATGACCGTTACCTAAGGAAATTGATGTAATGTCCCAGCAAAGGAAGAATAGGCTCGTGTCTCTTTTTGCCTCTCCTTACACCTTCATTTCCAAGTCAGCTGTTTTGTACAGGGCTTAAATTAGGGTAGAAGTTCACTTTCATTCACTCATGTTTAAACCTTCTGCCTTCAAAGTTATTCTTGGAGAGGAAACATGACTATCTGTCAAATACATTTCCACTGTAACTCCACTGAAGACAATGAAATTACACCAAGAGTTAACTTCGTTTATAAACTGAGATTGTCAACCACATAATTAATCAGTTTCTTTAGGACTCGTATGGCTAAGGTCCTTACCCAGCTTTAAAAATCTCAGTCCATATCTTTTTGGAACATTTATATGTATACACACCATTGAGTTTTGGTTTAGAGCTTTGTTTGGATTAAGTAACATAAATGGCCTTGGTAAAATTTACAGTCTGCCTGAATACATATCTTCATGGTTTTGTTACTGATCCAGCTAATACAGATGAAGCTTTTGGGGCAGGAAGAATGGAAGCTGGATTTTATTTGAAAAATGCCTCCTTCTCCCCAAAAGAGACAAAGTTCAAAGTTATTCTAAGAAAAGCAACATTTCTCTACAGTTAAATAACTGTATGATGACTCTTTTATGCCATGAGAATTTTGAGCTATAAAAATTATCTGAAAGAAGTCCCATCATTTAACATATCAACAAGTCCATTCCTGGTGTTGTGATGATGTGTCATCAGTAAATCATATTTGGCTGGAGAAAGCGGAGTGGTTGAAACTAGTTGTTACAGTGATCAAAAGGCACTTTCACAGGAAAATTATTTCATTTAAAAAAAATGTGTATTTTTGTTAGAGCAAACGGGATTCAAACTCTCTCCTGGAGGCCCCTCGTGATTGTGAATTTCAGTGGGCTTGGAGGGCAGCAATACAGCACACTGGCGTGGGAGCTCTGTGACCAGCTTTGGGAGGTAATGGTTTGTTTTAAAACCTCTACCATGAGACTTCTAATTTGCTTCAGAATGTGCAGGTCTTCCAGGGAGGGAGAAAAATGTGAACTTGTGGTGTGGCACTGCCTTCTGATCCTGGCTGCATCATAAGTGTAGACATGCAGTCGTGGCTTCTGGCTCTGCGCTTGCGGGCTTGGATTTGACTTAGTTTTGACAATGTCTCAATTAATTTAGCAAGGCTGGGTGAGTGGTGAGCTGGACATCAACAGGATTTCTCTGCATTCCCTACTCTCCTGGCTTGTTCACTGTGATTGCTGCTGACACTGAGATCTAATGTGCTTGCATTAAACTAGAAATAAAATGTAATGGAACAAAGACAGATCAATTGGGAACAAGGAAGGGAAAACTGTACCAAGTATAAAAATCATAAAATCACAACAATCGGAAAAGGCCACTAAGATCATCTAGTCCAACCGTCTTTTAGTCACTTGTTGACTACCTTGCTGTCTCATACTATGCACATTTCATGGGTATTTTAATCCATGTCTTAAGCTCTAAACTCTTCAGAATAGTTACTGTGTGTGCTTGTATTTTCTTGTGTGACAGTATGGTGAGTTCCACTGATGAAGTTTAAGTACAGAACAAAAGCTTATATTATTTGTAACTTAATACAAACTAGGATTGAACATGTGTGGAAAAAAAAAAAAAAAAAGTGTTACTCTTTCCTTTCAAAAGGTTATTTTCTTCAGTGTTATCTAAGGGAATTTCCTCAATCAAAATGATATAGGCTTTGGTGCTGTGGAGCCTAATCTGAACAATCCCTATTTTAAACACTAATTCAGTAGGTTGTTTGCTTAGAAGTCAATAACTGGCCTTCTTTTGGCAAGTTGCTTGGAAGGACAGTGCCAATTTCCTACTCACAGTCCATAATCAACTATGTCTTTTAACTGTATTCCAAAGGATATTTATTCTTTGGATCTGGCCAAATAACAAAGTAATCGATGTTTCATTTTAAAATCACTGTCACTGTAAAGTCTTGGATAGAGTTTATTTTGTCAGTGACAATTTCATTTTCTCTCAGATGTAACTGCATTTCATTGTTGTGGAAAGTACCTGCTTTTAGGAACTTATGAGAGGGAAGCATCTAGAGAAAAGTGACTTGTTTCAAGGAGCTCATCTGAAACTATCAGTCCGTAAGTACTGTTTATTTTATAATCTTTTCTCCACTGTCTGAATAGAGTACTGGAAGGAAGCACCGTATCAGATTTTACAAGCACTTCTTAATTGCAGGGAATGAAGCAAGGAAAAAGTAAGTTGTGCTTTTATCAGAGCATGCACAGTGGTTTACTTTTGCCTGTGCTGACAATGAATGTAGAAGTCATTGACATCAGTGTAATGAAACCAGTGCTCATAACCACACTTATCTCCAGGATGACTGCTTACACAGTGCTCCACTTCCCTTGCTTCATCTCCCTTGGTCAGACCATATAGGCTGTACGAACTTCCAGGTGTGTACTGGCCCCATATACTCAGGCATGGGCTTTTAAGGTCTCTCTAGCTCCTGTGCCATTTCTAGCTGTGCCCAATCCTGTTCTTGTAGGCTGGCCCTCTGAACAACTTCTAAATTGGATACTGTGGGTTAGTTGGTACCTCCCTTCATGGATGGAGATATAGTCTTGAGACTTAAAGTCTTAAAGTGAGAGGCAAAGTTTGCCACTGAGCAGAAAGCAATCTCAGCACTGACATGTTAGCAAACTGAAAGCCTTCCTTATTCAGTACTAAATATGGAAAATGCAAGAGTTGTTCAACAAAATGTTATTAACCACATCCAAATATTAACATCAGGAAGTGGTTTCTGCTTTGCTCCTGGTGTGGTAATTTCATGACAGAAAGAATTCCATATATTCTTCTGAAATAGCTTACCACAAATTTTGCAAAAGATGCATCGTGATGGTCATTCATCCCATCACCGCTTATCCAGGACATTTTCATACTAAGGTACTGCCCACTGTTTGTTATACTGGAAGTATTTTCTTTCCAATGCTTACCACATGTGGCACATAAGCAGGAGGCTTAATTTATCTTGTTATCCCATTCCATAACAAACTGTTCCAACATAGGGTTGTTTATTTTACAGGACTCCCTTCATATAAAAGACAAATGGTGAGACTGGCCTGTCTAATGGTTTCGATCATTTAAGAAACATAGCGTGCAGTATCTATAACTCTACCATTTCTCCTCTCTTGACTTCATTGTATAGCTTGTTATGTCGCTGCTTCATGAAGACTAAACTTTCTGGTGTGCTATTACTAACACATATGGCTTTCCAAAACACAGTTAATGATAACACCTCCAGATGTTTGTGTGTGCAAGACAGAACATATCTGTGATTGGGCTGTAAAGCAAGTCCTACAAGTGAAATCACACAAACAACCGTGACTTTCCTAGGTAATTGACAGGGGTATGCTTTGAATTTGTGTGCTCTTTTGAAAGACACTGGACAAAAAGGAATAGGATTAAGTTTTCCATACTAGAGTGGCAAGACAGCAAGGTTTGCAGGAGCTTCTATTTATTACCCCTTAAATTTCCCCCATTGCTGACTTCAGAAAACATCTCACTCTGTTCTTTGGTCATGTTTCTCCTGTCATCTTTACAAGGGAAAAAAAGAAAGGAAAGAAATAAGAGGGATTTTTTTAATACTCTAGATGGCAGAATGGACTTCTGGTTCTTGTCAAAATGTTTTTGTATGAATGAATTTTTAATGGAAACTGCACTGTGAGTAGAAAGGCCATTTTTTAATCTATGAAGGAAGAGAATATTTTAGATTTCACTTTCAAAGGGAACGCCTGAACACCTTTTTTTTTCTTTTTTAATTATTCCTGAAAAACCTGTAATTAAGGAAATGCAGATATTTTTAAAAAAGCAAAGCCAGCTCAGAGCTCACTACCTCCATTTGTTCTTTTTTTTTTTTTTTTTTTTTTTTTGTAATACACCAGAGGGATGTATTGGACTATATTATATTATTACATACGTAGCTTTTATGAAAATAAAGAAGAGGCATCACTTTCAGAGTGACCTGAGTATCTGCAACCTTCAGGACAGCATAAAGTACCTTAATGGAAGCAGCATGCTGTTTCTTTGTCTGTACATATCAGGACAAGCAGTATCTAGAAATGACACAAACTGCACCTTTTCTCCTTTGCCCCAGAAACACAGTGATGTAATGGCACACAGAGCTTGCTATGTCATTTTGTTAGATGTCACAGCCTCCGTCTATGTGGCCGCAGTATGATCAGAATATCTATCATCCTTCTCTCGAGTCTGACCATATTAATTCTCCTGTTGCACATTAACTGTGTGCATGTTTTATCAGACGTGACTGCAGCTCATACCTTCAAAGACCATCTGTCCTTTGCAATTTCCAGCTTTGTCTGAGAAAGGAGCTTAGGCAAACAGAGGAATACTACAGGTTTGTCAGGGCTGGTCAGTAGGATCAGCAATCAACAGATACATGCCTGTAAGGTGCCTGTGTCACAGGGGGATGCACATTTAGGGCAAACAAATACACTGAAAAAAAGCCTCATGTAATTTCCTTTTTTTTTTTTTTTTTTTTTCTTAATAAGGTTAATGATATAAGCATTAATAAATGTTACATCTTCTTAATATGGTTCACAGTAGTACTTTTCTTTGAACCTACTGTTTTCAAACTGTGCAAGTAGTTGGCTTTGCACTGCAGCTCCCTGGCTACCTGGTGTTTTAAAGGCAGAAGATAAAGAATTTCTTACTTTCTGTTGAGCTCATTGCCAAATACCTGAACCAGACGCGTGGGGAAAAAAAGAAAGAAAGAAAGAAAGAAAGAAAGAAAGAAAGAAAGAAAGAAAGAAAGAAAGAAAGAAAGAAAGAAAGAAAGAAAGAAAGAAAGAAAGAAAGAAAGAAAGAAAGAAAGAAAGAAAGAAAGAAAGAAAGAAAGAAAGAAAGAAAGAAAGAAAGAAAGAAAGAAAGAAAGAAAGAAAGAAAGAAAGAAAGAAAGAAAGAAAGAAAGAAAGAAAGAAAGAAAGAAAGAAAGAAAGAAAGAAAGAAAGAAAGAAAGAAAGAAAGAAAGAAAGAAAGAAAGAAAGAAAGAAAGAAAGAAAGAAAGAAAGAAAGAAAGAAAGAAAGAAAGAAAGAAAGAAAGAAAGAAAGAAAGAAAGAAAAAGAAAGAAAGAAAGAAAGAAAGAAAGAAAGAAAGAAAGAAAGAAAGAAAGAAAGAAAGAAAGAAAGAAAGAAAGAAAGAAAGAAAGAAAGAAAGAAAGAAAGAAAGAAAGAAAGAAAGAAAGAAAGAAAGAAAGAAAGAAAGAAAGAAAGAAAGAAAGAAAGAAAGAAAGAAAGAAAGAAAGAAAGAAAGAAAGAAAGAAAGAAAGAAAGAAAGAAAGAAAGAAAGAAAGAAAGAAAGAAAGAAAGAAAGAAAGAAAGAAAGAAAGAAAGAAAGAAAGAAAGAAAGAAAGAAAGAAAGAAAGAAAGAAAGAAAGGAAGGAAGAAGAAAGGAGAGACACGTGAGAGCAAAGACATCAGAGAGCGACAATGAACTTTCAGGCTTTCAGGTATTCAGGCTTCTGTAACTGGTTACTGTCACCATGGTGTATAATATTCAAAATGCCTCAGGCATCTCACTGAAAGCAGTGGCAAATGTCTTAATGGCTGCTCTCACATTTTATGTTTGCCTTCGCCCCCCCTCCCCCCCCCCCCCTTTCTCTGCATTGTTAAGACATCTGCTCCTGTTACTTGCTTGCCACCTGGAATCCTGCAGTTCTGTTTGTGCCAGCATTTTTTATGGTAAACAACTTCTCCATTACATGGGGGAGATTAAGAGGCACAGCAGCAAGAGCAGAGGATCTCTAAGAGAAAAGGTATCATTTCCACAGTGGGGTTCACAATACTGGAGAACAAAAACAGTAAGTGATAGGCTGTGTTTAACAGTTAAAATAAAACGTAATTTAAATACTATGGACCATATGTTTCTTTGTCACAGTACAAACAAGAATGTTACAAAGTGGAGAAATGATGAGCTGAGGTGGAAAACTCAGACTTTAGCTTCTCTAACATGTTGTAGATAGAGAATCCCAAGAGAGATTGGACTGATAGGCACCAAGTGGTATCTAATAGCATCACTGGCAGTATCATCTCTTTTCTTTTGTGGAGAAAGATGGAAGAGCAGGCGTGGGTGGACAGCAATTTTTCATAAATCACTGGCAACCAAAGCCTGTTTAAGTCTGTAACCTTAAGGGTAGTCTGAGTGATCACATATACTGCTCATCCCATACACCACTGCCAGCAGGAAGTTTGACATCTGACTCTGAAGTAACAAGTGCCCATCAGAGCTACAGCACATTAGGATGGGTGACAATAAACACTGCTGAGTGGTCCAGCCAATACACTACAGTGTGGTGTGCTTGGTTCCCAGTAACAGCATTAATGAGTTTAAACTAATCCACTGCTTTGATAAATAACTTTAATCTCCTATCTCTGACTGCAACTGCAATTTTATAAGCACTCATTTGGTGCCTACAATAATGTAGGGGCTATTATTAGCCTTCTGCTTGGAATTTGGACATGCTAACAAGGGAATTGTCCGGATTAAACTTCAAACTCCCAAATTTAAATGGTAAATTTCTGCTTTCATTTTCAATACTTAAGGGCATTCAGCTAATAAACATCATATGACTTCAAACAAAGTAAAAAACACAGTAGCAGATAACAGATGTTGTGAAAGCTCTGATTTATCTCAAGCCTCAGCCTTGGAGGTTTAACATAACTTAGTTTATAGCGGTCATCACAGCTGCCAAGAGACCAGGTCCTACCCTTCCAGAGTGCAACAGATACAGAGAGTGTTCTGGTCTCAGCTAGCTAATTAGCTATGCTTAGTTAAAATTATATATTAAGAGGAAGTTCAGCCACATTAAACTCGCTATAAGCAATGCGTTAGTTCCCCTCAGTGCTGTAGTTCTATTTGTATGTGATTCTTTTGCACATTTTTGATCTGCAGAAATCACACAGATGCAAAGATAACAAGTTGGATACTCAGGGCTCTTCCAGTCATTATCTCATTCAGTGGTTTACCCAGTTTAAAGTGACCTTAGCAATGGGATTTTCTTCATTCCTTTTACATGAGGCTGAAAACACCAAGTTCCTGTTTGTTCTAATGGGATGTTAAAGATCCCATAGCAGTTTTGCAAGAGTGTTATGTCATCTTTTCCTGCTAGCATCTTATCCTCAGTCCTGAGGGTTGGAAGTTGTGTGTCATCCTGTGGATTGAAGTGTCAGATGCTCAGAGACCCTTCAGGACTAAGGAAGTTTGTGGTATCGACGTCTATTATTTTCTCAGGCTAATCTGATAAACTGCTCATTGCTGAGTTTTTCTTTTAATGCTTTTCTTAAGAACACTTTCTCAGTTTCACCCCATTGTCATTTTAGAGTGAGCAGAGCGAATATAAATGATTCCACTTTCTCCGCCAGCAGTTGAATAAAGCAATTACTGCCCTATAGAGTGCTGTAACCTGACTGCAGCAATCTGCATTTGCTTAGCTCTTGGTGATGACATCATACAAACCATAAGGAAACACAGCCCTGGGAATCTACAATTTGACAAGCAAGAAAACCTCCATTTGCATGTAATGAAGGCTGATACAGCACCTTTGGAGCTGATCTGAGATGAGGTTTACATTCCTTGCTCCACCATGCTTTTCTTTGGTTTAAAATGGATTAATGGGTGATTACATATTCAAAGCTGTTAGTGTGCCTAGCAGGGCAGAGAGGCCAGCAGCAGTCCAATAGCCATTAGATGGTACTGGTCTCTAGAGAATGCATGCTGTTCTGTTTGTCCATCCCCAGTGAGTCTCTTGTCACTCTCCAATCTACAGCTGCCCAAGTGCACCCACCCAATCCTGATGATCCGTGTGGCTGTGGGGATGAGCACCATGTGGAATCAGTTCAATCACCTTTATTAAAGCAATGCTCTTTCCCCAGTAACTTCTTGTCTTAGGCCTGATTGTTCCAGTGATCCTGTAAAAGATCCACCACCATGATCACTAATCTCCCCCCATCCCCATGTGGCCCGTTCCAATGCCTCATGACTCTTTCTGGTAAGTTCTTCCTAATACCCAACCTGAACCTCTCCTGACACAACTTCAGTCCCTCCTGTTCTATCACTGTTACCTGGGAGAAGAGACCAACAGCCAGCTGTGCACAAGCTTTTTTTCAGGTAATTATGGAGAGCCTCCTCTTCTCCAGACTGAACAATCCCAGCTCTCTCAGCTATTCCCCATAAGACTTGTACTCCAGACCCTTCACAGCTTCATTGCCCTTCTCTGTACATGTACCTGGGCCTCAGTGTCTTTCTTGAAGTGAGGGGCCAAATACCCTTCCCAGGAGCTAAAGGTGAGACTTGTAGTCTGACCAATGAACCCACTGTAGGGAGTAGATGAACTCCGCAACCCCAACAGACTCAGACAGATCTGAGCTTCTTGCTCACTTTCTTTGTGGGAGCAAGGGTTGTTTTTCAAGTAGTCAAATCCCCTCTTTATTGTTATGTTTTCACACAGAAGAAAAGATACGGTCTTTCAGCTCCAAGATGTGCCCCGTGGGCTCAATGTTAGTGGAGCACTTGGGAGGGCTGTGTCACCTCCTGTCAATCCACCTGGGGCTAAGTGTCCAAGCCCCAGTGACATGGAGCCTTCAGGGGGCAATAACACCCACAGTGATCCTGTTCCTACTCCACAACAGCTTCTGCTCCAAGTGGGCCTACCCGCTCTATCTATCTGCTATACCTGTTGTCCCAGAGGAGGTACAGTCAAGGTAGCAACTGCTGCCCTCCACACCGCTACAAAACTCGTAGCTGGAAGAGGAATGGTATTGTTCCTCCTCCTTCTCTCAGTTCCTTGTTCATCCATTTTTCAGAGTTTAGTCCAAAGAAAGCACCACAGGTGGCACAAAATAATCACTGCTCTAAATGAATGAGCAGTCTGGTTAGAAAAAGTTATGCAGTCATTTTAATAAGGCAAACAACAACTTTTAAAGGCATGTCACACAGTGATATAGAAGATAAGAAGGCTGCGACTGTGTTTAGGAAAGCAGAGAAGCAGTGGTAATCATTGTAACTTACTGTCAGATAAGCCACTTTTGCAGCAAGCGTTGGCTAGAAAAGAGAAAAACATTCCTGGAAAGAAGCTGATAATGAAACGGCAGAAAACTCACATGCCACAGTTATTCCTAGAGGATCAGGAGGCTGCTTTTGATTGCACTGTTAAATTGTTCAACAGCTGGGAAGCACTCTGCCATTGCTCAATGTAACTATATATTTCTGCAATGACTTTTGAACAGAATTCTTCCTTCTTTGAATGGAGCCTGAGGCGCAACCCACTCAAGTCATCAGCAGCTTTGCCTCTCTCTTTGTAGGCTGGAGCCTGTGCCCCCAGGGACCTGTTTAGGTGTGATAAGTAATGTTCTCAAATTGGTACCAGCAGCAGCCTCACCCCTGCAAGAAGGAGAAACCACAGCACATGCAATGGAAAAAAGGAGACTTAGGCTAAATTCCTGCATCATAGAGCGGTTGCTTAAAGAGATCTTCTGATCTCTCCAGTATCTTCTGTGTGGGAGTTAATGCAAACATTACAGTAGATACTGATCTTAAGATTGGAGTGCTTGTTTTGCTATTCAGTGCTCTGAAAACCTTGTCTGCATGGGAAAATCATCTCACGTGTGGAATGAAATACAACTACAATTCCTCAACAGCTTTTACGTAGATAGGCTTAATCCTGGTCCTTCTCTGGTGAAAGCTGATTAAACTAAACTGATTTCAAGAATCACTGTGAAAATAACTGTTAGGCCAAATTCTGTCTTGATTAGACAGGGAACTCCTCTAAAACTAGCTGGCTACCTTTTTCTCTCTGGTATTTAATTGCTCACCTTCTCAGCTTTGGGCTTTGCACAGCTGTCCAGACCGACCCAGAGAGAAGCACTGCAGCCATGCATGAGCTATTGCCAGAGAAGTTAGGCAAAGACTGTCAAATATGTTTGCAGCAACTCCCTGAGCAGTGAAGTGCAGAGGGTCTCTGGTCTCTTCTCCCTGGGATCCAATAGCAGGATTTGTGGGAACAGCACAAAGCTGTGCCAGGGGAAGTTCAGAGAGGACATTAAGAAAAGTTTATGTACCGTGAGGTTGGTCAAACAGTGGAACAGGCTTCCTAGAGAGGCGGCTAATGTCCCATGCCTGTCAGAGATCAAGAGGTTTGAACAATGCCCTCAGTAACATATGTAAACTTTTGGATGGCCCTGAATAGTCCCTTCCAAAGGAACTACTCTATAATAATACTAAAATAAGCATGCAGCCTCATAGAAGAGGAAAAGAACATCCCATGGATGTCTGTAAATATACAGCTAATGAAATATGAACAATAACTGCTGGCTTGGATTAGGTTCAGCTGTTGCTTTGTTATGTTCTTGCGCCATCAAACTTGAGCTATCCTCCCATTAGCTGTCAGGAGACTGCCTAATAAATGGCAGATGGATGTGCTATAAACTACAACAGCCAACTAATGAATGAATTTAAAGGGGTATGGCATGGTTGTGTCCCAAAGGGGTCATGGTAAAAACATTGGTTCAGTGTGATCATATGCCTGAGGGAGGGCTTAGATACAGTTAAGTTTTTGTCGAGTACAGAAAGTACATATAGAAAAACCAGTATCATTACAACTATCACACACTGCCCTTATCAGAAGAGTTTTTAATGGAACTTTTTAATGAAAATGTTGCCATTTTAGGCTATTGCTCATCTGATCCCCAACTCCTACCCTCTGGAAGGAAACTTGAAACACTTCAAATTTTGGTTCAATTTCAAGGTAGGTTTCCCTACCCTCTTGCTTGATCACCCCCCTTTTTCTTTTCCTGCCCTTTTCAGAAGTAAAAATATGTTTTGTTTTGTTTTGTTTTTTTAAGTAAGAAGATTGTAAGACAAAAATGTGACAACTTCTCAGCTAGCTATGTTTTGAACTAGTTCTGATAAATAATTCCTAGGATTACTGTTGTCAACATAATACATTTTCATGGATCTTGTCTTCTTCTCTTTGGTTTGCAAAATAAAAAATAATGACATAAGATACCTATTTTGAATCTGAGAAGATCATAAATCTATCAGCTGATGGATTAGCAAACTGGCATGATGGTATTGCTTGCCATTACCAGCAATTCTATGTAAATTCTGTAGCAATGTGCTTACATTCTTTTTACAAACACTTGCCAATCAAACTATTAAAACAAATCACTTTCCTTTTTTCAAACATTTCATTTGAAGACCTTTACAAAAGAAAAATCCTCACGTTCCCTGTTCTGTAGAACAAGAAAACTCAGTCTGGTTTTATAGGGCTGATGAGAACATCAGAAAACCAAGTATCCAGAAGAGGGTTAATGAGTAACTGATCCCTTCATAGCCTTGGTGCATGGCTGCACTGCTGATGGCCCATGGGCCTTTTCCACTAGGTCCTGGCAAAATGTTTTTTTCCACTATTATGTAAGATCATAAAGTGCATTTGTCTCCAAAAGACCAATCTGAGCAATTTCCTATAATAACATTTGGTCTCTGATTGTCAAAATTTTGGATGACCCTAACTTAAAAGATTTCTCAGTCACTTCAGTGAGATGAGACATTTACTTATTTGTTTTTTCCAAAGGCTTAGATCCAACATCAGTCTTTGTAGAAGTTCAAATTTACCATCACTGTAAGTTTATTTCAGCTCTTAAAATAATAGTGATGTGCATCAGAATTTGATTTTCCAGAAGCATCATCTCATGGCATTTATCTGCAGCTTTAGGGAAGTGTAAAAGAAGTTTGGTCCTCAGTCCCTGTTTTTAACTCACAACTCTGTCATTTTCATTTATTCCAAGAAGAGTTACAATCCCTACAAGCTTTCTAAGTATTAGCACATCTCTGCCAGTTTAGAATTTGCTGTATAGGTTATTCCAGCAATATATACAATTAGTCTTAATAGTTTCTATGCTGACACCATTGAAAGATTTCTGCATTAATATGGAACCTAGTGAACAGTACTACAGCACATAGGACAGCAAAGTTGAGGTGAAAAACCATGGATGTAAATTGGAAGCTGTAAGGTTGTTTTGTGGCTCAGAAGCAGTCCCACTAACAGTGGTTTTGTGCAAGTCAAAGTATTTTGTTTTAGGCAGGTAATTCTACCAACAGTACTCAAGTAGTAGTCAATACAAAGGATCAGTAGAGAAACTATTAGGGAACTTCAAATGATTTTGGATTAGGTTCTTAGGTCTAAACAAAGCAATATCCAAGCTCTTGCACCCAGCTTGCTTAGCAGAAATGTAATGTTTGGCTGGTCTCTTGTACAATCAGCTAAAAGCAGGAAAAACTGGACACTCATGCTAAGATCTAAACTGTATTAGGGACATGTAGAACAGCTGGCTTTACCCTTCCAGGACTAATTTCTCCAAGGTCTCCTTCTAGCTGACACAGGAAACTTTCCTCCATAATGCAATTCAAAAATCTATAATTATGCTCTGTTCGAGCCATGCTTAATTATGCTCTGTTCAAGCCATGCTTTTACCTACCAGTTTTGATAAAGTGAGTTAGTATGGGGGACTCTGGAGCAGTGATAGCAGCAGCGGATTCCACCTCTGGACAGCTTCCCCTACTTTCGCCAGCTGGGTTACTGGCATCTGCCAGCAAATCAACACAGAAATTACCAAGCCCCATAATCAGCCAAGGCCTTGTGTTTCTAGCATGCTTTGCATGGTATATCTGCTTTGCACTCAATCATAACAGCCTGCTGAGCAGACCTGCTGCAGTTTAATTAAAGCGTCTGGGTCCACCTCCTGTTCCTCTTTAATAACATTAGTCAGAAGTGAGCTGTCTGGTGCCTGCATCTTCCCCGTTAGCATGAGCTGCTGATGCAGAGCTGGCCAGATTGGTTAATTGCACCCCTGACTTTTAAAGGTCAAGTTTTATGGAGTCTAATAACGCTCCAAAGTTTTCCAAAACAAGGTAGATTGGAAAGAAGAGTCTGGATTCCTCTGTGATGCTGCTTGTTGAGGCATGGGATAGCTCAACATCTGCAGCTCCCCAACAGGGCAGCTGGGAGAATGGGAACTCCCAAGGGCAGCTGCAGCTCTGAGCCCGAGCAGCTGGCACAGTGCAGGGTGTGCTCACTGCTGGGGGCATGCACTAGAGGAAAGAGGACAGAGCACTGGAAAAGGTTATCTCAAAGAAAGCTGTAAAACAAGTCGCTACTCAGCTGAATTGCCTTTATGTAAGGGATTTCATCACATCCTAGAAATGCTTCATCTTTAGCTTATCCTGATAAGACAGCTGAATGGTTGCTTGAACAGTATCAGCTGGGGCAGAAAAGTTGAGAAACCTCAAAACATCTTGAGAAGAGTATAGTATTTCAGTAGAGGATGCACTAACTCAGTTTCATGCCTGATCTACATGTCCCTGCCATGCAAGGAGTGATCTGGTGAAGAGGACAATTCACTAGAATCTACCATTTGCATGCTTTATTCAAAGCTAGTAGCTACTGTATGTGAAAAGCAAATTATCATCTGTTTAAACCTCCTTTATAGGAAAGTAACCAACAGTCCTAACTACAAGCACCTCTCTCCTGGCAGAGGGGAGGGATCTGAGGAAGCTGCTGCCTTTCCCCTCTCTGCAGGATACCTGAAGGCTGGGAACGCATGGGAAGGAAGGGTGAGCCTCAGCAAGGGCGCTCCTTTCCACCATACAGTTCCTTTACCTCCTCATGCAAGCACCTGAAAAGTGTTAAGCCTGTAAATCCTAGAAATCCCCATTGCTCCCACTGTTCCTAATTCATTCTGCCTTGAGCCAGGTTGTCTTCACTATACCAGCTACAGAACAGGGGAAGTCTGAAGGGGCATCAAAAAACTCCTGCTCTGCCTCTTACAAAGGAAGACGAGTCAGCCTATTTAATAACAGCTGGGACTTCCTCTTTTCCTCTTGGCAGACTGCCTTGTTTAAAGTCTTCTATTTGCCACTCTACAACTGAGTTTATACAAGATGAGTGGGGTAGATATGTATTTTTTGTGTGTGTGTCTTTCTGTTGTCAATTTTCCGATGTTGGTTTTCAAGTAAAACACTGCAAAATGCTTGAACAGTTCTTTGTATTTTTTCCATAATTTCCTTCATCCTTTTCTACTCGTACTCATTGTTCTTCGAAGGACTTTTTTCTTTTTGGCTGGTTTATTTTTTTATTTATTTATTGCATGTGCTTATTTTCAACTGATTTGCATGTAGATGATGTTCAGTTTGGATATGTTTACAAACTGATATTAAAATACTCTGCTTGTTTATAAAAAACAGTAATTGAGTAAACACTAGTTATTAGATGCATATTTGCTTTGCTTTTACTTGTTTTCCACAAAGAACGGGGTGTTTGTTCTATAGTTAACAGCATTTAGGATATTCATTAAAAAGCTCTATATTTTTCTAGAGAAGATAAACCAATGTTTCTGCATGAATGAAACTTAGACAGTAGCTTACGTTTTCACAGTATTGCTGCCTTCCTGATTATTAATCTCCTTCCATATTTATTCATTTATTAGCTGGGTAGTACTCATGCACTGAGCCATCGCCCATTTTTGTTGCTTATTCTCCAGATCTATCTACTATTCTTGATTTGTCGAATAGCATGATCTAATAAAAGGAAGCCTAGCATAGGCTATTCATGTTTCAGACACTGAAAGAGCTTTTGTACTCTTACACCAATCTGAACTTCCATGCACCAATCACAAGCCATGTAATGCCATTCGTTACAACCATACACAACTCTGTTTTCACCTTCAGGGGACATCTTCACTAGAAGAACGCATTACACCATTTTATGATAAACAAATATATTCAGATACCTCTGCTGGGAGCCACGCTGCAGCTTTGACTTGTAAAGAAATCTCCAGTTCTGAATTCCATCAAGTAATGCTGTTAGTGATGTTTTCTCTATATGCTGAAGTTATTCATCAAAGCCTTTATTATCTATATATATTTTTTTTTCATAAGACTTAAAGAATACAGCATCCATGAAGTATAATGCTATGATGAAAAACTGCACTCAGATTTGCACTGAATACTGTCATCTCTTTTTCACCCAAATTAATGTATATTTATTTCAGCTACTGGCTGTTCCTTGTAAACTGAAATTGTTCAGCACTTCTTTTGAGTTTGAAATGTTAACTTACTTTTTCCATTAGATCTTCATGAGTTTCTGTTCTGGTTTGTTTTGAATGGGACCAGAAGAATCACAGAATCGTAGAATTGCCTGGGTTGAAAAGGACAGTAATGACCATCTAGTTTCAACCCCCCTGCTATGTGCAGGGTCACCAACCACCAGACCAGGCTGCCCAGAGCCACATCCAGCCTGGCCTTGAATGCTTCCAGGGATGTGGCATCCACAGCCTCCTTAGGCAACCTGTTCCAGTGCATCACCACCTTCTGGGTGAAAAACTTCTTACCTAAACCTCCCCTTGTCTCAGTTTAAAACCATTCCCCCCTTGTCCTGTCACTATACACCCTTGTAAAGAGATGTTCCCTCCCCTGTTTATACGCTCCTTTCAAATACTGGAAGGCCAGAATGAGTTCTCTCCAGAATTTTCTCTTCTCCAAGCTAAACAAGCCCAGTTCCTTCAACCTTTCTTCATAGGAGAGGTGCTCCAGCCCTCTGAGCATCTTAGTGGCCCTCCTCTGGACCCGTTCCAAGAGCTCTGTGTCTTTCTTGTGCTGGAGGCCCCAGGCCTGGATGCGGTATTCCAGATGGGGCCTCACAGGAGCTGAATAGAGGGGGAAAATCACCTCCCTCTCCCTGCTGGCCACTTCTCTTTTAATGCAGCCCAGAGCATAGTTGGCCTTCTGGGCTGGAAGCACGCACTGCTGATAGTGCACTTTCCTGGCAGACAGTCCTCTGTTCTCATTTGTGCATCAAAAAGTGGTAACAAAGCATCAAGATATTTCTGCACATGCAACCACAGTCTTGAGCTATGCTGGCACCAGCAGTCAGAAGAAAATAACACACAATGAATGGCACCTTCTCTACAGAAGCACAGTGGTTTGACAAGCTTTCCTAGTACTGCAGAAGTTCAAAGCAGGAACTGGTTAGATTAAATGTTCCCTCTATCAGTCATCAAATTATTCTCTTCACACTAATATTCATCTAATGCAACAAACACCGCAAGACGTATGAGAAGAAGGGTATGTCAAAACTTAGAGGACAGGTGGGTAAAAAATAATGCTGCTAACATTCTTTAGATAGAAAAGAATTTGGAAGGGGTGATGGTGGAAGGTATGATAAGGTTTGAAGTGGCTGTTGTCTCAACTCAGAGAAAGGGAAAGACGGTTGTTATTCTATGGAAGTTGCGTTACCAGATGTCCTGTGTAATTTCCAGATGAGGCGTGTTCAAAGATTTCTCCAGATTTGGGTGATTATAGTATCCAGTTCTTTTAGGAGTCAGGTTAAGAGTAAATACAGACTCAGTCTTGTAAATTCTGGCTTCTTCGGTTTACTTGTCTTCTAGCACCTAAAATTACCAGTGACTCACCAGTGTGGTCCTCCAGGTTATATTTTATACTATAGACTGATCTCTTATTAGACATGGATTAGATATGACTGACAGTGTGAGCCCAGCATGTCTATTCATGATAGAACAGACCTCAGGCTTCTTGACAGTGCTCCTCTAACAGTATAAATCAGGAGTCTTTCATAAAGCTCTCCAACATCCTATCACCTATAATTATGAATGTTTACTGAACACTGTAAACCACTTTGAAAAAGAAAAGGATGTGATGATCTTCCATGGATGTGCAATAAGGAGGTTAGGCAGCTGCTGTTTGGAGTATTATTTCTTTTTATTTTTCTCCAAATTATATGTACTAGCTATTAATCTTTCCAGGGTGATGCTGTAACACTGAAATATGAAATAAAAAGTACTGACTAGATGTTACCTTCCCCTTCATAATTACATGCTCTCTCTTCCTTCTCAGCTGCCATTAAATTTTATTTCACACTCTGTGGACTCTGGTGTGAATTCTGCTCTTCTGTAGTGCATTAAAATTTCTGTAGTGAAAAAAATTAAGTTTTTCTTTTTTAAAAAATTTAATCAATGATTAGGTACAGCATGGCTGAAGCCGTCAAGCATTCAGTCTTTAGAAAATGGTTTCACACTAAAAGAGGGGAGATTTACATTGGATATAAGGAAGAAACATTTTACAGTAAGGGAAGTGAAGCACTGGAGCAGGTTGCCCAGAGAAATGGTGGATGCCCCAACCTTGGAGAAACCCAAGGTCAGGCTGGACGGGGCTCTGAGCAACCTGATCTACCTGTGGGCGTCCCTGTTCACTGGATCAGATGGCCTTTAAGGGTCCCTTCCTGTTCAGATGATTCTATGATTCTGTGGTTTAGAAATAATGTTGAGGATGAGCTGTGCAGTTTAATTTTATTACAGTAGTACCTGTGTTAGATCTGTCCATTGTACTCATTTTAAAACATTTTTAATAAACCTAAGGCACAAGTGAATATTTCTCTTCAAATACCCCTGTCCATCTTTATAGATCTGATGGTTCTTCTGCTATCAGCTCCACCTGCCCTTAAAGCACAGATTCTAGAAACTGAAGCTGAAAATGCTGCTACACTGCAGGAAATTGATCACAATTTGTTGTCATTAGTGGGAGTAGGATACTGTATCCTTGAGCAGCAGAGCTTCAGGATTAGCTGGAAAGTTACTCCTATTTCTGTTGCACACTCCAGATGTCAAGAGAGCATGCACAAATCATTGAGGCTGAGAGTTTTTGCTTCTGTAGCCTGGTCCTGAGAGCTGAGCAGTGCAAGGAAGGAGCCTGTAGGGAAACATCCCAGTCAGAGCTGGAGCCAAGAGTAAGGCAGCTCTGCAGAATTGAAGGAATTGATGGAGCTTGACATTTTAATTGTCTTTGTTTGCAGGGCTAAATTAGGTTATGAAGAACAATGATCAGTGGCTGCGATTTAAAGTTTGAAATGTGCCATGAATCCTGAGACTAGCAGATTGTGACTGCATGCTCTAAGTGCTAGGTTTGAAGTGACTGTTAGCAAATAGGGGCCAAGAAAACAAGAGAAACTGTCAAAGCCAAATGAAAATGCTTTTCCTCCCGCGCATTGCCCCCTGAAGCGTTATTGTGTTAGAACTTGGTTTCCAAAGTTACCACTAATTTGTGAACTTGCAGGATTTTAATTTTGCTCTAAATGGAACTGTCAATGTACCTTTAACGCTGGAGTCCCTAGTGCCACTTATGTAATGATATCTCTGTGCTGAATTTGACTTGCACTACAGCAGCAAATAATTTCAGTGGAAATCACATGAGTGTAAAGGATGCACATGTCCTTGAACTCTTTCTAGCTCTGCTATGGCTAAGATGACCAGACCTGTTTTGCTAAAAATCTCCAGCATGATGCAGCCCCCTTCTTAAATTCATTTTCCTCCACCAGGAAAGAATATGTAATGCCTAAGTAACCTTAAGCTCAGATAAACAGCAAGTGTTATTATAGTGCAAACCTCCCAATGGTTTTACTGCCCCCTTGAAACACAATTGCTATAGAAGCGTCTGTGGGAAACTGTACTAAAACTGTCCCCTTGAATGTATTAATTAGAATCTGTCTAACATATTTTGACTGGAAACGGTTCATGACACGGTGAATATATTTTTGGCCTCAGGAGGATTCTAAGACAAGAACAGCAACAAAAATTAGTTGATACTTGGTATATATTTTTGTTTCTAAAGTTACATAGCCTAAGTCTCAGCAGGGACTACTCTTGATACTGGCTAGTAGGTCTACCTTGTCACTTGAAATTCTTCAGTGAGTTGCAGGCTTGGGTTGTTTGGGCCTGAGTGTTTAATATCTAGAGACTTGCCTTCATCAACCACTCATGAGTGTGGCTTTCTGTTGAGCAATTAAACTTCTGATATTATAGCTCCACACTGTTGTAGGATGAATGAGTCACATATTTACTTAGGAGACAAGACACAGGGGACCTGTTGCGCAGCAAACAACCACCCCTGTAGGCTCTGAAGCGCTTACGGCCTATAAAGCACTAGCTTAATGATGCTGTTCCTCCTGAGTAATGTCAAAAATGTCTTTGCTACTTAAATACAGTCTCTGATGATACCAAAATAATACCTGAGAAAGTCAAAGAGACCTGTAGACAGGGATAGAGTGAGGAAAATAAGCTGGTTAGTTGTCACAATTCAGTATCCCACTATATTGACATGTATTCTAGACCTCAAACTGGACTTGAACACTGACTTGTCTGTGTCAGAAATAGTCTAAAAGTGTACAAAACAGGAAAAGCAGAAGGCACAGAGATGCACTGTTTCTGCTCTAGTTTGTGGCAACTGAAGGGAGGCAATTAATCTGTCAGGAAAACTGCTGCTTTGGAAAATGTTTAGATTAAAAGAAGCAGTGCTGTTGGCTCTATAATTTGGTGACCAGTGCCACTTAACTTCCTAGGCTCACTGCTTTGCTGTGTGCAGAAAAGAGTAGGAGACACCCCAAGGGCTCCATTCTGTTGACTGAATGTGAAGTGGCATTAGATATTCACTGTGGTACCTCAGGTGTCTCTGGCTGCCCTATGCATGGATATTTAATGGGTTCTGTCTCATACCTAACAGTGTCTCTTAGGGCTTTCTCAGGTGGCTCCAGGGGACTTTGCTTAAGTAGCTTTGTAGAGCTTTGGCTGGGTGTGAGGAACATACAGACCTCGCAAGTAAGCATGAAAAAACAAGTATGTTAAATCTATCTTTCTGCTTGAGCTCTGCCTTTAGTCTCTCAGCAACTGTCCCACAGGAAACCTAACATGGAACTTCGCAATTAAATTCACACCCAAAGGAAGCTGAACAGCTTGGGAATAACTACAGCCTAAAAATAATACTCAAATGATCCCATGAGGGAGATGATGTAATAGGAGGCCACAGAAGTTTTAACTTTTTTTCCTGCTTTCCATAAGAATATGGGTCTCTTCCCACTAATATCTTTGATTTGCATCCCTAAGTGTTCCTCCTTACAGATATGCAAATAACAAGCTAGTCAGGGCCCACATAGGAGAATGCTCACCTTTGACAGTAGTAGTGTTACAGTTTCAGAATTCTACTGCATAAGCCAAATCTAAACCATTTCTATGGATGCTGCTATGGGAAAGTTTGTATGCCACCAGATATTATAGATTGTCCCAAGCTGATGTTATAACCTTGTTCAGTTTCTGAGAGGTCAACACTTGCAGTTTGTCTGTCTCAGCTTAAATTGCTCAGAGACAAAACAATTCTCATTAATACAGCTCTTTGAGCAACTAGTTGGATAGAAGTGCTGGTGTGAAAAATGACGAAGTGTTGGTGTGTTGAGGCCATTTGTTATCTCTGACTGAGATGGAAGGGCATGCACTCTCAGAACAAAGTTATCCTGTCACAGGATTAGTGGAAAAGTTGAGAAGACAGTAAAAGATAAGCCCAATTATTAAAGATTTGACAAATGGTGGATGGCAAAATTGCATGATGTTGCTCTCTGCTTTGTTTAGTAGGAAATATATAGATAGTTTTTCCTTTGGTAAAAGAAGACCAAACATAACAAGCCAACCCCCAGCTAGCCTCTGTCTTACAGGAAATAAAAGAATTGCTAACTCTGATTCTGCACATACAATCTTTCCCTCCTCAGTGCTTGGTTACAATCCTTCTTTGTGCAAAATGAATGAATCTAGTGCCTGGAAAGACCCTGATGAAAATAACATACACACTTTTGTACTGGTGAGATCAAACAGAAACCTTTGCTGCAAGAGATCAGTATCAACATTTGTGACACTACATAAACCACAGTACAGAAAGACAATTCCTACCCCTTAAAATAGACATTGATATAAAGCAGAGCGGGTCAGATGGGGAACAGGAATAACTGTACAAATACTTCAGGGTTATCCCAACTGTTAGTTGATTCCAGTACTGTTCATTCATACTAGCACACTAATAGTTTAGTGAGAGAGGAAAAGCCACATGGTACAAAAGCTTCAGTATTTTGTAATTACTTTAGAACTGGATTAAACTTTGTGCAAAAAGTAGAGAACTTCACCTCTACTTCTATATAAATCAGGAGATTAGATTCATTTTTGTGATCCCTAAGCAAAACTGTGTTCTTACTTGTGCTACAGATTTTTACCCTGGGCAACCAGATTTAAGTGTTCACTTTAATTCAGTTAAGTAAGTCCCTGTTCATGTCTGACCAAAAATACAAACAAAAAATCAACCAAAACAAATGGAGACCTAAATTCTGATAAATTCCTGTGCCTCATGGACAAGTAAAACATCACAATCAGTTTCCATAATTCTCATAATTTTCCTTCTGGCCCCTATGTATAAGCTTGTTTTCATTGACTGAGATAGGAGAGATTGATGAAGTCAAGTATTTGGTCATTCTGTGCTCGATGTTTACATTTATTTTTGCCTAAATTTTATTTGGAGCCTCCCGCCAAAGAAGCTCTTATGTTTAGACTAGTCGAGGCTTCATGCTTCTAGTCAATATATGCTCACACAGTAGGTGTGTGCCACATCATAACTCCAACAGTAATCTCTGAGATAGTGCTCACTGCTTCTGGTAGCTCCAATGGCACTGCCTGTGTTTACACCCTTATTCTATATCATCTTCTGTTTGGATCTGTGTCTTTGGTTTGAGGCACCTGTCAAATCTTCAGTTCCCTCTTGCAACAGTGGTCCTTAGGTCTGTCTGTCTTTCCACTGAGTACCCAGTCTTAGAGACTGAAAGGAAGGGCTCTTTTTTATCAGAGCTTAAATTGTGTAAAAAATAAGCTGCCTTCATTCTGAGAGAAAGACCTTTGAAAAGGTTAGAAAAACGTGGTTAGTGAATACAATTAGAGGGAGTGCAGGATGAAGCTCAAAGGAGGTGAAATATTCTGTGCTTTTATTCCTTTCAGTCACCTGTGACCTTTTTATTTACAAATGCTATTTTGCCACCAGTCTATCAGTAACGACAGCCTTCCTTTCAGAAATATGCCAAAATTTTTGTCACTGTTGTTTGCGATCACATAATAGCCTAGAGCAAGTATCCAGCCTGTGTAATTTGACATAACTCCATGGAAATCGCTGAATGCTTCTCTGAGGAGAGGATAAAATGCAAAGTCTATGTGTATCTATTTTCATAGGAGCATATTTTCAGTTTAACGAATTTCAAAAATACAGTTGTGGCTCCAAAAAAATGTCTTTGCCTCCCCTGTCTCCCCAGATGCTGTTAAGGCACTTGCCTTTGACTGAAGAAACTCCTGAGCAATTCCAGTCTCAAAGACTTTCTTATTTTTAAGTTATGAAGAATCAAAAGCAGCCATGTAGGTAGAACAGAATGCCTCTTTCATGCAGGCTGTATCTATGACAGTTGTGATTTCATGAGCTGCGGCCAAAACCAGGAAATGGGTAGATCAAATTTCTCATGCTGTTCGGGCAGTTGATATTACCTTGGGGAAAAAATTATTGCCTTCAAATTTGTTATAATACAGTGAGCACAAACAATTTAAAAGAGCCTTCTACTGCATCCCCTTCTGAATCTCACAAACCAGCACGGGATCTTTCTGGACCTGAGGGAACTGGTAGACCGTTCTCCCACAGGCCTGGCACAGCAGTGCCACGCACACTCCAATTTGCAGCGTGCTGCTGCTGTGTGACACAGCCAAGGCCACGGTCTTACCATCAAAAATGACTCAAACACAGTCTCAGTGGTGGCCTGATAGCCTTCCATGTCAGGATTTCAAGAATTAAATGAGGCTTCAGGCTGGCAGGAAATGGTCTGCAACTGGGCTTAAGCTTTGTCCTGCAGCTGAAGGACCTAGGGATGGAGGTGGTTCACTGAGACAGTACTGCTGAGATGTCTCTAATCCTACTGCTCGTTGTGGCTACTCTCCCTTGAGGTACGTTTGCTCAAATGAACTAATTGTGCCAGGCAACCTGGAGAAGGCACATCAATCTCCTCGTTCCAATCAACAGCACAAATTCCAGTTGGATCAAGTTAGTATGTAATATAGGCGGCAGACCCATCTCTACAAGCTGTAATGAGTCTCAAGTATCCTGGCTTACCTCCAGATACATTTGGATGGGAAAAAACTTTTGACCAGCAGCCATGTGGAATAGATCTGAACCAAGGATGAAAATGAACATAATCTTGTTACTGCTTTCCCACATACCAGTCATTAGTTCCTAGCAGAAACTTTTCAGCTTACTTTTAGCTGAAAGCTAGACAAGAGACAAAATAGAGCTAGTCATGCCTGCTGTCACTTGAAATACTTCCTCCAGGGAATCAGAAGTACATTTAGTAGCTCCTCTAAGATATTCTTTACAAATATTTTGTTGATTTCCCAGTTAGCAGAAAAACACACCAAATATGAAATCCATTTCGTTCTATGCAGATGATATACATAAGCAACCCCCAGGGGCATAATGAGATACACAATGGAGACGCATTTGTATGAAAAATACTTTCCGTACTTTCAGATATCATCATACTTTTTTATCATTAAGTTCCTACAATTTTACACCAGTGTATCCCCACTTTGATAATGTTCCCTCATCCATTTTTCCTTCAAAAGTACTGTTTTCTTCCAGTGGATCTCCTTTCATACACTCTGGCAAGCATGAAGATATGTTATAGTTTTACTCTGCTTCTATTACCAATCATTTATCATACAGAACAGGGGCAGAATCTGGCCTACAGTGTTCTGTGCTCAGAAAACATACATTTTTAATTCATTTCAGCCAAGTCAATTCATTTTTCAGCTCTATCTCATGTCAAATTGCATCATTTGTATCTGAGGAGAGCAATGTGCTTTGAAGGCTGCAGTTACCATTCTTTCTATTCAGTTTTAAAAGCAAACGAACAAACAAGCCAAAAACCTCGCAGCACCGGAATAGGCAGGTTTATTCAGGTGTTAATGGGAATTAGAACCTGAGATGGCCATGGTGGGCAATGACAAATGTGTGTGTGTTTTTTTTAAAGAAGTGAGCACTCAGGCAGCATGTACTACTTGAAAGATGCTCTGCCTTCATGTGAATATACACCTAATCACCCTTACATGCATTTTCTCCATGCCTGGGAGTTTTCACTACTCTTGAAAATGCTTTCACAGTGCAAAAGTATGCTTAGTCCCAAATGTTGCTGTTAACTTGTCTGGCTTCTGTATAGGACAGGAGAGGTAATCCATCAAACAGAAGGCAGAGCATTTCCCTCATTTCCCTGTTCTGCCATCACTAGTGTGCAGTAAAATGCAAATGAAAAAATATACATATTAATGTTACCACTGTCTTCACTATCTCACATTTTTAGCGTGAAATGAATAAATATTTAAGAACAGTTAGTAGCACAATATTAAGGTGGGACAGCAGTCTCTGACCTTAGACACCTTTTATCTTTGCATTTGCCATATCGTGGGAGAGAACAGTGGCATCTCTCTGACTTCATTTCCCAATTTCCTTAGTGCAAAACTGTGGTAATACAAGAAAAGCTGTTCAGCTGTGGAGCAAGATAAACAGCATGAGAACCAAGGTCACCTCTAGGAGAAGGGACTCACAGCTCTGATTGGATATGTGCCTGCATGGGCAGTTGAAAAGTGTTTTGTTGACATGTAAAGGTGGCTGGGAAAGTTGTAAGGGTGGACGAGAAAGCTAGAAAACAAAAACTTGTGAAGGTATATAAGGGATGTGAGAACTTGTAATAAACGCTTTGGATCGTTCACATCTGAGTCCGTGCCTCAAACGCTGCACAAAATGTTGTGAGTTGTTTATTACTTAGTAGTAAAGCACTTGCAGGGCTTTAGGCCTGCAGGCATCCATATGGCCTTTCAACAGCTGCTGGAAATGCGTCAAGGAGCAGAATTTGGCTAAATGAGGTTTCCCAGATAAGTGAGTGGAAGTGGGTTCTCTGCCCTGGTTAAATGTCAGGGCAGGGGTTATACATCATTACACTTTTGAAATGTTCAATAAAAAGGTGATTCTCTGTCTTCTACAATATTTATTATTATACAATAACTCTTCCGCCAGTGACTCATCTATCTTCTCTGGTTTCACTAAAGGAAAATTCCAGGAAGATGAGCTTCGTGGTTTTTTAAGCAATGACAGACTAACCTACAGAATTGTTTTTCCTCTTATCTTTTAATACCATATACTGTTACAATACTTTAATCTAGGAATAATTATGGACTTGAAAGTTGCGTAGACCATTTATAAGAATCAGCGCTAATTCAGAAAGAAACAAGACATGCTGCTTTCACTACCAACACAGTGGAATGAGGATGAGCTTCTCTGCTAGCCCAAAGCTCCATTTAAGCTAAAGACTGATTTATGCTTGCTCTGAACTTGGCCTTGCTTTCTTACGGTATCCTGCATGGGCTATAAATCAGGCATGCCGTGCAACTGCGCACAATCTTGAGAATAACTTTCCCATTTAAAAAAGGGGGTTCTAAAAAAACAAACAACAAACTCAATTTTCCACAGTATTTTTGCCTTCCCCCTCCCAAAATGTTGGGGAACATTTCTGTGTTGTTTCTGCAACAGAAGAGATGAAAAATGTATGTCTGTTGGTCCTCAGTTATTTTTCTTTGCTTATTTTAATTACTTTGCAGAACAACTGAAAGCTTTACCTAATAGAAGTATGTTCGTTATGTTCATTTTCCATTACGAAGTAAAATATTTTCATTTTCAAACTGCCATAAAAGAAAAACAAACCAGCAGGAGAATTACAAATAGGAACAGTCATGTTATTTCCTGAGGCTTCCCTTAAGACCCAATTATTACTTTCTTAAACTCAGTCGATTAATAATACCTTCTAAGATGTCTTGGAAGCTTCCTACTTTCAACAGGATTAACTACTGCTTTTGGCAATGTAGCTTTCAATTCTTGCTATACTCTCACTTGCTTAAAGCTTATCAATGTGTTCTAAAATCTCATGGATTTATTCTCTTCAGCCAAATTAGGATAAAATTGCAGTGAGGATCCTTTTGTTTCCCTGATGTGAGATCACAGCTCATTTACAGCTGTTAATAAACACTGTCATTGCAGATTAATTGTCTTATCTTTGAGGCCACTGTGTGGTCTCTGTTCCATGCACAGACATGAGGTGCAGTTGTTTCTCTAACATCTTTACCAGCCACTGAAAACAGAAAAGCTTCTGAAATGGCATCTGGCAAGCTATAACCCTAAATCAATTGTTTATCATTGGATGTGAATATTTTCACGCCTGGCCTCCCACAAGATTCATTTTATTATATTTGGCACAGTGTTGGGAAGACACAGGAATAAATGAACAGCAAAATACCATTAGCCTGCTTAAGGAAAAACTGCAGAGATTCATACTATAGCCACCCTAATGACTTATCAGCAGAAATTCATGCATGGAGAGAACCGGCTTACTGAAATCAATAGGTATCATTACCTTATCTCTAATCTAGACAGGTATGATTCCATGTCCAAACGCCACCATGTCATCTCCACTCTCATATCTGAAAGTATAAGCTTTTTCTAGTTTGCTCAACCAACCTTTTACTGTGCAGATGGTCACATATTTCCTGCAGTTTATCAATAGAAATATTTGATTTAAAAAAAAAATAAAAAAATCTGTTTTAACCTGTTTTGATTACTTTCTGGACTCCTCAGTTTCTATAGTACAAATGGGTATTGCTTGAGTAATGGCAGAATGCTTAAGGGTCTTTGGGAGTCCAGAGTTAGTGGAGAGGTGATGGAAAACAAGGCCCTGTTCTTCATCCATAATGGGATAAGAACAATCCACTGGGCAAACTCTTCCCAGAATCATGCTTGAAGGGGAGCAGAGAAAACCTCTGGATGACCAAAGGAGCAGATGTGGGAGCAGGGAAGTTACATAAGCACATAAGTTATCTGACAGTACTGATATACTCTGTATAGATTTCTTGCTTGAGTCTGGCCTTATACCACATGCCTTATGAGGAGGTATTGTTCATTTTTATCTGGTTTTCTTTTTCCACTAACAAGAGGTAAATACTTGCGTTTTTTTGTTTCTTTTATTTTCTAAAATTCAACACCTTTGTTGCTTCAGAACCAAACATACATAGTTAAAGAGTTTTTTATTCACTTTTTAAAAAAATTATTATTAATTACCCCAACACTGACTATTCCCCTAGGGCATCTCTAATCAATTTTTTTTTTTCAGTGCATCGATTCAGTACTTTTTCAGTTCTCCATGTTTACTCCCTTCTTTGAAAGATGACTCAGATATTACAGTGAGAGTTGTACATTCCTTTCAAGGATATTTAGAAAGATGTTTCGGCTATAAAGATTGTAACCAGATCTCAGTCTGTCTGAAAGCCTTGCTATGTTTGGATCCAATTGCTCTGGTTTATATATATCTCTAGAAATGTTTAGCTATCCTTTAACTGTAAATGATGATATTCATGTGCATATTTGCTGTAATTTCTTCTATTATAAGTGATATTTAAAGTTTTGCTTTCAAGGAATTAGGGTAACAATCTCTGAAGCACTTAAATCACTTAAGCACATTGGAACACTTCAGCGATTAAAAAACAGTAAATGTTTGCCTCTGCCATAAGGCTGACAAAGTTACATAGAAAAGCCTGCTGACCCAAACCCACCATCATTTTTAAAAATCAAATATCCCCCCAAAACACAAAATGCCATAACCTTTGCAGCCTACAAACTTACACCTAAAGGCAGGAAATGCAAGTCCGCCAATTGTGATTTCTTTGAAAAATGCTCTTTCTAGTATTTTTTCCTCCTTTTGTGTATATCTCTGATCCAAGCTCTCTTCCTCTCACCGATTAATGGAAAGCTTACTGCAAAGGACACAGTTCTGAATAGGATTCCTAGGACTGCACTCAGTTTAATACAGTCAAATCTTGATGCACCCTGCCCATGCTGTGCAATCCCTGCCTACTTGTTCTGCATCCCATCTTTCACTCTTCTGACTTTAATGTAAATATTTTATCATGATGCTGCTTCCATTGAATTGGAGCCAACAATGTTCCCACTAAAAGGCCTGGTTGGAAGGCTTCAGCATGAAAGGATCTGCTAAGCAGGAGGGAGTAACTAAAAAAACAAGAGGAAAAAGTTTAACCACAATGACTCCCTAAATTTACACTTATGCCTTATCAGCTTCAGGTGGAATTATTACTTTGTTTTCTTGACACAATATAATCAAAAGATACTTCTGCCAAAAGCTTCAGGTATATTGTAAATAATACCTAATTAAAACCACAGTAAGCAAATTTCAGCAGTACCCTCCGAAGCCATGATGCCAGAAAAGTTTGAAAAGATCCCTTTTCAACTGCTTCTTAGAATGACGGTTGGTTAATTAACCTACTGGTTTTTGCAGAGTTAACCCAATAGTTTTATGATTCTGCAAAACTGATGTGTTTAACCATTCCACATATTTGGGAAGAGATCAAATGCAGATGAAAACTCCCACTTACTTCAGCTTCATTTATTGATGTGTAATGAGACGATTTACAGAACTGCTCTATCTTCTCTTATCAATGCCTCCTAGATCTCCCAAATTGCTAATGGATTCTGTGAAGCGATTCAGATCAACATCTGGTGTTTTGTAAAAAGCAGTGCAGTAACTCATGCCCAGGTATGAACAAAAGCTGATTTCTATATCTGAATGCAACGGAGATTTCCCATTGAAATGGCTGGAAAGGTTTTGTTTCACTCCCTATTTTTCTCTAGGCAGTTAGGACCCATGGATTCAGAAAATCGAGTTTTCTAATTTCATACTACTCTGCTTTCATGGTGCTGACATTTTGCCTTGTGAACAGGCCTGGCATGAGGCTGCTGCTGAAGGAATGTCCTGGGCTGTGGCTGCCATCTTGAGCAGCACGGTTCTCTGCATTTGTTGCTCCCTCCACCTGCCTGTTCTCTTTCCAAGAGGTTCTGTGTGATGAGACTGTGACGGATGTATCCTCCAGAAGGGCTGGGAGATCCACCCTGACATTCTTATACAATAGTCTGTCCCAGAGGAACATGAGCAAACAGCACATAGCTTCATGCTGCATGCAGTTTTACAGTCTAAAACCCTCAATTAGTATAATTTCACTTGGTTGGGGGACAGTGACTGTGTTTCTCCAGAGCATCGCAAATGTGAAGACAAACTAGCTAGATGCTGCCTTCAGTGTATTAAGCGGTGTACTGGGAGCATGATGTGCTAAGCCTTTTGCTCATGTTGCTCATTTGATGGCATATGGCTTTTCTAACCTGAAAAAAAATAAAAAATAATAAAATAAAAATGAAAATAAAATAAAATAAAATAAAATAAAATAAAATAAAATAAAATAAAATAAAATAAAATAAAATAAAATAAAATAAAATAAAAGGAAATGGGATGTTTCAGATGTTTCAATTTCTAATATGCCAGTTGCACTCTTTCCTTCAGTTTGGTCAGCTCACCCCCATTTCTAGCTGCAGGAGTTTACTGTGATGCACATTTGAGCTCTCGATTCTTTGAAGTCATTCAGGATACGTCCTGTTCTACTGTATTGGCAAGCCCTTATGTCCCTCTTAAGCAAAGGTATTTGCAAAATTGTATGAATTGGCTTCTCCTGAAGTAATTCTGTTACAAATAAGAAGATAGAGCAGTGAAACACCAGACAGTGCCAATCACTGTAGCAAAGCATTGCATTTTCATAACCATCTTACTGAACTACATACGTATGTTTATGTCATTACACTCATGAAATGAACCAGATATATCCCATTATGTTGTATTAGCTCAGTAAAGGAATGGGAACATTGTTACTGAATTATCTGAAACTCTGCTGTTCCATGCAGTTTGTCTTTAACTACCAGGAAAAGCTCATTCTTGCATTTGTTCTACTTTTTAAGCCCGTGCTTTCCATAAAAATGTAGGATATTGAACTGGAAACTGGGAAACAGAAACATAATTAGAGCAGCCCTGAGCTTCTAGAAGTTTAGTATGCCAAGGTCAGGGATGGCAATTTTAACTGAAACAACAACAACAACAAAAAAGATGTGCAGTTGTGAATCTCCCACCCTCTGAGAAAATAGTGCATTTTGACATCAGAGTGCTTTGCAACTATAACTGAAGAGGTATGCCTGAATCTCAGAGCATGCATGGAGACCTAGGTGCATCAAGGACTGTGTATATAATGGGATATCTGAATAATTATTGTGGTGGACAATTAACCTCCAAAAGAACACTTTAGAGCTATTTACTGTGCAACTGCAAAAGCACCATGACTAAGTGGTAGTCTAGGAACAGAACTGTCTGCTTCCTCTGACAACATTAATTGCAGTTCACATCATCATCACCGTGAAATAGCAGGTTCATTACTTTGCCTCAGAGATCATCAGAACTGAAGCTTAGAAACTCTGAAAATCAGGTGCATAGGGATTGCTTTTCTGGTTTTCAATTGTCATTCCTGAAAGCAGAGCCATTTTCTTGAATTATAGACAGAAGAGCCAATCAATTAGAGCAAATTGAGGTTAGAGTGGGCACTTTAGTCATTCAGTTACAGATGTGTGTCACAGCACATTTAGATGATCTGCTTGTCAAACTCATGAAGATAAATGAGTTAACATCATTCTGTGAATATCTGACATATGCATAATGGCCAATCCTCATATGCTTTCCTCAATTTTTCTTCAAGCAAAGCACCCTTTAAAATCCACAGCCACATTACTATGTGTACAGTAAGTACCTTCAGGCTGAGCCAAAGAAAGAATATTTGCCGAGGAATACAGAGGCAGCTTGATTCAGTGTTGATCAGACAACACACAGGCATTCAAAGGATGACAACACTCCTAAAAAGTCTTATTACTGATTTAATTAACAGTACAGTTCTGCACCTTCAAAACACAACGACAAACACGTGGCAATAGTTGAGCCAATATTCTACTCCCTTTCTAAAGGACCTTTTTAATTTCCTGGCATTTTTCATAATTCTGATATCTTTTGTCATCAAAAACTGGAAGCAATTGGCTATTGATTTGTAGCAATTTGCTACAATTGCAAATTGCAAATTTGTAGTGTAATATCTCCTGCAAATACTGTATTTATTTATTCCTATGTAAAAAGCCAATATCTTATAGGGGATACATGACATGAAGAATTAGACTCAGTGATCAGACCCTCTTTCCTGTATCTTCACTACACCATTTACTCATAAAAGCTTTATTTACGTTGAAGATAATCTAAATTTTTAGGCATTTTATGAGCATAAAATTAACAAGACATCCATTTTTTAATACTGACAAAATAACCTAGAAGAAGCATTCAATGTTAATAACATTCTTGCTTAGCTTGGAAAATCAAGTTTCAAGTACTTAGCATTTAGGTTGCCCACAATACCTTGATTTAATCACTTTCAGTCTGCTATAAAACATCTAGTTACATGACTGTGTATTAGTTTTTCAAGACCTCTGCCATAGTTGATGTACTTGACAGAAGGTGGAAGGCTGAGTTTTGGTTCTGAAGTTTCTGTATATTGGAGATCAAACTCATTGATTGGAGAAGGTAGAAAAACATGGTTAAAATCTGCATCTGACTGTTAAGCTGTACCTGGGGAAAAGAAGTAGTTTTAACACATTTGATGCTGCAGTAGTGAATAAACTTAGTAAAAGTAAGGTCTTGCCAGAGAAAGGTCTTTACTTCCCACCTAAGGGCTCAGCATGGTTACAATAAACAGCTGGTCATAAATTTGCCATCAAAACTATTCTTCAACACTACTAAATTATTATTAAATACTAAATTGACTTTTGATTAAAAACAATTTTATGAAGCATTCCTCCCTATAGCCAGGTTCATTTAATGATAGAAAATTATATTATAAAACTTCAGATTTTCAGCTCGCTTTGCTTCAGCAAAGAGGATTATCTTTCAGCTTCCACATTAGCCAACACTTGAACTAGCTTACCTTTTGTTTTGTTGTTGTTTTTTTTTTTTAATTTTGACTCTATTGCACATAATGTGCATCCAAATGAAACACTTCAAGACACAGGTGGGTTTTTTGTTTGTTTCTTTCTTTCTTTTTTAAAAAATAAAAATAAGATAAAATACAGTCCCCAAGAAGCTAATAGAATTATAAAACTCATCCAAGGATCCAATTCTTTGCATCTTCATTGTTTAGTGTAGCTATTACACAGCTCTTTGGTGACTGTTAATGTAGCAGCTTTGTTGATCTGATTGGAATTGTGATGTGAGATTTCAAGCTATACTGGATAAACTATATTAACAGATGCTTGGCTCTGTGTGTTATTTTAGGCTTAGGAGCAGAGAATCATAATTCCCAATGTTACTGGAATAGCCAAACGTTTCTCTGTTTATCCTTTTCAAACTGCAAAATACTACATATTCAAAAGACCTACAAAATGAGATAAGCCTCCTAGCTAAGAATTTATTTAAAACTTTTTGTGTGTGTGTGTGCTTTATCTTTAACAAATCAATATTAAAGGTTAAAAATAGTTTCCTGAAAAAAGATGAACCCAAACCTATTAGCATTTTTGTCATGAGCTTTTTAGGACTTAGCTTTCAGGAATAAGACTTTGGCTTCTTTCATATACTTTCATACAAAGACCCAGTTCTGAGACTTACATTGAATAAATAAAATAATAACATTCCATAATGATTAGAAAGGCAGATTCAACAGAAATGATCATTACAGATCTTATAGAATGACGCACAAAACATGCCCAATGCAAACAGAAAAAGATACTTGCATTAAAAACCTACAAACTTTTGTGATGATGAACAAAAGAAAAACTCAAAACAAAGACAGTATAAATGGTGAAAGAATCTTTAATCCTCACTGCCTGAGCAATTCATTTCCATGACTGTTTTTTGCAATTGTGCTGGGATGCCTCAAGAGATAAAATCAAATTTGAACTGATGATACATGTGTCTAGAATCTGTTGCTTCCTATTTTAAGAGTGCTCATTTAACAATTACTGAATCAAGTTCTCCTTGAGTTGCACAGATACTTGCAGATGAATTTTATTGATTTCTTTGAAATTACTTTGACCTTGACTCAAACAGAAATATGTTCTTTGTCATTCTAAATACAGCGAACAAGTGACAAGAAAGTATGACTTTGTTCTAAGACAGATGGTCCATGGGGCACTTTAGTTTTGGTATATGGGTAGCAGGGATGGAATGGACTCATAAATTAAACACTAAGCTGACTCCTTTATTTAAAAATGTAGTAAAGTACTGATACTACTAAGGCAGATATGGTTTTGGGTTTGTCATTTTTTCTTCCGTTGGTGACACAAGCAGGGTCATACCTGCATATGAAACTTAGAATAGCAGAAAAATAGCTGTCCTCCTTCAAGCTGTAGAACCACCTTTAACTTGATTTCCTCCTGATGAAGTATTTCAAGACAAGGGAAAGACGCCATTTATTCTCCAAAAATCGGAACAATTAATGCTTAGAATGTGAACACAAACCTTCCCAGGTGATTGTTATCACAGGCCTTCACAGCTCAAAAGTGGAAGTCTGCCTTTTTAGACTTAGACCCACACTTCTTAGTTCATTCTACAGGGGAGGATTTGAATAACACTATTTATATCAAAAGGCTCTAGAGTCTTAGAAAAATAATTCAGATCAAGCAATCATATTTCATTTTGAGCTTAGTCATTACCCTGTCAATATCAGCAGAGTTCAGTGGGAGTTTCAAGTGTTCAGAATTGGTCTTTGTCTTATTTAAGCATTAAGGATTTCTAACGGTAGCACGAACTGCAGGTCTTCTGTAATATTTTAATTTCAAACTTGCCCATATTTTTCTAAACCCTCACTAAATTCTCTGCCCTACTGCATCAAATTTGAGATAAGCTAGTAAAATCTCAGTGGAATAAAACTGTTGTGGCAGAGAAGAGAATCTGGTCAGAGACCACCTCTTTCCACATCTTCATTAACTGCTATTTCACAGTAATATGAAAAGCTTGTTTCCATACTCTGAAAGTTATGATATTATACATGTGAAGAGCTGCAGAATGGCTCTGTCCACTTTCAAAAACTTTCAGACAGACATTTAACCAGGACACAAGAACACAGACCTAATTCAAACCCAACAATTCCCCATGTTGTACCATACCAATCCAGAGTTTTAAAGTCCGTGGTGCAGCAAAGATATAAATCTCTCTATGAGTTCTTTAGAATTCCATTTCCATGGAAATTGAGGCTGGAAAATTGGAGGGCTCAGACTTTCTCACAGGATTTCATATGCTCCTTGGACCCTGTCAACTCAACATTGCCATGGGAGCAGCCTCCCCCCTGGAATTCTGCTGCCTGTTTCTGGTTGACATCAGGAAGTATTGAGGCATGCATAAAAAAAAAGGTAACATTTTTTCCCCCTGAATCTCAAATAACTTTCAGAGTTCAAATGCAGTCACAATTAAGTGTTGGTTGTAAGTTCTCAGTGTCCTCACTACAGATATTTCATTTCTAAAAGCAGCCTGTTAATGTCAAACATTTCCATTATAGCTTTCAGAGATTATGAGTTTATTGTAGCAGCTGTAATCTTCGTGTATTTCAAGGGAAATATATTAGGCGACGTTTTAAATGTATTTTCCTCTATTAACATAAATCTTGGCATCTTGTGTAATAAAGTCAAATAACAGGGCATAAATTACCCTTTAAGTCTTGAAACAATAAAAAGTCCTAATGGAAAAATAAAATTAAATTAAGTTTTCAGGTTTAAGTGAGTTGGGAATGCAGTTCCTAGACACCAGGTAGCCTTCTGTCATCAGGGTTGAGGCACAGCTAAGAGGACACAAAGCTCTTCACCATCAGGTTAAATCTCTCTCTCTCCACAGTGTGTGGAAAACTGCTGTCTGGCTGCTTCATGGTGGCTTATGCATTCCAATCTTTTTACCCTTTTATGCTATCTCAGGCTAGATTATATTAGATTATGCTAGATTAAGCTGCTCATGCCTGAGTTCAATCGTAAGATTGAGCATGTCCAAAGAAGGGCAATGGAGCTGTGAAGGGTCTGGAGCACAGGTCTTATGGGGAATGGCTGCACAACTGGGAGTGTTCCATCTGGAGAAGAGGAGCTATGAGGAGACTCATTGCTCTCTACAGCTGCTTGAAAGGAGCTCATGGCAAAGTGGAGGTGGGCCTCTTCTCCCAGGTAGCAGCAATGAGAGGGAGTTGTAGCAAGTTGCACCAGGGGAGGTTCAGATTGGATATTAAGAAGTTATTCTCTGAGAGTGGTTGGGCAGTGGAATGGGCTGCCCAGGGAGGTGGAGACAATGCTACTGACGGCATCCAAAGAAGCATTTAGATGTTGTACATGTTTAGATGTGGGACCTGGTTTAGCCATCAGTGTTGGTCGTAGGTGGACAGTTGGGATGATCTAGATGATCTTAGAGGTCTTTTCCTTAACCTTAATGATTCTATGATTCTGCGATTCTATAAACAGCTTCAAAAACTTCCCCAGCCCATAGGCCCCGGTGCACAAGGCAGAGTGCATGGACAGTGCAGCTTTACACACAACGGGTACGTAAGTGCCAAAACAGCAACTTGCACACTCAAACAGCTGTCCACAAAACCAGCAGAGAACAAGGCGCACACTGGAATCTCACCTCAGCCCTTGACTGAAGTTGAACCTCACTGCTTTCTCTGCAGCAATCCCCTGCAGGCCTCACTCAGCCCACCACTATTCCTTCCACCAGGCCACTGACAAACCCCAGAGCTAGGAGGGAGGCCATGCTATCCAGGACAGGGAAATAAGCCATGAAAAGGAGCCACTGTGCACTGACACGTTAGTGTGGCTGCACAAGGCAGCTGGCTGCAAGAGCTCTCAATCTGGACAGACATTCAGCAGCTGTCACCAATGCTAAACACATCTTGGAGAAAAAAATCTGGTAATGTTTACTTGTCTGACACACATGAAAGCACACATGCGGATGTTGTTGATGGCATCTGAAGGTGCTGGATGCTCTCTCAGGACTGGCTCCGAGTCAGTAATGTCTTTCTGCCCAAACACAGCTTAACTGGAAGTGCTGGAGCTACTGGGAGGCTGGAAGGTAAGCATGTGTACCCTTAATGGAATACTGTTTAAACTCTGCACAGATGATAGTGCAGATGTTAGGAGAAAACAGAGATGGTAACTGATGATGATTCAGCTAAACATTTTGGTTAATCTCTTCAATTAAAGTCCCCAAGCTTGCACTCAATTTATATTTAGTTAGATTATCATGCCTTAATAAATAATGCAGACTTGTTAGGGACTTATTTATGGAAACTTTATTTCACTGCAGTGAGACCACATATAACCTGTTGTGCACTCAGTTATTTCAGATGCTCTGGTTTACATGAGACACTTTTTTTGCTGCAGGAGCTGAATGGTATGGGGGCTGGCTTGGGGGAGCTACAACAGGGAGGACATATGATGGAAATGTAACTGGTGAACATGGTGACAAGTGTGATTATCCTTAGTCCAGTTAGGGTTCTATACTCATACCAGCCTTGGCAAAGGTGAAAATCTGGCTCTGGTTCACAAGCAAGTTTTGCTTTCCCATCCAGCTGTGCTGCCTTTCCCTGAACATCCCTCTGTAGACTGGACACTTGGCTTTCCAGAAGCAGATTGTTGCTTAGATTAATGTGACTTCAGAGAGACTGATCACATAAGACTCTTTGTCTGCCTAGTGTAAATGCCCTGTATTTCTTTTCCTCCTGTTTGCTAGACCTGTGTCCCTGCTAGCTGAATAAATAAGAGCTTATTCCGGGGAAGTGAGACCATAGGGAGGTAATAAAAACAGAACAAGCTGCACAGGTGCCTAACCAATCTGTCTATCCCAAGATTCTTACCTTGATGCTGGCAAAATGCTACAGGCATTTCAAATATAAGAAGTTTCCCAGTCTACCATTACTTGCCACTGCTTTCTTTGCCCATTCCTCTTCTTTGGTTTGGTGCCTATTTATAGTTTTATTTATTGACTATACAGCTTCAGAATGGAAGTAAGAGATTATAGGGAGATTTCAGAAGAAATACATTATTTTGGGAATCACTGCGTATGTGCTGAAGTCAGTGTAGTAAAGCTCTTGATATAGTAGCAAATTCAGCAATATTTCTTCTGCCAGCGAACAATTCTTGATGCACACATCAAAGCACTCAGTCTCCCACTCTTGCAGAACTTTCTCACACTCTTAGAAAGCTGAAAGTTAAAGTGAAAATACAGCTTCAAGTGTTGCACTCTTGCAGTGCCTTAAAGTGCTCTATTTTTTACTCTTATTATCTCTTCTTCACTTGCTCAAGTATATTTTTGAAGTACTTTCTTCCATGCTTAACTTTTTATAAGCAGCCAAGTTAGGTCTGCAGTACGTAATGATTGAAACTATAGGAAGCCTTTTCATTTTCTACAATGGGTTTCAGGGAGAACTAGAGTAGGTAGAACTTGACATTTCTCTCACAATATGAATCTTGCCAGAAGCCCAAACACAGTATTTTCCTGTATCCTTCCAGGGATAAACAAATGGAAGGTGAGGCATGAAGGAGTTTTCATAAATTCCTTCGGCCAGAGTTCCTCATTCTCACCTGTGCTATAAAGCCTAAAGGAGCTGAACTCTCAGTGCTAATTTATATGGCCTTACATTGCCAAAGCTGCACTGCTTCCAACTCTGAAAGTGAGTCAGTGATGGGCAGTGATGCCACCATATCCCTTTATTGAGCATCTTGTGATAGACAGCAAATGGCTCTCAAATGTCAGTGCATTGTATAGCCTGGGTCAGCACCCCATCTTGCTTTTCCACTTGCCCTTGTGATACTTTGCTGCAAGCTGCTCTATACACTGAACAGCTGCTGTTGGCTTTCAGTCAGAACAACTAACTACCAACAGGGAGGCACTACCTCTGCTTACCTACTTTTTGCTTAGAGTGTTAAAGAAATGGTGAAAGCATTTTATTGAGCTCTGGCTCTTTTACACCAGCTTTATCAACACACCATTGAAAATAAGAAGCCAGAGGTTACCTAACGTATCTCTTTGAAAGTAAGCCATATCATTATTTAATGGGCAAAAGTTTTCCATGATTGCTCAGCCTCTCTCTCCAAAGCAATCTGCCCCAGGCATCCGTCATCCTTGCAGCTTAATATTTGCCTTTAAACTCCCCTTACTGCAAATTTAAAGACACTGCTTTTGTTGTACCCACAACTACATTTATATATTGGAGAATTCTACTTGCTGCTTTCTTGGGCGTAAGCAGCTCTAAGAAGAGTAGAGGGATTATTTCACTACTCTTACAAATGATACTCTAGTTTAAACATACTGTTTAATATTTTCCTCATTTGCCTAAGGCTGACTGACTCATGCTCATTGCTTCTGATTCATTGTAACCCTCCATTCCTTGCTGGATGAAGCAAGACAGACAACCCCTAGGCTGTGTTCCTGTCATTAATTTCTTCAGCCTATGTATCACATTTTCCACTCTTCTATGTTGTACCACAACATATTTCTAAAAAGAGATTATTTTTTCCCCTAAAAAGAATAGTCCTTTCAGACACGTCCTCCAACTCATCAGGATCATTCTGAATTACTGCTCCGCTTCTAGCACATTTGCTGTCTATGACAGCATGATATCTATATTCTCCCTTGCATCATTAAAATCGTCAATTAGTAAACTGCACAGTGGGCATCAGTGGTCAGAAGCTAGCAAAAAATCTTTGCATCCCCTGTACTACACTTGCTCATATGAACTGCCAGAACAAGATCAAGAATGTTACTACAAATTATCCAAACCTCCACTTCTATGAATTCTTGATACGCCCCAGCTTATACCTCATGCACTTCTTCCTGTAAATGGATCCTCACTGAGACTTCCCTGGTTGTGTGGTCTTCTTATAACTGATTCCTTGCTGAGCTGGGAAGATCTGTTGCTTTATGAACTGACGAAGGCAAACAATCTCAGTTGTTGTAAACAGTCCTTGATCTCAGAGCAAAGCACCACACTATTGAAAACCACTTGTTTCAGAATAAAATGGTAAGCTGTTGAAATTCTCTTTTCTGCTTCAGATTATTTAGCAACTGTGACTTGAAGTTTAAAGTTCAAATAACTTCTGCCTTTTTTGTTCTTCTGAGCACCCTGGGGAGAGATGCACTCAGTTTTGTCCAGCACCTAGCTTAGTCAAATCATACTTTTATTTCTCACTGCTTCTTTTTACCACAGACACAAGCCAGGCTAACAAAAAAAGAAGGCATCACCGCTAGCAGAGACTGGGTCAAGAAGAATTACAGTAAGCAAACTTAGTGAAGTTAATGCAAATAAGATTTAGAGAGACTGACAAACATGAGTACATAGTGAGTGAATTAGGCTGAAATGAAACCCTCTTGGAATTTGCAGTGAGTTGTGCTTTGAAGCATTTTGTACCTGAGAAGTTAATTTCTAACTTCTGCCATTTTGTCATGTCTAGTAAAAACCCACGTTTTACCTCTTAGAGCCGTGCTATAGCCTCTGTATGTATTGCTAAGTAAGGAACTTAGGACTCTTGCTTATAAAGGTGAAGCAAAAATGTAGCTAAGCATATTACAAAGACTAAAACATATAAATAAAACACAAGCAAACTGCTTTTTTTGTTTGTTTTTTGAATTTAAAAACCCACCTCCATCAACTGGTGAAGAAATGTCATTATTTGGGATGAAATCTAGCTCTGGGTTTATTTGTCCTTGGACTTGGCAGTATCATTTTGGCTGGCAGCTCAAGACACAGACAACCACCCGCACTCTGAGAATCCATTGCCTTTGTCAGAATAAGTCTGGGTAATATAGCAATCACCCAAAGCATAACAAAACCAACCCAGAATACTTCAAGATACTATAGTTATTATATCCATCTGTCTTGCTATTTATAAACAGGTTAGCCGAAGTACTCCACACATTCCTGTTTATTTTTGCAGGTGGCCCTGAACTAAGTAAAAAAAAAACAACAAAGTGGCACAGGATTAAAAAGGGGAGAATTTGTTTGCTGCGCACAGTGAAACCAGTTGGTTCTTTTTCCAAAGCCTCAGAAATGATACATGAACTGCAGCAGAGAATTCCTGGAGTTGGTTCAATTCATTTTGACACTCTGGGGAATACTAATTGAGCATTCAATAGCTTCAACACTGCAGGACTGGGGTAAGCCAATCCAGGGAAAACCATCAGCCATGGGGAAACCAATTTCCTCTCTCAAACTTATTGTTTGAGCAATCCCACGAGATTCTACTTGTTGCTGACACATTCCAGAAATCATTTCATTTTCCTGGTACTTTTTTTGTTTTTTTTTAAGTCAGCAGAAGCACGCATGAGAGTAAGACTTAAAAAAGTAAGCTTATAAAAGAAGTGTTTGAGAAAAGAAGCAAGTTAGAAGCAAGAATAGGCAAAAATGCCAAGCTTGCTGGTTTCTGCTGCCTCTGGAGTGCTGCGCTGTGTGTGTACGTGTGTCTACAAATAACTGTTGTATCTGCAAAAATGTTATTTCCTTGATCAGCCCCTTTGCTCACGTGAAATAAAGTAGCTCTGCTGAAATCAGCAGAATTACTTATTTGTTAGATCGTAGCTGCTTAGGTCACCATAAAACAGAGAGACAAATGGTCCTTGGAACTTGAAGCTACGAGATAAATATTGCTACCCCTCAGCTACAGCTTCTGCTGAAGATGTGATTACACCACACAGACATGACGTGCCAGAGCAATCCTCCTTCTGCAGCACTGTTTGAGAAACCACAGGAAATGAAAGAACTACATGAGAAATAAGACTCCTTCTCATTAGGAAAACCTCCCCCCAGATATGGGCTGTATGGCTGTCTCTGAAATAAGTGAAGACCCTGGGCAGCCTCAGGCTCTGCTCACCGAGCTGCATGAAACCATAGAACACACAGAATGAGCAACAGGCTCCTCCTGCGTGCACTGCTTCCCCTTCTATTTGGATGAACTGTTCAACAGAACAACACAGGATTGCCTAATTCTTCTATAAAATGAGTCTCTCAGCAGTTTCAAAGACATGGCTTCACCTCAAAATCTCTGTCTCCTTTCCTGTAGGGAAATTAGTGTCATCTGACAACAAATATTTTGATGAAACTAATGGCAACACAGCTTTTAAATAATCTTCACACTTCTTGATTAAAAAGTCAGCATTAAAGATTTATTATGTGTTTCTCCACTTCGTCAAAACTCTATGCTTCAGTATTTTAAACCTTGCAAAGTTGTATGCCAATGGCATCCCATCTGTCATTGGCAGAATACAGCAATGCGAAAACCAACTGCGGTTCTCCTTGTGCTGAAACAGAATGGCAGGAGGTCAGTGTTTCTTGTCTGCTAGGCATTTTCCCTGAAACTTCAACACATGAAGCTGCTCCTGACTTCTTTACAAAGTGTACTAGTACTGCTATCCCTGTTACTCCAGGATCTCACACACTCATTAACTGGTCCTTGCAAGACTGCTTCATTTGATTCCAGATTTTCCAGAGAGCTCAGACTCGAATTTCTGAGTGCTCAGCACCAGAATCACACACAGATTTTTACAAGAGTTCTCATGTAGGTTCTGAAATGAGGATGCCTTCCAGAGTTCCCAACAACCCTCTCAGCAGTGCCTGTTGCCCAGACTGTGTAAGAAACTGATGATCCAATGCACTAAACCTTTTTTTTCCACATATGAATTATTACATATTGTCACCTAAATGGGAAGTGATTTGCTTGTAAAGTCTGGCTGTCAGAGTGGGAGGCGAGATCTTTTGAAAATCTGTATTGCTATTGTAAGGTTAACACTACTTAGCATAAGAGGAACTGACAGATAAAGTGGGACCCCACTGCAATAGTATATTTGCATAACAGGTGGGTATGAAACCAGGATTCAGGCTTTCAAGCCATGCATTCCTGTCCATGTATGTTCCTACAAAGTGGCACGTAGCATGGTTGGCTTTTAACAGCCTACGCGTTCAGCTGCAGCAAGAACCATGTGTCAACAGTGTGTGAGGTGGGCAGTGGCTAAACGTAAGTGGCGACGCCTTCTGTACAATGACAGAGCTGCTGTGTGTGACGTAGCTGATGAGGCAGAATCAAACAATTTCCTGGAAAGTAGAAATATAGCACTTTTTCTGCACTCCTCCTACTCAAAGGAGTTGATGAAAATAAAGACGCACCGAGTCTCTGTGTCTGCATCTCAGAATCAAAGGAGTCCTGGAATTATTTTCCTTTTCTACACCGATTGCATCTTTTTATAGTTTCTGGGTCACAGCTTGAATACCACGCACTGTGATGCAAATTCAGCCACTGTAGCTCCATGAGCTTGTAATGCACCTGACTTGCCAAGGGATCCTACTCAGCACAGCAGCCCACAGGACTGATCAGAAGGGGAAGTTCATGCAGCACCAGTAGGCAGACCCTGCCTTGAGTGAGAAGGTATGTGACATGTTTATAATCCTAAATGACATACGGACAGAAAATAAGATGCAGCAATAGCCCTTAGTGATCCACACTGTTCACTCACTAGATTGTCCCAGATTTCTTTTGGACTGCACTAGCTAGGTTCTTCCAAGTCTGATGCAAATGGATATGGCCATGACCTTTTGATGCAACCATATCTCAGTGCTAAGAACAGCTCTTGAGGTCTATTTAGTGTAGCAGAATAGGTACAGACATAGACCTCCAGAAAACTAGCCCTGCTTACAGGTAAAGTTAATTACTCTGAGAATGATTCTGTGGGGGCAGGAGTTTGGTTCAAACAAAAGATTTCATAATTGGTTCAGTGCTATGAACACTTGGTAAGACACAGGAGACAAAGCTTATTCTTAAAATATCTTCCAATCCATCTCAATTTTAGTGTAGGCAGAGATAACTTTGAAGGATTCCCATTTAAGCTCTGAAGATTGCAAAGCACTGGAATTTTTTGCTTCTCATAAGGGTGGCTCAATTTATAAGTGACCAGAGCAGTATGTTAGAGGCCAAACTTGAAGTTGAACTATGGGCTTACAGTGCAGGCAGGGAGTAGTGGGTGCCCATCATCTGTAACACAGGGCTGCTGTTTCAAGATGGGCCCAGAATCTCAAACCCAAAGCAGCAGCACTGTGCAGCCTCCCATTAACTCTGACTCTCTTGGCCATATAAGCAGTTCCTTACTCATTCCCTCCCTCCATATGATATCTCACGTTTTTAAAAATACTTCCAATCTGCACATGTTAATGTGCCAGATGGGAATGCTCTGGCATCTCCCTTCTGATTAAACATTTATAAGGTGTTGTATGGCTTCAGAAAGCAACATATTAGGAAATGGGGTGGGTGAAGAGAGGAGCTTTCCTATTTTAATTTCAAGCAGCAACAGCCTGAGTAGAGTGAGTCATAGCCCTTCAAACACAAATCCCAAAGCAAAGAACAAAAATGAAAGCAGTGAAATTTAGATTAGGCAGCTCTAGCTAACAATGCTTTTAATCACTGCGGACCTAGATGGTGAGTGGTTTGCAAAATGCCCAGAGAATGGGATGAGATGCCACACAGGTGTTTCAGGCACAGAGGGAGATAAATCACAGCTATACATCACTACTAGAGCCTAATCCAGCAGGTGATGTAGGGTATGCTGAATGCCAAGGGTGTGAGCAACTGTATTGATGGGCTCCCGAATGCCGGACAGCCCTCAGTTCATGTTCATGGCCCCACAGTGAGAGATGCTGTGCAGCTGCGGCAGGAAAGCTGCCTTCTTCACAGCTGGAAGGTTTACAAAGTTTAAGAAAGTGGGAACAGTAATTACCCCTGCACTGAATAAGAGGGGTGGGTGGAGAAGATATTTCTGGTTTTCCTCACACCCCCTCCTAGCAATATCACCAACACGAGTACTCCCATAATGCGCAATATAATGGTATCCCAGCAACCATGTTGAAATAACACTATTTTGTACTTCATGTAAAGAGCGGTACCTGCGCAAAACTCAAAGCCCTTTACAAAGACAACAGTCATAATTACCCTGAGGGATAATTTTGTATGGAAGGAGGCGATTTGTATGGAATACCCGCGATGTTTGAGCCAATGAAACAGAAGGCACAGATGTGTATTTTTCCTGAAGTCATTATTTATTTATTTTGGCCAAGGGTGGGTTCTAGTATGCTCTCCTGAACTGCTCTGTCATGAAATCAGCCTTTATTACCTGCATGGCAAAATAGGGTAGAAGAGGCAAAATTAAGAGGGCCTCATAAAGAGGCACCATCTTCCATTACATGTTATTTAGAGACCTGGGGCTCTCTTGGTTGATGTGGTCCATAGTACATTTAAACCAGTCTTTATTTTGCCACTGCAAGGTTGCACAGTTAGCCAAGCACACTTTCCAATTTGCTTAGCTGGAGTCACTGCACTTTAATGTTTATCAGCAGTGCTGAGAAAAAAAAAATCCAGCAGTTTTTTGTTGGTGGTGGTGGTGGTTTTGCTGCAGCATTTGTTTATTTGTTAGAATTGAAATGTTCAAAAAGGTGCTTTGCTTTTGATAGTTCTCCTTCATAATTCAGGAAGATCTGGGATCAGCCTGCACAAGAGCTGAGTTTCTTGGGCTCTTGGCATGGCACTGCCTCTGGGGAAGAGAGCCAAGGTGTCTGCCCCAGAGTCTTAGTCCCAAGGCTCTTTCTTTTTATAGAGAAATTTAAAATATAGCCCTTCTCAGAATAATGCTAGATATTGAATCACTGAAGTTCTCTATTAAGTAACGTTTATGCACACAGAACCATCACCAGAAGCACACAGGAGTTCTGTTTGGAGCATCATCCAACCCACACCAGCATTACACATGATGAAGCAGTGTGTTTCTACAGCACCCGTGAAATAGAAGGTCTCCTTTCACTGACTCACTGCCACCCAGACAATCAAGTCTAACTGGAAATGAATGCACCTTGTTATACGTTGAATATAACCTAGATGCTTCTCACTGACTTTTCCAATCCAAAATCCACTCCAAATTTTAACAGCCCTGATATTTTTAGATCATCTCCATCTTAAAGATTTGTAACAGTCCTTGGAGTTGGAGGCAATATTACAAGTCCCCATTTTGCAATGGAGTAGGGAGGTTGCCAAAGATCACAGAATGGTTCCAAGGCAGCATGGAGAGAACAGGACAGATGGCCACCCTCACAGGAGAATAGCTGTATTATTTCTGGCACCTCCACACTACAAGCCTCTACTCTGGAAGCTGAAATAGCCATAGGAGCCCTTCATTTTCTGTCCAGAAAAGTAATGCAATGTCGCTTTGTGCTATAAAATAGAATCTGCGCTTTCCTCCAAGAAGGCTGTGTTTCAGGTGTAAGAGAAAAGACTTGCACGCATTTTACAGGGCAGGAACAATACAGCGTGCTCTGCTCTGCATGGCAAACAGGCCAAAAGGGAATTATCTTGGCAAAACATTAACATCCCTAACTGTGCAACCTAAACAATCTCCTGCCCCTCTCTCCTCAGCTTCAACATTCTTCACAGAGGGAGCACATGAAAAACATAGAACACTAAGAAGTTTCTAATGGATCACTTGGCCCCTGGGGATGTGAACAGCACCAACAATAGGAGCCAACTCAGAACCATGCTGAGAACAGAGCTCCACACCCCCTCTGTGCTCCAACTGTGTCCCATAGGGATACAGAGACTAAATGTTTCATTTATCCTGCAGAAGGCACTATAGTGTTTTCTCAGGAGCTGATATTGCTCAATGGCATTCCTCTTGCAGGGCACAGAGAACTTCAGCATCTTAGTCTGTTACCATTTATAGAGTTTCAGGAACTAGTAAAACACTCTGTCTATACATCATCTGTTACCATGGCCTGGAAGCATCTGTTTCCAGATAGATGAACAGCTGTAGTAATGTAGAAGTTGTAGTAAATACGCGATATAGCTATACACAACATTAGAACTGCTATGAAAAGCCAATCAAGCCACATCCCTGCCATCTGCACTCTACACAGTGATCTAATTCTGATAGATCTGACCTGGCAGATCTTCTTTCTCTCAGACTACCTGCCAACTCAGTGCCAGTGAATCTGACCTACAAGCACGAACCCACTTTTGGATCCCTAGGTCTGAATTTATTGCGGCACAGGGTCTACAAATAATTAACTGTAGTCACCTGCAACAAAGACATCTGATTTGAAAGATAATTTCAATCTTCTGAGCTGCTGCTAAATTCAGCAATTGAACATCATTTCCAAAGAGATTTTCAAATTCTCACATTAATTCACTCTTATAAGAAGTATAAGAAATGATAATGTATAGGAAAGGAGTGTAAGAAATGATAAAGAACTGCACTACAGTTCTGCTGGTATGGAGGACTGTATTGCTTTTACTCCCAAAAAGAATCAACATGGAAATAACAAGCAACATCTCCTCTTGCCCTAAAGATTATTATGAATAAGTCTCATAATATTCTTACAAATGTTTCCTTCTGCCTTCCCATTCAATAGGTTTTTAGTTCACTCAGACATGAACCCTAATGCTCACTGAATGACATCAGTGATGAGGAGTAAATGGCTGTGTGTGAGTACACATGCATGCCAGAGAAAAGTGGAATTCTGCCTGTCCATCTGCAGCTATACTGTACTAGACCAACAGATGAGCCACACTCTGTGAATCAACAGTAACAAGACATCAAAACCTTAGATTATATTTAATTATCATGAATTCTGAATGAAAACTGAGCGAGAGCAAAGTAAGGCTGGAATGCCAAGAAGGCCTATGCCAAAATGGTGGGGGATCTGAACGAGCCAAAGTCAGGTATGGGACAGAACTGGTCCATGAAGCTGTGGGCAAAGATCTTAAATGAACCATTTCTCCTACAGTCAATAGACTGAGCTGTAAGGAGAGGCTCAAATAACTCTGACTAACAAAACACTCAAACTAGCGGACCCAATTCATGTTATATGACTGAAATACAGAGGGTTTGTGGGTGAACACCCTGGGAAGGTGTCAGAGTTCTTCTTCTAAGCCATTGCTCTGTTTTCTTCTCTGTTAGTCTAGATGTATGTATCGGGAACTATCGGGAACTCTTTCCAGATAGTCTTCTTCTCTGAGAGTCCTCTCATGCTGGCTTTTGTTTTTGTTCTCTTCATGCTCCGTGTCTCTGTGGCACCTAACAGAATCCAGCCTGGTATCCCAAGAACAGAAATGGTACACAGGTGGGAACAGCCAACCAAGAGCAGGGACACCTGTGGGATTGAGTTTTTTCAGCTGTAGGTCCCGATGTTGAGAGTCTAAAGAGGTGAGTTTACAATGCACACATTTCTTCAGCTGAGGCTTTATATCTACTATTGGAACATAATATTCTTCAGATAACAATCTGTTTGTCAAATTTGGCTGGAGTTTGGTAAATAAATCATTAAGAAGAAGAGACAAATGGCAAGATAGAGCAAGACAGCATGCTGGAAGAAAAATGTGGTTTCCTTAGGAAAACAAGATCACAAAGACAACAGGAAAAAGAGACATTCAGATTCACGTGATATTTTTTCATGGTGTGGATCTTCTCTTCTGACAGCTTACACACAGTTTTCCAGAAGTACCTCCCCTTACTGTTTTTTCCATCCCAATTAGACTTTTGTTTCTTAAGCCAGTAAAGTCACACCTCCCAAATTCTTACAAAATATAATTACAGTCTACACAATAATGGACCATAGCACATTAATCTGAGGTAAACACAAAGCATTTTTAAGATACTGTCACAATAATAAATGTTACAGTGAAGTGCCCTCATAAGTCAAGAAAAATATTCTACCCTTGATTCTACTAATACTCTCTGTCCTTTTTAAATTGTGCATCGTTCACTTACACATTTTATTGAGCAAAAACATATCCAAACTCCATATAGTTCTATAGGAATTACCATTCCAAGTAACCCAAGTTCAGTTGTATAGCACCATCTCTGGTATTAGCGCACCTTTACTTAGGAAAGGTTCATTTAACAACATGTGGAATTTAAATCATTATGTAAAGTAATGAATTTCTCCCATCCCCTCCTGCTCCCCAGCTAAGTTGGGTAGGATCAGAAACTTCTACCCCATCGCTGTCCTTAGAAGAACATACTCTTTGCCCAGGACTATTCCACACACAGATCTCTGAGACTTCTTAGATACTTCTAAATATCTTTCCTTAACAATCTCTGGCTGCTAGTAAAAGAATTTGAATATGTAACTGAGGTTTTAATCCTTCTCTAAGAATTTTTAAGAGTCCAGAATCCTCTAATCTCTTTAGTACAAATGCCAAATTTTTAGTACAAAAAGCCAAATCCATCAGCTTTGCAAAATCGCTTTATATATATTAAAGCTGAGAAACAAAGCTCTTGATCATTATTTTAACCAGACAATGTAATATTGTAATGATTGAAAAGAGATGTTGGCCACGTTGTTCCAATCAAATTTAGTTTTACTATTACTTTCTATTTTTTTCAGCAGCTTCAGCTACGTTTGTACCTCCATTACAGATATGGAACTGGTGAGATGGGTTTTGTGTTTATATGAATCAAAGCTCCTAAACCAGTGTCAGTCTTTATTATTTACTTTCCAACTTCAGAAGGCAATTATGAAGAGATATTTGAAGTCTTCTCAAACACAATATATTCTGCTTTGACATTTCCAAAGTTTTAAATCAAATTTACACTTATAAACTTGCTTTGTGGTTTCAGTCTCCAGCACTGTTGAAACAAGCTTTAAAGGATAACAGTATTTGTTTAAATAGATATTCAATAAATCATGTGTAAGCAGTGACCTCTTCATACTAAGATATGACATCTATGTAAAAAAGCATCTCCAGCTAGGTTATTCTAAGGGGATAAAGATGACAAATTTCAAGGCCCTTTTCCTTGCTCACCTCTAAATACTGGTAGCAGGTAATGCATTGTGGTACATTGTGATTTATTCTTAAATAAATACACACCTGGCTGCACCATCTGCTTGGCTAAACACTGTTCATTTCTTTCTTGGTAACAAAGGAATCATGTAAACCTAGGCTGAATGTGCTAACCTTTACAAAATACTATCAAAAAAACCCACAATAATAAAATGCACTGTGAAATGTACACATGCTACACCTCATTGATACTCGGAGCAATAGAGATATAGAAGAGACAAATGTCACTAATAAAATGTGGAAATGTACATGACTATAGAGCTATATGCCAGTCTCAGTCCAAACCTATTTCAGGCTCAGTAAATTCTGCTCTGTGCTTTTTATTTTTGCTTTTTTTTTTCTTGAGAATTTCTGTATATTTATGCTCCAGTTTAAGCAGAAACAAGAAGCCCCACAAATCACATTAACAAGAGTATTCTTGCAAGACTTCCAAACTACTTTAGGATGCTCTGGTATTTTGATAAATTGAGTTGGAAAATAGATTTTTGTTCTATTTTGATCAAGCTATGTGGAACTGTCTGAAATGTTCTTTTACCAGTAAAATTTCTTACACAAGAGAGTAGTTCTGTAATAAGTTTTGATAAAAACCATCTCCATTTCATTTCTTTAGTTTCCAAGAAAGGGTTTCTTGCTGATAAACATAAGGCATCTCCTTTCTAGACACTGCAAAACGTGAAATGTACTCCTATGCAATGGAGCATTTTAAGGCCTTAGCTCTTCATCATAATCACCAGTATAACAATACATTATATAAACATTTCAGAGGCTGTATGGCAATATTTTTTTACGAGGCTTTGTGCTCAGATATCAAATCTGACAAGGCAAAGGCAAAGTAGCGACAGAAGGACTACTTAACCTCCATCTTGGAAATGCTACTAAACTCATTCACATTTTCTTTCTCTCTTTTTCTCTCCTCTTTTCCTCTGTATTTCTTTTATTTTTTTCTTTTCCTTCTTCTTTTTTTCTTTTTTAACACATGACCCATTTTTTATATGACATCTGAGCATCAGTCTCTCCCAAGTGGATCTCTTTGCATGCACTGGAGCAGGACTTAACCATACATACTGCAAGACTGTTACATCTGTCTGGAAAAATGAAAAACAGGACAGATGAAATCATGAAGCTCTATGATAAACTGAAACAAAACAACATTCAGTTTTCAATATGTAACACACTTTTGAAATATCCAGCCCATTGGAAATAATGCTGACTAGGAACAAGCACTCATGATGCCTGTGTCTGAAGACAAGGCGTCCCAGGGTTTCTACACAAACAGAAAGCATGCCCCTTCCCTCAGTTCTACTGAAAGGACACTGATAAGCTCTCTCTTTATCAGCACATAAATGTAATTCTCTCAGCTGCTGTGTTTTGACTAGATAATTCATCGGTTACACATACAAAAATATGACATCGTTAGCAACGCCAGTATAAAATGTAGCCATAAATCATCAGTATTCATCTTTTACTCACACTACATTTAGATAAATCATTTTCTTCATCAAGAGTGATAAATTTAATCTCAGCCTTAAAACTTTGCACCAACACCACACTGACTACTTGTTAGGCTCCTTCTTGCAGAATGTTGGGATTTACTTGGGAGTGCTGGCTGACTAGCTATGTATATTACTTTCAGTTTCAGCAGCTGGAAATGCACCATCCTCTGTTACACATATCAAAGCTATCTGCTCTGCTAACAGCCCCTGACAAATCATTCCACGTTCACATATGGTGCTATTTACTTCCTATCTATTTCAATGGGCTTAGATAGCAAAGTATAATGCAGGAAGCTTCTGCAGCTGAAAACTTTGCCTTTATATCTACACTGTAACTTGCACTAGCTGGCCTTTGGGTAGCTGTTGTTCCATCACCCTCTCCAACAGGGAGGGATGGAAGCAGCCCAGGACAAAGCCATGATGGGAAACATTCTGTGGCTGAACAGGAACAGGGGAGCAGGTGAGAGAAATCAGCTGACTGAAGCACTGCCTTTTAATTGCAAGGCTTAGGTCAGAATAACTTTCGAGATTTTGTTTAGTGAGTAGAAAGCTACTCAGAAATTAATGTGGTGCAGGACTTTGACAGCAATTTGAAATAATTTATGGGCTGCTAGAAAGTATAATGCCATACATGCTATAAAATTTCAGAGTTCTGTCCTGCCTCTGGTGCTTCCAGCTTTCCAGCTGCTCCTGGAAGGCTGAATAAATCCCACTGCCACTTTGATCCTTAGATAAGAGGTGACGTTTTCGGTTTGTAAGGATAAATATCCGGTTATGTACCTGAAGAGGAAATATCTACACCCCTGAAGCAGGTACAGACTTTCAGAGCTGCTGTGGTAAAAGTCCTGTCTTGTGGGCTAGAGTTTGACTGCCATCCAAAAGGATGGTCTTCTGCTTTGGCTTGAAATGAATATACATTGCAACTACCGCCACAAGGATGCAGGGTTAGAAAAGTGTGAGGGAGTGATCTTACAACAATAAGACCCCATATAGGACATAATGATTTGGTAACTAGGTGTGCAAGATGAACTTTCACATTTTTCCCTTATTTATATCAACTCCTTTATGATGATGCAAACACACAGGACGGTTTTTCTGCTCTGCATTTCTTGGGCAGAGAACTAGTTGAAAAATTTCCAAATAATGTTTTTCTTTTCTTATTTCTCTGCTGGGAAATGTCAATTTACAGAAATCAACAAGTTCCATGGTGAGGGGTTTTATTTATTTATTTTACCATATATTTTCACTGCACAAAGAAAGAAAGAAATCAAATGGGTGCTGACAAGGTCAGAGCATATGCTGATACTTCATTTTGAACTTGAAGGGTTTTAAGACTTTCCCTGTTTAAAGTTTTTTATGTTGTTAAGAAATGAACTGTGATATTTATTTATTTATTTTTTAAACCAAGAGAATCACTTTATGGGAGACTTTAGGAATTGCATGGAGTTGGAAATAAGGTACATTAAAAATACCAGACCTTATACAAAGTTGCAGCCCCTGCTGTTGTTAATGTCATCTTGTAGGTGGAAGAGACTGAAATTGACACAGACAGGGCTATGGCAGTATTCAAGGAACCAGTGTGCTGCTGTTATTGATGGGTTTAGAAGAGCTTTGTATCACTTTTCTATTTCTAAGCCTGAAACTACAACTTCTTGCTAATGCTTCTCCTACAGGTGTAGTATACAAGCTGCGGAAGAAGCTACAGTTCTATTTAAAGCTGCTGTCCGTTTCAAGTATTAGTATTGGATTATTTACATTTCACATGTTGTCTTGTAGAGTGGCTTTAATAATTCTTAAACCGTGGCCTGTGAGGCTCATAGTTATGTGAACAACTCTTAATGCTGAAATACGTATTTATCCTTTTGATGTGATAAAATACAAAAGTATCATATCCATTTTGGTTTTAATCGGCAGTCTCTGCTTGGGAACACTGAGCAAGTTCAAATTCTTCAGATGCTGTTTTGTTTTGTTTCTCCTTTTTATTAACGCAAGTGGTTTGATTTGCTGGTGTTTTTTTCTGAAGGGAGCAAGGAGGGGAAGGTGATGATGCTGAGTGTTGTTGCAGAGGAGCGTCTGTTTTGGTTTTTAACCTTGTAAAAATGTTAAGAGATTTGCTTGTCCTTGAGTACAAAATATGCGTGAACGTAAAAAGTTCCTACAGAATGGAATGTTTTTTCATAACAAAGACAATTATCTCCTTCTGGGCTAGAAGTGTTTCTTCTGAACTTAGTCTAACTTGAGGGCAAGGAATCAATTTTTCAAAAGTAGGGCACTGTTAAATTGAGTTGAAATATCTTTTATAAAGGAATTCAATTGCCATATGTGATGTAAATTCAGGCCAGAAAGTTTGGGTCCAGTGGGTGCCTTTTGTCTGGTGATGGAAGAAGAGCTCAGTGGGGTTTTGCCTTGAGGCCTGCAGCCAGACTTTACTGTCTGAGCCCTGCAGGGAAGCAATTCTTCCCATCCTAAACTGAGGTAAATATCTGATGGGAACATCTTGTTTAAACAGTGGGGGGCCTTTCACAATCTCACTTTAAAGGCCCCAATCACCACCAAATTGTGGAAATCTCAAGAGCATAAGAGATGAGGTGAACTCAGTTATTGTATTTCCTAGTCTGGGGATCAAATGTGCATCCATGTGCTTTAGGCCTGTTCCACAGCCCAAGGTGCTTTGTAGTAGTGCTTCCCCTACAGTGATCCCTCACCTGAGAAAGCAGTTGTCCAGAAATTATCATGTGGCCAAAGCTGCATGGCAAAACACATGTAAATAAGTAATTTATCTTAGGATTTACAATGCAGAAAACTGGGTTCAGGGCCTACAACTGACCAGATGCCAGAGCAGCAGCACTAAAAGACCAAGGCAATGCTTCCTTTTTTCCCCTTTTTGGGGGCTGATCAGGCTGTGTCACCTGTTCTCTGTGTACTAGACATAACAGCAAGCAGAGCAAGGCAGTGTCAGAAAGCAGGTGATGGTGCAAGAATTTCCAGCCAGGGCAGGAAATGATGAGCAGGAAGTGAACTACACAGGGGTGGGTAAGCACTCATTTCTGACCTGTCTTTGCAGTGTTTGTGACCAGCATGATTACAGTGTTCGAGTAACTCCAACATAGAGATAAGACAGAAGGTAAGAGGCTGAAGGCCTCAATGACTGTGAGGTGAAAGTTTGTGAATGATGCAGCCATTCCTACCCCTGGCTCTGTATATCTGATGCAAGCGTAGCTGTAGTAACTTAAAAGGGTGCAAATGATATAACACCATGAAAACAGAGTCAGTGTCTGGCTGTATTCAATGGAAAGCACTGAGAAACCTTCCTAGGGAGAAAATGTTCTGTACTGAAGGTTTGGGCCTGAACTAGTTAGTAGGGTTTTTTGTTGTTTTCCTAGACTCTTGGCTTGACTCATTTGGAGTGGCCCTTCTCCAAGAAAAATGTTATGCTGTTTCTATGGGATACATAACAACTTTTTTACTTTTTTTCAGGATCTGATAATCCTATTTTCTTGTATGCCAGGGCATCTTACTATGTATTCCTACTATATTTTTGAGCCATGCACGTGAACGCCCCATGTCTAAAAAATATGAACAACCTTTTGAGTTTAGTAGCACAAGAATTCTCTGAAGACATAAAGCCTGTCTCAAAAACACTTTGTTGGATTATATATTAAGTCAGATGTATGCTAGAGAAAAACAACTAAAGTATAGAACAAAATACAATGCGGAATCAAAACCTCTGAAGGATTAACAGCATATCTGCCTTGCTTCCCATACAGTACTCTTTCTCATCAGCTTTAGCTAAGAAACAGGCTGTCTTGATGTTCATCATCACTACACATTTCAGAGCCAATCACGGTGACTTTGGTGACACTTCAGGAAGCAACAATGAAGCATAATTCATCAGGACATAGTCCTGATGTCTAGCTAAAGAAAACTGTCTCATTACCTTGAACCACCTTGGTAAATCTTGATGTATAACTCACAAGAAAAACTGTGTAATGGACTGAAGCCTCTTCAAACAGGAAATGGGATCGTGTAGCATACAAAACAAGCTGCAAGGCTTCACTTCTACTGTTTCACATGTAGACCAGCATTTCATACCATACAAGCAATACCATAAGCTAATGTTTTATTTCTGAACCCTCATGTGAGAAGTAGAAAATATACAACTTAGGTTCTTGGAGTTGTACTTTGAGCAAAGATAAATACCTGGAAGGGAATTCAACTAAATCGTAAAAGATTCAGTTTGAATTCAGAACAAAGGAAATATTTTTTAAAGTAGTCACTAAACTTGAAGTTAACAGTGTCCCTTCTTATGTCAGAATGATTTCCTTGTCTTCTGGGAATGTCAACACAACTCTTTGCAGACATACCTGGCTGTCACTGAAATGAGCAGAAGAAGAATTAATTTTAATAAGTTTAAATTCTGCATGTCTTCCCCACCATACTTATGGCTGCAAATCTAGCACATATGCAGACAGTAATGCAGTAAGGAACATCTTTTTGCCTGCACAACAGATTTCATTACAGCTTAAGCCAGATGATATACTGACAAAATAACTATCTGGTGCAGGGTATTTATGTAGCATTTGTTACTAGTAGATCTTCATGCTTAGAGTAAAAGTAGAGAAACTTTTGGACTTGCTCCTTGCTTTGTAGTGACCTGACTAGTTTTGTCCACAGTCTTGGCTCCTGGAACAAGCATTCCTGTCATTGCCTGATGCTCACAGGCAGGCTTTATCTGACAACTTCCTTTTTATTTTCATAGGAAAGAGGCAACAGGTATACAAGTAAGGGCTAATAAGTATCACTGGAATAATTACATTCAGATTTTTCCTCTCAACCATAGCATTCTCTGGGACAGAAGCTACAGTGGAGAGCTATTTCAGATGACTGCTTCAGTGCCAATGGGAAAAACACAGGGAGATTTTGAAATGGACTAAGAGAAATAGCACTGTCTTTAAATCAACTTGCTGAGTACCCTGCATTCCATCATGAAACAATTCCTAGCCTCCAATATTTTTTAAGCAAGCATGTGAGCCTGCCCCTTGCCATGTAAAGAGCAGGATGTTCTAGTGGAAGCCAACATGCTCAGCTCTTCCCAGAAGGCTCCTGGGCTATTCCTGGGTGAGGAATAGAGTGCCAACTCTGAACATCACTAATTCAACCCTCTGCTCCGAGGCAGCTCCAATGAGCATTACTACACTTGCCAGTGTTCTGGCTTACTAAATCTCAGTGTGTTGCTGATTTTGCAGCAATAAATGAATAAATAAATATTGTAGTATAGTAGATTGTATAATATCTGGACTGTTCACTACGGATCCATGGATGCTGATCTGCTCTTTGGCAGAAATGTGTTCAAATAGGGAACACAAGCAAGCTATATCTGACACTGTGGAAATCTTCCTGAATAGGAAGCATTCAGCATCTTTCTCTCCTAGAAAAGTAATGTCAGACAGCATCGAGGTCCATCCTCTGAATTGCACAGAATTCCTAGCTGCATAAGTTAGCTTCTCCATTTGTGGTGCTTGACTAGGTTATTCTTTGGACTGTAATGAAGTTACCTCAGGTCAGCATATCCCAGCTACAGGTAGGCTAGTGTGTATCTGGGTTTTGGGGGAAAAGGGTCACAAATAAGGTGTGAGGAACTGCAGGAACAGTGTGATATGTTCTGTAGTAAAAGCACCTGAGTAGTAGCCTTTGGTTGCTCTAAGAAGGAGAAATCAGATCTAAAGGCTCCTTGTATCCTGGTCTCTTCAAGATTCTACCCACAGAACATAATTCTGCCCTGGGAACAGACAGGAAATTTGTCTGAGGATAATGCCAGAGGTGTACCAACAAGTTGGGAGCTGTATTTAAAGGAGCATTTAAATATAAGCCTAGCATTATGGGCAGCAGTGGAGATAGATAATTTTTTTAATTCAGGAAAATGATTTTGATATTAAAATATATTAAGAAAGACAAACTAATGGCCAAGGAGGTAGTCAGCAGTAAAGGTAATCTCATCTGCTTCCTCACACTAAACGAATTTCCTCAGCAATACTAAATGTACAGTGTTCTACACACTATATGCTGATGCATCTTCTATCTTATCCAAAACATTTCTATATAATTATAACCCAAGCTGAAATGCTCGTGTGTGGAGCCTCCCACTGCTATGATATCCAGGTATCTTACAGACAGAAAAGCATTTACCCTCCCCAGGCTTTGTTGAAATAAAGATACAGTGTAATAATCGTGTTAGAGGTGTGAAGTGACTGGCCTAATGTTGCACAACAAATCTGGAACAGATGGGAGACTGAGGTCACTAGCTTTCATAGCAAGGTATCTATCTGTCCCTGAATGGTAATGGTGTTGCCATTGGCCCAATTTATTTATGTCTGTCAGGCAAGTTAGGATAGGCACTACCCAATCTTATTTTCTTTGCACTAGCTACTTAACGTGTGTAGTGTTTCCCAGATAAAGAAGCAACTCTAAGTAAAGCATAATTTAACTTTGAAACTGCACTGATGAATACCCAGATAACCTCCTGGTTACTTGTGTTCCTTATGTCACTTGGAGTCTTAGGAAATCATCCATTCTATGGCTAAACCCCTCTGTCAGCTACCGTGCACCTCCCATAGGCTAATGTGCCAGCATATGCTATTGCAACAGAGCAGCTAAGAAGATAGAATGTGAAATCAGTGCTTTCCCCACAAACAGGTATTGTGTCATCTTCACTGATTGTGTAGCACCTCAGCAGAAACTTAACTGTAGATTTGAAGAGGGACGGGGGAAAAAAAACAACAACAACCCTTCAGCTTGGCTCAAATCCTTGATTTGGTCTTGTACTCAACTAAGATGGCAAACGTGTCTCCAAAATCAGTGGTTCATAATACAAGCAAGTTTTATGCAGACATATAGTTTGTCACTTTTGTATATAACAGTAACCAAGAAAACTCTTCACAGGATATATATGCTCAGGGGAAGCTCTTTGCAATTTAAGACAAACATTCCCCTGAGTCATAATATATTTAATTTCCATATGTTAGAAAAGGAGGAGAAAGAGGAAGAGGTTATGGTATAAATGAAATGGGAGGCTCCTCTAGTAAAAAATTCAGATGAGCAGTTGCTCCTTTAGGCATCTGCTTGTAGGAATATGCCAGACAAAAACTTTCCTTCCATATGTTATGCTGCAAACAAGGCACTCTTTAGTATACAAATATCAATTGATTTCTTGCATATCTTTTTTGTTTGACTTAAGGTAAATATTATATACCATCCTCAAATCTCTGCTGAAACTTCTGGTTCTAAGCAATAAAAGAGGAAGTAGGAAATAAAGAGGTAAATTCTTTAGGGGCTGGGAAATGTAGAGGTAGCAAACAAGGCCATACAAGGACTGAACTATTATCAGTAATCCTCATGCTCCCATTTCTTGCAGCTCTCATTAGATACTGGACTTCTCACACTGAAACCAGGCTTGCTTTAAGCAAAGCATCGTTTAGCTTGGAAACTGCACTGATGTACTCACTGAACATCCACATAACCTCCTGGTTACCTGTGCTTCTTAGTGTGCTCGGGGATTTAGACAAATTGTTTATCTTGTAGCTGAACTCCAATAAGTAAGTCCCTTTTGCCTGGGTGCCAGCTGGCCGCACACTTTCTTGCTTGAGTGACCTAATGTCTGGCTTTAACTGGGATGAATGAAACCCTCTTAACAGAGGTATCTAGGCTATGAAGGATGTGTATTCATGTTGGTAAAGCTCTGATTGAAGGCAGCAGACACTGAGAAACTCAGCTTTGTTTGAAAGCCTTTGTAGATGTACATTCAGCCAGTCTGATTGTGAAGAAGTTTGAACAGATATAAAGCAGGTGTTCTCTGAAACCCTATGCCATAAAGAAAATATAAAAAATCTTAATAGCAGTTAACTGAAAAAGAAATGAATTTTAAAAATCGAAACCTCCTTTTTTGGGGGGGCAGCAGTAGTAGCCTATGTTCAGAGCAGAGGTCAGCTCCAACCTGATTGTATTTGGAAGTCGTTGATTTTCTTAAAACTCCAGCCAGCAAATTCTAGGTTTTCACCACACGTTCTGTCAAAAAATGTTTGTATCCGAAGCCAGTCTTTCTTACATTCATTTTTATCAAGCAGCCTCTAGTTCTCATACTAGAGAGATGCGATGAACTTGGTGTTCATTGTACCCAGCACTGCCATAGTTGCCATGATTTGTAAATCTTGATCATACCTCCCCTTTAAAACTTCCTTCTCAATTAGGGAGTTCCATTTTTTATTTTTTTTTCAGTCTCTGGCTGCAAAGCTACTGTTACTTCCCCTTGATTTCTAATCCTCTCATATCCACCCTGACTGCAAAGCCTAATTTAGTCATAAATGAACATCTCTTTTACTCTGGACTACTAGGAGAGATCACTCCCGCAGAATAAGCAGTTGCAGAACTATGCTTTATGGGGTGCAAGAATTCCCCTCTACCCTCTCCTTCTCTCGTTCCCTAATTTCGTGGGGAATTTTCTCTAGATTTTACATGTTTTGTAGTTATATAGCCTTTTCTGTTCAAGTACTACAGTGTTTTGCTGAGACTGATTACGCTCTTTGTATTCCTTGTATCTCAGTACAAGACAACAAGCCAAGAATCAGAGAAAGATGGAAATTTTCTCAAGGTTATATGATAAGTAGCGGTAGAGCTAAGAACAGACACTAGAAAACTAGGACCAAAGAAAGTACTGTCATCTGTTGCTCACTGTGGTTCATTTTGTAATTGAACTTTATAACATTTTAATGCAGTATTACTTCAAAGCTTTATGCCATCGTGACTTCAAGCTTAGACATGGAATTAGTGCTGGCTGCTAATTAGCTGCTGGTGTAGATAGTTACATGCATATGCAAACTTGCCTGAATGAAAGTCAGATTATGATTCTCTGAGTCAAAACAAGGCAAGGATATACTCTCTCCTCAGATCATAGGAAGAAAATGAGTAAGTACTCTGTATCAGATCAGTAAAGCAATTACCTTTCTCTCATTTCTAAAAAAAAATCAAGCACAGGGCTCAGCAAGTTGAAAGGACTTCTCAAATCCATCACAATTTTTAGTTTTTTAATGCTAAATACAGAAAGGCATTAAGAAAAATCTTCCAATCTTTTTGCTGTGAAAATATTTTAAAGGCCTAGGATTTGGAAAATCTAGGAATCTTGCCTGTCTTGCCTAATAACTGATAATTCAGCATTCAAGCTTTCACGTGCTTAGTTCATGGGTCTGTGCAACTGATCTTCCAAATGTTAGTAGAGCATAAAATAACGTGACACTTCTGGATCTGCAAGCAGCTCCTGTATCTTTGCTGAAGATCAGATTGTTATCACTCACTATCGGTGCAAAATTAAGGTGCCTCGGGTCAATATAAACATTGGCTTCACGCCCCTGCAAGCCACGGTGGAAATGCTGAATCAATACAGGTCTGAGCAAAGCAGTGCTTTGTGCAGGAAAAAGCTGACATGAAGGGGTCCTCTCTGGAAGGACGTGTTCCCAGGCAAAGCAGCAGGGCCCTAAGGCCCTTCAGTCAGGGACACCGTAGAGAAGAGTGAAAGGAAATAGGTGAGAAGAGTAAGTACAGCACAAACTTCCTTTGTAACAACTTGTAGGAAGCCTAAGCAAGAGACAGGGTATTTTGGACCCTTCAACTGAAGCATACAGGGACAAATGCTGGAGGGGAGTTCTGCTTCGCATACCAGACACGCTAGGCAACAGTCAGAATGATTAACTTAACACTTGGACAGACCACTGATGCTGCCCTATAAATAGGTCTTAGCAGGTTTTTAGTTCCACATATTTAAGGGCTTAAGTAAACAAAGGTACAGTTTAATTAAGATATCGTGGCACATGGGATCAAGAACTACATACCAACCCATGCCTTTTTTTTTTTTTTTTTATGACTTTTCCCTGAGTATTGCACAAACAAAAGCCATGATCTGGATAAACTAGAAGTTAAGGTCTTTGTCCAAAAATTACTCGATACTCAGGGGCCTGTGAAATTGGCTTTATTCACAATAAGACAACACATTTTCTTTCTAGTGATTTCAAGCAGGGTAGAAAAACCTTGTCAAAGTGGAAATTAAAGAGTGGTGGAACTGAGGATAGAGAGAAGAAAACATGACTTTTAAAAGAAGCTGAGCTGAACTATCTGAGTGACTATGACACTGAAGGCACTGTGATATGAACTGCTTTCCCTACAGCTTCTTTCAGCTGTAAATAAACAGCAGAACACTTGTTTCATTCACTGGTTGTATGTGGGTTAAAATACACACACAGCAGAAGAGACACCCTGTCTGGCTGTCATGCAGTAGGGCTCTGGCTTGAGTTAGTTAATGCTGAATATAACCCCTTTTCACTGTTGAGTTGCACACCCATCTGTGTTGTGTCCCTACACAGTATGTGTATTTTCTACATAAATTCCTAGTCAAAACTGTGCTAGTGGTGTTAAATAGTGCCTTGTGTCAGTGGTAAACATATTGAGCTTTGGGAGTGGGATGCTTTTCACCCCCAGTCTAAACAAAGCCACTGAAAATCCATCAGATGAGCTTAATTTATAGGATTCATTGCATTGCTGCACTCGCTGCTGTGAAGCTGGCTATAAAATCATCCCAAAGCCAAATAACAGTGTGCTGCCAAGCTGATCTGACTGCCAGATCTGACTGCACTGAATGCCCTATCCTCATCGACTGAGATAGCACAAACTGGAGTCTGAAGCTCAACAGAAGTGCCTTCCCTGCTGTTAGTGCTAAATCCTGGGGGAGAGACTTGAGTTATCTGGTAGCTTAAAGAATCACAAGCACCTAGTTTGGGTCAAAACCTAGAATTAATTTAATGCCCATAAAATGGCAGCTGGGCTTGCAATTGCATGTGTGTTTTCAGCATCTTGCAACTACTTTTAAGGCTGCTCTCTGACCTCCTCTGAATGTTGCATTCCAGCCCTGCACTAAAAAAGCCTCCTTCAGATAAACAGATTAAAAAAAAATAAAAATAAAAATCACCAAGGCCACAAGAAACTGATCTCTGAATTGAAATAGGTAGAAAAATATGGTTCGAGGAGACATCCTTATTTCTAGGTTGGATATAGATGAATTTGAAGGTTGGACTATCCAGTTGAAAAGAAACTGGCTGAATGGTCACAGCCAGAGGGTTGTGCTGAATGATCCTATGTCCAGATGAAGCTGGTGATGAGTGGTGTCTCCCAGAGGTCTGTCTTGAGACCAATGTTCTTTAACATTTTTATCAGTGACCTAGATAGTGAGACTGAGTGCACCCTCAGCAAGTTTGCTGATGACACCAAGCTGAGTTGTACAGTTGACACAATAGAAGGGGGGATAACCCCCAAAGGGATTTGAACAAGCTTGAAATGTGAGCCCGTAAGAACTTAATGAGGTTCACCAAAGCCAAGTGGAAGATGTCGCACTTGGGTTGCAGCAATTTCAGTTATGTGTATGGACTGAGATGAGAACCTATTGAGAGCAGCCCTACAGAGGAGGACTTGGAGTTCTGGTGGATGTAAAGCAGGACATGAGCCAGCAATGTGCACTTGCAGCCTGAAGGCCAATTATAATCTGGGTTGCATCAAAAGAGAGGTCGCCAGCAGTGCAAGGGAGGTAATTATCCCCCTCTACTCTGCCTACCTGTAGTACAGTGTCCAGGCCTAGGGCCTCAAGCACAAGAAAGATGTGGAGCAGGTTCAGATATGGGGATGCCTAGAGTGTCTCTCCTATAAAGAAAGGTTAATGGAGATGGGCTTCTTCAGTGTGGAGAAGAGCAGGCTCTAATTAAACTTCATTGCAGCCTTCTAGTACTTAAACAGAGCTAAGCAGGAGGGAGACTGACTTTTTACACAGTCTGATGGTGCTAGAACATTCTAGCATTCTGGTTACACTGGATATAAAAGAAGAGCATAGAGGTGTAGGCTTGCACTACTGTGCAAAGAGACAGATGAGATGAAGTGACTGAAATTTTGCCACCAACCTTTGAGGCTGGGACAGTAGCTGGCAGTAGTTTCCAGAACTATTTCCTGAGACAAATCTGGTTTAGTTCAACTAATGGAGAGGCAATTTTAATCCCAAGTTGCTGTTTGCTTTTTATTTCTTGGGACTTTTGCCTCCCATGCTCTTCACAATGCTTCTGGACCAGCAAAAAGGAAAAGGCAATAATGCCAGCATGCTCACTTTTTTTCTTGCATGGTCCCTTAAGAAGAAAGATGGTCCTGTAACACAAGCTGGAATGTTTCTCCTATCAAGTGGAAACTTTAATTCCTAGTTCCAATTCATGAAACACCACTGAGGACTTCAAGGCACTGGCTTGCAACTGAACAGAAGTATACCAAATAGAAGAGCGTGCCATTGTTGATATGCCAACCCTCTTTGTTATGTGTTGAGTTCCTGCTCTGAGGAATAGTGATACTACAATACCTGTGTAAAGTGGCTGCAAGAATATTTTTCCATATAGACACAACCTATGTTTCCTGGAAGTGGCAGTATTACTTCTCCAAGCATTTAAAAAACTGCAATGACAACAAAAGCAGACTTGCTTCCAGCTCCACCTGTCAGACTGAAACCTGAGGCTCAGCTTGATAGATGACACCCTTTGAGAAAGCAGTGCAGCAGCTGCCCCGCTTTCACTTACTGAGCTCAGCATGTTGAAGCAGCTTACTAAATATGTGACCCTGATGTTTTGCATGCTAATAACTTTGGTGTCTCCTCATTATGGTAAGTGCAAAACCTCTCAATGAACCACCCCTTTCTTCCACTGCTATCTGAGACAAGCTCATCTAGAAGTACAATATCGCTGTCACTCACACTTCATGTTTTGCTGATCATATCCTTTTGGTCCCATGATAAGAAGCACTCTACTAGAGGCTTATTTATCCGGGATACAAAGGCCAGTAGATTATGGTAAATCTGCATTTCTGCAACAGAAAAAACTTCTGATGTGCTGATGGTGATAGCTTAAACCACATTAACAGCAGGAAGAGTCCTCAGTTAGAGGAGTCAGGCTGTAGATTGAGCTGGAGATGCCTGAGTTGAACTCCAGCACAACTATCAGCTTGGTATCAGTTTCTCCATGTCTTTGAATGCCTGTTCTCAGTACGTGAAACACGTGCTTCTGAACAGGATTACTGCAAAGGAATGTCACTACTGTGCTATTTGCAGTGTCTTGCTGTTGTAAGGCAGGCGTAGAAAAGAGGTCTGAACTACAACTTTACCAGATTTACAGCAAATGTCCTAAATTCTGCATGTGAAACAATGCAGCACCTGTGGCTGAGAAGCATGCCACATTTTTCCTGGGGCCTACAACATAGCCCTTATAATACTTGCCTTTAAATGGCCCTTTGCCTCTGAATTCGGTACACAACTCTCTGAGGATGAGTCTACTAGTGCTGGTTGGGTGGGTGGACTCCCCAGGCTACCGCTTTCCTGCTTGGAAGTGCCAAAATGGGGCAGCGGGATGTAATCTGAGGAACAACTGACCCAGCTTTCCAAGGACTTGCTTCAAAGAAATAAAAATGTGCTTTTCCACTGACTTTCACAGCATTTGGATTGATCCCCAGATGTCTGTTAGTACTTCTTAATTCTGGAAGTGCTGCTATGGAAACCAAGTAAAGATGGCAATTCAGAGGAGACCAAAATTAAAAAATTAAAAAATTTAAAGTTTCATTGCAAATCATTGTGAGTTATCCTTGATAAGAAGTCTTGTTCAAGTCCATAGAGTAGCTAAGGCTGAGGTAAAATGATCTTAATCAAGAGATAAAAAACAAGCAAACAAAACATAGAAAATGCCTACTTTCTCACCCTTCCCTCAGTAAATGGAGCTTTGAAACCTCCATTTTTCAATTCTCCCAGAGCTGTTTCTGACTCTGGAGGACCGCCTCTAAACAGAGACCTTCCTAGCAGATTATTTGTTCAAAGGATAAGAAAACAGTGCAGGAGCAGTAGAACCAACAAACAGCAGTTCAGAATGTCTGAAACAACGTGTTACCTGCTTATCAGCCTCCCGCTGTCTGAGGGACACAGCACTTGTTCAAGGTGCTGTACAAGATTTAATCCAACATTTTGTGGCATCTTGAATTAATTTAAGCCCTTAATTTCCCATAATTTCCTTCAAAACCTTCTGCATTTAAGTTCCCATGTCCTTCCTGTGTGCAGGATCTCCTCTGTGCCAGTCCTTAGTGTCTTCTTCACTGTGCTTTCAAATCTTCCACCCCAGCCAGAGGTAAAAGTACTCATGTAGGCATGAGTCAGCAGAAAGCTCTGTATCTTTGTTCATGAATCTGAATGTGAATTTACAGAAGAGATTGTATCTGTATTCTGCTATTCCACCTACTCCTGTTAATCTCTATATTTGCAAATAAGCCACTCCTGCACAAATTATGCTATTGACTTTAATGAGTCCAAATGCAGGAAATTCACTAGTTCTCATCAACACCCTGGTAGCACAATCCAAACATTGACTCAGCTAATGTTTTCACCTCAGTGCCATGAAGTTACGCATATTTATTTAACATAAGTAATTTAAATTTTGCTTTTCCTTAATACCATAAAAAGATTTCAGAACTGTACTATGAAAACCATTTGCTTTATAAAATGAAGACAGGGCTCCATGTGTCTAAATAGCATATAGGAATAATGAGATAAATAGAATGCAAACTCTACTCAGAATAGCTGTCCAGAGGAGAGGAGCGTGATCTACAGAAGTGAGATTTAGCTCAAGGGGAAAAGTGGAGGAAAAAATGTAATTAAGCACAAGGAAAAAAAAAGAATATAATCAACAAAACAATAATTTTCAATTCAATAAGAGTTATGCACTCATTCACTATGACACCCTTGCAACGAAGGACATAAAATGCTTGCCACTGGGGAACAGAATCCTGAGAGGTTCGTGACTTACCTAAAATTGGATGAGTTCTGTTGCAAGGGAGCACTGCAATGACTTTCCAAGAGTAGAGAAACATCATATACGTATCTCTTGTTTGTGACATCCAGAGTTTCTCTGGGTCATTTAATACTGAGCTGTTGTAGCAAGTACACACTACCTGTGAGACAATATTTAGGCAACAGAGTTCTTTCAAGTGCGCAAGCTGAGAGAGTGATATGACTTGGCTTCTGGAGATACAGCTGGCTGACGTTCTTCTACAATAAGTGGATAAATAACACTGGCTGTTATTTTACTACTTCTGTGTGCCATAAATCTTCAGGATGATAGGGTTTATTTTCATTTATTTTTTTAGAATTAGCAGTTAGGACATTGTGCTGAGGTTGAGATTATTTGAACATGTACAAGTACATCACCAAAATCCTTGAGTGATGAGTATATGAAGGCATTTAATAACATTGCCTTCATCACAATCTCCTATCCTGTGCCAAAAAGATGCCCTAACTGATGAAGCTTAATAGCAATGGTTATCCTTTATGTGAGAGGTATAGGGATAAACTAAAGATAAAACAGTTACTGTACAAGAAGTAGTCCTCCCTAGCATAGTGACCCAGCAATGCCATGCACTTCTTCCAGCTCTTTAAATAACAAAGCTGGAGGCCAGCAGTCTAAGCAGTCTGATTGCAGGAATTAAACCTGGATCTCTTGGGTCAAGCACCACCACTGGCCTTGCTGGTCAGGGGGCTCAGAGCCCAGTAGGAAATGAGGCTTGAATTTGTCTGAAGGCAGAGAAAAACTGATGTATTAGCCTTAATATAAAGAAAACAAATAAACAACTAACAACAACAAAACATCCAACACCACAGCAAACAAGCAGAAAAACCTACCAAACCCCACTGCATTATTTTTATCCCCAAATGCATGGGAGACTTCTCCAGGGTCATCTCTAGGGCAACTCAGAAGCTGTGTAGGTTTCCACTATGGTAGAGACTCATGTGCTAAACTACTGCTGAGTTAGCACACTGTTGATGCCCTGAGCTTCCTGAGTTCACCACGGCCTTGGAAACCCCTCTTTTCTGAGCAGAACAATTTAGGCTCTGAAAGTACTTTTGCAATCAGCAGGATCAAACTATTCTGAAGTGCCACATGAAATAAGTCTTTAGAATGTCACAGAAATACATAACTCTATCTCCTTAAAGTCAACTATTAAAGTAAACAGAGCAATCCTGGAATTGCATAATGACTTATTACTTTTAAAACACGATTATGTCAGCCTGCCCATGCTTGAAACTGTGAAGACTGTCTTCAGTGTTCTGTGTCTTGTTATCCATAAAACACAAAAGCATTTTAACCTTTGCTAAGCACTAATGGTAATGAACAGAAAGTGACAATTCACAAACAACCTAATATGAGGTGAGATATGAGATACAGCGCCTGAATACATATAGTCTTTGTGATACTGAATATTCTGAGTAGTCTTTATGGTACCGAATCTTTGCTCAGCTGGCTTTAGAGACTTCCCACAGGTAAACTATGATACTTCCTACCTGCAAGGTGCTGAAACTTAAGAAACTCCTTTAAGAACTCCTAGGTTCATTCTGCATTTTCCACGGCCTGTCTCTTGTCTCACATTTACTGAGCACTACATGAACTCCTTTCCACCTCGGTGCTGCTGAGTCAAAGCCCAGAAGTCTCATGTTAGATCATAAGTAGAAAGCTTGTAAAGAAAACAGTTATACTAAGTATGTTTAAAATAATAATTTTCATGCTTAGCAAAGTGATTATCAAGAATGCATGGTAGAGGATGGTGAAAGAGACTGATTTAATTAAACTGAACACTAATGAAGGAAGCTTCTTGCATGAGATGCACATATTTGAGATTTCCATGGGGCAATTTTGATTTATGTTTTCCATATCTTATCTGAAAAGCTTGGATTTCCTTCTGTTCAATTTCAGTTATTTTCCTTCTGTGTCCAACTTCAACTCATCACTGGCCTCTGGCTGGATTATTCACAGCCATTTCTTTAGTCACAAAGTCATCAACAGGACATGACTGCATTACCCAGAGAAGCTGTGGGTGCCTCATCCCTGGAGGCACTCAGGACCAGGCTGGATGGGGCTCTGGGCAGCCTGAGCTGCTGGGTGGCAACCCTGCCCACGGCAGTGGGATTGAAACTGGGTGGTCTTTCCAACCCAAGACATTCTGTGATATGTGAATATTTGTCAACTGAAATCCAGTAAGATGTGCTCTGGATAAAACTGTCTCTTGTCCTCAACTTTTCTGTCTATGGCTTTTCAGTAGCAGGTTTCCTGCTCTTAAGGGTATGCATCCATGTAGGAAAATTGCCATTTTCCCAGTTCTTGTCATTTAATCAGCAATGTGAACCTAAATAACTGAACAGCAGGAATGGATGTGGGGCACACTTGCCAAGATACAAAAAGGAATTGCTCTCAATCCATTTTAGTGAATTTGCTGACTACAAACAGGAAACAAGGCCACTTCCCCAGCAACTTTTGTGGCAAAAGTGGGAAAGGTGCTTGTGTGGGCACAGCAAAGCAAAGAAGTTGGTACCCCCCTTCACACTTCCTGCTTTGTGAACAAACTTGTGTGGATCCTTAGCTGGGGTAAGCAGGCATCCACTGCCAGAACAAGTGGAAGACCACAAGGCCTTGAAGGACATCTCTCTAAACAGATATATATATAAACAAGGATGCTGACGTTCTTCTCTACTGCTCTTTGGTAATCTTTTGTGACCCGACATGCTCTCTTTAGATAAGGCAAACTTTTCTTAATTGATGATAAATTTGCTAAAATTTGGCCTGGAAATTGATCTAGGAGATACAGACTTGTGGAACACACTCAGGCTGTGAATCACTGTTAAATTATTTCATGTTGGAATTCAGCTTGGAGCAGAACTAATTCCAGTGTATGTAACCTCAAGCATCCAGTTGGGTTAAGCAGTAGTGCTTGGCGTCACTGATTCTGCCACTGAGTTTGGTTAATACAAAGTGTTTGTTTTGGCAGGTGATACTTCATGCCCCCCTTTTTTGCAGAGTGTGAAGGTTTTTGTTGTTTCTTTTTCCTGCTGCAGCTCCCCAAGGGTCTAATACCACATTCTTCTGTGGTGACTCTCCAATACATTTTTATTTATTCTGCAGCTCTATTTCAGTGAAGAAATAAATAGTCTGCTCTAATTTTTTGGCTTCTATGCTCCTTCTTGCACTTTTCTGCTCTGAATGTAGGACTCAAAAGTTCTCACTTGTAAAGCTCCTCAGGGGCATGGGTCAATAGCTGTGTGGGTCAGGAAAAGATCACAGTCGACAGCTCTCTATAACTGGATTCCGCTGTTGTGGGGAGCAGGATTTTTGTTTCCCATGGCAGGCATAGGGATAAGCTGCTGACAAATGCCGTAGGCCTTGCTGTTCTAACAGAGGAGAAGGTCTCCTGAGTAGGGTTTTCCAACATTGACAGATTTTATCCTAGTTGCATATTTAGAACTGGATAGCAAATAAAGTATTGTGTGAAGGGTAGAGAGAAGGTCTGTTATGCTTGTGGTCCTGTAGGTCAAAATGAAAGTAATCCTTGCTGGATAAGAAGTGAAAAACAGGATTGCCAATTTTGCTAAAATACGCCTCTTGAAAATACACATTCTCAATGCCTTATTTAATGCTGTCAGTAATTAATGATGAGCCATCAAGGGTCACAAAGATGCAGCAGGGCTCACGCCCTTCAGAATGGCTGCCTGCCTGGGAGCTGTTACATGCTGGGTGTCTGCAGTCCTGGCTCACAGGATGAACCATAGAAGGAAGCTTTGGCAACGCGCATGGACAAAATCTCAATCCCCTTTGTGACTAAAGGCTATCAGGCTCCTTCTTCCTTCACCTCAGTGTCTATATTGGCCACTTGAGGATAGTCATAGTGGCATTCTTTGCAGGAGGGTCACAGTGCCAGCCCTTGTTCCCACAGCCTGCTGGAAAGCTGAAGTACTGTTCAAATGCTAAAGAAATTTACTCCCTGGGAAAGCGTATCCCATGCACTCCCTGACTGCATCCTCCCAGCCTGAAAACTTTTCAAGCTGTCTATCTAAACAGTTCCCATACGATAATGCCTCACTGCCCCAGGCTTCTGCTTTTGCTTGTCTTCAGCTTCCCTTCTGCTGACCCCTGAATGGCAGCAGCAAAACAACCTGTGAACACCCAGAGCTTCTTGTGCTTTCAAAGCCAGGCTTGATGTTTTCAACATATTCTCTCACTTTCCTGCACGCAGACTACTGTCTAACATTTCTGGAAAGGCAGCCTCTGACTCCAGCCAATTTCTATGGCATTTTAAAGCCACACATATGTTTAATATATCTACTACTTCCTTCCCCAGGGCTTCATGTTTCTCTTGCCATTCATCTTTTCGTGCTATAAGCACAGAATGAGTTATCTACAGCATCACTGCTGTAACGTATGGCACTTCCCAACACCTACATGGCAAATCCATTAAAAACTCTAACAGCCTCTGACTGACTCCACCAGTGTGAATGCTCTACCTGGTGGGAAACAAGCAGAAAAAGTACTTTTCCCATTCAGAATTTTATGAAAAGGTTATAGAAGCAGATGTCCTTTCTCAGTTATTTTTCTGACCCCAGGAAGAAGTATGAGGCAGTGCAACTAGGGGAGCTGGCTTAATCTGAAGCAAATGGACAGAAACGCTGGTTGAAACAGCCGTCCCTTCAGACGTGGTGAGCAGACGTGTAGCTCTGTCATGGATGTGAAGCTGACCCTCTCACTGAGAGCTGGCTACAAAGAGCACAGAAGTAAGTGACAGACCTCCTCTCAAACCGACAGGGCTCCAGACAAAGCTGCAGCTCACCTGCCCCCATCAGACTTGCATTATTTTCCCTATGCTCCTGTTCACCAGTGTAGGAGCCCCTGCCAGGGGTGTGCTAACAACATGTAAAACTCCGGTCAACAGCAGGTAGCACTGCAACCACAGCTCAGCTGAACCCTAAAGCACTTTGTACATTCTCCCACTTCTGGGCAGGGTTCATTTCTAGTATACTTATATATTTGAGTGTTGTAAAAACAAAGGTGCAAGGGTGGCATAAAGACATATGCAGAAAAAATAAAGTCTGCTTGGGAAATACAGACTTTTGATTGTTCTTCTGTTAAGCCAAAATAGGTAGATGTACCCACTCCTATGATTGAGGCTAGCTATGTAAAGTCACACGCTTGACTCTTTTAAGATGCATGAAACTGGCCTTGTATTACAAGTCTCTGAAGCAGTCAATGCTGGGAGCATCCAAAAAAAAGAAAAAATCAGGCTAGAAAATGGCTTCTAGGACAGCAGGAACCTCTTCAGAGTGGTCGTCCTTTGCCACATCACTGCTGCCAGGTCTGCTCATCTGGATCTCGTACCCTGAGCCATTGTTGTTTACTGGCAACATCAGTAAACAGAAGTGGAGGAGCTGGAGATAAGAAATAGAGATTGGAGGAAGCAGTACACAAGGTTGAAAAGACAGCTGTAAGCACAAAAAGACAACTGAAAAGTACAAAGCAGAAGAGTTCGTACACAAGAATCAAGGAACAGATATTAGGACAGGCAAGAAGAGAAGAAAGGGTAACAGCTGAGGGGAAGTGAAAGAAAAAGTATATGCCAAGCAAGAGGTAAGCAGGGAATGCAGACACTGAGAAATATGGAATCAATTTGGGGAAGGGTGAACTTAGAATTTCTGAAAATAATCAGGGTCAGCAGTCTGGGAGATGTCAGTGCGTTTAGCGACTCTGTGGTGAATTGCAGAGTGATCAAAGCACTGCCATGCTTCACAGTAAGCAGGCAAAGGATGCCTCGGACTCCAATAGGAAGCTCTTCTGTTGCCTTTGCCAATGACTACTGGAGACAGAAGTGGGTAAGATGGCTATCTTACCAAGGCAAGCACTGCAGGAGGTGGTTGACTGCAGCCTAGAGAGAAAGCTGTGCTGCACATATAAATCTTGAATCCTGGCATCCCCTCCCCAGCAATCAAACTGCAGGCTATATTTAGCCCAACCTAAGCAGAAACAAAGAACAGCAGGAGTAGGCTTAGCTCAAACAGCTGCCACCAGCTGCTCTGAGGGGATGCAGGTAGGGCCAATGTCAGATTTAGTTAATTGAGATGGAACGGGGAACACAGCTATGCTTGAATGAACAATGCTGGCTTTTGGTTAGAATTTCTAGGTTTTATTATTTGATCGTTAGCCAGAAAGGAGATTGAAAGTCAAGCAAAGCAGAGTATGAATGCTTCTTACACCAAGGACAAGGCTACAGTGAAGTACAGAGAGAGAAGCAGAGAAAAGGGAGGTGGCAACAGATACAAGCAAACCATCTTGCCCATTACAGCAAGTGTGTCTGTATCTAGCCCAGGTTGCTGGTGTTAGAACTGAAGAGAATGGAGAAGCAGCAACAACAGCAGCTTCAAGAAAATCCACAACAGACTGACTGATGAACAGCTGCTGACTAAATGTTCATATCTGTGTGGTATCACTAGTGTGGCTTCTCCAAGAAACACATTAGTGGTGCTCATGGTTACTGCTGATCCCACTAGCGCCCTCCGCTTGGTTAATGCCAGGCCCCCAAACTAGATGTGCTGGGGCCACTCCAAAAGCAGGTCCTGTCCTTGTTAGCATGACTAGGAACACACATTCATGGGTGACAATGGCTTATATGTTAGATCCACAAACTCAGAAACCCAGAGCTCATCGTCCCAATACAGGCATCAGTGCCATCCACTGAATGGAAGGGTAGACAGGTTTTATGTTGCTGCAACTAATTGTTTGCAGTATTACCTGCTTCTAATGATGTGTTTGTGTGCTTAATGGTAAGAAACCACCATCAGTTGGTATAGCATGAACTTTAAAGCTTTTGTGGTAGTTTTCCTTTCAGATTCGTTTTAGGTGTCTCTCACTTGGCTTTGCTCACATTGTTCGGTAGGAACTTCTAAACCTAGGTATCTTTCTCCAGGTATGTTCCCCATCCTGGGTTAGACAAGGAACATAGGGTAAGCCAACACAGAAATCTGTTTGTTCACAACATTTCCAACAGATGCTAGAAAGACTGAGGCAGGTGAAACCTTCATTTCTGTGATGGGACTGGCTCTTTGCACAGTGCTGTTTGCTGATGCCACTTTATCAATCAAATGGAAAGAACTGAGCCTTTATTGCCTCTAAAGGCAACAGAAGCCCTGTGTCTTAGGCACCTTATTCCACAAGAAAAGGGTTCCTGTGGCTGCAGATAAGCAGGCACATATTTGCCAGGGAGTTGGTGGAGGTTTTAGTATTTTCCATCCTGCTCAAGCAGCCATGGAAGCCATATGTATTTCCATGTCAAATAGCAGAGCTGCAGCTGTACAGACTGCCCAGACAGATGAGAAGTGCATCAGCCCGTAGCTGAGTGCACCGCACCATTCATGCAATGCACAGACTTGAAGTGTTTAGCCTGGCACATACTGAGCAAAAAATCAAGTTGGATAGCACATGCCACAGCTGGACATTCTCTCTTTTTTGGCCAAAATGTAAGGGCTTCTAAGCAGTGATATTTTGAGCATTCACAGTCAACTGAGTTATGAGTTGGAAAAGCATCAGCCATGCTGCTATCCAGTACATGCCCTTCTTTTCTTTCCTAGTTAATACATTTTCACTCCTCTGCAGCTTTCTGGGCACATACTGTACCTTGTGATGACATGAGAGAACAAGGCCTTTAAGTCTTCATTAATTGTTACTTCTGTATTTTTAAAAGGAGCTATTTAGGAAATTCTAGCTTTTGTTACCATAGGAATGAAGCTGTAGGATTCAATAGAAGAACAATTTAAATAGCGGTGTTTAAGCAATTCACATCAGTTTTAATTCTCCGCTCCCTCCGAGCTCCTCTTGGACATAAAGAACTTAAAAAGTAACTCAGCACCACTTGATTCTAGCCCAATTGAGGAGGAAGTACCCCATTATCTATAGCAGGGCTAAGTAATGCCCCTTCCCAACCGCAGAGCTCTGCTCCTTCTTCCTGAGTGAAGCAGCAGCAAAGTGCTCCTTGGCTCAGAGTTCCTCATGAGTTCTTTTCAGCTCCTTTAAAAGCAACATTTATGCAACATTTACACAGTAAAAACAGGGAGAATGAAGCATCCAATCCCCTGAAAAAGAGTGGGTTGAGCTGGAATGCTTGTACCTGGTGAACTCACCCAGGAGAAACCCAAGCTGATTTCCAGCTTAGTCTAATTCAGGTCTGACTGCTTTAATAGAGCACTCTTAGTTGCCCTTCTGAGTTGGTTCACTCTTCTGTTTCTCTTTGAAAGGTTTAGGTCTACATTAAATACAAAAGCAGGGTGTCTGAGTTGATCAGTTAATTCTACTGGCCCGCTGCTGACAGCGGGGAGGCAACGAAAAGGAGGAGAACAGTAAACGCTGACACTCGGACTTGCTGTTCCCTGGTTTGTTTTCAAAACCTTTGAACTATGGAAACTTGATAAGAAACAAGAAAGTAGGGGGGGAAAAAAGGTTTATTTTCCTTGGCTGTAACTTCAGGATTCATTCTTTGGGATGCTCTCACTCCTCTGACTTGTGAACAGCATTCTGGTTGGGAACATTGGGTTTGCAGCTCCCTCCCGGGTGAGAGAGTTGGATTAATCGGAAAGGAGTTCTTAGCAGAACAAGGAGCCTTGCACTTTATTAAACAGATGTGTAGCATTAATAACAAGATTAGGATGTTCACTGCCCCTCAGTATGGATAACAACTAAATTGACTTTTGTGGTGCATGAAGGACAGCTATAATTCTCCATGTGTCTCATCCCAGCATAGTACTTCTTTCATCGTTAACTGCTTTGATTCACTGATCCAAAGTCCTACTCAAGAACTGGGAAAGGAATTACAGTATGTGTCTGTAACTTCACAGACGCTGTGAAGTGGTGAAGCCACTTGCAGATTAAGGACCAAATGCCTGGCTCTTCCTCAGCAAGCAAAGATGAGCCAAGAAAGCAGGCCAGCAACCATATTTTGGCATGACTATCTGGCAATTACAGTGACCTTATTTATCACCGAGTGTCTCCTTTTCATCAGTCTCCTTTTCATAATAGATATCTAGTCTGGTCCAGTGTCCCGTCTTGCATTCTTGCTTCTAGAGTCTGGCTTATCTTTCAGCTGTCTAGCCAAGCCCATGCTAGTAACCTATAGCCACAGGACACCATCTCTACAATGCATTACAGAGTACTGTCATTGATAGGAAATTACATGGGGACTCCGAAACAAAAGCATTAATATAGTAGGATACTTATCTGCCAAATCCAGCTATCTGGAGACTACTTAGTGTCCAGCTCTGCTTTCAACGAAGGTCTAACAGCTTACATGTTGCTACTGTTGGCTACAACCAAATAGGTACTTTCAGACACCACCACTGCCAGCCACCCACTATTGCTCTGGAATTGGCTGAGCTGTTGAAACTGGATCCTTTTATGGGAACGTACAAGAGAGTTTTTCATAAGCAAGATGGAAATTCTGGGATGCAGTTGCTGCTCTGTAGGGGTGGCTGATAACGCTTCAGAGCTTCCCCACCCCCTTAAATTCACCTTTGTTGTGCTGCCCACATATTTGTGCCTTCATTTCCACACAGCTTCACATGCGTGGTCACAATCAAAAAGAGGGGACCTTAGTCATGTTTTATGTAATAACTCTCTGCATCTCAAAGGGAAAGAGAGGGGAAATAAAAAGAAAAAGAAAAAGGAAGGACTCTGAAACTAGGATATTTAATAGATGTGCATTAAAAACAATCTCCCACTCAGTTCCAGGACTACAGAAAAACATTTTGAACATAAAAAAAATGAATGTTTTTTTGTTGATCTTTTGCTGGTGAGGCACTTGAACCTAATTGGCAGCTTTGCATTTTGAAATATAAGCTCTCAGATGGGTAGGGTCATCAGAGCACAAGTCCTATGAGGAGTGGCTGAGGGAACTGGGATTTAGTCTGGAGAAGAGGAGGCTCAGGGGAGACTTCACGGCTCTCTAAAAGGAGGTTGTGGCAAAGCGGGGGTTGGCCTCTTCTCCCAAGTAACAGCAACTGGACAAGAGGGAATGGCTTCAAGTTGCTCCCATGGATTCAGATTGGATATTAGAAACAATTTCTTCTGGCAGAGACTGATGTTGCATTGGAACAGGCTGTCCAGGGGGGTGGTGAAGTCACGGTCCCTGGAGGTGTCCAAGAAACACATGGATAGATATTGTATTAAGGGGCATGGTTTAGTGGGCAATAGTGATGGTAGGTGGACAGTTGAACTAGTTGACCTCTAGTGGGTTTTTCCAGGCTTAATGATTCTGAGATCAGGGTGTGGAGACATTTTTAGTGTTCCAGTATTCCTGAAAACATTGCAAGGTCCCCTTGCATTGTTTTGAATCCATCCAAAAGACCGGACAACTACTGAAATCATCAACCAAGTACAAGTTGAACCAAAGAACCACTAAAGTTACTTGCAAAACCTGGAGGGAGTAGCAAAATACAGCAGCAGATTTATGAAAGCATTTCCAGCTCATAAAGTATGTGGGAACAAGGTGTGGCAGGGGTGAGGGCAACAGGAGAGAAGGCACAGTTTAAACGTATCCCAGTATATTAACAGCATTCCCTCAGGTATTTTATTCAAACGGGTAGAATTTAATCTGTGCTGGCTTTGTGTAAGTGGTGTAATCTCTAATGACCTCTGCCTCATATACGCCTTTTTTCCTGAAGGCTGACAGAACTCCTTCACTGATAGCTTGCCGCTAAAAAGACCTTCAGGGTAAACATACTTTCATAAACTGCTTCCCAAGCTAACTAAACCATAATAGCAGCTTGTGGGACACAACCTCGACAACACTTCCAACATAAAAGTGACCTTGGGGAAATGGAGCTGGCTGACAGCAGTTGGGAGTCAGCCTAATGCTCTTTGAAAGTAGGTCCCACTCCTGGCTTCTCTCGTGCAGGTTTCCCTAACAATAAGAAACACCTTACAATTCCCAAGCTGGCACAGAAGCATGAGATCTTCCTATTTCTTCATCCTTCAGTGCAAGGACACGTGAACGTGGTCCTTGAGCTGCCAAGTTAATGCAACACCATCGAACTGCCCGAGGAAGCATGCAACCCTAGCACTGCTCTCATTTATCTCACCAAGGGAAGGGCTGTCAGCACAAAAGGATTTTTAACATTTATGCCTCCCCCTTGTGTTTCTATCATATGAAATCTCCAGGCTTTCCTTATTTCTCAAAAGGTCTCTCTCAAAGCAAACCTAACACATCACACTTCTTGATTTCCTGGTAAACATGTAAATCCAATAGAATGCTGAAAATAAAGATCCTTTCAGGTGCCGAACTCAAAATGCTCCACTGAAATCAACACAAAGTACAGCAATAAACACCTATCAGAAGCCATCTGACACTTAACAGAGAATCTGATCTTGGGCAGATTGCTATATAAATAATGTAAGTAAGAAACATAATACCTTAATCTAGCACAGGTTCTAAAGGGACAACCCGAATAATACAGATTCTCTCTGTTCCCATGGAAAAGAGGAATCTTGCCTTAATGAGAAGTAGGATGGAGTTTGGGTGTGAAGTTTCCAGTCTTCTATGTAAAAGCAACAAAAGAACTTTAATTTTGGAAATCCTGGAGACAAAAGAGGGGAAAGCAAAAGAGAGAAGCCCTGGCATTATCCTGCCCTCTCTGACAAGAGTAAGTACCCAGCTGTCCTACTGCACAAAGACTTTGTATGGAGCAAAACGTTACCTGCTGACAAGCAGAAGAAAAAGCAGACAGGGGACATACCTGATTTGCCCACGCCGGCTCGACCAAAGATCGCCAGCTTCACTTCTGCACTCTTAGCCATGCTGGAGGAACGGAGTGTCAACAAATTCACTTGATTATCAAAACTGAAGCAGAAGGAGCGTTCCCAGATCCTGTCTTCGGCCTCACCGTGTCATCCTGACGTCAGTGCAGTGCCTGGGGATGAACACCACGAGGATGGAGCTACAAGGAGCCAGGCGCTTCCTCACCACTCCCCCGTGTGATTTATAAGTCATGCCAACGGTGCTGCGCTCCAGCCTTAAGCATTGCAGTAACACCACTGACACATTTGGCACCGTTAAGTAAAATCTACCTTCAGCTTTCCAGCTCTCGCTGTTTGTTTCATGCTGACACTGTAATGCTGACAAAGGTACCTATTGAACCCGAAGTGTCTACCTCAGAGCTCCAGGTAGGGCTCCTTATTCTTTTTGCCCCCGTAGGCATCAGTTGTTTGTACCTGCCTTAACTCTGACAACTTAGTTTTCTATTTAAAAGCTACAACCATTGACTAGCAAAGCCTGCAGACAGCTGATCTGTCCTAGAGCCCTCAAATTCCAGAAAGGTTTCAATTACTCAGCAGCAGTTGTTTAAAAGCCCTGAGCACTTGTACCTTGCCCCTTCTCCTAAACAAATCCATATCCAGGAGTTCGGTGCTCCAGTGTTTGAGCTGCCTCAGCTCACACACGCACATTCAGCAAAGGAATGGGGCTAGAGAGAGGATGCCAGACACCTGGCAACACGCTTCCATCGGGCCCCGTGGGAATCAATGGCTTTGCTGCGTGACCTTGAGCAAGTCACCTGCTCCTTCCTCGCTGCCTTCATTTCTCAGAGCCGGGCAGTAACACACTTAAAGCCGCCTGTCCTTGTAAAGCACTCTCCGACATCGTGCAAAACACGGCAACGGTGACCCCTCAGCCCCGAGCACAACCTGGAGCGCTCAGGCTGCTTTTACAACCGCGGAGAACTTTATCGTTACGAAGGCTTGTCGCTGCGCTAGGATGCCCTCGTTAGCTGTTAATTCTTACAGCGGCAAAGCAAACTCTCGCTTACTATTACCTGCTCCGAAGCAAGGCACAGCCGAGCGCCGAGGCGGTGGGAAAGGGACACGGGGCTCTCCCTCTCCCGAGCGCGGGTCCGGGACCCGCCGCTGCCGGGCTGCGCTGCGGCACGTCTCCCCGCGCCCCGCCGGCAGCTGTAACAACGATACGACCACGCACCGCTCCAACACCGCCCGCCCGTGACTCCGGGCTGCTCCGCTCCCCGCAGCGCTCCCGGCAGGTGCCGCCCCGCCCGGCCCCGCCGCTCCCCAGCTCCGCGCGCCCCACGCCGCAGCCGCCCACTCGTTGCTCACCTCCTCGCGATGCCGGGCTGCGCCGTGGCGCTCAGCGAGCGAGGGAGGTGCGGCCCGGCCCGGCCCGGCCCCGGGCCACCCGCCGGAGGCAGCGGCGCGGCCGCACAATGCGGACACCCCGCCCGCACGGCGGCGGCGGCGGCTCCCGCGGTGCCCTCCGCCAGCGGTGCTGCAGCGCCCCCTGCCGGCAGCGCGGTGCCTCTGCGAGAGAGTCTCCGGCGCTGCCTTTCCTTCCCTGTCGCTTGCTCTGCAGTACCTCCCTGCACCCTGTGTGACTGTCTAAAGCCAGGCAGTCTCTCCCAGTCCTTACAAAACAGCAAAGTGACAGTGAGGCCGTTTCCTTAAACCTCCTTCTGTCAACCTTCTTCATACGGTGCTCTTCCTCCGTGCTCCCCATCCTGCGTTATGGCAAAGGAAAGCATTGTTGCATCAGTCCTCTCGAGAGCTCAGAGCCAGGGATAAAGCTCTGAAGCGACGGGACAAAATTTACCGGATAACTCTTGCTTCCACGTTTATTAAACTATGCAGCGATGTTAAGGTACGTGAATAACAGTTGCGAACCAATGTGAGCTCAAAAGCACTTAAAGTCCAGTGGACGTTCCTCTCATGTTTCTGTTCCAGCCCCAGTGTGAATGAGATACAAGGTGAGTAAAAGAAATAGCTCTCCCCCCTCTGTCCTTCTCAATGCAAAAGTAAATAAAAGTCGGATTGGAAAAGACGAGCCCACGTCTCTACACAGGAGCACAGGCAGCATTTAGGAGGCATCAGCCCTGAGGAGAAATGAGCACCTACCATTCCCCACATGCTGTGCCAGCTGCGGGCACTCAGGAGCAGATCCTAAAATAGTTGCACGACATATCATTCAAAAGCAAAAAAGAAAATTAGAAAGCAGATGTGAGAGCAGGAGTGTGGTTTGTGCTTTCCTTGTTAAAAATAAACGCTGAAACTTTAAGCCTTCATTCTTTGTTTGGTTTACATCATTTAGAGGGATTAGATTTTTCCATCGTCCTAAAAGAGGAACTGGTGAGTGTCTATTTTGCATCTGGGGAAACGTGTGCTTGTCTGGAGGCCTGACATTTGTTTTGTGTCTATGGAATTCACTCTGCATGGGGCTGTCAAATTAAATATGATAACAGGCTTTTCCAAAGCAGTAGATAATTTATTGGTCATTAAAAATCCCAGTCGCTGTGCAACCTGCTTGAGATGAAGTCTCCTGGTGCCAGGGCATAAGAATTCAGTAAACACCAATCCTGGAAAACAGGCAGAGTTTTGGACTATTGAGACACACAGGCCTGGTTCAGGACCACGTACGTTGCTGTTTGCTTCCTCTGGCCTCATGCATAACGTTGATGGGTTTGGGTGTGCTTTTTTTCCCTTCCTAAAATGAGTTTAGACATTCATTGGTTTTAGTTTTTAGTTTTCTACCAGTGTTGCATGTTTCAACAACTTTTAAAAGAAGATTTGGGCATAAAGTTTGAAGGGACTCATGAGAAAGAAAAAGATGACAAAGATTTGATTTCACAAAGGAGCTTGAGTTTTATAAAAACCACTGTCACTTTGTTCTCTGATCACCCTTGGTCGTCTGAATCCAAACTGTAGAGCAGATGACACCAGTGTCAGCACAGGTGAGGAGACAGATTATCTTGGTTAGCAAGTGAGGTTCCTGCAGTTGGTAAAGGATTATCGAGATCAGGATTAATACCTTTGCTTCTGCTTTAGAAGAACAACTCAGAACTGCAGAAAGGATTGCTCTAGAGCCATGCACACCTGGTCAGAGCTGAATGCTTGTGCTGAGCAGCAGCCCACCAGCGACTAGACTTACAGCCTTTTCTACCAGCATCCTCCTGATAGCTGAGGCGGTGCTTGATTACTGCTAGAAAAACTACAGAACAAATAACAACACAAATATTTGTAGCTGTCTCAAAGGTTCAAAGAGAAACATTCTGATTCTTCTCTTCGTTTTCACAGAATATCTTCCAAATGTTTCTGTGTTGGCTTCCAGCAATGTACATAAATCTGTTCGGTTATGCTAATCCAGTGACATAAAAAGAAACTGCAACTTTGTCGTTGGTTTATGGACAAACTTAGTTCTTAGTCTGTAGTCATCATAATGCCCTGCTGTTTTAAATTAATGTTGCCTTTGCTTATGTTTTCCCTTGTAGCTCATGAAACACTGAGTTTATGATGACATGCTTCTTGAGTGTGTGCTAAGGCTTTATAACTTCTCTCTTTTCTTACTATGTATAAGAAAAATTAAACCCTTTTGTTTTAAGAGACAGGCTTTACTGTTTAATAGGTGTTTATTTCTAGTGTAGTAATTGAGACCACAGTCCTGGAAACATTTGCTTGTGTTTGTGTGAGCAGACTTAATGAAGCAGCTAAGGAAGCTACAGCTTCCCCTTTAGGATAACCTGGTGCCATACTCTGTGCCACTTCACAGGAAAATATCTGTGCATCACAAGCATGAAATCCCTCACATATATTATTACTGTGTTTTCTGTTGTATGTGCAATTAATTCAGGCCCTTGTGGAGATCTGAAGAACAAGCAGATAGATGTTGAACTTTGCTGAAATTCAGGCTATAACGGTCTCTGATCTGAAGCTCTGCAACAGCCTGTATTGACGTTGCAGCCATGAAGAGAGAAGAATAATCTGGGCTTCAACATTTTGTTTCAATTGGCTTAATGAGGTGCCAAAACAGAGCACTGGAGAGGGGCAAGGGATGCTCTTCACAGCATCTCGTGGATCTCACACATGGAAATGCCTCTGTGCTGTTTTCTGATTCAGGCCTTCTATTTCAAACACTTGGCATGTTTGCAAAGAGATGTGTAAATACACAGCTTGGGTTTTTTGCAGTAGCAAGATTTTTATAAGGTATACTTCAAAGTGTTGCATGTGCATGCAAAGTTGATATGCATGGTCCAATGGAAGCTATGCTACGTAGATTAGCAGCGAATAAATTCATGTTTTGTAATACAAGATAAATGGGTTCTCTTCCAATATTTAAAGAGGGCCTAAAGGAAAGATATGTAGGGAGACTTAAACAGGGAGTACAGAAGATACTCTTCATTATAAGGGCGGCGAGGCCCTGGCACAGCTGCCTAGAGAAGCTGTGGTGCCCCATCCCTGGAGTGTTCAGGGACAGTTCGGATGGGGCCCTGGGCAGCTGAGCTGCTGGGTGGCAGCCCTGCCCATGGCGCAGGAGTTGGAACCAGGTGATCTTTAAGTTCCCTTTCAACTCAAACCATTTTGTGATTCTGTGATTCTATTGCTCACATCAGAAGTCATAAATTCTGCTCATCTGTGCCATTGATTAGGTTTCATCCTGTCAGTCTGCCTTTAAATTTGAGCAAGTAGTGACTACATACTCATTTGGAATACAGCAGTGACTGTACTGACCCCATCATAGTGTAGTCCTTTTTTTTCCTTTGTTTAAGGTTTGCTTTCCTAATATTGTTCTTTCTCCTCCCTCACTCATGGAGTGGTCTTTTGATAGCATTTTTTAAAGGAAAATTAATTAATGTATAGCCATAGAGAAAATAGGGTGAGTCTAATTCTCTTGTACGTATTCAGAATTATAATATACTTATATGCCTGAAAGAAACCAAAGAATTCCAGTTTCCACCCCAAAGTAAGTTTGAACTAGTAATTAAATCACCTATGTAATATTATGTAGATCAACTCATAGTCTTCTAACAGAGAGATCTGGGTTATGGATTTAATAAAGTACAGTAATGGAATTAAAAACCTCTGCTAACAGTTGCAACAAATTTTGCAACAAATGTGCAGTAGTAGGCTTTATTAATGAACGAGTTACACTGATGTGTCATCTTAATTTCTTACAGATGTATTCATGTGCTTTGAAAAGACCAGTGGAAATTACCATAAATTCATTTGCTATCCATGTTAATGAATGCTAGCCCTTATTCTTCCTCAACAGTATTATGATTGCAATCTGGATTGCCGTGGGGACCCCACTGTAATTCATCATTGCTTCAGTGTTCAGATTCTCTGGTGGAACCAGATATTGGTGTCGACAGCATCTGGAGTTTTCCGTCTCTCATCTTTTCTTCTACCTCCTTCCCTCTGTTTAATCAAGAGAATGAAAGGGGTAATTGCTGCCATCATTAATAATATGTTCAAGGAGCTGAATGACAGAGGATTTTGGAGGATATTTAAACCTAGAGTGTAATAGATACAGACTTGTTCTCTTCTCTTGTTTCTCTCTGAATATAACTACTACCCAACAGAAAATGCTGAATGAGGGCTGGGTGGGACATCTCTAGTACAGAGAACCAGGCCCAGGCAAGTGTTCTGCTTTCAGCCCTGGGGCCTTGCTTGCATTGTGGCTCAGCTTCTATACAAAAGGTAGACCTGTTCATGGAAGTTAAGACTGAAGAATATTCACTTTGAACACCCTGTAACATGCCCAGAGAGGCACGAGGCCACTTTCCAATTTTCCATTCTGAATCCAAGCAGTAGGTTTGTTGGGGTATGCCATTTCACATGAGTATCCTAGTGACTGCAGTATATAAATGGGTATATGTGGCTATTTTATGTTATATACACAACTTCTGTGCTTGTATTAAAGAGAGAGAATGGCTGTTCTGGATTTTAATTAGGAGTAATTATCTGTGACTGATCAAATCTAGATTTACTTTCCTACTCAAGCTGATCAGTTTCTAGCCCATTCTCAGGGGTTAGGGACTAACTGAGCTCAGGGATGCACAGCAAAGGAAGTCTTGAGTGTGAATTGTTCTTCAGCATAGACCATGTCTACCTGCCCAGTAGTGCATGGCAATATGTACTCCACGCTGTCTTGTGGAAATGTGGCCATGGCCAACATCAGATAAGCATTTCAGCCTGGGTCCCTCCTGAAATGGCTGCTAGCATGAACAGGATGGTGCTGTGGGGATACTGAACACAGACATGGAGCAGTATGGGGATTCAGGGTGCTGACAGGGATCATCCATAGACATGACTGAAAGGGCCAGCCTTGCAGCTCTTCAGTTAAGATGAAGGCAATCATGGCAGTCCCTGCCACAAAGAATATTTAGTTTTGTTCAGGAAAACATTAACATAATGAAATCATAGCATTCTGCCTCAAGGCAACATGGCCTTCATTGATAGGCTACAATCTTGTTTGGGGCAAGATGGATTTGGAATCCTTAAGAAAAAGGGGAAATTCGTCTTGGTGCCCTGTACCCACCACTGGCTAAAGACAGGGGTAAGTAAAAAAGGGGTGAAGATGAAGAAACTGTCACCATGCTTATTTTTTCTCAGCTTTTCTTTCTAAGCTACCCGGGAATGAAATGTTTCATTTCAGGTTGGACAGACCACTGCATTAACAGAAAATCAATCTTTTTTATTTTTCTTTTCTAAGAAAACAAAACGTTTATGTTGATTTCTCACTGATGACTACTTCTGCTTGTAGAAGTCTGTTGTATTGTTTAAGAAATCCATTAACCTTTATAAAACCTCCGGAACTATGCTGTGTTCTTTCCTCTGTCCTCTATGCTGTGCTTGGGAAGAGCTCCTGTAAAGATAGTTCATTATCCCCCTTCACATCTAGCCCTTAAAATTCCTCCATGCTGTCACTCTGAAAATGATCTTGACAAGTGTTTGTCTACAAGTATGTCATGTCTACTGCATGTGATCAAAATGACATTTTGACAATCTTTGTTCTTCTCCATCTATCCTTATCAATCAGTTGTCTTCCAAGAAAAGAAGCATGTTGTAGCGGGGAATAACTTTTCCACATCTGAACGCTCCGTGACTGCAATGGCCTATGCACAATTCATATCAATGTGATGGTGACACATCACATAAATATCTTGCAGGAAAAATAGCAAGTACAGTTTTTCAGGCAGGAATTAAGTGATCCACTGTCTGTAAGGCTTGAAAACTCAAGTCACTTTACCCAGAGTTTCACAGAATCATAGAATATCCTGAGTTGGATAGGACCAGCAAGGATCATTCAGTCCTTCTGGCTCCTTGCAAGTTCAACCAAAATCCAAACCTATTTCTGAGAGCACTGTCCAAACTCTCCTTGAACTCCAGCACTTGGTGCTGTGCCCACTGCCCTTGGGAGCCCTTTCCATGCCCACTGTCCTGTGGTGCAGACCCTGTCCCTGACCCCCAGCTGCCCCTCCCATGACACAGCTCCATGCCATTTCCTCAGGCCCTGTCCCTGTCTCTGAGAGCAGAGCTCAGCGCTGCCCCTCCACTCCCCTCATATACAGATATATTCTTTGATGCTGTTATGATGAATGGTCTCTGGGATTATATATCACTGTTTCTATCCACAGTAACTGGGGACAAGATCTGGAGGGGAAAAGCAGCAATTGTTTGGATACTTAATTCCAGTTGCATTAGTGTCAATCTAAATATATTTTGGAACTCTCCCTGAAATCACATGTAAGGCCATGAAAGAATCATGCAGCATGTGACTCTCTTTTCCATTCAGTGAACAGCTGGTGAGGGAAATGAGCTTATTCAGGCATTACAGTAGTTAGCCCAAGATGGTGACCATCTCTGAGACTCTGTTCTGCTCTGCCACTGGAGAACATGAGGTGCTCATTTATCCTTACTGTATGATTACTGTTACAAGGTGCACCAGAAGTTTCAGTTGGCAACAATGACCATTAGGCACCATTTGTAAATGAGCGATAAATAAATCAACACACAACTTTGTGAGGAGAGACTGAGACAAGCAGCCAGAGATAACCGCCAGCCATGCAGAAGGCAAAGTTACCCAACAGACGTTACAGAAATGAATTTCTCAGCATATTATCCTGTGAGGTGGAATGACTCCAAAAGGACTTACTTTGAAAAGCGATTAGTAATGCTATAACTTCAGAAATCTTTTAAGAACTCTTTAAATTCCTGTTGACTTCGCATTCAATTGAATGCAAAGCTTAAAGGATTCAATAAGATGGAAGCAATGAAAACAGCAAAAGCCAATACCTAAAGATTAAGCTGTTTCTTAGGATTTCTCATCTTCATATAAGCACAATCCCATGGAAAACAAAGTAATAATATTGTGGAGATTCATTAATCAAGCAGTAGTTAGTGTATTTAAGCTACTCATTATTTCAGTATCCACTGAGAGTGGGGTAGTAGGGAACTTAAGGAACACTATCTGCCTCTCCTATACCCATAGTCAGTATGATATCATCCACAATAATAATGTCATTTTAAAAACCAGTTGTGACACGAGTCTTCTGCTTCAAGAATGAAACAGCACATTTTTTGCTATCAACACACAACACCATAGTTCAGCCAGTTTGCACATGTAGGTGGACAGCAAATGGCCACTAAAAAGAGATACTTTAGTCACAAGCCTTTAACAATATTTTGGCTGATTGGCTAAATTCATTCTAAACCATGCATTCTTTGTAGTCAAGATGATCATTTCTGTCTTTCTAACAGAGGAAGGAAGGAAGGAAGGAAGGAAGGAAGGAAGGAAGGAAGGAAGGAAGGAAGGAAGGAAGGAAGGAAGGAAGGAAGGAAGGAAGGAAGGAAGGAAGGAAGGAAGGAAGGAAGGAAGGAAGGAAGGAAGGAAGGAAGGAAGGAAGGAAGGAAGGAAGGAAGGAAGGAAGGAAGGAAGGAAGGAAGGAAGGAAGGAAGGAAGGAAGGAAGGAAGGAAGGAAGGAAGGAAGGAAGGAAGGAAGGAAGGAAGGAAGGAAGGAAGGAAGGAAGGAAGGAAGGAAGGAAGGAAGGAAGGAAGGAAGGAAGGAAGGAAGGAAGGAAGGAAGGAAGGAAGGAAGGAAGGAAGGAAGGAAGGAAGGAAGGAAGGAAGGAAGGAAGGAAGGAAGGAAGGAAGGAAGGAAGGAAGGAAGGAAGGAAGGAAGGAAGGAAGGAAGGAAGGAAGGAAGGAAGGAAGGAAGGAAGGAAGGAAGGAAGGAAGGAAGGAAGGAAGGAAGGAAGGAAGGAAGGAAGGAAGGAAGGAAGGAAGGAAGGAAGGAAGGAAGGAAGGAAGGAAGGAAGGAAGGAAGGAAGGAAGGAAGGAAGGAAGGAAGGAAGGAAGGAAGGAAGGAAGGAAGGAAGGAAGGAAGGAAGGAAGGAAGGAAGGAAGGAAGGAAGGAAGGAAGGAAGGAAGGAAGGAAGGAAGGAAGGAAGGAAGGAAGGAAGGAAGGAAGGAAGGAAGGAAGGAAGGAAGGAAGGAAGGAAGGAAGGAAGGAAGGAAGGAAGGAAGGAAGGAAGGAAGGAAGGAAGGAAGGAAGGAAGGAAGGAAGGAAGGAAGGAAGGAAGGAAGGAAGGAAGGAAGGAAGGAAGGAAGGAAGGAAGGAAGGAAGGAAGGAAGGAAGGAAGGAAGGAAGGAAGGAAGGAAGGAAGGAAGGAAGGAAGGAAGGAAGGAAGGTTTTTCTCTACTGTTCCATGCCCAGACCAAAACACCAAAACATCTCATAGCTGTGCTTGCAGCATAACAAGGAGGCATCAATATATTATGAAGTGCCATGCACAAAACACAGAAGTAAAGTATATTGTAAATACCAGTACTGATGTAAGACTCTGTCATCTGCTTACCAAAACCAAAAATTGTTAGATGATGGTTCTGTTTTAAATTGTTTAACATCAGTTTATAAGGCCTTGAAGAATTATGAAGAATTCATCTGCGCTTTTTCTGGAAATCAGGCCCCCAAAGGTGCCAGTTGCTTTTGAAAACAACAATTATTGTCTAAAATCCCTATTAACTGAATCAGTACTCATCTTTTGAGTGATTTAATGATTGATTTGACAAATCTCAGACCCCTCTGACTTTTAGAGAACAGTGATCCAGTATTTTGTAAATACTGGCTCCACATGAGGTGCTTCCAAGCGAGGAGCCAAACTGAGGTAGCCCAACCCACCCACTCTGAATATGATATAGATGTGTGTATGTGATACTTTGCTTTCACTGTTAGTCATGTAAGTGCACAGAGACAACTTTTCTGCTTTACTTAAAATTACAGGACACTTCATATTGTTCCCTCTCATGATTCTGTCAGACACAGTCTGAGAGTCAGGCCCATGCACAAGATATTCACTACACTGAATGTTTGAACATGGGAAAAATATCCCCAGCTGTGGACAGTGTTTTGGTCAAATGAGTCCTATTGCCATCTGGAGCCTTGAAGGTTTAGTTCTCAAGGTCCACCCTGATGAGGTATGTTTGCCAAAAAGTGACTGCCCTGCAGCTGGAGAGGCAGGAATTCTCTTAGTTCAAAATTTGGCATTCATATTCTATATTTTTGTCTCCTGAGGCAGGTTGGTGGTTTTCATTCTTGTTCCAGAAGATGAGAAACCTATAAAAACGGCATTCATTTATGATACAATCTTGTACACAGTTTTGCTATGTGATTTTCCTGACCACAGCAGCAGAGTTCTGGATAGCTTTACGTGTGTTGTTGCTGTGAGGTTCTTGCCAAAGTAACTTTGTCTCTCTTAACTCCTGGTTTTGTCTTCCTTTGACTTTTACAAACTATATATAAATGTGTGTGTGTATATATATATATATATATATATATATATATATATATGTTAGACACACTCTTTCTGTGAACAAATATCTGCATGACTTTAATATGAGATCTGAGGCAGTCACCATCATCATCTGCAGCTATGTAAAGTGTTTGATTGTTCCTTCTCTTGAACCTGAACGGGAGAGACAGTTTGGCTCAGAGGAGGTCCACTATCATCCTCAGCGCTAAACCCTACCATTACTGCCATGGCAACCACAAGCCTTTCAGTACAACAACCATCTCCAGATGCACATAGCTATTTAGTGTGGGTTTCAGGGTGGCATATCTTTAAAAGGCACAAACTAGATGTCTGTATTTAAAAATTCGGATTCCTGGGCTGGATTCCAAATGAAACAAAGACATTTTCCCTTTTAGCTTTTCTGGGGATGCCATGGTGAGAGGAATGCATTTTTATTTCATTTTATAAAGTGGGGAGTATATGCATTCCATGGCTTTGTGCCATCTTCATCATTAAGCCACCTTCTTCCCTGCTGTATATAATTCTGTAAGCACTGAAGCTTTGCTGGACTGTCCAGCCAAACTAAAAATGTGCTCCTTAAATAATGTGATGTAAAAATGATTGCCTTCCAAGACAGAAAGTAACCTCATCTTCATGTTCCTTAAACTAAGTTAAAACACCAGTTACATTACTGGTTACCTGACATTACCAAAAAATTTCAAGAAACTCATTGCTTGTGGGTAGCTTCTTAAGGACAATTAGAGAAACATGGTCTAGGTGTGTCTTTGAACTATCAAAAAGGTGTAAGACTAATCCTGTGGAAGAAATGTAAAACTTAAGCTTAAAACACAACATCATTTATGCATGAAAATTTCCCTAGTGGGGCGAAAACTAAAACTGGGTATGGGGGTTCCTGATTTTGGAGGACAGTCATTTTAGGACGGCATATTTGTCTTCTTGAGTACCTCACTGGGGTCAGTGGAGAAAATGAAGGGAACTTCCAGGAAATTCAGAGCACCTTGTTTTCAGGTTCAAAACTCATAACTCCCTTCCTGATCATCGTGTCGGTAGGCTTCTAACTTGACACGGGGGAAGTGGGGAAATCATCCTGAGGACAGTCAAACCTCGCAAAGGGTTGCTCAGAAAGGTTATTGTGTCTTCCTTCTAAAGTCCCATTGAATATCTCTGAGTAATTCAAGGATTCTGTATTCTGAGCTTCAGATATTTCAGCGCTATTATGCTTTATTTTTGCATGGTTGGGTTTTTTCTTTATTTTTGTAGCAGATAAAGTCATTTACTTACGTAAGATGTAACTATAGTGGTAATATGCAATAACTTTGACAATTTTACCATGAAAAGAAGAGGTCATGCTTTCTGTCACAAATAGGAAAAATAATTTTCAAAGATTTCTGAAGATAACATTAATTACTATGAGGATTACTGTATTCACACAGAGAAAATAATTCCACCAATTAATTATGATGGATTGTAAGATAAGCAATAACCTATAAATTAAGTAATAAAAATAATTGCAGGTCAACTTTTTAGCACAATATCTTTTTCTTTCTTTCTTTCTTTCTTTCTTTCTTCTTTCTTTCTTTCTTTCTTTCTTTCTTTCTTTCTTTCTTTCTTTCTTTCTTTCTTTCTTTCTTTCTTTCTTTCTTTCTTTCTTTCTTTCTTTCTTTCTTTCTTTCTTTCTTTCTTTCTTTCTTCTTCCTTCCTTCCTTCCTTCCTTCCTTCCTTCCTTCCTTCCTTCCTTCCTTCCTTCCTTCCTTCCTTCCTTCCTTCCTTCCTTCCTTCCTTCCTTCCTTCCTTCCTTCCTTCCTTCCTTCCTTCCTTCCTTCCTTCCTTCCTTCCTTCCTTCCTTCCTTCCTTCCTTCCTTCCTTCCTTCCTTCCTTCCTTCCTTCCTTCCTTCCTTCCTTTTAACAAGAAATACAAATGATCAAAAACAAGGGTATGATTGTGATGGAAGCAAAAGTGAACTGTAGTATTCACAGAAATCACACAATACAGGTATCAGATATGAGCTTTGCATTCTGGGCTTCACTCACAGCTAAAAAGTTGGTTCTGGTCTTGTTGGGCTTAAAGCTCCTTGCTTTTCTCAAAATATATATCTTCTTTCAGCTGAAAACCCAATTACCACTTGTTTTGAAAGGTCATGTTTTTCTTTTTGGCTTTTAAACAGGTAGATACAAAATGTATGCAAAGTCGTCCATTTCTCCATTATCAAAGCAGTATTTATTGTCTTGGTTGTCCTGAAGAACTGGATGACAGTGCTGAACCAATTGAAAATGTGAGAAGTCAGGTATTTTCCAAGTTGTGATAGGTTGGTACATCAAATAATGAACTGTCTATTGCAATTTTGAAATTCTATAGGAACAAAGTGATAGTGGGAAGATGCCTTCCTTGACTGACTAGAAGTGCATTTTTTCAGAGTATTACAATATTATTGTAAAACAGTTTCTATACATACTGAAGTTTGAAACAACACCTTTCTTGAGACCTAAATTAAAGAAAAATAATTGCTGGTAAACCAACAGCTATCATCTTTCTATGAACGTGTGTCATTGCCAAAGTGGAAGAAAATGGGAAGCAGTTTTATTCAGGGATTTAAATCCACACTCCAATTAGCTCTTAATAAAAAAAAACCGCCTTCAGTCGCAGAAGTAAATAAACCTGGGTTTTCTTTGTTTGTTTGTTTGTTTAGTGGGGTGTTTTAGAGGGGAAATGTGGGGATTTCTAATTTTGTTTTTGGGGGTGCTTTTTTGTCTTTTGGGTGGTTGCTTTTTGTGGGTTTTGTTTCTGTGTTTCTTGACAGGTTTTCTCATTTTGTTTTCTTTGTTTTTGGGGGATATCGGGTTCTTTGGAAGATTTGGGGGGGTTTATAGGGCTTTTGTTGTTGTGCTTTGGAGGGCTTGGTTGTTTTTTGTTTATTTGTATGTGATTTTGCTTGGGTTGTTTTCCTTGTTTTGTTTTGGGGGTTGTTTTTTTTTTTTCATTTTTTCTTTTGGGGTCTTGTTTTTGTTTTGTGGGGGGTTGCTTTATGGGGAAACTGGCTTTTTATTCTGCTGCTTTGCTTTGGTTTTGGTGTTCTTTGTAGTTTTGGTTCTGAGTTTTTGGCCACATTGTGATTGTATTGTTTGTTTTGTTTTGTTCGATTTTTGAAGGGTTTTTTTGCTCTTTCCTCTCTGCATTAAAAAATCTCAACACTTTAAGGAATTGTTTGAAGTTACTGAAGTCTGAAGGCTCAGCAAAGAGCTGTATTCAGGTTTTCTGAGGAATTCTGTATACCAAAGGGCCAACAGTAGGTGTATGCATGCTTCAGCAGTAGGACGTGGATAGCGTCCCTTCTTTGTTCTTCTTCAATGTATCGTATGCTCCTATATCCCTTAAATGAAACAGCATAAAATTATTTTGCCACACATAAACAGGTCTGGAGAGATTGCAAAAACGTACTGAAAATTGGTTCTAGGAAGACGAGTATGAAAAACTATTTTCAGTGATCCTTGTAGTGCCTAATGATGGCATTTTTCTTGCACTGGAAATCTTGCACGGCCCTAGGAGTTTCTGTCCCTACATAAGATACAGGTCTCATGCAAGCAAATGTACTGGGAAAAACATTTGTACCTGGCACACACTATCTCTCATGCAGCTCATTAGAGGGGTTGAAATAAGAAAGAGGCTGATTTTTACCTTTGTTTTCAGGTGTTTTGCATCTGCATTGCTCCTTAGTCATGGCTGGTAGTTATAACTCAGTTTTGCTAGATTTTGTTTAAAAGTTAGTCCTGAAGCAGCAGTCTTTGTCCATAGGAATGTTTCAGTGATTACTAACATACAATATTAATTATTCTATATGGCTTAGGCATCACATTATTGGGAGGGAGGAATGTCCTAGTTAGACAGATTATCTGCAACAATGGCAAAATACTTCAGGGCAAGGTTTGGTGGAAAGGCTGAGCTCCAACTGGATTTCCAATTTGCATCATATAATTAAGAAATGTATAATTGAGCAAGCACTCAAAGGAGGTGAATTAAGAAGCTTTGGGGTAAACTGATTCTAGAAATTCCTCTGACGTTTTATGTTTGTTCTGACTTTGTATGGAAAAGGCTGATAATACGACAATTTCTATATGGACAATTTAAATCATTTAGTAAGCTGCAGCTGGTATAAAAGGCAGCAGCTTTCTTTGTAGGAGTTGTACCTGGATAAATGCACCACAGCAATTTTCAGCAACCTTTGTTTGTTGGAAGACAATTTGACATTTAATTGCAGCTCTTAAAATAATATGAATAGAAACTAAGATTTTTAAATAACTGTGTCTTTACTTTCCAATTAAATTGGGCTACACCCAGACTCCAGAACCTGGAAGGAGTTTTGTAGCTTCCAGCCTGTGCATACATCCAGATGTTTTTCATGCAAGTGCAGGCGAGACCCCAGCACGCACCAGAGCTTGCAGGCTGCCTTGCTTCCACCAAGAGGCAGCTCGTGCGTTGCCCAAATGGGAGCCAGCTGGCAGCAGAATGCACGTAATAACCAAGCAAATGAAGACAGGAGAAGCTAACAATCAGCTTCTCTGCATTCGTGCCACAGCCTCCTTATTTCAGAACTCTTTGCTAATTGGTACATTCCCTAAAGCAGTATTTGGCATCTTTCTGCTTTGGTTTTCTGTGGAGAAAAACTGCATGTTGACCAGGATATTTTTAGGCAATGCCACAAGGCTCTGAACAGGTAAACAGAGTTTTTCCAATCTTTTATTTTTCTGCAAAATGAAAATGTCAGACTAAGCTAAAGAACAACCTCAGGCCACAGCCTGATCACAGGTAGAAAAGGTGCTTCTTTGAAGGAAAACTTTTTGGCTAGTATTAGTTGCTTGGTTGCACCTGGTACGCTTGGTGCCGTGTACCAGGAGGAATAAACTGCAGGGTTTTATAAAGGATCTAAATGAAAAAGTAATAATAATTGCACTTGAACTACTAAGTTACCTAGTTGTTTTAACAAAGAAATCTCTGTTGATAATCTTCAAGATAGAAGTACTGCATTTAGCAGTAAAAACTTCCACTGATTTTCTTGGGTCTCAGTAACTATTCATAGTGTTTTGCCATTGGACGCTCTTTTGAAGAGCCACGTCTTTCATTTATTGCTGTGATCAGGTAGGCAAGAGCAGGGACTTGTGCTGGCTGCAGAATTGATCAAATTATTCAGGAGTCACTGATGTGCATCCTGCAGAGAGTGTGATAAGATGGTCTACTCCTAAAATGCACCTATTCCGAGACTGCCTCGGCTTTATTTTCCTGGTGAAGGTTGTGTCACTGCACTTTTGTTGTTGTCGTTGTTATTGTTGTTGTTTTGCTAAAAAAAGTAATATACGCAAGACAACATATAGCTTATAGAAGACAATAATAATGACAAAGAAGAATTAACACATATCCTGTGAGTATCTTTTACCAAGGCAGATATTGTTTGAGGGACCATGTGTGAAATCAAGTCCTTGTAATGAGTACTCCAGGTGAAGTCTCACTAGTGCAGAGGAGAAGGGCAGGAGCACCTCCCTTGACCTGCTGACTGCACTTCTTTTGATGCAAGAGGATATGGTTGCCTTTAACTGGGCAGCTAGGGCACACTGTGGCTCATGTCCAGCTTGCCATCCACCAGTACCCCAAGTCCATTTCAGCAGGGCTGTGCTTTATTCTTTTATTCTCCAGCTTGTATTGATAGCGTGGATTACCTCATGAGGCTCACCTGGACCCACTGCTCAAGCCTACCAGAATCTTTCCAGATGACATCTCATCCCTCAGGCACATTGACCTCATCACACAACTTGATGCGCTCAGTCCCACTGTTGATGTCATTGATGAAGATGTTAAACAGCACCTATTCCTATACAGACCCCTGAGAGACAGCACTTGTCACCGACCTTCATCTGGACATTGAGCCATGGACCACAACTCTCTGGGTCCAATCTTGCAGTCAGTAGCTCATTCATCAAAAGGTCCATTTGCCAAATCTGTATCTTTCAAATTTGGAAAGAATAATGGGGGACCACGTCAAAGGTCTTACTGAAATCCAGACAGATGACATCAGTGGCTTTTCCCTTGTCCGCTGACAGAGTGATACCATGATAAATGGCCATTAGGTTGGTCAGGCAGGTTGGTGAAGTCATGCTGGTTATCTCGTATCATCTCCCTCTCTTCCATGTGCCTTAGCATAGCTTCTAGGAGGATCTGGTCTGTGGTCTTCCCTGGCACCGAGTAGCAAAAAGTACAAAACCATGACACGGACAAAGCTGAAATATGCAATCCTCCCCAGTGTCCTTGCATGAGAGGTATCCTTGAGGTGCTTTCTCAGCTTCTATATATAATAACATGCTGCTCTGTACTGGGATGGTGTTGCCTCCTCCCTGCAGCCAGGAAAAGTAATGTTAACATAAATATACTTTTACACATGTTCCTGTACGTTGGTGAAGTGGCTTTAGAAATTTGTCCTCCATGACCTCTGTGGATACACTGGATTACTATTAAGGCTTTCTGTGAGACTGCCAGCACCTACCATTTTCTTATAGTTTCAGCTTTTTAAAAACAAAACCACGGAGATTCTAGCCCCAGAAGAGGGCAAGAGCTGCTTCTTCATTTTACTGCATGAGAGTCACGTTGCCTCATGCCACCAGTGTGAGAAACACTCAAAATCAATAATTTCCAATCAGACACACATCTTTGTGAAGCGGCGAAAGCATGCTCACGCCACCTTGTGGCAAGGAAGAAATTATGCACTTAATTAAGTGAAATCCATACTATTTTTTACCCTCTCTTGGTATCTCTCCTGCTTATTGCCTGAGCATCTCAGCTGCAAAACCTACTAGACACAGTTGCTAAGGTGTGTTTTCCATATAAGGTTTATCACTCACCTGAAATTCTCACATTGTGTAGGATGAATGAATTACAGTCCCAAACCATCACAGGGAAAAAGAAATTAAGATTAAAAAAATGTTTAAAATGTTAGCTTGTCACAACTCTCGGTTGGTGGATACTAGGTCTATAAATTTGACTTCCATCAAGAGACAGAAGGTGAAAGCAACCAACTGTGTAAGGCCCTGGATCTTAAGTGATTAGAGGCTGCAGCTCACAAGGCCTAATAAAGGGCAAATAATTATTCATAATAGTTCTAGAATACGTAATTCTATGCTTCCTCAGACCTGAACAAGGGTAAAATTGCCTTTCTGTTTCAGGCATCTGCTCCAGATGCCTAAGCTAAACACCAGCCCGGCACCTAGATGCTTTCTTTTAACTCTCCAAAGATCCCAACGTGGCTGATATCCCACTTTTGCTGCCCTATTATCTCCACACACTCTGCTGTTTTTACAACTTTATTTCACCATGTGAGTGTACATCCTCCCCCCCTCATTAGTGATTCTCAGAAAATGAAAATAGGGCATTGCTACTCCACGCATGGAGCAATATCACATTGTTGTCTGTAGTGTTTGGGGTTGTGCATCATGTACCCTGCAGGATGTCCCAGGCTTATTGTTGAAACAACTTTACCAGTTCAGGGGTGGGTAAAAGACCAAACCTACATTCCCAAGACTGGGGTGGCCCAATCACAAACAATAGCATGCTGGGTTGCCTATCTTAGAGAAGCTGCCTGTCATCATCTCCACTGAAGGAAGAACTGCAAAAGGTACCTGGGCTGGTAACATACCACAGTGAGACACCTGAGGAAATAATGGGTACTTGTCCAGACGAGAGTTCTGTAAGGGAAATACCCTATTCCAGAAGATGCCTGGTACACAGATGGATCCAGCAGAGGGAACCCAGGCAGGTGGCCAGCTGTTGCATACCATCCCTCAATTGAAATGATATGGTTCAAAGAAGGGGATGGACAGAGTAGCCAGTGGGCTGAGCTATGAGCTGTATGGATGGTGACAACTCAAGAGCGTGGCAACAGTGCACTGAACACCTGCACGGATAGTTGGACAGTCTACTGAGGTCTCACACTCTGAATGGCACAGTGGGCCACTCAGGACTGGACCTATCTGGGGCAAAGATGTGTGGGTTGATATATGGAAAGTGATTAGGCACAGGACTGTACAAGCATACCACGTCTCTGGACATCAACCCTTGCAGTCACCAGGCAACAATGAAGCTGACACACTGGCTCGAGTCCAGTGCTTAGGAAGTACACCAGCAGATGACATAGCCCACTGGCTGAATTGGAAACTGTGACATGCAGGACAGAAAACCATGTGTGTGGCAGCTAAAGCTTGGGGGTTGCCCATATAGCTACCAGACACTGTCCAGGTGTGTCAGGACCGTGGCTCTTGCTCATAAATGAGACCAAGGCCTCTGCTGGAAACTATGACCCATCTCGATAGAGGACACAACCCATTACAGCAATGGCAGATCAATTATATAGATCCCTTTTCTCAGTCTCAGGGGGACAGATATGCCTTAACTTGTGTCAATACAGCGAGTGGATTGATGCAAACATATCCTGTAGCAAAGGCAAACCAAACCTATACCATCAAAGGTCTAACTAGGTTGATGGCATCATACAGGACTCCTTAGGTCACTGAAAGTGATCAAGGTACACATTTCACATGTGCAACTGTGCAGAAGTGGGCTGAAGACAACAACATCAAATGGCGGTTTCACCTACCCTATAATCCAACAGCAGCAGGCCTAACAGAAAGATATAACGGGATCCTGCAGGCTGCTCTGAAGGCAGATTCAGTCTTTGCAGGGGTAGATCAAGAGGCTTTACGATACCCTGTGAGACTTGAATGAGAGAGCAAGAGATGGCAGACCCAGTGCTTTTAAGAATGTTGTAGGCAACTTGGGCCTCCCCGCTTAGGATACAAATCACAGGCAAGGACACGTCGCTCAAGCCACAAGTTGGCACCATGAATATTCTTCTGCTCCCTGCCTCTGAGGACCTAGAGCCCAGGAGACACAAGGTAAAATGACTTTGGAAGGTGCAAGCAGGACCAGAATGGTGTGGCCTCCTTGCACCTTGGGGGAGATTGTTAGAAGTTGGGGGATCAGTGCATGGCCAGCAGACGTAGTAGTTGACACCCCTGTTTTCATTGCAAAGGGGGCATTAATCATGTCCATGTGGCAAATTAGACCCCCTCCGCCCCTTTGGTACCTGATATAATGATTCAGCCACAAATATTAGGCCAAATGGTGTGGTATTGAAGACCAGGATGTGCTCCAATACCAGCGGAGGTGTTGACTCAAAACTTAAATACAGCCTGTATCTTACCATGGAGGGCAGACCTACCACTCCTTGTACCTATTAAACATCTGCTTTACTCCCCTTGAGGTTATAAGTTCAAAGGATAGCTGGCAGGAGCAACATCAATCCAGCATGCTCCAGAGTTCATGAGGAAACATTGTAAACTGGTGAATGTGAATCAGGACTGCTACTGGTCCTTGAAGATGTGCCTCAAGAAAGAACATCAAATGCTGGCCCAACAGAACCACAGAAAAGACTGTCAATAATTGCCTTTATTGTCTTAACATTTGTTACCTTTGATTGGTAACCAAAAATCACGCCACTTGGTAAGGTGCTTTGACAGCCCTGACCAATTACACACTGTTCATTACACCAATGTGGTGAGCGGCAAAATGGCGTTTATTTGACTGTGTAAGCTCCGTATATATGCTTTCCATATTGTCTACACCCCTTCTTCATTTACCTCACTGAGCAGGGGAGGGCCTACCAGGTCACATCGCAAAGCCCTGCCTGCTTCGCCTCATACAACAAACATTCTACATTGTGGCGGGTACTGTACGTGCATCATGATGTACATTGTATTTTAAGTCACCAAATTGCAGGAGCTCACCTACTACCTACTCAGTCATTGGTTCATGCTGCGAAGGGGTGGAGTGTAGTGGAATTCCAGGGTCACAGCCTGAACCAATGGGTGAGCTACATAAGAATATGAGTGCCTGGAGTGGTGGGGAGGTCTAGAGCCACCCTACTTCCATGCAATCCGAGTCTGCGTGGGTTCCCCCTTTCCCCCCACCCTTCTCTCCTGCAGCTCAGCTTTATGAACAGGGGAGGGTCACATTCTTCAGCTCATCCCTTTCTCCAAACTGTTGCCAGGAAGGGTGAGTTAATTCCTTTTGATATCTTTTCCTGTAGCACCTATTTCTCAAATAAAGGCTCTGTCATTGCTCTCATTTGCTCTACAGCCATTAATATTCATTATAAAAGAAGCACATTGTGTTGTCAGTTATTAGTTTTAGGCTATTGCTGAAAGAAATGAGGCTTATTGGCATTCCCTCTTCCCCTAAACCACCTTCATATCCCTCCCATGTTCCCAACAGACTGAGTGTCCCCAAACCAAATATTTTGACCTGTTCCCTGGACAACATAATACAAAAGCTGTCAAATAATGAATGAGGACCAGCCTCTGCCTGCTGATCCTTCTCTAGAGTGACAGCAAGAGCTCCCTGCCGCACTCAGATATAGGACCAGTCTCAGCTTTGATTCCTCTATATGTTCGTTACTTTTTTTAATGAGCTGGTTCTCTCCTGAGTGAGTAATGGGGGACTGGCAGTGCAATAAGTAGCCCTATTTTTGGAAGAAATTACAGAAAAGAAAGAAGCCTGACAAGGCCCTCAGCAGAATTAGGCTTTATAGAATCTAAGTGACCGTTAATAAATTTCTAGTGTTAATGTAAGTGCCTGTATCTACTGCAAGCCGAGTCGTTTAATCAAACCAGAAGCAATTAAAATGGTAATTCCTCTGTACGGGATCCTGCTCCCAGTTTGTTACTCAAGTAAAACTCTTTGAAGTTAATTGGAATTTTGATTAAAGGCTCCTGGATCTGGGTCTCTGGATTTGTATTAAGGGAGGTTCAATATTTGCTTTGGTTTTCTGTGCATGGAGTTCCCTTGTATGTGTTAGTGTGACTGGGCAATTATAGCAACTCCAGCGAAGGTTTTGGTAACCTAGTTCCTGATATACTTTTATAAGGTCTTTTATCACGGGGCGGCTTTTAAAGGTTGTAAGATCTGAAGCACTGGGCTGCTTGAGTCGTTTTGTCCTCGTTGTTTTTTGTCCTTATGAATGGCTGAGTAACATTCGCTTAGCAGTCATTCATGACTTGGGACAGGGTGGGAGGGTTCTTGCTTTTCACCCCATGAGCAGGGTGCGATACAGCTGTGCTTATATATATATATGTGAGGTGAAGGAGGGGGAAAGTGGGAAGGATGAAAGGAACGATGCCATAGAAATCTGCCCGATGGTACTGAGGATGTGGATAACATGCTCTATAAGCCCTGCTTATAACGCAGGTTACTTTGGAGAATGCCTTCAGTATTTGTTCTTTCCCGTTGGAAATACATACATCACGCTTCAGTTTAAGGCATGCACATGTCCTACGCTACCATAAAGGATTCAGCCACGAGTTTTCATGCGGCGAAGGCAGGATTTCTGTTCCACTTTATCCCAACACGGTCAATAGGATCACCGAATTATGACGGTTCCTCTCAGACCCCCGGTCCAACCATCAAGCAGAACACACCGAGCCCCATTTCTCAGTCCGGCTGTGCTATAATTCGCACCAGAGAAACACTCTGGGCTGCGTCTGTGCCGGTGGGGAGCCCGAAGAGCGTTTCAAGCCGCATTCCGCCGCCGTTACCCCAATTAAGGGCTGTCGTGTCAACGAAGGAAGGGAGCGGGCAGCGCGGGGGCGGCCGTGAGGGGGAACGGGGCGGGAGGCGGGAGCGGCCCCTCCGCCGGTTCCCGCCCAGCGTGAGGCCCCGCCCCCCCGCGCCGAAGGAAAACGTTGCGCAGGTTCTAAAGCGGGGCGGGGGGAGGGGGCGTGGGAGGGGGAGCGCCGGGCAACGGCCGCTAACGGCCAACGACGGGCAACGCCGGCTGTGGCCCCGCTGTCCTCCCCGGCCATGGAGCTGTCGGCTATCGGGGAGCAGGTGTTCGCGGTGGAGAGCATCCGCAAGAAGCGTGTGCGGAAGGTGGGCCGCGTGGTGGGCGAGTGGGGTCCCCCCGGCCCGGCCTGGCCCGCCTCCCTTCCTCCCTCCCTCCTCACACGGGAGCGGGGGGCGTGGTGGTGCTGGCGGCGGCCGCTCTAGGATGGGGCGGGGAAGGGGGGGTGTCCCCGGGGCGGGGGGTCTTTGAGAGTCACCCTGTGGTGCGTGGGGGGCTCGGCCGCAGCTCCGTGACTCAGTTTCCCTGACTGGAGGAACTCCCTCCCTGGGGGGGAAGGGCTAAACCCTGTGCATTCGGATCCTCTGGTCGTTGGGAAGTGCCTTATAGGGCGGTGTGTGCGAGCATCTGGAAGCTGGGGAGCCCCCCTGTAGGAAAACACCGGCTGCAGGGCTGCGCTTTCTGTGCTGTCACTTTGTGCCAGCAGCAGCGACACTTCCATCCTGCAGTGCTCTGGGAAGTGTTTAACAAGTCCTGTGGTATAATATTAAAGACTTCTTTGCTGGTTGTGTGTGTTCTTCTGGGCCTCTGCGAGTGGTTTCTGACTGTTGCACGTTTGTTGTTTGGTTTTGAGCTGTTTGTTCGGGTTCAAAGGTGGAGCGACTGAGATGGATGGAGCGGTGCTGCAGCACAGCAGCTAGAAGGGAATATGCCAAAGTGACGCTTCATCGGATCTCAGTCTTGTATGTCTTCTCTGCTTGAACAGATTCCTCTGACACATGCTCCTGGCGTGCATCTCCCTCTTGCTTTTATGCGTGCTGACTTCTTGCAGGGCTCCCTGTAAATGCAGGGATGGCTGCAGTCTGGCATTAGGATTCCACCTGATGCTTTACTGACCCAAGCTACCATAGGGAACCTGCTTTTAGCAGCAGGGTTGGACATAATGATCTCCAGAGGTCTCTTCCAGCTTCTATGATTCTGCAGAGCGACAGCCCCAAGCTGGGGGGAGTTTGCATCCTTTTAAACAGCCCTCCATGCCCACGGGGAAGGAGATAGCACAAGTATAGTTGCAAGAGGAAGTGGTGTTGTTTTGAAAATGAAGTGGTGGAAAATGAGCACTTTGCTCAGTCCTGTTGATTGGTTGCTTCTCTTACCATAGCCCGTATTTGGTTGCAGTCTTCACCTATTTTATTCTTCCTTTTTCTCCCCTCCAGGGTAAAGTAGAATACCTGGTGAAGTGGAAAGGATGGCCCCCAAAGTAAGTTGTTTTACTTGTCATTTTCTTAGCTATTTGTTATTAGTCTTTATCTCTGCAACTGAGCATCTCGTTCTTCATGGGTTACCTCACGTGCCTCAATCTGACAACTATAAACAGAGCCACAAACCGAAAGTCTGTATTGTTTCCACACTGGCAGCTGAAGGATGCAGACTGTATGCCAACCTCTTCTGACTGAGTTTTGCCACTACTGAAATATTCCATTGAGATGCTTTTTAGTCACAAGGCTTGTGCAGTTTGGTAGCAGTTTGATGAGGAACCCTCATTCTTCAGAGCTTGGAACGGTGCTTGCTTTTCTGAGTCAGCACCGAGGGGACTGCACTTTATTTCTAGAGCTGGATGCAGTCTTTTAAAATGGAAAACAAAGTGGTGGTCTTGTCTTTGTTATCTGACTGTATCCCCTCTGCAATCCACAGAAGGAAAGGGGCAATATTTCAGATGGATTGTAGCCAACTGGAGGTGATCTTTGTCCCTTGGAAATAACCGCAATGCCTTTATTTCCTTGTCTGAAACCTTTTGTTGTTGTTAGTGCCTTTTCTGCCTTTGCTTTGGTCGTTGTATCGCAAGAGGGGAAAAAAATATATGTAAATATGTGTATATTTTTTGCATCATTGCTGTGTGCTGTTTGCAGATGCTTCTTTATTAAAGTGCAGCTGCCTCTGAAAAAGAGTCATTGCTTTGTGTCTGTACAATCTGTGACATGCTTTGAGATTAAAAAGATTAGGCAACTGGAGAACATTTCTGTGTCAGCTAGCGGCCTGCTAGAACAGCCTCATGGTCTTACCCATGGGGAGAGAGGTCTGCTTTTCTGTTTGTGACTATGTGTAGGTACCCAGTGGCACATGGGTGTGACTGTGGTGTGTGTCTGGTTGTCCTGGATGCTGCTAAGTAAAGGGGTACAAGCTCATCCTTGTAGTTGCAGAATGCTGGATGTGAACCTGATGGGTGTTTGGATGTGATCCTGACAAGTTGTACCTCATGTTTAAGAAAGTGGAATGTGTTTCCATGTGCCTGATCCTTGTGCTTACAGGGCATGCATAAGTAGCTTCCCCTCTCTGGTGGTGATGGTCAAATTGGGATGACTTTTCTTGACTGTAAATCCTGTTGTTGGTGTGTAACCTGGGGCTCTTAATAACTACCAGCTGCAATGTGGATCAGTTCTTGGGCCACTTTGCCCCTCCTAAGGAGCTACACCCAATTTAATCGCTATCAGAGCTCAAGAATGTTTGTAGTTTGTGAGGCACTGTCCTGTTTGGCTGAAATACTGATACTTATGGAAAGGAGAAATGGGGCAAACACAGTAAGATCTTTTTTGGCAAATGACATTGCAAGAGAAGGTGGGGTGAGGCTTGGTATCACATTTCTTTTCACATACTGGCCCATATTCTTGCTGCTGCCTTTTCTTGCCCTATACCTTGGAACTGTAGGGGAACCAGGAACTCTGGGGAATTAAAAGGACAGCTCAAGCCCAGAGAGCAAGAGAATATGAAGGTTCCCTTATTTTGATGTTGTGAGAAGTCTGAACACCTTCTTCATGCACACTCCAAAGAATGCTGATTCATTTTTTAACTGTTCATACAGTGGTTTGGTTTGCTTAAAACCAAGATGCTTTGAGCATGCAAGATACTTTCATCCTCAGATTGCTGGACTGTACTGCTGGAGTCAGGGAATGAAGCAGCGACAGCCTGATTCTAGCTACGAGCTTGTTTACAACTTGTGTTGGAGTTAAGAGGGGAGGGGGAAGAGGAGGAGTAGAAGGAGGGGGAAGGAGGATCATATGATCTATGTTTTCCAGAGTGCCTGCTCTCTGCAGTTCTGCTGCAGCCTGGGCTGTGTGTGCTCGTATTTATAGCTCTGTGAGCGCGTGCGGCAAACTGAACCATGTTTTTTTTTTTTATATGCAGTGTTTTGCCACTGCGGTGAATCCAGGAATTGAGCTGCAGAGAAAAAGGCAACACCCACCATGGGTTTTTCTTTCTAATTATTTTTTTTTAAAGCAAATTTTCTTTCTTCTGCCCATGAAAATTGCTCTGTTATCTTTTTTTTTCCCTTCCTGTGTTATCATTTTTCTTAAATTTGTAGGATGAGTGCCAGAATCCCTGCAGCTGGGAGGAAACCCTCCTCTGTTCAAGCAGCATCTTGGCTTTGACAGCTCGCAGACAGGTTGCTGCAGGAGGCTTGGGCAAAGGAGAGAGGGAGGGATCAATTGGTTATGAAGACATGGCTGTTCTTAACCCTCAGGTGCACAGTGAACCTAGGAATATCTCAGTTCCATGTTTTTGCTTCTCAGTTTTGTATTAAAAACAAACAATCCTGTACCTTCTTTTATAGAACCATTCTCCAGGAACTCTCCTGTCTTTCAGTACCTTTCTTCTAGCTAACAAGTAGATGAAAGGAAAAAAGCAAACCACCTCCCTGTGTACGTATGTGCGTGTGCCACATGTTCCCATGCACTGGCTGTGCTGCATCCAGAAATGTGAGCATCCTAAAACGTTTTCCCTGAGCTTAAAGGCACTGCTACAAGTGCACCTTTGCCTCTTGCGCTTCTCCTGTCTGCCCCCCTCTCTAGGGGCTGGAGACTCAAAGCTCTGCTTTGAGACAGTGGACATCACGTGCCGGGAAACTGAATGCTCTGAGGTATTTGGGGTGTCAGACTTGCCTTCTTGCTTTAGGGTTCACATAATAAAGATGTGCTGCCCATCTTTTCTTGGCAACCATAAGCCGTTAAATTTAACCCACTGTGGGGGTCACCTTGTGGCCCTTTTATCCTCCAGAAACCTTTCACTATGGGAATCTTTGGCTGCTTCTGCTTGGTGTGAACCACAGCCATGCCCCTCGGGAACAGGTTGTGGTGTGGCCTGCTATGTGGTCTCAGCCCTTTCCTGAACAGCTGGCTCCATTGTAGCTGTCTGGCAGTGGAGGAAAAGGGAGCAGCTAGTGACATTGTTTATGGGTTGCTTTCAGGGTGTCAAGCTCCTTTTAAGCGGTTTCAGTAGCCCTAACCACAGTGCAGGTGGGTGTTGCTGCTGTGCAACCTACGCTGCGCAGAAATAACCTGCAGGGGGAGCCGAGTCAGCTTGCCGCGGGGCCCGAATCTAAACAGGTTCAGTTGAATGGTAACAGTGGGGAAAAATTAAACTCTTCTTAAAGAAATACTTTTGGCTCCAGTGATTAGTGGTAATTAATAATGCAGGGGAGAAAACATACTTAATCTTTGAGTGCTCTAAATTAAGAGAGACCTATTTTTCAGAAAGCTGTATCAGATTTCATCTCTTTGTCACATATATTTGTTGGATTTCTGAGGGTGCTGCAAATGCAACCTGTTTATGCATCGCCTTAAAACTAGTTTGTGGCTCTGTGCAGGCTTTGCAAATAGCACAAGGGGAGCCCTGGGGATGAAAGCCTTCCCTGCTCTATTACACATTGCTGCTTGGTGCCTGGCTCTGCCTGTTTGGCAGAATGGGAGGTGATGTCTGGCAGCAAGTTTTGGGGGGAATGGCTAGGATTCCTCAGAGCTCTAGCAGTGTTGTGGCAGGCCTTGTGAAGATGATATCCAGGGCCTCAGCACACTGGGAACAGCCCTGCAGAGGGAATGTTTCATTAAAGCATTGTTTACTTTATATTCCTTATGTTTCTCTTCAGATACAGCACATGGGAGCCAGAAGATCATATCTTGGACCCTCGCCTGGTAGTGGCTTACGAAGAAAAGTAAGTGTGTGCGTTCTTTCACTGGTCACGGGAAATGGTGTCCTTATTCTGTTGTGGTGTCCCCACTTCAATCATAGTTGAGACGCGTAGCAGTGAGTCCTTCTCTACCTCTGTAACCTGGCCTTGATCGAGGCAGATAAGGCAGAATGAGGCCAGGCACAAGCACTGAGCCAAACAACAATTGTTCTCAGGTTTTAATTGGGTCCAGAGCTGGACTGTTGTGATGGGAGGTGATAAGTTTCCATAGCCTGTTCTTGATCAGTTAAGTCAGAGAAGTTCCTGTATTGCAAGAATTTCACTCCTGCAAGAAGCAGTTCTGGGATGTTTTCCAAGTCCCTGCTATTCACTGTTGGTTTTTAACAGAGGAAATGAGGGAGCTCTGCTGCAAAAGGTGGAAGTCCTGGCTAGGCTTTGTGCTGTGGTGTTTATTACTTTGTTTGATTTTTTTGTTCATCCTTCACAGGGAAGAGAGAGACCGTGCTTCAGGGTACAGAAAAAGAGGTCCCAAACCAAAGCGCCTCCTACTGCAGGTAGCTTCTTGCTCTTCTTTTGTATATTTCTAATTAGTTAGTGCTGTGCTGCTACTCTGCTCACAGGAAGGTGGAAACTGTCCGTTGGCTGTTGCATGGACAAAACTTGGAGGTAAAATGCTTGAGCTCAGTGGGCAGGCAGGTACTTTTAACCTGTTAGCTGAACAGCTAACGAAACAGCAAAAAAAAAAAGACACAAAAGTGCAAAAAACAGCTCTTGCTCTCTGAAATAGGATCTTGCCTGGTTGACGTGGTCTTTTCATTTCACACTGGGCTTGGACTTCCCAGCATGTGAAAGGCAGTAGCTGTTTGGAAGTGGACTTCCAGCGTGCTTTGGTTGCCACACAGAGCAGTCAATCCTAAACAAAGTATGTAAGGAAGAGCTTAGATTGCAGGTGAAGAGATGAGAGAAACAGTGTTGTAGGAGCACCACAGCTTCTCCTAGGTCACCTAGATGCTCAGGTAAGAATAGATTCCTGGCCCCCAGGTGAGAGCCCTGATGACTGCATCGTCAGATTCCCATTCTGAACCTTGCTGTGTTGATATTCTTGTCAGCGGCTGTATGGCATGGACTTGAGGAGTGCCCACAAGGGAAAGGAAAAGCTCTGTTTCTCTCTTGCACGGAGGTTTGGAGGAGGAGACAGTAGCCTGCCAGGGGCCAAGACAGGGCAGGCAGAGTTCTCAGAGAAGACTGGGGGAACAGTCCTGCCATTCTCTCTCCGGAAGCAACGGAAAAACCAGAAGTACTTGCGACTGTCAAGGAAGAAGTTCCCCCGCATGGCAAGTCTGGAGAACCGAAACTGCAGGCATGAGTTCTTCTTGAATGACGCGGTAGACCTGGAGGCTCAGCAAAGCCCTGAGGACTGGGAGGCCACACAGCACACCAGCAAGGAAGGTAAGGCCAGCCTCCCCTTGACTGAGAAGTTCTGGGGCATGAGAAGGATGCTATACATGCTGCCTCCTTGCTTGCCCCGTCCTGGGATTGTGGTTGAGGTCAGATCCTCAGAGCATCTCTTGCTGGCTCGCACTGTGACTTTCATTTCTGCAGACCTCTTTCCTGGTTGGATGACTGTAGTTTTTGAGTACTGCCACCTCTTTTTAGTCTTAAATCAGCAACACCACTCCCAGTGTTAGAAAACATACAGAGGTTACTAGAAGTTAATGTTGTGTTCTGATTTCCTTTTGGCAGAGGTGACAGTGAGCTTTGCCTCTATCCACACACCCGCATGTGTTTTGTCTGTTGCTCATGTGAAAGGAGCTTGCTTGGTCTTGGGCAGGCTCTGACATTGGCACTCCTCTACTGGTGCTGCTCTAAGAGCAAGCAGGAATGTCCTTAGGAACCCACACTACATTCCTTCTGCCCCCTCCTTCCCTTTCCTCTCTACACCCCACATCCTCTCTAAAGCCCATTGCTGTAGAGCTTATGTGAGAGGGGGGTGAGAGAGATAGGTGAGGATGGTAACTCCTGTCTGATCCTGCTGAGTAGGTAGCATGAGTGTAGGCATGCGAGATAGCCTGGCACATTTGGCATTTTGGGAAGGGATACCATCCTCTTGTGCAGGAGGGCTGTGGGATGTGTACGTTGCTCTGAGTTACCAGGGAAACTCTATCCGTGCATTATTAGAGCTTCTGAAGGCGTAAGGCTTCCTGAGGAGTGGAAAACAAGGGCTTGTGCTGCTTGTAGTAGTTAAGAGAATCCTGTTGCTCCTTGCTGGGAGTAGTAGCCAGCCAGGTTGGATTCAGCAGGATTTTGGGGAGAACACAGTGTCCAGGGAATCAGCTCTGTCCCCTCTTCTTTCAGACGGGGACTAGAACAGCACCTGAAATCCAAGGAGGAAGCAGTGGGGCAAGTACAGAGGAACCCAGAGTCACATACTGTCAGCAGGCAAATACGTGGGGCTGTTTTCACTAGAAGTACTGGCCTCTAAGGCATTTGGGGATCTGAAGGGTGAATGGCACTGATACATAAAATGGTTTTTGTTCTCACCTTGATGCGTGGCATGTGTGGAATTCTAGTTGGCTTTAGGGTTATACACCTCAAGTGTGACAAGAAGAAGCCATAAATAACCTTTTAGGAGTACGTTCTCCATATTCTTTGCCCAGCTTGAGATAACAAGGTATGGTACAGGTGCAGTGGCAGAGGGATGATATGTTTTACTTCCTTTCTCTGTCTATTTTTGTGGCTGTCTCTGGGAGCTACAGGTGGTGAGATTTTGGATGGGAGACAGACTGTTAATTATCAGTGCCAGAGGGTAGAAATATTTGGGTTTCCTATGGAGCTGTTGGGGAGTGAAGGAAGAACATGAGAAACTGGGAGCAGCCTCCCTGTGAAGTAATAATCACATTTTGTAGACAGGCTGCATTACAGATGCAACATGAAGAAGACCCTCAACTTTGGATCCATTTGGCTCCCGTTAGAGGATCTAAAACTTGTGATTTTTGACTTTTCAGGGGGTAGGACATTTGCAAGGTCAGCTTGCTCTTGGGTGAGTGTGTTTAGCTGATACAGAGGCACATGGGTTGAGAAGGAGACACTGGGGAAGTGTGGATGGCTGGAGGTGCTGGGTGGTGTTACTGCATGCTGTCGATCTCCATGTAGACTGATCCAATGCTGGTGTGTGTCTGAACACCCTTACAACTATCTACTTTTCCCTTTGTAATCTGCAGTGATCCTCTGTTTTTCCTTAGCATCTGAATGAAGGGCTTGCCCATGCTCTTTCTTGCCTTGTGTGCGCAGACTGAATACGAGCTGATTTCATCCACCATTTGTCAGAAACGAGGCACCTTTTCCATCCTCCTCTTTTCTCTTTCTCTCCCACCTTCTCTCCCTCTTACTAACATGCTCTGTCTGCCTCTCCTTTTTGTAGCAGATGTGGATGGCAATCTCCCTTGGATTCCCACTGTGCCCCCCAGCGAAGTGACAGTGACAGACATCACGGCAAACTCCATTACCGTCACTTTCAGAGAAGCACAAGTGGCTGAGGGCTTCTTCCGAGACCGGAGTGCGCAGTTCTGAATCTTCATTTTTCAGTGCTCCCCAAATCTAGTGCTTTTAGAGTGGGGCTAGGGAGGGCTTATTTTATCCCTTAAGAAAAAAGATCCAAAACGTCTCAGAATGTTTACAGAGACCTTTTTTTCTTCTCCTTTTTCCCCTTTCAGATACGCAAAAAAAAAAAAAGGCAGCATGGGGGGGGGCGGGGGGGGGGAGGTGTTTGTCATTGCTTTGTCCATCTGAAAAACTGACAGCCCTTTCCCTGGCAAAGACTCCCCTCCTAGATGTCAGAGCAGCAAGCTGAATGATTTGGCTTTTATGCTGCTAAGTGGCAGCAGCTGCATTTGTGGGGAGAGAGTATGTGGAGGTGGAAAGAGAGCTAGGCCTCTAGCCTGCTGCCTTGTTCTGCAGTTGATACCCCTTGGATAAAGACATTTCTCTGTGCATTGCTCTTCCCACCTTCCTCCTCCCTCTCTTCATGCAGCACTGAGAGACGATGGATCCTACCTGTGTAGATAACTACAGCCTGTTAAACCTTTCTCTCCAGTGCTGTTTTCCCTGGGGCCTGCTGTCAGGACTTCAGAACCGTATTTGCCTGTCTGTGGTAAGTAAGGCTGTGCAGCGCAGCAGGTCCGTGTAGACAGCAGAGGTTTCTCTGATCGTTGGTCATATAGGAAAGACGGAAACGCATGTCTGAAATGTAAATTGGCTAACTAAATTCATTTTGCCCTTGTTAAAAGCCCAGAAACCCAGCGTAGTTGAGGCATACCTCAACTAAATGTCTATGCTAAACATCATTTCCAGGCTTGTCTGTGTTGTGTGAGAAATGTGTTATGAAAAGTGGGGTTGTTCCTATCTTCTGCCAAATTCTGGCTTGATGACAAATGCTGCCCTAAATCTGTGATGGTAGTTGGTTGAAATCTGACTCTCCTTCCCTGGAAGGAGGGGCCAGTAAGACAACTGAAGCATTGCCTGGCACTGCAAAGATATTCGAGATACTGGCACAGGCCCAGGACACAGAAATTGGACAGAATTGAGCTAGAAATGGACCTTGATTAGTGGTAAATTCTGTTCTTGGATGCTATTGGGAGATCCAAGGTAAACAACATGCGGAGAAGTCATGCATTAGAGTAGAAGGGGGTGGGGTTGGGGAATCATAATTCTTAGCAAGGAGAATGCTTGGATTGCACTGTCTGAGTAATATTCTTCCATGACTCCAGTCTCCTCACAGTATCTGTGATCCTGTACTTCTTTACTGATGGAAACTTCCCCTTGGAAGGCTTAAAACTTTGCCAAGGAAAGTGGTCTGCATTTCAATAGACCCTGCCTGATCTTGCACTTAAAAATGCCTCATGCTGGACTGCCTGTGATGCTTTGAGGTATTTGAAGAAATGCTGTATTTTGAGTTGGTAGCTTAGCATAGCATTTGTTCCTGCCTGTGCATATTCTGTTCCATTTTCTTGAAATCAAATTTTATTTAAGTAACTTAAATTTTTAAATACAAACATTTTCCTATGGAAAGCAAGAGAAGTAAGCTACAGTCTGAGGTGGGAACTGCCAGAGAGAGCTGCAGGGGTATGCTGGCTGTTGTGATTACCATCCTTAACTTCTTTTGTTCCCTCTTCCCACTGCACACAAAGCAATTTCTTTCCTGCTGTATTTATTCTGTATGAAACTATGAGCCTTCTGAGCTCGGAGGTATAGGTATCTGTGGAATTGGGCAGTGTGCAGCAGTTCCTTTGAAAGGCTTTGCCTGCTGGCTTACGGAGTTTGGGAGCTTTGGGACTTCTGGTCATCCAAACATCTGCTTTTTGCAAAATGCTTGGGCTGCCCCCTGAAGCTTTTATTAAAAGCAGGTTTTACCTCAGATAGGATGTGACAGGTCAGTGCAGACTTAAGATTTCCCCTTCTATCTCAAAGCTGTTTAAGTAGGCCAGTCTTCCACTGTGTCAAGGCATTTTCAGGACCACGGGGAAGATCCTGAATGTCTGAACTAACCTGTTGTCTCCCAGATAAGTGACATGGAAGTTTAATTACGGAGAAATCAGAGAGGGTGAGAAGCGAAGGGGGGGGATAATTATGTAGTGGAAGGAAGAGTGAGCAGGAAAGAAGCTTAGAACAGCTAGCAAGGGCAAACTGATGAGGTAAGCATGCAGGCCCAGGATGTGGGTGTCTGGAGCAAGGCTTCCAAATCTGGAATTGTATCACATAAATAGGTTTGCTCTCTTCTGCAGTGTGTGAGGTTGCACGGTGTCATTCACACAGTCACACCCTACACACACACACGTCCCCCTCTTCCTGACATTTGCCAAACAGGCAGAATACGTTCATCTTCCTTCTTATTGTGACCTGTGGGCATTTAGTGTGGCTGAGTCTGCTCACCAGGGTTGCTCACCAGGTAGGTCAGGTAGTCAGTTATAGAAGCACAATATTTTAGCTCGTTTGGGGAAAATTCTTGAACTCCAGCTCATCCTGCTGAATCTTCGTGGCATTTATGGGATCTGTTTTCTTTAATGCAGTTACTGCCACCTTTGCCTTCATCACGTTGTACAAACACACCAAAATCCTTCCTACTTATTAAGGTTCCTGTCATCAGCTGCCCCTGGAAGCAGTACCAATCCCGTGGCAGGAAGGAGCTTGTCACAGAAAACCAGTTCTTCATCCTCTGCTTTTTCTTCCACTCACCAGCTGAGACTTTTTAGTGTTTTGTTTTAGCATTTCTCTTTAAACATCTTTTCCTTCTCTTACAGTAAAGGTTTTCAAAAAACCTGTGGTGTTCTTTCAAAGAGGATACACCCACAGCTTCATCTCTTAATCACGCTTGGATCAGGCTAGCTTATATTTTTTGTGGTGACTAATCTCCTGACCACATGCAGTGTTGAACAAGGTACCTGGCTCCCATGCTGCTTTAGGTACAAGTCAGTTAGGAGTTAACCACCAGGTTAAGGTGCAGCAGGTTGCATGTGCACGGGCTTGGTTTGTGTGTGTGAGGAGGAGTTTGCAGTAGGAAACTAAGCAGTTACTGTGGGGTGGTTTGGTTTGGTTTTTTGCTTTGGGGATTTTTTTTATTTTTTTTTTTTTTTGTCTTTTACATTCACAAATTCAATGTCCAGAATCCATTAAAGATTTTTCTTTTGGTCTTTCTAATACTCTTCCATAGTATCTGGTGACATATCATTGTAGACTTCCTTGGTGGAGCTGGTCTTCAGGGACTTAAAAATTAACTTCATTCCACTTCTGCCAGTGTGGAGGTGTATGGGGCTTTTTTACTTTTAAGGGTAGTAGGGCTCCTCTGGGTTCACTTTTCTCCCAAATCCTGTCTATCTTTAGGTTCAATCCTAAATCTGGATATTGAGCTGGAACTTCTAGAGCTAACATACAAAAATCGGATGCTGTGCTCAGAGCTTTGTTACGCATTCCATTTGATTAGGAGAGCCAGAATAGCATCCAGCTGAAGCAGAGTTTAATAACTCTATTCAAAGCACAAGCTGAGAATAGAAATGGGCTAACTCTCCCATACCTCATTTGGCTCTATGGCTGTAAACAAGGAAAACAAACTTCAGCCAGTGGAACTTAATGAACTGTGCACAAGAAACAAACTCTCAAGGAAGAACTCTTCTAACAGTTGTTCCAATGTGAGAATGACCAGCTATGTTTGGGGGACAGAAGTTTATCTTTCGTCAGTCTTCTCACAGTAACTTCACTGTGTATGATGTGACAGGACTGAGGGGCTTCGTGAGATGAGAAAACCTTTCTTGTTAACAGTGGTTTAAAAACAATTGGAAAGGACTGCCTCTGTTCCTGGCTGGTTACAGACTAGATGTTGTTGCTCAGATATGTAAGTGATGCCTTGGAACAGCAAGTTTTAACACGTAAATAGTGGCATTAAGTAGCCTTGTAGCTCCTGCATGCTCCTTTATTGTCTTGCCTTTGCTTGGGGGCCCTTTTGCTTGTGAAGTCAGACCAAGGTATTTATTTTCTTTTCTTTTTCTTTCTCAAGCACAGCCAGGGTATTATTATGAGAACACCCAGATGCCATTCTGTTGTCCAAAATAAGCTTACGTTTGTTGGTGAACTGACCCTTACTTATGTCAGAGCCTCGTACAGCAAGAAGCTTATTGAGAAAGGAATGGCTCTTTTTGTTGTTGTTAGTGTTGTGAAACTATCCAGAATTGTTCTCTTAGTGTTTTGTGACTGAATGTATAAAATTGTTTGTTTGCCTCGCAGGGAGCCAGTGGCCCCAGTGCTGTTTCCTGCTCTGTGGCAGTCAGTGTTGTTTGATGGTTTCTCTGGAATAGAGAGGGAAGGCCTTGCACAGGTCAAAAAATAGGCAGGTTTAGCTCGTGTAAGACCTTCAGTGGTAGCCACAACAGAGGCTGGGGTGCGGAAAACAGAGTGAGAGCTGTTAGCCACATCCATGCATTTGAGCAAAGCTGAATCTGCTATCGCTTCCCCACCCCTTCTTCTCCTCTCAGGTTTTCTGAGGTAGGGAAAGTGTGGAAAACAACTTTTCCTAAAGCTAAATGGTATCTATTCTTCCTCAGCTCATCCCTTGCTTGCCTGCAGTGTGAGAAGAAGAGGGGTGCTGGACTTCCTAGGAAAAAAATAGTAAGGACAGGAAGAGAGGGAAGGAGGTGCCTCAGGTTTGCTCCTGCTAGGTTGCAAAGGGCAGGCCTTTGGGTTTACCTTAGTCTCCAGGAAGAGTGGGAAAATTATACGATGGGGAAGGAGCAGGGGATGAAATGAGGCCATGTTCAGCCACTGTTCTAATGCTGTCCCTTCTGCTCCAAAGCCTGTGATCCCTTGCATCAGCTCTGGTGTGTCAGTGCTTCAGAGCAGTCAGTGGGTGGATGGCCCTCTGAGCAGGCCATGCAGAGAGGAAGTGCTCCATTCGTGTCTCTCTTTTATCATTTAGAAAGCAAGGGAGGCGTATGCTGACAGCTTATGTAGGGTAATTTCTACATGGAAGTATACAGCATTAGTATGTATAGGTGAAGGGATCATGTCTCTTTCACTGTTTTCAAAATAGTTGTCCCCAAGGGTACAGTGAAGTCGATCTTGAGACAGTAGGTTATGATGAAGAGGCCCCCTGAGTCTGACTGCAGTGGAGCTGTCTTTGTGAGGCAGCATAAACCTTCTGGGTGTTGAAGCACCCATGTTCCAGCCAGGCAGCTGGGAATGCCCATGGAACTGTTGAAGAGAGAAGTAATCGCTTAGAATGGAACTCAGACTTCTCAAATACTTCCCAGGTACTTCCTTGCTTTTCCTCTTCCAGCCCTCTTCCCTTGCCCCCTTAAGTTCTTAAAGTACGATGGGTTATCAGGGAGTGGGTCAAGGATGATTCCCAGCTAACAGCGATGAACAGAGCTCACTGGGAGATCGTAATGGCTGTTAGGCCCAAGAAGGATGCCTACCAAGAGGGTGTGGGTAGAAGCTTTGCTGCTGGAATTGTTTCTATTTGCTGTGGGACATCCTGCAAACCCTTCAGGGGTTCCTGTCTGAAATACACTCTGAGTATGTCAGAGACCAGCAATTGGGTATTGAAAGAGAGAGCTTATAAGAGTGTTCAGAACCTCTTATCAGCTTATCTTGTCAGTGGGATAGCAGTTGTGACTGGGAGGGGGATTTCAGAGGAAGTGGAAAGACTTGGTTTTACTTTATTTTTAACCAGAAAACGTGGTGTCAGCACAAAGAAGCTCTTTGCGAGTCTGTCAAGATGTTAAGCAGCTTTTTATTTTTTTTTCTTTTTGCTTTTAGTCTGAAGCATGTTTTGAAGCACTTTGAAAATGCAAAGCACTAGGAGTGCAAAGTACTCCTTGTCGTCTGCCTGAAAGTGGCATTTGAAAAGCATTTGAAAAGCATTTGGTGAGATGGATCTATTTCAGGTCGCTAGCTGTCCCTTATTTTCCAGAGCTCCCCCACCCAGCTCTTCGCTTCCCTCCCATGGCTGAGGGGAGCTGTGTTGAGTGGAGGAGGCTGATCAAGGTGGGAGGGGAGGCTCACAGGGTTCCTAACCTGTGTGCTGGCTTCCTCCCCATCACCTCCTTTATCTGAGAAAAGGGAGAAGAGGAGGAAGTTCAGTTGCAGTGGTCCTAGTCTGGAACTCTGACTGCTTCTTCTAGCTCTAGAGATATCTTTATATCTGGCCTGAAGAATTGCACCTTATGAGTCTGGGGTAGGAATGGGGAGGCACCTGTCCTCTTGCAGGTGGTGTGGAAAGGAAGGAAGGCTGAGCCAGAAGCAGTCTTCAGGAAATGCAGGATTTTTCTGCAGGCTGTTTGCTCACCTTATCTCCAACATAACAGCAACCAAATAACTAACATCATCCAAATGAAGCTTTTATTCTGCATATCTGAAGGGCCTTTTGAGCAGGTTAGGATGAGAGGCTCTTCTTTCTTACCTAGCGAGCTCTACAGTCAAAGGAACCTTAGTTCTCTCCTGGGGTCTTCGGCTCCAACCTTCCCCTCAGCTTAGACACTCCATTTGGACTCTTTGCACACTGACTCATCTAACGTGATCTGCTTCCCTTCTGCTGGGGGGCAGAAGATGGGCTCTACTGGGAGAAGAGGGTTCCTGGTTCTCGTTCACGTCTCTTCAGCTGTTGCTGTTGTTTCTGTCAGCACGATCGAGTATGAGAGTCTTTGCACACAGAAAGCTTCCTTTTGCACAGAATGAGCTTCTAGCTTTTGTACTGACTAATTGAATGTATTGGGGAGGGGTTGGGGGGCGGGGGGGAATAGGCCGTAAACCAATTCCACATGAACCAATGGGGGTATAATGCCTTGTCTGAGCGAGCGTGTGCTGTAAGCGGAGGTTGTAATGGCAAAGGGAGGGCAGGCTCAAGTCTGATTTGACACAAAGTGTGGTTTTATTTTTGTACTGATACGGATAAGAGACTGTACAGCATCTATTTATTTAGATGATTTATGTGGTAAATGTTGCAAACAAAATTATGAAAATATTAAATATGAAAACTGACATTTACCTAATGGGCTGCTCGTCTGCTTATTTACCTCCTTTTCTTTTAATTTAACGGCTGAATTATTCCCCTCAGTCGCTCCTGTCAGTATAAACATGCAGTGTGGTTGAAAAAAGAATGGAGAAAGGCCCCTGCGTGCGTGAGAGCCACCAGGAAAGAAAAAAGGTTTGTGAAGTACGGAGCATTCAAAATGCTGTTTCTGGCATTACTCATTAATAAAAGCCTTGAATTGAAGTAATTTTTAACCGGGGGGTAAGTTAGAGCTATACAGGGCTGACCTGGGACAGCTGCTCTTTGGTGGATCCGAATTGGAGAAGGAGAGCACTGCTCACAGCACGGCTACAGCTCCGGGTTTGTTAGGTTACAGCTCCGGGTTTGTTAGGTCTGCCAGCAGCAGCTGGAGGAGAGCGTGGCCATCGCCTGCATCCCAGGGCTCCTGCTACTCGTTGCAGGTAGCTTAGAGTGAGTCAGTCGTGCCAGTCAGCTTGGGCCATGCTGAGGGTTCACCTGTGTTACCAAAGCTGCTCTGAGCCGGCCTGACCGCTGCCATGGGTGCGGGCCTGCAGCCAGCCGCTTGTTTTGCTGGCAGCAGCTTGGCAGTCAGGTGAAGGAGTAAGAAGCTGCAGTGCAGCATTACGGGAAAGCCTGCTCCAGAGATTTCCTTCCTACCCCTGCCAATGCTGCAGCGGCTGGCTGCCATTCTGCGCCCAGTGCCTTGTCCTTCCACATGCATGTGCTGGCTGGATTAAAGGTTCGGCTGGCTCTGTTGCTGTGCTGCCTCTCGCATCCATGCAGGCTAACCTGGCGGGATGCCTGAAAGCAGGGCACCTGGCTCCTGCCTTGCTCCTCAAGGAAGTGGCTTTGGAAGGAGGGATGCTGGAAATCCGAGAGTGCTGCCGCAGCCTGGGCCTCCCTTTGGAACTCATAGGAAAGCTGTGGGGATACCATGGGTACCACTTAGGCTGGAGGGGTGGTGCAGGCTATTGCTTGGGCTCCAGCTGCTGCAGGAGGAGGCACATGTTGCAGCCGGGCGGTCACGTTGACACTGACACCTCTGCAGCATCTGCTGGGGGCCGCTCACGCCCCGGCTCTCGGACGGGCGCTAAGTACCGTGCCGCCTCAGGAGGTTAATGAACACTTAACGAGCGAAGCCCCGCAGGCTGCGCGGCCTCTTCCAGCCGTGCTGCGGGCCCCGCTCCCGCTTCGCTGCGGCCCCTTTAAGAGCCGCCCCCCTCCCCACCCCTCCGCACCATATTGAGGGGGGGGGGGGTGGTGGAGGGTCACGCGCGGGCGCGGGCGCGCGCGAGCCGGCGGGGGGGCGGGGCGGGGCGGGGCGCGCGGGATTATTATGGGCTGCGGGCGCCGCCGGCGAGGCGCACAAGATGGAGCTGTCTGCAGTGGGGGAGCGCGTCTTCGCCGCCGAGTCCATCATCAAGCGGCGCATCCGAAAGGTGCGGGGGGCGGACGGCCCGGCCCGGCTCGGCTCGGCTCGGCCCGGGGCGGGTGGGAGGGAGGGAGGCCTTCCCGCTCCCCCCTCATCCTCCTCCGGTCTCACCCCCGCATCTCCTCCGTGTGTTTTACAGGGCCGCATCGAGTACCTGGTGAAATGGAAGGGCTGGGCCATCAAGTGAGTGCGGGGCGACGGGTGGGGGGGGGGGGGGGCGGCGGGCCGCGAGGTGTCGAGTCCCGTGCTGACCCGCTCCGCGGTGCCGCCCGGCAGGTACAGCACCTGGGAGCCCGAGGAGAACATCCTGGACTCCCGCCTCATCGCCGCCTTCGAGCAGAAGTGAGTGAGCGGAGCGGGCGGCGGGGGGCTGCGGGGAAGGCCCCCGGGACGGCACTAACCGTTGGCTTTGCCTCCCCGCAGGGAGCGCGAGCGGGAGCTGTACGGGCCCAAGAAGAGAGGACCGAAGCCCAAAACTTTTCTGCTGAAGGTAACTCTTATTTACGTCCCTCCGGCCTAGCGCGCCGCATCCAGCCCCTCGCTGTGCCCTCAGCGCTTGGCGTGAGCCGGGGGCAGCGGGGCCCCCTCACGGCCTCTCCCCTCGTGGCCCCTTCCATCTGCGCGCCGTTCCCCACGCCCCGCTCGCTGTGGGGGCTCCCATCTGTGGGCTGCAGGCATTGGAGCGGTTGCTTTGGTGCTCCGGGACACCCCTCGCCATCATCCCAGCAGTCCCAGTGCTGCCCTCACCCCTCGATTTTACCCTCTTTTTAAACTGAGAAACGTGTTAGCTCGGGGTACGCTGTGGGTTTGTTAGCCCAAAGGCAGAACTCCATGCTTTGCTCCCTTCTCCTTCCATGAGTATCACGGATTCAGGTGAACCCAGCCAGCGCACCTCAGCGTGACTGAGACAGGTAAGGGAGATCATGGTTTTGATGCCATACAAACATATGGAACAGCTGTGCAATGAGGTATCTCCATCACCATCTCCGTCTGTGGCTCAGAGCAAGTCCTCATCCCCTTATGCATGTTTCCCCAGTGGGTTAACGCTCCCCTCTGACTGGCAGCAGCAGGAGCTTCACTCCAGTTAGCCCAGTGCTTGGACCAAGTGAGCAGCGAGAGGGGTAGAATGTCTGCTCTGCTTTCTGAAACACATGGGGGAAATGTAGGAATTGGGCACATGCTGATGCCCCAGGCAAAACCCAGGGGACATGGTAATCCCCTGCAAGTCCCTCCTTCTCTGTCCTCTGCCTGTTTTTCTGCTAGCAGCTTTTTGCATCTGCAACCTGAAAGCTACAAATGTAACTGATGGGTGCCACCTTGTAATCGTTGTGCAGGGAAGCTGGGCTAGGTGGTTTTTCTGGCAGTCATGCATTAAGTGAAACCCTGGTGTTAAGGTTTCCAGCAATGCAAAGGAAAGCTGAAAGGGAAACCACCGGCTTAAAATAGTTCCCCTCTTGAATTAAAAAGCGCTGGGATTTGTAACACCTGACATCGTTCGGCAGTAGGGAAGTGTTGCCTTTGTTTATTCTGTGCTTTTGACACTACCGTGTATAATCAGTTTCTTTTCTTTTGGTTCTTTGTGGAGTGTGGAAAAATCTATTGCCAATTTTTCATTCTCATTCAAACAGCAACAAAATCCATTAAAAAAAAAAAGAAGCAAGAAAAAAAAAACCAAAACCCCCTCATCCCTCCTCTTCTCCCCTTGCTTTTTAAACCCCTCTAAACTTGGAACCTGAATTATTCAGCAGCATCCTTTGAATCACATCCCTGACACGTTCCTGCAGCACATCTTCCTTCTGCCAGCTTCTCAAACGTTATCCAAAACCTGTAGGTTTGTGCAGCTGGTGCAGTGCTCCGGGGAGGGTGGAGCTGTCCTGAAGGTGCCCAGCTGAGGGAAGCCTAGATCAAACAGAGCCCTGCTGCTCCCACTGCAGCTTGGGGACAGAGCTGGTGCAACGGCTGGTGCTTTGCTTGCTGCTACTTCAGAACCTGCCCTAAAAATAACGGCCTGGGCCAGGCAGCGGGAGGTAACTCAATCTCCACCAGCTCTGTCTCAGCTTCTCAGCTCTGTTCAGGCAAACGGTGAGCAGCATGGCTGCCACCAGAATGGCTGAGACCAATGTGCATCTTGGTCATCGTTTCTTGAATGCTGGCCTTTGCCAGCCCCGCAGTGCTGTTTTGCCTCATGCATCGTTGACGGCATTTTTGGTTCTTGGCTTCCAGTGAGAATTTCAGAAGCAGGGGAAGAAATTTGACTCTTGCATCTGAGAGAGTCTTTGAAGTTGGCAGTAAGAACAATATTCTTTTTGATCTGCTAGCTGAACAGATTAGGCCTGGAGAAATGACGTTGAAGCGGGAGCCTGGCCTAGGGCTGCCGTGGTGGCCCGCCTGCCCTTGGCTTGGTGGCTTGCTAGGATCTCCCATATGTGTCAGGGCTTAAACTTGGTCTTCTGAATCTCCAGTAAGGCATGGAAATAAGTGCTCCCACGTGCCGCCATTCCCTGGCCCGGGGGTGTTTTGATTTGCAGATGGGGATAGGTTTATCCAGGGATTAGCTGTCAAAAGCTGCAGATAGGCACCCCTGGGGGATTTGCAGAACGCATTCCAGCAGGTTAGAGGCCCGCCCCTTTGGAAAAGCTTTGAAAAGCTGCATCTTCAGCCACCTGCTGCCTTTGTGAGCCAGGCTGCTGTTGCTGAGAGCTGCCTAACACTTGCCCTTTCCATCAGGCTGCTGAGGGAAGTCACAGGCCGGGCTTTGTGATATCGCTATCAAGATGGCCGGCATCGTGAGAGACCCCTTCAAACCTCAGCTGCAGGGTTTGGGGGCAGGAAATGGGACTTGATCCTCTGCATGCTAGGGGCAAACTTTCCCACAGCTGACTGAGCTCAGGCTTGGCGGGAGGCTGTCATTCTTGGGAGGCTCCTGGTATGCCGTAAGCTTTGTGCTGAGCGCTCAGAATGGGCAGCGCTGCACATGAGGCTCTTGCTGCAATGCTTATATGTCTGCAGAAGGCTTCCTTGAGGACAGCTCGTGCAAGGTTAGAAAGAGATATCGACCTGTCATGCACACTGTAGTGATATTCCTCTCTCCCTCTGCTTGGTTTGCTCTTTATGTTTTGCTTTTCCCTCAGCACTCTGCTGCGAGGAACGCAAGGCTCACCCACTAATCTAATAAAGTATAGTGAGTGGTATTAAGAGACAGGGCCCAGTCTCCAAGCTCAGTGGGTGGCTAGCAACGGCTTCTCTTTGGGATGGCTGCAGATACACGAAAGGAAAAAAAGGCTGGAGAAGGTTAATGGGGGGATAAGTAACAGAGCAGAGCGAGAGGGGACAGAGGGGCAGAGCAGCGTGTTGTTCTGTCACTTCGCCCTTCCTTGAACTCTGAAGCTGGAGTTGGATTTCTTTTGATCTCCTCCCTGTTCGTAAATTATCCCCGGGCGGTTTGAAAACAGACTGTTCCCCTTTGTGGCATTTTGTTCCCCTATCCAGTAGGGAAGCTGTAGTTTATGGCGGTGTTGCTTGGGAGAGCTGTGCTATGAACTGGCTTGCCATTGCCTTGTCACTTGGAAGGCTGTAGAAGAAAAAAGGGCAGTAAAAAGGCAGAATGGCAGCCAAAAAGGGGAAAGAAGAGCTGGTTGGAGCAAGGACTGTGGGAATGCAGGTGGAGAATAAAAGACAAAGCAGAACCAGTAATGCAGCGCTGCTATGGTGCAGCAGTGCTACTGAAAATCACTCGATTCTGAAGTAATTAACTAGAAATCTGCTGCCTTGCAAGGTCCTTTTTTTTTTTTTTTTTTTTTTTAAAACCTCCCTTCCCCTTACAGATTGCAAAGGTTTTGATATGATTCAGGTAAGCAAGCGTTTACAAAGCACGTGTCAGTGCATGTGCTTGTGTGCCTCAATACGTTCAGGGAATGAATGAACAAATACGCGTGCTGGGCCTCGAGGGACATTTATTCAGAAATAGTAGGGAACAAGGGAGATAATACTTGTTCCCAGAGGCAATGGGAAAGAGCTGCACAAGCTAAATAAAGGTGATACAGATCCCAAAAAGGGAGGGGGGGAAGGGAAGCGGTTGCCTTGCTCCCGTGACAGAGCGCTGCAGCAAGCCTCCAGAAGCCGCTCCTGATGTAGGCTGAGCTGTAAGCAGGCAGCAAATTACTTATGTACATGCTGAGTACTTCTTCAGTGGTGAGCAAATCCTGCGGGTGAGAACAGCAAAACCCCAAGAGGTAGCTTCCATTTGGAGAAGTTCTCAGCTGAGTAACTCACCGGTGATGCAGCTGAAAGGATTAAATAGGTTTGGTTTTAAAGACTTAACGCTCATACAGCTCTTGAGTGTGTCATTGTCATGGGTCCGAAGCAGGGAGCTGCCAACCTGAGTGCTGAGTCTTCTGCAACCTGAAGGTGCAAGTCGCTTAAAGATGAAAGCCAGAGAAGGAAATTACAGCCCTGGAAACATGCTGTCCCTTTAGGAAGAGGCTCGAATTTGTATAGCTGATGCCTGAATAAACCTGATCCTGTAGTAGTAACACTGATCTTTGCAAGTGAGAGGATGGTGGGGGCTGGTTTTAGATAGAGCGTCTTGATACTATTTTTCTTGAAACCTTACCTGGAAAAACAAGCTGAAGGTAAGTTGTGTATCTGCATATTGTTCATTGAGACCAGTGCTGAGGCTGGTCACTGGGGACAGCACCTGGAGAGGGCCTGGCTCACCCCACTGCTTGACAGCCTGGCCTAAGCAGTCCATGGTTTGTGTAGGCTGCTCAGAAAGTACCCAAACTGGTATTTAACAAATGCGGGGAGTAAGTGGAAACAAGACACGCAGCAGACAAAGGAGACCTGGTGGTTCTGGTGCACTGGGAAGGCCCCAGCCATGCACGTTGGTCTGTGCTAGCTGCTCTGTAAGCACCAAAGAAAGGCAGGTCTCTATAGTCAAAGCAAGACAGGGGCTGATTAATGAGCATAGGCAGAGAATGTTGGTGGGGCTTTGGAAGTGGCCAGGCAGCAACTGTCCCAGCATTACCATTTTTCTTTTCCCCCAGTTGCTGGGAAACTCCACCAAGGAATTCAGGGTGTAGAAAGCAGCTGTGGTTGTTGGTAACTGCTTCCTTTAAACTGGGGAGTTAGGGGAGGCTGTATCACTTCTATTAATGTTGTGTCCTGGTCAGGGCACAGAGGGATGTGTGGAGCTGTGTGGCACAGAGGAGGCTTAGGTCTGCGTTTTCACATAGAGTAGGGGATGGAGGCCTCTTGGTCACAGTCCTTTTGGAGCCAGGATATGCGTGGTACTGCAGGGAGTAATCTGATGTTAGCCAGGGAGGAACAAAATGTCTTCACATGCCCATTCTCTGCTTGCTCAGGGTCTTCTGCGACTCTTGCTGAGCCCTCAGTGGGAGTCGAGGGGCAAAGGGCTCTGAGCTCATTGTGTGGAAGGAAAGTTCGCCTGGGCCCCTCGCTCAGATCTGTTAGATTGCTGTCTTGACAAGAACATTTTTTCCCCAGGCGTTCCTTCGGTAGGAGGCACAGGCTGCAGGGTGACAAAGGAGATGGTGTTGGAGTACTTAAGCTTTCAGCTGGCAGGCAGCCATCCCGATCTTGGCTTGTGTGAGGGGGCAATTGGAGAAAGAAGTTGGGGAGGAAAAGCAGCTGTCTGTAGCACTGCAGTTCTTGTTGTGCCCACGAGATGGAGGAAGCTGCATGCAAGCTGGGTAATGATGGAAGAGGGGGCTCACCCCATCGTCATGTGTGGGCTACTTCTGCTTCAAGGAACCACCGAGAGGCATAGAGATGGGGTTTTGTTGGGGGGAGGAGTGGGCTGCAGGTGAAGTACGGTGTTCCAAGGGACAAGGCAGTGCCAACCTTGTTTGCACTAGTGTTAAGCAACTTGGTCACGGTTTCCATTTGAAAACTAAGCTCCCGTTCTCCACAGTTCTTGCTCTTATCTAAGACAGCTTCATCAAATCACCATCACCTACCTCTGTGTTCCTCAAGGCCCACATCTACCCTGTTTGGTGGTGCAGACAAGTCTGGTTGTGGGAGCTACCTGGATGTAGTTCTCTTTGCCTCCCTCTTGTCTCATGCTTGTTCCCAGAGCATGCAGGGCAGCTCCCCTCTCTCAGGACTGGTACTTAGTTTAGGGCGCTAACTCAACACTGGCCAAACTGTTGGTGCTAAGGGTTACCAAACATTGGGAACCATTGCTTGTAAAATGGCTGGAACCTGGCAGTTTTCTCTTTGGGGAAATATGTGCCAACAGGGAAGTAATTAAAGCTGCACATAAAGGATCTGGACAACCCTCCTTTGCTTGTATAGGGGCTGTGCCACAGCTCCCAACAGTCCATAGTCCCAGACAGCACATATATTCCACCCCATCTCCCCATGCCATCCTTACCATGCTTGTCACCACGTGATGGTGGCATCTCTCCACCATCATTTGACAGGGGATGAAACGGGGAGTTGGGTGCTGAAAGTGGGAGCTCATACTGTTGGATCTGACACTGAGGGCACGTAGGGGGAGTGATGAGCTGGCTCATCCCTTCTGTGGAGCAGCCTCAGAGGGGCAGATTTCTGTCTTGACTCACCAGCGGATTCAGTAGGAGGGTGGTTGTGGATTCATGGTTGTCATTAATGTGGATATAGATTTGATGTGGCATTTCTCTTCAGCAAGAGCGAGGCGAGAAGCGTCTGACCTGAGATTTGGCTGCACTTAGGCTACCTCTCTGACCCTGTTTTTGTCTCTCTCCCCACCACCGCAGGCTCGGGCCCAAGCGGAGGCCCTCCACATTGGGGATGTACACTTTTCTGTCAAGCCTGGTTCTAGCACCTCATCTCCCAAGCTCCACTCCAGCGCCGCTGTGCACCGGCTCAAGAAAGACATCCGGCGATGCCACCGCATGTCCCGGCGTCCCCTGCCCCGTCCCGACCCCCAGAATGGCGGAAGTGTGGGTGGTGGGGCCGGCATCCGTCCCCCCGTCTCGCCCTTCTCGGAGACCGTCCGCATCATCAACCGCAAGGTGAAACCCCGTGAGCCCAAGCGCAGCCGCATCATTCTCAACCTCAAAGTCATTGACAAAGGTGGGAAGCCGGCCAGCGGTTCCGGGGCCCTGGCTCGACCCAAGATCCCTTCCCGAAACCGCGTCATCGGTAAGAGCAAAAAGTTCAGTGAGAGCGTCCTCCGCACTCAGATCCGCCACATGAAGTTTGGCGGCTTCTCGCTTTACAATAAGCCGTCCACTGCGCCCACCCCCTCTCTGGAGGGCAAGGGGGAGGCTGAAAGCTCCCAGGCAGCCTCCTGTGGGCTCATGATGGGCTCCACTCCATACGATGCCCCCAGCTCCAGCTCCTCTGGCTGCCCGTCGCCCACGCCCCATTCCTCCTCTGACCCGGATGATTCCCCTCCGAAGCTGCTCCCCGAGACCCTGAGCCCAGCCATTCCCGACTGGCGCGAGTCGGAGGTCCTCGACCTCTCCATCCCACCTGAGTCAGCTGCCACCAGCAAGCGTTCTCCCCCCAGAGGCTGCAGCGGGGGGCAGACGCCCTCCTTGCCCCTTTCCTCTTCCGACCCAGAGCTGGAGGCCAGCGACTGGCGTCCCGAGATGTCCCCTTGCTCTAACGTGGTGGTCACGGATGTCACCAGCAACCTGCTCACGGTCACCATCAAGGAGTTCTGCAATGCAGAGGATTTTGAGAAGGTGGCGGCGGCGGGTGGCGGGGGAGGCGGCAGCAAGTGAGCCAGCCAGGTCCCCCTGTTCCAGAGGCATGGGGGCTCTACCTGTGAGAAGTCGTGGTGTGAATGGCTGTCCTTGGTTCTCTCCTTCTCCCCTGCGCTGTCCCTCTGCCCTCACAGCCACCCTTCCTCCTCCTCCTCCCCTCCTGCTTGGTCTACCCAGTGCAGAGGTCAGAGCGTTGCAGTGGGGGGAGTCAGGAGGCAGGGTGGGCTGTGGTGGGGCCGAAGAGTGGTTGTTTGTCCTTGAATGTGGTGGTGTCCAACTGGCGGTGGAGCCTTTGGGGTGATCGTGTTTCTGTGTGCCTGTGCTCCTCCACCCTTCCCCTTCCATCTTTGAAGAGGAGCTCCAGACCCTCAAGAGGTGGGTAAAAGAAGGGCTGGAGCCCACATCCCTGAGCCTTCTCCCACAAGGTGCACGCAGTCTCTTCCATTCCTGTATTTTTCCCCTGCTGTGACCTGGATCCTACTGTCCTTGCCCTCCTTGGCCCGTGGCCTGGATCCACCATCTCTGTGCCGCAGTGGTGGATCCAGATGTCCCGCAAGGAGGAGAGGGGTGTGAGGTGAAGTGTCACAGCTGCAAGGTGCTCATGACAAAGCTGGGGTGGCTGGGAGAGCCCCACACAGCAAACATCCCATGGTGGCTTCTCTGTTCCTGCAACTATTGGTGCTACCTTGGCAGTTGTATTGTCAATTTCGGGCAGCCTGGTGTCTCATCTTCCCCTGCATCTTCCAGCATGCTCAGCTTTGCAGGTGGAATGGGAGAAAAGGGGAGCCTACCTCCAGCCAAACCTTCCTTCTGGCATTCATCACTTGCACTTGCTGGGGGAGAGGGCATCAAATGTATCCTCTCCACCCCTTCCAGACCCTCTGTGATGGGAGTGGGAGCACCCGTCCTTCAGTCTGGGAGGAGATGGTGGTCTCCTGCCTCCTCTGCAAACTTCCCCTGAGCCGTTTTGCTCCCTCAGAAGGAAGGATGGGTACTAAGGTGGGTGATGTGCTCTTCCCACTCCCTCTCATCTCTCCTGTTCCCCTCTGTAGGATGTTCTGGAAGGAGTGTTCCCCTCTGTTTTTCCAGGATCTGAAATGGCCCCTTACAACTGCCACTAAAGGTGCTAACAAGAAATTACTCTCACGTCATAAGCCTGTGTGCTGGCTCTCTCTCAGAGCACCTCTGGGTTGATACAGACATTCTTTGGCCCTTGCAAGTAAGAGCAAGCGAGATCACAGCTCTTTCTCTGGTGCTCTTCTCATGCCCAAAACGAGCTCTCTTCTCTACCTGCCACTTCTGTCTTGCTTATCTCTGTACCACCCTAAGCGTCGTGGTGAAATGCCACTCCTTCCTCTCCCTTCTCTACTTGCATATGGCTGGGCTGTAAGGGCAAGGAAAAGGTGCTGATGGATCAACCCATGGGAGAGCCTCCCTCTCCCAACCCTGTCCCCACTGCTGGGACTGGGACAGGGGGTTTTACTTCTACATCTATGGTGCAGAGGTGGGAAAGGGTGGAGAGAATTCCCCACTCTGAGGCCTGCAGCTGTGCCCTGAGCGGGTGAACACGAGTGGAGCTGACCCTTTGGTGCTTCTGCATGAGGGACAGGGCGCTGGCAGCTGACTGCTGTGGGCAGTGCTCCTGCCTGGAGCTGTCATTTTGTGGTTTGAGGGCAGCAGCGAGGCGGTCTGTGGGAAAGAACTGGGGCAGCAGAAGGACCAACCGACCGCCGATTGTAATTAGAGCCTCCCTAAATTGCAGCTCCTCAGTCGGCGCAGTGAAAGCCTCACTGCCTGCCCACAGTGATGCCTCATAGCGAATGGGGTTTGTGTTGGGTTCAAGGGGGCTCTGGGTGCTGTGAACTCCACCCTTGGCACACCTCTTCCTTTCTCTTCCCTTAAGAGCTCAGTGGGTGCTTCGGGGATGCGGCTGCATTCACAGCTGAAGCCAGGGCAGGGAGAAAGAGACTTCCCCGATTCATTCACCCAAGCTAAGGCTTCCTATAATATGTTGGACTTGTGTGCGTGTCTGTATTAATACCTGCCTGTATTCTTTGTGTCTATACTTTTGCATCTTTCCTGTGCCTGGCACACCCGGCGTCTCTTATTTGAGCATAGCCTATCCACTGCTTCAAGCATGAGCAGTCCATAGTTCTGGGGAAAAGCTTATTCTTAGGGGAGCAGCAAAGAGGTGCTTCTCTTTTTTTCTTTTCCCCCCTTCTAAGCAACAGCGATGAGAAACCACAACTATTTGGAGGCTGCAGGATAAGAGGAGCTTTGTGGGGTTGATGCAAACCGACCTGTCACCTTAGGTTGTTCAGTTGCTGTTTGGTGTGTATGTGGTGATGTGTTTTGTTCTGTGATAATGAGGTTCTGAAACAAATTGAAGCGTTTAAGTGGGAGATAAAAGGGAACTTTAATAGGAAACTCTCGATGTGTTGTGGCCAAGGTGCGTTGGCTTGGCAGACTTCTTTTCGCCAATGTCTCTTATATGGTGTTCTTTGGGGGCGGGGGGCAGGAACTGCATAGTTAAAGGGGTTTTGCCTTTCTCCGGAGTGACAAGCAAAGGGGACTGTCTGAAGAGCACACAGTGGGTGGTGGTAGGGGTGCTGTCGTGGCGGGGGAACTCATGCAGTAGATCCTCTTTGCAGAGGAGGAAAGGAATACCATCCGGCTTGCAGACACAGCTCAACCACCTGCGCCACGCGTCGCTCCCCGGGCGCGTCGCCAGGTGGGAATCAAACCCTGAACCTCTGGATCTGGAACACAGATCCTGTGCTGCTTCCAGGTACAGGCTGCTATCTGGAAGTCTCCAAGTGCCCTCGGGTGGACGCGCCGCTTGGGGCCGACCAACCAACCTTCATATTTATGTGGGTTACGCTCTTCCTCCTCAGTTTTTGCCCTTGCTCTTGAATGGAGATGGGGAAAAAAAGATCCATCCATGCCCTTTGGAAAGGGCGTGAGGTTGAGGGGGAGGAATTCATTTGAAAGTATCCCTTTCCCTTCCCCTACACCCTAGGAAAACAAAAACAAAACCAGGGAGATATTCTCTGTGTCTGTGCCATGTTTGTTCTCTTGTCGTCGTGTTTTTAGAGGAGATTTTATGATGGAGTGGGAAAAGTGAAATGATTAGTTTTGCATAAAAAAAAAAAGAGAAAAGCTTAAAAAAAGTTTCTACAGGGAGAGAGAGAGCGAGAGAGAGTTTAACAATGAATAATAAATGCGGTGATTGCACAAACTGTAGCGGTATTAGGCGGTCCTTAGAGAAAAGAGTATTTTGTAGTATGGAAGCATGTGTGTCTGGGGTTGTGTTGGGTTGCTTGAACCGGAGGGAAAGGCATTCTGGGTCTGGCAGCCATCTCCGAGCGGAGAAGGTGAGTTGCGTGTTGGAGGAACCCCGTCTGTCTGCAGCCCCCTCCGCCCCTGCCTCCCACGTGTCGGGGTTCCCTTCCCTCCCATTCCTCTCCTGTGAGTTAAGATGGAGTCTCCAAATGGTTTATCTGGCCAAGCAGTCCTCAGCAGCGGCTGCTCTTGGCCCACCACGTGGAAACAGTTGACTTTCTTTGCATGCGCAGCAAGCTGCTAGGATTTGGGGTCAGCATGCGACATTCCTGCCAGATGGCCGCCTCTTCTCTTCTCCCTTCCCCTTGTCAGAGCAGGATGTAGCACAGTGAGCTCATGTGGGAACGGGATGCACCTCCTATCCATAGGGTCTTTTTAAACTGAGACAGAGGAGGCTTAGGTTATATGTTAGGAGGAAGTTTTTCACTCAGAGGGTGGTGACGCACTGGAACAGGCTGCCCAAGGAGGCTGTGGATGCCCCATCCCTGGAGGCATTCAAAGCCAGGCTGGATGTGGCTCTGGGCAGCCTGGTCTGCTGGTTGGTGACCCTGCACATAGCAGGGGGGTTGAAACCGGATGAGCATTGTGGTCCTTTTCAACCCAGGCCATTCGATCACTCTATGATTCTCCCAGTGTTGGGTAGGCAGTTTTCTTGCAGGATTCACCATGTCAGGACAGAGAACCCAGCCCCATCCATGTGTCCCATTGCTGATTGTCACCACGTCCTCAGGGCAGGTGAAGGAGCTGCCCCATGTGCTCGGGCTTTGCCGAGGTTGAGATGTACACCCTCTTCTCCAGGTTCTTCGTGGGGAGGTGAGGCTCCGACAGGGTTTTGCTTGAGCGGGACCATGTTCTTCCACTCCAGCTTATTGGAGCTGTCCTAATGTTGTCCTAACATTTCAAAGCAAGGAGGTGTGCTGTTGTACACTGGCTTCCCTATCTGAGATGGTCGTTTATTCATCTGGTGTGGGGAGAAGGGAAGCCACCGGCTCTAGGGGACGCTAGGACAGATTTTCTCACCTGGACTTCTCTTGGCTTAGCAGCAGTAGGCAATGTGCGTACTGCTGCCTCCCGCAGCCTGGGCTGCTCCTGGGGATTTTCTCTTCTCTCTGAGCTCTGTCAGTGCTTCCCACAGCTTTCAGCTTGGACCTGCCGCCTCCTGACTCGTGCTCTTTTCACTGAGCAAAACGGGACCAGGGAGGCGTGCAGACAGAGATGCAAGCTCCTTTTGGGATGGGAAAACAAGCAGGCTGTGGTGAGCCGCTATTGCGTTTTGTTTTCAGCAGACAAGGGAGCATTTCTCCACGTCTCCCCTTTCTGAAGTTCCTAGGGAGATTTAGGAAAGAATAATTGAAAGGCAAAACAAAACACCACCAATCCTGCTCTTCACCAGGTAGGAGCTGTCTCTGAGCTGAGTCTTCCTAGGGATTCTACTCCCTTTCCCAGCCCCTCTCTATGGAGGGGGCTCCAGCAGCTCCCCGTGCTCGGAGGTGGCCACATCCCGATCCCTCCTGGCAGGGATGGGAATGTCTTCCCTGGGCTCTGCCCTGCTGAGGGTCACTGCCCCAGGTCCCTGCGCTCCTGCCTGCCATGGGGCAGTGTGGGAGTAGATCCTCCCCCAGGGAGGTGTGACAAACCTGGAGTGCGTGCCTGGCTACGTGCTGATTTTTTCCCCTTCCCCACTTTCCAACGAGACCTTTCCCTCCTTGCCTGGCGCATCCTTTTACTCCAATGTCGCTTGCTTTTTGCTGCATCTTTCAATAGCCCAATAATCTTGCAAGAGCTGGGATCTTATTTACTTTTTTTATATAGAAATCTATAAAAGAAATGCCCCTTTCCCTCTCCCCCTCCCCTTCTCCCCACCGCCCTCCTCCACACCATGCTGCTGAGGGCTGGGTTTGGGGCTGGGCATTAGGGGCCGCAGGGCTCTGCTGGGGTCAGAGGAGGGCTGAGCATGGCTTTGGAGATGCCCTTCTCTGTGCTTCCTGCCCCAGGTGGTTCCAGCAAGCATCTCGGTGCTGTGGGTTTGAGCAAATAAGTGGCTTTATTTTTAATTTGTTTTCATTATTTTTTTTTGTAAGGTGCTCCCCAGTGCATTTGGTTTCTTTTTGGGAGGGACAGATGAGAGGAGACAGACTGTCTCCATCCTTGCCCGTTCCTCCTTTGCTCATCCATCCATCCACCCATCCATCCATCTTCTGCTTTCATTCCCACACAGGGTTTGGTCCCCATCTGTGCAGGGCTTGGGCTTCTTTCTCCCTTCTTACAGCGTTCTCCTCCCAGCAGTGAGAGGTTCTGCCCTCAGCCCTGCTGGGAAGTACACAGGCTCAGACCATGCTCTCAAGCAGAACCCCTCTTTCAGGATTGTTTCTCATTCATTTCCTTTCTGTATAGACAGCTGCCCAGCAGCGACAAAGGACAAGGCCCTGCCTCATCCATTTCTCCTTCTCACCCTCCCCAGTGCCAAGCATAGGCTGAAACCCCACAGATCCTGAGCTGTGGCAGCACCGGAGCCCTTCTCCTCCTCATAGAGAAGGTTGGAGCTGCTCCCAGAGCGCTGGGGGGGCTCCAGTGCAGCCCATCCATCTCCTTATCTCCCCTCACTCAGCATATGGAGTGAAGGCGGTCATTTTTTGTTGTTGTTATTGTTGTTTAATTTAAAACAAACCTAAATATGTATCTTTTTTTTGTTGTTAATTATTATTTTGGAGGGGAAAAAAAAAAGCGAAGCATATAAAAAATGGCGCCCGGATGAATTGTATTATCTATATAGCTTTCCTTCTTTATTTGGTCTCACGGTTTATCATTTCTCAGTAGAGCGTTTGCCTTTGTTGTTTTCTGTTCCATCCAGTTCCCAGCTGGCTAAACTCTGAGCGGAGGAAGGGGGGGAGAGGAGGAGGGGGGGGCACAGTGGGGGGGTGATGGGATCACCCCTTCCCCGCTGCCCCCATATGGAAGCGGTTGGCTCCAGGTTTGGGGTATGGGGGTGGGGGGGAGGAGGGGGGTTGTGCTGATGATTCTTGTATTCTCTTGTACATTTTGTTCTTTCTGCTGCTCTTGAATATTGTATCGATGCCAGAAATGGGGAGTTAAAAAATAATAATAATAATAATTAAAAAATTTTAAAAAGGAAAAAAAAAATTAAAAAAGAAAAAGAAAAAAAAAAAAAAGACACACACAAATAAATAAATAACCCCAATAAATTGTTACATTCCAAAAGCTGCTGTTGTCTGACTGTAAGAAACGCTGAAGGTCACAGCCCCAAAGCACTGCAATAGCCTGCAGGCCGTTTCTTTGGCCTGGGGGGTGATCTGAGCTGTGTTGGTGGGAATAAGGGGGCTGGAAATAGAGGGATCGGGCACCGTGCATAGCGTGGTTCTGCATGTAGGGTGGGCTGAAGGCTCCGGGCTGGGCTGGGACCACTGCGTTGGATCGCCCCATAGGGTGGATTATGGAATCATATCATAGAATGGCCTGGGTTGAAAAGGACCTCAAAGATCATCCCGTCTCAACCCCTCTGCTATGTGCAGGGTTGCCAACCACCAGAGCCACATCCAGCCTGGCCTTGGATGCCTCCAGGGATGGAGCATCCACAACCTCCTTGGGCAGCCTGTTCCGGTGTGTCACCTGTGTTTCCTGTGTGAAAAACTTCTTCCTAAATCCCCAGCCTGAGGCCCCAACGCTTTTTCCCATCCCACCCTTAGGTCACTCATGCCCCTTTGAGGTGGCTGCCTCCCAGAGACGCTATTTGGGCACTGATTGCAGACGGTAAATCTGCCTGAACTGCTCACTCCAGGCTGAAGCTGTCACTGCCACTCCATAGAGAGGTGGGTTAGGTTAGAATTAGGGTTAGGGTTAGGAGCCTTCCCATCTCAGTGTGTGGTTTGGGACTGGGTGTAATTGAGCTGATTGCTTCTTCCTCACTGCTCTTTTAGGATGAGAAGTAATGGTCTCAAGTTGCAGCAGGGGAAGTTCAGGTTGGATACTGGGGAAAACTTGTAAAGAGCGGTGCTGCAGTGGCACAGGCTGCTCAGGGAGGTGGTGCAGTCACCATCCCTGCAGGTGTTCCAGAGCCGTGTGGATGTGGCACTGAGGGACGTGGTCAGTGGGCATGGTGGGGATGGGCTGGCGGTTGGACTGGGTGATCTTAGAGGTCTTTTCCAGCTTTAATGGTTCTGCGATTCCCCTTAATGCGCTGTACTGTGCACTCCGGTATTGAGCAAGGAGCAAGCAGGTGCCTGAGGTGCCCCATTCATATGACGGATGGGAAGAGAGGGCCGGCTGCACGCACCCGCTCCCCGGGCAGCCCCACGACTCCCTCGCATTGAGCCGCCCGGCGCTCCGGACCGCGGGCAATGCCAGCGCTGCCGCTCTCGTTCCCGGCGGAGCGGTGGGGGCGGCCCGGCGGCGGCGGCGGGGGCGGCGCGTGCGGCTCCGGCTGATATAAGCACGGCGCGGCGGGGCCCGGCGCCGGTGCTGCTGCTGCCGGTGGCGTCTGCTTCTCCGGCTGCTGCCCGTCCCTCCGTCCACCCTTCCGTCCATCTATCCATCCGTCCAACCATCCATCCTTCCCTCCATCCCCTCCCTCCCTCCCCCCCGTCCCCGCTTTATTTTCTCGCCGTCCGCGGGCTCGGGCCCCCCACGCCGCTGCCACCCTGAAGTTTCTGGCGGTGCTGCTGGCGGCGGGCATGCTGGCTTTCCTGGGGGCCATCATCTGCATCATCGCCAGCGTCCACCCGGCGGGCACCGCCGCTCCCGCCGCTCCCACCGCCGCCGACAATGACTCGGCCGCCGCCGCGCTGCTCCCCGCCGCCGACAAGGGGCTGGGAGCGCTGCACGGCCCGGCCGAGGCTCTGGCCAGCGCCGGGCCTCGCCTGACGGGCTCGACGCCGCTGTTCAGCCGCTTCGTCTGCACCCCGCTGAGCGCCGAGTGCCCCGCGGCCGCCCCCGGCCCCGCCGCCGCCGCCGGCCCCGAAGAGCTGCTGGCGCTGCGCAGCGCCGCGGCACAGCTGCGCCGCACGGCGCTGGAGCAGAAGGAGCGCATCCGCATGGACCAGGAGACCATCCGCGAGCTGACGGGCAAGCTGAGCCGCTGCGAGGGCGGCCTCCACGCCGCTCCCCCCGCCGCCGGGCTCCGCGCCGCCCCCCGGCCCGGCACCATGGGGCACCCCCCCGCCGAGCCGCCCGCCGTGCGAGAGCTGGAGGAGGCCGTCCGCGCCCTGCAGGAGCGCATCGACCGGATCGAGGTGGGGAGGCCGGGGGGGGGGTCCCCCAAGCCCGCCCCCCCCCCAAACCTGCTCTTTCCCCACCCGGTGTTCCCACCACCCCTGGGAGCTTTGGGAAGGTCTTCGCTGCCCCCCTTCCCGGTGCCACGGTCCTTGCTCAGGGGATGGGGACGCCCTCGGTGCCCGCCCTTTGCCTCCCAGTCTATTCCCCCCATAGCAGGTGGTCCCGAGCATCACTTCCTGACCAGCCGCAGCCCAGTGTGGGAACCGTGGACCGTGTCCAAATGCTGCCCTCCTGCACAGCCCCATCATGGCCATATAATGGGGCCCCTTGCAATGGAAAGTGTGAGCATAACCCCCCTATCTGGAGGGCTTGGAGAAACGGGAAAAACCCCAACCCACACCTACTCCCCCAAGCATCTCTGCCATGGTGTCAGCCCATCCTGCGGGTCCATTCTTTGGGGTTGGGATGGGTTCAGCAGCCAAACAAACCCTGGCAGGGGTCCTTGGTTACCTGGGGGCTGGCAGGGAGAAGTGGCCACACCGGGGGAACGGGTGCCCGGGGATGAAGTGGACAAGCTTTGGGCATGTGGGAGCTGCTTTTCTTGGGTCATTTCCCCCAGATGTGCTATTGCTCCAGGGACAATGTGTTGACCCCATGGCCACAGCCACCTGCCAGGAGCTTCACATCAACCTCAGTACCATCCCATCTGGTTCCCGTTGCCATCCTGTTCCTTTCTGTTAGCACGGTGGCACCTTGAGAGCCAGTGCCCGTTGAACTTCATTAACCACACAGGGTTCAGGCAAGGGGATGGCAGAGGGTCATCAGTGCAGTCTGAGCCTCGTAAGACATAATGAGATTGAAATGGAGAGGTGTGGATGGAGGACATCTCCTTGGGGCTCCGGCCTGGGAGTGATGCTCTGGCTGTTGGAGGCAAAGCGATGGGTGTGGGTATGGGTACCCAAACACCAACAGCCCCAAGCAAGACCCAAGGGTGATGGAGACATGCAGCTGGATTGGCTCCTCCAAGGGAAACCCCTGTCCATTGTGGCACAGTGGTGGGGGCATGGGGAGCTGTGCCAACATGAGACGGGCACACAAGTGGGGGAAGTGCCCAGCGATGGGCTCCACAGCGGGCATCTGTCCCCAGCGCTGCTCTCCCCACTTAGTTGAATGCGGCGGGAGGGGGGTAGCCACAGGGAACAGATTTGCCAATGCATTAGTAAATGAAGGCTCTGATCCCCTTACATAAATGAAAGTGCGTTGTGCCCAACAATGAGTCCCTCCCGAGCCCCCCCACAGCCGCTGACATTTCACGCGCTGAGCGCTACCTGGCAGCCTTCAATCTTTCTGTCGGCTCTTGGTGGCCAACGTGTGCCATCCACCTCCCCCGCTGCCCACTCCCCAGCTGCCCGCGTCGCGGCGGCAGATGGGAGCCCTCCCCACATTGGTAAATAACAGCTGCACGGCTATAATTAAGCATTTGGCAAAGAATTGGGGGAGAAGCGTGCGTGGAGGTGCTTATGGAGATGCAGCGCAGGCTGGGAGCTGGGGGGCTGAAATGGCCCCGTGTCCCCACGCCCCACTGGGGTGGTTGGCCTCAGAGATGGGGTGACTGGAGCTGTGGATGCCACCTGAACTCTTCCTTCCTGAGCATCCCTGGAGAAAGGTGGATGCCGGAACTGCCCCCCATGCACCCTCACCTTTGGTTTTGCTTTCCTCTTTGGTTTTCTTTGCAAAACCCACGGAGGGTTTTTGCCTCAGCTGTCCCTGCTAGAGGCTCTTCCAGAGCCCAGAGCTTTGCTGGCACTCGGCAGCACCTCCTCATTTCCAGCCTCAGCGTGCTCCTGGTCCAGGTCCATTTGTGCTCACGCCAACACCATCTCCTCGCTTCCTCTCCCTGCTTACTTCCCCCCGCCGTTCCCATCCGTGGCTGCCACATCCTGCCTGCCCAAGCCTGGCTCAAATACAGGGAGGTGCTGACAGGGCATTGCCATCAGCCTCGGGGACTGGAGGTGTCCCCGAGTGCCACTGTTGACCCCATTCCTCTTGGCACACATCCTGGCAGCTGGGGCTTTGCCAGCAGATGGGTGATGCCGGCTTACGTTGACAGAGAGCTACCTGCTGACCTGGCACGTGTGCACGCGCCCACACACATGAGCTGAGCTGGGCTAAGAGGATTGCTCAGCTGTGCCACAACAGCAAGCGAGCAGCAGGGCAACCTGAGCTCCCAAAAGTCATTGAGATCAACCAACGTGGCCAACCCCATTTTGTACCAGAGGCTGATGAGACAAAGCCCTTGGGCAAGATGCTGGGTCGTGGTCCCCAGAGTGTCATGGGTTGACATGGTCCCTTGGGCTCCACATGGTGTCATGGGTTGACATGTCATGATTTAACCTTCCACACTGACATGATGTTGAATTTCACCCCGCTGCCGAGCACAGCAGGAGCTGCCATCCCGCCCCAATGGTTCAGCACCCACCGCCCCGGCGCTCGCCCGTGATGCGCTGCACAGCAAGATGGAACAGCTGGAGGAGCAGCTCCTGGCCAAGATCCTCGCCCTGCAGAAGGAGCGGCACGCCGCCAACACTGACCGCAGCCAGCAGCAGCACGACATTGAGAAGGAGCTCAGTGCCCTGCAGAACCGAGTGGCGGAGCTGGAGCACGGTGAGTGCTGCACAAGGGGGACCGAGGTGATGTGGGCTGACACTGACCTCAAGGGCAAACCTGGAGGAGCGTGGGATGGGCACCCTCACTCTTCACCCTCCACTTCTCCTATCTTTGGCATGCAGGAGCTCCAGTCTACAGCCCTCCTGATGCCTTCAAGGTGACCATCCCAGTGCAGAACAACTACATGTATGCCCGCATGAAGAAGAGCCTGCCGGAGCTCTATGCCTTCACCATCTGCATGTGGCTGAAGTCCAAGGCCTTGTCGGGGCTTGGCACCCCTTTCTCCTACTCTGTCCCCACCCAAGCCAATGAGATCGTGCTGCTGGAGTGGGGCAGCAATCCCCTGGAGCTTCTCATCAATGACAAGGTCAGCCCACCCTTCCCACTTTCCCTCCTTGGAAGTTGATTCCCCATCTCAGGAGGTGCTCAAGGCCAGGTTGGATGGGGCCTTGGGCAGCCTGACCTGGTGGCTGGCAGCCCTGCCCATATAAACCCAGCTTTACCTGGTGGGTTTTGATGGAGAGAAGCGACAGTTCTGAGTCTCTCAGTGAGGGACACTGGGGCCTATTGGCAGCCCCACTGAGTTCCATTCTCTTGCTTTCTACCCACAGGTTGCCCAGCTGCCGCTGAGCCTGAAGGACAAGGCCTGGCACCACGTCTGTGTGGCATGGACCACTCGTGATGGCAAGTGGTCAGCATACCAGGACGGTGAGCAGCGGGGCTCCGGCGAGAACCTGGCCTCCTGGCATGCCATCAAGCCACAGGGCATCATCATCCTGGGCCAGGAGCAGGTACCTGCTGCAGCATACAGGTTGCTATGGGTGTGGTCATTCCCAAATGGAGTTTGGGTAGGGGCAGCCCCAAATGGGGCCTGGGGGTCCTGGGGGCTTTTGGGCTCGGATGTGAAGGCTCTCTGCCTGCTTGTCCAGCTCCCAGGTGTGCTTCTTGTTCTCAGCATCTTTTCCCTCTCCTGTCCCTCTTCACCTCCGCATGAATCCCTTCCTCTCCCCACCTCATCACCTTGTCCCCGCTCTGCTCCCATCCCCAGGACACGCTGGGTGGCCGCTTCGATGCCACGCAGGCCTTCGTGGGGGAGCTGGCCCACTTTGCCGTGTGGGACCACATGCTGGCACCGGCGGAGATCCTGGCCTTGGCCAACTGTACTTCACACCTGCAAGGCAATGTCATCCAGTGGGACGACCAGGCCGTCGAGGTCTTTGGAGGGGCCAGCAAGGCAGCCTTCACCACCTGCGACGATGGGAGGAAGGCATGAATGGCACCTTCAGCTCCAGGCTGCCCTTCCAACCCTCCCAGATCAACGAGACCCTCTCACCACCACCACCACCCCATGATGGGGCGATGTTCGAGGCCTTCAGGGGAGGTCCCACGGCAGCCCCTCGCCCCTCCTGCCCCTCACCTTGCCCTGTTTTGTTTTGGGCCTCGGGCACTGGGGACGTGGAGGGGCTGGGAGTGGGACATCCCCTACACTTCTTTATTTTCATCACCCTGACGTCTGGTTTTGTGAGCCTGCTCCCTCTGAGCCCCTCTTCCCCATCAGCCATTCTCTGGCACCATCCTCTCCCCATAGGATGAAAAGAGCCCTGTGAGGGGGACCTATCTGTTTTATTTTAAGCCTTCCTTGTACCACAAAAGGAAGGAGAAGAGGAGCAGAGACTTGCCCTTGCGCACCCAGCCCTAGTCGGGATGGAGGAAATGAAGCAAAAGTGAGGAAAAGGGGCATGGGGAGAGGTGTGCCTCCCCCCCCCCACCAGCCTTTTGGGGCTGAGCTGCTTGCAGGGGTGCTGGCCTCACCTGTGCCTCGGCCCTGCTATGAGCTGGCTGGGGTTGGGGATGCTGGTGTCCTCATAGAGTGCCTGAGGATGCAATGTTTCCGTGCTGGTGTCTCAATATGTCTGTGCTGGGGGTATCTTGGGGGGGTCTCACAGTGTGATGTCCAGCTTCCAGCACTCCTCTAAGCCCACCATGTCCCACTTTGCACCTCCTGCCTGGGGACCGGGGTGCAGAGGGGACAGCCCACCAGGGTGGGGGGATGCCGTGGGGATGCAGCGCGGCCCCTGTGCCAACTGGGAAACACTGTGATCTTCATGCCACCCCCAACCCCCAAGTCGCTCGCTTGCGCGTGGCCGTGTCGTGTTGGGACATTTCTTTTGTAACGCTGGCTGTGGGCAATAAACGTGGCGTGTCTGTCGGAGCCTCGTGGGGCTGCAAACCTGGTGGAAGAAGAAGGCAAAAATCCCCATGGGTGCTGGGTATATGCCTGGAGGGAGGCAGCAGGCTCTGGGAGCTCAGGGCTGCAGGATGCTCATCCCCTCTTGGTTTCCATCCCGACAAGCAGGAATAGAAATGATATGTGGGGAAACGGAGGCTGCAGCCTTCTCCAGGTGCTCCTGTTGAGGGGGGCTGTGAAGATGCCAAGCCATACCAAGTAGTTTCCCAGTCACTCTGTGGGTACATCATACCGGGACACAACAGCAGCTCTCACCTAAGGCTCTCTCCTGGGGGCTTGGAGGCAATCGGGCTGCACGGGGGACATAAGAAGGCTATAATTTACCCAGGCATTTTAAAGGCTTATGGCAAACTCCTCTGAATAAGGCTCTTAAGGAAATGAAGTCATTATGGAGAGATTAAAAACTAGTTAAGAGGCAGGAAATCAAGAATGGGAATAAATATTTGATTTCCATCCTCAGTGAGGCCTCAGCCCTGACGTTCTGTGGCTGCGTGTTCTGTATCTGGGTGGAGAAGAAGAGAAGCAAGGTGTAGGTTTTGGTTATCTGAGCCCCACAAGAAGCAAAAACCTGCTGCAGACTGGCTGGTCAGGGAGATGGCAGGAAGTGAAAAAAATCAATGGGGTTGCAAAGAGTAATTGCAATGGCTTACAGATGCTGCTGGCTTCTAAATGAAGCAGAGCCACTGAGGGAAAGAGCTGTGTCTCTCTGAGGGCAGCTTGCTGGAAAACAATGCTTTGTGCATGGAGACAAGGGAAAACAGGATGGTTCTTGTTAATGAAGGAGAGGTGTAACAGCTGTGTTGAGAGTGTGCTGCAGCCTGGCACCTCTTCCTAAAAGAGGGATTGAAACAAAGACATATGGGATGCTGACACTATTAATTATGAGGGTCTGAAGCCATTAATTACAAGGCTTGAGGAGGAAACGCCATAATTCCCAAGCTGGGAGCTGGGCTGCATGCATCCCAGTGGGTGCCACCACGATGAGCCCACTTTGCCCTAACAATGGGGGGCTGCTCTAATTGCCTCCACGTCCTCCCGCAGGCAGGAAGGCTCGGCAGGATGCTTCAGCAGGGCTGTGCTGCGGTGACACTATCTATCACTGCCTGTGTCCCCATTTCCCAGCCAACAATGGGCACTGCAATGCAACCTGATGCTGCTGTGCATCGGTGGCACACTGTTGTTTGAGCAGCCAAGAGGTGCGAATTCAGGCTTTGCTAAACAGTGCCAGGGTTTCCCATAGGGAACATTTCCCCCACCTTCCCCACCCTTTCCCTGGGCCTACACCGATCAAAACCAAAGCACAATTAATTGCAGGCAACATGACGCTCACACTCTGATACAACACACAGCCTCAGACAGAGCTCGCGCCGACTCGCTGCTTCCCAGCAAAAGTGGGTGAACTACACAGGGATTAAAGCATTAAAAAAAGCACAGAAAGAATACGGTGCTTGAAAGCGCTGCATCCCCAGAGAGATTAGAGGAACTGCCTGGAGATAGAGTAATGATGGAAAGATCTTCTTCCCAGAGATTCTGGTCCTAATTATCTCCTTTGCACACACACACACACACACACACACACACACACAAAAGGATGATCTCCCAGCTTTTATCTTTCTCTCGATGGTTTTAGTGCCTGGTTGCAAGAGGCCCATGCTTGCAAAGGAGAAAAAGGAGAAGGAATCGGCCTCGACTGCAGCTGTCATGGGGAGAGGGGACAGCAGGCAGGTGAAGGCAAAGGGAAGAGAAATGATCACTGCAGCACTGTCAGGGGAACAGCCCTGGGCTCTGCTTGGATGGATGTCTGTTGGGTGAGTGGGAGGACATTTAACACACACACCAACAGGACATTTAACACACACACCAACAGGACACCGTGCCAACAGCCTGGCCTTGGACCTGTCCTGTGTGACAAGGATATCTTATTGTCAGCTGACAATAGCAGGACACGGGGAAATGGCTTTAAGTTAAAAGAGGGAAGATTTAGGTTGGATGTTAGGGGGAAGTTCTTCACTAGGAGAGTGGTGAGGCCCTGGAACAGGCTGCCCAGGGAGGTTGTGGATGCCCCGTCCTTGGAGGTGTTCAAGACCAGGTTGGACGGGGCCCTGGGCAACCTGATCTAGTAAAGGTGTATGTTTGGTGGCCCTGCTAGGCAGGGGGGTTGGAACTACATGATCCTTGAGGTCCCTTCCAACCCGGCTCATTCTGCGATTCTGTTATATGCCCAGATGGAGTCCCAGCCATCACTTGGTGGTCTGGGAGTAGAAAGCGTGATCTCAGAGCTGGATTTTCCTTCACTTGTGTTTATTTTAGACTGAGATTTTGGGCCTGTGAGAACCTAACGAGGCTCCAAACGCAAGGCGTTGCACCTGGGTAATGTTAAGCCCCCCCCACACACACACTGTGGTACGGCACAGGCACGCCGCGGACACCCCACCGCCGCGCGGCCCCAAGCCCCGCAGCCAATAGGGTGAGCCGGGCTGCGCGCTGTTAACCAATAGGCGATGGGGAGGCGGGGCTTCCGGCGGCGGTTGCTAAGGCAGCCGGAGCTTTTCCTTAGTAACCGGTGCGGGCCGCGGTGGCGGTGTAGGTGAGGCCGCGCTCCGCTCCTGGGCCTCCTTCCCTTCCCTTCCCTTCCTCCCTGCTGCTCTCTGGGCTCTGGAGCTCAGGCCGGGGCTGTGCCGTGTCTTCCCGAGCCACCACAGTCAGGCTGCCCCTAGGCCGCCTCCCCGCCCCGTGGAAGCGCGGTGTGCTCGGAGCGGGCTGTCGTACTCAGGCTATGGTTGGCTGATGGGCCTGGAACGGCGGCCTAATGTTTGAATGCAAAGCTTTCTTCTTGTCTCCTATTTATTGTTTGTTTGTTTTTAAGCAGTGTCCTCTGGGCCGAGAAGCTTCCTCTTGTAGAGCTACTCTCTGAGCCATCTGCACTGCAGTGCCTTGCTGAGCTCCATCCCGGCCCTCTGCCCCTTCCCGGGGTCGCTGGGGAAAGACCATGGCCGACACTGGGGAGGGGAAGAAGGAGGAAGCCGATTATAAAAGACTGCACAGCTTTCCGCTGATTAGGGTAAGAAGGAAGATGAGTTATGTGTTTACTGCTATAACTGATATGCAGTGCTACCTTTGTTCTTCACCACTTTCCGAAATAAGGTTTCTCCCACTGACAGCTGCTGTGGGAACCTGTACCCTCGCCGTTCCCTATGGGGATCTCAGTCACCACCATTTCTTCTGCCTATCAGGCAAGGAAATCAGTCAGCCAGGGGAGTGTGGCACAAAGCAGTCATCTAATGTTCCACACATGCTGCCTTTGAAACCCTCTGCTCGCGTTGCTGAATACAACTTGTTTTTATTCTGTTTAGAGGAGGAGGAATAAATGATCTTAGCCAGCCAGATAAAAAGCATCGAAAAAGTGAAAAAGACTGTATCATTTAGATTTCTGTTATAGCAGTAGTTAAGGACGGTTCAAGCAGTATCGTCTTTCTCTTCATCTTAGCACTGAAAAACTAGTGATAGTGTTTATCTCCTCCTTTAAGCTATGCTTGCTTTATGCTAGTCTTAAATTTTAGAACAGAACAATTCTGCATGGACTGGGACAAAGGAAAGAATGCACAGACAGTAAAGTAATATGCCATTTTCATGTTAATCATACTGATGCTTGGTGTTCTGATGAGCCTATATCGCTAGTGATGCCCTGCTTTAAGCTGACACTGAATGTCACATGAAGTAGCTGCCCTGTGTCCATGCCAGCAGCCTAAGCTCCATGACAGCATGGGCAACATAAGGGCTGTTTTTTGTTGTCTTCTGTCTAGCCTTTATTTTTCTGTTCAGTTCTCTTTCTTGTTTGCTCTCTGCAGCACACAGACATGCCGGAGGAGATGCGTGTAGAGGCCATGGAGCTGTGTGTCACAGCATGTGAGAAATATGCCACGAACAATGAGGTATGAGCTGAATCCGTCAGGCCAACCTTCCGTTGCTGCAGCTCAAAGAATCTGCAGGAGCAGGGCTGGAGCTGTAGGGCACAGTCGAGTCACATACTGACAGATTACTCAGTTTCTGTACTGAGCAAGGGCAGAAAGAGACAGCTTGGCTAGATCTCAGATTTAGTTGCTTTCGTGAGTGATATCTGTACTAGCTGTTTGCTTTCGTGCAGGAAGCAAAGATGAGTCACAGAGTGAAGCCGCCTCACAAACCTTATCTCCTTCCTTCCCTGTGAGCTTCCTCTTTGTTCATAAAATGTCCTGTCTGTCCTGGGGGCCTGTGTCACAACTATGTGGAGAGGGGCCTGTCCCAAAATATGGGTCCATTTGTCAGTGTTGAGCAAGATCATCCCCATCGGGGCAGGGAGGAGACTCTTATTTTGGAAAGGAGCAAATTAAGCTCTTTGAACCTTTAGGTACAGTCTGTTCAGTCTTCCCTGTCAGCTTTCAGCCTCTCGAATGAAATTGCACGTAGATGGGGTGTGATGGAGGAGTTTCAGTCTTTTGAAAAATTGCCCTCATCTTTGAGATATAAAGATGAATGAGAACAGGCTTGATCAATGGGTAGGACACAAATTGCTTGTGCTAGAGGAGCTCTGTGCTGCAGGGAGGCAAAGCTTCAGAGCAGAAGATTCCTTCTGTCCCCTCATTCCTGAGACACCAAGTGTCACTGCAAAATCTCCCATTCTCCTTTTCTAGACCTAACGGGGTGTGATCTTAGAGAAGCAAGCCTTCTAAAAGTCAGCCTAGTTTCATTGTTTAGGTAATTAGCTGAAATATATATATATATAAATGGACTCATGTAAAAATAGCTGCAGCTTAGTGACCTGAATCTCATATCATGCTCAGTGTGCCCAGGGTAACTCCACCACCATCAAAAACAGAGCTCTCGCTTCTCTCTGGCTGTGTGAATGAGAAAATGCTTGCTAGATGTAGTTGTTTAATTTCTCCTAGCTGCTGTGTTGGAGCTTGCTGCAAACAGTAAGCTGCCTTACCCTTTGGCACAGCCCTGAGGAGCTTCTGGTTTGCTCAGCACAGCTGCTATACCTCTTGTCTGTGGCTTGAGTTCTGTATTAGAGAGGAATAGCAGCAGGATGTTTGCGTGGAAACTTGCTGCTTGCTGTGTCTCACTCTACACTTCCCTTCATTCTCCAGAGTGCTGCCAAGATGATCAAAGAGATGATGGACAAGAAATTTGGATCCTCCTGGCACGTGGTGATTGGGGAAGGGTTTGGCTTTGAGATCACTCACGAGGTGAAGAATCTGCTGTACATGTTCTTTGGTGGCAGCCTGGCTGTGTGTGTCTGGAAGTGCTCCTGACATCTGGCTGGGTCCCAGACTCGCTGCATACAGGAGATTTCTTCCTTCACAGATTTTATACAATGTGGAGGTGGGGCTTTATTTTTAATAGTTAAAACGTCAAGATTTCTTTCCATACTGACATAACAGTTCCATGGGATGCATATATCTGGTGTGTGTGTGTGTGTGTGTGTGTAACTTGCTAAACCTGTCCTCACTCGCGGAATTTCTGATCTGTCTGTGGCTCTTTCCTTGGTGTTTGAGCCTAAGCAAGAAGGAGGTGGTTAAATAGGTAATCTCGTGACACGCCATGCAGCAGCACTAGGAGGGGGAAGAGGAAGAAAAAAAGGTGCTATTTAGCCCTGTGTTTTCTCCTCCCACTTGTTCTACATTGTGTCCTCTCTTCTCTGCCTCCCCAGCTATGTGTGGTATGGTTCTGACCAGTGCATCTTTCCTCCCTCTTAACAGCACCACCTTCCTCCCTTCTAAATGACCACACAGAACTGGCTGCGTCAAGGGTGTCCCTTCAGGTTGTCTGTGGAGGTGTTAGCTGTGGGGAATTAGGCTTGTTTTACCCTTTTCTGCTTGATTTGGGAGGACAGCTGAGCTGCCTGGATGTAGGAGGCTGCTATGCAAGCTACCCCCTCCTTTCTCACCCACTGCACGCTGAGATGGCATTGAAACACAGGCGGCTGTCGATGCCTGGGGAGTGGGTGAGAACTCTTCGTACAGCTTGAATGCCTCCCTGTCAGTTCCTGGGGGTGTTGCGAGTGCTGTGTACTTTCAGCATCTTGTTTGGAGGCTGGTAGGGGAAGGAGGTGCCGTGTGAGATACCACTTGGTCATCAGAAACCTAACGTCCTTTGGGACTTGCTTTTTTAGCCTGTTTCTTCTTTTAAAGCTGTCAGTGTTGGAGGATGGAGCGAACGCAATTGTATGTTACGTACATGGCTTATTTATATAAATCTGGGGAACTGTGTTTTTTACAATAAAAAAAAAATAGTAAATTGTCCTTTTCTGTGTTTGTTCTAAAGTAAAAACCCAATGAAAGTAGTTCAGGAAACATGGAAGTAAGTGAGGAATAATGTAGCTCAGGCAACAGCCGATGGTGGGTATCCACCCTGCTTCCTTCCTGGGTGACTCCAAGGCAGCAGGGAAGCACTCTCATCCTTCCCATGCGATTCCTTTTGTTGCTGCAAGGTTGCCAGGTCCACGGTGCAGCTGACCCAGGTCCTCTGTGGGAGTAGCATCAAGGGAGTGTACCTGTGTCCCCTGCCCAGACAGCGTGCATCTGCTCTGACCTTTGGGGTCTGGCATTTGTGGTTTCTATGATTTTTTTTCAGGCTTCCCTCTGACAAAGCCACCAGCAATGCCACCGGCAGCTCATGTTTTAGGAGGGTCTGTACTTGAGTCCATAGTTCAGTTCCAAAGGACTCTTTTTGCATTAGGGCCTGCGGTGGATCAAATGTTGAGGCTTTTCTGTTTCCCTTGGTTCCTTCTCTGGGTCTCAGTGTGATGACAGAGATGTCTATCTTGCTGTTTCAGCATGTCAGAAACTCTTCTGCAAGGCAGGAATTAGAGTGATGTTAGACCACTAGAAATGATTTCAATTTTGCACCATCTGTACTGGCTGGGCCCCACATCCTGTCACGTAATTCTTTACTGATCAAGTGGAAGGGACTTGTAAGGTAGTGGGGAGGACACGTAACTGGTACCATATCTCCAGGTGCCAGGATTGTGGTGCAGTCTGGAAGACTCTAAACCCCGTGAGCTTCCTGTTGGTGTGATTACTCTGTCTCACTCCAGCTGGCTGACTTTAAATGAAAATAGCACTGTTGACTGGCACTTGCTGCAGCTGGCAGGTGGAAAAGCTGGTTTTCTGTTCCAGGACTTTCCACCTCCTTTATGTTTTATGTCTGGATGTACATCCAGAGGAAAAGGTAAAGCCACCATCTTTGGAATGCCTTGCTGGAGCATAATGATACCTGCAGCCATACTATAGTCTCCTTAATTGCCCTCCTTTCACACTAATGAATAATTAACTGCTGTGTGCATGTCCACAGACAGGCTGGTCATGGGCATCTCTGTGGGGTCATGCTGACCTGCAGGTGATCGCAGGGAGAGGGAGCTGCTTACCTCAGCATGCAATCTCTTGGCCTTGCTAGCAGCCTGTTATCAGTTTGGCCACCAGCTGACCAAAGCTAATGTCTCCATGACCTGCATCTGCAATAGGCAAATGCTGACCGGTCCCCAGCATCCTCAGAGCATGAGCACACGGACAAATGGAGGTGAGCCAGGTGTGAATTTGCAGCAAGTCAGCTCCTACACTGCAACTCCCCCAAGGTAAGCAAGTGCAAGGTGGCTCACAGGACTGTGCCGCGCTATTTTTGTTTCCAAGGGTAACAGCTCACCCACAAGAACTTACCGCAAAAAGCCACCCTGTTTTTGAATGCCTGTTATATGTGAAAGCGTAAAGCTCAACTTTCCAAAATTCAGCTGTGTGCGTCAAGGCCCCCAAACAAGTATTTGGTAGGATCAGCTTTCCTGCTTGTTGCAAGTTGAGTCATGCCGCACTGGCTCCTGTGTGCTACAAGAAAACTCCCACCCTCCTTTTGCTGTGGAATTAGAGCACAGTTTGGGGCTTCTGCTATGGAACTAGAGCGCTTTGGGGCACACCTGTAATTCACAGGGCAGTAAGGTTCCTGGATTGGAGATGGTCCCTTGTTGTTCCATGTTATCCTGCAAGTAACCACTCTGCTACTGATGCTTTGGAGCCTAAAACCACTCTTGACTCTAAAACTGCCATGTCTTGCTGGAGGTTTTTACCTTACAATTTTTTTGAGCAGAAATCTGGGGAGGTTGGCACTGAATGTCTAACTATTGTTTTTCCCTTTCCCTATTGTGTCTTGCCACCCGGGTGTCGCTGCTATTGCCATCAAAGCATCGAAGTGAGTCAGATGTGGAGAAGGAGATGAAAAGCTCAGGGTGATACATCGGTGCCAGTCAGAATGACCCTTTCTATCCGTCCATCCCAGCAAGGCAGCGTGCAGTGATAGCAGCTCAGAGTGCTCTGCTCATGACTTCATCCCTCCCTGCCGAGGAGAGATGGGGAACATCGTTATCGGCTGTCGGCCTGCGTGGCGGGGAGCCCACGCTCTGTGCCAGCAATGGAAGTGTCCTTGGGCGTAGGGCTCCTCCTCCATCCCAAAGGTGACCGGGCCCTGCTGCGAAGGGGTGAAGAAGCTGGAAAAATGGAGGAAAGAGGTGCGAATTCAGTCGCTTCTCTGTGATGATGTCATGGCAACGAGGTGCCCTGATGTGCTGTCAGGCAATCAGGGCATGCTTTGAAGCTCCCCAGCTCTTCCCTGTTGCTGTAGGCTCGCGTCTGGCTCGCTGAAAAATCTTTTGGTTAATATTTAATGCCAGCATTGAAGTGCTAAGGGTGGCGAGCACCCCAGCTATTTCCCCTTCTTCTACTTTCCAATTTGATGCTAAATTAGAGTTGGGGAGCGAGGAGCATTATGATATACCATAGCACGGGGACAGATGTCCTGGTCAGAAGGATGACTTCAACTCATAGTGTAGAGAAAAGGCTGCAGGCGCTGTGCTGGTGTCTCCATGCATGCAGCAGCCCTGAGAGCTCAGCAGGAGGGAGCTACCTACATCACAGACCTGTCCCAGTCTGGCTCTAGGATGTGGGAATGACTCCTTTGTCACCCTATCTCCCCGCAGGCCGAGTTTGGAGCTGATGCTGGGCCACTGGAAGGAGCAGGGGGTCTCCCTCTCCCTTTGCTCTCGCAGAGCTGGCTTTGGAATAAAGGAATCCATGGCCCCTCTCCCGGAGCTGAGCCCAGCTCCTTTGATGCAAGTAGTTAGCACATGTTTTTACTGGCTTTTTTTCCCCCACTAAGCAATGACCTAACGATCCTGTGTTCCAGCCACAGCCCCTCCTAGGCGCCTTCTTTCCAAAACGTGCATCCAGACCGGATCCAGCAAACCTCCCGGTGCAAGACGCCGCGTTCCCTTCCCCGGGGAAGCCATCTGCTCCCCTCCGCCTGGCTCCTTCTGCGTGGCTTGCAGCTCGCCAGCCCTGTGGGAAGCTCTGCTCCTGTAGGCCATGCTGTTTGCGTGTGGCAAGGGGAAGGAAATGCGGTGCTGGCTGGAGCTGGGCTGCTGGAGATGTCAGCTGGAGGCGGTTTCCAAGCAACTGTTGTGCCGTGGGACACGAGAGCCAGGAACACCACGTCTGTGCATGCCCACAGCAAGGGGACAGTGCAATGTGTGGGATTTCATGTGTCCTTTGCATCCTTTGGGAGATTAAAAAGGGTAAAACTGCTCCAGCTTTTCTTTTACCCACTGATGGGCAGTTGCATACAAGCATCCTTGAATAGATGGAGAGGTGGTAACATTGCCCTGACTGAGCAATTGGAGCAAAACTGGATGACGAGTGTATAGATATAATCATGGTGGAAACCCAGCAGATAGGATGGAGCTGGGGAGCAGGGCAGAGGTGTGCAAACAAGGAGTGGAAGCAATGTGAGCTGGGCAGGAAGAAGCCCAGAGAGATGGAACAGTGCAGGGCACCTGTTTCATTGCCAGTGTACGCGTTATCTGTGAGTGTCTCTGTCCCCGACCCACCCACAGCTATTGATTTGGAGCTTGCCCTGTTCATGCTAACCTTGGCATTGCTGGCTCATCCCTTATAAATCCTGCTGCAGCTCCTACCAATCTCTCTGTCCCACCACCAGGGTCTTTCCACAGCACTGCTTTTTGCTACCATGTTTTAGATGCAGGACAGCTCTCCCTGATTTCTGAGCAGAGGAGAAACGGGGCAGTGGATGCATTGACTCTTTTTGCCCCATGTGGGTGCCTGCCCCTTGGCAAGGAAGGATGCGGTGCCAGCTGCAGACACTTATCCAAAGGAAGTTTAAAGTCCTCCTCCTCCTGCTGCTGCTCCTGGCCCTCCTGCTGCACGTAATGATGGACTTGGCTCTCCCTGCAACTTGCAGGCTCCGGAGCTGCGATGCAAAAGCACTAAAAGCCTTGGGTACCCCCGCAGGCGGTGGCCCTTTGCAGGCCAGCCACAAAAAGCTGAGCCTGCGCATCCTCCAGGACTTCAGTGGCAGCAACAGTTCCTTGGAGAAAAGCTCCCGGCCTCAGGGAGCAGACCCACGGGGAAAGGATGGGGACACAGGGATACGGCACCAGCATGGAGACGTCCATCCAGCATGGGACAGGGGATCCAAGCTGGCCGCGCTCTTTGAGCATCCTCTTTATAATATCCCGTTGCCGGAGGTGAAGGACAAAGACAAGCTGTTCGTCATCAACCCCATGGAAAAATTCAGCCTACAGAGCAGTGGGAGCGATGAATGGTGAGGAGTGGGCTGGGCTGGGGGAATGTGTGGAAGTGCTTGAGGGAACAAATGGCAGGGAGCAAACAATTTCCTTGCTTGGCTCAGCATCCCACCTGCATGGCCCCAGTGCCTCAGATCTTATCTCAGCCCCGTTTCCAGGCTGCTGCCCTGGGGAGCTGCAGGGAGCCTCCTGCCCGTGTGGCACATGGTGAAGTCCAAGGGGAGGCCTGAATTATTCACACTGTTATGTGTGATATCTTGGAGGTCATCTCCTCCTCTCCTTACCCAGCACTGGGCTCTGCCTGTAAATTTCTGGGAACTCCCCACTCCAGACTTCTGACCAGTTTTATCCCCCTCTCTCACCCATCTCTTGTTGGAAATGCAAAACCCCAGATGTCAGCTGGCTCTCAACACGAGGCCGCGGCAGTCCCGTGTTTCTCAGGGCACTTTCTGACCTCTTTAGGCTCTGCTGGGTGGTGAGCTCACCACTGCCGGGTGCCTATTTTTGTCCCTGCACTACTAACATCTAATTAGAAGGGAAGGTATTAATGGAGATACCAGGGGTAATATGCAGCAGATTCTTTATGGAAAGCACACCTTCCAGAGGTGACAATACTGAGATGAGGGGACTAGATAGCCCCAGTTCAGGGAGGTCAGGAGGTGCCATGGGCCTGGCCAGGGGGAGCCAGTTGCAGGTGGGAGCTCAGGATGCTGCTGGGAAGCATTCTTTTATGGATGTCTGCTGTCTCCCTCTAACTGTGCATAGCTGATTGCTCACCTGGGAGCTGATCCCCTGGGGTGAGGTCAGCTGGAAATGGAGGCCCAGCTGGGAGACCATGGGGACTTTCTGTGGGGGACGCAAGGGTGGCCATCAGCTGCCAAGGGGACCTGCGCCAGGGGCTTCCACCACCACCCAGGCCTTGTGCTGGAAGGGCCTGGGAACAAGGCCCCATCCCAACTAAATGTTGTTGTTGGGGTGGTGGTGGCTGTTGGGCTCCAGGGTCAGCAGCAGTAAAGCCGAGATGGTCCTCCCGACAGGGAAGACAGCCTACGACACCTACCCCACCTGGCTCAAGTTCCACGTTGGCATCAACCGCTATGAGCTGTATCCACGCAGGGACCCCCTGATGCACATCCTCCTGAAGGACCTGGCCACCATGAAGATCATCAGCTCGGGTACTCACCCCTGCCCATGCCCCTATCCCATTGGCCTCCCCACCAGCCCCAGTCACCCTTGTGTGCCCCCTTCCAGTGCAGAAGTCTGGCGGTACCCAGCTGAAGCTCATTATGACATTCCCGAACTACGGACAGGCCCTCTTCAAACCCATGAAGTGAGTAGAGCTTGACTTCAGCCCCAGTGCCGGGGCCCCTTCCCCTACTGCTGGCATCAGGCTTGGTGCAGCTTGTGATGGGGTAGTGACCTCCAGTGGTGGGAAAGAGAAGATGATCCATGAGAACCACTTCCCAGCCCTCGTCCCAGTGGGATTTGAGGCCACACCACACAGCAGGGTACACCTGAGCCTGGTCGTGTCTCGGGTGGCACCAGGGACACAGCACAGAGGGTGGTTTGGGAACAAGCAGGAGGTGATCCATTCTTTGGCCACCATCCCTGCTCTCCCCAAATCTTCTCAGGCAGAGCAGGGACCAGGAGACCCCCGCTGACTTCTTCTACTTCTCAGACTTTGAGCGGCACAATGCGGAGATTGCAGCCTTTCACCTGGACAGGTGAGTTCTCATGTGGCCAGCACCCAAAAAGGGGCCTCAGCCCAGGGGGGCTTCCCTGTGCTTGGTGGGGAGCATGACCAAAAATCTTCCCTCTGAGGCCTGCAGCCTCCCAGCAAACCTCACATCCAACCCTGGCCAAGAAATGGCTCCTTCAGCCACCTCTTCCTCCTCTATTGCAAGGACACCTGCATCTCATGGTGCTTATAGTAATGCAGTGCACAAAAACAAATGGCTCCATTGGCAAGAAACTCTGCTTAGTTTTGTGTTTTAGAATCCTGGATTTCCGACGAATCCCACCGGTTTCTGGTCGCTTGGTGAATATAACAAAGGAAATCCGGGACATCACAACTGACAAGAAACTGGCCAAGACTTTCTTCATCTCCCCAGGTGAGCTCTTGCCACCCTTTGGCTGTCACACAAGGGCAGGCACCCATCTGGGGATGACTCCAGTTGCCACCATCCCCATCCATGGAGGCAGTTCTCAAGAAGAGTCACCATGCTATTGCTTTATGCATGTGGCATGGTGAGTAGCTTCATCTGCTTCTTGTTCAGTCATCAGCCTGTGCTTTGTCCCCCATGCCAGCGGGCAACGTCTGCTTCTACGGGGAGTGCTCCTACTACTGCTCCACCGAGCACGCTCTGTGCGGCAAGCCAGACCAGCTGGAGGGCTCCATGGCGGCCCTGCTGCCCGACAAAGCTCTGGCCAAGCGCCGCTCCTGGCGCAGCCCCTGGCGCCGCTCCTACCACAAGAGCAAGAAGGCTGAGTGAGCTGGGACATGGGGGGACACAAGGGGATTCAAGGGGCACAGGAGGGCTGCCCAGGTGGCCCTGTGGTCACTCTTGTCCCACTGTCCATCCAGGTGGGAGCTGGACCCCAACTACTGCACCAAGGTGCGCCGGACACCGCCCTATGACAGTGGTCATCGCCTCCTCGACCTCATTGACATGGCAGTGCTTGATTTCCTCATGGGTGAGGGCATCCCTCCAGTTTTTCCTCACTTTCCATGATGGCAAAGGCAATGGTCAGGCTTTGCACCATGGAGGCACTTCGCCTGCTTGTCCCCATGGCATGGTCCCCACCTGATGGCATGTTTGGGGCTGGAGGACCAGAGGCATGCTGCGTACATCGAGTTGTAGAATTGTTTGAGTTGGAAAGGACCCTTAAAGGTCGTCTAGTCCAACTCTCCTGCAATGAATAGGGACATGAGTGCAGCTGCCTGTACTGTGATGATGTTGGGGTGCTTGTCTCCTGCCAAAACTCAGCGCAGGATGACATTGTGCAGGAGTTGGCATGGGGCCATGTGGGTCTCCATCCCAGCATTCCACTGCTGCCACCCTCTCCTCACCTTTCCAGGCAACATGGACCGGCACCACTATGAGACCTTTGAGAAATTTGGGAACGACACCTTCTTGCTTCACCTGGACAACGGCCGCGGGTAGGGCAGAGGGGAGCACCCAGCCACCCTCAATGGGCAGAGCTGGGGCTGAGGGATGCCAAGAGTCAAAATGAGAGCCAGTGCAGGGTGATGCTATATGCCCCCCTGATGCCAACCCTTGGGTTTCTCCCGCAGCTTCGGCACGCACTCTCGTGACGAGATGTCCATCCTGGCCCCGCTCCAGCAGTGCTGCAGGTAAGCAGCTCCCACCATCCACGTTCCCATTGCGGAAAACCTACCTCGATGCCAAGCTTCGTCCTCCCCTTTGGCAGCATCAAGAAGTCCACCTACCTGCGGCTGCGGCTGCTGGCCACTGAGCCCTACCGCCTCAGTGAGCTGCTGCGGGAAGCACTGGCTGCCGACCGCCTGGCACCCGTCCTGGCCGAGCCCCACCTGCAGGCACTGGACCGGCGCCTGGGCAAGGTGCTGGCGGCTGTGGGACGCTGCCTGGCCACGGCAGCACAGCCCCACCAGGTGCTGGTGGATAACATAGGGCCGTGGCCGTGACATGGGGATGGTGACGTGGTGCGATGGCAGTTGTCACCCTGGGAAGAGCTCTGAGCGCAAGGTGTTGCATGTTGGCACCTGGATGATGCAAGGGGAGATGGGCAGGTGCGCGCCTTATTTAAATAAATAGGTCGGCCTCGTGGAGAAAACATGATTTGGGATCCCGGCCAGCGGGGCTGTTTTTCCAGTCTCAGATTCACGTGGTACGCTGGGATGGCCATCCCTCCAAACCCTTCTGTAATGAGAGGAGGAATCTTCATAGCATCACAGGATGGTTGGTTACGGAATAGACTTCAAAGCCCACCCAGTCCCCCCCCATGCTGTGGGCAGGGCTGCCACCCACCAGCCCAGGCTGCCCAGGGCCCCATCCAACCTGGCCTCAAACCCCCAGGCATGGGGCACCCACAGCTCTCTGGGCACTTGTGCCAGTGCCTCACCGCTCTCTGAGTAATGTATTTCCACGCAGGACTTAACCTAAATCTCCTCTCTTTTAGTTTAAAGCCATTCCCCCTTGTCCTGTGCAAAAGGTCAGTCCCCTTTCCTGCAAAGTCAGTCCCTTTCCAGCCTTTCCCCAGCCCGCAGCCCGGTGTTGATGGTGCCGTTGGTAAGCTTCCCCATGTCTCACCCAACCGGCACTGCTCATCCCTGCCCACGCTCTTCCCACACCCACCCCAAAATCCCAGCGGGCTCCAGGTCCCTCCCGCAGAGGTGGCTCTGGGATCCACACCGGGCCCAGCACCATATATAGCGCCCGGCGCCCGGCTTATCCCCTAATCCTGGCCGGGGTTAATCCGTGGTGGGTTTGCGTCAGCCGGGACAGGTGCTGTACCATGGGGGCTTCGTGCCCCATGTGGGGATGGGTGGCCCCGGGTTGGCTGTGGGGCACGAGGTATCTCCAGGACACGGTGCAGGGAGCAGCAAATTGGGCGAGTTGGTCGCTAATGAGCTATGGGGAAGGGGGCGGGGGGGGGGAAGGCAGCGGGGCCTGGGAACGGCAAGTGGAGATTGAGGCTAGAATTAATGGGCTGGAAGGAGAAGAGAAAAGAAACGAAACAAAGAAACAAGGGACAAAAAAACCAAGAACTTAAAAGAGAGAAAAAAAAAAGGGGGGGGGGGGGGGGGGGTTAGAATAGCAGACAAAGGCGCACAGAGCGCGCAGCACCCGGGGACACTGCGAGCGCTGCGCTGCGCCTCGTGGGACCCCCCCGAACCCCCCCGAGCATTGGGGCGGAGCATTGGGGCGGGGCGGGAGCCGGGGGGGAAGGAGGAGGAGGAGGAGCGGGGGGGGCTGTGTCTTGCAAAACAAAAGGGAGAGGAGCGGTGTGGGCGGAGGGGGGTGAGCTGCCGCTGCTGCTGCTCCGCGGCTGTCCTCGGCTCTGCGGTGGGTGCCGGGGGGGAATGGAGGGGTCGGGGGTGCGTATGGGGGCTGTGGGAGTGAAGGGGTCTTGTGGCATGGGGGTGCTGGGTGGGGTGGGAGGAGTCCCGCTCGCGTCTCGGTCGTGGGGCTGCGTGGACCCGCGTGGGGGGACGGCGTGAAGGGACAGTGCAGCTGTCACTGCCCCGGGAACAGGTGCCCCCGGGTGCGCTCGGGTTGGTCCTATGGGGGCACGGGGGGCCTTGGGGGTGTCCCCGAGTGTGGCTGCCCCCGATGACACTGTGCCCCCCCGTGTGCCCCCCAGGTGAGCCGCGGTCCCCCGCCATGTCGCGCCGCAGTCAGCGCCTGGTCACCTCGCGCCTCTATGCAGAGGATGAGGACGGCCCCAGCTCCCTGCTGGGGAGCACCGCCAGGTTCGGGGGTACCGCGGGGACGTGGGGGGGGGGGTATGGGGGTATGAGGCTTTTGGTACCCAACAGCTTTGGGCCCAATGGGCGGCAGGGAGGGAAGCGCTGAGAGCGCCGTGCCGGAAAACCGCAGCGGTGCAGGCGGAAGCGGGGCCGGGGGCTCCCCACCTTTCGGGGTGTCGCAAAGCGGCGGTTCCGCCGTGCCGAGCATCCTCCCCGCCCCGGGGCCGGCATCGTAGCCGTGCATCCGCTGCGTGACTCCCACCGCCTGCTTCTCATCCCCACCTCCACCCCCGGCAGGACGGCGGCGAGGAGGAAATCAAGCGGCACCAAGCGGCCGTCACCCGGCCCCAGCACACAGACCTCATACTACAGCGAGTCCTTGGTGAGCGAGTCCTACCTGGGGGGCAGCCGGGGGCTGGCCGCGCTGGATGATGCCCTGGATGGCAGCACTTACTGGGGTGAGCCTGCACACCTGTGGCATCCGTCACCTCGACCCCTCGGGGCATCACGGTTGTTTTGGAGTGGCTGTTCTCTGAGCTGTTTCTATGGGGTTTTTTGGGGCGGGTAAGCAGGCAGGGAGCTCCCCACCAGGAGGAGAAGGGATACAGGGGACACGGAGTCCAGCAAAGTCAACGGGCTGCTGGAGAGCCGGACTTATGACACCTACGCCTCCTCCTCTGGGTACTCCTCAGAAGATGACTATGCAGGTAGGAGTGCGGTGGTGGGATGCTGAGGACACATCCATGGGACCGCAGAGTGACAGCCCCTATATCAAACCCAGGGATGTGGCTTCCATCCCATGTCTCCTCTCACATAGAATTCCAGAATCATTAAGGTTGGGGAACACCTCTAAGCTTATCTGGTCAACCATCAGCCCATCCCCACCATGCCCACTGACCACGTCCCTCAGTGCCACATCCACACGGCTCTGGAACACCTCCAGGGACGGTGACTGCACCACCTCCCTGGGCAGCCTGTGCCACTGCAGCACCGCTCTTACTGAGAAGAGTTTTTTCCTTATGTCCCACCTGAACTTCCCATGACACAACTCGAAGCTGTTACCTGTTGTCCTTATCTCCCTCCAGGTCAGCTCTACTCTGCCCACAGCAGCTCAGGGTCAGGGCTGAGGACTGCTGCCTCCAGGGTTGGCTCCTTCCTCTGGCAGGTGTTCACTGCACCAGGTGAGTGAGGACCTTGGTGGAAAGGGCTTTCTCTCCTCTGCACGCTTCTCCCGTGCCCTTGTGGAGGTTGTTGTCCTATGGGGCTGCTTTGCTCGCATGCCTGCTCGCTGTTGACCATGTAGCAGTTGGCGTCTTCCACATCTTGCAAGTCTAAGGCAGGGAGGGATGGGGATGCTGCACGCATGGGTTGTCTTCCTTTAGAGAGCAGCCCTGGAGGCAGAGGGGATGTCCTGGGGTCCCTCTGAGCCTGCTTGTCCTCCCCCAGCCCGATTTGTGGGATGGCTCCTGTCCGGTATAGCCACCGCCTGGCACCATGTCACTGGAAGGGCTCCCCAGCTGCAGCGTGTCCCCCTGTCCAGGTGAGTGGGACCCCAGCCCTATGAGCATCCCACCACTGCAGAACACAGCCCTTAGCCCTCTTTCTTCCCCACTCTGCAGGCGCTACCCGCGGCTGAAGAAGTCCCTGTGGTTGCTGCTGCTCCTCCTGCTCCTTGCTGCAGTCACCTATGGTGAGCCCATCTACTACCCCCTCATCCCAGTGCGACACGGGGCTGGAGAGCCATCGTCCCCATGCTGTACCCAGGATGGGATGATGGTGAGCTCAGTGCTTGTGGCTCCTGTCTCCCATCACCATCTCACTGTTGAACCATCTCATCCCCCGTGTGCCCAGGAGCATGGTACCTGTACCCGTATGGCCTGTCAGCACACAGCCTCCCCATCTTCTCATGGTGGGGAGCAGGACAGCTCTCCTCCTCCGATGTGTCTGGGGCACAGGACGTGACTGCACTGGACCAGGTACAAACTGGTTGCCTTTGGGGTGGGATGGCTGGGGCCGGGCACTCAAGGGTGCTCTGTGCCAGTGGGTGCAGCCCCTAAGGTTTGGTTCATCCTAAAGATAGAGGGAGGGGAAGCAGTAATGGGGCACAGCCACCCACATAGGCCCACAAGGTGCAGGGGCGGCTGCATGGTGTTCTCTTTCCCATCACAGGGGCTGCGGGGGGAGCAGCATCTCCTGACCCGCTTCCAGGCCCTGGAGAAGCGTTTTGAGGCGCTGGAGGCTGCGGTGTCACGCTGGGAACTGGGGGTGGCCGGGGGTGAATCCCCACCCACAGGAGACATGCTGGGCCTGCTGGAGGGGCTGCTGGGGCGCCGCCAGGCCAACATGGAGGAGCGTCTGCGCAGCGACATGACTGGGCACCTGCAGGTGAGGGGAGCAGGATGGTGCAGGCATGGGGATGCAGTGGGGTGGGTTCTGATGTGCCCATCTCATCCTTGCCTCGCAGGGTGAGCTGGATGCCCTGCGGAAGCAGCTGCAGGCTGATATGGACAGACGTCTGGGGAAGATGGTGCAGGCCTCGCAGGTGAGGGATGTGCGCCCTGTGGGGGCCCTTGGGGATGGTGGGCAGCTCTTGTGTTGATTCTTGTGTTTCTGTGCTGGCAGGAGATGGAGGCCCGGCTTCGGGATCTGAATGCAGAGTGGCAGAGGTAATGATGCTTAGTGTGGGGAGAAACCCCACTGCGGGGCTGGAGCTTAGGGTGGGGTAGGCCTCAGCCTGGCGTTTTGGGGTATTTGGTTGTGCTTGGCGGCATTTCTCATTGCGCTGGTGGCACAGGTCGGTGCAGGAGGAGCTGCAGGGCCGTTGGCAGCGGGCGATGGGGGAGCTGCAACAGGAGGTGACAGCACTGAGGAAGGAGCTGGGAGGGCTGCACTCGGAGCAGGAGGCCATGAGCAAGCACCTGGAGGCCGTGCTGGAGCAGATCAAGGCAACGCGGGCTGATGTAAGTCCAGGATGTCCTCCCTTTTAGGGACCCTTACCCTCACCTGAGGCCTCTTTTGAGGCAGAGGTGTGGGTCCCTGCCCTACAGCTGAGCCCCGTGCCACACTTCCAGGTGGAAGCGCAGATGCCAGCATGGATCAGCCGCTTCCTGGCACAGTCGCGGCAGGATGACGGCAGGGCTGGGCTGCTGCTGCAGCGGGAGGACTTACAGGAGGAGCTGCGTGCCCTGGAGCTCCGGATCCTCACCCAAATGCGGGAGGAACGTGGGCTGGCAGCACGGGACAGCATTGGTGTGGCCCTGCGGCAGGGGGGAGCTGGAGGGGTGACAGAAGAGGTGAGTGGTGGCCGAGCCCTGGGGACATGGGTGGGGATTCCATGGAGCTTGCAAACAACCAGAGCCATCTTGTTTGTCCTGTCCCTAGCAGCAATGCTGAGTCATTTGGGGCAAAACGTTGCAGCAGGATGACAGCGGAGGAAAAAATGAGCCTGTTTGCTTTGGAAATATTTGCTGGCAGCTCCCTGTGGAGAGAGGGAGGGATCGTACAGGACTGGCAGTCCCCTCACCCTGTATGGGCTCTAGTGCACGTGGTAGCATTGGGACACTGAGCTTTAGGATCAGCTCTGGGGGCACCATGTGGCCTTGGGCCCGGTCCTTGTCCCCCTCCTCATCCATCAGCACTGGGAAGGGTGAGCCCAGCCAGCCCAGGCGCTGCCCCTTCCTTGCACAGCACTTCTTGTCCCGGGTATTTTTAGCAGCCTCTAATGAGGCTTTGCAGCCGAGCGCACGCCTGCTCCTTTTTGCCGCAGTGATTCATCACTGCCTGTCCCGTGAGAAGGGCCCCAACTCCATGGGCTGGAGGTGGGCACAGGGCCCCATAGCTGTGACCAAACCCATCTTTACCCCCACAGCAAGTGCACCTCATCGTGGACCAAGCACTGAAGCGCTACAGTGAGGACCGCGTAGGGATGGTCGACTACGCCCTCGAGTCAGCAGGTAGGTGGCAGGGGGGTGAGCTGGGGGCAGCCAGGCAGTGCTGGCACTCTGCTTTACCCCTGTGCTCCTCTCCCTGTACCAGGGGCCAGCGTCATCAACACCCGCTGCTCTGAAACCTATGAGACAAAGACAGCACTGCTGAGCTTGTTTGGGATCCCTCTGTGGTACCACTCGCAGTCCCCACGCGTCATCCTGCAGGTGGGTGCTGAGAGTTGGGTTGAGAGCCCTGGGGTGATGCAGAGCTCATGCTGGGTGTAGTGGCTGGGAGGAAAAACGGTGCTGATGGTGATAATGTTGCTGCTGCTACCTAAGAGCTGGCATTCCTTTTCTGTGCACGTAGCCAGACGTCAACCCTGGGAACTGCTGGGCCTTCCGTGGCTCCCAGGGCTTTGCTGTCATCCGCCTGTCCAGCCTCATCCGGCCCACAGCCGTGACACTGGAGCATGTCCCCAAAGCACTGTCACCCCAGGGAACTATCCCCAGTGCCCCTAAGGACTTCTCTGTCTACGTGAGTAGGGTTGTAGTGGGTTGCTGGAGGGTGGGATGCACCTTTGTGGCCCCCATTCCCCATCCCGATCATCCCTGTCTCTTCTGTTCCCTGCAGGGCCTGAAAGAGGAGCGAGAGGAGGAGGGCCTTCTCCTGGGGCACTTCACCTACAACCAGGATGGTGACCCCATCCAAACATTCTACTTCGAGGTGAGGCACAGCGGTGTTGTTGGAGCAGGAAGTTGGGCGATGGTGTTGGATGTGGGGAGGTCATGGTATCCCTCTGTTCTCAGGGCATTCAGCCTGTGAAGTGGGGCTGATGTCCACCTTGAGCCTTTCAATGGGAGGCCCTCTTGCCTGCCCATCCCCACATATCTTCTCCATGGAGATCTCCAGCACCCACCTGGGCATGACCCCGGGTGACCCGCTGGACCCAGAGATCCCTTCCAACCCAGCCATGCCATGGTTCTGTGACACATCTCTCCTGTCCTCAAGGGTGACGACGTGGGCACCTTCCAGCTGGTGGAGCTGCGCGTGCTGAGCAACTGGGGTCACCCGGAGTACACCTGCATCTACCGCTTCCGCGTGCACGGGGAGCCAGCGCTCTGACCCCCCCCTGCTGCCAGACAGGGCCGTCCTGGGATGTGGGAGGCTGCACTGCCCTTCGCCCTGCGCTGCTGCTGCTTGCAGAGGAGAGGACTTTTTGCCTGCAGAGGGGTGAGGCGAGGACATCCCACCACGCGGGTGGCTCTCGGTGCGTTTCGGACACTTCTGAAGTTCATTTTTTTTTCCTATTGGGGCCGCGCTGTCCCCTTTCTGGTGGCACATATAACCTTCCCACTGCTGGGATGGAGGGAACTCCATGATGCGCTGGGGCACTGTGCTGCATCGTGCTCCCCTCCCTGTTTCTCAAGATCTTAAGGACCTCAACCCCTTCCATGCTGGGCAGGCAGAGGGGACATAAATAAGACAGTATTAACTAAGTATGGTGGAGGTAAAGGTTTGGGGGCAGCAGGAGGGGAGAAATGGGGCAGGTGTGGGCTGCAAAGCCACTCCTGGGCTGGGGTCTGCTCACTTTGGCCCAGCAGCCGTGTTGGGTCCCAGTGCTGCTCAGGTTCCCCATGCCTGAGGCTGCCTGTCCTGCTTGCTAAGCTTGAGGATGCTGCGTTCAAACCTCGCCTGCTTCCCCCTTTGGGTTTGCTCTGTTGGTTGTTTTTTTTTTTACGGGGTCGGACTGTTTTCCAATGAGGGTGTCGGGGATTTTTATTTTTTATATTAACGACGGAAATACTTTTTCCATGCAATTTCTACTTACGTGGAGGTGGAGCTGTGACGTGATACCACTGGAGCCAGCGCCTTCGCCTGGCAGTGGGGCTAGAGCTTTGCTTGGCACGAGGATGCACACGCTGTAGGATAAGCTGCAATAAGAGGAGCACAGCTGGGCTGGGGGACAGGGCCCCGCACTGGGTGCTGGCAGGATGTCCTCCGAGCTCACTTTCCCACTGGCACGTGTGTATAGAGGCAGCTGCTGCTGGGAGCTGATGTCCTGGGTACCATTTCTCCCATCCGGTTTGTGGGGTGGGCCATGGGGTGGAGGAAGCTTGCTGGGCCCCACAGGCCCCTTCCCCCCCCCCCCCACCCTCAGTTTACAGCTCAGCTTACGCTCTGGAGTAGTGTTTCTAACCACCACATTTGTCTTGCGTTTAGTTGGCAAGTAATAATATAAGCTGCAGGGCTTGCGCGTGGCATTTGTGCCCTGTAGGGTAGGATGCTGGCATCTGCCTCCCAGGCGCTGAGCACTGATCCCTGCCCTGGGAGAGGCAAGGGGCAAAGAGAAGGGCACAGGGCTGTCAGCCCCAGGGGATCGGGGTGATGCTATCCCCATCTCCAGTCACTTAAAATGGCCGCACAGGGCTGCTGCCAGGGCACTGGGGGGAGAGGAATAGATTTGCTCTTATATTGAGCACAGAGCTTCAACTTTTGGCATCCGCAGCCTGAGTTATTTTAAGCTTGGCTGCAGCTGCCTGCGAGCAGTGACGGTGCTGAGCACCCAGACCTGTCCTGTGTTTATCTGAATGAGAAACAGAGTGGAAATGCAGCTCCCCTCTGTAGCAGGGCTGTCCATCTGCTGGAGGAAATGCCATAACCACAGGGCTGGAGAGTTGCTCTTCACTGCAGTCCCTTCTGTTCTCCCCCCTCGCTCTCATTTTGCCCCATTGCAGTGTTACAGACCTGCCCTGCGCCCACGGACTGTTACAGGCAGGAGGATGTACTTAATGCTGTAGCCTGCTGCAAATGCTGCACTGTTTTGTTCACTGTATTTTTTAATCAACAGATTGTAATTTATGCCTATGCAAAGAAAGAAGAAAGACCAAGACAAATAAATTATATCTAAACTGCCTAGAGGTGGTTGGTTGGTGTGCTGGCAGGTGGGAATGAGATGCAGCAAGGTGAGAGCATCCTTGCTGGAGCTGTTCTTTGTGTATTCTCATACCCGATCCTTATTTTCCAGCTGCTATACTACATACGGGCATGCAGGTTTGCCCAGCACCCCCCATCTTACAGACCTGAATCCCTTAGGCCACAGAAGCCAAAGCCTGCAGCCTTGCTTGCAGCCTTCTAGCAGTGCCCCAGCTCAGGGCTGTGCCCCAGCCTTGGCTCTCTGCTACAGTTCCCTGTGAGGCTGCTTTGTGTCTGGGGGCAGGCTCTGGCACAAGGACAACATCCCCACACCCCAGAGCTGGCTGGAGCCTACGCTCACCAATTACAGCAGAATTAGTACGCTTGGCATTTCACCACCGAGAAGCACCAGCTCTTACACAAAGCAAATTCTGTAGGGGCTCAGCTACAGCACAATCCTCTGGACTTTGCTCCCTGCTGCAAGCACGGCCTCCCCTTGCAGCCAGCAAAAGCAAGCAGTGCCAGGTGAACATTATTGTGGCAGGCGGTGTTGGAGCTGCAAGCACTGCTTTTCCGGCAGGACAAAAAGCCACAAGGCAGCCTTTAACTCGGAACAAACCTTTGTAAAATTTATTTTATAGATCACACCAGCCCGAGTGATCTTTGAATGCTGGTCACAAAAGAGATCGCGCCGCTTCCTTCACCCAAACTGAAATTAAACCCTCTTCCAGTCTCGGCAGTCTCCTTCATTTGGAGCACAAGGAATGGAGAAAGAGAACACCGCCGCGGCCCTCTGCTCCCCATGGAAGCGGAGGGTGGTGAAATCTGATGCATTTGATGCTGCTACACAGGGCCAGGACGAAGGCAGCAGGCCCTCGCGCCCTTCTTAGCCACACTTCACACCCTCACAACGCAGGTGCTATTAGGTGTCGGAGCCGCCTATGGTTCCCCCCTCTCCAGGAGAGCGCTGGTGTTGAGGCACATAGCTGGGAAAGGATGGGCTGACCTCCCCGCTGCCACCCGTGCTCAGGCCGTTACAGTCTCTAAGGCAAAGTACCTCCTCTCCATGGTGTTCCTCAGCTCACCGCTCTGCTTAATGCTTTTGGAGTGCTGATATCCACAGCAGAAGATGAGCTTTTCCCTCGCTAGCCCTACTGCTTGCTCTCGCTTGGATGGCATTTGAGCCTACCTCCAAACTTGGCTTTCCAGCCTACCTGAAACCAAGCAGTGAATGGAACAAGCTCTACAATTCTAGCAAGAAACAGGAACAGCCCTCTGGAGTGGGACTGCAACTTTAAAAGTCTCTCTCCATGAGAAGTCTTCCACTGGGGAAGAAGGACCTCAAAGAAACTGAAGGTGACCACACCTGCCGGGGAGAGCAGCGATCTGCTGGTGTCCATCTCCTCCCTCCAGATGGCCCTGCACTCCCACCCACAGGGGGTAACTCCTGGCCTGCAGGCAGCCACCGAGGGGCTGAGTGAGAAGAGAGATGAGAACAAACGGGGAACTGATCGCTCACACAGCCTGGAGTTAGAAGACATGATATTGGTAATTCACAGAGCGTGCTTGCAGGGCCTTCCTGAAACTCAAATTTACCATTTACAGCTGAATTAATTCAATTAAAGGCAGAAAATTTACCACGCACTTCCAAACCTGAAAGTACTTCTCTAAGTTTGGTGCCTCTCTGGCCAAGAGGGGAGAAGACAAATCATATAATCCTTACCACAGCAAAGTTGGGCCAGTGAGTTCTAGAAAACGCTTAGGAAATCCTGGAGCAACCAAAATGAAGGGGAGGTCATCTTTACCTGGTGTCTGTTCCACCCGTGGGGTCTCTGTCCGTCGAGGTGAGAAGGCTTTTTCTCTGGCTCAAGGGACGGACTGAGTGCTCCTGCCCAATATTGTTAATACTGCTCATTGAGCTGCCATAGCCAAGAGAGGTGGGTAGGATTTGCTCCAAAATGTGCCCAACAGACAATAGGAAAAGCAGGGAAAAGGAAAAGCAAATCATTGCCCATTTATCTCTGTCTCTAAAAAAAAAATCTTAACTGCTACTACTGCATTTGAGAAGGATATTTAGTATGGGACTCCTCAACTTAAGATCAATAACTGCTTTCCAGTTTCCTTCCCTCTTAGACCTCCAGCTAATGAATTTTTTCTTACCATCATCTCATTCAAATCTCTGTCACTACGACCTAAAATTAAAACCACTTCCAAATAGAATATGATGGGGGAGAACTCGGAAATATATCTGGCATGTGGCCACAGCAGTGCAGAAGCAGTGCCATACAGACTCACCCTAAACAACGAGTTTTAACCACTGCAAGTCTGAAATTTCAGGTGTTTGACAGCCCCAGGATTTGAGATAGCATGTGAGAGAGAACAGCGAGTCCCGCAGCCAGAATGGGGTGAGGGAGGAGGGAGGCAGCTAACTGGCTCTTCTTGGCTCTATCCAGTCTCTCATCTTCATGCACACAAAATATAATAAAAACTAATAAGAATAAAAACTAAGCCCATGATGTACAAAAATGTGTCGACAGGGGGAGGAGGAAGGTGTCAGTAACTCAGTTCTGTGTCTTATCACCTTCATTAGCTTATAAGTTAATGTTCCTCTCCATCTTCTCCTTTGAGGAGGAAGGAAGATTCTTCTGCAGCCAGTCAGCTGGGATGGATTTTGGTTTGAGCTGCTCTGGATCTTTTGGATAAGAAATGAAAGGAAAGGGAGGAATTCCTCAGGAGGAGGGGGAGTAAGAAATTTAGCAGCCGCTGGCAGGAGTCACACAGGCTCCTTGAGACTTCACTTTATGGCGCTGACCTCCTCGCCGCCGACCTCCTCCTCCAACTTTTGACTGAAAAAACAATTAGAGACATCTTAGTATGCAGTGACCTCCACATCGGATCATCAACACAGCAGGAGTCCAAGACACACATCCAGGTACTGGGATGGTGGCTGTGACTGATTGGCTGCTTACTACTGCAGGAAGGAAAAAAGGCAGACACACCATGATGGAGGGAGCAACGAGGCAGACAAACATACTATGAAGTGTGGGCCTTTGAGCCAGGGAAGACCTGATTTCCCAGTGTTCTGGATGCTTAACTCCTAGAGGAGTCAGCAGGAGCCACAGAGCTCAGCATTTGGTCGACTGAATCTCAGATTCCCTTAGCTTTGTGGGGAATGGAAGGAGGGCCCCCCCTCCCAGCACTCCTGCTAATGTGACTCTGCCCCCAGACTCCAGCCAGCAAACCCACTATTCTCATTCAAAGTAGCCAAATACCTTGTTGCCCTCACGGATGTGGGGCTCTTCATCCAGTGCAGGCTGATGGGAAGCATCGAGGAGAGGGAGACAGGAATCAGCAAGAGCAAAAGCAACACAGACTCTCAGGGGGAGGGACAAAACAAGTGAGGAGCTTTTCCTATAACCACAGTGATTCCACAACAAGGTAACGCGCGATCAATAAGAAGCCACATGCATATACACAGGAAAGAACCTCTACCAGAGGACCCTCTTTCAGAAGTCAGCCTGGCTCAGAAGTCTGAGACTTGATCAATGGCAACTACTACAGTTAAAATTAAAAGGGAGAATGCTGACCAAGACTCTTGACAGCCAGTTTCTGAACCTTTTGCTGCTTACCAGGTAAATACAGTGAAAGAAGATCTGTGTAAGAAAACTGAAAAAATAACTCCTAAAGCTTGCAGGAGTTTTTGTTCCTTTCACAGCTGGGTATACTTGGAAAAAAAAACAAGCTGAGAAGTCCTAACCAACAAGGCAAGTTGGACAAACCTGTCTAGAAAGCAAAAGGCCTTTCCTTAGAATCATAACATATCCCAAGCTGGAAGGGATCCATAAGGATCACCAAGTACAACTCCTGGCTCCAGAAAGGAGCATCAAAAAAACAGACTGTACCCTTCTCCTTGGATACCTCCATCTTCTTTCCATGAGCTGTGCCTGATACCATCACTTGTGTTGCAGTTTCCCTAGAGGGGATGCTCCATCTCTCATTCAGAGATCCATTCTATGAGTGTTTGGTTTTTTTGCTACTTCAGCTACTGGGCACATGCAAGAACTTTTCCATCATGACCACAGTCAAGTAGAGCAATGTTGCAAAGTGGGGTTACACAGCCTTACTCCCGAGGTCCAATTTTAATTGTCCCAGGCTCCAACACTTCTTGCTGCTGGAATGTCAGCCATAAAGCGTCATCCAGTCATCAGATAATTCTGATTTTTGCCTTGAGACTATTTATATTTCCATTTGCTTCTGCCACACGTGTCTCAAGGTGAGTGCAATGAGAGAATAACTAAAGCATCTTTCCTCCAACAGCCGGAAAACAGGCTGCAAAGAGCTATAAAGGACAAGCTGCTCCCCTCACTTACCGATGGCTGCAGGGCGGTCGGTGTTGGTGGTGCTGCGGCTGTTGAGGGGGGCTCGTCCCCCACCAGTGGGCCCCCAGTTGCCATCCCAACTGGAGGAACACCATCCTCTCGTTTTGTAAGAGCTCCTTTCTTTGTTGACTGCATCTTGATCTGCTGTGGCTTGGAGTTCATTGGGGAGTTATTGGTGGTCTGGAGTAACTGCATATCACAAAGGGAGAGGACAAAAGCAACGTTAAAATTGCTAGGCCAATCTGTTAAGGTTCAGCGCCATTTTTGAAACAAAAAACAAACCAGAAAAAGGAGAATTAATAATCAACAGATACTGGGAAAAGAATGCAGTCAACATTCTGTTCAAAGAAATCCTCATCTGCCCTCCAGAATCCCTATGGGGCTGAAAGCGCCACTCAGATGAGATGCCACTCAGACCTCCACCATATGAATCAAAGGGACCAGCTGGAAGCCCTCAGAAAGAGATTAAGCCTTAAGAACCAGAGGTGTTTGGGCTACCCCCTACCTTCTCATCACCTCATTAGTACCAGCTAAGACCCACCACACGGCAAAGCATACTGGTCATCTGCAACCCACGTCAGGACTGACATCCGTGATTGAATGACAGCCTCTTCCCTCAATTCTCCAGATCTATCGGGATTCTCCTGCTGGTTTCTCAGCAACACAAGTAGCTAATGGGAAAAAAGAGTCAGGCTCTTTGGCCTTTACCTTAGTGATGGTACCCACAGCTTTGGTACGGCCTTCACGGAAGACCAGGCGCTGGTCTATATGCAAATACTCCGGGGTTTTGATGAAGCGAAAGTGCACTGTAGCTTTGTCCCCTGTCCGCAGGCAGTCCTTGTCCATACTGAGAATTGTGGCTGTCTGACGGATGCTGCCACAATGCACTGTGAATGTAATGCACAAAAAGCTTTCAACAAATGGTGTCATTAGAGGAATAAGCTTCAGAAAGACATCTAAGGCAGCTCGTGCTACTTTAAAACTAACGGTGCTGAGTTTGGTATGTGATAATCAACTCTGTACCACAGACTATATGCGTCACACATCTGCCTTTGTTCAGTGCTCAAAGAGAAAACACGTATGAGATAGAACAGTTGCCTTTGGATGGAAACTTAATGAAGCACCCTGAACAGAATCCTACACACCATGCAGCTGGGCTAGAAGGCCAGACCCAAAATGAGCCTATCTACAGTAGAAGGTTAAGAATCTTTACACCATGGAGATATAGCTCAGGCAGGCTACAAAAACAGTTGGAGTCACAGATCTCCTTTTTACATATTTATCCCCATTACTCTTCTCAGTCTCTTCCCTCCTGTTTCTCTAATAGATTGTTGGGACAGTAAGGGCAAAAACTCAGGCTTCTATTAATGTTAACACAGACATCAGGACTGAAAAGACTAAAGCTGAAGTAAACTACTACCACTAGGAAACACAGCTGAGGCTGCACTCTAACACATACCCATGGCCTGATACCGTGGGCTGATGGTGGTGGGGTGATGGAGCACCAGAATCTCTGCTTCAAACTCCCATGATGCTTGTGGATTCAGGCGGGGTGACACCATTACCATTCCTTTCCGGATAGAAGAACGCTTGATCTGAAAAGCAAAGACCCAAAAAAAATCTTCAGCATGACTCTCTGGAGAAGAAATTCCCTTCTCTGGATGATGTCATCCAGAGGGATTTCATAGATATTAACTCATGCACACAAAAAGGCAAAACAAGTACAATTCAACAGTAGGCAACAATGTTATGCAAAGGTTGCAAAAATCAAGTTCAGCAGAAATTTCTGAGGACATCTTACTTAGAAACACTCATGCCGTTGCAGCACAGAGAATTTTCTTGCTTTGTTACATATCTCCAATACTATTCCTCATTGTCTTGGGTCCCACTGCTCTAGCCTGGCACCTGTCAGGTGGAACATGGGACCTACAGGGTTTCTACAGCATTTTACTGTGCCACAGAACGAGGAAGCTGAGATTCACGGTCCAATAGCGGCTGATCTTCAAGAGCACTCTGAAATTATGGGGGTAGATTCTATTCTGGGGGTCCTGAGCAGATCATCTCACCTTCTTCAAAGCAAAGGAGGCGGTCTGGCCTCCCCGCACTTCTTTGACAGGCATTCTCTTGCGGTGGATGGATTTGACAGCAATAGGCAGGAAGTTGCCAAGCGGATCCGGCCCCAGCAGCAAGGTGTCATTCAGCTTGATTAGGCCTCTCAGCGTCGTCCCAGACACAACCGTTCCTACACCCTGTGTCAGAAAACAAACACCAACCACACTCGCAGATGAGCTCTAGAACATCCTTCCCTAGGGATGATACCCGCTTTAACCTAAAACACACAGAGGAAAATTGCTCCAAACGCCAAGTCCCTTACCGGGACAGAGTAAGTATCATCTATCTGGAATTCTGCTGGTTCTTCTTCCCTGTAACTGGTCCGTGGAGACAAGAGATTAAGAAACATCTTCAGCAAATCTAGGTTCTCCCCAGTGACATTCGAGATCTGGAAAATTGGACACATCCTGTAAAGGGAAATTGATGAAAATTGAGTTAGTTTGCCTCCCTGCCTGGGATTCCGCATGTAGGGAGACATCCAAAGTCCTGGACTGTATTCAACACACAGTGCTAGGAAGGGAGAGACTGGCAAGCAGTCAGACGCACAACACCCCATCTCTGAAACCCTACAACACTGCCTCTGCCTTCTAATGGCATTCAGGAAAAAGTGTAAGGTTCCAGGACTGAAGGAAGTTGAGTACCCTACGGACTGTTCAGAAACAGCCTATCATTTCTGCCTCAGAGGGGAGCAACAAGCAGGTCAATCTTAGAACACACTCTTACGGAATCAACACACCACATGGCAAACACAACCTGAACACATCTAGACAACAGGACTCTCTCTGAACCTTCTCACCCAGTCTCCAGACAGGATTGAAAGAGAAACAACTCTCTTCTACTCCCATTACCTCTCTGAGCTGAAGTTGGAGGCTGTTACAATGACATCATCCTTGCTCTGAACCAGCACGGGAATCTTCCTGCACCCTGGGGACTTCAGCAGTCGCTGTAACAGCTTCAGGGTTTCTTAAAGGGTGAAATGAATATTGTTAGGGCAGCATCTCCCGCCTTTACAAATCACTTTTGCTGGCTTTCCCGAAGGGAGGCTGGCACTCTTGCACAAACAGACAGGAGAAGATGGCCAAAAGTGTGTGAGTGCTACTGTGAGTTTGCTACAGCCAAGATGGGATTTAGGAGCTATTCCATCTTCTATTTCATGCCTGCTGCCAAGCGACAGACAGATATTTGCAGCTACAAGTGCAATGTGGTGAAGTACAAGTTTTATAGCTGTCTATTAAGGAGCTGTAAGTAGTTATAAAATACTTCCTCTTCCTAGAAAGGCTTTCTCATACCAGAGAATATGTGAATTAGAAATCAATTTTGACCAAACAAACCTCAAAAGCCTTTGGCTGACAACTGATCTACCACAGAAGATCAGAGAAGCATAAAAAGGGTAAAGATCATCTCTAAAAACTATGACAACATAGACCCAGGTGTAACAGTTTTCAGACAAATCTCCCAGCTTTGAATTCTTCCCTTTTTCATTTATATTCTAAGGCTCCTACCTGTCCTCCAGCAGAGGCAATACCTGATGTACTAACATCAGTTTCCTGCAAAGTGCCTTATAACACAAGGGGAAAAAACAAAAGGCTGATATGGGTTTAAAAGAGTAAATCATTCAATTGTCATCCAATTAAATGGTTTTTGTGAACCAACAATTGCCTATGGGAGGGTAATGTTTTGGATACAAAGACAAATATCTAATCATGCCATCTGCTCCTCACAGATACATTCGAGCCAAACCTTGTGTCTATTTAATTTAAACAGAACATGACACAAGGGAGGCTTCTCCCAAGAGCAGCTCTTCTCTCCTCACTGAGCCAAACATTCCCCTTCCTTCCCAGTCATTATATTATTAGTCAGGCCTTGCGTTTATTTCACAAACCTATTATAGAAATATTCAAATGATCTTTTGATCACATGCTTCTGTTGCCCTGAAACACACTCAGGATTTTTACTAAAACAAGGTGGCTGCAGACAGTACTGGGAGCACCCACTTTCCTGATCCAAAGGACTGCTTAGTAAATAAACAAAGCATCACTCCAATTAACCACAGCACAACACACCAGGGGGATTTTAAAGGTGAGAACTAGCCACACCCTGAAAAAAATGTCATGCAGTTTAAAGGGCCACTGCTGGGGTCCCAAGGAACTTGTTAGCCCCTGCTGCTCATTGCCATCCTTTGCCTGTGCCTTTGCCAGACCTGCTACACATATGTGGCTGCCTTGAACTGTGATTTCCTGCATGTTGGTTAGTTGGTCAGACAAAGGAAGGTGCTGCTGAAGTGACGCCAGCATATCTGAGAAGTGCCCAAGTAAGCAGGACGCAATAAGCAGCTGTGCCCTTTGCCTAGCAGCTGCTAGAGAACAAGACTGACCATGGCTTAAGATCACATCCAAACTGTGGGTAAGAAGCAGCAAATTCAAGACAACTTCCAGACTTTCTCTCCAGGCTTGAATAGCCACAGAGAAAAGAAAAACCACAGCCCTACCTGCACACTTTTCCCCTTGGAGCTCAGTTAAACAAAATCCTATAGCAGTCAATTTTTTTGTTGCTCAGCTGAGCCCCTCCTGTCAGGGTCACTCTGAAAAGTGACTACAAGCAAACCGCCTTGCAAATGGGCAAGGGAAATAAAAAGTTTAGATTTCTTTAAGGTGTTTAAGATGCGGTTAAAGCCAAACAAAGCAACTTTCTCCTGGCAATGATTCCTCAACCTAAATGGAGGACTGTGGCACATTCAGAAGGAACATGCCTGGAGAGAGAGCACGTAGGACTTACCTTGGAGGATATTGGCTGGACACATGTCTATCTTGGTCACCACAACAAAGACAGGAACATTGAGTGCAAGTGCCAGTCCCAAGTGCTCCTTGGTCATTCCCACAATCCCAGCATTACTGCCAACCTACATCAAATACAAGATACATGGATGTCAGTGCTCCTCCTTTAGTAAGCTGGGTTAGAGAATGTCTTGCATCACACACACAGTAGGCTGTGGCCAGCTTGTAGATGTGGCAGTGGAATCACACGAGGAGACTACTCACTTCAAATGCTTGCAGATACTGGCTAAGAAATCATTTCTCCACAGCTCTAACAAGGTGCTCTGGAGTCTAGAAAGCATTCAATTGCCAAGAATCATACATCTTGGACCTCTTTGTGACTGACAGTCCTGGGGAACCTGTCACAGAATCCTGCCTAGATACCCCTGGCAGCAGTTCCTCTCCACGCCAGGGAGATGCTGCCTCCCCCCACAACCCACAGGGACCTTACAGGAGAAAGAAGTTGAGGCTGTAAAGCTGCAGGTACAACAGATCTTTCTTGCTACCTACCATAAGCATGCAGAAGTCAGGTAAATGGCCGGTCATGCCAAAGACGGTGGTTTTCAGGTATTTCTCATGACCAGCCAGGTCAATGAAAGTAATGACCTTGGTGGATTTCTCGCAGATCTTTGTCCACTCCAAGCTGCCACCGTGGCTGTCAGGCTTGTTCACCACGTTGCCCTCACTGTCGAAGCCCAGGATGTCATTGCCCACGCTGCTGGTGCGGCCTGACTCAATCTCATGCTTATGGCGGAAGAGCTTTTGCCGAGCAAAGCCTCGACCGTTGTCGAGCTCACCATGTGTTAGGACACCCAGCAAGGTGCTCTTTCCTGCATCCACATTGCCAACCACTGCTACCCTGAAAGGGAAAGAGGAGCCTGTCAAAATCTGATATCTGAAGCTACAAACTCCAAACACCACTGCTCCTGCCAGTAGTTTCTTCTCCCTAACCAAACAGAAATATAAAAACATTGGACCCCTACAAGCAGAGCAGAGACTCTTTCATAATTCCCAGTTATCAGGGAACATCTCAAGCTCTGGGGTCTGAGAAGTAGAAGATTGATGGAACATGTCACTGATGCTCAGGATTTAGAGCGTTGAATCCAGAACTGCTTGGTGGTTATACAGAATATCTCTTCTTTCAACTCCTAGTCTCTGCAGTCAAACACAGGTGCTGTAGCAGTTCAAAAATCTAAATCTCAGCTTGGGCTAGAATCCCTCCACTATTTTTGTATTCTTCATGTTGCAATAGCACCATATGCAAGAGAGAAAAGAGAAATATAAGCTGCTGTTCCTGGAAAAGGCAAAACCCGAAGAACAATGAAACCTACTCGGAGAAGACTCTTCCTTACAGCAGTCCCCTTCCTGTTTCTGATAAAGGTGATGATTATGGCCGTTGGCTAATGGTGGAAATCCATTCTATCCAAGGCCAGACAGATTCTGAAGTCAAACTCCACAAGCTATTAGATATCCACTAAAAGGCGATCAGAATCATCAGTCTTGGGGTAGAAGAAAATCCTGATGGAATTCTAGCACAAATATCCCCACACTATCATCCAAACAACAGTTCCCAGCTATACAGAGGTAAATCTCTATAATTTGTGTGCAAAAAAAGACAGCAATAACAACAAAAAAGAGATTTCATTAGCAAGGAGTGGTCGAGCTTTGCTGGGCAGCGACAACACCTAGACTCAAACCAGCGTTGCTGGCTCAGCATCACAGAGTGCTCACAGGGTAAGAATGCAGCAGGGCTGCTGACTAAACTTGTCTCCACCCGGCTCCTCACCTGACCTCCAGGAAGTCGTTGTCACCCACACGTTTCCGAACCAGGTAGTCCTGCACCTTGCCCCCTGCCTCTTGGTGCTCCCGCAGGAGGATCACGTCAGCTTCGATCTGCTCGGCCATGCTCTTCAGTGTGGCATAGGATGCTTCCATGTCTGCCTCGCTCAGACCATATTCGGTTCCATCTGGTGGAGGAGACAAAGGACAGTCTGTGAGCACCACTGTGCAACAGCCAGCAGCAGTTTCATCCTGCTTGGCACTTTCATACCCATCAGGGCTCACATGTGAACCAGAGACATCAACTGTGTCAACAGAATAAACATCCTTTGCCAAAGAGAATAAAGGATTATCTATTTTAAGTCTTAAAATATATTAGAAACGCATAATCTTTCACCAAAGAGAGCTTTCCTTGCTATTACCACAAACAATAAACTCCTTCAGTCTGATAGAGAATCTCCACTCATGCTGTAATAGAGGAAAAAACCATTAAAAAAATGAAAGCTCTGACTGGAATATCATCATGGTTAACCAGTGAATGTGGAAGCAATTTAAGCTATCAGCTTACTTCAGGAAAAAACACACACCGACTCTACTTTTCTGCAAATCTGGCCTGTGCAGTAATTCCTTTGGCCCCCATATGCTCCAGTTAAATCAAGGTTTTTGGCCTGTCTCACTGCCTTCATCCTTGCACTTGGAAGAAATGCTGACAAGTTCACCAGACAGGGGAAAAAAAGAATGAGGCGCTCTTGCTTCTTTCTGTACAGCTCACCCCAAAAAAGGGCTGTCAGAGAAAGCCAGTGGCAACCACTCAGCCACTTGAAAGGCCACCAGAGCTCTCAGCTATTCTCCTACGCCAGGTACTCAGAAGCCGCACAGATCTCAGGCCAGAATCTCCTCTGTGGGACAAAAACAACCAGCCAAAAACAAAAGCAAAGGTGGAGTGACACATAGCACCTGGATGACCAAAATTATTGCTGTGCAGTCATTTATATGCACAGCTGACTCATCTGCTGGTAACTGCACTTTGCATAGACTAATCAGCACTTCAGTCACTGCACAGCTTTACAACACACAGAGCTGCTGGGCAGTTTTTCATAAGCAAACTAAGAAGTTGTGGAGATGGTAGGAAAAACAAGAAGCACCATAGTTCAGGTTCTGGGTCATAGAAGGGAACAAGGAGCAGAGAATGGAAGTAACAGCTAAGGGAGAACAGGTATTTGTCAATACTGATAAGGCAGCCTTCCCTGACCTCTCAGTCATCACACCCACCATATTCAAAATCACAGACACTCCAAAGGGAAAGAGAAAGTGGAGGGATATCTTCTTTTTCCTTCTTCTATTGGATGCTGTTTCCAATAGCCCTGATCTACAGAAAAGAACCCCATCTCCCTCAGCTATGCAGTATCCTGAAATAAAGCCAGATGTTTTATTTCCAGTTTTAAGCAACAAATACCTATTTTAAGTACAACATTGCAACAGTAACCTGTTAACACACCCATAAGTTGTTCTAGAAGAGAAAGTACTGACTAGCCTGACTAGCTAGATCTCCCTGTCGTTGTGGTTATCAGGAAGACCAAGGGCTCAGAATATGCTTGGGAAGCTTGTCTGGACAAAGAAAAGCATTCCCTTGGAATAGGCTGCATGACCACTGCCCATCTAATCCTGGCTTCTTTTCTATGTTGGCTGCTTTGTAAGACACGAAGAAAATCTGAAAAGCAAACAGTGCTGAGGTAGCACAATTCCCTCCATTACTGCAGCCAACCCTAACACTGATTGCCACGGTTTTACATTCTTCCTCAGGCATAGTAACCAGTAGAACATTTGCCTCCAACTAGATATTCAATAGATATTTAGCATACTTTAAGTACATCTTCAGCCTTATGACAGAGACAGACAACTCATTTTGCATTCACAAATTAGCATTTCAAAACAAGACCACGCACAGTACTATTTTATCAGCATCAGATGGGAACGTTCCAGTCACGAAGAAGAACAAAAAAGGTAGCCCACCCTAAACTGCTAAAACCTGCAAAGGCCAACACGTGCAGTCACAGCTGAGTGAATGAGACACAAAGACCTCACATTCAGAAAAGGCAAACCTCCCTTTCCAGAGTAAAGGCACACACTAACAAAGAATCTGTATGGTTTTATGCAAGGAGTACATAAGATGGCCAACTGCTACACTTAAGGAAGGTTTCCATTTTATTTTGGAGAAGTATCATCTTCAACAGCAATCACAGATGTTATGATTTTCCTGTTTTCTCTTGTTATCAGCCGTACTGACCTGATCCCTGCCCGATGACATAGATGGTCTCCCCGCATCCCTCATCGATCCTCTCCGACATCTGCCGCAGCAAACTGTCGTACTGCTCGGAGGTCGGGCTCACCATCACCAGCTGGAAAAGAGATTACATATCCAACATGCAGATGTCAAGGTTAAAAATAAAAGTCTAAACCTACTTCCGCTATGAGGACAATCAAACAGTGTGCTTTATTGAAAGATGAAGGCTCTTTTCCAAGGACCGCTTTCTGGCTTTGTGTATATATGTGGCTGGTTTTTTAGGACAGCTTTGCTGGCAACTATTTCCTTGTGACACTACACGAGACGATTAGCCGGAGCTCAGAGCTCATTTACATGGCAAGGTTTACTTCAAAGCAAGTAAGAATACCAAGCATCTCATTTTGAAGCAACCAATGTTTAAAAGCCACATGCAAGTGAACATCCCACTTCGACTTCCGTGTAATACCTGTTTCCACGCAAGAAAAGCACAAAGGGGATGAGGGATTTCCTCCAAACAAACACCACAGGTGGGTACTTCTGCTGCTCCTACAGAACAGGAAGCTCTGCAGACCCACTGATATGCAGACACACACAAGCAGCAAAACCAAGAGCTCCATAGGCACGCACTGCTATGCCACCTTACAGCACTCCATGAAATCCATACCTGTGCCAGCTGCTCTTACGTACACGTTTCAAAAGCACAGCCAGAAAGATATATTTCACTCCACTGTGCATCCAGACCAGAGTAAACTGGTGCTAGATTTCTCTAAAGCATATGGCTTACAGCAGCTCACGGTCTTTACATCTGACCTCAAACAGCCTGACTTGCTGGCACAGCTAACAAAACACATATTCAGCTTTTGCCACCTGCTGCTACATAGGTGATAAAGTCCTTTGTTAGAAATCTGGACCATAAAGGATCATAACACTTGGGCAGCTTTCAAAACTGCAGCAGTGTGCACATCTGGAAAAACAGAGCATGGATAGCAAGTGCTAACAAGAGGGCTTAAGGCAGCCAAAGCAATGCCTTCCTCAGATCTTAACAGTAGCACAGAACACCACTATTTGTGCAAGGGACAGCGAGCTGAGAGACAACCACCTTCATGTACTTGCGTGCACTACCTAAGGCTTTGAACTGCTTAGTATGGTCTGCAAAGCAGCGCAGGTAGTAAAGTTCTCTGATGTGCTAGGCCACAGTTTTTCTCTATTGCACTATAAAGCACTGAGTTTTGCATTTATTACTGGTCTGTTCTGGTTTTGTTTTGTTTTGTTTTGTTTTTTTGAGGAAATCACTGGATGTATTAAGAGGAGAATCAGAATCTGCTGAGAGGTTTGAGCAGGACAGGAATGAAGGGCTGTGTGTTGACACGTAGGGTTTGTTTTGTACAGTGAGCACTTTCAGGAACTCCTGGCAAACCATCTCACCGCTCAGGCTTGTGAACCAGGACAGGTCAGGAACACAGGAAAATCTATTAAATAGGTGGTTATATCCATTAAAATCAGTAAACAGGGGCCATCAGCACATAAGCACGCTAAGTTCCATTTCTTCAAGTCTCAGCACCAGCTTCATTCTTCTACAAGTCTGAATGCTTCAGTAGTGTGTTGACTAAAGTACCAGGGGCGCTTCAGCCAAGCAGCTCACTGCAGCCCTTCCTCACAGTGCTGGGCAGGAGGGCTGTGAGCTCACAGAGCACAGTACTTGCACATGTTCAGACTGCACAGATCAGAACACTGTTCGCCATCAGCAGTGGTGATGCTGAAAGATGTTCCAGGCACTACACCGCTGCCCTGAATAGCAGGAGTCCTTCAAAGCCTCCCCCAGGGTAACAAAGTTTGCAGATGATATGATTTAGTGGGGTGTCAAGAGGAGGAAGAATAGATCAAGCAGTAGCTTTAGTGGGTCAGACCTTTCAGTGGTGTTCAGCATTTCTTGTGGCTGCTTCTGCTGCCTGCAGCCACCAGCCAGTTCTCCATTGTTCTAGCTCACTGCAACGCTTCACTCGGTGTTCTGAAGATCCCTTCTTGGTCAAAGAGAGGCTCTCTATGTTTGTTTGTTTTCTTTTCCCACCTTTGAGAAATCCCATCTATGCCTGTATTACATACTCTCTTGTTTTCCAGGTTTTCATCAAGCCAAACATTGTCATTTTTGTTCTTTCAGCTTTGCTGGACATGGAGCAGTCTGCAGAAGTCATGCAGGTCTAGCAATCTCACAATTCCTACAGGGCAAAAAAGCAAAAACCAGTTATTGTTCTATTCTCGTGACAGCAACAAGAAACATAGCTCACAAATTTGAGATGCCATCTCCAAAGTTCCAACCCAATGTCTGGGGAGTGGTCACGTTTCCCACCTTTCCTCTGACAAGCTCTGGGCTTAACACACACTGGAGATGGGCAGCAGTTACAGCTGGATGAGGTGATTCCAAGGGGCAAGCAGACTGCACTCTGCATTGCCCATCAGCAAGAAGGATGCCATAACCAATGAACAGCAATGTAAAGCTTCTGTTGAGATCAAGCTAAGGTTATAGTATGAATACTTCACAGGCAGTCCTAAGGAAAGATACATCCCCTACCCACAAGGTGAGCAAACTATAAAGGTTAAAGGCAAAACAAATACTAAGGAGCATGCAGTGCTGCTCTACTAGTATGACACAGTCAGACGTTTGGCTGGGAGGTTACCACGAACCACTGAGAAGTCAGGGCAAAGACAACCCAGCCCTGTGACATTTCAATCTCACACCAACACCTTCCATAACATCATAGTTTACTTCCTATTTCCTGTAGACAGACATACTTTGAGTGTTACTAATGTTCTGTTGTCAGCGTAGAATTAATGTATAATAACTTAAAAAATTTTGCTTCACTAATAGCTTTGTGAGATTTGTTTTTGACCTAAAAGATAATTACTACTGCAGTGTACTAGTCTTGAAGGAAAAAGAAGCATCTACTAAAATTAATGTGATAATGGATTTGTGCTGATGAATGGAACTGTTTGCTTGATCAACTGATGAAGTACATGTGCTTGATAAGAAATCCCCCAGCACTGTTCTCTATGAAGAGCAGAACTCACCGCAAAGACACTGGGGAGGGGAATGGGAGAGAAGTGTGTCAGACAGCAAACAGCTGGGTCAGAGTGGGACAGAAAGCCAGCAAACTAACTGCAGTGGGAATCACTGTTTTAAGCAGGAAGTGGTGAGAAGTAATTCAGCTGGAAAGCAGAGAAATGGGGGGTGGGGAAGAGGCCAAGTTAGCTCCTGTGTTCACACCATATGGGAGACTGCTGTTTTGAGAACAGAGAATGGGAGATAGGGTAGAGCTCACAGCCTTAACACTCGGCCAAGACAGAGATCGTACAATCATTTGTGTTGGGAAAGATCTCTAAGATCACCTGGTCCATCCGCCAGCCCATCCCCACCATGCCCACTGCCCACATCCCTCAGTGCCACATCCACGCGGCTCTGGAACACCTCCAGGGACGGTGACTGCACCACCTCCCTGGGCAGCCTGTGCCATTGCAGCACCACTTTGAGAAAGAAGGGCAGCAGGTGTATAGTGCTGTGTGGAGAAGCCAGTGGTAATAAAGGTCAAAACAACGCTCACCTGTCATTTCCTCTTTGCCTGCAGGTGTCTGGGAGCTGATGGCTGGCTGCTGACACCAATGGAAGCAGCAGGAGAAGAGCTTTCCTCCCTCTTGGTCAGAGCTGCGGGCGGTTCCCAGCTGTCAGGATGGGTGACAGCCCTCGGAGACGTCCTGCGCGCTGCTCCACGCCGGTCATATCCAACACAAAGCACACACACGTACACAGGTCGGTGCTGGCATCCGGTATCCACACCTCGCCCAGCTTGCTCAGACACAAACAGGTGGCCCAGCGGACGCCGAAGTTTTGATGCTCATCCTTCGCTTCCTTACAGGATATCTTCCGAGCGTTCAGTACCGCGCTCAGCCGTTCCCTCACAGGTTCCTACAGCCCCTGCTCGCTCCCATTGAGGGGCCGGGCCCTCGGAGCGGAGTGTTACAGCGAGCAGCCGAACGGGACGGAACTCGAGGAGCCCACGCAGGGTTCCCGCTATCTGTACCAACCCCTCCCCGCCGGACAGGGCCCTGTGACAGAAGGCCCGGCCCCTGCCCACCCTCGGGCCTACCTTGCTGGTGAGATCGATCTCGGGCTCTCCGTTGAGCGCCTCACCGTCCTCCGCCTCGAAAGAAGAGCGCAAGGAGCAGGCGGCCGCCGCCAAGCGAGGCCTGCCGCCCGGAGAGCCGGGCTCCGGGGCGAACATACAGGCCGGCACCGGGGAGCCCCCCGCCGGGGAGCGGCTCCGCTCCGCCGCCGCCATCTTCCCTGCCCCGGCCCCTCCGCCCCCGCCCCGGGAGGCGCGGAGGCCACGCCCACCGCCCGCCAACGACGGACAGCCAATGGGAGAGCGGGTGGGACGGCAAGGAGCGCGGAGTCAAAGCGGCGGTGGGCGGGACCGTGACGAGGCCACGCCCCCGGGGAGCGCGGAGCCAATGGGAGCAGCACTGCCAGCTCGGCTTGTTTGCTATATATACACACACAACAGTCCGCTCGACGTGTCGAGTACTTTTTGTCCAATGAGAGAGCTGCTCCTCGTGACAAGCAGCCCTGCTATCCAATGAAATAGGAAGGCTTGAGCGATGGGGCGGGACCGAACACCACAGTAGTTAGACACGTGGGCGGGCATTCTCTCGGATCAACCAATGAAAAAGATGAACGGTTTCATGGACAGCTGAGTCGACCAATGGAACGCGCCGAGCGTCTGTAGGGCTCCTGACAGAAACCCCCTGGGCGCAGTAGAGAAGGAAGGAGGGGGGCGCATGCGCCGCTGCGGTTGGTGTGAGGAGGCCGTGGCCGGGCAGCGGCGGTTCGTCGGGGCTCCGTGCGGGCCCTGCCCGCTCCTAACGGCGGTTTCCCTCGGGTGGAGGTGCGGGGCGGTCCGCCGGGCGCCGCGGAGCCCGGAGCCGTGTTGTATGGCCTAGGAGGGAGGAGGCGGCTTCCTTCCTCGAGCCGTTGGCATCCCGGAGCCTGCCCTGCCCGCAGCAATGGAGGAGGGCAGCTGAGGGACCCCGGCCCATTCCGTGCCCCGGGGCGGGCCCGAGCTGTGAGCCCGGCTCTGCGGGGTGCAGCTCCGTGCGGCCTGCGCTGCGGAACGGAGATGGAAGAGAAGGAGCGGTGTGGGAGCATCCAGCCGGCACCTTGAGACTGACGGGATCCGTATCTTTTGGTTATCTTTCTGTTCGGGTTTTTGTTTTTTTTTTTTGGGGGGGGTGGGTTAGGGCTGTGTGACGTTTTATGGGGTATGGGAGAAAGGAGGTGGTTGTTAAAGCCAGCCGTCAGAGGCGATTACTGAATAAACTGAAGCACAAGAGGGGGGTTGGCGAGCTGGAAGCGGCCCTCGCCTATAAAGTAAAGGGGCTGCGCGCTGCTGCTGTGACTCTGAGGAAGAGACATCGGCCTGCTGAGTTTCTCACCTCCTGCTCGCCATCCGCCCTGTGAGAAGATGAGTTGCGTGCCATGGAAAGGTGACAAGGCCAAATCGGAGTCCCCAGAGCCACCCCAACCGCCACCGCTACATATTTACCACGAGAAGCAGCGCAGGGAGCTGTGTGCCCTCCATGCCCTCAACAATGTCTTCCAGGACAGCAACGCCTTCACTAGGGAAACCCTGCAGGAGATTTTTCAGAGGTATCGCGTTCTGCACTGGCAGAAGTGTTTGCTTGCTTTGGTGCTTATAAGGATTTGCAGGTCTTATTTCTGGGGACGAAGAGTTTGGAGCTGCTTTGAGTCGAATATAGCTCTGTTTTACCCCATTCCACTCCTGCTGTTTCCTCTTTCTAAACAGAACACCTCTCTTACTCTTGTTTCTAAAGCTATTCAACCTAAGAGCTTTATTGCAGGTGCTGCTGTGTGGTTGTGCTGCATCCACCTTAATACATCTTCTCTCTTCTGCCCCTGCCTCCTATTGGTGTGTTATCTTTGGGTAGTAACAGATCTGGGGAGTGAGGATGGCCAGGATGATAAAGGGATCATCATATGAGGGTGGATAATGATAGGACAAGGGGGAATGGTTTTAAATTGAGACAGGGGAGGTTTAGGTTAGATATCAGGAGGATGTTTTTCATACAGAGGTTGGTGACACACTGGAACAGGTTGCCCAAGGAAAGGAAGCTGTGGAAGCCCCATCCCTGGAGGCATTCGAGGCCAGGCTGGATGTGGCTCTGGGCAGCCTGGTCTGCTGGTTGGTGACCCTGCACATAGCAGGGGGGTTGAAACTGGATGATCATTGTGGTCCTTTTCAACCCAGGCCATTCGATCACTCTATAAAAACTTCTCAATTCAGTACAATAGGACTTAGAAGATGCTGGATGTTAAAGCTTCGTCAACTTATTCAAGCATTTAAATGAAATTCTTCAAATATTGCAGCCTTTTTTATTTCCTTGCAGTGAGACCCTGCTCACCAAACAGGATTTAATCTCGGTAGCTAGATCCATGTTTTCTGCAGTGTTGGCTGAACACTTCCTGGAAGCTTCACATAATTAATAAAGGCATTCTTGAGCCTTACACGGGAAACTGTAGTTGATGAATGTGTCCTGCAAAATAACTCATTTGGCAAGATGTTTATTTCATGTTGTTTAACGCTTTGTTGCGATTTTCCTCAGGGTGCCTTTGAAAGTTCTGGTGACTTTAACTGATGAAGTTAAAGAGTAAATGGAGCCTCCCTGCAGTATTCCATCTCTGTATCTAATCTTCACTGAGGCTTTGGTTGAGTACTTGTTACCAGTAGCTGACAGCACATTGTGTTACTGAGGCATAGGGAATAGCTCTCCATGGCAGCACTTAGGCTGGAGGTGCTGCTGGACAAAGCTCCCTGCCCTGTTGCCACCACCCTAAAAATCAGAAGGTTTATTGAACTGGAGCTCGGCTTGTCATGTATGTGCCTTCCTTTCCTTAGCCATTGAAATGTGGTAATAGACAGCTGCAAATATCAGATGGAAGTGCTATCTACGATGGTACTGCAAATAAAATGCCTATTCATGAAGAGGAGCTGATCCAACAGCATTTTAACTTTGTCCAGCATAAAGGCTCTGTGGTTTTGTTGCAGAGTAGCAATTGTCAGAGCTGTAATCACGGATGGATTCTACTGGCCCGAAGTAAACGGCGGCAGTTCCTGTGGTAGAAGTGGCGTGATGATTAATTAGTTGACTTTCACTGGGCTTGATGAGAGAATTAGTGTGCAGCAAGGAGCTTCTCATATAAAGCACTGAGGTGCTCGTCTGGTGACACCTCTTGCCCCAAAAGGATGAATATCTTGAATTCCAGACTGGTGTTGTGTCGTTCTAATATTCAGATGGAGGTTTGCAGACTGGTTCAACCCCACAGAAGTAGTTGAAACAGTGTTTGGACGATGCTCTCGAAAATATGGTTTGAATTTTAGGTGGTCCCACGGAGCCGGGAGTTGGACGCTGCGATCCTTGTGGGTTCCTTCCAACTCACAACGTTCTAAATGGATGAGCAATGAGGAATGCATAACAGTTGCCTCCTCCTTTGCCTCTCTGTGGAGTTACTGCTTGTTTTCGACTCTTTGGCTTGACTTTAAGTAGTGTGGTCTTAGCCGCGTTTTAGACATCATTTTTCCACACGTCTTTCCTGTATCTAGTCATACACTGGGTTCTGCTGAATGTGACAAAACACTGATGAATATTTTAATAAGCTACAAAAACATCGCTAGGCATCGTTATGTTTTGAAGCTTAATGTTGACATGGTAATGAAATCACAAATAAGCTTAAGCTTTGGTCTGACCGCATCCCTTGAAAAAAATAATGGAAGTGTGTTTCTTAATCATCCATTTCCCTTTTGCTGCATCCCATTGCTCCAGGCCACCGTAGCGTGATTACTATCATCATTTCAAGTATACGCCAAAGCATGTCCCGTGCTCCCCTCTGATTCTGTAGCCCTCCCTCTCTTCTTTCCTTTAATATGAAATCCATCTATTTGATGTTTCTCTGCCTTCTGTTTCAGGAAGTAAGATTGCTTGTTCCTGTTGTGCCAACAAAACCACTTCATTTGAGTCTGTTCCTTGAGATCTGGTTAGAAAAGACAGCTTTGTGTTGGAGTTGATGAAGGTTTGTGACTCAGAAACTCAGGATTGATGCCTGTAGTTCTGTTCAGCTCCATCGGTCTTGCCTGGATTAGTCTCTAGATAAATAATTGTATTGTTCCTTGTTTAGTCAGAGTCCTTCAGCTGATGGTTGTGTACCCTGTGTAAGTGTATGTGAGCAGAAGTGTCTGGAGGCGGCTTTTGATGAAGGCTTTCTGGTGGGTAACAGTTCTCAGAGTGTCACCTCTGTTTTTTATCTCATTTCTGGGCCTCTGTGAGTTACAGGAGAGAACAAAGATAAGTGCATTCTTTCAACCCGCAAATAAGCTTGTCTTTGGAAAACTGTGCCACGAGAGGGTGCTTGTGCAAACCAAAGGGCTCTTAACTGGGAGGCTTTCATGAGAGATAATAGGTTGGAGCAATGTTCTTGAGGAATTAGTTGTAGCCCAGTGATCTTGCTTTATGGTGATGCTGGAAAAGCTGTGGCAAGCTACAGTAGTATCTCTGATTTGTAAGATAGTTCCCAGCCTCCAAGTCTCTGCTCTGCTTATCTGACAATGTCACTGCCTTGCTGAGGACTGCTCAGTATGAATAGATTTTTGTGGTACCGCATTGTTTGAGGCTGTTCTGCTGCAGTTTGCTGCCCTGTAAGAGAAGAGAACTGATGCGGAAGGTTACCTGTCTGTACCTTATCTAGCCTCACTTGGTCTGAAACATAATACTCAGCTGGTCAGGGGAGTATCGGGGTCAGAGCTGCTGTGAAGGAAAGGCAAAGGAAACATGGATATCAGGTGCCACCAAACATCTGAACCTTGTGCCAGCAGAGCTAGTGGAGTCCTGGCCAATCAAAAGAGCAACCCATTGCAATAGAATAGTACTAAGGCTTGGCTTTCTCCTGTTTGCTATTGCATGACCTTGCTTTTCTGGGCTCTCAGTTTCCCTCTGTGCCCATCCTCCCAGCTGCTTAAGCCCATTTGTCCTCCTCACATTAACTCAATGCCTTGTTTTCTCTGCTTGCAGTGTTTATCATGAGGGGGTGGTTGCGTATCTCCATCTTTTATGCCTTGCATCCATTTTCTGTATTTGTAGACAGTAAAGGCTGTCTTACCTCTTTTGCTTGTTACGTGATGGACTCTGATTCTGGATTTTTGGATTCTACAATCATGCAAGTGATGTCTAGGCAAGTTAATACCAGTTTAAATGCAGGTGGAATGTTTGCAGTTTTTCACATCAGAGCTGGGATCCATGGAAGTTTTGCTCATCAAAGGAATTGTTAATGCATTATTTAGCCCTCTCAGCCTTCTGGCTTAGGGGAGAAGGGGCAGGTGAAGCGAGCAAATCCTCTGAAAACAGGCTTCAAGTCATACAGCAATTTTGGAATATGGGTTTGCCAAGCACCTGCTAGAGCAGTTCTTGTTCTGTTTCCAGGCTGTCTCCCAACACCATGGTGACACCACACAAGAAGAGCATGCTGGGGAATGGGAACTATGATGTGAACGTGATCATGGCAGCGCTTCAGACCAAAGGATATGAGGCAGTTTGGTGGGACAAGCGCAGGTATTCAGAAATTCAGTAATTCCAGAGTTAGCTGCCAACTGTAAAACTAAAAACAAAAACCAAGAACCAGATGACATTCAAGTCCCAGAATGTAATCTTGTTGCTGTTTGTTTTCTGCACCCTTTTAGGGATGTTAATGTCATTGCCCTGTCAAATGTAATGGGTTTCATCATGAATCTGCCCTCCAGCCTTTGCTGGGGTCCCTTGAAGCTCCCCCTCAAACGGCAGCACTGGATCTGTGTCCGGGAGGTGGGAGGCACTTACTATAACCTCGACTCCAAACTCAAGATGCCTGAGTGGATTGGAGGTGAAAGTGAGCTCAGGTGAGTCTTCCTCGCCCCCTTGTTATGTCTGTGTGGGTTTGTATCCAGGTATTCCCTGACAGAAGGGGTGAATTTATTCTTAAACACTTAATAGTGGAAACATTTATGGCTGAACTGCAATACCAAATATTTGATGGTAATAAGATTCACTTAGATCTATGTGGTGGTTCTGTGCTGATGGGAAGTTCAGCTCCACCACTCTACTGTCACTATCCCTCCTCAAAAAGGAGTGGGAAAAAATAAGATAAGGACAGGGTGATCACTCAAAGTACTGAACTGACCATGGTGCCTGCAGGACTCTTACCTCCCCATTCTTACTCCTCTATTCCAGTTGCTGTTATGCAGTGTTTTTTTCCTTTCTTAAATTTGTTCTCCCAGAGCACAGCCAGCATCGCTTATGGCTCAGCTCTGGTCAGCAGTGAGTCTCTTATGGAGCAGCTGAAGCTGGATCTGATCTGATGTGGGGCAGCTGCTGGGTGGCCCTTCCCACTACAAAAAGCTTCTCTGCATAAGCCCAACGTAATTTATACCTTTTTTGTCCAAAGCTAGGAAAATACTTTAGCCAGCAGAGGTTTCTGAGAGCTTGATTTCATCTCTTACAAGGCTGGCTCTGTCACTAATGTCAGACTTGGCCTCTACGCTGCCTGCAACTAGGTGTGCTGTGCCTCGCTGTCTCCTCGAATGTGAGACCATCATAATACCTTTGCCTCTTCAGTACTGCATGTTCCCAACAAAATCTCTTCAGATTAGGAGTGCAGCCCTATTGTTGACTGCTTGTCTATGTCAGTGTACATTGCACACCTGGTTTGACTCCCCTTTGCTCTTCAGTCTCAATACAAAATGGTTGGTGTGATTTGCTTTGACTGTGAAACCTAACCCGTCCTTAGTTGCTATTCTGCTGCCATTATGTCCTGTTCTAAAGTGTACAAATGGCACTGCTGTCTCAACTAGACTTGTTCTAACCTAAGGGAGCAATATTTCCCGCACCTGTTGTGTCATTCCAGTCTTGACAGATTGGGTATAAGCCTTTTGTGTGTTTCCACGGTAGAACAACACAGTACTGGATCTACTGTACGGAACTTATTAGAGGAGTTTTTGGTTTATGTAAGTCTTGTGTATGCTGCTGTTCAGCAATAAATAAGGGCTTCCTACATGCTGAATTTTGCAAGTTGGGCTGAAAGATAGTAGAGAAAACATTGATTTGACTTCAAAGGTTATTGAATTGCATCCAAGTTTTATATGAGAAAAAGCACATGGACACGGAGCCGTGTCAGATGACTGAGTGGTACTCTGCTGTTGTGACCTATGATGAGGGCATCCCAATGGCAGTGTTCTGATTTGTTTTTTATCTGCTTGATTTCCCCACAAACACGTGCTGTTTTTGTTGAAGTTACTTTCAATTACAGTGTGATTCTTGCTCTTGGAGACCTAAGGGAACTGTGTTTTTAATCCCCATTTTTGCCACTGTGGAAAATTGGGGTGTGACATCTTGTAGATCTCTCAACTGAAGTGATCATGTCTATCTGATTCTGCAATAGCTTTCTGGGTAGAGGTGTGTTGAATCTGGTGCTATTGCTCAGTTTTCTGTCAGAAAATAACAAGGTGAGAAGATGTTCCTCCTGTTTCTTGTCATATCTGCATAGCCAGCTATGTTTAGCTGTAGAAGATGACAAAGTTCTATGTTCAGTTGTGCTTATTCCTGTTTCTTCTCACTGTAGGAAATTTTTGAAACACCAGCTAAGAGGAAAGAACTGTGAACTCCTGCTGGTGGTACCAGAGGAGGTGGAAGCACATCAGAGCTGGAGAGCTGACGTGTGACCTGGACCGACTCTGTCCTCTCACTACAGCTCTGCCCCTTTCTGGAACTCATGATGTCCTGAAACCTGGATAATGGGTGCCCCAACTCTTCTCTTCTGGAACTTCCTTTGTTAAGCTCTTTCCTTTCTTCCTTGGTGCAATAGGGTGGTGACGTAGGACACTGGGGGTAGCGGGTGGGGGATACTGAGGGCAGAATGGAAGAAACTGGAAGCCGATCACTGATTACAAAGGTGATTGAGCTGCATGCCCTTCAGCTAACTAGAAGGTGTTGCTCTCTCTAAAGCTGTGCTTTGGGGACAGGTCTTCTGCAAGCCTCCAAGACCTCTCTTTCTCTGTGCTGCCCAAAGCTGTGTATGGTGGCACAGTGTTCCTTTAGAGCTCGCTGGGGAGGAGCAGGGGCCAAGCACGCTGTCGCTCCTTTGCAAGCCTCTCCCTACAAAAAAGTTGTTGTGAAGGTGATTCCGACTTGTAAGGGTCTCTCAGGACACACTCAAAACACTAGGAATGGGATGGTGTTCAGCACGACCCTCTGCTTTGTAGGGATGGTTTGTGCCCAGAATTAGAGGGAGGTGGGAGGGTAAAAAAAAATATATATATATAGTCATCTTTCAAGAAATTCTTTGGATAGTGAGAGGACTCTTCCCCAATATCTCAAAGCATTTACATGTGTGACCAAGTGGTTGTTTGCCAGCGTGTGGCTGGCTAAGGCAGTGTGAAAACAGTAGGCACAGGCTAATGGGGGAGTATCAGGTTTCTGAACTAGAGGCTGAAGTCTGCCTGGGTTTTGTGCTATGTTGGGTTTTAATTTATTATTATTAAACATCTGAAGCTATTTTGGTTTTCTGCATGAACACCCAGTAGTTTAGGGGCTGCTTGGAAAGTAAAATTAAATCAGAAGGGGTTTGAAGAGGAAATAATTCCCTTCTTTTCCTCTTTCTAGAAGTCTGGCCCACAATCACAAATGCCATGTGCAGCATGTCCCAGAAAGAGCTTTCCTACAAGTGAGATGTTCACGAAAGGAGAAAAATATATAGACAATAACTTGAGGAGGGAAGTCTTAGGATAGTTGACTTTTGCCTCTTTTATAGTTATTAGCAGCCAGTGTGGGGGATGCAGAGGGTCCACCGGAATCATCAGGCGTTAGAGTGTGGGGCCTGGTGGTTGAATCAACTTCTCTTTTAGTGTTGGCTGACAAACATTCCATTAATGAGTGAATTGCTTCTTTTCCACGGGGGGGAAAAAAGTGATGAGACATGGAGACTCTAAGAGGGATCTTAGTCTGTTGTTTCTCTGTCACCTAAGCCAGCTGTAGCTCAGTTGCTGCTTCCAAGCAGGAGGAAGCACTGAACTGAGGACAGGGCTCCTTGTGTTTAGCTCTTCCTGGCTGAGCTGCCATTTGCTTCTCTCTTTACGCACGCAAGGGCTCAGCTAAATGGTAACTGCTGGAAAGGGATGGAGCTTGAACGATTCTGCTCTGCCAGGTAGGAAAGTTTCGTTCTGGTGGTGTTGGGGCTTTCAGAAGGAGGGCTGCGGGCTGGAACTACCTTTTCTCAGTTGTTTTGTCTCTTGAGAGCTCAGCAAAGCATGAGCAGATGTTTGAAGCCAAGCGAGAGACTGCTAACTCACACCTTGTTACCAAGACCAGAGTCAGTGTGACAACAGGATGAGCGTGGTGTTCACTGAGCCCCGGACATCCCACAAGCACCGTTTTTGCAGTCTTCTGAGCACAGCCTCCAGAAGTCAAGGGCAAGTGGCTCCTGTGTTTTAAATACCCAGCGTTTCTAGAACAAGTCCTGTTTCGTAACACATTCCAATGACCAATACCAGCTGGCAGAGTTTTTAAACACTTTACAAGCAGAATGCAAAGCCTGCAGGCGTTCTGCTCGTGACTTGAAGCCATTTCTTCAAGAGAGGAAGGGGGAGGAAAAAAAAAAAACAAACCAACAATCTCAACAGCAACGTTTTCTATGCTGCGTAAAACCGCACTTTGGAGAACCAGTTTGCATGGAAACTGCAAGCCAATGGATCAGTGCACAATATGCAAAGATGTTTTAAAACATTTTGGGGCTACTTTCCTCTCCCTTGTATGTCAGCACCTCTCCTTGGGGGGCGGGGGGGGGGGGAAACAGTGTGATCCAGCTGCTCAGGTAAAGGGAAACTGAATGATCACACCCATGGGGCAAGCAAGGCTGCTGGACAGAGGGGTGGGCAGACCAGTCCAGTCCCACTGCTTGGGAGTGGGGAAAGCCCAAGTTTGTTTTCTTGCTTCTTTGGTTTTTGTTAGAGCCTTGTCTTGGGTTTGTTTACAGAGATGTATTTTGTTTAACCAAATATGAGAAGAAAAAAAAAATAGGGAAAAAAAAAAAAACATTTCCATATAAATGTCTTATCACTTCTGTATGTTCAACCGAATTGTTCTGTAACAAAGTATGTAAAGGAAAAATAAACTTTTTCTTTGGTTATAAAAGCGTATGATATTGAATTAAGAACCTTCAGCCTTGGTGGTTCCTGGTGCTTGAGGCAGAACAGGGGATAGAAATTCTTGCACCTCTATGAGAACTCCCTTAAATTACCCCCAAATGTTTCAAGTCCCTTTCCCAGCACAGATGCTGTGCGTGAACTGGCAGGGCAGAGCAGCTTATAAAAGAAGCATCTTCTTCAAGGAACATCTATTAAAACCACACTGCTCAGGTTGGATTTATTTAATATTCAATACAAAAAAATATGCAGCCGATTCCTGAAGTTCTACTTTATGACGCAGAGGATCAGCACGGATGTGATTCTCATTAACCCCTCTGCTACTCACACACGCACACACACAATGTTGCATCTTCCCAGAGAATTCTTTCCACAAGATACAGATACCCTCAACCCTCCTCCTTCCTTTGCTTCATCTGCTGGGATCTTCATCTTGTTCTGTCACCGATGCTTTGAGTTAACCAGGAAAGGGATTTGTGTTCGACTGTTGCCATCAGAAGCCCAACTTGTGCCCGAAGGTGGTTTTTTTTCTGGGAGGTGAGGAGTCCAGAACAGGAACTCCATGATTTCAAGTCTCTGTAACTGATTACAGCATACTGATTGAACAAAAGAAAAGACTCGTGACTTCTACAGGGGAAGAATGCAGACAGGAGCCATCATCAGGTCCAGACAGGGGGCTTCCCCCCCCCCCCACCACAGTATGAACAGGTCGATGTCTCAAAATATAACCAAAATAAAAACAGAACCAAAAAAATAAAAATAAATGCCCTGACCCAACAAATCAACAGTTCAATATATCAGCATCTCAAGGTCTTCCCACATGATACAAATCCAACGTGGCTTCAGCAAATTAGATTTTTCCGGTAAGCGGAGGCAGGGCCCCTGGCATGCCCCCAGACAGCCCCGTGTTGGGTCCTAAGAGAATCTGGAAGAGAAAGAGACAGTAGAAGCTTTGAGGATGCACCTCACTACCCTGCAGTAGGACTGGGAGAGCACGGTGAGGCAGCACCCACCCCTGGGATCAGACACTCAGCCCTTTCCCTCTCCATAACAACCACCAGGTTCAGAGCTTGACCTTGTCGCCAAACCCAGACCTGCAGGTTGGATGCAGCTGTGCAGGCCGAGAAGATGCAATCAGAGCACATTGTGGGATGAGTGAACCCACGGCATCAAACACATTGCCTCTGCTTTTTGCTTCCAGAGCCACAGCGCCAGCTGATCGCTGTGGGACTGCGCAGGCAGCCGGAGCCGCATCCAGACAACAATGAGAGCGGGTGGTGGAGCTCCAGCCTCACCTGTCGCTGCTGCAGCTGCTGCTGTTGCTCCATCTGCAGCTTTTCGGTTTCAAACACGACGGGAAGAACTAAAATCATGAAGGAGGTGGTCCCAATCCACAGAGCTGCCCTAGAGAATCTGCGTGGAAGAAAACCCATTAGGAAGACGAATCTCGGCAGCACGCTGGAGGAGCAGCACTCGGACTCCCCCCCCCCCCCCCCGGCCTCATTCCTCCTCCCCTCCGAAGCCCGGCCAGAACCGCCCGTCCTCCTCCCGGCCGCCGTAAAGCGGATCCCTCCGCAGCCCGCGGCCTCAGCGCCCCTCACCTGTACATTTTCTGCGCTATGGCCAGCGACAGGTCGAACGTGGCTCCGGCTGCCGATCGCACGCTCTCGGGGAACATCTCGGTCAGCCCCCACAGCCGCTCCGCCAGCGTCTCGTCCAGCTGCGGGCGACAGCGCGGCGTCAGGCCTGCCCTGCCCGACGGGGTCACCCCGCTCGCACGGCCCTCCCGGCCCTCCCGGCCCGCCCCGCCGCCCAGATACCTCCTCGTCGTCGTCGTCGTCCTCCAGCTCGTCCTCCAGCTCCTCGGCCTTGCCCGCCCCGCCCTTGGGCAGCAGCTCCTCCGGGGACAGGGACGCAGCGGCAGCCATCACCAGCAGCAGCAGGGACGGAGCGGGCAGCGAGCCGGCGGAAACGGAACTGCGGGTAGAGCGGCTCCGGAAGAAAGGCGGAGCGCACGACGCCCCCTGGAGAGCGGGAGGAGTCGCTCCCCGAAGTACCACACGGCCGCAGGTCTGGGTTCCAAAGAACGTTTTAATGTGTTTTAGTGTAAACGATGCCGAACGCTCGAGAGCAAGCAAAGACAGCGCCCCGCTCGCCAAAGGCCTTGCACGAAGCCGGGCTCTGAATCCAGGCACAGATCTCTGCTGCCAGCTTGCTGTGGAGCGTGTGTACCTGTGGCTAACAGCCACCAGTGCTGGAAGTAGTACAGTGCACAGTGCGATGTACTGGGATGCAGGGGCACCCTTACATAGTACCGATGCAATACTGCCAGCAGCTTGTCCCATGGAACTATCTACACTTGGTACCAATACAGCCCGGACACACAAGCTGGTTTTTGCCTGCAGGAGCAGAGAAAGCCTCCCAAGAGCTCCTGCTCCCTCCTCCCCCAGCCTGCCCTTCCTTCACTTCCTCCTCCGGATGTGAGTCTTCAGCTCCTCCAGCTCCTTCTCCATCAGGTGGGACTCAGCGGTGGTCTCCGAGAGCTGCAAGGCACACAGAGCAACATTGATGAGCTCCTTCAAGCACTGCCCTACCAGAAGCTTTTCCAATTACACAAATGTGTTTTGTGGCACAATCTTTCTTGAGACATCACTGAGATTTACAGCCACAGCCAGCTCCAATGTGAGAAAGCATCTGCATTTCAGTGAGAGGGAAGCTGAGGCTTCGCGCTTCACCAAGACAGCCCAGTTAGTGGTTAGTGCTGTGGAATTCCGTCACCCGCAGCCTCACACACAGAAGTTCAGTACTCACCATGTCCAGCAGAATATCCACCTTTAGACGAAGGAGATTGTTTTCCTCCTCCAGCTGCTGGTTGCGTTTGCGCAAGCGCTGCATTTCCCTGCGATCTCCCGTGAAGCTTCCAACTTCTGGAGGAAATAAAGAGAGCACACAGTCAGCCATCAGCCAACCATGACCCCCGCAGGCCCCCCGCACCACACGGCACTACCTGCCACCCACTGGCCATTCTCAAACTTGAGGCTCTGCCCGGTGAGGTTCATGGTGGGGGTGCCATATTCCAGGCCCAGCTCGACCTCGCGGGTGGATCTGTCCAGCTGCAGAGAGAAGGAACTGTTGAAGTTGGAACAGAGCTCTTAAGATCACCCAGTCAGCCTTCAACCCGTCACCATTAAACCACGTCCCTCAATGCCACATCCACACGGCTCTGGAACACCTCCAACGATGGTGACCCCACCAGCTCCCTGGGCAGCCTGTGCCACTGTAGCACCGCTCTTACTGAGAAGAAATCCCTCCTAACATCCAACCTGAACCTCCCCTGGCACAACTTGAGGCCATCACCTCTCATCCTATCACTTATTCCCTAGTTGCTCATCACCATGCCCACACTTTCTCCCACCCCAAGATCCAGCCAACACACTGGGGGTGCCACTAAAGACTGTGAGGAACCGCAGCCCCAACACTCACCAAGTGCAGGTTGGACAGCGAGGCGGCCTTCCGCGGAGGGGTCTTCTTAGGGCTGAAGGTGTTCCCGAAGAGAGGCATCGCTCCCTATAGCCGGGACACGTCCCAACAACACGGTAGGGGCAACGAGCACCACCCGCAGGGCCCGCGTCACCGAGCCGCCCTGTTAGCGAGGGAAGAGCGGATGAGGATCCCGCCGCTCCCGTCCCGCTCCGTCGGGATTCGCCTCGTTCCGGGGGGGCAGCACCGCTTCCACGAGCGGCGCCTGCGCCCCGGCAGCCCCCGCCGCTCTGCGCCGTGGGTCCTCCGCGTGGCCCGGCGGCGGTTTGCGGCCGGCGCATCTCCATGGCGACGTCGGGGAATGGGGCCTGGCGGCGGGGCTACGAGCCTGGCACAGCGTTAATATCAGAAAACCAAAGTGTCTCATGCAGGGGCTGGCAGGGATTTTCCATGTTCAGCAGGGAGTGGTGAGAAGAAATTGGTCTGGAAAGACAGAAAACTCTGTGTGTGGGGGAGGCCAAGTTAGCTTGTACATTCTTACCATAAGGGGCTGCTGTTTGGAGCCTGCCTGACGGGCACAGGTTGCACCACCAGGAGGCCCTCGCGGCAGCGAGTAGAGATAGGCAGAGAAAACAGCTAGAAAACAAAGTGAGATGCAGAACTGCATCTTCGTAGGGACAGCCAGAAACCAATAGTTGCTCTATGAATAGAGAATCCCACAGTGATGTGCAGGCATCTGTTAATTGATCCTTGTAGGAATCCTGCCTTCCCCACATCCCTTCAAGATGATTTGTTGGGAGAAGACTAATAAGCACTGCCTGCGAGAATAATGTAGTGTAAAGCAATGATCACCGATATGACGTACACAAAACAATACATGAATGCGACTGACATACCAAGCACAGGAATGATTTGAGGAATCTCATATTTAACATTACTGGGAGGGAAGGGTGTTGTGTTTAGAAGCTGGTTCCCAGCTCACACATCTAAGTAATTCGATTCATTTGGGGTATAAAAGCCAGTGAAACTCAGTCTGCAAGTTTAAATCTTGTTGGTGCAGGAGAAAGCCAAAGTGTTGCCATAGGTCAGCAGGCCGTATCCACAGTTTGTTCATTCATTATCTGCTGCAGCAATGTGCTCCTCCAGTTCCAAAGTCAAACAACTGGCGGCGGTCACTTGTTGTCAGGAATGGTGCCAAGCCTTGCGCAGGACACGCGAAAGCCTGTAATCTGAGTTGAGACAGGTGAGCCAGTGTTGGACAGCGTGCCAGGAACAATGGTCAAGACTATAAAGAAACAAAGAAAAGGAGCAGTTTCCAAACCGACTTCCTAATTTGCTATTCAGACACCTAGACAGGTCTTCCCAGACCTACATGTCGAAACTGGGGATATGAGCGTGTCGTGCAATATGAATCTTGTTAAAGTCATTTATGGAGCCAATGAATGTTGAGGGAAGCTATCTCCAAACTTGCTTTTGTTAGAGACAGCTGACTTCAGCAACGGTTGGGCATTTTATAGAATAATTCAATCAGTTTTTGCTGCTTTTTTTTCTTACTAGATAACAACATTACCCTGGTATCGTAGCTATTTTCCAAGCCTGTAATTGCTTTCCACCACCCTGCAATTTCTCTAGCGATTTCAGCAGGAGAGAATTGCTTTTATTCTTCTCACATGACTGCAGTGTGGTGCTGCCAGCACTGGTGGATGCCGTATTTTGCCCTAGAAACAGTTACGTCTCACTTGTGGATGAACCTCTTTAAAGAGAACACACGAAATTAAGGCATTCATTAAGGTATATCCATTTGTGTGTGTCCAATTAGTGCAAATACTTCCTTACCTACTGGATCCACAGTGCTGTGCTCGATAGGGGGAATACAGATTGATAATATTTGTTTCAAACCTTCAAGTAGTGTCAACATATGCCGAAAACATGATGACTGAAATTGCACCTCACCCTGCAGAGGTGATAATATGGAGAAGGATGGAAGATGTTGCGGTTGGTTGAGTGAATTTTTCATAGCTGATCTTGTTGCCATCCAGATCCACCTTGCAGTACACTAGTGATTCCTAAAGGAATATCCTCTGCTCAGGGCAGCTCAGTCTCATTAACCAATTTGCAGGTGCTTTTACTTTAGATAAAGTCCCTTCAAGGCCACTCAGTCATTCCTCACAAATGCCTGGGATGGAGGATTGTTGTTATTCTCATCAGCTTCTTATCTCCAGTTTGCTTTTGCTGCATTGGCACTGTGCTGGTGGGAATGTGCTCGGTGGCTGTTCACTTAAAAATACCTCATGGCTACAGTTAAAATACCGAATGCTGTTTTTCCAGCCGAACATCTGAGGATCGCCATGTGGTTTGCAGCCCATCTCCTTGACCTAAGAGCAGAAGTCATGGGTGAAATTTGTTCTCAGAAGCTTTGGCCCATTCCACCATGTTGGACTGTCTGGCCATTAGAGCTTGCCTTAATGATCCAGTAGGAAAATGACAAGAGGGACAGATAAACAGAAAGACTGCAGAGGGAAGTACTGGGATGTATTGAACTCCGCAGGAGCTGTGCACCTGTGCTTGCTCATCATTTATAATCACTAATTCAGCAAAAAACACCAGGAGAGAAGAGCTTGAAAGCTTACTGTGTGATACAGAGGGAATGTTAAAGGAGTAGATATGCTTCCAGTAAGGCAGGCAAAGGAACTGTGATAATCCAAGGAAGGAGGAGCAAGGGGTTAAACATTAGAATCATTACGTTAATCATTCACTGAAGTTCCAATTGTAAGGCTGAAGCAAATTATTACCTGAACTATTTGCAAGTTAAGGCCTTATGTGTAGCAAAATCCAGGAAACACCATATTTTAAGGCTAACTACAACCCTTCTGAGAGTTCTAAATGTTATTCTAAAGTGAAAATAACTGTGATGAGGCAGTTGATGTCTATCCAAGCTTTAAAATTTGAAGAGAAACTGATCGTGATCTCTTCCAGCCACTAGCCTGGCAAACATGGAGTACAAATGGAGCAAGATGTATTTGTTTCTGTGGTTTACATACAGACCCACTTGCAGAAGCAGCAGCAAAGCCAAGAGCAGGAAAGTGGCCAAAGGAAGAGCACGTCCAGTTCTGCAGGGTGGCTGGTTTAAAAGAAAAGCCATCACAAGCTCAGAAGCTGAGCTAGAAAACATTAACTTTTCCAAACCTGCCAAGTACATGGAAGTGCTGTGAAAATTATTGGGTTTTCAAGTTGATGTTCTTCAGTTTGGATTTCTTTCTTTTTTTCTTAAGAAGAAATGTCTCTAATGCCAGCGCTGAACCTCCTCCAAATACAAACTCAAAATGTTTTGCTTGCAAAATGCCATTTATTGATGTGACCAGTGAAGTCTCCTGTAACTTGGAAACTATCTATTTTCTATTAGCTGCACATGAAATACATTCTTGTTTCTGAAGCATGCCAGTGAAAATGCTGCCCTCAGTACAAAACAGAGCAGTGCAGTGAAAGACATTATTCAGCCTACTTGACAACAGAAGCACTCCGCTTCTGTGAGCTGTAATATATTAGAGGAGGAAAAGAAAACATTCAATTAATTATACTTTTTTAGCTCTAACACTGGAAACTGCTCTTCCATGTTCTGCAGATAAAGCTGCTCTGCTTTGAGTCTAATTTAGATTAATTTTCAATGCTGATGTGTGAATAAATTAGAGAAGCATTGACTTTTTTGGCCACAGTAGTTAAGACAATATTTGCAGTACTTCCAGCTTGTTTGTATTAGGAGACAGAATGTCTTTGCTGTAAAGAATACACACAGTCCTGTGTTCTGCAGCATGGCAGTTCCATCTAGGAGCAGTTTTCTTCTTTTAACTCTTTCTGGGTTCTGATCTGCTTAAATTGTTTTCTCTCTTTTTTTGTTTCTAGAGAACTCATTCTGTTGCTTCTCTCTCCTTTCCTGTCTCATGCACCAACATATACAGCTTCCACCAGGCAAATTCTCCCTCCTGTATTTGCATGCAGTGCCAGAGCATTCTCTGTTTAAAGGAACAACGGGTGTCCACCAAATGACAAAACTGATCCAACATCGCACCAAAGCAATTTCTCCTGACTCTCTTCCCCACCCTGCAAGCTGCCTGCTCCCATCTTGACAAGCACCATGGTGAATACAAGGAGGAGAAATGCAGAGCCATTTATATAAGGCTGAGCATGACAAATGCCCAGCTGGCTCAGAGCAAAGCTGTGTCTGAGGGCTACGTCAGGCCATGCTGGGGAGAGCACGCCAGCTTGGTCACACTCTGTTCCACTCAGGCCCAGAGCTTGGATGGTGGTTTCCTATTTCATCTGAGAGCAAAATATTTAGGCAATTCTGCCTTTTTACTTGAGTGAAATGAAGATAATTCACCTACAGACTTGAACTGGGTCTGTGACTGACCTTCAGTTCAAATGCAGGCTTGTCAGTGGCATTGTCACTGACTGTGAAGGCTGATCATCATTTCATGGTACATAAATCAGGATGAAGAAAGAAGCAGTATTTTTTCTCTGACCTTGAAAGTTAATTCAAATGACCAAAGATGTCTGCAAGTGCAACTACACTTCCCACCTAGCTACATATGAAGGCAGTCTTATTCCATAATTAGTCTGTTTTCCCTGATCATCTTTCCCATAAGCTTTATAAAGTTGATTAGGTAGGTGTTCTGTATTACGTAGGCAGACTGCATGTGCATTTAATGTATGTACACAGTGAAGAAAATTGCATTGTTGTGTTTGGTTGGTAGAAACCCCCTTCTGAGCAGCCAGGTCTGAACAAAAAGAAATATCTCTCCTGAGTGAGTGGGAATTGGCTGACTGCACACCAAGTAATGAATCTGCTTTACAGACAACATCGTGCACATGCGAAGCCAAGAATGTATTGTTAGTAAAATAGAAATCTTAAAGGTGTAATGCTTATTGATCCAGATATAACTTACAAAAAGGGAAAGAATAATGATGCAGTGAGAATGCTTCTATAAAAGTGAAACACACACACACACACACACACACACACACACTTGTTGGTTTCTGCTTCTTTTCCCTGTATTTCACTTTCCCTTCCACTACTTCTGTGGGTTGTAAGGTTGGTGGTTTCATTCTGGTGTGTGTGGGAGAACTGCTAAAGAGCTGTCAGTATCTGGAGTCCTTCACTGGGCGGAATATGATGTTCATGTTGGTGGTTTCTTCTTCCTCACTCGAGGATTCACCTGGTGTCATTTTCATGTTTGCTAGCATGCACTTGTACCCTTACTCTCTGGTCTGCATCTCCATGTTACATCTGATTTTGCTATTGCGTGGTGCACGTGACACGTATTAGATACTATTTATTTGTTACCCCTCAAATCAGCTTTGTCCAGCTACAGATCTGCAGTTCTTTGATCACTGGTGAGCTCTTTATAGCCATCTAGTTTCTTTTGCCAAGCCCGTGTCCTGCCTGTTATCATTGCTTGCCTGTACTCCTCTACACTAAATACATCTTGTGTCCACAGTTCTCAAGGTCTCTGTTATCGCACCAGGCCTCTACCCTACATCACTGTGCTAGCCGTAAATCTCTCATTCTACATGATAACGATTTGTTACTGCTATTTTTTGTATTTATTTTTAATGAAAGGCTGTACAATACAGATAAACAGAAGGAAAACAAACTAGCCAGAGACACCTGGTCATTTAAAGAAACTGCTATCCCAGCTAACCAAGTAAAACAAGGTTACAGAAGGGTCAAGAGAAGCTCAGAGAAAGCAAGCCTGACAAGCCTCAGCCCTGAGGCCTTGCAAATTCACTGTAATACTGGGAATGGCAATACTGTATTAGAGAACTACACAGTTACAATGTTGTAGCCCCCAAAGGGGTGAGCAGGTAAGAGCAAGCTGTGCACACTAATGCATCAGTATGAGGCAATTATTGTAGAGCTGGCTGTGCTGGTGTTTTTTCTCTTTTGCAGTGGAAGACACAAGAATACAAGAATTAGTCATGGTTATTTGACCTTTTAAAAGCAGAAGTTAGCTTAAAGTATACTGCAGGCTTTTACAAACAGAATTGTGTTACCAAGTGAAAGATGGAGTTCAAGGGTAATGGCAGGGATAGTCAGAAACCAGAAACCAGAACCAGAAATTATCTGGTTCTTTCCCCCCCAAAAAAACCAACATCCCTCACAACCCTCTAGTAAAATAAAGCCCAGCCTCCCCAGGCAAGCAAACGTCCTCCAAGTTCAGTTGATTCATCTTTGAACTAGATAATCTCTTCTTGTCCCTTTCAGCCCTATTGTTGCCTTTTACTGGTTTGCTTTTCCTATCTTAAAAATACACATTTTCAAAAGGGAAAGCTTTATCATATATTAAGAATTATCTATTTTATGGTAATATTTGAAATCATTGCAAAGAAAAGGAAGCTTGTGGTGCTTAGGCTGTTATCACTTAAGGTCTTTATATAGTTTATATACTTAAAGATTATTTCTTCTTGACTCGGGAAAGTAACTGGTCTTCACATTCTGTGCATTCATTGGCTCTTCCAAGAAGAGGAAGTGTGAGAGTATCACAGAATTGTTTGACTTGGAAAGGGCCCTTAAAGGCCACCTGGTCCAACTGCCCCGCAATGAACAGGGACATCCACAGCTCTATTAGGCTGTTCTGAGCCCCTCCATCCACAGTAGTGGATCCACCACTACTTTGGGCAACCTGTTCAGAAGTCAGTTGACACGTGCATTAGCTATTGTGGAGCCACTTAGCAGCACCAAAAAGATAACTCCCTGCATGTGCACCCCAGCCTGGAGTAAAAGAATGCTTTGTGAAGGGATTCATCTTTAGGCTAAAGGACTGCCTGCCTAAGTGCTCTTCAGAAACAGCTCTAGTGGAATAATTCCGTTTTCAAAAGCTGTGCCAGCCAGTTCCTCTCTGCAGACAGAGCCTTAGGCACGCGGAATCCATGCACGGACATAAACTGTTCGATATTTCAATCGCTAGCAGTGCATGCACTCAGTGTTGTGCCGCGGGGGGAGGGTAAGGAACTGAGCATCACTGAGCATCACCACAGCCTCCATTGCCGCCATTCCCTGGGCGGGAAGGGCGGGCGCTGCCTCAGGAGGAGGCGCTGAGGGCGGCGCTGGGGCTGACGGTGGGTCGGTGGCTGTGGTAATTCAGCCGAGGTGTGCTTGGGATACACGGGGTCGGGGAGCAGGAAGGGCGTTTTATGGCTTGTATTAGAGATTCAACCTCGGCTCCAGTCAGGTGGGCTGCAATGTTTCTGTCAGCTCACGAATCGTTTATTAAACCCTGCACGGTGTGCTCAGGGCTGTCACACAGCCCACGTCTGCTCCGCGCAGCGGGCAGGCCGGCCTTGCTCATGTACCCAACAAATAGCTCCTAGGCACTAGCTGAGAGCTCAGTGCACCCAAAAACGTATTTCCCCACAAAGGTCCTTATTTCTTGATGGATTTGCCATGTTTTCACACCTTCAGCCTCATATCTGGTTCATTGCAGGCTGTGACGACTGGAATGCTCTGAGCCTTTGCCACACCAGCAGCGGGAGGAGGATTTGGTTTATCCCTAAAGCTTCAGTTAGTGTGTGGTGTAACTCCTCTGTTGTTCTTCCCGGCTACAGGAAGGCACAGGTCTGCAGCTGCCTGATTTTTCTGCTGGGAGGAGCCAGACACCTCAGGTTGAGGAATAGGAGGTAGAACAGAGGGCCTGAACTGTGCTTAGAGTGCAGGATTAGGTGCGTTTCAGGAGGGTATTTTAAACAGAGGAGAGGGTTAAGATATGGTTGTAATACCTTTTGTGTTACTTGTTTTTCTTCCTCCAGTATTTGAAGCTCTGTGGGTTGAAAAATCTCTATTTTAATTTTAATTTTATTACTTTATTGAAATTATTTTTTTCTCCTGACATAAAGTAGGAAGGCATTATTTCTCATTCTGTAATTGTCAAGGTTTTGAAACAAAAGAAAATAGAATCACAGGATCATAGAATGCCTTGTAGGGAGGGACCCTAAGGATCATCAAGTTCCAGGCCCCCTGACCCAGGCTCTGAGCACCCTGATCTACTTGTAGGTGTCCCTGTTCATTGCAGGGGAGTTGGACCAGATGATCTCTTAGGATCCCCTCCAACTGATGGTTCTATGAATATGTAGTTCTGTGATTCTTGTCAACAAATTATGCAGACCTTATGTATCTATTTGAAAGCTAGGGGGGAAAAAAAAAGCTATTTACAGAAATTTATTCTAACTTATCTCATCCTCTTTCAAATGTAGCTCATCTTGTACGTTCACAGTAAACATCATATTCTTTTCACAGACTTTATTAAGGAGGATGAGTAAGCAAACATATACAATCTTGTGGATGAGACACTTGACAAAACTAGAGCAATGAAGGCAAGCTGGCAGTTAAGGCAGAAGCAACCTAACAATTTACAAAATGATAAAACTGGTACAGCAGGTTATGAAATCATATTTGTAAGGTCCTGTTCATTTCTTCCTGCATTCATGTAACATAGAGTGGCAATGCTGTCCTTTTTATTTGTCAATGCTACTGCTTATGGAAATACATTCTACTAATGGTAAATCATTTTAAATGTTCCACCTCCAAATTCACACTGGGACCCAAGATTATTACAAGGGATTGAGTTCTGTTTTCTCAACACCAGTTAAACCTTTTCTAGGCAAATTAGTTCACTGGAGAATAACACTGTAGGTTTTTTCCTTTTGGAGAAAGAGTGGGATACGGAATCAGAGTTTAAATCCATATGTGATGACATACTTAAATGGTGTGCAGTTTGAGGACATTTTAAAAGCTGTTTTCCTGTTATTTGCACATTTATTATGGTCCCAATACTGTCTTTGCTTGCATTTCTCAGTACTGATCGATACTTTATTGCCTGCTCTTTCACAATGAAGGCCATGGAGGATCAAGTAGTCCAAGAAGAATCTGGATACCAGGATGATGAGGTAAATGTATGGCTCTTTGAAAAACAGGTGCAGCAGATGTCTGAAGGTATTGTTACAGTGTTCTGAAGCCCACAGAGAGACAGGAGGTCCCCAGAGACCACCAGGAAGTTCAATTCATTTAATATTTTGTTACAGTCTAATAGCAGGAAAATCTCTGAGTCAGAGTCCCTGTACAGTTGTGTTCTTCACATGCTCTTCATTAACCTTTCCTAAGCTATATACAGTTTCTAATGGAATTATCATTATTGCTTTATATATTTTACTTCAATATTAAATGCCAGAGGATTATCAGTTCATTTTAAGCTTCCAAGGAATGGTCATCAGCCAGAAAAGGCTGAAGAACAGTGAATGAAAGAGTCAAGATGTGATCCTAGCACAAGTTTATTAACACAGCAGAGAATTACTTGCCTGTGAAGATATATTTGATGAAGAAAGTGGTAGGAAATGTGTAGGCCTTCTTGGCTTACTCTGGGTTTTCTTATTTTGGTAGTTCAACAAGACAAGTGGTATTAGGGAAAACCATTTCAATGTTTACACATTTGAAACACATAGTGAGATAGATGTAATTTTAAGAAAAATAAAAACCTATTTTTGATTTATATATATATATTTATATATATTTGTTGTTTTAGGAATCCTTTTTCCAGGACATTGACCTGCTACAAAAGCATGGGATTGTAAGTATTGCCAATGACTTTTCTGCACAGCGCTGTCCATGTAAGTTTTTCCTCTCAGGAAATTCTAAATCAGTCCCTGTGAAGACAAATTTTGCCTTTGGTGATAAGACAGGTTTTCAAAATATCTCCTTCTCACTGGATTCCTAAATAAAGTGTCAAGATATTCAAAATATTTAGCACCCAGTACTTCTTGAAAAGCCAACTAGATGCTAACTCATATGAAAACCATGTGGGAGATCACTCCCTGTTCCTGCCGTTCTTTGTAATTATACCTGCCTTTTTGGTTCCCTTGAAGTTACACTGTGGCAATTGGTGCTGAATTCTTTTTAGAATGTTGTTTAAGGGAGTAGAGTGTGGGGTGAACAAACTGTTAATAGCTGGAGAAGTAAGTGGAGAGTTTTTACGTCAAATATGAATTGTTCTCATTGTCAATGTTACTGTCACATGAATCTTAGCTTTTTCTTTGGATTACTGTTATTATATATTTACCTAGGGGACTGATTCACAGGTCAGACTGTTCAGTGTTAGAAAAGCAGAATAAGAAGTTTGGTTTGCCTGAAGTAATTTCAAATTTAAGGTAAATGATTGTAGCTAGATACAGTCAGGGTTGACACAGACACAGTGGGACAGTTACTGCACTCAGCATGTCAGCACTGTAATTCTTGTTCACTTTCTTATTGACAATTCACTGTCAGGGTTTTAAAGAGTTCTGAGGAGGATAATGAGGTAATGAGCTGTAACGATGGCGCAGTATAAGAAAAATGCACAAATGCTTGTGTTAACAAATTAAAGTTAGTCCAAAGATGCTGACCTCATGAGCTGAAGGAGAGCTGTGTAAGCTTGTCAATATTGAATGAGGCACGGTATGCAGAAAAAATGCTGCTAAGTTATGGAAAATATTGAAAATAAGGAGTAGGGACTTAGACTGTTCTCCATCATACTGTTTTTGGAGACAGATCTGGTTTACTGAGTCTCCTGCTCCTTTTCTGTTATGTTTCTTCTCCCATCCAAGTGTTTATTCCTACTTCCTAGGGGAAGATGTTATTCTCATCTGTGCCAGTGAGCATATGATGACCTATACCTTTTAATTTCACTTGTTTAAAGTAGTTTTTATGGTTTTAGATTTTTTTCCCCCACAGGCACAGGGAGAGAAGCATTTAGAAGATGTGTCAGCGTGGTCACAAACAGTCAGATGCTCAGAACCCAGGCTGGGGTTTGATGTTCAAAAGTGTTTGATAGGAATTAAGTTTCTGTGATCCCAATGCCACCGCTGAGCATTCTTACCCTCGGGCATGATATTGCTTCTTCTGGCACATCTGTGGTAGCCACGCTGTGAACTAGATTTGTAAATGAATTCATGCAAAAAGTACGACAACGAAAAACATGATCTGTGTTGTTTGTTTATTTGTTCATTTATATTCTTGCTATGCTCCTATTTCCATCTCAGAGGCATACAACTAGGGCAGAGATGCTACATAAAAAGGTTGGGAGAATCAGGATAAGCAGCTGGTGTAAGGGGGCAGGTGTGTTGGTGTGTTCAGCCAGGACAACTGCTGAATGCTTCATGGTATCAACCAGAAGAAGAGAATTCCAGTGCTTTGCCTGCTAAAAAAACAATTGGTAAAAGATGTATCTGGGAAGCAGAGAACAAGAACTGCAACCAGATCTACTGCTCGGGGAATTGTGATGTGGAAGTGCCTTAAGTTACTTAAGATGCCTTAAGTTTGATGAGATCAGAAAGACAAGGCCACTGAAGAAATGAGGAAGCTGAAGAATAGGTTTTGGCCTAGAAAAACGATCTTTGCAGCAGTGTCTATTATAAAAACACTACATGAACAACAGCTCAATATTGTTGTGTGTTTTAGGTGTGTTTTTTTCTTTTTTTTTAATTACTAATTTTGGGGATTTTTTTGAGTGGAAGTGTCATTTGTATTTGTGATTGGTTTTTTCCTCACCTATCCTTCTTAATGTAATAGTCAAAATATATCACAGGATGAAAAATAAGCTTCCCAACGACCATGACTAATTCTTTCCATAGCCCCCCTCCCATCTTAAGTCTCATACATCCACACACCAGACAAATAAATGATTCATCCAGCTCATAGTGTGGTTGGTTGGTTGGTTTGTTCTTTCAAATAAATAACTTGGCTAGAGATGGCAAACTGAAGTATTATCCCCAACCTTTCCCATGGTATGTTTCTTGTGAGAAATGTGTTCCTTGCCTTTAAATTTCCAGTGATATCAGATTTGTAAAGTGAGGTGGGAGGTGGCAAAATACACCTGTAGGGTGCTGAATGAAGTCATGCTGTATCCAATGAATTAAGAACTCTGGTAAGCCCAAATCAGATGCAAGTGGCTGTTGGATCTGGCAGGTTAGGTGTGTTTTGCTTTGGACTTACTGTCAACATGCAGGAATGTCATAGAGGCTGGAGTCAGCATCCTACCACTATGCAAGTCAGCTCTCAGTTGTGATCAGATTATCTGGTTACAGATTATCTGTGCAAAGTGAACAAGGACAAATTGAGTTTGACAGGGCTTTTTAGGTTAGTTACCACAGTACCTGAAAGCATCCATTCTGTTTCTTTACCACTAGCTTGGATCTAGAAGGACTGGCACTGAGCAAGGACAGGCTGAGTGCAGAACCAGACCCAACATGGTCTGGGCCATGATCCCTTACACTGATGTGACTCAAAGTTTTCTGATATTTGGGTGTCACAAACTACATAAGGAAGAATTTACCTTGAGAATATGTTTCTTTGTGAAAATATACATGCAGATGAGTGTAGAACAAAGTGTTTCAAAGGTTTACTTTGCCACCTGGTTTAACTCTGTCATGAGTACTCATAGAAAGGAGTTTTCTTCACAGAATGTGGCAGATATTAAAAAGCTGAAGTCAGTTGGGATCTGCACTATCAAAGGAATCCAGATGACAACAAGACGAGCACTGTGCAATGTAAAAGGGCTTTCAGAGGTCAAAGTGGACAAGATTAAAGAAGCTGCAAATAAGCTGATTGTAAGCCAATCACTTTCTTGATAATTTAAATTTATGCTGGCCTCTCCAAAAAGCTGTGCAACATTTCTCTGTATAAAGTTTTTCACCACAAAATCAAGATAATTTTGAAAATAATCCTGTTCAATATTCTTTATATACTGTATATTTTGCAGCAACCAGACAAATGTTGTGGTACTTTTCATGCCCAGTGTGTGTAAATGAGGCTGGGGTAGACAGAAGTTATCTGGGTGGGATATCACACTCTGCCTTCAGCTTAAAGCTCAACAGAATAAATCTCTCATGTTCTCTTTGGTCTTCCTTAGGAGCCAGGCTTCCTAACTGCATTTGAGTATAGTGAAAAAAGGAAGATGGTATTTCATATTACTACCGGCAGCCAGGAATTCGAGTAAGCTTACATCTACTTTTATCCTGCCTTAGTACAAACTGTTCTGATTGTATTTATTGTCTTCAATTGGAAACAAAAATATAAAAGAACAAAAGCTCAGTTAGGACATGTTATTTTGCATTTAGAGCTAGTGCTGGCTGAAGGATGCCAGAATCAGTAAGCAACAAAACCAACTCCTTTTCTGAGGGAAACCAGGCAGTCGTTGTAAATAAACAGTTTGCATCCAAAAATCCTGACCATCATTTGATAATCCTGATCACCATTTTTTTCACCTAATTAAATAAACAACCTGGAGGCCTATGGTCAAAATCATCAAGTCTAAAAGACTTCCCTTGAAATACTTTCATGGAACTTTACCTTTCAGAGATGTTTTCTGTCTTCCAGTAATCATTTCTGTACATTTTTCTCTCGCATGCAGTAAGGAACATTGAGTTAATATTTTATCAATCAGTGGTCATTTAGTGACATGCTTTAGGACAGATATAACTAGTCTTGAAGCAGAAAAAAAAAATCTCTTTTTTCATCTCCTCTTGTGATTTTGTGGCTTTAACTGTATCGTAATTGTCTTCCTTTCTGCAGCAAACTTCTGGGTGGTGGGATTGAAAGCATGGCAATCACTGAGGCCTTCGGAGGTGAGAAAACTACATTAAATGAGTATTATTAAGACAAAGAGTTAGATATTAAATCAAGCTGGATCACTTCTATGAAACATCATATTGTAGTCAAAGATGGGTACTTGCATGAGTGGAAGAAGAAATAATCCATGTTTTTTTCCTCCTTTTTTCATGTTGAATTGCTTGCAGACTAAGTTTGAGCTGAGTAATCACTAGACTTGGGGGACATGCTGATTCAGAATGACATACCATTATTGATACTACTATTAACTATTTTCTATTATAGAAAAGATTTCCCTGATGCAATCTCTGTTCCTCTTAAGTAACGGCACAAAAGACATTGCTTATGTACACTTGGGATGCATTGCATTTCATACAAGATTTTGCAATCACAGAGCTATTGTTAGAGTAAATTCCATCAGTCAGTGCTTAGCACTTCAAAAACAATAAGAAGAGTTTGGGGAAGGACAGTAATTTTCTCCTTCGAGAAGATAAATTGGAGACCTGTATGATATGATGTTGTGAGATTAAAAAACTCTTAAACTTCTTGATCATTTTGCTGAACATACAGTTGAGCAGGATCCTGTTCTGGCGGGTCAAAGTGGATCCAACCACTCATTTTTCCTTCTTCCTCAGTTACCAATTTTCCACACTTGCCTTGTGGTACTTAACTTCTACAGAAAAGTAGAAATAAACACAGCAGTCAAGCAAGAACAGATCAAAGCATTTCAGATTTTGCTTTTCATGCAAGACATTTCTACTGCACATAATGTGATTTATATATCAGGATTGAAATGTACAAAAGCACAAATACAGAAATAGAGGTGAATTTTTGCAGTAACACCTGAATTCAGCAAGCTTGGAAGAAAAGACCAAAAAAAATGGAAAGTGACTTTTATTATTTTTCTTTATTTAACAGAGTTCCGGACAGGGAAAACACAGCTATCTCATACCCTTTGTGGTAAGTGTGCTACCTTAAAACAGGGAATGGGTTATTTTTCCTTTACAACAATATCAAAATTCAACCAATAAAAGTAAGTCATAGTATTTTATCTCTAGAAATATAGTGAAAAGAAAACTTGGTGATTTTTACCTCTATTAGTTATGTTTGAATACAGAACACATGTAGATAATTACTTATTAATACTGCTCACATTGATCTAAGTTTTGCCAGAAGGAGAGAGAAGACCATAAGCCATCTTAGGGAGCATCACACTACCTGGAAAAGCAGAGCACAAATAGGTGTTATAGGGGGACCAGGAGTGTTGCTCAGTAAAGGGCAAAGGCAACATTCTTTGTCAGCAATGCTTTTAATTTCCTGCCTTTGAGTTTTGCTGACAATGACATTCCGAAAGGGCACAGAAAGGATACCACTGGCTAACATGAACTGGTTAAACAAAGACTTTGGCAGTGCCAGGCATAGCAGGACTCTGATTCCACAGCACTATCTCGCAATGTGTAGATAGTAGTCAGTAATGACTATTGTAACTATTACACTTCTGGAATATAGTTACAGGATATCAGGTAGACAAACATTCACTTAAATGGACACTGTGGCGTAAAAGGAATTGTGGAGCCTTCTGGAAAAATGAAGACTCTTCCATTCAGTACAATCTAAGTTAGTCAGCAGAGTTATATTCTTTCACCTGAACGATCACAACTGAATGGATTGAGTATTTTAGCTTATCCACTGTAAAGAGGCTAAACTAGCGATTTCCACATTGATTAAAACTCTGTGATACAGGTAAACAGCCATCATATTTTATTAAAAATAATACCATGAGAAAATATTTTCCCCAGCTATTCATTTGATTGTGCTTGTTTCCAGTGACAGCTCAGCTGCCAGGGCCCAACGGCTACACTGGTGGAAAGATTATCTTCATTGATACTGAAAACACTTTGTATCTTTTGGACTGTTGAAAGCTACAGGTACCTTGAACTGGAAAGACTTCATTCTGTTCTAAATTAAAGCAATCAGGAGGCTCCAGATGGCTTCACGCATAGGGAACAATATGACGGACATAGAAAACGTGGAGAGTACAGTGTGTAGTGGCCCACAGGGCAGTGGCTTTTTCTCTGTCATTTTATCTAATCCAAACTGGAAAAAGTTAGTCAGAATAGAGATTTTCTTTTAAGTACTTCTTTGGGATTTGACATGTTTTCTTAGTGGTGACAGATTATAGAAAGCAATAAATAGATAGACAGATGGTAGATAGATGTAATGAATTATGATAGATGATGTAAGTATTTCTATTTATCTCAAAATAAATTTATCTAAGAACTAATTTAATGTCCGTGATAGACTGTGTATATATAGTTTTGCTTGCTGCTGAATTCCCAGAGCATATATATCCATATGTCAAACCCTAAAGACAAAACAGTTCTCATCAAGAGCCCCAAACTGTCCTTAGGGTATGTAAGACAGTGTGAAAAGAAAATCTTCTCTAGGATTAGAATAAATATTCTTCTATATTTTATTTATTTCTTTATTTTTTGGGGGGTGGGAGGAGGGATGTTATTTTAGTGTTTTCAGAGCATGGTTTGTACAAAGAGAAATCCTTAACTCTGACTGATGTCAGCCGACCGGACCGTCTTCGTGACATTGCTGATCGCTTCAACGTTGACCATGATGCAGTCCTTGACAACGTGCTGTATGCACGTGCATATACTAGTAAGACCATCACTGCAGCTGCCACAATGTCTATGGTTTTTCTCTAAGGCTTCTATTTTAATAGTTTTCAGTTGCTTAAGTGAGATTGCCCACTTGAGGATGGTAAATTACATTTTGTTGCTAGCAAAAGAATTTACAAGCTAGCTTCTATTTTCTTTTTCTGGTGGTATACTCTAGCTGACTAGCTTAGGGTAAGCATTCCAGCCCAGCTGTACTGCATAAGGTTCTGCAGTCTGCTGCAACAATTCTGCCATGTGTATTCTAGTTGTCAGCATACCATCTTAGTAACAGAAGCAACAATTAATGTCTGAATGTGAGCTAATTCTATAAATGCTGTCGATAATTCTCTATAATTTTGTGAATGGACCTTCATAGAAACAGTTTCACACACTCTGACAGAAGACATTGCATTAAAACTTCAAGTAAATGGGGCTTTTACATGAACATAAATAATATGGCAGTACAATTTCTTTGTGTCGTTTAATTCAGAGTTCATTTCAAACAATTCTGTTGGTTTTCAGTTCTCAAAACAAGACTTTTTTTGTGGAACTCTTCACAAAGAAGGGTTGTTGGCTGGGCAAGTGGGAACTGGAGCCTGCAGAAACATAAGCACTATTGGGCATTGGAGAAGTAGCCTGTTAATGGACTCCGGAGTTAAAACTGCTGGTGGTGAAAATACAAAGAATGCAGAATCGGGCTTTTCTTGCTTCAGAGTTATTTCTGACCCTAATTTCATTTGTCAACTGTACTCCTCATCAGGTGAACATCAGATGGAATTGCTTGACTATGTAGCAGCCAAGTTCCATGAGGAAGCTGGTATCTTCAAGCTACTGGTACAAGACTAATTCTTCTTTTTCAGCCACTTGTTGCTTACAGAATAGGTTTTGTTGTTGTTGTTTTTCGCCGCATTGACTTACCCGGTGCAATTACGACTTAGATCATTGACTCCATCATGGCACTCTTCCGTGTGGATTTCAGTGGTCGTGGAGAGCTGGCTGAACGACAACAGAAACTGGCTCAGATGCTGTCCAGGCTCCAGAAGATATCAGAAGGTAAGGAAAGATTGCAAAACATGGACAATGTGGACTGGAGTTACTGAAACAGCAATTGTTGGTGGCATGACCGCTAAGTGTTTTATCAAATCAGGCACTGGCCCTGAGATCCTTCTTTACTTTATGCGTCTATCAGTTACCAAAAAGAAACAAAAGTATCTGATTTCAAGGAGATAGCTAAAGGAGTCTTTAGAATTATTTAACATCTAGAGCTCTCCCAGAAATACCATTAAGAAGTCCTAAATGGGAGGACAGGTTTTGAAACTGGACAAATATCCAGCCTTCCCCCAGATTCTGTAGTCTAAACACACAAGAAACGTGGAGAACAGGATAAAAATGGAGAAGGCACAGAGAGAGAAGGCTGTGTCCATCGCCTCATTCTTAATTACTGCGCAGTGCTCTGAGGGACGATGATGGGATGAACGGGATTCTTCCTTTTTTGGAATGGTTCAGAAATGTTGATGAGGAATGAGGAAATGTTTTGATGTAGTAAATACCAAAAACAAAAAAGGGAACCATCAGAGGGAGGGAGAAGAGGCCTAGGGCATGGAGCCAGCGGAGAAGATGGGAATTGGGCAAGACTTGTTCAGCAGAACACTGAAAAGTGCTCATTTTTGGCATGAATATTACAGCTGACACCAGAGCAAAATTAGGCTGTCTTCCTGTTAACCCCAGCCAGCAGATGTAAGGAACATTTGCTTCTCTTTCCTTTGAAATATGAAGTGCCTCTGTAGCAACCTCGATCTTAGCGTGAACATGAGGGTATTTTTGAAATCTAAGTGGATACAGTTCACCTTTGCATTGTTCTCTATTGCAGAATATAACGTCGCTGTGTTTGTGACCAATCAGATGACCGCCGATCCAGGAGCAACTATGACGTACGGATACTCTCACTGTCAAATCTCTTCTCTTTTGGTTACATACTTAACTGAGATTGAGCAAAAAGCATTGACATGAAGGCGTGCTCTTCATGTTTTAACTATTTCAGGCTGCTCTTTGGTCTTTCTGGTATCATCATCCACAGATGACACCTCTCTATCGTTTCTCTCTATCGTGATAGTTTTGTTAATGATTTCTTTTTCGTGGCTGGCATGATGATTTCTTTTGCTATTTTGCTAACACGCTGAGTGTTGTGCATTTGAGCATCCCATCTTGAGGCAGGTGTGTTTATCTCCTCTTTTGATTTATACCTGTTTATTATTTGTTACTGACTTCACTGTGCGTTGCCTGACAGAGAATCACACTATTAGCCAATGGAAATCGCATGGTGATTTTTTGCTGGTTTAGCTTTCAGGCAGACCCGAAGAAGCCGGTTGGGGGCCACATCCTGGCTCATGCTTCGACGACCCGAATTAGTTTGAGGAAAGGGAGAGGAGAGCTGCGTATTGCAAAGATATACGACAGGTAAAGCTGTGTGTCTCTTCAGTTAAGAAGCTGCATTATGAACACAGCGGGGTGTCAAAGTTCACTGCACCGAAACTTAATAGCTTGTGAACTGATTGGTGGTTTCAAATGAACCATGCATCTGGGGGGTATATTGAGAGAACATCTGAAAGGACAGTGATCAGTAGATTTAGATCGGTAGATTCCAAGTTGTCTCACATATCGTATGTATTACGTTATGTAACCTCATAAATCCCACTAGATGTTGATCTCTTCATGAAGACTATCAAATCATAGAACCACAGAATGGCCTGGGTTGAAAAGGACCACAACAACCATCCAGTTTCAACCCCTTTGCTACGTGCAAAGGTTGCCAACCAGCAGACCAGGTTGCCCAGAGCCAGGGTTGTCCCTTGGCAGGAACATTCCAGAGCTGTTATATCACTCACTTTTGCTGCCCCTAGTGGGGTGTCAGTTTACAGGCTGAGCTGGGGCAGACACAAGTATTAAACAGCATATAAGCAGAACTGAGTGGCCAGTGCTCCTGGCCACCAGCTGAAACGGGCCAGACAGCTTTGCATACACAGAATCTTCTCTCCCACGCTTCCTCCTTTCCCCTCACTTGAGTTTCTCATCTTGAGAGTTGCCTTTCACGTTTTCTCGATGACCGCTCATGTCACATACTGAAGTATCCTGTGTCGCTTTGACTTTAAACCTTTGGCAGACCGTTCCATTTAACACTTGTGGTTCTCTCTTCCCCCCTCTTCCCTCCCCTCCAGTCCTGAGATGCCCGAAAATGAAGCCACGTTTGCAATAACTCCTGGAGGGATTGGAGATGCCAAAGAATAAGTGGGAACATCATGCAGACATACAGCTGTTAACCAACGAGGTGCTTAGTTGGGATGAAGATCTGCTCCAGGTCGCTGCCTCCCCTAGCTGCTTTTTATCTGCTTGGAATCGTTTGAGAGGTGTTTGGGATAAACCGTGTGTGCTTCAGTGTTATTCAGCTGGTTCATTTGGGGTCTTCTCTTTTTAATTGGCAATAAATAGCTGATGGAAACAACAACAAGCCCAGGAGCTTTGCGGCACTCCATGTGTGGAAGAAGAGAATTAAATACCTGGAATACTTTCACGTCGGCCAGATTGCTTATTGAAGCACTTTTAGAAGAGAATGACCTAAAGTTGTTTATACTAAAGGGAATAATAAAGACCTAAAACGAGAACAGCACTCTGTGTCTTTGGGTGCTTCTCCTCCAGCCCCACTCTCACTCATCCCCAAGCCAGATACAACCCAACCTTTCACAACCCGTGTGGGGCACATCAAGCCATTGTCTCGCAGCCAGGACAAAGCACACATCATGGCTGCCTCCCCTCTCGCTGCTGCCCGTGTGCTGAGCCCACAGCCCCCTGACAACCTGCCCTGCGAGGGGGCCCCGAGCCCACCCGGCCCTCGCAGCCCCCGCACCGCCCTCCGCCGCACCGCCCTTATTGTCTCCTCCACAGCGGCAGCCGGCGCCTGGCCGAACAGCCGTATTCTCTAAGCGCCGCTACGCTGAACGATCAGCGTAATCCTCCGACCCTCCGCCAGCCCTTCCTGCACAGCCCGCGGAAGAATTTTACGCAAAACGGTCGAGCTCTTCCTGCTCTACGTCAGCCTGAGTTACGCAAGCTGCGTACGCCGTGCGCTTACGTAACGTACGCCTCGGCCTAGCTTTTCCCTACCCTCTAGAAGGGGTTACGCTGTAGGCTCCTTGCGTAGTAGACTTTGAGGAATAAGAAGAGCGATACTCTCCTTACTCCCCGCCTCACGCAGGGACTTCTGAAGCGTAGACTGTTACGCAATCTCCGTATATCGCTCTCTGTTCGGAACAGTGTTCCGCCAAGAGCGCGTAGGGCGTAGTTGGCTTCCGAGAATTAACGTAGGCATTTTCGAGAGCCGCAGTTTGCGCAGCGCCGGGGCGCCCGTAACGTAAGTGAAGCGGGTTGGGGCGGCGGCGGCCATTTTGTGCCGGGAGCCCGGAGGAAGAAGACGCGAGCGTCTCCACACTTGACGGGCCCTGGAGCCGACCGAGAGCCCCGCCGTTCCCTCTGCTGACGCTCAGCGGGTCTCTGACCCACTGACCACTTCTTCTTCGTTTGTGTCCCTCCCGAGAGCCGAGGTGGCGCAAACCGAGTCCTCCGAGACCCAGCCGGCGTTGGCCGGGCCCTCGCCCCGCACCCCCAGCCCTTCGCCGTCACCACGGCCGGCCTTCCGATGCCTCTCGCCCACCCCCCCGGGGGCCATGAGGGGCTTCGGGGACCGGGGGCGCGACCGAGACCGCGGCGGGTAAGGGGGTGACGGGGAAGGCCGGGCTGGAGGGCGGGGGGACGCGAAGGGGGGATGGGGGGGCTGAGGAGCGCTCACCTCAGTTGGAGAGGCTGGGGGGGGCGAGGGGAGGGGTCGGGAGGGGGGATTTCTCCTCACACTTCGGTGTTGAGGAGCGTGAGGGGGCACTGTGGGAGAGGACGGACATTTCACCCCTGTTTTTCACGTTGAGGGGATTTGGGGCCGTGTTATTATGGCTTTGGCAACAAGGGGTGGCTTTGTTTTTATTTACTTTTAGTAATGTGCCAAGCTTGCAATTCTAAGGCCTACCTCTTCCTTTTTTTACCCATATCCTTAAGTTATTTTCTCCTTTAACCAACCACCTCTCCCCTCCCCCCCCTTGCCACCCCCCCACCAAACGTGAACGAGGATCTCTGTGGCCCTGACGCTGCCCTTCATGCTGTCATTGCTCCTTTGGAGCTCCCTCAGAAGATGGCAGTTGGTGAAGGGCCTTTCTCGTGAGAGGAAATGGGAGTGAAAGCTGCCACCGAGCTGTGTGCGTGCTCAGGAGGCCAGTAGCTGTAAACATGGCCTGGGCTGTGCTTAGCAAGCACGACCGAGCTGAGCGTGACCAGCCTTAGCATGACCAAGCTGATGGAGCAATCGAGTGGGAGCTGTCTGGCTGCCGTGGCTTGGGCCTAGTGCTTAGTGCTTCCAGTCTTGCTAGTTAAGTTAGGAAAGGGTTTTGTAGGTTTGACTCCTAAGGACGGCAGCAATAGGATAATATTATAATATTGAAATGGTTCGCTACTTGGTTTTCTTCCTGAGGGTTAAAAGCAATAAGAGTCATCCTAGAGAAACTGGAAACCTGTTTAGGACAGTGGCATTTTCTATCCTTTTAGTAGCAAGTAGTTAGGCCTCCTTTCTCAATGATTAACAATAAATGTATCGTATAGATTTTGTTACATTTTAGGTCTAGTTTGCCATAGCAATACTATTTTTCATGGCTTGTCTTTTTTTCCTCCTCTTTCTCAATGACAGATTGAGGAAAATTTTGTTTATGCATCGAAATCCACTTTAACATTTAGTTTCTCTTCGTCTGTGGAGGGAGATAGTCGCATTTAGGCTTTATCTTTGCACCCACATTTCTCACTCTGAACTTAAAGCATCCTTTCACTTTTTTTCACAGGGAGGAGGGTTGTGTTTTTCCACCATGAGCTTTCCGGCTGAGCACAACGCAGGGACATCAGTGTCAATGCTCTGGCAATCTGAGATAACTCAGGCCCAGCTGCTTTTGGAGTTTAGAGAGCGTATCTGAGTGTGTAGATTTATTTCGAGTTACCTAAAGTAACACTGTGCAGAGTGTTGTTACAATGCTTAGCATGCATGACATTTGTGTCGTCATACTCTGCAGGAGGGCTTTGCTTGTAGATTCTTCTGCTGTAGATCAGGGATGTGATGTACGAAGTAAGGAAGGAGTGCCTTATTTGTCAGGATTTTGGACATCTGCATGGAAAATTGTTTTCTTGGCCTATTACAGCAGATTGACTGTATCAAGATTCAGCCACCAACAAGCATCACAATTCAGAAATAATTTCTCTGAGAATGTGGGGCCACCCAGGATGCCGTGTTCAGAAGTTCTTCACCTTCCTAGTGCTGACTCTTCCTTCAGCTAACAAATCCAGGCTTCCAGTTTTCTTCCTGTCTGTAATGAGCCGTAGGTGACTGCTTAGGATAGGCAGCTGTACTGTTTTGCTCTGGAATGTAGTAAATTCTTAGTTGTGTCCCAGAATCTGTGGCATAGTAGCTTTAGAAAGGAATGTTCTGGGTCAGTCTGAATTTCTCTTTAACTGAAAGGTGAAATCGGTGAAGTAATCTTAGTTTTAAATCATCTTGACCGGAGCTGGAATTGGGTGGTTCCCACCAGGTTACTGGGGATGGTTCTTGCAGGAGGGCAGCAGGGTTGGCTTCCTTCAGGTCAGTGTGCAGCCATATATTGCCTGTGGGGATGGAGAACTGGAACTGCCGCACTTGTGTCAGAGCGTATGATTCATAATCACAGAATCATCGAAATCACCTGGGTTGAAAAGGACTACAATGATGATCCAGTTTCAACCCCCCTGCTGTGTGCAGGGTTGCCAGTCACCAGACCAGGCTGCCCAGAGCCACATCCAGCCTGGCCTTGAATGCCTCCAGGGATGGGGCATCCACAGCCTCCTTGGGCAACCTGTTCCAGTGCTCCACCACCCTCTGTGTATGGGTTCTTCCCTCTGGATAGCTGTGGAGCACATAGAGTGCTCAGCTGTTTTGGGGTCCAGTCTTACAGTCAGCTTTTCCTCTCGCTCTCCAGTGAGTCCAATAAAGATGTCTGTGCCTTTTGGTAGAACTGCTTGGTTACATCAGTAGTTACCATTTGGACTTCAAGTTAGCATGGTCAGCAGCAGGTATCTTCAGCAGAGCAGGATGTTTCTGGAAATGATCTGTGCTATTGTTGTTTATCCTTTGTTCCAGAAGGAAACTTATTGCTTAGAAGTAACTTTTCAAATTGCATTTTATGGTCTTGGCCTGTGAAAAAAATAGCTGGTTGCACAGGGTGCTGGTGGGGAACCTGGTGAAGATAGGAGGTGAGAATAAGGGGTATTTGTACAACTGGGAAGAGATACAATGAAACAGTTGCAGCAAAACAAACATTGGAATTTACTTTGGCTCTGAGTTAAATTATATCTGTCCTGCATTTTCTGACAGTGTAACTCCTTCCTGTTAATATGTTCAAGTTCTGATTTTTGGTCTCTTTGTCATCTTGTCATTTCCTTTGGGAAGCAGTTTAGAGATCAAATGTGGCTACTTTCTGAACAGATAGGCCTTTAATTAAGGTAATGCAAGCAGTATTTCAGATCTACTTCAGTTTTTACCAGGCTCTCCTCTGGTTACCAGTTGATGAAAACTGCTGTGGGATTTCTGTAGCTTTTGGTTTGTAACTGCTTCATACCACTCGATTTTCAGTTATTACAGATTTTTGCCAGAGGTTCGTCTTTTGTTTACTGCATCCCTGAGTCATAGGGGAGTTCTAAACCTTCTGAAGTGTGTGAAATTAACCGAGTAAATAAAACTTCTGTGAGAGAACAGTAACTTGGCAGTGCTTGATACTTAGGGCATTTTTTTAGCAGAGTAAGAAATGTTTGAAGGAAGATCCATTCTTTTGGTTGTTTTTTTTTTTCCCCTGGTGAATTTGTTTTATTTGGTGGTTTTGTTTTGCTGATAGTGGTTTAAAAAGGGAAATGTTACTTATTGCCTTGGTTCTAGTGTTACAGACTACCAAGCTTTGCTGGCCTTGTTTCCTTTTTGTTCTTCCTTGTTTTGCATTTGAGGCGTATGGCTTGATAAGAAAGGAGAGAAGGCGTAGAAGGGGTGAAAGCAAAAAAGCAATTGTCTTAATAGAAACTATCCTTCAGGTAGAAGGAGCTTGTGATTAGAGATTTCTCCCATGCTTTTCAACCATCCATGTTTTAAGTGTACTCAGCTTCAGTGAAAAACAAGTGCCATGGCTGTACCAGCAGCTTCGTCCCAGGAGAGGGATCCTAGAGACAGAAATCAGCTGGTGGGAGCTTTAAGGCAGTGACCTATAAATGGCTGCATTGTAAGGATCCTCGAGGATGGCTTTGTGTTAGAAAGGGCACAGGGCATGTTTGTACTGGTATGTGCTATCATAGTGTTGTGTTTTTGGGGGTGGAGAGAGAAGGTGAACTGTGAGAATATTTTGCTTGTGTCAAGGGGGTAAAAAAGGAGTGGAAATGCTGAAGAAATGTGCAAATTCCCAACTAACTAAATTCATCTGTTTGTAATTTACGTTGGCATTTCCAGGTTTGGAGCAAGCCGTGGTGGTCCTCTTCCTCCAAAGAAATTTGGTAACCCGGGGGAACGCTTACGGAAGAAAAAGTGGGACTTAAATGAACTGCCCAAGTTTGAGAAGAATTTTTACGTGGAACATCCAGAAGTGGCCAGGCTCACTCCAGTAAGTTTTCAGCGTCTGTCGTTTTACATACAACAGAAAGTGTCTCAAGTGGAAGCCTTTGTTCTAGGGTCTTTGGAACAGTGTGTAATAAAACTGTCTTCATTAATCTTGTTTGGCATGTTTGTCTTCTGCTGCCTTGCACTTGTAGCTGCTGTCACCATTACATCAGCAGAGGTGATTCTTCTGTGTTCAGCCATTTTTATACATAGTATTTTGTGTTTGGCCACTTACAACTCACCATCAGAATGCTGCTGTGATCTGCTTACATGAGATTAACAAATGAAAATGTCATCCTTTGTTAGTGTAGATGCAAATTAGAGAACTTCACAGTTGCTATTCTGGGGAGGCGCTGAAAAAAAACAAAAATAATAAACTGAGAGTGGTGCAAACACTTGAGAAAGATTAATAGGAATATAGTTTTGTTATAGCAGTTCAGGCTGAAAAAAGGAGCCTCACAGAGTGGTTCGGGTTGAAAGGGACCTCAAGGATCATGAATCTCCAACCCCCCTTCCATAGGCAGGGCCACCAACCTCCAGATTTAATACTAGGCCAGGCTGCCCAGGGCCCCATCCAACCTGGCCTTGAACACCTCCAGGGATGGGGCATCCACAACCTCTCTGGGCAGCCTGTACCAGCACCTCACCATTCACATAGTAAAGAACTTCCCCCTGACATCCAACATAAATCTGCCCTCCTTCAACTTAAAACCATTTCCCCTTGTCCTGCTGTTATCTACTCTTTTGAAGAGTTGAGTTCCCCTCCTGTTTATAGGCTCCCTTTAGGTACTGAAAGGCTGCAATTAGGTCACTACACAGCCTTCTTTTTCTCCAGGCTGAACAAGCCCAGCTCCCTCGGTGTATCTTTGTGGGGGAGGTGCTCCAGCTTTCTGGTCATCTTTGTGGCCCTTCTCATTTAATACTCTGCTCAGAGCTCAGGCAGGTTGCTTGGTGCATTGCCCTTCTGAGTTTGAATGTCCACTGGGGTGATCAGAGTATAGGTCCATCTGTGTGGCTGGCCCAGCTCTTAATGTTTCTTGTGGTATTTTGTTCCTCAGTAACTAATCGAAGTTTCCAAGGTCTGGCTCCATCTTCTCTAAAAACACCAGTCACGTAGCTCAAATCAGAGAACTGATAGTAGCTGTTAGATTCCCTTGTAAGTCCTCTCTCCCAGGCTGAACAGACCAGGAGCACTGGATTTGTCATTGTAGCCTGTACTTAGCCTCTGCCTTCCCCTACCACTGTTGGACATGCCCTGCTATCCAGTGTCCTTGCTGTGCTTCATGTTCAGACCTGGACACTCACCTCCCCCAATCCTAAAATTGTCCTTTTGTGAACACGCATTTCAAAAGTATTATTTTAAAGTATTAAGGCTTTACTGTGTCATTATGATGTTGCCTGGGCTTCTTAGAAATGGAAAAGAAATTCTTTGGTATGTGTTAATGGAAAGAAAGGGACTGCTGTGCCTTCACCTTGTTTGTAGCATGGCAGGGCCTATTTAATTTATTGGGTTCTCAGTCCTGTCATGTAGGACATGCCTAGTCTGTTCCTCTGCTTCTATTCAGTTTTGAAAGCTGTTGATAAATTCTGGCTCTGGAAGAAGGAAAAAAAGCCTTTAAAACAAGGTATTGATACACTTGTAGTTACCAAGGCTGATTGGAAGAAAACAGATGCTAGTTCTAGGATCTGTAGAGAAGCCTTACCTCTATTTGGTGGAGAGCCTGTATGGCAGATTGATCTAAGGGTGGAATCCTAAGGAAAGCAGTCATTTTGAGATCTTGTCAATCTGATTTCCGAATGTAAGCTGTTAGGTAGATGTGTGAAGTAACTTCGTAGTTAGAAGCATACTGCTGAGGATCCTGCTGAAATTCGGCATTTATTTGTTGTTTTGTTTTTTTTTTTTTCCATGTAATAGTATGAAGTTGAAGAACTGAGAAGGAAGAAAGAGATAACAATTCGAGGAATGGAGGGCTGCCCCAAGCCTGTGTTTGCCTTCCACCAGTGTAGCTTTCCACGTAAGTGTTTTACCTTTCTTTAAGAAAATCAGGATTACTCAAAAGCAGTAGTATCTGTTTCTAAAAGGTTTTCTGAAAATGTATTTAGCCTCAGTTGTCCTCAAATAAATTTATTCCTTCCTTAAATGTTTAGAGTATGTGATGGATGCGCTGATGGACCAGAATTTCACAGAACCCACTCCAATTCAGTGCCAAGGCTTTCCACTTGCTCTCAGTGGTCGTGATATGGTGGGCATTGCTCAGACTGGCTCTGGGAAGACACTCGCAGTACGTATTCTTCCCTTTCATCTCCATGCTTACTTTCATTGTTGCCTTGTGGAAATTACCCTTGGCTGCTTGTTACTAGTGTTTGGTCTTAGTACTACAGGCATAAAGTGAGGTGATTGCATATTTTTAAAGCCTTCTTTATTGTACCATGGGTGAGCCTCAGCTCATCTACCCTGTCTTGTTCACAGAAGTGTTTTTTGCATGGTTCTCTTTTGATGTTGAAATGTTTCTATTTTGTCCATGCTTATGGTGTGGATTAAGAAATAGTATGTGCTTTATAGTGTATTTGTCTTACTAAATGTGCAAGTCCAAAGAAATGATGGTTGAGTCTTCATTAATATATTAATCTTATCTGCACTGGTCAAGAAGATATTTCCTTCATTATGAAAAGCATTGTTTAGAGCCAGCATGACTCAGTTCTGCTAATTTAGGCTCCAAATTTAAATGTGCCTTTTCTTCAGAGGCACTTAGCAGCCAAGTTTTTCGCCTGTGCCAAAAGCAGATGAGGTGGCTATATCCAGCAGCTCTGGAAATCTCAGCTTTTGAATGAATACAAGTATGGTTTAGTAAATGTTAATACAGATGAGATTTATTCCTCTCTCTGAAACATGTAGTGGCACTTGAAGGGATGTTAGGTTATGTGGGCTCTTCCCATGGCCCAGTTGTCACAGCAAGTGGTCATTAGCATTGAATATTTAAGTCCTCTGTCTTGACATAAAGTTTTTTTGTTTCAGTACCTGTTGCCTGCAATTGTTCACATCAACCACCAGCCATACTTGGAGAGAGGGGATGGCCCAATTGTAAGTGCTTGTCAAATCTCTTCTTTCATCTGTATGATGTGGCAACATTAATGAGATGTGTGCTTTAATTGATATATCAGAATAGCAAGTAGAGCACGTTTACAATCACAGTGTGAACATCCCACTCATTAGTTGAAATTCTGTGCGATTGCTGACATAATCTAAAGATATTTCTATGTTTTAGCTAATAGAGAGCAGATGGTCTTGCTTTGCTTATGGTATTTGAGTAGAGTCCTTGAGTTAGGGCTGTGTCTACAGCTTGGCTAACCTGAATTGATTCCTTCTGCAGTGCCTGGTTCTTGCACCTACCAGGGAGTTGGCCCAGCAAGTGCAGCAGGTTGCTGATGATTATGGCAAATGTTCAAGGCTGAAGAGTACCTGCATTTATGGAGGAGCACCCAAAGGTCCCCAGATCAGAGATCTAGAAAGAGGTAATTTAATTTAGATTTTAAAATGTGTGGTTGCAAATTTCCAGAGTGGTGAATTTGGAAGCAATTTTAAAGCCTGTTTGAAGAGGTATTGGTGGTTGAATAGCTGTCTCTTCTCCCCCTTGGAATGATAGCGCATGTGGTAATTCTCTGTTGTGTAATGACTTATTTGGATATTAGACATTCTTTATGATTTATCTTTGGATTTGTGAAGGTCATTGGAACTTGTTCTTAAGGATTAAGCTCACTGCTCATGGCACCTCCATAAAGTTCTGCAATTGCCTTTCTTAACATAGTAAAGGGATGTAGTTTAGAATAAGAAGGTGCCATGTTTCTGTAGCAACAATAGTAGCACTCTGGCGATTTAGCCTTGTATCAGGGGCTATCTGCATGTCATTTCAAAGGCAGGAATGTTCTGAGGGTTTAACCTTCTCTAGGCTAAAAAAAAAATGGGTGTAATTCTGTGAGAAGATGTAAGATGAAGCTCACATGCTCAGATCTGCTCAAGAAATCACAAATCTTTACTTAGTGCTGTGGTGTGAAAAGTTATTATTGAACACTGCAGTATCAGGATAAAATTGTGTGGTAGAAGGCTGTGGGATAGTTCCGTTCAATAGAACGGCAGTGCACTCCTGTTCAGAAGCAGCATCATCAGTGGGTGAGACAGTATTAGATGAGAAGACAGTGAAGGGGTCAACTTGTTTTTTTGGAAGCAGAAATTTCACCTTGTTGGTTATAGAACATGGGCAGATAAGAGTGTCTATGGAGCATTACTTAGTATTTACTGCTGCAAAGATTGTTGAATAGAGTTCATAGAACACACTTTTGACTCAGTTTTGCTTTTCTGGGTATCTGGTGAATTTGCTTTGGGAGGAATACATCACTGACAATAGAGCGCAGGTTTTTTTCAGTGTCTTTAGCAAACCTATGACTCCATTAATAGGCTGATTCTTGCATGAGCTTTGTCAGATTAATCAGCTTCAAGGAGCCCAAGTTGGCACAAACAGAAGAATCAGGGCTGCCACAGCATACTGTTCATCTGAAACTGAAGCATCTATGAAAGTCTTGGGGTTTTGTGCTGCTTTTTGTTTGTTCTTTTTCTTTGATTCACTTCTTGGCTTAACTTAACATTTATGGGTATTTCTGTGATACCAAGGAACTTGCCTCCAAGGCTGGGAGGTTGGTGGAAAGGGGTCCTTCATTTTAAGGATTGTATAAACATACTTGATGCTTCTTTGTGAATACTTGAATTCTGTTTTGGTGCTAACAGTCATGGGCTTGGTGATTCACAATTATAGCATAATTATTCAGTATTAAAAGCCATGCTTTAACTTTCCGTGACTTAAAATTAAAAGGACAAAAGTAGAAGCAAAACTGATTTGACTTGTGCGGCAAGGGATACACTGATGCTTGTTAAGCAGGTTGAGTTTAGTTGTAGCTCACTATTATTTTTCCTAGAGAGCTCTAGATTGTATAATCGTGGATGAAAGGGCATCAGGGTTGCGTAGAAGCTTATTTTGGGGCCGCTGTTGTTCTGTGCTCTTAGCTGGTGTTTTCTGACAGTAAGCTTTTAGCTTCTGTACTGTATTTATTGTTCTAATGGCACTGCAACAGTAACTTCAGAATGGGAAAAAAAATGAATTATTAAAAGAAACTAGGGCTTCTACTGAAATGACTCAATCTTGGATATGGATGAGGGTGGTGCTTTTTTATCTTATTTAAATGGTTTTGCTCTAGAAGGTGATTCATTCTGACTAAAAATACCAATTGACATTCAAATGAAGAGCCTTATTCTTTTTTCCTCCTTCTGTTTCAAAGGTGTGGAGATCTGCATTGCTACACCAGGTCGCTTGATTGACTTCCTTGAGGCAGGAAAGACCAACCTTCGTCGGTGTACATACCTTGTGCTGGATGAAGCAGATAGGATGTTGGACATGGGCTTCGAACCCCAAATTCGCAAAATTGTTGACCAGATCAGGGTGTGTGAACCTTGTAAAAAAAAAAAAACAAAAAAAACAACCTCCTTCAGCTTCCCATCCAAAGTCCACAACCTTAAACCTTTTTCCTTTTCTCTTAGCCTGACAGGCAGACTCTAATGTGGAGTGCCACCTGGCCCAAAGAAGTGCGCCAGCTCGCTGAGGACTTCCTGCAGGACTACGTTCAGATCAACGTAGGGAACTTGGAGCTGAGCGCCAACCACAATATCCTGCAGATAGTGGATGTGTGCATGGAGAGTGAGAAAGACCATAAGTATGTTGGTTTTTCCTAGTGTTTATGGGTTGTTTAGGCTATATTATAAAATCAGCATTGTCGAATATGAATTCTGAATAGTGGATTTACTCTGAGGTATCGCTTAACCTTTGAATGTTACCAGGCAGAAATAAGTCCTGTATTTATCTAATCTATTGCATATGTTCTAACCGTATTTATCTAATCTATTGCATATGTTCTAACCATAGTACTGTACAAAAGACCTAAATTTTGTGTAAGTGGTGCTGGCTTTATTGATCTGTATATGTGCTCAGTGCTCTTGTGTCTATTTTAGACTGATTCAGCTGATGGAAGAAATCATGGCAGAGAAGGAAAATAAGACCATCATCTTTGTGGAGACAAAGAGGCGATGTGATGATCTCACTCGAAGGATGCGCAGAGATGGGTGATTAACTCCCCTCCCCACCACCCTTTGCTTATAGTGAGAAACAGAAACCGTAATAAAAAGCAGCAAGGTTTAAACATTTGCCGTGCTGTTGTTGGGAACAACCTGTCCATTTAGTTCTTGGCTGAATTTGGTCTTAATTTCCTGGAAGATTCCAGTCCATCAAAGCATTAATGGAAGAGAGAATACTTGTCAACTGTGCAGCTTTCAATATATCAGGGTACTGATGTAATGAACTGGCAGGAACAGCATCAATATAGCAAATGCGATTTGGCTTACATGGCTGCTGTATAGTTAGTGGGTTTAATATGCAAGAAACATTCTAGGTGCGTTTTAATGTGCAAGTGTAGGTTCTGGGTAGGTAAAGGCCAAAGGAAGGAGATGAGGAATAAAAATATTTCTCAAATGTTTTATTTTCTGCCTTCTTTTTGAAATGCCAGTAAAGCTTCCTGTTGCCTTTAATATATGTACTTTCTGTCTATACTAATGTACATCTCTGTTTGGCAGTTGGCCAGCTATGTGTATCCATGGAGACAAGAGTCAGCCAGAAAGAGATTGGGTGCTTAATGGTGAGTCCATCACTGAGGTGGGGGGATAATTTGGGCTGCTGTGTGTAACTTATTGAGACATGATGTTCTTAGGCTTTCTTTTGTCTTTGTACCCAGTAAATACATTTCAGAGGATGTTCCTTGACTCTACTGTTAATTTCAGTGTTTGTATTTGACAAAAATGCAGTGGGAAAATTAGCTTAACCTGGAATGCTAGATTTTGGAGAAGTAGCTGATGTGTTATTTCCTGACTCATTGGGTGTTCTGAAATTGACATATGTATTACCGAGATTCTAGAAAGTGAGCATTTAATGTAAGTCAAGTTCAGATAACTTTATCTTGTTTTGAAAAGTCTTCATAGTGTGCTTTGTTTTACAGAGTTTCGCTCTGGAAAGGCTCCTATCCTCATTGCTACCGACGTTGCATCTCGTGGGCTAGGTTTGTACACATAGACCACTCTTGCCTACTGCTGCATATTTTTCTTCTATGGCCTGAAATATGTTTTCTTGTTTTTTTTTTTAAAAAAAAAAAATCAAAGCGTGATTTTCCCCCACATGTGAAATACGTTTTTTAACATTAATCTTTTTTTTTTCTTTCATATTCAAAGTCTCTTCCTGCTCCTAATGAACAGGCTTTGGTCTGCAGCAAGGCCTAGGCATGACTAATCGATCGCCAAGAGGGAGAAGAGACGTCCAATTATGCAACCCAACCCTTCCACCACACTCACTTCTACCCCAAATCCAGCTTTTGTTGCTGGATTATAGGGATGGATTGCTCTGTTCAGAGCGTGCCAGATAAAGCCCAAGTAGGAAGTTGTGGGAGAGCATTTCAACAGCAAATAGCTAATATTCTCCCTGCATAGTGCACCACAGATTCAAACATACAAACCCTGACATTTACACATCTTTACCCTGCAGATGTGTTTACATCTGAGAAAGCACTGCTTTATAGATTTTTTGATTTTTACATGTAATTTCCCTCCTCTGTGTTCCTTCTAGGCAGGATCACTGAGCTTACATACAGCCATTAACAGTGTTGCCCGATCTTGTAACTGAATCAAAATTGCACCACTTAATTCTGGTAGTATGAAAATAATCTGTCTGGATGCATCAGTTGCACCCCCTTCTTAAATGAGCATTCTTGTACTGTGAAACGCTATGCTAGGCACAGGCCTTATGCATCTGCCTGCTCTAAAAGGGGAGGATGCCTTCTGAAGTGCTGAGTTGAATAACATGCACTGAATATTCCAGCCTCTCTGAGTGGCAGAAGATAACTACTCAGGGTCAGTGTCTTGTTAAAAAAAATAATGGTGACTTTTAGACAAAGTTATTGCTCATTGTTGCATATAACATCAGAAAAGTCTCAGGTTTATTGGAAGTCACCGTTATCTGAACTCTATTTTTCATATGCTGAAAGGGTGGCTGTGCTGTGCATCTTATGGTCACTTTAACACAGGCAGACCATTACTAGATGTGGCAGTCTTTATTCACACAACCTGCACCCCTCCTTCCCCTCCCCACTCAAAAAACGTCCAACACTTCCTCAGAGAGGTGATTATATGGACTTCAGTCTCTGCCCTCTAGGGTCATGTCTGGACCTGTGCAGTTAGAACTTGGGCCTGTTGGGAGAAGGGACAGAGGCCTGAAACTAGTTTGTATGAAAGAGAGCTGCTTTATCAGCAGCATTTTTTAAACAGGCTTGCTATGTGCTGGTAGCTTCTTTGTGCATCTTGCCTAGACATTTAAAACAGCTTCACCCCCTGCCCTCAAAAACACTCACTGAAAACTACTCAATTGGATAACACCTCAGAAAACAGTCTCCCCAGTTCCCATCCTCCACTTCACCTGAGCTGTGGGGGAAAGGTACCAGAGTCTGTTTCTTGTTACTGAACAACATCTCTGCTTGTTTTGGGGCCCTGAGTTTGCTGCTTCTTAAAATAAGTCACTTAACTGGCAAACTTCTGGACGACTTCCTCCAAGATCCTGGAAAGTGAAGGCTTCTACCTAAATAACATAAAACAGGGGCGCGCGCCTTTTGGCTGAGTCACCAGGGCTTTCCCTCTTCTTAATGGAACATTGGTTTCAAAAAAGCTTCTGCCAGGTAAGTTCTGAGTCCCATAATGACTTCTTTGTGATAATTCCCTGGAGTGAGGTCCTCTCTCTGCACTGATCATTTTTAATTTAATTTTTATTTTTTTTTGTTCAGTCTATTAAACTAAAAACAATGAATTTGTTTTGTTTTGTTTTCTTTAACAGAAACTTTTATATCAGCTACAGATCATTCTCAGTGCAGGGGTGGGGGCACATCTACATTGATGGTCAAACCAGCTCTCTGGACTAGCATGTTTGCTAGTTTGTCCCTTCTGATTAATACCATAATCGGAGACTGTCCGTGCCATAGGGTACTCTGATGGCCTGACAAAGGGCACGTTTCCCAAGTAGCTGTCAAAAAATGATGGGCAGTTTCAATTTTAGTTCCTGCCACATGATCTTCTGAAATTGCAGGAAGATTGAGAGTGTGCATGAACACTTGGGAGCATGCTAGACTGGAGAAGCCGAGTCTTGTACTTGCTCGGGTGTTTCTTCAGCCAGCTGCGTGCTCTGCCAGGTTCATTTTCTAGTCTGGACAATAGTCTTACGTTTTCCTCTTCCTGCCTTCCCGTTCTTCCCAGTCCTCCTCAGTCAAGTCAGTGCTGTCTACATCGATAGCTCCGCTTCCCTGTGCTTTCTGCCGGGAAAGCACATCCTTTATCCATGTTAATTCATGTTTCTTTGCTACTGATGGATGTGCAAAATGGGGCTGACTGAGGACCATGTAGACTGCAGCTTGTCAAACTAGTTGTACCCTGGCTGTGAAGATGCAATCTGTCATGTGAACTCCTCTCTGTTTCGCTTTCCCCTTCTTAAAAAAACCTGTTGCATCAAGGACCCTAGCTGGAGACTCGCGCAGCCCCCTGTGAAACCTGCCTTCTCACTCCCTTTTTTTGGTGTGATTCAGGACTTTGGAGCCAGCAAAGACTGAGGAGCCCCCCCTTTGCTGTAATAAGAAACAGACATAAAGTCCCCCTCTTGCCACTACAACCCCCTTCATTTTTATTTTTTCCTACAACCCCTTTGAAATTGATGCAGTCTGGGCAATAGATGCAGTCTGACCCTTTGGATGTTATTTTTCGCATCTTCCTTTTTTTGTTGTTGTTGTTGTTGACAAATGCCCCTAAGAGCCCCCAAATCGGGGACAGAAAGCGTTGGAGGACCTGAAACTTTTACCTGAAGCCAGGTTCTCCGGCGCTTCCCAACCAAATGGGGCTACAGAGAAGCATCTAAGCCAGTTCACAGAGCGAGCGTGTGTGGGGACTTCTCGCTGCCACGGACCCTTGATGCATGCTCCCCGCGCTCCAGTGGTCCCGTGTCAGAGGGCGGAGTTTTCGAAAGGAGGCCGCCAAAAATAAAAGGCAAAGAGACGGGATCGGCTGCAGCGGTTTCCCACAGGAGGAGGGAGTGTGCATCGGTCTGGTAACAAACAGAGAATGTTTCTCTCTTTAAAACAAAAACAAAAAAAAAAACAAAAGAGGAAAGGAAATCACAAAAATCTGTGTTTTATTTTGGATATTTTCAGAATATTCGTCTTAAAATGCAGATTTTTATCTTTTTTTTTTTTCATGAGCTGTTAGGACACTTACTGTAAAACCGTGCATTTTTTTTAATATTCTATACTGGAGCAAATAGGTGCTTTTGGTACTTCAAATGCTTTCACTGAAGTGTTACACTAACATTTTCTTTGTTTCTGTCCCATGAGTTTCTGAAGTCTTGCCAAGAGGTGTGCAGCTCCAATCTCTTACAATCCGTTACCAAGCAGTTTTGATCCCTTCATTTCCCACTTCTGCCTGATGCAGGAAGTTGGGAACTGTAAACGTTAGAATGCAGGATGGCCCTAATTACCAAAGCTTGCCAGAAGTGGACAGAACAGCACAGTGAAATGTTAGTGCAATTACTTCAAGTGATAACTATGCAGCTAAGTTAAGATACTGTAGGTACTATCTGTGCAGTTTTTAATGAGTTGTCTGTATATTAGTGTGGTTGGAGTGCCTTTAACTTGAGGCTAGGGGAAGTAGCTCGCTGTGTTTTTGTTAGGATTGTATAAGTAATATTTGTAAGACTTGCATTTTTGTTTCATGTTAACCAAATGGAAGGTAAGTGATCTCATTACTGTTATTACTTGTTAGACTTCTCCCAACAGAGTAAAAGCTTTACAGTGGCAGTCCTTCCCTTCCTCCACCCCAGTTTGCTGTGTCAGGTGGTGTGGTTTGCACCATCAGAATTGTGCTTTGGAAAAAAAAGAAGTACAGAATTCAGTTAGCTCATTTACCGACATCGATGAATTTAATGCTGAAATACAGAGAAGGCATTCTGGGGAGGATGAATTTGAGCGCAGGGAAAAGTTGCTTGAAAACTACCACTGTTTTTCAGGGCACTGGTCTTTGTTCCCGATGACCTTAAATCTGAGTCTTCTACTCTTTTGGGATGAGTCTGTCTTGTATCTATTCCATGCATTTGCTAACTTTGTGTTGTTTTGTTTTTTTTCTTATTACTGTCACCTGCATTCGTGCTCCCCACCTTCCGTTGGCACGTCCTCTCTTCTTCTCCCCTTTCCTCAACCCCACCCTTTCACTGTGCTTCGCACCCGGGCACTTCTCAAGATGTGGAAGACGTTAAATTTGTGATAAACTACGACTATCCGAACAGCTCTGAAGATTACGTGCACCGTATTGGCCGTACCGCACGTAGTACCAACAAAGGTACTGCGTACACGTTCTTCACACCAGGGAACCTGAAACAAGCCAGGGAGCTTATCAAAGTGTTGGAAGAAGCCAATCAAGCCATCAATCCAAAGCTGATGCAGCTTGTGGACCACAGAGGAGGAGGAGGTGGTGGTGGAGGTAAAAGCATGTGGGGAAGGGGCTGCATAGGGAGTAGGTTCCCATTTTGAGGGAGGGCAGATGTAAAGAGGGTAAGGAAGTAATAAGCAAAAGTCTAAGATAAAACATCAGCAGTGCATTTGTTTTGTGCTTGAGAGCTCTTTGTGTTCTGTAAATTCTAAATTTCTTTTTGACAAGCTAGTAGGCCACTATTATAGCTTAGTCAGATTTTTTTTTTCTTTCTTTCTCCCAGTAATATCCTCAAAGAGTTAATTCTACGTGAATTAATTTCTCGTAGCTCCTAACACAGATGCAGGATGTGTGTGCATGCACAAGTGCGATTAAAATCAGTGAATGGGTTTTCTTACTTTACCTTCACGGGCTGAGACTATTTTTTCCTCCTCTCCCTGAAGGAGTAAAGTTTCACTATATTTCTAAGCTAGTCCTATACTTCTTCTGTTTCCTTTGTCTCTGAGTGCACTCACTAACACTTTCTGAGCTTCATATCTGCACCTTGAACAAAACACAGGGATGTATGCACGCAGCCATACAGGTCAGGCGAAAGGCCTTGCTCCTTGTGGGCAATGCCCTGCTTGTATAAGGGGGAGAAAGGGTGGCAATAATTATCACAGTTGGTTGTTTAAAACTTGTTCACAGTACTAAATCTTAATGTATCCATCGCCAGGAGGTCGTTCTCGTTATCGAACGAGCAGTTCAGTAAACAACCCTAACCTGATGTACCAGGAAGAGTGTGACAGGAGGCTCCGGGGAGTGAAAGAGGGCCGGAGAGACTCAGGTGGCTTCAGAGACCGTGAGCGTGGTGACAGTTATGCCAACGGAGCCAACAAGACCTATGGCAGTGCCTACGGGAGCCCAAATTCTGCTTTTGGGGCAGCACAAAGCCAGTATGGTTACGCTCAAGGGAGCTATGGAGCAGCTGCCTATGGCACGAGTGGCTATGGCACTGCGGAGTACAGTGCTAGTGGCTATGGTGCCAGCACCACAGCTGCCACCGCTGGGAGAACCTCACAGAGCACTACCCAACAGCAGTATGCAGGGATGGTGGGGCGCTCAGGCCAGCAGCCACAGCCGCTCATGTCACAACAGTTTCCTCAGCCCCCTGCCACTAATGTGATGGGCTATATGGGACAGACTGCCACCTACCAGTACCCACCCCCGCCCCCACCCCCCCCACCCTCACGCAAATGAGACCACTCGCCTGCTGGTGACCAGTGTTAGACCTCTTGCATTTAAAGGAACCTTTTCTTTCTCTTCTTTCCCATTGTGATGTCTCTCTCATGCAGGCTAGGCTTAGAATTCACCATTCAAATCTCTTGAGCCCATCAAAAATGGCCCCCAGTAATCCACATTACTGACCCTATCCTTTTTTTCCTTTTTTTTTTTTTTTTTTTAAAGAGATATATATAGTTGACTGGAAAAAATTATTATTTTTTGTCTTGCATGTTGAGGAAATTGGAAATTTTATTTTCTCTAAAATAAATGAGTATAAGGCAGATAGGTCCCAGCTCGATCATCTTGGTGTCTAAGGTTTGTGCAAAAACTTGCTCTGAGGGGAGGAAGTTTCTGTTCTGTAATACGTTAACTTAATTTCAGGTAGTATCCAGAGAGGTGGGAACCTTTGGGGAGCCAAAAAGCAGTTCATTTAACATGATAAATGCAAGGGAGCAATGCTCACTTTTCCTAATCTTAATATATTTTTTTAAAGTAGCTCATTATTGTTGGTTGTAATCTATCATAGGTAACTCTCTACAGGGAAACTCTGCTCGTTTGTCTCAGTGCAGTGGTGTTCTGAGTAACACCGCATGTAAACTGTTGGCATTCTCTGAAGCTGTTAGCAGCAGACCATCTTCTGGTACCTGCAGTAGGGAAGTTGAGATTAAAACCCCTGTGTTGGAGACCAAACTTGTCATGGATGCAATACCTGAAAACTAGGTACAGTCACTGTAGGGTTATTACTGCTATAGCATTTAGCCAAATAAGTCCTTTCTCTTACAGTTGTTAAATTGCAGAGTCATTAACGCCTGAAACCTGGCTACCCTTCAGCTAGTTTCTACTCTCAAGTTCCTACTGTTGGGTTTATGGAGATAAGTCTTATTTGGGAACCCAGAAACTGAACAGAACGAAGGCTGTGAATGGCATATCTCGTTTGTCTTTCCTTGGTGAACAAACTCACTTTTTGCCACAGGAAATGCTCTGAATGCTGCTACACTGAGCAAAATGGGATGGAGTTTTCCACCTTTGTAAGGTTTGAATAGGGTGGGTTGGGGGGAAGGATGAGGGGAGGGAGGGCGGAGGAGGAGATTACCTGGAATCTCCTTTTCATGAGGTAAGGAGTGAGCTGGTTAGTGCATCTTAATTCTGAAGCTTTCTTTCTTTTGTACCTTGCTCTGACTATTGCTTTTCCTGGCTTTTGAGTGCATTTCCCCGTTCCATTGGTCCCTTTGAGCTCAGCTCTTGCAGGTAGGTAGCATTTTAGAAAATGTTAGCAAAGAGTGAAATTTTAGTAAATAATAATAATTAAAAAATGTTTATTTTACAGGCTAAGGTGGGTGTGGGGAGGTTTCCCCTTTAGTAAAGCTTGTTGTTGACTTATTTCTAATATGAGACGGTTCAGAGATGGTAGATGATGAGAGAAGTTATCCGATAAGGTGACAAAATAATGGAATATATCTCCTGGTTTGTGAGGCATAAATTTTGCATTAAGAAAATGCAGATTGTTGGGTTGTTGTTGGTTTGCTTTTTTTTTTTCTGTTTGTTTTTCTTTGTTGGCATTCTTGTGTATGGATGAGCAAGGCGGCCCACCCCTTCTGCAGCAGAGTGGAACTTCTTATAGTCCAGGCAAAAAGCTTTGCTTGTACAGGTGTTTGGTTTTCTTTTATATTCCCAGAGTATTAATTTTGTGGGATGAATGCACATTGGTCTGTGCAGTACACAGGTAGGTTGCTGACACAGAGGGAGAAGGGGGCGATTTTTTTTTTTTTCCCAGAACCTTGCTTCCCTTCAAATTCCATTGCTTGAGCAGGAAATGTCTTTGCTTGTGTTAAGTGAAAGCCAGAAACATTTCATTTAGCCAGGCACTGACTGATCTGTCTTTGGCCTCCCTCACAAGCAAGCATAGAGCTTTTTTATTATTAACTTTAGTTGTTGTTTTTTTTTTTTTTCCTTAATTTGTGACTTTGATGCAGAAATGTGTTTGAGGGGTGTAGCAGTAGGGCATCTTGCTGACTGGCTTTAGAAAGGGTCTCTGGGCCACCAAAGCTGCCTTATAGTTTGCTATCGCTTTCACTTCTTTTTTGGGGGGACTTGTGCACATGTAAAAGTATATATGCCAAGTCTTGCAGTGCTTTATTGTCACTGAGGTCAGCTGATGTCCAGGGTCTGGGTTCAGTTCAGTGTTAACCAGATTGTTGAACGCTTAAACGCACCGTGGCATGTGCTGCCCCTGTCCCACCTGGTGCTCGCTGCTCTGTTCCACATACCAGCTGGAGGGCCCTTGTTGAGAAGCATTAGCCTCTAGTATCGTTTTGCGTTGTTTTCAATCTGTAAAAAGTTCTGTGGGAGTGTCATACGACTTGGGTGTCTCCTCCCCTCCCACTTCCTGAAGCAATTTACTGTTTGGACTTCTCTGAACAAAGGAAGGGTTAGTGGCTTTGTGTGGGATCAGCATCTCGTTTCACACGTTTGCTGGTCTCTGAACACATTCCTGTTGTATTAACGAAGACTTGAATTTGAGAGATTCATAGATCTGTGGTGTTCAGACACAGGATACTAAGAGCTATGTTACTATTCTTAGTTTGTAAATTGTCCTTTTGATACCATCTTGTTTTCTTTTGTAGGTATAAATAAAAACACTGTTGTCAATAAATTGTGAACTTTGTCTTTTTATTATTTTTGGAGCGTAAAAACAACATTTGCCCCTGTTCTTCCCAGTTCTTAAAAGAAGCAAATCCAAGGGGTTGGGAACATGTGTTGGCGACACCCCTGAACTAGAATTGAAATGTCCCCCATCTTGTAGAGCGTGAGGAGCCCTCACTGGAGATGGGTGAGTGGGAAAGGTGCTGGAGTACCTGCCGAATGGGAGATTGTTGCCACGTGAAGGAAACGTGGACCTGAAGAGATTGGGGCTCAACAGGGTTAATTTTTGGGAGAGTGGTAGTTCATGCACTGGTGCTGTAACTGATGAGTTTTGGGTGGTGCCAGGAGCGGGACTCCGTCCTTGTGGGTTCGTTCCAACTTAGGATACTCTGTGAAGGCACATGTGGGCCCGTGACCTTTGTATATTTCATCTTGACACCACACCCTTTTCACTATATGGCATTTGTTGGGGACTGAAGGACAGTGACAGTTTCCCTTTTACTTCTTGAGGTGCCTCAGCATAAGGTTAGAGGTGCGTTACAGAGGTGAGTGCTAGGAAGAACAGGGAGAGAATGCTCTGCATTTCTTAGTATTGGCCAGCACTGCTTACTAGCACCAATTTCAAGTAAGAAGAAACGCAACAAAATGGAGGGAGAGTCTCATCCAGGTGATGAGCATTCCAGCTGTCCCGGCCTCGCTGTCTTCCTGGCACTGGAGTGAAGCTCAGCTGAGCCGTTCTTCAGTCAACCAGGGCCAGGAAGGGAAAGCTGTGGTCAATAGTTTCATCGTTGGAATTTCTGGTGCTGTCTGGAAGAGGCTTCAAACAGGCATCGGAAGGCTGAGCTTCTTTCCTTTTAGGACTGTGGAAAGAGGTGGTAATGAAGGCATGCTAGGAATACAAACTGATCCATTGTTTCTACAGGTATTGTGAATTGATCATTTGGAGAACTAGATAGTTGCTTTGCGAAACCCAAGTTTTGGGGAGCTGAGGGCTTCCTTCATCTTTCAGGTCCCTGGGCTAAACAGAAAGCAGCTCATCTAGTTTTAAAAACAAGATAAAGAGCCCTGGCGTTATATAAAGATCCCTTTGCAGCCTTTGTTCTAGGCTCAGTAGCCTTATTAAGTGGGTTTCTTTTTATAAAGCATCCTTGCTTTCCTTACTGGAATCGCTGCCCTTTTGTCTGCGTTCTCCTGTGATAGAAATGTTTTGAAAAGATGCTTTTTCTTTTTTGCAGGTGTAAGAGAGATGCAACCTGCTATAACATTTCTGGTTGCCATAAATGACTGCCAAGCATTTGCATATCTCCCGCCACCTTCTCTTTCCCTTGATCCAGAACAGTTGGGTAAAAGAAGGGGATAAAAAAGAAAAGGCAATTCTCTTCCTGCTGTGATGTCCCAGGGACAAATGTTTTCTGTTTCTCCCTCCTGTGTCATCTGAGTTCTGCAGCTTTATGCCGAGTGAAGTGAGACCAAAAGCCAGCAGTTGTGAGGGTTGTGTTTTTCTTTTCCCCCCTTCCCCTTTTGTTCCACCTTCCACAACTGTGAAAGGTATGGATTTCTAACAGAGTGTAAGGACGTGGGAATTGAATGAAGCTAAAATGGGAGCTAGGAGGAAAAAAAGGGGGATTGACGTTGGATGCCTTGGTGGTGGTTTTGCAAAGAAATTTTCTAGCGTCAGAGATGTTTCAGGTACAGAAGAAAACCTTAATCTACCAAGACCAGCCCTCAGTTCTGTGCCATCACCGCTCTACCAGCAGGAGCAGAGCGCAGAGCTGCTTAGAGCTGCCCATCAGAGCCCCCAGCACAGGATCTGGTGGAATAGTTGGGGAAGAGGAAAGAAAATGTCAGTAGAGCTGTGTTTCATCGAATTCCTCCCTCAGCAGATGAGCAGTTGAAAACCTACTTCATCCTCAGCACCATAGCGTGTTCTACCAGATTGTACACCCGTTAGCGCTGGTTTGCGGCCATCACTGGCATCTGGTTATGGGAAGCTGTGGAGTTTTGTACGTGCAGATGTCTGCCTTCCTACAGAACGAGTCCTTGGGAATGCTGTGTCTTTTACACCGAAAGGAAAAGCAGGCTTAATATCGTCTCCATATGTCTGCAGGTGCGCTGCCTGCACGTGCCTTTTTCTTTCTCCCCCCCCCTCCCCGAGGTCTTTTGTGATTCATAATCTGTCAAAAAGCATGTGGAAATGTATATACCAAAAAAAAAACCCTACAATGATAACTTATCAGGTTGGGCTTAAAACAGGCTGAGCTCTGGTTTTAATTTCTACACAGATGAAGAGTGAAGGATCAACACCTGGCAAGCTGCAGGGAGGCCAAATGACTGTGTCTGTTGTTTACCAACCCTTTCACCTACCTTTGGTAACGTAGAGATAGAAGAAGTCGCAGTAGAAGATGGTCTGTACCACCCCAGAGACCACAGCGATCTGGTCATAGAACTTCTCGGTGTGATAGCGCCAGACCCAGTTGGCAATATAGAGGGCGCGATAGAGGCCCAGGAAGAAAAGGTAATGCGTTGTGATGGTCTCCGCTTCCCCCGTCTTGCTGATCATGAAGAGCTGAGGGAGGATAGCGACGGACTCCAGGTAGATGGAGAAGGTCCAGAGTATCTGTGAGGTGCAAATGAAGGTGGTGGTGACTGTTGAATGATCATAGAATCACTGTAGAACTGTGTGAGTTGGAAGGGACCCTCAAAGGCCATCTAGTCCAAATCCAATGACATGGAAAGATCCAAAGCTTTATTCTTGACAGTGTGGGAAGTGAGAGAAGATGGTGCTGAGCTGCTCTACAGATTGCACACTCTTCATGGATTGCCAGCCTTGCCTCTCCTGCATGCTTTTAGCATTAAAAACCTGAGCTCTTCAATGTCCTGCAATCTGGGTAGTGCCAGGCTTCCCTCCCTTCTCCTCCCCCATGCTTTCCTTACCTCCAGGGGGGTGAAGCTGTGGTTTTCCAGGAAGGAGAGGCCGGTGACGGGGACCAGGAGGAACTCCAGGCGAAAGGAGTCGTTCTCTCTGTCAAACGTTTTCCTGAATTTCACATAGATCATGTACACGGTGATGTAGGCACAGAGCAAAAAGATGACCTGCGGGAGGGAAGTAGAACTGCAATATGTCTGACCTGCAATCACTCATTGGCTGCATTTCAAGATCATCATGGTGGTGCTAAATGGGGTGAGCTCACTTATTTAATGCAGTGAGTGAGTTCTGTGGTCAGTGCAGGGCTGGTGACACCAAAGGGAGCACCTTTAGCTGCTCTTCTTGTATGTAACCCACTAGCTTTCATGACAGGCAAAGAAGATGGAGTTGCTCCTGTCTCCCTATGGCTGAAAAACTAATGTGGTGAAACCATGGCAAGCGGGGGGGAACGTCTGCTTCCCTGCTGCCCTCCTTACCTTCATCACGGTGTTGTAGATGGAGATGAAGGTTGTGAACAGGTCCAGGTAGCGGGTAGTGAAGACAAGGGCAAAAAGAATCTGGCTTTTCCCCGAGATACCTGTGTGGCAGGGAAAGGAAAGAATGGCAAGGCAGGTGAGAGGAAAAAGCCCTTCAGACTCAGGTTTTGCCCTGTGCTTTTTTATTTTTTTGAGATAACTTGTGATGTGTGTTGCTCCAGAATCCAGGATATCACCATCACAAGGACCTTCCTGCCCATCTCACTGTGGTGAACTGCTGTGGGACTGGCCCACAAATGCTGGTGCTGCTGTCACCACTGGTGGGGTGGCAAATATGGGTGAACATAGCTGAACCCTTCCTCCCACCTACCTGCAAGCCTCCAGCCCTGTGGGAAGCATCTGCTCTGCTTTCCTTGCCCAAACAGGCCCTCTAGCCTGAAGCAGCATTCTCTCTGCATCTTTTCACCAGAGCTCATCAATTTTGGTGCCATTAAACCTTCTCATGCTTGCTTTCCACCTCATCACCCTCCTCCCCTCTGCTTCACTGTCACCCAGACACCTGCCCTGTGGCTGTGTGCTGTGCCACATTGCATCCTTCCAGTGCATCCTTCCTCCTGGTGAGGAAGCCATCTGTCAGGCCTTGGAGTCTTCTACAAACCACAGCAAAACCTGGTGATGGGCTTGGTAAAAACCAAAAATAAACAAACAAAAACCACCAAGGCGTACCAAAAAGGGATGGAAGAAAACTGGAGAAGCTGGGAGGCAGCACAAAGGAGGAAGGAAGAGGAGTCTGATGCCTCTGAAGAGCCCAGGAGTAGGGTCCCCTCCTTGCCCAGAGAGCACTCACCAGCGCAGGACTTGGACCTGTGGATCTTCACCAGCAGGATGATGATGGCCAACAAGTGGGAGACGTCCCCGAGGATGCGGAAGATGTTCATGGCAGCGGTGGGTGAAGGCAGCTGTAAAACCCCGTGGGGAGCTCCGTGCTCAGCCAAGCGTACGCTTTCCTATGGCTGAACTTTCCCTTCTCCTGGAGTCCAGAGTTCTCTATGCCTTCCCAAGGCTCCACGTCCCCTGCCTCAGCACTCAGGACTTCCTCCTTCCCAGAACTGCGTCCCTGTTGCTGCCTTTCCCTGTCGTGCAGGGCCTAAGCAAAGTTGGGTTTTGTCCTCTCAGCAGTCCCGGAGCAGCGCTGGGTGACGTGGCTGCTGGCTGGTCTGGGAGGAGAGAAAGGAGGAGGCGGAGGCGGGAATAACTGCACTATTTTTCCCTTTCCCCTTCTTTTTTTTTACCCCTTCCTCTCTTTTCCCTCACTTGTCTCAAGTTACATGCGGAAGTGTCCTTAAAGGAGAAAAGGAGGAGGGAAAGGGTCATCTGTCCTGTGGGCTGGGATGCCGCTGCAGCATCCTGTGCCATGTTGGCAGCCCCGTGGCTGCATCAAGCAGGGATGTGACATACCGGGCTGCCGTCACTTCATGTCCCAACACACTGGGATCGTGCATTAAGTACAAGGCTGTGCACAAGGAGACTAAGTACTGCCTTCCTTATAGGTTTGGGAGAAGGGATTGCTACAGAGTTTTGCAGTATTCAGAAACATCAGTGGCCAACCTTGGGACAACCCTCCCTCTCCAATGGAATCTCAGGGTGCTGAGGTGAGACGTGGATGCTACATGTTCCCATCTTCACCCCTGGATGTTTCCCTCACACCTCCCTCCCTTGGCTCATCCTTATGGGCTCGCCTAGAGTATCGTCCCTAACGATTAAAGTGTAAAAATATTATTCCCAGTGCTTACTAACAAGTCTATTAGCATCACCAGATTCCTTTTGGAATGCATTTGCATATATTTCCTCCCAGCCCATCATGCTGGCTGTGTGTTTTCCCTCCCAGCCGCTGTAGCACCTGCCGTGCTGGGCTTTTCCAGCCGTATTTGCAGGTTAAGCTGGAAAATACCCATGGATCCCTGTAGAATGGAGACTGCCACCCACTACTCATGGGCGTGCTGAGGCTGGGGTGGGGACAGCCCTTGCCATAGAGTCACAGAATCATTGGAATTGGAAGAGACCTTTAAAGGTCATTTGGTCCATCTCCTCTGCAATGAACAGGGACACCTGCAGGCAGATCAGGGTGCCCAGAGCCCTGTCCAGCCATCCCTGGTCCTCTTTGCTTCTTGTCCCAAATGTGGTGGACCCAATCACCACCATTGGAAGGCCACCAGTCAGACAACTGCAGGTGGCAGAGGTTTATCCTCTTCCTCTTATGCCTTCCCAACACCTAAGGATAGCTGGTGTCCAGTGGCGCTACTGAGAACAGCCAGGCTCCAAGTGGGACTTCAAGACCACTGGGTTGGTGAAGGGCGTGCAGATTCTTAGAGGAGGAGAATCTGGCACACCAAGTGGGAGTGAGCAAAAATAGACATTCCCTCCTCCTTCCCTGTGCCTTGCCCTGGGTGTCTCCCTGTCTCCTGAAATAATGCTGGGCGCTGCCACCACCCCGCACCATGATGCTCTCTCCATGCCTCCCGTTTCCATGGCGACCATAAGGAATGTCACCAGGGTGACAGGGAGGAGAGCAAGCTGGGATTTGGCATTAGAAACAGGAATTTGGGGTTGTTGGGTTTCTTTTTATTCCCCCCCACCCCCTCCACTTCATTTCTATTTTTGTGTTCTTCTCTGCCTGTGCCTGTTTGGGATGCTTGATCTCCTGCAAGTCCAGCCTCTATTGAGGACACAACAGTCCTGTGACACAAGGCTCACCCTTCTTGCTAAAGTATTTGTTTTCTGTCACTGTACTTCTGTGGTTCACCCTAGTCGTCCCCCCTCAACTTCTGCTTTGGGTCACATCCAGGCGCTCATGGTGGAGAACGAGACACGTGGGCCATCTCCAGCTGCACCAGGGATAGTGACAGTAGGTGTGGAGGGGCTCAAGGGCTCGTGCTGGGTTCAGTCAGTGTTGTGAGAAATCCAGACCATGGTTGCCCAGGCAGGGGCTCTTGGCATGGTGGTGGCTCTAGGCTTCATTCCCAGACAGGACAAGTGTCAGGTAGTACCTGTTCACCTGCCCAGGAGCTCCTGCTATCCATCCATCCATCCATCCATCCATCCATCCATCCATCCATCCATCCATCCATCCATCCATCCATCCACCTTTCCACTCCTCCATCCATCTTTTCATTCCTCCCTCTATTTATTTTTCCATCTCCATATCCATCCATCCCTCCATCCACTCCCTCATCTGTCCATTCATCCACCCATTCTTCCTTCCTTCCTTTGATCATTTCTCCATTCATCCATCCATCAATCCCTCCATCCAACTCTCCATCCATTTCTTCCCTCCCTCCTTTCTTCCATCCTTCTATCCACCTCTCCTTCCATCCATCTGTCCATTCATCCATCCACCTCTCTGCCTTTCATCCATCCACCAGTCCATCCATCTGTCCACATCTCCATCCAACTTTCCATTCCTTCTTCCCTCTTTCCTTCCTTTTTCTGTCTCGTTCCTCCATCCACATCTCCTCCTCTCATCCATCCATCCATTGAACTCTCTATCCATCCTTCCCTCCCTCCATCCCTTCTCCCCACCCTCCCAGCCCTCCATCCAACCGTCTCCTCCATCCCCACAGCAGCACTGGGAAAGGTTGGCGGAGTGGGGCTATTTTTGGGACTGTCTCCCTGGCAACGGCTGCCACCACCGTCTGTGGTGGCTTTTCCATAGGTGCTAAAATATTCCACGCTTCTTATTAAAGACGGTGCCGGTGGAGACGGGCGGGGGTGGCGAGTGTGAGCCACCCCACTGCTGGGGCCATGGAGCCAGGGATGGCTGGGGCATGGCACGAGGACAGCTAGGGGTTGGTGACATCCTTGTCTGTGATGTCCCATTGTCCATCCCAAAGGCCCAACCAAGCTGGTTGCACAGTGCATGGGTGCAGCTGTTTGTCCGTGTGGAGGGAACCACCACCATGGTCGTGTGTTCCTCCCCATCCTCAGCAACACAGTGAGGTTTTTGGGATGAGTTGAGGCACTGCAAGGTGGCTTCACCCCTTGGGGAGCGAACACCATGGTCACACTGGGATGTGTCACATCAGCCTTGGGCAAAGATGGGGCTCCCTATGGGATAGAGATGACCTCCAACTTGGTGTCCCCAGGCATGGGGCTCCTTATTGGATGGGCAATGACCCCCAGCCTGGGGACTGGGATAGTAGGGACAGAGGGGTCGGACAACCCCATCCAGCTGCAGGGAGCAGCAGTGCAGAGCTGTTTGCAGGATGTTGGCTGCTCTCCCTGCTTGCAGCTGCGGACGGATGCTGAGAGGTGCTAAAAATATTCTCTGCTCCTCCCGGTGAGAGTTCTCCAGGAGGTGACCTGGAAGCCTCCGAGATGCCTCCGGGGAGCTCCCAGCAGAGACAATCCAAGGGGAGCTGAGTCCTTGCCTGGAGCCAGGTCTCAGCCCATAATGTGGGGTCCTGGTGGGAAAATCCTACAGGTCACGGCCGGGGTATGTGGCCACCCCATTGTCCCCTTCCCACTGCTGATGGATGCTTTCCCGTCTCCCCCATGGCAGCTCGGCAGTGCGTATCCATGGCTCTGAGATCACATGCGAGGATGGGCTAAAGTAGCGGAAAGCTGTTGGATCCTACCACAGAGTTACTGACTTCTTAGCTACAGACTGCATAGCAATCAGAGAGGGGGAGAGGGAGCCAGGGAACGGGAGCAGGGAGAGGCGGCGCAGAGATTTTGGGGTGAGAGCAGGGAGGTGCAGAGAGAGGATTGAAGGGCAGAGGGGACAAGGCAGGAGGGGGAGAGCAGAACCGTCGCTGAGAGCTCGTGGGATGGATGGGAGCGAAGCACGCTGAGCGGAGGAGGAGAGGAGCTGGGCACGGTGAGCTGGGGCTCCTCAGGAATCCAACAACCCGGAGCTGCAGAGAACCCACTGGGTGAGCCCAGGAGCTCTGGGGCACGATGGAGACGCCGACTGCTGACCCCATCCTCTGACTCTGGCTCCCAGGCGGCCCCAGCACGATGCGGTAAGAGATGCCGGGCAGCTCCCGGTGCAGCAACGGGAGGTTTTGCCTGTGAAAATGCTGTCGTGCTAGTGCTGAGGAAGGCTATAAATATAACTTAGATGTGAGTAGCTTCATGTGAATGTGTCCGTGAATAGCAAAGTTGCTGTGTGCGTGGCAGATGTAAATACCGCTAACAGAGCGTGACGGTGCAGAGGGCACCTCCTCGTCAGCCTCCCCAACTTTCCTCCTTTGCCCTGCAGGTAACTTGTGTGGTTTTTCAGTGCTCCCTCACCCCGGCTCTTGTTTGCTTTTTCCCTATCCATCCCTATGGACCAGCCCTGCACCGTGGTGTCCATCTGTGTGTGCTGCTCTGGGATGGGTCTCTCAGCACCAGGAAGCTGTTCTCCAAGCACAGTCTGCACCCAGGGTTGAAGTGTCCCCCTCTAAGCTTAGAGATTTTGGGGGTCCAGACCCAACCCTTCCAGCTCACAAGGTCCCAGCTCAGCTCTTGCTTGGGGTGGTCCAATGTCTCCAACAGGCACTGCCAATAGGGGTTACTCGGTGGTGTTGGATGCATGGTGGAGGTGATGGGCATCACCACTGTCAGCTTGTGGTCACCAGAAGCCTGAAAGGGGATGGGGAGGTGTGCAGGGAGCGTGGGGACATACTTGTATCCATTTGGCATTGGAAGCAATGTCTGAGCACCCCAACACATGGTCACCTCAGTTTGGGGCTGCTGACAATGATAATGACACAAAGGATAGAAGGAATGGACTCAGCGATGGGTTCCTTCCAACTCAGGATATTCTGCGATTCCATGGTAGGAATGTGGGCTTCTAGAAGGGAAACTGGTGGTGAGGAGGAGGAGGGATGGAAATGGAAGGGATGGATGGGAGAGGGTCAGTCTTCTCATGCTGCAGCCTTCCTCTCCTTCCACCATTCCTCCTCCCTGGGGCGTGCTGCCCGGAGGTGTCCCCCAGGCATTTGGCTGCCTGGTTCCATGCTGCCCACCCATCCCTGGTGTGGCACCACCATGGGGCAGTGGGATGGGGGATGCAGTGACGGCCAGCGGCACTTCCATCAGCACCCATGTGGAGCAGGGCACTTAATTGCAATCCGCCTTCAGCAAATTCCCACTTTCCTGGGTCACTGCATTATGGCATTCGGTTCGTTCAACCCGACGGCGACCGGGGATCGATAGATGGACGTGCCTGTCTTCGCAGTCAATCCCTGCTCACAAACACAACCACCTTTCTGCCAATGGCACTGGTCGGACACAGCTCTCCTGCAAGCAACTGTGTTGGATATAGGACCAACGAATAGATATGGTTCTCCTGGAGCACCGGGGGCTCTGGGGAGGAGGGGACAACACTGGGAGGTGTGAGAGCAGTGGGGGCTGGGGAGGGGGCTCAGCCTCTGCTCTGGCTGTGTCAACCTTCGTGTGTAGCCCTTTTTTATCTGTTTTCTGCCTTTCTCTCCCTTTCTCTCCTCTCCCCCTCTGTCGGTATGTGGGCTGATCACTGCTCAAACTTTTAATTCAGATGGTAATTGGAATAATAATACGGGCAGAATCCTTCTGGCTCTGTTGCTGCAGCTGGCTTCGGGGAGCTATGAATAGCTCTGAGTCACACACTGAGAGGCTTCAACTTCAGATCATTTTGTTTTGTTTTCATATTACCCGTGCCCGGGGCTTCACAGGGGGGAAATATCCCCTCACTCGCTCCACCCCAAAATGCAAACAGGGCAGAGGGACATCTGTGTCACCCAATGGGGGAGCAGGGGTCAGCTCACCGTGATTGCGGGCACACGGGGACTGCTGGCACCCACCCGATCTATTTATAATTATTGAGAGAAAAGGCAGCAGCGTGTCTATATAAATGGCGCAGAGCGCCCTCCCCTCACCTGCCCCATGCCATGTGCCTTTTGCTCTCCTGCATGGCTCCAACACCCTCGCTAATGAGATCTAGGGTTAATGAGAGGCACTGAGCCCACATGTTAGCCCACATGCAGGGGCTCAGGGAGGGATGGGGGATGCTGCAGGTGTGTAGTTCTGCTTGAGCCTGGGAGTCCCCATAGCCAAGGCATCCCCATAAAAGGGGTCTCCATACTAAGGGCTTCTCATACCAAGGGGTTCCCATACCAAAGGGGTCCCCGTACCCAAGGGGACCCCATACCCAAAACATCCACATACCTAAGAAGTCCCCATACCCAAGTGGCCCCCATACCCAAGTGGTCCCCACGCCCAAGGGGTCTCATGCTCATGGGGCTTCTGTACCAAGAGGTCCCCGTACCCAAGGGGTCTCTACACCATGGGATCTCCATACTGAGGAGTCCCTCTGCCCAAGGGGAGGGAATGAAGGCCCCTCGGAGCCACAGTGACCACAGACAGGAGGGAAGAATTTGCCAGACAGCTCTGGATAAAGCCAAGTGTAAAAATACCATGGGATTTTTCCATCGCCGTCGCTGTTGTTTGTGGTGTACATCCCCGGAGCGCCAGATACGGTTGTTATAAAAAGAGAAGTGGGGGAGTGCTTCGGCATAGAGTTGTCTGTTCTACTTCACAAGGCCGCTCTGCTGCGGATTTGAAGCAGGTCCTTATATCCAGACTAAACGTCTCCTCTTTCAGTTGGAAACCATTTCTTCTTGTCCTATCCCAACAGACCCTGCTAAAGAGTCTGCCCCCTTCTTTCTTATCCCCCCCCACCCTTTAGACGCTGGAAGGCCCACGTCGCAGGCAGGGCTGTGCTGGGAAGCAGCAGGTGGGTTTATTTCCATCCACCTCCCGGCTGGTGCCGTTCCCTCCGAGGCCGCGGCCGCCGGCATGACGAGCGCTGCGCTCTGCCAGCTGGCAGCAGGGGATGGAGCGGGCGGCAGCAGCGCAGCGCGGCCCCGTCTGCGGCCAGCCCGCCCGGGCCGATGCCCTGCCCAGAGTGCTGCCGCGGAGCTGCCGGAGGAGTGCAGGCAGCGAGTGGAGCCTACTGGTCCCCGCCAGCCGGCCACACGCCCATCGCACAGGTAGGTGCCCCGCCGATGCTCCGTCTGTAGGGGACAGCTGCGGTGTCCCTTTGCTGACACCATCGCCAGGGTGGACTTTGCGAGGCGTAGATTGGTAGGTGCCAGACAAAATGAGCCAGGTGCCCGTCCCTACGGATGCCCTGTCCCTGCTCTCCCCCTGCCCTCCATCCTTTCCCTGCATCAGCCTCTGTCCCCCCGACTGCGGCATTTCTCAACGCGCTCCTGCTCCGCCAGCCCTGTCCCCTTCTCCTTCCTGCTGCCAGCATTGGCAGGAACGCCGGCAGCTTGGTCTTGCTGCCAGGGATGTCTTCATCCCTGCTTATCCCTGCGCTGCTGCCCAGGGCTGATGGTTCCTGTGCAAGGTGAGAGGTCTCTGTTCGCTTTGTGTGCTCCTCTCACCCCACTGGGATCATCCCCAGGGTGGGCTCCAGAGTTCACGTTCTTGCAGGGTTCCTTGCTCCCTGGTGGTGACCTCACAACCAGCATGGTGATGTCACGGAGCAAGGACACGGAGATGCTGGGCTCTCCTTTCACTACCATCTCTGTTCCGTCCCACACAAAACCCCGCTGATCTAAATGGGGAGGCCTTAGTGACATCCTGCTCCCTGCATGTGTTACTGAGGCTGCGGAAGGCTTTGTCATTGTCACCCAACCCAGGCTGAGGACGGGTAATATCCTCCTGTTTGCCATTCTGAAATCATGCCGCGGCCACTCAGCATCTCTGAGAGCATGGAGAGGGCCTGCACTGAGCAGCAGAGCCTGGAAGAGGATGATGATGATGACAATGACAACGAGGAGTTCGGTTACACCTGTCCCTTGGCACATCCTCCACCCCCATGTATGACTTTGGGTGATGGTGATGAGCTGGGAGATGCTGAGTTCTCATTTAAGCCCGGGCATCATTGCACAGTGAAAGACGATGGAGAGAAAAATAAAATATATGCCAAAAGGTTGGCCAGGCACGCGCTGGAGCTCAAAGAGAATGCTCAGGAGTTCGAGGAACCATTTTACAAAGACACGGAGATGTCCAGCAGCCAGTACGAGGAAGAGGACAGCAGCAGGAGCAGGACCTACCACCTCCCTGTGCACCAAAGGAAACACACGTCTCGAGCTGCCAACATGTCACCGTGCGGTTCCTATGACACCTACCAGCATGGCACAGGCAAACACACGGGGAAAGATGCATTTTCCCTATGGGCCCAATCCAGCGACACATACCTCTCCAGCATGGAGCACACCAGTGGAGCAGAGCCCCACAGGTGGCACGAGGAGTCTGTTGGGGACCGGGAGGTCTCCTCGCTGCGTGTATCCTACAGGGAGCTGTGGGAGGAGAACAACAAGCTGCACAGGATGGTGCGGAGCATGCAGGGCTCTCTGGAGAGCCAGGCGCACAGCATGAGGAGTCTGGAGCGTCGGCTGAAGGCCAGTCTGGCCAAGGAGGAGAGGAGGGCCCAGGGGCTGCAGACCCTCAACCAGCAGACGGAGCGCAGCCTCCAGCTCATGACCCAGAGGGCTATGGAGGCAGAAAACCATGTGGAGAAGCTGAAGCAGGAGATGCTGCTTCTCCAGGGGGAGCTGGAGTCCTCCAAGGTGAAGAATGAAAACCTGAAAGCGGGGCAGAGCGTGGACTCGGAGGTGGTGAAGCACAATGTGGATTTTGCCTTGAAGAACCTCCAGAAGATAATAGCTGGTGCAAACTGGTCCATTAAGCAGCTGGTGGCTGGGACGGAGTCGCTGAATTTTGTCACTGAGATCCTTAAATCCACAGGCAAAATTTCTGATGCTAAAGCAGAGGAAGGCCAATGAATCAAATGCTGTGGATGCGTTCAGTCATAGCCTATATAAAATCTTTTGCTCTCACATGTTAGACTGTGTGTGTTCAGCCTGGTAACATTTATTCCTCACAGAGATGCTTTCCTTGTGGCTTATCCTGATACTGGGAAAGGGGGAGGGCCGGTCAAAACCTGTAGGAAATGTTTATTAGTGAGATATTGCAGTGACTTTCCTCTGGTGCCAGTATCAGCACTAAAAATGAGCTTATAGAACCATGGAATCTTTAAAGTTGGACAAGACTTCCAAGGTCCCCTGGTCCAACCAGCAGCCCATCCCCACCATTCCCACTGACCACGTCCCTCAGTGCCACATCCACACGGTTCTGGAACACCTCCAGGGATGGTGACTGCACCCAGTATAAAGCACTGGTTGGAGAAGATTCTCTTCCTCTCCTGATGCAGAGAAACGCACCCAAATTGTCCATTTGCCTCCTGCTGAGCAAAGCAGGATGCCGTAGTCCACATTTGCTATGTAATCACTGAAGATGTGTTTTAGTTTTACCCTTTTGGGACTATATGTGGGCGTCATTCTTCAGCACCAGTTCATCCCCCAACATTTCTGATGAATTTAGGTCACCCTCCTCATTTTCAGCTGCAGTTTATCCAGTTGCACACCAGACAGACCACGATTAAAGACTTTGGTGATGAAGGGTGGTGAGAGGCTGGGTGCTGGCAGAGCTCAACATCAATGTTTTTCCTAATGGAGATTTTTGGCAGCTGTTCTCTCCTGCCTCCATATGTTAAGTGGTGTAGGCTGCTGCTTTCTCATGGTCCTCTAGTGTCCCAACAGCCGTGGCTGGGTCTTTGGCTGTCTCAGTAACCTTGCTGTCTGGAGGAGGGACAGCTGGTTAATCCCCATTGCAGACATGACGGTGGCTTGCCCATCAGAGGTGAAGTCTGGAGCTCCATACTTGCAGCCTTCCAACCTGGGCTAACCAAGTTGGAAAGGGTGGTGGTCACCCTTAGCCACTTGAAGCCCCACTCTACAATGCTGGTGAGGAGAAAAGAGTGTTTCTCACCACTTTTCCCATCCTTGACAATAACACCTATTGTTCCTGTCTCCCACCTTTGCATGACCACTTGCAATGAGTTGCATACCTTGTAGTTGTCCCAGAAATCCCTGAATTTGTCTGAGATACGGCAACCACCCATTGCTCATTGGCAAGGCTGGGAGGTAGTGAACTAGCTGTGTCTGTGCTGTGTGCTCTATGCTGACTGCTGTAATCCAAAGGTTACAGTGCAGGATTAGCATGGGTGTACAAAGCCCTTCCTAATCTATGAGTCATTACCCCTCACCGCATTTCCCTTCCCAGCAGCTCTGGGTAGGTGGGATAGGTCAGCCCTTGAGCCTTCGGTCTCCCAGTTCTTCAGCTCAGGGAGGACCAGGCTGGGACATAACAGCTCCCAGACATTCTCCCCGGGGCCGTACTGCAGAACCGCTCCTCGGATGCTATGCACGGCACATCGCAAGGTCTGTTTGTTCTAACCGGCTTCTCCTTGGCTACCCCTAAGCTCCTCTGCATTGCTTCTCCATCTTGGATCTATTTCTTTCTTCCCATCTTTGAAATAGGGGGGATGTTCTTCACTTCATGGCAATAAATTCCCTCTAGCAGGTTGGGCTGACAGGTATCTCTAGGGTTGCTTTGTGTGTCAGTGCTTTGTTAGTCCTTGTGCGTGAGGTATTTAGACTGGCTGAGCTCCTGTCCTCCTGTAAGCTATGATATTAATATATTGGCTCAGGGCAGGGACCCTGCAGGCTGCTAAACTCTGGTGTCCTTGGTCCAGAGAGCAGTGACTGCCTGCCAGCACCTCTGCATGGATGAGATGTGTGGGCTGCTGTGTGCACTAGGTGTGTGCCCATCAGCTCTTCACCTCCGGAGCAGGGCTGTGGTGTGAGGTGCCTACCATCACCACCTGATCCCTCTGGGCATCCAGCAGAAGGCTGGAAGATGTACATGGAGGGTGGGTGTTTTCAGGGAGGGACTTGATGGGGTTTGGCTTTGTCCTTCTCTATAAGGTACATGCTCAGAAGCAATGGTGATGACGGCATGGGCCTCAGCTTGCCAGAGGTGAAAGCTAGAGCTGCCACATCCCACATGAGCAGGGCTGCATGAGATCCCACGCTCGCCCAGCTCCTGTGGCTCCCAACACCTGATGATACAGCAAGCCATGGGCAGCGTCCGCGTCAACCGGTGAGTAGCCCTCATCTCAAGGGTTGTTCATAAAATCATTTCATCTGGAAAAGGTTTCCAAGATCACCTGGTCCTACCTTCAGCCCCCCCATGCCCAATGACTGCCTCCCTCAGTGCCACATCCACACAGTTCAGGAACACATCCCTGGGCAGGTTGTGCTACTGCATCACCGCTCTTTCTGGGAAGATTTTCCCTCATATCCAACCTGAACCTTCCCTGCTGCAACTTGAGGCCATTCCTTCTCATCCCATTGCTGTTACCTGTGAGCAGGGGCCAATTCCCACCCACCACAACTTCCTTTCAGGTCATTGTAGAGAGCAGTAATGTCTCCCTTGAACCTCCTTTTCTTCAGACTGAAAAACCCCCAGTTCCTTCATCTGCTCCCCAACACACTCATGCTCCAGATACCGCAAAGCTCCACTGCCCTTCTCTGGACATGTTCCACATGCTGCCCTGCATGTTCCCAGGCATTTTCTTCTGGTCTGCTCACCCGTCCCTCAATATATTCTTCCCAAAATACCTTCCTGGGGCTTTTCCACTCTAAGCTGTGGCTCCTCCATTTCCAAGTCTGAAATGCACTCTATGTGGGGAGAGATCTTGGCTCTCAGCAGGGTTGGCTAGTGCAGAGGAGAAGCAAAGTACCAATGCAGTGCTGGACACCTGCCCTGGCCCAGGGATTGCTGATTTCAGCAGGACTGCAGAAGCCCCGTGTCCTCTTTCCAAAGAGATGAGGACAGCAGATGGATTTGGAGCTATATGGCTGCCCTGAAGAAACAACCCTATTTAAACAAGAAGCAGTCAGTGCCAGGGTGAAGGAGCCCATTTTGGAGGACTCCAACAGCCTTGTCAGTGTGACTGGGTGGGAGGGAAGTATTGCCAGCCTCAGGAGCCATTAGTGGCTTCGCAGCTATGAGGGTTGTTGTGGGTCTGTGCACTCAGGGGGAGGCTACTAGATATCCTCACTAATCAGAGCATCTTCTGCCATAACCTCTTTAAATGAGAATCTGTGATTTGAGACCCAGCAGTGTATGTGCAGTTGGAAGCTGCCTTCTCCTGGCAATGGTGAGAGGGGTAACAGTGCCATCCACTGTGGAGGGAATCAGTGGGGAACAGTTCCCCAAAGAGGGGAGTGTCTCCCAGAAACAAAAACTGCCAGTGATTTGACTGTTGATCTCCAAATTACACCTTTGGCTTTGGATGCAGGATGCTGGGAGTCATGCTTGTTGCTGTGGCAACAGAATTGTCCTGAGCACAGAAAGTGTATAAACATTGTCACCAATGTACAACAGCATCAGGGCGGAGAGCAGAGGAGAAAATAGAAACTTCCAGCCTCACACCAAGCCTGGGCCAAGATTTTGTTCTTCACATATTTCTGCCTGTTCCTTCTCTTCCAGGTACAGCATTGTCTCCACCGAGGAGGATGGACACAAGGTCTCTGCGCTGGGCAGCATGAACGGGCACAGCCGGAACGGGAAGGGCCACACACCCCGACGGAAGCACCGCAACCGCTTTGTGAAGAAGAACGGCCAATGCAACGTCTACTTTGCCAACCTGAGCAACAAGTCTCAGCGCTACATGGCTGACATCTTCACCACCTGTGTGGACACGCGCTGGCGGTACATGCTGATGATCTTCTCTGCCGCCTTCCTGGTCTCTTGGCTCTTCTTTGGTTTCCTCTTCTGGTGCATTGCTTTCTTCCATGGTGACCTCAATGCACCGGTGGTGGGTAGTAGTCCCTCCCTCCTCAAGCCCTGCATCATGCACGTGAACAGCTTCCTAGGGGCTTTCCTCTTCTCAGTGGAGACACAGACAACCATTGGGTATGGCTTCCGCTGCGTGACTGAGGAGTGTCCGCTGGCCATCATGGCTGTTGTGGTCCAGTCCATTGTGGGCTGTGTTATTGACTCCTTCATGATTGGCACCATTATGGCCAAGATGGCAAGGCCCAAGAAGCGGGCCCAGACCCTCCTCTTCAGTCATCACGCGGTCATCTCGGTGCGGGATGGCAAACTGTGCCTCATGTGGCGAGTGGGCAACCTCAGGAGGAGCCACATCGTGGAGGCCCACGTTCGCGCCCAGCTCATCAAACCCTACATGACAGAGGAAGGGGAGTACCTCCCCCTGGACCAGCGGGACCTCAATGTAGGCTACGATGTGGGTCTCGATCGTATATTTTTGGTCTCACCCATTATTATTGTTCATGAGATTGACGAGGAGAGCCCGCTCTACGGGATTGGCAAAGAGGAGCTGGAGACAGAGAACTTTGAGATCGTTGTTATCCTAGAAGGGATGGTAGAAGCCACGGCCATGACCACACAGGCACGGAGCTCTTACCTTGCCAGTGAAATCCTTTGGGGTCACCGCTTTGAACCAGTAGTGTTTGAGGAGAAGAACCACTACAAAGTGGACTATTCGCGCTTTCACAAGACCTACGAGGTAGCTGGCACACCCTGCTGCTCAGCTCGGGAGCTGCAAGAAAGCAAGATGACTATCCTACCCTCTCCCCCACCTCCCAGTGCCTTCTGCTATGAGAACGAGCTGGCTCTTGTCAGTCAAGATGAAGATGAAGATGATGACGAAGTGGGTGTAGCGTTAGGTGGCAGCACCAAGGAAGAGGGAGGCGTCATTCAGATGATGGATTTTGGAAGCCACCTGGACCTGGAGCGGCTCCAGGCCACTTTGCCCTTGGATACCATCTCATACCGCAGGGAGTCAGCCATCTAATCCCTCCAGCCTCCCCGTTCTACATCCATGACCCACCTCCTCCTCTTCCTCTGTTCTGCACCCATACGTAGCTGGATAAGTCCCTTGCCCACCAAAAAACACCTCCTGTGACCACCTGTCAGCACCCGAGTACACTGAGGCCTGGATATACTCCGATTTATTCCCTTGCCCATGAATTTATACCCCCTGGATGAGGAGTGAGAATACACCATTCTTCCAGACAGCACAGCTTGCTCAAGGACCTGCCCAGGGACAGGAGAGCAGCATGGTTGGATTCCCATCTCTGTGGAGGTGACAAGAGCCTGTGCCCTCAATGGAGAGACTGTACCTGCTCAAGTGTTTCTGCAGCTAAGACAACAGCACTTTCTGCCTCTCTCAACATGTGTAGGCCCATGGCTATCGATAGCCACAGCTCTCACAGGGGGAGGAATGATGCATAAGTCCTGACCCAATGAGGAGGGACACGGGAGTTTAGGACTCCTAGTGGGAGTGGGAGAGTCTCTGGAGATAGGGGTTTGCTTGCATGTTTATTGCTTGTTGCACTTGACTTTCTTTGTACATAAAACAGATTGAGAACTGAAATCCAAATTCTTCCACTGTAAATGCCAAGCTGGGAGAGAAGGACGCTGCACGTAGCCCGCTCTGCACTCTCCTTGTGGCACCCGTCACCTCCAGCAGCAGCTCAGCCCCCACAGACTCAGCCCTGATTCCCTCACTCCTCCCCAGACCACGTTCTGCTTCTACCCTGGACTGCCTGGCAGCAGGCAGGGCCCTGTGCTCACACACCCGTCCGCAGTGCCAGGGCTGGCAGGCAGTGACCTGATGGGACAGCAGGCCCCTCACTTGCTCCTTCCACCTCCTCCAGTCTTCTCCCTGCTGCCATCAGCTGTAAAATGGAATTTGTATCTATTTATTTTTAATAAAGTCTAATATCCCAGGGGGAGGTTTGGAAACAAAGGAGACCCTGAGGCTGCAGCCTGGTACAGAGACTGATGAGTGTTATTAGTGCTGGTGTTTGCCGTTTGTATGTGTTTGATGCCTGGAGGCTTCACCTTTGGTTACCTTAGAACCAGAGCTAGACTAAACACCACTTCTCTGTTGCTCCACAGAAGACAGCAAAAACCCGGTGAGTCTTTCTCTATGAGAGCATAAGAATCACTCACTCAAAACTAGATGACATGAGGGTGGGAAAATAATTGGGTAGCTCAAAAGGCTGCTCTGCACACCTGGCAGACGTGCTGTTGGAGAAATGTTCCGTCTAATCCCTGATCTACAAAGCAGAAAGCCAATATCTTGATAACAGCTTGGGTTTAGTACAAGGAGCAATAGGAACTGGGGAAGAAGCAAAAGGGGAGGGATAGAGACAGAAGGAGTGAGGGAGAAGCAGGAACAACAGGCAGGGAGAAAGGGAAGGGAAGGGAAGGGAAGGGAAGGGAAGGGAAGGGAAGGGAAGGGAAGGGAAGGGAAGGGAAGGGAAGGGAAGGGAAGGGAAGGGAAGGGAAGGGAAGGGAAGGGAAGGGAAGGGAAGGGAAGGGAAGGGAAGGGAAGGGAAGGGAAGGGAAGGGAAGGGAAGGGAAGGGAAGGGAAGGGAAGGGAAGGGAAGGGAAGGGAAAGGAAGGGAAGGGAGAACAATTAATACTGTGGTAATGTGGAAGACAGTTTGGAAGGGAATAGGGATAGTGTAACAAGATAGATATGGACAGAGACATGGCCACCTCAAGTGGTGCACGTCCTGGCCACCTCTTAGCTTTCCTCACCTATGACTTGATATGCAGCCATGTTTTCTACATGTGCCTGTGTCCCACCTCCTCTCCCTGCTGCTGATCAGAAATGTCCCTCCCTCCTCCCTCCCGTTATTATTTATTTATTTTCCCCCAGAGGGAATAAACAGAGGCCAGTATTGACCTGGCTTTCAATATAGCTTTCAGAGCTGGGTGCCTGTCGCTGGTCATGGCAGTGGAAACAAACTAATGGACCGAGAGGGAAGGACTCTGCTTGTGAGGACACGGGCACTCAGACTGAGGTGGTGGCCTCAAAGATGGGAGTGTGGCTGAGCACCCCTCACCAAGGCACAGCATCCTTTGGAGGTGAGTGAGGGTGATGTCCCATGGCCTACCAGTTACTGGGAATCTGTTCTGTGAGGAGATGCACTCCATGAGGACAACTATGGGAGATTTCTCCCACTTTGCCAATGCACAAAGGTATGTGTATGTTTCAGCACATGTGCTTCTGTACTTGTGTGCTCCAATCACAAGTACTCATGCCTGAATATCCACTGAATGTACCCACATACATACGCCATACGTGCAAGCATAACCCATCCTCCAGCACTCAATAAACCATTAACAGTGATTTGCACACAAACTCTGTGCAACAGCAGCACTCATTTCAACAAGTGTCTGTACCATTGGACGCTGGGAACTCCTTTATGTGGCTCATGAAAGATCACCAAGAGAGAAGGCTGGATATGAGGAAAGATTTCTTCTCAGTAAGAGCGGTGCTGCAGTGGCACAGGCTGCCCAGGGAGGTGGTGCAGTCACCATCCCTGGAGGTGTTCCAGAGCCGTGTGGATGTGGCACTGAGGGATGTGGTCAGTGGGCATGGTGGGGATGGGCTGCTGGTTGGACCAGGTGATCTTAGAGGTCTTTTCCAACCTTAATAATTGTAAGAATCCACTGTGGTGAGCTGCCATGAAGAAGACTGGACATTGCTGGTCTGCAAACCAGCTCTGCAAGCCTGAAATACAGATGGGATTTTGGTCAGGGTGCAGCTGTGTATGGTATGTGGAGCTTCACCTTCCAGGTAGGTGATGCGTCTGGTCCAGAGAAGACACCTCTGTGTGTTCCCTCCCTTCTGCAGGGACAGAATGCAACTCCAGCACTTGTTGAGATTTGGCTTCTGTTGAATAATGTTCCAATATCAGCAAGCTAACAGGGAGAGAACTTTCTGCCCTATGAATAAGATCCAGGCACTGGCTCAGATCCGGCACCCCATGACAGCTAACTATACTGCTTTCGCTCCTGCCAGCTTCCAACTGAACATTGTCGTTGTTTTTGATGATACTTGAGAGACTTGTTTCATGTTTTATTTTTGGTGACACTTTCAGCCAACCCTTTTGAAAGGAGACCATCATTGGCACCTTTCAGCTCACCCAAAATTTGCTCAGCAAAATGTTTTGATACATGCCGCGGCTAAAAATACGTTCAAGGAACATGATAATAAGGGAGAAAATGGGTTTGGATTTCTGTGATCGGGAATTCATGTTGATAACATTTGTGCTTCCAAACAAAAGTGCTTTTTTGCAGTCAGCTCGGCTTTGGTGTTGTCCCAGAATGAAGAAGAGCCGGCTGCATGCAAGTGTGTGACCTCTGCTCAGCACAATGCCTCTTCTGCTTCTTCCCAGGCCATTAAGGGCTTGCTCCTGCCCCTGCTAAGTCGATGGGAATTTTGCCATTGCCTGGGGTGAATTGCAGAGCTGGGCTCTAATGGAGCGCCGGTATTGGAAAAGCCCTGCAGCCCCGGCCCTCTGCTGAAGCTGGGACAGATGATGTGGGCTGTGCAGGAGGGGGAGAGGTGGAAAAAGGCAGCGTGTGGGGCTGGGGGGAACTGAGCACATTGCTTGGGGGGCACCGGGCAGGCTGGGGAGAAGCAGCAGGGTGGGCAGGAATCACGTGGGTCTCTCTCAGTGCGAGGATGCCCAGGCTGGGGGCTAAAAACAAGAGGGACTGGGGTGGGAACGAGCTGCTGGAAGAGCTGTGTCCAGCCATGGGGACCCGGCTGGGGGCTGCCGCCCCACCGATGGACCGGGTATCGGTGCTCTGCGGGACACAGCGACCGGGAAGCCACGGCACACGCATCCCGGGGAGCCCGGTCCTTGCCTGTCCTCAGAGCACCACCTAGGGATGGCAGCGAGCCTCGCAGCACTGCCTGAGCTCCCCGAGCAGCTGCGGGCTCAGCAGGGCTGGGGGTAGGGTGCAGGGATGGGGCGCAGGGACGGCTGCAAGACCCAGTTGGAGGTCGAGATGGAAATATTACCCTTCCTGTCCTGAAGACAATGCCAGCTCTGGAGGGATAGGCACCGATGTGCCTGTACTTTCCCTGTCTAGATCTTCAGCGCGCAGTAAAGTTCAGGGTGGCTGACTGAGGAGTCGGGGATTTTTATGCCATGCTATCAACTATCAGCTCTGTAAAACCTCAGCAGTTTTCACAGAGCGGCTACTGGCTTTGAAAGCAGTTCAGATATACACTGACACTTGGATTTCTTCTCTGTGCAAAGCTGTGGCCATCTGGGAAGTTGCACAGGGAATACTTGAGTTTAGAGACAGGTTGTTTGGTTATTGCCCTGCTGCCTGCCTGTCCCTTCAGTTGTCACCTCTGCAACCTGGTTGGTGCAGATGCTCAACACAGGAGATCTTTCTCCACTTTTCCACTCTACAGCCCCTTAGTGTGGCAAACACAACCGCCCCGGTGGAGAAATGTCCCACTAGGACGTGTCCTGGCCAGTATGAAGCACAGCTCGAAGGCAAAGGGTTTGCAATGCCCTGAGAGTTCTTCTAGCAACCAACCTTTCCATATCCCCTTGGGACATAAGGTAATGACAGCCTGGCTTGCAAACCACACAGTCTGCGCTCCTGTGTTTATCTCATTTTCTAGGGAAAAGCAATGAGAGCAGAGCAGTCAATGGGCCATTCACTTGTTCCTTAGTTTTAAACATGTCCCCTCCAGGAGGAAGCATCCAATGTGGGCAGTCCCTTCACTCTCTGGGCAGCTCTATGCATACAGTTCTGCAGCTGCCCTAAGCAGGCAGCGTGGGAAGAGGAAATGAGCACTGCTAAGTGAAGTGATGTGATTTCATTGCCCTGGTGCCTTCGAAGAAATGTGGGATGGACACAAACACCGCCCTGAAATAGACTGTGAGACACTGGATATTTGAGCTTTCAACGTTGTTTTGGCCTCTGAAATTAGCAAGATTATTTTGGTGCTGGCCCCTGATTTGAAATAGCATGTCTTGAGACTTGGGAGATGGTAATATTTGGGAATCCCAGCGGCAGCACATGGATAGAGTTGTTTGGATGTCCCAGCACTGCAGTCACTGAAGTTGTCAGCTGGAGGATACGGTGCGGTCGCCAAAGCAGTTCCAACCAAGAGGGCAAGGAGCTTGAAATTGCCACTGGCAGGTGACAAGCTGCTCGTCCAGCAGCAGGCTCTCTGCGTCTCTGTGGGTTTAACCTGCCACCTCTGTGCAGCTGGGGAGACTGGGAGCTATACATCAGAAATAGTCCCTAGAAGAGTCTGCAGCTGCAGTGAAGACTTGGTCAGGATGTTGTACCTCCATGGACATGTGTATAACTCCCATCTCATTCATATTGCTGCCTGCAGCAGCTCTGGAGGATCAAGTACAGTGCCTGTTCCCAGCAGTGACACCCCGGTCTCCAGATCTCCATCACACCCCACCTGGAGCTTTGCAGACAGAAACCAGCATGTACAGAGCACACTCAGGTGTGTCAACCCCCCAGGAGCAATAGTACAGTGCAAGGTGAACTCCATGCTGGCACTGGGGCTGTCGATATTTGGGATGCTCCTTCTGGTGATCACGCTTGAATCACACTGGGCTGAAAGCAGGCAATAAAATGCTTATCCTCAGCCCAGCTGGCCGCATGGGACATGTGGTGAGATGGCCTTTTGTTAGTCGGTGCCCCGTGCCTGGCGCTTGGATGGCAAGGACAGGCTGTCCCTTCCAGAGAAACCCCTTGCATAAGAATCACAGAGGAGCCGGGCTGAGATGCTGAACTAATCCAGCAGGGCATGCCGGGAAGCTGCATTTTAAGCCATCCTCCTTGCCCTCCCATCTCCCGGCGCATTGTTTATCTCTCCCATCCCTCCCACAGCAGTACATGAATTACTCTGACTGGGCAAGCTGGTTTCATAACCGCCCGCACCGCCCCCCCAAAGCGCATGGGACTCACTCACACACCGTCGGCTCCTCATTCGCCACCAGTTTGCGCTGCCGTGAATCACGGGCTGGCGTCAGCGCTGCACTCTCCCCCAGCACGGGGGAGATCTTCACTGTGTGCAGCAGGTTTGCGTTTCCAACGCACCCCATGATGCTTTATGGGGTCACCGGGATGCTGCCCCGTGTGCTTTCTGCTCAATACAGGCACACATGTAGTCACCTGGGCAACTTTTCCTCATGTTTGATTCCTCAGGGACAGAAATGTTTTCCTAATATCCATACTGGATCTCTCTTCTTTCACCTTATAGAATCACAGAGTCATTAAGGCTGGAAAAGACCTCTTAGATCACCCAGTCCAACCGCCCATCCCCACCATGCCCACTGCCCACGTCCCTCAGTGCCACATCCACACGGCTCTGAACACCTCCAGGGACAGTGACTGCACCACCTCCCTGGGCAGCCTGTTCCTAAATAAACCTGATCTTCCCCTGGCACAACTTGAAGCTATTCCCTCTAGTCCTGGCTCTCACTAGCTGGGAGAAGAGGCTGATCCCCACCTCACCACAACCTCCTTTCAGATCACTGTAGAGTGCATTGAGGTCTCCACCGAGCTCCTCTGCTCTAGGCAGAACAATCTCAGTTCCCTCAGCTGCTCCCCATGAGACTTGTGTTGTCTGACAGGACACGTCCTTGAACAGGTCACTTGGTTCCCCCTCCACACCAGCTTGGTGGGAGAGCACTCTATCACCTCCTCCAGATCACTGACACCCATGTGAAACATCAGGTCCTCCAGACACCTGTTAACCACTGCCTTCAGCCAGTTTTCACACAGCTTTCTGTCCTTCTAAAAGAGCAAGACAGCCTTTCTTGGACAAAGGAAGATGATGGAAGATGGAGCTGAAGACCTGGCTGGGTCTAAGGAGCCGATGGCTCTGCTATGGGAGACAAGATGCTGCAGGTTGAGCCCTGAGCCCTGTCTCTATCCTGTACCCCTCTGCCCTCACACAGCCAGCCCCAAGGGTGCACCCAAATGTTCCTGTTTGTTTGTTTTTTTCCACTTCATTTTGCCTTATTATATATATATATTTTAAACAAAGCAGGCCTGTGTGGGTGGCTGACAGAAGTTGGGAATGCCACAAGGATAAAAAAAGGTGAGGTATATGGAAAAAAACAATAAAGGCCCTTAATTATAGGTGTGGCCGGGAGCTGCTCCTATTATTAAGGTTGCCGACACTTCCCTTTTTAAGACCCTGTTTTCACTAGCTCATAACTTTGCCCAAGTATCACCAACAGAGCAGAAATTTTTGGTAGTGAGTGATTGGCTCCCATTGAATCAGGCATGTTTATTTAGTTCGTTCTGGAAATACTGGCCCACCCCTACGTCTGCTGGGCTGAAGGAAGCACACCTACAGTCTGGCCCAGGGGATGAAAGCTCTGGGTCTTCTGGGCTTCAAGCAAGGGCTTGGCCTTGGGCAGGAGGACAGTTTTTGTGTCATGGAGGCTTTGTTTTGCCAGCTCTGTGAGACACTGCCTCACTCCCCCACTGGTGTGGACAAATTATATGGCTTTGCTACAGGCCGGAGGGGGGTTTGTCACAGCTTCCCAGCCTCTGTGAACCTGCTCAACCCTCAGTGGCTTCCAATGCGGCATGACAGTATGCGGGCTTTCCCCTGGAGGAGCAGGGCTTCCCCAGTGGGGCTTTCTGAGGTGCTAAATGCTGTCCTGCGTCAGCACCAGGCTGGGACCTCCATTGGTCTTCTCTGGTTGGGTCCAGAGATGTTGTGGATGCCCCATCCCTTGAGGTGTTCAAGGCCAGGTCGATCTTTGAGGTCCCATCCTACCCAAGCCATTCTACGATTATCTCCTTTGGCCCTGAGCTCCTCATTGCCCCTCTTTTGGCTTCTGGGATGTCTGCAGGAGGAAAGGCCTGATTTGAATAGGGAGGGGATGAAACCCGAAGGGAAAAGGAACAGGGAAGGGATGGAAAATCTAGGGAAAAGCAAATGAGGCAGGCAGCTGGGGAGGATGGGAGTGGCTGGGCAAGGGGGGATCGCCTGGGAGCTGTGGGGTGACTTGGGTCAGCTGAGCAGAATGGCAGGAACCAGACTGCTTGTGGGTGTTCTGGTGGCAGGTAGGGCTGATGGAAAGAGAGGAGGTTGAAATAGGGAAAGCTCTGAGGGTTCACCAGGAGTAGGGAGGACAGAGGTGTCAGCTCGTGTGGCTGGGACCACAGGTTTTTCCAGCACTCGAGCACCAGCTGGTCCTGTGACGTGAGCCCAAATGGCACCCAGCATTGTGTCTCACCTCCAACCAGCCTTCACTGGGGATGGCAGGCCACCGTTGTCCCTCTTATATCAAAATACACTTCTCTCATCAGTGAGGAATGGCAGTGCCAAGGCTGTCTGCACAGCTGCCCTTCATCGTCCTCACGCATATGAGTTACGACAGAGCCTTTAATTACGCGACCACAGATCTATTTTCTGCGGGACACCTGCAGCACACAGGTTAGATGGTGCTCCGGGTGAGTCCAGGCTGTGTCATACAGGAGTCTCCTTGCAAGGCCTCAGCATCGTTTATTTTTTGTTTCTTTTTGCAAAAGCGTGAAGGAAAAGGAGTGACTCATTGCTGAGACAGTTGTGTGCTGGCCTGGATCACTGCCCCTGCCTTGGATTTCCTACCTGATGCTGAGAGAGTCACCCACAGCAACCTTCCTAGAGGTAGCTATTAGCTATGTTTTATTTATTCTGGCATTTTGCTTTGTTTTTAGCCTCGTACTATCCCAGGATCCTGATGTCTCATTTGCAGCAGTATTTATTGCTCCCTGCTGCATGAGAATGGGGACTTAGACTTGACTGTACAAAAGGCTTTAAAAAGCAGAGTGCTTTGGCAAAGCTCACCGCTCAGATCAGCATCCTCACATTGCAGGCTGCTTCTGACCTTACCTCCAGGACACTGGGCCTTCCTTAAAATGCTGCATGCTTTCTGTGTGGGTATACTAAGAAGGCAAATCCATGAGAAATCCAAGTGTGTGCCCTGTGAAAAGACATCAGGAACATTAAGCATTGCTTTTAGAGTAAGGGATGAATATTCTGAAGTTAATAAACTGTGAGTTAATGCTTTGAATGACAAAGAGAGAGCAGGATATCAGACAGCTGACCCTTACATGATCACCAGCCAACCTGGGCAAGAATCCCGGAACAAGAAATGCATGAGGTCTTACACAGTCTGGACCATAATCCATATCCTTCCCCTTTTAGCCCATTTTGGGTCTGAGGATTTTGCAGCATTAGCGCTGCCCTTGTATAGCATTTTGAGCATGATAAAGTAAACCCTGTGGTTCTCATGACACACCGCTAACCCTGTGCCTCCATTACACCACAGGCAGGATGGCAGCTGAGGTGCAGCCCAGAGGAACTTGGATGAGATGAGCAGAAGTGGCTTTGGCCTGGTGGGAAATCACTGCAGGGACCCTGGGACTGCTGAAGGTCTTCTATGCTGGATGCATCAAGCTGTGAGTTCCTAGCATGAGCAAGCCTCTGTGAAGATGTGGCTGTGGTCTTTGAAGCAGCATGTCCTTCCCTGGATAGCAGATGAAACAGGAATCTTCTCATTGCGGGCCAGGCAGAGCTGCCAAATGCGATCTGGCAGCACACTGAGGTCTGCCAGGTCACCGGGGCTCAGCTTTCCCTGGGGAGGGCTTCGGTTTACCCATGTGTTTCCCTAAGTGCTCCAGCTCCCTGGTCATGGAAAATCATACACCTTTCCAACCACTCCAGGCACCCAGCAGAGCAAGGCAGGGCTTCCGTGAGACGCAGCCCACGGCTGTAGTGTGAGTACCAGGGGATGCCCAAGGATCTTCCTGTGAGAACAGATCCCAAAGGGCCTGCGAACAGAACCTCCCTGTGCAGCCCATCCCCTGCACACCCAGCTTCAGCAGCACTGCTTTCTCCATAGAATCATTTGAGTCGGAAGGGACCCGACTCATAAAGGTCCAACTCCCCTGCTATATACAGGGATACCCACAGCTTGATCAGGGTGCCCCTCCAGCCTGACCTGGGGTGTCCCCGGGGGCAGGATCACCTCCATCTCCCTTCTGGCCATGCTACTTTGGATGCAGCCCAGGGTACGGTTGGCTTGCTGGGCTGTGAGGGCTCATGCCCAGCTGCCATCTACCAGTACCCCCCTACCCAGGCTATCCCGTACGCATGGCTCCATAAGAAGAGGTGTAACCAGGCAATGTTTGGAGAGAAGGAGGTGGGTGTTATTAGATCACCCACTTAGCCGGGCTACCAGCACTAAAAAAAAACTTGATTACAATTCAATTAAGGCAACGTTTCTAATTAAAGACTGATTATTTTAAGCCCTAAATGATTAAAATACAGGCGGCTGAAGTGCCCATGCACACACCTCATGATTTCGCCCCTGAGGGCTGCATCTCCCCTGGGGACAGCAAGAAGAGGAATGGACGACATTATGGGTTATCCCGATGGCACCTTCCATGCAAAAAGCCATCATGGGGGCTCAGTGTGGGCTGCATTGCCGGTGCTTGGGGTTGCCTGCTACCCTCACACCACAGGATGCGACCCTGTAACCCCCATCCCAACAGAGCCCACCATCTTGGTGGTGTAGGTCTCCCCGATGAAGCAAACTGTGGGGCTGCACACACAAAACTCGATTATATCTCACTTTCCAGAGCCAGAGAACACCATTGCTTGAGCAAATGGGGCGGCCGTGGGGCTCTCGCTCCCCACAGCCGAGCACTGACAGGTGAGAGCCCGGGGGGAAACATCTAAAGGGCCAGGCCCGGGCTGAGCGAGCGGCGGATGGAGGAGCGGTTGTGCCTTTAACGGCGGGCGGGCGGGAGGAGGAGGAGGAGGAGGAGGGAGGGCCGGGGCTGCGCTGGGTGACATCAGTGGGTTTGGCTCCGGGGCTCAATGGAAACTGGGTGAGCGCCGGGCTGTGCCGAGCACACGCCGGCTGGAGGGGACGGCGAGCGGGCGGGAGGCGGCAGGCAGCGCCGCGCCGCGCTGAGCCTGAGCGAAGGAGGGACGCGCCGGGCACGGCCGCCGCCAGCCCTCCCCAATCCTCCGTCATCCTCCCCGCCGCGGCCGCCTGGGCCCCTGACAGCCGGCGGAGCAGCAGCCCCACACGGCCCCCTTCCCGCCAGGGTGGGTATGGGGGGCGCCCGCCTCCATCTTGGGGCGCAAACCCCGGGGGAAAGGCGGCCCCTCCGGCTCTTTGTGTGCGCGGAGGGAGGGAGGGAGAGAGGGAGGGAGGGAAGGAAGGAGGGGCGGGGGAGGGGAGGGCAGGGCGCGATGCGCCGGGCCGGGGGCAGCGGGGACAAAAGGCCCTTTGTGGGGTGCGGGGAGGGGGTCGCCCCCCATAGCCCCCTTCTTTCTCCCGCTGTCCCTCGGGGCTCTGCGCTCTCGGGGCCCGGCCGTTGTAGGGACGCGGAGGTAGAGCGGAGGGGGGGGTCGGGATCTGGGGGTGACCGCGGTTTGCTCGGGGTGGGGGGCCGGGAAGTTGGCCGCCGTTCGGGGGTGGTCGCTTTGTGTGATCTACCCGGAAAATACAGCCCGGGTAGGGCCGTGTTGTGCCTGTAGGGGGTGGGGGGGTGTCAGGAGACATTTATTTATTATATTCCTTCCTTCCCCCCCCCAATCTTGTTTTTCCTGTTTGTGTCTATTTCTAACGAAAAGGTGGTTTTCAGCGCTTCGCTCTTATTATTTTCTTTCTTTTTTTTCCCCTTCCCATCTGCCAGACCTTCTCCTCTTTGTAAGTGTGAAAGGGGCTCAGGGAGGGGAGGGGGCTGCTCGCTGGCTGGCGTTTCCATCAAAATGCCGTATTTTTTACCTCTTTATCCCGATTGTTTTGTTGTTTCCCCCCTCCTTTTAATTTTGATTATTAAAAACCCGTTTCAGATGACTGTGTTTTGCCAACCCCTTCCTTTATCTCCTACACACACACAAGGAAATAAAAGCCCTGCACAGCCCTTATGGGCACGGCACCCCCCGCGCTCCCACTTCCCCTCTCAGCCTCCATTATGTGGCCGTCAAACTCGGTGCTGTATGGCCTTCGTGTCCCCCCCACTGCCCAGGTGTGGGGCCGAGGTGACGCTCTGCCCTGCGAAATGGCTGGCATCGTACACACAGCCCCGAGACCGGCTCTATCCTGCCTTTATATAATGGCTTTTGTGTATGTACATGGGTATTTTATCTTATATAAAAGGGCCCTGGTGCAAAATGGTGTGTGTGTGTGTGTGTGCGGGGAGCGACACGTAGTATTTGTAGTATGTTGTAGGTGTGAGGTGGATATTAACGTGAGCGCACGCTTTGCTTTGAGGTGGTGGTGTGTTAATCCCGTGTGGAAAATGCAATGGGTGAAGGGACCCACAGCCTTGGGAGCGCTTGTTTTGGCTGGAGGGGTCAGGTCTGCTGGGGTGGGGATGGAGGGGGGGGGGTGTTGAACAAGGCACGGACTTTTAATTGTAAGCATCTATAAATAATACATGGAGTGATGTAATTTTTTAGATATCGCAATATAAATCGTATATGCGAGATCTTCCTTCTGTAATAGTAGACCCGAAGATGAGATAAGGGCAGGAAATGTAGATGGAGCTGTGATGTATGGAGTGGGAGGCAGCCAGCAAATGTGGCGGATGTTGGGACTCCCAGAGCAGTTGCTGCCGGGGGTGTTGTGCCCCCCCCCCATAGCCCAGATCCCCATGGCTGCCCTCCAGCCATCATTCCCCCCCCCCCCTTGTTCCCTAAGCACACTTGTGTTGTGCTGGGGGGGAGATAAGGCAGAGTGACAGCTGTGCGGCCGTGATTTTTCACTCCATTATCCTGCTCCCCTCTCCCACCCCCTCAACCCGGAGCATTTTTTAGATTCCCCTTTGGAGCCTGTTGCTCAATCAGCCAGAAGGGCCACAGCCTGGTTGTGTAGGGAGCCCTCCTTAACCTGGCTCCTTGCTGTCCCACAAGGGTGAGACCAAGGTATGGTGGGACCCTGCTGGGATCTGTGGCTGGGTTGGGGGGCTTGTTGTGATGGTTGGGTTCCTGGGAATGTGGACCTTTGATCTTTGGCTGGCATAGGAGTGCAAGCAAGTTGGATGTATGTTAACGTGGTGATGTGGAACAGCAGGCAGCAGTTGAAAACCATGTCTACTCGCTGTGCCCTCACCCAGGCCTGCTGCCTTCCCACTGTGGCTCCCAAGGCACTGCTTGCATTCCTTGTAGTAAGTCAGAAATAGCCATGGGGCTTTGTGCTCCTCAGATGCACAGAAACACACATGCATAAGTAAATAGAGGTGAGGGAACTCCACCTCGGTGTGCTTTGTGCCTGGTTTCAGGGTTCACAATGTCCCCTGAATGCCTTGATGGGATTATTTTCCCTGCCATCCCTGTAGCTCGTCCCTTCCTCTTCCTGTAATCCCACCTCCTGGGGCAGCTCAGGGTTTATGGTGTGTCCAGAATCCTATAGCTAGGATTATTTTTCGTGTGCATTTCAGAGCCATTTCTTCTGCCCACCTTTGTCTTCTCCTTTGGCGATGCCTCCTTCCCATCTAGCTACAGCAAGGGAAAGTTCCTCTCACCTACTTGTGAAAACATGAATCATTCCTCACCTTTCCTGTCCCCAGCAGACTCTGTGTCTGTGTTCTGTACGCTAATGCTGTGGCATTGCATAAATCAGGAGTGTGGCAAATGCCTCTAAGAGGAGCCGTGCTCATTGGCTTGGTTCCTAGAACAAGTTGGTGTCCGTGGAAGCGGGGAGGGAAGAGGGACCTGACAGAATAGGGGTGTGTGCTGCAGAGGGGTTGGTTGGGGTGGGATGGGGAACAAACCGTGTGGTTGAGAGCCTCCTACCTTCTAGATTTTCTCTGTGGGATGAGTAGGCTGAGCCTGGCTACGTTATTTAATCGGGTGTAGCAGGTCAAAGGGTGAGCTGATCACCTGGGGCAAAAGGCCGGGGGAAGGCTGCAAACAAGCAGCCAGCACACCTGGGTGGGTAGCACAGGCGTGGAGGCTGTTGATCGCATCAGCTGAGGTGCGTGGAGATAAGCAAATGGCCGTCCTCCTCCCAACCTGCCTCTCGCAGAGCTCACTCCTATATGGTGTCTCCTGCTGCCCCAGCCTCTGCCTAGGGGTGGTGGAGACGCTACAGGCAGTCTGCAAGTCTGTCCCAGCCCTTGGTTCTAACACTTTGTTGCAGATGTAGTGCTGGGCCAGAGAGAATTCTTTCTCAAAAGCCATGTGCCTGTCCCTCCTGTTGTCCCATGGGTCTAGGAGTGTCTTGGTGCAGCTTATTTTAGGTTACTGTGAAGGGAGGTGCTCCTTAAAGTGTGAAGCAGTCACCCACTGGCACATTGTTAAGAGAGATTTCTTTCCCCAGCTTCGTGAAGAAGATGGTGAGAAAGAGGTTCAACCTTTCTGCGTTTCCATGTTGGGAACACAGATGATGTTCTTGAGTGGGTTGTGTTCCTGCAGTGTTTCTAACTCATGCTGTTCGTGGACACCTGAGTTTCTGCACAGCAGCTGCATTGAAAGCAAACTACTTTGAGATTTAGGAGCAAGCTCTGGGGCAAGTGCTGGGTGTAGCTGATGGGTTCGTTTTACATTCTTCCATAGGACGCTGGATCAGTTCCATTTTCTGCTCTGACTTTGTGTCTTTTTGCGTTTCTTTTCTCAGCACAACTAAACCATGGAGCTTAGAGTGGGGAACAAATACCGGCTGGGCAGAAAGATTGGCAGTGGTTCATTTGGAGACATTTACTTAGGTGAGTGTCAGTCTGTGTCCTTCCACCTGCGTGGTTGTTTTTCTCAGTTGCATCGTTATTTTTGGTTTGATAAATACATATTTGCCTGTTGATATTTTTAGCACCGTGTAAGATTGGAGATGGTAGAGGTGGGGGGAAGAAAAAAAAGCTGCAAGAAATAGTGCCAGTTGTTGCCCATCTTCTGTGCCATCAGAGGATGGGATGAGCTCTCCTTTGCCTCCCAGATGTTGGAGACGCAGTGACATCTGGTCAAACTGATCTAGATCTGGACTATGGAGAGTGTGTTTGTCATATACCGTGCTCCAGCTCTCCTGTTGACTTTTAGTGAGCTTGGGTGTGTGTGGGTATAAACCCACATGTCAGAGTGGGTGGTGGAAAGGGAGGAGGTGGACTTTCCTCCGTGGCAAAAGGAATGGAGTGGTGGAAGGCTCCGGTGGGAGAGATGGTCCAGCACTTGAAAGAGAGAGGCCTGACACAGGGAGGTGTAAAACAGGTTGGGGAGGAGGCTGTCCTGGCTAAAGTTGTGGGGCCCAGATGTAGTAGATCATGGGTGGGGAAGAATTTAGAGTTATCATCTGGGGTAGCCTCAGCTGGGAGGTGCATGGGGTCGATGGACAAAGCTTATGAATCTCTTGGGTTTTCTATTGTCGCAGCACTTGGGAAGAAGCACCTCCAAGCCAGCACACTGGGGTGTATGTGCATGTATTCCCTGATGATTTGCCCAGTGTTGTTGCTGTTGCAAACTCTGTGGGGCTGGAGGGGCAGGGCTGTCCAGAAGCATGACAGAACCATCCTTGAAGTGCCTTCACCTGTTGTCCACTTTGCACCATGACTACAGGACCTGTAGTCCTCCAAGCCAGTGGAATAGAGCTGTAGACTCTTTCTTGGTGTTTGCACCCTTTCAGTACTTACAGATGGTTATCATATGCTCCTTGACTGTTTGTTTGCTCAGTTGAGTTGTATTTTGCTTCCCGCTACATCCACTGCTCTTCACTGTTGCTGTTCTTCCAATTTTTCCCAGTTTATCCATCTGCTGAGCAGCTTGGAGCCTACACAGCATTTTAGGTGTGGCATTTCCAGCGCTGGGCAGAGAGGGGCTACCCTTGAGCGGTCTGTAACACGATGCCTCTGCATGGGCTGCTTTGGGTCTCCTTGGCTTCCCCCATCACCAACACTGTATCACATTGCAGAGTTGGCCTTAACATGCTGTCAGCTGTATTGTGCGAGGTCTCTTCCAGGTTCTGCTTCATCTCTTTACCCCCCACCCCTCCCTCTGCTGCCTTCATTGAATACCTCTAGTTCAGATTACTTTGCTTCATTTAGTAAATCACCTGTTTTCAACCTCTGGCTTTTATCTCCGGCTCTCTCTTGCTTTATTGTTCTCTCTTGATTGGTGTTGGCAGCTACCCTTGATTAAGTACCCTGTGGGAATCACTGGTAACAGGCTTTGTTGCCACCTTTATCCAGAGCACGAACAAAGGTGATAAATAATGTATTGGGGGTCCCGATTCCACTATGTGATGCCATCACTGCAGCCCTTCCTGCTTGTCACTCCTCTGCAGCCCATTAGTGTCTCAGGTGACAGTGCATGCAACGCCCAGGTTCTAGGGATCAAAGGGTGACAATTTGTTAGCCTGGATGCATAATTTCTGCCTGTGCTTGGGCTCAGAGCCTTCCAGACCCTTCCAAAGCACTGGAAAGTGCTGTGATCTTGCAGAACATCTGGGATATGTGTGGAGAAAGGAGGGAGGCACTGAGTGGGAAGGCCTGATTCTGCATCACATAGCAGGTTGCAGGCATGGAGAAGCAGTGGTTCAAGTGAAGGGGTTGTCCCCTCCTTGCCCATAACTAAGCCACACAAGCATCAAGGAAAGCTCCAGTGCCCAGTATGGGGAACCTCAAGTGACTGGGTTCACTTGAACGTAGTATCAAAGCCCTTGTGATGTGCACTGAGGTGCAGGCCAGCCTGTTTTGAAGCAGTGATAGCAAGACTTGTTGGAGCCAGGGTGACACCCCAGCCTGGAGGAATCAGGCTCACAGTCTGCACTGTTGATTGGGCTCATGCTCTCCTCTCACGGCCTGGTTTGCAGACAGAGACTTATTCACTAGGATTTCTCTCCTGCACCAGATCCACCCCTAGGTTTCCTTCAAGAAGGAGTAGAGATGGAGCAGAGACAAATGAGTTTTGTCTGTATCCGAAGGCTGATTTGGGCTGGATGCTTTATTCCCAGCTTTTTTGGGATATTGGTGCTTCTGTGATTGATGGGTACTGTGTGCTCTACTCCTTGGGATTCCTTTTTGGGTTTCCTGCCAGAAGGAAATGGGAATTTCCACACGGTCACACACAAATGGAGGGTTCGTGATAATCATAATCTGGGGCTCAGATCGTTCAGATAATGGCAATCCATTGCTTTTGTGCTCTACCTTGAGGGTTATGTGTGCCGAGCAGAGTTCCCCTGTGGTGTGTGGATGGGCACTGGGATTGAGATGGCAGCAGGCCTGAACCTGCTCACCTCTGAAAAGGAGAGCAAAACCCAGAGGAGTCACAGGGCCATTGGGGCTGTTGGGAGACAGCTGCTTTGTCAGGGTGTCAGTGAAGGGGCCTGGCTGTGGTGCTGCCTCTGATGCAGATGGCTGGGGTGTACCAGAGGAGCCCTTGGGGTGAGCGGGGAGGAGGGTGATGGAGGGGAAGCTTGTGCTGCAGACAAAGCATGCCGGGACAGGGCTATGGACAGTTCCTGGTTGCAAGCTCCTCCTCAGTGGGAGGGGAGCGATTTCCTTTGTTTCCTGGACTGTTAACTCTCTCTCGCCCTCTGACTTCCCCCATCTGCTCACAGCCCTCCTTTCTTCCACCGCTAAGCTGGTGGTGGGGAGAGCCCGTTGTCCTGCTCAATGCGGAAGGTTTGCTGTATTCAGACACGCAGCGAGGCTTCTGCTCTTAAAATCCTGTTTAGCAGGTGACATCCTCTGTCCCCAGGGCCCCGTTTCAAACAGCTCGTGATGAATGAGTAGTGTTTGTGCAGCCCCCACAGCGGAGCGAGACTGGGGGTGGATGTTAGGAATTATCCCTGATCCTACATGCGTCTCTCAACTGGTTGAAGCTAGGCAAGCTCTGCTGTGTTTGTCTGGGGTTTGTTTTTCAGTCTGGAGAAGGAGCTGTTACTTTTGTTGTTTGTATCTTTTGGAAGATGGTGGCTTAAGGCATTGAACAAAGCATGAGAGAGACCCCTGGCTTTGGATTCTTGCTGTCTGTTAGTTCTTTAAACAAAAAAATGGCCGAGGGAGCAATCTAAAGATACTTGAGGTGGGGGGGCTGGTCTGCAAGCGTGAGGTATGTGCACCCCCAGCGAAGAACCACCCTGTTTTAGGTCTGATTCATCCTCGTTTTACTTTCCTAGGCTGCAGTTTCTGCTTCCTCTGAGAGACTGACACAAGCATTTGGAACCTGTGGGTCTGGAGGCCATGCCAAATGGCGTACTCACATTTTGCAGAATTGAAGCTTTCGTGATGTTTAACACCCCCTCCCACGTGCCCACCTGCACCCCTTCCATTCCCCTGCTTACATATAACATCCCCCCACCTGCAAGCAGCCTTATAAATTGATGCATTGTCATCTTCCTAAGTACACGGGGCAGTGGGGAGATGAGAACCCATTCATCTCGCCACTGTTCAGCTTTGGGGGGGGATAAGGTTCATTGAAAATGCTAACGCTGCCAGAAGTCAACGAGAGTCATTGTTGCTCGTGTGTCAGCAGATGGACTAGGAGAAGGAAAAATCCCCCAGGGGAGGGATGAGGGAGCTGCTGCTGAGGATTTGGAGGAAAATCTTTTCCGAGGCAAGGGAAAGAGAAAGGAAGGAAATGCTTTTGTCTATCTGGGTATCCTGGGTGTTTCCACACTGAATGAGGTCTCACGATTGAACACGAATTTAAAAGGAAGATAACCAGTCTGTGAACACGTTAGTACTGTGGCCTGAGTGCCTTCTGCTGTTCTTTTTTAACCCCTTCCACTCCTGATCTTTGTAAGAAGAGTTCTGTGTGGCGTGAAGAGAATGCACAGGCTTGTTTTGCAGGCCAGCAGGCTTTTAAGTGGAAAATAGCAGCCTTTTCCCAAAGATCACACTTAAACACACAGGTCTAGCAATTGGGATGCCTTTTTTCCCCCTTCTGTTTGCCTGTCTTTGGAGTAAAAGCCCTTATTAAATCCATCCCATTGCTCCTCCTCCTTCCCCTCCCTCTAAGCACCCTAAATAATTCTTCTCCCTCCTTAGTGTTTACAGCCTTCAAATATTTGCAGTCTGTTGTCATGTCCCATTCTTCTTCCCCACCCTTCTTAGTCGTATCTCTTGTCTACATTACATATTTAGCTCTTTTAATCTTCCTTAGTAAATCAATCCCTCTGGGCCCTGATGGTTTTTGTTCCTCTCTTTCAAATTCCTTGCAGCTCGCCTATCTCAACCTGATGCTGTAATATCTAGGTGTCGTCTTGTTGCTAGCAGGGAGCTCTTGGCTAACTCTGTGTACAAGCAGTGCCTGAACCCTCTAGCAGGGGGTGGATCGCCTTTAGTATCCAGAGGGAGAAGGAATCTGGATGCATGAACTTCTCCTTTTTTTGATAGAGCAGCTGCCTTTGTGGACTTTTTGTTAAGACCTTGACTCTTAACACAGGGATTGGGAAGAATGAATTCACCAGACCTACCAAAGTGTGCTATAGGTTCTCTACAAAACATTGTCTTCACCTTGTGGTGCAGTGCTGAGAAGCTGCTCTGAATTAGAGCTACACTTTAATGTGTGTTTGAGTGCAGCTTGTAACAGTTCCTGATACATGGAAGAATTTGTCTGTGTTCCAGGCAGGCACGGGAAGGGGGGAGAGAGAAGCAAGTTTTAAGTGTCATTCCCGTGACCTGCATGCAGATCTTTGTTCTTTCCATTTTAGGATGATGTGAAACATCTGGAATCCTCTCCGCTAATAGGAGGGAAGGATCAGCCTGTTCCTCCTTTGGCAGTGCCTTTTGGGACCAGAGTGCTGGCTTTCGTGCCTGGCAGCTCGCTTCACTTTGAGGGGAAGTGTGTGGGGAGGTGCATTTGTATCATCACAAACTTGCTAGCAGTACCTACAACAAAAGACATATGAGTAGCTTAATTCACTACTGGATTCAGTTTACTTCTTCACGCTTCTAATTTTGGATGTAGCAAATGTTTCTGTATTGGCAAAGGATTAAATAGATTATTAAAATCCTCAGGAGAGAGAGAGAAACTGGAGATTTGTGAACTGTCTGTATTGAGAGCCCGGAGGTAGCTGGGAATGTCAGCAGTGTCTCTTCCTGAACTAATTGGCCCTGTTGAAGTGTGTGGCTTCTAGAACCTGATGTAACCAGTAATTTTACCAAGGAAGATGTACTCTGTATCACTGCCTGGATGGCTGGCTCCTATACAGGAGGCTAAGAATATGGTCAGCTAAAACTTCTACTAGGGATAGTTACTGCTGATACAAATTATCCTCACAAAGTCAGGCACCTGTTGTCCTGGCCTGTCTGTAGGATCTGAGCTAGTCATGTGCCTTCCTCTGTGCTTGTCTCTGCAAATGGCAGTGCTGGAAACATGGTATGAAGTGGCTAAATCTCATTTGTTTTGCAGAGAATAAACCTTCAGATTTACCCAGAAATTTTGGCATCTGCATGGGCCTTGTTATAAGTGTTTAGCTTTAGTGGAGGCCTGCAAAATCTTCCTCTTACTCTCATCTCTATGCAGGAGCCAACATTGCGACTGGTGAAGAGGTGGCTATCAAACTGGAATGTGTCAAAACCAAGCATCCCCAGCTCCACATTGAAAGCAAGTTCTACAAGATGATGCAAGGAGGAGGTGAGATAGGAAGGGAAAAGATGGGGCCGGGGGAGTGGTTGAAAGAGGGAGTTATTCTGGAGGGCCTTTGAAAGAAAATGATTTGGTATTACATAGAAACTTCTCAGCAGGGGATGCAGCAGTTTTCCTCCCTTCTGTGGCTTAATATTCCTTTTTCCCCAGTGGGTATCCCCTCCATTAAGTGGTGTGGAGCAGAGGGGGACTATAACGTGATGGTGATGGAGCTCTTGGGGCCGAGCTTGGAAGATCTCTTCAACTTCTGTTCCCGCAAATTTAGTCTCAAGACAGTTCTGCTCCTGGCAGACCAGATGGTGAGTTTCCTCTGAAGCATTTGTGCCTTCTCTCCTTTTCCATACCTCCCCCCCTTCCCCTCTGCTCAAAAAATGCGACATCTCAGGCTTTTTCATTTAGCAGCAAGTAGATGCCAGGTTTTTCTTTCTTGATGAAGGCCTGAATCCTGTGCGCTGCTGGGTGTTTCTGGTTTCTGTCCCTCCTTCCTTCCTCTTTTGCTCACCCTCACATCTGTATGTGTGTTACATGCATAGATGCTTTTACTTGTGTGGTAAATGACTGACACTGCTACCCATCTTGAATAAACAGTGCATGCCCTGGGCTTAGGACCCTTCTAGATCCTCTCCTTTCCCAGCCTGGCTAGGTTTGAAAGCTGACTGCTGTCAGTCCTGGTGCTCAAAATTTTAATTCATAGAAGGGCAATTCCCATACCTCCTTGTGGTGCTAACAATGACCTTTCCAGGCTGAGGACTGATGGTGTGTGAGGTTTAAATCTGTTTCCAGATACTGTTGCCTCCAGGGGGTGGGGAGGGTCGTCCTTGTCTTTGGCTGCCATCTCTGGTATTCTCTGCAAAGGATACCTTTCCCTTCTTTAATAGGGTAGGGTATCTTTTTAATACATGCAGCTACAATGAGGATACTTTCATATCTATCACTTTTTTTTAATTTGATTTTATTTTTTTCTTGTCCCCTTTCAGATTAGCCGTATTGAGTACATTCATTCCAAGAACTTCATCCACCGGGATGTGAAGCCAGACAACTTCCTTATGGGGCTTGGTAAAAAAGGCAACCTAGTATACATCATTGATTTTGGTTTGGCCAAGAAGTACCGAGATGCCCGGACCCACCAGCACATACCTTACCGGGAAAACAAGAATCTGACTGGCACAGCTCGTTATGCTTCTATCAACACCCACCTGGGAATCGGTGAGCCTGCTGTTGCCCCTTGATGGGGCTTTCCATGGGACATAACGTGTACCTTGCAGGGAGGTGGCACGCCTTCTCCTGAAGGTTGCAATGCCACATTTGGGGTTTGAGTTGTCACAAAAGCCAGCATGGGCCAGAAAGCAGGTGCTAGCTGGCTACTGGGTTCTATGCCTGGCTCTTCTACTGACATGTATGGAGATCATAGGCAAATAATTTGTCATGTCTTCATCAACTCTTCTGTCTTCTGTGGCCCTCTGAGCTCCTGAAAGCAGAAATTGTATACTGGACTGTTCATGTGCTGCCTAGTGCTGCAGAACCCTACTTCAGCAGTGAGGCTGTGACCTCCTCGACTTCACTGCCACTAACTTTGCCTCATACAAACGCCCACATTTTGTAACAGTGAGGACTGGCTTTTGTTGAGGCCTTCAAAATCTGTGGGTTTTTGAACCACGCTGTCCCATTCACCTCTGAGAGTAAACGTGAGGCAGCTGTAGGGAAGCAGGGCTCTGTGCTTGGTGCCTGAGGCTATTGTAACGCTGATGGTTCAGGCAGGTGTTACCCTGGTGATGGGCATCATTACAGGCTTTGCACGTACCCCACACAGCCAGGGCACTTTAAACCTCCTGAAGTCACCCAAGCTTGTCCTGAGAGTGAGCCCCAATGCACAACACCTGGTTGATGTGGGGAGCAGAGATTAAATCCTCCTGCAGTTTTCTCTTCCATTCCCTGACTGGGTACCTACTTCTCTCTGTGACTTCTTTGTCCCCAGTGTGAGAGTTTCATAGTTACCACGGGGTTCCTTCTGAACAGGCTGACTTTGTTCTGCTACTGGTTGACAAACCTGATGAGCAGAAAAATTGAAACCACCTTGCCTGTTGATTCAGGAACACAGCTCGCTTGCAGCTCCGTTTGCTTTTGGGATGCCTTCTGAAATGTGTAAGCTGGGAATTTGAAAATCACAGCAGAGAAGTCAAACATCTTAAACTAACAGTCTCCGCAAGAGTTTGGATCTTAATATTCCTAAGGAAAACTTTCAGTTCTCCCCTCTTGACTCTGGATTCTTGAGAAAACATATGCAAGACTTGACCTGCAGAAAATAGAGCAATTTCCCCCTGTCTTCCTTCCTTATTACTATATAACTGTATACCAAAAATGCTTTATTTATATCAAAATAAGGAGTGTTGTGTGTTGAGTGTGGGCTATGATCTCCTGACCTCTTTCACATAGCAAAAATAGTTCTTGCAGCGTTCTCCAAGTTGGTCTTGTATTTTAGCTTGACCTGCTTATATATAACTGACTCTCCATTGAATTCTTGGTCAAGATTTCTACAGCCATGGTAACTGCCACAAGGAGACATGCACAAAATAATTCTTACTGCTATGTCTGTCCATTTTTATTTTTCATGTGTGCCTTCCCTGTCTGAGCTGAACACGAGATGCTGAATGTCTGGTTGTGAGCTTTTTTTGTTTTGTTTAAGGAATTTATTATTCATCTGACCCCTAACTTAGCCCTTTGCTACTGGTGGTTGGCTTGTGTATCGGGGTGAACAAACAGTGTCTGAGTGCTAATCCGAGGGCAAACTGCATAGGACATCAATCTGAGTGTAGCAGTCGCTTGCTCTCTTCGTGCCCTTTGCTTCTGAAATGCTGGGTGTGAGTTGCTCAGTGCAACAGGTCTCAGGTACGTTATCTCCATGCTGCAGATAGTTGCCCTGAACCGTATAAAGGCTTCATGGTTTGCCTGGAGCAAAGGGGATGGAGTGTCATAGTTGCAGTTGAATTTCCTGTTTCTCAAGACCTTGCCACAGGATAAATGGCAGACATGTTTGTGAGTTAGAAACATTGCCATGGGAACCATCACCGATTTTTATTTTTTTGGTGCTTGTCAGATACTAAATTCTCTGTCATAATGTTCCATTAATGCAGTTTTGGGAGAGGGAAGGAACCAGGTGCTGGGGTATTCATGTGACGGGAATAGCAAATGAATAAATGCCTTTATTTGAATGTGCAAGCTAAGGATTGGGCATTCCGATGTCTGGAGGAAACACATTCTTTTCCCAGTGACCAAGGAAAAAGTAGGAGGCGAGATTGGAGAGGGTTTCCATAGTGGGAGACTTGCTGTTTGGGGAGTCAGTGGACTGTGAAGGCTTTGGTTCACGCATTCCAGTCAATTTTCACATGCTCCAGGGATGAGAGTCCCCTGTGCCCTCTGGAACTCATGAGGTCTGAAATAAATACTTATGGGTGCCCAGGAGACAGTCTTGGTGGGCTCTATCTGGATGACAGTAGACTGGGCTGGGATTGGGGGCCACTTTTTCCCTGAACTTGTCTCATAGGCAGCATCAGCGTGGGCTGTACCCATCATCAAGTTCTTCTGCTGACCCTGCTGGCTGCCACCCATTTCTGACTTCTGTGTGCTGCCGTCATGCAGTGGGGAGAGAAAGGGGAAGTGTAGTCCGAGAATGTGCAGCGTCAGGTCTGAGTGTGTAATCAGGAAAGCATTGCTTGGTTAAGGCTGCTTGTAGCCCTAGTGAAGAGCTGTTTTTTAAGGAGGCCTGCATGGGGTCGGCATTGCTTGGGATAGGATTGGAGTGAAAGGAAAGCACTGGCCTGGGGGACTGGGAGGTGCTTTCAGTTGCCAAGAAACTAGTTTGGTCATGAACTTTGCATCCAAGGCAAACAGTCCTGGTTCTGCTTTTGCCCAAGCATGTCTTCATCAGGTAACTTGCCTTCTTGCTGCTCACCTCTGACTTGGCTCCTTCCAAGGAACCTGCTTGGGAACGGGGCTGGGAGTCTCCCCAAGAGTGGGAGGAATCTGGCACCGTATCCCTGTGCCACTCCTAAGCAGGGGGAGATTGCTTGCAGAGTGAGTTGGATTCAAGAGGCTGTGCTGCGTTGTATGGGAAGGTGACCTCATGTTTTGTATTGAAAGGGTTTTTGAGTGAGGATCTGTCTTACGAAAGTCGCAGTCCCCTGTCTCTTGTAGGAAAGCTGAGAAGCTGAACTAAAATGGAGAGAGGAAGCATGATGTGGTGCCGCAGGTTAGGTGCAGGTCATGACTGTAATCCTGCTTCTGAGCTGACTTGCTCTGTGCACCCATTCACATCACTGGTTTTTCTTTTCTCAGTCTGTGGTGTGAGTTGTTTGCCTTCTGCTCAGGGATGCTGTGTGGTTAATCAATTATTACTAAGCTTCTAAAAGTGGAAAGTAATAACGTTAAATAAAATTTCCATAGTGCATTGAGATGAGGGTTTTTTCTAACTCTGATTGCCCTCTTTTGCTGCCCACTGTTACTCAGTATTCTGTGGCTGCTGGTGTATGAGGTCAGGTCAAAAGAAAAGCCATCCCCCCCCCCCCAGAAGAAAACCCTTGAGATGTATGATTCTGAAAATGAAACAAAGGAACGGAATGTGTGAATTTCTTCCCTGTCATCCAAGGTTTAATCCAGGGTCTTGCAGCTGTGGCTACAAGTGAAAGAAATACACAGTGTTCTGAGGTCTGCGTAAGTACTGTTCAGGCAACGTGGCAGCCACAACCCATCATGTTGGTGCTTCAGGCTCTTTTCTGATGTGAATCCCACTAAAATTGTTTTAGTGGACCATGGTGATGAGATGTATCTGAGAAGACTGACTTCAGGGGCACCACACAGGAAGGCATTTATCACACTGCCTTTTAATAATTAGGTATTCTGCTTATGGTTATTTTTCTCTGTCATGTTGCTGTGCTGAAGCACGCATCTTGTACACTGGTGAGCCACCCAATTTAGTTCTGTAACCCATCTCCTTGCCTCCAATAAGGGCTTGTAGCATCCCCCACTGACTGCAGTCTTAGCCTTCTGTCCAGTAAGTTTCTCTGGTTCCTGCTCCAGGCAGGTAATCTGCAATTATGGACTGTTAAAGCTACTGTTTGGGTAAGTTGAGGACTGGCAAATTGCAGGGTCCAGGTTGCCCTCCACACCTGTATTTTCAGGCCCTGGATGTGCATTCTGTGTAGATTGTTATCAAATATCGTTTAGCTTTATTTATTTGATGTGTGATATGTAACACAGGTGCCTGAGAGGGGTGTATGCATGCCAGCCCTCGCCCAAATGCAATACAGCCCATTTCTTTTCCCTCCTTCCTCCATAGCATCTAAGTGTCTCCCAGCCAGTCCTGTAGTTATCTTTGGCAGCAGCCTGATGAGATTAAGAAGCATTAGCCCCTCTAAAGTGGGCAACTTGAGGCAGTGAGTTAGCGAGGTCAAAAAAAGCTGTTACTTCAGCACGTTCAATATAAGATAGCTTGGGGATCAGAGAAGCTTCTTTCTTCTATACTTCTGCCTTGGACCATAGCATTTTATAGTATTCCACATGCTTTGAACTGAAGGTGCTTTCCTCTTAAATATGAGCTGGTGGAATCTCTTTTTCTTTTGCAACTAAGGTCACTTTCTTTTTTTTCCTTCCACCGCCTCCCTTCCCCTCATATTCCTAATTTGCCAAGCCCCCTGATCCACAAAAGCACTAGGAGGGGTGCAGGAGGAAGGAAGGGCCCATGGTGAGTTTTGGAGCTTCTGTGTCAAAACCATCTTGAGCAAATTTTTGGTTTAAAATGGTTTGGTCCTCACAAAGAACAAATTCAGTGTGGGATATTTCTGTTTGGGAAACAAAAGTCTGTGTTTTTATAAAACCACATCTGCAAGTGGATCCTTATAATGGCATGTTAAGGGCAGTCCTTGCCCTGAGTAGAGCTGGTGGTGTCAGTTATATAGTTATTGTTGTTTGGAGGGGAACCTTTTTGGTCAAAGTATTCCTTTTTCTTCCACATCTTGAAAACCTACTGATCCAGAAACTTCCTTGTGCAGTATTACCTAACAATATTACCTGTTAAGCTTCTCTTAACTGTCAGCTCAGCTGTTTATCTGAAGGTCTCAACAGTTCCTTGTTTCTGCCCTGTGTAAAGAATTATCAGCAGGTTTAGTGGAGTACGTGTTTGACAGTGTAGTGTTGGGCTTGTTTCTATGAGCTTTGCCTTTCTATGACTACCTTAGCCATGACTAATCCCTGGGCTGAGTATCATCCTGGGTGGAGAAGTGCAGGTGCCCTTGCTCTGTGACAGGAAAGAGCAAGCATGCAATGCTGCTGTTGTGTGAATTAAGGCTCCTCCAAGTGAGGATATAGGCCAGTCCACTTCGTGAATAGATTATTGTTCTCTTGTGAAGTGCACTTTAACTCTGTGTTATGAACAGGAATTTTTACTGGCTTTAACGAGGGTTTTTAAATGAGGATTTTTCTGTCATTATAGAACCACCAAAGAAGAGAGAGGGAATCTTTCTTTGTTTCTCTGTTTACCTCCAAAGCTGTGAAATTACCAAAGCAGTTCTAGTTGCCACTTACTCCTTGCCCCATGTAACTTTTTCCCTACAGAACAGAGTCGACGTGATGACCTGGAGAGCCTGGGCTATGTGCTCATGTATTTCAACCTGGGCTCACTGCCCTGGCAGGGCCTCAAGGCTGCCACCAAGCGCCAAAAGTACGAGAGGATCAGCGAGAAAAAGATGTCAACGCCCATTGAGGTGCTCTGCAAAGGGTACCCTTGTAAGTGCTATGAGCTTGATGGCTGTTTTGTCTGATGCATGGCTTGCCCTCCTGCTGAAACTTCATAGAGTCTTGAATCGTGAAGGGCATGGCCCTTGAATAATGAAGGCCCAGACCCTGATGTGCTGTTGACAGCAGTGATGAAAAGTGAAATAGACCTTTGATGGTACAGTTCTGGTTCAGAAGTGGGAAACATGCTTTAATGTAGAGCTTTGCCTTTCGTTAGTAAAGGTGTGAGGGTGCTGGAAAGGTTCTTTTAGAATCTCAGAAACATTCTGGAAGGAGGTTGGGCAGTGAGGTGAGAAGTTGTGCAGATGATCCTGAGTTATTCTGGATAATAGGAATTAGGGTCAACCAAGATGAGTTCCAGAAATAGCCAGGTACTGGAGCAGAAAGTGCTATTCACTGTAGTCAAATGTAGAATAATGTATATGAGGGGAGAGCAGAAGGCTCAAACTTCGTGTCACATAGGAACTAGTAAGCTCTGATCTGACAGGTGTCACTCAGCAGTGAGCTGCGCCCATTACAATAGGTGGTTCTGTGAAAGCAGCAGATTTGCACTTAGTGGCTACTGAGGAAAGCGGATCAGGTGTAAAGGATTACTAGAAAGAGAAGGAGCACAAACAGTACACGTAAACCCAAAGCCATCCCACACTCCACTTGCAGTGTGCAGCTCTGGTCCTTCCTCTATTTCAGAATGGGTGCAGTAGGTCTGGAAAAGTTCCGGGAAAGGCCAGAAGGATGATGAGCAATAAGGTGACTTGTACTCTAGCAGCAAATAAGTGAACTGGAATCTGGAAAGGAGATGGTTAGAGAGGAAATAATAGAAGTCTGTATTCTCACTGTGCCTCCAGATTTTTGGATGGGAGCAGATTTCTTTTCCAGTTCAAGAAATGGAGCAGCCAAATGAAGCTGCCAGCTTCAAAACAAAGTTAGGAGTTTCTTCATGCAGACAGTAGGAGACCTGTAGAACTTCTTCCCAGAAGATGTTGTGGATGCTTAAAGTAGAGGTTGGAATTGATGTGGAAGAGAAATCCACTAAGTGTTATTAAACAATTGGAAAGAACACCAAAATCTGGAAGTTCCTGAGCTGAAAACAGGTTGAAACTGGGCTAGTGTCAATAGAAGCATAGATATGCTTGCCCTGGTGTTCCTTTTCGGTAGCTGTCTGCTCCTGACCACAGGCTGCTGGACTAAGAGGACCTCTGGAGTGTATCTCCTATTACACAATTTTTATCCCTTCCAGTCTTTCTAAATGGCATCAGTCATATTCATATCGTACAGGACTGCATTCCTCTCCTTCAGCAGATGCTGTGACTTGCTGCCTCTTGCTTGAAGAAGCAGACAGAAGAGGGATTTGTGAGCATTACCTCTTGTAAAAATACAGATGGCATCTTCTCTGTGGCTAGAGCACTACAACCTCTAGAGTCTGTTTTCCTCCTTCCCCAGCTCTGTGCTTGTGCTGTTGTGATGCAGCACATTGCTGCTGAAAAGCTGTAGTAGATCTCCAGTGGGGCTGGGGAACAGTGTCTAACAAGTGGCTTTGCTCTCTCCAGCTGAGTTCTCGACATACCTCAACTTCTGCCGCTCACTGAGGTTTGATGACAAACCTGACTACTCGTATTTGCGACAGCTCTTCCGCAACCTCTTCCACCGTCAGGGCTTCTCCTACGACTACGTCTTTGACTGGAACATGCTTAAATTTGTGAGTGTGTGTGTGGTGAAAGGGCTGGGTGGGATGGGGATGGCTTTTATGGCATGAAGATGTGGGAGGAAAGTCAGAAACTGCCTGTCATTTGTACTTACTCCCAGTGATCAATTTGGGAAAGGGATCCAGGTGTAGTCAGAGTTGTTCCATAGTGCTAACTGAGGGGATGTAGCTACAGTTCTAGCAGTATATCTGATACAACATGTGAGTCAGTAGATAGATCTCTTGCTGTACAGTTAGAGATCTCCTCTTGGAATGAGCTATACTGGGAGAAAGGACAGAATAGTAGGTTGCAGTAGCAGCTGTAGTACCCTGCGCTTTCATCCGTACTTCTTCCTGGAAGAGAACGAAGGCCCTCTAGATGGAGTGGAAGATGGTGAGAAGAGCTTGTTGACAGGATGGAGCTGTGCTTTCCTGTTGCATTCAGGCACGCTGGATTTTCTGTCTGCTGCTGCTGTCTCTCTTAACTGACAGCCGTGTGGGATTTCTCTCTCTGTCCCAGGGAGCAGCCCGAAATCCTGAGGATATGGATCGGGAACGGCGAGAGCATGAGCGAGAGGAAAGGATGGGACAGCTCCGGGGCTCAGCCACGCGAGCACTGCCCCCTGGCCCACCTGCTGGAGCCACTGGCAACCGTCTTCGCAATGTTGCTGAGCCCATGGCCTCCACCCCCACCTCCCGAATCCAACAGTCCGGTGAGCAGGATGGGAGGGCTGAGGGGAATGTGTGCCACCCCTGTTCATCAACTGGATGCTGTAACTGCTGACTGCCGTTGTCTTGCATTTCTGTGCCTCAACAGGAAACACGTCCCCTAGAGCAATCTCGAGAGTGGACAGGGAGCGGAAGGTCAGCATGAGGTTACATCGAGGAGCTCCTGCCAATGTCTCCTCATCCGACCTCACAGGGAGGCAAGAAGTGTCACGGATTTCAGCATCACAGGTGAGCCCCTGCCTGGACATTCTGCAGAGACTAAGGGCCCTGCAGCAGGTTTTGCCTGATGTTGTTAGAGCTGATGCTTCTGCAGCACACTGGGGAGTGTTCCAGGTCACAGCTTTACTCTTCAGTTGTATGCTTTCTGCAAGCTGTGCCTAGCATGGTCTTGGCTCTGCTTTGCTCAGCTTAAGCTTTCACCTGGTTGTCTTCCAGACCACACTGGTTTGAAGTGAACCTTGGGAAGGGTGATACCTGAGAGAAATGCTTAGCCTCTGTTCTGCTGTTCATGCCCTGTCTTCATCTCTCGCATATTCTTTCTCTTTTGTAGACAAGTGTGCCATTTGATCACCTTGGGAAGTGAGGAGCAATTGCCACTGGACCAGTGTTTGCTTAGGTGAGTGAGTCCCGGTGCCTGGGATCCTGCAAGGAGGGGGTTGCTAAACAAGGGATTAGGTTAAAGCCTTGATGTAACTGTGGGGGGATGGGCATTTCCTTTCCCCTTTGCCTTACTTTGAGGTGTTTTTTGGCTTTGGGAGGAAGAGCAATGTTTGCTGCCAAAGCCCTGGGGATGAATTATCTTGGGTGCGAAAGTAGCTTCTGTTTTTCCTGGAGGGTAGGGAGGGTAGAGAAGGTGTCGGTCTGGGGAGCCATTTTGTTAGTTCTTTATGAATGCTTTTCTGGCATTGTGATGGTGGGGAGGAGTGTGCCGAGCTAGTATTAAAGTATTAAACTTTACACAGCTAAAGAGTATCTCATCTAACTGGACAAGGTAACTGAGGGCTGGCAGGAGAGTAGGAGAAAAGGTGATTTGGTTAGTTCTGCTCCAGTTGGTAGTGAATTTTCTGGGGAGAGCTTTTTTTTTTTGCCTAACCTCCTTTTCTCTTTCTCTCTCTCTTTTCCTTTTTTTTTTTTAATTCATTTCTAGTGTCTTCACTGTATTTTTCTTTCAAAAAACAAAAAACCCCAAAAAAACAAACAACCTGAAAAAAAAAAAAACAAACCCAAAACCCAACAAAATCACACACAAACACACACATGGAAAAACAAACCAACCCAACAAACAACAAGAGATTTTCTTTTTGCCAATGAGGAGTCGAGTTGTGCCCCGTGATGGTGCGAACCATTTCCGAGAGGGTCGCCTGCGTTCCCCCAGTGTGAGCACCTCCAAGGAGCCGACGACGCGGGAGCCGTGCAGAAACACCAGTGTGCAGCTGCCCCCAGCCCACCTGGACCCTTTTGCTGCCTGCCCGTACCCTCTCCTGCTTTTAGTTTCTTCTTTCTCCCCTCCCCTTTGGGTATCTTCTGCTTTGTTATTTTTATTTTATTATTATTTTCAGATCATATGGTTTCTAGCCATATACATTGTAACTTTGCTCTCCTTTTTCTCTGAGGGCAGGGGATCGGGGATAGGGGGGGATTTGCTTCTCTGTTCCGTCTTTTTCAGGAGACTTGTCGGCCGGGAAGGAATCGGATTCCAGCCACACTCAATGATAGAAGTCTGATTTTTATTGTGATAACAGAATTTATTTTCTCAAGCATTAAACAAATTGTAAGCTGTGAGGGGAATGGTGGCAATGGCCTCATCGCTGACTCGGGCTTCCTTTCCTTGGTGGCTTCTCTGCGTCTTGGTTCCAAGTGGGCTCTCCATGCCAAGACATCCAGAGCTGAAGTACAGGGAGATGAGAACCCACTTCCCATCCCTGCAGCGGGGTCTCTTTTAGTCTGGCTGTGCGTGTTTTTTTTTTTCTATTATTATTATTATGTTGTTTTTTTTTTTAATTTGTAATTAATAAACCTGTTTAATTCCTCAGAGAGCGTGAGGAGGAGAGGGCTACACAGAAACCCACAGAGCGGTGGCTCTTGCTCTCTTCTCCCCTCCCGCAGCCCCAATGAGATCCCCCCTCCATGCACAACCCCTTCCCCCCCCCCCCTTCCTTTTACTTTAGTTGTTTTTAACTGTACTTTAGGAATACTCGAGCCGCCCTGTGGCGCTTGGGGGCTCTGAAACACAGCGCTGACCACTGCGACCTGTGGCCTGTAGCAGACACACTGTCACTGGAGTGTGGGGCCCGTGGGTTGTGGGCAGGGCGGGATTGGGGGGTGGGGGGGGTTGGGGTGGGGTAGTCTTTTTGTTGGTCCGTTTTTATCCTTCCTATTTAACACTTTGTTTTTCCTCCCCGTTTATTTTTTTTCCTAATTTATTTACCCCCCCCCCTCTTACTGTCTCTCTCTTTTTTTTAATTAAAGAGCGAAAACTTTTTATTACTTTGTAATTTAAAAAAAAAAAAACACAAAAAAACACAAAACAAACAAAAAAACCTGAAGAACTTTGGGGGGGATTTTGTACTTTTTTCCTGTGTAAATATTGGACTTTTTTGAGCTTTATCGTGGTTGTTAATTTGAAGTAATAAAGTAGAAAATGATAAAGTGACACCAGCATCTGTGCCTCTTTCCTGTCATAGCAGGGAAACGCAGCCTTGCAACAACCCTCCCTATTTTGATTTCCAGGAACGACTATGAGTAGAATTATTGGAACAAATGGAACTAAAACTAAATTGTGTTTCACGAGGGGCTGCGGCCTGGACAGCGCTGTGAGAAATGTGGTGCGTTCCCCTTTAAGAGCGGGGCGGTGACGTCATCTCCCTGCGCCCCGCCCATTCCCCCCTTTTCTAGCGACGGCGCATGCGCAAGTTCGGAGGGCCGGGTGGGGAGGGCCCGGCGGCGCCATGGGCTGGTGAGGGCCGTGCGCGCCCGCCTGCCCCAGCGCCGCTACCGGCGCCCGCCCGCGGGGCAGCGGGGCAGGGCACGAGCACAGTGTCGGGCCGGGCCGAGCCGAGCCCCGCCTGCAGGTAAGCCGGGCCGGGGGAGGAGGGTGATGATGCTGCTGTGGGGTGCGTGAGGGCGAGGGGGCCCGCAGCCCATCGCTGAGGCAGCCTCTGCCACCTCTAGGGCCTGGTGGGGCCTGTGCCTCGCACGCAGCTCCCTCCCTTCACCCCCGCTCTCTGCTGGGTGCCACCCTCCGGCTGCCGCCTTCTGGTCTGCCCTGCTCCGTGGGTGCTGTGTAGGGGAGGCTGTCAGCGTGTTCCCCTGCCGTGTGTGGGTTGGGAGCTTGCTGGAGGTTCTGGTAGCCCTGTGAGGAGTGATTCGGGCTTGGCAAGCTGCAGGAATGGGGACGTTTGTGCGTGTTGCTGGGTTCTGGTGAGTCGTAATCCAGGAAAAGGGATGGAGTGGGTTTCAGACGGCTTTGTGAAAGCTCCTTGGAAGGAGCTCCCTGTCAGAGGGGGAGGAGGAGATGAGGAGAGGAGATAGCGAAGGTGGGAGCGTTGCGAAGAAAGTTTGGAGACGTTGTTGCCACGTATGGAGCTCAGTCGGAAGTAATCGCTGAAGAAGACAGACTTCCTCCCAGAGAAGCACTGACGAGAATAAGATGTGATTGATCAGTGACAGAACAGCATCTGCAGGGTAAATAGAAACGTTTTGGCCTCAGAAGCTGTGGGTGCCCCATCCCTGGAGGTTCAAGGCCAGGTTGGATGGGCAGCCTGAGCTGGTGGGTGGCAGCCCTGCCCATGGCAGGGGATGGGACTGGGTGGGCTTTGAGGTCCCTTCCAACCTAAGCCATTTTATGATTCTACATAATGAAACTTTAACCAAGCAGACATCACAGAATCACAGAATGACCTGGGTTGGAAGGGACCTCAAGGATCATGTAGTTCCAACCCCCCTGCCTAGCAGGGCCTGCTAACAAAGACGTGACTTTTGTTTGACACAGTAGTTAACTATTCTGCTGAACTTGTGTTGCTGTAATTTCTCCCGGAGTTCAGGAGCTTAGCATTCTTCCCAGAAGGGGACAGAAATCTCTTTAGAAATGTTCTTGCTATTCACATTTGTTATATTGAAGATTTGTGTTTGTGCAGTAGCTTGGGAAAATTCATGCTTTCAGGATGCTACTGACAGCCTCACTGGGACACATAGCATTTAGATGGGAAAGGTTCTCAGACATACACGGGCTGGTCAGAAGGTGAAGTTTAGCTGGTTTGGTGTAATGGCAATATTCTGAGCTGGCTTGTTCCAAAAGACCTGACAGAATCCAGACAGAAATTGCATTATTCAGTGTCAAGGTGTTACATCCTCCCAGAACACGCAGGGCTCTGAAGGCTGTTTGAAAGTGATAAGGAAATTAAAACGCTCAGTTAAAGTAACTGTAAAATATGATACTGTTTAGACTGGAAGCGCCTTTTAGAAGTATTCTTTTTTCATTCTGTTTCATTATGAACTAATTTAGAAGGGAACAACCATTCATGTTTTCAGCACAGCAACCCTCAGGATGGTTTTGAAGGTAAAATATTGCCAGTGAAGGCCGTGAGCTTCAGCCACCTTCCAGGAGCCTCATTTGATAGCCATCCTTCTCCTGAGGATAAGTACTTGCTCACAGCAACTTTGTCTCTGGTCCTTAACAGTCGGCTCAGCCTCTGAGGGGTTTTTGGTTTTATTTTTGTTTGTGGTGGTGTCTGGAAAGGCAGCAGATCAAACCATGTTCAGGGAAAATACAGCGTGTGGGTGAGCTGCCCAGGAGCCCTGCTGCAGCTGGGTGTCACCAGATCCTCGTGGCCCCTGAGGGGCATAATTTACAGGAAATTCTAGAAGGAAATACCTTACGTGTTCTACCTGCAGCACTGAATGTCACTTAACCCATTGGGTATGTGCATATTTGGCTCCCCACCCTGAGGTCTGTCTCTGGATTGAAAGGATGGAGATGCTGCTCTTATCATCTTACAGTCACAGTGCGTGGGATTCTGGTTATACTGAAAGGATCGGCTGTTTGGGGACACTGGATAATGGAGAGTGATCGGGAGCAGAGAGAGATGGCATCGCAGTCTCAGCTTGCATTTTCTAAGCTGAAAGCATTCTTCTCTGCTCGGCTGTGTTGTGCATCTGGCACCTTGTACAATATGTGGCCAAAAAAAAACCCACAAAAAAGATCTCTGTGGTTCGGGAAAGAAAATGCCACACATTACCAAGTGTGGCATTGAAGCTTTGAGAAGGAGATGAGATGAAGTAATGCCTTTTAAAGCTGTCCTTGCCTTGCCACTGTTCCCTCCCAAGGCCGTAAAACATCCTGTGATATCAGAGGCTGCAGAGCTGATAGCTTGGGAGCCTGCAGTTGTGTGCTCATCTTTGAGCACAAATACAGCCTAAGCAGCAGTGATAGAAGTACCTCTTTCTCTCTCCAGGTCACTTAAAATGAACTCAGAGAAACCTGGTGAGATGGAAAAGAGAGAGTTCTTCTCTTGATGGCTCAGCGTATCTCATCTCTTCCTGGCTGGTTTTGTTAGGGAAGAGTGGTTAGAGCTGGGTGAAGCTGTTGGCAGCTAATTGCCCTAAGGTAGCTGGGAGTGACCTCTCTCCAGCTGACTTTCAGACTTTGCCCTGTTCCAGTATCTTTGTGATGACACTGATTTTGTGGCAGAGCTTTAAGCCAGAAGTTATTCAGATACAAAGGCCGCTCTGGAAATAATGCCTCCTGTTTTATGATGTTGGCCCATGACATCAGAGGTGGATGTAGAGTTTGAACCTTCCCATCAATATTCCATTACGTTATGTTGCCACATGACAGAGGGCAGCAGAGGGGCAATCTGACCAAATGGTGTCTGACGTGGAAGTATCTATGAAGCAAAGGTGTGTCATTGAATTCCTTCGTGTGGAAAAGATGACACCTATTGACACTCATTGATGCTTGCTGAACACTAATAGAGACCAAACAGGCCATAATGCTTGGCTCTGTGGCAGTTTGAAGTCCTCTGGGAGATGAAAGGCAAACTTCCTCTGTGGCACCGGACATAAGCGTTTACAACACATCCTTTCTCTCGCCACCTCTTTCCCCTTTGCCAGTTGCAGAATGTATCTGTGGTCTTCCTATGTTTCTCTCCCAGGAGCAGAGGGCTGGACTGGTTCTTGTGGAGCAGAGCTGTGAGGAATATGGCACAGGGATGCAGTGCATGGCCCTAGTCCCAAAGGGGAATGGGAAGGATGAGAGCATCCCATCTCCTCCTCTCCAGCCTCTTTTCTCTCTTCTTCCTGTCTCCTTCCAAAAACAGGACTGGATGTTGGATGCTGACCTATTACAATGTGGGTCAATCAGCTAAAAAAGAAAAAAAGAGGAGGAGGGCGGAGGGGGAGGAGGGCTGTGAGAGTACAGCGAGACAACAGAAATTAATAGAGCAGAAAAAAACACTGGAAAGAAGAGTGTGCACGGCTCAGGGTAAAAGGGTTTTGTTGTTGATTCTGAGTTTTAAATGGGTGTCGTGGAGGGGAAGCAGCACTGGGTGGGTTAGCTAAATGGAGGGCTGGTGGGTGCCGGGAGCAGCTAGGATTCGTGTGGTGTTTCTGAGAGCTGGACTCAGTGATCCTTATTGGGTCTCTTCCAGTGCAGGATATTCTATGATTCTCTTAAAATGAGAAAAGAGGTTGCATGGGCTTGCTGAAAGTTGTGTGTATGTGCTCCTTATTGTACCCAGGGGTGGGATTATCTCTTACATATGGTGTAGGGTGGGTGCACCTTTACCTGGGCGCCCAGAGCCCTCCTGGATGGCCAGCTCCAGGGCCAGCCTTCTACTGCTCCCCCCATGCTGAACCCTCTGATTTGACCTCAGTGATGCTCTTCTCTACCACGTGCAGTTGCTGCATGGTTCTGTGCGTTGTATGTTGCACACTTTTCTCCTCGCTGAGCACAGCTCATGTCTGGATGGTGTTAAATGCATGGGTATGAGGTGTGTGATGCAGAGCAGCTTTCAGGGGCTTGAGGTTAAGGAGGCTTTGTCCTGCTTGAGTAGTAACATGTAATAAGTCGTACTAGCCAACACTGCATGGCTGGCTGCATACTTAGCTTACAGATTGTTTCAGGAGTGTGATAGGAGAGCTTAAAAACACACCACTGAGGCCTTTTAATGTCTTGTAGCTAACTAAAGTAGATGCCACCCCAGAGAGCAAAAGCAATTTAAGATGCAATAAATTTAAAAGCATTTGATTTTCTTTTATTGCTATCGCTGGTTTGATCTGTGCCAGTGGCTCCGGCGCTCTGTGGCATTATTTAGTCCTGCCTTCCCTCTTGCTTTCTCTACCCTTCGCTAGATCAGCTGGTTAGATGTGCTGTGCCTTTGGGGGTTGAAAAGGAGTTAAATCAATTACAAGTTTGCGGTATATACCTGGCACAATGGAAGGAGCTGATCCCAGTTGGCAATTCTGGGCATTCTTATAATTAAAATACTCTAAAATAAACCTCGAACCATTTTGTCTCATATTCTTGTACCCCTTCTAAGTGTAGAGGACGTTCTGAAAACCACAAAGCTCCTGCTTCACCGATGCCAAGCTTTTCCCTGCAGCCTAAAGTTCTGCCTTCTGATCACCTACTGCATGATGGTAAGCATGGAGCTGGGCATAAGGAGGGGCAGCTCCTCACCTTGCAGCCATTCATGAGGATCTCACAGCCAGGTTGGGTTTGTTTCCTAGCTTGTCCCTTGTAACAGACAGAGGCTGAGATGTTAAGGCTCTTTCCCGGGGTAGCTTTGTGTATCGTTCTTTGCTCTCTCAGCAGTTTAGAAATGAAATACTTTCAGCCTCAGAGGAGATGATCTATTTTAAAAGCGCAGATTGTGTTTGCAGATGGCAGAGAGCAGCTTCAGTGCGCTGCCGTTCACTCCTGGTATCCTGGTATCAGCTGCAGTGCTCTTTGGAACCCGCAGGAATTTGGGGACCTGGTGCTTCAAGCACCACTTCCCTCCTCTTGCACAGCGCCAGGAGTGGGCTTGGTGTATTTATGGCTGTTTATCTTGATGTAGAAACAGCTCCTCCTCACTGCTAACATTTTCCATGCGTTGACACGAGCCAAAAAACCAAGTTTTTTTGTTTGCACTTGTGCCAGATCCCTTCTGTTTACTGTTCCGAGTTTATTTTTGGTGGAAGAAGCTGCCGTGTTAGCGTTAGGGACAGAAGGCCTCTGTTTCCAAAAGACACAGGGATGGCAATCTGTTTCTGATGGAGAACGACTGCGCTGCTGTTCTCCTGTGGCCGCAGGCTGTATGGGCACAGGCAGCGAGCAGCAGAACCACTCCTGTGCAGGATGGAGCCCCTTTCCTGTAAGGGTCTTGGTAATGATGTGTCTTCTCCCACTGAGGGCAAAGCCTGGTGCTCCTAAAGTGGAGCCCTCTGTGTTTACTGGAGATGTTCCAGAGCCGTGTGGATGTGGCGCTGAGGGACATGCTTAGTGGGATCCCTCATGGCGGGGATGGGCTGGCAGACTGATCTTAGAGATATTTTCTAACCTTTATGGTTCTGCCCAGACAGACTTTCTGGGTACAGTCCAGTTTCCAGCACTCAGCACTTTTCCTGGTTACGCATTACTCCTGGTCCTGTTACCTCCGGGGGGAGCAAGGTAGTAAGTCAGAGATGGGAAAGCGTCAGAGGGAAATGAATTGCTTTTCTGCAGTATATTTAGGAGATTGCTACAGAGGGGTGGAGTAAGGGTGCAAGTAACTTTAGTCTCCCTTATAAATGGAAGCAGTGACCTGGATGAGAAAACAGGATGTGGTGGAAGAGCAAGGAATTGTTCCGGAAACTTCTCGAGGAACTGAGGGCTAAAGTCTGGGAGCAGGGAGTCGATGGGTTGCCCTCTCCCTCCTAGGACAGGGAGCAGGGCTTTATAGCCACTTGGGCTTGCTCCTGTGTGTACCCTGGGCAAAACCCTCCTGACCGATGTGAAGGTTATGTGGTGCTGAAGGATGTGGTGATGATGGGCTGACGATTGAACTAGATGATCCTACAGGTATTTTCCAACTTTTATGATCCTCTTCTATGAAGTTGATAATGTGTTGGATTCCCAATAAAATACAAAATGGATTGATGTAGATTTCTAAATGCCCCTAATTTGCCATATGGTAATGTCATTGGATTGGTACCTCACAGTACTGGGAGCTGTGCAGGCAGAGAACAAAAAGGTGGTTGTCCCGTGTAGCTTAAAATGCATGAGAAACAACAGCAAAGATGCAGCCAGCTGGGAGGAGTACACAGAAAGAGACTGGATCCACTAGGCTGACCAGAGCTGGGCTGCTGCGTAACTGCAGTGGCAAAGTGGAAGAAAGAAGAAAATGTAGGAGAATTGGAGATAGCTGTGTAGACATTGGACCTTTTCCCCAGGCAATAGAGGAAGCACACGGTGTGGTAGGGGTGATGCTGCAAGGGAGGTGGGTGTCCACTTATAGAATCATAGAATCCTTTGAGTTGGAAGGGACCTTTAAGGTCATGCAGTCCAACTCCCCTGCAATGAACAAGGACACCTGCAGCTCCATCAGGGTGCTCAGAGCCCCTGCAGCCTGACCTTGGACATCTCCAGGGATGGGGATCCACCACTGCTTTGGGCAACCTGTGCCAGTACCTCACCACCCTGATTAGAAGGGATGCTTTGGACGTGCGTGTTAATTTTGAACATTCAGAAATGCAGCATTCCTTTGTGTTTCACTAGGAGGGAGAATGAGCTGAGGGTTATAATCAAGAAGTAGTACTGTCCCATGTAAACATGTCCTCAGGCAGCCCTGAGGATAAGGGCTGCTCTCAGGTGGGTGGGTTGGGTCTTGGGGTAGGGGAACAGAAGTAGAGTCCCACTGAAGAAAGCGTGCGTGTTTTGTTTCAAATACAGTGCTGGAAAGAGTTACTGGTCGCAATGACTGTGTGAATTAAAGGGGATTAAACAAGGAACAGTGCATAATAATTCAATTAAAGACAGCGTACAATCACAAGAGGGCAGTATTAAGGTTATGTACACAATTTGAACTTGCAAATGTCCTTGCTTCAGAATGCTTAACCCTTTTTGCAGTTTCAGCTTCTGATAAAAGAGGGAAGTGCAGAGAAGCAGAGCTGTTCCTTTCAGTTCCTCTGTTCTGATGACGTGCCCAGTGTTGTATTTGGGGCTGCACTGTTGGTCTGGCTTGAATAAGAGTGGAACTCCAGCTCTTACTCCTCCTGCAGCTTTATGTGCAGCTATGGAAAGCTGTGACTTCAAGCAGGAATATTATGGAAAAAGACTGACTGGGAAGAGCTAAGAAAAGCCAAGTTTGACAATTATCTTATGAATTAAACCATAGCAGTTGTGCACTCATACAAGAAAGGGCACCCCCAGAATTATTATGAGGTTATCAGGAGGCAGCATGGTGCTGTTTCCCTTGGTAATAGCATCTTTGCTACAACGACAAGCAAAAGAGGCTCTTAGAGTTCACAGAGCCAATGGCAGTCTGCTTGTGATCTTGGTTTAAGTGGATTATCTTCCTCCAAACCAGAGGTCACATTAGAGCCTCTTTATGACCAAATTGAAAATAATAGCTGCTTTAGAACTTGGACCTGTAAGAATTTGCTCCATTGAATGAGGACAGCTTTTCATCTATGGGTAATGGTGCTTTGTAATCTTGCATGTATGTGTGTTCTGGGTGTGTTTTCATGGGTCAGCTGGCTTTTAAGCACCAATCAGGCTAAATTCACATCACGGAGAAAATGATGCTAAGTTAGCAGAGTTAGTGATAGGCTGACTAAGTATACCGTGCCATATGGTGTTTGATAAAAGCATCGCTTTCATGCTCTTCTTTCTAGCCGGGGGAGCTTTCAGCATGTATCTTTCTAATGCAAGCACTGTGGGCTGCATGTTGCTTTCAGAATGGCATTAGGAGAGGTAGGGATTCCTTGTGGAAGGGATGGGGATGCTTTCCTGCTCCCTTTGCCTTGTATTAGGTGAATGTGGTGTTCATCTTGTTTTTACATGTTTTTGCTGCAGGTGGGGGATGACAGCTGTGTTGTGAGTGGAAAGAGTGATCTGTTGTATTATACATAAGGGGTGGCAGGTAAAGACTTACCAGGTCCTGTTCATAAAGCATGAGCAGGCAAAACACTGTTACTGTGGTGCTCCCTAGTCCTTTCAGCTTAGTTCAGTTGCTGTTGGTTTTCTTCCATGGCAGGTCCTGTCTCTCAGTCAGTTCTTCAGCAATCCCAGGTGGAACCTCACTCTGAAAGGCACCATGATGGTGATGACTGACGTCACTGCAGCCCCCAGGCTGGGGTCAGCTGCCACCACGCCAGCTGTTGCTCCCAACTTCTCCTGGTTGCCAGAGGATGGTAGCCCCACAGCTGTGGAGCAGCCAATATTCCTCATGACCACCGCTGCTCAGGCCATCTCAGGTTTCTTTGTGTGGACAGCTTTGCTCATCACCTGCCATCAGGTAAAAGCCTGTTGCTGCTATTTCTGACTCTCTCCCTTTTCCCATACGGAGGAATATGTGATACCTTTGCAAATCTCTGCCAGATATAGCTATGTTATGGAGGGCTGTAGACTCTCAGGTGGTACGAGGACCTCTTCTCTGGGACTCTGTTGCATTATTTCTGCTAGTCAAGGTGGCAGCTTTTGTATGAAGTCCTTTTTCTGCCCAGGTTCTGTAGTCTGACTGTAGAGGAAACAAATGCTTTACAGCCAGCAGGTGCAGAACATTTGGCCCTCTCTCGAGTGTTTGCAGAAAGGTGTGTTCTCTCAAGCCGTCCTTTCCCAGGTCCTGTAGCTGTAACCAGCCATTTTGGTGTTGTGTCAGCTGTTAGCTAAATGATCCTGGTCATCTGTTGTTTGACATACCTCCTTTGATCTACTGTGCCAGTGGAATCCCCAGGCTGAACTCTGCTGCGGAAAGGAGTAGCAGGAAACGTTTTGTTTTAATTTCTCTCCCCTCCCCTCATTTTGGGGTAGGTGCCCTGGGAGCCAGAACAACTCAAATGCTTCATCCCGTTCTGTACCTCTCTCTCATGCAGTTGTCATGTGAACTGAAAAACAGTGGGGAAACGCAAGCCCTGTTATTTATCAACCTGTGCTTTGTACCTGTTGGTCAGTAGATTCCAGAGTGATGACTGGGGCCTAGAAAACTACAGCCTATTAATGGCATACAGGGGATAGTGAAACTCAAAAGTGGATTAGTCACTGATGAATAAGAAAGAGTAACACCTGTAGTTTCACCAGCTTGGGTAACAATTGCAAGTGCCACGGGTCTTCCTGTTTCAGAGCACAAATTGATCACCTACCAAGGGTAGGAGGAAAATCTTTTCTATGCAGTGAAGCCTTGTGTAGTTAGGCACTGATGCCCTTCTCTAAAGAAAAAACAATGGAGGTCAGTGCTGGAGAGACTCTGTTGGTTGAAGCACACTGTTGCCCTGTTACAGGAAAGCTGTTCCTGACTAAAGTGCTCTTGTAGGTGCACAGATTGCAGGGCTCTTGTGACATCCCAAGGGCAAAGCTTGGAGTCATTCGAAGCCGGGTGTCAGCTGTCCCTGTACTAGGTGAGGTGTGTCACTGGGATTGTCACAAGGAAAAAATATCACTAAGTTAGCACTACTTTATTTTCAACCTGTTCTTGACAGGAAATGAGGCTTTTGGGAGATCACTGCAGGCTGGGGAGAGGAAATAAATGTCTTTTGAGCCCTTCAGTCAACTTTGACTGAACCTGGCCAAGAGGCAGAGAGATATGAACAGGAGTTAACTTCCTCTCCCTCACAAGGGGAAGATGAGGTCATCAACGTGTGCTTCATTAGACCCTATAGAACCTGCACAGCACGCCCATGTCACATGCACACCGATATGGAGGGTGAAGCTGCAAACAAATGCTTGTGCTACTTCAGGCAGCCAGATCAGCCAGTCATGAGGCAGATACGTAACAAACAAGGTGCTATTAATTCCAGCAGCCAGGACAGCAGCTTGATTAGGGTTGCTGTGCAAAGGCCTGGCCTCTGGAGAACGTGCCCTCTGCTGCCTCCATGACCTGTAGAGTGTACCTGCAACATCAGCTGAAACTCCTGCTGTGCTATTAGGCCTTTACAGAAGTGGTGCTCATCTTCATAGTATGCCTGTGGTGGAGTTACCAACCCTGGAGGTATCCAGGAAACATGTAGATGCAGCACAGAGAGATGTGGTTTTGTGGGCATGGTGGTGATACCTCTGTGCTGATGTGAAGGGCACTCTCAGGTTGTTTCAGGTGAAGGTCTTAAAAACATCCAGAGCTGTCTGGATAGTGAGCATGTTCACAGTGAGTGTGTGCTGCTCTGTTCAGAGAAAAGGAACCTGCAGTGTTGTCAATCTTAGGTACTTAAAATAGGATAGTAGGAATGTGAGATTGGTAATAGGAAAAAAAAATGATGAGTGAAAGAAGGGAAAGGTGATGATAATAACAGCATTCCTAACAAGGAGCTAAATTAGAAGTGCTTCCACTTCCTCCTCCTCTCTCTGCAAAACAAGGGATGCTGTATGGATGTCATAAGATAACAGCAATTTTTTTGATGCATATCACCTTGAGGTTGCTGGAGACAACCAAAAGTTGTTTTACTGAATTTGTTTTCCCACTTGGCTCTCTAGTTCCACTTTCTCCTCTCTACTCCACATGCTGCTGACCCTGGTTTCCCTCTCTACCCTCCCAGATCTACATGCACCTTCGCTGCTATAGCTGCCCAAATGAACAGCGCTACATCGTTCGGATCCTCTTCATTGTGCCCATTTATGCTTTTGACTCATGGCTCAGTCTCCTGTTCTTCACAAATGACCAGTACTATGTTTACTTTGGCACAGTGCGGGACTGCTATGAAGGTAAGGAGGGCTCAGACACAGGGGGGGAGGTGGGAAGTCTCTGCTGCTCCTAGTTGGGAACAAGGAGAAGCATCTCCATGGGCTACTGAGATGCATTCTTATGGGGTGTCTGTCTGGTCGACCATGGCTTGCTCAGTGATTGAAAAATGACGCCTCCTCAATTCCTGGACTCTGAGCATGACAAGATACACTGAGCTTTTTCTCTTGTGTTCTGTAGTGACAAAGTCTGTGATTTTTCTGGTCCTTTGCTTCAGGAAGGTATAAAGCAAAAAATGCAGGTCTTTAAAGCAAGGGATTGATTAGTTCCTAGCTCTTAGAACAGCTCTTAGTAACCAGATACTTGCTTCGGACCGTTTGCTACAGGAGGGGAGTCAACTCTTTGAAAGGTTAGATAACAGCAGCACAAGGGGAAATGTTTTTAAGTTGAGGGGGGGAAGATTTAGATTGGATGTCAGGGGATGTTCTTTTCTATGAGAGCGGTGGGGTGCTGGAACAGGCTGCCCAGAGAGGTTGAGGATACCCCATCCCTGGAGGTGTTCAAGGCCAGGTTGGATGGGGCCCTGGGCAGCCTGGCCTAGTATTAAATGGGGAGGCTGGTAGCCCTGCCTGTGGCTGGGGATTCATGATCCTTGAGGTCCCTTCCAACCTCAGCCATTCTGTGTGGTTCTATGTGTTTATTGTCTTACCTTGTGGCCCCTTATGTGATGGCACAGTGTAGCACAGCCTCCACATGCTTGTGTTGTTGAGGGGTGAAGTGCTTCGCAATCCTGCAGAAGAGGATGAGTTACTGATGCTTTCATTTTTGGTCATCTGCTGCAGATGATACCACTAATGTTTTATGTGAGAGAAACAGTTCCTCCGCAATAAACGCTATCTAAACATCCCTTCTGTATCATCCAAAAAAGAGCCTTCTGCCCACCCACAGGAGAGAATGCATTCTGGCAGTGTGTTTTTGAGGGCAGTTTATTACTATACCTGCATTAAATTGTTTGAGTGGGATCTGCATTGCAGAGGGGTGCCCCTGACCGTGCAAACAGGTTAATCGGCTCAAAGGACCAGTGCCCCTCCTTCACATCCGTGACAATGCCCTGAGACACAGAAGCAGCAGCAGATGGCAAACGTGTGCACACGATTCAGAAGGCAGCTTTGTTTGGTCCTGTTGTTTTCCACCCCATCCTCCCTACTTCCCCACCCTGTGTGCGTGTGTAGGTCTAGCAGGAAGCCTGCAGCACTGCAAAACTCCTCTCCTAGCAACAGCCATTATCCCTCTGCCTTGCACAGGGAGTTTGCAAACATCAGAGCCTCTGCTCAGGAGGCAGCCCACACTCCAGAGCTTACCAGCTTTCTCAGCATGTTGTGCTGTGTGAAAGGGACTGCAGGTAGAGGTGAAAGCACATTTGGCCAGCAAGTTCTCCATTGCTTTTTGTGGAGACTGCTTTGAAACTGCCTCTTTGTCCTCTATGCTTCCTTTGCCATTCTCCTCCTCACTTATTTCTTTTTGGGGGGGAAGAATCTATGTTTCTTTGGGGAGTGGAAAGACAGATACTTCTCCCACCTTAACTTTTTGTTTACTTCCTCTGGTGTGGAATGGGCAGCTGGTATTGTAATGACCGCATCAGAGGGCAGGGGTCACTGGAGAGTAATAGGAAAAGCTCTGCTTTTCTTCCTCTGAGTGGTTGGAGCTGTCACCCAAGCTGCCGGAAAATTGCAGGCGAAAGAGCTTACCACAGTTATTTAAATAACTTTTCCATGTTTGGTGTTTTCTTTCCTAATTATGGCTTTCACAAAGTCATTGCACTGTGAACATACCTAACTCTGGTCAGTAACTAAGATGACAGATGGAATAGCAATTTCCCAGTTACATAAGTAGAAGCAGGTATACCACAAGCTTTTATGTGCTGTGGCATTCTTGCCAGCTAGGCACATCTAGAAGCCATTAATATAATGTTTGGAGGCCGAGCGTTTTGGGCAGTGTTGAGGTACCTCTTTTCTAGGACATAGCTTGGATGCTTGTAGAACAAATTAGAGCCCGTGCTGGCAATAAACTGTGGAAGTTCTTCCATGTGGTAAAATAGACCTGAGGTCTAACAACTGGTTACTCGGTGAGGTCAGGTTCTCAGCACAGTACATTAGGCTTTTGTTCTTATTCCAAAGTTCCGTGAGACTTCCGTTTCCATCCCAAATTGTTTTGATTTTGTATTATGTCAGTGCCAGAGGCCCAAAGCAGGATTTGAGTAGTGGCATTCCAGGGAATGTCTTGGAATGGAGTATCATAGAAAATCGAATTGAGAGAAGGGTTGTCTGATCCAACAGTGATTATAAGAAGTCAAGAGAGTGGCAGCCAAGACTTGTAGAGGCCAACTTTAGTTAACTTCATGCACAGTTAAGTGGTTTTGGATCCCTTGAAAAGGAAGTGTATCAATAATCATGATAAGAGTCCTCCCCACTGTGTTTTTGTCTCGTGTACCAGCACAGCTGAGCATTGAAAAGAATTAAAGTGGAGCAGAGTATTAGTGATCGGTCTGAGAAGGCTCTTCCCCATCTGTACCAACTTGCTGAGGGAGGCAGAACAGAAGTAACCTAAGAAGAAAGCTGTTCAGTACACAAGAAATTTCAGCTTTCTGAGGAAATGAAGCACAAAGCCTTTTTGTTGAAAATACCCATTGGACATGAAAACAGTTTCACTGATTGGTAGAAACACTTTTTCCAACTCTTATGTCTACAATCTATCGCCTCAGACATAGTGCTCATCACTTCAGAGGGCAACAGCAAGGAGATATGGTTGGTAGATCAGAAATAACTTTGCCATATGATTTAGTATTAGAGTAATGTCCTGGAATAACACACAGGAACTCTGTAAAGAGTGACATCTTACAGCTGCCAAGTAAAACAGGCTGACCACAGTTTTAAATGGTCCCGTGACCCTTTTGGCATGAGGAGTAGATCTGGCCTGGGACCTTGGCCAAACTCCAGTTCAGACAGTTTTGTAAATGCTGAGGTAGGGAGTTAAACACAGTGAAAACAAACTGGAGTGCTTTAAAAGGAAAGATGCTGCATATGCAGTCCCTGCTGATGTTTGGTGTGTTGCCCGCTCTCTTGGTCTTTGCACCTGTTTTGATGTTGGTTGTCATTTTACTCTGATTGATGTCTTTGCAGCCTTTGTAATATACAACTTTCTCAGCCTCTGCTATGAGTACTTGGGAGGGGAGAGCTCCATCATGTCTGAGATCAGAGGGAAACCAATTGAGTGAGTATTCTGCTTGCAGCACGATGTGATCATCCTTCTCTGCCAGTCCACTGTGTGTCTACACCTGTCCCTAAAAACTGTGTCAGGTGGCAAATGCCTGTTGGGTCTGGGCAGGTTGGCTAGTGATGATTTACCACTATCTTGCTCCAAGACAGATCAGGCTGATCGTGTCCTCTTAGGCAAGCTGGATTGACTCACAGCTTTTCTGAACACCTGCCTGCTCCTTTGTTTCTTTTCTTCCTTTCTCCCCCTCTGAATCTTTCCTCTGTTCCGTTGGTTGTGAGCATTTCCTCCAGGGTCTGTTTTTCTCCCCCGTGCTACTCAGCTTAAAATAAATTGTAAAAAAGTTTGGAGTATGGAGTGAGAATGTTGTTCTAAATATGTCTCTGAAAGAGGCTGTGGCTGTGACTGCAGTCATGACTGGAGAAAGCGCTGGTCCTGTGGCTTCTGCAGAGGAAGCAGGGAAAGAGGGTAGAAATGATCTCAGGCCCAGATCTTGCTTCTATTCCTTGTAATCTGTTGTTGGTTCTTTCAGGTCCAGTTGTGTATATGGGACTTGCTGCCTGTGGGGAAAGACCTATTCAATTGGATTCCTGAGATTCTGCAAACAGGTATGGGCTGAAGGAGCTGTGCCGTCCTCCAGAACTGAATGAAGCGTGTGGCAGGGTGGCTGTGTTCCTTTTTTTGCTGCTGAACTTTGAGGTGTTCGTTCCTTTTAGTGGGTTGATAACATGATTTTGAGCCAGGCCCAGAGTCTGCCAGGATAGTGGTTTTTTTAAGATATGTTAATGTTTTCTACTTAGCCCCAAATCAAGAAGACCTACCAAAAGACTGGGTTTATCTCATGGATCTGATGTTAGCCCTGGGATTTCCTCTCCCCTTTTGGGATTACAGAAGTCCCAACTTTAAGAAATGGATGGCTGTGTTGTGTTGCAGACACCCAGTGGTTGTGTAACAGCCTCCTAAATTCCCAGTGCTGCTGTCATGGCTAGGAGTAGAGGAGGAGGTGGAGGTTAAGCACAATACAATGATTTTTAGGAGGAATCAAGTATTGCTCACCATGTCTGTCTGTGCTGAATTGGGTATGTTTAGGGGGAGGGAGCGAGAGAGATCTAAACCACGATACAGCCCTTGTCTGCTCATCAGGTCAGTCACCTCTGTCTGCCTTGAAACAGCAGGTGAGTTTTAAGGCCTTGTTCAATGATGGAAATGATTACATGAGGTTTCTCTGGAGACAACATACAAAAAGCACATCTGATGCTTTGAAAGGGCTCTGTTCACTGTCATTTCAGTCTCTGAGGCTAGATCTCTGCCCTTCTTCTTCACATTGTGCCCCCATCATCAATGTTTTAGCAGCTTAGAGAAACGTCAAAGGTACAAGCAGACTCATAGTAATATCCAGACTGGCCTTTTTGAAAGGAACACATCTTTCTTTATTCTCTTTGCCCCTGTTCTGTATTCTGCTCTCATGCCTTTCTTGTTTTCTTCCCTGAACTGTTCCCTGTGTGCTGCTTCTCTTGTTGCTCTTGGACTTCATTTGTACACCCCATATTTGATCCCATATATTAGCTAATCTTTTTGCTTTTTATAATGTTAACAGTTGCCTTTTAAACATGTCATAAGAAGGCATTACGCTCATCAAGATGAAGGAGTGAGAATTTCCCTTAGACTTCTTGTTTCTCATGCCCTGCAGCCTCTGACAAGTATCTACGTGGGTTGCACACGAGTGTGCTTGGAAAGTTTTGGGCTTTTTTTTTCCCCACTACAGTAAAAATTAGAAGCACTTTTTCTTAGGCATTTTGCTGGCTTCTGCAAATCTTCAGCTCGTTTGTTAACTCTGGCTTTGGTGGACATTTCGCTTTTGCTTTGCTGTTATCTGGCAGCAGTTCATCTAGTCAGGCCAGCCCTTTGTGTACAGCCAACTCTGCTGTGGAGGCTGTGAGGGAGGTGTCTTGCAAAGTGACGTGCTAAGTACTTCTGTCCTTGGCTCAGGCTTACATGTTGCCTTGTTGAGAGGTCTTTGACACCAGGACTCACTTTCTGGTACTTCATGACTTCCAGGATTGGTGAGTGAGACCTTCCAAGGCTAATTCCTGGAGAGAATAGAGCCGCAGAACAGATCTCAATGCTAATCTATGCAGTATCTCACCAGTGTGATGATCAGGAAGAGAAATGTGCTGGAAGAAGCACCGCGCCCATCTTAGCCCAGCCCTCAACATCTTTAGTGCTGCCTCCCACCTCCTTCAAAGCAGAAGCTTTTCCCAGTCCCTTTAATCCTGGGGGTATCTATGTACTACAACCACTCATTCCCATCCCCTCTCTCCATGCCAAGCCATTCTCAGACAGGTGCCTGCTGGGGGTCAGTAGGTCTGCACACATTGCCTGAGATCCTGCAGCAATGTGCTGGTGTGTTGGTGGCTGTGGGTTAAAATCTGGACAGATCATTTCCTTAAAATTGCCCCCATTGAGGCTGTTAGCTGGATCTGTGTCTGGTGACCCTTGCAGATGGGTCACACACAATCTATGTGCTTCCCCTATGCCATAGCATCTTCTGGGGAAGCATCTAAAAATAAAACGCGGTGGTTTGGGTTGCAGAGAAATGGTTAAGGCATCTGCAGATTGGAAGGAGGGGAAGCACAGAGGACAGAGCTGTTTACCAATTAGCCTGACCTTTTCCAGTTCACATCTTTACAGTGACTCACTAACTGGCATGTGCTGGGGTTTTTAATCTCCTTGAAGTCTTATGACCACTAACAAATTGCATTGTATCCAGAGCAATCATTCCTCTTTGGTTTTGCCCTCTTTCTCTGCGCAGTCCTCCCTGTGTGCATGCAGGTCAGCACCTGCCCAGGATGTTCCAGCCTTTTTTGGGGAGATATGGGTGATGTTTTAGGTTCATGACCTTGTGATCTTTTAAGACCTCAGCATTCAACTTCCCTCTTTCCAGAATGATGGAGTGTGTGGCAGCTTTGTGAGAGAGTTCCTCATAGAAGCTGTGCTTTATACCTGTAGAGTCAGACTGGATAGAGCAGATCCCAAGTGCCTTAGAGTCTTCCTGTCCTGTACAGGGAAAATAACACACGCTTCCTCTGAATCTCCTGTTTCCTCCTTGTGCTTCAGTCCTCAAGCACAATTGATTAGCAAGTGTCAGACTCTTTCTTGGGGCTGGATTGCATTGCCTTGCATGGCAGGTCACTGGCATGTCCACTGGATGCTTGTTTGTAAATGTGGCCTCATTCACCCCATTTTCTCATTCCCCTTCTCTTATTCCTGTAGGCTACCCTTCAGTTCTGTGTGGTGAAGCCCCTCATGGCGATCAGCACGGTCATCCTTCAGGCCTTTGACAAATACCAGGATGGTGACTTTGAGTAAGTATGTTTGGTTAGAATGGAGGTTTCAGTTTCCCTTTCTCTCTCTGCTGTGCCTTGGGAAAAGACAGGATGCACGTAAGCTGAATATGTACACGAGAAAGGAAGGCAGAGGTAAGCCTGCTGGTTTCAGGTTTTTTTCTGCTTTAGTTTGGGGGAGAGAATGGGACAGAGAGGCAGGAAGGAAATGAGAGTCCTGGTACTCCCCAGTGACAGCAGCAAAGGGGAAAGGATCATGCAGAGCTTTCAGGTGTTTATGTGTTTGCTCTCTTCAGTGTAACCAGTGGCTACCTCTACGTGACGATCATCTACAACATCTCTGTCAGCCTGGCACTGTATGCCCTCTTCCTTTTCTACTTTGCCACGCGTGAGCTGCTCAGTCCCTACAGCCCAGTACTCAAGTTCTTCATGGTGAAGTCTGTCATCTTCCTCTCCTTCTGGCAAGGTGAGCTGCTTTTCCTTTCGCTTTATAGCCACAGAGAGCTAGAATTGATAGAGCAGATGATTAATAGTCAAAATGTCTTTTTGTTTTGTTTTTAATTGTTGTCTTTGTTTTGTAATCTTTTGTTGCCTTTCCTAAGAAGAGCTGATTTGCATTTCAGAAACAATCATAAAGCATGAGGAGCTGAGGTTTTATCTGCGTGGTGCTGTATTATTGATTGAAGTGGCACATCTAAAGATCTTCTTAGTGCTCTGTAAACAAAATCATAGTGGCTTATCTGTGACTCTTGTTCAGCAGCTTGCTAGCTGAACGCAACGTGTGCTGCTGCAGAGACACCACTGCGTATTGGTGTTTGTGAAGGGCATTCAGAATACATACACATCATGATGAAGGCGCCACATCAGAGAGCCTAAATTCCACCTCAGCTTAATGCTTCTTACTAATTGGCTGTAAGCATTTCCCTATTCAGTGCCCTACTTAGGTCTACCAAGTTGCACTTCAAAGACTAATTGAGTATGAACTTAGATGGAATTTAGGCTGTTGAAGCATGGCCCATCCTCCCTGTGTACAGACAGACTAATAAGCTGTCTAGTTTATCATCTTGAGCCATCTGGTCACAAGCTTTCTGTCTTCTCTGGAGTTCTTCAGCCACCTGGTATATGGACAGGGGAAAACATCCTTATTACAACGGAGTGTCATGCTTCTCTTGCACGTTTACCTGAGGTAATTCCTTTGTTTAGGGATGCTGTTGGCCATCTTGGAAAAGTGTGGTGCCATCCCCAAAATCCACTCTGCCAACGTGTCTGTGGGTGAAGGCACGGTAGCTGCTGGATATCAGGACTTCATCATTTGTGTGGAGATGTTCTTTGCAGCCATTGCCTTGCGCCATGCCTTCACTTACAAGGTGTATGCGGACAAGAGACTTGATGCACAAGGTAAGAAATATGCCAGTGCACACGGCCCGTCTGCTTGGTAGCAAGACTGGGTGGAGATTGGTCCCTCTGGGAGCCAGCACATTGATATGACTCTCAACCTGCGTGCTTGAAAAACATCACATCCCCTCCTCTGTGGTGTCTGAGCCGATGCATTGTGCAACAGTTCTGCAGGCCAGAAACTTTTCCTGAATTGCATTGTTCCCTTTTCAGTTCCCTAGTATGCCACCCATGATAGCTTGTTGCAGGCCTCAGGGTGGCATGAAGTTGCATCCTTTCAATAGAGTGGGTTTGTCCTTCTTCCTGTCTCCCCAAAGGGGAACTCCATTGCTCCAGATTGTGCAACAGTCTGGAGGCAGGAGGGACAAGGCCTGAAACATGCTCTGTTTTGACTCCAGTGCAGGAGGATGAGGCTGTGCTTTAGCAATATGTTTTGCCTGGAGGAGGGGAATCTTCCTGTAATGATTTTGAAGGTGGAGCTGCTAGAAATCTTATTCTGGGGAAAACAGAGGTGGAAGTTTTCAGGGAAATGGGGCTTTTGGTTCCCCAAATGAAGGGATTCCTTCCTGTTTGGGGTGGATGGGAGTCTGTGCTGAGCTGCAGGAAGACAACAGCCCATGGGCAGTGTTCATGTAGATAATCCCTCCATCCCAGCTACCTCAGAGGTTTAGGAAGGGCAGTGGCTACAGGCAGGGGAGGTGAGGTCTGTGTGTGATGAAGGGGTAAATTGCTGTCTAGTAGACTGGGGATGATTTGGTGGTGGGTCTTGTTCAGTTCTTGTTATTTCCTCTCTCTCTTTCTCTCTGTCTCTCCATCTCTCCCCTCCCCCTTTTTTCTCTCCCCTGCTTTGGCCACTGGTCCCTGATGCAGCCGTTCCATCATACGGGCCATACGGTAGGTGCAGCATGCTCTGTGTGTTTGTCTCAGTTGGTTTTAACTGGGATATGCCACTCTGTCCTGGTTCCCAGCCTGCCTACTACCTACTCTGTCCCTTGTTCCCCTTCCTGCAGGTCTGTAATCCAACTGCTTGTAAAAGAGCCCTTGACAGTGGTATAACCCATCCTTAGAGCATTCGTGTTGGGACCGTATGAAACAATTCTCCCTGAAAAACTGAGCAGGCTCTCAAAGGAGCTGGTTTACTCCCTCTCAGCCCAGCCTCCCTTCTCCCATGAATGCTACAGCTAATCAGCATGCCTTGGTCATTGGGGGAGCTCATCCTGAGAGCTGAACAGTGCTAGAAGCCCATGCTGGAGGTGGAACTTAGAAGCTGGGAGAAATGGCAGCTCCTAGAAAGATGGCTGGCACTTGGGTGGGACTGGCTTCAACTGCTGCATCCTTTGCTGTGACACCCTCCAGCTGTCGTTCTGCCTTGTACCACCTGCTCCCTTCCTTTATCTCCTGTGTTCTCCTCTCCCCTTTTATGATTTCTTTCCTGTGGGTGCTTTTATACCACCCGTCAATTTAATTTCCAGTGAGTGGGAATGGCAAAGGCCATTTATTTGACATTTTTAGAAGTTTCTTAATGTTTTCACTTCCAAAAACCTTGACAGAAGCACCTCCTTACCCGGCTGTCCTTGTTGCACCCCTAAGCCAGCCCAGGTCACACACAGGGAAGTTGCTGTTTATCCCATTCTCATGGCCCCTATTTGTTGCTGAGGTGGATTCACTCAGACTTTGGGAGCAATACTGATAAAACTTGGCATTGCTTATTTGTGTGGCATTTCTTCAGCTGCTGCTGAAGGAATTGTATAACGTAAAGTAACTGTAAAGTTCTGCAGGACCTAGGAGTGCATGTTCCCTGTTCTCCTTCCCCTCATGTTAAGGCGGGGTGGGGGGAAAGCAGCTGTACTCTTCACCCATTCCTCCCCTTCTCACCCCGACAGGTCGTTGTGCTCCAATGAAGAGCATCTCCAGCAGCCTCAAGGAGACCATGAACCCCCATGACATCGTCCAAGATGCGATCCACAACTTCTCCCCAGCCTACCAGCAGTACACCCAGCAGTCAACGCTGGAGCACGGCCCACCCTGGCGCAATGGCAGTCACGTCATCTCACGCTCCCACAGCTGCTCGGGTGCCCGTGACAATGAGAAGACCCTCTTGCTGAGCTCCGATGATGAGTTCTAGGAGGGAAAACCACCAGCACAGGCTATCATTTTCCCTCCTTTGTTGCTTTTTATTATTATTTTAATTTATTGAAGCAGGAACACGCAAGTCATATCACCTCTTAGTGCAGGTTGCAGAAGTGGGCATTTCCCGTTAGCTTTTGTGGGTACGGATGCAACGAGTGGAGTGGAATTAGGGGAATGGTCCCAAGACTTGCTTCTCAAACCCATTCCTTACAGCAGCAATTGACTGGAATTAACTGAAGCAAAGCTCCACTCTCTGGGGCTCTGCCTCCCATACCTGCTCAGCTGGATGTGGCGTGTGACTGGCCAGAGCCTGGAATCTTGGCCAGAAATGTTTTGTTTTCAACTGGATGATCTGACTGCTTCGAATTCCTCTTCCTGAATGGTTGATGTAGGCACAGCTTGCACCCCCAGCTCCCCGGTACTAACGTCTCTGTGATCCTTGGGAAATGGGATTAGGATGCAGTGATAAGCGTTCCTGAGGGCCAGGCTGGAGATTGGACCCTCTGTAGCCATTGCAGTGAATATGTAGAGAACATCTTCTCTCACACCTCTTCAGCACTGCTTGTGCAGGCCTATACTTGAGTGAGTGTAGGGGAAGAGGGCAGGACCATCGTCTTGTTCTGCCCTCTCTGCTCCCTGTCAAAGCTGCCTGCTGGAGCTCAGCAGGGGTAGAATTACTGACTCACAAGGGTAGAGTTTTCTAATCACCAGGTGTCTGAGCTTCCCATCTCCCCTGCATTCCTGGGGCAAGATGCTACCTGGAGCACCTGTCTCCTGCTAACCAGGGTTGAGGACCGGCCACGACAGGTGGTGGAAGTTTATACAGCTCTGGTCCTTTCATCCCTCTTGGGGAAAGGAGTGTTTGTGAACACTAAGATATTCTTTCCTCTCGTTCCCTGCCCCCTACCAACAGAGCTGCCTCTCTTAGAGTCATGGATTGCACCAGCAGCTGTCAGACCACGTCCCACTTTAGGTGTCTTTCAGGTGGCCTCCCCTGCCAGCTACACAAGTTTTGCCCTTTGGAGTATCTGGGAAGGGATGCACCCTTTCCGGATTGCTCCTTGTTGCTCTGCTGGGAGAAGCAGGGTCTGATTTACTGCCTAGAATTCACCTTTCCTCCTCTATCCTGATCTCTGCGCTTGTTCATTCACTTCCTCACAAGTGACAGCGAGCAAAGAGCTCCTTGTTTCCTCAGCACCCCAACCAGGTCAGGAGCAGCACACCCTGCAACACCAGGCAGTTGGCTCCTGCTTTTCCTAAACCTGTAACTGCTTAAGCAGACACAGACACTACCTACCAGGCTTCTTGGGGGCTTGGTATGAAACTTATTATCCCGTAAGCCACCCAGAAAGCGGGACTGCTGTTTGAGCTTTCCTTCCATCTTCCGTGGCTTTGATTAATAGGTTTTTTATTGTTGGGTATTTATTTTAAACTTCCCCTCTCTTATAGAAGACAAAACCCCTTCCCCCCCTTCCATTGCATTTGCAGGCCTCCATGATGTCCCAGTGTCACTTAACCAATGGCCATCCCCAGTGTGCTGCATTGGATGGCTGAGATCTGAAATCTCTGTTGAGCTTGAAGATACTCCAGGCTTGGGGAAGCATTTTCTAAACATTACTTAAAAACATATGCTGCATCTACACGCTGTGCATAGGGGTCTGGATATTCCTAAGGCTATGTGTATGTAGAAGTTTAAAGCATAACCCTGTTGCACTAAGCTGCCTTTGGAGAAGCCTGGAGAACAGCTAGTGCCCAGGTAACAGCCAGCTGCCACGCGTTATGATTTTATATATATATATTTTTTATAACACTAAGCGAAACCATCTCTGAGCTTCCTGCACCCCCCTGCAACAGGCCAGCACCAGAGGAGCAAATCTAGTGTGAGGACCCAGAGCTTGAGTCTGAGGGCATCTCTTGCTCTCTCAAGCAGTTCTGCCTGTGATAGCCCAAGGCTAAGGGTAGGTCCTCCGAGCTGCTCACTCCCTTCCCCTCTTTACCCCTTCCTTTTTGTTTACCATGTAACATACCCGTGGGATTTGTTTATTATTTTTCCACATAGAGTAGTTCTTTGTATATAAATAACTGAAAGGAGAAAAAAAAAAACCAAAAAAACAATAATGTATGATAAATAAGACAGAGCCACCTAGTTTTGTACCTATCGTGTTGAACTGATGTGAGCTCAGCGACAAGCCGCTCTCTCTATTTTGGTCTTTGTGACGTTATACTCTGCAGAAATGAGCAAATATGATGACAAATAAACATATAGAGATAATATAGATTGTACCTCAGCTGCCTCTGCCTGACTTCTTCCCCAATAGCCAACCTGAACCTCCCCTCACACAACTTAAGGCCGTCGCCTCTTCTCCTATTGCTGTCAGCTGGGAGAGGAGGCCGAGCCCACCTCACCACCACCATCTCCTTACAGGTGATCATAGGGAGCATTAGGGTCTCCCCAACAGCTCTAGAAGAAGAAGAAAGGCCAAACACACTCAATGTGGAAAAACAAACCCAAAAGAACTGGCTTTATTTGTAAAGTCTACAAAATACAGAGGACTCAGGTAGGACACAGACTGTAAGTCAGAAAATAAATAGTATTTTTTTTGTTGTTGTTTTTTTTTTTTTTTTTTTGCTCTATATAAGATAAAATGTGATTTGCATATATAAAATATAAAGTACGGCTCTGTACCAACATCCTGGCTGTGCCGAGAGGTGGAATGGCAAAGAGGACGTGAAAATAACTTACGTTCGTGCAATAAATAAACCCAGGGGGAGCGGGGCGGAGGGGATGCTAACACAGTGCCCTCTGGGCGGGCACCTCTCTGGGTAGGGACGGAGGCTGCAGCCAAGGGCGGCTGGCGTGACGATGCCCAGACCTCTGTGCTGGTGTCCAAGCTGGAGGAAAACCCAAGGGAGAAGCAGCTGCCTGCCAGGCGGCTCCCAGGAGTGGGATGCTCTGCCCTCCATACACCTCTGACTCCTCGCTCTCTGCAGCCTAAGGCCTGGAGCCAGCAGAGCACAGGGCTTGGCAGGGCCATCCCAGCAAAACAGCAGTTATCTGCACTCCAGCTGCCTTTGCTTCCTTCCTGCCTCTGCCTCTGTGTTCCAGGCACGTGGTTGGGCCGAGTGTCCCACTCAGGTCAAAGAGACGCATGAAGGATATCCGTGATGGGGAGAAAACAGCCCCTCCACATCTCCTTTTTGTCTTACAGCCCCCAGATGCCCCCTGCCCAAGGGTCCCCCTCCATCGCCGTCACAGCGCTATGCCATCCCGCTCACCCCAACCTGCAGCCACTTTCTGTTCCCCTCCGGACCTGCACATTCTCTTACCACCCTCCACTCCTTTTCACTGGGCCAGTGCTGACCCCATTCATCCTCATCCTTCTGCAAAACTCCCTCCCCAGTTCATTCTCTGGCACATGCTCCTGGGAGCGCCTGCCCTGCACTCAGCTCCCCCCAAAAATAGGGTGCACCGTGTTTTCCTGCCAGCTTGGAGCTGTGAGGTGTTTCCCTGCCTCCATCCATTCACACGGACTCATCCCCTCCTGCACGCACCCACTGATGCAGCAAGGGATGGGACCATGGGGCAATACCGGGCTTTGGGCTTCCCCCATGGGATCTCCAATAAGGTGCTGTCCCACCCGGTACACACATGGTGGCAGTCCTCCCTACAAGCAGAGGTCTGGGGGACCAGAGGGAAGGATTTGGGGTGCAGCTCCCAGCAAAGGAGAGCCTCGAGTCGGTATGTAGGGGAAGGCGCCCTGGGGGGGACAGTGCCCAGCCGAGGGACGGGGCCAGCACTAGGAGTAGGCAGCCTGGTTGGCACCGGACTTGACAATGGTGATGACGCTGGCAGTGGCCACTTTGGCAGGGGGCCCATGGGCAGCCACAGTGCGGGCAAAGCCCTGCAGGGCCTCATACTTGCCACGGAGAGTATCAAGCTCCAGGCGCATGGCAGCATTCTCCCGGGCCAGCTTGTCCACCTCCCATTCCAGCTCCATCTTTTGCTTCTGTAGCTCTTCCTTCTGGCAGACACGCTTCACCCGGCAGCTGGCAGCGTAGCCCCGGTTCTTCAGCGTCCGTCGTCGCTGCTTCAGCCTCGCCACCTCCTCCTTGGAAAGGCCCCGCAGGTGATGGTTGAGCTCCCTCACCGACAGCCCCATCAACTCCTCATCCGACAGCAGCGGTGTGTTCTCTCCAAGCTCCCGCTTCACCTGTTGGGTGGAGGAGCAGGTGAGATCCCAATGCCAACCCCCAGTGCCAGACCTCCAAATACCAATCCCTAATGCCAGTCCTCAGTTCTGGACCTCCCCAGCACCGATCCCCAGTGATGGACCCCCCCCAATCCCCCATGCTACGGCCCCAGTGCCAGTTCCCCATTCTGGGGCTCCCTGAGGCTTGGACCTCCCCAGTGTGATTCCCGCATGCTGCACCTCAAAGCCAGTCCCCTATACTGGAGTCCCTACTGCCAGCTTCCCATGCTGGACCTCCTCAATGCTTATCCCTCATGCTGGACTCCCGGTGCCATCCCCCTCCTGATGCCAGACCCTACTGCTCAGTCCCCCCCATAGCTCTTATTCTCCCCAGTACTCACCTTTAGCGCCTTGCTGGACAGCCCATCCGCAGCCATGGTTGTCCCGTACCGGCCCTACAAAACGCCCAAGAGCGGCTGAGTGCCAGCAAAGGAACACGGCGGGTGATGCCGATCCCCGCCCAGCTCCACCTCACTCTTTTATGCGAAGCCCATAATAATAGCACACAACCACAACAACGTGGGAAGGCCCTCCCCGGAGACGCAGTGCCATGGGGCCGAGGGGAGCTCCCTCGGAGGAGGGCAGAGGGGGGGTGGGGGGATAGGGGCAGGGCCGGGGCTCGCGGTGGGGTCGAAGGGTGCGGGCCGCGGCCACGTCGCGGGCGAGCGGGCGCCGTCTCACCGTGATTCAGCAGCGCTGGGAGGGGAGGAGGAGGGGGCGAGAGCTACTTACCCCTTCTGCACCCCTCGACCGCCACTCTGCCGCTTTCTTGGGGCAGAGGTGAGGGCGGGAGAGGCCGATATTTTCTCCCCTCCGCCATTACGAGAGGAGAAGAGAGGGCGCAGGGCCCGAAGCGGCCCCAACTCCGGACCACCTTCCCCCGCCCTCTCCAAAGAGCCGGCGGGGGGCGAAGCACGGGAGGAGCCGAGCTGATGCAATCAGGGCCGGGGGTCAGACGCCATCCCCGAGCTCCCACCGCCCGCCCCGCTCCGGAAACTCCCGACCCCGCCGTCCGCTTACCGGAGGCCGCGCCGTGTGTGCCGTGTGTGCCGGCTGTGCCGTGTGTGCCGACTGTACCGAGTGCCGGCCGTGCCCCGTGCGGTGCTGTGGGGTGCGGCGATGCGCTGACTCCCAGCCGAGCTCCGCGCGATTACTCACCCGCGGATTCCTTTCATTCATAAAAACACAGTCATGCGGTGACGTCACCCCCCGTCGCCCCGCCCCTCCGCAGCCCGGCCCCGCCCCGCCCCGCCCTCTCTCCGACCTTTTCAAAGATGGCGGCGCGCGGCTCAAACGTCAACAACCCCCCCGCCCTTCATTGGGAGGGAGACCTATTAGCCCCTCCCCTTTGGCTCCTCCCCATTGGCTCCTCCCCGGGAGCGGCGCAGCTGATTGGTCCGGCCTGGGGGCAGTGAGGGTGGCGGGCCTTGGCGGGCCTCGGCTCCCCTCAGTCCCCGTTGGCCGGTACAAAAGCGCAGCGCCGCCGTAGGCCCGCAGCGCTCCGTGCTTGTGGCGAGGCCGGGCCGTGCGGCCGCACGCCATGCAGTTCCTCGGGCGGCTCCTGAGCCAGGCGTTCGGCAGCCCGTACCGCGTGAAGGAGCTGCCCGCCGCCCAGTACTCGGGGCTGGGCCCCCTGCGGGAGGACGGACGGCTGCGGCTCTACGGGAACGGCCGCGGCTGGGACGCCGTGCTGCTCAACCCGCAGAGCCCGGCCGTGGCCGTACGGTACGTGCTGGGCGCCCCGCTGACTGCGCGGCACTGAGCGAGGGGCCATGGAGCGGAGCTGCAGGGGAGGTGGTGCAGGCACTGTCCGTGGAGGTGTCCAGAGCCGTGTGGATGTGGCACTGAGGGACGTAGGCAGTGGGCATGGTGGGGATGGGCTGATGTTGGACTGCATCATCATAGAGGTCTTTTCTAACCTTAATGATTCTGTATTTACCTCTCCCTTCCAGGCTCTTCCACCTGGACGATGAAGCAGAAGCCCTGGTGTGCTTTGAGCACTATGCCGGCCACCTGCGGCCGTTCTATGAGAGCTCAGCCCAGCCCCTGTCGCTGGAGGTTCTGCAGCAGCTCAGTGACTGCATCCGCAACCATCCCAGCTGGTCCTCTGCACACATAGCAGTGGAGGTTGGCCTGCACGAGACCTTCCGACACAACCGTGTACTCAGGTGAGGGTGCAGAGCAATCTCCTGTGGGCCTGGCGTTGTTGGGGCTGTGTGTCAGGAGGAGGGTCCATTGTAGGGCTGTAGGTCTTTGCAGAGGTAGATCCTCATCTTTGCAGCCTCTCTATGCTGTAACGTTGTGTCTTCTCTTACAGCTGTGTGAATAGCACAGACAGTGAGGATGGCTGCACCCCGCTGCACCTGGCGTGCCACAAGGGAGACATGACCTGCCTGCAGGAGCTGCTGGAATGCCACGCACGAGTGGATATTACAGACAAGAAAGGAGAGACGGTTTTCCACTATGCTGTGCGAGGAAGCAACCCCTATATCATTGAGGTGGGAGCAATCCCAAAGCTGGGAAAAGGGGGATTGAAACTTTTCCTTCCTATGCTGTGAGAGGGGGGATGATAGCCAAGGGCTGCAGTCTGGGGAAATGAATGGCAGCTAACTCTGCTGCAGCACCATGGGGATACCTGAGTCTGGTTCCAGCCCCTTTGTTCCTATCTACTTACTGGTGCAGTTTCCCATAAGCAGGTTCCATATTCCACCCTGCAATGGAACAGGGTTGTAAAGCAGTGGTTTCCTCAGAAAGTATCCTTGGCACTTGCTTCAAGCCTTAATCCTAACTTTCCTCAGGCCTTTGGCTGTCCCTTCAGCATCTTCTCCTGACAGGGCTTTTAGCTCTGGGTAGAGCCCTCCAAAAAGGGCCTTCAGGCTACCAGGGGTGTGTGTGTTGCCTGCAGACTCAGAGCCTGCAAACTCATTGGCTTTTCCGAGCCTGCAGAACCTGTTGGAACTGAGCAGTTCTGGCGACACAATCAGAGCCTCGAGGCAGAGTGACTGGGTTTGTAAGGCTGTGGGTTCCTTTCTGCTTTGCTCCTCAGGTCTGGACTGGGTGCCAGACAGGCCCTCGCCTGCAGCCGCACCAGCTGTGTTTGCCCAATAGCTCTTGTGACAGCTCTCCTGTTGCCTGCCAGATGATGGAAAGATTTCCTAATGTGTGGTGGCGGAGGGATGATGAACAACGGGGGTTTGCCACACTGTGGAGCAGGACAGTTAGGACCTTTGTATTATAAAGATGTTTTCTTCCTGCATGTCTCTAATGCTGGCAGCTCAGCTTGTTACAGATCTACTTTCAGTTTTGAGCAGTCTTGAGCTTGTTTCTCTTTCAATTCCTTGCAAAGCCAAGGAAAATAAATTCCTGCTATTCTTGTGTACGCTAGGACTTTCTGTATTCCTGAGTGCTTCAGGTATGGAAGTTGGACAGGCCGTAGCACTGTGGGGAACCCCGTGCTACAGAGTTTCTGCTTGGAGCTCAGGGAGAGGGACAGCACTCTTACATGTCTGTCTGTCTTCTATTTATTTCCTGCTCTTCTCAGCTCCTGAGCAGTGCCCCGACTGTTGGCGTGAACCACCTGAACCACGAAGGTCTGACCCCTCTGTACCTGGCTTGTCAGCTGGGCAAAGAGGACATGGTTCGGTCTCTGCTGAAGTGCCGCGCCAGCTGCAATGTCATGGGGACAGTGGGCTACCCCATCCACGCAGCTCTGAAGTACTCCCAGAAGGGGTAAGTAAAACTGTGAGTCAGCGGTGGCTGCTGGGGCTGGCAGTGTGGGACAGTGTGATTTACAGAGGCAGGTAACAAAACGTAGAGAAAAATTAACATATAAATATACAGTGTTCTGACTTAGGAGTCCTGCTCCTCCTGTCGGGGAATTAAGCTACTCCATTGGTAACGCTGGCATCGTTTTATGCTCTTCTATTAACTGGTCGTAAGGGGGAGCTTCCTCCACAGGAGATACGGGGCATCTGCTTGCTGACTTTTTGTCCCAGGCATTTGCCTCAGTCCTCATCAGCCTGTGCCATGTAGAGTAGTTCTAATTCAAATGCATATCCTTGCCTATGAGTGTTTAATGGTGCACGCTCAATTTTGTGGCCATCAAAGGCTTCTTGGTCCTTGGTCTGCTGCCAAACGACTTTATTCCTAGTCAGTACAGGAGTTGTGAATTTCTTGCTGTTGTGTTTGTTTCCTATGAGTGTAGCCACATCTGGTCCCGTAACTGTGAGTTGGGGGTGACTATTCAATTCTCTCTGATCTACAGTCATTCTCCAAGTGCCCTCTAATATTCAAACAAGCCAAATAAGGTTAATAAAAGCAACGATGGTGTCTTTACCAACTCTCACATGCTGATGTGCCTGGATGCCTGTAGTAATTTCCCTCCTGCCCTCTGGGATGCAATTCTGTTTTACAGCCGCTGCCTCAGCACAACAGGGTCCCCCTTCAAAAACCCACATGGAATGGTTACAGATCAAATAGCAAATCCTGCTTGCGAGATCCTGAAGCTGAAATGACCATTCAGCGTTTCAGCTGTCCATGCTGCCATCACATAGATATGCAAAATATTCCTCAATTTGCACAGTTAACGCCATTATTGCAAATGGGCTGGTATTTCCTATTGTTAAAGTAACCTTAGTTCAGAAACGTCTCCCCATTTCTTTTGGCTTCTTTACCATTCATATCCCTATGCACTAGGGTAGCTTCAGCTCCAGTATCCACGAGAGCTGACACACTAAATCTGCTATTTTATAATTGAAGGAGCATCGCAGGCTTCGCTGGTGGCAACGTGGTAGACCTGCCAAACCTTCCTTCCTGCTGTGTTGGCATTTGCCAGGTAGTGCCTTGCCTTGAGGTGGCAGGTGTGGTGGATGGGGATGACTTGCCATTGGTGCAACGTTTCAGGTGTTGTGATCCCATCTGTTTCTTGTGGGACACCAGCCTGCACAAGATTATTTCACGTTTGTTTCCTCATCACCCATGAGGAAACTCCTTTTGTTTTTGCTGGCTTTCCTTTATTCGCCACCCACAAAGATGGTCCTGAAATTACAACCCCAACTTCCTTCAAGGTATTGGTAGGTTGCCTGTATTACCAGCAGCTCTTGTGACTGCCCTGTCCAGATTGGCTCCTGTAATTAATGCATAAGCCATCCCCATCTGCTGCACTAGACTAATGCCTCCTTCTATTATACACCAATTTCACAATGACAATGATGTGGCAAGATTTGCAAGTGCTGTTAAAACTGCTGCACACAACATCTGATATAGCAGAGATGTAGTGATACAGCTGCCTGTTGGGATCCCTGATCTCTCGTAGCTGAGCATATTCTCATATCTTATCACTGTGGGCTGTAGGTCTTTTTCATCCATTAACAAACAGATGCAGTGCTGCTACACTGAGGTCACAAAACTCCATGCCTACCCCGCTCTGCTGCTGAAAGACATATACACACAAAAAAAGGGCTCGTGAACTACTTTTCCTTAGAGTAAGGTGTGAGAAGATGACTTACCAATGCTTAAAAACTTATTAATTTGCTGCACCTTTGCCTTTGAGTGCTTTGATCCTAATAAGCTTTCATTCCAAAGCCTATTTCTTCTCGTCTCCTGTGGGCTAGTGGCACTCTTGGCCCTTAATTAATACACTCTGAAACTGAATCAAAAAGGTGTGATACTTACTTCCTGTTTTCTTTTTCATGGACAATTTTGTCCCTTCCTTTCTGAAGACAGCAAAATAAAACTGCTTTGCAGCTGAGGAACTTGCAGGTGCTGCAGCCAGCTGCTGCTGAAAGGCTTCCTGAAGGGCTCTGTGCGGAAGGCAGGTGCTGACATGAATGAGGTATTGAACTAAGAGAGCAGACACACATCCCTTCATCTTGTGTTTTCTAGGTGTGCCCAGGCCATTCTCGAAGTGGATGCCAGCCAGGTCCACTCCAGGGACCCACGCCATGAAGCCATCCCGCTGCATTGGGCAAAGAAGGCAGAGGTAAATACAGTCCACGGTGAGAGCCTGTGCTGCCAACCAGCGCCTGGTTAAGTCCTTTTGCTGCTGACCTGCCCCTTCACTGAGTGCTTGTGTCAGAGCTCAGCAAGCTGCCCCCAAGACAGCCCTGCTGTTGAGGTGATTGAGGCTGTTTGATTCTGTTTGCCATCTGATGATCAGTGCTGTTTGCTGCAGGGAGCAGTGGAGCCTTGTAATACAAAAAAGACTGGTGTGCTCATTCTAGTGATTCATTCTCGGCTGTGACCTGCTGGCTTGTCCCTTTTCCCTTCTGGCTGGGTAGAAATCGCACCGCTCACACTGAAGCACGGTTACCCCTGGGGGGAGCTCTTGTCTCATTAGCTGCCAATTTCAAGAAGGGAAACAGATCGATGCTTTAAGAACTGCGAGGGGAGTGTGAGGTGGGCACCAGGTGGTGGCGTGTAGGTTGCAGTCATCTTCTGCCAGACACAACCAGATCAGTGATGTGATGTGCTATGCTGATACACCTCTAGGAGCTTGTTTCAAGCAGAGAGCATTCCAATGGAAGGTCTGTTTTCCCTCTTCCAATATTACACCGTTCTCAGCAGAGTCCTGTGGAAGTTTTCAGCAAAGCGAGCATGTTTGGCTTATAAAGAGAAGATCAAAAAGCAAACTTCCCTTCAGTCTGCAGAGATTCTGGCTTGAGTAAGAGTTGTTATTTTCCATAGATCTCAGCCAGCTGTTGCACTTGCAAATAAGACTCAAAACATCCAGAAGCTGTAGCAGATGGTGAAACTACCAACTAGCTCCAAGTCCAGGCTAAGGTGTATTGCTCTTCACCTGCCCTGCTTGTCAGTGAGACTTGGCTTCTGTGAGTTGTCTTCATGATTGCTTTTTCTTTTCTTCACCTGGCACATGCATGCTTGGGCACAGATGACGCAGCTGCTGCTTAAGTACGGCTCTGAGGTGAACGTGGCCAGCCGGACAGCTGACATGGCCCTGCACATTGCAGTCAAGAGAGGTCGGTTTGACTGTGCCATGGTACTGCTGACGCACGGGGCTGACACCAATGCCAAGGGCCAGGATGGCAACACACCACTGCATCTGGCCATGAAGGTGAGATTTTTGCAGAGGCTGCTGGGGAGAGGAAGGCATTTTCCTTAAGGGCTGAGGCAAAGGCAGGTCTATTTGAAATGTTGGCTGTTGTCCTTCATGGGGAAGTTTCCTTGTGTGTGCTTTAGGTAATGAAAATAGGAGGGAGGGAATGAGGGATATCGCTGAGGGAACCATGGCTTTTGACTGAGCTTTCTCTTGTCTTCTAGCATGACCACCTGGATATGATCAAAGCAATTGTTGTGTTTGGAGGAGATGTTGAGATCCCTAATGATTTTGGGGAGACACCAGGGCTGCTGGCAGCCAGGAACAGCAAAGGTGAGGGAGCATCTGAGCAGCTCTACTGAATGAACCCAGCATTTTGTCTCCCCTTCTTGGCTAAAACAGTGTCTTAGAGAGGTAAAAACATGCCAAGCATAGGCAGTGCTTCTCCAAGATGCTCTCCCAGCTTCTAGTTGCTGGCACTTGCTGAGCTAGTGGCATAGACTTCATATTAATAGTCCTTGATTTGTTTCTCCTCTGAGACAGAGAAGCAAGAGAAAAAGCTGGCGCACACGCCCTCTCTTCAAGCCGTGGTGCTGGGCACTGCAGGCACACAGCAGTGACTGAACGGCCTGGGCATAAGCAGGCATGGCTTGTTCTTCCACAGCAAGAAGTGTGCGGCATACCCTTGAAGCTGCACAGCATCGGGCAAACCTTCTGACCACAGATCCTTCTGCCTGCTGATAAGGCAGAGAAATCCAAGACATGCCTCCCCTGGGTCATCCCAGAGGTTTTGTGGGGGTTGGAGCTGCTGTGAATTTGGCAGAGCCCCCGGTGTGTGCGTGCACTGATTCTCTTTCTGGTCTGTGACTCCCCCACCATCACCTAAGGTGCGAACCGGAAAGTGCTCTTAGACCTGCTGCAAACTGTAGGGACCGAACGCTGCCTCCCAACCATTCCTGACTCCCAAAGTCTGGCACCATCTGCCGCCTCCTTCCTGGAAGGCCAGCCTTCCCCGCGGAGCAGCTTCAACAGCTTAGGTAAAGCCTTCCCTGTCCCTCCCTCACTCTCTTTTTTTTTCTAGCTTCACAGCACTCTGGTTCTTTGGACAGCCTTTGCTTTGGGCACTGTCTCCTCGCTCTCATTTTAATAAGTCTGTCCTCATTCAGCTGTTACAGGATCCAGATTCTTGTTTTCTCTGCTTTTCCTGTTTGCGTACTCTAAAGTCTTCTACTCTAAGCTTTTGTTTTATAGACCTGACTCAATGCAACTCTGTAGAGAGGAAAAGGAAGGCGGTTTCATAACTCCTTCACCCCCCTGGGAAATGTGTAGGACTTGTTTGCTTGCAGTTTATCCCCTGGGTCATGTCAGAAGTGGAGGCACTTGACTTGAGGACATCCCGATGTCATGTTGTGCATCAGGGTATCAAAGTGTTGCTTGGTCACATCCCAGGGGCTAGTAGTTGGGAGAGGGAAGGGGTGAAGTCTGAGGATAAGTGACCCTAGGCACAAGGTTTATATTACCCATAGGAAGATCCAAACGTAGGACATGTTTGTGTCATAGCCTGTACTCTGCACTACTGAGGCTTTGTGGGTAAGCCCATGGATCAAACTTATCACCTCCAGGGAGCTACGGGACTTGGGCAGAAGCAGCAGGAGCATGCAGTGGGTGGGGTGAGTTGGCTTGGCTCAGAGGGAGGCTCTGACAACATGTCAAGGGCTTTCAGGGAGATAACAGCTGCTTATGGTCTGCTTTCCCTCTCGGCTTTGTGGTTTCCATTGCAGAGACCTTCCAGTGGGGCATAGGGTCAATCCCCCACAGATCCTGGAACGTCACCATCGACTGGTGGCACCAGGACTTTTTTCTCACTGTGGTGTTGTGAAGGTGACCGGAGAGTTTCAGCTCATAGACTGCCAGAAAAAGACCCTTTTCCAACATAGGACTCTGGCCTTCAAAGAAACTCTTCACCATGTTCTCTGTCATTCAGGTACCTCCCAACCTGGGCGCTGGCAGCAGTATTTAACCTTTCTTCCCCATGTTCTTTCTTCTCTTGGTTTCACAGGCTGCCTCCTCACCTAGGCTGGATTGGTGCCCTGCACCCAGGGTGACCTGGGTTTACATCACCTGAGGGGTAATGACAAGCCACCCTGTCCCCAGAGCCTTCCTGCTTAGGTTACCTCACAGGAGTAGATTTAGGTTTGATCTTATGGCTTGCAGTAAGCGGCATAGTGGGCAAGCTGCTAGGCTCTACCTTCTCTCTCACTTTGTCTGCTCATCACCTGCTTCTACAAATCCTTTATCACTGCCAGCACCCTCCAGCTGCCTGCTCTGAAGCCTTGGGTTTCTCCTCTTTGGTGTGGAATTTATTTTAGGAGATACCTTCTGGTTATGGGTAAGATGGCTTATGTTTCCCGCAGAAAGCTTTTTTCAGCTGGGAAAGGTGTTGGATGTTCTCTCTGGAATTGGTTTACCTTTGGGGTGGGAAGTTTTGCGTAACATGCTTAGCTTTCCCACTCAGAAAGTGGGAAGAATAATTAAAAGCTTTCTAATTCAATGAGTGTGATTTGGTTGACTGATACCCCTGAGGCACTCATCAGAGGGTTCAGGTAGCAAAGGGGTTTCTAATTTTCTTCTGCCCTTGAATGTCCATGGCTCTGTAGGGTACAAGGACCTTCTGTATGTTTCTGCGACACTTGGACAGTTCTTGAAGGTGCCGGATGTTGTGGACTCACCCAGAGAGGGTGAGAGAAAGTAAGTAAGAAAGTTCCTGGTCCAACTCCTGTGCCATTGAAAGTTAATGCTGTGTATGTGAATTCTTCCTCACCCACACTCACGAGTGTGGCATCCCCAACTGACATTATTTAGTGTCCTTTGTTGCATTTTATGCTGAAACCACCCCCCTCCACCTTGTTGCCTTAAATCTCTGTTCCCATAAAGGACCTTCTTCTGGTTCTGCTTTCGCTTGAGGCAGTATCCATTACTATATACTACTACTTAAGCCATTCCATAATCATCCAGAGCAGTTTTCTTGTTACTGGCGCAGTTTGCCATGCCCAGGCCCTGTGTTGAAAAGTGTCAGCCGTCCCACAGCCATGTCTGTCTCTCCAGCTGCGACCGACTCTTGTGTCTGGATGGAGGAGGCATCCGGGGCCTGGTCCTCATCCAGCTTCTACTGGCCATTGAAAAAGCTGCGGGCCGTCCCATCCGTGAGATTTTTGACTGGATTGCAGGGACCAGCACTGGGGGCATCTTGGCCTTGGCTATTGTACATGGTGAGGACAGTGTGAATAATGGGCCCTTTCTCACTCCTGTGGCTCCCTTCTGGGTGGGACTGCGTGTGGGGTGGGAACTGCCTCTCTAAGAGTCCTAACGGGGGTTTGTTATCCCTACCTAAAGAGGGATGTTCATCAGTGAAAGAAAACCTAGGCCTGCGTTTGCAGTTGCTTTTCATGTCAGTTGGTATCGAGCAGCTTTCTGGATTTTGGGAAGGTGATGGAATACATTGTTCTGTTCTTCCTGCTCTCTCCAACCTGATTTTATAGCAAGATGATTGGCACTTACTGCTAGGAAACTAAGCTCCAACTTTGCCTTTCCTCTCTCACCCTTCCCAGTCATGGTGCTGATGGCCAGGCATGTGGCAGGAAGCCTGGGAAAGGGATGGGGTTGGGAGTGTTACTTCCCTTCACTTTCTGGTCCTGGGAAGTCCAAGATCTGATGTGCTGTTTGTTTGCCTGCCCTTCCTCCTTCCCCATGCTCCTGCTGATGCTGTTGCGTGCCTCAGGGAAGTCCATGGACTACATGCGCTGCCTGTACTTCCGCATGAAGGACATGGTGTTCCGGGGGTCTCGGCCCTACGAGTCAGAGCCCCTGGATGAGTTCTTGAAGAAGGAATTTGGGGAAAACACCAAAATGACAGATGTCCAAAAACCCAAGTAAGTCCTGCTTGGGGCTGTGCTGGTTGCTCTTGTGGGAGACTCTCTCAGCAGAGATGCTTAGCATCTCCATTGAGCAGATCTGGAAGCCTCATGAGGTGCAGATTACTGAAGCCATAAGCATGGTTGTTTTTTGTTTTTTTTTTTTCCCCATTTTATCTTTGCTGTGTTGTTTCCTCTCCCCCAGAGTTATTGTGACAGGGACTCTCTGTGACCGACAGCCAGCTGAGCTCCACCTCTTCCGGAATTACTCTGTACCTGAGACAAAAATCTCTACTGAATACAAGACAACAGCGACTTTCAAACCACTCACTCAGCCTGAAGGTAAATGCTGGCACACAGCAGTCTGGGTGGCTGGTAGTCGAGAGGGAATCCTTCAGACACAGGAGATTAAGTTGGTGGTTGGCAGCCCTGCTGGTGGCAATGGGATTGGAACTAGGTGGTCTTTGAATTGTCCTTTCCAACCCAAGCCATTCTATGATTCCTGTTGCTCTGAAAATTCAGGTGTTCAGCAACTGTTCTGGGCCTACACACCTTCCTAGTCTGCCTTGTGCTGTTGAAGGGGAGATGCTCCTTTCGTGCAGAAAAACTGCTAAAAGGGGCCTGCATGCTCCTTTTTCTCCCTGCAGACCAATTGGTATGGCGTGCTGCCCGCTGCAGTGGTGCAGCTCCCACTTATTTCCGGCCCATAGGGCGCTTTTTGGATGGTGGGCTGCTAGCAAACAACCCGACCCTTGATGCCATGGCGGAGATCCATGAGTACAACAAGACTCTGATCAGCAAGGTGAGAGAAATCCTAGCCCTGAAAGGTAACTGGGGCTTCATTGACTGCACTGAGCCTCCCTCAAAGGGGAAAAGGGATTGGGAATGAGCTCTTCTCTAGTGGAAAAACAAGTTAGCATTGCAGCACCCTGGAAAATGCTGTATGGGAAGGGGGATATGTGTAGGGAATGCTGGCTGACAGGTGAAATGCCACTTCTGACAGAGGTTTGAGGTGGGGAGGCAGGAATCAGAGGGGCAGACTGCATATACTTGCTGCTTTTAGCACAGATAATTCAGATGATGGTAGTGTGGCCTGTGACACAGCTCTGCAGGGCCTTTTCCTGCCCTCCCAAAAGGGAGAATACAATGGTTGGACATTCTGCTCAGTTGACTAGTAAATGCTTTCTGTGCTGTGGCCAGTTGCTCAGTAAGATGAGTAACTACTGGCAGCTACCACTCCCTGTAGCAGAGAGGAGAGGTTTGTTCCCAAAACAACCAAATGAGTTGGACTGTTTCACAGCCATCTGGTCATCTCTGTGGGGATCCTGTGGGCTTAAATGCAGGCAGGGCTGAAAGGCACAGAAGGATGTAACCGTTGCCTTTGAAGGTGTGCAGATTAAAGCTATCTCACTAGCTAGTAATAAAGTGGGAGAACAAAGGCGAGAAGAGGCTACTGAGCCTTTCACCTTGGTTTTCAGATTATCCACCAGACTTCTGTGAAATACGTGTCCTGCCTTAATTTACTTGAAAGTAAATACATGGTTGTTTTTGTTTGTCCACAGGGTCAGAGGCAGAAAGTAAGAAAGCTGGGGTTGGTGGTCTCCCTGGGGACAGGGAAGCCTCCCCAGGTCCCAGTGTCCTCTGTGGATGTCTTCCGCCCCACCAACCCCTGGGAACTGGCAAAGACGGTCTTTGGGGCTAGGGAGCTTGGCAAGATGGTGGTGGACTGTGTGAGTACTGGGAAGGAGGGAGAGCCCTGGGGTTGCTCTCAGTGAGGGAGCAAAGGTTTCCAGTCTTCAACTTCTTCCTTTTGAAAGAAAACTGAACTTGCTTGGAATAGCTCCAGAGTTCAAGAGCTGCTTAATGGGAGCACAGCAGGTCTGAATCCCTCTGCCTGTTCGGGCAGGTAAAGGCAAGATGGTGGTCAGTGACCCATAAGAACATTTGCAGGTGTCAGTTCATGAGACCTGGAGTCTTTCCAGGGAGGGTGAATTATCATCTGAGCAATGTGAGACCAAAAGATATATATACATATAAAGTCATGCTTCAGCATGACAGCAAGTAATTTTTCTTAAGAACAGCTTTGTGATTCCCATTGGGGCAATTAACAAGTGCTGGAGGAGTGGGAGTGTTACTAATAAGAAGTAGCAGCTCATACTGTGGTCAGGAGTGTGTAATAAGCATAGAATTTTGCATACTAAATAAGGAAGCTCATTAGGTGTTGTGCAAGAATGCACTCCTGCTTTTCCCTTTCCCTGTGTGGTTTGTGTAGTTCAGCCTGGTGCCAGGGAGCCTCTTGGAGGCAGGGAGAGGGCAGCAGTGCCATCAGGCTCTGACTGTGTGCCTGCTTCTCCCGCAGTGCACTGACGCAGATGGCCCAGCTGTGAATCGTGCCAGGGCCTGGTGTGAGATGACGGACATCCCATATTTCCGGTAAGAGCTTCCTTTCTGCTCCTCTGCACAAGCCTATTTTTAGCCTCCAGGACCTGGCTGAGGCATGTGTCATCCCAAATCTCATCCCTTCCAAGGGTGTGTCAGCCTAGACCTGGACTCCTGCCCCCAATCCTACTGCATCTGTGATACAATGGAGGATTACTGGGGGTTTGGGGGATGCTAACAGGGTCCTTTGTGGATGTGCATCCTGCCCTGTTCAGCTCAGGGTGAAATTGTCTTGGTGTGCACAGGCTCAGCCCTCAGCTGCACACGGATGTGATGCTGGACGAGGTGAATGACAGCGTGCTGGTGAACGCCCTCTGGGACACACAGCTCTACATCTACCAGCAGCGGGAGCAGTTGGAGCGGCTGGTGCAATATCTCTGCCGATGACTGACCTGAAAGTGTTCTTTCTGCATCTCAGAGGCAAGGAGCAGCAGATGCTGCAGCTTGGATTTGCACTGAACCAAGATGATAAGGTGGGGGAAGGGACTACTACTGCTAATGTTAATTAGAAATTAGTGATATTTAATAGCAGTGCACATACACGTGAATTCCAGGACAGCTGTGAAAAACTGACAGTTATTGTCCCACTATAGGCTAATCTCTACTCCACTGTGCTTTGTTTTACTGCTCTGCTATGTGAGCATACAGCCCTTGCCAGAAGCCAGATCCCCACCTATTGTGAGCCAGCTGCAGAGTGTGCAGTACTGACAAAGCACTTTGCTCCTTTCCCCCCTCATACAACAGCCCAATACCAGACAAAGTTTCAAGGATTCTGTTCCCTGCTTGGGACAAGGTGGTTCAAAGCATGTTAGGATGGTGAAAGGGATTTGTCTGAGCAATATACTTGGCTTAGAAATTCTGCAGCCTTCTGCAGTAGATTGATGCAAAATATGACTGACACTGGAAGAGCCACTTGGCTTCTATTATACCCTTCCCTTTTGCCTTCAGAGATGGCTGTTAGCTCAGGTTCTGACTGCATCTAGGTTGGGAGCAGCCCCCCCGGAACTGTTTTATGCCCCCGTCTTGTTGTGATACTCTGTTCAAAGGCTGGGAATGTGAAAACCTTATGTCTTGTCCATGGCAAGCTCAAGATGAGAGAGATTGGCCTTGTCTTGGTAGAGAGATTGATTCTCTTTGTGGTTATTGTGCAATTGAAGTGTGCAGTTGAACCTGACATCAGGTTGCACCAAAGATACTGACAGTTTGGATTTCTTTTACCTTTTTTTACCTCTGGAAATCCCATTATGACACTCTGTACTAAACATTTCTGCAGCACATTTTGCATATTTATTAATGACGTGTATCCACTGGAAGGAATTTTGTGGACTAACCTGAAAAACTGAAAACTGAAATCATTTGCTTTTGAGTGAATGGATTACTGTGAACTAAACCTAACCTGACTTGAAATAAAGAGAGCCTTGAATTTGATTCTGTTGTGATGCCGTCCGTGGTTGTCTTGTTTGCATCCTGCAGGACCCCAGTCCCCCAGTCAGCTCTACCTGCAAGGGTTCCTGTGAGTGATGCTGTGCTCAGGGTCTAGGCAGGCAGGGAGAACAGGGGGGTGCTGGCACTGGGGAGCCTCAGTGAGACTGGGATTGGGAGGAAGGCTTAGGAGTGTGGGGGATTAGAGGGCAGGGAAGAGCTGGAACCTGTTTGGAGGTTGGTTGTGTTTTTACTTTTTTCTCCCTCCTATTTGCTGCCTGTGATCACAAGCCTATAGGGATCTCCCGGTCAGTGGGACCTGAGGATGTTCCAGCAGCGTGGGAAGGCCAAGCGAGCCACCTGCGGGCAGGTGGGAGGGCCAGAGGCAGCGAGCAAGGTGTGACTCTGGCAGGTGGCTGGCTCTGCAGGTGCCAGAGCAGGGGGAGCTGGGCACTGAGCTGGCAATCAATAATTCAAGCAGGCGGTCACATGCCCTTGCTGGCTGTTGCAGGATTCCTCTCTCACCAGAGTCTGGTTACATCCAAGGATCAAGTTCCAACCTCTTGGCTGGTGAATTATTAAACTCCAACAGTGCTCTGTTCCCTTTGTACCACGGCTGTGTCTTCCTGCTGTCATTCCTTGCCAGCGACAGGCTCTCCATCCAGCCAGCTCTGCGGAAGGGCTCCTCCAGACCAGCTCTCCTTTGCCCCTTGCTCATCCGCAGGAGAGCGAAAAGCCCGGAGAGATGGACCTGTCCTACAGATCCACCATCTCCATCTATAAGGTGAGTACGGGCACTGAAGGCTGCTCCTGTCTGCCTGGGGGAGATGTACAGCTGAGAGGAGAGGAGATGATTTCTGCAGGAGAATCTTTCAGGGGGACAGCTGAGGGCTGGATCTGTCCCGGAGCTGAGCTGCAGCAGCTCTTGTGGGCTCTGGGCTGGGTTTGGGAGCAGTGGCTGCCATGAGGGGAGCGTGGCATGGGTCTTATGGCAGACCCATAAAGAAATTGGGCAGTCAGCGTGGCTTGGACCTGAAGCTCCTTTATGGAAGGGTCGTACACCTTGGCTGCTGGTAGCAGTCAGTTTAGTTGGTTGTTTCCGTCTTGCTGGGAAGAACAGCCTGATCTCACTAATGCTTCCCTATGCACGGCAGTGCTGCAGCAAGGTAGCGAGGGCTGGGAGAATTGTAATTCCTTATTCCAGCCTCTGCTCTGCTGCTATACTGTAAGCAATAAAAACTCTCTGATAAATATGTTTATCAGCAAATAAAAGCGATGGGTTGATTTGAAGCAGTCCATCCCTTCTCTTATCAAGCTGCTGATGTTGGCGGTGCATCAGATCCCGGACAGGAAGAATAATGTTTGTACCTGCGTGATAGGTGATGACCTTCACCTGTGCAGGCTCAGGGAGATCTCCATGTAGTTATTGCCCTGTCTGCAGCAGCTAAGGAACATGGGGCCCAGGGAGAAAGCCATCTTTAGGTGACAGTGTAGCTCTCCAGCACCCACCTTGCCCTCTGGTATTGACATGGTACATCGGGAAGATCAGCATTAACCTGCTTCTGCCTGTCCATAGAGCATCTTGGAGCAGTTTAACCCTGCGCTGGAGAACCTGGTGTATCTGGGAAACAACTACTTGCGTGCCTTCCATGGTGAGTGGGTTCTCTCCTGAGTGTCTGCTGTGTGCTGGGAGGCTGCTGGTCTCACCTCATGGCATGTCCTAAGCTTTCCTTCTGCTCTGTGACCTGTTAGTAGGTATAGATGAGGAGAGACCTATCAAGGAGGTATAGAGTGAATCTCCTGAACATTGCTTTCTGGGGCTGGTGGGAAGGCAGATTTGATCTTTACTTCTCCTCTCCTCTCCACACAGCATTATCCAAAGCAGCTGAAGTCTACTTTAAGGCAATCGAAAAGATTGGGGAGCGAGCGCTGCAGAGCTCCACCTCACACGTGCTGGGTAAGGCTCTCGCACACACCACTCCTGTCCAGGAAGGAGCTTTCCCCATTAATTGGTCCCTTTCCAGCTACTGGGGGAAAGCAGATCCTCTAACCAAAGGCTTAAAGCCTCTGGAGATGCAGAGGGCCATACACTGTTGGACTTTCACACCCGCATATCATCTGTGGTGGCACAATGCTGCTCAGCTTCCCTGGTCACACCAGGAAACAGCCATGGCATTTTTCCACCCTTTCCCTTCTCTTTTCACTGAAGGTGAAATCCTGATGCAGATGTCTGACACACAGAGGCTCCTGAGCTCTGATTTACAAGTTGTGGTGAGTGGTTTTCCTTGGGGCTATTGTGCAAGTGGGGACAAACAAGGACTTCCCATCCTGCAGCTTGCTGGCGTTTGCCCAGTTCACCCCATTTCTTTCCTCCTCGGTGCCTGCAGGCAGGCACTGCCTCCCTGCCATCCCTGCTGCACGTGACAGAGGTGTGTTGCAGAGCCTTTCTCTCTTCCAGGCTCAGACGTTCCATGTGGACCTACTGCAGCACATGGAGAAGAACTCCAAAATGGATGTGCAGTTCATCAGTGTGAGTGCTGAGATTCTTTCCACTCCTTGGCCCTCCTTGTTTCTCTGCCACCTAAGACATCGTGCAGGAGGTGGGGTAGAAGGCTTACCTTCTTCTCTCACGGACTGTGATGTCCCTGGTTCCTCACTGAACCCGCTTTCTACCTGACAGGAGAGCCAGAAGCAGTATGAGCTGGAGTACCGGCGCAAAGCCAACAACCTGGAGAAGTGCACGGCAGAGCTCTGGAGGATGGAGAGGGCCCGTGATAAAAATGTCCGGGAGATGAAGGTGAGCAGGGATTGCAGGAAGCAGAGCTGGGAAAGAGCAGCTCTGCCCTTCCTGTAAAACCAAGGGATTGTCCCCGACAGTCAGAAGGCAGCAGACTTACCTAGAAAAGAGGAAACTCCTCTTCTACAGGGTGCTGCTAACCTGTGGAACTCAATCCTGCAGAACCTGCCAAGCTTTTGCCTCATTTAGCAAGACTCAGTGTGCAAGGATGTGGTCCCTGTGCACTAGCTCCTCTGTGCTGGGAAGCTGGGAGACATAACCACCCAATTCAACATTTCTCCTTCTGAATGTTGTATTTCCACTGACCTCTTCCTCCTTTCCCCTGTGACCCAGGAGAACGTGATGCGGCTGCGCTCGGAGATGCAGGCATTCCTCTCCAACAGCCAGCGGGAGGCTGAGCTGGAGGAGAAACGCCGCTACCGCTTCCTGGCTGAAAAGCACCAGATGCTCTACAACACTCTCCTACAGTTCTACAGCAGGGTATGGCCCTGGGGAGCAGAGCTGAGTGACTGGAGGGGAACATGCAGGCAGGAGAGACCTAGGGCTTGGTGAACCCATTGGGTGAAGGCAGGGTTTTGAGCATGGATCAGGCAGGGATCTGGGTTGACTGCCCTCAGCTGGAGAAGTATGGTAAGGATTTGAACGTGTGAGTGTCATCTCCATCACTGCCTCTTTTCTCTCTTTTCCCAGGCCCGGGGCATGATCCAGACCAAAGCACCACAATGGAAGGAGCAGCTGGAGGCCAGCCGCAACCCCTCCAACAGCCATGTGCAGGGCCTGCTCGCCAGCTCCCATGGCCAGGGCTATCCGTCAGGCCGGCTCACGCCTACTCACCTGGAGACGGTGAGGAGCACATGGGCAGCCTTTACCGTGGTGGTAGCCAAGGCTGCTCTGCCCTTCTGAGCTTGCAGGGCAAGGCCAGGCTTGGGTGTCTCTTGTGTGACACAGCCTCAATGGCCATGAACCCAGACTCCTTTCCTTCCAACAGAGATCCCTTGGGGACTTTGCTCCTTCCATGGCTGGGAGTCGGTCCAGCATCTTCTCTCAGGAGACACCAGAAATGAGACTATCTCCTCAACCAGAGGTCCCCAGACGACCACTGCAGAGGACACCATCAACTAGTATGTCTCATGTCCAGGAGCTGGGTTTCTCTGGGAGCAGGGTTGGGTTCAGGGAGGGACCACAGCTATTAAACAGTGGGTCCTCAGCCACATCCCTGGACGTAGTGAGGGGTCATTATATGGGGAGCTGGGGAGGACAGTGCTGCATGAAACGGGGAGAAGCTTGGCCTTCAGAGTAGAGTCCATCCAGGGCTCAACTGCTTCTCATTCAACACAAATTTCAGCTTAAACTCTTTTCAATTAATGAATTAAAAGGAAAAGAGAGAGAGAGAGAGAGAGAGAGAGAGAGAGAGAAATAAAAATGGCCCATATTCAACAGCAGGGTCAGGAAGAGGGTCAGTAGTACTTTGTGGTAGACGATGCCTGTGGCCAATGACCACAGAGCACTGGTGTCCTTGAGGATGCTGAGTTCTATCCAGACCCCTCTAATGCCTCTCTGCAGGTTTGCTCCCCGCTGGCCGTGTCTCTCGCTCTGGTTCCTTTGGTGAGGCCAGCAGCAGCAGCGAAGGCAGGAGGAGCGGCACGGTGAGAGTGCAGGCTATTGCGCCCCACACCACAGGAGCCAACCGGACCCTGCTGCGCTTCGATCCCGGGGATGTCATCATGGTGCTGATGCCAGAGGCGCAGAATGGCTGGCTGTATGGCAAGCTGGAGGGCTCGTCCACGTATGTGAGACTTCAGTGCAGTAAACGGGCTTTGTCTTTTTGTCTCTCCTGTGTCATGTCCCCGGCCTGCTTGAGCAGGAAAAGAAATGAGGCAGGGCCAGGGTGGGTGACGAAAGCCAGAGCCCTGGTGATACCTCCTGACTCGCATGGCTGAGTGGTTCCTGCCATGGGAGCCAGCTGTGAATTGCTGGAGTTACCTGAGAGGCCTGGCATTTCTCAGCTCCAGCACAGACAGGGCATGGAAACTGCTGCACCCAGCGCTTACTGAATTACTCCCTATGGTGTTAGCAACTGACACCTATTGGTGAAGCTTGCCCTCGTGCACATGGGGTCTGTGATCCATGCTCTGGGTCACTCAGCTGCAAGATGAGCAAGAGTAGTGCCTTTCTTCTGATAAGAGTTCTGGGGGGTGCAGCTGCTTTGCCCTGGGAAATAGAGCATAGCTTCTGAGACAAGGGTGTAGATAGACCCCCAGACTGGTTCACCTGGAGCTCATTGCTCTCTCTTTCTGTGTCTTAGATGTGGCTGGTTCCCTGAAGCTTATGTCAAGCCTCTGGAGGATGCGAGGGACACAGAGGAGCCACCTGTCAGGTAAGAGGAGGGCAATTGGCCAGCAAGAAAATGAAGTGCCTGCCACCTCGTAGGTCTTTCACACTAGTATGTGTGCTCTAGATGCCCGTTTCAGGTGCAGGCTGCATATTTTCTCTGGAGATGTCTCTGTGGCTGGCATCTGTGCTGCTCCCCTTTCCTTGCTCTTTGACTCTCCTCTCACTGTCTCCTCTTGTTGCTCAGGTCTTTCCCGCTTCGGAGCAGTCACAGTATGGATGACATCTTGGACCATCCCAGTGTTTCTTCCTCTAGCTGGTCTGCTGCTGCCCAAGCTGCTGTGCCAAACCCACCTCCTGCACCAGTGGGTGCCAGCAGTCACCAGAGTGTGCCGGTGACCTCAGGTGGTTCGAAGGTGAGTGCAGGAGGGCTGACTGGTGTATGTGGAGGGAAGTGGATCCTTCCAATGGTACTGGCATTCCATCCTGTTCTGCAGCATTAAGAAAAATGCTTATGATATGTTGACATGTGCCCTCTTCCCTTCCTGAAATTAGGTGTCTTGTTAGCACTGGCCTTTCTCATCCATTCTCTTCTCATGCAACCATGTCCTGATGCCCTACAGTCAATTTTGTTTGTGCAGATCCTCAGTGCCTGGATTTCCTCTTCCAGGGACTGTCTTTGTGCTCCTGCCCTTTTCATTTTTTCTCTGTTTTTTTGCTCACCAGGGCCCCTTCAGTTCAGTCCTTTTCTCCATGACTTCCCAGCCTGATTTCTGGTGGCTCCGGGGCAGCACCTCTTTCTGCTAATAGTAGGACCATGGAGTGATCAGGCTGGGCTGGGGGTGGCTGACCAGCTGACAGAGATGCCATCCTTCTTCTCCCTTCAGTTAATAGAGAGCAGCTTCATTGGTCCTCTTCCAAATTTGAGCAAGGCTTGGATTAAAAATCACATCTGGAATAGGCAGAGAACTAAGGGTAAAGGCTGAGAGCATCTGCCATTTTGGAGTCTTAGAACAAGGAATTTCCAACCCATGGCTCACAGGAGGCACGTTGGGAATTGAACTCTCCATGTAATGTTGCTTCCAGTTGTGAGGCATTGACTGGTGAGAACAGTGAAAGTTAAAGTGGAGGACAGTTGAAAATGAGGACCTCTCATAAGAGGTGGTGCATGCAAGGTGCTTCTTGCTCAGTTGCACAAGGCTGGGAAACCTCATTTCTAGTCAGTGGTTCTAGGCCGGTATGAAGTTGTAGGAAACTGAATGGCTTAAAGGACTGGGACACATTTAATTAGCCTTTTACTTTCCCTCTCATGACCTGTTCCATGGTTTCAGGAAGACTCAGGCTGCACAGCACGGAGGGGAATTGGCTCTAAAGTCTGTGGCCTCTGGGTTACTGATTTCCATCCATCCCAAGGCTACAGTATAGGGATAGACCTGAGATTGAACAATGATGTGTGTAGAGCATTTAAATTTTGGTGACAAAACAACTGAACCTCATTAGACGTTTGGAAAGAATCAGCATTGCTCTAAACTTCTGCCCCAAATACCCTCTAGTTGAGCCAGCATACACAGCAAGTCTGCCACCAGCTACAGAAAATGGTTTGCATTAGCAGGCCATCACAGTTGTCACTGGTCCTTCATCATGTGCTGGCCAAGGATAAGGGCCACAGGACCTAGCTCTGTTTTTCTCCCTCAGGTTGGTTCACATTTGAGCAATACCTAGTGTTGGGCAGGGTACCAGCGTTCTTGCATTCCCTGCAGGTGCAGGGAATATGTGAGGACACTGACAATGAACTCTTTGCTAGAGTGGGTAGGAAACATGAGGGGGCATCTCTGGCTGTGCTGGCAGGGTGGAATGTAGACCAGCCCAGCCCTGTTTGCTGTGCTCTTTAGACATTACACTTAGGGTATCTGAGGCATCTCCCTTCTTCCTCAAAACAAAGGAGGTTTCCTAGGGGAACAGGGAACCTGTGGTGTAGGGACAACCAGCTGCCACAGGTAATATGCAAAGTTTGAATGAATAAGGACTCAGAGCCCTGTTAATAGGAGTTGGGCTCCTAATTCACTCAAGCTTTTTGCAAAATCTGCTTTCAAGTGTGCAGTGTCCCCTGCTCCACTTTTGTCTCTTCTTTCCCTCACCCCCTCCACACCACTCACAGTTGCCTTTCTTTTCACTGCAGAAATCTGGAGTGTTTGACCAGCCACCTGAACTCTTCCCAAGGTAAGAGTGAAACATGGGCTTGTACTCTGGAACCACTTGAAAGAATGGCATTATTACAGTACTATTACTGTAGAAGACTTAACAGCTGTTGCTTGGTCATCAGCTACCCAGCATGGTCTTCCCAGGTCGCTTGATGTGGTCTGTCTCCTTTTCCCTTTCAGAGGTACCAACCCCTTTGCCACAGTCAAGCTACGTCCCACGGTCACCAACGATCGCTCCGCACCCATTATCCGATGAAGTGGTACTGCAGGGAAGAGGAAGGCATAGGAGTGACAGGCTGCAACCCCTATCGGGCAGTGACCTCAGGCTACCGCTCACGGAGTGACCTCTCTCTATCCCTCCCTTCCCTCTGGGACATGGGGATCTGTCTCATGGCTGTCTGGCATGCTGTAGCCAGAAGCAGGCCCTCTTTGGGTTGCCCTCCACCCCTGTGTGGTTACTGTGCTTGAATGGGAGAAGCCTGCTGATGGTGGCCTGGGAGACTGGGAGGGAGAGGGGGGCAATTCTGATGGTCTGGGAGAAGGACACTTGCCAGATTTTGCTGCTGAGAACATGAACCCCAGAGAGAGATGGCTGCCACAAAGCTGCCAGTGATGTGGCTTGGCTGAAGGGCTCTTGGCCCCTTTGGCAGCCATGTTTGTTTCAGCCCTTCCTCACTACCAGCTGACCCCTTCCCTGGCCAGTCAGCTCCTGTGCACAGGGAAGGAGGCGACGGAGCCCAGTGTTGCTGTCCTGCTCTTCCACCAGATGTCTTGTGGAGAAAGCGTTTTGAAATAAAACGGAATGCTGCTTCCATAGATGTTCCAGCAGCCAAGCCTTTGCTGTGCTTAGAGGGCATGGAGAGAAGGACGTGACTCCCCTAAAAGCCAGGGCATGAGGGGCTGCTTGACCTTCTGCCAGCCCCACCAGCCAGCCCTTGTTCTGCTGTCACTGGAGGGCAGCACAGCCCTGCTTTCTGGCTCCCACCAGGCTGCCATGCATGGGTAGGTCTCACAGGGCCCGGTAGGCCTCAGGCTGAAGGATAAGGCCTGGCAGCCATCTTCTCACCCACAGCCAGGCCCCGCCATCCTGGCCCTGCTACCAGGCTGCCCTCCCTCCCTGGAAGGGAGCACAAGCAGCAGCCCAGGCCTGAGCCGATTAGCCTTATTAATAGAAATTAAACCCTGGCTGTGTGCGCTGCCAAGACCTGCGGGCCCCGCATGTGCCTCCTTCCCCACTGATGGGGCACAAGGACTAAGAGGCTTGGGAGGATTAACATGTGGGCCCCAAAACCCTGGCCCCACAGCCTGCAGGGGAATGGGCTTCCCCACGTGTGGTTGGGAACCATGGTGGCAATTGAATAGCAGCCATGCAGGGGGTTTGTTTTGGGGTGGCTGCTGAGGGTGGAATGGATGTCCTAGCAGCAAATCCAGCCATGAGGATGGTAATCCCTCAGCTACTCTACCTGCTCTTCACTCTCTGCTGGGCATGCCCCCCTTGGCTTTGCCTTAACCCAGGAGCATGGAGGAGGCAGCAGGCACTTGGGGAGATTGTGTGAAGCAGCTCCATCCTGTGTTCTGCCCCTCACTGAAACATGGATCTCTGCTATGTTCTTCCCCTGCACCTGGTCTCCTGCTCAGCCCATCACAGGCGGTCCTCTTCTTCCTCCTTTGCCCCCTCCCAACCTGCCCAGTTCTGCCGGGAGAGCAGTGAGGAGCCCCGTGGCAGGCCATGGGATTACTGTGGGATTCGGGCTGCGGCACGCAGCCTCCTCCTCCCTATTGGCTGGAAAAGCTTCTTAAAAGTGGAGAAGTGCGTTCTGCGCTCTCAGCACCTGCTGGTCTTCGTCAACCTGAAGCCATAATCAGCCACTGACCCAGATCCACACTGCCTGCATCCACCCAGAGGAGGCAAGGGGGTCCCCTGTGTGGGGCATCCCCTCTGCGGGTGGTTTTGCAGAGGGTGGCATTGGAGCTGGAGGAAAGTAGGCTGACAGAGGGATTAGCTCTGCAGTGAGGACGTGGCTGCCCTGAAGAAAGCAGCAGGGCACAAGAGGCTGCTCAAAAGGCACCAGGGTTCTGCCGCTGTCACCCTGTGCCCACCATGAAGCAAAGAACCTGTGGGGCCATCTGACCGGGCACACGCACCCAGAGCAAAGGAGTACCAGCTGGACTGATCTGCTCGGTCTCTGAGGTCTTTGGCGCTCATCGCTTCATTGCAGAGGTCAGTGATGCAGAGGGGTGCTTGCGTCTGAGCACGTATGGCAGCTTCTGAAGGCCTGTATTCATTTCATTCTTTAGTGAAGGCTTTCCTGTGGTGGTTTTTGTAGGCTAGTGGCAGAAATTGTAGCCTTTGCATTTATTGAACCCTTCCCAACATATGCATACTCAATTGAGGAACCAGGAGACATCCTCATATTTGTGTGGACACTCCTGGATGCTGGTAGTAATGCAGCTTTCCTGGTACAGTGAGGTTTTTCTGCATGGCCTTCACCTGGCCAGGGTTGGTAACCTCTGTTCCTGGTACAAGACTCCTCACTAGGAGTTATACCTCTCCAGTTACAGCTAGACCCATGGCAATGCTCACTATGGGTCCACCTGCATGCAATGCCCAGGGCAAGCACTGTTGACGAGCTTTAATGTGGGGTATTTTTACACAAGAATAAAGCTGCTTAACTGTGTAGAAAATAATAGCAAGCTGCAGTGTATGCAGAGGCAGGTACAGAGTACATGGTGTGACCACCGTGTGCAGTGGTGAGCAGAGGAGCCCGCGTGCGCACTAGAGCGTTGTGATTGAGGAGGCTCCGAACTGGTTGCTCAGAGCTGGGATAAAGCTCCAGCAGAACTGTGCTGCAGCACGTTGGCTTGGAGGGAGCTCCACGTGTCAGCTGCTCAGCTTCACCTCATCTTTGTCAGCCAGCATCGAGCTGCAGCCAGGTAAATGCTCTTACATACCTTTCTGTATAGGTGTGTTGTGCCATGGAAGGGGCTCCTGCAGGTACCCATCCAGCCCTAGACTCAAGCATTACCCATGGATGTTTATCTAATGTGATCAGATGCTGTTGACTCATCATTAAAAGGTGATGCTGTGGCTGTCCAACAGGTGGACGAATGTTTTCTTGCTAGGAAGATGAAATGCAAAGGGTCTAATTGTTTGATCTGATTTGTGGTGAAGGACAGGAGCAAGAAGAGTGAGGCTGGAAGAGGGGCTCAGGCAAAAAGGGCCGAGGTATGCCACTGACTAAGACCATTTGGTGTCGTTTTGTGTGCGCTTTCTAATACCTTCTGATGCTACTGGAGAGTAATAAATCAAAGATCAGTGATGACTTTGCATACAGGTATGAAAATAAGCTTCGATGTGGAAGGAACTGAGGTAGTTAGTGTTGGAAGGGGAATGGCAGAAACCTGGTACCTAGGGGAGAAATAAGAAATACGCTCTTACAGCAGCCAAATGGAGCAAAATTCTTGTGCAGCTTAGGAGTCCTGAGAGCAACTCACAAGACATATCCTCTAATTCCCTCCTTCTCCCCCCTTTGGCTTTGTTGCGGCCCCTCTGGATAGGTATGGATCCCTAATCTCTCTGGCATGCAAATAACCATTACTGCAGTTCGCCATGCTCTCAACCTTCACCCATTTCCCAAGTCTGGTCAGGTATAACATGGAAAGGAGTGCAAGGGCTACATATAGGGGGCATGGAGGGAAACCTTGTAGTAAATGTTTGCCTGCTATGCTCTTCTCTTGCAGAATCTGCAGATCTCTTGCTGTCTCCCTGTGTCACCCCACCTCCCGGCCTGCCTTTCCCCACCCAGGCTAGACAATGGGGAGAGCTGACCCAGAGGAAGGGCAGCTCCCAGCTCCTGTGAAGCCCCCAGATGGCGGCTGGGGCTGGATCGTGCTCTTTGGCTGCTTTGTGATCACCGGTTTCTCCTATGCCTTCCCAAAAGCTGTCAGTGTCTACTTCAAGGAGCTCATGAAAGATTTCCATGTGGGCTACAGTGACACGGCCTGGATCTCCTCTATCATGCTGGCCATGCTCTATGGAACAGGTGATGCTTGGATATACTTCCTACCATACTTTTGCCTCCCCTGCCCTGCTAGAGTTCCAAACTGTGTCCCCATGGGCACAGTCAATGGCCTTATCGTGAACCAATGTGCCAAAGACAGTTCTCCTGCTACACCATTCTAGATGTGTAGTACATTTCATGTCTCTGTCTCCTCTGCCCCAGGAGATTTCTGGGCTCACACCACAGGCCCCATGATGTTTGCTGAAGTACCAACTCCTTTATTGCTCCCAGAGAATAGGTGGTTCAATGCAGAGCAGGGCAAAGGTCTCCACACCAGGGCTTCTGTCCCTTGGCCCGGCCCAGGGGTTGTATAGCTAAACAGCCAAGCAGTGATTTTTTCCATTAGTGTTTCATCTTCCTTGGTACCCTGTTTGGGCACACTGCCCCATCCCACATGTCCTGTCTATCTATCTCCTGGAATCTTACCTTCTCTCCTCTGCTTTCTCCCAGGACCAGTATGTAGCGTCATGGTGAACCAGTTTGGCTGCCGGCCTGTGATGCTCATTGGAGGGCTGCTAGCTTCCTCTGGGATGATTCTGGCTTCTTTTACCACCAACATCATTGAGCTTTATTTGACAGCTGGTGTGCTGACAGGTGAGAACCCCAGGAGTAGGAGGAGCACACTGATGGATGAGCCAAGAGTGCACTGTGTTGCCCTTTAGCATTGCCATGTCTGGCATCAGGTCACCCCTCAACCTATTTACACCCACTCACAGGAGGCATCTAGTCTTGAATGTTGCACTGCAGGAGGTGTATCTGCTGAATGTAAACAATCAGGAGAGAGGGACAGAAGAAAGGCTGTCAATGCCTAGCGATCTTGGCAACAGGAGTGGCAGCATTATATAGTGGTATTGGGACAAAGTTCCTGTGTAAGGCAGAGATCCTGTCTAAATGTGGCCACATTATCAGATTCAAATACAGTTCTGATAGACAGGCTGTTCACCCATCTTTTCCAGGGGCAAGACAGTAGAGAAGAGGCTTGTGTGGAACACATGATGGACTTCTGGACTAGGGCAGTAACGGGTGGGTTTCAGCTTGTTGCAAAACACATCTCACATCCTTGCACTCCATCTCTCCCTCCTGGTTCTCACCCTTTCATAGGTCTGGGTATGGCACTGAACTTCCAGCCCTCACTGATCATGCTGGGCACCTACTTTGACAAACGTCGACCTCTTGCCAATGGACTGGCTGCTGCCGGGAGCCCTGTCTTCCTTTCTTCCCTTTCTCCACTGGGGCAAGTGCTGCTGGAGAAGTTTGGTTGGCGAGGAGGGTTCCTCATCATGGGGGGCCTTCTGCTCAACTGCTGCACTTGTGGGGCAGTCATGAGACCCCTGGATGCGGGAATGAAGCGGAAAATGGAGAAAGCTCGGGACAAATATGAAGCCAAGGAGATGCTGCCCATGGGAGGCAAGTCAGAGGAAGGCATCAGCACCACTGATGGAACCAAGAAAGCCAAGAAAGCCAAAAAGAAGCCTAAGAAAGGAAAGAAGCTGTTGGATTTTAGCATCTTTTCCAACCGAGGCTTCATCATTTACACTATCTCAAAGTTCATCCTGGTCTTGGGTCTCTTCGTGCCCCCCATCTTGTTGGTCAACTACGCCAAGGACACAGGAGTACCAGACACAGAGGCTGCATTCTTGCTCTCCATCATTGGTTTCATTGACATCTTTGCCCGGCCAGCATGTGGCATGGTGGCAGGTTTGAAGTGGGTGCGTCCCCACGTGGCATACCTGTTCAGCTTCGCTATGCTCTTCAATGGCTTGACAGACATCTGCAGTGCCAGGGCAAGCAATTACACGGGGCTGGTCATCTTCTGTGTCTTTTTTGGCATTTCTTACGGCATGGTAGGGGCTCTGCAGTTCGAGGTGCTCATGGCCATCGTTGGCTCCCAGAAGTTCTCCAGTGCCATCGGGCTGGTCCTACTTATCGAGGCTTTTGCTGTGCTCATTGGCCCACCCTCTGCAGGTAGGTCTCGTGTTGCAAAATGCATGTGGTTAGTTTTGCTGCCATCCCACAGGATTGCAGGTATTGGTTATGGTCATGGTCCTTGAATAAAGGCCCCACTTCTCAGTTTCAAAGAAGTTCTCCTGGAAGCTCTCTGAACTGAGAGGCGGAACTCCCTCCTCAGTTCAGCTGTGCTTTTGCACTATATGAGTACAAGTTCACATAGAGATGGAGCAGGGTCACTGGTGGAGCACAGTCACAAGGACTGAGGGGCTCCCATTTCCCCACCTTGAATGGACTTTGCTGCAAGATCTACTTGCACATGAAGCTTGAGGGTGCTTGCAAACCCCACAGCTCGTTCTTGGCACAGTCACTTGACTGAACGAAAGGGGCTGAACAAAGTGTCTTTGTTTGGTGTAATCCTCCTGAGCTGTTTCCCCCTCTGTGGGGCTGAGGGGCTCGTTGTAGGATAAGCTGCACACACACGTATGCACACAATCCTCACTTGCTGTCCAGCCAGGGTGAAAAGGGCACATTCACCTGCTGTTTGTGAATGCAGGGCCAGTTTCATTACAGCCGGGGCCAGGGGTCACATCTGCAGTAAGGACTGCAAGACTGGGATGAAGCTTTTGGCCACCACAGCTTCATCTCAGCTTGGGAAATGCCATCTCAGTTATAGTGGGAACTCTCTTTTCATTGTCAGCCTTGAGACATTTGGGAGAACAAAGAAAGGCTCGGGTTGGAATGGACCTCAAAGATCACCTAGTTCCAACCTCTCTGCCACGGGCAGGGCTGCCAACCACTATAGCAAGCAGTAGACCACATTGTCCAGGGCCCTATCCAATTTGGCCTTGAATGTCTCCAGGGGTAAGACACCCACCTCTTCTTTGGCAGCCTGTGCCAGTGCCTCAGCACCTTCTCTGTGAGAGAAGATATATCTCTTTGGCGGAGAAATCATGAGGTGTGTGCCCTCCAAGAAAGCCTTGTCCTCAGAGGCTGATCTCATCTTGGCAAGAAGGTGGACCACCACAGCCATGATGTCAGTGTGTCACCATTGTTTAGCCTTGCCAGAACATGGGAAAGCACCAAACCCATGCTCTTACAGTAGTGACCCTGGTGGCACAGCTTGACTTTCAGTTGGCCATCTCCTTACCCAGGGTGATTTCAGATACCCAGGCTTCTTGCTCTTCCTTTCAGAAATGGGTCCCCACGTGCCGCCCACTTGTGCTGATCTGTCCATCCAGGAGTACTTAGACTGAGGTTAACCTTGTTTCTTCTCCAACCTCCAGGCCGCTTGGTTGATGCTCTCAAGAACTACGAGGTGATCTTCTACTTGGCAGGCTCGGAGGTGGCGCTCTCCGCTCTCTTCCTGGCCATGGCCACCTACTGCTGCCTGAACCGAGGGAAGAAGACGCCTCCCCCAGAGAAAAACCCTTCAGCAGGTGGTGGGAGCGACACTGAAGAAGCAGAGTCTGATGTGCAGGAAGCCGAGGAGCACAGCAGTGATAACCACCAGCCAGCACATGGCACCGACAAGGCCATGGTGGCAGCCAATGAGGAGACCAACCACGTGGAGGATGAGCAGAGTGGGGAGGGAGGCAGGTGTCCTGAGGTGGATGGGGAGGTGTCGGCACGAGCCAGTTGCAATGCTGACCAGACAGTGGAGAGGGACAGTTTTTAGCTGGGGAAGAGGAATGAGGATGTACATAACTGGCCTGGTTTGTGTGTAACTCGGCGTGGGAGTGTAGATGGGATGTGGACTGGAAAAAAATAAGACAAAAGCAAAAGTAAAAGGGCGAAAGTCTAAGAATAGCTGATCCTCATGTACATATGTTCACATACCTGCACAGAGATATGTCTACTTGCGTCCTGCACCCAATGCAGGCTCAGTGCAGCCCAACCACCAGAATCTTCTCCCCCCTACCTCCAAACCAGCCCTGGAAAATATATTTTGAAGAGGCTGCAAAGGACTCCCCATTTCTTTCTGCATTGTCACAGTACAGAACACAATTAGAGACTCTTTGTAATCAGCTCTGGTATGCTCTGGTCTGGTGTCAGTGTTTCGTCTATGCCACTCCCAGAGTCAGGATAGCACAGCCCTGAATGGCACCGCTCATGGAAGGACCAAGGGCAGCTGCTGTACTTGGGCTGGGTTTGCCTTGCCCTTGGAACACACAAACCAGGGGCTATCATGGAAGCAACCTGGAGTAGGTTTAGGAGATGCTCATAGCTATCACTGGGTCATGTCCTGCTGCAGCCAACATGGGAGTAAATTCTGCATCACCCTCAGTACCTCCTCAGGGCACTGCTGAACCAGTGGGAGCATTGGCTGTGACCACCTCCCTCTGGAGCACCTTCAGTGGGCTGTAAAGCTGGGGCAGTGGCACATGATGGCTCTTCCAAGCTGCTGCCAAAGTGCAAGAAGACAGCACCTCAGAAGGGCTAATGCCCCTAAGTGGGCTGCAGCACAGAGCCTTGCTGCCAGGAATAGCAGTGCCAGCTGGGGGTGGGATTCTCAGTGCAAGTAAACACCCCTGTCCCAAGTGATTATCCACTCAGCAGGAACGGCACAAGATGCGCCCGTGTGTTTTCTTTTTAAATAGAGAAAGGCCTCTTACATAAAGGAATCAAAGGTAAGGCAGAAGGACAAGCTGCGGCCCCTTGGGTGCCACCAATGAGGGTGGTGGGGCACGTGGCCAGCCAGGCGTGACCTCCTCCCCCTGCCCACAGTGGTGGATTTCTGCGTTCAGAAAGGACAACCTTCCCTGGCATGCTTAAACCGCTCTTAATCTGCTTTGGGACCGGATCTTTTATAAACACCCCTGGCCAAAGCCCTTTCTTCCGGTTAGCCCCGGAGGAACCTCTTACTGCGTGGAGGGATCAAGACCTAAGCAGAACTGGTCTGCAAGGAAGGCAACCTTCAGACAAGGTGGTTGTTCCAGACAGGACTGACTGTGAATTGACAAGTAATGGGTGAAGCCAGTAGAACTCAAAGAGCCGTTTAAACCCAGCTGGGGCATAGGAAAGCGATGGAAAGAGTTTCTTGGGTATATCTAGCACGAAAAAACTGTTATTGATGAGCAAACTACAGTTGCTGGATGAGTGCCAGCTTAAGAACATGAGTAACAGGAGTTATAACAGAAATTGGAAGGCAAACACAAACCCAAATAGGGCTGTGCTTGGTTCTACCATGGCTAATAGCGCTGTCATTAGTTCTAACTGTGAGCCCGTCACATCAGTGATTTCAGGTTTTGTTTTTTTTCTCTTCAAGTCCCCTTAGAAACCTCATAAATCAGACCAAGCACCACAAGAAATGCTGCATGCACAGCCCTGGGAGAACACGCAGCAGCAGCAAGAGCAACTGGAGCCCTGTGGGCATTCAGCCACTGCTCTGCAAACTTGTTCTTCCCACAAAAGGTAAGAGCACTGTTTCTGCTCTGAGCAAACAAGTTGCTCCACAGCAACCTGTCCCCAAGATCCTGGTCTTCCTTACCCACCAATGCCCCCTTCTAGAAGCAGCCCACAGCTTCCCAGAGGTCTGAAATCCACAGCCTGAAAACAATCACCCTTGTCAGCAGCAGGCAGGTCCCTAAAACAACGTCTCCTCTGTTTCCCTGTCACCACTTCACATTTCCCACTAAGCCTCCTCCTCTTAAATCTTTTCACAGAGGCAAATAACAGCCCTTAGGCTACAAGGTCTTGCTATAGACTGTGCTGTGAGATACCCAGGCCTCTTCCTGCCCACTCTCTTCTCTGTGATGGCAACCACCACTGTTGGGTACTTGCCAGAGGACCTCAGGGGATCGTTTCGTGCCAAAAATCAGTCTCCTGCAGCCTCTGGTTCTGGCTCAGGCTTTAATACATCCACTGCTCAATGCACACTGGCTTGTGCTGTTACCTCTGTGCCACAAAGAAGATCCTTTATTGCAGCACTTGCTTTTGTTTGGGGTCTTATTCAAGCAAGCATAACCATACTCAGCTTAAGGGATGCTGCTCAGGCAGAAACGGGTGCCATACTTCTTCTGTACCACTCTCCAGAAGGCTGCTGCTGTTTGCTTGTAAACAGGTTGCAAAATAAGGCTGTTGGGCTACACTGTCCTCCACTTCCACACTGTTGACTTTCAGGCAGGTTCCACCGAAGTCTTTTCTGTTCCTCTGAACTACTCCACATTCTGGCACAACAGAAAGGATGAGGGATTTGAGCATCAGTTTACTTCTTGTGCAATAGTTGAGCTGTATGGCAAAGCTGGTCCTGAGGCAGCATAAGGATAACAACAGGTTGGTGTTTCCTTGGAAGCTAAGATGCAGAGTAACTTGGTACTGCATGGAGAAATGGCCTTTCTACAGCATCTGTACTGATCTTCAGGAAACCTGAGCCATAGCAACCATAGCATCCTGGCATAGAGACATCTGTGAGTATAAGTGAGGAAAAGCTGACCGGCATAAGCAAACACATCACTAAAGCAAAGCCAGGAACAACAGGAAACAAAACTATCACACTTTTCTTTATTACAGACAACAGTACACATTCCATTTCCATCTTCCATCTTCCAGAGCAGCTTGCCCATGGATGACTTCGTTCCACGCACCCACGGGAATAATAAGTCTCCAATAAAATACAATAAAATGAAATAAAACAAAATAAAAGAGAAAAATCAAATGAAACATCTCAGTCTTAAATTAATGCCTTTCGATAACTTCTCTCACTACCATTAGAACGTAACGACAGAGAAGTCAGAACCCTGGCCTCTGAGCTGCACACCACTGCTAGCAAGAAGTGCTAACTGAATCTGCGATCTGCCAACAGGGATGGAGGGATGAGAAAAGCTTTACCTTTTCCTCCTTTCCTTGCACTGGGGAATGCACGCCATTAGCTTCTGGCAGAACTGATCGGGTGGGTAGAGAAGAGAGCAGTATTTTGTGTGCTATTCATACTTCACACTCAGAATCACCATGTCTCTGCCACAGGCCTTATCTTCCCCTCACTGCAGAGCTTCCTGCCCCTCCTCACTAGTGTAAGGACAGAACATCACCTTTGCAATCCTAAGTGGGTTCCCCGTGGCACCTGTACAAGGAAAGGAGTTTACAGGTCTTACTGCACATCCTCAAGAAGCCCATTTGGTTACTATCCATTGCCAAGAGCATTATGAGAGAAAAAGAGAAAGGAAATGCATGCAGCTTTGCTCTTACTTACAGGAACCTGTCTCAGACAAACATGTTAACCTCAGCATCTCTCTGCTGACTGGGAGAACTTTCTGATCTAGGGTCTTCTTTTCCACATGTGGCAGAGCTACAGACTGGAGGACACCAGCCCTAGGGTAGAGCTATGGAGTGTACAGATAGTGCTAACTGTGCAGGAGCTCAAAGAATATGAAGAGGATAGCAGCCAAGGAAATAGTCTTGTAGATCCCTGCAGCAGCCAACCACACCAGGCAGCCACTACCATCAACCTCTGCCAGGAGAGCTTCCCCTGGACCACCTGGGTTGGGGATGAACGCATTGCACGTACCTCTGCTAGTTCTAGACATCAGCTCTGACTTATTGCTTAAAAACGGCGTTGCAGAGAGTTGGGAGTGATCATCCTCAGAACACCCCATCCCAGAGCTCATGGGATGTGCTCCAGGAAGAAAGAGAGGAAGATCGAAATAAGCCAAAGCTTGAAGCGAGCAGTGAGGTGAAGAAAACAATGCTGGTGCTAACTCTTTGTAGCTATCTCCAGATGTTCAGCAGCCATCCACATGCTAGAGGGGAGTGGCATATCCTGCACACTCAGCGGTGCGCATGGAGTAATATGGCGATGTGGGAGGAGATTCTCTTCCTCTCTACTCAGTATCCAAGTTGGGCAATGGAACTCTGCGGGGAAAAATGGAATATCCAGGCAAGCAAGCAAACGAAGAGAAGAATGCAGAGGTTGGCCCCAATCCAACCAGCTACTGCTACCCAGAGCAGAGGAGGAATCCCAGGCTGGACAACACAGACAATCACGAAGGATGAATCGCCATGTAAAATACATGTTCTTATAACAGTTTGCAAAGTCATTTCCTCCGTGCCATACTGGCGCGTTCAGGCATCATCAATGAGCTTTTCACCATTTGTATCCTCCTTCCCACTATTCTCTCTCTCACTCCCTCCTCCTTCTTCTTCTTCTGCCCCATCTGTGTACGTGTCCTTCTGCCCATAGTTCAGAGTAGTGCGGGCAAGGTCCACCTCAATGGGAAAGACATCTGCGTCTCGGAGCACAGCATAGCAGTCGTCATAGTACTTGGACATCGTGGAGACAAAACGCTGGAGCTGGAACACGATGTCCTGCACTGTAATGGAAACACATTGGGAACAAATCAGGTGAAACCCCTTCCCAAACAGTCTGAAGGCTGTGATCAAGACTCCCTCAGCAGCAGGAGGTATAGACTCTCAGACAGTCCCACGTGGTGCCTGAGCACAGATGTCTCAGGCATAGTCAATCATAGAATCACCACAGTTGGAATAGACCTCCGAGGTCATCCAGTCCAACCATCCACCTACTACTAATATTTCCGCACTATAACATGTCTCTTAGTACAACACTTAAGCATTTCTGGAACACCTCCATGGGCTGAGTCCACCACCTCCCCTTCCAGAGCCCGACCACTCTTTCAGAAAAGAACTTTTTCCTAATCCAATCTAAATCTGCCTCCCCTGATGCATCTTGAGGCCAAGGAAGAGTTCTTCAGCACACACTGTTAAGATGAATGAGGAGCATGAAGCCTGAAGCCATGTATGCCTTCCAGGTGCTGGACACAGCAGTGGTACTCACCATGTTTCTGGTCTAGGAGCTCTATTTTCTCTAGCACATCTTTCCTCATCTTGGCAAAACGCGTGCGAGCCTCCTGGCGGCAACGCAGAATAAGGCGGTACTCGTAGTTCCCAGTGCTGACTCGGTAGAGGGGCTCACCCAGTGCCTGCCAAACACAGCAGCATTTCAGAGACTCTCACAGCTGCCTGAACACACAGTTTGCATAGTGATACAGACTTGCAGTGACTTTGGGTATTACAGCCCCCCCACATACCCAGTTCCTGAGAGGCACCTTTAGCTATCCTAAACAGAGCTGTTAAGGATGATAGATGTGAAACTTTAAAAGAGGCAGCAAAATGTCAGTGGGGTTTGGGTTTTTTTTTGAAGCCTTTTGACTTTGTATTACTTATTTATAGGAAAAAATATTCTTAAAAAGAGATCCTTCGATCCATTTCTTCAACAATAAATGGAGCTTTCATATGCATTTTTTTGCTGAGAAGCCAAACCTCGATTTCTCAGAATTAAGTCCAGAATTAATGGTAAGCTGCGCACTAGACACAAATGGAATCTGTGAAGATAACACCTTAAACCTTCTTACACAAGCTAATATTACTTAAACACCGAGAGAGGCAACCACCGTGCACAGAAGTAGATAAGATGACTGCTCCCTCTAGTATCTCACAGCATTCATGAGAGCTACTGTCTCCTAGGTAGTGTTTAAGGATTTCCAGGTTCTAATATGATAAGAACAAATGGATGTAGTTCTTAGGATGAATTTGCTAGTGTGCCTGTTAATACCCAATTATGAGGCAGTGTGCACACAGAATGTACAGTAACAGAGTTTGCTCTGCCACAATACTGGTACTCACAATGCAGCTGTATTCTTCATCATCCATCTCCTTGACTTTCAGGCAGTAAGACTTCACAAGACAACAACAAAAAAAAGCAGAACAGTTAGGGAATATTAAGGATTAGAAGCAATTCAACCACTGCTCACAGCCATAGAGTTGTATCATTTCAAGCCTTCCCTCAGTTGCTGCAGCTAGGGACAGTGGGGAAAGCAGAGTGGGATCAGAGCAGATTCAGCATTCCAGGTGGAAAGAAAAACAGTTTATGGTAGGGGAGGAAGAAGGGTCTTATTTACATGAAGTATTTGCTCCTGTAATACGAGTGTAACCCAGTAGGAGAAAAATCCTGCATTCATTCATACTGTTTGGGAAAACGCACTGCTGGAAAACCATGTGCAAAGTGTAAATAAGGAGGAGAAAAAAAGATGAGCTGCGGGAAGGATTGATGTGGGAAGAGAAGCTGACATTTTCACTTGCCTTCGGGTGCAGGCTCAAACATTTCCCTCAGCTCATAAAAGCAAACAGATTACAACAATTACAGAAAAAGATGTGCTAAAACAACCCTACACTATTTTTATTCTTTGGTGTAGATAACAAGGCGTGAGTGGAATGGAAGAGGGCTGTCAAACTTGGCTGAAGAAAGACAGCCCCAAACTGCATCGAGAACAGGGACTCTGAGACTGGAGAGCTATTTAGGGGTGTTCAGGAGCACAAGTTCAACAAGAATTCTGTGAATATGGAAATGAATTTGGTCAGGTGGAAAGTAAGTCATCTGGATTCTGAGACACTCACTTTATTGGTGAGAATTATGAGATCAAAAGGAGATGTTTGAATAGGAGTTATTTGTCAACAGACAAAGAACTGGGGGAAGACAAAAGAAAGCATTCTCATATTAAGCATGGAAGGATGCACATGTGATTGTGCAGACTGCATGTGATTCTCAGGCTACGACTCCTGAAAACGTAATTTCAACCACCTTTAAAAAGTAAGAGCAGCTCACCAGATATTCAAACTTGACATCCAGGTATTTTTTGATAGTCAGCCTTGTGTCAGGAATGGCTTTATTCAGATACGTGTTCAAGTCAGTCAGCATCTGCAAGAGAAACATCCTGCTGCCAAAGCTAAGTTCAAAAAGCATGACTATAATTCATGAAATCCAACCTTCTAGTGAGCACAGGTCATGAGACTGTCTCGAGTTAACTCTTCTTTGAACTAGAACACATTGGAAAAAGATTGTTTGATCTTGATTCAGAATTGCCACAGTTAGAAGACCCACTACAGTCGCTGGTAAGTGGTTCCAGTGCTAGAAATGTATGCCTCGCTTCCAGTCTGTGTTTGTCTACTTTTAACTCAACTTGTTTCATTTGTAATTAGCCCTGGAGACTGCTCTCCCGGATTCACAGATGCACTAACCAGGACTGTCCATGCAAAACAGCACTTCAAGTAGTGCTCAAATCAATATTTAATATCCTGTTTGCTAAACAAAACAAATGGATCTCCTGGTGGTTCATTCAAATATACCGAGCTCTCTTAAATTTAGTAACATCTCTTAGTTATGGATACCAGTATCGGGGAAAGGACTCCTGGGACTACACTGATCAAACTACCCTCTCATCCCCAGTGGACAACAAAAGGCACATATCCATGGGCACAAGTGAAAGGGACAAGACTGACATATTCACTATTTTACCTCTTAGGTTAGTTGTGAAGAGTTCTATGAAGGAAAGCAATGACAGTTCTTCCCACAACAAATGATCTTTATGATAATACCTCCGAATATAGCATTCTGTCTTTCTAGATAACCCCCTTCTCCACACCCTTTATGGTATAGTTAAACTCTTTACCGGCTTAATTGTTTTCAGAAGGTGAATTCCAAACTTCTCAATGTTGCGATGGGCATCAGCAAATTTCACAAAAGCTTCACTGGCAGCTGGTTGAGGCTCCCGTACACCAATGACAGAGAAAACATCTCCAAATGCTGGATGAGAGTACAAAATGCAAACAAATGGAAGAAGGGGTTGGCCCTGGAGAAGAATCATGCTTCCAATGCTGCAACTCCTTCCCAAAACCTTGCACTTAGGGATGATACTGTGTATAACAGACTAGAGGTTGGCAGGGCATTTCTTCAATGTTTTGTGTGAAACACAAGGCCTGTGTTAGCACCATGACTGCTAATACCAGGAGGACAGCCCTTCCCATCTGGTTTCTGCAACACTTAATTTTCTTTGGGTGATGGAATCACACCTTTAGGTATCAACTAAAACTCCTTTGCTCACTCGTTACCTCTGTGCGTCTGGGATAGCTCAAAGAAAGCTCTGAGAAGACTCTTGGTGTGTTCTGTCAAGCCTGTAGTGGAAGACAGGAAAAGACATTTAAGTCATTTTACTGAAATGTAATGTAGGCATCTCTCCTCCCCCTCTAGTATCTGATGAAAGACATAACTTACCTTTGTACAGTTCTGCAGTCCTCTCCAGCTCCTCCAATCTCTTCACCAGTCCATCTAAATGTAAACAAGAATCAGAATACTGAATTACAATAATCAAATCTAAGACCTGGTTAAGACCTGCCTGACTGGAAAAACACCAGCTTCCTATGTTTGGTTCAGACTTCCCTTAAATCCGAAGCCTGCCCTCATGGGAAGATTTTAAAACAACTGCAATCTGGTTTTACAGTGTGAGATCACTGTCTATCAGCATTCGTGACATGGGTTCCCCCTTCAAATTAATCTGACCTTAGGTATCATTTAAATGGCCCCAAGGATGTAATATACATCACCCAGGAAGAGGCAACCACAACAATGAGGTATAGAAGGAAAGAACTGTGAAGTAGTAATGTGGGACTTGTAAGTAATTACAGAAATGTGATAAGCACAGGAAGGTAAGTGTTTCCTTATGAAAATGTCTTTCTGGGTAATACTCACCATTGCAAAGTATGGCTCGGCTTAACCCCAGTGCATCTGCTGTCCCTGAGCTCATGTTCTCCACCAGTCGATGCTTTACTTTCTTCAATACTGAAGGCCAAAAGAGAATGACAAATGAGGATCAGGGTCATTTCTACAGTCATTTCTCAGATGCTGAATAATCTGGCTAGTCTCAGTCTAACTAACTATTGAGACTGTGAGCAGCAGAATACCACGCAAACTTCAGTCCAGCTGCTGTGCATAGCACATGATTTATCTTGCCCATCTGTTCTGTTCTCACATCCTATATACCTAAATCAACAGAGGTCCAGCACTTCTTTTGGAAGACTATGCCAATAAATCCCATTATAAGCTACCTATCATTATATCTGTAATTGAATTTGCTGTATTACTTCAGGAAGTCAGGATAAGAGGCTGAAAGCAAGGTGAGTAGGATTGAATGCTGAAAATTATTTTTGCCTGCTTACACCTTATTTAAACCCTTTTGAGACCAGATGATGAAATTCATTTCTCTGTTTGGTAGCCATGCTCTGCAAATTATGCCCTTTTTAGAACCACATGACCCAGCTATGTTTATTTAGGGGCAAACTGGCAGGAATGTCAAGCACCTGCAGCTCTTAAGAACATCAGCTGCAGCCACAGTGCTCAAAATCTCTGGGAAACATTTTATACTCTCACTGCACTTCTGTTTCACCAGACATCCATGCCAGCTCTCAGCATTTCCCGGAATCCTCATCTATTCATTGGGACATTAAATCAACCACCATTAAAAGAAATGAAAGCAACAACAGTACAGGGATCTTTTAGGAAATTGAGAGATGCAGACCATATAAAATAGACAACTGTATGGGCTTAGTTCAAAACAGTTCAAAACCACTTATTCTCGTTGAAAGTTTCAATTTGAAAAGCTAGGAGGAAGAATGGAAACAGAATAGTACTTCAGTTTCACCTGTGACCAATTTTCACCCCTTTGTGTTGTTTTAACACTGTAGGGAGACAGAAACCACTACATCTTACCGATGTCCAAAGACTTGCCCTGCTTTGGGTCAGCCTGAAGTTTGTTGTAGTGAATTGTTACTTCTCCCTGTAGGAAAAGCAAATTCAAAGCTGCTGCACTGGAACCAAGTAACAGCAGCTTTCCTTCACTGATGAACAACACAGTGTAAACTATGATCCCAAAGCTCCCGCTCCTACCTCTCACCTTTACCATCTGTATCATCTTGGCCACTTCCACCTTGGTCTTCCCTTTGACAGACTTGCCATTGACCCCTGTGATTTCATCACCCGCTGCCACAGTCCCATCTAAGGCTGCTGGGGTGTTATCGAATACCTGGAGAAGGGGAGAAAAAGCACAAGCAGTCTGGAATCAAAAGGATGAAAAAGAACAGCGCAGGGCTGAAGAACAAACACCTGACAGCTATATTTCTCCTATTTAACTTGGTTGTATTCTTCCTCCTCGGGTGCTCACCTGAACAATATAGAGACAGGGGCAGTACTGTGCTCCTCCCCCAATGCTAATCCCAATCAGGTTCTGGGAGTCCTTCTTCAGGGTCACTGTCCCGGGTACAGTGGGGATCCCTCTAGAATGAGAAAGGAGATGGATAGTGGAAAACTGAACATGGCAGACAGAGCTGTATCTGTACAACTGTGGTATCAGTGATGATAAAAACTGAACACAGATAGACATTGTACACTTTAATTAAGCACACTGTGCCACAGAGTCTATAAGCACAGGACAACACAGGAAGACACTCTGAGCTGTTGTTTTTGAGACTGCATGCACCAGAGTGAAGGAGGGAGAGATGCAGAGGAAACACTGTGTTGCTTTCAACAGTGTTTGAGCTGCCTTTGTGTCAGAGTAAGAGATCAGTATGTGCAACAAAAACGAAACTCCATGCCAAAGAAACTGCTGATTTCATAAAACTTGTTCAAAAAACTCCAGTGCTCCTTACAAACCCATGGTCTCCAGAGGTTTTCTCCACTTATGGCTGCATCGTACTGTCTTCCATTATAAACCATTTTTTTTCTTCCCTCTAGCTAAGGTCACTAATTCACTGCTAGGACTACCTTGCAACAAGAAGCTCAGAGCAGTCCTTGGAGAGAGACAGCAATATTTCATCCCCATTCCCCAAGGTAGCAAGAAGTCAGGATTGAGCAGCGAGCCTGACCCTTCATCGGGTCTTAGAATCAGAACTGTTGGTTGGAAATGAGCCTTAAAGGCCATCTGGACAAACCCCCTACAATGGAAAGAGACTCCTACATCTAGATCAGGATGCTCAGAGCCCCTCCAGCCTGACCTTGAATATCTCCAGGGATGAAGCACCCACACCCCCAGACAACCTGTTCCTTACTGGAACTCCACTAGACTTATTGGAAAGTAAGTCTACATACAGTCTAAATCTCTCTTCTAGTCTGAAACCATTTCTCCTTGTCCTATCACAAAGAAAAGAATCTGTCCCTTTTTTTCTTATAGTCTCCCTCTAGATACTGAGAGGCTGCTCTCTGGTCTCCCTGGAGCCTTCTCTTCTCCTGGCTGAACAACCCTAGCTCTCTCAACTTCCTCTCTCATAGGGCAGGTGTTCCATCCCTTTGGAACATCTCATTTTTGTGGCCCTCCTCTGCATGTGCTCTAACAGATCCACATCTCTCCTGTACTGAGGGTTCCACATTCAACTCAGTACTCTGGGAAAGGTCTCACAACACAGAGCAGAGGGGCAGGATCACATCCCTCTCCCTAATGGCCACACTCCTTCGGGTGCAGCCCAGGACACAGTTGGCAATGTGGGCTGTGAGGGCACACTGCTGGCTCATGCCCAGCTGCCATCCATCAGTGCCCCCAAGTCCTTTTTGGTAGGGCCGTGCTCCATCCCCCAGCCTGTACTGGTAGTGGACCTCAAGGATCATGTAGTTCCAACCCCCCTGCCTAGCAGGGCCACCAAACATACACCTTTACTAGATCAGGTTGCCCAGGGCCCCGTCCAACCTGGCCTTGAACACCTCCAAGGACGGGGCATCCACAACCTCCCTGGGCAGCCTGTTCCAGAGCCTAACCACTCTCCTAGTGAAGAACTTCCCCCTATAATCCAACCTAAATCTTCCCTCTTTTAACTTAAAACCATTTCCCCTAGTCCTGCTATTGTCAGCTCTTTCAAAGAGTTTACTCCCCTCCTGGGTTTAAGTTCCCTTCAGGTACTGAAAGGCTGCAATGAGGTCACCCCGCAACCTTCTCTTTTCTAGGCTGAACAAGCCCAACTCCCTCAGCCTGTCCTCATAGGGGAGGTGCTCCAGCCCCCTGATCATTTTCGTGGCCCTCCTCTGGAGCCTTTCCAAAATCTCCATGTCTTTTTTGTACTGAGGGCTCCACACCTGGACACAGTACTCCAGATGGGGCCTCACAAGAGCAGAGTAGAGAGGGACAATCACCTCCCTATCCCTGCTGACCACCCCTCTCCTGATGGAGCCCAGGATCCCATTTGCTTTCCGGGCTGCCAGAGCGCACTGCTGGCTCACGTTGAGTCTTTTGTCCATCAGGACCCCCAGGTCCTTCTCTGCCGAGCTGCTCTCAAAGACCACTCCTCCCAGCCTGTACAGGTGCCTGGGGTTCTTCCAGCCCAAGTGCAAAACCTTACAATACCGATATGCAATACCAGACCTTGCACTTGGCCAAGTGAGGGGGTCCTTGTGGGCCCACTGCTCAAGCCCGTCCAGGTCTCCCTGGGCCTTGTCAGCAACATGGAAATCTATCTGCTGCCATTTGGTTTGTGCTGTGAAGACTATTTCTATTGTCAGAAAAACAAAAGATGAGTGCCGTACTTACAACTTATCCTCCTCAACATCATAATCCAAATCAGCAAACATCCTTTTCGCTAACTGGAACCTGACCGTCTGAAAGCACCTTCTTGTAAACTCCCTAGGAAGAAAGCACAGAGCAAAACCCCCGTAAGGCCGCGCTCTCTGCGGGTCACCAGGGCACCAACGTCAACTCCCACCCCATCTATTTCTGAATGACGAATGGTGCCTTGATAGAGGGCTGCAAGTAGGGACCAGGTGGCCGCACGCTCTGCTCCAGGCACAGCACAGCACCACACCCCGCGGCCCGCTCCCCGCTCACACAGCAGCCTTGTTCTGTTTCCTAAGCAACTGCCGTGCCCCCGATCCCTATGTCCCGCAGCAGGCCCCGCTCTGTGCTCCCAGGCCCCGGCCCCGCTCGCTGCCCCGCGGCTCGGTCACACGCTGCCGCCGCTCGCCCCACATCAAAGCCGAGACCTTTAGAGGTGGCCGGGCCGACCCCCGCCCGCTGACGCGTCGCCGCCGGAGCCGACCGGAAGCGCGCAACCAAGCCCCGCCCCCTTCCTCTAGCGCCGCGTTGCTACGGGGACGCTCCATCCGCCATCTTGAGAGTGGCGGGCTCAAGGAACATGTAGTTCCAACCCCCCTGCCTGGCAGGGCCACCAAACATACACCGTTATAGATCAGGTTGCCCAGGGCCCCGTCCAACCTGGTCTTGAACACCTCCAAGGACGGGGCATCCACAGCCTCCCTGGGCAGCCTGTTCCAGGACCTAACCACTCTCCTAGTAAAGAACTTCCCCCTAACATCCAACCTAAATCTTCCCTCTTTTAACTTAAAACCATTTCCCCGTGTCCTGCTATTGTCAGCCCTTTCGAAGAGTTTACTCCCCTCCTGGGAGTAAGTTCCCTTCAGGTACTGAAAGGCTGCAATGAGGTCACCCCGCAACCTTCTCTTCTCTAGGCTGAGAATTTATAGCAACACTGAATACCCTGAATGCTAAGGGAGCCATAGGGACCATCGGGCTCCATAAAGGATCACCTGAAAATCAGACCCTACGTCTGAGAGCACTGGCTCCTTAAACTCCAGGGCCTCCAGTTACACCAGCCGCCCAGCTGGGGTTCATTCCTAAGGCAGGAGCTCCTCCGTGTGGGCACCATCTAGAAGGCAGCGTGGCTGATGGGCTCCGCTTTTGTGCTTCCCCTCTGGTGTGTGTGTGTATTGAATATGGCCCTCACTTCATCCCGGAAGCATCCCTGAAGCCTTTGTACACGCGTGCTGGGTGACCCTGCCTTTTGTGTGCACTCAATCCGATGTGTTCGGGGTCAGTTGGATGGGCTCTGAATGAGATGGTGTGTGCCTTAGGGCTGTGTTTCTCAGTGCTAGAGATCCGGCAGATCACCTCATCCCGAGGGGGAAAAGGAATGAAAATGATCATCTGAAATAAAATCGTAATAATGAAACATAACATTCACTGCCTACCAGTATGCTTTGGATCAAGAGAGCTCAGCAAATACAAGGCTTTTATCCACCTTTCGAGACTCAATACAGCAAAGTCAAGCCAGGCTCCGCCAGTCAAACTCTCTTCTGTTCATCTTTCATCACGTGTAATAAGGAGTCTGCAAGCAGATCACACGCTGCATGACTAGTTGGCTTCTTGGCACTCAGATGTATTTCCCTGCAGTGGGTCTCTGCTAAATCTCGTGTTTCTGGCTGCTTTTCTGCTACTGTTGTCAGCTTAGAGTCAACATGACTAACGCTGAGCTAACATCCTCCCCAGTCGCTGTCCTTCAAGCATGTTTTCTGTTCTGGGGGATAAGTATGGAGATTATGTTCTCATTCTCAGGCCAACCCCTGCCTGGTACTTCACAGCTTGAGTGAATATCTCCAGTGAAGAAGACAGCGCAACCTCTCCGGGCAGCCTTATCCCTTAGGAGGTCCAGATGTTAGTTAGATCAAGGCATTAGCCATGGAAATGCAATATCTGCAACTTGAAAAGACAGCAGTGTAAAGCCTAACGAGGTTTCTGAGACCCTGCAGGTGGAAAGTTTGGGATCTTGGCCTTTGCACATCAAGGACGTGATCACACATTACTGCACAATCTAGAAAGACTGTCCATCTTTGCAAGGTGCTACCAAAGCTTGAGTTAAGCCCTGAGGGTGCAGAGCCCCGTGGTGAAAGAGCAATAGGGCATACAGGGGGCCACATTTCATGAGCAGTGGCAGAGTGTAGGATGGGAAACAGGCAGAGATTTGCCCTCATTATGCCTGGGTCTAACATGCCCAATTACCCCATCCTCTCCTCACCTCCTTGATGTAAAAGACCCTTGTTGAGAGTGGCCATAATTCATGGTGAACACCCTGCCTCCCCCTTACTCCCTTCACACCCGCTGCTCTCCATTTTCCTTCCAGAAAAAAAAACCCCACAAAAAAACGTGTCTTTGATGAAATGAAATGGCTCAGTCAAAGAACCCCTCAAATGGTTGGGGACCCCTGCACTTGGCCACCCTTGCCCACTTCCCAGCTCTATTTCTAGCCGAGTTTGGAGTTTAAGTAGGCTGACCTTGTGCCCCGGTTGCCCTGGGGGTCAGTGATGAAAGCGGATGGAGGCTTCACAGTCAGGTCTCTTGTGTGTGACTCTTTTGTTCCCGGACAGGGGTGTGCAGTGCCTGGGACAGTGCTTAATTGTTCGAGGGCACTGCTTTACCCGTCATGCCCTTCCCCGGGTGGCCCCAGCCCTTCTTGCTCATGCGTGGGAGGGAGGCAGCTTCTCCACTTGGGGTAGGGAGGAGGAAGCACAGTCTGGGTTGCTCGGCATAATTTCTGGCTGTTTATTAATCCATGTAATAAATTTTAGAGTGCCAGGAAGCAAAAATAAAAATAAGAAAAAAAAAAAAAAGAGGAATTCCTGGCATCATTCACAAATCCTGTTTGTCACTGGGTGCATCCTCCCATGTCCAGTTATTAGCCCATCTGTTATGCTTCATGGATGCACCCCAGCACCAAGGGCTGGGGGAAACAAGGTTGGGCTTAGCTGAGAGGAGTTGGTGGGCTTGTAACAGGGAGTTCAGAAGCCTTGGGTTGGGGTGTATTGACAAGACAAGGTGGTGCTGTGGGAAAGGGAGTCCAAGACTGGAGGTGTTAAAACTCCTGGAAAACTTTGCTAGACCCAGGCTGAGCACCCACACCTGGCAATGCCCTGGTGGCATGCAGTGGGTTTCCTGTAGGTATGCAGAAGGGTACCAAACAGCCTTTGGGAATGATGACAAGGAGCTGAAGGCTTGCAGATATCCACGACGGAGGTGGATGTGTATGTGGGAAGCTTTGTACCACTTAGTACCTCGTTGATGCTCCCTCTTCAGTTTTCTTTTTGCAGTGAGCCCTTCCCATGCCTCACATCTTCATTGCAGCTGGAGGCTGGGGCCGAATACTACATAGCAGACCATCTTCTCTGCCGTTTCAGTGAGTGACTGCACAAAGGAAATGGATAAAAGGAGTGGAGGGTCAGAGTTTAATTACCCTATTGTGTGCAGAGATGAGTGATGGACAGAGACTGTCAGTGGGTCACCGATTAACTGCCATGGAGCAGACAGAGGAGGGGAAAATCGTGATGAGCCCCCAGGACAGATCAGTGTTGGGGACAGCCAAGTGATAGTGAGACATGGAGATGGCAGCTCAGAATAGGAGACCCTTTTTCATTGAGTTGCTCCTCCCAATCTTTCTGCCTCCATAAGGAGCTCCATGGGCTCCAAACTCTCAACTCATCTGTTGGCTCTGGGGCTGAGAGACAACAGTGATTCTCTTGGCAGAGCTGCCGACCCATTTTTGTGTAAGATGGCAGAAGTAACAAATGTTTGTAACTCTTACCCCTTCTGCTCACAGCCTCTTATCCTACACACTGCCCAGTTTCCATCTCCTACAGCAACTTGATCCACTCATCCCCAATCCTGCCCTCAGACCTGCCACACAATATCATACCTAACCTTCCTCCATCAGTCCTATTACCTTTGTCTCGAGGCTTCTCTTTCTTCCCTGTTTTATTACAAACTCTCTACACATCCTCTTATGGATTCTGGCATCCATACTTGACCTCCATGGTCCGGTTCTCCTTGTCCCCTCTCCCTTTTACCTCTGCTTCTCCCTTTCTTGCCTTTCTCTCCTCGCTCATCTTTTACCTCTCTTTCCTGCCCTGTTCACCCCTCATCTCCCAGGGCTGTTTGCATGAATCGTCTCTGAAATCATGAGATCACTGTTTTTTTTCTGGCTCTCTGTCAGTGGGAACATCACATTAAGGAGCGTGGAGAAGTGACCGGGGGCCATTGGGGTGACGCTGGCACCCCCTCTCCTCGCTCTTCCTACCCCCCTCTTCTTCTGTATCAAAGGAAGCTTTGTCGTCCAAAAGCAGAAAAAGAAAAGCAGATAAAAAGGCGGAACATGTGATCTCATTGACTCTATTTAGACATCCAGCTAACCCGCCTCTCCTTTCTAGATTCATCCAAAATTATCTAAGTACGAAACCATAATCCATCTTCAGGTTTCTAATTTGTGAAAGAGGTGGCGGTGAGTTGTTTTTCTCCAAAGAGATTTCAGCAGTTAAACTCCTGGTCTCCACGTGGTGCAAAGATGAACCCAACAGGGCTTTCCGTCAGCAGTGCAATGCCTTTGACTGCAGCAGTATTGACTGCAAAACTGTGGGATGCAACCAGAAAGAAGCAAATACTTTTCCTTGTTTCACCATTGATAAGTGAGGTGTTTCTTTGAGGATCCAGAAACGTGTGTTGCTTCAGTGGGAGCAGTACTTTGTGAGATCAGTGGCTGGAGCGTTAGGCACTCTGAATTCTTGAGTTTCTGGATCAGCTAGGGGCTTCCTTATTGAGCAGAGCAAAAGTCTCCATCTCAGAATGCTTTATTTGCCTTTCGTGTTGGTAATTATTGCTGATTTTTCTGCTGAGTATGACTAAACCACTACTGTGAGCTCCCTGTGCAATTGAGCTGCTGTGGGAGCAGTAGGGCATGGCTGGGATTGAAGTAAAGATCTCTGTCTGTGTTAGGATTCATTTTGATGTTATCAAGCCAAGAGACAGGAAGAGGATTATTATACATTTGTTAATTGTTACATACTAGACACACTCAATGCTTTACAAAGAAAGCTGACCCTCACGTAGTTTTGAAGCAGACATGGTCGACTTGGTGCAAGTCTTTATTCTGGACACAATCATATGAATGTATGAGTTTGGTTAGCGAGCCATTTCTATGCTGTTTTAATCAGCTTGGTTTAGAAATGCACCAGGCAAGAAGTCCTTCTAATGTGGGAATATAATCGCTCTTTTATCTGTGTAGTCTTTTCCCACTCTCTACGGGAACAAAAATTTTCCTTATAAAGTCTTACATCCACAGCTTTGTATGCGTGTGTGTCAGAAGCCTCCTTCTGTGTTACTGAGTTCCACTTATAGAGATCGTTCCAAGGGCCTACTAAAATAATTAAGGAGCTGCACAGGAGAGTGGCGCAGAAAGCATGGCAAATGGAATCGGGGAGTGTACGTCCTGTTCACCTAGAGTGCAAGGCAGACTGAGATAGAGCTGGGATGAAGGGCAGTCAGAGGAGCAAAGAGGGTCTGTAGAGAAGAAGAAGAAAGGCAGAGGAGGAAGATTTGCTTCAGGTAAGAATGAAGATTTTGTTTGTGTATTTGTTTGCAGAAGGTAGTGCCAATGAAGGACACACAAAAGTGTATCCCAATCCAATGGGCAGAGAATTTGGCTGGGAAATTGTTTCTGTTGTGGGAGAGTGGCCATTATGGAAGTTGCTGTGACTTCAGCATCACGTGGACTTATACACATCTATATATGTGCACGTAAAATGACTCAGTGAAGCAGTATGTGCAAGGGGGAGGCTATAGCTAGAAGGATGTCTGTGGGAATACTTGAGGCATAATTTAATGGGGTGTGGGAAGACACAATGTCCACGGGGTTTTGCCAGAGCTTTACTGTGGTAGAAGGTAGAAAGATACTGCTGGACATGTATTGGGAATTATTACTGCGGGAAGCAGAGGGGTTTTGCTTAGAAAATTAAGGCTATGTTAAACTAAGGTATTCTTTGCTCAGAAGGTGTCATGTGTCAGTAAGCAGCACTGAGAGGTTACACTGCTGAGAAGAGATGAATTTTCTTGCAGGGCATCCTCATGTACAACAGGATTTACAGCAATGGCTCGGACATCACAACCTCTCCAACAAGTGCTGGCTCTAGCTTATGGGATGCAAAATCAATAGATTTAGAGGCAAGACAGTGACTTTTTCTATCTTTTTAAACCAAATACAGCATTCCTATAAAAATCTAGACCCCATGTAACCACCACTGGACCCTTTCCAGTTCTGAGTCCCCATCATTTGCGTTTTCTGAAACAGGCACCACGACTCCATTCGTAAGACATTTCCATTAGTATGTTGGGCTGATTCAACTTATATCCTGCCCTGTTGTGTCTGACTCATTTTTCCCAGTCTCCAGGAGAAGCCTGAAGGAAAGCAGAGGGCCCTTCACATAGATGCTCAAGGTCTCTATCAGATAATAACTGAAGAAATATTTGCCATGACCACGCTATGGTCATTTTTTGCCATTCCTTAGTCACTTGGCAGCCAATGGAGGGAAGAGGCGAGAGCAGGGTGGGGGAGAGTAAATGAGACAGAGGGACAAGAACAAAAGATTTCTTTGTAGTGCAGAGAGAGAGAAAAGGGAAAGCATCACCAAATGCCCAGAAGCCATCTTTGTAACAAGAGACCTATTCTCTCTGCTGCTTGGAAAACAAGTTGGAGTAAAAGGCCCTGGTTGAATTAACCCTTCACAGAGGCAACTCACTGAGCATGAAGGAAAGAGGCATGGCCATGAGAGGCGTGATCTGTGTGGTGAGGTAGTGGCACTGGCCTTTAAGCAATTTAAAGCAAGGATTGGTTGTCTGGGAAGAGGAGGTGGGGATGACGTTGGGTGGTTTGACCATACCAAAGATCTAAAATGTCAGATGTCCTTTCTTCACAGAAGCTTTGGTTTTGGCAAAGATCTTTAGAGGGGTTTTTGCAGCATTTGAGGCAACAGATCTTTTCCACGGACATTGTTTTTTCTTGGGGACAGAGAGAAAGGAAAACATTCCCCCTCAAAATACACATTTTGCTTCAACATAATCTTGTCCAAGAAACCTCTGTAAATTTACCTCCCACCTACCTGCCCTTCAAAAATTCCAGCCTTGCACACTGCATCTCTCTTGTTCATGTCTTTAACCTTTCCTTGGCTGAGCAGAAAAATGTTATTGGAGTTAGGAGTTCCCTATAGAAGTGGTAAACAATAGGTAAACAAAATCCTCCATCCTTAAAGAAGCAATCAGTTTTTTCATTGTGAACACTTTCCCTTGGTCCTCTTCCCACCCTTTCTAAGAAAGCTTCCTCTTTTACTGTGCGGACACTTTTGAGTGAAATGAGACTTCAGCAATGATAATACAAGGAAAAAGATATAGCTGTGGAAACACACTCTGAACTCTGAGTTCAAATCCTCAAATATGTGAGGTTGTTTTGTATGCAAGCTTGCTCAAAGTGCTCTGCCAATTAAAAAAAGTGAGACAGCCAGGTCAGAAATAAAGGCTTTTTATCTCCATGAAAATACAGAAGGAACAGCATCCTGCTTCTGGAGCCTCATCCCATGGAGCTAAGCAAAGGGAAGAAAAGAACGGTTTGGAAATGAATACAGAAGGGGAGCAGTGTCCAGCCATGGGTCAGCCATCCCCCTGGGCACTGATGGGGTAGATGCTGTGGGTGCCCCCTGAGCCCGCAGTCAGGTGGGCTGCAGAGCGGATGTGAGATGCACACAACATTACGCCTGTGCTTTCGTAAATTACCGATCACATGGGACTCGTGCGCCTGTGTTTGAGCAGTGCTTTGAAAACAACTAGGAAATTCATACAGCCACAGGACTCTGCAGTCTCCTGGCACTCCCCCACTCCCTGACCTTCTCCCTCCCTTTTGCCTCCTTTCTATGTCTCTCTCTGTCTTACTGGGATGGTAACCACAAAGGCTGGAGTTGAGTTTTGCTCCCACTAAACTCATCCTGTGCCTTGGGATATTTGTGTTGGCACCTGGTCTTGGCATCCAACCTACCTGTGCTGCTCAGGCCACCTGTGCTGTGCGATGTCCCCTGGAGCCCTACCAGAGAAATCCTCGAGTTCAGTCTCAAGATAGACTGAAGGAAATTTCCCCAGAGGGGATACTAAATATGATTAAACCCATTGCTCAACAGGATTTTCACTATTGCAGTTCTGAGTCTTGCAGGAAATTACTCTCTTGGCACTAACAACCATTTCAATACCTTACAGGCACGTACTGGGGTCTCTTCTAAGGTAGGAAGGTCAACCTGATCTAGTGCCTGATTTAGTGGATGGCAACCCTTCCCATGGCAGGGGGTTGGAACTGAATGATCCTTAAGGTGCCTTCCAACCCAAGCCATTCTATGATACTATGATTCTATGACTCTATGATTCTATCATTCTATGATTCTATGACTCTATGATTCTATGACTCTATGATTCTATCATTCTATCATTCTATCATTCTATGACTCTATGATTCTATGACTCTATGATTCTAAGAATGAGTTCTGTAAGACCAAGTTTTAAGTGCAAGTGGAAAACTAAGAAAATTGAATGTCAAATCTGTCCAGCCTCCACTGCTCCCTCATTCACAACTCATTCACAGCAACCAAGACCCTGGCCAAGCTAAGTGCAGGTCTTGATCTGTGTAGAATAGGAGCGACCACACAAACACTAAATGCATATCTTTGAGTCTTGTCTCCCCTAATGAGCTCATGATGTAGCTAAGTTCCTATGGAGTATGGCTAATGACCTTGCTAAGTGCAAAGAGTTCAGGGAGTCAGGAAGGAAATGAGGAATGTAGTGGGCTATGTCAAGAGAAGCTTTGTGCAGTGTTGGCAGCTACACTGTCTTCTATTGTACATTAGTCCACCTATCATTTATGCCAAGCAGGTCTATGCTAGCTAAGAAGCTGAGGATCTTTGTCTCTAGCCCGTAAGTCCTTCACCTTTTTCTGCTTCATATACTTCCCCAGGTGCATTTCTGCTGACTGCAGTCTTCCCTTCCCTTCCCTTCCCTTCCCTTCCCTTCCCTTCCCTTCCCTTCCCTTCCCTTCCCTTCCCTTCCCTTCCCTTCCCTTCCCTTCCCTTCCCTTCCCTTCCCTTCCCTTCCCTTCCCTTCCCTTCCCTTCCCTTCCCTTCCCTTCCCTTCCCTTCCCTTCCCTTCCCTTCCCTTTCCTCCCCTCCTCTTCGCTCTTTTTCCATCTGTCCTTCTTTTTTTTCCATCTATCCTTAAAATAGATGGGAGAATTTTGGAGCGAAGTCCCTATCTTTCTGTGTACTCATCCAGGTTTGAGTCAAGAGGATCTGCTGGAGGCAAAACAACAAATACCAGAATGTGGGAGAGGACGTAAGAATAAGTAGGTCAGTATCAGTGTAATGTGAAAGAAATTTCAGGAAAACTAGTGCAGTTAAGCTGTTTGAGTAGAAGTGCAACAAGATGAAGCATTTAAAACTATTATGACCTCTGTACTTGACATAAAGTCTAGACATTTCTGAATGAAAACACTTCTAAACTGTCTCAGAACTGACCTTCTGTTGCCTTGAAGCGGGCACGTTCTGGCTCAAATTCTTGTTAGGTTAGACTTTAAGTGCAGTTGGACAAGTTAGATCCTCAACAGACTGTGACTTGACTTTGGCCAGAATGGCCCATGTCTGGCTGGCTTAGGCCAATTTACACTGGGTTTGATCTAGTTGAGTTATGCTTACATGATCTGAACACAAGACTGATGTAGGCTTGAGATGGCATCTTGTGACAGTCATGGTGTGGGTAGGCTAGACTTGGCTGGGCTAGCTGCTGGAGGCAGTGTTGAATTTGGTGCTGAAAATAGGACATAGGACTGGTTTTGGCTGAATTAAGAGTTTTTATGATGGATTGGGGTGAACTGATGGGAAGAGTTTGTCTGGGTACAGATCTGATGAAATGGGGAGAGTTACCTCGCTGGGAAGCCATTTGCTGGACCAGCCCACCATGGTTAGGAAAAAGACTATTCACCAAGTTCTGAATCAGGATCCCCCAAAAGCAGACAAAACCCTTTAGTTTCTCAGTGGCCAGCTTCTCCAGGCCATCTTCTCCTACCTCATCCTTGCACGCTTATGACCAATGCACACCAGAACATCTGCATCTCCTGCATGAGCTGGCCCATCAGGTAAAATCCATTCATCACTCAACATTCTAGCTGCATAAAGGAAAATTCCTCAAACACAGTTGACCACGAGTGTTTGGAGTGAGGACATGAAAACTCAACACATGGCTTCTTTTCCAATGGCTAGAGTTTATCAACTGCAAATTTTGGTATAGTCTATTATAGGCATTTGAAGTGCACCTCCACAGTGTTAACAGTCAAGTGGTAAAATTAATACTTAACTTGAAGGCAGGATTGAGCCCCAAATAAAAGAAAATTCAGACTATTTCCAAGTAATCTTACCAAATGTCTCAGCATAAAATGTGGTACCTGGATATTCTGACAAGTCAGTCTATGTGGGGTGACAGTGCTATCAAATCCCTCCCATCCCCGCTTGTTTGGGCTCTGCTTTTTAAAAGAACACAGGAAGAAATGTGTAGTGATGGATAGGAGACAGTGTGGTCCTGGGGAGAAGCACAGCCCCACTGCCTTATAGAGCAAGCAGAGAGTGGAGCAGGAGAGCGGAGGGTAGCACAGCGCTGTACAGCTGCAGGGCTGCTCACAACAGGGCAGAGCTTGTGGAGAATGTGCTCTTTGTTCCCTGCCTTTAAAGGGTAAGAGAAACACTTATGCATGGCAAATTAGCCCAAAAATGTATTTCTCTAAAACACCCGATTGTCTGGCCAGCTCTGCAGCTGCAGGGAAGTTCCAGGGAGAGAAGGGGGAGGCGGCGGGAAGGAGGAGGAGGAGGAGGGAGGCAGGGAAGGAGGATTCTGATGTCTGGGGAGGGGGGAAAAGCAAGATGATTGTACAAACAAGGGAGAAATTCTCATGCTTCAATTGAGGCACAAGTGAGTGAGGGCATCCCAATGGAGAGGCCACGTTGGTGGCCAGAGGAGAGTCCCCATGGGGCTGGAAAGGAAAGGGGACATGAGACAGCAAGAGCCAGCAGTGTCGGGGCATCCTGACCCCAAGCAGGTTCAGCTGTGCCATCTGGACTGGGATGCTCCGCACCAGTGCCATGCTCCTCTTGTCACCACCTTGTCCTGGGGGTGACTGGATGATTTTCTCTCTTCTGAGAAAAACATGCAGGGTACAACTCACTTTGGAGCTCACATTCCTCTCTGGAGTGCTTCTATGCTGATGCTTGGCTATAAAATGTTCCAAATATACCCACACTTCATCTGGGCCTGCTGTGAGTTTCCACCCTAATGCTGGTACTCCATTAGAAATTCACACACCATTGCTGGTGGACAAGTGAATTCCCTGAACTTCCCTTGGTTTGGAGGGCAAAACTCAATGGTGATTTTCCCAACAACTCTGCCAGTTCTATGGACTCAGAATCAAGAGCACGCTGAATTTCTCCAGGCAGCATCTATCAATAACCGCATCTACTAAAGGTTAGGACATGTTCACTTGGGTGCCCAGATTCCCTAGAGAATTTCTGAGCTCTCAAAGGAGCCTGCTGTCTGTTTTCTCCTTGGAGAGCAACAGAAGACTTGTGAATGGGATCAAATCTTTGAAAAAGTGGGGCATGCTCTGTGGGAATAGCACTACAGGGACAAAGAAACTGGAGTGAGCTCAGACTGTGACAATCCTGTCCCTGCCTCAAGGGGTGCCACTGAAACCAGAGTCAGGCCCACTGCCAGCATAGTTGAGAACTAAATGTCCAAGGAGGATCTCTCACCCTTTCTGGGCTGAAGGTTTCCTCTCTGTGTCTGCGATGAAAATGTATTTGCTCTTCTGTTATCCATATGGAATGAAAAGTGCTCCCTGCTGAAAACTACAGTGCTTTGCAAGCACAGTCTGAGGCAGTCTGGTTATGTCTCATTGCTGCCCACTGAATGCTCTTGGGAGCATCTGTTGTGTGACCCACTCTTCAAGTTGGTAATCTAGAAGTCCTACAAATCTTCTCCCACTGGATGGGATAGATGTACTATATGAACATATAATGATACCAGCTGTTGATGGGAATTATTCATTCAAGAGAGAGGGTACACAAAAGTGATTCAGATGATACTGTGTCATCCTATGGAGGTACCTGCTGGATATGTACAGCATTTGACTAGGGGAAGACAGCACTGGGTCTGAGGAGGATTCCTGTAATGGGGAAGCAGATTGGACTTAGCAGGGGCAGGGGAGTGTGATGAGTGGAGGAGGAGGTGAGGAGCTGAATCATTCTTGAAATGAGTGCTAGGGAAGCTGATGACATCTCTACGATCCTGTTGTTGTTATCTAGCTCATCTCTGCTTGGCTATTGGGGTGGCTCACTCTACCACTTGCTGTATAGACAGGGGAAGAGGGGAGTGAAAATCATAGAATCACAGAAGGTTAAGATTAAGGTTGGAAAAGACCTCTTAAGGTCATACAGTTCAACTGCCAGCCCATCCCCACCATGCCCACTGCCCACGTCCCTCAGTGCCACATCCACACGGTTCTGGAACACCTCCAGGGATGGTGACTGCACCACCTCCCTGGGCACCCTGTGCCACTGCAGCACCGCTCTTTTGGAGAATAAATTGTTCCTAACATCCAACAAGAACCTTTCCTGATGCCAGCTGAGTCCTCTCATCCTATCACTATTACCTGAGAGAAGAGGCTGACCCTCACTTTGCTACAACCACCTTTCTGGTAATTGTAAAGAGTGATAAGGTCTCCCCAGAGCCTCCTCTTATCCAAGTCACATGAGTTTAAGCCTCAGTTCTTAAGGCCACAAAGCTACAGCTATGTCAGCATTGGGCCTCATGATATGCAGGCAGGGAATGGCACAGCTCGATGGCAGGCCTGCCACTGGTCCCCACATCACTTGCTGCAAAATGAGACTTGGAGATGCCATGAATCCAGACACAGTCCAGCACTTTGTGTAGACCCTAAGGCTTCCCAGGGATGTGGCATCATCTGAGGGTGGGAATGACAAGAGCTTAGTGGCAAACAGTTGGCCAAAAATGAGAAAGTCAGGCGAATGAAAGATGCAGACTCAGTTATAATTCAACCAGCAGTTTTATCTGGACAGCAAGAGTGGGTGGGGGATGTTTAAAATATCAAAACATTTCATTTCAAGGCAGTCTTTCTGAATTATTCTCTTTTCTAAATGCCAGAATGTTGTGAATGGACATTTTGAAAGAGAATTTCTGACTTTTCATTTCAAACCAGCATGGTCTTGACCCAGGCTGAAAGATAAGAGGTCAAATACAAGATAATAACCACAAAGTAAAACATGCTATTTCAGATTTAGTAGAATGTTTCAATCTCTGACTTATGCTACTTTAATAATAATAATAATAATAATAAAGTCTTTCTTGGCTGAACCACAGTGATTTTGTCCATATTTTTTCTTCCATCTCATCTTCTGAACCAGACCTTCCATCATTCACCCAGCTTTCCTGGTAGGAGTTTCATTAGTGGTAATTGTGTAGTGGCAGACAGAGTTGAAGGAAGGCAAGGTTTCGTCAGCACAGGATGCTTGGCTGGTACTCAGACCTGGGCATAGGAGAATAATATTGTGACTTGGATCCCCTTGCACCTTCCTGAGATGCTGAGAGCCCCTTACAGCAGAGCTCCTGCATGTCTGGACCACTGTTCCCATAAGTGACACCTCTGGGATGGTGTACCATCAATGTCTATACTGATTATATGGATGAGGGGATTAAATGCTCTCTCAGTAAGTCTGCAGATGATACAACACTGGGAGGAAGTGTTCATCTGTCTGAGGGTAGGATGGCCCTATAGAGGTTGTTCAGTCTGGAGAAGAGGAGCTTAGGAGAGACCTTATCACCCTCTACAATGACCCAAAAGCAGAGTGTGGCTCCCAGGTAATAATGATAGGATGAGAGGTAATGGCCTCATGTTGCACTGGGGGAGGTTCAGGCTGGGTGTTAGGGAAAATTTCTTCTGAAGAGCAGTGCTGCAGTGGCACAGGCTGCCCAGACAGGTGGTGCAGTCACCGTCCCTGGAGGTGTTCCAGAACGTGTGGATGTGGCACTGAAGGACGTGGTCAGTGGGCATGGTGGGGGTGGGCTGATGGTTGGACCAGGTGATCTTAGAGGTCTTTTCCAACCTAAATTATTCTGTAATTCTGTGAATCATTGCAGCAGGAATGTGGTTGAGATATCTCACCCAACCAGTGTCACCGTGGTTGGGATAAAACCAGCTGGGTAGTGACCTGAGATGAACTAAACACATCCTCAAGCACCCCAGGAAAAATTTCTCTCATCTCAATAAATTTCACTCACTACAGCACAGCTATTTACAGTGGGGTTTTCTCTGTGCCCTTCTCAGCAGTGTTTGCATCAGCTCATTTCCACAGGTAGCAACAAGCAAAGTAAAGATGTGCAAAGCCTTGGTGGCTGCAGTGGTTTTGTCATCTTGTTTAGTCAGGGTGACAAAAGCAGGTTCAATCTCAAGGAACACAGAGAACAGCCCTTCTCCTGCTTCCCTCACCCTCACAGCCCCAGTGAATAGAGTTGGCAAGGGTGGGCACAGCCCCAGCCACTGGGACTGATGGCTCCCAGTGTGATTAAGCAGCATAAAGGCACAGAGTGGCCCCGTCGCAGCTCCATCCCAACCCATCCTCCCCAGCTGCAGCAGCATCCGCTGCAAGACCAGACCGGCCATTCCTACCCCGTCTTTCTGTGTAGTTCATCTTTTTTTTTCCCTCTCTCGTCTCCCCCGGCCTCCCTCTCTTTTTCTTTCTCTCTCTCTTTTTTCTCTTCTCTCTCTCTCTCTCTTTTTTTTTTTTTAATTTAATCCCCTTTTTTTTCGAACATATCATTACAGGAGCAACAAAAAAGATGGGACAATACAGCCATTGATGAGCTGCTCTCGTCCTCCAGTCCCGGTCCCCCCCACTCCCTCCCTCCCCTCCTCTGGTGCGTGCCAGCACTCTTTCCACCCGCCCAGGGCTGGAGCCAGCGCCAAACAACCTCTGCTAATAAACAAGAGGAACCAGATAAACCAGGAACACAATAGAGGGATTTGTTGCACTTTAGTGATGGTGGGAACAATGTCAACTCCGTGGTGCAGCTGCATGGACCCCCTCCCATCCTCTCCCCTCACTGCCTTGTGCCCCCCGCGCACTCGCAGACCAACACTGTGATTTATGAAAGGCCAGAGGTCACTGTGCATTAAAGGGCTCCTTTCTTGCATCATTTATTAACCCCTCTACGACAAGGGCTGCTTATTGTGGCACTGGTGGCACGGGGATGGAGAGGGGGCTGAGGAGTCCTTCCCAGAGGCACCGCATATCTCTTGTGGGATGCTGAGATGCTGTGTTAGTGCTTAAATCCATTTTCACAGCAACCTGAGGCACATGGGAAGGAAGGAAGGAAAGTTTTAGTGAGATACATTTTGGCTACCAGCTCTGTGTCAGTAAAAGCAACTTGAGCACCCCAGTGCAGCTCTGTTCCCATTTCACATGAGTCATCTTCTACCCAACCTGTGCTCAGTGCTGTGCTGGTGAGCTGAACTCATGTTTAGTCCTGCAGCTATGTGTGCATCTAGGATTGGCCTGAAGGATTGCCCCGCAGACCCCATCAGCCATACGGTGGCCCTTCAGACACCTTATGTCAGCAGGTGTGAACTTGCAGTGCAGCCACAGCTGGGCAGAGAGGTGTCAGGTTGGCTACTTTGAGATTCCATTCTCAGGCCAGGATATAGGTGACCAAAGTATCTCCTTGCCTTGTGGAAGCAGGTTTCTATCACAGGCAATTTTGCACTGTCACCATGTCATGCTTTCAAGCCTGTCTTTGTGACAGCAGATCAAAACAATGAAACATGGACATGCTAATTTGCAGGCTTGGTCTTTTGTTGCAGTGACCACGCTCACTTTGAGAGAACTGATGTGGTGGCAAAGCGGATTCTACAGTCCGCTGAGCTACCCACATCCCCAGAGGTGTTTATGGGCTCCTTGGAGACCCTCTGACTGACCAAGCTTGCTTAGAGAGACAAAACCCATCCCTTCTGATGGCTTGGTGCAGGGGATAAAATGGTGCTGGTGAGCCTAGACATCTTCCCTCTCATGAAATGGATGGGGAACAAGGGACAAAAGAACTGGAAACCAGTCCCCAAATTAGGAGCTGGTGGGAGCCATTTGTGTATGGGCTCATGGGGCAGAGGGGATGCAAAGGTTGGGGTCCTGCCACTCAAATGCCGGCTGGTAGCTCTGGTTACCAGCCCAAATGCGCCTGCCCTAGCTTTGGTGCCTCGGCCTGGGGCCGTGCTCCGTCGCTCGCTCTCCCTCACATTCCTCCGGGAGCTGATCAGGGCTTGAATGACACCCCAGATGACTCCTTGCTATTAATTCCTGCGAACAGAATGGGCTCCTTGTTCTCCCAGTCCTACTCTCTGGAGGAATTACAGGGGCCAAGGCAGCGGGCTGAAGCCTTCCTGATTTAACCCTTCCCCCGGCTCCCCAAGAGCCTCCCTGCTGCCACTGGGTTGTTGGAGCTGAAAGTCTTCCCAGAGTTACCTTGGCCTCCACTCACTGAGTCCATCAGGGTCACCCAGCACTGTTACAACCAAAAGACCCCATGAGAGAGTCTTCTTTTCTGGTCATTCTGCCCACACATATTTAGGAGTACTCATTTCTTCTCTTTCCCCCTGGGCATCCCTCCTTGGTCATACAGTCAAAGAGCACTCAGTTGCATCTGTTGTATCACTCTGAACATGGAAGACTCCACCTAACATGAAACTTTCTCCCCCATCTCCTCATTCCTTCAGTACTTGCTTTTTGGGATTTGCTTTTTGGAATTACACCTGGCTTCTTGGTTAGGAGGTGAGGGGGTTAACAGTCTGCCACCCATCAAAGCAGGTAGCAGACAGACCTGCCAGGCCTTGCTATTCTTTGATCTTCCCAGGCCCTGGTAATGTAGGAAATTGTCTCAGGGACAATGAGGACTTGCATAGTATTACCATTATCAGTTCTCCCCACACTCATGAAGGAATGGATCAGATGTTGGGCCAGGAGCTGCCTGGGATCCTTGCGATGGTCTGAGGTGCTTGCCCTCTCTGTTTTCCAAGAGGGTTCCTGCACCCCCAAGGTTGAGATTTAGGAAAAGTTTCCCTAGAACTCTTGTCTTGGGGTGATGAAAAATAGGGCCACATTCCATTGGCATTACCCACCCCTTGTCAACAACCTCGACGAAGGCAGCCACCACCCATACAGGACACTAGATCTAAGAGAGGAAGCAAAAAAACAACCCCACCATGCAATGATCAATTCTGTGTTCCTTTGGCACCCCAGTGGTGTGGGGAACACAGCTAACTATCTTGCAGCCGCATGGATGTGCCTCCTGGTACAGTGCTGCTAAACACAGAGTGGGTTGCAGGCAGCTCTCTGATTTTTCTGTGTCACCTGTGCCATCTCCTTCTTCTTTGGGCTGCCCCACTGAGTCTCTTGATGGGGAGAGCCAAGAGTCACCCGGGAATGTCTAGGTTCAGTATTGGGAGCTTCAGCCAAAACCTATGAGGTGTGATGATGACCAGAACCCAGCTGTGTTTCCCATGCCCAGCTCCGAGGGATGTAGGGTCCCTTTGCTTCTCCTGTTTATGGAAAGGCCTTCAGATCTACTTTCATGCTGGTTGCTCGGTGACATTAGGTCAGGGAGGCATTTGAGAGCGAGGCACAAGGAAGTGGCAGAGATGAGGCTGGCGTTGGGAGCCCCAGCAAAAATAAGGTCCTGATCTCATCCAGGCTGCCATAAATCAAGTCCCATGATGTCTCACGAGTGAGGCCAGCCACAGACCCATATATTTTCTGAGCATCATCATGAAGTGTTGGCCTCTGTCTTTGCTCCTCTCTGCTTTTCCCTTGAGCATCACACTCAGGCAACCTTTGAATTAGAAGAGTAACCAGTTGAAACCTTGCCATTTTTTTCTGTTCTCATGCCTTCCTCTCTGGATGTCTCAGATGGTCTTGTACTGCCCAAACTTTGCCCTTCCTAGCCTCTACTTTACCACAGAACTGAGCCATGTGGCTTCCCATCTATTTCATGGTCGTGGTGATGAGGTGTGAGAGGGCCTCATGACACTTCCACATCAAAGGAGACGTGCAGTGCTCACTATTTTTGGCTGGGGCAGGGGGATTTCCAGCAGGTGCCAACCACCCCCCACATCCTCAGTCTTCCCACCATCAGATTGCCTGGTCCTTCTCTCCTTTGTTTTTCCCTCCTGAGTGAGGGGATAGAGTAAATACATTTAGATCTCCCTATAACATGGCTTCGAGGGGCTGAAGACACACATTTCCAGCAGGGGGGTTTCCTCCATTCTCCACCCTCCACCTTCCATTCTCCATCTTATATCTTCCATTCCCCACCCTCCACCCATCTTCCATCCTCCATTCCCCATCCTCCATCTTCCATGCTCCTGTCTTCAGCCCTCCATCCTCCACTCTCCATCCTCCTCTTCCTCACCACCTGCCTCTCTCCTCACCTCCATGCCAGTCAGGATGCTCATCCCACATAGAAGCTGGGGAGGGATGAGTACTCAGCTTCAGCCCCCCCTGTCTACTCCACACCAGATGCCAATCCATGCCCACAGACGGTAGGAAGGACAAGACCCCTGGACCCCCACCCTGACCCCAAGACCCACCTCCATGAGACAGGGTGCTCTCCCTGCTGCTCCCAGCCCGGGTCTCCTCTCCCATCCTCGGGTCTGAGACGAGCTGGGCTCTCTGAAAAACCTTTTTATGTGCGCGCGCGCGTGTGCGTGAATCACATGATGGCCGTTCACCTGTATCCCGAACAAAGGCAGCGCACTGTTTGAGGCCCAAACAAGCAAGCAGGCAAGGGGAAGGAGGGGGGTGCCAGGAAAACTGAAGGGGCTGTTGAGAGAGCGGGTGCGCGCGGGAGAAAATCCTTATCAAACTCCCAATTCATGGGTCTCCCTTTCCCTCAGCACACTGCCGGTATTGTTTGCCCGTTGTGTGTGTGTTTTTTCTGGTGTCTGCCCTGACCCCCCCATTCCCAGCTCTGACGCTGTTTTGCTCTATGGAAAGGTTTCATGGGGAACCCCTCCCATTTTCCCAGGCAGTCCTGGGACAATACCAGTGCTGTGCCCCCAGGCTGGGCACAGGACAAAAGCTGGCCCTGTCTCCCAGATGGGAAGCTTGCTGGGGTGCAACCATGCCAGGTTTTTGGGGTCCCTCACCCACCAGTGGCTGAGAGCATACACCAAAATCTCCCAGTGGACATCCTCTGACCTTTCCTTCCATCTCCAAACTATTATCTGTGTTTCTCTTCACTTCTTTCCTGTAGACAGACTCTCACCTCTTAGTCTTCCCTTCCCATGGGTGCAATCATCCAGCAACATTCCTCCTCAGCAAACTCAGTGGATGTTGTCCTTGATGTCCCACCAACATGGCCTTCACATTAAGATCCTACTGAGCTGGGTCCTGCTCCTGCGATGATGCTTCATGCACCCAGCCTGGATGCAGAAACACCTACAACAGCAGGACAGATCCCCTTCCCACCTCAGCTCTGCCTGTTGCCCTCCTGACATGTCTTTTGCATGAAGTAGCACCCTCCGACTTTTGCATACTGAGGACTGAAGCACAAATAATAGATTTCTCCAATGTAACACAGGAAATCGGTGGCTTAGGAAGGTCTCCAGCTGGTGAACTAACTCCCTTCACTGTTAGATCCTTCATCTGCAAAAGACTGACTCTTTTTATGGGCTACCCAATACTTGGAGCACCTCACCCACACAGTAACGCAAGCTTAAACTAAGGGAATGAAACCTGCTATATGAGAACTTCCCAAATCCAGTCGTAAGGAAGCCTTAAATTGATGAAGCCATGCCAGCCCAGTGATTCCTGAGACAAGAGATCTCTCCTCTCCTCTCCTCTCCTCTCCTCTCCTCTCCTCTCCTCTCCTCTCCTCTCCTCTCCTCTCCTCTCCTCTCCTCTCCTCTCCTCTCCTCTCCTCTCCTCTCCTCTCCTCTCCTCTCCTCTCCTCTCCTCTCCTCTCCTCTCCTCTCCTCTCCTCTCCTCTCCTCTCCTCTCCTCTCTTCTCCTCTCCTCTCCTCTCCTTTCTCCCCTCTCCTCTCCTCTCTCTTCTCCTCTCCTTCCCTCTTCTCCTCTCTCCTCTTCTCCCCTCTCCTCTTTTGTGTCTTTGTCTTTTTGCCTCAGCTGAACAGAAGCATCACACCTCTTCCCACTGTTGTAGAGGTATGTTCTGCCACAGCTTGCTCTCCTGTGTCTGTTTTCATAGCAAAAGGAAAGAGATGAATCATGGATGGAAGAGAATTCAAAAAAGGTCTCATACATCAAGGCAGGGATGTAAGAGCTCCTGTCCCTGGTGGAGAAGGAGAGCAGTGGGGCCAACAGTGATTCAGAGCCCTGTGGGTTACTGAAGAACCTTCCTGGCTTGCTCTTGTTCTTGCCACAGTTGGGAGTTGGAGAATCAGACATCCTTCTGCTCACCTAGACTCTGGAGACATGGAGGAAACCCCAAACTCTACCACTTGCTACCTTGCTGGAGTTAAGCATAGACTCATTCTCCCTGTAGATGCCACAAGTTTGGTGGCTTCTTTGATTCTGCATCCAGTGGACCATTGACATCATTTCGTTTGGAAGCTGGGGTCTCTCTTGGTGGGAGAGATTGTCCCATTCCATAAGGCTTGAGGCTGTCTCTCCAGTTGCTGCTTTGGTCAAGGAAGCATGGCATCGATCCTGGATTCCGAGCATGTTAGCTCAGATGTTCAGCACCATCCTTGGGATTGGTTCCCTTATGTTTCGAACAGTGCCAGACAGGGATTTTGTGGGGTGTTACACTGAATCATAAATCACTGAGATTGGAAAAGACCTCTAAGACCAGCTAGACCAAATGTCAGCCCATCCCTACCATGCCCACCAATCACATCCTACTGTGCCACATCCACACAGTTCTTGAACACTTCCAGGGACTGTGACTCCACCACCTCCCAGGGCAGCACCATTCTTTCTACCATAAAGATTCTGGAAAGTAAAGATCTGCTACAGAAGCTAAAAATGTTCTTGAAATCCTTTGAACTTTGTTCCCTGGGTCACAGTCATTCACCTCCTTGCATTTTCTTGCTTCTCACCTTCAGGTTGGCTCTCCAGCAAAGAGCTGGGATTCAGGAGGATCTGGGAAGATTATCAGAATTCCATGGGTGATCTCTCATGGTTACAGGACTGGCACTTCTCTTTGACATCCCCAATGAGAAGGGAAAGTGAAGAAGCCAACAACCACATGCATCTGGGAAGGAAAGCAAGCTAGAAAATGGAAGAATTGGTGGGAACAATCTGCAATCTGTTGTGTGATTAGAGCCTGCATGTGTTCCAGTGCATGAGCAGCAAGGAGTGAATGACTATGAGATAGTCCTCGTATGTGAGAAGACCTCACACTTGCCTTCAGGAGCAATTCAACACATCCAAGGAAGTTCTGTCTGGTCATCTTGGTGAGAGTTCACAGAGATGGAGACATTGTGAGGACCCCATCTTCAGGGTGTAAGAGTGCTAAGTGGGTTCAAGAAGGCATAACTTGCTCTACAGACTGCTCATATGGACTTAATGTCCTCCATCCTCAGGATGCTCCTGACCTCTTGCATCCCCTTCTCCACACTCAGGATGCTCTTTTTGCAGCATCTTAACTCCATTATCCTGGGCCAGATTGTTGCAGTGCACTGGGGTCCCCACTGGACTCCATGACGGGGATCAGGACATGTTGGGAATGTGGATACCACAAGCATGTCAGTGGTAGCAGGGGTAAGGAAGGGGAGCCCAGCCCTGAGTTGCATTACTTCACATCCCTCCCTGTGCCCAGTAACTCCAATACCCTGGGGGTGAGCTCTCTATCCCCATTGGGAGTAAGCAGGGAATGCTGAGTTGGGGTAGGGGGCTGCAGCATCCCCTCCCCACCAGCCCTGACTGTGTCCTGGCTCTGAGCAACACTTGGCTCCACCTTCCACCCTTCCCTCCCCCAGTGCTAAGCAGCAAAGCCAGCAAGAGGCATCCAGCCGGGGCATTAGTAAAAACCAAGCCTCCCTCCAGGAATGGCACTTGCCTGAGCACCTCCCCGGCAGCACGCCCCACAGCCGGAGGGAGAACAGGGGGGCACTGGGACAGGAGCTGCAGCCTTCACAGGGTTTGCTGCCCACACCAGCCAGCAACGTAAGTTTTCTTACCTGAGCTCACTGGCATGCACATTTATTTTTCATACTTTCTGCCACTTTTTCAATTTCCCCAGCGAAGATTTCATGTCATCCCCTGAAAGCGGGGTGACAGCAGCCTTTGCTCTGCATTGACTTTTGCAGCTAAATAAGAGGCATGCTTTTCTGTAACTTCCTATTTTTTTCTTTCTTTCTTTCCTCCTTTTAACTTCTTTCTAGGGGAGAGATGTTGGTGGGGTGGGGGGGAGGGCTTTATTTTTAGAGCATTTCTTTTTCCAATCAGGGGACAGTGATGCTGTGGCAGGGACTTACAGAGGTGACTGCAGGCAGTGAGAGATGAGGGTTGCACAGGGCAGGCAGTTCAGGTCCTGGGTTTCTCTTCAAGTTGAACTATGTGTGTGTTTGCATCTGGATATGTAGGTGCATATGTATATGTGTATGTGTGTTTATATGTACATATACAAGGATGTGTTTGGGGACATGGAGCGGGTGTGATTTAGGTCTTTGATCCAAGAGCAGCAAGCAGTGGCCAAGCGGTAGGGTGTCACATTGGCACTTTCTCCTACTGCCCCTGGGACTCTGGAGGTGGCCAGGAGATGGGAGATCTTTATTTTATCCTCCATGGAGATCTGCAAGCAGGCAGGATGCTCTATGCTCCCTTCTATGGGGTCCCCAGAACCCCTTGTCCTTCATGGTCTAAGAGCGATTTCAGGCATGGGTTGATGGTTGGATTAGGTGATCCTAGTGGTCACTCCAACCTTAATGATTCTATGATTCCATAATTCCTTAGCACAGCTGGGCAGCTGCCATAGTCCCCTCTGCACATGCCAGTTTGGGACATTTGCAGAGATAAGAGCTCCCGATGGGTCAGGGCCCCGATCCATCCCCACCCCCATCGATCACGGGTTTTGTGGTGTGCACGGCTATTGCTTTGCTTGCGCTTTTATCAAGCAGCCCCTGTCTCGTGGTCTGCTCTTCGGAGTGTGGAGTCCCAGTCGGATTTGGTGGTTGCTTTTCCTTTTCTCTATTTTCCTTCTTCTTTTTTTCCTTCCTTTCCTTTGTTTTTCTCTTCCTCCCTTTCCTCCCCAGTGAGAAGAAGAAAGTGACCATGGCTGATGACCAAGACCTGTCAGAGGTGGAAATGAGCCCAGTGGGTTCTGAAGACCACCACTGCCTCTCACCAGGACCATCCATGGCATCGGACAGCTCTCCACACCTTGCCAGCTCTGGGAATGGAGAGATGGGCAAGGTCAAGAAGGAGCAGCAAGACTCGGAGGCGGATGATGACAAGTTCCCTGTCTGCATCCGTGAAGCGGTCAGCCAGGTGCTGAGCGGCTATGACTGGACCCTGGTACCCATGCCTGTTCGAGTCAATGGAAGTAACAAGAGCAAACCCCACGTCAAGAGGCCCATGAATGCCTTCATGGTCTGGGCACAGGCTGCCCGGAGGAAACTGGCTGACCAGTACCCGCACCTCCACAACGCTGAGCTCAGTAAGACCTTAGGGAAGCTCTGGAGGTAAGAGCGGGCGCGTGAAGGTGTCCTGGTGCTCAGGAGGAAAGATGGAGATGGGGAGGGTGGAAGGGGTGTCTCTTGTGCCACTGCTTCCTTGCTGTAAGATGCCCACGGGAGGCTCTGCCAGAAGCTAGGAGAATGGGGAAGTGTTCTATACCTCATATATGTAGTGAAAGTTTCCTCAGCAGAGCTCATCTCCATCCCAAGTGAAGCCCGCACTTTTCTTTTTCACCTGTTTCCCTCTGATTTTCCCTGTTGTTCCTGACCAAGACACTTATCCTTGTCTGCTTGTGCTTGATGGTCAGGGGAGATCTTGTTTTCTTGGCTCACCCTCTGCTGGGCAAAATTAAGCATGAACAGAATCTGGTCTGAGCATCATCAACCTTAATTCACCTGTGGCTGCCCCAGGACCATTTGATCTCGGGTCCCACACCAGCAGGGGTTACCTTCTGAGTGGTGCCAAGGAGGATGGTCTCCCATCTGATCCCCCCTCCCATCCTTCCCAAGGTGGTCCTGGTATTGGCAGATTGTGTAGATGCAGTGAGGCAATCAGTCGGCAGGGATAAGCAAGGAGAGACCCTACTATATTGCGCGGCTCGTGAGTGCCATGCTGGCCAAGCCACTCTGTCCTGATGAGGCTGTCTATAACAGTAATACAATCAACCTGTTAAACTTTCTGCTGCTAGCCCCCCACAGCGTCATTCCCTTGCCTTGCACCAAGCAGTGCGCAACATGGCCGTCGGCCTCATGCAAAGGGGCTCTCTCATTCCCTCTTCTGCTCCGATGGCACTGTGTTACAGGAACATTTCTGCCTCTGATGGGCTACAAGACATTCTTCCAAAACACACCCTGGCCAGTAGGTCTCCTCCTGACTCCAAACCTCCTGGTTCATGAGAGAGAACTGGACTCTTAGGAGTCATTTTCTCCCTGTGTTGCATCCACTTGTTTACCCCAGCCCACCAATATGTTCTATAACTCAAACAAAGGGATTTCTTTAGGTAGTCAAAGGCAAACGTCTACTCTGATGCTCTTTCACTCCATCCTGCTTTGTTCCCCACTGCCTTTCCTTTCCTCTACCCTATCTGCTCCATCCTTGGGCTCTGCCACCAGCCTCTGACCTCAAGTGAAGCTTGGACCCATAGTTCTCAGGCCTGGACTGCTCTTTCCCTTTCACCCTGGTAGCCCACTGGTTCACTCTATCCGCCCCACCATCTATTGTCCCCACCAGGCACAGCCATTCCCACCCAGCCACACCTTTGTGTCCTCTTCCATTTATTTCTTTATGAATCAATCACGTTCCTTACACCTTGCACCCATTTCTCTGCTTCCCAGCACCTTCTGATGCTGTCCAAATCCACCCTGTTTTGCTCCCAAATTGTTATTCCAATATACTGTTCCTTTACTGGGACACAACTCCTTCCCATGTCTTTGCTGCTAGGGCAAACACAGCTCTCCAAGCTGTGCCAGCCCTTACAAGACTGTGCTGCCTGGGTTACAGATACAGCCACAGGGCTGGTATCTGAGGTAGCCAGGACGGCACATTTGTGCCTTTCTGTGGGGCTAGGGACAAGAATCAGCCAACTAAAGCCCAGGGGAGCTGGCCTGGAGGTTACAAGGGCTGCAGCCCTGAGCCAAGATTTTCATCCATAGTGCAGTTGGGTTGTTCTCCAATTAGGTTCCTGTGTATCAGTGTTTGTGTATCGGTGTGGGTGACAAACTCTCCTTCCACGTAGGCTGCTGTGAACTTATACATATGGGGGCTGCATTAGCAGTGCGGGGAATGAGAGCTGGTGAGCACAGAGACTGCCTGGAGACCTTTAAGCTAAGAGCCTCGCGACTGGCGATTGGTAGGAACGGCAGAGCCTGGAAAATCTTCTTAAAGGCTGGTCCAGTATTCTTGCTGCATCCCTACCATGTGGACTAAAGCCCCGTGGGGAGGTTGAAGGGGAAGGAGTTATGGTCCCATTCACCTTTCCCAGTCTGCCCGCTTGGGATGCAAAGGATGCAGATGAAGAAGCAAATGTGCTAAAATGGAGGGTGAGGGGAAGGAGAGGAGGAGGGGAGGGGAGGTTTTCCATGCTTGATGAAAACTCGTCTTGGCTGCCTTCCTTCCCCGGGGCAGGTTGGGAGCAGCGCTCAAATGGAGGCTGGCTGCTGAAAATGTCGGTGTGATGTGACTCTAAGCCAACATGCCAGCCAGCAACAACTCTGGAACCAGACCCAGGCGGGAGCTGGGAAGAAGGGCTATGGTGGGGCTGTAGGGAGCAGCACAGAGAGCTGATGAAGAGATCTTTGGGAGTGGCAGCTCTCTCATTTCCTGCACCTCAACAAGGCAAAGAGCCAGGGATGGGGTCATGCCCACGAGCTCCAGGGCTGCGGACGTGTAGGACCAACCATCCCTGGCCGTGCACCAGGAGATCCCATCCACACGGCCCTGTCTCATCGGCAGCTGAGCCCTGAGATGGGGTCAGGCTGTGGCAGCCCGGCATGATGCCAGGTGATGGAAGGGAAAGATGGGAAAGGGAAGAGGGAAGACTATGGCTCCTCTTTTTCCTCCCAAAGTGGGGTGCCACAGGGGTGAGTGCTTAGTGTTGGGCTGGGTGGAAGTGGCTGCATTAAGCCCCATGAGGGCTTTGCTCCATGATCCATAAGTTCTCTGGCCATACGAGATTCTTTTGCATTGTTGATGGGGGAGTGTGGGGGGCAGAGGGGGAGGGCAGGAAGCAAGTGAAATCCAAATCCCCCAAATCTCCTGGCCTTTGCCTGCTCGCACCAGTTTCACTTTGCTAAAGCCGATTTGTGCTCTGATCCCAGTGAGAGGGAGGAGGGAGCAGGCAGGCTGGGGAAGGAGAAGACAAAGACACAGGGAGTGGACTTCCCTCTGTCCTGCTGGCGGCACTGCCAGCAGGCTGTCGGCCAGGAGGGAGGAGGTGAGGAGTCCAGGCACCAACAGAGGGCAGGGAGCTGGCTTTTGTGCAGACTCAAGAGACTCTGTTTCTAGGAGGCAGATATGGAAGGCTGAGCTTTGGTCTCCACTGCTCATCTCCTCTGTCCAGCATCCAGCCTCTTCCTCCAAGAGGTACCTACGTAAAATGAAACCTTCCATTTCCAGACATCTTATTAGCTTTGGCACTACCTGTGTTGGGAGTGTAAAGAAGCCTGAGCCCAGCTGCCACGTAGAGAAGTGTTGTAAGGGTGCAGTTTGCCTCCATTCTCTCCTTTCATACAATCATAGAATACCCTGAGTTGGAAGGGTCCCATAAAGGACCATCGAGTTCAACTGCTGGCTCCACATAGGACCTCCCGAAAATTAGATCCTATGTCTGAGAGCATTGTGCAGACACTTCTTGTACTACCTTAAGACTGGTGCCATGAGCATTGCTCAGAAGAGCTTGTTCCAGGGCCCAGTCAACTTCTGGGTGACCTTTTCTTGATATCCAGCCAGATTGTCCCTTCTTCATCTCCCATGAAGAAGGGATGTTCCCAAGGATGAAGTGAGGTTGCCTTCTAGACCTTGATGCCTTGGACAGCTGTCCTTTAGGCACCATGGAGGGCAGATTGGAGCAGCACTGGCAGAGGGATTAGAGCCCTCCTGGAGCTGTGAGTGTTGTATAGAGTGGTGGGAGGGGAGCAGAAAAGCTGGCACTGGATTCACGGTGGCTCAGTTGCTTTAAGCTGCAGGATTAAGGAGGTGGAGGAATGCAGTGTGCGGCTGTGACCTTCTCAGGCTGCCTGGAGTGAACCTAGGTCAGCACTGTAATGGGCTGAAGACCGCTACACACCTTCTGACTGATGGGCAGAAGGTGCTCAAAAACCAGTCACTGGCTGGTGAACCCTTTCATCCTCTTCCACAGCTCTACCTGCATACTTCTCCTCTCTCACCTTCAGTTTTTCATATCAATCCAGGCCATTTTGTCTATGACAATGCTTACAGTTGATCAGAATAAGTTACATTTAAAGCTAAAGGCTTCAGGGGTACCAAGATGCTGTCTCATTCCCATCCCCAGGCAACTGTTTCGTTGGGAGGAAAAAGGGGTGGGCATCTCATAAATGGGAAATATTTTGCCATTTGTGTGCCCAGCAGCCGTATGACGAGACAGGTCCCCTTTGAGAGTGCTGCTCTCTGATCAGAAGCAGGATGACTTTGAGTCACAAGAATATTTGAGGGGAAAGTGGTAAAATAAAACTAAAGTGCTTCCAAGTGGGAATCTGTGAATGCCTTGAGCAATGAAATTGGTCTCTCTGAGCTGTCCTGCCTGCATGTTGCATGGTTTCTTTGGAGATCCTATCTTACCCAGAGCAGCTCATGATCGGGCAGGAGTACAGAGAAGGAACTCACATTTGTATGTCTTTTATCCAGAGTCCATGGCTCATCCATTTCTACAAGGTCTAGTGACGTAGAAGTTGTTTTTTTGCAGTAAGAAGAGCTGGATATTTGTGCTTCAGCCTATGGCAGCCAACACTAATCACTGTCATTGATGCTCAGTAGAGCCATAATTTTTCCTTTGGGGTTGAAAATAAAAGACAAGTGAGGTTGTTGAGCTTAATTGGGACTTTGAGATTCTTTTCCTGACGTTCCTGACGTTCCTTCCCCTCTCCTTCCCCTGTTTTTTACCATTTTGGCCCCGCAGGCTGCTGAACGAAAGTGATAAGCGTCCCTTTATCGAAGAGGCGGAGAGGCTGAGGATGCAGCACAAGAAGGACCACCCCGACTATAAGTACCAGCCACGGAGGCGGAAAAATGGCAAGGCCACACAGGGCGAAGGAGAGGGCCAGGTGGAGGGGGAGGCTGGAGGGGCTGCTGCTGTCCAGGCTCACTACAAGAACACCCACCTGGACCACAGGCATCCTGGGGAAGGGTCACCCATGTCCGATGGGCACCCAGAGCACTCTTCAGGTGAGTCCCATGGCTCTGTGAACCAACTGGTAGGTGACAACCATCTGGGAAGCTCAGGAAAACAAGCCATGGCCTTAGGGATATGTCTCACATTGCTCATGACTCGACAAACACTGTTGGAGTCAGTGGGATAGAGACAGGCCTCTGTTTCTGGAGCACTTGCATTCCTCTGGTCAGGTTGGATATCATTCCTTACTTATCATGGCTTACTGGCAGGAGCAGAGTTGATGTGTGCTGCTGCCCAGGCATAAAGCAGTAACTCACTTCTTGACTTTCTTTCCTCCTCAAAATGTTTTTCACACCGCAGGTCAGAGCCATGGCCCTCCTACTCCTCCCACTACCCCTAAGACTGAGCTGCAGGCAGGCAAAGCTGACTCCAAGCGAGAAGGGCGTTCCCTTGGGGAAGGGGGAAAGCCACACATTGACTTCGGCAATGTGGACATCGGGGAGATCAGCCATGAAGTGATGTCCAACATGGAGACCTTTGATGTCAACGAATTCGACCAATACCTGCCACCCAATGGACACGCCGGCCACCCAGGACATGTTGGGGGCTACGCAGCAGCCACTGGCTATGGCCTTGGGAGCGCCCTGGCTGCAGCCAGTGGACACTCAGCCTGGATCTCCAAGCAGCATGGAGTCTCCTTGTCCGCCACCACATCACCGGTGGTGGACTCCAAGGCCCAGGTGAAAACAGAAGGGTCTGCCCCTGGAGGTCATTACACCGATCAGCCCTCCACCTCCCAGATAGCTTACACATCCCTGAGTCTGCCCCACTATGGTTCGGCCTTCCCGTCCATCTCCAGGCCCCAGTTTGACTATCCTGATCACCAGCCCTCGGGACCCTACTATAGCCACTCCAGCCAAGCCTCTGGCCTCTACTCTGCCTTCTCCTATATGGGACCTTCCCAGCGTCCTCTTTACACCGCCATCTCTGACCCCGCACCCTCCGTGCCACAGTCCCATAGTCCCACACATTGGGAACAGCCTGTGTATACGACTCTCTCCAGACCATAGGGAATGGGGAACAGTGACCAAAGCAGCGACGGAAAGGCTCCGAAGAATCCGCACAGGCAGAAGAGCCTCCGAACTCCGAGGTCACTCAGTGCCACCATCCAGCCACCAGAACCCACTGAGTATCTGGAAGTGCCTTTCTTGACCCCGGCTATCGCTGGCTCACCCGCCTACAGAAAGGTTTCTCGTCCTTTCGCCCTGTACCGATTTCACGCAGGCCACACAACTGGCTTGCAACACCTTATTGGCCTTCTAGATGAGGAAGACTCAAGACATGGAGTGACGGGTCCGTGGTGGGCTTCGTTGTGCGCACCCTGGACTGTAAGCGGAGAGAGACTGTCCTTTCCTTACCCTCCCCAACCTCCTCCAGTGAATTAGCAAGTGTTTCCAAAAGGCCACCATGGCCAACTCTTTGTCAGCTGCTGCGGGTGAAGGGTGCTTGTTCAGCCTTGGTGAACATGTCAAGGGAGGAGGAGTCGGGAGGACGGCATGGCCGGCTTCCTTGCATCAGTGTTGTGCAGCAGTCCTGCCTAAGATTCACACATGCATGAATCTTGATCCCTGCTGGAAGACCAACTTATGCTTGCTTCCCTGCTTGATTTCCACAGCTGCACGCTATAGCTTTTCTCCCCGCCTCTTCCCTCTGTCCCATCTGTTTAATCCCACACTCCTTCCTGCATGGATTTTATAAGGCTTGACTGAACAATGTGGATTCAGGAACTGCATTGTCAGCCTCAGCCTTTCTCATATCATAGCCTGTATGTGTGTATGCGTGTTCGTGTAAGGAGCTGAGGAGAGGTGGGGAAGGATCTGTGGATCATTCAGGTGCTGTGGGTGAATCTTCTCTTCCTACAATTTAATTTCTATAGTTCACTTGTGTCTCAGATTTCTGGCATCTCAGTCTATCCCAATCTCTTCAGTATCCCAGCAATCTATCAGCAGACCAGGTCCTTGCTCCTTCAGCATTCAACTGTATCTGCTGAAAAAGTAAAGGCACCAAGAAAGCTACTATGCACTTGCCAACACCCAGACGTGGCTCCAATATTCCAATACTCATTTTAAACCCTCTTTAAACTCAGGCCGATGGGCTGCACATCACTGCTCGTTGGTTCATCACATTACTGCAATCTGTCAGCACCTCCCTCCTACTTTCGCTCAGGATGGAAAGATACTCTCATGGATACAAGCAAGGTCGATACGCACTCAATATTGGATGACTACAAAGAAAAGAACACTGTTTATGTGCAGAAGAACTCATTCTCACCTCTGGGTTTCAAGCTGGAAACAAGCAGCTCTTGCAGCCAAATCAACCTCTTTTGTTCAGCCCATCTCCTGAGGACTACTTCATTCTCCTTTGTCACCTCCAGGACTGGGTGGTATGTCCTGCCAGGGAGTGAACTGGCCAAGAAGCTGCTGCAGGAAAAAGTGACTACTGACAATTGATCACAGAGATGTGTTATGGGACCTTCTAACAGTTAATTCAGTCTAGAAAGACAAAATACTTCGACCAAATGTGGACTGTGATTTGTGTCACTGTTTCCCTCTGTTGATATGATGTCGGATGCCCTTCCCACCTCCCTTAGCTATGGATGACTTCTCCTCGTGGTGTCTGAAGAGATCACATAGAATGTTTGTTCCCTGTATGCATGTAACCTATTTGAGCCCTCTCCCCTTATTTATGCAAGTAGCACCTTCCTTCTCCCGTTCCCTTTCCCCAGTCTCTATGCTGTCCTAGCACCATTAACTCTGCATTAAACATATGGAATAATAAACTTAAAAGTTTCATTTTCATGTCTCTGTAATTTTTTTCCCCCCAGTAAATCTGTCACACGTCACCACACCACCGCACAGATCCCATGCATGGCTCGTCACTGGGAGGTCACAACCACAGCTCCAACTGGCTTACTGTGCTCCTTCATGGAGATGACACTCACCTTCTGTTCATAAGCCAGCTCCAGTCATTTCTTCCGTGGGCTGCTGTTCCTAAGCTAAAGCTCAGCCCATGCCATGAAGAAGAGCACTGCTTTGCACGTGCTTCATGCAGTAATTTCTTAGCCTCATTATTGTCTACAGAACAGGAGTGGGGAGTTTCTCCTCTGAGTTCCTCATCTCTAGGTTGCCATAAGGCAGACATAAAAACCTTCCCCACATCTAGAAAATGATGTATTTTGGAAAGCAACCATTTCCTTTTGGAAGCAACCATTAGTTTCTATCTAGAAACTCAACTCCTCTTGTTTTCCAGGGGTAAGAATATAAATACACACACACAGAGTACAGTTGAGAACAGAGGAACGTAACTTAGTTGTTGAAAGAAAACATGTTGGTCATCAGATCCTGGGAGTTCTCAAGAGTTGAGGAAAGCATACATGCAGGGGACATTGGCCTGCTTGAGAACATCTCTCAAGGCCCATAGGAACAAGATAGGATTACAGTGAACAAAAAGCAAGTTCCAAGGCTTCAAAGCAAAAGCATGATCTGTTCTGTGAGGTTGTGTCCACTGAGCACTTAATAGGTGAGTAGAATGAGTAGGAGATCTAGGAAACGCAGAGCACTCAGAACACTTTGGATGAGGTCCTTATAGGGCCAATGGCTAAATGACACCCTAAAAACAGCGATGCCGATCTAAACATTCCCTTGTAAAATAGGACTGTGATCACTCAACGGAGAGGAGAAATCTCTACCATAAATTGTGGACTGTGGAAAAGGTCCAAATGGGAACCACTGCACTGCTAAGCAGGTTGGTCTTCTCCATGGGTAATCTCCATGGGAGATGGTCTATCTCCATAGGATAAGGAGAGCCATGGCAGAGCTACGGTATGAGAGTTGGTCACAGGGGTGGGAGAGAGAAGGATCACGGTGTAGGTGAACAGAAGACTGGGAGAAGAAAGTACTTAACCATACACACGTACCTTCCTTCAGTTCTTCAACCAAAGAAAGCAAGTGGGCTCCACATCAACCACTCTCCAGTGGAATGGGATGCCTCCTCTCATCCGAGAGTGCCCTCATGAGTAGAACACCGCTGGTAACAGAGGGGTTAACCAATCCTCCCTCAGCCTAGCAGGAGTTGGCCCAGCATCCTTCCCTATCCCTTTAATCGTATCTGATACAGATGCAAGGCTGGGGAGGGGAGGCGGGCAGGAAACAAAGAAGCCTTTTTTTAAAAAAAAAAAGAAGAAAAAAAAAAAGGACAAGAAAACGACCCCCGCGCTCCATGGCGGCCGCCAGAACCATTGCACAAAGGCACCATTTCAGGGCTGAAATTTCACCACACCAACGTGATTAAAGGATTCCACAGAGGGTGGGGGGAGAAGGCTGAAGGCCACAGTGCTGTAAATTAACCTTTTCTTGGTAAGGATGGCCTGGATCAGGAAGCACTTGCGTTCCTCAGGGTCAACCCCCTTCCTACACCTGCAGGCATCTCCATATCCCCTCTGAGCTTTTTGCTCAGGGAGACCCATTCAGCTCTTGCATTCTGGCCTCCCCCTCCTGTGCACACTGCATCCCTGCACAGACCAACAAAGGAAGGGTGGATGGGAGGGCGTTCTTGCAGGGAGCAGTAAGAGGATAACATACATGGCTGGTTATATGACCTGAGTTCCTAAGCAGGTGTATACAAACTCCCGCTGGGATACGGATCCACACGTACACCACAAAGAATGCGTGCTTCAAACATACGCACAAACTAGGTGGAAAAATCCTCCCTGTAGCTCTGCAAAGACTTAAACAATGTAAAGCAGAAACAACAGGTGCACTTTTTAATAAGATCACCTGCTACAGAGCATTCTGCTCCAGAGCTCAGAGCAAGAGCCTCGGAGCAGAGATGATTAAGACATGAAAACCAAGCAGTAGTTGGCTGGAAGCCCTCCCAGATTTTAATGCATCCAACTAACTTCTTGATTTGGGCAAGGGGCTGCATTTTTCTTTTCCTTGCACAATCAGAAGTGAGAAGGAAGGGTCCTTAATGGGACACAATCTGTCATCACACTACAGATTACAGAAAGGGACTCTAGAATTTAACTGTTGCTGCACCGCTGTAAGAGCTTCTGGTGTTCATACAAGTGAGATGCCTTGAGAGCACCCATGCACTAAGGACCACCAGCTCCACTGCACATCAGAGAACAGCAGCATGAGAGGCAAGAGTGGCAATTTAACCTACAACTGCCGAGCTAGTAGGACTGTGACTGGCGACTGTGCTTCCGGCTGGGGCAGTGCCACTGAAAGGGGATCCCCATCACTGATAAGCAGCAGGAGCAGGGAAACAATAGGTGATTTGATGAGAGCTGCTCTACGATACTCCTGAGAAGACCCACAGCCAGCTCTGGCCAGAGAGGAAATTGGGGGTTTCCACAGCAACCTGCTCAGGGCACAAAGGCCCAACTGTCTAGGGGGAAGCAATGGAGGTGTCTCAGCACTCCTGTGTTAAGAAGGGCTGGAATCTTTCTGAAGCCAAAGTACCTGCAAGATCATTCCTGTGCAACGGCTCTTTAATTGGCTGCTGGTCCTATAACTCCAGGGAGGAGTTGTGGAGGAGGCAGTTACTGTACTCTTTACCCTAGATAAAACATACGGGCTGCTCAGCTGGAAAAAGAGCTGCGATGAAAGCATAGCTTTTGACTCCTTAATACTAATAAATAGGAACCATGCAGACTGACACAGAATGAAATGGTAACAATCAAGCTGGCATACAGAAGGCTTTATAATTTATTTATACAAATATAAACAAAAATAGAAACATCTGCTGGAGGAGGAAAGAACCAAAAGCAACAGCCAGAGGCCGATCAATCTGTGATAATTAGCTCATCCACACCCCAGTCCTCGTAGCTCCCATCAGGCAGGTAACGACGGATGATGATAGGAATCTTGCGTGCTCTGGAGGGAGGAGAGAGAAGTGAATAGAAATGCCAGAGTCTTCACTATGCCATGTCAACAGGCAATGGCATTGCTGACTTCAGTAATCTCTTGGTAGGCCTACGTAGTACTGGTGATTTGGAAAGTCTCAACAAAATTCTCCCTACTAGGTGCAAAGCACTGAGCATCTTAAGTCTCAAAACAATCATAGACCTACAGGAACATAGCATCTGCTGACAGCAGTTCCAGTTAGAAAGCAAGAAAGCGCTGAACACAATTTGACTCAGTGGAAGCGGATTTAAGAGCAGAATGTAATTAGATGGTCTAGAATCTAAGCAGAGGATCAGGTTTACAACCATATCAGACCTGAAAAGTAACACAACACCTTTAACAATCACATCCAGGGCTGCTGTTTTCCCAAAAGCAGCTTCCTTGTGCCAAGAATTACAATTTAATTCTAGCAAAGCACAGGATGCCATTATATTTTGTGTCACAACCCCAACTGCTCTCTAGAGCACACACTCAGGTGATGACCTGAAGCAGCTTAGGCTGAACTTGGAGATCTGACTGGAGCACAACCCATGGGGTTTTGGCAACAGCAAAGGGAGCTGTAATAGATAAAGTCTGCAAGAGCAACTGCAATGCACTGAGCAGAGGGACAAATCAATTTGAGAACCCAGTAAGTAAAGGAATCCAGTTACTCTGCTTGAAGATTACCTGCATACAACATAGTAACCTGCTTTCTACACTGGCAAACTGTGTGCCACCAGGGCACTCTGCTGTGGGCCTCTAAGCAGTGATCCAGAAACTGCCAGAAAAGGTTCAAATCAATCTCTCTGTATGCAAGAGGTGCATCTCCTGCCAGCACAATAAGCTAAGTATAGAAGGGTGCAGTGAAACAACATTCTGACCAGAGTCTCCACATCACCACCCTGACCCCAGTTTTGTTTATTTAAGTCAGCAATTCATCTGAGCACAGGTCTGTTCAGAAGGCTGCTTCAAATTGATTCCTTTCAGAGAATTAAACTGATTCCTTATGGGGATCTTTGGTTCTCATCATAGAAATGACTCTTATATAAAAAGAGGTCAGAGCACTGCTCATCATCAGCAAGAACTCCTAGGATGGGAGAAGCTGTGGAGAAGGTCCAAGGAGGAAAAGTGGAAGGAAACTGCAGAACTCACCGTGGTTGATAAAAAAAGAAGGTTGTCTTAGAATATACTGCATGGAATAAGTTGTAAAGTGCTGAGATAAGCAGAGGATAGCTTGCTTTATAGAAAACAATACATACACTGTCTAAGGCTGGGACTTACTTGAGTTCTTTCATGGCAATCAGCAAGGGGTCTGTCTCTCCTTCCAGCTCCACCATCACGGGTGCACACATCCTGGGACAAACAGCAACAGCCATTTCAGAGAATGTACAGAAAGCCAGAAGGGCCAACATATGACTGCATACTGCACTCTTATCCACTCTGGGACAAAGGTTATCCCCAAGTGGCTACGGATTGAGTTTTCATTTGAATGCTCTTAATCCACCCCTCATCCTCTGCAAGTCAGCTGGGACTTGAGTGCTGGTCAGAACCACACCTGTCTAGTCTCACTGTGCTATACTTATATGTGAAGAATAAGGGCAGATCTAAAATTAAAAATAATAGAGTTGGAACACTATAAAATGGGAATCTGACTTGCTTGAATCTTCAAGGTTTCCTTCAAAGGAAAACATAGGGCTAGATTTATAATGCACTCTATCTCTAGAGAAAAAAAACAAATGCGTTTTGGTGAGGGCTGTAACAGTAGAGCAAACACAGTTGACAGCTGTCTCAGGTGGCAGCAGAAGCAACAGAAGTTCACATTATGTGTGGGTAAAGCCACTGGGGGGCTGCTGCTGGCCTAGAGTCAACATCAATAGTCAACAGAATACGGAGGTGATAGAGACCAGGCACCAGTGTTTTGTATCAAATGCCTGGCACTGGCTCATCCCATCTCTTCCATCCTTCTGGCCTGCCACCAGTTGAAACAACATGCACAGAATTCCTTCCTGGAGTGATAACCAGACGAAGAATAGCTCAGTGACGATTAAGCAAAGATCACATAGAAGCTCATTGGTGGTAATCGAATCAGCATCATTTTCAGGGTGGATGTAGCTAAGATTCCTTTCAGACCAATTTCAACACAGCCTAATCATCTCACTTACACAGCAGTTTCTCAAAGATCACAAAGGTTTTAGCAGGCATTACTAAAACAGATCTGGACAGATAAAAGGAAGAATTTGAGAGGAGCTTGTCTTAAGAGTGCTTAAAAGAGGATTTAAATGTTATTACCTATTAGAAGTGATACTCCACTATTCCAAATAGCTAGTGAACATACAGTGTGCCACAATATAACCGTATGCTTAGTATTTCAAGACAGCTGTGCCATTCCTAGAGTTCTGATAGCCTTGTGATAATAATTAATGATATTACTTTATTACTTTTATTCAGCTTCCTCAAAGCTGAACTTTGCAGTAGTAGTTCTGAGTTTCCCAGCTCATGCTGGCTGCCTTATAGAAGGCAGAAAGCAGAACCAGAATGCCACGTTACTCACTCCATCTGCTTGTGACCCACAGCATCAGCTGGGGTGAGATTCAGAACTCACGTGTGGCTGACAGCTCACAGTATTGCTTTTTATTGCTTTTCACTGTTGATGGAGATGGCGATTCCCAAGCTGAACCGCCAGGTAAAGAATCACTTAAGGCTTTAGGGAGAAAGGAAGGAGCTTTAACAGGTCAAGCCATGCGAAGCACACAGTCCTACAGCAGGGATGCAGCTAATACTCACGCAATCTGGAGGGCACGTGTGCCCAGCACTCTGGCTCTCTCATACTTGGTCATGTAGGGGGTGGTGATTCGCTTCTGGTTCGCTGCCTGGCGCTCTCCCGAGGGGAGGATCTCCACGTTCTCCTGTCCCTCCTGGGTAAAGCACAGCACGGCACAGCACCGTTACGGGCTGGCTCCATGACCCGGAGTGATCCATGATCGGAGCCCCGCAGAGCACCCACCTCCTCCACGTTCTCCAGGTCATCCAGCCCCTCGTCTTCCTCCACATCATCGAAATCATCCCCATCGAAGCTGTGAGAGACAGGCAAGCACACATCGCACACAGGCCGGGGGACAGCGCCTGGACTCGGACTTAGCGCTGAAACCGTCTCTAAGTCCAGGCTTTGATCTCTGATCCCAGCCCCCAGCCCCCAGCCCCAGCCCCACTCTCACTTGTCCTCGTTGTCCGACATCTTGTTTCCTCGCTCCCCGGCGGAAGTACTACCCACTTCCGGTCGTGCGCCGTGACGTCACGTTTCCGGAAGTAAACCGGCGGCGCCGTTGCCATAGAGACGGGACGCGGCTCCGCCTGCCCCGCTGTCCCAACTTGTTCTCCCAGCGTCGCCACCAGCCATGGCCTTATCCACGGGAACGAGGCCAGCGGGAAGAGGCAGAGCCCGGTACAGCCCCGAGACACGAGAGGTGCTGAGAGGTAACGGGTTATGAGGGATGGAAGGCCGCGGGGACTCGGGGAAGGCGGTTGTGGGCCCTGTCCTGGGTCCTGTCCTGGGCTCTGCGGGGCCGGGGCAGCCCAGTGTGCTGTGTAGTAACACGTAGCTGTTGTTTTTTAGCCCTGATGGAGGAGTCGAAGCTGACGAGTTTCCAGAGGCGATTCCTGATGGACTGTTTGAGGCGTGAGTGCTCCCCACCTGGCACTCCTTCCCCAGCACTGTGCTGAACACTCTCTGCTGCTTGCACTGCGGCCTTCTAGTACTTGAGGGAAGCTTACAAGGATGGAGATGGGCTTTTTTACACTGCGTAATGGTGACAGGACAAGGGGGAATGGCTTTAAACTAAAAGAGGGGAAATTTAGGTTAGATATTTGGGAGAAATTCTTCACTCAAGAGGGTGGTGAGGTGCTGGCACAGGCTGCCCAGAGAAGCTGTGGGTGCCCCATCTCTGGAGGTGCCCAAAGCCAAGTTGGGCAGCTTGACCTGGTGGATGGAAGCCCTACCAATGGCAGGAGGTTGGAACAGGGTGGTCTTTGAGGTCCTTTCCAACTTAAGCCATTCTATGACTTTATGACCTTCTGCTGGTGGTAGGCTGGGGCCACTTGCCCAGACTCCTCTGCATCTGACATCAATATGTTGGGTTTGTTCTCCAGGGGGAGATTCTCTGCCCCTCCAATGCCACCCTACCTCCAGCCAAGAACAAGTGCTCGCGCCTCCTGCTTCCTCCCCACCATGCCGTCAGCCAAGCAAGCTGCCAGCTAAACCCCATCTTCGGCCTGCTGAGGTCTGCCGAGCAGGAGATGCCTACATCCGAGAGAAATTCAGGCCACAGGCAAGGCGTAAGTAAGCAAACATCACAGATAAATAAATCATGCTGCCCAGTTCTTCTCTTTCCCATATGTCTAACCCCTCAGCACCCTTAGGGAGTATCCTTAATTATTCTTCATGCTTTCTGTCTTCAAAGATGCTTTAAAGGGAGATCTCTGAGTTCTGCCTGCTAACCAGGGGGACAGTAGGTGGCAGGAACTTGCACAATCCTTTGTAAGAAGAGAGCACTATGTAATTTTCTAGCTTGTAAACAAGGGTGCAACTTTAGAGCTCAGATTGGTTTGCCCATTACCATGTGTAGCAGAGTTCAGTCTGGGGCTGTGCTGTCACTTACATCATGCTTCCCCTGCCATTGTTAACAGCAAAGCAGGGCAGGCAGCTCCTTGCTGAGGAGACACGCTGCTAACAATTCATTTTTACCCATGACATTCACAGGAGATTTGGAAAGGGAGAAGCAGAGGCTCCAAAATATCTTAGCGACTGGGAAGGATGCAGTGGAGCACCAGGTGAAACAGATAACGGTTCATACAAAGGAAGAGGAGATGCCTGAGCTTGACCGCTTTGAAGAACGTACGTCTTTGTGTGATCTGGAGGAAGGCACAGGGGTGGCCTGGGCAGCTGAGCCCTCTAAGGGTTGGGATGACAGGCTGTGCAGCCACAGATATGAAACCCCCGGTGCAGGGCACAGATGCCAGTTTCCAGGAGGAAGGACTTAGTGCTGCGATGCTGTGATCTGGCCTTCCTTGCAGAAGTGCTGCAGAGGTTTGCTGGCGGATACAGGCTGTCTGCATTGCCCACACAAGACCAACTTCTGGCAGAGCAGCATCTAGTGAATTGCAGGGGTAGCCTGGGCAGAAAGCCCGTGTGCTTTGGATCCTTTCAGCGTAACGCGGTGTAATCAGTCTGACTGTGGTCTGTCCTCTGTTTACTTTGACTCCAAGATCAGTGCAGTTACAGTAGTAGAGCTTAAATGCAGAGCAGAATTTTAGCAGTGGCGTACTTTGGCTTGCAGAGTATTCTGGGATGGCACAACTCTGCCCTACCCATCTCTGTACTCAAGTCTGTGTGTGTGAGTGCTTCAACCAGCCCTTCCTTAACCAGGGCAGCACAGACTGACAGCTGTCAAATAATGAGAGAATTGCCTGTATGAAGAGAGATGTCTGGTACAAGAAACAGCAGGCAGCCACCGTTCCTGCAGGATATGGAAGGGAGCTGTATAGGGGAGGAGGGCTTCCTGCTAAGTCTAAGGGGCTGTCGGAGTGTTTTGGTGGCCTGGGCAAGATATGTGGGTATCAGAGTCAGGTATCATCCCTTGTGGGACCACTGTCCTAGCAGAACTAGGGCTTGAGGGCTCACAGCCAGATGGAAAGGTGTTTTCTTGCCTTTCGGCTGGTTCCTGTTTCCACAGTGTTTTCTCTTGTCTGTCAGTAATGAATGAAGTTCAGGAGAGGAAGGAGTTCCTGGCAGAGATGGAAGCCCTGGGACAGGGCAAGAAGTATCAGAGAATGATCTTCACTGAAATCTCACAGGTATGTAACATCCTTGGTGACGCTGGTCCCATGCAGCGCCTTGAGAATCTTTAGAGCAGCCAAGCAGGAAAGAGGAGGGGAGAGATCGCTTTTGCAGGCATGAATTTGAGGAATCGGGTAATGTGATTTTCAGCCTTTCTTTCCATGTCTGCATGTAACTTAATCGGGGAAGGAGAACCTTTGTTTTTGTGGCTGACAAAAGAAAAAGGAGGGGAAAAAAAGCCCACAAAACCAACTCCTGGCATTCTCCTCACTCAGCCCTTCCCCTTTGTGCTTTGCAGAAAATACGGGAGATGGAGATCATTGACAAGAAGAGAAGTGAGGAAGTGAAAGAGATCATGACAAAAGACTTTCCTATTGGGAACAAATCTGGTCTCCTCGACTAGGCCAAGGGAAAAACACAAGTGCAGTTTGTTCCTAACTCTTCTGTCAGGCCCTGGGCATCACTGCCTCAAGGCCTGGCCTGTGCCTGGCCCATCTCCTAGAGGTTCCCCTGAAGAGGGGACTGCACAACCTGTTACCTAAATCCAGAAGGCAGGAACGATTTGTACACAGCTGGTAACAGAAGCAAGCTGTTGTAAAATCCTCCCCACACACTGGATCCCTTTAGCATTAAATAGATGAAAACACAGTAGCGGCTATTAAACAATGACAAAGAAGGGCCTCTTTCTGAGTCTGCAGTGCCTCAGAGTACAGCACTCCACACAGCTGAAAGCATCGCTCCCTTCTCCTCCATCTACCCAGAGGCGGAGGTTGCTGGTGGCAGTACACCGCCAGCACATCACCACCCACATCTAGAACCCACTCCAGTCCACATGAGCCTGGGAATGGCTGCGTTGGCACGTGTAAGGAGGAAGATGCAGCCGCCTGGCCTTGCGCAAATGTGAGCCTCCACCATTACTGCAGGTCAGCGTGACTGCGTGCATCAGCAAGACTTCTCAGCAGCAGCTCAACTGGGCAGGCGCTCAGGAACACAGCTGCAGCAGGGGGGAGTTGGGGAGAGGGGATTTCAGCCCAGAGCTTGCTGATCTTTGCAGCTGGCTTGCTGTGGTTTTTTGGTTCCCGAAAGCACAGTATGCTGAATAGCCACCCGCTTCCCACAGCGCCTGGAAATGGCTGTTGACTCACCAGGCTGAAGCACGATGCCCCTCTATTCCCACACAAAAAGCAGCAAAATGAAACTTAGAAATTAAGATCCTATCATCTGTTTCTTAGCAATACTTGTCAGCCACTCCATAAGCAGGCTGTACGTTCTGTCCCCAGGAATAAGAAACCTAAGCTGTGATTGTTTTTCCAAATCCACTATTTATTTCTGATCAGATGAATGGAAGTCATAGTTAGTACAACATAATTTCCAAATCAAGGTTCTGACCAGGCACAGGGTCAAAGGGTGTCAGGCTGCTGCAATCCTGATAGCCTTTGGCAACAGTGACACAACAGCAGGCTTTAGAACAGATCTGTTTCTCCTCAGAGAAGAGCTGTGCTTTAGGATCTCCCCTCTCCAAGCCCTGCTCCTCTTCATCAGTCTGCTGGGCTATTATGGGTGCTGCCACCCAACCATGGTCACTCAGGGTTTGGGAAACCGATCTCTTTCCAGGAAGCTACACCAGCCACGTTGCAAGGCACTGCTCTAAAAGTGTTTTGGCTAAAGCCTGCTGTATTTTTGGAAGGGAGCGCAGCAGTTTTGTTCGGGGCTGGCATGACTAATTTGCTAATGGGAAGGCATGACAAACAGCTGACCCACCAAACACCCATGAAAGTCAATGTCTAATTCAGACTGACAAAACAACTCAATAAATAGCTCCTCAGCTCGGAGGAGAAGGCAGGAAACAAAAATGGAAGGAAGAGGGGAAAGCTGAAAGAATACTGTTCCCCCATTCCTTCCTTCAGCGTACACACACACACACACACACACACAGACAAATAAAATAAGGGTTTTAAAAGTTTGAGGGCAATTTTGAACTTGTGTAGGAAAAAGGAGGCATAAAAAATAACCAGCCAAACCCTCTTCACACGCTTTTGAAGTGTATACAGATGAACCTGGGGAAAGGGTCAGTTGTGACCATGCCTCTCTCTCCAGTGCTCAAGGCACTGATGAGCAGGAGCACAGGCTTGTCCATTGCCGGCACTAAGTCAGTCTTGTGCTTTTTCTGCCCTTGCCTAGAAAAGGAATGTTCCTCCCTCCCCCTGAAGGCAGCAGGCAGTGGTGTTTAGCAGCAGTGGGGGTAAGATATCCTGAGTAGGGCACACGGGCTACATCCCAGCAGATGTACATTGTCCCCTTGGGTCCTCTCAGACCTGTAATGCTCAAGGGGAAAAGCCTTCAGTGGGAGGGGACAGCTCAAAATAGGGCACCGGTTATTTTTTTGGCTATGGCTTTAGAGCTTTGTGATGCTGGACTGTATTTATTTCCAACCTAAAGAATCCTGATTCTAATAGCAAACCTTTCTCCTGAAGTTAAAAATGGGGCAGGAAAGGGACAAGAGCGGGCAGGCAGGGAGGGGTAGCCAGGCCCAAGAGGTTGGAGGCACACGGAGCTGTCACAGTAAGAGCGGGAATAGGGGAGGGGGACAGTTAGTGCAAGTATTCTCACAAACACCAAACTCCTCATCTTGCTTCTCAGTAACAAGGACACATGACAGGGTAATGCTTCTGAGAAGCGAATCCATTTTCTCCCTGCCTTGTTAGTGAGGCTTTAGAGGGGAAATTCAGCCTCCTCTGCAGCCTCGGGTAGGGGAGCACTGTGGTTGGACTCACCACTGTGGGCAGAGAGGGCCGGTGTCTTCCCGGGGTGGCCATGCCAGTGCCTGGTGTGAAGGGGAAAGGCAAAGGGAACAGAAGGAGCCAGGCCCCTCCTGGCAGGCAGCAGGCTGTGGGAGGCCAGAGCAGTCAGGCAGCATATCCCTCCCATTGCTGGCATTCTGCTCTAGCTTTTCTCCTTGGGCGACTTGCTCTTGGAGTCATGCTTGTTGCCCAGCAGTTTAAGCACCTTCATGGGCTTGAATTTGCCTTTCTTCTTGCTTTCAGTCTCAGCCTCCTTGTGAAATTCTGGAGTTGCAAAAGAGGGTTGTTACTGTATAATGCTGATGGTTTGTACGCACACAGATGACAACAGGGACAACGAATCAAAGCCCTCCTCTGCACGCACACCCTCTTCTGTGACAACAGGGTGACACAGCATAACTGTGCCCCGAACTTTAATGCTTCTACAGCAAAGGCTCCTGAGTGTACACAGGATAACACCACCCTCCTTCTGCACACAACCTCGCAAATGGCTTATGCTGCCCCTTTGCAGTCAGCAGTGAAACCAAAGCTCCCAAATTCTGCTTCTTACCTTTCCTTTTAATCATGGCTTCCAACATTTTGTCCTCCTCCTCTTCCCTAAAAGAAACAGTGGAAAAGAGGTCAGCTGAGTCAGACAGACTTACTCCTGGTCCCACCACACCTCACTCCTCACCTCTGCCGGTCCTCATCCAGGCAGTTCACAATGGCGTTCCTCTGCTCAATGATGGTCACCAGCTCCTGCATCAGCACCTTCTCCCTCACTCGGTCCTCCTCAGTCCAGTCCTTCTCTACTCGACCAAACCCAGAGAAGAACAGGCGATTAAACGGCTGATGGAGCCTGGGGTAGAGATCCCCTACCACAATCTCCTTCTGCCTCAACTTGCTGTAGGGCCAGCTGAAGCAGTGGTGCTTTGGAGAGAGAGCCCAATGCACGGCATCTCGTGCTCCTCATGGGGATAAGAGGAGCACATACCCACACAAGTGAAGGGCAAGCAATGAGACAGGGCAATGGTTCCAGTGCTCTTATCTCCTAATATCTGCCTCTCTTCTTCTGAGACCCGCTGAGACAGAAGGGAAATGAAACTCATAGGTAGCCACAGCCTGAGTGATGCTTTACCTGGCTTGTTGAGAAGGCAACGCAACTCATATTCCACATCTGCCTGCCGCTGCTCCAGATTCTGCTGTTTGAAGCTGCAAGAGAAGTAGGCACTGCTGGGAACCACTGCAAGGCTCTAGAGAGGCAAAATAACATTCCAAGATACAGGGTGACCTGGGAAAGGACTGGCCAAGATGCTGGTCTTGCTGTATAGACAAAAGGACAGTGAGCTGCCACCTAGAACAAACCCTGGCTGCCTAAGGACTTTCTTGAGGAGATGCTCTGGTGACTCGAAGTGGGTCAGTGCTAATATGTTTGGATGCATTTGTCTGCTTGCCTTCTTTCTTTCACTTTTCCAGACAAGCACTGGAAGCACAGATTTAGTAGCACTGAGATGGGGCTTCCCAGAGCAGCATCAGTGCCCTCAGCCACGTGCACACTTACATGTAGATGAGCTCTGACTCGTGGCGCACCAGCATGTGCTTCTCATGGATGAGTTTGAACCAGTCCACCAGCAGGCTGTCCTCAGGGCTGTCTGCCAAACAAAAGGACAATTCAGAGCCATCCCCAGCACTGCAGAATGCTGTCACCACTCAGCTAGAGCCAACCTGCCCCTTGTGCTCTTCCATCTCCAACATCAGCAGGGACACAGAGCAGCCCTAGGGTGCATCCTGCCCCACAACCACAGACAGCACAGCCCACACACCATTCTCAGAGCTGCGAAGTTTCTCCTCCAAAATGACCCCACGGTGCTCCAGCTGGTCCAGCTGGTGCTCGATGGCATCCATCTCTCCATAGATGTCTTCTTCGGGGATGTACTGATCTGTCTGCACCTGCCAAACCACACAGCAGAGACTTCTATTACCATCAACCTCCAATTTCCAATGGCAACCCTAAGGCTGGTCTTCATTAATGGACGTGAGGGAACAGGACATTTCACCTAACATAGGATCTGAAATCCTCACCCCACCTTGGAAACAAAGGGAGACAAGGGTATTATCATCAGTGGGATCTAGCCTAGGCATCATCCTCCCTAACCACATATAGATCAGCATTCTAGCTGCACAGTGAGGAAATAACCCAGGGCTTAGCCAACACACCTATGGTCCTGGAGGCATACAGAGCCTCCAGATGGCTTTTGCCCCTCTTTGCTTCCAATTTTCTTTTACCTTGCGCTTTATCAGTGGGAAGCCGTGACCTGGTGCAGGAGGACGCACTGGTTTGGAGCCTTTGGGAGGTTTCTTTGCAGAGGGGGAGGCAACAGGCGATGGCTTTCGGTTGAAGGGGTTCTCTTTGCAGGAGGACTGGAACAGGGAGACAAAGTGAGATACACATGAGAAGCCAGGGTAGGAAAACAATCCCAATAGCTGAGAACAAGCAGAGAGGCAGCCTTAGAGTCTGTCCTACACCACACCTTCCCAGAGGAGGAACAAGACATTGATCTTCATTGGCAGTCTAGGAGGCCACATACCAAACCCATGTGAGGGGAAAGGCTGGACTAGATCCCCACTCTAACTGAATGACAGATAGGGAAGAAAAGGCCCCTAATCTTGATGAGAGGAAAGTCACCGTCTCACCTTCAGCTGTGGCTTGGGTGAGGAGGAGGGCTTAGCGCTCCCAGTACCTCCTTCTGATGCCAGGAGGATGGGTGTAGGGCTAGCCCCAGCAGGAGGCTTGGGGGGCAGCCGGCTGGGGCTGGTCTTTAAGCTGCCAGCAGAGATGCTCCCGCTGGCATGTGGGGTGCTGTTTTGCACCTCCCCACTGAAGCTGGCCAGTTCACTGGAGGAGGAGAAGGAGGAGTTGGTGGAGAGGCTGGCTGGGGCAGCAGGGCTTTCGCTGGAGGAGACACTGGTGAGCGGAGTGTCAGTGTGAGAGGTCTTGGTGGCCGTTGGCGTGTGGACAGTGGGCTCGGAGGAGCTTTTGGGCACAGAGGCCTCGTCAGTGTCACCCAGCATCTTGGCCGAACTCTCAGAGTTGATGCTCTCAAGGCTGAGGGCTGGAGATGGGGTGGAAGATGATGGCTCAGAGTGCGACAGCCTGGAGATTGGGTGTTGGGCTGCAAAGCAAAAGGAGAATTCAGGGAGGCAACCAGAAGAGAATGGGGCTATATACTAGTGGCACAGGTGAATGCAAAGGGAACTAGTGAGAAGGAGGAACAGGGGGCTGGGGGGGAGAGCTCACCTAGTGGGGAAGCATTGGGGGCTCGTGGAGCTGGCCGCTTCTTCAACTTGGGGCTGCTAGTGGGAGTGATGCCGTACCAGGGGTGCAGAGGCCTGGCAGCAGTCTCACTCTGCTCCTGCTCAGGTGTGCTTTTTTGGACAGCAGTGCTCTCCTCTTCCTCATCATCCTCTTCCTCAAAGGGATTGTATGACTTGGGCTCTGTGGCATCAGACCTGCTTTCTTCACTTCTGGCGTTCCTCACCTCCTCCTCACCCTCCTCCTCTAAAGTCCTGCTTGGGGTCTCTTGGCTGCTCCCTGGAGGAGGAGGAGCAGGCTTCTTCTTGGGCTCTGCCTGCACTAAGGCCATCCACGGTGGGTCCTTGGCTCTTGCAGCAGTTCCAGCACTGGAAGAACAGGTAAAAAGATAGCAAGAAGTGGCAGAGAGCAGAGACAGGCAAGAAGGGTGAGACACAGCAGAGGGATATAGCCCACAAAGGAACAGATGGAAAGAGCAGGATGTCTCCCACACTAAAAGCAGCTTTCTCATCTAGAGTGGCTCTAGTCTTCCCCAGACACAAAGCAGCTTCTTCCCTGCAACGAGCTGGGGGCAAAACTAAGGTCCTGAGGGACACAGCCTGCTTGACTCATCCACAGGGTGGAGCATCTCAGTTTCTGAGTATTACAGTCTCCAACTGCTAAGCAGCAGAAAGATAAAGGCTAAGTTTTACACAGTAAGGCAACAGTTCCCTTCACCTAACTCTGCTTTCTGTACTGTGGAGGAAGCAGGAGCTGAGATTTGCCTTCTGCAGACTGCTAGGGTGGCAGCAGCCAGGGAGGGGACCTGAGAATGAGCTACATCCTCCCATGAACAGGTAGTTGTGGAGGTGGGCGAAGAGACCACAGCTGAGCCCTCCCCACAGCCCCACCTCCCTGTGGGGTTTCCAGGTGATCTGTGAACAGAAGGACGTACCGATCAGAGGAGCAGGGTCTCCCTCGGGGTTTTGGGACAGGGGGACTGGGTTCAGGTACCCTACCTAGAAAGACACAGGGTCAGACTGTCACAACACCAAAAGGACATATAGAAAGAGGTTAAATCAAAACAAAGCACCTCTTATCTCTTATCTCTTATTCCCACTCTCCAAAAACCTTGTGGCCTTTTTTCCATAGTCATAGTCTCCCCCAAATACCACCCTTGCCTTTTAATTCCCACCCCATCCTGGAGCTGCAGCTGGAGAACTCGTGTCCCCACTCCTGCACACTGCCCCAGCACTGCCACCTTCACTCCAGGCTGACAGTGCCCTCTGGAAAGCTCTAAGGAAATACAGTGGGGCAGGGTGGAGTGAATCTTAGCACTGCTCTCTCTGCTATGGGGAGAGGGAAAGATGAAGGCTCAGTATCTGAGCACAAGTCTTAATTAGAGCAGAAGGGCACCAGGCTGCAGGGGAGGAATTAAACTCATCCAAGCTGTTGCTGACTGCTGTGGACGTGAACAGTAAACATTGAATTCTCTCACCATTCACCATACCAGGCCCGCTGTCACTGGCCTCGCCCTGGATTGTGGACCTGGGCCGGGGCACAGGGTGTAAGGCTGGTGGGGAGAGGGCATCTGTGGATCTCCTTGGGGCTGGGGTGGGCCGAGTGTGTCTGTGCTGTCCATCCAGTGAGCCAGCTTTGTCTTGGCTGGGCACCACGGGCTTGCTGGGAAGAGGAGGCCTTGGGGGAATTTGGGAGATGGGTGCCCCACTCCCCACATGGGGTATGGCTGTCTCTGCTCTGCTTGGTGTGCTGTCCTTCTCCTCTGGGCTGGTTGGCACCTCTGCAGGCATTTGGGTCTCTGCCATGTTCTCCACAACACTGCCGTTGTCCTTCCCCACCTCTGGTCCTGAGGGGAGCACGTCCTCACCCACGCTGCTGGCCCCAGCTTCAGTTCTTAGCTCTGGTGACTGTCGGTCCAGGCTGGGCCTCCTGTCCATCTTCCCACTCATGGCCAATTTACCACGATGCTGCGTGCAGACAAAAGTCCCTGCCTCTGAGCCGGGTCTGTATGACCCTGGAAGCAGGGTGCTGGAGCACTCCTTACACCTGCCAACAAGAAAAAGACCCATGAGATGGGGGATGCTATCCTGCCCTCCTGAAAGAAAATGGGACTGAGAATAAAGTCTGGACTGGCACTCAGGAGATCTTTGCAGGGCTGTGGGGTCAGTTTCCATCTCTGTACAATCTTGGGGAAGTCATGCAGGAAAGGAAAGTATTAAATAAAATGGTGTCACTTCTAACTCAGGAAATCTCTAAGCTGGAAGCTAGAAGAGTAGCGAGGGGAAGCAACACACACAATAAGAATGGTCTGACGCTCACCCCTGTATGTATTGATCATTGTAAGGGTGAAAGTATTTGGCTGAAGGACCAGGGAATGACACAGAGAGGCTATTCTTACACTCACTCTGCCTTGCCTGTTGAAACCAGGCTAACAGTTTCCCTATCCTTCACTGCCTGCTACATCTTCCTAGATCACCCACTCTTTCCTCACTGAGCCTTTGAATCCTCCCTAACGAAGCCCTACAGGTGTAATCGTAATACATGGCACTGCCAAACAGCTCAGCCCTTTCCCAGCTGGAAAGGGAGGAGGATCACATACACAAAAAAGAGCCAAAGGCAAGGGGCTGATCAAGCACTTCCATGAAAACCAAGCTTGTTTCTTCTTGTCAGAATGCTTGCTGCTCACAGCAGCTGGCTGCCCTACGCTGCAATCAGATAATTTGGGTGAGGAACTCTGCTCTGGGTGACCAAAATTTCAGGGACCTCATTGTTCAGTGTAAAGAGCCGTGAGCTTCACCAAGACAGACACTGCACCTTTCAATTGGCTCAACTTTTCTGTTCTCAGATGCCAACCGCCCACTTACAGGCTCATGTCCTGTGGCCCACAGGGGAGAGTTCATCCCCCCCCCATCATCAGAGCAGGGAAAGCAAAGTGAAATGACTTCACAGGTGCTGCAGGTAAGGACCTGCAACCAGGGAGTAACCACAGAGCTGCTGACGTGTGATCCCTTGTTTGGCAACAGTTTGCAGCTCCCTGTGTGCTCCCTGGAGAGCTCAGCACCACCCCAGGCACTGGAGGAGCCTGCATATCCAGTTGAGGCTGTGGAGCATAGGAGGAAGGAGATTTGCAGGGCTGTTGGACCTTATTGTCATGGAGGTGTTACCCAGTAGGAAGGTAGTAAAGAGGCACAGCATCCTGATTTAGGGGAGTGGGAGAAGCACAAAGGGCTGGGATTCCAGGTCAGCCTAGTGGGAAAGAACAGGGGGGAGAAAGAGAAGCAGGCAGCACAGGGCTGTAAACAAGGGGCTAAGTCAGACATCTGGGAGGGCAGCCAGGCAAACACAACCTCTTGAGCAGTATTTTGGGAACCATTGCTGAACTGCCCTCCCTCAAGGCTCCTCATCACCCAAGGACACACAGAGATGGAGTCCAGCATACAAAAGACCTCCAGCTTGCCAAGGAGAGCCACCCCACCGAGCCTGGCCACTGCATACCTGAAGCACTGGCGGTGGTAGAGCTTGCCCTCAGCCAGGTAGCGCTGGACCAGGTGGACGTGCTGCTGGCAGGCTGCGCAGGTACTGCTGAGTGTGGTGCGCTGAGACGGCTCTGCTGACTCCACCTGTGCATCGTCCTGAGATGGGATACATGAGGAGCTCAGTGTGGGGGCCACAAGCTGCTCCCCAGTCTGTGACTCCTCCACAGCAGCTGCTGCCCCTGCAATGCCCATTGCTGAGCGTGGCATAGCCCAGGGGCTGACCTCAGAGTTCAGCAACACACACAACCCAAGTCCAGGCACAGGCAGACTTCCTCTTCCCAGATCAGAAGGAAGCACCCCAGTTCTCTCCAAGAGGTGCCCTGTCCCTGTCTAGAGGCAAAGCTGAAGGGCTGTGCAGGGACTCATCAAAATCCCAGGCAGCAGGGACCTGAAAGGAGGATCCCCTTGTGCTTTGCAAAAAATATGCCACTCCAAATACCTGCCAAACCATGAAATAAAGGGCCAAGAAAGCAGAAAACATTTTTTCTGCTCACCTAATCCCACATTCTTGCTCTTTCCTCATCTACAGCATTATACCTCCATAGGAAGGAAGGTGTCATTGCGCTAAGTGCTCAAACCCAGGTCCTCATTCCACACTGACCTCCTGCCTGCCACAGACAAATTCCAGTCCACAGATCTCTAGAGAGGAAGCACTGTCTCAGCAGAGTCCCCCAAGGCGCCAAATCCCTACACATCCCAAAACACACAGCTAACCTCTGCACTTATCCATCTCAAACACCCCTCCTACCCCAAAAGTCATAGCTAACCCCCTGCACAGATTCATCACACCGTAATGGGCTCTCTCCCTTCTCCTCACTCATTGTGCAGGGAGGACCGCTACCCCGTGCTAACTCTGAAGCAAGAAATCAGGTACCTGTGGTGCTGAGGAACTCTCAACCGCAGCCACAGGCTTCTTGTTGGCCAGCAGAGGTGGTGAGGCAGCAGCAGCTGGGCGCTTCATAGGAGGAGGGACTCGGGCTGGGGACAGAAGGCAAGGAGGATCAGGCACTGCTGAGGGCGGTGACTCATGCCACGCTTGTGGGGGAAGGGGAGGGGAGGAAAAAAATCAGCCTTGTGACACAGGACTTGCCACTCCTGACACTTCAGTGCCTATTTCAGGGGATAGAGACAAACACAGTCTAATAATGAGTCAGACAAAAGGCCTGTGAAGGATCCCCTGCCTGTCAAGGCTGGCACTTAAAGCAGTTGCCAAAGGCAGTCCCCTGGCTGGGAGGCCAGCATCACTTGAGAAGGCTCACATCCACGCACGAGGAAGAGATGTATCTGATGTTGTGGCTGACGGTGCTGTAGATAGAAAGCAAACTGGAGCCCTGGTCTCCACCCTGGAGGGATGCCCTGGAAGAGCTGTCTCAGAGTAGAATTCAGCTAAAGTTGCAGTTGCAAGGACAGATGAGCTGATTTAAGACACTCCACCCTTGTTCTCCTCCCTCTGTGCTTCACTCCAAGCTTACAACGTGATTAAAAGTAGTTGTGGTAGGCAGCTTGCCTATCTCCCATTTTAGTGAGTTAAAGCAGATCACAAAGGGGTCTGATGCCCTCCAGGGGCGACCCAGCCCAAGTGGCAGGAATGTGGCATGGAGGGAGGAAAACACAGGCGTTCCTTTTCCTGCAGCACGAGCTGTTAAATCATTGCCTACCCATTGTGAAACTTTGCCCTACTCCACTCTCTGTGCCAGGCTCCTCACCAGCAAGATCCAAAAAAGGCAAGTACTGTCTGCTCCTCTCCCCTTCCCCACAGAACACACATGGCTCCTATTTCCCACAGGAAGGAGGGAACACAGGTTCACTACCTCCATGCCCACAAGCCTTCAAACATCCACCTCTCAAAGTGGCTGCAGGACCCCACAGATGCTGAATTCAAAAACCCCCATGCAAGATTCCTTCCCAGGTGTCAGTCCCTCTTCCCATGAAACCTAATTTACAGATGCAGTGCACCCCATGAACAGGAAAACAAGCTCTGGGCTGAGAACAGGAAGATCTGACATATTTACCAAATGGAGGGATTGCACAAGACTCCTGTCATGGGGCCTCTTGTTTTCCTCCAATACAGCCAAGGAGGGTCAAATTGGAAGCTGGTGACAAGGAAAAGCTGCTCACCTTGGCTGGGGTTGTTGAAATGGTTATAATACTGAGACACGTAAGTCATGATGCTGAGGCAGTCTGGAACTTTCATGGAGACCATATCATTGGGATCCAGCAGAGCTGGAATACCCAGCTCTCGCTCCGCCAATTCAAAGGCCTGCAGGAATGAGAGAATAAGGTGCTAAGGAGAAAAAAGTGATGCTCTCTGATAAATAACCTACAAATGAAGTTGGAAGGCTGGATGCTTATGTTTCTGACATTTCCAAAGAAGCTCCTGCCTGTGGCTTACAAATGGATTCTCTCATCCCCTTACCATTGGTCCCTGAGCTATATATAAGCTCCCATAGTACATGAGCTCCATACAGTCATTCTCATGTTCCTTCCTTTGGTGTGTGGCGTAACAGGGACTTACCAAGCGGTTATTCTCGTAGACATTCTCCTTGGAGAGAGAATCAAAGTCTCTGAAATGAGAAAACACAAATAAGTGACGGGAGTCATAGAGGAACAGTGCCATCGTGCCACCGCAGAATGATTCTTGGGACAGAAAACCTTCCTCAGGCATTACAACAACTCAACACGTAAGAGCCTACATAAACAGAACCTTGGTAGAGAAGATTTGGGATTTCAAAGGGACAAAGAAACCAAAGGGAAATTGCAATTAAAAAAAGAAAGCAAGTCCCAAATGGGTGGTGGCCAGGAAACTGAAATGCCATTCCAACCCTCAGTACTGCCCTTATGGGTAGCAGAAATACTGGAGCACAGAGAGGAACCCGAACAGTTCCCACTGTAGCATTTCACCTGTCCCCTAGGATCCCTTCAGGAGATCAAATCAGCCTGAGCCCAGGGATAAAGCAGCTGCCCCTGCCAGAGGAGTCAGGCTGTAGCAGGGGAGGGAGGAATAAAATGGTCTGCAGGCTTTCTGCAGAGGGGAAGAAATACAGGAAGGAGTTATTTATGCCTTCTGAACCTTTGTGTGGGTATCGCGTGAAAACAGCATCATGCTACACTGAATATAGCCCCTTCCTGAGTCAAAGAGCTCAGCTTTGCTGCAAGACAACCTTATGCAGCAGCACAGCATGAGATTGACAGGGAGGAGATGGCCCAGAGAGGCTCAAGGTCAGGTGAAACAAATCCAATGGTCCAGAGAAAGCTGCCAAAGCCTGAGACAGAGCCAGGAAGGCACAGTGTTTCTTGAGGGATTGTACAGTTCAGCTCAGAGGGGTGAGGGCTCCCATCCCACTGCCCATGCAGAAATCAGGTAAGACAGTGAATCCTCAGTTGTGCGCCTTCTGAGAGCTACTCAAGAGCTCTGGGACCTCTCTCCCTCAATCCCCAGTGGGATTTTACTGCCTTTCCCTCTGATGCCCATCAGACCCACCCAGGTGCTGTCCCCGCAGCCATGGTTGCTGCTTTGCAGAGCTGCACTTTTCTCAGGGCTGCAGAGGAAGCCTCCAATGAGCTCAGAAAGATTTTCCCAGCTCCCTGCAACACCATCAAATGACACTTCCTCCGTTCACAAGCAGGAGGCTGCTGGTGCCGCTTCCTCCGAGATAAACGAAACTGCAGCACGAGCAAGGCAAGAACACAGAGATGGGCCAGGCCTCCATTCTAAGCACCAAAGCACCTTCCCGAAAGCACATGCAAATACAGTCAGAATCTATTCAAAATACCACAAGCTTTCCCCTCTCTGTGTGCTGGTGAGGAAAGCTTTCAGCTGTGGTCCTCACTCTCATGTGAACAGCAGTGCCTTTATTGTATTTATAGCCAGTTTCCACTGGGAGATGGTTTTTCCGAGCCTTTTCTGCTGAGAGAACTCCTTTAACCTTGCTATATTTATTGCTTAGAAATAAAAAATATCAGCTTGGAAATGCAGAAGTGATGGCAGCAAGGTCATACATCTCCAGCCCTCAAAACATTACTGACCCTCATGCCAAACACTGTTGTTTTCAGGGTATAGAAGTGATGCAGCTCAAAGGCTTCTCAGTGGCCTGGGCTGGTGATTTTGACCGACAGCCCAGCAAACCAAAGCCGTTGTAGAAAATCATATCTGCCTGGGAACACAGGTGGTAATGGAAGGGACACAAAGCTCCAGAGGCAGTGGGGCAGGGGCTAAGCAGCAAGGGAATACAACATGCTTTTCCCACTAATGCAGGAGTGAAGGCTCTCGGCTTTTACTCAAGATGTTGAATCCCATCAGCAGGAGGCCCTGGGGATCATGGTTCACTCAGTTCCCCCCTGCTGCCTCTTCCATCTCACATCATTTCTTTGCCCTGATCAAGCCCCTCTCCCACCAAACCCAATCTGAGGCATCAGATGGAAGAGCAGGAGGGACTGCAGCTATCCCAGTTGGACAACTATCAGCAAACATCGCAGCATATCCTGGAGGAATATTCCCAAGCAAATAACATCTCAAGCCCTTACCTAATTAGATACTTGCAGAGCCATTAAGCACGCTGGGGTTTAGGGCAGCTGCCAGCCAGCACAGCAGACCCAGAGAAGGGGGAAGGGTGCACTGCTCAGCTAAAACCAAAGCCAATTCCTGGATTCCTCAAAAGTAAATCACAAGTTCTCATATGGCCACACCGCATAATGAGGCCTTCAGCCTTCCAGATCTTGTCAGGGCAACATAGAAGGTACACGGGAGGGAACAAATGGGGATTTGTGATGCTGCCCATAACCAAACCCGCAGCCTCTGGGATGCACAGCCACGTTCCCAGAGCATGGCTCTCCCCTCCTATTTCCCTCAGTACTCACAAGCTGTATGCCATGCTCTCTTGTTCTGGCTCCCTCAAGCTCCAGGAAGGCTGAACAGCTCACTCTAAAAGATGCTTTTTGCTTCACTACGCTGGCAACGAATGCCTTGCAAAGATTAATTTCATGCTTTAGATTTCTGGAGCGCTTAGTAAACAAACTCGTTAATCCCTGCAGTTCACTCTCAGGTTGGACTGGACACTTCCAGCTTAGCTGACAAGGGAAAAGAAGAGATTAAGTGTCTCACTCAAAGATTACAGTTAGCGCAGACTGAATCTGCCTTTCCTGGGTTGTGTCTGAGGTTTGGCAAAGGAGTGACTCTGCTGCTCCTATTTCACAGACATGGAGAGAGAGGCATTAGAATCAAACCTCACTCATCTGTACGACTTCTCCTTTCTCTTCCTCAGGGTGTCACTCCCAGCATTCAGAGAGAGCCTCTGCCCAACAGGAGGCAACCAAGGCAGACAAACAGGCACCAAAAGCAGGCCCTAAGGGACCGGCTGCCAGAGCAGCAGCATCACACAGGTACAGGAGAGGATGTGCTCACGCTTCCGATGTGGGAAGCCATCAGGAAATGGGGTTGCAGCTGAATGCTGATGGGCCTCAGCTTTGGGCTTGCAGGAATAACATGATCCTGCAAGGGCCAGGAGAGCCCCCTCTCAAAGAGGGGGACAGTGAGAGGTCGGATAGGTGTTAGTAGGTCCCACCCAGCTGTCTGAAGGCACTTTAGAAGGAAAGGAGGGCTGTTACTTCTACTATGCCATCAGGAGATTTTCTGCCTCTGATCCCATCCTCCCACTTCCAAATCAGGGCAGGCTGAAGAAGCCAGAATTGGATGAAATGATGCCGCCCCTGCCCACTGCGTGAAAATCCTTCCACAACATGCCATGTCCTTGTAAGGCCCTGGGCTTTGCCTTTACAACGCAGCTCGTGCAGAACTGTGAAGCATTTAGTTAGGACATCTGCCAGGAGCCAATTTAAGCCCACTGACAACTTAAGAACAGCGGCTGCTGCTTAATGGGATGGTAAATATGGTTAACGGGAAACAATCAGGTGGTTTTAGTGGCCTTCATTGTGAGCTTTTGCTGAGCCTCTGCTTTTCAGTCCTTAGCTGCTGTGCCACTCACTAAATAATAACCAGAAACACAGGAGCTGCTGGCGCTGATTTGCCTCTTCCTTCCAAGTTAGAGAGGGACAGGGCTCCCTAAATACCCACAATGATGCAAAGCCACCGAACCACTTGGCTCTTAGTGGTGCCTGAATACCACACTGAAAGTTTTGTGGTGGCCATCTGAAACACGTCAGACAGCAGACTAGTTTCTAGCCTACCTGGTGCAGCTTCTGCTTCACAGAGCATGGACACTGCACCTCCATAGGGGCATCACTGCCTGCTACGGACCAACTTTGTCACTGTCATTGCTGTTGTGCCAAAAACACCACTCCAAGGCCAGCTCATAACAGAGGATTTGGTCAATGTGGGCAGCCTCAGCTGAGAAAGAACCAGTCCAGGAGCAGAACGTGACATGGGATGCAACACCCTGGAAAGCTTTGCTGACAGGTGAGGTGTACGTGAGCACATTCATGCCAGGGACATGGAAAGGTGGGGTGAAGCCAACCTGTGCTGCAAGGGCTACCAAGTTGGTTTCCCAGCAGTGTTGTAGCACGCAGGGTTATGGTGTGGCAGGTCAGGGCACATTCCTTCCAGCAGCTCAGCCATTTCTCCAGCACGACACCATGCCCTGGAGCACCACCAAGCTACCTGGTTAAATTCCTGTTCCCTCTCCTCTCACAGCCACTCCATAAATGAAGGCAAATGGATAGAAGTAACCGAATTACAAGCTGCTTGATGGGGGAGCCCAGCAGGGCTCAACAACCCTGCTTTCATTCGCCACCTCCAGCTTTCACTGTGGTACAGGCAGAAAACAGGCCGAAAGCAACCTTACAAAGCTGCCTGGCCTGGGACTCGGTATGTTTCAGGATGGCTGCCTTTGCCACAGGGAGGAGCAGGCTGGTCTTTAGGATAGGGATGCCAATCTCATAGAATAGCTCAGGTTGGAAGGGAACTTAAAGATCACCTAGCTCCAAACATCCTGACGTAGTTAGGGCTGCCAACCACTAGATCAAACACTAGATCAGGCTGTATATGGCCCCATCCAACCTGGCCTTGAATACCTCCATGGATGGGGCACTCACAGCTTCTTCGGGCAGCTGTGCCAGCACCTCACCACCTCCTCAGTACAAAACCTCCCCTGCTAGTTCATCTAAGCACCCCCTCCTGCAGTTTAAAACCATTCCCCTTTACCCGTGTAAAAAGTTGGTTTTCCTCCTGTTTATAATCTCCCTTTAAACATCAGAAGGCTGCAGCGGGGTCTCCCTGCAGCCTTCTCTTCTACAAGCTGAACAAGCCCAGCTCGCTCAGCCTGCCTTCACAGGAGAGGTACTCCAGACTGCTGAGCATCTTCCTGCCCTCCTCTGGACCTGCCCCAACGCCTCCATATCCTTCCCGTACAGAAGGACTCAGGCCTGGACACAACGCTCCAGGCGGGGCAGAGCAGAAGGGAACAACCCCTTCCCTGTCCCGCTGGCCACCCCTCTGTTGATACAGCCCAGCAGGCAGCCAGCCTGCCAAGTCTTCACGACAGCTGTCACCGGCTCAGCAGCCCCATGGAGAAGGGACCGCCCTCGCAGGGTCAGCTCGGAGCGGACGGAGGGATCCGCAAAGGGCCCGGCCACCCCTCCGCGGCTGCCCGCTCTCCTGCCCCACCGCCTCCCGGCTCCGGCGCCCACGCGAGGCCGGTGCTTCGCGGCCTGTCCCGCCGCCCTACTCACAGGAGGTCGGGCCGGTGCCGGTGGAGGATGGCGCAGAAGGCCAGGCCGTCGCGGAAGGAGGAGCTGAGGTCGCGGATCTCCACGCCGCGGTAGCCCTCGCACTGCCGCCGGCACCAGGCTTGCAGGGCGCCCCGCGGGCCCGACATGGGGGCGGCCACTCCGCCTGCCGCCCGGCTGCCCTGCCGCTGCGGGCCCACGGGCGGGGCGGCAAGGAGGGAGGGAGGGAGGGAGGAGGTGCGGCCCCGCCTGCGGGGTGGGGGGAACCGGGCCTGGGAGGGAGCGGGCCTCGCCTTGGAGGATGAGGAAACGTGGGACATAGGTGTCCCAGGGGCGGGCACGGGGCCGGGAGGGCTTTGAAGATAAGGGCTTTGGATGCTTCGCAGGAAGCCCTGGAAGAAGGGGAGGAAGAGTGAGATACTATCTCAGGAACCCTTGACAGGGAGATGGATTAACCAAGGATCTGACAAAGAGCGTGCTTTCTTCCCCCTTATTAAGCATTTGCTTGTTTTGCTGAAGATTTTATCATTTCCAGTTAGGCCAAGGAAGACTTTAGCTACCTCTGTGCAAGCCTGATCCACCTCATCTGATCCATCTCAGAACTCCCTTTCTCTGCACGTTTTCAAATGGGCAGAATATCCCAACTGGAGAACTGCATTGGAAGCATTCAAGACCAGGCTGGATGGGATCCCAGGCAGCCTGACCTGCTGGGCGGCAGCCCTGCCCAAAGCAGAGGGCTGGAAATGGATGATCTTTAAGGTCCCCCCTCCAACCTCAGCCATTCTATGGCTCTGTGATCCCATTCTCCTGTCAGCTCTCAGGCTTGGCACACTCCATACTCTCTTCCTTCCTTGCTCCGTTTCTCTCTGTCACCCCATGGCCTCAGAGCTGTAAAAGGCAAAAAATAAGAATATATTCTCTAGGGTACAGCTCGAGTGTCCGAGAATAGCTGTGGCACGAAGAGGCACTTTGTAGAGAAAAATGGAAGGAAGTATTTCCATGGTTCTGTAACAACAGAGCTGTCTGCTCAGCCTTCCCCAGCCCTGCCTGACAGCGTCTTCCTGCTATATCCTAAGGGAGCACAGACCCACTGAGCAGAGCGCACTCCCAGCAGCAGCTCTGCAGATGCTGCTGAACACCCCGTGCTCCTCCAGTCTCAAGTGGTGCCAGGCACTGCATCTCACCAAGCCCATCTTTCCACTCTGCGAGAGAGATGCAGCTCTATCCTGGCTTCGTTCCACAAGTGCCAGTCCCGGTCAGTTAAGTTTCAGCTGTCCCTTGCAAGGTGTGGAGCCAGTCAGCACAGCTGCACCAGGCAGCGGATGGGCTCTGTACATCCTCAGGAAGCCACTCTGGCAGACACAGACACAAGCAGCAGCATATCCACGTATCTGAAAGCAGCCTGTAAGCACTGGAAGGTGTAAGTTGGGACATGCATTGGTGAACATCTGTCATCCAAAAACATCAGTCACAGGTTAAAAATGGGCTAAATCCCAGGAACACACTGGATTCACTTGCAATGCTACGAACTAGGCTTTGATCAGAGATACTGTCTTGCCAGAGGTTCCTCTGTTGTATATCACATCTATCTTAGTGCACTGAGGCTTTGGGTAACACGAAAGCAAAAGATGAGTTGCTGTTTGACAGCTTTAGTCACTGTGCTGCTGTTGGTAAATATACCCAGACAGAAGCGCCAGCTCTAAAAATAAAAGGGACCAGATTCTCCTGAATAACACTCAGCAATGTGGTTTGCTGCAATGCAGCAGCCTCTCGCTTCTTCCATTTCTTTACGGACTTGGTTGCCTCAAACCCTTCAAAACTGAGGGCAGTCGGTTCTGCAGATACTAGTATCAGCAGATAGAGACCAACAGGAGTTGCATATTTAAACTGTGTTGCCTGTAGCCTGCTTGAGTAACAGGATTTTTTAAATGGGAAATGCAACTTTTGAACAGTATGAAGGACAGTAGAAACTCAACCCTCATTCAAACATAACATATAATCCAACAAAGGATAAATTCTCCCGACTTCTAAACAGAATCACATATGAAGCCAAGCTGGACTGCCAGGACCCTTCTCTCAGTGGAAATGAATGGAAGGAAGGCATACAAATAAAGCAGATGAAACAGGCATTGTGTAGCTTTGCTGTCACACGCAGTTATTTTCTCTTGCATCTGCTGCTTCCACTCAAACCCTGATGTATTTAAAGACATCTGAAAACAGAGAGGGGAGAGGAGGGCTGTGGACATTCAATTCATTCTTTGCATCCTTTTCTCTTCCCCAAAATGTCCTTGATTCCCATTTATAGGACAAGTTTCAACCTTTCTTTCTCTTCCAAGGTCCTGCAGATTTGCCTGGAAGAATCCAAGGTGGCCAGAGAGCTGTGAGAACTAGCACTGAGGTTCACGATATTTACAAGCTTTTAACAACTCAAATACCCTCAGGGATTTTTCCAGAGAAACAACCCCATTACATTATGGGCCAGGACTTGGGCAAAACTTGTGCTGAAATAAAGCAGCCCCCAGTAAGGGCACCTTATCAGATGATCCAAGTTAATGTTAGCTGAGTGCTTAAAAAATAACCTCCCCCTTCCTTTAAAAACACCTTGATTCATTTGGAAACATTTCTATTTCTCAACAGCTAAAAAGAAAGTAAAAAGAAGGGGGAGAAATCAGAGATGCAACCTTCTAGAAAGGCAACTACCGCTCAGGTTTACTCAATGTGGAGCAACAGCTAGAAGGAATACCTGGCAGCTGTTACTATATGCTGTGGAACAGCTCATTTTCTCTGTTAACCAGTCCCACAGCCTTCCCTGTTTGCTGCATCCAGTATGTAGGACTAGTCTCCATCTACCTGCAACAGCTTTAGCCGAAGACAGCACCAGCCAACAGCAGCTGCCTGTATTTTGTGATGCAATTATCTTCTCATACAAAGTAGGTGGGGGGGGGGGGGAGAGGAAAAAGCGTATCAGTATCTAAATGCTCACCAGGAAAATTCCACTCTTTTATTAGATGTCTTGTTCTTCGCAGAATGGTTTGAGCCGAATGAGTCATCTTATTTAAAGTACAAAAACCTTTTGAGCCACAGGAGATTCCAGAAATGCCAGAACCCTGAGCCTCCCTCCCTCACAGTAAGGAGAATAATCTCCCCCCACCCATTCCTCTGCTCAGGCTGATTGCTGCATCCACGGAATTTTTAGGGTCTCTGGCCCATCTTCTTCAAGGTTCGATTCAGCTGGAATTAGAAAAAAGCAAAACAGTCAGAAAACACATTGATTGGCACACACTACTGTTCCCTTCAGCAGCCCTAATCCAGCATCTCTTCTCCTTTCTCAGCAACCCATTGACAAAAATGCTCTCATGCTGGAGCAGGCAGCATGTGAATCACAAGGGGAATTAGCCAAATTCCCTCCTCCCCTCCAAAAGGACAGCAGAGGAATTAGGGAGAAGCTGCAATGTTCTAACGACGGTACACTAATAGAGAAACCTTCAGCCATCCCCTTGATTCAGGATTTTGCTGCCAAGGCTTCCAACCCACAGCAGCACCTGCTGGGACAGCAGAGCATTGGCAGCATGTCACCTCCTGGCTGAATGCAATAATCATCCATGCTCCAGAAATCTAAGGCTGCTTTCTAGGCCCTTGGTTATGGGGATATAGATACGCTTTTGTTGCACTACTGAGAACTGCCGCAATTATCTAGCGACAAGGGAGTCAGCAACTTCAGAAAGTAAAACCCTCCTCCTCCTTTACAATGAGTTTCAACTGGATGAACACTTCTGACACGCACACAAAAAAAAAACCAACATTCCTCATAAGTGAGCAGCTGCTGCTCAGACCACCTGCCCTTACCCAGTGCCATGCAAAGCTGAGGCACTTTGTCCCAGAAAGGCATAGTACAGCTGTCACACACAGGCATGTTTTCTCCCAGCCACGCGTGGCTCAAAGTCTTCCCCACTTTTCCTACAGAACTATACAGCTGTTCTGCCCAGGCCTCACCTCTTCAAACTTGTGGATCTGGCGGATGAAGAAGTCCCCATAGCGTCGAGCAACCTTTGTGTCTGCAATGTGGATCATGTCCTGGGGAAGGAAGAGCATGAGGTCAGGAAAAGGGCTGTGCTACCAGGGGACAGCAAGCACTGCCAAACAGGAGGAGCAACAAAAGGGGCTTCACTCCAGCCCTAGTTCAGCACTGCACACACGCCTGACGTGCACTAGACCTATAGCAAGTATTCAGTTTTCTGAGGGATGCCTTTTGTTTACCTGAGACAGATCCCAAACTCACACTGTATTTATTTCCCACATTCTTTCACTCTACCTATTCCAGCTCTCTGTGCAACAGTTTGACAGTCCCAATCCCAATTCATGCTCTGCTTCCCTCTACCAGCAGCTAAGAGTGGTGCAATCTACTAGGAGTGCTAGGCTGCAGTGCAAAGTCAGTTTGGTTCAGGTACACAAGGAAAACAAAGCACAAATGAGACCTTGCAGGTACAGCTCTGCACCAAGGAGCAATCTGTTTCTCTTATTTGACAGGCAGCAAAAACCTAATAGCTACCACTGGTTTCTTTGACAAATGAATTCTCAGAAGATACTTCTCACTGTGTTGAGCTCCAAGGGCAGGTTGGTGACATGATCATACCTGCACCACTGCTCATCCACTGGCACTTCTATTAGTCAGGGCTACAGCTTCATTGTAGGCAGAGAAGTCCTTCACATGGCACAGTAATGTTTCCCACAGATTCAATTATAAGCTGGTGCTGCTTCTTCCAGAATTTCTGGGGTGAAGGAATTTCCTTGTTAGCAAGGAACAGATACCAACCTTGTCAATATAGAAGTCAACTTCAGAGGCAGACTGGAACTCCCCATCCAGGGCAGATATGCCGCTGGTCCACACCAGGTTCTTCATCTTGTGCTTGAAGACAAGCAGCTGGATGCGAAACTCCTGCTCTGTAAGGTCCAAGAAGCCAGCAAGCTTGGCCACGGGCATCGTGGTATAGAGCTTCAGGAAGCTACGGATGGTGGAGAGCTGAGCCTGCTGCTGAACCTCATCAGCAAAGACTTTGAGCTGTTGCAGGAAAGGCTCCTTGTGATAGTTGGGGTGCACGTTGTCATAGTTGGGCACCACAGGGGAGAGGAACTTGGGGCAAGCATAACTGAAGAGCTCCTCATAGACCTGAGCATCACCCTTCTGCATGCGCAGCATCTTATCCCCGTATTTCTCTCGCAGCTGCAGGTGAATGCTCTCATCAATGCGCATAGGGTACATGGTGAGGGCGATGGCAAGGAGGGCGTGCATCTGCTCGTTCTGCTTGTTAATCTGGGACAGAGAGGACAGCCTGTTAGTTTAGCAATGTGCTCAGGACTTACAGTGCGAGAGAAAGCTGCATTTTTCAGAGATGGACCCTTCCTTCATCCTGACAACTGAAGGTCCTGATGCTCAAGGGGGGACAGCGCAAAGAAACAGACAGAATCTGGATAGCCAGAAACAGGTTTGATTGCTTTGGTGCAAGAAAGTGCAGAGGAGCAGGCATAGGGAAGGAACACAGTTTAAGACACACTGTTGAAACAGATCAGTAAGAGGCCAGTGCAGAAAAAAAATGAAAAGGAAGATTCATACGAGTTCAGTCTTCAAAAGCTGTGTAGCTAAACCTTAAACACTACATTATTGAAGTGTCACGGAATGATTTGGTTATGCGAGGGAATTAGAAATGAATCATAAGGATGACAAGGAGACAGCAGCAGCAGAGGGTAAACAAAGCAAAACAATAAACAGCAGAGACAGCTTAACTAAAAAGAGACGTGAGCTTTGTTTTACCCATAATAAGTTTAAATAATCTGTGAATGACTGCATGACAATGGAAATATATCTGATAATGGAAGTACGCTGAGATAGGAATGCGACTGAGATGTAAGAATCTTTGGCCAGAGTATCATTTCAGCTGATACCCATTAGCAACAATGCCCACAGGGAAAATGCAAGCAGAGCAGGGACAAGTGCATGGTGAGCAACTAAAGGAATCAGTAACACAGCCAACAGAAAATATTAAAGGTCAGATTATCCCTCAGCTACCAGGAGTACAGGAACATAAGGTCAGACTATTGAACATAGGTTATCCAGTGACAGAGAAGGGACAGGAAAACGGACAGCAGCCTTTTCTTTTTGGAAGCCTATGCCTATTGTATTTCTTACCATCTCATACTTGTAGGTTGTCCTCTGAAACATGCTCTTAGTCCTCTGGATGTAGAGGAGGATGTTGGCAAAGACTCGGATGGCATCCTGGTAACGCCGCATCATGAGGTATGCAAAGCCCACATAGTAGTAAGTGGTCACTTGGCACTCAGGCACCCGAGAGTACATGCTCTGAGAAGGATGGAGCAACAGTCAGTCTTAGAGGGGGGACAATCACCTTCAGCCTGAACAGCTTGGCCTTCAGTCCACTCATGCACATCTCAGGATACCTCCCCTCCTCAGACCCATCCCTGCAGTAGCTTCCTCACTGCCTCAATAAGCAGATCATTCTGCCTCCTATGTTTCAGCTTCCTGCAAGCAGAGGACTCTTACATTCCACACAACATAGCTTTGCTCAACCCTCATTCTTGCCAATTCACTCCAAGTCTTGGGCCAAGACTGTGTTGCAGCTGGACTTTTTTTTTTTTTAACCACCTGTCACAAGTAACACCCACATCTATGGCAAACACATGCAAGGTAGGAGTGTGCACAGTGAGAAGAGTCACAAATAACAGAATGAGACACAGACCAAGGTGGGAGCTATGTATCCTTCTAGTACTGTGCTTTCATTTGCAGTTCAAATAACATTCCCCCATTACACAGCCTTGCACAACACAGCAAACAAACTTCCTAAAGAATTGAGCATATGTGCTACAACAGCAACAGTCATTATCATATGGCTTGACTTACTGCCAAAGCTTCAGCTGTGTTTAGCATACACAGCTGTGGAACCAGAGACTTCTTTCAGCTAAACCTATAAACAAACTCCTGACAACTGCAGCAGCTACAAACAGCTCCTCAGCTGAACCATTCATTAATGCAACCTTTCAGAAGCCTAATTGAAAAAAAGCACTTGGAAAACTACAGTGGGATGTTTACAGTATTTCTTATTACCTTCTTGTTGAGCTCAATGTTCTCCAGAACTTTGATTGCTTGGTAGTAATCCCCCAGAAGGGAGTGCAGACGCAGCAGCCCAACCAGACTGAAATAGCCCAGCATCTTGTAGAGGGAGTGACGACCATATTCACCAGCCACGCTTTCAGGATCACCTAGGGAAAAACAACAACAAACCATGATGTTGTCCTCCGAAGGAGCAAACCCTTCTTTCAGCATCTCTTGTATAAGCAAAAGAAGCAAGACCTCCAATGTCATCATCAGCGTTTTTCACGTAAGGTTTAGAGAATCTCTTCCCAGTAAACTCACCCAATTACTAAGGGTTTGATTCAGCTCCCAGACAAAACTAACAGAGCTTAGTCAAATCAAAGCAAGGTAGCACAGACACCAACCTCACCCAGTTATCTCACCTCCGCTTGTATAGACCTCCAGCTGTCGGTTGATGTTGGATTTGTCCACCAGAGAATGCAACACATTAAGGACGCTGTGCACGTTCCAGATCTTGGGGTTGGAACGAAGGAAATCAATTTCTTCCTCAGATTTCTTGGCTGTCTTGCACCGGTACTGGCTGAACGACTGGAACTGTGGGGAAGGAGCAGATGGGATGGTGAGGGGATAGTCTGGAGACTGAGCTCATGAGTTGTTCACACAACACAGTACAACAAAATACAAGTCACATGGAAAAAAGAGGTTAATTTGAGATCACCTGGCAATTAAGATGGTAAATTATTCCACTATTAAAGCACCTAGAAAATATCTGATATGGTGCAGAGGCAATATGAGAGAAAAGGCCAGAAAACAGAACCAAGATCTCTTTGTCAAACCACAGAGCACTAGAAAACTAGTATGATCTAGTATTTGGGTATATAACAGATTACAATTAGCTGCCTTGTACAAACTAGGTAAAAAAGAAGCTGAGTTTAAATAACAAACCAATCCAAGTCAATGCTAAGCAACAACTGAAATGGAAATATCAGTATCAGTTCAAGACTCCCCAGGTAGCTCTCAGGAACTGAAAATACCTGTACATTTACAACTGCGCCTCCTTCGTGACCCATAAATCACAACACTCACCTAAGCTTTTTGATTTGCAGTTAAATATGAACCTCACAAAGAAGACTGAAAATTCAGTAGCATTAACACAAGGCTACCAAAGATACCTCAAGTCTTAGAGCCACATACCTGGTATATGAATTCATCGATGATATCCCAGAGCCACTGGTTGGGCAGTTCCAAAGGAGCAGGGCCATCAGCATCTGCAGAAGAACATCATTAACAGGTGAGAGGAAGGACAGTGGCAGAATAGAAGGAACAAGGGGGAAGTTCTTCACTAGGAGAGTGGTTAGGCCCTGGAACAGGCTGCCCAGGGAGGTTGTGGATGCCCCGTCCTTGGAGGTGTTTAAGACCAGGTTGGACGGGGCCCTGGGCAACCTGATCTAGTAAATGTGTATGTTTGGTGGCCCTGCCAGGCAGGGGGTTGGAACTACATGATCCTTGAGGTCCCTTCCAACCCGGGTCATTCTGTGATTCTGTGAACAAGAAGTTAAGAAAACCAGAATCTTTGCAAGTTGAAAACCGCAGCAGATGAACAAAGCTTCCAGCAGGAAGTCAATATGTAGCAATGCCTACAAGATGTGCCTTTATTTTTAAAGAATACAAGTGTGTATTGAGTTAACCTCTAAAGCATGACTACTCAACAGCAGTGATTCTCAGAAGGCGTCTATCCCAACCACTCTTTTCTCTGCAAGACAGGCAGGGAAAAGCAAAATGAAGCTGGGAGTTCTCAGCAAGATAGAAAGTGATTATTATTTTCTTCTTTAGGGCATTTCAGAAAGCACTTTAAACTATTTGGGCTTTCTTTGGTTTTAAATGCACAGATGTAAAGTGCTCTTCATCCTGTAAATTTAAACATACGGAAAGCTTACAGACCACTTATCTGCTTGTGATCTATAAATAAATATGTTTTGGTTTATCTCCCTTTCTCTGCATTAATCCTCTGCATTCATTCTTCTCCAAAAGTCACAAACCAATGATTAATTGCAGCAACTCACTGAGGATGTAGTTGAAAAGATTGCAGTAGTTGTAGTAAGATTCAAATCTCTGCTCCAGAGTGGGCCCCCCCTGCAGCGAGAAGACATTACAGTCCATTTAGTCTGAAGTACAGCAAAACTAATGGTCCTTTATGGGCAATAGCCTACAAAGGACAGCCAACAGTCAAGGCAATAGGTCTGTTTTGGTGACATTAGAGCTGATATTCAACCACCCACCAATCACTAACATCACCCAGAACAAATTAAATTGTCTCACTGTCATCCAGTAGAAGAAGGCTGCCTTTTCAAGTCCAGGTAGCTTCTAGTACAACTAAGTGATGAAGTCTCATGTGAATAGAATACTTTAAGTCTCCTTTTCCTCCTCTGTGCTGTCCAGACCTAAGAACTGCCTATTAACCTACACAGCTTTTTGTCCTCTTCTCCTCAAGGAAGGTCTTTGTAAATCCCAACAACACAGCTGCTTCTAGACAATCATACCAAAGAATCATAGAATAGCTTGGAAGGGACCCTGCTGTGGACAGGGCCACCAGTTCAGCCCCCATCCAACCTAGCCTTGAACCTCCAGGGATGGGGCACCCACAGCTCTCTGGGCAGCAGTGCCAGTGCCTCACCGCCCTCTGCATAAAGAATAAGTTTTAAATGCTCTAGAAGACCGATAAACACAGGAGGGAATCACTCTTCCTAGAATTATCTTGTGTCACCTGTAGAAACCCCATGGGCAGCTTGGGAGCCTCATACAAAATAACTCAAGCAACCAGTTTCACCTGTTCAGGCAAGTCTTTGATTTAGGAACTTCAAAAAGACTCCTGCATTAACCCATTTCTCCACCCTGTGGTCCAAACCAAAACTGCAATTATTACTCGTTCACCATGTAAGTCACACACCTGTTCTGCTTCTTTCTTACAGCCAAGAACTACTCTGATTTTCCTACTGACTTCAAATTAGCCTTTTTAAGGGAAAGAAGCATGGTTTGTTGTTGTTGTTTTTTTAATAGACCATTATTCCTTCTGTCTTCTTCTCCTGTATCCTCTGTGGTGCCAGTTTCTTCCTATCCACAAAACACTCTGACCCCGTATGGTCTTTCAATTACAAGTAACTCAAACTCCTCTTGTGACACCCCCTCATACACCTGCTAGCCTGAAGAAGAAATAAAGAGCCATGAAGAAACACACAAAACTGACCTGTAAGTCATGCAGTTATACAGCTCTAACAGAGAGAAAATTCAGCTATTTCTAACTCGACCCATACCTCCTAAGCCTATTCAATACTGTTTTGCAAAAGTTATGGAACCACTGATGCTTTAACAGCAGTGCAACTTGTTCACTTTGATGGCAGAAGAACCAAGCACAACTAAAAGACACAGAGCAAATACTCACGCTGACTTTGGCGTAGATATGCCTATAATACAGCTCCTTGTACAGGATGAGGAAAACTGCATCTGGAAGGGATGAGAGAACTGGATATCAGCAAACCATGAAGCTTAGGCAACTGGATCTCTGAGGCACCGGTGATGCTCCTACTGCCACAGTTACAAGGACAAGTAAAAGAGGATGCTCATTCATCTGACTTTCTGATAGGCATCTACAGAAGGAGCTGCCATAGCAAAGATGAGTGATTAACAAATCATAAAAACCACATGCCAGCTCCCTAACACATCAAAAGTAATTTAGTTCCTTCATTCTCCTGTAAGGAAAACAGAGTGGAAAAGACATGCTTACCATTTCCAACCTGTGGGGCAATGGCCTCTGCCTCTGGCCATGGGGTGTTCTTGAAAAACCTTTCTGTTAGCTTTGTCCAGCTGAAAGATAAGACGTGGGGTATGAGAAAATGTCCCTGAGCATCACAGAGCTGCAGTTAGAAACCACAGTACAAAGGGCTTGGACTTGATAGGACACTGTCTCCCTTCAAAACTGGTGTTACTAAGGAATTAGAATGGCAAACAAAGCAGTTAAAAAACTGACCATAGAATGGCTTGGGTTGGAAAGAACCTTAAAGATCATCTAGTTTGCATCAGTATTACCAACACCTAAATCAGCTACCAGACTGAGTTGCCCTGGGTCCTATCCAACCCGGCCTTGAACACTTCTAAGGACTGGGCATCCAGAACCTCTCTGGGCTGCTCCAATGCCTCAATAGCCTCACAGTGAAAAACTATCACATCTAATTTTAGTTTTCAACTGTTGCCCCTGTCCTATCACTATCTGCCCATGTAAAAAAGCTGAGTTCCCTCCTGTGGGTAAGCTCCCTTCAAGTACTGGAAGGCTGCAATGAGGTCTCCAGGCTGAACAAGCCCAGCTCCCATCCTTTCTTAACAGAAGAGGTACTCCAGAGGTGGCCTTCCCCTGGACCCACTCCAACAGCTCTACATCTTTCTCATACCGGGGGCCCGGGGCCTTTAAGTATGGGAGGTTTTAAGCAGTGAGAATGCAAGGACAGCCCCGCACCTGTTCTCATAGATGTCCTGGATCTCATACACCTTCTGGTCAATGACATCGCTGGAGACGCGGCTGGCCTGCAGCTCGTACACCTTCTGGTCGATGAGGTCGGACACGGTCTTGTGGAAGTACTGGATGAAGTTCTTGATGACCTCGGGGATCACCTGGTACGTCTGCTGCTCGTACTGCCGCTCGTAGGCCAGATCCTGCTTCGGGTCTCCTGAAGGGAAAGAGGCGGGTTGTAAGCCCGAGGCCTACAGCCCCAACCCCGCGGGGCGGCCCGCACCGCGCACTCACCCGTGTGCATATCATAGTCGTTGGAGTAGGCGTACGGGTCGTAGGCGGCCTGTGAAGACACGATGCGGGGATGTTACCGCGACGAGCACGAACCGGACCCACAAACCCCCCCCCCCCCCCATCCCCGCAGCCCGCCCCCCGCTCGCACATCGTTGTCGTAGTCCTCCCCCGGGTAGGCCATGGCGCGGCGCGGGGCCTGGGCAGGCAGGAAGAGGAGGTGGGACCAAGCGGCACGCTCCGGAAGGCCGGCCGAATTTGTTTAGTCTCTCTATTGGTTAAAATAACTGCCTGTCTTCAGAGGCTTTTCTCTCTGATTGCAGAGTCCGCCTGCCCGTCAGCACCATGTCAGCGACGACCCTTCCCGCCCCTCCCCTCACACCCCGTACCGCCCGGCCCGGCCCGTGAGGGAATGGAGGCCGAGTCTGCTGCGGGGACGGAGTCGGAGTCCGCTCTGGGAGCCGGGATGGCGCTGGGAGGGGCGGCGGGGGAAGCCTCCCTCGGCTACCTGCACGTCCTGTGGCAGCGAGAGGAACCTGCCGGCAAGATCCCGGCCCGCCGCCTGCGCAGGGCCGCCCGCATCCACCGACGCCTGGGGCCTACGGGCAAGGAGAGCCACGGTCAGCGGGAGCGGGTTCCCCCTTCCTCCCCTGCCCCCTTCCTCCTCCGTGCTTCACACTAATGGCTTTCTTTCCTCCCCAGCCCTGAAGAGGCTGCGTGAGGCTGCCAATGGCAACGACCTGGACACAGGTGAGACTTCAACCTGATGTGAAGCCACTTCCTGGAAAGGCAGTTTGTTCAAAGCTCTTTGTTTCAGCAGAGGACGAGGAGGAGGAAGGTGCAGGTAGTTTGCAGGAATCTCCCTTTAGTTGCTGCAGATCTAGAAGTTGCTTCTCTTGAGCCTTTTGTTCCATTCTCTGAGCAGAGTGAGACTGATTGTTATATTGATTTTTTCACTGTATTGGGTCCAGCTGCCTCAGGCTAGATTAGCAATCAGCTGTTACTCCAGCTTTTTGGTACATAACTTTTGCCCACTCATCAGCTCTGTGACTCGCTTGACTTCTATGTACTGTAGGTCAGCTGGGTTTCGATCCTAAGCATTCATCAGCAATACTGGCATATGTCATTTGCCCCCTGTCGTTGTTCCTCCTTTGCCTGTTATCAGACCATGTTGTGAACAATCGGAAATAGACGGGATTTGTAACAACCCCTGGCATTACAGGATGGGGTGATGCTGTACCCTCCAGCTTTACAGTACACCTTGTTTCGTGAACTGATGGATGCATTCATCTGTGAGCTCTGACCTTGTGCAGGGTCCGTACTTACCTGCAGAAGAGCTGGTAGCATCACCCCTTTCTGATCAGGTGTCCCTTCAACTTACCTGCATCCTTTTCTTTCTTGGCACTGCCAGTGCAGCAACTGCTGGAGGATGGAACTGACCCCTGTGCTGCGGATGACAAAGGCCGGACAGCCCTGCACTTTGCCTCCTGCAATGGCAATGATCACATTGGTGAGTGGGAAGGGGATCTTCAGTCATCCATTTTCCATTTACTGTCTGCGTAAGCTGGACAGAAACATCCCTTCTGCAGCCTGCAAGCTGCCACATGGACCAGTGGGTCAGCAGCGCGCTGCTAAATGAACTTTCTTACACCATTAAGGTGCTGTCAGTGGGGCAGAGGGAAGGAATTAACGTGTATCTGTGTTATTGCTTCCAGTACAACTGCTTCTGGATCACGGGGCTGACCCAAATCAGAGAGATGGGCTGGGAAACACACCTTTACATTTGGGTAAGTGCCAGTCAGATGAGCTTTGCATGCAGAGAAATGAGGTGACCGCTGCATTTTATTTGTCCTCTGCATCTTCCTTTTTCCTCTTGCATCACACTATGCATCCCCAGCTTTAATGACTTAGGATTCTTAGCATTTTATTCACATCACCTCTCAGGAGAACTTAAAGGTCAGAGTTAGAGAAAATCCATTTCCCTCCCTCTGCCCATCCTGAGGAGCACGAGATGCATAACAAAAGTATCCAAGCTTGAGCATGAGTTATACTTAATGGTGGAGCTGTTCCTCTTTTTTATGGCAGAAAAACCTTTGTTTTGTATGGCAGAAACTCCATTGTTGTTTGCTAGTACCTCTGAGTTGTGTGTCCTGTGTTTTCCCTCCCCAGCTGCCTGCACGAACCATGTTCCCGTCATCACCACGTTGCTGCGCGGAGGTAACGTTTCCTCTATAACAATTACTGCCTGGCCCTTTCCTGCCCTGCTCCTGTCAGTGTTGCCCCAGGAACACCAAGTCTTAAAGACCTCTCTTTCTGCCCTTACTCATGCATTTGCAGGGGCCAGAGTCGATGCCTTGGATCGAGCTGGCAGAACCCCACTGCACCTCGCTAAGTCAAAGCTAAACATCTTACAGGAAGGAATCTCCCACAGCCTGGAGGCAGTTCGCCTTGAAGTGAAACAGGTAACAGAAACAGCCCCATGTTCTGGTAAGGCTCTGCAGCTTCTGACAGCCTCCTGTGTCCTTTCAGTCAAGGATCATTTAGCAGTTGTTTTAATTACCTATCTCCAGGCTTTCAGCTTATCCGGGGAAAGTTGGGCTTTTTCCTTTTGTTTTCAGATACATTGATTATTTTTTCCAACTACTGCTTTCGATTTTTGTGTGACCTCTTGGCTGTGGTAGGCCAAGCATTGAATGTCTTCTCACACCGTATGGAGCTCTCTCTTTTCTTCAGCAATCAATACCACAGAGACCCTGTAGCAGGAGAGGGACCACAGCATGGAGTAGTTGCCATGACACACATTTCAGCTGGGACTCTATTTTGTGGTGTGTTCTCAGTGCAGTCTGCAGTGCTCTCATATGTGGGGACATGGGAGAGAAAAGCAGTCACGATGCTGCCTCACATATATGAGGTGCGGGCATTACTTCAGGAGCCATAGAGCAGCCATTAGGGTTTTTATTCTTTGTGCACAAGCAGATCCTGCAGGATTGGGAAATCCCTGCTGCTTTTCTATGGGTCATGTACTCAGCCACATACCTCAGCATCAGGTCTGTGCTTGGCAGTTCAGCTGTTCTTCATAAAAGCATCCTACCCTGATGCTGCTGTCTGATGGTTTCCTCTTCTTCCTGATGGTTTCAGATTATCCAGATGTTGCGGGAATACCTGGACCGTCTAGGAAGGCACGAGCAAAAGGAACAGCTGGATGACCTCTGCTCTAAGCTACAGATGACCAGCACAAAGGAGCAGGTAGGTAGTGCTGAGCTACTGTGACTCACCTATTTCTGCTGTGACTTGTGTGTTCAGGAGAATTCAGCTACTTAAACGAGGTGACATTGAAGACATGCTTGTGGATGTGTTGTTGCTGGGTGAAGTAGCCAGGATAAATGATGACTCCTTTGTTTGGAATTCAAAATGTAGAGTGTTACTGTGCCTGGCAGCTTAGCAGAGAAAGCTGAAGATCAGATCGATTGAGGGGGCAAACATTTTAAAGGCCAGAACAAGTATTCATTGTTGAGTTCTGGGTAATGTGTGAACGCACTTCTATTTAAGGGCTGGCTGTATTGCCTGAGGTAGAATTCAAGCATCCTGAGGAAGGGGCAGAAGCTCCTTTTGCCTTAGATCAGGACTTTTTTGAGCATGATTGTGGAACCAGGAGTTGTTGTACTGGGCATTACTGGTGATCCTGGTGGAAGAGTAGTCCTTGCCGCATGGGGGTTTCTTCTGTGGCGGTGGGCAGCTGTGTTCCTGTTCCTGATGGCCAACTGTTTCCTTCTGACAGGTGGATGAGGTTACAGACCTTCTGGCCAGTTTCACATCACTCAGCCTGCAGATGCAGATGGAGAAGAGGTAACAGGCTTCCAAGTCATCTCTGTGATCCTGAAGGAGAAGCCTTAGAGAAGAAGGCCTACATCTCTGAATAGACTTTGCAAGCCCTCATGGTGCTGCCACGGTTGCCTCATGAGGAGGCAGTAAGATTTGGACAAGAGAGTAATAATAGACTGACACTGAATAGGGTACCCGTTCCACAGCAGAGGTATCCTGCCTTCTCGACAGCACTCCAGTTCAATGTAGGTGGTGGTTAATGCCGTGGATAATCGCCAGCATCACAGATCTATCTGCTTGCAACAGGCATCTTTTGCCACCACAGCAGTATTGAACTGCTTGGGGGGGTGGGAAGTGGGTGTTTTGGACAATGGAAGGCATTGTGCTATAGGAATAACATGTCCTTAATTTTGTGTGCTAGCAGCTGAGCAAACATATTGCCTTAAGAAGCATGCACTGAGATTTAATCCTAAACTTCCCCAGAGCCTGCAGGGTATCTGGCAGGTCAGGTGTGGGATACAGTGCTTTTAATCAGACTAACAGCTTCCACTGGGCCTGACACTGCTGAAAGTCAATGCTTAAATCATAGAGTGAAACACTTGTGAAGAATACCCAGGTAGGCATCAGCCCAGAGCTACCCTGATGCAATGATGAGGGTTAGGGTATGACTTCATCCTAGAGCAGTTTTAGGCATACATCTAAATTTTATTTGTAGGGGAAAAAAAAGCACCAAGCTCATCCTAAATGATTTTTCTGTTTCCCACTACTGGCTGTTTCGGGCCAGAGGTCCAGTAGCAACAGAAGGTGCCCCCACATCGTTGGGCTGGGGTGGAGGTGGATATGTGGCTGCCTTAGTATCACCAAACCCCAAACTGACCTGATGCCCAATGTGGATTTCCTGCTCCATGGTCTGAATTTCAGCCTGAGGAATGAGTAACGACCTCTGCTGGGAGCCCGGAGTAATGCAGCTATGGAGGATGCAGGGAATCGCCCTTGCTGCTGTCTGTGATTAGTAACAGACGTGGTAGTTTTGCTTTGAAGCAGGAATCTGTGAAATCTTGGAGATGGAACAGGTTGCCCAAGGAGGCTGTGGATGCCCCATCCCTGCAGGCATAAAAGGCCAGGCTGGATGTGGCTCTGGGCAGCCTGGTCTGGTGCTTGGTGACCCTGCACACAGCAGGGGGTTGAAACCGTGTGATCATTGTGGTCCTTATCAACCCAGGCCATGCTATGATTCTATGATAATACACATTGTTCTAGGTGTGCTGGAAGCTGTGCCAGCTGGGGCTGTCACTGTGAGTGCTGGTACTCTGTTATGATGTGCTGGATGGAAAGGATTCTGAGGGGGTGGGAGACAATCTGACCTTTTTGTATTTCAAACTTCAATAAAATCCTGTCAGCCTTTTTTGAACTCCCTGTCCAGTTCTCTCTTTTCAGAGCAGCTCATTCCTCTTTACTGACGTTCCAGGCCGTGGGCACAGCATCGGGTTCGGTAACTGCTACTCCCAATTGCAATGCTGAAATTGAATGTGACAACACAGAAGTGTTTGAATTCAAACACCGGCCTGTTTGCAGACCAGAGTACACAGCTGCTGACTCACCTTCTAATCTCAGCTCCCGCAGCCAAGAAATCCAAACTTAAAATCTAGTTAGTTGCTGTGTTAGCTGTGTACAAACAGAGGGGAAGAGAACCTCGGGGGACTGCATCTAGCTGGGAAGTGACATGCTTTGTGCCCACAAAAGTGGCTGTGCTGTGAAGAGCTGTTGCTCCCCATCTCCTCAGCCCCTTAATGTGTGGGCAGGGGGCTTTACAGTGTGGTCCCCGGGTGAGGAGCAGGCGGCCTCTTGTGTTCATCCCGTCCTGTTCTGTCTGTCTGTGACTGCGGCAGACTAAGCTTCGTGTCCACGTACGCTTGGCAGTCAACGCTTTTGCAGTCAACAACCTTGTTGCTGAGGAGACCATTAAGGTGCCAAAGAGCAGGCGGCTGGGGTGCTCTTATCGTTGCAGTTGCCTTGGCTGCTGCTGATGTCTGCAAACTAGATGCAGCTTGGAAGCTTTCCTTGCAACCAGGAACGCACTTAGCTGAGATTCAGAGCTAAGCTTTTAGCTTGAGTGCTCAGGATGTTGCTGCCCACAGCTCTTCAAGTCTTTGTTTTGCCTGGTGCTGGAGTTTTTCCATGACTGCTCTTGACTGTACGCTTGGAGTGGAGAGGTGGGAGTGCAGCAGGAAGCAGTGAGTTATTTCCCTTGCTTTCAGTCTATACCAGAGGTGTCTGTTGCAGTAACAATGCAAACAACACCACCGTCTTCCCTCTGCTGTTTATGCTGAAGTTACACTTGGCCCAACCTCCCCGTTTCCCTTGCCTTACATTGCTAAGCAGCATGTTTTAGGTCCCCCTCTGGGCCACAGTGCCAGCGTTTCCTGGCAGACAGGACTTGACCCAAGGCCTTGCTCATGCACTCAGTTTCCCTCTTCATTCACAGCATGGCTCTGCAGTGACACGCTGAACCTGCAGCCACTGAGCCCAGCAGTGACCTCTCCAGTCCCTCAGCCCTGCACAGGGGGTTCATGCTGTAAGACATGGATAAAACCAGCCAGTCTAAGGACCTGGCTCCTTCAAGCAGAAGCAATAGTTGTGTACAAACCTCCCAATAAAGTGTCACGGATGTTGTTAAGCAAAAGGTCTTTCTCTGCAGCAGCTGCTCGCCCACGCCGGTGAATGTGAAGTGTGCTGCGGTATGCACAAGCACCAAGAATCTGTTGCTTTTTAGTCTTCAGCAGTTCAGATAATTAAACTCCAGGGTATCAAGCCAACATCTGAACTGCATTACTTCCTTCACTTTTGCCTTTCTAGCAGACTCCAAATCCATCACGGTAATTATCCTCTTTGCTGCTAAGGAAGCCCTACGAAGCATCCCTGCAAACCTGCCAGCCTTTCATCTGCTTCCTCCGCTCATTCAGTGAGTGAGATGGATTTCATCACCTCTATCACAGAAAGGTACAGGCAATAAGATGTTTTCTTTGTACACTGCACCCGGGCAGTGTGGGAGAGCAGCCCCAGGCAGCTCAACAAGATGACAAGGTAGGAGAATCAGCAGTTTTGATTAAGAAGCTGATAAAGGAGATAGGGCAAATAGCTCAACCAGGGTCTCTTTAATCATCATTTTCCTTCTTCCATTGGATCTGCCCTCCCTGCTCCTGTCCCTGCTGCTCCACACTCAGCACGTCCCAGGTGTGGCAGCCCCTGCAAGTTTAAAGCCGAGCTCATCAGCCTGAACCATGACAAGTAATCATGAATTAAGTTGAAAAGCTGCTAGCAGAGACTGCTGATTGCTAATCAGTCTGTAGGGGAGACTATGAGAACAGCATTTGAGCAAGGAGCTCAATTGACTTTAATTAGTGACAGCTTTATATCAAGGACATGACACCTTTACCTCTCTGCCTTTAAGCTGATGGACCAGTTGGAGCATGTGTGTTGTTACTGGGCGAACTGGAATTCCCTCTTGGCTATTGGGCCTCCTGCTCATGTACTCCTCAAAAATGCAGGTTCTTAGACCCGGGCTGAATGAATGAATGCGAGCCACAGCTTGCAGAGGTGATAAATGTGCCTTCTCCTATGGTGTCCCCCATCCTTTTTGTCCCACGTCATTTAGGTTTCCCCCTTTATTAGAAAGTTTCAAGGTCAGAGCATCACCACTCCCAACTGCTATTCCCTTCTTTCTCCAATGCTTTGGGCTGTGAAATGCATCCACAGTTCTAGAAACAGTGCAGATGTTCCAGCACGATGAGAGGCGTGGGAGGTTCAAGGTGCAGAAAACAACATCAAGTGCTTGAATGTGAAAAGAAAAACAATTCCCAGTTCAGCAGCCGGGTTGGCTCCAGCATGGGGAATGGGGTGTCCTTGCTGCTGAGCTGTGCTACAGCGTCAGCACACATTGAAGTGCCACGTCACCTGGGAATTAAACAAGCGAGCAGAGCAAGCAATAAGGGAAGATTCACGTAAGCAGAAGCAGGGGAGGGCAAGAGAAGAGGGATAATGAGGGCTTGTAGCTCTGCTGCATGGCTTGTGCACAGCAGGGCTCTGCTAAGCCATGTTCCCGTTATTGCATGTCCCCTCATCCCTTCCATATTATGCTCACAGCTCTGAGAGTGTCAAAGGACAAGGACAGGTCTGTAAGCTCTTCACCTAATGCTGCAGCTTCCAAATGCTTATCAAAGGTCCCATGGTGTGTGGGAGCAAGCAAGGACAGCGTGTCTGTGCAGATCAGGACAGTGCTGACTGAGCTGCACTGCCTCCAGTGATTTAGCATTTGGCACAGGAGGTTGGCAGTGGGCTGGCAGTTAAGGGCTCCTCTCTGCCAGCTGGGGCTCCCAGCATTACTCTTCTGTATGAATTAGCTATGAAGTGAGCAGTGCGCTCCCTCCAGATCTCCCACAGCCTGGAGTCTGCTGCAGCATTTGGTCTCTGTATCCCCTCCCACAGGGCTTTGCTTGGAGGGTTATCTCCATGCACACGCCTGCTGTATGCCTGCTTGTCTTCCTCGCCCCTCTGCCCTACCATCTCACCATCTCTTTCTGTCCCTGTGAAGGACTCCCACCAGCTTGTACAGCCTCCAGCAGTCCATGCTGCACTGGCAGAGTTTGCATTCAGCACACATCAAACTTAGCAGAAGGAAATTGCTGGGGTTTATTCAGGTTAAGAAAGGGAGAAATTCCTGCACCCTCTGCGAACCTGATTTCATGGCCTCCCCATCCCCCATTTCCATTCTTCCCAGGGTCAGGTTTGGGACCGTACTACTACAGGGTGTCATTCAGTAGTAACTACAACCAAAGTCTCTTCCACAGCTGCTCAAAGCAGGGGGGCCAATGAGGAACAAACAAGTTGCACTCCCAGGAGGACATCAGTCCCATGGCGATCCTGCAGTGAGGAAGATGTTCCAACCCATTGAGTGGTGGTGGCCTTGCACCCTCCTGGAAGCTCTCTCCGCCACATAGAAAGGAACAGTGAGGATTTAAGATTGAGCCATGAGTGCAATCATGATTTTCATTTCATGGAGAAGAATATCTTGCCAAGTCAGTAAAGCACAAAAACAGCGCTAATGCTGCCAAATTACATCACTGCTCAGAGAGCGACAGCCCCTGAAGGAAGGGATGAAACTCCATGTAAAGAACAAAGAGGAGGCAGCGGTCCTTCAGGAATTTGCAAAAGGTGAACAGAAATAAAGCAGAGATTAATCAGATAGAACAACATGGTGGGAGGAGGATTTGTGGGGGTTGCTTAGGAAGAACTGAGGATAACAGCCAAGAAATATTTCAGAACTGGAAGCAGCACAAGGAAGTGGACAGTGTCCTGCAGTATCTGCTTGCAAGATCAAAGGCTAAGTAGGGCAGAGCTCTAGGAAACCTCCATTGAGTACTTTCTGGAAGGGCAGGGACAAGGGAAGAGCCTGGACTGACGGTTCTTTCCCCTTTGAGCTGCAGAGAAGCCATGGGTGCACAGGAAGGGCACACAGAGGTGTCAGCATGCAAGCCCTTCAGTTCTTCGCCTGCTTTGGCATGGTGGTATCATTGAGGTTTGACCAGTGAGTTCTGCAGAGGTTGTATAACCAAGCAGTTTGCACAGACTCAGCGTGGTAAAGAGCATTGGCCCTCTTTGATCTGGATGCAGAAGCCAGAGAAGGGAAGGTGAACTTGGACTACCCTCAAACCATGAGAAATGTCATCACATTAATGTGTCCCTCTGCTCTGCACTGATGTGGTGGATTGTGCCATTCCTAGATGCGTTTGCTCATTTGTAATCAACAGCCAGGCACTCTTGAGGCCCTTCTTGGAGGGGTCTTGGCTAGGAGATGGCCAGCTGTTACCAAGCTTTTCTCCTCCAGCAGTTCCTTCTGAACTTCTTGTGGCTGGTGAGTCCATGCCCTGGCATGGGTCCCTCTTCCTACTGCTCTCCTTTGGGACCTGAGTCAGATCAGTGTTGCCTCCACAGAAGCCGCCAGTGCTGTTAGTGAAACCTTTGCCCACAGTGACCATATGGACTTTATTTCCAGTTCTCTTCTTCCTGTTCTTGTTCTGGAAGAAGAGGCAGGTGAAGACCTGCTTGAAACGCTTTCGGAAATGCTTGGAGACAAGCGCATAGACGATTGGGTTGAGGCAGGAATTGGCATATGAAAGGCAGTGGGAAGCCAGTCGGCAGGCATAAGTGGCTCGGTTGAAAGGAAAGTGTCCAAACCAGAAGCACAGGATAACCAGATGGTGTGGAAGCCAGCAGAGGCAGAACAGGATGGCCACAGCCACAATCATCTTGGTGACCTTACGCTTGGCCTTCCGGGACTCTGAGATCCTCTCTATAGGGTCTACAGAGGTCCACAGGAACTTGATGGTTCTGGCGTATGCCAGGCTCACTACAGTCACGGGTAAGAGGTATCCAACTACAAACGTAAGGATGTCCAGAATCTTTCGGCGTTGGTCCTCCCAGACAGGGACGCAGATGGGCACCCCATGGTAATGGACAATCTGGTAGTAACTGAGGTAAGGTCCTGCAAAGAGTAGCGACAGCAACCAGATCATTACAATGGCCACTCCTGCATTTTGGGTAGTGCGGAGATCCCGGGACTTCAGTGGATACCGAATGGCCAGGTACCTGGTGGGGAGGGGAAGGAGAGACCAAACACAGTGTGGGTTAGATGTCTCATTGCCCTTCTGCCCCACGAAGCTGCCTTCTGTGCACCCATTCCTATGTAGCCACCAATCTCTCCCCTTCCTCACCTCTTGGATAGGAGGATTATGGCAAGAATGGTGTCATCCCAACATGGGATCTGGGATCTCTACTGCCTGCATTGCTCAGAAAGGGCAAGCAACATGCCTCTTGAGTCAGGGAAGAGGACTGAAATAGGACACAGAGAGCTACCTGTTTCTCCCCTGGTGCATTGCTTCCCTGAGGATTTGGCATTCTTGGCTTGACGGAAGCCTGAATGCATGCCTACAGTCCTTCTGCCCAAGTAAGGAAAATAAAGGACAAGTAACTAGACCAAGAGCTTGGCTGGGAGTTGGGAGAATGTATGGGAGGTATGGAGTAACATTGGAAAGATGAATCTGATGGTCCCGACACTGGGGTGACCTAACCTGCTCTTTACAGGGCACTCAGTAGGGTAGCTGGACTTTTTCTTTCTTTTTCTTAGCTCAAGGGTGGCAAACACATTGACCCTGAGCTGAGGGACTCAACCTACAGAGGACACTTGCCTGTCAATGGAGACCGTAGCCAGGGTGAAGCTGCTGGCGTACATGGTGAGGTAGATCAGGAAATGCACAGCCTTGCAGGCAAAGGCCCCAAAGAGCCACCCATCCAAGGTGTAAATGGTGGCTTGGAATGGGACGCAGCAAATGATGAAACAGAGGTCAGCCACAGCCAGGTTGAGGATGAAGAGGTTGGTGGTGTTGTACTTCACTTGGCCATTCCGCAGCAGCACAGCCAGCACCAGTCCGTTCCCCACAGTGCCCAGAAGAAAGATGAGGGAGAAGATGACGGGCACGATGATCCCTGCGGCTGGCAGCTCTGTGCTGTCAGAGGAGGCATTCCAGCCCCCTGGCATCTCTCCCTCTCTGACAGTGGGACCCTGTGCATAGAGAGACAGTCTAGATTCACATACCCATCACAGTACCTGCTGACCTCCCAGCTCCCTTGGAAGACCCCCTGCTCCACCACTTGGCCTCTCCTGCATTCCTCCTACATACAGTACACTGCTAAACCTCAGGTTTTCAAATCTTTATCCCAGCTGATGTTCCACCAACCTCAGCCAGGCTGCAAGAACATAGGGAAGGGGGGGTTGAGAGGAATGGCCACCCTGAACATGGGGCTGAGACACTTCCAGCAGCAGGAACTCTACAGCAGAAGCATCATGCCGTGCTCACAAAGGTGCTGTCCCCATCCCACAGGTGACTGCTCCCCACTCCTCCTGCAGCAGCTGCTTTACACAGAGGACCTGTGACTAAGGGCAGTAATTCTGATGCTGATAGGAGGTAATGGGCTGGATGGGCTAAACTGGCAGTGTGGACTGTGGAGAAAACAATCTGCATTGTACTGTATCATATTTAATGTGTTTTCAATTCAGAGTTCAAAGTATCTCCAAGAAAAACAGTTGTGATGTGTTTGGTCTGTGGGTTTGGGGCTTTGTTAGCCCTATGGGTTGTGCAGGCAAGAGGAATTTGGCTGCTAGGTCCTATCTTGTCCCTGGCCCCTATCAGTACTCACTCACGTTCTCCAGTTGATCTCTGCTCTTTGCACAGCTCTGCATCTCTCCCTGCGACATGGGAAAGAGTGGGGGGCAGACCTTGGAGCTGCCCAAAACACAGTACAGTAGTCATAACAAGGGAGTGATTTATCTCCCAAAGTCAAAGAGCAGGGTGCTGCAATTTGTGGCCAAACTTCTTCCAGCACTGCACACCACCATACACAGACAAGGAGCACAAACACCTTATCTCCTAACGAACCTTTGCCTTCTTGTTCTTTCATTAGAACAAATTGTCCTTCGCCGTGCAGCAGTCAAGATGGAAAGGCACGGTTATCTAGCAACAGTTGACATGCAATTAACTCTTTTCGGGTCATGCAAGCTCTTTCACCCCACACTGCCCTATCTCTCTGCTCGTGCCACTTCTTCCCAGCACATTCAGAACAGCACTGAAAACTCATCTCTGCCTCTGCACTCCCCTCTGTCCCACTGGTGAGTTCCCAGCTCCTCTGCCCTGGTCCTGTGGGACCTTCTTGCACAAGCAGAAGACTGCAGTCTCCCTCTGGGCACACCCCTTGCACGTAGGCTATGGGGCAGCTCTGGGCTCATCCTGAGGCTTGGATAACTGGCACTCACCTTTGCAAGGAAAGGCCTGTAGCTTCTCCGCTTGCTCTGGGAAGACCTCCAGAAAAGCGTAGGCAGCGGCAGTGAGGAGGAGGCAGACCTTCATCAGCACGATGTGGGACACGGACAGTTTCTTCTAGCAGTGCTGTCAGCAATGCCTGACGCTCTGCTGCATCCCCGGTCCCCCTGCTCCCTCTTCTCGCTCTCGCACTAAGCTTTCTCCTTCTGGAGCTCCTTGCACGTTCTCTCTCCCCTCCCTTTCCCTCCCTCTGCTTTAGCTGCTGATCCATTGATCTCTCTCTGTAATATTTTTTTCCCCTCTCCCTGAGGTTGGGTTTGGAGTTAACTCCTCTCTTCCCAGCCTTCCTGTGGGTTCAGGTGCTTCCACCAAGGGAGAGGGGGGCTGTGTGAATGGGAGGATGCAGGTGGGCAGGATCCCACAGATCTCCCACCTCTAGGTGCCTGGGATGCGTTTCCCTACGTTTCCAGGGAGTGTGGATGTCTCAGCCTGCCAGACCCCTACCTCATCCTTGGGATATGGGTCTAAGTCCTGTGAAGAATGAGCAAATAATTGCTATTTTTAGCTGTTAATTAATTGCTGGTGGCATGGCGAAAAGTGCTGTGGCACAGAGCAGATGAAGTCTCAGACCTGGGGTTGGATTTTGAAGCGAGTTTTGTTCTCTGTCTAGAGCAGGTCTGACCTCTCACCAGCATTTCCCTCCCTGGAGAGGGAGGACAGGCTGTCCAAGTGAGGGCACCTCCAGGCGTCCAGCTTTGTTATCACCACCTGGGACAGTGTGTGCTCTGTCTGCTCACAAGAAGCAGCTGTAGCCCACACAGCCCTCCCACCACTGGTCCAGCCGCCCTTCTGGAATGGGACACATCCCTGGGGTGGGGATGAGTGTGGTTATGTGATCCTTTCTCAGCAAGACCTCAAAGCTGGCAGCTTCCCTTCGCTGGGAAGGTCCAGCCTGCCTCATCAAGCACAGCCATGGGGCAGGATGGGGAGGAGGAGAAGGAGGCACTGGATTCTTCCCCTCCATGGCAGCCTATTCTCCCAGCGGCAGCACAGTTGGAGGTATGTGGGGGAAAAAAAGAGGCAGAAGTGGGGTCCTGCTGCCCTATCTCGCACCTCGGTCTGGTGGGAGGCTCCGCCACCTGCTGATGTCAGCAGGGAGCAAAGCATCCCCATGCGGGCGGGCGGGCAGACGGATATCATCATCCACAACCAAGGAAAAGGGGAAGGCCGTGCTCGGGACGCGCCGATAACCCAGGGCACGTGGCTGCCTGCCTGCCACGTCCCACAGCACCACTCGCCATGCAGGGCCCCTACTGCTGCCTCCTGCTACTCCTCTGCCTGCTGCCACTGCTTGCCACTGGCCTGGAAGACCCCCGGGAGCCACTGCCACTGCCATTCAGCACCTCCGACCCTACTGCCCACTTGCTGCGTGGCCGCCCTTCGGCCCCCGTGCGGCCCTACAGCCTGTCGCTCTCCCCTGAGGACTATCGCTACGCTCCCAAACCTCGCCACCTGCGGCCCGGCCGACTGCGCCGGCTGCTGGGCCCAGCCTTCGACCCCTTCTGGATGTCATCCGAGGAGCCGCTAGGCCGCAACCTCAGCGCCAAGGAGGATCTGGAAACCATGAGCCGGGAGCTGGCAGAGGGCAGCGGGCGGTACCGCCGCAAGCTGTGGAGGGAGGTGGAGGGGATGGAGCTGCCCCCAGAGCTGCCCGTCGACATGGCGCGGTCTCTGAGGCGCTGGCTGGTGGAAAGAGCCTTGTGCCGCCTCACCTCCACATGGGTGGACCTGGGGCCCGTCTTCTGGCCCCGCTGGGTGCGACACACCGCCTGTGGGAACAGCCCTCCCTCCTGCTCGTGGCCCCCAGGCATGGCATGTCGCCCAGCCCAGCTCACACACCTCAAGCTGCTGGCTTGGCACTGCTGGGCCGCCCGGCCCCCTGGGCCACCGCAATGCGCATGGAGGCAGATCCCCTACCCCGTGGTGGTGGCCTGCAAGTGCTCCTGCCGCTGAGGGGGTGGGAAATAAAGGGCTGAAAGCCAAACGGGCCTCTTACGGGTGTTTGATTGTTGGGTGGATTTGGATGCATGTAGGGTTTGATTTAAGATGGGGTGGTGCGGGCCTGAGAATCGTAGAGTCATGCAGATTGGAAAGACCACTAAGATCGTGGAGTCCAACCATCAGCCCGTGTCTGGCCATACATGCCTGTGGAAGCAGAGATGAGGTGCAACAAAGCCACGGGGAGAGGTGGGTTGAACCTCAGGGTGGTCACCATGGTGGGTTGGAAGAGGGGTAGGCTTGGGACTGGGCTGTGGTGGCACAGTGAGTGTGGGTGGAGGTGTGAGCCCAGAGCTGGAAGTGTTCATGTGCATCTGAGAGTGGGATGGGGGTGATGGGGGACTCACACATACCCCATATCAGTCATGCAGAGGGTGACAGCCCAGGACAGCGATGGATCCACCTGGAATGGCTCATTCTAGGAAACAGCCCAGAGAAAAAAAGCCCTCTGCTTTCTGGTCTAAAAGCCATAAAAAAACACAAACCAGCCCTACGCATTGAAGAAATACAAGCTGGAGGGTTTGCCTGGGAACAAAGCACTACCACACCTCCTGCAGTCAGTGACGGCTGTGCTATTCATTTCCAGCCTGACCCTTGTGCCTTCCTGGCACTGCGGCTCCCAGTGCTGTGCAGCCCGCAGCCTGCTGCAGAATTTGGCCTTGAAGCAGTAAGAGAGGCCAGGCAAACATTTCCTTGAGCTCTTAGTGCTGTCACATTTAAAAAGAGGAGCTCATCCCCTGCTTTTGCATGGCCACGGGGCTTAACTTGATGCAGCTCGTTCTGCAGATGGTCTCCATTCCAACCCCCCTCCTGCCATGCAGCCATTGCTCTGGTTTGAGTCAGATACGGTCACACCCTGCATCACACTCAGATCAGCATGGGGACAGATAGAAGGATACACATCTTGATTCAAATAAAGCTGTGCTGAGATGCCCAGGAGCCGTGTGTGTCTGCACCACTCCAGCACAGCTTAGAGGAACAAATCCAGAGCTGTCAGCTGTCTGTGTGTTCTCTGCTGCATGAAAATTGTGCACAATGGAAGGAAATTACAGGTTTCTATCACCTGCTCAGTTTCTGGCCCCAGATGTAAAGCCTCATGGCCAGCTGCTGGGCTGTGGTGTATGGGCTGTATGAGAATGCAAGAGCCATACAACTACTCACTGCACTGCAGGAAGTCTTTAATGCTACAGATGATGCTGCTAGCACAGTGTAACAGCCAGAGTCTCCCACAGGCTGCAGTGCCTCAGGGTCCTGTGTTGAGCAGTGTGCCATTCAGACCTCCTAGGCACAGGCACTTGTCTTGGTGGTGGGCAGGACACTATGGGATGAGTCTCACAGCCGCTCAAGGCAGTGCTCCATGTTTCCGTCCCACCTCGATGAAGGCTTCCACGCAGCGATCGATGTCCTCGTCACTATGCACAGCTGAGATTTGGACCCGGATGCGGGCTTTGCCCTTGGGGACCACAGGGTAGCTGAAGCCAATGACGTAAATGCCTGGAGAGGAAAAACACGGAGAGCTGGAGCTGGCCAGGAGGGAAGGCTTAGGTGACAGTGGGTGACAGAAAGGCTTCTGGCTCCCTGCTTCCAGTGCTACGTGCCTTCATGCATGACTCCCTGCCTCACTCACCTCTGCTCAGCATGTCCTCAGCCATCACTGCAGCCAGCCGGGCATCCCCCAGCATGACGGGGCAGATGGGATGCTCCTTTCCTGAGATGGTGAAACCAGCTGCTGTCATCTTGCTCCTGAACCTGGTGAGAGTAATGAGAGGGTGAGTACAACCCATGCCACCAAGGGCTGAATGTGATTCTAAATCTCCCCTCTGACACGCACACGGGCACAAGAGGAAGAGGCGAGCAGAAGCATGGCCCCTCACCGTTGGGTCTTGGCAGCCATAGACTGTGCGATGGCGTTGCTCTCCATGAGCAAGTCCAGGGCCTTGGAGGCACAGCCCACCACGGCGGGGGGCAGGCTGTTGGAGAAGAGGTAGGGGCGGGAGCGCTGGCGGAGCAAATCGATGAGGGGTTTGGGGCCTGTTGTGTACCCGCCTGCAGAGGGAGGAAAGGGAAATGGGCAAGGCACCCTCGGGGTGACCTGTTCAGAGTGGGCAACTTGTTCCTTACAGAAGACATCATAGATCAGGCATAAAAAAAAATCACAGCTGATGTCTTTTACCAAGAGCGTCCACCTTGAGCTCAAGAGCAACTCCACTGTGAAGTCAAGAACTCAGCAGAACCTCCCTTGGCCCTGAGGCAGAGTCCCAGACTGAGCCTCATGCCATGAGTAGGAAAAGGAGAGCATACACTGAACTCTTTAGGGCATGGAGGGCTTCAGACAAGGAAATGCCATCACCTGCAGCTCCTCCAAGAGCTTTTCCCAGGGTAGAGTTGACGATGGTGACCTTGTCCATCACACCCAGGAGCTCATCAGTACCCCTGCAAAAAAGGAAATGTCATATCATCAACCATGCCAGCATGCACCTGTAATGATGCTCTTTTCCTCAAGGGGAAGGCAAGTATCTGGTGTCCCCCCTCTGATAAAGGAGAAACACTTTGCTGCGCTTTTTCAGCCCAAACGTTGCCTTTCCTTTCTCCTGCAGAGAGGCCAAGGTGGAATTTCTTGAGATAACAGAAAGGGGTTCATCACCTTTTCCAGATGGGAGAATGCACAAAGTTCCCACAAGTGTTTTAGGACGAGAGGTAACAGCCTCATGTTGCACTAAGGGAGGTTCAGTGGTGCTGCAGTGGCACAGGCTGCCCAGGGAGGTGGTGCAGTCACCGTCCCTGGAGGTGTTCCAGAGCCGTGTGGATGTGGCACTGAGGGACGTGGTCAGTGGGCATGGTGGGGATGGGCTGCTGGTTGCTGAACCTAGTGATCTTTTCCAACCTTGCTGATCCCATGAATAGTCTCAGTAGCGCACTCTCTCTAGTGTGATTCTTGAATGTAGGACTTGCACGTGCCTCTGATGTGCAACACTTTGAATATGCCAGGAGAAACAGCTATACAATTGGTGCAGCCATCATCCTTTGAGGTTGGCTGTGCACGTCACCAATATACTGCCCTACACACACGCAGGTCCACAGTGCCCACATCAAGGTCTACACTGATGGAACCAACAGGATGTGTCCAATATGCTCTCCTGCTTTGTGTTCTCTACCCCAAAAAGACAAGTCAGAGTATGGCATTCTGTCTCCCTACTGGCTCTCTTGACAACAGCATCAAGGTTTTGGCAGCAAGGTGCTGCCAAAAAGCCTCCAAGACCCAAGGGAGTCTCTAATAGTGGTGAAAGGTGAAGCAGCCCCTTACCGGCCATTGGGACCGAGGAAACCCGTGGCATGGCACTCATCGATGAAGACTAAGGCATCATACTTCTGGGCCAGCTGGCAGATCTCCCTCAGGGGTGCAATGTCACCATCCATAGAGAAGGCACCATCAGTGGCCACCAGCCGTAGGCGGTGTTTCTGTGGGAGAGAACCAAATGTTACAAGGTCAGTCACCTTGGGTATGGCGAAAGAGGCTGAGATACAGCCCTTGCCCCACCTGCTGTACGGTGTGGGTACAACAAGCCAAGGTGGGGATGAAAACGGGATGTTAGTTGTAGAAGCCAGCTGCTTTCCCACCACCAAAAAGGGCACAGTTATAACTCTATGATTCTCTCATTCTCTACAACGACCTGAAGGGAGGTTGTAGAGAAGCGGGGGGTTGGACTCTTCTCCCAGGCAACAGCGATAGGATGAGAGGTAACAGCCTCAGGTTGCACTAAGGGAGGTTCAGGTTGGATATGAGGAAAGGTTTCTTCTCAGTATGAGCGGTGCTGCAGTGGCACAGGCTGCCCAGGGAGGTGGTGCAGTCACCGTCCCTGGAGGTGTTCAGAGCTGTGTGGATGTGGCACTGAGGGACGTGGTCAGTGGGCATGGTGGGGATGGGCTGGGGGTTGAACTGTATGACCTTAGAGGTCTTTTCCAACCTTGATGATCCTATGACTCTATGGGATGGGAAAGGGCTGAGTGCAACTTTCAAGGCTGGTTCCTGCCCAGCTGCACCATGTGATGGAGCACAGTGCTGGTACCTGTGCATCCTGCAGCTTGGCCTCCAAGTCATGCATGTCCATATGCTTGTAGCGGTACTTGTTGGCCTTACAGAGGCGGATCCCATCGATGATGGATGCATGGTTCAGCTCATCCGACAGCACCGCATCCTCTGGGGTCAGCAGAGCCTGCCCATGCCAAACAGATCAAATCAGCTTTAATGGCAAAGACAGACTAGCACTGCTGCCCAGAGCTGTGGTGCCCCATCCACATTCAAGGCCAGGTTGGATGGGGCCCTGGGCAGCCTGAGCTGGTGGGTGGCCGCCCTGTGCACGGCATGGGGTTGGAACAGGACAGCCTTTAAGCCCCCTTCCAACCCACCTATGTTATGATTCTATGACCTGCAGGGTGTCCCTTCATCCAAAACCTAACAGCCTTTGCCAGCGCCAAGGACAAAGCTGCCTTTGACTACAGCTGACGCCGCATAATTTTCCACTTCCCTCCCAATCTCCCTCCATGGTTTACTGAGGGCTGTTTCATCATCTACACGCTCCCCTCCTCCTTGCACAGCACAACTGAAGCGCTCCGAACCTCAAAGATGCCAGCGTTGGCATCGAAGCAGCTGGCATAGAGAATGGCATCCTCCCGCTGGTGGAAGCGTGCGATCTTCTCCTCCAGGTCCTTGTGTATGCTCTAAAGAGAGGACAGAAGGAAGCGAAGCAAGCATCACTGCTTGGGTTGAGCAAGTTTCTGCTTGCCTGCTGCTGACAGCAGAAAACAGCCACCTATTATCCAGGAAAGGCGTGTGTGGGAGAAGTTAATGGTGCTCAGAAACACGGCCCTAAAAGCACGGCAAATGGACTTAAAGACAAGAGGTGCCCGGTACCTGCGTACCACAGATGAAGCGAACAGAGCTGAGCCCGGCACCGAACTCCTCCAGGGCCTGCACGGCGGCGCGGATGACCTGCGGGTGGCTGGAGAGCCCCAGGTAGTTGTTGGCGCAGAAGTTGAGGATCCCTGCCGGCAGACAGACACCCAAACACAGCGGTCGAACTAAGCGTCCGCCCCAAAGGACTCCCCCTCCGTCCCGCACGCACCGGCTCCGCCACCCTCCAGCCGTAGGTGCGGGCCCTGGCGGGAGGCGATGACTCTCTCGCTCTTCCAGGTGCCGGCCCCGCGGATCCCCTCTAGTTCTCCCTCCAGCCACCGCCGGAGCTGCGCTGCCGCCGCCCCCGAGGCGGCCCGGGACCCCCCGGTACCGCGCACCGCACGCACCGCAGCCCCGCGCCACATCGCCGCACCGCGCCACGCCGCGACAGGGGGCGGCGCCCCGCCGGCCAATGAGGATGCGCCCTGCGGACACGCCCATCAGCGCCGAGCCTCCCTTAAAGGGGCAATGCTCCTGAGGTGGGCCCTAGGACCCTGCGGCGTCAATGGAACGACGGCTTGTAGGGTTTAACCCAATGGGTTTGTGTGTAACCGGCTGAGGCGGCTGTGAAACCTTTGGTCTGAGAGGTTTAGCACCTGCCAGATATACTCAAGTTTGAGGAATCCCAGTGTCTTTTGGTCAAAGGGATTTGTGACCCACTGGGTTTAGACACAAGGATTCCAACTGGATTGGGATCCTCTACACTCCACGGTAGCTGGCTAGAGGTCCTATGAGCAGGACGTTTTAGGATCTTAATGTCCAGAAGGCCAAGCACCTGGCTCTAGAGAGGGGCTTGGGCTCTTCAACCTGAGTCTGGGAGCCTTTGGTACAAGGACCTTAGGAACAAGAGCACAAAGGGATTAGAATCCTCCAGGCCAAGGATTTCAGCACCCTGAACTACAAGGTATTGTAGTGGGATCCCCTGTGCCTCAGAGGTTTGGGAAACACTTACCTGAGTCATTTAGGAACATCAGAGCAATGGAATGGAAGGAAGAGCCAGGAAGGTGAAGCCCCTGTGCCCTGGGAGTTTAGGCACAACATGCCTGGGGGTGATGTCCAAGGACTTGGAACGGAGCAGTAGGGCCGTCCGTCCCGTGGGCTCTCAGCCAGCCCCGTGGGTTGGGACGTTGCGGGTCCTTGGTGCTGCGCCAAGCCCTTGGTGGCAGCATCATTCAACCCCACCCCAATGGCCCGCACCACCTCCCGCCCACACTGTTATCTCCAGCCCTCACGCGCTGTGCCCTGCTCCTGGGGACAAGGAGGAGTCCCCTCTCCTCCTCCTGGCTCTCACAGCCCTCCTACCTCCCCCCAAGTCCTCCACCCACCCACCACAACCCTCCAGCCCCACGGCAAGATGAAATAAACACTCAGAGAAAAGTAGCTTTTATAAATGGGAACTCTTCCATATGGAAGATATTCCTTTTTTTTTTTTTTTTCTTTTTTCTTTTTTGTTTGTTTTTTTTTCCCTTTCATTCGTTGCCTTCTTTTAGCTGTTAGGAAGAGATGGACTTATAAAACTTGCAAATAGAATGAAGTAAAAATAAAGGCAAAAGCTATTTACAGAAACCAAAGGGGAGAGCCTGGGCAAATCCCCCAGGCTGCTCACTTCTTCTTGGGTGATTTCCGGGCGCCGGACTTGGCTCTGGGTTTCGACCGCTTCACCTTCTTGGCCTTGGAGACCTTCCGCGACTTGGCCTTAAAAGTCTTTGGCTTCTTGGCTTTCTTGGGGCTGGCCCGCGACTTCTTCCTGGCCTTCCTGGCGGTGGCTTTGGCCTTCTTGGCCGGTGACCTGGCCTTCCTGGGCCTCGCCGCCTTCTTGGGAGACGTGGACCTCCTGACAGCCTTCTTCTTCTTCCTGGGGGACCTCTTGGCCTTGTCGCTCTTGGCCAAGCGGAATGAGCCAGAGGCCCCGACCCCTTTGGTCTGCTTGAGGACCCCAGCAGCCAGGAGACGCCGGATGGAGAGCTTGATTTGCAGGTCGGCGTTGTGGCCCACCTTGTAGTGGCTCTTCACGTACTTCTGGATGGATTGCCGCGAGGAGCCGCCGCGGCTCTTATCCGCACGGATGGCTGCCGTGATCATCTCCGAGTAGGTGGGGTGCGACGCCGAGCGCCGCGACGCCTTCGCCCGCTTGGGTTTGGCTGGGGCTGGGGATAGGACCAGGCTCTCCGTCATGGCTGGCGCTTCACCCCGCAGCGGGGCACCGAGGTTAGGGAGCTAAAATAGGAGCCGCCAGCAACAACGGATGTGGGGCTGCTCCTGCTGCTGCTGCTGCCGCCGCGTCTGCAGCCGCGCATGCCAGCACCATGCATTTAAGGGTGAGGCACGGACCGTAGGGAGGACTGCGTGTCCCCGCGTCCCCTCTGCCCCGCCCTGCAGTGACACGCATGGGGCAGACAGGGAGGGACAAGGTTGGGACAAGACGGGATGTGATGGGGGAAGAGGTGGACGCTGGGGTTGGACATTAAGAGATGGAGGGGGAAATGGTGGGGAGAGGGTGAGACACTGTGGGAGTGAGATGGATACTGAGGCTGGACACAGGGGGATAAGGTGCGACATCACAGAGACGGGTGGACACTGGGGCTGGACAGCAGAGGACAAGGAGGGATATGGTAGGGACAAGGGTGGACACTGGGTTGGACAGCAGGGGACAGGGAGAGATGTGATGGGGCACAGAAGTACTTTGGACTAACACTGGACAGGACAAGGATAGGTGCTGAGAGGGGGATCAGGAGACAAGGAGGTAATGTGCAGGGCAAGCAGGATCTCGTGCTGGGGACAGGGAAGGAATAGGGGAACGTCACAAGGATGCTCAGAAGGGCATTAGGGGACACTGGATGGAGACAAGGAGGAAAATGGGGAGGAATTTAGGGGATAACTGGAGAGACACTGGGGGTCTCACCCTTCTGTCTGCCCTGAGCAGCTACGAGGTCACCGTGGCTTTTGTGGTGGCTCCAGGCTACCAGGGTTTTGATGTATGGGAGTGGTGGTGGTGCACATTTTTTCCTGCAAAAAGTCTCAAAAATAGGTTTGACAGCTGTACCCCACGGTCCAATAAGTCTGTCTTAGCTCCCACTCTGTCCACTTTGCTCCCCACCAGAGGCTTTAGGATATGCAGAGCTCTCATCAGCCACTGCCTCCCAGTTGAGTAAGCACCCAGCTGCCCCCAGGAGATTAAACGTGGCTGTGACCATCGTCTTCCTGGAGCATTTACATCACATTTTCCTCCTTCTGTCTTAAAAAACATCCGCGTGCCCCCATGGATATGCAGCACTAGGGGTGAAACACGGCAGCTTCTAACATCTCCGCACATCCAATGCGTGCTGAGCACCCCTCTGCAACACCAATAGCGCCAGGTGCTTTTGTGCCACCACAGACACACAAGGAAAGGAGAAGGTGATGCTGTAGGGAACCACAGCCTCTGTGTGACACCTTGACCGGGTGAAGGACCTTGAATTTGCTGCGCGGGAAATGCAGCGCCGTTGCTGGCTGCCTGCACGTAGGCACCCAGGAGCAGGCAGATAAGATTCCATCTGGTTTTACTTGCGTCCAAGCTTCTAACCGCCAGCAGCGCGCGGGCTCACCCGCCAAAGAGAGAAAACAGAAGGGGGGGGGGAGGGAAGGAGCATCTCCAAACCCTGCTCCTTCCCCGCCAGCTCATAGCAGAGCCTCCAAAAAACAGTGGCAATGTTTATCGGGGTAGTGCAGTGCCCAGGCTTCACCTTGGTAGAGGCAGCTGAAAATTGGGTGTCTTATCAGAGCCCATCACCTGGGCACCTCCTGCAGCCTCCCCCCACTATGTGGGGGACCCTTCATCCAGACCCAGTCTCTAACATTTAGCAAGTTAAAATATGGTCTCCCATGTGTGAATCCTGACTGACGTCCCTGCATCACCCTTGGTGGAGCAGAGCATCCCTGTCACCTTGCACTGGTGTGTCTCTAACATGCAAGAGGGGCTCTGGGGCTGGAGGTGTGATGGAAATGCTGCAGACATCAATGCTGCATGTTTCTGGCATTAAATAGACTTTGGAGATTGGGAAAGATCTCCCTGCAACAAACCTCAGAGGAAGGAGCCTGACACAGCAATCTCCCACTAATCCCAGTGACTTCATCCACCTCCTCCTCCTCCTCTCTTCCCGCACATCATCCCAACAAACCCTTTGGGATTCCTGCACGTCCACCTCAGGACTTCATCTTAAAATGGTCAAAGCACACACGCCGTAGATGTGCTGCAGCCCATCACGCAAAGCCAGCAAATCCATCATGGCAAAATTTGACATAATCCACTTTCAATGCCCAAAGAGGCTCAAAATAGGCAGACGTTTTGGCTGCCTCCTCTCACCCCCATGGCCCTGGGGCCAGGAGATATCGCTATGGGGCAGCTGTGGGGCTGGTATCACCCCGCCGCATGTGGGACAGGGAAGGGGCTGATTGGCAGCAGCCACATGCTGGTGTAAAGCCTTTATCGGGAGCACCAGACCCCAGTTGGGAAGAGAAAAAAAACCCAAAACCACCAAACCCAAACAAACATAGGGAGCACCTGAGGAAGGGGCTGGCTGGCCCCCAATGGTAGTTGCAACCCCACAACCTTAATTAAGCAACTGGTGGATGCAAAAGCATGTTTTCTATTTCCCCTCAAAAAACAAGTGTACAACACCATGCCCTAAACTTCACTTTTTCCCTGCAAACACGGTCCCCATAACTCTCCAACTTCAAGGCTGCCACCCCCAGCCTGGCAGCTTTGCCGTTCCATCTCTGGCTGATGGCACACCGCACCCAAGGCTCATCCCATCTTTAAGGTGGTGGTTCAGGCATGATGCAAACCCACAACTGGATTTACTGGCTCTTATGCTGGCTTTGCCCAGGGAAAGCAGCCAGGAGCCTTTTCTGAGTGCTTCCCCTTCAGAAAGAGCAAAGTGTGGTTTTTTCACCCCAAAACAGGAGGGGGGGAAAACAGCTGCTGCTCCTCTGATCTTCCCCCTTGCTCCCGGTGGTCACAAAAGAGCTGCCTGCTTCAAAATGAGGCAGGAAGCTGCAGAAATTGCTCACAGCCCCATAGCGAGCCTTGCCCTCAGCAAACACATTTTTTCTCAGCAAAAGGGGAAGATTTTATTAAGTTAAAGAGTTGAAGGGTGTGGCAGAGCAGCTCCTCTGCCACTAAAAGGCCCAGCTCTCCCCAGCCCAAGGGAGGGCAAGTGGGGAGGCTTCAGGAGCTGAGGCTGTGCCAAGGCAGAGCCAAAGGACAGTCACTGAGAACTCCATCTCGCAGCCTCGTGCCAAGGTCTCCTCTTTCAAAGTTGCAGACAGGTGCACCCTCCTATGGCTTGGGTGTCTCTCCTCCACTGGGTGCTGGGGCAGTGGTGTCATTACGCGTCCCCGTATGTCCCCATGGGGCCCCAGAGACAGGTGGAAGAGAGGGAATGGGAGTGCCAAAGGCAGATACGTGGCTGGGAGATGGGGGGGCTGAGGAAGCAGGGAGTATATTTTCTCTGGTTAGAAAATGCTGGTGACGTAGAAGCTTTCCCCCCCTCCTTTTCCTCTTCTTCTCAAGGGAAAACAAAATTCTTCTATAAAATATAATTTTCATGTATAAAATCCTGAAGAAGGTGCATGTAAGGAGCCATTCCAAATAATGTGCTCAGATACGAAGGTAAAAAGGTTTTGGAAAGGCTTCATCGAAAGCTTTGGGAGGGGAGTGAGGAGCTGGCTGGAGAGAGAGACGTCTCGCCAAGGTGACAATGGATGGGATCCAACCTCCCTCTCTCCTCAAGTGAGGAATGGAGCAATAATAAACAAGAACAGATAAACAAATGAAGTAGACCTAGAGAGAGAGGGGAAAAAAAAAAAGAGAAACAGGTTTGGAAGGATGGCACTCAGCACAGAAATGCTGTACTTTCTGCCACTCTAGGAGATTCTGACATGCTTGGCATGCCCGCCCTGATCCCATGTGCCCCAATACTGGTCAGTGCCCACCAGCAAGACCGTGGCTGGGTCAAGCCAAAGCCGCACTGACCACCAAATGGAGAGGGAGGAAGCTGCTTTGCTTCTATTCCTCTGTCAAAAGTCAGTGGATTTCACCCCCCAAGCCTGGAAGGAACATTACAGTCGTTCGGCGCTCACCGTTAATTGCTGATGCTGTTGCACAGTGATTCCTTCTCCTGCAGGGCTGCCATGGCCAGGCGCAGATGCTCCTTCAGCTGCTCAATCTCTCGCTCCGAGCGCACCTTAATATGATTCAGCTCTGCATAGACGTCCTGGTATTTCCCTGAGGCAAATCTCTTGTCCTGCCAGGGAGGGAGAGGAGTTAGCAACCCTCAAGCTGGTATTCAAGTGCCAAGGTGAGGCAAGTGGGAGAAAGGCCAGTGGGTGAGGGAGGACACAGCCTAAAGCCTGAACCTCAGCCCAAACTGGGCAATGATTTCACAGAAGCATACAACAGCCCGGGTTTGAAGGGACCTTGAAAGATCACTGTGCTGCCTTCTAGCCCTTCTGCTTTGCTGTAAGAGAGACACAGTGCCCACCCTAGCCAGCAGACCCAGGGAAGCACCAACCTTTTGCATCATCTGCAGCTCCTCCCGGAGGCACTGCACCTCCTTCTTCAGGTACTGGAGCTCATTCTCCTTCACACGTAGCAGCACCTGGCTCAGGCGAGAGAAGCAGGCGGTGACTCAAGGCAGGGGGAAGCAGAGAGCCACAGCCTGCATTGCGGCTGTCCTCCCTGGCGCAAGCATGGTGGTGGAGGAGGAAGGAAGCGGGAAGTGATGCACAGTGCCCCGGGAGAGGCACGCAGGGGAAGCTTGCGCACCTCCTTCCTGCACGGCCCTGTAGCTTTGTGTGGCTCCCAGTCCCCTCCACTCCAAGCCCAAACTGCTAGGGACATCCTATGCACCCTGTACCTCCAGCTCGCAGGAGCTGCGCTCATTGTTTTGCGGAGATCGGTCCCCAGAACACCGCGAGGTGATAAAGCTTCGCAGCTTCCCAATCTCATCTGACAGGCGGATCTGCAGCTCCTGCAGGCAAAAAGGCAGATATGGCATAGCCACAAGGTTCTCTTGCTGCCCCAGCCCCAATAATTTATTGGGAGGGGAAGTATATGAATAAGGAACGGTGTTCTGAGGTCCCTATGGGCAGGGAAGCCCCTGTCTTGCCTGGTTCTTTCGGAGGAGCTGCTTCCCCTCTTGCTGGCAGCGCTGCAATGTCTGTTCCCGCTCCTCTGCCTTCTCTGTTAGCTGCCCAATTTCCAGGCACTTCTGGGAGTACTGCTCTGACAGCACCTGCAGCTCCCGCTTCAGTGAGTCTACATCCAACCTGCCAGAGAGGCACAAGGTTGTTGCTGCCCTGCCACCACCACTGTCCCATGCCACAAACAGGCTCTGCCCACAGCACTGCGCAAGGGAAAGCAGGATAGACTTCTTACTGGTGCTGCTTCTGGAGGGCGTCTGTGACAGAGCCACACTGCTGAAAGTTTCGTGTCCTGCCCAGCTCCTTGTTCATCTCCTCCCGGTGGGCCTTCTTCAGTGCTTCAATGGCTGCAGAGAGACACAACAGGATACATATGATCAGGGTGTTCCAGCTTGGGCACATCTGGAGAAACCCAGCCAGGCAACTGACCCAGCTCTTGGTGCCTCAGGTTCAAAGATCTGTCTCTGCACTTCCTCCTCCTTCCCTTTTGCCCTCTGGGCAACTCCCACGTCCCAGGATTATCCCAAAGCACCAAGTGCTGCCAAGGAGATTAATAAATGGCATCCCAGCCTGACCAGAGCTTGCAGCACAGGCTGGAGAAGAGCCAAGCTCCCTCTAAGACCAAACAGCAGGTTCAGCAGTGGGACTCAAGTTACAAGACTTTTGGGACAGGAAGGTGACAGGTTTCTGGCAGAAGTCAGACATTTGGGAGAAGTGGGAGCAAGGGACACGTCCTGCTTTCTGCTCCTACCCGCTGCTGTTGCTGCAGCCTCCTCTGCAAGGAGCCGCTCCTTCTCCTGCCGCAGCCGCTCCATCTCTCGCTGGTGGTGCCTCTGCAGCTCCTCCATCACTTGCTGGTGTGATGACTCCATCTCAGCCAGGCTGCGCTCACAGGCCTCCTGCCGTGCCGGGGAAAGGACAGTAAGAGGGAAAGGTGAGGGATGTGAAAGTGGCAGACACATTACAACATGGTGCTGCATCGGGACAGTCGGGTGGGATGTAAGGGCAAGGTTCAGGTTGAGGTTGGAAAAGATTCTTCACTGAGAGGGTGGTTGGGCACTGGGACAGGGCACTAAACTGCCAGAGTTCAAGAAACTCTCAAACACCAGGTTTGAATTTTAGATAGTCCTGTGTGGAGCCAGGAGTTAGATTCAATAGTCCCTATGGGTCCCTTTGAACTCAGGATATTCTGTGATTCTATGATTCTAAGACATGAGGACAGGAGGACAGGCTCCTTGTTGGGATGACACTTGACACTGCAACCCCCCACCCCCTTAGTCCAGCACCATTTGGAGACATATGAAACCCCTTTCTCTGATGGTTTTTTTTTCCTCCTGGTACTTTTATCACCGAACACAAGTGTTCAGCTCACAAATCTTGTGAGCCTTGCATGCTCTGGAGAGGAAAAAACATTCCTCTTCTATTACAACTCAGCCATCGAGAGACACCAACGGGGAGCTGATCCAGACCCTTCCACCAGGCTGTACTGCTGGAACCACATCCCACCATTTGCCTTTTAAATAAAGCAGCATCCCCAGAATCGAGGGAAACTGAGCCTCTGCTTCAGAAAAGTGACACCTTCCCCTTGGCTGGGCGCTGTTACAGACACCTCCATCCCCAAAGCCTGACTGCTAGTGATCTCGCACAGCTCATGCTTTTATTCTGGTGGCTGGCCTTTTCAATGCCCAGTGCTGTAGATAAATTATGTTACAGCAAAGCAAGACATTCCCATCTTGGTCCTATGCCCCAAGGCCCTTGGGGAGGATTTGCTTGCCATCAAATCATGCCAAAACACTCTTAAGAAGCTGTTGAATTCACCAACTTGTTCTCCCCCTCCTTCAATTGGCACTAAGGCAAACTGAGAGAGAAAGAGACCTTTTGAGAAAGGTGAAGTTTAGCCTCAGGAAGACAAGATGCCATTTCTCCCTGCTCCTTCTTGCTTTCTTTTGACTGCATGGAGGCCCGTGAGCTGTAAGTGCTAACGGAGATTGCAGAGTACCAGTGGAGCTGCTCCACGTGACTTGTGGTTTTCTTTATTTGGGCTGGGTGCAGACAGTCCATTGCAACAGGAGCTCACCAGGAACCCAAATGCCCTTCCCTCAACTATGACAGATACTGAATTCCTGACAGTGTGCGCGCACCACTGCCAGCTCCAGCCTCTTTAATTGACATGCTGGCCTTTATGTAATTAACATTGATCACAACTGAGCCTATTTAGGGCCACCATGGCAACCCAATGATTAGCAATACCCGCTTGGCAATGAGTCCAGGCTCTGGCATTTCCCAGCCTGAGGCTCACCCATCCAGCTCACCTGAGAGATGTACCCCCGGGGCACATGGCCGTCTCCCTGGGACTTGGCAGCTTCCCGAAGGCTCTCGTTTCGGGCCCGGCAGGACTCCAACTGTGCCCGCAGTGATTGGATCTGTGCCAGAGACAGAAGAGAGATGCTCAGCCTCTTTCCCAGGGCTGGGAGTTGATGCATTTGTTGACTTGGGAACAGCTGAAGATATGAGATAGCAAACGTGCTGCCGGGAAACACAGCTCCATGCAAGTGATGCCATCAACGCTGGTGGCCTTGCTCTTCTGCAGAGCCACCAGGGAGGCACAAAGCTGCAGGGATAGCGCTAAGGGGCCACCAGAAAAAACACTTTCCAAAGTGTTCTCACCTCCTTTTTCAGCGCCTCGTTGGTATCCCCGTGGTTCCCCTTGCCCTGGTTCAGCAGTGTTGTCAAGGGCACTCGCCGTGAGTCCTTCAAGGGCAAGCGCTCCAGCTCCTGCCACTTCTTCTCTATCTCCTCATTCAGCCGAACCCGCTGCTCCTCTGAAAGTGGGGCAGCAGGCAAGTCTGGCTCCTCCACCTTGCGGGACAAGTTCCCCTCTGGGCCATCACTATGGGAGACCCTGCTGTCGGGACTCTCAAACCACTTGCGCCTCTCCTCTGAACGCACTGCCAAATCCCGCTCCAGATCCTCATGCTTGGACACTCGCTCTGACACCCTCAAGCTCCCTCTCGTCCTCTGTGGGGAACCCTGATTTTGGGGATCCTGCTGCAAGGGGGACAGTTCTACATAGTCAAAGGCATGACGTGGCCCATCCACTTTCCAGGTGCTGCCTTTGGTGCTTCCCTCAGAACTTGGCTGCTGCTGCTCGTCCACCCTCAGTGAGCTCTTTGGTGGGATGCAGTTACGGATTGCGTTCTCCTTGTTGCAGTCAGATAGCCTGAAAACAGAGCAATGATACATGAAGGACAGGCAGTGCAAAAGAACAGACAAACAGCCCCCTTGCATTACTGTTTAAATGCATGGCTCAGCTTTTGCTCAACTCAGCTGTGTGAAAAACCTTGTATGAGAGCAGAGCGGTTGCATCACATTGCTTGGCAGCTCTGTCTGCATGTATGGGTAAACAGGCTTTCCCCAGGGGGTGGGGAGGATTCACCCTGAACCCAAGCCAGACTCCAGCAGCAAAACGGAGCTAAAAAATAGGTTTGGGGGCAGGCTTCTGTGGGCAGTGTGAGGAACTGCTGGTTTTACATGAAAAGGTAGATGTGGCACTGAGAGAAATTATTTACTGGACATGCTGGCGATGGGTCAGTGGTAGGACTATATCATCTTAGTGGTCTTTTCCATATGTAACAGATTCTATGTTTCCACAACTCAATTAAATAACTTGCTGGCAGACAGGAGCCTTCCAGGATGCCGTGCCCCTGAAAGCATCACCTCCTGCATGCCCATCACTCTCACCATCACAGCCCCACTGCTCCCCTCCCTCCCCAGGACCTTCTCAGATGTCTCTCCTGTCGAGGAGACCCACCAGCAAGCAGCTCTTACTTAGTGACATCTGGAGCACTAACAGGGCGCACATTCTTCCTCAGAGCCTCAATCCAGTTGCGCCTGATGCCTGAGGTCATGGCTGACAGTGTGAAGATGGCATCCTTTGTCTGCAATAGAGATGGGACACAGGCTGTCACCACTCAGCAAAGGGACATATAGCTGTACTCTGACCCTTTGGGTGCTGAGCACGCCACCAACTACCCCTGCCATCCTGACACCATGAAGTTTGCTCTACCCAAATTTCTGTGTCAGGGATACAGATGAGGAAGGAGCAGCCATCTCACCCGGCATCCCTCAGTGCTGCCCTCCAGGCACTCACGTGTATCTGGAAGCCATAGTTGCGCTGCACCGCGAATTCTGTCACATCCGTGCAGGAGCGGAGATCGATTTCACCATCGAGGTCATCAGCCTGAAAGCACAGCCACCCTCTAGGGTGTAAGCAAAGCCCAGCTCTTAAAAAGCCCCTGCCACCTGCCTGCACCCTAACCAAAGCATGGGAAGAAAGACTGGCAAAGCACCAGGGCAGCCCAGCTGCACCCCATGTCAACTTCAAACCATGACAGCCCCAAGGGGCTCTTCAGATGGAGAAGGATGGGTCAGAACAAGGTCTCAAGGAGACTCTAGACCTTCATCAGAATGGAACGCATTCCCTTGTGTAGACATTAAACGCCCGTGCTGGCCGTCATGTTCCTCTCCCTGTCACTATGAGGACAAGGGCAGGAAAGAACAGAGGGGTGAGGAGACACCACCCATGCTTACCTCCTCAGCATTTGAGTCCCGGTAATATCTCAGGCTTGAGTCGGTCAGCACAAACCAGTGTTTCTTCCACTGCCGGCAGATGAGTTTGGGGGAAGGTGCGGAAAAGACAGGAGGTAAATGGATAGACAGTTACTGAGGGAAGCACAGGAACAAGGAGGGATATGCAGCCCTGTGACCTCTCCATTTCTAGGTTCTGCCCCCCTTTTCTAGGTCCCTTCCAAGTCCTTGTAATAACTCAGCTCAGAGAGTGCCCAATACAATGCTGGGTCTCTCAAGCATGAATTCCCTGCAGCAGGAGCAAGCACAACAAAAGGGGAAGGGAAAAAATCACTGCTCACACAAGGAACTCAACCAACAGGGCTACTGCAAGAGGTAGGCTCTGGGTAGGGCTTACCTCTCCTGGCTTGTCCAGGATGGACATCCATCCCTTCTTGAAATTGAGGAGATCTGGCTGGAGAGGAAAGGACAAAACAGAGGGTTAGTGCATGCTGGAACCTACAGAAGGTTTCTGCATGCCGGGGGGGGTGGGAAGCAAAGTTCCCATAGGGGGAATAAGTAAGGAGAAGTGCCCCCACTTTGCTTAGAGGAAACACATGGGGATTTAGTTTAGTACCCAGTGCAGAGGAGAATTGCATTTAGCAATCATTCCTGTAAGAGGAAACAGGAGATAAGGAAAGAGTAAAGGGAAAAAAAAAAAAAAAGAAAAGGAAAATATGCAGCAGGGAGGTTTCTACAAGGTGCCCTGGAGTTATTTATTCAGAGATAGGAGAGAGATAGGGGTGAGGAAACTGTGTGGAAGGGAACACAGCTCTGCCACAAGCCGGACCAGGCTTTGGAGCAAGGGGAAGCAAGCACATTTTATCCCAGCCTGGGCATCCGTGCCCCAGAGGTACCTCCTACAGCACCTTCCCTGCCGCTCACTTATTACAGCCGAGAGCGGCTCGCTATGAACCAGCCCTCACCGCTACGGCTCAGGAGGCAATTTAACAGCTGTGAAAACACCCGGCGTGTCAACTCTTTGCCCTGAGGCTGGAGATCAAAATGGAATTACAACCACAGCTGGAGAACAAATCCTGTCTGAGATGCTGAGGGACTTCACTCCTTCTAGTGTCCACCCTCTGCCCAGCCCTAGGCCATGGTTATGGAGAACAAGCAGGGTTTCCTCCAGCTCACTCCCTGCTTAAAAGCTGCCCCCCACCACCACCCTTTGCCTCCTCCTAACCTCACACCACTTGTCCGGCATCCCAACCAGTCCAGCTCCTTCCAGAAGTGCTGTGCTGGAGAGCTGACTCAGGATAACAGCTCTCTCCCTGATTTTGCCTTCAGCCAAGCAGGCTGGAGCTGCTCCTCCTCCCAACTCTGCTGTTCCAGCTCCTCCCGAGCCGGCAAATAACTCAGCCCACCACCCAGCTTTGTAAAACAGGCACGAGGAGCAAAGGTGGTGAATGGCTGCAGACCACGTGCATCCCTTCATCCACTCCCCCAGACCCGGGCATCCCCATAGCCCTGCAAAAGTTCTTTGCAAATTAATTTCTTCCCCGTGGCGACAGCTCCACCCTTTGTGCCGTTATCCTTTCCAATCCAGTGACTTCAGCACTGGCTCCAGCTTGGGAGCGGCAGGAGGGAAGGAAAGGAGGCGAAACCTTTGGCGTGACCTTCTCTCCCAGCACACACATGAGTGGGGCAGGAGGGCCAGGCACATTGCCCCGTTACTATCATGGACACAGCACCAGAGCCAGTAAACATCCCCAAAAGCTTTATACTCTGGAGAGAAGCGCTTGGGATATGGGCAGAGAAAAGAGTGAGGTTTGAGCTGAATCCCCCCGTCAGAGGAAAAGGCCGGGGCAGGAGGAGGAAGCGGGCAGGAAAGCAGAGCCATCCGGAGATCCGGGGCTGGCTCCAAACAGCGGAGACGTGAGGATGCGACAGGAGGCACTAGGGGGGTTCCAACAGTGAGCAGGGGCGATGGCTGGTGCAGGGAGCCGGCTGCCTGCTTGGGCTGCCACAGGGATACAAGGGCCGAGATAACAGCCTACAAGTATCTTAAGAATGTAAACACCAAAGAAGGAAAGGAGATAGGGTGGGAGTGGAAGAATGACTCCTGGGTGGTACGGAGAGGGCAGGGGGAAGGAATGGAGGACAGAAGGCAGCAGAGCGAGAGCTCCAGGCCATGGCTCCCAGAACTCATAGGGACACAGAGCAACGCTTCACACCACGGGACAGCGGTGGTGGAAGGGACCTCTGGAGGTCACCTGCTGCAGGGTGACCTCCCCCCGGGCAGCCTCCCCTCCACCACAGCGGGGATCCCTGCCGCCCCAAAAGCCCGTTTCTTCCCCCCCAAAGACACGGCTTGGCTACGAAAGAGCCCCGAGACCAAAGCACGGCGCCAAACCCCTCACCGCCCCACTGCACGGGAAAGGCCGAGGGCCCGGCCCGCCACCTCCACCGCACCCCATCCCCACCACAACCCTCAGCGCCGCCCACAGCCCAACGGGAGCTCCCCCGGAGCGGGGCCAGGGGGAGCCGGTGTTGGCCCGGGTGGGGAAGCAGAAGGCAGCGGGGCTCCGGACTCACCGTCATGGCGGGGGCGCGGCGGGGCCGGCTGCGGGCAGCCAGGGCGGCGGGGCGGCTTTAGCGGCCGGGCGGCTCCCACAGCCCCACCATGCCCGCTCGCTCCGAGTTTTTCCAAGTTTTTTTTCTTTTTTTTTTTTTCCCTTCAAACTTTTTTCTTTTTCTTTTTCTTTTTTTTTTTTTTTCCCTCCCCTTCCCACCCTAAACTTCCTGGGAGGGCCCGGCCCGGCCCAATGGCAGCGGGTGGCCTCCGGCCCGGCCGCCCCTTTCCCTCAACCAATGGAGCCGGCGGGGCTGGGCGGGGAGCCCCGGGCATTACCTTAGTGTGTTTGTCGCTGGTGCTGCCGTGTGTAGGCCGGCTTCCTGAAGAGCTCTGCGGGGAGCTGGAGCTCCCACCCAGCTGCGACTGCGGGGAGAGAAAACGAAAGCTCAGCCTGAGCCCCTCACGTCCATCTCCTCCCCATGTCTCCCAGTGCTGTGGCAGAACTGCTTCTCAGACCTCGGGAAAAGGGGTGTGCTGGTTCCGCACCTGCCATTTCCAATTCCTGTTTCCATTTTCACCCCCCGCGCCCCGACCTACTCTCCTCACTACCAGAGAGACACGAAGGCCCCGGAGCGTGTCCAGAGAAGGGCAGTGGAGCTGTGAGGGGTCTGGAGCACAAGTGTGATGGGGAGCGGCTGAGGGAAATGGGGTTGGTCAGGCTGGAGGAGAGGATGCTCAGGGAAGATCTCATCACTCTCTATAATGACCTGAAAGGCTGCCCAGGCAGGTGGTGCAGTCACTGTCCCTAGAGGTGTTCCAGAACCATGTGGATGTGGCACTGAGGACATGGTTAGCAGGCAGTATTTGCAGTAGGTAGCTGGAGTAAATGACCTCAGCGGCCTTTTCCAACCTTAATGACTCTATGATTCTATACTCACGTGATAAATGAGGATTTTCTTGTTCTCCCAATCGCTTTCCAATGGTTTCTCTGGGTTGTTTGAGTCGTGGCTGTGCTCAGCCCCCTTCCAGTCATCCTCCAGTTGCTGGGCTGGGCTCTCAGGCCTCCTCCAACTATCATCTGGCCGTGGCCAGGCATCCGCATACCTAGCAGGGCTCCTCCAGTCCCTTTCCAGCTGCTGCATCAACTCCATGTGGCACGGTTGCTTCTCCTGCACCCTCCAGTCTTTCTCTGCCTTCTGAGCCTGGCGGGTATCCCCATGGCCCTTCCAAACCTGTTCTGGTGGCCGTGTTGGGCTCATAGGACGCAAGGGCTTCCCTCGGCCTTTCCACTCATTGTCTGTGCCCTTCCCAGCATGGGGAGGCTGCAGTTTATCCCGGAGGCTCCTCCAGCTGCACTCCAGCTGCTTCCTGGAAGGGTCCCCCCGTTGTGTCTCTGCCCCCCACGCAAGGCCAGGCTGGGAGGTCTCCTTTTGGCTTTTCCATATGCCATCTGTCCGTCCTGTAGGACTCATGGAGCGCAGTGGCCTGGCTCCTCCCAGCTTGCTTCCATCCACGCTCTTCCCAAGGCTCGGGGGGTGCAGGGTGTTCCCCCAGCTTTTTCTCTCAATGGCTTTCCCCATGCTCGCAGCCTGCCAGGCAACTTGGCTCCTATCTGCTCTGTTTCTCCAGTCCTTCTCCGTGTGCTGGGGAGGGCTCTGAGTTCCTCCTGGCCTCCGTTCCAACCTCGAAGCAGGGCTAGGGGAGCGTGGTCTGAGGAACTGCGGGCTGCTGCCTCCCCTCTCCAGCCTCTGAGTAGGACTCGTGGGCTCCCGGGGCTTCCTCCAGTCCCTCTCTGCCCGTGGAGATGGGCACATAGGGCGCAGGGGGGTCCCAGTCCTCTCTGTGTGCCGAGCTGGGCTGGGGGAGCGCCGGGACTCCTTGGAGTCTCTGCTGCGTGGCTCAGTGTGCCAGGAGACCCGCTGACCCTGGGGACACACAGGACAGAGAGCAAAGGGAACACAAGTGATAGCAAGGAGGGAGGTAAGCTGGCATGAGAGCTGGGAGACAGGTTGGTTGGGTTACAAAAGGTGTTGCAGAACCTGCACCCCTATGCATAGAGCCAGCTTCTATCCAGAAGCCTCTTGGACCCAGGAATAGGGGAATACTTGGCAGGAGAAAGCAGCCAGGACTCACCTCCCTGGGCAGGCTGGGGCTGGACTGCCTCCGAATGACTCTGCCTTTGCTGGGTGGCACTGGGGTCTTGCCATCCAGCCGCTCCACACGGCCCTCCTCCAGTGCCTGGAAAGCCTCCAATGTCTCCGATTTCCTGCAGGCACACACAGCCTGTCTGGCTGCTGACTGAGCCCCACTCCAGCCATACATCTCTGCCTGCCCCAGATGTTGGAGTCTCCACCCTGCAACCATCCCAGCTTCCTCATCCCCATCTTTTTCATGCCATTTCTTTGGGTCCTCTGCACTTTGCTCTTTCCTGTCTTATCCATTGCCATTATACCCATTATACCCCTCATGTGTCCCATGCCACCCATTGGGCTGCCAACTTTGGAGCCTCTTGTTCTTCTCCAGATGAGGACTCGCCTGGGACCAGGGACTTCTCATCCCTAATCCTACTAGGATTTGGGAGCTTCTCTCTTCTTTCCCCAGTTCCCATGTCCTGCAGCTCCCAGGACATGGCTGGGAAGAATGGGGTGAGAGCTTCATAGCTGAGCTGTAACCCCCAGCCCTGTTCTCTCCAGGCCATGGAATGCCCTGCGGGGACAACCCACTGCAATGCTCTATTGCACCTCACCTGCGCTCACAGCCAAATATCCTCTCCACCTCCACTCGGCCAGGGCTGAGAGTGCGGGATCCACAGCGGTCAGCAGCATCCCCACGGCCGAGGCGTTTGGGTTTGGGCAGGTCTGCCAGCACCGTGTACTCCTGCCTCTCCAGCACACGTTTCCCCTCTGTGCTCCCAGCACTGGGGTGCACACGAGGCTCCCCAGCCCGGGACAAGGATGTTAAGTGCCTGCTGCTGCTGCCTGGAGCTGGAGAGGAGCTGCGGCTGGGACGTGGTGTGGAAGGAGCCCATGGAGGGTCAGGTTTACGAGATTCCAAGGAGAAATAGCCACTCTCTATGCGGTGCTTCGCCCAGCCCTCCTTGGGCTTCTGGCTGGCAGGAGCACGCTCTGGGATGGAGAGAAGGTTGTTGAATGAGTGGTGTGCAATGCTACTCTGCCTGTGGCAAAGCAGGGCTTCAGCATTACAGCCAAGGAGGGCAGAGGGAAAACCCAGACTGCAGGGTGGGGTGGGAACACAGCGAAGCACGTAGGGAGACAGCAGCCCCGTATTTTATGGTCAGCACACCAAGAGGATCCCACATGTGAGCAAGCCCCATGTACCTGCTTTTGGCACACAGACTTCTCTCCTAAAGCTTGGAGCCTCTGTCCTCACCCAGGATCCAGAGGGAAGGGGCTGACTCCACCTGGCTCTGTCCACCTGAAGCTGTGCATTATCCTTGTGGCCTCTGTAGCTCATTGTGTCCCGCTTGCCTGATCCCAAAGTGGTGTCCAACAGCCTGGTCATCTCCCAGCCCTGAGAGACAAATAGGGCAGGGCTTTGCAATGGGACTGCGAGTTACTGGGCTGGAAGGGGGTAAAGAGCATATGTGAGGAGGGAAGGGTCCCAGCTGACCCCCACCCCCAGCACCTTTGGAACTTCTGAGTATGCCCAGCAGAAGTGACTCTGAGGGGACAAGGGGGCTGAAACCACCCAAACAAAGTGCCCATCTCACCCTGCCTTCAGTGTGGCTGTGGGGCTCGGTGCTGGTTTCTCCATGCTGGCCCGCAGTGCTGGGGCTGAGTGGGGGCTGTGACCTGCTCTGGTGCCAGCTGTGGAGCAAGATGAGGACAGGCAGCAGTCAGCATGGCTGCAGAGCCTGGGGACAGGGAGCAGTCACGAGAAACACAGGCAGAAAAAACACTCAGCCCTTTTTCCCAGGCAGAGTATAGAATCATCAAGCTTGGAAAAGACCGCTAAGGTCACCCAGTCCAACCATCAACCCACCACCACCATGCCATTAACCACATCCCTTGGTGATATCACACCTGATTTCCCCATCTCCCCCCTCCATCACTCTGCCACTCACCGCTCTGCACCGTCTGCCCGACCCACGCAGATGTACACCTCACACTGTGGTGCTACGATGCGGACGGCGTCCCAGGGCCCACCTGGGTCTGCGTTGGTGCCGTGCCCCGCCACCTCTGCGTCATGCTCCTGCGAGGAAGGGGGGGATGCAGCCATGCCGTCACCGTGCCGGATATGAAAGCACATGAGGATGAGGGTTGGGGGGGGGGGGGATCTCTGCTTGCAGCTGCCCTCCAGCATCTCCCCCAGGCCCATTACCTGCAGGGTTTAGGATCAGTGGTAGGGGGCTCGCCTGCCCTCCCTCTGGCATCTGGATATGCTCAGAGATGGCTCTAAGCAGATCGCAAAGGGCTACAGTAATCTTAGAGGGCCCGGGGGCGAGGGCAAGGAGGAGGGCGGGAGGCTCATTACTATTTCATGATCCCCGGCCTGGTGCTCCAAGAGGACAGCGAATGACACGAAACCCTCTGTGAACATGAAACCGGCTGATGCCTGGAGGGATGCAGCGCTCTGCAGCCAAGTGGCTCATGCTGGAGGATGGGGTCAGACTGAGCCCTGCATCGCGTGTATCCCATTCCACCTTTCCTTCCAGGAACAGCTCACAGCAGCTCCAGGGAGATCTGCCAGGACCACGTTTTGGGTAAGAACCATAGAATGGTTTGAGTTGGAAGGGACCAACAGGCCTCAAACAGAGATAAAATCCAGGATGCATCCCTACATTGCCCTTCCCCCTTCCCTCACTGTTGCTATTCACTTGCATGTATCCGTATTGCTTCTTCCCTTCCCAGGATTTACAGAGCCCCTCCTAACTGTGTCCAGACCCTCCTCACCAATGCGGCTCCAGCTCTGTGATGATGGACATCACAAGCTTTTGTGCTAGGGATTTCCATCTCTACCAAGTCCCAGGGCTGAACAGAGCAGCTCTTAGGGCCTGCAGATGGGATGGAGGAGCTCACCTGTGCAGCATGGGGGTGAACTCTTGCGGCACGTAAGCAATGTTGGCACAAACTCCTTGCAAATATGTTGGCTTCAAAGTTGGCACAAGGCACATCATTCACCGAACCCGGCATCCTCCATAGGGACGGAGGTGCTTTGGCTGCTGGGCTACAGGGAGTGGCCAGGAGAAAGGAACAGCAGCAGAAAGCTGAGCTTTCAGTTCCACATCCTCAGGCTCCTATGGAAGCACAAGTGTTATTCTCAGACTGAAGCTTGCTGCGCTAGGCTGGAATCAAAGGGCATCCAGCTGCAATGCCATCAGTACGACCATTACATATCGTTACATATCATTACATATAATAAAAGGATATGTACCAGCAGGAGCCTTCTTTTAGAAGGGGGCACTGCTCTGCACCCTTCAGTAGGTTCTGAAGCAGACAGCTTGGGCAGGGCACGTTATCTCGGCTCACCGACACCAGACCTGAGCCCAGGCCCTCCCTTGCAAGCAATGCAGATAGAAAGAGTCCAACATCCCACCGATTGCCACACGTGGTAGGAACCCAAAGCATCCCGCAGGGCTCTTGGGGTCCACCGAGCTCCCCATGGCCTCCACAGCTCATGCAGCCGGAGCTACCCTTCCCAATGCATCCCAGAGCATCCCAGTGCCCCCAGTACCTCCGCTTCCCCACGACTCCCAGCACCGCTCTCCCCGCCGAGCTCCCCATTGAATGGAGCTCCCCGTGGGAATTGCGGGCAGCCAAGCCCCGCCCACTGCCCTCTCATTGGCCTCGACCGGACACCGATTTGAATGCTGCCCTTTGAGTGGCTGCCCGGCGGCGCGCCCGCGGGAACGTGTGCGGGCACCCACGTGGCGGTGGCAGAGGTTGGGTGATCGACCCGAGCTGGACCGGGGAGGGAGAGCCGGGCTGCCGCTTATTCCCCCTCATCCCCATCCCCTGACAGGGAGCAGGCCTGGGGCTCCTGCCCCCAGGAGATGGTTAACATCTGCAGGATGGATCTACAAGCACTAGGACTCCCGGCTAATGAGCTCTCTTGGCTCTCAAACGCCACCATCATGCATGGACACAGCATACTGGAGCTTTGTATCTTTCCTGTGCAAGCCCTTGAACAGCAGCACCAACACCAGCCAGGTTCCCTATCTCTAGGGACAAGGCTGTAGCTGATTGTGGGCACTGGAGACAGTTGGGTGACCCTGAGGGCACGCTGTGATCACTCTTCAGTGCAGCAGCCACGGTAATTTTTGCAGGTAGGACATATTTAGAAGCAGCTTCCTCACCAACAGCTGGAACTCATTTTGTGAACAGCCAGAGGGAAAAAGCATCAATAACACCGAAAGCTGTCCTGAAAAAGAAGGGAAGCAGCAAATGACACGATGACTCTGGCACAGAGAGACTTTAAACCATATGCTGGATGTGCCTGGCAACTACTTCACACACTAACTTGTGTGTGTGAGCTGGTATCCCTCACCCAGCACAGCCCAATTCCAGCCCTAACATAGCATAACAAAGACAGCAGGCGAGGGATGAGTCAGTAAGTCACATTACAAAAGCAAGCTTGAATCAATCAGATGGAGAAATCAATAGCACAGCAAACAATACTTGTGGTTAACTCCATATAGGATTTAATGGATCTGTTTTTTCCCCCCACTAATTTTTTCCCTTCCCTGAGCATGGAAGGCTTCTCAAGATTTCAGCTGCAGCTTGAGAAAGGCTCAGAAGTTATTAGGGTCGGTAATTCTTCTGAATCACCTGGCAGCAAAATAACGAACACCTCGGTGTTGCTGAGGCCACACTTAACATCCCATCAAGCTTATAATGAGGTATTTCAACGCCATCCCACTGTCATTCCAGGCTTCCACAAACCCAACCCAAAGTTCACACTCCATGTTTCAGCAGGTTTTGCAGTGTGACAAAAACACAGGCTGCAAACAGTGGCCATTGCAGCTTCAGGGCAAACTCCTGGGGAGGCAAACTGCAAGTCTCATTCTGCCTCTGGTCACCCTGGGAGGCACCATTAATCAAGGGGAAAAGCTGCTGTACAGCCCTGAAGGGTAGGATCTAACCGTACCATCAGTCAGCCTCGCCCACAAGTTGCGTTTCTGCACCTCTGAAACACCTAACATGACAAGGTGTCATGTCCTTAACCCCAGCCACGCAGATGTATGGTGACTACTTTTCCCCCTTCTCTTGAAGGCATCCATGCTAGAACACATGTACCACGGTTTCCAAGCAGAAGGCAGCCACCCTGAGCTAACGCACAGCCTCTGCCACTCCCATCCCAGAGAAGGCCACACACATGCAGCAAGGGCATTAAGGGATTTCATACTCCTCTGAGCTATCGGAATGAACATCGGCACATTCAGCAGACAATGGAATGAGCCATTCCTGCTCTGGCGGGTTCTGTATTACCACAAGAACAGCTCCCAGCTATTCCCTTTCCTGAGCACCAGTAGATTTTAAAGATATATATATATATTTTTCAGCAATAGAAATCATTAACCCTCTTTCCAGCTGGTACCGGTATTAACATAGTTGCTGTTATGCTTCAGATAAGTCACACGTATTTCTCTTAGCAAAATGACTTCATAGAATAAACTTAGTAAGTTTCAGCTGGGATAGATACTCAGACCCCTGACAGTATGCCCGCTGCATTCAGCTTTAGATCCTCTCCTTTGATAAAGCCAGTTAAGGGTTATGTCATACAGAGAACCTGACCTCCATCAGAAGATTTTAGAGATTCTGTGGCACCTAAGTACTTATTTGGAGACTCCTGCTAAATAAATGCAGTGTCTAGTGCCCGTGGCCAACACACAGCAGGTGAGTAAGGCTGAACTGGGCTCAGAGAGCCATGTAAACAAGGTCCTTGATCATTATGAAGGGGCACAAAGAGCAGCAACCCAGCTGCTGAAAACAGTCCCAGCTGCTGCTCTGAGCACCAGGCTCTCCATTAATCTTGGTCGCGGCCCATTCTGCCTGTCAGTCTCCGTCTCTGAGTCTTAGTGGTTCGCCTCATGTTTGGTTTCTGGATTTTCTTAAATGGACCTTGCCCACGTTGGGGTTGCTTTCCTTTCTTCTTTTTCCGGCTGTGCATGTGCAGCGTAGCAGTAAGAGAAGAGATCCTGGAGAAGACAGGAAGAGAAATGTTTGGGCACCAAAGTGTACTGCAGAAAGGTGATATAACAGCAGCAAGACAGCCCCATGCAGCCCAACAGGAATGCACAGGAGTAACTGTAGGTGTCAGGGGAACTCCACTGTGCTGGGTACCATCCTGATCGGACAGAAGGAGAAGGACTAAGCAAACTGTTCAGGGCAAAGCCTGACCTGCACCACACCCACCTCACGCTGCCATTACCAGAGATCAGTGTGATAGAAACAGATGGACAGAGGCAGGTTTCCAGACTGCCAGTGCCCTCTGCTGGTTCCTGTCCACAAGCACCCAAGCAGCACAGCACCCCCTCCCTGCAATCACACCACTGATCTGGAAACAAAAGATCCTCCTGATCAGCTCACACTGCCCAGCAGCAAGCAGCTGAATGAATTTATACGTACTTTTCAGATAGGAAGGGGTTTCGTGACTTTTTGGGCACTGTACTTGCAGGCTTGTTCACCACCTCTTCACCCTTCTCTTCTGAAGCATCACTTTTTCCCTTAAAAGAAGAAACAAACACATCTTTACTGTGTTCACTCTATCCAGCTCTGTGGCACCTTCCACTAACAGGAGGTCAGTTAGCAAACAATTCCAGAGAGGCTTAGAAGAAAGCTGTTCAAGGATGACATTTCTTCCTCTGTAATGGCACAATGTAAGTTGTGGAGAAATGTCAAAGTTCAGTTTCCCCCTTCATCCTCGCTCCTAGCCAGCTGTGAGCCCTTCAGCATATTCAGGGCGTGACAATCTAACGAGCCCCAAGAATGTTTACAGTTGATGCAATCAGACAGTCAACAAGAGGCAGTACCTCAGAGGTGGTCAGTCCCAGCTGGCGTGCACCTGAGAGGTCCAGGTCACTGATGGTTGTGACTGTTACAATATGGTTTGGGTGGTCGATGTTCACTGACTCTGTCCGTGATGTCACCAAGTGCTCCAGTTCATCAAACTCATCTGGAAAGACAGAAATATCAGCTTTTTACAAAGTACACTCATAACAGCACCATGCAACACTAAATACCTGGGGCAGAGTGGCAAGAAAACGACATGGAGCAAAAAGAACTGGAGGCATTGTTTAATGCCCAGCTGAATGTGAGCCAGCACTGCACTCAGTTGGCCAAGATGAATGGCCCGTTCTATAAGGAAAGGGCAGATGTATTAGTTAGGGACATCGTTTAGTGGGCTATATTGGCGGTAGGTGGACAGTTGAACTAGATGATCTTACAGATCTCCACCCTTAATAATTCTATGCTTCCTGCACCATCATGCTGGGTGCAGGAGGTCCAGTCTTTGCATGGAGGCTTAAGACACAAAGGGCAAGCTCCTTCTCCCAACAAAGATGTCAGTGCCTTGGAAATACCCTCCTGCATGCTCCTTCCTGTTCAACCTGCAGTTTCCTATCCCACTAAGGACAAGGGACCCCTATTCAGCCCAGTCTCCTTTCCCACTAGGGACAGGGACCCCCATTCAGCCCACCACACAAGCTGCTGCCCAGCTTCCCAGGGGGATACAAGATGAGTGATGCAACATCCCTTTGGGGTAGGACTGCTATTACAGCTATGTCCGCCCAGCCGCAGGCGCTGTCCAGTTTGGTGCCTCTCACAGCCAGTTAACTCCTCTGATACCCACTCTGCCACACAGGAGCCCAAACCCTACAGGCACAGAGCGCATACATACCAAGAGCTTCCTCCCTTTCACGCAGCATCTTCAGGTACTCCTTGTGCCTCTGGGAGAGACAAACAGGTCACTATGGCACCCCTGCTGTCCCAAGTGCCCATTCAACCCCGATCCCTCCATCCACGAAGTCCCGTTCCTCTTTTAAGCGAGGGAAGGGAAGCGTGCCTGCCCCACAACCTTGATACGTCAAGGGGTCCCTTGTGATCAGGAGCAGCTATACCTCCTCCTTCATCTTCCTCTGCTCCTCCTTCAGCTTCCTCTTGATCTCCTCCAGTGCCACCTTCCGCCGTTCCACCTTCCGTTTATGGAAGCCGGTCAGGTACTCCCTAAACACCGGGAACAGAGCAAACCTTCAGTTTCCAGAAACCCCATCATCCCCCCCCAACTCACTTTGCCACCGTGTTACCCCTCGTGTCCTCACCTCCGCTTCTCCTCATCGAAAGTCACCACCAGCCGCGATGCTGCGCTTCCAGATCCCTTCTTCTTCTTCTTGCGCCCCATGGCGAACCCACGCCGCACCCACCCTCACTTCCGACCCAAGGAATCCCCTCCTCCTCCGGTCTCTTAATTTCCGGCTCCTCACAGCCCGGCCCTGTGGGAGGTGTGGTGCTGTGAAGGACGTCCCTTAGCCGCCATTTTGTGCCTGGGCGCATCCCTAATAAAAGCGTTATTTATAGGCAGCGCCTCGTTGTGTGGTGGTGTCTGTGTTGTGCTGCTTAGTCCAGGCAGCTGTGTGTGAATAGATCCCAGCTCTGAGGCTGTCTTAAAGATGCGGGACCAGCTGTGGTGTGGAACAGTCCCACTGATGGGATTGGCTTTAGTTGAACTCTCGAACCTCTCCTGACCTCCCGTCATGTCTTTTAACGAGTGTAATCCTTGCGTGACAGCCAGCTGACTGGAGTGGGAGCTCCACGAGCGTCGTGAAGGGAAGCATTGGCAGAGTCATCCCACAGAGCATGACGAGCGCTGCCATTTCATCCCAGGTCACCTTGCCTGTTATCAGCTCTCAGGCTACTGCTGTTCCTTCCCTGGCCAGTCCTCTCCCCAGCAGAAATGCGGAAAAACCAGTTCTGTGGTTAATTGCTGCACTTCCCTCCACGCCCATATGGGTTCGGCTGCCTCCTCCTCCTCTTCTCTCTTAGCCTGGGTGCACTTCGGCCTCTTTGCCCCAGCCTGTTCTCTGCAGGTTCAGGTGCACCATTAGGCCTGCATATTCATTCCATTAATCTCAAGGCTTCTCCTGCCTTCCCATCTCGTTCCTGCAAGGCCTCCTGGTGGCTCCTTCTCCTTTAGAGTGAGCCGCAGGTGCAGAAGACCCAGGCACCTGCCCGAGGGAGTGCCAATTTGACACCATGTCTGGAAGTGATAAGAGCATGAAGGCCCTGAGGGAGGTGTGGAGAAGAGCAGAAAATTCATTGTGTGCAGACTGCGGGAAGCCCGGTGAGTCCCTCAGGGCTGGATCTAATGAGGATGGGTCAGAAGGAAGGACTGGGGTTTGGTCTCTAGTAGCCATTGTGGCCAGCTCAGTGCCTTGAGGCATATGAGCGTGGGAAGGAGTGAAGGTAGGGGGTAGTTGTTGGAACCTGAGCAAAGCCCAGCTGACGTGTGAGTTGATTCCGTGTGTCCAGGCTGCAGGGGGCCCCAGAGGAGAGGGAGTGAGGGAAGACGAAGGAGATGCTGCCACCTCTTATCCTCTGCTGCTTATCCTCTCCGGAGGGTATTGGTTTGAAGTCTACCAGCACAGCTAAAAATGCCCGTTGTATTCCTTCCAAAAGGAGCATGTGGGTTGTACCACCCAAGAAAAATTAATTTGTCTAATTAATACCACTTTACCTTCTTAAGTTTTCCCCTGAGAATTCTGATTTTGCAGTTACATTTCACTTCCCGAGCTAAATAGTGTTGTGGGTTTGCTGTGTTGCACTAAACAGCTCCTGGAGTCTCAGATGGTTCTTTACCCAAAGGGACTTTGTAGAGCGCTATGGAGTTTTCCAAGGTTCAAGTTAATAGAGATTCAGATTAAGCAGCTGAAGCAGGAGGAATGCAGCAGTATTATGCCTTTTCCAGACTGCCTTCTGTAGCTTGGTTAATTAGTCAGCTCGGCTGAAACCATGGTTACCAAGATCTCCATTACTCAGTAATGCATTTTCATTTGAGGCAGATCTCCCTGAGGCATTTACCATTTCTAATCATACCCCCTTTTTTTATGCCCTCAGATCCTGACTGGGCATCCTCTACCTTGGGTGTCTTTATATGCCTTAGCTGCTCAGGAATTCACCGGAACATCCCTAGCATCAGCAAAGTGAAATCCCTGAAGATGGACCACTGGGATGATGCTCAGGTGCAGGTGAGAACTCACTGGTGTGTCGGGGTTGGGTCTAGGTTGTACACCAACTCTTCTATTGGCCTTTGGCCTCACAGAGTTGGAGATTAATGTCGCTTTGCTACACGTGCATAGTTGGGGATAATTCCTCTTAAATTACTGGGAGAGGGAGGATACGCTTGCCTTGTGTGCCTCTTCATGTCCTATTACTTTATGGCTGGCACAGATGTCTTGCATCATATCCTGCCAAGGTTCAGGGTCTTTATTGCTCATGGTTACTGATTTCTCACATGCCAGCTCCATCTAGACACAACATGAGTCTGCATCAAAGAGAAGGCACTAACTCTCTTTCTACCTGCAGTTTCTGGCCAAGCATGGGAATGCTGTGACTAAGGCCATCTATGAAGCTCACATCCCTATTTACTATTACCAGCCAACCTACAATGACTGCCAGTAAGTTGCTGCATACAAATGAAAAGGGGGAGGGCAGTTCTGGATTGCTGTAGTTGGTTTCTAAGCTACCTGTCACCTCTCTTTGCAGAGTGCTGAGAGAACAATGGATACGGGCCAAATATGAACGAAAAGAGTTCACTGAGCTTGGAAAACAGCTGCCTTATACAGATGGTAAGAGCAGGGCACAACTTCAGAATTGCTGCCTGTTGCCTTTACTGGAAGCTTTTGAGCACCGTGAGGAGAAAACTCATCAGTGCTGCAAATCCCACAAGTACTCGTGAATACCTGCCTGATAGGTACAGAGCATGGGCTTGGAGGTGTTTAAATTGCAGGGAGTGTAGTTTGGTACTGCTGTAGGTTGTTTCCAAGCATGATATTACCAGCTGGTCTTGCTCAGAACTGTTTGCTTTGCTGGTGGATGCCTCTTGGAGGGATGTTCTTCAAACTGACCTTTCTGCTCGTAGGGGTGAAGGAAGGCATCCTCTGGAAGCGAGGTCGAGACAGTGGGCAGTTCCAACCCCGCAAATTCTTGTTGTCAGAGAGAGAGGGGTGTCTGAAGTATTTCACTAAGCAGGATGTAAGTATGGTGGCCAACTCAGGGCTGTGAGGTTATGGAGACTCTTCTCTCTCTCTGAGATTTCCATACTCACCCAGGCCAGATGTGGTAACGCATCACAGAAGAGAGATTCCCTTCCAACTACTGGCATTTCCCCTGCATCTTCCCTTAGTGTTTCTCCACATCCTTCCCTCTTTGACAGTTTCTTTGCTTCTGGCACAGAAACAATGGCACTTCCATGAGTCCTCTTGTCTCACTGGTGAATCTCACTGCTGACTGAAGGGTTGATCTTTGACTTTATCCCATTCCATTTGCCTGGCTGTACAATCCTGAGCTGTCCTTGGAACCAGCCTCACCTTACTATGAACTAAGTTGCTAAAAACCCGTTCCTTTCTTTTAAGTAGGGCTTTTATCCTAGTTTATCTCCCTAAAATGAATGGGACAAATGCTAGTATACTGCCACAAGTGAGGGAATGGCTTAGGGTAGGGAGGAGTAGATGTAAAGTCTTTCCTTTTGGGGCCAGTTAGCCTTTAGACCGGGTCAGCTGTAAAGTCAGACGCACTTCCAGCATCTCACTGGTTGTCCCATGGTAGGCACAGCTCAAATTTAGATTGGAGGGGATGAGCCATTGTTTGGGCACAAGCATGCCACCATAGCAAAGGCAGTGTGTACTACAACAGTTTTGATGGGAAGGGGCACTTAATACCTTTTAAAGACCTTTTGATCCTGCTTTATCCTACTAACTCAGTCACTTAGATCACTTTCCCACCAGAATTGCTCATGCATGACCAATGCCATTCTTTTCTCAGGCCAAAGAACCCAAAATCAATGTTAAAATAGATGTAATCAATGCTACGTTCCAGCCAGAGAAGATTGGGAACCCCAATGGCTTGCAGATCACCTATCTCAAAGACAACAAGACTCGGAATATATTTGTCTACCATAAAAGTGGAAAGGTATATTGTTTAGCATCATACTGGAAAGCCATTGAGCTGATTGGAGAATTTACTTATACTGAGTAGTCTAAGGAATGAGTTGAGTTAGATGGTGTGTGTGTGTGGGGGGGAACTGCTGTAGAAACAGGTTGAGAATTCTGATTCTCTGTGTGTCTGTGAGTGAGTTTTGCTGCAGGGAGCAGAGCAGAAGCACTGGCTCATTGGGTTTCTGTGGGAGGAGCTGCTGCAGAAGGTGTGCAGATGTACTGCCTGTGCTCTGTATGTGTGTGTGTGTGAGGCCTGGAGAAGGGAAAGCTGGCTGTTTTTGCAGCTGACATAGTGTTGGGTGCAGTGGATGAATTTGAGTGGCCGTCCCTAAGCTCTCTGTTCTGTCATGTTTTATTTTCAGGAGGTAGTGGACTGGTTCAATGCCATTCGGTCTGTGCAGTTCCATTATCTGAAGGTAGCATTTCCCATAGCCAGCGATAATGAGGTAAGGCAGCACTAGAGTACAGAGCTGAGTCTCCTGCTGATGCTCCGTTACTCTGATAAAAGAACCCATTAGTTATTATTAGATCCCCAGGCACAGAAAGGGAAATTGCAGTGTTTAGATAGAGAAATGAGAAAGTGTGCATACAGGAACCTGGGATAGTAGTGAGCAGCTCCTCTCTCCTATTTCTGGGCATGCTGGAGACTTAGCTAAGGCAGTTCTACAGACATGAATTTAAAAGGGAGCTGAATTTGGGCAAACAGAAGGAAGGCTGTGGGTTTGAAAGTGAAAGAAACATGGCTAAGTGAATGTTACTCTTACCTTCTTGTCAGATTAAAAGCCGGCTGACAAGAAACTTCTTAAAGGAAGGATTCATGGAGAAGACGGGTCCCAAGGTGAGCTGCTCGTGGGTGAAGAAATCTATCAGGGAGACCTGCCAGAGAGCTGTTGATGTTCCCCTGCTCCGTTGTTTTTCTCCCAGTTTCCCCGTTCCCCCCCCTCTTCTTTTGACACTGCAGTGGGACTGAAAAATTGCTTTCTGATCCTCACTCTCAGCTTGGAGGGAGAAAGAAGGCTGCTGTTTAGGCGGGGGCTTGGTTCAAGCAGTTGTGATGAATTTTGGGCATCCATTTGCGCTGCTCACAGCAGAGGGCACTGTCACCTTACGTATGTCACCTCTTCCCTTTACAGCAGAGAGAGGCTTTTAAGAAGCGTTGGTTCACACTGGATCACCGCAGGCTCATGTACTTCAAGGACCCTTTGGTGAGGGCGAGATCTGACCTCTGGCAGCTGTAGGTGACAGTGCTGAGGGCAGGGTCAGAGTGCAAAGAGAATCTTGCTTCTTTGCTTTCCTCTGTTGTAAGGGAGGCTTGTGGCTTTCCCAGTGGCTCTGAACGGACTCTAGGTCTTCCCCTTTCCATCCCACTTTGTTCATCCTGCACTTTCTTTGTTCGCTTACTGCCTGCAAACAACGGGAACAGGGAAGGCTGTGGTGTAAAGGTCATGGTGTCAAGGGGGATGCCATGGAAGGTGTTGATGGAGAGGCAGATGCAGCTTTTCCTCTGTCAGCCCTCTTAAGATCTGTACTCTGAAGTTTTTCTTTCAGTCACTGTCTTTGGGTGTAGCTTCCCAGCTCTGAATCCCCTGACCACCTTCAGGTCTTTTTTCTGCTACCTCTTTGATCCTTTCCCTTTCTCCTGCTGCCCATAGGAGCGCTGCTATTATTAGTTGGCTCTTCGTGGGTACAGTTAATCCCTCTCTTTCCCTCCTGATGTGCAGGATGCATTTGCTAAGGGTGAAGTATTTGTGGGCAGCAGAGAGAATGGCTATAGCGTCCAGAAGGGATTGCCTTCAGGGACACAAGGCAACTTCTCTTGGCCCTATGGCATCACCATTGTCACACCTGACCGGGAATACCTCTTTACCTGCGAGACAGAGGCTGACCAGCTGGACTGGATCACAGCTTTCACAAGTGTCATCAACCAGGACATGACACCACAGGAATATGCAAGTAATTGCCTGGATGATGTTTCCTTCTCCTCTTGCTGCTCTGTCACAGAGTATTGCCCTAATGCGCTGCCTTTTTTCTTCTCTACAGTTGAAGCCTACTTCAAGTTTAAATCATAGGAAGCCAGGCAGGAGCCTTGCTGTAACTCAGCTCTACCTGGTCCTGTTGGGTGGGCTGTCAGAAGAGGAGAGATTGATGTCAGAGAAACACGGTGCTCTTGCAGCCTACTCTTTGAAGCACTTTTTTTCCCCTTCCCTCTCCAGGACAATATTTTTTGTTCTGGAGCTCATTTAAGCTGCTTCAAGTCCAAGACTTTGTGAGACTGAATCCTCAGTGCAAACTGTCTATGGTGATCTGCTGTGATCTGACTGGATGTTGACAGGCCTTGCCTGCTGACAGGGCCTCAAAAACTTTGCACTTGCTGTGATGGACATGGGACCTAGCATTGTATTTTCAGGAAACTGCAGGCAGCCTTATACAAGAATGCACGAGGGTTAACCTTGTACAAGTAAAACAGCTGCTTTGCTGGAGCTAATGCTCAGTAGAGGCTGCTGGACTAGGAGAGACTTTTATTACAAGAAGTGGCTTCTCTGCTGGTGACAGAGATGTGAAACATCTGGACATTTGATCAGTTGGAGCTATAGTTGAAAAAGGTCACTTAAAAGATTTAATCTGACTGTCATGTGTGAGACGTGTTTCTTCCCTTCTATATGGGCTTGAGAGCTTCAGACCATGTTTGTATGGAGATCATCTTCTGATTGCTCCTGAGCTCAGAAACAACAGATATGTATGTGTATGTAAGCGGGCAGTGTGTGTGTGCCCATAACAAAAAGGTAGTGGGAGACTGAATACTGCCCTAGAGAAAATACTGTGAGGGGCATTCATGTTATTGAAGTTCAGCTGTCAGATTTGAGTCTCTGTAGTTAAACCAATGGAGAGAGGCTGGCTCCCACAGAGAGCAGTCGATAGCATGTCTTCTACAGACTTCAGACACTCTGCTGAGACTAATAGAGCCTAGGGGTTGATGTCTGAAGTTAGGAATATGTGAGTATCTGCTCCCCTATTCCCTGGATGTCACAAGTCCTGGCACTTGCATCCTGACCTGTACGTTATACGTATATACATATACATTTATGCATTAGAGTAGAAGGGAAGTCTTATGACTCCTCTCTGAGACAAATGGGGCTCGGATGTGGGCAAAGGAGAGCAGGGCAGTGCTTGGCACAAAGGCCTTTGCAACACGTCATATTGTGGTACTCCAGTAGAAGGCAGTGCTGCCCAAGAAGCTTTTGCTTCCTGCTCTTGTGAGGCAGGTTAATGGAGCAGGAGGGTGGTCTTTGGGGAGAGGAAGGAAGGAGTGGAATTGAAATATGTTGTCCCTTTATCTTTAGGAGCTTGATGATTACTAATGACAAGGGTGGGAGAGTGCCAGGCTATAAGAATGGGAGAACTTTGGTGGTCTGTGGGGGTCTTTAATTGCAAGACTAGGGACTAAACGTACTGACTACGCCTCAGGAGGTCTTTGGACATGAGTGTGGGGCAGGCCTTCTTGCCCTAGCTTAGCTAAGGGTCAGGGGGCAGCATCAGTATTTTTTCAGTTTTTAGGGCTGATCCTTCTTTCCCTCTTAAAGCCTCGATTGTTTTTCCCTCCTGCCAGACTCAGAAGTTTTATCTTTCATTAAATCTACCCTCAAAGGAAGAAAACTGAGCAAGAGGGAAATGGGGAAAATAAAGGGAGTAAAGGAAAAGGAGAAGAGAGAAGGAGGAAGGCAATGAAGAAGAAGGAATGTATCTTCTAAAACAGGAGCTCCCCTTGGCTCCTCAGCTAGTGACTAGCAGCTCAGTACAAATTGGGACTGCATTCACACCTGTGTGTGATGCTGAGTCAGATGCATTCCTATGCAGTGGGCAAGTCAGTTCTCCAGGGGTGGGCTTGGGGGACACATACCCAGCAGCAGAGCTGAGAGAACACAGAGACTCAAGAGAAGGAGGAATCCACTTGTCCACAGAGCCTGCTGATTTTCTACCCAGCGAACACTGGCGGAGCAATACGTGAGGAGCTGGTGAAGAACACAGACGTTTTCTCTTATCTGGCAGACATTTCTTTGCACCTACCAGTCTTGAAGGGGAGGAGGTGTCCCTTTTTCAGCCTGAGGAAAACCAGCAGATGGCACTTGTGATGAAGAAGATTGGCAAAATAGACTGGATGGCTGGAGGTGAGGAATAGACTTATCTGGAAACTTAGTTTTGCTGAGTTTGTGCCATTAATCCCTTTCTTGGCTGCTTTTCTTGGAACTGGCTGTGTCCTCTACAGCAAGCAGGGAAGGCAGAAGGAAGGAGCAGTTCTCCATTGACTTGACTGCTTTTCCACCCCATCCCCAAAGATGTCTTGCGACCCTTCCCTCATCAGCGTAATGCCTGGAGAGGACCCTGAGGGTGGCAGCTTCTCAGAGGAAAGCAGCGGTGAGGATGACATCAGCAGTGTTCTAGGAGGGGACAGCCCAGTGACAGGGCCGCTGGGCACGGTGCTGCTGCTCATGTGCTTTATTGGGATGGTGGGGAACGTCTACACGGTGCTGGTGGCCTCTGGCAAGGTGGTGGGCCGCTCAGCAGGCTCCTTGGGGGTCTATGTGATCAACCTCGCCCTGGCTGACCTCCTGTACCTCTCCACCATCCCCTTTGTGGTCTGCACCTACTTCACCCGTGACTGGTTCTTTGGAGATGTGGGCTGCAAGCTTTTGTTCAGCTTGGACCTCCTCACTATGCATGCCAGCATTTTCCTCCTGACTGCTATGAGCCTGGAGAGGTACTGGGCAGTAACCAGGCCACTGCGGGCCAGGCGGGCTGGCAGCGCTTACCGCAAGCCAGCCAGTGCCATCCTCTGGCTCCTTGCCTTCCTGCTTACGGCCCCCATGATGGCAATGACCCAATTGCGGGAGGGAAATGGTCCCAACAAGCGCATCTGCATCCCCACATGGACGCCAGCGGCCTTCCGGCTCTACTTGACGGTGCTCTTTGCCACCAGCATCCTGGTGCCTGGTGTGGTGCTGATCATTGTCTATACCCTCCTGGCCTGGGTCTACCGCTCTTCGACCTGGCACCCGGGGCTGTCAGTGGCCGGCCGGGCTCCCTCCCAGCGTCTCTCCTCCAGGATCTCTGCCATTGTGGTGGCTTACTGGGCCTGCTTCCTCCCCTTCTGGGGCTGGCAACTGGCTGGGCTGTACCAGCGTGAGGGCATAGGCATGGGCCCCAGCGCCCAGGCCTACCTCAATTTTGGTGTCACTTGCCTAGCCTATGGTAACAGCTGTATCAATCCCTTCCTCTACACCCTGCTAGCCAGTAGCTACCGCCAGCATCCCAAACACACAAGGAGGCTATAGCACCTTCCTAGCTTTTGGGTCATGTTGGGTCTCATAGGGAGTAGCAGGGGGAGCCCTGAGTGGGGGATATCTCCCAGGCTTTTGTGAGCATTGAGTAATGAAATAAAAGTGTGTTGTCTTCTGCGCTGTCTTGTGGTGTGTTCCATCCTTGTCATCAACCTGGCACATTCTCCTTCGGGCCTTTTGCAAGACTGCTCATCCCAGGGATCCCAATTCTGGTGTGTGTGAGGAGTCCTCCAGCCCTCACCCTATGCAAGGCCAGAGTGGGAGAAAGGGTGCAGTCAGCTTCTATATATTTTAATTACATCTCCAAGGAGCCCAACTGCCTTCACCGCCTCTCTGGCAACGGACAGAGCTGTAACAAAGCTCAGACAACAGTGACTCACAAATATCATGGGAGCAGTGAGTCACTTGAAGAAGCAGCCACGCTAGCAGGAGATCTGAATAAGATTCAGCCCCAGCTTGTGGTGAAAATTTCATTCAATGTTCTTCCCCTCACTCTCACCTAAATTTTTGAAGAATCTTTCTGAAAAATAACTCCCAAATGCAGTTTGAAGATGCTGTGCTATGTGTGAGGTTGCCCTTCATAAAAGCTCATTAAAAGGCCTATCACCAGCACTGTATCCCTGCTGTAGTCAAGGAGATCCCTGGCCCTCCATCCTGTCGAATGCACCCCAGGTTGTGACAGCTCACATTAAACTGAGCCAGGTCTTATGCCTCGAGTCCACCTAGCCCATCACAGCTCAATTCCATACAGCTAAACTTTCTTCGTATTTCCACACAAGATGGCCTTATCCATATCACCCAATGGAAAGAGTGCCTGTGCAGTGACTGTGCACAGGGTGGCAATACTAGATGCTGTTTTTACTATCACAGACATGGCCCTAAAAAGCAGGATGTGACCGTACAGAGCAGACTGGTTTTGAACAACAGGAGGCTTCAAGAGGTCTGGCTTAAGAACCCCAACCTGCATGTACACCTCAAGTATTCCTGCTTCCCATCCTGAAAGCCTATCTTGAGCCTTGAGCCCAACTTCTCTTCCCCAGCCCACAGTTCCTAGCAGCTGAGCCTTACTCTGAATGAGTCCCTGATCTGGCAGATCGTCATGAATTATGGAAAAAGAATGGGAGGTGCTGCTGCCTTAGAAACAAGCTCCTGCGCTCCAGCTGCTCTGCAACTGCCTAATAGGAAGAATCAGCTTGGCCAGGCCTTCGGTGTGCCCAGGCTTTTCACTTTCTGCCTTCCCAGTCTCTTGCCACCACCTAATTTCCCCTTTCCCACCATGAGTCTGAGGACGAATGTTGTGTTTAGTCAATCTGACGTGAGACCAAGTAGACGAAAACACATTTATTGATTGCTTTTTTTTTTTTTCCGTTTTTTCTTTTTTTTTTTTTTTTAAACGTTGAGACAGATGTGAGGAGTTACTCCCAGCTGACAGACCGGAGCGTGAAGTCTCCATGTGTAGCAAAGTAGTCAAAGACAGAAAGACCAAGCCGGTTGGGGAATGAGAACTGGTGGCCTGGCAGGTGGACGGTCACATCGCTTGGGTTGATGCTGAAAGTGATCTGCAAAACAAATGGAGAAGTCAGAGAAAACTTCTGCCAAGATGCGCTCAAGCCTTCCCCATTCTGCAGAGTGAACACGCTCGGCAGCATAACTTGCTCTTCAGCAGCAGGAGAGTTCTTCTGGTCTTCCAAGCGACACCTATTCCTTGCTCAGTTCAACAGTAACATCCCTTGGAGCTACACAGAGCTTGCACATTTGATTCCCACCCTTCACCATTGCTTAGAGATCTGGATGGTGGCACTGGCCAAGCAGGAGAAGCCAGTCACCTCCTGTACAGACAGCTAAGAGTACAGTACATATGGAGAGTGCATCCCAAGCTTTACCTCTATTGGGGCTCCCTTCTGGAAAGGGAAGACGGTCTCTCTTTGCTCAGCACCCCATTCTTCCATTTTCTTTGAGTTGCACACAATGAGGTTCACATCACCATGAGCATCAAAGCGGGGGTTGAAGTGAAGCGCCAGGTGGGTTGCGTCCTTGCCCAGATTCATCACAAAGCTGCAAAGAAAGGAGACAAACACTATTGCATGCTGTACACTGAATCTAGATCTATTCTGTCAAGCCCAGATGAGGGTGCGAAGGTTCAGTATGCAGCCCTGAACATGGAGTTACTCTGTACCCAAGCCAGCTCCGTAGGAGTTATTTGTCACAGCATTCTTTCCAGCCCTAAACAGTTAGCTGGTACTGCACCCTGCCTGACAGCCACTGCTTCTCCCCACCCTGCAGGCAGCTGTAATAATTACCATCTCATTAGCTATCCCAAAGCATCTTGCAATGGCAGTGGGAGGAAACAACTTCCCAGCCTGCTGTCCACCTTGCCTCCAGGCCTCTTGCTAAGATGCGAAGTGAGGAGGAATATTATTTGGCAAGAGAAAGCCCAGGAGGCTACACACCGACAGTATCAGACTTCAAAGGCACTGAGAAGAGCTGGGACATGTTTCCTGGAACACCGCTAGTGCTGGTACAGCAGCTCCAGGCTCCACCTCACCCAACAAGAAGTCCTGCCAATAGCAGAGCTGCATGAGGGTTGGGGACTACTGCAGAGACTTCCCTTAGGGCCCCAGCCACTGATCCCTGCAAAGCTAGGAGGCCTTTTGGTGCACCTGTTCACTCACTACTTTTACCCCATTCCTTCCCCACCAGCATACGAGGAGCATCTCTACTGGGTGAACACCCTGAGATCACACTATCACCACCAATGGACCTAGTTGTTCTATCATCAGCTTCATTATGGGTCTGCGGCTCAGAGCATCCATGACACCAGAACACTCAAGATGTCCCCGGCTGCTTGAGCTGTAGTCTTCTGCCCAAGACATCAAAGTACAGAAATGGTGCTCCTGGGCAACCTTTGTGCAGGGAAGAGGATGTGGCTTTTGGGATGTTCTCAAGCTGCATCTCAGTATAGATTTAGCATAGAGTAAAGGAAATGAGAGCTCAGGAGGATGTGGTTGCTGCCAGTGCGTGCAGCTGGAGCTTCACATCTGCTCTGGCTTAGCCCCTTGGCAATAGTGCACGTCTGCAGTGTGCATTAGGCAATGACTCACCGGGAAATACTGTTAGTGTTAACCCTTTTCAAAGCTGCTCCATTCCTACCCAAGGGAGGGGATTCCTTCGGTTCCCAGTAGCAGAAACCAACCCAGTGTGGTGCTTTGGCCATACCTGGGTGGCACAGCTAAGCTTACCTTTTGGCATTTGGTGCGATTACCCCCTTGACCATGAGGCGCTGGCCAGGCTTGAGACCCAAGTTGGTGCACACTGGTCCCTGCTGAACATGGAGACAGAGACATTAGCTCAGTACCTGCTAGCTCACTTGCTTTGGCAGCAATCCTTGCTGCCTCAATATAGTGCATTGCCTTGGACCAAGGGAGAGGTAGGGACACTCCCTTTCCCTGGGGCAAGGCACATGGGACACCCCAGAGAAGTCACACCAATCTGACAAACCACGTGCCTGATTTCCCAACCTTTCTCTTTGCTGCTGTCATCAACATATCTATATTTCATGGCACTGAAGTGAGAGTACCTGCAAGCTCCCATCACGCCCACCCTATCATGAACACACCCATATGCTGCATGGATCTCATGCTATCCCAAGAAATCTGGCTGTTCAGGGATGGAGCCTCCACTCTGTTCCCCTGGCTTGGATTTGGACCTCAAGCCTTAACATCTGCAAGATGTTTGCATGTATCTGTCCACGTTTTGGCAAGCAGAAAGAAGTATCCTACTACTCATATCCATGTGCACTCATTGCCCGGTCTGGCCCTTGGTGTGACCACAAGAATACTAAGAATTTTTTCTTCTACTGAAGTTTCATTTGCACTTGGGGCACTCCCTGATTGTTCCCTCTCAGGCTACTGCAAGAAATCAAAGTGCAAACACTTCCCTGATACAAGCATCCCTCCAGCAGTCCTTGGTACTCACAGAAGGGCACTTTAGAGGAGTGCATTTTCGTACAAGAAGTAATGATTGAGTGACTCATGAAAACTGCAGCCAGGAAGCAAGCAGTAGGGCAGCCCAGAAAAAGAGACGCTCAAAAAGCAATAAATACTACTTCAGCTGCCTCCCTGGAGCAGAACCTCTGCAAAACAGGTTACCCCAGCTCAGGAACCAACCCAGCAAGGACCCCCCACGTATCTCCCCAGAGGGATCCTGCAGGGAAAAAAAAAACCTTCTGCCTGAACAAGAAGTAGCATCCACCCCTCTGTAATAGGTGCAGCAGGGATCTTAACTCCCCTAGCAGCAGACATGCAGCTCTAGCAGAGCCTACAACACGGGGACTGGTGAGCAGGTAAAGGGTAATGCAAGCACCCTGCTGCCAAGCCAACATCTTCCCCATAGCCCTTCTCCCTGGCTCCATCCTCCCCATTCTTTCCCTACTCACACAAGACATGATGCTGCTGTGCAGGCTGATGCTCCTGTCTTCCAAGGTGCAAAAGTCCCAGACAAGTAACTGCAGGACCACACCCTTGCCTTTAAATAGATGGGGAGCTGAGTAGTGCCAGCCCTACCCCAACCCCAGCCACCAATAGGATCGAGAATAAGGTGGGAGGAGCTGGTTTGTGGGAAGGGAAGACTTGCCTCCTCCCTCCCTCATCCAGGCCCCTCTCCAGGATGCTAATCCCAACCCTTCCAAGCAGGCTGCTGGCCACTCCAGGAGGAGATCCAGCTGTGTGTGGCCACGAAGTCAATGGAAAATAGTTTCACAATGAGTATTTTATCCAAGCCTTTCATCCCACATGGAAAATGGTCAGATGGATCAAGGCTTGGCAGAAAGTGTCTGAGGTCTGGGCTCTTCAGCTCTGCTAAACTAGGAGCCAGAACATCACTGAGGGAATGCAGTGCCTGGGGAATTCTCTGTGGTCCAGGTACAGAGAACTGATGTTGAATCTGGGGAGTCTCAGCAATACCGACAAGCCTTATGGCCCCCTAGAGCGGTCCAGCTTCTGACCCAGATCTTGCCACCAGCTCTTGTAGGCACAGGATCCAAGGAAGGGAAAGCAGTCACTCTTCTGCAGAACCCCTAGATTTCCTCAAAACCATGTGGGGACAGCAAGCCTGGAGGAGTCCTCCTGGAAAAATGGGGAGGAATCATCCTAGAAAGCTCAGTGTCAGGCTCTTTCACCTACTCTAGGCACAGCTGAGAAGCTGAGAAACAAGGGGATGGGGGCAAAATCTTCTGTTATAATAAACGATGGGATCTATAGGTCTTTTAGCTGCCTCCACTTTGTGTTCCCTTTGTGGCAAGCGTGATTCACTCTGGGTGAAAGGATCCCTTTGGAAAAAGTTACTCAATTACTACATGGCTCAATTGTAATTATGCTGAGAGAAGAGGGAAAAAAAATCAGGCAGCAGGCCAAGCCTGTGGCTTCAATCTTTCCTTGTCTTGCATATTTGTCTCTAAATCACAAGACTCTCCGTGATTTCCTCAAGAGGAAGAAACAGAAGAGGCAAAACAGAAACACAGTGAAATGCTTTCTTCTTCCCTTTCTATGAGTCCTGTCAGTTCTCCATCTCTTCAGGGATGAGGATGTGATCTCTCACCCCAGTCATGCAGAACCCCAAATACTTGTTGGGTACTTCTAGTTGATCCCATCAATGCCAGCAGAGGTAGCAGGGAGAGCCTCCTACCTTCTGGAGCTCAGGAGGGCATGGAACTGTTCCAGCCTTTGGGCAGGTTGCTGAGCACCCCGGGGCACAAGTGGCTGGATGAGGAGGGACTGTTTCTTTGCATGAAATGGTGGATCATGAAGGGAAGTCTCCTTTCCTACCACTGGGTTGAAGATACTGTGGAGAGATGCCAGAACCTAAAGGTTGAGGATCAGCGTCCTTATGAGGCAAGGATGAATTTAAGGAAAGGAAGATCTCTGCTCACCATGTTCCTGGCAGCACTCCTACCCTCTTCACCGCACTGAAGATGCAGAGGTATTGACCCATTATTTTCAGGACAGGTTTGGCATGGGAAGGGCCACTGTGGGTTGAGAAGGACAGAGCCAGGACAGTTAGATTTGGTAATTCTCACCTCCCATCACCTCATTCCTTATCAGTGTTTGGCTGGTCAGCCAACAAGGTGATGTCCTGCCTGATTATAAGCACATTTGACCTGCTAAGGATGCAGATCTCGGTGGCATAGGCTCATTCTGCTGTGTGGGAACTCACCAATGGGATAAACCTCTTCTCCAGCCTTCCAGCCAGGATAGGTCTTCTTTATGTAAGCTGAAGGGAGTGAGTTGACCTTATGCTGTTGCTGCAAATGGTGCCCTTGGCCATGACAAGCTTTTTGGCCAGAGGGAGCTGCAGGTAAGGAGAAAGAAGCAATGTCTGTGGGATGTTAATTCAGTAGCACCTGAAGCCTTGGTTATGAGGGTGAGGCAGGTGGTACCTACAACTGCATCTGCTTTCTCCAAACTGTGATCTTGTGCCCTATGCAGGGCAGGGTGAGGAGAAAGAGAGGTGGGAGAGCAAGCTATTGTGGCAGGGGCAGGCCAAATTTGCATTTACAAGTGAACATGAGGCCAGAAATCACAAAAAAGAGAGACCCTGTCAAGCATGTCCTGTGCTAGGGGTTAGGCATCCCACTCAGGTCCTGGCCAAAGGCATCTGTGGTTTCATGATTTGGAGACAGTTTGGCTCTTGAGAAAGCTCACTGCCCTCTCGCTGGTCTTCCCTTGCACAATGTCCCCATCTCTTTGGAAACTGCAAATTGCTCTTGTTTGGTGAGAAATCCCAGACAATCCTCAAACAATTGCTGCTGCCTTTGGGGCTTGAGATCAACCCCTAATTCTGGCTGTGACCCATCATTCCTCTAGGAGGAATCAGACCCCCATCTACTGCTAGGTCTGCCCATGGTTTTCATTGTAGCTCTTCCTCCAGAACCTCAACTTTCTGCCTGCGCTCCTCTAATGCCAAAAGAACCCATGCTCTCTCCATACTGAGGTGACACCATTTCTTGAGCTCTCAGCTCCTCTCATGGACATCCCCACCCTTTCCAACATGGATGCTGCAATTCAGCTTGGGATGAGGATGGAAACATGATTGCAAAAGGTGAATTTCGTCACTGCAGGTAGCTTTAATGTACATACTGCCTTCTGGTCTTGCTGATAGGCATTGCTGTGGATCAGCATAATGAGATGGATCCTGACCTGCTGCTGGATGGTTGACCTGCTCGGCATTGTGTTGAATCATAGAATCATTAAAGTTGGAAAGACCAATAAGATCATCTAGTCCAATCATCGGCCTATGCCTATGACTGCTATAGACTATGCCACTCAGTGCAACACTTACCCTTTACTTGAAAAAAAGAGTTGTTGAGCTATTGGTGGCTCTAACCAAAGCCTTTCAGCATTACCAAAGGAATGTCCTAGTCAGACACTTGTCTGAGGGCATCCTGAGCCTACACCTCGGAGGACTGCAGAAGGGCTTGACTGAAAAGCCCACGCACTACGTGAGCAAAGTCTACCTGTACACATCACTCCTCAGCTGGCAAGGGCCTGTTTAGGCAGCAATTACTCCCTCTGTTATTTCCACATCTTTCCACTGGGAGAGCATCTTTGTACCTGTTTAGCCACTTTGTGTTACATGGGCTGTGGTTTTTCTTTAATTCAGGATTAGGTACACTAAACTTGGATTCATTATCTTGCAGGCTCCGAGCCTCACATCAGGAATGAGCCACAGCAGGATCTCCCAAGCTTTTCTAATGGAATGTTTATGACCACAATCAATTTCCTGGATTATGAGTTGCTTGTTCGGCTCCTGCTCCTGCTGACTTCAGGATCTCTGCTTTCATTAAATCAGATTGGAAATATGTTCCCTAGTGGTGAAGATAACCCTGCAAATGTTATCAAAGAATGTCTAGGTATTGTAACATATCTGGGAGAGCCTGAAATTACAGCTTGGGGAAGCGTGGATGACTCCTGCTCATGCTAATGACACTGGGATGTTGGACACACCTCAAAGTGCTGTGGGGGTGTTCCCCAAATTGGGGCTCCCCACCTCCTGTTTTGGCTGCTCATATCAGGCTCCATCTCACCTCCAGGGCATAAGCCCCATCCAGGCACAGCCTGTTTGTTGCACCTGGTTTCCTGGTGACATCTGTAAGGCTACAGTATGGGCCCAACATGGATCATGGATGGGCAGCAGCTGTGCCAACCCATGGAGATGGCTGGCTCATGCCACTTGGGTGCCTTCTAGCATGCAACAGCAATGATAAGCCACCAATGATGATAGAAATATTAATGGTACAGCAAAGAGAAAAAGTGATTACCTCAGATGAGAACCCCACAACAGGTTGACTTACTTGAGAGATTTCAGGCCCCATTGCATTTTGGTTTAGGAGCACCTGGCACAGGGCAGCAAGCAAAGGCAAATCAACCCAAGGAACGGGGTGGCCTGATGCCTTAGAAAAGGATGCCCTTAGTTTTGTTTCATTTATTTATTTATTTATTTATTGCCAGAGATATTCCCTAGCACAGGCTGCCCAGATTGCTGTGGGTGCCCCATCTCTGGAGGTTCAAGGCCATGTTGGATAGGGCCCTGGGCAGCTTGAGCTCGTTGGTGGCAGCCTTGCCCACGGCAGGGGGTTGGGACTGGATAGGCTTTGATTTCCCTTCCAACCCAACCATTCTGTTATTCTGTGGTTCTATGTTGCTCACAGTGTGGTGAGCTCAAATGGAATTTCTAACTCTGACATGAAGTTTGAAGCTGATAATATTTCTTATGTTGAAAAAACAAACAAACAAGAAATCGAATTCTGAATGGTCTGATCAATTTTTTTTCCCTTAAATAAATACTTCAGAATCAACAGAAAGAAAGAAGTGTTGGGATGCAGTGTGCTTTGCTCCGCTGCGCAGTTGCTGCGTAAGAGGCTTCCACCCTGACCTTTAAGAAGTGACGTTTTGAAAGCAGAGCTCCAAGCTCAGCAGATGCTGACAAGAGAGAAAGCATTGCCACCACTTGGCTGGACCTTGGCTAATGATTTCCATAAGGCCTGCAGCATCAGCCCGGTGCTGGAGAGAAAGGGAATATGACCTTATGCTTTAGGTGAAGAATATTCCTGGGTGTATCATTAGTGCTGGGAGTGCAAGGGAAAAAAAGTGCAACTGTATGGGTGTATGGGTGCAGATGTGCAGAAGAGCTGCAGGCTACCAACAGGCTGCGGTAACACTGCTGCAATACCCACATCAGCATCCACAGTGTAGCTAAGAAATCTACTATTTATTGACTCTATTTCAAACTACCTGTTGAGGCATATTACCTGTGTGGAATTGCTGTCTGTTAGGAGTGACTTTTGAGACACGCTGGGCAGAGGTTTGTTTGCTGTGTTTAATATGCAGATTGCAAATGGGCGCCATGCTGGAACATGTTCAGGCAACTCAGGCACTGGTTTCAGCTCTTCCAGGAGCCAGGGCTGGGGAGCAGCGTGCTCATGGAATACAGGCATGTTCCTCCTGCAACACCCATGGGATCGAAACTCAGCCATGATGTGTGTACCAAGCAGCCTGCAAAGGTGATCCCAAAGCAAAGGAATTTGAATTGGCTTTGCTGGTGGGATGATGAAACCCTAAAGCACACCGAAGCCAGCGTGCTTCTTGACCCACCAACACTCCCTCAGAAGTCCCAGCTGTCATCCCTCATTTCATGCTGCGTTCTATAGGGCTGCCTTGAGCCCTGTTGGATAGCAACTGCCTGCTGCCATACAGGCGGTTGGAATAATTGCCCTTCTGCTCCTAAGATGCCTGTTCTCCATCGGGATGAGCTGCTGAAATGGGAGAATGTTTCGACAGAGCTGGGCAGCCTCCCTTCCCCGAGGCATGGCAGGCAGAAGAGACGTGCTGCTTGGGGATGGAAAGTGCTGTGCTCTGATGCTATCGCGGATCAGAGGCAGTGGGAAATGCTGGGGCACATCATCCCATGATGCTCCCACCCATAAGAAGGGGACCATGGCTCCCTGTGGGGCTGATGGTGCTCCCCAGGGTCATGTGGCACTTCTTTCAAGAACCACGTGGATGTGGCACTGAGGGACATGGTTAGTATGCATGGTGAGGATGGGCTGACAACTGGACCAGGTGAAATTAGTGATATTTTCCAAACTTAGTGATTCTTTGAGTCCATCAGCTGTTTTGGATGAGCCCTATATGGCCCATAGAGAACTGAGCCATGGGGAATGCACTTTTCTCTGTGCCAGTGCACTGAAACAGTGATTGAACAGCTTGGCCAGTTGTGGGAGAAGGGTCACCTTCACACAAGATCCCTCCCTCTTGTAATAATTCACTTTGGTGCCTATGAAATATGGAGCTACATGCTCATTTCCCCGTGGCCATCACGATTTGCATGTGCATGCGAGTCTCAAATCCTACAGTCTAGGAGTTTTCTTGTGCAGGGTAGATTATCTTCAAAACACCCAGACATCTGAGAGGTACAGCCTCCAGGCTCTTGGGCACTTATTCAAGAGCAGGTGACAATCAGGAGATGATATTTCCATTCCCACCAAACCAAGCTGTGAAAAGCAGGGAGGTTCTCCTGGCTTCTGCACTCATGCAAGGTGCTGGGTTCAAGCTGTGCTATAATGCTCTTCCTGCCCTGCAAGGAACATCATGTGTGCAAGGGTGGAGTTGGAGCAGCACATGCTTTCTGCTTCCATGCCCATGAGAAGTCTCTGAGCGCGATTTTGGTGGAAAGATGCTGTTCTCTGTCTCCTAGAGGCATGTAGAGTGGTCCAGAAAGTGCCAACCCCCAACACACCCCTTGGCAAGAGCCAGGCTAGTGCGTGTTCAAGACAAGAGCTATGGGGAGGGAGGTCTGTGAGCAAGCAGGCACCAGTCATGACTTTCCTGGAGAGAAACATGTAGGGAGAAATAGCCCCAGTGCTGCCAGCGCAGCCCTTCTCAACAATAGCAATGTCAGCATGGATGTGTGCTGTGTGCCAGGGCTCCCGAGGCTTTCGGTGACTTTGCATGCCCTTGATGAGATGCAGGGAGAAATTGCATTCTCAGAACAGAAACAAAGGCAGTTGTTTCCCTTTGCCTGTTCTCTCAGGGTAAAGGGGAGGGAAACCAGTAGAGAGCTGAAAGAGGCCTCCTCCCCATGCAGGACTTTACTTGGTCACCACTGGAGTCCCGGCCCCCCTCGGGGTCCCATCCCCTCTCTTGAGGACATGGAAGAGGTTGTGGCATTAACTATAGCTCCAGGCTTACATAAGGGAGCGGCAAAAAAGCAAAGGGACAAGAGGAGAGGACCTGGAACCAGGCTCTCTTGAACTGGGTAACTGTGTTTTGGGAAGAATCAGCCACTTGCTTCTGGCCCCTGTGTGTGTTGTGGTCTGAGCAAGGTCAAGATCTGTGCTAGAGTGGGTTCGCTGAAACCTTGTTCCCAGGTTGAGGGCTTCCTCCAACCTAATAAGCCCCTGGTGAGCTGAGCAAGGAGAGTCCCAGGGCTACAGTGGTTGGGGTCAGGCCAGCCTCAGAATACAGGGTTCAGCCTTCTTTAAACTGAGGCTGCTAGCTGGGATGCTCTTGAGGACTGGTCCTGGATGCTGACCAGCATCATACACCTCATAGAGTCACAGTTTCCACTTTGAGAAACCAGAGCTCTGGCCACATTTACAGTACAGTAGGAGCATGTAAAGGGCCCTGGACAGGAGAGTATCCCTCAGAGTTAAACCAAGAACATAGAATTAGTTCAGTTGGAAAAGACCTCTAAGATCTTTTCCAACCACCAGCCCACCCCCAGCATGCCCACTGACCATGTCCTCAGTGCCACATCCACATGGTTCTGGAACACCTCCAGGGATGGTACAACACGAGGCCTTTGCCTCTCATCTTATCACATGGTACGTGGAAGAAAGAATGATGGGTGGGTGAGTGGTGATTTCAGCTTTGAAGCTCTATGGCACAGAGAGATGCTGTGGTTGGGTGCAGAGTAAAGGGAGGCATGATGGATGATGCCAAACGCTGCAGGCCAGCCCAGCTGGAGCTGATTAAGTGCACACAAAGCACAGCCATGACTTGGATCCGTACTGCGGAGCTGGCAGCTGCACTGCACGCTGTTCACTCCCTGGGATGCAGCCCTGTGCTTGTTGGCTGCCAGCAGCCCCAAGCTGGAATCATGGGCAAGTGAGCTGCTGCTGAATGGGGCTGGGGGGAAGAGGCAGAGCGTGATGAGAAACAGTTTCACAGAGCACAACTCCTTTCTATTAATTGCATTCCTTTTCTCATCCCATGTCCTACACTGAGGACTCTGGGTATCTTAAAGGATATGAGCCGGTGTCTGGTGAAGTGAATGGAAGCATTGCTCCATGACGCAGGGCCTCTTACCTCTGAAACTGCTGAGGGGAGGCAGCTCATGAGACTGCCTGTGGTGAATGACAAGGCAGTGAAGCCAAAACAGCCTGAGTTCTGCTCAGGAGTACAGCCAACCCATCCCATGAGACGTGCCAGTCTCCAGGTGAGTGACCCAGGCTGTGCAGGCACATCATTCCCAGGTTGCACAGTGCCATCCTTCATACCTCCACCTCTGAAACTTTGTGTGTGCACCACCATGGCCTAGCATTGCTTGACACTACTCCTGGGCTCTGTTCACAGTTAGCTGAATCAGCAGCCTCAATGCATTAGGCCAAAGGATGTTAAGTCAGGATAAGCAAGTGACCTGGGATCGTGTTCTGCATCACCTCCCTTGTCTCTATGTTCGAGCCTTACAGAGCTGCCAGTGTTTGGCTGCAGTGCTTCACTGAAACTAAGTCTGACAGAACTCTCTAAGCTGACAGGGTTATTAGTGGCTTTTAATTGCTCTCAACTGGTTCAGCTGCTCAGCATCTTGCAGGGATTGTCTGGAGAACCAAAATAGCCTGTCTACCAGGAGTACACATTATTTGTGCACAGTTCCAAGGCAAAGTCTAACAGCCACACAAGTCTTGGGCTGCTTGGTAAGCTTGTGTGGGCCAGGGCACATAGGGAAGCAATAGATGACATAGGAACGGTAATGGAGTACCTGAGAAGGATGGAGAGGAGGAGACCACACCTTGCGTAAGGAGCGAGGAGTGGCAAAGTGTGCAGCAGAGGAGGGACCCAACCACAGTGTTGGAGGAAGGGCAGATTCTGGCTGCCTTTCCAGGGCAGGCAGGAACAGGCTGCTGCCTCTTGCCACCACCACCTCCTCCTCCTCCCCACACCGTCTGCTGTGGTACAGGGTGGTGCCGAGGTGCCTGCCTTGGCAAAGGGGCACTCTCACTGCAGGTTGGGCAAGTATCGAGCGAGCTCCTGGGATCATGAGCCTGTCTTGGCTCCAAGGGAACTTTCCCATGCAACAAATCTCTATCCTGCCAGCCCCAACACCTGTCAGATCCTTCCCTTTCTTTTACCATCTCATGTGGCTGAACACTAACAACATTCCAGCCTGTGATTATTAGCTCCTCATATTAAAGGCATCTGCTCACCGATTGGTATCTTTAGACTGATTTGTTGTCTTTCTGCTGTGGATATACTAGGATGAAAAGACTAGCTTGGCAGGTGGTGGGAGAGCATGGATATTGTCTATCTAAACATCACTATGGCCTTCGACATTGTCTCCCGTAAGATCCTTTATAGAGGTGGAGCTGAAGTACACGTTGGGTGAGGAGAAAGTGAGGTGGGACAAAAACTGGGTGAATGGATGAATCTAGAGAGCAGTGATCAGTGGCAAGAAGTTCACTAGTTATTAGAATTAACTAGTGCTGTATCCCAGGAGTCAGTACTGGGCCCAGTCCTGTGTATAACATCATTAATGATCGAGATGATGGGGCAGAGCACATCCTCAGCACATTTGCAGCTGACAAAGAACTGGGAGGAGCAGCTGACAGAACAGAGGGTTGTGCTGCCATCCAGAGGGACCTCAAGAAGCTGGAGGAATGAGATGACAGAAGCATTTTGAAGTTTATTAAGGGAAAATGAGAACTCCTGCTCATGGGCAAGCATAGAAAGCAGAAAAGGAGCGGAGAGCCCTGTTAGCCACTGAGTTAAACACAAGTCAGCAATGTGAACTCAAAGCAAGAAAGGGCAACGGTTTTCAGTGGTGCCCAGTGTTAGGACAAAAGGCAATGGGCACAAATTGGAATGTGGAAGGCTCCCTCTCAACATCAGGAAACATTATTCACTGTGTGGGTGATGGAGCACTGGCACATGTTGCCCAGAAACACATACAAAGGGCTCCAATTAAGATGACAGTCAAGCTTCAGAGAACTCTTTGGATGTCCTTTTATTCTTGGAAGGCTGTTCCCTAAGCCATTCTCATCTTGATAGGAATGCAGGAGAAGAAAGGAGGCCATTTCCAGCCTACGCTCACGCTTTATTATATCCAGAAACACGTTGAGTGTAAGAACATCAATATAGGACATGGACAGGAAGGGAGGCCCAAAGAAACTGCCCCCTGTCCCCTTGGTTCAAACAGTAAGCATAATTTATACAAATAATACAATATTTGAACAATAAATTAGTATAATAAATAAATTAATTAAAAAAAAACAAAAACAAAACATAGAAAGACGAAGCAGCAAGGAATGGTTTTGAGGGCTGCAACATTCACAGCAGTAACAATAGCAACATCATACCCACACCTCAGCAGCTGGAGCACAGACCCCCATCAGCCCTTTTATCTCACCACACCATGGCAAAATCCACCGAGGAGGGGAAGTAGGGGAGAGTCTCATAGTTCACTCCTGCTGTGCTTCTGTGGTCTAGGAGCCCTCTCTCACAATCCCCTTCAGAAGGGGTACTTGAAAACAAGGAACAACCACAAATCGACTGTGAGCAGTCACAGCTTGTCTGAGTTGTTTGGCACAAAAAAAGGGACAAGGACAGCCTCTCTTCCCTTTCTGCAGACTTTTCTGACAAACACAGGCATAGCTTTTAGGTGAGTGAGGGCAGGGGATGGTAGGGAAACACCTCTAAAGAACAGCAGAGAGAAGACAAGAGATGAGGTGATGCTCTCATTCGCTTATTCGCCTGTGGGAGGCAGAGATGCTCTCATTCACTGCTCCAGAATGCTTCTTCCACACACCCTGGCACTGACGGAGATGGGGTGGGTGTTACCCCCAGCCATTCCCCTCCTGAGGAGGCGATTACCATAAGGACTGCAGGGATGCAGCTCAGTCGTCAAGAGTTACAGAGCAAAGGGACAGCAGTAAAAGGCCGCCACTGGTTATCTAAGAGAAAACCATTAAGACAGCTGTTCCCTAACCCCTGCAGCAGGAGAGGCCAAACACTGAAACGCTGTTCTGGCCCCCATGTCGGCCTTGAGGCCTCCAGCTCTCTCCTAGAGATGCTGATCCTGGCACACGAGGGAGAAAAGGACTGTCACGGGTGGCTCTCAGCAGAAAGGAAACAACTTTAACCCTGCCCCCCTCTCCTCCTGACCCCCGAGAAGGGTATTGGAATGTGAATAAACCAGGAAGTGAGGGAAAAGGGTGGTGAGACATAAAATGGAACAGATGGAGATCGGGGATGGGGAACCCGGCCCCTCTGCTCTTGTACATGAAGACCACTACTCATCCAAGCCTGGTATCAAGTCTGCAATGCTGTTTACATAGTAATTGGGCACCATATCCTTGGCAGCAGGGCTGTCGCTGGCCATGTAGGCCAGTGCCTCTTCCAGGCGTGAGACACCTGTCAGCGTGAGGATGGTAGAGAGGCCGCAGTTCTTGCCAAAGAGGATGTCTGTCTCCAGACGGTCTCCCACCATGAGGGTACGGGATGGGTCAATACCAAAACGCTCCACGATGCAATCGAACATGTAGGTGTTGGGCTTCCCAACCACCAGTGCCTTGCGGCCTGAAGCTGTTTCCACTGCAGCGGTGAGACTGCCGGTCCCTGGTGGGGGAAGGAGAAGAAAAAGATATAGCTGCAGGTAGCTCAAGTGAGTCCTGTCATAAAATCATTAAGGCTCCAAAAGACCTCTAAGATCACCCAGTCCAACCGCCAGCCCATCCCCACCATGCCCACTGACCACGTCCCTCAGTGCCACATCCACACGGCTCTGGAACACCTCCAGGGACGGTGACTGCACCACCTCCCTGGGCAGCCTGTGCCACTGCAGCACTGCATCTGAGAAGAAATTTTCCCCAGCATCCAACCTGAACCACCCTTGGTGCATCATGAGGCCATTCCCTCATTGTTACCTTGGAGAAGAGGCTGACCCCCCAGCTTGCTACAACCTCCTTTTTGGACTTTGTAGAGACTGATGAGATCTCCTCTGTGCCTTCTATTATCCAGACTGAACTGAAGCCCATTTCTCTCAGCCAGTCATTATCAGACTTGTGCTCCAGACCCTTCATTACCTTTGTTGTCCTTCTATGGACACGCTCCAGGGCCTCCATGTCTTTCTGGTACTGAGGGGCCCAAAACTAAACACAGCACTCAAGGTACAGCCTCACCAGAGCTGAGTACAGATGGAGGGTCACCTCCCTGCTCCTGCTGGCTGTGCTATTATTGATACAAATCAGGATGCTATTGATCTTTTTGGTCACCTGGGCACGCTGTTGCCTTATGTCCAGCTGGCTGTCAAGCAGTAAGCCCAGAAAGGCATGTCAGCAATTCCAGCAGCCCTGTTGCTTCGGGAATCTTGTGCAACTTTCTAATGGCCAACACAATAAACAGCCAATCCCATCACCATGACATGGACACGAGCTGAGGATCCCAGCCCCAGTCATAGAATTATTAGGGTTGGAAAGGACCACTATGATCACCTGGTCCATCCGCCAGCCCATCCCCACCATGCCCACTGACCACGTCCCTCAGTGCCACATCCACACAGCTCTGAACACCTCCAGGGACGGTGACTGCACCACCTCCCTGTGCAGCCCATGCCCCTGCAGCACTGCTCTTTCAGCAAAGATATTATCCCAAATATCCAACCTGAACCTGCCCCTGATGCCACCTCCTCTTGCTCTATTACTGTTACCTGGGAGACAAGGCCGACCCCCACCTCACCACAGCCTCCTTTCAGGTCCCGTTTTAGAGCAATAACGTGCCCCCCGAGCTCCTCTCCTCCACAGCTCTCAACCCCAGCCCCGCAGCACTAAGGGAGCACAGCGGGGGCTCACCGGGGGTGCGCTGCCCATCGCTCAGCGGGTGCCACGGGTCGGGGTCGGTGGCCACCAACAAGCAGCGCGGGTCCCGTAGGTAGGCGCAGGCCTGGGCCAGCTTGGCGAAGGTGAACCGGTCGTCGTATCCCACGAGCACGGCGCGCACCTGCTCGGCTCCCGGCTCTCCGTCCCCCACCAGCCGCAGCCCGGCGTCCCGCACCTCGCCCCGCAGCCCTTCGCCGCCCAGCACGAACACTCGGCCCGCCGCGTTGCCGTCGCCCGCCCCTCCGCCGAGCAGCTGCTGCCGGAGGAACAGCGCGGAGCATAGCGCGGAGCTGAAGACGTGCTCGGCGCGGACGCCGCGGAAGCCCAAGCGGCCGAAGCGCAGCTCCAGCTCGGCTACCGAGCGCCGGCTGTTGTTGCTGACGAACAGCGCGGCCTTGCCGCTGCGCTGCAGCCGCTCCAGCAGCTCGGGGGCGCCGGGCACGGCGGCCTCCCCCGCCCACAGCACCCCGTCGCAATCGAAGAGCAGCCCCTGCGCCGAGCCCAGCACCTCCCGCAGCGCCGCGCCGCTCAGCCGCCGGCAGCTCGCCATGCCGCACACTACGGAACACGCCGCGACGCCGCACCGCCCCGACGGCCGGCGGCACCGCCCACCGGCACCGCTCCGCCAATGGGAGGCGGGCAGAGAGAAGAGTGACGGGGACGCCGACCTATCGCCCGTCCCTTCGAGAGAAGGAATAGTAATAGTAATAGTGTGGTGCGGGTTGGAAGGGACCTGAGAGATCATCGAGTCCAACCCCCGGGATTCGAGCCTCTGTGAGCACAGCGGCACTTCGACCACTTGCGCCACAGGGGATTCGAACCCAGGGCCCTGGTGTTGCAAGGCGCCATTCCTACCACTGCGCCACCGGGGCGCACAGAAGTGACAGCCTCGTGGCCCTATCGGCTGCCCAGAAACACGGCGAGGAGGCGGGACGGAACTAGGGCGCGCTGCCTGATTGGCCGAGGGCAGCCCGCGGCTCGCCGTTACAGGGAGGGTCGTGCTGCCATTCTGCCCCGGCCCGTTGAAATCACGTAGTGGCGATACGTACAGATATATATACACATGTCCACGTGTGTGTGCAGGTATATATATCTTCTTAACAAATCGAATCCTCTCACAGGATAAACCGGCCGTACCTGTTCCTGGGCTCGAGGTGATGCGCTCTGAGGCAACGGGAGCCAAAATGGCCGCCGCGCGCCCACCTGCAGCCTCTGTGGGCCCCGCTGTGGGCCCTGCTGGGGCCCTGCTGGCCGGCATGAGGGAACGAGGGGAGGCACAGTGGGAGCTGATGGCAGCCCCGCGCCTCGCTCAGTCGTTCTCCGCCGTTGTTGATCCAGCCAAAGAGCTCTGTCCCTCCGCCGGCCCTTCATCCGTGCTGCCGCTATTGGTGGCGGGAGGCCCCGGAGACGTGAGGGATTCACGGCTGTGGCGCGGTGCCGGCTGTGGGGGCAGTGGGGGAGGGATGGAAGGAGCGCCCAGACGTCGTGGCCGGGCCTTAGGGCTGGAGGTGCGCTCAGGGATCGGGCTCCGGGCTTGGGCTACGGGAGGCGGCCCTGTGGGTCGGGATGGAGCCGGGCGCTTGGCTGGAAAGAGAAAGGAGGTCACGGTGTGGATGGCTGTTAGGGTCAGACATGCCACTTTTTGGGGTCTTTTCCCACCCTCTTCAGTCCACAGTGAGACACAAGCTTTGAACAGTGTCTCTCCCATCCTAGAGTTCCACCTTAGCTGGGGATGGAGAGCAGAAATCTAGGGGACCTTGTCATCCCATGTGGTGGCCCTTGTACCCTGTCTTGCAGGACGTGGTGAGATAAGGATAAATTGGAGAAGGTGGAGGTGTCTGCCCTGTAGGCTTTTCCCAAGCATTGTGCTTCCATGTCCTAACCTTTGCGGGCGGTGTCATTGGCTGGTGTTGAAGCTGGCAGCACTGAGGCTTCAGGGGACGGCTTGGTCACCACTGGGGAAAGCGGCTGGGAGCTGACTTCGGAGTCATTTGTGCTGGAGGAGAAGGGGACAATTGGGGTGTTCAGATGATGGTTCAAGCCAGCACCACAGAGCATGGTGGTCCTGACCTTGCAGGCTGGGGTGGAATAGAGGTAAGGAGCATCCTGCTCCTGCCAGACTTACACCTCTTCATCCAGGGGAGATGGAGAGCAGGGTGGGGGGGATTTGGGAGGAAGCTCTTCTACCGGGGCAGCCTCATTGAGACTGACATCCGCAGGCAGTGTGAACATCCCTGAGACGTTGAAATCTATCTCTGCATGGAGAGAAAGGCCAAGAAGTGCTTACTGCGCTCCTGTTAGACATTGAGCATGCCCCAGGAGCAGACTCCACAGCAGGGATCTGCGGCTGCCTGGGATGCTCTTCATCCATTCTTCTGCTATTTGTGGTGCTTTTCCTACGTTCCCTTCACCCTCTGCTATGGTCCCCAAAGATGGAAGGACAGAGTGAAGGCCTACCTCCAGGGAAGAGTAAGTCTGCGTTCTGGATGAGGGCTTCTATGACTCCCACCACCTGAATGGAGGAGACTGAGGCCAAGTCTAGTTGCACAGGGTCTCTGAGAGGCAGAGGTGGGAGAGCCATCAGGGAAGGAGTTATGGGAATTAACCCGTTTTATGTTAATTCTAGAGGAGTAAAGCCCAAAAAGAGGGACTCTCTCCAGAAAACCTGCAATCCGGCCATTCCTCACCCTGTGCTTTGCTCTGGCCACAGCAGGTTGGGGCCCAGCACTATGGCGATGTTGCTGGGGGTCATTTTATTCACATGCTGGTGCTCTGCCAGCTTGGCTAAAAACTTGATCAGATACCTGCAGGGTAAAAGGAGGACAAGGAGACAGTGAGTGCACCCTCAGGAAGGGGATGGGTGCCTCTGGTGAATACTTGGGATCAAAGAAGCCCCATCCCACAGAAACACCTCAGATTGTTGTAGCTGTCCTGGGGCAGGCGGCTGCAGGTGTCTCTCAGGCTCTGTACGCGGTCATCAGTGTCCTTTAAGCTGCAGAAGAGAAAAAGAGAGCTCAGGCTGCTTTGTAGGATAAAGATGGACTTGGTGTATGAGGTAGAAGGGCTGATGATGCTCATGATAGGTGCTACTGTATCTTCTTCACTACTTCTCTCACCCCCAAAGTGAGAAGTCAAACAGCTGCTAGGCTTTTGGGCTTGTGAGCCCTGACCCACCTGGCCACTTTGATCCATTCATCATAGAGCTTGAAGGTCATCAGAGGCTCAGGCAGCTCCCGCAGATAGGATTTTAATGCACCTGGAGGGGGAGTGGGAAAGTGATGGAGGCTGGGGGGCAGTAGTGATTGACTGCCCGCATATCCCTGCCCCATGTCACTGCACCCACCGGCCACAGCATGGGGGTCCGAGTAAAACTCCTCCAGGGCATTAGAGCCACTGGCCAAGCTGCTCTTCAGCTTCCTCAGCACGGAGGCACCTGCTGCTAGCCGGAATAGTCCCTGGGGATGGAGCAAAGGGATGCAGGGTGCTGTGGAGTATTCTTAGGGAGTATAGGATGGTGAGGGCTGCCTACCTCCTCCTTCATGCCCGAGGCCAGCAGCATCATTACACAGGCCTCGATAGGCAGAGCGATCTCTCGGCCCAAGTCCTTGAGATGTGTCTGCAGGGGCACGCCGTAATACCCTACCACTGGGGTTTCTGTGGTGAAGGAGGGCTCTGGGGGAGACAAGGAGATGTTCTTAAGGATTGGGGTCCCGGTGGCATCCAACCATGGTGGCATCTCACTCCAAAGCTGTGGTTAGCTTGGTGGAGGCAGTGCCCACCACCCCATGGTAGGATAAGCTACCTTTCCCAGCCTTGCTGGCTGTTCTCACAGCCATCCCCATGCTGCCTTGTAAGTGATTGGGTACCTTTCTGGCTGTGGCTGTCCTTCAGCTCTGTCAGAGCCGAGTCCAGAGATTCCAGCGACTGCCGATGGTATTGGGCTTGGATTTCCAGCAGCTGCCAGATAGGGGACAAATAGCCAGTGCTCAGCTTGGCACTGTCTCCTCTCCAGAGATCCATCCCCAGGACACAGCACTCATAAGAAGAGAGCACCAAGGAAAGCAAAGATGCTGCAGGAAGAACTGCAAGGGAAATCCCTTGGAATACGTGGGACCATGTCTATAGTGGTAGATAGGAGATGAATTAGAGATGGGGATGAATTGAGACAACTGCTCTATTTAGAGGCAGCTTCTAGTGCATGTGGCACTCTGTTCTGGCCGGAGGGCTTGTTGCAAATGGAGACAAGGCGGGATATACCCCAGGAGACAATTCACATACTAAGAGGAGAACTTACTCTGATGAAGTAGCTGGCATAGCTGTCCTCTTTGGTGGAGAAGTGGTAGAGGTCTGCCATGTACTCATCCTGGGAAGGGAGACACCAAAAAGAGCATCCTTCCCCCTCCTGCCTGGCACCCGAGGGAGAGGGGATGCCTTCAAGAAGCCCCTCAGGGAAGGTGATGAGAGGGCAGACCAGGGCTGCGTGGGGACTCTTCCTCACCCTTGTTGCTTGTGTTCAGGTCACAGCTAAGACCTGCCCTACCGCCAGGCCCTAGAACTTCACAGGAGGATCTCCCAGCTATGGTAGACTGTGACAAACAAGGCTCTTAAGGAGAAACAGTGTGGACATGTAGAAAGATGATGGGAGTCAGTCCCCTGTCATCCAGCACAGACCTCAGCTCAGCTGGGTCTCACCCTGGGAGCACCCTATGATCTTCCTGCTCCAGCCCCTGGAGCCTCCTCTCTGCAACAGCTTATGTTTCAAATCCTTTACTTTTGTTCTTCCCCAGGCCTAAGGCATCTCTCTGTTTCCACACTGCAAGGGAGCTGGTTGCTTGCGCAGGGTAGGCTGCGCTGGCTGGCTTGCTCTTGGTGTGGGTGTCACCTTGGGTGGAGTTGCTGGAGAAGAGCAGATCTCCAGCCCTGGAGCTGCCCCAAGGAGGAGAGCCAGTGTTGTGCTCACCTTGCACTGCTCTACCTTCCTCTTCACCTCCTCCTCCTCTTCCTTCAGGATCTCCAGTTTGTTGGCAGCAGAAGATGCCCCCGGGCCAGCTCCAGCTCCTGCGCTGTTACTGGAACTCTTGACAGCTTGGTTCAGCCTTTGAGGTGAGAGAGAAGAAGCGACACCCACAGCCTTATTAATGGGGACATAAGGGTAAATATTAGGAAAAAATAGTGAAATTAGGAAAAAATTATTCTTAGAGTGGTGATGCATTGGAAAAGGCTGCCCAGGGAGCCAGTGGAGTCACTTTCCTTGGAGGTGTTCAAGAACCGTAAGGATGTGGACATTGTTAGTGGGAGTGATGGGGATGAATCGATGGTTGGACTAAAAGATCCTAGTGATCTTTTCCAACCTTAATGGTCCTATGATTTTGTGATTCTATCAGTGTGGAGAAGGGGCTTGGGGACAAGTTACTGCTGCTTTGGCTTCACTCCTGTCCCTGGGAGATTTGCTCCCTGTACTGGCAGAGGGCAGTTGTCTGCTCCTCTCCTCCAACCCAGTTGGTCTCCCATGGCCACACTGTGCTCCATACCGGCTCTTGATGGCATTCCAGTCAGAAATCAGCTTCTGGAGGGTCTTCTTGCGCTTTAGGATGATGGGAAGCTCCTCCTGGAAGAGAGGGGCCAGGGTGAGTGGCAGAGGTTTGGGGATGGAACACTGGAGCTGGGGGGTTGACCATGGCGACCTCGCTGAGCTTGTTGAGTGGCTGCAGGATGTCACGCTCTATAGCAATCTCAAACTCAGCCAGGATCTTGGCCAGCGAACTCTGGATGCAGCAACCCATCTCCAGGGCTCTCCTGAAAGGGAGAGAGAGGTGAAACAAACACTGGCTGGAGCCAGCCTCCAATCCAGCATCCCTTACCATACCTATACCCATGTGGGCACCCAGAGCCAGCCCCCATTCCCCTTCTGTGCTTGCTTGGGAGTGGAAGCCCCAGAGCCCAGGTAGCAGCTCAGCTAGGTTTTTGCTATCTTTTCCCTCTGGCACTTACCCAAGGCTGGACTCTGTATCCAGTTCCTTGAAGCTCTCAGCCATCGTTGCAGACAGAGCCATCAAGGGTAGCTTCTTCTGCATAGAGCCATAGGAAAAGAGATGATGAGCTGATGTGTGGCAGCTCGCTCACCCTGAGGCATACTGCTGTGAGCAAGGGACAGATGGTATCCTAAACCTGCACTGGTTCCCCACATCTCCCTCTGGTTGAGCTCCCTCTTGGCCTTGGGGCTAGGGGAAGAGCCCTCTCTATGTCCTTCTGGCCAAAGCCAGGACATGGTTGGCTAAACAGCTGGTTAGATATTCTCTAGCTTTCTCTGAAACAGTGGAGGACTGTGGGACTGATGGAGAACTCTACTAAGCCCTGCCATGGCTTCAAGTGTATGGTGGAATTTAATGTCAGGAATAATTAAGCCAAGCTGGGAGAAAGGTTCAGCAGTATCATGGGGGGGGGGGAGGGGGGGATGTTGGCGCTTGGGAAGGCATAGGGCTTGCTTTCCAGACAGGAGCTGGTGAGCACCAGCTGGGAAGGAGGTGGCAGATTCAAACCAAGGAAGAGGAAGCGGTGGTGTGCCCATGCCCAGCTGCACCATGCTGCTCCTCACCACAGGAGTTCAGGAAAGGGCATGGGCGTAAGGGTTTTGTAAAGGTGCTATCTAGGACTCTAGAAGCACTTTGGCCCCAGGTTTGTGGTGGCTGAGGAGGTGTCCAGGGGACACTCACCACTCGCTTGTCCATTTCAGCCCCGCAGTGACCTTGCAGACAAGCCTGGAGCCGCTTGGACACGGTGTGAGCTGCTCTCTTGGCTGGCTCGATCCTCTGCTCGATCTGGGGGTGGAAAGGTGGCACCGGTGAGCCCTTCTTTGTGGCAGGGGGGCATGTCAGAGCAGTGCTCGCTGACACAGCCATGCTGGATCTGCCAGTGCTGTGCCGAAGCTGCTGCGTTGGCCCTGGAACCACCCTCCAGCAGGCAGGAATGTTCCAGCCCCATGACAAGGAGGTGCCTGTGGGGAAGATCGCAGGTAGGGATGGGGCATGTCCTCACGTGTGGGTGCAAGCTGGCACTCGCCTCACCTGCAGCAAATCTTCTGTCAGGAACTCAGTTGCTTCTTGGGCTCTGCAGAGGGAGAAGAACAAGCCATGAGAAGAAATGGGGGGACTTCCTCCTGCATCTCGCCCTTCTTTCTTTGAGGTCCCGATAGGAGGTGTTGGCTATGGCTCAGACCATCCTCCCCAAAGCTACAGGCAGAGCGAGCCCAGGAAGAGAGCACCAGGAACAAGAGAAGCAGCTCCCACCAGACTGGACTTCCAGCTCAGAGCACTTGGCTCAAAATATGCCAGTGAGACAGGGCCACTGCTCTGGTGAGAAGTCTGGGGGTAAAACTTTGTCCTGACTGGCTCTTCCAAAGGCAAATCCAAGGCAGCTCCTCCTGGAGCCCTGTGGCCATCTGTCTTTACTGGGCACATTGCTGGACTGGAGCAGCAGTAACACTGTGGAAAGGCTGGAGGTGTAGACCAACACCAGCCCCCTGCAGGGCATAATTGAAGGCAGCTTTCTGGTTGGTTTTGCAAGCAAGTATGCAGAGTGAATCTTGCAAAGGAAGCTTATGGTTTGCAGCAAATCCTGATCAAAACCCAATTCAAACCCTGACACTCAAGGCCACCAAACCTCCATGACTCTTCCCATAGGGGAAACTTTGCTTAGTGGACCTGTGTTTTTGTTGCTCCCTGGAAACCTCTTCTGCTGCTGCTTTATCCCCCTGCCCAGCCACTTCACGCTTCTGTTTTCAGCTCCTGCAAGAACTGACATGGGACGAGCTGCAGGAAATGGGGGTGGTTGGCTTGAAAGCAGCCAATGTCACGTGAGATCACAGCCCCGTGGAGGAGAGGTTCTGCGGTGGGTGAATTGCTCTTTTTGGAGCTGCATGAGCTATGTAGGACCTTCTGCACACACAGCCTCAAGTGAAATGGATGCACATTCAGCATGGAGATGGAAAAGCTCTCTTCCGGGTTAGAGAGGTGGGAGAAGAGATTTGGTTTGCATTGGGAAAGGCAAGAAGAGCAACAGGTGACCAGATTGCAGCTCTGCCATGGTGGCTGAAGGCCCTTGTTGGACCTGGAACTGGTCCCTGTCAGCCTGCTAGGGCTTGGCAGTCTGTGTGCCTCTGTGCAGAGGTGGTTGCAGGAAACAGGGAGCAAAGGGGGGAGAGCCCAGCCCTGGGTTTTGCAAAGAGAGCTCTGGAAAGCCAAAAAGAAAAGTAAGGAAGTGATGGAAGTGAGACTGAGCTGTAGGAATACATTTGAAGCTGGCAGATCTCCACAGGTGTTCCCACAGGGTGTCCACACTGCTGGCCAGATGTAGGGCACCAGGCACCCATCTGAATGGAGGGAACAAGTCCCAGCTCCTCTTGGACACCACACATCCTAGGGCATGTGGTTGGGGAGACCCTGCCCATTGCCCTCGTGTCCTGCAGAAGCCAACCTCCATGGGCAGCCAGGTTGTGGAGCCCATCCCTGGTGAGTAGCACCAAGTCACCATCCCACTGCACTGCAGCAGCAGGGAGCTGGTACCCACAGCCCCTCAGCTTATGCTGAAGATGCTTTAAGCCCATTTCTCACACTTTCCCTCTTCCCTGGCAACTCGGGTGCCTAATCCTGCCTGGTGCCCCCCCCACCTCCCTCAGGCTCTATATCCTGCTCCCTCCCAGCTCACCGATCCTGGAAGTAGAGAAGTCCTTACCGGCTGGTGGCGTTGGGATGGGACAGCTGCTGCCGCATCCGATTGAACTGCCTCTTCATCATCTTGAGAGAAGCAGCTCAGCACCCCTCGGTGACACTTGGCATGGGACGCCCACAGCCCTTCTGCTCTGCAGAGCTGCCGTTCCGGAGCACCTCTCCCTCCTTGCTCCTTCCTTCTTCCCTGGTTCCCTCTTTTTCTTCTTGCCGGTCTGTCCCCTCCCCTGTCCCTCCCCGAAGATGCCCTGCCTGCTTTTTCTTCCCCTCCCTTGGGCTCTGTCTCACGGTCCCTCTCTTTTTCTTAGCTTCCTTCCTGGCTGCAGATCAGGTAAGAGCGGTTGAGGGCTTTGCTCTGCTCTGTGTTCCTGTCACCACCCCACAAAGTATAAATAACTTAAGCCCAGCCTTAAAGGGGAAATATTATTGCATCAAACACATAACAAGGCAGGACAGGCGCATGCTGCTGCTGAGCCCAAGTGGGAGGCCCACGCTCTGTTTCACCCGCCTTGCCATGTTTACCACCAGCTGTGGTGTGGGAGGGCACTTCAGGGTGATGCACACCCCACGCTATCAGGTCATCCCAGCACCCCTCTGCAGATGGCGAAGCCATCCCTTCCCCCTTACCCTGCTGCCCTTGCAAGGTTGCATGGTGACCACAAGCTTCACGTTCCCATCCTTAGCGTCACTTGCTCTGCAGAGCTGCACTCAGCTCAAGCCACGCAGTGCAACTTTTCTTCCCCAACCCCCTTCCCTTCCCCCCCAGATTTTGCTCCCACTCTGCACGATGCAAAGCTTGCCTTATCTGGCTACCTGCAGCTTTTCCTCCTCCTGTACTGAGAGCAGAGGCCAAGCTATGTGGAACCTGAGCAGGGATGGGAAGCAATTGCTCCAGCTGTGCCCCAAAGCCTGGGGCTGCTGGGCTCTGCTCTTCCTTACAGGAGGGTGCAGTAGAAGCGATGCTGGACCATCTGCTTCCAAGGGACGTGGCTTAGCGGGCAGTATTGGCAGGCGGTTGGTTGGACTAGGTGATCTGAGGTCTTTTCACACTTTAATGACTCTTAATGGGGAGACCAAGCAAGGGAATGCTGCCTGAGCATCATCTTGCTCTAAACCCTTCAACCAAGTGGCCACCCACGCCTGCCTCCCAGCAACCAACCCCCAGCTCTGCACCAAAACCGCCCTAATAGAGCTGCTTCCGATCAGCAGCCTCAGGGAGGAGGAAGTTTTGCTGCAAAGCCACCAGCCTGCAACCAGCCCTGGGGCCTGCGAGCAGCTCATCAGCTGGGGAGCACCGGGTGCTCCTGCCCAATGCTTTCCCCAGAGAGAAGTAAGCAGAGAGCAGCTCATAGTGTTGACAGGGCCTGCTCTCAAACAGGAATTGAGAGTGGCTGGGGGGGACTTCCACCATTCACTCTCCCTGCTCATGAACCAGTGAGGCCCAAGAGGAGCTGGGGCAGGACAGGAGCTGGCAACGGCCCCACGCGAGGCCAACAGCTCCTCGGTGCAGGCAGGGGAAAATGCATTGAGAAGGCACAGCATCAGGAAAGAACTCTTTTTATTTTCCATAAATACAGCAGATTTGTCGCGCCGGGCGTTTTTTAATTGTTTTCTTCCATGTGCAGAATTTGCACTGAAAATATATACAAGTCTGTTCAAGAACCAGATCTGCAAAGAAAAAACAAACAAACAAAAAACCCCCATACAAAACCCTGAAAAGAGACCAGAAAGGGAAGTAAGACACAGCAGAACCTCAGCATAAAGACCTTGCTTCCCCCTCTTCTCCACCACGTGGCTGCACCCAGTTCCCACCTTCACTGCCCCTAAGCAGAGAATAGAAATTGCCTTCTACCTCCAACAAGCTAATGCAGAGCTCAGTTTGCCCCTAAGACCCAGCTAAAACCAGCTTAGAGATGGGAAGCAGCTCCTATGGTCACAAGTCCCATCGGGACACGGATTGCCTAGAAACACGCCACCCCCTGGTCTCCTCCATGCCTGCAGATCCGCACTCTAGTGTCACAGTGATAAGGGGGCTGGAGCGAGCCCCCTCTGGGCAATGGGGCACAAGGCACAGCTGTACCCCCCTCCCCACAGTACAGAGCCTGGTGGTGCCCCCTGGTGATGCTCAGAGCCCGACTCCCACCCTCTCCCCACGCGAGCCTCAAGGAGAAAGGATTCAGCCCCACTGAAAGCCCCTTTTGAATTGTGTCAGCCCTGCGAGGGGCAAGGACAAGCAGGTGATGTTCCAGCCACAGTCCCAAATGCTTGCTGCAGTAGCTAAAGCATTGGGGGAAGATGTGTGCTTCCTCCCAGCAGGAGTTCAGTGCCCAGAAGCCGAGGAACCAGAGCTGAAGCAGATGGGGAGGCACAGAGCGAGCCCTTCCCAGCTTTCAGCTCTCACCAGCAGCTCTACCTGCTACTGGAAAGAGGGAGCTAAGGGAAGATCCCCCCCGGGCCTCCAGGAGCAAGGATCGCTGCCTGCTCTCTGGTGCTGGGAAGACACCAAAGTCCTTGTTCAGTTCTAGGGTTATCCCTTCAGACAGGAAACTACCACTAGGGCCCAGCTCCAAGGCTGGGGGCAAGGGAGGATACCCCACAGCTCAGCATTCACTAACATGAGAGAACAATGCAGAGCATGAAGCAGCTGAAGGGCTGGGGAAGAGGGGCCAGATAATGGATCTTCCTTTGCTAGGCCTTGCCTAAGGCTGAGGCTGTTAAGAGTTTCCCATCCTTGCTTCCCACTGCACCCAGAGGGGGAAAATGGGGTCAGAAGAGATGTTGAACAAACTAAAGAGGGAGGGGTGCCTTTGGAAGAGCAGGGAAGGCAACTGTTCAGCCACAAGAAGCTTGACTGCACTCCTACTCTTGTGGGATGAACATCTCCTGGTGTCTGCTCTCATCCTGGAGGCACGCTCCCTCTGGCACTCGCCCGGCTGATTGGAGAATTGAGTATGAGCAGCAGCCCCCCACCCGCCCTCCCCCTCTCCTCAGGGCTGCTTCAGCCCCACAAGGCCAGCTTCCAAGTGTAGCGCCTACGCCCTGCGGCCCTAGAGGTTGCCCCATGACTCTGGTGGGGGGAACTGGTCCACATCCCCCATTTCGTTGTAAGTTTGCTCTCCCATGGTGAAAGTCAGCTTGTATCGTAGCCTCACTTTCTCCTGGAGGTAGGGGAGGAAAGATAAAGCAGTCAGAGGGGAAGGAAAATGTGAAGGACAAGTCATTCAGGTCTCTAGGAAGCTGCACTGAGCACAGGGAATAGGAGGGGAGTGGGGCTTTGCCTAGGCACCAAGGGATGGTGCTGTTACCTTCTGTGGGTTAGCAAGCAGCAGGACTTGTGTGATGGCACTGGGATGGACAATGGGGTTGAACGCCGGCAGCTCCGTGCCTGAGGGTGGCTGTAGTTTCACCTTCATCACCTAGGGAGAAAGAAAAGCATCTCACATTGCTGAGGGACATTAGAGCTAGAGGCCCTGTCAGATATACAGAGCTTCCTCTTTCTTATAAAAAAGAAATATTTTATTGGGTTCTGCTCCACAGAGCTCTCCTGCAAAGGGAGAATCTCATGGGAACTGTCTGTGGACCCAAGCCCCAGCAGTTGCCTTACCTTGGGGACAGCAGACTGAAAAACAATGTTACGGATGGGCTGCGGGGCCGTGCTAAGCATAGAAATCACCACCACCAGCACGTCGGGCCTCTCGGGAAGGGCATCCTTAGCAAAGTGGAAGAGGATGCGAAAGCCATGCTGATCATACACTGTCACAGGAAGGATGCTGCCTGTGTGAAAGGCAGGGACAGGCTGTAGTCAGCCAAGGAGGAACTGGCAATCCTTCCCATCAGCCACGCTCCACACAAGCAACAGAGATACAACCTCCCTGTAATCCAACAGGCAACCTTTCTCACATTCTTCAATTTATGCACTCTCTTCATACCCTGGTTCAGTATTTCCCCCCCTAGTTTGTGTGGTGAGCTTCCAAACAGGCAATTTCCCCTCCTTCCCAGGCTTTCATCCCAGCTTACTGGGTTTAATTGACTCCAGAGGCACAGTGATGTTGGCCAGTGAGATCTCTGGGGGCAGCGTGGAGGCAGGAGGCTGTGGTGGGACTGAAGTACTTCCTGGTGGCGTGGTGGCTACTTTTGGTAGTGTAGCAGGAGCAGGCAGCTCTGAGTTCAGGGGCAGCGTGGGGTTAGGGGAAACACCCTGGAGCACAGGCAGAACACTGGAGTTTTGAGCTGTGGTGCCAGAACTGCTCCGGTTCTGAAGATCCCTCAGAGTGAGCCGGGGAGGTGGCTGCTGCTTCTCCCTATAGATTTAGACAGAGCAACAAGTGAAACAGCACTGAAATGTTTGTGTCCAGCACCCTAGACATGAAAAGGGTGGAGAAGACATGCAAGATTGCCCCAATCCTACTCACCATCGCACTTGCTGGGACTCTGGAGGCAGAGACTGTTGCAGCAGAGTCTTGCCCAGAAGGTCCAAGTCATCCAGGCCACTTGTGAAAGTAGGTTTGGGGGAGGATGTGCCTGCATCTGCTTTGACTGGCACTGCTGCCACAACAGGGGTGATGCTGAGCTCAGTGCTATCTGATGACTGCAGAAAGAGTGCACAGAAGTCCCCCCCATCCAGCAGGGTTCTTTATCGACATCAACAATCAGACCAGAGATACTTCCTTACCTACTCCTTTTGTTCCTTCCACCACCCACCCCACCAGCTTCTCCAGCTCCCAGCATGTTACCTGGAAGCTGTTCCAGCCACTGCTGTCAACAGCCTGGGCAGGATGCGGTGCTGGATCATTCAGGCCTGGCAGGAATAAAAGCAAAAATGAAGCCTATCCGCTATGTGGGCAAAGACACTTAAAGGGGCCTGAATCTGTAACAGATTCCTCTGGTCAGGGAGGACACAAGCAGTAGGGCAGAGTCAACAACATGGTCTCCCATCTCAGGCCTCCATCTCTGCATAGGAAGGAGCAGGGAGGGTGATATTTTCTCTGCCCAGAGATCCTCACTCTGAGTCTAGTTCCCACTGCAACAGATCCCACTTTCACATGCAATCTGGGGGATCATACCGTCTACTTCATGCTGTTGTACCCAAAGCACCTATCCTAGGAGAAAGCACTTTATTGGGAAAAATAGAACGCTAGAGCTATCTAGGAGTGGTACTTCACAAGACTTGCAACATGCATTTGAACAGCTCTAGAAGTCTCTGTGTGCATACTGGTAACGTGTTTACACTTTGCAGTTGATGTCGCATGAAGAGCTGGAGGTGCTCTACCCTTGTGATGCCATCTGCTGATGGACACTGCATCAGTCTTGATTCACCTGACAGGTCAGTTTATCCACAGTAAATCAGAAGGTACATCCCCTCTAGGTTCTCTGGGTGTCAGAAAAACACTATGGGATTGAAGTTCAGAGTCTTTCCTGCCTTTTCCCTTGCTCTAAGTGATGGTGACATCTTGGTTTTTCATGAGTCACCTCTCCCAGAGCTCTCCCTCATTCATGCTCCTGCCACAAGAACCACCATCCATTCAGACTTCCCACAGCGAAGGATGTAATGGGAAGCTTTTGCTCTGGTCTTCTCACCTAAAGACATAAGTTCATCATCCAGTAAGGAAACAGAGCCAGCTTGGTCAGGCACAGGGACTGCTGAGCCACCTGAATGGGTAGGCAAGGCTGGGTAGGAAGGCCCGGTTGCTGGGAGCTCCAGTCCCGACAGATCCAGAAGTGCAGAGGTGCTGCCTGTGAACAAAGTGAGAAGGACTGGGATACGGTTTCTGTCTCAGAGTGCCGAGATGCAGTTCCCATCCTTCTTCACACTTGGCAGAAGGAAATCCTCATCTGTTCTCTCTCCCAGTTCCCTCCTTTCATGCAACAAGTCATCTCCACAAGCCATTCCCTCATCTCATCAGCCCATCTCTGACATCCTGCAGGTGTCCCCTTTCCGCTTCTCTCAATCTTATTTAACACCAGAGGAAATCAGCAGTAGGGTCTCTGTGCTTCATCTCCCTATTCCCCAGGTCTCCTCACCTCGAAGAGGACCGGCTGCCATCTCCCCGTTGACCTCTTCTCCCGACACGAGTTGCTTGTAGAGATTGATCACCTGTGTCAGGTTGTCATTGGCTTGCAGGATCTCCGCTGAAATGGAAGAGGTAGTGGTTTAAAGAGGTTTGAAACAGTAAATAACCCAAGACAGTGACTTTTATACCCATCTCAGTCTATTTCTTCAAAGTAAGGCTCAAGGAGCTGATGATATCCCACCACAGGCAGCACTTTTGCCTCTGCTGCTGCAAACCCCATCAAAATACACTGACAGCTCCAGCAGGATAAGCACAAATTTACTTTCTACAACAAAGCAAATGAACGCTGCTGACTGGGGTCATCTGCCTCCACCTAGCGCCAAGCCATGGAATTGCCAGCCTACAGCAAGCTGCCACCACAAAAAGTGGCAGGCTCCTAATGGATGCTGTACTATAGGCAGCCCAAGCATTGACTCCCTAAGAGAAGATGGAGTGAGAAGCAGACAGAACAAGAAAGGTCAGGGTCAGGTCTGCTTACCCAAAGCTTCATCGTTGTCTTCTGTGTCACTGGCAAGCCGGAAAAGCATGGGTCTCATGCGCTCACAGCGCTGATACAGCTCCTGGGGGAGAGAAGGGGCACTGAGATGAGCAGCAGGATGTTCAGATAGGGTACAAAATAGGCAGGAGGAACAACAGTCTCTGGTAAGCCCAGGGAGGACAGTGGGATAGCCTCTCCTCACCTTCATCAGGTCCTCATTGCTCTCCGTTGTCTCCCCCTTGCTGTAGTTTGTCACCATCTCTGTCAGCAGCTTCACATTGTTGTTCACCTCCTCAATGGCATTCACCCTCTTGGAGATCTTTTCCATACGCTTCTGGTCCTGGAGGGGAAACGCATGGGGAAGGAAGGCTGGGCCAACCAACACACCAACTCCCTGCCTTTAGTTACAGCAACTCTGCCCCCCAGAACAGATTCCCCATCAGTGGGAAAACCCCAGGTTATTTCTGCACTAGCACTTGCCAGACAGGGCTGAAACCACCACAGATCTTGTGCTGCAGTAGCTCCACCCACAGCCATTTCTCCAAGTAGCCCAACGGTGGCACAAGTCATACAAGGACTCTTTGGCGCTGCTGCTGAACAAGTGATCCACGGCCCCTTTGGTATCGAGCACTGTCATCCAGGCCATGGCTCCCTGCCCCCTTTTTCCTCAGCCATACCTCCTGAACCATCTCCTTAATGAGCTTGTTGGCAGCCCGAAGGTCCTCAGGATGAGAACTTTTCAGGAGACGAGCCAGTATCTGCAAGAGAAGAGGAATCTCTGAGCCCAAGCAGAGGGATGGCAGCAGGTATTGCTCCTGCAGTATGAGAGCTAGTGGCGATGCCCTGTGCAAGAGACCAGGGAGAGAAGTACAACTTGTCTTCCTTTCCCCATTGTGGCTCTGGTTGTGTAAGAGAGGCCTTTCTGTGAAAGTCTCCTGCATTCAAAGCCTGCCCCTCCCTGCCTGTTACTCACAACAGAGATCCTGGAGCACAGCAATATGAATACTGCCACAAACAAAGCTTGTTTTACACAGGGAGATGTCATGGGATTGTGTTGGGCTCCTATTCTGATCTCCTCACGTGCTCATTTTGCAGCTGTAACTGGCAAAGAAGTAGACCAACCATTTTCTTTCCTCCATAGTCAATGAACAGTCCTTCAGGACATCTACGATTCCCCATTTGTTATCTACGAAAACAAAATATGTACCCTGCAGCAAAATGACATCACTGATAGATGACACAGAGAAGCCTAATACTTGCTTAAACATATCAGAGGTTTATCTGAACGATGACACGACTGATAGAAAGGCAATATAGGATGAATCCAGGAAGATACAAGCAGCTGGGCAGAAAGCAGACTGCAGTGCTGTGAGTGGAGAAGAGTTAACAACAGCATTGAAGGCTGGGATTTACTTAAACCTTATGGCCAGATAACTCTGGAGACTGGAGAGAGCAAAACAAACCTCTCAGAATCTGCTGGGCTAACATTAGCATGTTACCCATTGCACCAGCCCTCAGCTAAGAGTTCCAAAGGTCAAAGAGACCCACATGCTCTACCTCAGGCTGTTTCTTCTGTCATGATTTTGCAGTAGGCCCTCAACATTCCTTTGATGCATTTCCTGAAACAAAAGTCTTAACTCTTACTCTGAAGCACAGGAGACCTCAAAACAGAGAAGATATTGCCCTCTGCTCTTTGCTTGCATAGACCTCTTACCTTTGATTTCTCCTCATCATCAAAAATGATGTTTTTGGGCCGAGGAGGAGGTGGTGGAAAAGGAGCATCATCAGGCAGTTTTGGGTCAGATTTCACAATACCTGCAGTAGAGACCAACAGAAATATCAAGAGGCCTCACCCACAGCGGGGGACACACTACCACCTAGGTCAATTCTGCCCTTAACAGCTCATCAAGACTAGCTGCAATGGAGGAGATCAAGATCTGCTTCTGCCATCCACCATCTTAAACTGTGTTGTTATGCAAATACTACCCCCTTCAGCACTGTCCTGTCTTTGAAAAATCCAGCACTCGGTACTACCAAAGCACTTCTATCCCTTCAGCACCAATCCATTCCAGTTCACCACCTCCCATGGGGAACAAGCAGTATTCTCCCCCAACCATTAAGCACATCAGACCCCCAGAAACTCCTTCTACCCATCAAGGAGCCCCAAGGCATCAATTTCTTTGCCAGCCCTTTCTGTGGAGTCTGGCAGATCTATGGATATGCTTGGTCTGGGCAGCAGGTATGCAGAGCCTGTTCTAGATTCTGCCTGGATGAATAAGGAAAAAAACCTTCCACCCATCTTCTCCTTTCGGACCTCTGCCTCTCACCTTGTTTCTTCAACATCTGGTAGGCCTCCAAGATCTTCACCTCGTGAGGCAGCCCCAGTGTCCAGCTGTACATCAGCTCCAGGATCTTTGACTTCACTTTTTCTGGTGTCCGGCTGCCAAGATACTACAGAAACAGAGAAGAGGCGACTTGAAGCTGATCTGAGCTGCTGCAAGTCCAGCCTGTTCCCCTCCTCTCCTCCCCCAGAAGTGAGACAGTTTCCAACGGCACAAGGAGGAGGAAAGAGGAAGCAAGCAGGAAAGCTCACGAGGCCCTTGCAACATGTCCTGTGCCATGCTTGGTTTCCACTACAGGAGATGGGAGAAATGCTGGGCCAGCAGACTCTTAGCAACACCCAGGGACTGGTGGGAAATGCTCAGGAGAGTCCTTATTGCCTTGTGAAAGAAATCATGCTGCTATCAGAAGCTGCTGGGAAAGACAACCCTTCAGACAGCAGGGCTGGAAGGTGAAGTGAAGGGCTGTAGGTGACAGTCCCTAGGGCAAGGCCCAGCACACCGTCAGCTGTACTCAGCATCGCAAAGTGCCTGACACTCTTTGTAGCAAGCTGGTAAGCCACAAACACCTCACTGCTGGATGCAGCTTTCCTACTACTGTGCTGTCACCCTTCATTCTTATGTCATGGGTCTGCTGTGCACTGGTAGTAAAAACAGCAAATGTGCTGCCAGTGGCTTTAGGCAGATGACATCCTCTAGATCACCCCAGAAAGATGACTGCAGAATGATGCTGTTACAGTCCCTGGATATTCAGATACTCGTCAACACAGATCACAAGCTGTGACTGACAGCCTCCAGTTTTCCTTAGTTATATTTAGTCTGTTTTCCCTTAACTCCATCCTTGCTGGCATCATGAGCTGACTGCTCTGGCTGAATAGAACAGTGTGCCCAGTGTGAGTTGCTACAGGAACAGCAGCATCAGCAAAGGAGCAGGTAAGGACCTGGTCCTTCAGATGGACTTGCCAGAGCAATGCCAACCAGGCCTGGGCTTGCCCTCAGTGTCTCAAACAGTCTGGGATACCCTGGAGAGATAAGAGTCACAGTGTCAAAGATGAGGGAGGTTCCCGAGCACAAAAAAGGCCCAGAAGAAATGCAATGAAGGTGACTCCACACACGCAGATGGGCTCAGAAGTCTCACAAGCACTGGTTGCATCAGGACTAGCTGGCCCTCAGCTTCCTGCAACAAAGATCAGCCTAGAGCAGTGGGTGAAAGCTCAGCTTCCCACTGGAAAACTCAATAGAAACACGGATTAAATCTTTCTAAGCACTGTCCCATTTTCCTCACATTCCAAAAGATCTCTGGCCCCTCTGCTCCATCACTTCTTTCCAAAGCCCTCTTTCCACCATCATCACCTCCAGGAGGATCCCCTGGGACCCACCTTTGGAGACACCACCTTGATGAGCTCGTTAAGGAAGCGGAACTTGCCCACCTCATCGTGGAAGCGCTTGCCACAGCTCTTCATGCAGGACTCCAACACCTGGGAGAGGATGAGCCCATGAGCTACGTCAACATCTGGCTTCTCACCATGCACAGAACCTGAGGCTTTGTGAGTCTATTGGGAACTCCAAGCACCTCCAGGGATGGGGCACCCATAGCTTCCTTGGACAACCTGTCCTGTTGCCTCACCACCCTCCGAATGAAGATTTTCCACGTAACATCAATCTAAATCTCTTGTTTTTTAGTTTAAAACCATTTATCACCGTTCTATCGCTATTAAATCATGTAAAAAGTCAGTCCCTCTCCTGCTTATGAGCTCCCTTCAAGTATTGGAAGGCCACAGTGAAATCTCCCCGGAGAATTCTCTTCTCCAGGCTGAAGAAACTCAGCTCCCTCAGCGTGTCTTAATAGGAGAAGTGCTCCAGCCCTCTGATCACCATGGAAAGGGACACCTTTAACTCAGCAGGGCCACCCTGAGGCAGAGAGCTCACAAACCCCACGGCTGACAGATCCACAACGCGATAAGAGGAATGGGAAACTTCCCAATGACTCCCATGCTCCTCCCTAAGGACAAGGCCTCCCCCACCCGTCACCCTCCATCGGCTGCTGCCGCTGCCACTTCTCTCCCACCACACGCGTCAGGGCTTCCCCAGAGCATCGCAAGCTCTTAGTGGGACACCCCCACTGCCCTCCATCACGCCCTGCCTTACCGTGAGGGCTTGGACGGCCTCCCATTCCTGCGGGGACTGGATCTTGTGGGCAAGGAGCCGGGTGGCGAGCGGAGGGCTGGGGGGAGAGGAAAGCTGGATGGTGACTGAGGAACGGCCCCACTGCTGCTGTGTGGGGCAGGACGGCACGTCACCACCGACAAAGCACCGGGCCGCGATGTGCGAGGCCCACTCACCCCTCCAGCTCCTTGTTGAGCTGCTCGCAGAACGCATTGATGCCATCCCAGTCCAGCTCCTTGTTCAGCGGGTTGGTGGCCTTGTCTGCGGGCGGCACAAGGGCAGGATGAGTGAGGCGGGCCCCCTCGACCCCCGTTCTCCCCCTCCTGCCCCCGCCAGCACTCACTGATGCGCGCCTCCAGCGTCTCGGCCTCCATGGCGGGGCCGCCACCGGCCCATCGAGAGAGCCCAGAAACCTCTAGAGCGCCGCCGGCTCCACCATAGAGCACCGGAAGTCGGAAGTACAGAGTGCCGCTCCGCGCGCCCCCTGCCGTGACATCGCCCGAGTTACCATAGAGTTCACCGCACGGGGAGGACAGAGAGACGCGGGCTGGAGGCCTCCAGAGGAGGGTACAGAGCAGCCAATGAATAGAGCCGGAAGTCGACCGTCGCGTGGAGCCCAACCGGAAGTAGCCCTTCCATTGTCAACTGAAGCTTCTTCCGGCGGAGCCTCAAACGACTTCCGCCTCGTGACGGAGCTGCGTGTCCTTTCAAAGGACGCGAGCGGGCCGGCTCCGGCGCATGCGCACTGCGTCTCTGCGCGTCCTGCGCGGAGCGGGGCCCAGGCTTCAAAATGGCGGCGGGGCTCGGCGTTTGGAAGGCGTTATAATGATATCGGGCCTGGTTGTGCCTCTTAGGAGCGGTTGTTTTTAATTAGTTATTAACCTTCTGTCTTATTCCTACTCGGTGGAACTTAAATCCACCGGGAATAGAGTCCTCACAGAAGAGCTGTCCTGCTGTCACTCCGATGGCTTCTCCATATGGGCAGCCATTGTGTTCAGGGGAAGCCTTTAGGCCATTTCGAACTACCTCCTATTCTTTGTTTAACTCTCAGTGCCTTACCTCACAAAGGTCTATTTTTACAGGGCCTTTCTTAGCAAACTGCCACATCTTTCACTGTGTTCAGGCACGTTTTACATGAGTTATTTCGGTCCTATGAGTCACTCCTGCCTATTAATGCTACCTCTAAAGTTTCTGAGAACCCTAAAGTGATTTGCAGGAGTCCGGGATCTCAGTACTGCTATTGTAGGTCACGTGTGATCAGTGCAGAAGGTGCCTGTCCCCGCTCCCTGACCCAGAAAGCAAATGGAGCAGTGGTTTTGTTTCAGTTTTTTGCTCAACTTTCAGTCTTTAAATGTTTATTTTCCTTGCTTTGGCATCAGCCGATGTTAAGCGAGCGTAAAGCGAATGGCAGGCTGCGCCTCTCTTCGGCTGGCTGCAAACAATGGCAAATGAACTCATCCATTACACTGATGTTAGCTGCGGCGTTGCAAGCCTTTCTTTTATTGCTTAGGAACTTGGCAGGCTCCTTCCTCTTCGATTGCATCTGCTTTCTGTGCAACTTAGATGAGATGTCAGGGAGAAGTTTCTTACCGAGAGGGCGGTGAGGCGCTGGCACAGCTGCCCACAGAAGATGGGTGCCTTATCCCTGGAGGTTCAAGGCCAGGTTGGATGGGTCCCTGGGCAGCCTGAGCTGGTGGGTGGCAGCCCTGCCCATGGCACGGGGTTGGAACTGGGTAATCTTGAAGGTCTTTTCCAACCCAAGTCATTCTATGGTTCTATGAAAAAGCTTTTCGCAATTCAGCTCCCCATAACCGAGCTTGATGCCTCCTGAGAAAAACCTTCCTCAACTCATTTATACTGACAGCTGGAATCCCAAACAAGATTTAAAGCTTAATGGAGCGAGACGCTCCGTATTGTAATTAACGCTGATCCAGAAGGAAAATACTGGAACTATAATTAGCCTGTAGCCAGTTGCAGAGGAAAGTGATTACGCACAAGCTGGAGGCCCGGCTAGTTTGCGTGCCAGGGAAACAGCAATTTGGGCTGGGAGCTGCTTTGTCCCACAGAGGGCAGCAGCAGGCAGGAGACTGGCTGCATCTGCTGCTCAGCCGTGGCTTGAAGCCACGTTTGTGGTGAATCACGGCACAAACAACGCTGGGGAGGGTTGCAGGAATGTCTGGGTGTGCTTTGCAAGGGTTTTTCCAGGCAGGTAGGTCTCCCCATCTGTCTGGCTGCATCCAGACGGTACCGCTCCGTCACCTTCACTCTGCTCACACATTTGTTTGGTTTCTCTCCAGCGCATCTCAGTGAACTGTGCAATGTTTGCAGATGTGCTCGTGTGCAGGAGATAGAGGTATGATGTGCTTCCTGTTGGCTCTCGCCAGTGGTGTTCCCTTTCCCCTGCCACATTCCTCTTTCTGTGGCAAGGCTTTCTGCCAGAGACCTTTCACTTTCCTGACCATATTGTGGTCTTTTGTTCCCTTTTCTGATATCCCTGCTCCAGCTGACTGCAGTGGGCAGTTCCTGTGTTTTTGGCTGCTTGCCTTTGAATCAAGGCAGGCAGCTCGTCTCCTGACATCGCCTCAAACCGTGATGCTCTGGATATGCAGCCCTGCTACACCTGACCTTTGCTCATCTTCCTTTTGCAATACTTCCAAGCACCTTTCCCAGTGGAGTGTTGCAATTATAGAGCCAAAATAAAGAGCTTCATACTTCTCCAGGGGGAGAGCAGGTTTGTGCTCCTTTCATCTAATAGGAAGTTTCTTCTTCCCTTGCATATGCAGCACTTTCTTGTGGCGTGCAGTCATCACCGGGATCATTCCCTTTCATTTCTTTCAGCGTTTCCCTTCTTGCTGCAGGAAGGCCTGTCTCCAGTGATCAAAGACAACTGCAGGAGGAGAATGAGGAAGTAGAATGCTGGGGAACAGAATAGAAAACTTGGTTGGAAGATCTCTGCTTGGAGTGAGACTCAAGGAAATGCATACCCATATTTGCTGCCTGTGTTGTTAGCGTCGGGGTAGCAGAAGGTAAACTCCTGCTGCTGTTAGGAGTAGGGATAGAAGCTGAACTCCTGGCTGTGGCCCGGGGGCTGATGTATTATGCATCTGGGTAAGCCAAAATCAACACAGGGAGAGGAAGATCTGCCAAGTCAGAGTGAGAAGAGCCTGGAAGGCTGTAAGGACCACCAGGGGGAGCATTGATGAAGTCATTCTCTGTGCAGCTTCTAACTGGAAAAGATGCTCTACTGATAAGGTGCACTTGGGATTGAAGTGTTGAGAGAGGCACTCAAAGAGGTGAGCAGTTTCACCTGTTCTCACTCCAGCCCCGACTTGCTGTCTTATCTGGAGTGGTTTGAAGAGATGTAGTTACAAAACACAAGTGTTGGAAAGAAATGCATCCAGAGCCTGGATTTTGCAGAGGGACAGTTTGGCTTTAAAGAACAGCAGGAGGGAGAAGGAGAAAAATCCTATTGCTAAGGCATTTTTCACAGGCAGCCAAGCATGGTTTGAGCAGAGACCAGCAACATGATAAGAGGAATCCAGGAGTGGATTGGGGAGCCCAGATGCAGCAAATCCCTGAGCCCGTCTGACAAACACATCCCTGCATTGCGGTGACGACGAAGTGTGTGACTTAGCAAAGCGTTTACTGGGGATGTGTAGTTCTGCAGCAGCCTTGTGCAGTCTCTTCTCCCAGTGCAGCACAGGGAGGAGGCATTCCCACTGCAGGGAGCCCCGGTGCTGTGTGCTCGTGCTCTTGGCTTGTGCTTGGAAGCTGGGTGAGCTGAACAGACACTTTTTGGCCTGGGATTGAAAATCCCACGTTGGCAACAGTCCTGGTTTGGCTGCAGCTGCCTCATGTTCCCCTGGAAACTTTAGTGCTGGCTCAAATCTGGACTGCGAAATGGCAGGAGCGGTGGCTCTGTCTCCAGCCTGGCCATTCATCCTTCTCTGCTTGCTGTGGATCCAGTGCCAGGGCACAGCAGGCATGAGGCTAGGAATAAAAAGGGAACTGAAACCCAGGTGGAGGGATAGAGTTGTGTGTGTATTTCTCAAGGGTCATCCCAGCCTTTTGTGAGCTCTGGCTTGGTGTGGAAGATTTCGTTCCTGGGGACAATTTGGGGACAGTGTGGGCTGGGTGCTGTTCCCAATAGACTCACAGTGTCACCGGGTGTTTAACTCTGTGGTTGAGAGCTGTGCCCTGCTCCTCACTCTCAGTGCCGGGAGCAAAACAGCTCAGTCCTGTAAGCCTGGATCTCACTTTTGAAGTGCAGTCCCCTGCAGCAGCTGCTGGAGGCAGCCAGAGCCTTTGTTTATGTGCTAATCCTTCTCCCATTTCCACTTTTCCTCTCTGAAGAGGGAAAATGTCACAAAACAGGTTGAAGATGAGTGGGTAGGGTGTGAGCGTGTGCTAGGCTGAAACTGGGAAAGGTTCTGTCTGCTGGGCAGGGCTGAGCATGCAGCGTGACTCAGTGTCCCAAGCCCCATGCTGTGGGTTGCTGTCCATGTTTGACCTCCTGGCTTGTGGGGTGGGAGAAGCAGTGATCATAGAACGATGGAATACTCTGAGCTGGAAAGGACCCATAGGGATCGTTAAGTCTAATTCCAGGTTCAACACAGGACCAGTCAAAAATCAGACCTTATGTCTCAGACATAGCCCTGTCCAGGTGCTTCTTTAGCTCTGGCAAGCTCAAGGCCACGGCCACTGTCCTGGGGAGCCTGTTCCAACGCTGTGGTAAAGAACTTTTCCCTGATATCCAGTCTGAAAGCCCTGAAAACAGGAGGGAATCTAGTAAGCAACTGGTTCACAGCAGCCCAGCAGCCTGCATTTGGGCCATCCATTGACTTTGGACTCATCTTTGGGCTTGGAGACCTAGCGATCCTTCCAGCGATCCTCTCCCATCCATTTGCTGGTGGGCAGTGGTCTCTCTCCAGCTCTCCCTGAGCTGGTTCCTTGGGGAGCCGCGTCTCCATTAGAGCCATTGAGGAAAGATTCACACCCCTTTCCTAATGAGACAGAGTGAGTAATAGAGATGTTCCTCAGGGACAGTGTTGTAAGCGGTGCTGCATGCATGGTCAGGACCAGAAAGCAGGTCTCCACTAGCTTCTCCCTGCTATTGTGCAGCAGACACTGATGCATGTCCCATCTTGACAGCAGAGATAAGCTATCTGTGTGGTGGTGGGAGCTTATGTCGCAGCTGCAGCCACCATTCCTCGCATTGTTCTTATCAAATCTCTTGGCTTGCCAAGTCCGTTTGTTGCACGCTGAGTGGCAGTGTGTTTGGTTCTCCATGCGATAAGATTTGTCTGGTGTGAGTTGTGTCCCAAGCATTTTGCTTGTAGTTCTCTTCCCTGCTCTTGGGAGCAAGTGATCTCTGTCCAGGAGCTGGACTACAGTTAGGGCAGTGTCTGCTTCAAGGCTGCAGAGCGGTGCAGAGCAGCACAGAGATGTGCAACCAGTACCTGGCTTGGCTCTGCTGGCAGTGGTGGGGAAAATAACAGCAGCAGAAGGAGCCGTGGGCTGGAAGGGAGGGAGACAGAGAGCAAACAGTGCAGCACAACCACTGAGAGCACAAAATAAACATCCTCTGTGGCCAGGCAAGGGCTTTTATAAACTACTGACCATCTCGGCGGCTGCGTGAGAAGGGTCAGAAATGGGAATAAAGGCTCATGGGAGCATCAGGAGAAGGGACAGCATACCATATGGGACCGATCAGCTGAACAGCATGTCCTCAAGTGCATGACATGCCCAGTATAGCCCTTAAAAAGGAGATTTGATGTTCCAGCTGCTGCTGATCGCCTTGCGGTACTGTGAAAGCTCTCCCTGACCCTGCAGGTCAGCTGCTGGCTTTGAGAGCTTTCTTTGAGACCTTTGGGAGCTCTGAGCAAGGCTGTGGCTGTAGTTCTCCCAGTGCCTGCATGAGTGAAGCGTCTGCACTGTTCCCTGGAGTTCCTGCAATGCTTTCAAGTGTATCTCGATTCTTCTCCACGTGGCCTGCTCTGGATGTCCATCTGTTTGTGCGTTACTGGTGCCCTTTGCTCTGGTAGCAGGGAGGACAGGAGCAGGGCAGCGTCAGTTCTGTGGGCCTGAGCTTTTCTTAGGTCTCCTTTAGATGCTTGCAGTTCTCTCTTTAGAAGCCCATTTCCCGCACTGAGTCACTCATTTTGGGATTTTGCTTCCCTTTTTTTAGAGCTTTCTTTGCCATTTCCATCTGGTTTGGTTTTTACTGTTTCATTTTGCAGGCCCATCAAAGGGAATGCGTTCAAGCTAATTTCAGAGCAGCAGTAGCAGATAGTTTCGACTTGACAGCTCCTTCTTCTGCAGACCTCAGCCACAGCCTTGGATCCAAAGCCCTTCCAGACCCTCTCAGAGCTGGTGGGGTAAGGTGGCTTGCTGCTGGCACGTATAAGAGTGAGGAGAGAGACCTTTTTCTTTCCTTCTTTCCAGCCCATGAGCTGTTAATTCTTGTGGCTTTTCATAACTTGCTATTGCTCCCTTAGCATTTCTTTCTCTCTCTTTTTTTTTTCCAGTGGATGAGCCACCCTTGGCATTGCTCCCCGTGCGTGTGACTCAGACAGATTCTGCTTGTCTGAAGGATTCCTGCAAATCCTCAGAGTTGTCCAACCCGCCTCGGCACAGTTCTGGAACCCATGAGAAAGGCAATGGGAGTGAGCTGCACAGCACCAGCAGCCTTGTTCTATGGCACTGGGCATGAAGGCTCTGCCTGCCCTCCCACTGCACGCCCTGGCTGTGGTGTGGGGCTGGATCCCAGCATGGCTGCTTTGAGCTTGATGGAAGGAGGTCTCCATGGACGTTTTGTGTATGGCGCAATTCTGCTTTTCTCTTCTGCTTGTTCAAGTTCCAGCCAGCTGGCTTCATGCTGTCTCTGCTGTGAGAAACGATCCCCTTGAATTCAGGGAAGTTGGGCTTGGGGCATCTTGGAAGTCCCCTTGTTTCCATTGTTGGAAGGACACCATTCATTTTGAATGCCTCTGGTTTTTGGATTTAATTGGAACCAGTGGCTAATTTTTTACAGAGGCACTCTATGCCTTAGTAACTTTACTTATAGCAGATGGTGCAATGAGAGATCGGCATCTCCAACACCTGAGCTGCATTAGCCAGGTGAGCCCAGCTTCCTTTCAGCTTCTAGGACAAGCTTGCAGAGCTGATTTTTAACCTTACAAAATCAGTCCATGGGAGTGAGAATCCAAACAAGAAGAGCTGCTTCAGGGTGTAAGCTTGTGTGTCCATGCCTCTGTTTTCCTATGTGCAAGATGAGGAGCCTGGGGATCATAATCTTTTGGCATAAGGAGCAGAAGAGACTTTACTGGTTTAGCTAATATCGCATCCAGCAAAGCAGGGAGATCCTAAGAAATATGAGAGTGAATAAAGCCATGAGCCTTATATGCGTCTTCTCGTTTGCCATTATGGAGGCAAGTTTTTAACACAAATGCATTTTTATCTCCAGGCGTGTTTTTGAAAGCCTTTCCCACAACCAACATTCCTGACATGCCCCATGAGGGAAAGAATTAGAGAAATGAAGGCTGGAAATGGAACTGGGTGGCAAGTAATCAGTCCCCTGACCTCTTTTCCATACATTCTGCCAGTTCTTCTGTCCCTCGGGCAAGCTGAGGACCCATAGCACATGACTCATCTGGTTGCTTGGGTTAGTGTCTGGTGTTTTGAGCCAGCTTCCATGCATACCTCTTCCCTCCTCTTCCCTTCCACGACTAATACCCCACAAAAATGCTGCCACACACTTCATTGCTTCCTAAGGGGGATGTTCCCTTGAAAGGCAGAAGGCCGTAACTTGGCCCTGGGGATGGAAACCATCCATCAGAGCACATTTGAACTCCCCATGGAGATGAGAGATGTCGGTCAGTGTGGCACCTTTCTGACACAACAGGGAAAGAGATGGAGGGTGAGGCTACAGCCCTTCCCTCTGCTCTTAATCTGCTCCACTGTTTTGGTGCTGGTCCCCCTTTTCCCTCCTATATTAGAATTGTCTCTTAGCTACGTCCCTCCTCCTCTGCATTTCCCAGAACGTTAGGAAGAAAAATTGCACTGTACAGCTGAAAGGTGATGCTGATAGAGCTCTACCAAATGTTGGTGTTCTCTAATCCCACATTTCCAGGTTCAGAGTGTGGATGCTACTTTCATACTGCCCAGAGGGGAGATGATGCACACCCAGGGAGCTGGTACTTGCAGAGTGGCAGGGCTTTACACCTTGTCTTCTAGTCCTTTGTTCTTTCCCATTGTAGTGGATCTAAATGTGTAGGATTTGAGTCCTTCCGTAGAGGACCCATCCAGTTAGGAAGCAGGTTAGTGCTCACAGGCACTACTTGTGCTCATCATGTGCTTTGGCTTCTGCATCTCCTGGGCAATCCTGTACACACCCACCAGATCCACAGACCTGCTTATCCAGTCTTTTACTTACCTCAGTGCTTGGTGAGGTAAGTACGTTTTGTCCTCCGTTAGGAAGCTGGCTGGCTGACAGAGCTTAGGGATAGGTTGGGTGAAGGTTGTGGCATTATCTGATGAGAGGCAAACCAAAGCCTCCCTGTTGCAGAATGGTCCTTTCAAAACTGCCTTTGTTTGTTTGTTTTGTGACTGGGGGAGATAGAGGTGAAATCCTGGGCTTAGCTACTTGAAATCCACCTCCAAGGCAGGAGGCTTCATCAAAAGAGGGAAACTGAGGCAAAAAGGAGCCTCGGTGAGGTCTAGAGGGAGGAAATGTTACTGGAGCCTGAATGAGGTCAGAGAACATGGTTTAAATCAGGTCACTGCTCGATATTTATTGTGTAGGGTTTTTCTTTTTTCCTTACTCTCTCCCTGAAATCCTTCCCCAGAGGCTATTCAAGGAAATAAATAGCCAGTGGAAAGGGACAATAGCTTGCTGTGGAGTACAAATTATATGAAGCAGTAGGAAATAATAGCAGAGTGAGCAGCTGCTGCTCCAGGAAAGGAATGCGTGCTCTCTCCAGCTCCTCTTTGCCTTGAACGGGTGCCGATCCTGGTCTGCAGCACAGACTCCTTGGTGCCTCGGGTGCAGATCCTGGCAGCCCACTGGGGAGGGAAGTGTTGGTTCTGGCATATAGCGTGGTGGTAATGGTGGTGGCAATAGGTGTTGCTGTCAGAGGGCTCTGAGCCCCCATGGGTGCTCCTGGCGGCTTGAGGCCTCCCCAGGACTAGAGGGAAGGCCAAGAAGGAGTGTTAACCCCAAGTCATGCCTTTTGGGACTGTCTTCCTCTTCAGAAACATAGCAAGGCTTCTTCCAGCTCCAGTGGTGTGAATGTGGCCATCCCACACCAGTGTAGGCCGGCTGCCCTCCAGCCAGAGTATACGTGGGGTGGACCTCCAGGTCAGTGGGTTGTATCTCTACTGTAGGATGATCTCTTTAGAGGTGAAGTGTTCCTTGGTCCCTTGCACTGGTGACCACCAGCTTCTACACCCATTCCTTATGTTCTCCTCACTACACAGCACCTCTACCACCTTTGCAGACGCCCTGTAGCCAGATCTCCTCTCATTTTGGGGTTTGTGTTTCCATCACATCACCATTTCCCCAGGCTTTCTGCTTTGTGGTGTCATTGGGGGAAATAACCAACCTCCAATTGCACTGGAGGATTTCAGCCTTCCTGTGGTCCTGTAGGTGTCTGACCCTTCCTACGTGGGGTGCATGAGCCAGACCATCTGCACAGAGCTGGCTCCTGACCATGCAGAGGTTGCAGACGAAGGAAGTCGCCAGCCCTGGCAGAATTGCTGCCGGGTTTCCCACTATTGTTCCCAGTGGCAAATGGCAAAGGGGTGAACGCCCCTGCTGAGCTCTTGCAGGAAGGGGGTTAATGTTATCTCGAGGAAATCTCACAGCCCCTCTCCTCTTTCCTGCTTGTCTCCCTGCCTGTGTATATTCTCACATCCGCAGCTCTGCATACAACTCTCTGCACAAATGGCTTTCCCCATCCCTGGGACACGTGCTGCTCTCCTTTGTGGGCAGCCTTACCCTCTGCCAGGGGGATCAGTGGGCTCGATGAAGGCAATGTGAACATGTGTGTGTGTGTGTGGGATGCACAGCAGCATGATGGCAAACAGACCTAATGCTGGAAACCACTGTCTGTATGCAACCATCCATAGCACCTGCTCCTGCCAGACCAAAGTTCAGCCCTGGGGAGTTTCATCAGCAACTTCAGCAACCTCAACAGTAAATAAATTGCCAGATCCTGCTGGGCTTTATGACCCACTGGTCACAGATAAATTGGAAGTACCTCCAGGGAAGGAGTGCTTATCAGCCTTTATCTCTTGTCACGTCAGGAGCCTTTGGGGAGGGCAGGAACTGCCTCCCAGCTGCTCTCTGCAGGGATGGGGCTTGGGAGGGGGGGTTGAGGGCCACAAGAAAGAAAGGAGCTGGGAAGCTTTTGTATTTTGGCTGAGCTGTTACACCAAGAATAAAAATTAATGCGGTGGTCACACCTCCATCGCAAGCTAGGGAGCTGCTTGTCCTACCTGGCTAGAGTAGCACCACTAAGGGCCATGTGCACTGGTGCCTCCATAGGGAATTGAACAAGGAGGCTGGTCCCTAGGTATGTGCATGACTCAAAGTCTCCTGAATAGGTTAATATATAATCCACAAGGAAGTGAAGGGACTTGAGGTCATCTATATGAAGCATTTCTGAGCTAAACTGCTGGTGTCTCCCTGCCTGCTGACTGCCCTCCAACAAAGATGTCTGTAAGGGCTTCTGGTCCTGTTTGCTATTGCCCAGGGTGGTCAGGCTGGCGTGCAGTCAGCGGGGCTGAATGAGGGGTGGGAAAAGGCATGACGAGCTCAGCTTTCACTCCTTGCATTTCTTGGGTATGAGTGGTGCTGTCCACTGAATGGGGTGGTTGGACCACTCTGCTTGAATCCTTCTCATGCCTCTGTTCTCATATTCCATCTTTCCTTGTGCTGAGGGCAAGCCTGCTATCATCTCCTCTCTTTCTCATTCTTTGTCTCCTGCTGCCTCCACTTAGCCCACTTATTGAGAAGGCTGTGGTTTTAGGCCATGAGAGGAACCTCTACTGAGAACAGTAGATGTTCTACTGACTAGGACACCTTCTCCAAGCAGTGCGGTGGCAGGGAAGGAATGGCGGATGGGAATCCACTGACCCTTTTTTGTCTCTGCCTCAGGGAATGTTTGAAATGTTCAACCTGGATTGGAAGGTTGGGGGTGTGATGAAGATCAAAGGCCATATATCTGAGGATGCTGAAAGGTAAGTACAAAAAAAAACCCACCTCAACTCACTGGGACTGAAGGTGAGTTCATGAGCAGGAGGTGTCAAACATCTTCACCGCTGATGGAGGCTTTGGGGGAAGGACTGTGTGTTGGATCTTAGCTCTTCCAAGACCCTGTTCTGCTCATGCAGCTGACCTTCCTCCTATTCACCCACAGCTTTGCTATCAATCTCGGCAACAAATCCTCAGATCTGGCGCTTCACTTCAACCCCCGTTTCAATGAGTCTGTCATTGTCTGCAACTCCTTGTGCTCTGACAGCTGGCAGCGGGAGCATCGTGATAAACATTTCATTTTCCACAAGGACTCCACTGTCAAGGTGAGGGCTCTGCTGGTATGGGATTGTGAGATGGTGGGAGATACCATGGTTAGGAGGTTCCTGTATCCCATATCATCCCACTTGCCTGCTCAGTGCCTCCTTTTCCCTTCACTGCTCCCTTATCCTCTGGCTTTTTGGTTCTAATTGCTATTATTTGCTCTCTTCCTTCAAATCAACAGTGGAACTTTGTGGGAGCCTTCTCTGTTTCAGGCTTTAGAACTGCTTCCAGCCCAGGGACATGTGTGAAAGCAAAGGTGATCTCCAGGAAGCAGGATCTTGCTGCTCTGTACCTTATTTATCTCTCTAATTGCCCCCTGTGCAAACACAGGTTTTTAGCCACGCTTGGGCTGGGAGCAATGTGGTGCCCTATCTTCTCTGGTCCTCAAATACTCTTCTATCCTAACTGCTTTTGGATCCACACCGACAATCTGTCCTCCCTCTCCTCCTGCCAGGGATGCTGCCTCACTCTGTCCTATGTCCCAGGATGCTACTAGGGCTGTATTTAGGTGCAGACCCCTTCCTAGGGCTGTGGAGAGGAGTCTTATTTCCTCAATCATGGCTGGATGTCGGGGAAGCAGTGGAGAGGTGACAGCTTTGGGGATTAGTCCCTTTTATTTGCAGTGATCAGTGATGAGTTCCTGTTCTGTCTGTTTGAGCATGTTTATGGCTAACACTCCTTTTTCCAGGTAGTAATGAGGGCAATAAAGCATCAGGTTCATTCTACTCTGTTCAGATCTAAGCCATGTGGTATATTCAGCAGAGGCAGCATTTAGGTTTATCTGTTCCAAGTTTACAACCAGAATTAGCTGAAACAGCCCCAGGAGAGATCCTGTCCCCAGGTCATAGTCTGATTGCCAGCTCAGACCCTCAATATCAATGGCTCATTTCCTGCAGCTTCCCCAGCACAGCCTACAGACCAGGCCTCACCCTCGTGTGTAGCATTATGCCTTTGTAGTGGATGCTTACCTCTCCTCTTCAATTTCTGCCCTCCCTTCCCTCCCTCCTTGCAGATCATCGTGGAATTCCTGGGAGACAAATTCCTGGTGAAACTACCAGATGGGCATGAAGTGGAGTTCCCCAACCGGCACGGCTATGACAAGATCAACTACTTGAACATTCATGGAGGATTCAAAGTCATCTCCTTCAAGGTGGAGTGATGAGTTCCATTTCCTAAGTTTTAATAAAAACCCAGCTGGGACTGCTTGCTCCAGCTGCTCTGGCTTCTATGAGGTCTCTGGCTCTGTGGCTCTGTGAGAGATGCTGGCAAAGACCGAGCTTTGTCCACTAACAGGAAAGGAAATAGCTCCTAGATAAGGTCAGGTGCTTTTCTGGTTCCGACCAGGATGTGGGATTGAGCAGATAGTGCACAGGGCAAAGCATGCTGGAGGTGGGGTTCAGGAGAAGGAGAAAAAGGAAGATAGGATATGATTGCTCAGGGAATGCTTGTTGAGCCTCATCACAATGTACCATTTCTTCTTGCACCCACGTTTTTGGAAGGGGGTGGGAGAGGAAGGGGAACAAAAGCACTGATGTGAAAAATGTGGCATTTGGTGCCACAAAAGTGCATAATTAAACATTAGGTTTGGGAACCTCAGGGCATTCGTTCACCATTTCCTCTTGGCTGCTTGCTTTGATAGATAGATGGAAGGGCTGTGTGCCCTTCTGCTGGTATAATGCCAGGCTATGTGGGGATGGGAACACAGGCGTGCCCCAATACTGGCATTCCTGCAGTGATAAGGGGTTGTCTTTGGCTTTTCCCCTTATCTCACCTCACTTATTTGCTGGTGCATTCCAGATGAGTTACCCATTACTCCAACATTGCCTGTTTGGAGGGAAAGTGAGGCAGGGGAGAGTGGTAGGGAAGGAGGAGAGTTTTTAGGTGGGTTAGGCAGCTCCCACCTGTGTCTCTCACATGGGACCTCAGGCTATTAGCGCTTGATTATCTGATGCTGCTGATCTAATTAAGAAGTATCATGCCAGTTGCAGGCAGGCCTGGAGTGTGCTGGGTCAGTCCTGTTCCCAGTGTCCCTGGGGAGGGAGAATGAAATATGCAGAAAATGAGGAAGCAGAGAGATTGCAGTGCCTCTAACAGCGCTGGGAGGAAGGGCAGGAGGAGGCTGAATGTGAGGAAAAGCATCACCTCCTTGCCCTCACTGGTCAATGTGTAAGCGATGTTTATGTTAAACAGAAAGCTTTGGATGAATCATGGAATCACAGAATGGCTTGAGTTGGGGCCTTAAAGATCATCCAGGTCCTCCCCACTGCCATAGGCGGGGATGACACCTATCAGCTCAGGCTGCCCAGGACCCCATCCAACCTGGTTGTGAACCTTCAGGGATGGAGAACCCACAGTTTCTCTGAACGTTCTGTGCCAGCACCTCACCACTCCTCAAGAGATGAGTTTTCCTCCTAACATCAGTTCTATATCTTCCCTATTTTAGTTTAAAAGCATTCACCCTTGTCCTATCACTATCACACTGTGTAGAGTCAGTCCACCTCCTGCTTATAAGCTCCCTCACTGCAGCCTCCTCCATAGGAGGAGAGGTGCTGGGATCAGAGTGGCTGGGACCAGTGGCAAGGGAAGATGCTAAGATCACTGCAACTGAGGGAGGAATGCACCAGAGAAGTTAGTATCAAAACTGCTTTAATAAGGACAATCATAAGTGCAGGGATACAGAGTGGAGGCAGAAAGGCTGTTCCACAGATGTGGGTCTTTGGTCTGGAGCCTGTACCACAGTCCAAGAAGCAGAGAACAGGGAGCTCATCCCGAGAGCCGTCTCCCTGGCACAGGCTGGATGCTGACCCTGCATGGCCCTGCTGAGTGCTGGTGGTTGGAACTGGGAACGTGCTGGCACTGCTCTGGGGGTGCTGAGGGAGGAGAGCTTGCCCTTAACCTGCCTGCAATGACTGCCTGGCTCCCACGTACAGCACGTGCATGCTGGAGCCTCTTTATTCTGCTAAAGGACTGGGCAGCGGGTGAGCCACGTAGGAGCGCAACCCAATGGCATCTCCCCCCACTGCACACCCCCGTCTGTTCCAGAGAACAAGGAGGGTGCTGTGAGGGTCCCTCTGGTGACCTCAGCCCCCAAACATCTCGGCTCCACACCACGGCACAAAGGCGCTTCTGTGCTGGGTGGCATGGAGGCCATTTGTCCTAGGGTGGCTCCATCACCCGGGGATGCTCAGAGAACAGCACTGAGCATCCTCCATGCATTTCCTTGGGACAAGGCACTCTGCAAAGAGGGGTGTGTGTGTGTGAGGGGGGGGTGGGTAGAGGGATGAGGGTGGGGAATAATGGCTGCAGAGAGGGAGTCTCCTTGTTGTGAGGTGGGTTGAAGGGAAAGGGAGTTTTTAAGGCAGTATTTGGAAGCCAGACAGTCTCACCTCTGGCAAACCACAACGTTTCTCCCCCTCCTTGCTGCGAGGGTTGGACAAAGAGACTTCCTCAGTGATGTCCAGCAGCATAAGGTGAGGGGAAGGTCCCCCGAGAGGAATGCTGGCTGGGTGCCTGGTGCAGCCACTGCCACCTCCATGGCCACCACTGCCTTCTCGGGGCAGGGCTTTGTATCAGGGATCAAGCTCAGTGTCTGTGGGCTCTCTCTCTGATTCCTGTCTGTCACTGTCGCTTCCTTTCCTGAGCAAGCTATTTGCTTGTGGGGGGATGTGGGTTGGGGTGGGAAGGGGCTCAAGGGTTTCTTTGGCACACGGGAATGTCCTTTTGGCACCTAATGGGGAAGGGGAAGGGCTGTAGCATGGCACACTGCAGTGCACGGCCCTCACCCATCCCTGCAGCACCCTGCCAGACCTGGGGGTCCTGCAGGAGATGGGGCCCCCTTTTGCCCACCTTATACTCCACTGCCCTGTGGTGAAGGCCAGGAAGTTGCCTGCTGGGTCTGTCACCAGAGGTGGGGGGTAACGAGGAGTGTGATGACCGCAGCACTAATGTCTTTGGGAGTGGGGCCACGATGGTGGGATGGCCACTCACACCTTGACTTCATCGTCTTCCTCCTCCTCATCGGCATACTCAAAGGAATTGCTGCGCCCCCCCCGGGTGCCAACGTGCCCCTCTTGCAGGCTGGGGAGCTCGTCTTCCTCATCCTCCTCCTCTCCTTGGTCCCAGGTGTCCTCTGGAGACTGTCTGGCTGCTGACACTTGTGGCCGCCATGAGTTGCTGCTGGGGCTCTCCCAGGCAGCCCGTGTCCAGCCTTGCCGAGCACCCTCGCCCTTCTCCGAGCTGCGTGGGGTGCTTGTCCCCCCATAATGGCGAGCCAGGACCTGGGCTGCCCGCTCGAACTCCCCTGCCTCAATGGAGCAGTCGTTCCAGTGCCCCTGCCATAGGGTCCCTCCGGGCACTGCCCCCAGCCCTGAGGCTCGTGCTGGGTCCTCCTTGCGCTGCTCAATGGCACGTGCCTCTCCATTGGCACGGATGGACAATCCCAGAAGTGAGTTGGCTTGCCCAGCGTTGTCCCAGAAGCTGGGTTTTGCCTTCAGCTCTCCATGGGATGTGTTTGGTCCTGGAGGGACTCCGTCCTTGGTCCCCTCACCGTGTGGAAGCACACAGCTGCCAGGTGGGTCTCGGCCATCCTCTGCTACCTCGTTCCCATTGGTTTCAGAGAAGCTCATCACCTGGAGGAGCTCACTCATGAGAGAGGGCCCCAGGTCCAGGCGGAAGGAGAGCAGGGAGTCTGAGCGTTCCAGATCTTCTTCCCCAGGGAAGGTGCTCTCCTGGGCCTTTTCCAGGCGAGGGACACGAGGGATGGTGCAAAATCCAGACTCCAGCCCTGCAAAGAAGTGATGGTTGATGAGCACAGCCAGAGTGCTATGGTGGAACAAAGCCTACATGGCCACGGGACAAGGGATGCTGATGCCAGCACAGGTTGGTGGCACCGGCCAGGTTACCTCCCTTACAGGGCCCAGTGACATCACACTAGTGCAGCCCAGGGTGCTATCTCCAAAGCCCAGAGCTGTGGTCTTCTGGTGGGCAGCAGGCACAGTAAAAGGCTGATGGGAATGGAGCCGGGTGGGTGGGACCAGGAGATGGCAGCATTGCCTTAGCTTGCCTTTCCCTCTGAGCCCAGCCATGTCCCTCGGTTGCCACAGGCACCCAGACCCTCCTGAAACCTTCTGCCTCAGCCCCTGGAGAAAAGCTGAGTCACAGCCCCTGGCTGTCCCATCCACCCACCCACAGCCCTTCCAAATGGGGCCTTCCTGAATGCTGGCCAGCGGGATGAACAGCAGGAAAGGGAGGGATGAAGACCCTTGAGGGACAGACAGAGATGGAGGAATTGGGACAGCTGGGGGCTGCTGGGGGCTTCAGTATGGAGGTGGAGATGGCTGTGCCGTGGCATGAGCATTGCCACAGTGGGACATAAGGGCATCTGGGGCCCAGCCACCACCACAATGCTGCACTCACCGTAGGTCTGGTGTGCTTTGGAGAGTCTGTTTGAGGCACTCTTGAAGGAGAACTTGCTGGTCAAACCACTGTCGCTGTCATACGGTGCCTCGTTGAGCTGTGGCAGCGACACAGCATTCTTGATGATGGGTGAAATGGCCGGGGGTTCAGGTGATGCCCCTGCCTGGCTGCTCCCGCTGCCCCGTCTCCTCTGCGGTGTCCGTCGGACGTGCCGCAGCGTGCGGGCAAAGAAGTTATTGGCCTTGGCTGGCTCAGCCCCACCATGGTTGCTGAGGAAGGAGGTGTCCCCAAAGACATCACCGCCACGCCCCACGTGCATGGTGTGCCGAAAGTCCCCCAGTGGTGGGCTGATCATGTCCGGCGTCAGCTCCGACTTCAGCCGCCGCTTGCCATGGGAGCCCGACACCCAGCTGAGCACTGGCAGCTTCCCCAGGCTCATCTTGATCCTCCTTGTTTCCTCGCCTTCCAAAGAATCAAAGGCCAGTTTCCAGCAACGGGATGGCCCGTCACATCCCCATCACCAGGGGGAGCGACTCGCCTTGCCTTGGCTTTGAGCTGGTGGCAATGCTGCCTGCATCCGTGTCCCTGCCCTACGTTACGCTCATGGAGTCACCCAGCGTGGGGATGTCTTGTAGCCTTGGCAGGGATGAATCCCTTCAGGGAACTTTCTCACCCGGTGACAGTGATGGTGGTGGCAAGCAGGTGTCCCCAAGAGGGTCTGTGGTCACGCCAGATGCTGCTGGAAGCTGATCTGATGTTGGAAGCTGGTGCAGAGTTGGGTGCCGGGAGCTGCAGTGTGGCAGGTAGAGCTCCTTGATTCCTTAAAGAAGACAAGAAGGAAGGTGAAGCCCTCGGAGAGGATTCTCACAGTCTCAGTGGGTTTCCCCCTGGGAACAGTGGGGCTGAATGGCCGTGGGGAAGCGTCCCCAAGAATGTGCCCTTCCCTCTGCCCGCTGCAATCCTGGCTGAGGATTTCTTCCCCATGCCCTGCCCCACAGGGGTGAGAAACCTCTCCCTGCTTTTCGCTACTAAGACAAACCCTTCAGGAAAGGGTGAGGCCTGAGGTACGGCACAGTTCTCAGGGAGGAGGAGGAGGAGCAGAGAGGGAAAAATGCAATATTTGTGTATTGGTTTGTTTGTCCTCCCTTGGCTGGATCGCCAGGTGCTCTGCTGGGGCGTGGATGCAGAATGGAGCAGCTGAGAACAGGGGGAGGCAGGCAGTGCTGGAAGCTGCAGTGCTGGGGCAATGACCGCAGGGCTGTGTGGCTTCTGGGGGAACAGGACATCAGTGCTGGGATCTGCATGGCCCCAGCAATATGTGGTGGTCAGGATGCCAAGGGCAGATGCAGAAGCCCCACACAGCTCAGCCCCCACTTGCCCAGACCCCCTTGTTGCACGTCTCCATCAGTCTCCACCTGCAATGCCCTCTGCCTTCTGGCTGTGTCCCCAGGTCACCTTGGAGCAAGTGCCAGTGAGCCCTGGGCACTGGGCTGCTCTCCTGGCAGCACATGTGTTTTCCCTTTGCCTTGTTTGCTCACCCAGGGCCCCTCTTATCTGCCAGGGGTTAATGCCTGGGAAAGGAAAACACACCTCCCACCGTGGAGGCTGCCACCATTGGCTGCCTCCTTTGGTGGCACTGGTGAGGACACCAGGACCGTGGCAGCATTGCTTCCTGCCTACCCCCAGCCCCTCGGTTCTTGTGGCTGTGCGAGGCCTCGAGAGTAGGGGACACATGGCAGGTTTGAAGAGAGAGGATGGTGGGGAGGGACATTTCTCTGGCACAAGGAGCTGGGAGCAGAGGAATAACACCTCTCCCAGCTCTGCAGACACCCAGAGGGGACCCTTGGCTCTCTGCTACATTGCATTGCAGGAACTCATGATTCCCAGGGCAAAGGCTGAGCAGCGCTCTCCTTTCCTCCACTGGGCAATGGGAGCCCTGTCCAGCTGACTGGCTGCCTAACTGTCTATCTGTCCACCTCCCCCTCCCCAGCTCCCTGCTGTGGGAAGCCCCCTCGCTTCCATGGCCGGGATCCTCCTCCTCCTCTTGCCTTGTGTCCCCTCTGAGCTCGGCTGGTTTCCACTGGTTTTCCACCCGCCAGGAATGGCCGGAGCTGCTCCGCTCACTGGGAAGAGCGGAAACCAGCAAAGGAGGGGGGGGGGGGGGAAATAATCCAGATGTCTTGTTGGCTAGAGCTGCTGAAAGCAGCCCTCTTCCCCCCTCCTCCCCCCCTCCTCCTCTCCTCGCACACACCCCAAGGGGACAAGCTCCAAAGAGGGAGAGGAGAAGTCTGGGGTGGTCTCAACAAGGGGGATGAGGGTGGAAATGGCTGTGGGCGGCCGGGAAGCCTTTCCCAGCCTTTCCCGAGTGCTGAAAACTCCCTCTCCCCAAAGGAGAAGGAGAAGCAGAGGCTCCTGCAGCGGCTCACTTTGTTCTGGGACGGAGAAAACTGGAAGAAACGGGGTTTTGGGATCCATGCAGGCAGGAGGGGGGCAGTGGGCTGGGGCTCTCCCACAGTCCTGGAGCAGCGCCTAGCAGTGGGTGAACGATCTCGAGTCCAGCTCCTGTGCTGCCTGCTGCTATGTGTATATTTATATCTCTGCCTATAACAAGGGTGGTTTTTTTTGCAAGCAGGCGCTCCGGGACGTTTCCAGCCATCCCCTCCCTACTCCCTCTCATGCTCTCAAAGTCCCAGATTAAAGCTTCTTGGGGTTAAGAATAGTAGCAATGACAGAGGGGTGCTCCGCTGCTCTCCCTCATCCTCGGGTCCCCTTCATTTCCCTGCTTCCCTTTCTTTGCTCCCGCTTTCCCTTCCTTCCTCTCCTCCCCGTTTCCCGTCGCATTCCTGCCTTCTCCCTTTCTTTTTCCACATCCTCCCTGTCCCCATCTCTTTGCCACCCCTCCCGCTTCTCCCAGCTCCTCACCCCCCCCCCTTACAACCCTCTTTTCCCTTCTCCTCCCACACCCCCCCCCCAATCTCTCCGCACATCCATACCGAAATTATCATACTAATACCTCTTTCTTTGGCCACTTTTTTTGTCTCCTCCTCCGGCCGAAAAGTTGGGAGTCGCTCTCCGTGCGTCCCTCAAAGTTGGCTGTGAGGGCAACCAGCGCCGTGTCCCAGCGGGGAAGGAGAAGGGGAGTGTGTGTCCCCCCCCCCCCTTATCCCACGCCCGTCCCCATAAGCTTAACTCCCCAGGCTCTTTGGGTTCCTGACGCCCCGGTGCCACGGGAGCGAGGGAACGAAGCTGGCGGGGAGGGGACGCGGAAAGGAGGGGGCGGGCTGCGGCACCACCGAGCCAATCCTCGTCCCAGCACGGAGACCGGAGAAAATGAGATTTATTCCAACTATCCAGGACAGAAAACTTCAGGAACTTCTCTGCCTTCCCCCCAACCCTCCCTCCCCGCCCTGCTTCCCCCAGTGCCATTTCCTTTCCTTCTGCATTGGCTGCCTCCTGCTTCCCCCCGGGTTAATCTGGGGGATGGGGGGGGAAAGCCCAGGTCTCTGCTAAGCTGCTTGGAGAAGGCTGGCAAAGGAAAGGTGTTTGCTTGAGGTGTGTGAAAGCCCTTGTGATAACGTGGGGTCATTCCGGATCATGTTGGATGGGAAGTCCCCAGCACCCACAATATCAGAGCTGCCAAATCAAATGGGGGGAGAGACCCAAAGTCTGTGGGTGTGCGGTCACACCAAGACCTCTATGCTGTGTTGGGGTGAGCACTGGCAGGGTAAGAGCCTCCCTGCAGGCTGACCTTAGGGTCGTATAGGCATCATGGGCTCAGGATAAGCATTAGGAGGTCAGGGCAAGTATTATGGGGTAAGGAAAAGCGTTATGGGGTTGGGACAAGCATTACGTTGGTGCCTTAGAACACCACCATGTGAGGATGTGGCATTAGGTGTATTTGAGGAGTTTCTGCCCACCTGTGGGACACTGCAGCCCTCCACATTTCATTGCTTTGTCCCTTGATGGTCACAGGGCAGAAGAGTCTACCAGTGTCACCAAGGGGTTCAGAGCTGGTGGACGCAGTGTTGCTTGTGTCCTTGGTGATCCATGGCATAGAGATGAGGCTCAGTGACTCTCCTGGGACCGACCCTTCCATACCAGACCAGACACCAGCACTGCTCCCAGCCCATGGAGGAGAAGGGAGGTGGCTCAGCTGATGAAGGCGAGATGGGACTTGTTGGGGTGAAGCTTCAGGAACGACAAAATGTCTGCAGAGATGTTGAAATGGAGCCTGGCCTCTTGCTTGGCTCAAGTGGCCCTGGGCAGGATGGACAACACGTTCTTGGCCATACAACTCAGCTCCAGCTCTGCTTCTGGAGGAAGGAGACCACGGCTTCTCACCTAGGACCATCACTACTGGTGGAAAGACTTCTCTATCTTGAACCTCCCCTGACACTTTTGCTTCTTGAGGATTCTCAACCCAACGTTTGTTTGCAGCATGTGTGCAGCTTGTGATAACGAGAGGAAGCTCTTTGCTGGAGATGGGCTTCATGCCACTTCCCAGGGGCTGTGGGCTGAGCAGCTGGGTGTCTTGCTCACGGCTTAGAGGCAGCCATAGGGTTTTGGCACAGCATCAGCCTCAGCCTCAGGCTTCTGCCCCGTGAAATGGAATGGTTGCAATTTCTACCTTCCATGAAGGCCAAATGCGATGTTGATCATGAGTATGAGGCTTGAAATACCCCCAAAACACCAATTTTTGGGGTATACCTAGAGGGTCCACAGCTTGGAGGGCGATGGAAGCTCAGGTGTGATAGGGACTGAGCTATGCCAACAGTGATGAAAGGAGAACCCATGACCTAGTTTGTCCCCACTTGCCAGAGCTGTAGTGGGCACATATATCCCACCCAGAGGATGTCAGACAGGGCATCTCATCCCTCAGCCTCATCTCAGTGCCCTGTGGCGGGGGCTGTGGAGGGGAGCAGCGTCTGGCTCCGCTGGGGAATGCAGAACAAATCTCTTCCAGATGGGGCAGGGGCCACGCTCAGCTCTTTGTGGGTTGCCCCCTCCTCCTCCTTCTTCTCTTCCTCGCCTGTGCTCAGAGCATCTCTGTGCACTGGGCCATGCTCTGTTCCCAGGAAAGCAGCTGGAAACCCCCTTTTCCTTCTCTACAAACCTTGTGGTTTTGTGTCCGTGCCAGCCAAGCTGTCCCTTTGGGGATGACGTTGATTTGTGTTGGAGACCTGTAGGGTAAGTTCTGACTCTAGGACTCAGCCCTCATCCCTTCCATTGGACACAAAGTGATGTGAATAGCCCCACTATACCCTGGCTTGGGCTGTTTCCACCTTAATCCCCCTCCTTGTCTGTTGAGCTGCCTGGAAAGTTAATCTGTATAAACCTGCTTCTCAGCCTCTCCTTCTGTTGTACATCTGCCCCTATCTGTCCCTGCAAGAGAAGCAGTGGGTCTGGATGGTCTTGCAGAGCCACTGCAGAACCCCTGGGTGCCCAGAGCGATAGCTAATGGTGGGACCCCTCCCAGCCCAATTGCCCCAGACACTCAGCTGCCTTATTTACCCTGAGTCACCTCTGCCTTTCATCCTTCTGCAACACCCCAGGCAGTGCTACCAGTCTAGCCGTGGTGGAGAGAGACCGGCTATCCAGCTTATCATTGAGCAGATGAGTGGCCCTGCAGCTTCCCTGGGTGCTGGTGATGTTTGCTTTGATTCCTGCAACATCAAAGTTGGGGCTGTGCAAATTGACCCCCCTCCTCCTAGTGCTTTACCCTTAGGGCAGAGTACTGCAAGGCTTAAGTGTTGCTGGTGTGACAGGGAAGGAGTGAGGGATGTGGGGATATGGGCTGTCCTGGTGTGGTGAAGGAGGCAGTGAAAGACCTTTCTCAGGACGTGAAGATGCTCCTTCCATTTTGCTTCGGGAGAATGTAGTGAGAACATCCCAACCTGGGGATGGGGCATCCAGCCCTGGTTGCCTGTACCTCTTCCTAATCCCCATTGCTGGAAACGTGCTGGGAAAAGATTGCAGAGGGGAGGGCAGGCGAGAAGGGGCTCCTGCTCCGCACACCAGCAGCCCGTATCCTGTTGCTGCCTAGGCTCCCCGGCTCATATTTCCTCATTAACTGGGAGTGCTGCTCGTTTGTGGGCGACCTCCAGATGTTTCCATTCTTCTCACAGCAACCACGAGGGTGCATAATATGCAGGCTGGGAGGCGATGCTGGCAGCCTCTGTTGCAATGGGAGGCCAGGAGGATGTGCGTCCCGCTGTGGGTCCACGTTCATTCACTGTGGCATTGAGATGAGCAGGCTGGGATGGTAGCACATCCCAAGGTGGGTGATGAATGAATCCAGTGTGGTACCCTATAGCATTTGCCTGTTAATTCCCTGCTCTGATGCCAGCTCTGTAGGCACCATATCACCATCACCCCATGGTTTCTCCATTGGGATGGTGGTCCTTCAACCTGGTGATGATGCCTGGGAGAAGGATCCTTGTGCTGTGCCATGGATAGAAAGCAGGCAGCAGAATGGCACCCACAGAAGGCTGATTTGGCACTGTAGGAGCCAATTTCTGCTCTGGGGCAGGGGGGAACAAAGGGAATAGGATCAACCACATCCTGCTGTTTGGTTTGCAAAGGAGAGGGTGCTTATTCCTGGGGAGTTGGGCCAGGAATGTTAAACCTTGGGGTTTACCAAAGCCCAAGAGGAGGTAGGGACAAATTCTCAGGCCTGCTGCTTCCCTGCCCTCTGCTTATCTCCTCCTGTTCCAGATGTTTTCATCCTTCTCCCCCCTTTTGCCCATGGCTTTCTCCTCTCGTGCTTGTGCACATGGGAATGTTGCAGGTAGAAGATGGAGATGGAAAGTCTGGCACAGAAGGGAGAGAACGGGTGCTTTGGGATGCGGGAGGAAGAGGGAAGGGGCTTGTTGCATAAGGCAGAAGCAATCCCCTACCAGCTGCCTGCAGAGCCTGGAAACACCTCTGTGATTCCGTGTGCTGGGAAAGGCAATGCAAATATCTGTATAAATATGGATATTGCATCTCCCACCACCTGATTCTCCAGTTCCTTCTCACAAAACCCATGGAGGTGTAGGAGGGACTTGGGGGTGGGCTCAGACATCAGCTTTCCTCCCTGCAGTAAGAAGCAGCTCTGTGCAGAGAGGTTCTTCTGTGTGTCTGTGTGCCCTTCCCTGGTGTGGTCCCTTGGCTGGATGAGGAGTGGGAACACATCTGGGGGATTTCAAAGGAATGAAGGAAAAGGGGAGCCGGGGGTCCCAAGAGAAGGGAACAGGTCCCCAGGGTTGGCATGTCCATGGAGATGGTTGGGAGCAAGGCTTGGGAATGAGGAAAGGCATGGTGTATAGAAAGAAGGCAGAGTTGTGGGGATAATAGGGAAGGATGGGGATGGAAAGAGAAGTCATCCATGGACTGAGAGGATTACCATACAAGAGGAACCTGCCCTGCTCCAAGGGAAGATAGGGGAGTGGGTGGAAATGGGGCCTGGACAGCTCTTTAATCCTAATGATTTTGCCTGTCCATCCAGCTTGCATATTTTTGGCCACGGAAGGAAGGGGGTGGGGTGCAGAGGCAGCTAAAAATAGGGGTGTCCCTGCCCATTCCCCCAAGGCGGGCATCCGTCTGTCTGATGCCTGTGGGGCTGCTGCGGGATCTGGAGGAGGGGAGCAGGCCCGGCCTCCTCCCCAAAGAGTCTGGCTCCGCTTTTGTTTGTCTCTGGGCCCTACGGGGACAGGAAGAGGCTGCGGGGCTGGGAAACAATGGCTCATTCTCTTGGCGTCAGCGCCTGGCCAGCAGTGATAGGGGATGCGGGCTCCAGGCCAGGAGGAGGCATGGCCTCGGCCGCCCCAAGGAGACAGTTGGGGACAACGCCAGCAGAGCTGGCTGGATGTGGGCCGCCTTCCCCGGCCTGTCCCTCTGTCCTGCTGCACCCCATGCCCTATATTAGGAGTAGTCTCTATGGAGGAGGTGATGGAACTGATGGCGGCCACTGAACAAGAGGTGGGAGGTGGCACTGGGGCAACACTTCCCTCGTCCTTGGCACTATGAAACCTGCAGGGATGGGGCAGGACAAATTTGGCATCCCAGCATGTTGGTGACCAAGGGACGTGGATGAGTGTGTGTTGCAGGTTGGACAACCAACCCTTCCATACCAGACCATCCTTGTCCTCCTTGTCAGTTTCTGATCTGACCACCCTGTGCTGGAGCTGCCTCTCCCTGGCCAATGCTTTTCTATATGTGGGGTAAGAGGAAGCGGGGTGAGCATCTGAGGTGGGGCAGGAGATGTTCTACAGGGGTTGAGCAAGAAGAGGAAAGAAGCACCTCCCTATCTCCATACTCCTTCCCAAGGTCTTGGATACTTGGGGCTGAATGCTTGCCAGGGCTCCTCTTGTTTACTCAGATGGGAGCTGACACATCCAAGGTCTCTGCTGACTCCACTTTCCCACATGCTGCTGCCGGGCGCATTCCAGGGCAGAGTGGAAATCAGCACTGAGGCATGCAAGAAGACTTGAGCTGGGGATGCCATTCTGTGCCTCTGGCCAGGCAGTAAGGAGCAGCCACCATACATCTCATCTGCAGGGACTGGCATGGAGCCTGGTGGGAAAGCATGGATGGGGACCTGGGGATGGGGAATCTGCCTTTTGTCTAGCAAAGATGGGTTATTGCTGACATTCAGAGAGCTGCATCTGCTGAGGGTTAACTGCTCTGGGCTCTGCTTTGCTTTGCTCATGTGTGCACGCCCTCCCAGCCTGGCGTGGATGCCTTTGGTTTTAGGAGGGAAGACCGCAGAGCTTTCAGAAATAAGTGCCAGCAGATAAAGAAGGGCTTTCAGGGCTGGGGCGGGAGAGCTGTGCTCACCCTGTCATTTCAGCCAGTCTCTCCTCTGATAGGTCTCAGGGATGCTCCAACCTCTGTCAGAGCATCTGGCATCTCTGCATCCCTCAGGCTGCTGGAGGAGGACCACCATGACTTCTTCCCTGGGCTGGCCTGCAGCAGACCCCTTATGCCCAGCCCCAGCATCTGGAAGAAGGGGCCTCGCCTGCCTTCTCAGCTGCTGCAGGAAATGCATAGCCTGGAGGTCAGGGGCCGGTGGCAGCTCCTCCCGTGGGGGGCAGCCACCCAGTGTGGGGTCTTGCATCATGTTGGAGAGGAGGAGGGGGAGAGCCAGGCTTTTCCTGTTTATGTGACTCACAGACCCTCGAGAAAGGGAAAGGGCTTGGAAAGTGCCTTGGTCTTGGGCAGGCTCCAGCGAGTGCTGGGGATTGCATCCCTGCAGGAAGTCTTGGCTAACCCTAACCCTACCCCAGGGTGTGTGGGCATCCAGCTCCTGCACCACAGAGGCTGGGGTTGCTGGGGTCGGGTCAAGGGGGGCAAGCTGGAGCTGTCTCCCTAGGAAGTGAGGCATGGCTCTTATTGCATCCTATCTATACGTGTTAGCCTTGGTCAGGTCTGCACCAGCTTTGTCAGGTTGTCAGCTTTGGTTCCCCTCAGTAGCCCTCTCCACCACTGGAGAGCGTATCCTGATAGGTAACGCCAATTGGAACAAAGGGGAGTTCTGGCACCTTTAAAGGAAAGGAGTTGGTGTGGATCCAGAATTTCCAGGGTGGAGAGACTTGGGAAGGGTCCCAGCAGAAAAGAGCAAGAAGCCCTAGAAGATCTGATCTGTGTGGCAGGAATTGGGCACAGCTCCCCACGTCCTTTGTAATGGCTCCAAAATGAGGCCGCGCTGACCCAAAGCTTTTGGGCTTGGCCCTGGAACTTCCCCAGGCACATACCTCCCCAAGGGCTAGGACGGTGGGGTGGTGCCACCCGATGGCTCTGCAGTAGTGTTACAGGTATGGGTGGCCCTTCGCTGCTCTTTCCCCTCCGGGGAGACTTGGCGCCTTTAGCTGGAGCTCAGCTCTTTTTCTCTCTACATCCTGGACACCCACAGCTCTATTAGGATGTTCAGAGCCCCTCCAGCCTGACCTCAGATGTCTGCAGGGATGGGGCAGCCACAATCTCTCTGGGCAACCTCTTCCAGTGCTTCACTAAAGGAAGAGCCACTTGGGACCTTGACCATCTTGGGGAGGAGAAGGAGATGATCAAAGCAGTATTTGCATGATATGCTCTTTCTTTCTTTCCCATCCAAGCTGCACAGGGACCAGTGTCTTATCTCTTGGAGATATTCTATTCTTCTGAATTCAAACTAGTCACAACCAGCTGGTATGATGGCATCTGAGCTTGTAATTCTCACTGTCTCAGTGCCATTCATTGACTTCAGCTGCCCTGCCAACACAAGATGAGATTTGTATTCTGGTTTATCTTCACTCCCATCCTAAGCGTGAGCTCACATGAGATGGTGGAAGCATGCTCTGGGCTCACCTTTTGGGAAATAGGTTGAAAGAGATGGAAAGAGACTCTTCAGCACTTATTGAGGTCTAGGGGAGGACATAGGTGGAGTGGAGGGAAGATAACTAGTACGTGCAGGAGTGCAGGTGAATGCTACAGAGCTATCTAGACATATTGATTTCTGCTCTGCACAGTGCCATCATTGCTGTCTGACTTCTAAAACAGATTCATCACCCTGCCCTTTTGGCCCATTTGCCCTCTGGCTGCAGGTCAGCTACTCATTTAATTCAACCAGTCTGTATTTGTGGCAGATCTCATTTCCTGTGACAGACCTCATGCCCCAGGGAGGAACAGCGATGGTCAGAAAGGACAGACAGCCCATTTCCATCTATTGCTAACAGGGCAGGGTTGAGGTTGATGTAAATCACCTGAGTGCCACCAAAACCAGCAGCAGGAGATGTGTCTGGAGTGGCCAAAGCATTTATGGGGTCCCGAAGACCATGGAGAAGTGGCAGGGTTTCAATGCACAGTGTTTGCAGGATGCTAATTGGGGACACAGCCCTGTTTTTCAGGATAGTGCTGGGGCTGTGCATGTTGGTGTATGTAAAAATTTACCCCGGTTATTGCCCCAGAGTTAGAAAACAATACTTGTTTGGTATCCTGGAGTTCAAAGGGCTTCATGCAGCACCCACCAGCTGGCTGAGGTTGATGTGGTCACATTGACCTCTGGTGGCTGCAGCCTCAGCGTGCAAGGGAAACTGAATGGGTTTAATGAGCTGCTGTGCGCTGGAGCTGTAATGCAGTTGGGTTGCAGTCCCAGCCCACTGGCATGGAGGCCCTTAGCTATGGGGCAGCATCGGAGCAAAGAAGCCCACCTTAGTGACTGGATCCCATGAGCCTGCTCTAATTCAGCTCTCACTTGCCAGCTCACCTGAACAACCTGATGAGGATGGAGGTGTGTTGCCAACACCTAACCAAGGAGCTCCCACATGCTTCTGCCTCTTTTAGCTCCAGGCAATGGGTGTGTGTGTGAGTGGGAGGAATACCGAAGGAAGCATTCGGTTGTTTTCCTATCTCCACACACATGTGTGCATTTCCTTCCTGCCATGAAGGCCTTGTTCGCCTTTTCTGCAGCCATCTGCACTGCCATGAAGAGAGGAAACCACTGCTGTCCTGTTGTGACCCAGAAAAACATTGGGGAGATGAGAAGTCGGGGCCTTTGCATGGGCTGTTAGTGTGAGCACTGAGCTCTGTGATAGTAGGAAAAACAAAAGTGTTTCTTATTTTTGGTGTCTGTTAGTTAAGCTGGTGTGAGACAGTGATCAGACCTGGCAGGTGTAAAACATCACAGATCCCTGGGCTGGGAGAAAAATAATACAGTTTGATGGGCCAGGTCTAGTTGTTGGCAGCCCTGCCTATGGCAGAGGCTTGAAATTGGGTGATCTTTAAGGTTCCCTCCAGCCTAAGCAATTCTACCGTATTATGGTGCTATGAAAACATGAAGTATTTTATTGAAGGCTCATGTAAGGTGGGAGTATTCTGGGCAGGTTTGTAGACCTTGCAGTAGACCCATAGTGTTGTGGGCCATGTGTGCTAAGCCCTTCCTCTCTCGGTGGAAACACTGTATGGCTCACCCTTTGCTGGCCTTGTCATAGGTTTCCTGTGTGAGCCGGCGGTGTTTGGAAAGTCTTACTGTGCAACTATTTTGGTCAGGAAAAAACAAAACAAGACATGAAACCACCAACCCAGCCAGACAACAGAGCGCACAATGGCGTTCCTGGTGTGAAGTCAACCGTATCAGCACAGGAGTTGGCACTACTGATAGAGCCAATGTGGAAATGTGACACCTGGCTGTGAGTGTGTGTGGTGTGGTGACAGTGGGACACACTGGTCTGATTTTTAGGTTGCCCTGTTGGACTCGTTGATCCCTATGGGTTCCTTCTGATTTGGGATATGCTGATTCTGTGATTGAAAGTCTGGCACGGCTGTCCTCCAAAGGGTGAGATCCTCACCACTGTGCCTTAGTTCCATGGCCAAAACATGGGATGGGACATCTCCCTCCTCTCAGGAGCTCTCTGTTGGCCTTTGGGGTGGTCTGCAGCTCCCAGGCTCCTGCCCAGATCTGAGAATTGATGTGACAGATAATGCTCGATGTGGGGAAGCGCTCTGTCTGATTTCCGTGTGCTCTGAGTCACAAAGCACTACAACCATTGCCGGTGGGGTCAGGGTGGGTGGAGGAGAGCCTTCCTTAAGTTTGCTTCTGTCTGGGTGAATGAGAAAAAAACCAAGCTGTTTGGGGCTTTTATTGTAAGGGGCGAAGATCTTATCTTCTATCACCACATAATATCCTGCTCAGGAAATCTTTTCTCTAGAGAGAGAGACCTGGGATGTTTGCAAGAGAATAACTAGCAGGCACAAATTGACAGGGCTTGAGTCAGAACCCTTCCCTGCAGGCAGCCTTGCTCCTACTTGTTTTGATCACTCATTTACAACTGGATGCCTCTGGCTGGAGGTAAGGGCTGGAGATGGAGCCGTGTCCTGCCTGGGGACCTGGCTGGTGGTCCTGCATCCATAGGGAGGGGGCAGTGTGAGGGAGGGGGACCCCTAGCAGGGGGAATGGGTGAGTCAGCAGCAAATTAAAACACCAGGGTGTCAGCAGGTGGGACAGATGCCTTGCAAGAGGAGGCGGTGTTTGCCAGAAGCCTTGCATGTGCGTGTGCCTGGTGTTTGCTCAATGGGTGTGTAACAGCAAAAGCAGTGAAGCTGTGTGATGTACAGAGGAAAACGTTGGGAGCGAGTCTCAAAACTGGTCTCAGATGGGGTTGTGCTTGACTCTGAAAATAACACAGTGGGGACCAGAGGAAGTGCCTCCACCAGCCCCTGTAGGAGAAACAGAGAGGTTTGGGTCATGCAGGTGGTGGATGCCTCACTCCTGGAGACATCCAAGGACAGGTTGGAGGGGCTCTGAGCACTCTAATACAGATGTGGGTGTCCCTGTTCATTGCTGGGTAGTTGGACTAAATGCCTTTAAGGGTCCCTTTCAGCTAAAACAATTCTGATTCTGTGATTTTGGGTCCAGGGTGAAACCTGCAGCTCCTTTAGGACAGGAGGCTTGATTCATCCCTAGAGCTTGTCGACCTTGTACAATTGTACAGCAAAGCTTCTTCGCTCTCCATCTCCCCCAGACCCCTCCTTGTCCTAGTGGCATGGGGCTGGTTTGGGCAAGAAGAAACATGGCAGTGGTGAGAGCTGTCCACTGTGTGCCCATTGGGGTGCTCCAGCTCTGCTCCTGGGGTGGCTGTGCCTTTCCTTTTGCTTGAACCCTTTCCATCCAGAACTGACCCTACATCTGGACAGTTCAAGATCCAATTTCTGGAGCCCTTCTAACAAAAGAGCCCCCCTTCATACCAAGGGAGGCTACACTGGGTACCCCAATTCAACTGTGGGGATCTGAAAGCAGTCGTATTTCAGAAGAGAAGTTGCTGGTGAACCACATCCTTCCGGAGATCAGCTTTAGTCCGGAGAAGCAGCTGGAAGAGACAGACGGTCCACAGACAGAGCAAAGCCCTTTCCCCGCTCCCCCAGGTGAGCAGCGGCCGAGGGGAGGCAGCCCCCGCCCCGCCGGTGAGTGTCGGGGAGGGGAGGGCACAGGGCTGAGCTTTGCATTGCCGGGGGGTGCGGAGGAGGGAGGAAGGGAGGAGGAAAGGTGCAGCGGGGTGGGGAGAGAGCTGCAGGCACACCTGCCGGGGCGGGAGCGGCGGAGTGGGGCGCGGAGATCGGAACGGGATGGCAGGTAAGGCTGATCCCCCCGCAGCCCTCGGAGCGCGTCCCCTCCGCTTACTGCCTTTGTCCTCCAGCGTGGATTTTGCTTCCTAGTGTGGATTTTGCCCCCGACTACAGATTTTTGCCTGGGCGGCCGTGGCGCTGGGTTTGTTCCTCTTCCCCTCTACGGGTTTCTGACTGCCTTGCGCTCCCCACCCCGATCCCGGAGGAGCCCTCCGCCCGGCCCTGCCTGCCTAGAAGCTTCTCGCACAGCAGCCGCGGGTTTTGTGGATTGAAACTTGGATCTGAAAGCCTAAACTTTGACTTGGAGCCCGAGGAGCAGGGCTCAGAACAGCACGGCTTCTGTTGCATCCTCCCGTATACTCATCTCCCTGTGGGACTGAGCCTGTTTCTGCAAGAAATGCAGATTGTTTTCTTTGTTCAGCCTCCTTGTCAGCAGGATGAACCAGATCTGTAACAGTGGTTCTGCTCCTAAGCCTTTTGGTGCTGGCAATCAGACCCTTGAGTATCTTTTGTGGGTTTGAGAGTCCCCTCGTCCTGTTATCCTCCACCCAGCAGATCCTGAGCCTTCTGTAGTTCTGCTTGGAGGATTAACTTCAGCACAACTCTCTCAGCCACCCTCCTTGCTGTGCTGGTTGGCCATCTGATGGTATGATACCATTCCCAGTACCAGAGGAAAAAAATAAAGGAAAAAAGAGGGAGATTTTCTTCCCTCTGCCTTCATGCAACGTGAACCTTTACACTGCATGAGTTGGACTCAGTGATCTTATGAGTCCCTTACAACCTGGGATAGAATATATAAGACAGAATTATTGCCTTGTAGCTTTGCCTTGTTGCTGAGTATTTGCAGTGCTCTGCACACATGTGCAGAAGATGCATGGAAAATACACTTTTGACATCCCCCTTTGGCTCCACTACCTGCAGCCAAGCTGCTCCATTGCACACTGCTCTTGAGAACTTCAGTTCAGTCACTGATGCTTGGGGGCATTCAGAGTGCAAATGGATCCCCAGAGAAACCCACCCCTCTTACCACAGTAGGAGAAACATGGAAACCAGGGAGGTGGTGCAGTCACTGTCCCTGGAGGTGTTCCAGAACCATGTGGATGTGGCACTGAGGAACGTGGTCAGTGGGTATGGAGGGGGTGGGCTGGCAGTTGGGCTGGGTGATCTTAGAGGTCTTTTCCAACTTTAATGATTCTATGATTTAAGAACACTGTGGGGTGAAGATGATGTCTTCCCCAGCCTTTTTATAGTATATGCTTCTAAGTTCCTTATGTCTCACTGCCTCCTGCATGTATAAGACAGTAGTTGAGCCCACTAAGATTCTACTGGACAGAGTTGTTTGTAAAATAACTTCTGACACATCTGAATTCTGGTTGATGATTGAACCATTTGCAGAATTGTGCCTTGACTTGTCCTCCCATGTATTTTGTTGCTGCTCCCATGTATTTGCTTATCTATTTCTCCTCAGATTTTCTCTTTTCTTTTATCCTCCCAGCCCTGGAGAATGCCTCTCTCCAAGACTGCAGCCTCTCGGAGCAAGAAGAGGAAGAAGATGCCCTCTGGGAGAAGATAGAGAGTGCACGGCACCAGCTGACCCGCTCCCTGAACCCTGCAAAACTCACCCCATACCTGCGCCAGTGCCGTGTGATAGATGAGCAGGATGAGGAGGAGGTGCTGAATTCATGCCGATTCCCTTGCAAAAGCAACCAGACAGGTGGGAGAAAGCGCAGACTTGCAGGCAATGCTTCCACCTCATTCCTTTCTCCAACCCATCCATTTCATGGAGGGAAGCAGAAGTGGTGGAGATGCTTTTTTGTATTGCCTTAACTCTTAATCTGTTTTTCCAGGTTACCTGATGGACATCCTTCGGCGCCGGGGTAAGCGAGGCTATGAAGCCTTCCTGGAGTCCTTGGAGTTTTACTACCCAGAGCACTACACGCGACTAACAGGGAGGGAACCAGCCCAGCGCTGCTCCATGATCCTGGGTAGGGGCAGTGCTTGTCTTCCCTTCAGCTGCTGCATGGGAAGGACCAGAAATATGTGCATGGGAGAGTGCATGCATAAATCCCTGGTTTGTGCTGTTTGTGTGCAAGGAACCTTGACCGTCGTGTGCTCTGGATCTGGCAGGGTGGGGACTGAATGCATGCATGTAATGGACCAAGGGGGCCAAATGCGTGTAATGATCCGTGGTGCCGCTAACCAAGGCTGCACACCTCCAGGAGGCTGTGATACCCTGTGATGGGTGCTTTTTGTGAGTTACCCATTTCAGCAGCCATTATCTGATTCTTCTTCATCTCCTCCAGATGAAGAAGGCCCTGAGGGGCTAATGCAGTTCTTGCTGGTAGAGGTGAAGAAGATGAGGGCTCAGCGGAAAGAGCACCTGCTGAAGGAACATCAGCTCCAGGCAAAGAACCAGACCTTAGAACAAGAGCAAGCTCGGCTGGAGCAGCGGCTGCAGGAGCTCCTGAAGGTGCAGGAGCGTTGCCAACGACTGCGGGAGGAGTGGGATTCCAACAGTGTAGAGCTGCTGAGGCTGAAGGATGAGAACTACATGATGGCCATGCGCTATGCACAGCTCTGTGAGGAAAAGAACATGGCTGTACTGCGGAGCCGTGACCTGCAGCTGCTGGTAGGGTGGTGGGAGATGGCTCATCAGTGGGGCAAGGGGGTCCTATAGCAGTGGGGTTGTATAGCTGAGGGGAACATTCAGCTTGCCCTTTGGAGACATTCATGGTCAGGCTGGAGGGGCTGTAGGTAACCTGATCTAGCTGTAGGTGCCCCTGTTCGTGGCAGGAGTAGGACTTACTGCCTGTAGCAGCACTTTGGCCAAGAGTCATCCCCCTCCCCGGCACTCCCCACCGCCTCCTCGTCCTCTGCTGACGCTTCGGAGACTCATGCTGCATACCTGAGAGAATTCATGACACTGCACTCCAGCTGCCAAGCTCTCAGCTCCAGCAAACATGCACCCATTTCCTGTCTGGGCAAGGACCAAAATACCTGGAACCTCTTAATAACCCAGCTCCAGGAGGTGCCTCCTGGCATTTCCCTGCTGCTTTGGGCTTCTCACGCAGCCCTGCAGTTCTCATTCCCTGTCTCATTCTGCTCCTGCCAGAATCCTCCCCTACCTTTTATCTGTTGTTCCTGCCTGCGCTCGTTCTCCTGGGCCTCCTCTGAGCAGTGAAGTGAATTGCTTGTGGATGAGGCGCTGGCACAGCCTGCACAGGGAAGTGGTGGATTCACCATCCCTGGAGGTGTTCCAGGACCATATGGATGTGGCGCTGAGGGACATGGTTAGTGGGCATGGTGGGGATTGGGTGATGATTGGATTCAATTATCTTAGTATTTTCGAACTTTAATTATTCTTTGATCCTAACAATGGGGTGGAGAAACCCCGTGGAAACCAGGGCACTCTGCTGTGAATGTGTATCTCAGCAGCTCCAAGAGAGCTGCGAAGCCCTCAATGAGACACCCAGCTACCATCCCTGCTAGCACACCTGGGGGCCCTGGTCCATGCAGTGTCAAGGCCAGTTGCACAGTGGATGCCCTAAGGTAGCAAGAAAGTTGTTGCACAAAGAGAGCACTCAGAGACCGAAAGTGCTTATGCAAAAATTTGATGCATGTGCACCCTCCTCTCCTGCAGGGAAAAGCTTTTGTGTGCAGTGTGCTAACCTTGCCCTAGCAGAAGGATTCTCCCTTATGTGGTTGCCCAGCTTGCTTTCCTCACCTTCAGGCCATTTTCTTGCCCAGCTTCCATTCTCTCACTGTGGCAGAAGTTTCAGGGCATGTGTGTCAGGCTGTGTGTTCTCCCTGGCTCACAGGTGGACCAGCTGAAGTGCAAAGTTACCAGCCTGGAGGAGGAGTGCAGCCTGCTGAGGAAACAAGCGTCTACTCTGCCCCAACGGGAGGCAGAGGAGCGTGGCCACTCTGATGCTGTGTCTGAACTGTGGGCTGAGAATCAGCGGCTGACAGCATCATTGAAGGAGCTGCAGGGCATGCTGCAGGTACCCCATGGGGCAGAATGGTTTGGGTTGGCAGGAGGCTTTGCATCCAAGCAGGGACAACCAGAGTGGGGTGCCCAGGGTCATGTTCAGGTGAGTTTTGAAGGTGCCCAAGCTTCATTGATGATAATGGCAGTTGTTCAAGTCTGCCCTTTGCTCATCTGTTGGACTGGGCTGGGCTGGAGGTGCTGGCAGTGTGGTGAATGCTTCTCCTCATCTCTTAGACTCCAGGTGAGGTCCCAGTGCCGGGCTCTGAGCAGATCCTACTGGACATCCTGGAGCATGACTGGAAGGAAGCCCAAGATGACCGACAAGACCTCTGCCAGAAACTCAACTCCCTGCAGGGTGAGCTGCAGTGGGCTGAGGAGCTTAGGGATAAGGTAAAAAATCACCATCCTATTCCTTGCTTGCAGCCACAGCAGTCACTTCTGACAGTGGCTGATGTTCACTGCTCACTGTTGCCAGTACCTACAGGAGGTGGAAGACCTGCAACTGAAATATCGAACTCTACAGAAGGACTGCGATCTCTACAAACACCGCATGAACACGGTGCTGCTGCAGCTGGAGGAGATCGAGAAAGAGAGAGACCAGGTAAAGTGCTCTCTGCCTGCCAGCAGGATCGGGGCTCTTGGCTTTGTTTTGGGTACCTCTCCTTCCCCAGTGAGTCTTCTCTATCAGTGGGAAGCGGGTTTTGTATTGTGGTCCTCCTCACCCCCAGCCTGACTCCTTGTAGGCGATCCAGAGCCGAGATGGGGTGCAGCTGCAATATTCCCAGAGCCTGATTGAGAAGGATCAGTACCGCAAGCGTGTGCGGGCCCTGGAGGAGGAGAGGGATGAGCTCCTGAGCAAGCTGAGCCGGGTGGAAGGGCTGAACAGCACTCTGGAGGCACAGCTGCAGCGGTGCCGAGGCAACCGCAGCCTGGGCAAGGTGAGCAGTGCTGGAGAGGAAAGCAAGATGTGGACAGGGTTAATCTCTGGGGGAATGCAATGAAATGATGGGTCTTTTCTCTCCCAGATGTGCAGCTCTTCCTACTCCCTTTGCTCCAACCTCAGCAGCACATGGAGCCTTGTGGACAAGCCTTCTGACCTTACGAGTGGACTCACAGACCCACTGGGTGTTTCTGCCATCACATTCCCAGGGGACTCTGCCATTCAGAGCATGGTAAGTGCTGTACCATGAGGATCTGGCACTGAGCTGAGGGCAGCAGGGACACACCATGGGGCTATGGCTCAGTGGAAGGCTTGGAGTAGGGCAGGGTGCCACACTCAACTGGGTGGGAGAGTGGGGCAAGCAAAACTCATAGAACCATAGAATCATTAAGGCTGGAAAAGTCCACTGAGATTATTTAGTCCAACCATCAACTTATCACCACCATTCCCACTAACCATGTCCCTCAGTGCCACATCTGGCAACCTAGAAATCAGTATTCTCATGTAAGGTTTTTATTCTCTCCAGAAAGCTCTGTAATCACACCCTGGGAGGTGTACACTGCAAAAAGATGGGGACACAGTGGCATGTGTCTCCATCCCTGCTATCTCCTTGGGAAAGCAAGATGCCCCTGGGTGTTAGGGTACCTCTGAAGAGAGGTACCCCAGGAGCAACCTAGCCCAAAGGAAGGAGAGGTGCTGGTATAAACAGGTATCTCTCTCTTACTTTGCTCAAGGAGGGGACTCCTGACAGTGAGAAGGACATCAACCGCCTCTCTACCTTCCCCTTCCCTCCTTGCATCGGCTCCATCCTTCGTCGGCAGCGTGAAGATAGGTGCATGCCCTACAAAAGGTGACTGCTTGAGTTGGGGTCTTGTCTAGGGGTCTGTGGGGGCCAGAGTGAGCAGGTTGGCTATGAGGGAGTGGGAGCTGAAGGTGAGAATTTCTGTGTGTGAGTTGATGGAAAGCTGGGGGTATTGGGTTGAGAATGGGATGCAAACAGGCTTTGGAATAGCTGTTACCTCTCATCTCACCATTGTGTTTCCTCTACAGCTTGTCCTGCGGCTCCTTCAGCAGCATGGAAGATACAGCAGGTACCTTCCCCAAAGGGTTTAGCGAGGGAGAAGTGGTGGGGTGAGGGATGGGATAGCATTCCAAGAGGTGATATGCCCTCTCTCCCTCTTGCTTTCTTTCCTAGGCAACAGTTTTGTTAGCATCCCACCTGGGGCCTTCTCCTCCTCTTCCAGCAGCACCTACACCAGGGTGAAGTCAGAGACCTGCTTGTCCATGCTTACCAGCCACAAGGAGATCTCTAGGAGGTGACCATGACCTTCTGCTTGGGGGAACATATCATCATGCTGAGGAATCATGCCTGGGAGGCTGAATGTCCTGCAAGTCCTTCTCTGGTAGCAAGAGAGAAGAGAAACATATTGGGTTTGGTGGAGTAGAGAGGGATGTGGGGATACACAAACTCTGTGCACCTGCCCTGGTGATGGACCATAAGGAATGGGAATCTAGTCCTTGGAAAAGGCAGCAAGCTTCAGTTGCTGGTGTTTCTCCTTGCCAGGTCACTGGTGGTGCAGCTCACGAGCATGGGTCACCCCAACAGCCTGTTGTCCCATGAGAAGAGGCTGGGAGCAGACATCTCCATCCTTGGAGGGAACAGGACGGGGATTTATGTCCAGTGGGTCAAGCCGGGCTCACTAGTCGAGAGCACAGGACTCAGGGAAGGGTGCCGGCTCATTGAGGTGGGTCTGGGAATGGGGTCATGCTGGAGATGTGCAGTGGACCTGGAATGCAAGGAGTATGGAGTGAGCCCCAATGCAAACTTGCTTCTGGTTCACTTGAAGCCCTCCTCCATCTCTCTTGTTCTCCAGTTACGCTCTTTGCCTAGAACTTTATGCAACATAAACAGGCATAGAGGCCTCTGCACCCAAACATGCCAGTGTATGTGATGATGCACAGTTGTGCTGGAATGCTTCCTTCAGGTGAGAGAGGGGAAAACAAAAAAGGACCTGCATGGATTAAGGCAGTGATATGACAGTGTCTTCCTGGAGCTGCCTGTCACCTTGTAGTATTGCAGAGCAGTTTGCATCCTGCATATGCCTGTTGCAAAACAATCAATTCTGGAGAGAGGTCTCGCAGGCTTTCATGACCCTCTCAGAGAATAACTGCTCTGAAGTGATCTCCTGGAAGGAGGGAGGGGCATTTGTTTTGGCAAGAATGACACCACTTTAAATACAGCAACGGTGCTTGAATTGATATCCCACCTGTAGCTGAAAATAACCCAGCTTCCCTGCCTCTGCTCCTACACATGTTTGTGCACGTGTTTGCTTTCATATCAGCCCAGCATTCAAACTGGAGGGTGGCTGACAGCAGCAGTTTCAGAGGCAGAGGAGAGAATCAGAGGCAGATGAGGATGCTTGTCCTCAGGCAGAGCTTGCCTTGGGCCTGTACCATCTCTTGGTTAACCATGATGGGTGAGGAGCTGATGGGAGCCTGCACTTCCAGAACCTAAATCTAATAGCATCCATTCTGTGCTAGTTGAGGGTCCCATCACTGAAGGAAGAGGTGCTTTCTCTGGAGAACTGTACACGTGAGGTTGCCTACCTGAGCCTGCTGCATTGGGATGAACCCTCCAGCCTTGTCTTCCAGCTGGACCTGCAAGGTAGGGCCCTGGCAGCTGGATTTCCTTCCAGCCTGAGCTCTTTGCTTCCTTTTGCAGGCCTTTCTCCCAGCTCTGGAGGTAAATCTTGGCTATCTTCTCTCTTCTTTTTGGTCCTGGGCTACTAGATGTGATACTGGCCTTGGTCATAACTCTGGTTACATGTTTGTCTGGTGTCACATGTCCTAAGTTACAGGATGGAGGCACAGACCTTCTGTCTGTTTGCCTCTGCACCCCCACCACAATGCATAACATGAGAGTTGTGCTGGAGACTTGGATATCTTGTCGGTTATGGCTGTCTACAGTGTACCCACCTGTAGTGACTTATATCCCTTACTCCAGGGTACCAACCTCTACGGGAAGCCTTAGAAGAAGGGAAGAAGTTTTCTGGGGACTCATTCTACATCCGTACCAACCTGTCCCTCCTGGAGCCATCAGACCCTTATGCACTATGTGTCAAATGTCGGGAGATCCTGCATGTCACAGACACCATGTACAAGGGGCGGCTGGAGTGGTACTGTTCCCGTGTCGATCCCTTGACCATGCGGGACTTGGACAAGGGGACAGTGCCCAACTACAGCAGGTAACAGAGGAAGGAGGAAAGCAGGGATGTACATGGGGTGCTTGCCCCATTTCTTTGTGGTAAGCATTCCTGAGGGGTTCAGAAGCTTGTGGGCTCGCCTTTTCATAGTGTGGGATTTCCAAACCTTAAACCTTACGTTGGGGACCAGTGCTGTAGTGTTTAGGTGCCTTTGACAGACAGGGAGGTTGAGTGAGGTTGTTGATATGCCTGTGGGGTTTGGGAAAGAGCATCACAGCCAGTGTTGGTCCCTGAGGTATCTAGAACTGCTTGAGTTCAACACCACTGTCTTTTCAGGGCACACCAGCTTTTGAAGATCCAGGAGAAGGTCCACATACCTGGGCAGCAGAGGGGCCACAGAAATAACGTAAGCCAGAGAAGCCAGCGAGGAGAGTTTTTGTAACACGCTTTTGTAATGGCCAATGCTCTCAGCCTCGTTGCCCTCCCTTTCTCCCTTTCAGCTAAAGAAACGGGCCTTGGACCAACTACGCTTGGTGAAATCCAAACAGCAGAAGGGCCCAGAACAGCCCTGTCAGCAGCTGTGGCTGGACCCCTGTCCAGGTGAGCTGTTAGCTGTGTTACCTCATCATCTTTTGGGGATCCAGACATCCCCGGTGAAAGGACATCAGCAAATGGGATGCTTCAGTCTCCCTGGCAAATTCTTGCCTTTGACTTTCTCTTCTTTCTTCCTGTCTTTCAGACCCAGACAGGAGCCTGAAGCCTTACAGCCTGGTGCACCCTGTGGTGGTCAAGACACCCCGTCCCGTGGTGCTGTCCCCCAGCTGCATTGCACTACGGCTCATCAGGAACTTGCTCGACTTGCCCACCTCTCGCCTGGACTTCCATGTGTGCCCAGCAGGTAGGCAGCTAAAAGTAGCAGACACATTCAAAGTTGTTTTAGATGCCCATGGCTAAGTGACATACAGTATGCAAGTGGCCTGCTTCTAAGTAGAAGGGGCTGTTTTCACTTTGTTACCTCCTGTCACTTCCTAGCTGTGAGGTAGGAAACTAAGATGCTGCTCAAGGAGGTCATTTCTGTGGAGGCTTTGGAGAGTCCAATTCAAAGAATAAGTCCTGAAGTAGGAGATATGGACTCATGGGATTCTTTGAGAGGACACAAGGTGCATATTCAGCAGCTAATTGTGGGGGTATGTCAGCCTTCCCAGATGATACCCACTGATCCAGTTTTTGGGCCCAAAACAAGGCATTCCCTCCTGTTCTTAACTGCATCCTGTCCCTTTGGCCTTCAGGGAGGCCAGCCTTCCATTATGCTCTTCTGAGACATGGAGATCCTCTTGTTTCCTTGAGTGGGTGGTGGTGGCACTGCTTTACTACTCTGGTGGCTCTTTCCAGGGCTGAGGCCCTTGCCTGAGATAAGATATGTAGGTTGACTTCACTCCTGCCCTTTCTCTCTGGGAATGACATCTTTCTTTCCACCAGTGACCTGAGACTGTTACACCACTGTAGGGGGATGTAGGAAAAAGGCTTTTCTCCCATGCAGCATTTTCACCAAAGACAAATCCTCCCTTCTTCATCCTCCTTTCCCCATCTCTCTCCCACGTTTAGAGTTCACACTTTGCCAGGTGCAGGACTGAAAAATGAGTTGATATACTTTTGGGGGGTGGTGAAAAAGCTATTCTGCTGAAAAATTATGGCTCTTCAAAATCTGGCCACTGGGCTTTTTAGCTGAGTGACTTGACCATATATCCTGTCCTGCTGAGCCCTCTGCAGGGTCCCCTTCACATTGCATGGGAACATGCTTCAAAGCCATTTACTGCAGCTGGGGTGCCTGCTTCAGCCATACTAGGATTCTGAGCATCCTACTGCCATTTGTGGTCTCTGTGTGAGTTGCCTTGTCTTCTGTTGGAATTACTGGGGGCACATGGCACTGATCATGCCAGACCTCACTGTCCCACCGGCTCTGCACCCAGTTCTCTGTCTCTCAGCATCACCTTCCTGCTGCTCTGCTGCATGGCATTGTGTGAGATGCCATCTTGCCAACTCTGAGCAGGGGGAGGGGGCTTGAGTTGCCACCAGCAGGAGGTTTAGCTTGCTCCCCATTTTCCTCCCAATCTCCTACTCCAAGATGTGTGCTCTCCTTGTTTCCCCAGTCACCTGTGAGCTCATGCAGCTCACCAGCCTAGCGGAAATATTTTTTGGCAAAATAAAGTCATTCATTTTCTGCTATATTTCATCAGGGAGGGGCTGGAGCAGTGTGGAAGGGGGGTCAGATGTGGGAGACAGCTTTGGCTGCTGCTGTACCACAACACAAGAGCTGCTCTTGCCCTGCAAGGTCTTCAGCTGTGATATCTTGCTTGTTCTGTAAGCAGAAAGCAGCAGGAGATCCATGCCAACGCGTAATGCTGTATAATTAGACTCGCTCACCAGAATCCATAAACACTGAATTCAATGAGCATCAGCACCACAGCAAGCATGCAGGATCTAAGGTAGACTGTACAAGAGGGAGATGAGGATGTTGCCTCCCTCTTCATCTCTCCTTTCCCTCTTCTCTTGCAGAGAAGCTGACAGACCCCAGTGCTGCCCATGTGCAGGAGTCCCCTGTGTCTAGAAATGCCCCCCAGGAGCGAAGGGAGAGCAGCCGAGTCTGCATGATCCAGGAGGCAATGCAGAAGGTGCTGAGTGGTTTGGAGAGAGAAGGCTGGGATGGGGTGTTCAGGTGGGAAAAAAGGGTGGGACAAGGGAAGGCAGTTATGTACTTTAGGGCTGTGTGATTTGGAGAGTCGAGCTGCTGTGGGTCTGGGAATCAATGACTGTGGGCTTTTCACTGAGTCTCTTTCAAGCCCTGGCAAGAGACATGGGAACTGGTAGGGGAGAGAGTGGGAAGTGCCATATGCGGAAGTGACCTCCCTGCTTTTGAGTTCCTCATTTTAAAGAAAGCAGAAAGAGCACTGTTGAGGGCAAATGGAGAAACGTGGGGCTGTTGGTGACAATGAAAAAGAAAGGGATGGGAAGATGGGTTGAGGCTGAGTGAGGCATCTGGTGGGCCCTTGGGCTGGGCTGGCTGTGATGGAGTGAGTGACCCTGCTCTGTAATTCTCGGTTTCCATCTTGGCCTTGTCTGTAAATCCCACATTTAATGGAATTACTATTGGAAAAGCAATGATATTTCACAGTATGGGGTTTGATTAAATGCATCTGTCAGGAGCTGGAGCTATTTCTTCTCCACTTAAATCAGTAAATCTATTCAATTTCCTTCCAGAATAAACACTGCCTGCTGGAGCTGGGAGTTCAGAGTGTGAGGGATCTAATTAAACGTGAGATATACCCCATTGTTATCCACGTTGAGGTCACTGAGAAGAACGTCAGGGGGTTCAGGTAAGATAAGACCATGTGGATGGATGGAGGGCATTGCAGGAGTGTTGAGAATCATAGAATCATAGCATGTTTTGAGTTGGAAGGGACCCTTAAAGGTCTCCAAGTCCAACTCCACTGCAATGAACAGGGACACCTACAGGTAGGTGAAGGTGCTCAGAGCCCCTCCAGCCTGACCTTGGATGTCTCCAGGAATGGGGCATCCACACAACTGGGCAGCCTGATCCAGTTCTTCACTACCCTTCTCATAAAAACTGTTTCCTTATACCCAATCTGAATGTTCCTTCTTTTACTTTGAAACCATTTCCCCTTGTCCTATCACAACAAACTTTGCTAAAGAATCCATCCAGTTCTTTCCTATAGCCCCTCTTACCTTTGTTCAGAAGGAGAGGGGTTGGCAGCAATAGATGCATGTATGTTGGCTTTAGTTGTTGTGGGGAGAAAAAAAGAGGCAAAAAATCACTTTGTGTGCACATGAGAAGGTTCTTGTTTCGGGCAACATTGGTTTTTTGCAACTCCATCTGTCTATGTGAAGGTGATACTTGTTGCTTGTTCCCCAGGAGCTTGCTGGGGCAGCCTGGCCAGCGTGATGCGGAGGTGCTGAAGGCATGTCGTGGTGCTGAGCGGGCTCTCCATGCTCTACCCTGCTCTTGGGCTCGTGTGGAGCCCCATGCCTGGAGCCACGCAGAAGAACTGCCCAAGGTGGTGCGGAGCTGCATCTTCCAGGAGCAAAACCGCCCACTGTGGGTTGAGGATGGTGATGACTGAATCTGGAGGTACAGAGCCTTCCCCAGGTGCTGTCCTTCAGGTAGCATGTCCTCTCTCTCCAAGGGGATGCTGGCAGCAATGGGACCAGGTAGCTTTTAAGGTCCACTTGGGGCTGTGAAGAGTTGGGGATGTAAAGCATGCTGACCCACCAGGCTGAGTTTTCCATATTTGACTGGAGAGAAGTCTTCCACCTTCTTGCTGGACATCTCATGGACTGTTCCCCATCACCTTGAGCCTTTGGCTCTGGTACATGGTGAGACTGGGAACACGAGGAAAACATGTGAGATGAGGCTGAGCAAGAGCATATCTCACGCGTGCATGCATCTAGTGTGTTAAAACCCTTCTCTCATCTCCTTTGTTTTCCCTTCTCTACCTCACCTCCTGCCCCATGGAGCAGGAAACACAGTTTGTCTGCAAACACCCTGCTGTAGCCAGACTGACACTAAGTTTGCAACCAACCCTCGTTTTATGGGAGCTGTACTCTTTATTGCTTGTAAATTATTAATGGGCCCTTTTATTGGCAACCCGTGTGTAAAAGAGAATTAAATACCATTCATAATAGGAATGGGAGGCTGGCTGCAGACTTGTGTGTTAATGGGAAGGGTTGGGTGATGCGTGGGTGTGTTTTTCTCCTGTCCAGCCCTATAGTGGTGATTCCACCACTTCCCAATGCAGACTGTTCCAGTGTCCAACCACTCTTATGGAGAAGAATTTTTTTTCCTAATATCCAACTTGTTGAGAAGGTTACTTGGTCCAAGGTTCCTAGAGCTTCACATCCCTCCATATTCTGGTTATCATGAAGTGAAAAGCCAACCATCTTGTCCTTCTGGTGGACAAGGGCAAATGTTTGAAGGATAGATGGCCTTTCCTGAGACACACAAAAGGAAAACGGGGGCTGTGGCTGTGGGAGTCTCCGTGGAGCAGGAGACTGGGCAGTGGGCTGGGGTCAATGGGAAAACCAATGAGCCACCAGCACTAGAAACTCTAGATCTCCGTGTTCTCCTCACTCCTATGATTGGGGAACTGATACTGCTATGCACTTCTGAAGCTCCAAGTAAAGATTAACCTGCTGATCTTCATGGGTCCCCTGTGAGGTGTTATTTCAGGCTCTAAAACAGTTGCCTGTTTCTTTTATGAGGACAAGAGTGAAAGGGGGAGGAAAAGAAAAAAAGACTTTAACCTGCAGTCACTTAAATGTAGAGCAAAGTCCCAGATCTGCCCTGGAGCAGTGGAGCTATGGAGGGGATTGGTGTAATGGGGCTCCAGGCGAGAGCTCCCCATTGCTGTCCTCTCCAGGGGACCAGCCCAGGCATCCCAGCACTGTCAGCCCTGGGAGGGCAGATGCCCTGCAGGTGAACAAAGCAGGGCTTTTGTTGAGCAGATGAGAAGACAGTCCCAAAGCACGCTGGGTTTGCAAGGGAAGGAGGTTGGAGCCTGCAGCTTTGCAGGGGAAAAGATAAAGATTGAGTACCCAGGGAAAATACTGCTTGTGAGGCACTGATTCAAAGCTTGACAACTCCTCCTACCCTCTGACACTGGAGCTATCACCACTCTCATGGCGGGGGTGATTACAGAGCAGTACCCCCAGCTTTGCGGACCTGCTGCCCCCCAACAAAACAGATTTCTCCTCACACCTCTCTGGGCCACCCGTATTTCACCAGGAGGGAAACTGAGGCAAAGCAAAGTTGTATTGGGAAGCAGATTGATGCTCCCACCCTTCTCCAGACCCTCCTTTTGTTCATCTTGTCTCCCTGGAGGCTTCCAGAATCCAGCTACAACTAGTCCTGGATGTGGTTGAGAAAAGGGGCAGAGGGCCTTGAGACAAACATAATGCTCCCCTGCCCTGCACACCCCTGCCCACCTCATTTGTGCCCCCAGGGGTGCAGCTGTGTGCTCTGAAGAATGAATCACGGGTTAGGTAATGGGCAGAACACAATTAGCAGCCCTGGGCATCAATTACCAGCTGTACCAGCCTTGCATGAAACCCTTGTAAAGTCAACAAGAGCAAATTTTCTCCCTCCAGGGAGGGCAGGGGCCAAGTGGTGCATGTGTCACTGAAGGAGGCCACCAGCCCTTCCCCATGCTGTTCTAAGCAGAGCTGAGGCAGCTTGGGGTCACCTCTAGCTTTGGGCATGTTTGGGTTTTCACTTGGTTGGGTAGAACCTGCTCTGCTGCTTAACACCATCCTTTGCACAAGGTGGTTTGGGTCACCCTGGCAGCCCTCAGTGGGCTCTTTTGGGGAATCTCTACCTGTGTACCCCTTTCTTTCCCAGAAGACCTCCTGAGCCAGGGATGGCAGTGCTGCAGGGTGCTTGGGAGCCATAGAATCATAGGATGGCTTGAGTTGGAAGGGACCTTGAAGCCCACCCAGCCCCAACCAGGGCTGTCACCCACCAGGTGAGGCTGCCCATCCAACCTGGCCTTGAGCACCTCCAGGTATGGGGCACCCACAGCTCCTCTGAGTAACCTGTCAGTTGATCCTGCCCTGGCCTCCTTTTATAACTACCGAGAATCGGAGGTGTGATGGAGAAGGTCTTTGTCACGTGGCACACCCAGGGAGCCATGTCTCTCCCTGCTCACCCCTTTTTCACCCTTTTATTGCTATTCTTTTGCTGTGCTTTGACTCGATGCCCACAGCTTGCAGCTCCCTAAGGATGCGCTCTGATTTTTATGTGGAGCGCTGTCATCCTGCTGTTCCCTTACTTGCCTCTCTACCGAGTCTGGGGTGGGGGTGGGCTCCAGCCCCATCCAAGGCTTGTTACATCTCTTTGCCCCTCAGGTGCTTGCTGGAGTAGCCTGAAGGTGGCCGACCCAGAAGTGGCATGGGGCAGTCCACACTCCCCAAACGCAGTGGTCCATGCTCTGGGGTGCAGGGGGCAATGGGAAAGGTGCTTTCAAAAGTGAGTGGGTTGGCGCTGTGGTGAGTGTCAGACGTGGGGTCAGTGACTAGTGAGATCTTGTTGACCTGAAACTGCATCTATTCCCTATGTCCTTGTAGCAGCGAAACGCTGCACAGGGCTTGTGCCCTCCCATACCGCAGGGGCTGGGCTTTCACGGGGGAAGAGGACAACCACTCAAGCAACAGGTTTGTCCTTCCCCATCAGCTGCTCGTCACCTAGGAGTGCTCCCAGCCAGGGGACCCGGCGCAGTAGATGAAGCCAATCCGCATTCAGCCTGTGGGCTGCCCCCTCTCATCCTCCCCCCTCCATCCTCTTCCTCCCCCGGGGGCTGGCGCTCCGCCCCATGCCCGGAGGCGGGACCGGGGGCTGGCAGGGACCCAGCCACACAGAGGGAGCAGGTGGACGGCCAGGCAGCCCCTTCCCACAGCCCTGCTCCAGCCCCATGAGCCCATGGCTTGGATACACTGGCTGCTGTCTTCTGAGGAAGTGATGTCTTTGTCCGGACACCCCACCACTGGCTCTGATCTCCTCTCCTGACCCTTCCGCCTCCATCCAAGGACTCACATCCTCACGACCAGGAGCAAGAATTCTTGCTGTCCCTTTGACAGCCTCTACCAGCCACCCACCAGTCACTTCGGAGTGTTTTCCCATCACTTGTCCCCATTTTGCTGGATGATCAGCGCCTTCGGTCTGTGGAAATTCCCCTTGCTTTATCTTGCTGGTCTTAATCTATCCAAATTCTTGGCCACATCCTACTCATACCTTGCTCTCAGTTCATCTCACCCTTCTAAAGGCTTGCAGAAGAGCAGAGAGATTCACATGGAGGTACGGGCTGGCTGAAGCTGTCCTTGCCTGGGCTGTCTGGAAGCCATGGGTCGTCGGCTCATACGAGGTCTCTCCGGAGCTGCAGTCTTTCTGGTTGGTGTGGCTCTCCTCTCTGTACGGCACCGTGGGGCTCAGGAAACCTCAGGGTACCCAGGGTTCGGGGAGTGGATGCTGGAGAATCCAGAGCAACAAACACACAAGAGCCCAGAGGATGCCAAGGGAGGTGGTGGGACTGGGCAGAAGGACCTGCAAGTCCGTTCTCTGGACGAATACAAGACTGAAGGAAACCTGACCCTCGGGGATGTTTTCATAGCTGTGAAGACCACCAAGAGATTTCACCAGAGCAGAATGGAGCTGCTCTTGGACACGTGGATATCCCGGGCAAGAGAGCAGGTAAGCATGTGGACTTGGGCTACAGAGAGTGTACATGATTCTATGATTTTATGAGTGCTCTTAGCAAGCATCATCATCACCTAACGCAACCCCAACTCCTTTGGCTTGAGATGGAGGGGATTTTCTTTCATTATGTCTAACACCACAGACTGCCCTGGACACCCCAGATAGGCAGAACAGACATTCCACAACCTCTCCTGATAATGAGTTTGCAGGGTATGGAGCTGTGCCGCTCTGCTCCTGGGTGGCTCTGTGTTCTCCCCCCTCACCAAGTTGCTCCTCAAGAACAAAACAAGTCCTGTGGCTGTCCCCAAAGGGTTTCTTTTCCTTTTGCCTCTGCCTGCATGTAACAAGATGACTTCAGGCCTATACGGAGAAGGGAGGTGGGGGCGGAGGTTTTGGGTAGGAGAGCGCTTGAAGCGGTGCAGGGTTTTCTGGGTAAGGGTGATTTTCCACTTTCTGGTGCTGCTGTGGTAGTCACAGGAAATCACGGCCTATTTCGGGCACGCTTCCGCTCCTGTCTGTCCTAGGCATCTGAGAGACCCTGCTTCCTCTTCTACATGCACTTCTTCTCTTAGCCCAACAGTTCTTTGGAGAACTTTCCTTCCCCCAGCCCCGCTCAATTTTCCATGTTTTTCTTTGGCTTTTTATACTTCATGACCTCGAGGGCAGGGTAGGGTTGGGGAGGCAAAGAGAAATACATGAATGTCAACAACAGAAAAATACAGCCAGTGTGGAAATTTCATCAGCTGGCCATGATCCTGATACCAAGCCTGGCTTCAGAGCTGGTTCCTGCACTGTGCCCTCCTGGAGGAAGTAACCTGGACCTCAGAGGCCAGGTTTAGGTGACTGCAACAGGAGGCAGGGCCAGCTGTGATCTTTTATTGTTAGGAGAGGCTGTGCAGGAGCCAAATTGTCAAGGAAAAGTATTTTAATTAGAAAAAGCTTTATCAAAGCACAAGTATTTTGAGGACTGTCTGGGCTGAATAACATCTTGAAGTTGCTGGCCCTGTTGGCTTCTTCACATTTTGATGGAGATAAGTCTAGTTTTCTGGTCTGAAACAGCATTTTGTTTGGTAATATAAACAAATTCCAATTTCCAAATGGAAATGAAGACTTGGAATGATCCACCCTGAAATGTTTTTTCATACTTTCAATGTTGTGAACACACCATTGACTTTGAATCTCTTCTCTGAGCAGGGGAATAGTTTCCTGTCCAGCTGTACCATTATCCCTGTTGATGTGCTTGCATTTGGAGGCTGTTTTTTCCTGGGGAAGGAATACTCTGTGAACATGGGAGATCAATGTGGTCCTGGGCTGTCAGGTTCTACATATTTATTCCCTTTTTCTTGTTTTTCTTGCTTGGGCCACTTCCCAATATGGACTGAAGAAGCCTCAAAACATTACGTTAACCCATCACATGGGCACTTTAAGTTCACAGAGTGCTGTTGGCTCAACCCACTGGACATCAGTGGCTCCATGTCACTGCTAGCGCCCATGAAACACCTTTTCCCACTTCTCTGCTCCAGAACTGAAGGATGTCTTCCAGCCTGCTCCTGGTGTGATTTCCCTCTACCCCTGGCAGGGGAAATGGTGTTGGAGAAGATGAGGTGCAGAAGGCAAGTGGGAAGGTTCAGTAGAATGGCAGCTCCATGAGTCCATTGGTCTACCTGCCAGAGAAGGTGGCCATGAGCCTTGGATACCTACAGGAGTATGCCAGGTGTCTGCAAGTAAACAGTCCCCTTTGCATCTAGGGGAATGTGAGTGCTTCGGAGTATTTCCATAAATAGAAAGGAGATAGATAGGCAATGAGATATGAAGTTTATTAGGCACATGATTTCTGGTTGGTTTTGTAACTGTAAGCAAGTCATTTCTAGAAACATTTCTGGTATTTTTTGGAACATGTCAGAAAGTTTCAGTGGTTTCAGAATTGTTTTCTCAAGATGAAATGTTTGTTGTAGTGGAAATTTCTGCCTTTGGATGTGCTGGCAAGGGGAGTCCCATGCTGCTGGGAATTCCTGCACTGTTTGAACATTAAGATACAGTCACCTGACTCAGGACTCCTTCACCTGAGACTTTGCTAATTGCTTCCAGTCCCATGACCACCTTAAAAGTGGTTTAAACTAAGAGGGTTTATCTTGCTAAGGCATGGTAGGACTGTATGCACACTCAGTTTTTGCAATCAGCTGTTTGACAGGAGAGGAATTCACCGACTCACCACAGCTTGCATGTTTGAGATTGTCCATTCTGCCATCTCTGCTTGACTGGGTGCTCTCGGAGGGCCCTTCATCACCTCCCTCGTGTGTTCAGATCATTTCATCTCCCACACATCGCTAATGCAGGGCACATCACCCAATCCAAGCTCTCGGTGAATATGGGGCGGTGTAGAAACAAGGATGTCTCATCAGAGCAATGACAGCTTCTAGGAGCTGCTGTCCATCTGCCTCGTTCCTTTTGTCCTTGCCCAGGTGCAGTGTTTAACCAGCCTGTAGGCAGCTGGTGGAGAGGCTGTTTAAGGCTTGCACCTCCTTTTAGATTTCATGAAAGCTCATTTTCTGCTTGAGGAAAGCTTTTCTCTGTGAGCTGTGATCCCTGCCTGGACCCAAAGAGGGGGAGATGTGCCACATAATGGCACAGAGGGGGATTAGAGAGCCTGGGGGTGGAGGAAGAGAAGGAGGAGGCAGGAAAGTGGAAGGGGGCTGAGCATACTTAACACACAAACAGATGTTCTCCTTTCAGCCTGAGCACTGCTTGCCCACAGTGCTTTCTTTTTTCTCTAATTGACACCTAAACCAGGCCTCATTCAGCCTCTCAGTTTTGCAGGCCCTCTTGTTCCTCTTTCCAAAGCTTCAGGAGGAAGTAAAGCAGTGCAAGCAGGGATGATGCTGGCTGGGAGTGATGGATGACACAGGAATGCTGATTCTGCTCAGTGCAGGGATCAGACTCCAGGACAATCCAAGAGCAAAGCAAGCTCCCCAGGCCCTTCCAGGCCACTGGAAGGAAGCAGTATGAAGCAGTGGGAGGACATGGGGGGTAATGGTGGTTGTAAGAGTCTGCATACACCGCCTGTGAGGGTTTAGAGAGGCTTTAGTGGAAAAGGAGAGGACTAGAGTAGCCACCATCCCTCCTCTCATCTGCTGCCCAGTGCCTGAAATGCAGTAGAAGCATCACCTCCAATGCCCGATGGTAATGTCCTTTTCTCATCTCCCCAGACATATGTCTTCACAGATGAAGAAGACGATGCCCTGAAGAGGAGAATGGGTAATGATGTCCACGAATTCTCTTGTTCTAGCACCTCATCACTTTCATTGTGAAAAATTTCTTATGTACAATTTAATTTGCACTCTTCAAGTTTAAAACCCTTGCTCCTTGTCTTATCATTTGGAGGCCAAATGTCTTCTAATTTGGATACTTGAGAACAGCCTTTCAGTGTCTAAATGGGGGCTGTAAGAAAGAATAGGACACACTCTTTGGCAGGGTCTGTTGGGATAGGACAAGGGAAAATGGTTTCAAACTAAAAGAGAGGATATTCAGGCTGGATGTAAGAAAGAAGTTTTTTACAATAAGGACAGTGAGGCACTAGAACAGGTTGCGAGAGAGGTGGTGGATACCCCATCCCTCTGGACATTCAAGGTCAAACTGGAGGGACTTTGAGCACCTTGATCTAGCTGTAGGTGTCTTTGTTCACTGCAGAGAAGTTGGACTAGATGGCCTTTAAGGGGCCCTTCCAACTCAAATGATTCTGTGATTACAAACTCTAGTAAATCTTTATCTTTCTTATAAGTCCCCTTATATGATGATATCTATATGAGTGAAGAGGAGAAGCAAAAATAAAATCAAGGAACTGCCTTCCAAGAAGGCTTATAGGGAGAGAATGTCTTGAGGCTGATGAGGTGAAGTGTTAAACAGGTGGGAGGTGAAGCCAGCGTCATAGCAGGCTTGGGCTGAGGGACCACAGTTAATCTGGTTGTGGGCAAACTTCTTCCCTCCTGCCCAGAAGTCCTTTCCATGTCTGTATGGCTGAGCCCTAAGCCACAGCCTTCTCCCTTCCCACAGGTGGCCACGTGGTGTTCACCAACTGCTCTACTGAGCACAGCCACTCAGCTCTCTCCTGCAAGATGGCTGCGGAGTTTGACGCATTCCTGCTCAGTGACCAGAGGTGAGTTGGGGCTGCTGTGAAAGTGTACTTCTTGGGGGTGCTGGCACCTCCTTACTGCAAATCTCTTGTATATTCCCTCCTATCTCTCTTCAGCTGGTTCTGCCATTTGGATGATGACAACTATCTGAACCCTGAGGCCCTCCTGAAGCTCCTGTCCTCCTACTCTGCAATGAAGGATGTCTATCTTGGGAAACCCAGCCTGAACCGACCCATTCGAGCCTCTGAAACACTGTCTAACAACCAGACGGTACAGCCTATGGCAGGGTGGGACAGCTGGGGATTGGTTTTAATGCTCTGACTCATTGCCCATAGCTCTACACTGATGAGAGAAGAGCCCCAAGAACAAGACATCTCAGCTGAAAACTCAGTGGTCTCATCTGAATATGGTAGCATGTGTTGACTCATTCCAATCTCACTTGAGGAAGGAAGGTGATGTCCAACAGTTCTGCCTGCCTTGGGCAGCCTACTTTCCACTGCACGAGCTTGGCTGCTCCAAATGGGCCAGCTGGCACAATACAGCTCTGGTTTCCAGTTAACCTTTCTTAGCACACATGCTGTGATTTGACCAGTGGTCTCCTTGCTCCTGCTGGCTCTTTTTCCCTTTGGTTGAGAGTGCCATCTTAGCAGCCTTTGCTCATCCTGACTTCCCAGCCATATGAGGAGATCAGAATTGGGACTGTGTTGCCAACAGGTGCTTTTACTGGGCAGCAGCTGGGGGGTGACAATAAGGCTGTTTATCTCTCTGTCAAAGCTGTGTTTGTAGCATTCCCAGCTCAGGGAGCATGGTGTCATCTGAGCCTCTGCCATTGATTTGCTCTGCTGTTTCTCTCCAGAAATCTGTGCGCTTCTGGTTTGCCACAGGAGGAGCTGGGTTCTGCATCAGTCGCAAGCTGGCAAGGAAGATGATGCCTTGGGCCAGGTAAGCTGTGCAGTCACTGGGTATGTGAGTCTTTGGGATTAGGAACACAGACACACAATAACTTATGCCAGTGTCAGATCTGGATTTGCATATGTGATGTTTGCAGGGACATTTGGAAGGGTGATGAGAGCCACACGCTTCAATTCCAAAAGCGTGTGGGACTGGAGGAAGGGTGTAGTGCGTGGATCTCCCACCTGATTAAAGAAAGACAGGAGCAGGCACATCAGTAAACATTATCACATGATGACACAGACCTCCAACTCCTTCCAGCTTTTGGTTATCCCTCAACCTTCCTTCCTTTTTCTTTCAGCGTTTTCTGGCTCTTTTTGCAGGTGCTCAGATTAAGCTCTGTCTCTTTCCAACCTTCTCTGTCTCCTTCCTGATCTAATTTCCTGTTCCCCCACCTTCAGCTCTATTCAGCTGCTTACAGTGTCCGTGGTCATCTCCTCGGGTTGATACACAGGGAACGGCAGTAGGTCCTGGGGACATGTATTAGCCCAACCTATGTGATGATGTTTTTCTGGATGCCCTAGGTTATCTTACAGACTGTATGCTCAAACATCAACAGGAATCATCTGTGCCAGCCTTAACCAAATCTTTGCATACCCAGAAAGACAGACCCGGCCCACACCAGGTGACTCCTGGTCCAGTTTTTACTGATTTAGATGAAGACCCTGATACATTCATTGTGCAGGATCTGGAAAGGATAATGATCTGTTATACAGAGTAAAATTCAAGTGACACATATAGAATCATAGAGTTGTTAGTGTTGGAAAGACCAATGAGATCATCCAGACCAGCCATCAACCTATGCCTGTGGTGGTGATGATGACATGGGACATGGTTTAGTTGGCATGGTGGTGATGGGTTGATGGTTGGACTGGATGATCTCATTGGTCTTTCCAGTATTAATGGCTCTGTGATTTTATTTATCAGAGATAGCACTGAGCAATTGGTGGGACAGCATGGCTGTACATGGTTGAAGAGCAAACACATTCCCACATCTTTGCAGTAGGACTAAGAAATTTCTTGCCTTGTTTCAAGGCTTACTCTGATTTTCAGTGAAGTGGTTACCTATGTTAGCCCTGCCCCTTTACATAACTTATGCAGCCCTGCTTTCTTCCAGTGGCAAGAACTTCCTGAGCACCTCAGAGCTCATCCGTCTGCCAGACGACTGCACCATAGGTTACATCATTGAGTGCAAAGTTGGTGGGCAGCTGCTGCCCAACATGTTCTTCCACTCCCACCTGGAGAATCTGCAGCTCATCCCTACCTCTCATCTCACGCAGCAGGTGAGCAATTGGAACAAAACAAGAGGCATGTTTCAGAGGAAGGGGAAGTGGAAAAAGGGGGGTATGTAGCCAGTTGGTGGCAGTGATGTGAACTAAAATAGTTGTCTGCACTTTTGAAGATACTTTGCCAACAAATGCTTCCTTTCAATAAGGAGCAGATGTTGCCTACAGCACAGATGCCATTCACAGCGGATTGGTGGTGGGTAGCATGTGTAGAGGGAGTGAGTGGAGGATGGGGGCAGGACGTGGAGGGATCATGGTATCAGAATGAGGAGAATTGCTTACTGGTAGGGAAAGGGTTTTGTACCATGTCTGCCTTGCATGGGTATATAACAAGTGGTGTAGGTGACTTTACGTGGTTGACCATAGAATGGTTTGGGTTGGAAGGGACCTTTAAGATCATCCCATAGGCAGAGATACCTCCCTCTAGATCAGGTTGCTCAAAGGTCCATTCAGCCTGGCCTTTATTACCACTAGGGCTGGGGGCATTTACAATATTCCATCATGGAAAGGAGGAGAGGAGAATGGGAAGGTAGAGGCCAAGCCACCAGAGATGGAACAAGAATGGGAGATTTTGTCACTCAAAGCAGATAGCTGAACACATCACCTCACCCTCCTTGCTCCTTTCTCTCTGCCTCTCTTTTCAGGTCACACTCAGCTATGGTGTCTTTGAGAACAAGCTCAACGTTATCAAACTCAGTGGTCCCTTCTCACCTCAGGAAGATCCCTCAAGGTAGGGGGTGTGAGTGCTCAGTGCACTGCTGAGGCTTGAGCTGTAGGACAGCAGGGTGGCAGGGGCAAGCAGCCAAATAGGGGGCAGGAGGTCTGGAGTGAGGGACAAAAGCCTTGCAGTCATAGGTCTTACTGGGTGAGGGTCACACCAACATTAGGATATTTGCAGACACACATTTTGCAAAACATTTTGGATGAAAGGAAAGAAAATAAGTATTATAATATTTTATTTGAACAGTTACTGAGCCAGAAGTTTTGCTATTCATTTCATACAGAAAAGGAACAAGCTAACCTTTTACCTCTGGGACAGAAACTGAAATGTTCTTCTAAACTCAGGAGAGGAAATTCTGCTTTATTTTACTTTCTTTGTTTTGCTGAGAAAATTGAAGGGAGAAAAGAAAAAGGTTTGCTTCAGGATGACTGCAAATAAAAGTGCTCTTTGATTTACTTGCTGTGCTTTGAGTGAACAAACCTGAAGTTGTTATTTGCAGAACATGGGTAGGAAGCTTCTGGCTGGAGACAGCAGGGGTGGGAAGCAGCTGTTCAACTAAAAGGGCATCTGCAGAGCAGGGTAGCAGGGTCTGGTGCAGTCCCCATCTCACTGAATTGATCAGGGTGAGCAATGAGTTGGGCTCCACGGTCCATAGCAGGATTCAGGTGTTGGAGGAAAGCTTGGCTGCTCAGCTTTGCCAAATAAAGCCCTTGTAAGATGAGCAGCCAGTCCCAGAGAACCATAACACAGTGTGAGCATCTGATGTGGGATGTGACACAAGAGAGAAACCCTCCATTCCCCAACTTGTTCTGCAGTAAAAACTGCCACATGACGTTCCTTCACTCTTTCCCCTGCAGGTTTCGATCCCTCCACTGCCATCTCTATCCTGATACCCCCTGGTGCCTGCAGGCTGTTGGCTGGTAATGCCCAAGCTACAGTGGGTGCTGGAGACATCCCTTCACCTTGTACATCTAGGGGAAGAGGCACTGAAGAAGCTTGGTGCTTCCAGCTTCCCCTTACCTACAGTGGTCTTGGAGCTTTTTGGCCCTTGCTGAGTACCAGTGGTACAGGACAAGAGAGATCTGTACTGAAGATGGTACAGATGGATACAGTGCATGGGCTGGACATGTGGATGGGCTTCCCATCTGTGCTGGGATGCTTACGAGAGCAGCATGCTTCCCTGAACAGATTAAAGACTGGGTGGTGACTGCTGGGCATGTGGGTGGAGATGGGACCCACTTCTTGTTGTGGTTTCACTATATTGAATTAGAAAGGTGCTGGATCAGGGTACCCAGTGCCAGACCAAACACCACTGGAAGTGTGCCTTGGCTTCAGCCTCTCTGAGACTTCTTTCTCTGTATGTGCCTGGGCTTTTCCCATTTCCTACTGTTTCCAGCTGCAGCCCCTTGGCTGAGTCTCTGCCTTGTTAAACTCTGATTCTACTCTCCCTTCAGAAATGGAAAATGTGATCATTTCTGTGCTGAATGAGTGCTGAAATAACACAGCTCTTGGCCATCACAGGGGTGGTGGGCAAGAAATGTAAGAAATCAAGTATCACTCCTTGGCTGGGACAAGGGAGAGAGTATGAAATGCAGAACACAGGAGGAGAGAAGAAGATGAGAATGTTTGCTGCTCTGAACACTGAAAGCTTGATCTTGTATGGCCCTGCATTATTCCTCTCTTTTTACCTTCTTGATATGGGGTCAGGATAATCTTTTGCTCTAATTATCAACCTGTCGTCTGAGATTAGACTCCAACTCCTACCTGTGAGAGAGGAGACATAGAGGATTAGAATTGGCTGTAAGAGAGGAGAAAGGAAGAGATGGAGAAGGAGCGCTCAGGAGCGGATTAGAGGTTACAGCTTTATAATCTTCTCTGTGCCCTGACCAAAAAAAATTAAGTCATGAAGGAATGGAAACTGCAGGGCAAAGAGCTTTTTATCTCTGCATTTCTTTCTTCCAGATGCTATGAGAAGCTTTCTGCCTTCCTGCTGTCCCTGCTAAAGACAACAGGGAGAAGGAGCCAGCCCAAATAGTCTACAGGCTTTCTTGCATGTTTATGTAAAACCCTTTTCTCAGCACAGATCCTGCCATGAAAGCTAGACAATTCCACTCAATGGGGAATGAACTTTGGCACCATTTTGTGCTTGTACACTTGAATAAATGGCTGGGGGAGAGTGATGCAGGGAAAGCTGGAAGGCAAAGGGGCTGTTTTACATGGCAGACAGCACCACAATCAGGTATTTCTCTTTAAAGAGTGTTTCAGAACAGACTGCTGGAATCAGAGAGAGATTCTTGTAATCTCTGGTTGAAAGGACACGTGACCTTTCTCCAAAGAGCTGCTCAGCTTTGATGCTGCTGATCTGACTAAGCCTGCTGCTGGTGGGCTGGCAGAGCCAAGGGGGAGTATCACCATGCCTCTACCATGCTGGAAACTGGTCACCCCATTTCTCCATCCCATCTCACCCCTCAGACACCAGCATCTCCCATGCAGCTTGCACAAGGCATAAAGAAAAGGCATCAGAAAGACCTTCTACCTCATCAAAGAGGGACCTAGAAATGAATGAGCACTTTAATTACCGATGAAGAAGAAAGAGGGGGCCTGTGGAGCTGCTTTCCAGCCTGGTCGTTCTTGTGAGCTTTAGGCAGCTTGTGAAGCAGCCATAAACCCCGCTTTCTTCTCTTGCACAACATCTTTGAACTGGAAATTCATGCTGAGCAGTGACAGGAACTACGTAATGGCAGTGACCATTCCAGGAGAAGTGCAAAGCGCTGATCTCACGCAGCTATGTGAGACATGGAGCTCAAAATAGAGACAACCCAGGTATCAGACAATTGGTGCAGCATAAAATAGTCCTGCCCAGAGGGCAAATGGTTTTGTTTGAACTTAACCAGAAGATGAAAAACGCTTCCACGAGAAGCAATAAAAGGAGCTGATATACAGGAGGTAGACCAACTTTTTACATGATGTGATAGTGTTAGTAAAAGGGGGAATGGTTTTAAGATAAAATAGGGAAGATTTAGGTTAGATGTTAGGTGGAAACTCATTACTCAGAGGGTGATGAGGCACTGGCACAGGCCAGAGAAGGTGTGATGCCCCATCCCAGGGGTGCTTAAGGCCAGGTTGGAATGGGCTCTGATCAGCCTGAGCTGGTGGGGGGCATCCCTGTTCACTGGGTGGGTGGGACTGGGTGGGCTTTGAGGTCCCTTCCAACCCAACCAATCTGTGGTTCTACAAATCTACGCTACCCGGATATTTTCTTTTATCCTCATTCAACTCACAGCTATGTTATTAATTGAGTCTTGCAGTGAAAATGCCAGTCGATACTGTAGATATCCCAGTGTCAGCCAAAGCACAATGCGATTTGTGTGCCTGGGAAGAAGAGGCTGGTACAGCAGACTCAGTTCCCTGTGAAGAAGCTGGAAGCTCTTGTTGGAATCTGGCCTCAGCTGATCTGAAGAACTGAGGAGATGTCTGGACAGGGCATCTCTTGGGCTGTAGAGAAATGAATGACAGAAAGGTCCTGATGTGCCTGTGACAGTAATGCACTGCGAAGAAAATTGCTTTTCAGAGTCAACTTAAGAAACCAAGGCTTCTCCAAGAACAGAGAAACAGCTTAGGGGGACATTCTCCTCTTGAAATCTGATCAGTGTTAAAACCTGAGTTAAAATTAGTTTCAGGAATGGTTCCTGCCCCTGGGGCTTGCTGTCAGATGTTGTGGTTTTACGGTCTCATTTTCCTAGTTTATTAAAATGTTTAGCTGCTTGGGAAAATGAGAAACAATCTCATGTGAAACTTTTCATGGTCTGATCTTTTTTATTTCATTTTATTTTTATTTTACTTTTTTTTTTTTTTTTTAATTCTCCTTCGTGATTTTTCTGATGTAACAGATTGTAACAGTCAGAGTTTTTTTTGAAAGGGTTCCACTGGGTCTATTAAAATGTTGTGTTTTTTCTTTCCTTTTCCCTCTCTCACATTCCCATTTCTCATTGCAGTTTAAAAAAATAATAATAAAAAATTCTGTCCCAAGAACTAAAAAGGATGAAAACACGGTCTTTTTATTTTACTGGGAAAAATGGGGTCAAAGCCAAAGGTGCTGGCATGACCCTGCTGTTGTACAACATTAAGTGTAGCTCCAGATTTCAAGTACAGAGGCCTCAGCTGCCCAACACCATAGCAACGAATACTATTAATGATGTTTAAGCTGTGTACTGAAGATTCAGTGAAAGGGGAAGGAGGGGAAAAAGCCAGTTACAGTATTTGAAATGTAAAGTATTAAGTGGAGCTTTCATGTTAACAATAACTTTTTTTATATGCTTTTCCCTGAGCTGCAAAGAATTTTTACAAGAAAAGCACAATTTGACAGGGCAAAAAATGCTAATGACTATCCTTTCTTCAGGGGGAAAAAAGAAGTTAGTTGAAATAGGTGGGAAACTGCAATTGTTGCTAAAGGCTTGAAGGGAAGAGAGAAGAATAGTAATGCTAGATAATGCTTTTCTGGTACCAATTCCTCTTAACAGCTCTGCTGTTGAAGGAAAACAGATTTCGGTGGAGCAATGGGATCTACTGAGCTTGTACCAAGGCTGCAGCCACAGCTCCCTCCCCAAGCCTCTTGCAAAAGATGCAGCCTTCCAAAGACTAACAGGGTATTAAACAGAAACCAAAGGGTGAGAAATGGGAAGAAAGGAGACTGGAAGGAAAAAAACAACAAGCAGTAGAACTTGGAAGAGATGAGATAGACTGGCCCCATCTCTTTTCATTTTCTTCTTCTTATTTGCTTGTTTGTTTATTTATTTGCTTATGAGAAGCTGATGTGCCATTTATACTAAATTCCTTACAGAAGATTTATCCTCTTAATTTTGTGTCTTTGTCTGCCCATACTTATCATAGACATAACCCTGCTAAGAGCACTGATAAATATAAATACCCATTTCTGTTTTCACCAAATACTGCAGGGTTTTTTCTATAGATTTTCTACCCAATTACCTGGAATGTTAAAGGTGTTGAGGGCTGAGCTGTTGTTACTCAGCTGGCATTACCTCTTTAAGGCTATTCCTTGATAGCCTGAGTTTTTTGTCACTCCTGCTTTCTCCAGCTTGGACTCCAAGAGGACTGGGAATTCAACTGTATCCCTGTTTGAAACATGTGTGATTAATTACAGACATCTAGAATGGGCTGCTTGCCTATCAGTTGTGTTCAAATTGCCTTCCAGGATTTTGCAAGGCTAAGGAGCCTCTTCAGATGTTGTGTCTGACTGCTCCTTGGTTAAACCTCCTTTGGTTTCACTGGGAACTGCATCTGATTTGTAGAGAACTTTGAGAACAAATTGAACTGAGCACTTTGTACGTGGGTTTTATGACCCCGACTCTCCAGCCGCTGCTTGAGAAGAAGACTGCTGATTTTAGTAATGTAAGAAAAAGAATTGAAACTAAACAAGGCAATTGAATGCGGAGAAATGCTGCTATGCAGAACTTCCACTTTCCCTCTCCCATCTCTACAGATGAGGCAGAGAGAGAAACTGCAGCTGGTGCCCTTGGCCGCAATGCATCAGGTGGTGAATGTGCCATGAAACATCTGACATTTGCACTGGCAGAGCATCCAACTGCCCCAGTCACAAGTCTAGGCCAGCTTGTGCTTGGTGGTGGACAGAGAGAAAAATGGTGCCTGCCCCAAAGCCTTACAAGTAGAAGCATGATGGGGAAGGCTTGTAAAACTAGTGCGACAGTGATGCCCACATAAAGATTATGTTTGGGACAGGGAATAATAGGAACTCTCCACCCACAAATACCATGAAGCATGCAGATGGAGAGGTGAGGGGTTAGAAAAGTAGCCTGGATAAAGAACCAGAACAAAATCCTCTTCATGGCTGTGTTGGCAGCTGATGAATACTGGTCTGAGGATTGATCCTTTGAGGGTTGGGTGTGTTCAACAAAAAGAGGGGAAATCTGGAAAGGAAAAGGCAAGAACTGCATCTCCCTCAGTCCACATGGTGACCTTGGCTTTTTATGCATTACTACCCCAGTGGAATATGAAGAAAAGTAGGACTTGGAAAAGAGAATCAAAATCTGCTCTGTGCTGCATGTCTTCTGCCTGGGGAGATACCAGTGAAACTCAGCTCTCATGGGCACTCAGAGAAGCATCAGAATGGCACACTGAGCAGGATGAGCTGGAAAGACTCTGGCCTTCCTCGCTGCTCCACCATTCCAACATTACCATCAGCTTTGGCTGGAGTGAGACTGACTGCAGAGACTGGCCAAGCTCTCTGCATTTGTGATGATATTTCTTCAAGTGTGGGGCAGAAATCTCCATTCTGAGCTCTTAAGAAGCCAGTTTCCTTAAAGCCTGATATGCAGAGCGGACCAACAAGGTCTCCTTGCAGATGGTCAAGGGAACAGGACCCCTCCATAACCCCCTCTATTCCCTTGGCATCAGGCTAGTGTTGCACAGTGTCTGTTTTTAGAAAAAGTGGCAGATTCAACAGCTGAGTTGGTTTTCCAAAGGGGTGTATAAAATAAACAGCCTGCCATCTGCTCTATTGTCCTGGAATAACGCTTGAAGGGTGAAAGGAGAGGGAAAGAGGGGGAGTGAAAGGAATGAGAAGTGGAGGTGGGGGGAGAAAGCGGGAAGGAGGGGGAGGAAAAGGCAGCAGAGTGGTGAGGAAGATCTTGTGGGAGAGGAGAATGAAGGTGGAGACTAGAGAGAGGCAGAGAAAGAGGTAAAGCAGAAGGGAAGGTGGTCTGACAACAGAAGTGGTGAGGGGAGAGAACAGACATAGGGACAAACAGATCTTGCTTCCCATTACCCTGCTCACATCCCTGATGACACTGTGAACCAGCAATGTAAGCACCTGCAGCACCCCTAGCCCTGGCTAGTGCTGAGCCAAAACCTGACTGCAAAATACACAAACTGAACTTTGTGACCTGGATAATCACTCCCCTTTCACCCACCAGTCCTTACTGCTTGCCTGCTGTACCCTCCCATCCCCCGCATTGGCTTTTATTGAGTGCCGCAGGGAAGGCATTGAACTCCAGGTTTGGCAGCAGAGTAAATAACAACAACATTGGCCTCTCCAGCTCAAGAGGGAGGAGGGGTGGTTTCAATCAAAGGGAAATAACAGCTGGTATTCTCTGACCCTTAATCCAATTTGCTAGAAATGGAAAATAATATTCCAGCATAGGTGTGTGGTGCTGGTCCACATAAGAAATATGACTACTCAGCCAGCTGTTGGGCACAGCACAGCCATGAGGCCTGAACTGGGGGAGATGCCACAAGACAAGTAGTTCATCCTTGCTGGTCTGGGACTGTACTAATCTCATCTGACTCTTCCTGGTGTATTTTCCTTGCTTTAATCATCTCTGTAAATGAAGCTGGGTTGCTGGTGGGTAGCACATCCCCATGAGATGTGAACCCAGATGGATGGAGGCTCCCTGATCTACTCTGAGGATAGGAGAAAAGGGGTCCAGATGATACCTTGCATCTGCATCCCCAAAGGGCATTTTGCCTGAAATTTAGAGTTAGAAAGACATATTTATATAGCTATTAGTCTGGTAACACAATGGTCTGTGTGGCTGGAGAGCTTGCTCTCTGATTTGGTCATGTTTTAGAATCTCAGAGATTTAAAGAGGTGGCATTATCAAGCTCTCAGGAGGTTATCTAGTCCTGCAGCAGGGGCAGCTACCTCACAACCTTTCTGGCAGAAGTTTTTCCAACCAAGTACTAAATCATGCTCTTCTGGTACAAACTATTAGTATCTGATCAGAAAGCTGCTGATAACTAAGCAGTGGTAACAAGCTGATCTTGTAAAAACAGGTTTCTTCTGTGCCAGTATTGTTTTCCTGATGAAGCAACTCTGTCAGGCTCTAGGGCACAGCTTTCTCCTTTGTGGGGCATCTGATTTGCAGTTCTCTGGCACAAAAGAAGCCCAATGAAGCTGGGCCATGTTTGGAAGGAGGCAGAGATATGCACAGGACCAGAGGGCAGAGGTCAGGTTCTTTCTAGACCTTCCATCTTGCAGAATGACCTGGTGTTTCATAGGTTTTCACCTCCCGTGGACACAGGGCATCTGCCCATCCTGTGGGTGGACTGTGGTTTCAAGACCATGTTTCAGATGAAAAACTTTGTAATCCATCTGGACACTGAAAGAAACCTCCTCACCAAAAGCTCCCTAGTGACAAATGGGGCTCAATGCACGGCAGTTGTGTGACAATCAATTCCTGATCATACAATATGGACAGATCACGTGCAGGAGGGACAGCCAAATCCATCATCCCATTTCATTCTCTACTCTTCCAGTGTGGATGCTGAAAGCCTGGGACAAAGCACAGTGCACTCAGACACCCAGGGCAACACAGGAAAGAAGTACGGAGAGCTTAACCTCTAGGCTGAGGAAGAGTGAAGTCCACCCTGCTCAGAGAAGCTCAGATGATGACTGATCTTTGCATTTCACTATCAATCAACTAGTCTTTCCTTAAGACAGTAAGGAAGAGGAAAAATGTCGTTTGCATCCCTTTGATGATGTGTCATTTTCCCCTTTGCTCGACTCACTCTAGGAGCACAGTGCTTTGGTAACTGCTTGAAATCCCTGGAATGGCCCTTACCCTCTATGTGGGGAGAGAGCAGGAAGAGGAGAGGTGTTAGGAGGCGGAAGCTCTGGTCAGCACCCTGGAGAGGGACGGGTCCGATGTGCCCCTGCCCTCCCCTCCCTGCCTTGCCCTCCACTGCCTTTCCCCACATTTTCTTCCCTTCCATTACCTTACCTTGACTAACTCTACCCTTAGCTTGCCTCCACTCTTTTTTTTTTTTTTTTGCCTTTCCTTCGTTTTGGTGCAGGCTGATGGGCAGCATCCTGGTGTGTCACAATCCTACCTTGCCTGGCAACTAACACCAACCTTTTCTTTTTTGCTCTTGTTTAGAAACAAATACAGAGTGCTATAGCTCTGTACACAGCTGTTCTGAAACTGTGCCTTAGATCTGGGTTATTTTTTGCAGACAAATCCTCTTTTCTATCAGATTTGACATCAGGCAATCCCTCCAGATCCCTCCCCTTCTCTCTGTCAGACTTCCCCCTTCCCTTTCTTGGTATCTGTGCCCTTCCTTTCCATCTGTATCCCTCCATCCCCTTTTCTTTTGTACAGCCAGCTTTCAGTTCTCATTTATCAGAAAAAAACTTCTGGTTTTGTTTCCATCACTGGTTTGTTCCCACCAGCATGGAAACAGGGCGGAAGTCCACTGAGACCTGGATGGGAAGAGGAAGCTTGCAGAGAGCTGTAGTCAGGGCTTGTTTCAGTAATCCGGTGCAGATTTTCATCTCTCTGCTCTTACCCTTAAAGTCCTAAGAGGCTTCCACCTGGGAGCTTTGCAGACTGTTGTTTCACTGAGATCTCCCTGATGCAGGTCCTCAGTGCTCTGCTGCAGGATGCCAGTAGCGTACATTGGCTTATTTGGTAGGATCTAGTACCTAATGAGTAATAAACCTTCTGAAGTCTACTGTGCTACTTGGAAGTGATCCAGTTTAAGAAGGTGGGATAACAGTTTCAGCTGCAGAAAACCATTTTAATTTACAGAAGTTCAGGGAACTCCCAGCCTGACGCCACTTTGGATAGGATTTAGCCAGGGTAGCATGGAGGATAGGATTCATGCCAACACCACAGGTATCTGGATTTGGGTAGTGAAAAGAAAAAGAGTTATTGATTGTCTTTCACTTGTTTTGTACCTTTTAATACTGGAACTCTTGTGGCAGTGACAAATCTGCCCACAATTTAATGGACCACAGCAGCTGGGGACTGAGTAGATGCGTCTGGAAGAATAGCACTTGTTTTCCATCTTGATTTCTAAGCTACACCATGGTATCCAGAAGAGTTCACAAAGTGTTTGGAAGAGGTGGTGGGTTTTCTGTTAGGCTGGAGTTGTCCTCTGTAAAGTGACATTTACATTTATAACAGACAAAGCTTTTTCTAGCCTGTGATTCTTCCATCATTTTAGGCTAATAGCAGCAGAGGATGGCTCCACATTGTTTGGAGCTCAACATTTAGATGACTGTGGGAGGGGGATACAGTGTGGTGCTCTCAGTGGTGTTCAGTGAAAAGCTGAGGGAAAGACCAGCCCAGTTTTTACTCCATGTCTGATGCCATCAGTTTAGTTTCTGCTTTAGTTTAACTGAGGCCAAGGAAGCCTTGGTTATATATGGTACATCTCAGTGCCTTCCTTAGCAGACAGCTGCCATGCATGGCATTTCAAGACCACAAACAGTCCCAGAGATGGTGGCAACACTGTGTGCTAAGCTCATGCAGAAGTTTTTTGTTAGGCTGTACATCTAAGCAATTTTAATGTCTCCTTCCAGGGCAGGATACAGCACAGTTCTGTTTGCTGAGGCTGATGAACACATTTGTTTAATTTCCTAAAAAAATAATAATATAAAATCCTTCCACTGCATGTGTTGTTTCTGCTGTACTGTGATATTTACAAAAGGAAGCTTCCAATGGAAGTGCTCTCTAGGGCTCATCTCAGCTTTCTCCTCTGGGACTCTTCTCCAGGTCTCATCTGGGACTTCCTTCACCTTCTTCAGGTCCTGTGGGACTGACATGTCCAACACCACACTGCATCTCTCCCTAGATTCTCAATACAGTCTCTTAACACAGCCAGCTCTCTGGATAATCCAGTTTCTGTTGTTATCTGTTTCCATCTAACAGTTTATCAGTAACCATACCTGGCATTCAGCATTTCTGCAGTATTTGAACTTGGAAGGAGCTTGGAGAGAGCATTGCTAATTAGCTCACAGTTTTTCTGTCAGGTCACTCTTATCCTGCTTGAATGACTTAAACACCACAGCACAAAGTGACCAGCTGCACAGAGGGACCTGAACTCCTTGGAATGTAATCTCTTGCCTTCTTTACTGAGGGCAATAGAAGGTCACCTCTATAGCTCTGGAGCTGAGAGATAGTGTGCCAGATTTTGAGCTGGTATAAATCAGCATAGATCCAGGGGCACTTTGACCCCTACTCTGTGCGTACAGTCTTAGAGTTTTTAGCACAACCCGGGAGTCTGTTGGCAGGTCTGAATGTGACTGTGCTGGCTCCAGGCAGAAGGTTCCTTGCCTTTCCCACTGGCTTGGTGGTGGCAGATCGGGGTTGTCAAAGCACAGGAATATCTCCATGTGAGCTCAGGAGGAAAAATCAGGATGAAGAATGAAGGCATGCACACTGGAGCAGGTCAATGGCCAGGATGCTTTGCCCCAGCCCTGTAGAGATTCATTTGCAATGGCCAGAACCCCTCTCTCATTGGAGGCTCAGCCATCCAAATAGCACCAAGCCTCCAGGGAGAGAACGTGCTCCTCCTCAGCCCCACGCACCACGCCTCTGATTGCTTTGCTCTGGGAGCAAAGGAGCGAGAGAAGCACTTTACCTCCCACAGAATTGGGAGTGCAGCCAGAAAGCCCCTGGGAGTCCCTGACGCATCTCCGCAGCAACGCTTGGTGGGAGCAATGCATGCACCTCACACCCACCCACCCACATGTGCAGAGCCAAACACTGGCTTCTCATCCTTCTGTCCCTCCTTTTTCACCATTCTGGCTCCTTTGGGGTCATGGAGACAGCACTCATTGGACAGCACACTGCTTGTTTCTTGGTTTGTATTGCTGCTGGAGCAGTGCCCAATGTGACATAGCTCAGTGAGGGCAAGATGAAACCCATAGATGCCTGTTTGTGAGGCTGGGAGTGTGCAAGGCTTGAACAGTCCAACCAGTCCAGAAATGGGACCAGCAGAGGGCACTCCGGTACTGCTGCTTGCCACCAGACCCAGCCCTCGTTCAGGGAATGGGGTCACTCCAAAGCCCTGTTGGGCTGTGCCCTGGGTGTAGGATGAAAAGGGGATCAAGGAGAAGGTGGGGGAGGGCTGCAGCCCTGCTTTCCTTACTGCGGGAAGGGGAAGGAGGAAATGTGTGAGGAGAATGCAAAGGGGAGGTGTCTCAGGAACTTCAACATCTACTCCATCAGTTCACTGCAATCACACCATGTGGATGCAGATGGTGGTTGTATGGCCTTGGGTTTTTCTCTTTGAGACCTTGGGTGCAATGTGACTCTGGTACAGGGCAGCAGAGGGAAGGCAGCATCGTTCAGTACCTGGAAGAGTTGCTGAGCCTGAGGTTTAACAGCAGGGCAGCTCTGTGCCCATCAGTCTCTGAGGTCTGCTGCTGGTGCTGTCCCCTTATCCAGATATCCTGGTATTGTCCATTAGAGGGACTGTCCTGCTCATTTCCATGCAAGGTCTAGACATCCTCATCATAAAGCAGTGTGGCAGATACATGAGAAACCAGTATTCCCTGGGGATCATGGGGCTGGGGGGGTCTCCTGTCTCCTCTACAGAGGTGACAGGAGCTGAGCACCTTCCTACGTGCTTGCAGAGCCTGAGCACCTGGTGGTTTTGCTGCAATAAATCTGGAGCAGCTATAAATCTGGAGCAGCTGGCTTAAGTTGCTCCAGGGTTCATAAGAAAAAAAACCAAACATCCAGCCTGATGTTTTCTGTTTGCCCACTCACTGTGTTTTTAATTGGGATGTTTGTAGCTTGGAAAATTGCTTCTTAGACTACAGTACCCACAGTCCTTCGCTGGCAGCTTGGCGTAGCCTGTCAGGGCAAACAAAACCTGCACCTCTGGGTGGGGTCTCCTTACCTGACCGTGCAGACAGATGGACGTCTTCTGTCACACCTGGCAGACGCATCTCTTTGTCTCAGTGGTCAAAGTCTGGTGAGACTAATGGGAAATATGGCTGTGATTCCCAGGTCCCAGCAGAACCAGCTCTCGTGAGTCTCTCTCTTCCATTCCTGCCAAACCCTGTCCAGAACCTCTTCTAAATGAAACCTGAAGTCCAGTTTGAGAGAGATCACAAGGCTGAAACAACAAGCATAATGAACCATATTTAAAATGATATTTTTTTCTGCCTTTGGAGTTTGGTTAATTTATAATCTATAAAAGTCTCTGCATAATTGTGTCTTGATTAAAATGGTATAATTAGGCGCTCTGGATCTCTCTCCCCTTTCCCTAAGATTATTTCTGTCTAATTGCTTTAATCTGTGTTTTCATGCACCCACTAGAAAATCAAAGCGTGCTCCCATGAGGACGCGGGTGAGAGTGAATAAAGCTGACGACTCATTAAGTGCAGCAGAGAGAGGAAACTGCATCTAAATCACCACTACATTAATGAGGTAAAATAAAAAATCGAAACGAATAAATAACAAAGAGAGAAAGGATTGAAAAAAAAAACCAGCACCACCAACAAAAACCCCAGCCTGACATGGATTTTTATATTAATTAAGAACACATTGAATAGCAAATTGTCTGTCATTAAAGCCAACTTCCTCCATTGTGGATGGAGAGGAAAAGGTCTGGGGATTGGATGGTGCTTTGTGGAGGGGGCAACTTGTGCAGAAGTAGGTACAAAATGAAGGTCATCGAGCAGGGATTGAAAGATCTGGGTGAGAGAGGTGTCGGCTTAACTTTTCAGCTTAACACTGGCGCCACAATTAGCCTGGATTCGAGTAAAAACTGGATCAGACATCAGGGAGAGCAGACTGGGATTCCTGTGTGAGGCACGGGCTGGCTTGCTGCATTGCGAGGGGGAACATGCAATGGCCCCTTGTCCATCCACCCCAAGTCTGGCCCCATGATCAGAACACCTCTCTCTTACAGAAGCCTTTCTGTCTTCTTATCTGCAATGCTATAAACTCTGCCAGCTAGCCCCAGTAACCTACAAACAGGTCACTTATTTCTCTCCAAGTGAGCAATATGGAAAACAAGGTAATTTTAGAAGGCTTCCGGCTATGTTTGTGTTTTGTTAACTGCTTTTGTCTCCTGAGGGCGATACCGAGGCAGTGCTGTCCTCTGGTCCCCTGTTCATGCTTGCAAGGGAGACTAACTGCTGTAAGCTGTTTGCCTAGCTCAAGTGCAAGTGCAGGTGCCCACACCTCCTGTGGAGGCTGCTTTTTACCCCTGCTATGACAGAACAGCTTTGTGACCCAGGCAGGGCACTGTACAGATGGAGCCACTCCGCTTGTGAACATGGTGTTCTGCACTGTTGTGACACATACGTGATCCATACTGGGGTTGGTGATCTGACCACTCAGGAATGGGATGTCAGTGGGATTTCATCTCAAGTTGCCAGTGACTACATGATTTGTCCTTAACTCAACCATCCCCCCCCATGCACCATCATGAGATGTACTTTCACATGCACTTGCGTAAAGGTATTCAGACAAAAACTGGTGACTCTGTCTCCTTGTGACCTTTAGAGTCATTGCTATGCTCTAGTTCACATTTTCTCCAGACACAGCTACACTGTTTATGGAAAGTAAGGGAACATGGCTAAGAAAACCAAGAACATTGCTTAACTTATGAATAGGAACTGTTGGCTCAGAAGACGGCCTGTCCCAGCTACTTAACCCCAACCCCAATGGCACTGCAGGCCTCAAAGCTTTGCAGAGGCTTCAGTGCAGGGATAAGGGCATTAATTTAAATGCTCTGCCTGATCACAGCTCTTGGTCCCTAAGACTTCCCCTTTCAGCATCCCTTGAAGACCAAGCGTGGAGAGAGGGTTGATGGTCATATCAGAGTGGCAGCTGAGAGGGTAGTACTGAAAAAGAAAGCAGGATCAGCTGCTTGTAGTCCTTGAGTTCAATAAGAGCCTAATCTAATTAAATGGAGACCACTATCAAATTACCGGCTCTCTTTTAATGTAGCCATTTTAAGTGGTTCAGTGTATTTATAGCAGGCGAGTTAGGGAGGGCTCTTCTCTCTCGAGGTTATGCTTGTGTATAAGGGAGAGACATATAATAATATTAAGACTAAAGCTTTGAATTATTTCCTGATTCCAGCCTGGAAAACACTGTGCACAAGATTTAAGACATTGAAATCTGCTCCCAGATATCCTCTGCTTATGCATGTGAAAGTGTTCGTCTGGGTTCGTTTCTTCTCTTGCCCCAAGCCAGCAGCACGGAAGTTTCCTTTCAGAACAAAGCTTCAGTTAAAGCAAATGTACTTTGTGCAACAGACTCATATCAGTCAATAGCTATGAAATGGCATGAGGAAGGGCTTGCTGTGGTCAGATCTGGGAATTTTGGTGGGAATGGGATGGATCTGTTACCCATGGTTAGAGAGTGAATGGAGAGAAGCTCTCAGCCCCACAGCCTGGCTGATGGAGTGTCCCCGATTTGTCTTCCCCTTAATACTGTCTCTCCTGCAGCCCTCTCTGTTTCTCTCCCTGTAATCCCATCTCTGGGGGAGTTCCTGTGTGGCTGGATCTGTGTCAGACGATCCCCTGGGCTTGCAGGGGGAGGAGGTGGGAAATACTCATTGGGAGCAGTTTCCATGCAGAACGACAGTAATAATCCTTAGCCTTTTATCTGAAGCTTTTGCAAACATTAATTCATTAACCTCTCACAATCACCCTCCGAGGTGGGGATTATTATCCACAGGATTGGACAGATGGGGAAGCTGAGACAAGGATGAGGCAGTTGGTGCCACCAATTCCTCCCTGGCCGTCCTATAATCCATCTCTCCCTCTGCCAGTGGGGGGTGGGACAGCTTCTTTGGATACACTGTCTGGGACAAGGACAGAATTTAGGGGTGATGTTTGCTCTGAAGGAGTCACACATGTGGTACGGGTCTTTGTGCCTCTACATCCCATAGGTGGTCGCCATGGGTCACCCCATACCACTGCCCTTTCTCCAGGAGCCCCTGGCATGTTTCTGTGCCTGTCAGGTCACTATTTATATTATCACTGTAAGCAGAGGGGGAAAAGGAAAGGAGGAGAGAGAGGCATAGAGGAAAGTAACAGGACCTAGAAACAAAAGTCCTTTATGTCTCCTTAACCATCCCCATCTCCCTTCCAATTGTGATTTCTTCTTGTCTTAATGTTGCATCTCATTCTTGATGTGTGTGATTAAAACCCAAGAGATTAAAAGCTTACTCAAAGTAGATGAGATAGACTTTACTGCCTCCCTCCCTCTTGCTGGGACAGACCTCTGGGAAACCCGTCTCTTGCTTTTCCCATCTTCTCTCCCCTCCCTTTCCCCTCCCACCTCTTGATCCTTAGAGATGAAAAGGCCTTTTCCTTCTGTCAGTTTGAGCCAGTCTGGCCATTTACAAGGCAACTCTTTGATCTTCTTTCGGGGTCAAGTGGAGAGAGAAAGGATGCATCTGAGGCTGCAGAAGCCATTGACATAACATCTTAGCTGTCCATCTGCAGTGACTTCAGCATCCCTCCTCTGAGACACCCTCCTTCCCCAGGCCATTTGTCCATCAGAAAAGCTCTATGACAAAGCAGCAAAAAACCACAAATGGGTCTTGGAATCATTGCTCTGAATGTGCCACCTACAGTCATGTGAAACCCCTCTTTGGATGTGAGCATGTGAGAAGAAGGCTGGAGCAGAAAGAACTGATGGTGGATTCCCCTGGCTATTCCACCATTTTCAGGACAGGTAGAGGACTACAAAAGTTCCCCTTCATCTCTGACAAAGGGATTTTTCAATAGCAAGTCTGATAAAGCACAGATTTGCTCCCATTCATTCTCAGTGTGTTGGGGTGTGTAGAAAGGAACACATTCATTGCACTTTGGGTTCTTCCAAATTTGTACCTACTAAAGGAGGTAGACTGCACCACCTCCCTGCGCAGCCTGTGCCACTGCAGCACTGCCCTTTCTGAGAAGAAATTGTTCCTAATAATTTCACAGAGGGATTCACTGTTCCCACCTTGACTGTGTTCAAATTTGCTCTACACAACACAGCAACCAATGGAGTTAAGACTGAACTTGGCTCCACTTGGTCAATTGCGGTGCTTCCACAGCTAGAGCACAGAAGAAGGCCAGTTCTGTGTCTCATACTGGAAGAACCTGCTAAGAAGGTTCCTCATAAGGTTCTTCCTCATAAGGAAGAACCTGTGGTATGCTTGGAGACCTCTCAGCATGATGGAGACAGCATTGTGCAGCCCATGTGCCTCCTCTAGCTCCGCACATACTAAGGCAGGCTCTGGCAGCACTCCCACCTTGGATTCTCTGAGCATGGTAATGCCCAAAGCTCTCATGGGATATTATTTCCAAACATGCTGAAAAATGCTCCCTGCTCCATATGGCAAAGGAGGAGGCTCCAGCGCAGCAGTGCAGGAATAGTCCGTGCAATGTAGTGCTTGCTCTGTGCTTGCCATCTCCCATGAATGCTGTGTGCAGCCACCCGTGAAGAAAGAGCCTTCCGTCTTCGTTGCTGACAGCTGTCAGTCTCCAGGAAAAAATCCCTTCTCTCCCTGCTCCCGTGGTCCCACGAGCAGGGAAGGAAATCTGCCAACACGGTGCTTCTCCCTCTTGCTCTCTCTTTTGCTGCCTGTGAGTGAAGTTGCAGGGAAATAATGAAATAAAAGCCAAGGCCCAGAGAAAGCTGATTCATCCACAGCCCAGGGCCAGCGGCCGGCTCCAAGCAGAGCTGTAAAATCAATCTGTCACTGCTCACCGCAGTATAGATCAGGGAAGAGATTGAGACTGCAGCGAGGGCTGAGCCCAGCCTCCTCCTGGGGACCTCTTTCCCAGTGGTGGGATTCCGTGGGGTGCACAGATGGATGGATGGGGAGGAGGTAAAGAGGGAAAAGAGCTCTGTGATCTGTCACTGATGGTGCTTGGCACGCACCCATGCTGCCCAGCTCAAGGACCCAGTGGTGGGGGATGCTGAATGTGAGCTCTGGTAACCCCAACCCACAACAGAAGGTTAAAACTTCAGCTGAACACATAAAACGGGGCAATTTGTGGTACTGTTTCCATTCCTATTGGGGAGGGAGAGAGGCTGGAGGGCAGTGGTCTCAGCAACGTTAACACGAAAGAATGAGAAGGTGATTATTCTTCTGTAGTGCTGGGCATAGAGCAGAACGCGCCTGCAGCTGACTTCCACTAAAGTATCTGTGACGTACTTAAGTTGTTTTTTTTTCTTGGTGAGGTTCTTTCTATTTTTTTTCCCCTTTCTTGTGAAGTAACAAACAACAGAGACTTCTCAGGGCTTCTGACAAGGACAGAGCCTCTGCAGTATCAGCGTGGAGGTGAGCTTCTCCACCCTATATCTGGTTGTCTGTCATGGGGCAAATAAACACTGAGGGCAGGGCTTAGAATCAGATAGAGAACCCAAGTGCCCCGTGTGCCTGGGGATGTGCTGCTTACTTCTATGTGTCTCTCGGCTCTGTTCAATCTGTTTGATTGAAGAACTGTTCCTGGGTCTGTGTTAGTATAAGGCAGGACAATCTGACACCCCCTTGGGCCACAGAAACACAAGGATCTTGTCCCAGTGACTCTCAGAGGCAAAGCTGGTGGGGACCCATCCCCTGAGAGACGGCGATGGAGGAATTCCATCAGGAGAAAATCCTGTTTTGATTTGGTGTTGGAAACCATTTCTTTCAGTACAGCACCCTCCAAGATTAGACTGAGTTTCTTACAGGGGGTAGAAAAAAACACGATTTAATTCCTTTAGTTTTTAGCTTTAAATGAGCTTGAAAGAAAATAATCCACCATCATAACTCCCCCAGATGATCAAAGCAAGGAAACTCGAGTTCATAGCCTTTGTGATCCCAGGTGGAGCAAGTAGGTTTTTCATTTAACCCAGTGGGAACAGACATCTGATGGATCAGGGTGTCAAAGGAGCTCACCCTGCATAAAGGTGTGAGATAGATTGCTTCTGTATTTCGATACCTATGTTGGGATTGAAGAACAAGGAGTGGGTCCACAGCTACGATCCTGGGTATGCATGATGGGATAACTTCTCTGTAGATCTCACGGTGCTGAGAAGAATGCCTTCACCCAGCTGTTGTGAGTGCGGCTGTGTGAAGGAGGGGGTGAAGAGTGTCTGCTCAGCTGAGTGTGAAGCTTTCAGGGCATTTCCTCCTGTTGTTGATACCTCCAGTGCGAGGGACATGCGAGGCTGGCATAGGAACATGTGTGTGTGAGCTGGTCGTGAGGAAACGCAAGTGTTGAGGAAGGATGCTGCCATCAGAGCTACCTCTGAGCAGAGAGCAAAGCACTTCCCAGCACCAAAGTGGACCTTGAGACATTTCTGAGCAAGGCTGTGACACGTGGCTGCCTGGAATAGCAGGAGACTGGATTGCACAGCCCAGGAAAGCAATTCCAGTATTCCTTAGTTTCTTTGCAGCTGTTGCGTGGCTATGCATGGCTGGGCAAGACAGAGCATCCTTCCACAGCGGAGTGTGAGGGATGTGGAGCATGGTTTGTGCATCTGATGTCCGGCTGTCATGTGTGGGACAGGTGATTCCTTCTGTGGTTTCAAAGCAGGTATCATCCTGTGTATTTGGGGGCTGAGCTGTGGCCGGTTCTCCAGTACCTGATGCACACATGTGCTCCTTTCTGTCTGTAGGCGAGATCTCCATCCATGGTGGCTGATGTACACTTGGATCTTCCAGGAAGCTGGAGCATGTATGTGGTATGTCCGAGGAGATGCTGATCTGAGCAGGTGTGGGAAGGTCTCCCCATGCGTGTGCATGTGTGGGGGTGAGGGCTTTTCCCAAACTCCTGTTGCATCTGTATGTGCTAATGTGCAAAATACCACCCGGGGTGCAGTTTTCCATGGCTTCCATGTCTGCACACGCCATGTACCTGCAGGGCACCCATACATGCAGTGTGCATCCACCTGCAGGGGTGCTGCATGTAGTAGCTGTTGCTTCAGAGCGCGTGTGTGCCATTCTTAAAACCCATCGTGTTTTCACGTCGGTGACACGATCCTGAGCGGCTGAGGTGCTGCTGCTCGTGTGTGCGTGCGTGTGCGTTCCCTATAGCCGCTGCCGCTGTCACGCGTGGGCCGGCGCCGTGCCTGCCCCATCCCTCTGGGCCCCCCCCGCTCCTCCCGCACCGGGAGAGCAGAGCTCGGCGCCGGCTCCATCCATGGCAGAGGCAGCTCCGCCGCTGGCAGCCGGCACAAGCAGAGCCCCGTTAGCCCGGCCCGCGGCGCAGCCATCGCTCGCTGTTTAAATGCCTTCTTCCCCCGGTGATGCGGAAGCAGAGAAGGCAGCAAACCCCCCCCCGGCAGTGCGCTCCCTGCCCTGGCTGCTCCTGTGCGCGGCGGGGAGCGCTGCTTAGGGGACAGAGCAGCCGGGAGGGGTGACACGGGGCGGGGGACAGCGCGGAGGGGCTGCGGGTCGCGCCTCCACGGGGCATGTCACGCGTGGGAGAGACCCTTCAGGAGCAGGTATGTGTATGTGTGCGTGTGCGTGTGACACAGTCGGTGCGTACGGCTCGGTGTCGCCCGCTCGGAGACGCGGCTGAGCTTGGAGGGGGAGCGGAGAGGGGCAGGATGGAGGGATCGCCCTCTTCCCGCTGCCCACCCGCGGGTGGGTGCCTCTGAGCCGGGGTGAGTGCGAGGGAGATGGGGAGGGAGTGGGGAAAAAATGCCCATATGGGGGGACGGGAGGGAGCGAAGCTGGGGGAGAGGTGCTCCCTATCACCGCATCACCCATCAGTGGTGGTAGGGAGAGAGGTGCTCCCCATCACCATTTCCGTGTATGCTTATGTGTGTGCCGGGGATCAGGATGCCGAGTAGGTCCAGGGCTCTGCATGCAGGCTGGGTTGTATGCTGTGCTTCAGTCCAGAACCCGCAAGGAGAGAGGATTCATGCATTTTTTGTGTGTGTATATACATGTGAGTGTGTCTCTGTGTGTGTTCATCTCACGATATTAACCTATACATAAACATACATCTGTAGGTATATCTATATATACATATAGGTATATACCCCCATATTTATAGGTGTATGCCCCTCTGTACGAACATATATATAAATATATCTATAGTTTTATGCCTATACCACCTTTATATCCATATAACTGTAGATACACAGACATATATGGACACTGCTAGCAGTTACCATGGGGAGAAGAAGGCAGACCCATCTCAAACTTTGCCAGGGAGCCTTTGCAGTCCAGGCTATGTCCATGTCTGTGTGTATTTGCCTGGTTTGAATGCAGAGGAGTGAGTAAACCTGGGCTCTGCTCTGACACTGCTCTGCTGGGAGGCTGCTGGCTGCACGAAAGTCATTGCGTGGTGTCTGGCGAGTGTGAGACTGTGTGTGTGCGTGTGGTGGTGGTGAGATCTGCCTATTTACATAGGGGCCCAGGACAGTGAGCGGGATGCATGTGGATGTACACAGGCATTGCTTGCAGGGCGTCCGCATGCCCATTTATTCCAGCAGGGAAAGTGTGCCCACATTTTTATGCATCAAGATCCTCCTGCTTTGGGGCATGGGATGGGGGGAGGAGAAGCTGAATGAATGAATGGGAGCAAAACGAGGGGAAGAAGGAGGGGTAGGGGTGGGGGAGAAAGATGAACAGATGCATCCTAACCTCATCCCAGGATGGGCAGGAGTACACAGCTGCTGCTGTTCCCATTCCATAGCTTGGATCTGGTTGGGGAAAGACGGCGTAAATCTGCTAATGCTGCAGCATGCAGCGTACTCGGGAGCTGCTCTGCGTAATGCCCTCCTGTACGTGTGCCGGGGTGGTTCCCCCCCGGCCCAGTGTGCATGCATACCAATGCACATGTGTGCATATGTGTATGAGGTTGGAGGTGGTGGGGGGCAGGTTGTGCACAAAAACTGTGGTTGTGAACATCCTTGCAAGTGGCCAAAGAAGGAGGTGTCTGTGGTGGTGGGGAGCGAAGAGCATCACTTGTGTGCTGCGGGTGCATGCATCTTGCAGCTGAGGTCCATTTGCATCCTCACACAGGCGCTTGCTGCTGCTGGGGGCTGCTGTGTGTGCGCAGAGTGGGTGCATGTGTGCAGGCCAGGCTCAGGGGTTGCTCCCATCCCCCCCTACTTCTTTTCCCCTAAAGGCTGGAGAGCACAACCCTTCTGTCCACCCCGGTGGTAAGGAGCTCCAAGGGGAGCTGGGAGAGGGCTGCTGAGATTGGAGGAGGGATGTCATGATGATGAGTGTATGTATATGTATGAGGGGGTCTGTGGCCCTGGAGGGGGCCTGGAGAGAGGGAAGGCTGCATTGCCTGCTGTGAGCCAAGGTATTTGTCATGCATCAGGAGTGGGAGGATGTGGGAGTGTGTGATGTGGGGGTGCCGGGTGGAGGGGGTAAAGAGGTACTGTGAGGGTATGGGAGGATTTGGGGTGACACCCATCCTTCTGTCCCCTCCCAGTCTCCTTGCACCCCATCACTGATAGGTCTGGGGAAATGCAGCCCAGCAGCATCGCTAATGCAATAATATTCCAAGGAACCTTCATTTGCATAGAGCATGAATTATTAATATATTTAAATACAGCCCCCCCTTTCACCTCCCCTCTCTGTACCAGCAGCAGTGAGGGAACTGCAGGGACTGGAGGGCTTCTGCCGCGGTGCTGGGGGTGAGAAGCAGCCACTATGACCCCACTGATTTCCCCAGACCTTTCCCCACCCACTACCCTCCTTGTCCTGTTATTTCCCTGTGCAATGGGGTTGCCTTTCAGGGCATCAAACCTAAAGCGGGATGCAGAGAGCTGCCTCCATCTCTCTATTCCCATCCAAAACCACGGCAGGAGCTGCGGATGCATGGCCTTTTTCTCTCTTTTCCCAGCTCCAGGAGATGTGGGCATTTGGGATTGTGTTGTCTGAGCTAGTACAAAGAAGTGCTGTGCAGTGGGAGCTGCTTGCAGAGCACATACAGTAGAGGGGTGTTAGGAGGGGTTGTTTAGGCCATGGATCAGCCTGCAGTTCAAATCAGAAAGGTAGAACCGCAGGCAGGGAAGAGGGAGGGTGATGTGGCTGTGCTGGTTATTCCTACCTGGGTCGTGTCAGAAGGCAGATGCAGCTCCAGGCAGGGTGCAGATGCCTCATCTGACCCTGCTCGCAAGTGGCAGAGCGCGCTGCCCACCTGGGAAAAAAGCTTGTGGTCACATCAGGGCCCGCTGCAACCTCCCAGTGCTGTCAGCAGCCGTGTCACAAAATATCAGCACAACTGCTGGGAAAGAGAGACCTGGTTGTTCTCTCCCTCAGCCCAAATATTGTGGTCTTTTTTTCCCCCTCTCTCCCCTGTAAGCATGGGCTTGGACAAAGCTGTTCCTTATATTATCGCAGGAGATATGGGAACATCTCTGTCCTCACACTCATGAAAGCAGAGGAGATGTGCCCAACTCTGGGAAAGGGATGTGACATCCCTCAGGCACATGCAGTCCCCACTCATACCTGGTGACCAGGGCAGGACAGCAGTGCAGAAAAACTGTCTGGGAGCAGAGGTGCTTCTATTTTTTCCCCCAGGGAGGAGCAGAGCTGTCCTGAGCAGTGATGGCTGTGGGTGGGTATGGGGAGAGCTGCAGAACACCGTGGGCTCTGCCCGAAGGATTGTCCAGCTTGGCTCTTGGGAGGTGGCAGTGCTATAGGACTGCTGTTGTGGGTCTGCTGTATTTGCTTATGTCTCATGATGGTGATGGGCTGATAGTTGGACTTGATGATCTTAGCGGTCTTTTCCAACATTAATGATTCTATAATTCTACAGTCTGACAGCAGTTACTGCCTTGCGTTATTAGAGCTGTATCTGTGTCCTGCCTTTCCTGCGTTCTCCATCCAGTGAGGCAGCTTTATGTATCACTTTGCTGTCCTGTGAGCTCCTCTTTAAGAGAACAGGGGTGACAGCAGACTTTGTGTCCCCTGGGAGCATGGAGGTACTTGGCCATTGCCTGAGATGAACTGCTTGCTTGTGAATAGGTCTGACCAAATAATTTTGTGTTGCTGAGGAGAAATGACCTGATTTGCTCAATACTTCCAAGCCAAGAGGAAACCCAGTTCCAGCTGACCAGCTGATGTCCAGAAGGAGGGGAGGGTGGTTGTTGCTTTCAATAGCATTATAAGGGGCTGGAAACAAGCAGTTAAGAGCCAGGTGGAGGTGAGTGGTCTTAAGGACTTGTGAGAAAGCTGCTGCTGATTGCAGGGAGACTTTGAGGTTCCCAGGCAGACCTGGTTTGGGTAAACGCAGTGACAATATAGTGCTGTATATCATGAGACCACATGTCACAGAGATAGGCACAGGATCAAAACCCTGGAGCAGAATGTGTCCTACCACAGAAGGTGAAGCCCATCCATTGCTCTGCATGGACACAGTGGGTGTTCTGGGGCCTTGCCTTCCTACCTGTCCTCAGCCCAGGAGTGCACCTCCAGTTTTTCAGCATTTTGCCTTAGAGTTTATTTCCAGGCTATGCTTCATGGAGCTGATGGTGCCATGTGAATTTCTCAGAGGTGAGATGAAGTGTCTGGGGATCAGGAATCCATGTTTTTCTCTACGCAGAGACATCCATACACAAAGTTAACACCTTTCTGGTCTTGGTAAGCTGTAGGGGAAGTACTGTTTGCAAGAAGCCATGTCTCATTTTGATTCCTGTGGGTGTCAGTCGTTCTGATAGCAGAGAGATGGAGCTGATACTTATGTGAAGAAGGGTCATCTCTAGCATGATGTGGGGAGAGGGTCACAGCACTGTAGCTCTGCCACAATTGGCTTGTGGGGAAATCCTTTCCCCTTTATTTCCCAGAACCCACATTAGTTTGAAAAGCATTGGTGACAAATCATTCACTGTTGGAGGCATGACAGACATGTAAACCGTGTTCTGGGATGACGTAAGGGCTACTGGTTGCCTTAAAGCAAGGTGTAATATGTTTGTCTTCACTCTTGCTGTGGCTCATGATCTCAGTCTGTAGATCAGATGGGTCAGAGATCCCTGTGTGTTTTTAGGCTCCTATGGGAATTCCATGAGCTATCTTTCCTCTGAGAACACTGATGTATGCATGAGAACATGTGTTTGTGAACACGGAGGGAAGCATTTACCTCTGCTAGGCTTTATCAGTCCTGTCCTCTTGTATGAGCAGACACCTGTGTACTCAAATACATTCAGCAACATTGAGCCCCAAAGCATGAGGTAGGCCTAATTAATATCATTTCCAAGGCTTTAGTGAAACCAGTCTGGAGAACTTGGCATTCAGACTGGAGTGCTAGTGTAGCTGAAGGAGAGTGATCAGTTGGAGCAAATTCAGTGAAGAGCAACAAAATGATGAAAGGGCTGGAGGGTCTTATAAAGAGAGATTAAAAGAACTAAATAGGTAGAGCTTGGCTAAGTTTACAAGTATTTGTGGACTGTAAACATCAAGAAAAGGAAAAGATTGTTAGAGGTGGCAAAGGATGGGCAGAGAGGTAAGGGATGAGGCTGAGCAAAGGGGCAAATGCCTGGAGGACAGGAGAAAGCTTCCAGATGTGAGTACCCCAGTCAACCTTGAGATAATCTGTCAGGTTTAGGGAGATGCAACTGCCTACAGCAAGAAAATGTATGGTGGTGAAAGGGGATAGAGGGGAGCAAGACAGACTTGGCCAGTGGTGAAGGCGAAGTGACCTGCAAGACCTTTTTTTCATATGTGGGACTGTCAGGAAAAAAAAGAGAGATGTTTGGTCACCATTTGCTTTTTACTGATTCCATGTCTCATCTCTGGAGAGAACCTGCAGACACTGTTGTTGAGGGAGCAAAGAAGTGATATGGGAGGAGTGAGTAAACAGAGTCTGATGGAGTTGGACAACACTATTGGCTTCTTATTCCCATCCCTTCTGGTTGGAGGGACTGCCTAGAAAGCAGTCGTGTAGGAAGTGCCTGGGGTGCTTTCTAGGAGAATACAAGCTGAACTTTTCACAGTGAGTAGATGCCTCTTTCTGGACAAAGATGATTTGGCATAGGGACAGTGGGGTTGGGAGGATCATTCTTCTCTCTTCTGACTCCCTAGTCACAGATGGCCCAAAATTGGGACAACAAGGTCAGAAGGATTAACACTCCTCCTCTTTTTTTCCCCCATTGCAGTCACAGGCCAGGAAAATTGAGTCAGATCATAATAAAAGGATTAGCGTGGAGAGGCTGCCATGAATTGTGTGACAGACAGGTCAGGAAAATGGAAGGGAATTCAAGGAGGGGGTTGGCCTTGTTACAGATGGTCTACTGAAAGGACTCTGTGTTTATCAACAGGGAAAGGGAATTTGGTCTTACAAAGTTTGAAACAATTCATTGAGGGGACTAGCATCCAAGAACAAATGTTAAGCCCAGCAAGGATCTGTACTGGGATGACTGGTTGATATTAAGACCTCAGATCTGCTTCCAGGCAAAGGGGGAAAATCTCTTGTTGGAATGAGGTCTGTTGTTTGGTCTCTCGTGCATCCATTTCCAATAACAGTTAAGGTCCCAAAATGATGCTTATACCTCCTATTTGCTCAAGACATCTGAAAGCCACAGGGATATGGAAAGAACCTTGCTGAGCCAGGCCAAAGATTGTTCCAGTCCAATATTTCTGTTGGAGATATTGAACTGGCAAAGAGAGGATTCCCAAAAGTAAGAATGAAAGGACAGGACAACTGCATAGGAACACTTTCTCTGAACACCCTTTTAGCCTCCAATGATGTGTGGCTGAGGGATCTTGTCTTAGAAGGCTGTGCAGCTCTGAGATCTGTATGGATATTTTTCCTCTGTGGATTTGTTCAACTACTTTTTGAAGTAGAATTTTAGCATCCACAGAAACGTACAGCAGGAAGTTTGGAAGTTTAACAAAAGGCATTATATTATGAAGCAGCTCCTTTTGTTTGTCTTGAATCTGTTGATTTCTGGCTTAATTTCATGACCCTTATTTCTTGGATGGGAAGGGACAGTTGACACGTGTTCCCTTCACCCTTCCCATGTGGATTTTATAGACTTCTCTCATACTGTAGCCTCTATCATCTCTTTTCCAGTACTCCTTCACCTTTCTTCTTTCTGCTTCTCCCTTGGCCACAGCAGAGCAACTTTATAGTGGCAGAAAGCTACGGGGCATTGCTAGCAAAGTTTTGATATGATGTCACAGGGACGAGCAGCCTCAGGTCAAGCTTTTGTATCAGCTAAAGGACAAGATGTGAGAAGAGGAGAAGCTGGAAAAGGAGTCTGAACCATCTGAAGGTGCCCTACACCACTAAGACAAGACAGGGCAGTGGTGGTTTAGTCTGTAGATACAAGTTACTTGGGAAAATATAGGTTGGACATACTGGTGTGATGTGCAGTGCAGCAGAGTGGGAGAAGAGAATAAAAGGGCATAGACTATGTATGAGAAGGATCTTAGACCCAAGCATAGCACAGGGAGAAATTGATCCACTTGAAAGATGCCCAAGTGTGAACTCCCAGATGAGGATTAGATTTTTCTGAAGCAGAGTGAGAAACAGACAAAACCCTTGCTGATGTTAAGATTTTCTTGTATTTACTGGTTAGCCAAGACCCTCAGCCAGCTAATGTGGATAAGATGGATGAAAATGAAACACCAGCCATTTTGTGAACATTCTTCAAACAAAATAAGTTCAGAGGGAGGAAATGGGCTTGTGATAGGGACAAAAAAAAGTCTCTGTAGAGTCTGTGAGAGGGTGAAAGGTAAAACAGCCTAATGAATTTACAGGGCACAGAGAAAGAAGGTACATTTCCATAGCCATTTAGGCATCTTCTAGAGAGGAAAACTACTATTCTGAGTAGATGAAGGAAAGCAGAGGAACATGTTGCAACACACCAGGTACATGTAAGGCTCTTATACTAGTAATCAGTAGTGGAGATGATGAGGGAGAAGGTATTTTTCTGTCTACTCTCTTAATTTTCCATCCTCTCCTTTCTTTTGACTGCTTCCCCATGCTGAGGTAACCTTTCTTTTCTTCTGTGTCTCCTCACTTAACACCAGCTGCACCTCGTGCCTCTGTTTGCCTTCCTTTAATCCATAGGATGGATAAATGACAGACCCCCACTGTAATTTTTTAAATCAAAGCCCTTTATCTTGAATTGAGCAAGGTCGGGGGAAGCATCTTAAGGCATCAACTGCATTTTTTATCTCTGCCTGAGAGCAACTTAGAGGATGGCTCAACAGGATTAGTAGAAAGCACAAGATTGGACAAATGGATTTGGCAGGGGCTGGCTGGTGGGCCTGAGGGAGCCAGAGCTTGCTGTGCTGGGAACTCAGAGAGCTGGGCTCTGCTCAGGGCCTCTGTTGTTGCCTGCTGCCCACTGTGCCTCTGGGTGGGTGGAGGCAGCTAGATGGATGCTGAGCATGGGCCTGAGCAGCTTGAGACTGCAGAACCATTCTTTGCTGCTTAATGAGTGCTATAGGGTCATGGCATGCAGACACTGCATCATGCTCAGTGGGTGGCTGCCTTATGGGCATTCAACTTTTGCAAGCCATGGCCAAGAAGGATGTTACTCTTTGGCTTGCCTTCTTCTCCCCTTTTTGTTTTATATTTTCGTGAGTGCAAGTTCTAGCAGAGAGCATCATGGTGGTAGGTATGTGGAAGGGCAGACATACTATGTGTAACCTCTCCTTGCACATCTCCATGACTCACCATGCAACTCCAACATGCTTGTGGCCCTTGCCATACTCTCCTGTCAGGTGAGGCATCTCCTCTTTGGGAAACAGGTGGCTTTTGCCTGGAGTGAGAGAGGATGTGGACTTCCTCATCTACAGCCAGGAACTGCATCAGCTACACTCTAATGACCCAATGACTACTAGGCAATCTCCTTGCCTGTTCCATTCAAGGGCAATGCCCCTTGCATTATCCTATGTGCGCACATACAACAATGTAAATCAAGCATTCCCCTTGCCATTCTTCTCTCCAGCAGCTGATGGGTCCCTTTGGGGAGAAGAAGACCCCATTTCCTCTCTGCAGTCCTCTGCCATTCTGGCTGTGTGTCCTTGGGCTCTTTGTTGGTTGAGGACACCCCAGCCCATGTGCACTGCCCATGGGGAATACTCATGCAGTTCCTGCTCAGAAGAGAATTTGCACACAATGTGGGGGAGAGCCACCCTGGCCTGTTTATTCTTAATGCTTAGTATTATCTCCATTAATAATGCCACCTCTGCCTCACATGCTAATTAAGACTCAGGATTGTTAATGCAATTGGGAATTTGGGCAGAGACCACACAAGACTGGCTGGATTAAGTTAACCTTATGGACTGCTAATGGATCTCCTGGAGGGGCATTTCTGCTTAATGAGTACCCAGCTTGAATGGTAATCAGGGGCTTGCTCTGCGCGCTCAGCAGGGACCTTCAAGCAGGGATGCCGCAGGGCAGGAGCTGCTCGTGGGGAAAGGGAGAGAAGGTGAGGAGGAAAGAGAAAGGGACTGAGCTGGGGATAATGACCTTGGGGTGATGGAGTAGTTTCAGGCTGAGAGAGGAGCAAATATGCTGATGTTGCTGCTCATGGGGAGCCCTGGCTGGCTGCTGGGACTGGTTTTGATGCGCACTTGAATATTAAGAGAAAGTGTTCTTTTATTTTTGATTTTCTGGTAGTGATTTCCAGTGGTGAAAAGGTCCTGGGCTTGGATGGAACCAGGGCTTACTGGGAGCCCATGAAGCTGCTGGGAAAGGTGGTTAGTTTTTCACATCTGGTTCCTGTGTGCTAGTTTATTTCTCCAGAGGGAACAGGAGCAGACTGGGACACAAGGCAAAGTCAAAGCCAGAAATGGAGGCTGACTGCTTGCAGTTCAATTTGGGGAGTAATTTAGATCAGCTCTGGGAAAAATATACAGAGCTCAGGGTAAGGTACTTGGGAGGAAGGTAGTGATTTGAAGAACTGGTTAAGGGAGCAAAGAAATAGCTTTGGGGCTTCTTATTAAAGGGCCAATGACCCAAGAAATCCTTTGGTGGGCAGTTTCCATGCTTTAGATCCTGGCCAGGATGCTACTCGGTACCCATTAAACCCAGTTGTGGGTGATACTGGCTGGGGAATAGGAAGCCAGTCAGAATTCTTTATTATACTCTTGGATACAATGTCTGCTGTCTACTAACTCTGTTACCTTGAGCTGTCCTACTTGTGCTATATCAGCTCTGGATGGCCAGGGATCTCAAGTCTGGTTTGCAGTGGAAGTTGAGAGTTTGGGTGGAGGTTTGTGATGCAGATCCTGAGGGCTAGCAAGGGGTAACAAGAACACCAAAGGGAATAAATATAGTTCAGATTGCTGAGCAAGGTTTTCTTTTTCTTCTGGCTCTTGATATGAGAAGATACTGGGGAACTATAAGGAAGGAACTATAAGGAAGGAACTATAAGGAATACACTTGCTGTGTATTGCTGCATGGGAGTCAGTTCCCAGGGCAGACTGCTGCTGTGAGGGAGGCGAATTGAGGGAAGGCAAGAAAGGAGAAGCAGTTACCCAGAGGAGAGATAGTGAGGGAGGCAGATGGGCTCTTCCACCCAGAGAGGGATGCCTTCTCCAGAAAAGTGAATGTGCCAAGGGGTAACGAGGTATACGCACTTAGCATAGCTTTGTGTGTACTCATAGCATTGCATCTGCTGGGATGTTCAGGCTGTGAAAGTACACACTGGTGAGCACATAGGTGCTGCCCATAGGAAACAGTCCCCCACACACAGGCACAGACATTCAGAGGATATGTTGCTCCCAATGAACCCTGCACACCCATGTATACACATGGCAGCAGGTTGCACCCCTTGTCCCCCTTCAGCATGGTCCCATGTGTATAGAGTCACTCATGGCCACAGTGACAGATGCACATTTTTGCATCTTTCTGGTCTCCTTGCTTGCCAGCATAAATCAGGCATGTGAAGATCACAGAGCCATGGAACATCCTGAGTTGGAAGGGACCCATAAGGATTGCTGAGTCCAACTCTTGGCTCCACACAGAACCACCCAAAATCAGACCATAGCAAAACACATCCTCAGAGATGAATGAAATGAATGCCATGCAAGTATACACATGCAAACATACATATACATACCTCTTGCTCCTGTTCACCTTGCTCTCTCTCTCTGTTGTTTGTTTAGCCAGTCATGGTGCTTCTTCCATGCCCCTGAAGCACAGGAGCAGATGGTTTGGAGGTCAGTTTAGGATGCTGGTTTCCCTTTCAACTGACAGCTCTCTTTGGCTGCTTAGTTCGGTGCTAAGTATCTCAGCAATGAAGATGCTCCTTGCCTACCAACACATAACGCCTTTGTGTCACCTCTCAGCTCGTATTAGAAACCCTGAGTCCAGAGCCCTCTTTAAATTGCCCTCATGACAGCGCTTTAACCCAAGTAGCACTTAAGGCTGTTGTGGCTTTTCCAGGTTCAGAAAGGTCTGTTAGCTTTGATAAAATGAAGCAACCTCCTCTCTGCTCTGCTCTGTACATGTGCCTTGCTGAGGCCCAACAGGCTCTCACTTGTCCCCTTTCAGCCTGCATTATTCATTTCCTGTAATGCACAATTGATGTTTGTGGGCAGAGGCGTGCAGGTAATAGTCGAGCACAACGGAGAGGAAACGTTGTTGCTAGCAGGCTGAAATTGCCTGGGAGCATGGACCAAGTTGAGATGATGGAGAGAAAATTTGTGCTCCTTTGCAAGCACTTCTGAAAAGAGAATGATGGCAGTGGTAGAATCATGGAATCACAGAATCAGAGAATCATTAAGGTTGGAAAAGACCTCTGTGATGATCTAGCCCAACCACCAGCCCACCCCCACCATGCCCACTGACCTTGTCCTGAGTGCCACATCCACACGGCTCTGGAACACCTCCAGGGATGGTGACTGCACCACCTCCCTGGGCAGCCTGTGCCACTGCAGCACTGCTCCTTCTGAGAAGAAATTCTTCCTCCTAACACCCAAACTGAGAGAGCAAGAGGGAGCAGTTGGATGGGTTGAGGTGGTGCTGGGAACTTCCCTGTTTTTTTAATGCTGCTGCATGACGGTGTGTGTGGTGCATGCTCAGGAAGGTAGGAAGGCTCTGGAAGGAGGTTTGGGCAGTGGTGAGCACTGAGTAATGTTGGGAAAGGTACCTTTATATGTGGTGGCGAGGAGGCTGGGGGACACTTTGTGAAGGGCTGTGGAAGGTGGAAAGCGTATGTGAGTAGATAGGCAGCACTCTGGAATGACTTGCTCCTGGTTGCAGGAGGTCCTGAGGGAGCTGGCCAGGTCTCTCCATCCCATAGGAGTTCATGTACACTTTCACTACACTGAAGTTTTGCATTTCTGTCCCCTAATGGCACTGTCACCCAATTTCAGAACACTCAGGGCTGGTGGGATCTTGCAGTCTTCTTTGCACGCAATTTATGCACATCAGTAGCAAGGAGGAAAAGAGGAGAGATGATCATGGATGCTGTTATCCAGCAGATGAGCATGGATGCTGTTATCCAGCAGAAATGCTGGATTTCTGCTCCAGTGACTTTGTCCCCAGGAGCTGCAGCCCGTGTCAGTGGACAGATATGTGGGCTTTGCTGAGAGGTGATGGAATGAATGGGGAATGAATGGGTAGAACTAGAGGAACTGCAAAAGAAATGAAGAGCTGGGAGATAAGGACAGTCGATGTGCCATTGGTGTGCATGTGTGCAGGTGAACAGAACATTGAAGTGGTCTCCAGAGTGATTTCTAGATTCCTAACTTTCAAGGATATTGTATTTATTTGGTTTTTGGGGTGAGTAATGCTGGCTGTCTGTGTTTCATGTGTAGTCTGTGTTTGCCTGCCTGTGCTGGATGTTGACGAGTATTTGTGTTTTCCATGTGACAGAATATGGCTGGTGTTTGATGATGCTGGGGCTAGCGGTTAGGATCCAGAAGGATGGTATGCCACTGTGTGGGCTGAGTTAGGTAGGTAACAGTGTCTGATGCTATCGGTTTGTGTGCTGCAGGCAATTTGTAAGCATAGTATATTTGTGTGTGTGAGATGCAGCCAGTGGTGCTTGCTTGACTTATATATTCCTAAATGTGTCGGGGTGTTTTATGGGCTTTTGTTTTCTTATTGATGTATGTGTGGTGATATACTGGTGTACTGCTTGCGCTGATATAAATATGTGTGTGTGTGTGTATTTGGCACTGTTCCTGCTGGTAGATACAGAGGTGGGTCTATCAAGTGATGTGTTCATGTGCGCTGAAAATCATGAGTAAGCAGTCAGGTGTTTGTGTGGGTTACGTCTGTGCAGGTATTCAGCATGCATTTGTGCAAGGGTCAGTGTTCACTGGGCCGTACAGAAACGCCTTTGCTGAGTGCTCGTGAGCGGTGGTACAGCTGGGTGTAGCTGATGTGGCTGAGAGATATATGTCTGAAATATCACATAGGCGTGCAACGTGGCTGTGCAGCCTCAGCACAGGAGGGGAAGCCAGCAGCTTTCCCTCCGGAGGGGCTGAGTTGTTGGGGGTCTGTGCAAAGTGACACAGCAAGGTGTGAGAAGTGTGACATGAGCGTGTGTGCAGCAGACTAAGTGTGGTGGGGGCACATGGGGCTAGAGACTGTGTGTCTGTCTGATCATCATCCAGGCGCTTTGCTCTGCACCCAGATGCTGTCTCCTTTTTGTACCCCGTGGGACCTCTCGGTCCTTGAGGATGCAGGCTGCCCTCTCTCCATCCTTCAAATCCCTTTCCATCTGTCTGTCTGTCTGCTCAGCTGCCCATGTCCAGCTGCCTGTTCCAGCGAAGCTGATCCACCCCGGCTCGCTCGCACCCCACGCTGCCTGTGGACTCAGCAGCTGTGCATCACTCCGTCCCTCCCACACACGCACATTCGCGCGCGCACACACACACACACTGGATCTTCATCTGTGGTATATTCAGTTGCCATTGGAAACCTAAGAAAGAAGTGAATCTAGCCTCCAAGTCTTAAGCTGGTGGTTTTTTATTTTTTTTTCCTCCCTCTTCTCCTCTCCTCGCAGAAAGCAAAGTCTCTCGCAATGAATCCATGGCAGCTTCGATTGAGCGGTGAGCTGGAGCACCTACCCACAGGCCACTCCTCGATGTGACTGCAAAGAGGCCCTTGCCAGCGCTGGGAGAGCAGAGCTGTGGATTTACCCCCCAAGCAACCACGTTCCCCCTGGCACCGTGAGGTAAGCAAGCCCTGGCACGGCCGCCCACATCTCCCTCCTGCTTCTTCCCCAGAGGTGCGAGGGAGGGGAGAGGCGGGGGCTTCTCCATCCATCCTGAAACCCCAGCAGCACAGGGCTTCTCCCTTCCAGCCTCTTTCTGTGGGGTGGTCAGGCTTACAGGCTTGCAGGTGGAAACGCAGCGGGGTTGTTCTGCACAGTCCCCTCCTTTGCCATTCTGCCTTTGCACACAAATGCCTGCCCCTTTCCCTGTGGCATTTTTCCTCCCAGATCCTGGTTTTGGGGGAGAAGGGGCAGCCAGGACGATGCTGCAGAGTGATGGAGGAGGAGGTAGCTACTCTGACCCAGCACAGCCTGGGTCCCCTCAGGGCTGCATCCTGCAGCAGAGCAGGAGTGGGCATCACATTGTCGGCTGTGGGGCAGGCAAGGTTTACCTCTCCTGCTTTGCCTCACTGATATTTTGGGCATTCCCATTAACTGAGGAGAGTGCTGACCTCCAATTTCCAGCTTGATCCCTTCTCTGGTACCTGGTTCAGCTAGGTGCTGTTTTTGGATGCTTGTGCCTGCTTATCTGCTATCCCCTGGTGCTTCTGTCCAGCAGCAAGGGGGGCTTTCCTGCTGAAGCCCATATGTTTCATAAGCCAAGAATGCCACTTGCCATGCACAGGCAGCAGAGGGGACTTGTGCCCAACCTGACCCAATTTGGGGTGCAAAGCCCAGGCCCCCACTGCCTGCGGTGCCTTCAGTGCCCTTTCCCACTGGGGAAGACAGGATGATCAGCTGTGCTACTTCCATACTCTATTTTTGTGCTGTAGCGTGAGGAATGGAATGGAGTGAGGAGCAGCTGTTTCTCCCTGTGCCTGGGCAGGCCCTGTGAGTGGCTTTGGGAGGGGAGGTTTGGGGGTTCATACCTGGCAGTCTGTAATTTCAGGGTCTGCACAGATGATCCTCATTTTTTGGAGTCAGATCACAGAATCACAAAATCACAGAATTATCAAGGTTGGAAAAGACCTAGAAGATCATCTAGTCCAACCATTACCAATACTTCCAGGCTAAATCATATTCATCAACACAACATCCAAACGTTTCTTGAACACTCCCATGGTCGGTGACTCCACCACCTCCCTGGGCAGTGCATTCCAATGCCTGACTACCCTTTCCGAGAAGTAATACTTCCTAATGTCCAGCCTGAGTCTCCCCTGGTGCAGCTTAAAACCATTCCCTCTGGTCCTATCACTAATGACATGAGAGAAGAGGCCGACCCCCAGCTCACTACAACCTCCTATCAGGATGTTATAGAGAGCAATAAGGTCTCCCCTGAGCCTCCTCTTCTCTAGGCTGAACAATTCCAGCTCCTTCAGCCGCTCCTCACGATGCTTTTTGCCAGCATCCCCTTTATGGCCACTCCACACCCTCCACAACCACTTATCTCTGTCTGATCCTCTTCTGGGGTCCCTCTGTGCTGCCTGTCCCCTCTTCAGCAGCATCCTTTTCTCCCTTGGAGCACATGGTACAGAAGATCTGCTGGGCTGATGCTCCTGGATGTCGCTGCCAGCTGACAACACCACCAAGAGATCTTTTCCCCCATGATTCATGCCCGCCAGTCTGAGTGTGCGTGAGTGCCCATGTGTTGCAGGTGACGGAGGGACTGTGGTGCTACTGATGTGTCACTCATGGCTGGGGACTGGTGAGGAGTGTGACCGCACAGTCACATTTAGTGTTGTTATTGGGGAGTTTACAGAAAGCAAGCTCCTCCCAGGTGGAGCCTTTTTGGCATTGGTTAAATTCCTCAGCACATTCTGGGCATGACTTTGGCATAGATTCAGGGTGGACAAGACAATAAATCCAGCTCTAGGGAGTTTGGTGTCAGGTCAAAACTGCTGCAGCTACATGGTGGAAAATGCTGATCCAATATGAACTCACTCCACCGGTTCAGATCTGTTTAGAAAACAATGTTGGCTTAACTCTCTGCTGGCAAGGTTTATGTTGCAGTAGGTGTTATCTGTCTGCACCGCTTTAGTTTGATGCTGGCTCCGGTGTTGTTTGTCCTTTTACATCTTGCACGTGTTCAAGACTGTGTGCGCGCTGACAAATTTGACAGATGCAATTGCATGCTGCAGCCAGCCTGGTTCAGTCCACCTGTCCAGCAAGCTGATTTGAAAGGGAGTTGAACTGCAGTTTAAGCAGGGAGCAATCTTCATCTCACCCCAGGAACTTCTACTCTCCTTTTCTCCCTAGTGCCTTGGAGAGAGCTGGGCAGTGGGGCAGAAGACCAGCTCTCTAACTCCTCCTCTCCTAGCCCCACACTGGGTTCAGGGAGACCCTAGAGAGACAAGCACATCCTCTGCCTGGTGGCCTGGCTCTCTTGAAGTTCTGTTGAGTGGTGCCTTGCTGCCCAGGGAGGTCACCGTGCTATGCCTTGGTTTCCTCTACCATTAAGTGGAGTGGGCTGCTTTGGACTGCAGAGAGGGATGCTGTGGGAACAGAGATGTGCAGCCTGTGGGCTCCTTGCTGGCCTGGCTGTGTGCTGACCATCGTGTGGGGATGGAAGCTGGAGGAGAATCTATAATGACTGGGTGCCATGTGCCAGGGCCGAGGTTGTGATGCACTCAAGCCTCCGTTTGTTTGGGAGGAGAAAGGGAGCTTGTGGCTCGTCACTGTGGAAACAGAGTGGGGATTCATCAGCAGAGGGTGGGCCTCTTGGCTGGGCCTCCCCGAGCTGCCATGGCTTGGGTGTCACAGGAGTCAAGGGGACCCTGGTACAGGCTATGACAGGCGGGGGGACAGCCCAGGCACCCCTAGCTCCATCACCCTGCAGCTCAGACACAGCTGAGTGGATGCGGACAGTGCCATGGTGCATGTATGTGACAGGAACTCAGCCTTGCAAGGTGGAGTAGCTGGGTGGGATGCATACTGCCTCCATGCCTCCTCCTGCAGAAAGGCTTGGTGTAGGGTGGTGGGAGGTGACCTCTTCCTCCCCTTCCTTATCCCTGAGGGCATGGATGGGATTGGCCCTGCTCTGACCAGGAGCTAGTGGAGCTTTGGAGGGGTCCACAGCCTCCCTAGGATACATGCGAGCGTGCAATATGACTTCAGGCTGCTTCTGAGAAATATTTATGGACACATTACCTCACATGGGCAGTGGCTGCAAGGAGTGAATTCAGCCAGCTGCAGGAGGCTGACTTTGCTCTGCAATTGCCCCATTAATATCTTTCTTGAGAAATGAACAGCAGCAAATAAAAGGAAGAATTTATAGGAGCTGCTCTTCCTCTTTTGCAAAATACATCTGAGTATGCCCCATCCCTGGAGGTGTTCAAGGCCAGGTTGGATGGGACCCTGGGCAGCCTGAACTGGTGGGTGGCAGCCCTGCTCATGGCAGAGGGTTGGGGCTCAGTGATCCTTTTCAACTCAACCCATTCTATGATTCTATGTGTCCATTAGTTAGGGTTGACAGTGGGTGTAGACTGATTTCCTACTGCTATTTGCAATGATTTGTGATGAGAATGTGGCAGTTTGCAGAAGGCTTTCAGAAGCTTCACTGCTGGTGTTGGTTTGCAGACTGTGATGCAGGTGAATGTGTGAAAATGTGCCTGCAGCTGGGCACATGCTCATTGTGATGTATCTGGGACACAACCACCTAGCCGCTTTTTGCTTATTATGAGCTTCCTCCCTGTTTGTGTGTTGTGGGACCAATGGGTCATATGGCCTGAAGTCAGCGGTGCATCAGGGCCATCAGGCTATGCCCTGAGCTGAACTCCCTTGTTCTAAAGCCATCTAGCATGGAGACAGTTACCGAGAACCAGCCTGGCACAAAGGGAGAAACACACATATAATGGAGCTACTTATTTGAGTTCCCCAGCATTTCCCATTGCATTTCATGTCTTGGGGCTGAATCACAGTTGAAAGGCAATCAATGGAGCTAACAGCCCTGCATTGTTCTGCTCACCTTCTGATTTACTTCTTTTCATCCTCTCTGAGTTTCATCTTCTCCCAGGTTCACGCATCCCCCAGCACCGAGGTTGCTTTCTTTTTGTTGCACCATGGGCTGTATATAATAAAGCTAGCTCTGCTTCTGCCCTGAATCTTCTGGGGTCAAGGTGGAAATCACTATTTAGCAAGAGACCCAAACAAATGAGCAAAACTAGCCTGGTCGGTCAGAACAGGGTGGAAGTTATCCAAGAAAACTCACAGTGATCAATTCCAGTCACCTTCTGTGTTTAAAGTGACTCAGTATCTCCATTTTTAGGATGTTGCTGGGTAGCTGAATTCTCTTATGATTTCTCTTATATCAGTCGTCCCTACCAGCAGTGTTTGTGAGATTCTTCCGTATCTGCTTAGATAAGGAGCTGCTGGAAACTATGCTGGCAGAATAATGGGTGCTGGGACAAAGCCAATCCTAAAAGAAAAAAAATAACAACAAAAAAAAAAACCTCCCACAAAACCTCCCCCCTCCCCTTCCCTGAACAATAAGTTATCAAGTCCAGATGGTTAAATCTGAGAGTTTGGAAGGAGCTTAAGTGATTGAGCTGCTAACAAAAATATGCAATCTCTTGTGGAAAAAAAAAGAAGAAAAAGCTACTGATTCGGGGAATTGCAAAAGACCAAATGTTGTACCTATATTTAAAAAAAGGCTCCAGCAATGATCTGGGGAATTAAAGATCAGTAAGCTTTGCATCTGTATCTGGGAAACTGGTGGGAATTATAATTAAAAAGCAACGCTGAAGACATCTGGAAGATTGCGGTCTGATAGGGCCTAACCAGCGCGGGTTCAGCAGAGGAAAACCGCATCTTGCTAATCTCTTACAACTCTTTGAATGTGTCAATAAAGCAGTGGATAAAGGAGAACCAATTGATATAATGTATTTAGACTTCCAAAAGGCTTTTGAAAGATCCTACACAAGAGCTACTAAAGAAGCTAAGTAGTCAGTGAGAGACAAAATATTGACATAGATCAAAAAAAGTGAGTAAGAGACTGGAAGAATGAGGGGATTAAAAAGCCAAGTTTCACCATGGCAAGAGGTTAATGTGGCCTCCAGGTTTTCTTCCAAATCCCGTGTGATTTAATGTATTGCTTAATGATGTGGAAAGGTGGGAGGAAAGAGACGCTGTACAAAAATTTGCACACAAGACAAAATCATTACATTAGATGAGGCCAGAAGGGGTTGTGGATAACACTGAAGAAAGAGGACTCTGTTAAAACAAACGTTCTGCTCTCTGGTGATCAAAACACAGTGTTGATACATTAAAAGCAACGGGCATTGCAGGGCAGCCTCGCAGTCCTTTAGACATGCTGAAAGGTCCTGAATGAAGCATACCAGCATGGGTAAATGCTCTGCTCTGTGTTCTCTCATCCTTGAACAAGCAAGGCAGCTGTTGGCTATGGAGGTGGTGGGTAGAAAGTGCTCTGGAAGAGTTATGAGACTCTTGGTACACCTGCGGTATGCTGAGCTGGGGTCAGCCTGCTTCTGAGGAGATGCTGAAGAGTTAAGTAGTTCAGGATTTCTCATAGAAAGTCTACGGAGATTCCCAAGTGAAGAGATGGAGAAGGCAAAGATTTAGGTAGCAGAGTGGAAGTCTTTGTTGGCAAAATAAAACTGAGAATTGTGCGTATCCTGATCACACAGGAGTGAGGGAGGGCACAGTGAAATCAAAATGCATAGGGTTGTGATTCATATAGTTAGTCTTTGGAGCACTATGTCATGAGACAATGTCAGAGACAGGAATTTAGCAGGGTTCATAGTGTTCTTTTGGGTGTATTTTTGAAGAGAGCAAGAATACACAAATGGGCTTTAATAAAGGACAAGCCCAATTTTGCAGCCTGAGCCTTCAGAGCCTATATTGTCCTGTAATTCCTAGCAGCCAATGGGAAAATGAAGATAGGAGTGCATTGTCTTACACTTGTCTGCTCTGAGTTTTTCCACCTTTTTGACCAAAAAATCTAGTGATGACATCCACAAAACTCAGTATAGATGTCTCTGTTCTGGTATGGTTTCCTTCAGAATGAGAGGAGAGGTCTTCTTCTCGTGTTCTGACTCTTCCAAGCATCACTTGTGTTTGGGATCATTCACAAGGTCAGGGAAGAATGGAGTCACATTATTTCCTCACCTAAACTGGTATAATCCTGTCAAAGTCAGTAGTAAAGTGGAGTTTTCATCCTGTGAACTTAAACTCAGTTGAAAACCAAACAACATGCACACACAAAATTCAGCAACTACATCAGTCCTTGTAGTTGCCCGAGGTCACAGACCTCAGCTGGAAAGTTCCCAGTCATTACTGGGAAACTGCCTGTGCTTTCACATCCTGCCTGAGCCGAGCACCAGGGGAGGTTCAGGTCAGATATCAAGGAAAATTTATTCTCTAAAAGAGAACAGGCTGCCCAGGGAGGTGGTGCAGTCACCGTCCCTGGAGGTGTTCCAGAACCGTGCGGATCTGGCACTGAGGGACGTGGTCAGTGGGCATGATGGGGATGGGCTGCTGGTTGGACCAAGTGATCTTAGAGATCTTTTCCAACCTTAATGTTTCTATGAATCTAAGTGCAGTGACAGGATAAGCCATTCACTGCTTGGCTAGCTTGAGCCTATGCAGTTTGATTTCTAGTTCTATGTGTGTAGCAGGCTCCTCATTACTACGTTTCCTTCCTGGGCAGCCCACGAGATGTGAGCAGAGTGACTCCTTGCACAGGGAAATGTTTTTAAGCCAGGAAAATAAACACTGAGGATCATCTTTGTGTGCCACTCTTGGCTGGATCCCTGAGCTCTCTTGTATTCTTAGAGCTGTGAATTTTTTTTTGGTGGATAGCTCAGAGCTACACCCACTGCAGCTGATGCGGATAGAGTGAGGGCAGCCAGGCACACATCCCCGTGCTGAGAAATCTGGGGTCACTGTCACACCTTTCCATAGGGATAAAATCTTTTGCACTGCCAGAGGGAACTCTGGCAGCATTTAAATGCTGACATCATCCCAGCCCGGGTGAACCTCTGGGGTCGAAGCAACATCTTCAGCACTTCTGGAATCCGGGAGCTCAGGGCTGCGGGGGCTGAGAGACGCTGACGTCACCTCTACTGCGTGCCAGCAACCCCAAGGCTTGAGAGACTGCTTGATCACCATGACCCTATTACAGCACCTAAGAAGACCTCTGGGATCAGGAGATGATTGCATCTCTCTGCTCTGTTACTTCAACCGATGAACCTCCAGGGCCAAGCGATAAACACATCATCTCCAGAGTATTATAGCACTTAGAAACCTCACTCACTGACTCACAGCTGTCTGCCCCACTCCACCACCTTCCACTCACCTTGGCACCCAGCCATATTCTCTGCTGAGGTGTAGCTGGATAATCCTTGTGCTTTTACAGTGCTGAGCAGCGTGCAGCTCTGAAATGAAACCCCATTACGTCCTCACTTGTTACAGCACTGGTGAACATCCATGCTGTGATGCACTCACTGTCCTTTTGCAGCGAGGGACCACCGCAGGAGACGTCTCTGCTCTTAATACAACATCTGTGAAACGCTGGTGCTGCTCTGCTATGGCAGATGATCTCCTCTTTACTCTTACAAGGCGGGAGCTCATCTCACACTGTTACTGATGCTTCAGAAGACAGCTGAGCACCTGGGAATGGCCATGTCAGATCAGCAACTGGAGCTTACCAACGGGAATGGGAATGCCTTGAATGTCTGGTCAGCGATCCTGGCATTTAGAAAGAACAAATTAATTTCTCAGACACCCCAGAGAGGTGGAGTTCTGTCATGTTACAAACCTGACTTGTAGATTCTGGGGAAAATCCTAAAAGCTTTTGGTAATAGAGGTTTTAGTGAGTTTAATGCCGATGGAATTAAAAGTCTCTAGGCACTCATTGTGAATGGATTTACATCAGGGAGATTAGAAAAGGGAAAACATTATTGGTGTCCAGGAAACTCAGGAGAGCAGCTGTCAACTGGTTTGGATGGAAGGTTCCCTAGAGGACGGTCCCACTGGCCATCATACAGCACACAGTGTACAACCTGTGGTGTTGGCTCACATGCTCACAGCTTGGGACGTGTCCTATGAGTCACTTCTCACATAAACTCTCACAGCGGGATGTTTGCACCAGCTGTCCTGTACAGACACATTGAATGCGAGTGAATGCAGTGATGGACTCCCCATTTTGGTTGGACACATATGTCCAACCCAAGTGCTACTGCCTTTCCCAGTGTGTTCATCACCTTTCGTTTGTGTGGAGGAGTGTGGATGAGGATCACACAGCCTCCTCCCTGCATACACAGACCCACTACACAGCAAGGACTGTTTTGGTTTTTCTCTATCCCATTTCTTTCCATCAGAAATGCACCTCAGTATGAAGCTAAAATGCACAACCAGAGTGCGGTTAGAGTAGAAGCTAAGCAAGAATGCAGAAAAAAAGAATGTTGAGGCTTAGTAAATTCAGACCACATCCAGCTCAGGAAATCCTCAGGCTTCAACTTGTCACAGGCTGGGAGAGTAACATGGGAAGGCATCACCATATGTTTTTCAGGTTCTCCTCTTTTTACCAAGACCTCGATGTATGTCATTGGTGGAGAGAGACTCCTGGGGCCAGATGGCTCCTGTCTGTGCACTTAGGTAAGAAAGGTGGGATCTTCAAGGGCCTGGACTTTCTTGGGCTTCCTTCTGAGGCTAGTTTGCCAAGGCTGTACTTTTTGCTGAGGGACTGTAGAGGCAATAGAAGATGCAAAGAGATCAACAGGGAGAATGAGAAAGGTTTTGGTCTTAAGAACATGAGCTTGTTGTGCTCTTCTCAGGGCAGTTCTGAGAGATGGTTTGTCTGCTGCCCCTCTTGTTATTTCTCATCACTTCGTGCATTTTGTTGAGAGCAGAGATCAGGGTTAATTTACACTGACTTTCTCCTTAAGTGAGACATCTTCAAGCTGAGGAGTCAGTTCAAATCCTGATTCAAAGATCTTTATCTCCTCCAAGCCCAGGGGAGCTGGGAGTTGAGGATTTGCTAAAGTAGAGTGCTCTTTGCCCCTAGGGAGATAGGCAGGAGAAAGACCAGGTGCCTCACCAGGGTAGGGAGCTGAGCAGGAACAGGCATGGATGGAAAGAAAGGACACAAGCCCTGACAGTGAGATGTCCTTTGATATTGCAGGCAGCAGGACATCCTCTCTCTTTTGGACTTCATCACCTAAGCATCTGCAAGCACCACCTCTCCCAGCACGCCAAAGGCAGAGTTACCCTGGCTTAGCAAGGTGAAGTTGACATACTGTCCACAGCACACAGTACAGAGCTAGGGTTCATGCCATCCTTCCTCTTCCTACACAGCACGGGTGGCTGCTGGATGGCTTCAGGGCTCTGGGGAGGGAAGGAAGGACTGCCGAAGTGGTTGACAGTGCCCTCAAAACACTGGTGCCACACATTTTGTGCCACTGACAGGGCAAGCTGGATGTCACTGTTGTCCCTCTTAGTGTGTGGGTTGATGCCTACAGGGAGTCCTCAGAGGAGGAGGAGGTAGGAGAAACAAAGGAGGGACAGAAGAAGGGTGAGCAGTCTTGGTGCCTCCCAGGGGTCCCTGCTGTATGTCAGCATGTGGTGTGAGCACAAGAGTCAGAGAGGGCAGGCATGCTCTGCTGACAGGCTGGCACCCTGCAAGGCAGCAGTGGGCATTGTGACAGACAGCCCTTTTGCTGGGCATGGGAGCTCCCATTTGTCAGCTGGGAGGTGAAGCGTGGAAAGAATAAGGATTCTTTGAAATATAGTGCAGGATTTGTGCCCAAGAAACATGTAGATGTGGTACTTATGGACATGGTTTAGTGGACAATATTGGTGGTAGGTGAATGGTTGGACCAGATGACCTTAGAGGCCTTTTCGAAACTTAAAGATTCTATGATTCTATGATTTAGAAGGAAAAATGTTAATGTATAGTGATCAGGGACAAAGCAATGAGCAGTGATATATCATCAGTGATGTCAGGGCAAGAACTAGAGCTATCCCTGGAATTACTGGCATCTTCTTTAGCGGGGAAGCAAGTAAGTCTGTTAGCCAGTCCCAGGAAGGTACCTGACCTGGCCCTGCCACAGGTGTATTTGTCCTGTAGACACACCGCATCTGAGCTGCTGGGCTCACAGGCTCCTACCTCTGGATGGGTACACAGCCAGCTTGAGACACACTTCTGTGCAGCATGTATTGGCTGTGACATAAGCTGCGTGTCTCGATAAGGGAGATGCTCCAGAAATGACTCTACAACCAGCACTATAAAACCCTTTTTGTCCTTCCTGCACCTGGGGTAAGAGAGTTTCTATGCCATCTCTGTCCTTCTTGAGGCACCTCACTTTCTGTCTGTCTTCCACCAGCACAAGGAGAATGTGAGTGCAGGTGCCTTCATTCCCGGCTGCTGTAACAGGAAGGCAGTCTTTGTCCTCCTCCCTCCCTGCCCCACAGACAGCAGGCCCTTTATATTCCCAGGCAGAACACTGCTTCTGGAGGACATCTAGCACAACTAACTCATCGTGACAACCAGAAGCAACTTCATTGCAGCATTCACAGAGCTGTTTGTAGAATCACCCCAGCCCTTCAGCACAAGATGTACAAATGCAGTAAGCTCTGCCACCGCAGGAAAAGTTACCTGAGGGCTTTCAATTGAGTAGACCTCCCATCTTCCTATTGAGACTGACTAGCAGAGATTCAAAGTCCTCTTGCTCACATGATTAGCAGTGTTCCTAGTAACAGTGTTCCTAGTGTTCCAGGGTACATCCTGTGTGTGGAACTATACCTTCAGTTGAAGAGAGCTGAGTGGAGGGCTGAGGCCAAGAGCGCCTTCAGCAAAAAAGGGGAGATTTAAATTGGTTATAAGGAAGAAATTTTTTATTGTAGGGGTGGTGAGGCACTGGAACAGATTGCCCAGAGAGGTGGTGGCTGCCCCGTCCCTGGAAACATCCAAGGTCAGCCTGGAGGGGCTCCAAGCACCCTGATAGAGCTGTGGGTGTCCTGTTCATTGCAGGGGAGTTGGACCAGATGTTCTTTTAGGGTCCCTTCCAACTCAAGTGATTCTATGATTCTATGATTATGATGTTGCCTGCAAATCCATGTGGATGCCAGCATGATTTGTAGGATCTGCACCATGGTGGCACGTTATGTCCTAACAACACATGAAAGGATGAGCAGGGGCAGATTTTTCATGGGGAGATGCCTTTGGACACTACTATTTTTGCTTTGTCCTTGGAGTTGGTGAGTTTGGTTTTGTTGCAGGGTGACATGCATGAGGAAAACAACCGCTGTGCTAGAGGACCCATGAGGCTGTATCATAATGTAACCAACAAAGTGAGCTGCTTGTTGTTGCTTTGAAGTGATCATATGACAGTTCGATGCTTTATTTAAAGCACTGGGTACAACTTCCTTAGTCTTCTTTCACAAGCACTTCGAGGCCAACCAATGTATTAATAAATTAGAGGGATTAAAATAAACAGTGCTTTGAAAATCATTAGGCATCCCAAATGCCTGGAAACAAACAGCAGTTGAAATAAAAATATAAAATGCAAATAGGCTAAGAATTGGGCCATAAAATGTTGTAGCCTAGCCCTGGGGCAGCTTTGGGAATGAAAAATGTGCTTATTCCCTCAATTCTCTGGGTTGGGACAGAACTAACACTGGGGTACAGTGAAACACAATGGTACAGAGCCAGCCCCACCAGTGCCTTTACTGGCTTCGGAACAGGGTTGTGGGGAGATGTGACCATGAGCACCAGCCACAGGGCTGGAGCTGAGGCAAGATCTGAAGGCTGCAGACTGGAAACCATCTGGGAGAGCAGCTGTCCTAGGCAGCTCCTTCTGCTACTCTTGGTCCTGACCCTCACCCTCCAGGCACTGCATACCCAATTCTCTCCTCCTCTCAGCTCACTGCTTTTCCAGCTCCAAGTCCTGCTCCTCCCTCCCTCTCTGGAGATCCAGAGGCTGACACAGCCAATTTGCACAGCGTCCATTTCATTTTCTCTCTGTGCTACCAAGCTGGTCTCCCAAGTGCTCAGTGGCCACATAGCAAAGATGCTGTCAGGGCCATGAGAAAACATGTTCCCCAGACAACTTTCCTCTTTCTGCATCCTTTATTGCTGTGACCTGCCTTTTGTTGTCAGCCTGGGCCAGCTCAGAGACACACCACAACGACACTGTCCCAGTGATGGGTCACAGAGGCATCTTGTGGAGTATGATCAGTGGATGAGAGTGTGGCTGGTGACCTGATGGTTTGGGTGGTGCTTATAGTGGGGCTAACTGAAGCAGAGGAGATGTTTGGAAACTGCATTAGAGTAACACACACCCTTAATGTGTTTAAAAACTGGTGAAGTCCTGATTAAGAAGTGAAAGCAATTAGTCTTGATCATGAGGCACTGGCACAGGGAGGTGGTGGAGACACTGCCCTTGGAGTTGTTCCAGAACTGCATAGATGTGGCACTGAGGGCCATGGTTATTGGGCAGCATTGGTGGTAGGTGGATGGTTGGACTGGATCATCTTGGTGGTCTTTTCCAACTTTAATGATTCTATGATTCTATGTGGTGGTAGGATGATTTTAGACCAGAGAAGCATGAGAGAATCACAACTGGCCAATGCTCCCAGCCCAGCAGGGAAGGAGGTTATCCTGTTTTCCAGGCAGTTGTTAGAGATCCTGTGTTCATGCAGGAGATATTCACCGCCTGCTGACTGAGCATCCTGCCGGCACTTGGAGAAGATCGTGTACTGCTGAGGAGAAGGAGGAGGGGGGCAGCCATGAGAAGCCTGCCTGATTCAGGAATTGCCTGGACCATCTTGAGTTCCTCTTGCGTGACAGACTTATCAAGCATCACTGGCCAGGGAGAAAGCCATCAGACAAAAGGAGAAAGCTGGCCTAGGAAAAGGTAGAGCATGGCTGATAATTGAATATCTCTCCTGCCTGGCCGGCATGCTGTGAGTGGAAGGCATTGTAAGGCCAAGTGCCTTCCACTGCCAAGGGACTTTTCCCCTCCATGCAGCCACTGGGATTTCTAATCCAGGCTGGGTAGGACAATGCTGTCATGTTAGTAATGGTATAACTCTCTTAGCAGTCTACCGGTGTGACAGAGCCACAAAGAGAACAGTGTAGGCTGAATATGCACTCATGCTTGCTAAGCCTGTAATCCCAGCTTTGATTCTCTCTCCCACCCTTTCGATTTCTCTCTCTCTCTCTCTCTTTTTTTTAATAGTAATAAGTTTAAACTTAATAAGAGTGATTCACTAGTTGCGTGTTTATCTTCTCTCGGTGTGGCATCCAATTTGGAATGTACAGGGGAGGAAGGGTTGGGGGGTTGGGGAGAAGGAAGAAATGGGAGAGGAAAGGGGAGCCCGGAGGGTGTCCTTGTTTCCGCTCTCCATGGAAACTAAGGCTGCTGTCTTCCTGTGAACCTGAAAATTCTTGCTGTTATTTCAACCCATGGTCAGAAGAGGTTGGTGATCAGCCCTGTCTCCCTGTTTGAATTAGTCTTTTTGAGGCTTTCTTACTAAAGGTTCAGCAGATGTTGGTACCTGATAGAAAGCGTTTGATGGTCTGCGGGATGGAAGGAGGCCAGGCACATGAGTTCCCAGGACCTTTCTGAACTATGCCATGACTGTTGCATTCACACGAGACAAGGCAGTGATGGGGCTAAGCCCCTCTTAAGCTGTATCTGTCAATTTCACCTGAGACTATGTCTGTACCTCCAGAAGGCTGATCCCTTAGCAGATCTCAGCAGACCCCAGGATGTTCTCCAACTCAGGCAGCTGCAAAGACCTGTCCTTGGGCCAATTCCACCACCACATCTTTTTCTGCATCCAAACACTTTTGACTTTGTATGCTTAGAAATCTGAGAGTCTCAGAAGTCTCTTGGGCTGGGCAGTAAGACTCACAGCTGGGCCACATGAGGCAAGTAGAGGGAACTGGATATTCATACAAACTCTTCTGCCCAAGAACTGATATTCAGATCCATTCCACACTGCTGCTTTTGCTATGGGCATTTGCTGGCCAGAGTCACATCACTGCCAGCCGCAACACAGGTATTTCTCTGGAGCCTCCTCCCTTCTTGTCTCCAGGGGTTGGCACAGCTCTGCTCTTCTGCTCCAGGCTGCTGGCAGCTGTGCTTTTGGCCGGGTGACACTGAACACTGTAGACATGGAGCAGGTCATTTGGAATAAGCACTTAAGTGTTGGTTGGTGCATGGGAGGATAGTGAACAGGAGAAGACAGGAAGGTCAGATAAACTACAGGTCTGGACAATTGTGGAGGAGCACTGAAGGACTAGCCTTCTGCTACATCTCAGCTAAATATCATGTACCCATGGCTCGCTGGGGCAAGACTGGTCCTGAGTCCCAAACAGCTGTGTCCAGGTGAGCCCTTACGTGCTGAGACAGCTCAGCACAGAGGAGGCAGCTCCCAGTGGATCAGGTCAAGGCAGTACTTGTGCTACTCCCTAAAGGAATGAGTGATGATCAAAGCATGGTGCTGTGCAAGACCAACGAAATGCTGTTCATCTCTCAAGCTGAGTTCTTCTGCTGTTCTCTGTGCGTCTCTTCTCAGTTCTTACTCTTTCTCATGTGCTAATATCACCTCTCTTTTCTTTCCCTCACATTCCATGCTTGATACACAGCTCAGTGAATATAATCCATACATAGCCCTCCATTCTCTTTTCTCCTTCTCACTCATTCTTTCTTGCCGTCTCTCACCAGCTCTCTGTTGCTCTCTCTGCCAATTTATTCTTCTCTTTCCTCCCACACTCTGTCCCCGTTTAATCAATCTTAGCACAGGCCTGTTTTCCACCAGAGTTGCTGTTTCATGCTTACTCTCATGGAGGGAGGGTGGGCAGGCTTGTGGTTAAGGCTCCAGGTAGGGAGTGGAGAGCTAGGCCAAGACTTCTTGATGGTGGGCATGGCTGAGTCATGTTGCTTAGTCCCTGGTTTGTCTCCCTCTTTCCAACACAGTAACATAGAAGCTATAAGTGAGTCTATGGTACCTAGAGATTGTAGGACAGAGGTCCGTGAAGCTTCTGAAAGTGAGCTAGAGCTCTTTGAGTATAAAGCTGGTTTGTCTTTGGTGCCCAGCTAAGCCCAGAGACCTGTGCCCAGACTGATACACTGAAGGGCCATTTTCTGCCCTTCCCATTGTCCTATTTAAACATTTTGCACCATCCTGCTTGTGATGAGAAGTAACCACAGGGAAAATGGCTGACATGACTCAGCCATGGTGTGTCCTGCGGTGATCCAGGTCCCTGAGCATCCCTGGAGAATAAAGACAACTCTTGTTCCTATGGATGCTACCACCGCCAACCAGAGACACCAAATCTATTCCCTTCCAGTTCCTTTTTTTCTCCCTTTTCAGTTCCATCTATGTCTTTCTTTGCATTTCATTTTTTTCAGCATGCTGTGCCCCATTCCCTCTGGGAACACAACACCAGGGACTGCTTTGCTTGCTGGCTGTGGAGGGCTGGCCTGGAGGTGCCAGATGCTTGCACCTCCTCAGCTCTCCTGGGCAGAAGTTGCCATGGGAGACAGTGAAAAAAGAAAAGTGCCTTCCCCAGCTAGAAGCCTTCCATTGAGTGAAGAACACCCCCTTCTTGTGTTCCTTCCTCCCCCAGCCCCCCTTCAGAGAGCGCTCTGCAGAAAGCTGCCTTTGAAGCCCCTTAATTAGTGTCCCGCGTGTCCTGAACGGAGCCCTTCATTACCACTAGCACGAGGCATAAATTGGCATGTGTTTCAGGTTTGGGCTCAGCGCCAGTATTTTGTTCCACTCCCCTCCCTCAAAACCCCTCCAGCTCCCCCCCCCCCACTTTGACACACACACACACACACTCTCACAGAAAAAAAAGCACATATACATGCCAAAGATGCCAGAAAGAGACAACCTCCCTTTCCAGCATCCCAGATTTGTGGGGAAAAAGAACAAAAACAAATGGAAAAGGTCAACACTCCCCTGCCTCTTCTTGGCTTGCTCTTGGCTCTCCTGACCCTCTAGCATATGCAACTGCAGGTTGGGGGTCATTATCAGCCCCAGAGTGTCTCTCACAGCCTGTGGATGTGCTCCAAGGGTGCTAATTAGTGAGAGAAGGGCTGATTAGGTTAGAAATTAAGTGCTTATTCTCTCTCTCTCTCTCTTTCTCCCTTTTTTTTTTTTTGTTTTGTTTTGTTTGTTTTTGGTGTATGCGTGCAAAAAAAATAATGGAACCAGATGGAGCCTCAGGAATGATGGGGGAAAAAGGCAGCCAGGAGTCAGCGGAGGGCAGCTGACGCCCACTTCACCCCTTCATACAAGGGCTTTGGGTACCCAGTTGTTCTGCAAGCTCACAGCCCTCCTGTAGCACATATACCAACACTACACATGCCCTGTAGCTGTCTGATCCTCTTTGGGACTGAGGAGATCCTCCTCGCTCTCCAAGCTCACCCATAACTCCTTTGTTTCTTTCTGGATTTTTTATTTTCATTTATTTATTTATTCCCTTCAGTGAGGCATTCTAACTCAGAGGATCTCATATAAAGCTCTTCTGTGCTTCCAGCTCTCCACTGACCAGCTCAGAGGTGGTGAGAGAAGGAGGAATCTCTAGGGCCAGTGTTTTGTGATGCACCAGACACTGAGCCTTTCTCCAGAGGCCATGGGTTTAGGTTAGGAACACTCAGGTTCCAGCAGGCTGGAGGGAAGAGAAGGAAGGAAGCAATACTTAATACAGCTCCACAGCTTCCTTTCTGGGGTGGTAAATGTGCTGTCTTGCCCATGAGATGGTGTCATCTGGTTGGTGCTACCTGCAGTAGGCCCATATATGTGACCCAAAGCCTTGCTCTGATGCTGGGAGCGGAGTTCATCGCTCCTTGCTAGAGGCATCACTGATGAGACAAGGCTGAGTTTGCTTTTGCAGTGAGGAATACTTGCTCAGCAGCCAATGTTGCTTGTGACCCCTTACATCACAGCTAACTGAAGTGATCAAAAAGCAGAGGAAAGCCTCTTATTGGTGCAAGTTGTTAGGCCTCTTTGTTGTGTTTCGGAGCCCTATTAGAAAGTGTGTGATGCATGGGGGCTTTGTAACTACAAAACAAGAAATCTGACTTCTCGGTACAGCAGCCAGAAGACCCCATGTATGTGTGGGGGAAGGAGAGCACATGGGAATGTGCTCACATTCCTTGGCCTGTGCGCCATGGGTATGAGTGCATGCATGACTGTTCTGGCGCTACACAAGGGGAGGACGTTTTCATCTGAGTACAATTCGGGCCCAATTCCCTTTCCAATTTGATGGTGCTTTTTTGCCATGTGGTTCCTGCAAGCAGCCAAACAAACAAATAAACACATGGGAACCCAAACTCCCTATTACCACCACATTGCAGATGCAGCCTAGTTTGGCCTGTATTTCTCCTGTTGCCACAGCAACGGTAAGCCAAGGAGTAAATCAAAATATCCTCTTTGGTGCTCAACACCCCCATATGGCAAAATAATAGTGTGGAAAGCCTGTTCTGTTTCCCTTGCCTCTTCTGCCCAACCTCAGTACAGCCAAGGCCCTCCAGAGACCCATAGCAGAGCCTCAAGGAGATGATAAGCCTCCTCTATAGGGAATGAGTTAACACCACCTCTCTTGTGACCAGTATTTACCCTTATTCCCTGCTCTGGCTGTAGTGTCTCTCACAGGGGTTGTTTAGGACTGATCAGCATTTGTGGTCTCAGCTCAGCTGGCTTTTAACAAAATGAGTCCTCTCAGCTCCACCAGAGACAGAACAGCATCCAAACTGGGCTTAGCAACCTTCTTGCTTCAGCAAACTCTGCTTACAGCTGGGAGAGACAGATCCTTTAGAGAGGAGCAAGGCAATCAAAGCACATTTAGGACCAGGACTCCTGTCCAGCTGAGCTCAGAAATATGCTCCCTGGGACAAGTGCCAAAAGGGTTCCACCAGCTATGCTTTGTGTTGGCCTTGGGCAATTCCAAAGTTAGTGATGTGCTTAGGAGAGAGATCTGTCTGCTTGGAAAGAAGAGTCTTTGCGAAGCGAGGAAGGTCTGCTGTCCCTGGGATGGGTGTGGGGAAGCCTCCTGGAAGCAGGGAGAAGCCAGACTTGCATTTACTGCAGCAGCATTGCTTATGGACAGCCTAGATCAGGATGCTATTACAGCTCTGGAGGATGACCTGCATCCCCTTTTCTGCCAGCAGGCGATTATGCCGGATCCATCACTTCTGCCTCCCCCAGCTCTGGCCGCCAGCAGCTTCATTAGGAATCTCAGTGTGTTCTTTGGCTGGATTCCCCCTGAGAATCCGATTTTAAGGCTCCCCAGTGATTGCTAATGTGTAAATACAGTGTGCTTCAGCGTGGCGATGTGATTGCCCGAGTGGATTGGAGCTGTTAACTCTTCAGCACCTAAAGGGCCTCCCCACCTCTCTCTGTTGTGATAACCACTGTCTTGCACAAGGAGGCGGCTGGTGGGAGCTTACAGCCCTGAGTGAATGCATGGAACCAGAGGTCCCCTCCTTTTTTTCTGCGGAGGGGAGGAGAAGAGTGGCCCTGGAGTAGGCAAAAAGGGCCATTTGATGATTAAATGCCGGAGCGCAACAGCAGTGTAAAAATATACATATATCACAAGCTTTAATTAACACAAGCAAAGGGAAAAGGAGGAAAAAAAGCCACTTTTTAAAGGTTTCACAGAGACTATAAACTGGCAGTGGAGAAAAAAAATGTAATACATGCAAATTAATGGCATAAATTTAAGGTTACTTAACTTCACAAATGTTAACAAGCTCATAAAAAAAAAAAGTTATTCTTTCCCAGTTTCCTGTCGCTGTTTGTTTAATTCTCTCTCTCTCTCTCTCTCTCTCTCTTTTTTTTCCCCGTTGAGAAGATTATGTTTTCAGTATATTCCTCCTAAATTAATTCTGGCTCTCTCTCTTCCTTCTCCCTCCCTCCCTCCTTCATCTCTGTCTCTCTCTCAGTGTCTGCCTCCGTCTGTTTGCCTTCCTTTCCTGCCTATCTATCATATTCTTAATGTCCCCATCATCATAGTATCTAGCCTTGGATACAATACCCTCTCATTTCTCTTCCTTTTTTCTTTCCTGTCTCACCCTCCCCCCCCCCCTTCTCCCCTGCTCACAGCCTTCTCCCCTTTTCTCCTATTTGTATTTTTTTCCTGTAGCAGTCAGTATAACTCCAGCCCGGTAACGATACATACAGCACCACCAATTTCCAAACATCTATTGTTCCCTGCCTCTGGCAGACAAAAGCAGGCAAGGAGCAAATTAAGCGGTCTCCGGTTGAACTGCTCGTTTATCAGCCACCCGAATGGCTGCTCGCTGCTGCGGGCTGGGGAGCTATCGACATAGGTGAGGGTGCGTGGGCAGGCTGTGTCAGAACGCCGCGGTCCCTCTTTGAAACAGCAGTCACTGCTCCCCCTGCACCGTCCCCTTTGTGGATAACAAAGGGCATGGCTGCTCCTTGCTGAGCACAGGAAGTCACGAGCCCCCGAGGTCACGGTGTCTCTGCGTCCCACTTTGCTTACAGATAAAACCAAGTTTCAGAAACCTGGGCCACTGCCTGTTTAGCTTTGCTTAAACCCGTTTCTCTGGAAAGAGGACGTGTGCCTTTTGTTCTGTATCTTTTAAAACCAAGGACACCCCAAGATGCATGATCCGTGACGTAACTTGTCCTGTCTACGATGCAACACCACTCTGTTCTCAGGCTCTTTGTTTTCGTTGCTTGAAGGGAGGTTCTTTTTTATTTGCTGGTTAAAAAAATAAATAAATCTCGTTTTGACTTATGGTCCAGACTGAGTCATAGGAAGACATCATTACAAAAAATAAAGAGAAAAAAAAAGAAAAAGAGGGGGGTGGATATCATCTCTTTTGGCCACAAGCCATCCCTGGAGCTTTCAAAGTAGCCTGTGAACACTGCTGCCGGCTCTATGTCAGTACCACAGACAGCAGCCATGGACAATCGCTGTTCTCCTCAATGGCCCATTCGGCGTTTTGGAATACAGGAGAGCAGATGAGGATGTCAGCCTTTTATTCAGCAGTCTTGGGAAAAGGGAGATGAAATTACAAGCTGGAGTCTCTGGGCAGCAGTGAAAGCGAGAAAATCCACACAAGCAAGGAAAGAAAAAAAAAAAAGAAAAAAAGGAACAAAATCTCAGTTTCTCAAAGTGAGAGGAAGGATGTCGGTGGGTGGGTAACAAAGAGGCGAGGGAGAGGAAGAACAGAAGGAGAATCTGTTATGTTTGGAAGATGTGGGAATCATCAACACAGATGTTGCAGAAGAAAGCGATTGAGAAGCTGAATGGGACTTGCAGAGGTTCACCACTGGGTACATGCTTAAGGACATCACTAGATGGAAATATGGATGTGGGAGAGAAAGATATCCATGCGGGATCCCCAGGCAGCATCAGTTTCTGTCCAGACTGACATCACAGGCTTTTCCACTGAATGAAATCACCGCTTTTCCTGGGTAGGAAATGAGTCAGGGTAACTTCAGATCTTAGAGTTTGGCCTATGCAGATTAAGAGTTGTAGTAAGGAATAAATAAAACATGGCATACTCAAGGGTGACTAAGGGCTGGAAGAGAAGCAAAGAACAGCATGGGGGAAGGAAAAATGGCTATGGTGAATGGTGAGGAGGGGCTCCGGATGAATTGCTTACTAGGGCAGTCTGATGAATCCCCTTGAGAGACATTTAGGGGGATATGGCTTGATGCCCTGGTCACAGAGCGTGCATTAACTGGGATAAAGGACAAGACATTCCCATGTCCATGGTAACTGAGTGATAGTGCTCTATCTATCTATCTATCTATCTATCTATCTATCTATCTATCTATTTATCTATCTATCTATTCCGCCCTTTCAGCTTGGATACAGTCTGGAGCAGAGTTTGTTTCTCACTGAGCACACTGACAGCATCTAGCAAACCAGATGCCCAGTACCAATTGCAGACTCCATACACCCTACTACTGAACAGCACTGAAAGAGGCAGAGCAGTGGATGAGGTGAAAAAAGATTGAAATCTGGACTCAGGAAGAACAAAGGAAAGGGTGGGATGTTTTAAAAATCAAGTTGTCCCCTATTTTTGATTGCTTCATACCTTGTTTTAGCTTTGGCCTACATAACTAAAATGGAGAATGACAAGGTGCCAGCAGAGACAGGTATTTTTTGGGTTATTTGCATGGATCATCCGTTTGTTGCATGGCTGCTGTAGGAAATGCAACACCACGAGCTGGCATATATAATTGTAGAGAGGGGTGTTGAATAAACGTGTTTCAAAGAACAAGGAGAATTCTAAATGTCAGTAAGGGGGTATATGACTCACTCATTGGGAAAATACTATTATTGGATACGTAAGTAGGACTGTACAAAGCACTAAGAGGAGAGATGCTACTAGAAAAAAAAGGAGAATTAATAAGTATAGGTAGCATTTAGATAAGTGACAGTGAATGAATGAGGAGATGCAACAGGAGCCAACACAAGGCCTAGAGTGAAAGCAAAGGGAGAATACAGGGTGAGAGTTGTGAAGGATGAAAAGAGAGCTATCATGGAAGATGAGGAGGAGTGTTGTAAGACTGCTGAAGTACAATGGAACAGATGAGTATTTGTTAAAGACTCAACTGGGCTTTTGGCAGAATAATGGTGACAAAATGTTTCTGTTCTACTGAGTTGGGGATTAAGGAAATAAATGAGGTGGAACTTGATGAGGGGAGAGGAAGTGGCTGTGCTGAGGAGGCAGGAGGAGGCCCAGGAGTCAGCAGAAGCTGGCCCCTGCAGAGGTGGGTGAGGTCAGAAAGCTGGGATCGATGAATGGTGTGGAGGAATACCACCCCAAGCACACATCTTTTCAAGAGTGTTTAATTGTAACAACCAGCTTTATATAGATTACTGATAGATAGATCCTGCCTGCTAGCATGTCCACCCAAGCAGAGCCTGAGAAGTGCAGCCATTTCATTGGATGGATCTATGTGGTTTGCAGCAGAGGCAAAGAGAATGGTGGTCCTGGAGGAGGAGGTCTTGAGAGGTTTGAGTCCAGCTGGGAGCAGAACTAATTGTGTTATTGGTTGTTAAACCCCATATTTCCAGAGATCTGCTTTTCTGGCTGGATAGGGTTGATGGAGTCTGCAGAGAGACAGATGTAGGTGGATAATGGGGAGAGGGGGTGGTGAGTGGCATAGCTACTGCCTTAGCGAGAGGGAAAGATGCCATGTAAGTACTGCCAGTTCCCATTCAGTGAGCAAGTGGTGAGTCAGGGGCAGATACTGACTCAGCAAGAAGGTGGCGGGCTGGGTGGGTGGCTAGAGTACCCTGGCCGTCTCGGCGCACACTGCTCGGCCATGCTGCTGCATTCAGCTCCCCATGGGAAAGGTGCTCCCACGTCTCTATTTGTCCCCTGCCTGTGAAATTCCAGTGGCTGGGGCTTTGGAGAGGGCCTCTTGCCATGGTTTCTGGCGGGATGAAGCAAAGAACATTTTTTTCCTGATGCATTTGTTTGCCAATGATGGATCTTTACAAGGGGTTATTGTAAGAGGGGAAGAATAAAAACAGTTGATGGAGGTAGAGGGAGCCCTTCAGCCTGCCTCACCCCAAAGAAATCATTCGTGTAGGCAGGAAGTTGGTGAAAGGTGGGAGGAGGGAGAGAGAAAAGAAAGAAAGGAAAAAGAAATGAGGTAGAAACGAGAGTGAGAGAGAGAAAATATTTGAGAGATGAAAAGAAATTACCATACGGCAGGATCCTGTTATTCAACCTAATTTTCAAAGGACTGCAGCTGTCGCACTGAGATAATCTGTTAATTATAACAGTCATTGTGTTTTGGCAATGGAAGAAAAAAAAACTGTTCTAAACAAGGCAAGGTAGTGAAGAATAGAGAGGGAAGGCGTGGCTGTGTCAAAATGCGTGTCAGATGTTAGCTTGAAATATAGGTGGGTGAGCTGGCCAGGAAGAGGGTCTGTCTCAGTGGGGCTGAAAATGGGGGGGAGATGGAAGCAGCCATGTGGAAATGTAACATCCTGTCTAGTGTGGTGCTACTAGCTTTAGGCAGGCACTGACCAAAGGAAGAGCTCAGAGGTCCTGTGGAGTCTGTTAGCATGTGCTGCCATGGCTTATCACTCTTGTGTTATCAGAAAGAGATTCTCCATGTCCTCCCACACCTTTTCCTCTGCTTCTGCCTTATGTCAGAAAGTGAGCAACGAGGTGTCACTGCTGGTGAGGGAACCTCTCTCAGACCCTTGTTCAGGGGAAGGGTGGCTGGATGCTGAAAGCATGTTGAAGGATGCTGGAATGTCAATGACCAGCAAGAATCTGCTGGTGTGGAGGTATTCTCCACTGGATGACTGGCTGCTACTGCAACCTGTGAAGTGATTTCAGTCCTCAGCCAGCCCAGGACCTTTGTGATTCCTTAGGCTCTGAGCCCCTTCCTAACTTGCACATTTGCTGAGGACATATTTAGTATCCAGAAATACCAGAGGGCTGTTTGACTTGAGTGAGAGCATCTCTCAAATTACTTGTGGGCAAACAATTCTCAGCCAGCCCATTGAAAACCAAGAGCTGCTATTGTGTGATACAGGGCAGAAAAGTCAGTACAGGGCAGCAGAGGAACCACGGGAACCCTGAGGGGGTGGGAGGTCTTCACAAGGACATGACATGCAGCTGTGAATTTCTCCTGGCTTCATGCAGGACATGCTGCCCTCCCCCGCAGCCATGCCTGGTACATGCCCATGCTCATAGCCTGCTCCCTACAGCAGGCAGCCTCTCATGTACACAGGCACAGCACCCTGCTCCCTGCAGGGATGCACATCAGGACACAAATATGAGATCTGTGCTTCCCTCATTTCCTACAGCACTTCTTGCATCCACGCACACTCACAAACATGGCTATCTCCTGTTATCCACACACACCCACAGACATCCCACACTCCTGCCCCACTCCCTGCAGTGTTTCACACGCAGCCAGCACTCCCACCCCATTTTTTGATTCATGCAAACACATGCACAGGCACTCCTGAGCAGCGCTTTCTCCAGTTCCCTATAGCAATTCCTCCCTCCAGGAGTCAACATTCACTCTGCTTCATAGTGTGACTGCCCCTCCCTCCTATCTCCTGGCTTGCACACCCACCTGAGCACCTACAGCGACTCTTCCACATCCAGCCCACCTCCACTTGCAGCTCGGAGCCAACACTGCTACCCCATCCTATGCAGTGACTCATGCACACACACATGGATGCACATGCACACACAAGCAGATGCACATGCAGAGCCCACCCCGCTGCTGCCCTCCCCATGGTGGGCCTCCATGGACAGACACATGAAGCCCACGCTTCCCCCCTATAGTCAGAAGGAATTATTTCTCCGCCCTTCCACTGCAAATGTCTGAGCTCATTGGGTGACAACAAGGAGAGTGATGTTTCCCAGGCCCCTCTTTCCCCTGAGGCAAGAGCGATGAAGGCAGTTTTATCATTGCTAATATTTTTATGGGTCCTGTAATCTCCTGACACCCTTTTCTTGGAGAATGCTGTTCCCCAAGCCTAACCCCCCTGCACACACTCCCATAAGTTGCTGCTGCTAGCTGTCTGGGTGGTGCTGGCTCGATGCAAATACCCCTTAATCTTCAATAATCATATTAATATAAAAGGTAACCATCTCACTTTGGAAAAACAAAAGTGGCTCTCTGGTCTGCCAGGGAAGCAATGGCTTATGAAAGACCTTTCTGCCAGTGTTTATCACTTTAAAATGATTTACGCTTCTAAAGCTCTCTCTTTTCTTTCATGCTTCTGAGCTGCTTCATTTTCCTCCCCTGAGCTTTCCCATTCTCTCTTTCTTGCTGCCTAACAAATTAGGCATCTAATCGCAGTTGGGGAGGCACGATGGGAGGGCGGGGGGAAGTGGAGGGGTTGGGAGGGTATCTACAGCACTGTGCTGTTTTGTTCCTGGTTAGACTTTGAGCTGTTCAGCCTTGCAAAGACTTGGATTATGTGTCTGTGGATTTGCTTGAGCTTGGGTGCATGTGTATGATGAATGTAGCTTTAGGTCAACTGAACATTTCCCATGTCCCAGACTGGCCAAGGATCAGCAGGGATGAGCAGCACAGCCTGGGCAGTCCTGTGCCCATGTTTTGTGATAGGACTAGTGGAATCAGTTTCAAACTAGAACGTGAGATTTTGATTGAGTATAAGGAGAGATTTTGATTGAGTATAAGGAAAATATTTTCACAGTGGTGAAGCACTGGCACAGACTGCCCAGAAAGGTGGTTTCTGATGCATCCCTGTTGACATCCAAGGTCAGGCTGGAGGGGCTTTGAGCATCCTGATCTAGCCATAAGTGTCCCTGTTTATTGCAAGGGGGTTGGACTAGATTTCCAACTCAAATCTATGATCCCTTATTCAAGGCACTGTTGGCCCCAGCTGGAGTTTGAGCTCTGTGATCTCCCTTGCAGCATTTCTCTGTGAGAAGCAGCTGAGATGGTGTGTTGGTTTCATGGGATCCTCACCACAGCATCCTTCTGGTGTGCCAGAGCTTTAGGCTTCCTCACATCATGAGGACAGCTGGAGTCTGGGAGCTTGCTCTCTGCTCATGGCAGAGCCTACATGGCTTTCAGAGCAGCAGGAGCTGTAGATCTGTATGGTGGAATGAACCAGCCCAGAACTGAAGCACAGGATTTCTATTGCAGCAGAGCTCTGCCAAAACTCACAGAGCCTCTGGCACTGGGCAACCAACATTCAGCAGGACCCACTGATAGCAATCCAGACTGTGTAAAGGATGAAGGCTTTGACTGCTCAGTGACATGTAAACAGCTTTTACTATATAAGTTTCCATGGTGGTTCTGTAGATTGTTTTTTGTTTGTTTGTTTGTTTGTTTGTTTTCTTTTTATTCTTTTGCCTAAACCAGCTTTTCTGTCCTCTAGACTTTTTGAGCCTCGGGGGCAAATTTCAAACAAATGTGATGACGATCTCAGAGATGCTGAGAAGTCTTTGTTTGTTATTATGCATTTTTATTTTTTATTATTTCGTGTAAATAGTGGGATAAAATAGGTAAGAGAGAAAGCTTTTCTTCTTTTCTCTTCATAGGCCATGTCAGATTGGGCTTTGGGCAACCTGGTCTAGTGGAAGGTGTTCCTGCCCACAGCAGGGGGCTGGGACTGGATGATCTTTATTGAGACCTCCAAGCCATACCATGCTATGATTGTATAAAGTAATAAAGAAACCTTCAAAGAGCCCAATTAAAAAAAAGAGTTCTGCATGAGCTCAACCCTTAGTGGGCATCAGAAAAGCAAGAGTGGAGGACATGTTCTCTCTCTCTCTCTCTTATGCAAGTGCTTCCACATCACAAATCCTCAGGTCATCAGGTTTCCCGTTATCACTTCTCTTTGTCTCGATCATCTTGGGGTTTCTCAGATGCCACTGGGTACACAGCCACAGCTTCTGTACTGTACAACATGATGCTAACACGATGTTAAATGGGAACATCCCCAGAGGCAGTGGGGCGATAGGGAAGGGGCTGCTGTTGGGTAGTGGCACACCCATGCTGCTTGTTTCTTTCATGGCACTGTGCTTTCACCAGAGCCAAGGGCAAAAGCGAGGACCATCTCTGTCCATCCTGGTGGAAAGATAGAAGCACAGACATTTGAAGCAGCTGGAGATGCCAACAGAGCATAGTGTATCACAGAAATAATCAAGCTTTCATGGATAGTACCAACTCCCTGCTCCAAGCCCCACTGGGAAACACAGCTCCCCTTTTTCTGGAAAGCTGCTACAGAAATCTTAGAAGGACTTTGAAGCCAATATGGCAGAGCATTTTAAAGGTGGCATTGCACCCTGAGGCCTTCTGGCAGTGTGCTGAGCTGGGAGGAGTGCTGATTCCCAGCCTCAGCACAAAGTAGAAGAAAGCAGCAGGAGCCTTGGCCTGGTTTCGGGGTGTCCCCAGAGGAGCCAAGAGTGTTTGGCGGGTTTTTAATGCATGCATTTCTAATGTAAGGCTCTTAGCACCGTTTAAGGAATGGTAGAACTAAGTGCTGGCTTTTTCAGTGCATTGGGCCCCAGGAGGACAAAGCTGACAAGGTCAAGATTGCAGGCCCAAACTGCTGCTGTATGTGGTTTTTCTGGTTGTGTTTTCATGCCATGCCCCCTAGACCTTGTATCCTCCCTCAGCCATGGTCCATCTACCACCCAAGCACTCAAGTGGCCTTCACTCCCCATGCAGAACTATATAATTATATAATGGCTTAGGTTGGAGGGGACCTTAAAGATCACTGAGCCCCAACCCCCTGCTGTGGGCAGAGCTGCCAACTACCAGCTCAGGCTGCCTATGGCTCCAGCCAACCTGGCCTTGAGCACCAGCAGGGATGAGGCACCCACAGCTTCTCTAGGCAGCCTGTGCCAGGGTGGTGAGGCACTGAAACAGCCTGCCAAGAGAAGTTGTGAGTGCCCCATTCCTGGAGGCATTCAAGGTCAGATCTCCATCATTCCTGTCCATAATTTCAGTATTTGTATTTGAATCCATCCTCATACCTGGCTATCTAACTATAGACTGTACTCTTACATGACCTGCTGTGCCACTTTGTTCTCTGAATCGAAGGGCTTTTTCATGGCTATCAGGATACCTACCTCCTGATTCAAATTCAGGGCTTCCCCTACTCCATCTTTCCCTAAACCTCATGCTCTCTTCTCTTCTGAACAGGTGAAACATTCTTGTGGCCTTCAGCTGTTCTCCTAACACTCCAGAGCATTGGAACACCAATAACATTGAGGCATCCATTGACAGAGCATAAATCAGAGATGAATCACTGGGAGTCTGGAACTGATGGGTTGACTTTTTGCCAGCCAAGGGAGGGTACATCTAATCATGGGCATAATGCCATCTCTATTCCTTGATGTTCCCACATATGTGAGGATTTGTAGGAGCTAAGGCAAGCTGTAGGAGCTATCTAGTGTTACAATGAAAAGCTCTGGAAACTGACAGCCAGGTGAACCCAATAAATAGTAGTGGTATCCTTGCATCTGCCTTATAAAACAGATCCTGTGTACACAGCCTCCCTCCAAGCAAGGCTCTTCTCAACTCATGCCTCCCCCTTCAACTTTTATCTAAGCTGTAGTTGCTTATCTCTACTCTCCCCGTGAGAGAGAGTGTGTTACCTCTACTCATCCCAGTGATATCTTGCTGTGTTGCCTGGGAAGCAAAGGAGAGAAATAGCCAACACTGCTGTCAGCACCGTTTGGGCCAGCAGTAAGGACATAGTGTTGCTTCCTTGTAATGCTGGACTCTGACACTGTCTGACTGATGTTCATTTGGCTCTGAACTGTTGAGGTATCTCAACAGTTGAGGCTCTGAACAGTATGATGCTGATCTTCTATCCCTGGTTTGCCTTTCTCTATGTCAGGGAGCACTGAAGGCTTCATGAAAGGCAAAGCAGGGCTACGGTTGAGTTGGAGACTGGCACATCCATGGCTTTGCTGAGATGGGGACTGATGGCCCCAGTCTGAGATGAAATAGGGTTCTCAGCCATGAGCAGGGGTGGTGAGGCTGCAGTTTGGGCTGCCCTCAGGTCCCTTGAGATCAGTGAGACAGTGGGGATAAAGGAGTTATTGGGGAAGAGTAGAAGATGTTTGCATACTTTTTGTATTACAGCTATTGTGGGAACCCAAGGAAACCAATAAATCTGACTTAAGGAATGATTTGGGCCCTTCTTTGGCCTGTAGATGAGGCAAGGTTGCAGTTTTGAGGTAGATGGGAATTAGGTCTTCTCTGCATGGCCCCTGTGTTTTTGGCACATACCAGGGATAAGTACCATCTTTATTTCCTTCCACTACCTAAGCCAGCCACCTCTTTCCTTTCCAGGCTGCTAGAACATCTTCCCCTCCAAGCCCTTTTTGTGTTGCCTGAGTGGAATGAGGATGGGTCTCAGCAATTGATGGGGCTGCTACAGGGTAATGAATTCATGGTCCCAGTGTTGCTATCTGTGAACCATGGAGAAGCCACAGCAGGCAGTGACAACTTCAGCATGGCATTTGGAACAGTCTGCGCTGTTTCAGAATGGAACAAAGCAAAGGGGCTGAGGGAACAAGACAGGGGACCGGAGCTGTGGAATATCAGAGGTTTGTGGGCACCAACCTATGGAGAGCCAGATGTGCCTCCTCTCTGATGCATCTGGGGCAGCAGTATCAGGAAATGATTGGATTATAAGGCTGAGAAACAAAGCAACAGACTGCAAAAACCCCCACCTTCTGCATCAGTGCTGGCTGATGCAAAGCTGGACGTGAGAGAGCAGCTGGAGGCCATCACATGACAACCACAAATGACTCAAGTCTGGCGGTCTCAGCTGTGACTTTATCTTTTCTTTTGGTCTAGCTCTCCTTCCCCCTCCCCCTCTCCATCTTGGCTTTCCTTTTTGGATTATTGAATATTTAAGTGTTTCTCTGTGACACTATCTCTGATCTCTTAATCCAGCTGGCCTGGTAATTCCACAGACCCAAATCAGCTCAGATTTCTCCACAGATGTAAGCCTTGTTCCTTAAGGATTCCCTCCTTCTCCATTTATCTTCCTTCATTTTACTTCTGCCCTTTGTGGTTCTGTGCTAGAAATTGGTTCAGCTTTTGCTACAAAACCTACAGTATTTTAAGTGAGCAACCTTCCCTCAAAATAAAAGGGTCGAGAGGGAATCTTTATTCTTCACTAAGAATCTTTTTTTTCCTTTCTTTTCTCTATTGTCTTATCCCTGCTCTCCTCTCCTCCCGCAATTAAAACTAAAGCCCAGTGCTCACATTTTCTCTGCTGTATGAAATCATTTCCTCTGCACTGCCTGAGGGCACTCCTTCCGGGCTCCTTTTTCAGCACAGTGGGAGAAAGGCTGAAACCATGACTGGAGAGAAAGTTTTACTCAGAGAGGTGGTAGATCCCCAGTCCCTAGAAACATCTAAGGTCAGGCTGGAAGCATTCTAAGCACCCTGATCTGTAGGTGTGCCCGTTCATTGCAGGGGTGTTGAACTAGGTGGCCTTTGAGTGTCCCTTCCAACTCAAATGACTCTATGATTCCAGGCTGCCCTTCCTAGTCAGGATGAGGAGATTGCCCAGACCCCACAGACACATTAGGGCAAACATCACTTTGCCCCTGATTCCTGGAAGGCGTCTGTTCCCACAGAGGAACAGCATTCATAGCCCCCAGACAGAGTGGGCTCAGCAGGAGGGTGGAGGCTGTATACCCCTCTTTGGTGGGTGGGGTGGATGAATGATGTAGTTTAACTCAGTACTGCTGGCACTGTTGGTGGGAGGCTGGAGGCTGGTACTTGACATGCTGCCTACATCCAACCCCTCTGCATGCTCCAGCCAGGCTGGCCCACCTCAACAGCCTTGTCCCTGCATCGAGAGGCAGGAAAAAATTTTAGAGCACAAGTGGTTACACGTGGCTTGAATTATTTATCCGTCCTGCAGCAAGGAAGGGAGGAAACAAATTAAAAAAGTGTTGCTTTTTTTTTTTTTTTTTTTTCCTTTCTTTAATTTTGTAATGGGGCTTGTATCCATTTTCATTGCTTCATGCATTCTGTGTACACGATTTCCAGGCAGCTGAAAATCGTTGGCTTTAGCTGTGCTTGGGGCTTGCCTTTGTTTACACTAGGAGTTCTAAGCCAATCGCAATAGCAGCTGCATGTTTCCCAGCCTCCCTCTCCTTCCCCTTCTGCCTACACTCAGCTGCCTTCCCCAACCTCCCTGGCTGTGATTACGTTGCATAACAGAGCCTGGGTACCCTTCAGCATACCCCCAATATAAGACTATATGTTGTGGGGGTCTCCTTCTCAAAGATTTATCAGTGTTGCAGGAGGTCTCATTCCCCCCTTGTGAGCACCCCCTACAATTCTATCTTTTCCCCATCTCCCTCTTCTCATGAAACCACATCGTCTACATTATTATTGCAAACACCTCCCCTACCCCCCCGCAACTGATGCCTCTTCTTGTCTCCCGTGTGCTTTCTTTTCCAGATTCCAGTGACAGATGGATCTCTCTCATGTGCACTTGCTCTTTCCCTCTCTGTATTTTTGTTTTCAACATGTTTGATCTGAAGCTCTGAAGCTTCTCAGAAGGAACCCGGGAGAAAAAGAGGAGGAACTGAAGGGAGCGTGAGCGACAGAAGAGGCAGCCTTGCCTTATTCTTCCAAATCACACCGTGGAGGGGCGGGGGAAGACCCGAGGGGGGAGGGTTTGGGTTTATTTTGGGGTGGGTTCAGTGTGGGGGGCAGGTGGGTGGGAAGACATTGGAAAAGGTGAGAAAGTTGCTCATGAACATCGAAAAAGATTTGTTTTCCTCCGTCTGAACTTTTGTTTAGAAAAGAAGCACAAGGTAGTTCTCTCCCATACCATTCATCCTTGGTCACAGTTGGTGGGTGTGCTGGAAGGAAATTGCATGCATTCTCCCTGCTCCATGCTCCTGGCTTGACCTAGAGGGCAAAAAGAAATGATGTTGATGGCACCCAATAGGACTGGGGTGCTCATGCACTTCCATTACTAAGCCCCTAGTTATTGCCCCTTTCACTTGCCTGTGCCTCTTACTTTCCTTTTGCTGTGATCCTGGAATTTGAATTTTTTGTTTCTCCTTCTTTTTTCTCTTCCTTTTTCTTTTTTTAAAAAACTTTTTACCTTTTTTGATCTGATGAAGGCACCACTGAAGACCATGATGTGCCTGGGGTTTTGGGCAGCTGCCCTGCTCTGCTTGTTTTCCCCTGGCACCGTGCGAGGTGACTGCTGGCTGATTGAGGGGGACAAAGGCTATGTGTGGCTGGCCATCTGCAGCCAGAACCAGCCCCCATATGAAACCATCCCCCAGCACATCAACAGCACGGTGCATGACTTGCGTTTGAACGAGAATAAGCTCAAAGTGGTGCTGTACTCCTCCCTCAACCGCTTCGGCAACTTGACTGATCTGAACCTGACCAAGAACGAGATCTCTTATATTGAGGATGGGGCTTTCATGGGCCAGACAAACCTCCAGGTCTTACAGCTGGGCTACAACAAACTTACGAACCTGACAGAGGGCATGTTGAGGGGCATGGCCCGGCTCCAGTTTCTATTTGTGCAGCACAACCTGATTGAGCTGGTCACCCCTACTGCCTTCTCTGAGTGTCCCAGCCTGATCAGCATTGACCTGTCCTCAAACCGTCTCAGCCGTCTGGAAGGGAACACTTTCACCAGCTTGAGCAATCTTATGGTGTGTGAGCTGGCAGGTAACCCCTTCAACTGTGACTGTAGCCTCTACAGCTTTCTCAACTGGTTGGCGCTCTTCAACAATGTAACCAAGAACTACGACCGGCTCCAGTGTGAAACTCCACGTGAGTTTGCTGGGTACCCACTCCTGGTACCTCGGCCTCACCACAACCGCAATGCCATCACCATCTTCCAGTCTATGTGCAGAGGAGGCACCATCCCCTCTCTCTCCAGGGTCAACCCCACTCCTTATACCCCTGACTCCCAGCGAGACCTGGATGAGGGCTCAGCCATCAGTCCTGGAGACTTCCTCTCTGTCAAGCCTCCAGCTTCTTCCACCACTGACTCCTCCTTCAGTCCCAGCATCAAGCTCCATGATGTCACCATCACTTCAGCCATCCTGATGGTAACCATCCCCATGCCCTACAGTAAGATGTATGTGCTGGTTCAGTACAACAACAGCTATGTTTCTGACATTGCAACACTGAAGAGCAAGAAGGAATACGTCACTGTCAATAAACTGAAGGCCCACACTGATTACACTTTCTGTGTGGCCTCCATCCGCAACAACAGACGCTATAACCACACTTGCTTGACCTTTGCAACCAGGAGCAAAGGCAGGGAGGACCCTATTTCCAGTACTTCCACCACCACGCACTACATCATGACCACCCTGGGTTGTCTCTTTGGGATGGTCATTGTCCTGGGGGTGGTATACTACTGCCTGCGAAAGCGAAGGATGCAGGAAGAGAAACAGAAGTCTCTCAATGTAAAAAAGACAATCCTAGAAATGCGTTATGGATCAGACATTGATACTAGTACCATGGTCCATCCTTCCCAGAAACTGGGTGAGCCACCAGTCATCCCTGTCTCACGCATGTCCTCTATCCCTTCCATGATTGGGGAGAAGTTGCCCCCACCAAAGTCAATGGAGACTGGGATGGAGACCCCCAAAGTGACCACAAAAGGCAATTACATTGAGGTGCGGACTGGTGGTGGGGATGGGCTGGAACGGACCCCACGGGATGAGGACCTGAGGGAGCTTGACAATGGGCAAGGCTCAGCTGCTGAGATCTCTACTATTGCCAAGGAGGTAGACAAAGTCAACCAGATCATCAACAACTGCATTGATGCCCTCAAGCTGGACACAGCCTCTTTCCTGGGTGGCGGGACTGGCGTTGACTCAGACATGGCCTTTGAGTGCCAGTCCATACCTGCCAGTTCCTCGGGTGGGCTGGAGCGGCCCAGCTTTCTTTCCCCACCCTACAAGGAAAGCTCCCACCACCCTTTGCAGCGCCAGCTCAGTGCTGATGCTGCTGTGGCCAGAAAGACCTGCAGCGTTTCCTCTAGTGGCTCCATCAAGAGCGCCAAGGTTTTCAGCTTGGACGTGCCTGACCACCCACCGCTGAGCAAATCTGACTCCAAATACATTGAGAAGGGCAGCCCACTCAACAGCCCTTTGGATCGTCTTCCCTTGGTGTCCCCAGGCGCCATCCACCACTTGGAGGTCAAGCCCTCCTACCACTGCAGTGAGCACCGACACTCCTTCCCGGCCCTGTACTATGAGGAAAGTGCAGACACCTTGAGCCAGAGGGTGTCATTCCTCAAGCCTCTCTCCCGCTCGAAGCGAGACTCCACATACTCCCAGCTCTCCCCCAGACACTACTTCTCGGGTTACTCCTCCAGCCCTGAGTACTCATCAGAGAGCACCCACAAGATTTGGGAGCGATTCCGGCCTTACAAGAAGCACCATAGGGAGGAGGTTTACATGGCGGCTGGACATGCCCTGCGGAAGAAAGTTCAGTTTGCCAAGGATGAGGATCTGCATGACATCCTGGATTACTGGAAAGGAGTCTCTGCTCAGCAGAAGCTGTGACTCTTCCCTACTCTTTCCAAGAAAACAATACAAAACAAGACCCCCCCCTCCCCAACAACCAGAAAGAAAACAAACAAACAAACAAAAAAAAGCCACTTGACTGTGAAAAATAAACCAACAACAAAATACTCCGACAAATACAAAACTGACAGAATCGTTTCTTAAAGTTTACAACAACAACAGAAAACTCTCTTACACACACAGACACAAACACACACACACACACACACACAAGCCGAATTGTCTCTACTGTGTTACGGGGACCATTGTTCTGCCTGCAGATGGTTGGGAGGAGAGTCCTGCTCTGACACTGTGGTAACAACACTGGAGTGTGTGCGGGTGGGACTGGCCTGGGAGGAGGCGGCGGCGGGGATGGACACTCACTGGGAATGGAACTGAGCTATGAATTACTTCTCTTTCTGTTTCTCTTGCTGATTGAAAGCTGATTTTTCTTTTCAGTGGGAGGGGGGAGGACTTTGGTTTAGAAAGCTTCTCTGCCCACTTGATACACCTACTTTTCCAAATCTTTCATCACTCTAGTTTTCCCCCACTTCCTTTGGCAGTGGAAGCGTTTCTCTCTCACCCCTCACCTTCCTTGACAGGTAGGATTTGTTGGAAGAATCTCTCTCCTTTTCCTTTTCCTCTTCCCTATCCATCTCTGTTAGGGGTCCTTTGCACTTTTAAAATAAATACTGCATGAACTTCCATCCTCCTTGGAAGAAGGAGAGTGTGAAAGACAAAAGGAGGAAGACCTGACACACAACAGGCTCTGTGCCCGTGCAGCTCTCCCTGCTTCCCTCCTCCCACCATGTTGGTGATGAACACCAGCGATTCTGGAGTGACAGGCCTGCTCAGAGCCAGTTATATGCCTACCACTGAGGGAGTATGGCTGTGTTCTTCCGCACATCAAGTCAGTCCCTCGAGGAATGGTGGACAAGGAGGTAAGAAGGTCCAGTCTTTCAGAGGTGTAAAGGGTTTTCATCTCCCCATAAGTGTCAGAGGTCCTTCTCATCACACAACCCCATGACTTGGTCAGCAGGTTTGGTATGCTCTTCTGCCCTTCTTACTATGAATAAGGGACCTGGAGAGGAGCTAAGCAGAACAACTTCTTCACAAAGCTTCTGCAGCTCTTCTCAAGTGACCTGCATCATGTTGGGAGTGGGGTAGAAGAGCATCAGCCATTCTCCTTTCTTAATTCATGAGGGGTAGAGTAGGTGTATGTGAAGAACAGGATTTCTGATTTTCAGAAACACCCCTCACTGAGCTGACAGAAAAGCCACAATGTTTCTTCCACTTGAATAGCCCATGGACACAGCATGGATAGGAGACAACCTAGAGTGCAGGAAGGAGCACAGAATAAATATGAGAATGGGTCTGGGACTAGTCCGGTAAGGATAGATTCAGAAAAAGCTCCCTTTGTGTGCATCTCATGTTCTGGGATAGGGAAGGCACAAGCCTCTGGACAGCAATGTTCCTCTGAATATCTAGAGGTCGTCATGAGAGTCAGAGCAACTTACCACCTCCTAAGCCCTCCACCTCCTCACAGGTAGCTGTGACAGACTTCTCATAGGAATTCCTCAATTTCCTGGCAAAAAAAAACCAAGCTTCTTTTACTAGGTCCCAGTCTCTGATCCTTGGATAGAAGATCTGCCACAGGGTTAGGAATGAGCCTGTTGCCCTGCCTAATTCATCCTCTTCATGAGCAGCCCAACAAAGCACAGTCTTGGCACTCCTTCCTCTACATTTTCCTTGTCAGGCAGGGGTAGATGACTACATAGTGCACCTTTATACAGCACATTGGGCCTCCCCTCTGTGAGCTGCACATCCCAGCTGTTCTTGACAATTGTTCACTATTTTCAGGATGAGAGCGAGGGCCTGTTTCATGTTAGTCTTTTCCAAGTGCCTATTTCATTTCTGAGGCACTCTTCAGAACCCTCAATATGTCTGGGGGCCCTGGGAGAAGGAGGAGGCTTTAGGAGCTTCTCTGGGAGGTACTTATGTGCTGGCTGCAGACAACCAGCCCATTATCTGTCAGATAGTTGCACTGCCATCTGCAGCAGCTGATTTCAGCGCTACAGGTGACATAGCTTCATCTTCTGAAAGTGAGGAGCAGCAGTAGACAAGAGACTGGTGTGCAAAAATCATTGGAGATCCCCAAGGTTTAAGCCTGTGAAAATCCTTGGGGACCCTTCCTTGTAGGGATGTTGCCAGCAACAATTCTAAGACAGCTCTGGATCCTGTTGCCTCAGCCTCCTTCACTGTCAGCCACACCTCCTCTCAGAGCATCATTTTGCCTCAAGTCCAGAAGTATTCATGGAGTTGACTCCACTGTGTAAGAGCCAGAGAAACTCAAAAGGGGTATGTGTGTTTGTATGTGTTCAGAATGCTGAAATACATCTCTGCTGCCAAGTGTCCCTCCATGCTGGGGCAATGCAGCAAACCAAAACAGGTCAGTGCTGTGAGAGGTGCACAGGTACAGCAGAGACCTCTCCAGATATCACACAGAGCAGGCCCAGCAGTCTTCCAGCATGGCAATTATCCAAGCAGGAAAGGCTAATGACTGAGACACAGAATTGGACAGGGAAAGGAGGATGACAGACACAGGGGGATAGAGTCCTGTTCCTTTCCCCACCTCTTCCCTCCCTGTGCTTCTCTCCTGTATGGTCTTGTAATAAGTTCTGCTCAGTCTATAGTTTTAGGGGGAAGCCTTAAACTGCAATGGTTTCTGCTCTTTCCCCACATCACCCCAGCAAGGTAGAAAAGAAAGGTCAGGAATACAACTATCACCAGGCCCTTCTTTTGCCTGTGGTGGGGGTAAGGCTGCGTAGTGGGGGGGCGGAAGGCATTTCTCTCCCCACTGTAGCCCCCACTCCAAGCCAGTGGATGAAGTTTGCACAAGATGGACTGTTCTGAGGGAGAAAGAGGGCAAGGAAGGGGAACAAAGTGTCCCACCTTCCTTCCTCCTCCCTTCTTCCTTGTCCTGCTCCCTTCCCAGGGATGAGGGGCTTGCAAAGTGATGCCAGCCCTTTTGGAGGAAGACAGATTTAACGTTCTATTTGCATGATGATTTTACTGTATTTTTCTGAGGAAACATCTGTTGTGTATGTGCCAATTTGTTGGAATTTAACCTCCTCCCCAAAATCTTTCCCATCCTCATCCCTGTTTTTCCTGCTCCTTTCCATCATCCCTGATATAATTTTATGAGACTCCTACAAGTTTGAGAGGGAATGCGCCCCAAAGAGAGCCCAACCTAATCAACCCAACAAAAATCTTTCACTTCTTTCCAGTGTCCACTCTCCTTGTCCCAAATGTGGTCTCTTAGCTGCTTTTCAGGGTTGTGTGTATGAAGGGAACTGTGTTATATGCCAAAGTCCTGCTCTTCCAAGTGCTCATCATTTCTCCTGATTATTTAGAAATAGGAGAGAGACCCATCAGGATATATCTCATAAGAGAAATGGTAACTACTACTCCCCTGCCCTGGTTTCACCTTCCCCAGATCTACAGGCAAGGCCATTCCTGGGGGAGCCAGGAATGCCTCACCTGCAAGGAAATCTGATACAGGAAGAACCTGATTTGGAGCTGGTTGCAATCACTATAAGACCTCCTGCCATCTTCCTCTCACTGACTGCAGATGGCTTCACATTAGGTCTATCCTACCCCTTTCCTGCGGGTGGTTCCAGCGGAGAGCAGGGCACAATGACACCTATGAGACCTTCATGGTGGAAAAAGGCCCCAGGAGAATTTGCCAAACTTCTAAGTCCTCTATGGCTTGGTTTTGGTGACAACTCCTCATCCTTGCCCTTCTCTCAAGGCAAAGTAGATCCATGGGGCAGAACAAGGACTACCCCCCTTCACACATTATTTCTGTGTTGGTGACTACTGACAGGAATTAATGCAGTTTTAGTTCACCTCATTGGAAAGGGTGGAGAGTCCAATATGAGGGGGAGTTCTGACCTGTCCCTTCCTCAACAATAGGCTGATGGGGAGCTGGGTTGGATTCCTGCATCCAGAAGAGTGAAAGCAAGACTCTAGGTGTGGTGTTGGTTTTCCTGTGGGTCAGAGCCCTTCCCCACACCTGTAGGTGATGGCTGACCCTAGATTATGCTCCAGCGCCACATTCCCACTCCTCACTCTTCCATGCTGAATAAATCCCTCCTGAGGCAGGTGTGAAATATTCATGACTGACAAATGAAGATTTATGTCAGGCTGAGGAGGCCTCTGTGTGTTTGCAATGCTAATCAGCCTGCCTTCCTGGAGGAGGTTCTGCCAGGTAGGCTTGGGGGAAGGAAGGGGAGATATGCAGGAGAAAAGCAGGAAAGGGAGCTGAGGAAGGGAGAGGAGGGGCAGGGATGAGGACAGTCTATACTGGAGAGATGGAGGGATGGGGTGGGGAGAAAGTAGGAAACAGGTAGAAGGAGATGAAGAGGGACAGGCTGGAAGGAAGAGGGGAAAAGATGGCTGTACAGGAAAGAATGGAGGGTGAAAGAGGCTGAGTGCAGGGGTGGAGACTCTCTGAGAAGAAGTGGAGAATAGTCAGCAGTGCCTGAAGAGAAAAGCTGGATGGGCTTCATGATGAGCTGTGGCCCCTCTCCGTAGGGCACATCTCAGCATTACAGGCTGGACAGCTGCCACGTGGGCAGGAGCTGGAGCCAGGGCCCTGAAAGCACATTTGCCATGCTTCTTGATCACCAGAAAGCTCGACTGCATCTGGAAGCACACTCGGCCACTGGGAACCTGGAAAAAAGTCCTCTTCCACCGTCACCGCCTCCTTCGGCTGCATGCAAGAAGAGCTTCATGGAGCCACATCCTCTCGCTGGAGCCAGCCTGTTGAACATCCCAGCACCTGTGCAGCCTCAGGGTGGCTTTGAGTGGGAAGGACACTGAATGCCACCCTTCACTGGGCCATGGGGCTCTCCCGTAGGGCTGGAGGAGCCTGTCCCACTTCATCTGCCCCCTGAAGGCAGATGTTTTGGGGTGTCCCCAAGGGGCAGAGGGGGTGTTTGTTGTCCACCCCCTTCCCTCCCACACTGTCCCTCCAGCCGCTTTGGCCTTGTACTATGAGGGGCTCTCTTGGTCTGCCTCCCCTTTTCTTCCCCTGCCTCGAGCCACAGGGAGTTGTCTCTATACCTCTCCCCACGAAGGCAGCTCTCAAAACACTCCTCTTCAACCGTTCCTCTCTCTCCCCATCTCACAGGTCCCCCTCTGTCTGCCCCATCCCCATGCGTTTGGCTTGGCCTTTGCCTCTCCGTTACCACCACCGCCACTGTGAGGCCTTGCTCTTTGGTGGCCCGCTCCCACCACCCGTTGTCCCCTGTCCCCGGGGAGAAGGGGCTGGCTGGGTCAGGGCGAGGTCCATCAGAGCTGGTACCACTGGTCCATCCACAAGCACAGCACTTGGGGCGAGGGGATGGGAAGGGGTGGGTGGCCGCCCGGAGAAGAGCTGGGGAGGTTTCCCCTTGAATGTAAAGAAGGGCCTCGGAGGCAGCTGATGGGACTGGCTCCTTGTGTCCTCTTTGGTGTTCCTCTTTCCACAACAGCCCTGTGACCCCCCTGGTTGTGTATGGACACATTTGAGTTGGAGTTATGTTATTTTCTTCTGTTTCTTCTGTTCTATCTTTCCTTTTTTATTTTTCTTTTTTTCTCCTTTTTTTTTTTTCCTGTTTTTCCTTAACTTTTGGATTTCTCTTTTTATCTCTCTCTCTCTCTTTCTTTCTTTCTTTCCTTCTTTCTTTCTCTCTTTCTCTCTTTCTCCTATTTTTTTTTTTTTTAATTTTCCTTTTTTGAAAACAAATGGCACGAAATCATTTTTCCTCAACTCGGAGATTCCTGTATGTAGAAAATCAATTTCTATATTTGCAATAAATTTCTTATTTAAAAAAAAAAATTAAAAAAAATTAAAAAATAAAAAACAAACAAAAAAAGTCCCAAAAAAAACCAACAAACAAAAAAGTGAAAAGCTGCTTCTGAGTCTGTTTGTCTCAGCTTTGTTTTGAACCGGAGGTGATATGGAATGGGAGGGGATGGGGGGAAACCAGAAAAGCTGGGTTAGATAGTGGGAGAAGGAGTCTGAATTCTCCTAGGGACTCAGTGGCCATCTGCTCCTCACTAACACTGTTTCTCTGCCCTTAGATGTTGCCTCGTTCATAGAATCATTGAATCATTTGAGTTTGAAACCATTCTTAAAAGTCATCTGGTCCAACTCCCCTTCAATGAACAGGGGCACCTACAGGTAGATCAGGGTGTACAGAGCCCCTCCAGCCTGACCTTGGGTGTCTCCAGGGTTGGGGTAACTGGGCAACCTGTGCCAGTACCTCACCACCCTTTCTGTAAGAAACATCTTTTTATCCAATCTAAATCTCTGCTCTTTTAGTTTGAAACCATTTCCCCTTGTCCTGTCCTAACAGACCCCGCTGAAGAGTCTGCCCCCTTCTTTCTTATTGCCCCCCTTTTCAGTACTGAAAGGCCACTCCCATGTCTACAGGTCTCCCTGGAGCTGTGTCCCATCCCAGGCATGCATAAACCACTGCCTGTGTGTAGGACAGCACTTCTTCACCCACTGTCTACACAACAGAACTTTGGCTGGTGGCAAGAGGTATTCTCCACCCAAGCCCCAGAGCTGTCAGGATAAAGGCCCCTGAAACCAGGTAATTTGTCTGTTGGTAGTGACTGAGCAATCTGTAGACTAATCTACCACCACATACACTGATCTCAGCTCTTCCTAAGCATCAATTTTTCAAGGCAAGAATGCAGCCAGCAGATCTGTGTGTATTGGTGCATTTATACAGATAATTAGGCCAATTTGTGCATGGTGACATAGCAGCCATTCTCATAAATATCTTATCTCTTCCTTACCTCCTGATTTTTTCTCCAAGAGTGGTACTGCTGCTTGGTGCAGAAGTTATCATCTTTTGCCACTGCACATCCTTCTTTGATCATAAAAGTCTAACAGTGGCTTCTGGGGTTCCTTCATGGAGGCAGCTGCTGGGACTTGCTGTTACAGCCTCTCTTCCTAGAGCAGAAATTGGCAGGAATAAGAGGACTTAGGGGGCGGGGGGTGAATAAGAACGCAGCAGTGACTTTCAGCTCCTGGATATATATGCCACAGTAGTTGGCAACTCTTATTAATGCTTGAATTGATTTTAGAGCAGCCTAGGGCAGCTTCTACTACATGCAGATGCTTCACAGTCTGATATGTTCTTCCTTGGTCCTGGGAAGAATGACTGAGCATGGGAAGGAATGGCATTGGGCTGTGCACTTCTGGGGGATGGAAAATGGTGCATAACAAAGAGGAGCTCTGATGGGGTTTATCAGAGCTTTGTGTACTTTGTGGAAAGCTGGATCGATGGGTCAAAGTGGTATTCTTGGCATCTGCATCTCTGCAGTGCAGGGATATGGGCTGTCAGAGACGGGGAATCTTAAACCTTGAGAGGAATTAATGCAGAAATTTTAAACAGGTATAATCTCATCAGTAGAGTGCCCCCATGCTGTTTATTTTGTTGCTAAATTCAATTTTGTCTCCACAGTCCTGCATTTCAACTGGTTGTTCTGCCACAGGGAGAAGGAAGGACAAGATGTATTTGTAGATGCTGTCTAGGGAGAACAGAAAGCTTTGGGAAGGAAAGACTGTCATGGCTTGGGTAGTCACAAAGGTCCTGAAGCCAGGTGGGGACTATTGGACTGGGGGCACATAGAATCGTAGCATCATAGAATCAATAAGGTTGGAAAAGACCACTAAGATCATCCGGTTCAACCATCAGCCCATTACCAGCACACCCACTAAACCACGTCCCTCTGCGCCTTAAGGAAAGAGGCAAGCAGTTCTTAAGGTACTTAAGCAGCCTTCAGCTGATTCCAGTCATACCCTGGGATTCTTCTGCTCTGCACAGGGCTGTTTTTATTGGTTCAAAACGATTTGGTGTCTCATGCTTCATCCATGCTGTCTTGGTTCTTCATCATCCCTGCTTACCCAAGAAATCACTGACTACAGCAGAAGAAAGATTAACTTAGTGACAAGAGTCTTTTGCTGGAAATCATTCAGGACAGCTGAGATCTCAGCAAAGGATACAGGAGTGAAGGGTTAAGGAGGATAGAAGGAGCACTTGCATACACAAAGCTCACTTACATATTTATGACAATGCTCCGTTCCTTAACTTCCCAACTATAAAACAAGGGTCTGTGTCATCCTTTCCCTCTCTGAGCTCCTTAGGACAGTCTGTCTCTCACATCATGATTACATGATGTCTCTTGCAATGGGGATTGCCATGCTGGTCAGGGCCTGGTATTTAACACAAGTCTTCAAAGGGAGAAGTCATGTCACAGAAAGTGAGTCTAAGGAGCTGGACTGGTGACTCTTGCTAAGCAAGGCAGAAGTAAGCAGGGGCCCAGCCAACATTACTGTGGAAAAAAGCCTCATCACTTTTTAAATAAGAAACACTTAAATAAAGAAAAGCGTTCAGCTCCATCTCTCTTTATATGTCACCAGAAAGGGCATCATTAAGAATTCATTGCAACTTCTGCACCCAATTTTCCAGCCTAGTGCCTTGTCCTGCTTGTATTGCTCCAGCTCCAAAGATGGTGAGTGCGCTGCCATGAGTATCAAGGGACAAACAGGACCTGAATAACAAGATGGAGCTAGAAGAAAGGGCAGGGGGATGCTGAGGACCTCTGATGTGAAGTGACTGAAAGAGGGAGAAGCACATCCCTTCAAGGACCATGAGGAAGAGACAGAGTTGCCCACAGGCCTGTGAGCAAATAGACAAAGACAAACCCATGCTGCTGACTGTCTCCTGCTCACACAAACTGGGACATTTCCTCAGACTTTGTTCTTTCCCTGCCTGAATGTCTGGAGTTTATCCAGAGGTGACTTTGAGGGCATGACTGGGGCTTCCCAGCAGCTTGGAATGGTCCATGCTCTGGCTGACCAAGATCTTGAGCTGCAAGACAGTGATAAAGCTGCCCAATGAAAATAGGCAAACTAAGCAAAACAATGTCATGAAGTGAATTCCTCAAGGCAAGGAGCTGCTAAACCTATCAGGTTAAAGCTATAAAGGCTGAAGAGGCTGTACCTGATACACACGATTACCTACAGTTGAAGTGAAATGTCTGTTTATTCCTATGATATCCTATCTGAAGAAGAAGGACTGCATTCAGGGCTCTGCTCAGATCAGACTTTTATTCAGAAAATACATGAGATCCCAGCTTACCATCAGCTCCCAGTAAGGTGGGCAAAGACCTATTGCCTCATTTTCCTTATAGAACATTTTATCACTGTCTTTTGTCAGCGTCATTCACCAAGCTTCCTGCCTGTGACACCTGTTTCTCCTTCTCTCTACTTCTCAAGTGGCAGCCAGGGAGATAATTGGTATTTTTGACAGTGTTTGTTGAGTACTTTGTGGCAGGAACTGCTGGGATGAAGTGGCAAATTAGATAATTAAGGTTAATGAAAGGCTTTCCAGGACTATGTTACCGTACTCCATGAGGATGGTGCACTCCTTTCAGGGCCATGGCAATGAATGTTGCCACTGGGGCAAGGAAAGAAGTCGGGAACTGATGGTGGCAACCAAGAAAAGGGCAGTCCTGCTTCTAAGTGACTGGAGATATAGGAGCGGAGCAAGTTGCAGGGAACTGAGTTGGAAGATGGATATGGACTGAGCAACATCTGTAGAAACTGAGATTTGAATGACTTCCAAAAAACTCTGAATGGTACTTGAATATCCACAACTGCCAGGTGATAACCCTGCACTGTCATGAATGTTCTCCTTCTGTAAGAAAGGGTCAGGGGCTCTTTCTGCTCCTCTGAGAAGACCTGGCTACCTGTGACAGCGGATCACTACACTGCTGCCCAGGCTATCCGTGTTGTGACACTTCTGGTAATGGCCTTGGTTGTACAGCAGGGAAGGCATGAGTGGGCCACTTCTACCCTATTGCCATACCATCAGAATCAGGAAAGTGGCAATCCTCCAGACTTCCCTGGGAAGTACTTCTTGGAGGGATCAGGCATTTCTCTCCTCGGAGAGTCACCAGGTCTCTCTTGGCTTCTCATTGAATGCTTTCACCTGTAATCAATTTCTTCCATGCTTTGATCAAAAAGACAACTTACTGCAGTGTCTGGGCACCACTCACAGGCTAGAATTTCTTTACAGTGAGCACAATGTGGAGGAAATCCAATAGATGTGGGCAGAGGCATCACCTCAGAAATGACTGAAGCAGAGAAAATACCATGCTATTCTTGCAACTAGGAGTCAGGCTCAGCATCTATTGACTATAGAAAAGGGAAAAGAATTTGACTCAACACATAATAGCTCAGAGAATAGCTTCAGAGGGCAGAGAAAGAAAATCTCAGTGTCTTCCTCAGGCTCTTGAGTAGCAGTGCTCTATTAAACAAATAATATCTGCATAGAGCAAGCACAAGCTTAATCCCACGTGACTCTAGTATTTTTAGCAGCTTGTTTGTGGATAGGCTAAGCAGGGCTCTTTCTTGCTTCATTTGCAGGAGCCCTGAAGCCAGACTCCAAGTTTCCAGCAGTGACCACTAAGTAGGATGGCATGAATGTAACCTAATGTACTATTCCAAAGGCTGAATTAGGCCAGCACGAAAGTATAACTAGTCCATTATCTTGTCTGAGGAACTGAGGCTTAGGTTATTAAAGAACAGGGAAAATATGTGGTTACACTTTCTTAATAAGCTGTCCAGTTAGTCACACTCAAGTCAGAGATATCACATATTTGAATGTGTAATGTCTATTTTTTTTCTTTTCTTTCTCTGAATCTGTCCAGTTGGTGTTGTAATGAGATGTCTGGGAGTCTTTAAACTACTGAAAGGCCAGACTGGGGGAAAATAAAGCAAGGAAGGCACATGCCTTTTCCTTGCCCAGCCATCCTTCCCTGGACATCATCAAAGACAATAACATTAGGACAGATGTACCTTCACGGTGATCCTACATATCCATTCTACATTTTCGCATACCTTATTCTACATTGGACAGCTTTGTGCTACCCAGGTCTATCCAGGTCTATCCAAAGAGGCTGCAGCAGCAGTCTGAAATGCCAGATAACTCGTAGCCTGACGTTAAGATTATTTGACAGACCTGATGGGCAAACAGCTGCATCTGAAGCTTCCCAGCATTGCAGCAGTGAGACTCATGGTTTCAGAACAAGGCTTCTGCAGCTGCTGTTGACTGTTCTCCCAGGACACAGGGAGTACCTGAATAAAACTAAGGCTTGCAACTATTTGGCATGGACTGAAAGGGCAAGTGGGATGCTCAGGTAGAAAGCAAACTTAAATATACACAGCAGCAATCAAATGAATGGGAGACAGAACTGCATGAAGCTTGGGCTTCTCATCAAATAAAGTCAAAACAGCCCCAGAGAACTGGTTGTCTTATGCACCATTTTTCACACTTACCTCTCCCAGCTCCACGACAGGTATTGCGTCCAAAGCCAGGTATGTCAGAGCATGTGAGAGAGGGGATGCCATTTCACTGGGGCAATGGAATCCTCCTAGTAGTAAAATTTCCCTCATGATAGGAATGCTGATGTCAGCAATTGCTGACAATGAGATACTGGAGTGCGCGGGTGGAGTAAAACACAAAGAAATCACTAGTGAAAATAGACAAAGAAGAAGCTGAAGCATACGTCTCCATGACTTAAAGCACCTTGGTTTTAAGCCAAGAAGGGTTCTGTGGAATTGATCCTAGGAGATGAAGATCTACGATAGATGTGCTAATGACCTTATTTGCAGTCAGCTTCACATTCCCCTTTGAGCAGATGGTCAGTACGCTCCACATTATTTGCACATGGGACACAGATCTGAATTTCTCTGAGTAAGCCACCAGGTGTGTTCTCTATTACTGTTTGGAACACTACAAGCAAAATTGTGCAAAAGCATTTAAGTGGCAAAAGGAAGACTTAGTATTTTATGGGCCCACTGCTGAATGTAGAAGATACTCTTTTGACAGCAGACACGGAAAAGGCTAAGGTACCGAATACCCATTCCATCTCAGTCTTTACTAGAAAGACTGGTCTTCAGAAATTCCAGGTCCTGGATTCCAGGGAGAAAAATGGTGCAAGGAAGATATAACTTTGGTGTAGGAGGATATTTAAGCAAACTAAATGTGCATAAGTCCATGGGCCTTGATAGGAGGCACCCAGGGATGCTAAATAATCTTTAAACGATCACAGTGATTAGGAGAAATGCTTGAGGACCAGAGGAAAACAAACAGTACTCCTTTCTTCAAGAAAGGGAAGAAGGATATCCCTGGGAACTGCAGGTCACTCATCCTAACCTCAAACCCTGTGAAGATGATGGAGCAGGTAGTTCTGGGGAGCATTTCCAAGTACATGAAGGACAAAAATAGGCCACAAAGATAATGAAGGAACTGGAGCACCTCTCCTACGACTGCTCAGCCCAGAGATCAGACTCAGGGCATGTTCTTATTTGTACCTGAAGTACCTGAAGGTACTTCAAGGGTGCAAGAGTCAGGAGCCAGGTTCTCTCTACGCAGCGGTGCCACACTGCAGGTCAAGAGGCCCGCTGGCACAAACTGGAGCACAAGATGTTCTGTCTGAACATTGGGAAATGCTGTGAGAGTGACTGAGCACTGCAACAGTTGCTCAGACATGTTGGAGATACTAAAAAATGATCTCAATGTGGTTCTGGGTAGCCTGCTCTTGGTGACCCTGCTTTAGCTGTGCGCTCAGACACAATGACCTCCAGAGGTCCCTTCCAACCTCAACCATTCTGTGAAAATAAGAGATAATATATACTCAAATGTCATCTGTATCTCCAGTAGTGAAACTATCATAACATTGTCTGGGTGATACTTCTGATGTTACGGAAAGTATAAGTCTACATGAAGTCATGAGGAGGTTCATGCCAGCTGGGAAGATTTGAACTGAAATTTCTCTGTCTTTGTAGAAACGTGCACCTTTAAAAGGGATGATGCTGCTTTAAGGAATCCATGCATTTCTGATTCCTGTCAAGTTGGAACAATGATTTGTTGGTAGTGCATAGCTTGTAAATGGAGATAAATGTTTGTTGTTTTTCCTGGACAAGCCAAACTAAATGTAAAAATGGTCAAGCTCTTCCTTGGGCCTGGTGCATTTATCTCCTCCAGACTTGTTTGTGTGCATGACATACTGCCCATGTCTTTCTAACTATACCATAGCTATTCCTTCTCTACAGACCTTGCCAGTCTTACAGTTTTCAAATATTACACTCAGAACAGCTTTACTGTTAAACTATATTATTTTCACAGAGAGCAGCCTGTAATAACAATAACATACCCTACACTGATTAGTGAGCTGGAAAGAAGAGAAAGCAGAAGATTAAGGAATTGTTTTGATGATCCATTTGAATATGGGTACTCAAAGTTATAATCAACACCAGGAATGAGGAAGAGGATTCTCTCTTCTACCAGACAGTTGAGCTGCAGTTCAACAGTCTTTCGGAGTTGATCTTTGCTGTGCGCAGTTTGTTTTTGCATTAGGTTAATCTGGCATTCAAGCTGAATCATGTGAACTTGCCATATGCTGTGAGCATCACTTTCTGATAGATAATACAGCCAAACGGACCAGGCTGCAAAGCAAAATCCTTGTGCAAGTGAAGGCATGTCTAGTGAATCCTAGGAACTAGAATATGTTTCTTGCTAAGATGTAAGAGTTTGTGTTGCTCCTTGAGGGCAGAGAACTGACTGCTAAATGAGGAAAATACTAGTAATAAAACGAAACAAATGATAGGCTGACAGTTGGACTAGATCATCTTAGTGGTCTTTTCCAACCTTAATGATTCTATGATTCTAGGATTCCATACACATTAGCAGGGAGTGAGAGACTGTGAACAGAGGGAATAAGGCAGAGCCTTGCTCCCTGAAACTCTGACATATTTGCCAATTAGCCCAACTTATCCCAGGACCTCGACTGTCCGGGGGAGAGACACAAACATGGATGCCATGATGTCTTCTCTCAATTTATTGCTGCATCATACTCCTTATATACCATCCTAAATCCCGCGCAGACGCGTACACCTGCTACGCAAAACCGAATGCACATGAGAGAACCTGTACACACACCTACCTAAACCCCCTGCCCACTAACTCTTAACCTACAGGCCTAACAGCTATTCTAGAACACTCCATCTACTCAGAACTACTGTATGCACTCATAAATCCTTGCAAAGACAACTTAGCACCCCAACAAAACTCCCACCAATGCCAGAAGGAGAATGAAGCAGTAAGGAAGACATTTATGCAAGTACGGGTGTGAGAGATAGACGGTGTATGTGAGACACTCTGTGAGGGAGAAGGATCCTATACAATGTGTGAGAGACATATATCCTGTATTCTTTGTGTTTGTGTCAGAGATATATGTGTGAGAGACAGACTGTGTGAGAAAGCCCGAGACAGCGACAGCAAACATGAGAGAGGGAGAACAAGAGGCAGACAGAAGGAGAGAGGTGAGCTGAAGTGGAGCCTATTGAACACCACTGCCTAGAAGGCCACTCTGGGGGCAAGGCGCTGCTGTGGGAAATTGCATTTCAGATGGAGATACTAAGAGCCAAATGGCATTGCTGACAAAGATGAGGTTGGGAATTATTGCACATGGTACTCACATGCTATGGTAGCTCACTAGAGCTACTCTTTCAGTGCTAATCCCAGAAATAAATCCTACCTGAACTTGTTTATTGTAACACCTAGCAGAAAAATGACTCTTACATTCTCTGTCTTATGAGACATCTTGGGGACAGGCAGAAAGCAGGGAAGAAAGAGATGATAAAAGGAAAGATCTAACATAGATCAGTGATTTCTGAAGTCTTAGAATCAGGCATTTATTTAGCACTGTGTTTCTCTCTTCAGGCACTCTTGCATTCAGACACTTGCTCTTGAGCCTCCGAGTGTAGCTGTCTTCCTTGGACCACTCATCGATGTGGAGGGAGAAGAATGGCAGCCATTTGATGCAGCCTGTGTAATGTGTTAGTGGTGTGCTGGCTGCTGTATTCACCTTCCCACCCAGTTCCTCCCTGGTGTATATGATGCAAAGATAGCAGCTCTCAAGGACTAAGAAGCAAAAGTGAGAGGGAAGATGATGGACAGAGGTCACACTCAGGGCACAGCTCTGGTCCCTCTTTCTCTGCCAGTGCTGACAGCTCCTGGAGGTTTAAAAATTCAAGCCTGGTGCTCAGGGACTTGTTTATGTTGGTCAGGGTACAGCGACGGATCCTTTCCAAACACTGCAAGGGCAAGGGAATCTTCAGCATGGTGACACAACATTGGCTTCTGCAGCACTCACGCACTGCAAAATGCAGCTTAAATCCTCAGACAGCTGGAGGAACAGCAGCATGAGCCAGGCAGTGGCAACAACCCTCCATGATGGAATGGCTGTCCTCAGAAGAGAGGAAAATCTAGAGTCAAGGTATCTCAGCAAAGCTATGTAGATGGCAGACAGCATCTTTGCAGTAAGATGTCAGGGATATAAATGGTGAGATTATGGTTCCCAGGTCCTTTTCTGGTACCCTGAAATATCTGCTCAGGTCTGGCAAATGCCATACAAGACCTGAGGAGAACCTAAAGACAGGTAGGTGACTTTGCACTGCACACCATTTTTTGGGCCTCTGACTCACTCCTTGACTAACATCATTAATGTGAGCCCTCTAAACCAGGCACAGGACAGCATCAGCATTGCAGATTTTCAGAGGTATCATGTGACATCATCCAGAAAAGCTGTTTAAAGCCTGGATGATGTCATCACTGCAAAGTCCTGGTGCAGAGCTGATGAGTCTGTTCTTTCCTGGGGACAGAACAAGTCTTCCCAACGCTTTTTAGCTGGTCCTAAATTCACATTTGTCATTGTACAGCAATAACATAAGGTGACAACATGATGTGGCTATCAGGACTGGTTGGAAATATGGTCTGTGAGCTGTATCTTTGATTTGAGTCTGTGATGACACATGCAAAGGACTTGGCCTGTGCCAGGGGCATCTCCTGTGTTGCCCATGTGCAGGACTTGTGAATACCATATGTCCCAGGCGCATGAGCACTTGCAGACCACATCTAGCCCATGGGCTTTAGGTCTCCCAACAGAAAAAACAAAATGAGGTCATGTGGCAGCCCTAAGGGTGACTGAAAGACAGGTTATTAGAATGACCTATCTAAGGAACAGAAAGATATAATGCTTTGAATCTACATAAAGAGATGGCAAGAAGCAACTTTTAATAAAAGGTGATGATGTCACCCATGCAAGCCTCCAGAGACACAGAATAATGTCACTGACTTGTGCAGCAGTCAATTGCAAGGTCTGACCCAGAAACTAAAGACTGGTGAACCACTTGAGCACACTGTAATGCCCAGCTGACCACTGCGAATAAGTAGGCTATCCCTACAGGCACTAATGAACACTTGTTATGATTACTGAATCAGAGCTAGCTGGGGAATTTGAGCTCATGCCTTTCCACTGTACTTCAGGGCAAGTGTCTGAATGCAGTTACCAGCAAGAGTGCCTCAGGAGAGACATGGTGTTAGAGAAATGCCTAGTTCTAAGCTTTGCAGAAATCACTGATCTATGTTACATTCATGGATCTGTACCTCACACCGGGAGAGCTAGATGTCTCTGGGTTATACCTCTCCCATACAAACATGCATGTTGCTGCTTTTCACAGAGAAGGAGCCTTTCCTCATCAATGCTCCCACGAGGGAGGAATGGTGCCCCTGTCTGCCAGGTTGAGCCGTGGGTTAACTGAGCTGGGCTGAGATTTTTATGAACTTTGAGGGGTGTGCAGCTGTGTCCCTGGAGTGCAAACTGTGCCTAAATGTAATGTATCTGTATTCAACCTGCGTAGCTTGCATATGTGCACAAACAGATGAGGTGATGCCCTTCCAACCCCAGCACTCACCCTGGAGTGTCTGCTGTAGGAGCTGCTCTTTACAGCAGCTCCTCTCCTAGGAGCCAAAAAGTGACTCATGGCACTGCATGCTGCTGCTCTGCACTCACTTTCTGGTGCCCTGCTCCACTGCTTTGCTGTCAGCCCAGTGCCTCCTCCTAGGTCACATTCCTATGCCCGTGACCTCCATCAGTGTTACCTGTCTGTCCCCATCAGCTTCTGAGAACTGACACAACAAGCTGACAGGCACAGACCAGCTCTGATGGGAGGGAGAAGATAGTCTCCACTGCTCCCTCACCAAGAGGCCTCACTAAAACCATGCTAATAAGATTCTCCTTGGGGCCTCTGTCAGCTCTGCCTTTCTTTGCAGACTCCTTTGACAGACGGATGTCAGTTCAGGGAGAGCTGTTTCATGTTCTTTGTCTTAATGAAACTGATCCTTGGACAGGAGCTGCATCTTCTGCCTTTAGGCACCTGTGGTCTAGCAGTGTCGGGCTGCTCCGTGCTTTGTCATCCTGGCTCCTAATTAGTGGCTGGCTCCTGCTGCCACTGAAGTCAACAGGGAAAACATCTCTCTGGCTTCAGTGGAGCAGGAGGTGGTGGATGGAGAAGTCTGTGTACAGAGAAATGGAAAGGGTCTGGCTGAGCTCTTATCAATTCCCTCTAAATTGATTTTAAACAGTTCTCTTCTTTTTCTCTCTCTGCTAATCCAAAATACAGGATAGATACATAGGTAACTCTATGATCCCTGTGGACCTGTTGTGCTTACACATGGCCAAGAGTGAGAGAGAGAGAGAAGAGGTACCCGCACACCACTGACTTGGGGCTCGTGAAAAGGTGAAAGTCTGGGACAGATAAGCAGAATGGGATGGAGTGCTGAAGGAGAGCAGAGACAGATGGAGGAGAAAAACAAGCATGAAGATACTCTCTGTGCTCCAGAAAGGAGTCATGTCCCCGTCTTTAGAAACCCTTGAGCGAGCTCACACTTTGATAGCTCTCAGTCCCTGCTAGCAACACATACTTTTAATTGGTAAGCAAACAGCGACTTTCCAGTTTCAACTGAAATCTTTTGCTGTTATTAACAAATATGGGAAAATACAAATGATTTGAGATATGCAGGAGGTCAACATAAATCAGGGGCCCCAAATTTTATGTTAGGATTGACATGATGAAAGATACAAGTAGTACTCATTTGATGGTTTCTGGTTGCATATTAGGGAAAAAAAAAACCTTAGAAAAAATGGTGCTGCAGTGGCACAGGCTGCCCAGGGAGGTGGTGCAGTCACCGTCCCTGGAAGTGTTCCAGAACCGTGTGGATGTGGCACTGAGGGACGTGGTCAGTGGGCATGGTGGGGATGGGCTGGTGGTTGGACCAGGTGATCTTAGAAGTCTTTTCCAACTTTAATGACTCTACGATTCCATGATGGCAGGTGTCATCACTGGCACCAGAAGCTCACAGCTCTTCACTGAGCACAGACCTTTTGAATGTATCTGGAATCCCACTGGTAGGAGGTAAGGTGAGAAGATGTACATTACAGGATCCCTACCCTAGGCTTATGCCAAGAGACTGTGTTGCATCCTGTACAGGCAAGCTGTTGGCTGAAGTTCAGTCTCCTTTCTATTGTTTTTCATTAAGGAGACAAACAAATGATGGATCTAGAAAGTTCTCTAGGGATAACCTCTCTTTCTAAAGGAAACACAATCTGCTGCTTTGATAGGGCAAAATCAGGGTGGCTATTTCTTTGCATAGAGCTGCAAGCCCTTGTTATCGACAGTGATGCCTAGAAGACTTTCTTCAGTGCTTCTTCACATGCCTTTCATCTCCTTCTTTTATAAGGCTGCATTTCCACTGCTTTGTTTAATCCTCTCTCATACTCTTTCGCATACATCTTTGTTTTGGGCAGTGATGTATGCTTGCGTGTAGGTGATGTCCACTATTGGTTCATACAGAAGGTTAATAGTGTCCTGGAGCTATCTAAAAGAATGGCAGCATCTACATCTACCTAATTATAGGACATTCGATCAACTTGTAGCAGCACTTATTTAAAATCCAGTCAGGTCCTCCATCCTTTACCATAAGCAAATATAGGCTCCCTAGAAATCATTAAACCTGCAGCACCCTTTATTCATCCCTGCTGAACAAGCACAGGCCTGTGCAGGATTCCACCTTGCCTTCCCAGTGAGGATGCCCCTCTGGCTGCGCAGTCCAGCATCTCTGTGTGACAAATGGTCCTCAGGCTCATGCAACTGAGATACGCTATATCAAAATAAATTTAAATTGCTAATAGGATTACTTGGTGCTTTTTGTCTTTGAGCTTTTTTTTTTTTTTTTTTTTTTTTTTCCCTATATGGGCTTCTTAGTATCAAGCTCTTCACAGACACAATGTTCCTTTTAATTTAGAGAAGCACATATACTTTTAAATGTATATCTCAAGAGCTCAACATTGTCTTCTCTTCATCTGACACAAGTAATTTGTTCTTTAAAGGAGAAGAGCCATTGAGAGACCTGGATGCAAACTGTACAGCAGTAAAGAAGGAAGAGCAGAGAAGATTACAAAATTGTATCCATAGCTGTTGTTTGGAGGAGGTGGAGCAGAGCAGGAGAAAGGAGGGAGAGGAAAATGGTTGTCCCTTATGCAGAGAGCTCCTGCCCCTCTCTGGAGGGCTTTGCTTGGCTGGGCAGCTTATTAACTGAGATGGAGAGAAAAGAAGGAATATTCAGGACAGAGCTGCAAATAGAGGGGCAAAGGAAAGCCTGACTGATGAGGAAAGATTAAACACTAAATATGTTTAGCTCTGCTAAGTGATGACTAAGAGGACGTATGATAACCATCTTCCCATCTGAGAGTTGTGAATAATCATGTGCAAGTGTGTGTGTAAGGGTATGTTTTAGGGCAGCAGCAAGGATGGGGTGTTGATAAGGAGCCAGGCTTCAGTGGTTACTTTGCTCCTGCACAGGTCAGTGTGGATAAAATCACCTCACAGCTTCAATAAGGAACCAGTAGTTCTGGGAGCAAAAGAAGGTAAGAGTAGTGGGTTTGGATAAGGCAGGAGATGGAATGGAAACGGCAATGAGGAAATTTACTTCTTCTGTCTCCAGATATAGTGATCTCTCTTATGTTCTGCTTCATTTAGTCTCCCATCTCAGACTCTTCATTCCATTGCCCACCCCTCCCTGTGTGTCCTGTCTTCACTCTTGCTCACTTTGTTCATGATCTCTTCACAATGATTCACATATCCTTCTTCTCTTTGCTTCTCCTCTCTCTTGCCTCTCTCTCTTTCTCAGCAGGTAGATCTGCACCTGTGATTGAAAGTTCATTTTCCTTTCATTCTGCGGGTGACAAATTCTGACTTCGATAATCACTCGTGAAAAATCAAAACAGAAACAAACATCTCCAAAGGCACAGAAACCAGCTGTGATGTGCATGAGAAGTAGAGCCAGCAGGGTGAGGGATGGGAGGGTGTTAGGCATGCTGGTGAGACCTTGTTTCAGTTATCAGGATGGTAGATGGGGGTGAGGTACAAGGATGATGATCAGACTTGGGGCAAATGGGAAATATCTTCCTTGGGCAATTTTGACCTAAGTGAGCAGAATGGAATATGTTCCCCAAGCTCTGCCTTCTCACAGGAAAACTGTGTTTCCATCTTCAAACTGGGAGACAAGTATGCCATATTTATCATGAATACCATGTACAAGTCTGACCACACTGTGAGATGCATATCTGTACTGCTGGCTCTGTCTTGACTTAATAAGCACACAAAGTCCTTAGGGAGAAGAACCCAACTCTAGGTGCTGCTGGTATACCATGTTAAAGTAAACATTTGGACAGATCCCACTCCCTTCAAACTGTGTGACCATGAGCTGGTTAAGGGGTCACCATGAAGGTCCCATCTCATGGTCCCATCCCCATATCTCTGAAGGGTAGATGTTGCACTGAGTGACACGGCCTAGAGTACTCACAGATGTGGGTTGATGGTTGGACTAGATAATTACAGTGCTATTTACAACCTTAACTATTCTTTGAGTCTAAGAACATGCTGTAGTAAAGTGCTCTTGTTTCTCTCACAGTGGCCTACGTTTTGCTTTAAGGCTCAGAGACTTTCAGAGTCAGAGGTTCACCATCTTGTTTGTGAGCAGGAGTGGCCAGGGCTGTGGCATTAGGATACCATGGGTGATCCAGACCAAGAGAAGCTGCTGATTCACCAGTCTGTCTTTTTGCTCATCACAGCTCTGTCCTTTGGCTCTCCAACTTGCAGATCCCAGTGCTGTGGCAACACCTATCCTCTCATTACCAATATTACTGCCTGAGAATACATTTCCCAGTGCTCTGAAGGAAGCTTTCTTCTTGCAACACAAGGGAATGTGCAGTGGGTAAAGACAGATGGTAAGGAATGGCAGATCTCAGGACTAATTTGCACTGTTTCACATTGATTTTCTCTGTCTTCTCTCCAGTCCCATGAAAGTCAGTGTCTAGAGAGGTGGGAGAAGAAAGGTGTTAGATAATGAGAAAGAAGAATTTTGGAGGAGAAGACCATATAATTAAGGGAGGTAGATGAAGTCTGACACGGGCTAGAAGTTACTCTTGGGCTTGGGTTGGCAGATGTGTGGAGCTGTGTGTGGCCAGGGCACTTGGAAAAGCAGAAAACATAATTAAATGAAACATAACAATGAGTAGGACTCAAAGACAAAAGCCAGGGGAATTGCAAACTGCACCATCCTGCAAGGGAAAACACAGCACCCTTGGCTTAAGAAATCATGTCTTTGTATTCCCTACCTTCCTCTCATCCTCATCTTTCTGGTTAAAACTTCTTGACCAGGTCTCTTCAGTCCATCTTGGACCAGTCGGGTGGAATACATAACTATGTGCACCTGGGGCTATCAGAGCCCCATGTTTGATGGGTTTCTGGAGCCCTAGGGAGAAGTGGCAATACACAAAACAGACCCCCTAGGAGACAGAGGCAGGGTATAGGGGTCGGTGGGCAAAGAAGAGCTACCTGGTTACCATGAGAAAGAGAGAGACTGGGAAGAGGTAAAAGGCAAGAAGGGAACTGAAGTGTGTGTGTTTTGGGGTGGGGGGGGCTGTGTGTCTTTGTTCATTCTCCTTTCTGGTGTATTAGTGACACACAAATGGCTTAGTGCCCCCTTTTCCTCCTCTGCTCCTTGGCTGCCTAGTCCTCAATTCAACAGCCTCTGTTACAGGCTTCTGAGGGTGCCTGGCAAGATGTCAAATGGGCTGCCCTGATTGTACTGCTTTCCTTCACTTCTTCAGCCCCCCTTTTTCACTCCCCAATATGGCATTGATCCGGCTCAGTGAGAATTTCCATTTATATTTCAGCTTTGCCTGCAACACCTTCCCCAACTGCCTGCATCCCTGACGTGTTCTTGCCTGCTCCCTCCAACACTTGGCATTGCTCAGCCCCTCCTTCTCAGCCTCTTTGCCTTTCCTCTGCCCCCCCTCCCCGCTCACACAATCCTCCCCTCTCCCCCTGACTGTCTCCCCGTGCCGCCGTCTGCCGTCTGCTCACTCAGTCATTCCATCTTCCCCTGACATGTCTCAGCCTCTCTCCCTCTGCTCCCAATTAGCACAGTCACCAGGTTTGGCTGGGCAGCTGGCTCATCCGTGTCTGCACAGTGAAAAGATAGGTAGGGACTGTTGCTTCAGAGCAGAGCTGCATGCTGGCTCATTGGTACCTGGGAATGCTCTTTCACAAACACACAGAGTTTGTTCCTCTCTCTCAATGAACAAGCCATGGAACAAGAAATGGCAATAAGCAGTGACCCCAACTCTCTGTTCACATCTCCTCCCCAAAGTATTGTCCTACTGAGCCACAAGATGACATGCTGAGTGTCGCTCCTAGAGCACAAGCTCTGTAATGACCTGGGAAGGGTTAATTGGGTGACCTATTACATCCTGAACACCCAGAGATTGGCAGCCAGAAGGATGTTTGAGCTTTACAAGCCTCTTGCACAATTAGCAGTTTATGCAACATCCTATTGCAGTGATTCACCTTCTGTACCCAACATTTGGAGAGGTGAACTGTCCTCCAGTGGTGTCTGCCCATCCTTCTACTCCTTCTCTGAACTCCTGCTAAACTTGCTGGGGAAGGTTCCTAGGGGAATCAAATAAGTCTGGGAAGCAGGTGTTGCCCTCATTAAACGAGGAAATACAGTACGCAGAGAAAGATATGAGATGAAAGGAGAAGGGAGATGGAAGCCAAATGTTCTTGCTGTTGACAGAGAAAGCGATCTTGATTTTGGAAAGGAGTGGGATCTTTGCATCCTGCCTCATGAGGATTAGAGCTGTGAATGGAGCAAGCAAGCAGAGCTGTAAGATAAAGAAGAGTGAATCAAGCTGTGCCATCTGAGCACGGGGCTGATTACACATTTCCAAAGGGGAAAGGGAGACACTGACTTGGAAGGACGTGGAAGTCCTGCATGCTGTGATACATGAGGAGCAAAGGCAGCAGCACTTCTGAGAAGTGCCATCTCTCCTGGCCATGCCTGGTAGCATTCCCATAGCACCCCACAACGCACTGAGTTGTCCTGCCCTGTCCTTTACCCACACTGAGTCAGTGCTCCCACCCCTCTCTGCCCCTCAGGTCTCAGGAACCATCTGAGGAGCCCCTGGGCAAAGCAGATGATGTGTCAGGAGACTGGAGGAGTCCCTTGCTGCTTAAAGAACAGATGGGGCTCTTGGTATAAGGGAGGGAGAGTCTCCAGTGAAAATACAGCAAAAGGGATGACACTGTAGTACAAGACCTTAGGAGAACCTCACCACCTGCAATGACCACGTGTGTTGGTGTCCTCAGTGTCCTGTTTCTGGCTCTGCCTCTACCTGTTGCCCCATCCTCCAAAGTATTTATCAAAGCAGAAGAGACTGAAAGTTGCAACATTTCTCAGTCTCTCTCTTCCTCCTTTTCCAAACTATGGTTCTCCCTCCCTCTCCCATGTGCAAGATCAGTTCAGCAGCCCTCCTCATCACAGAATCACATAGAATCACGGAATTGTAGGGGTTGGAAGGGACCTCTAAAGGTCATCAAGTCCAACCACCTGCTAAAGCAGGATCCCTACAGTAGGATGCACACAGTCTTCAAGTCCCTCCATATCTAGAGCACGTCCTTGCTCTGCTTAACCTACCTGCTGTGAGCTCTCTAGGAGTTTTGTCCCCTGTTGCTGTTGTTCTACCAGCTGTCCCTTGAAGCATCTGCAGTGCCTGTTAATTCCATTGCTTCGCTCCCTCTCCAGGATATTTCCATGGTTGTTTCCCAGGAACTGTGCAGGGCAGTAGTTATGAGAACACCATGTTAAAGATGGTGAGCTCTGATTCCAGTTTGTTCCCAGAGAGCAAAAGAAGGAGGAAGAATGACCACTCAGAAGTTTCTTCTTGGAAAGAGCAGTGCTGCAGTGGCACAGGCTGCCCAGGGAGGTGGTGCAGTCACCGTCCCTGGAGGTGTTCCAGAGCTGTGTGGATGTGGCACTGAGGGATGTGGTCAGTGGGCATGGTGGGGATGGGCTGCTGGTTGGACCAAGTGATCTTAGGGGTCTTTTCCGGCCTTAATGATTCTATCATTCTATGATTTAGTTTACAGACTACTCCATGATCCATCATTTCCAAAGATTTTTCATGGCATTAACTCCCATTAAACTCCCATAGAGTTCACATGTCATCCTGTGACCTCATCTCAACTCCCTGATACTTGAGCAAAGAGTGTGTTTGAAAATGCCAGGGGTGCCAAAAATGCCTTCCTGGACTAAGATTTGGACAGAAAAACCATGCTGACCTTATTCCCCAAACCTTCTATCTCAAATCACTGCAGGAACAGAAGGAGAGGGAAGCATACTTAATGCTCTTGGTGCTTAATGAGTCCTGCACCTGCAAAAACAATGATGCAAACAACTGAGATTTCCTTTGAGAGTATCAAGAGGAAAAAGTGCAGCAGGAGCAAACTAGAAAATATAGCAGAGGAATTCAAGAAGGGTGAAAATTAAGGTGAAGGGGAAAGGCAGTCATTGAGGAGCAGTGACAGAGGTGGATGGGGTTCTGGGAGTGAAAGAAGAGTATGAGGCAATGGGGAGTGGAAGGGAAAGGGTGAAAACAATAGAGGGACTGAGGCAACTCAGAAACTTCATGCTTGGTGCTGTGCAGAGAAAACAGGATAGAGTGTTTATTGCCAGAGTGTGTGATCCCAGAATGAAAGTGAAAAATGGATTTATACAGGATTGAGTCATGTTCAGTCATCACTGTGCACTTAGATCACATTGGGATAGGAAACAACACCAAGTTAGGCAGGTACCTTCAGAAACCCTTTCTCCCCGAGGTCAGCACACTAGGCTGATAAAAGCTGAAAACATGAGTCAAAGAAAGGCTCTGGGAAAGTGTTAGCCTGATCCCAGCAATATGACATCCAGTGGTGGCTGGTGCTTTCCCTTCTTCTGTCCTTCTCTTGAAGGCCTGAGCATTGCTGTTTCCAGGTCTCCCCGAAGAGCATCTCTAAATGTTCCAGGCAGTAACACAGAGAACAGTTACTTTTTGATTAAGAGAGAGGCTCTATTATAGGAGAGAAGGAGCCGAATGTGAACGAGAGAGGGAGCCTGCCGTCAGCAGAGTCTCCAGTCAGTGCTTTAGGCTGTCCCCATTTTTTGTGCCATTCATCAATATAACCCAATAATATACCATGGTTTTAAGTGACTCCAGCAGAAGAGACTCTGACAGGCATGAGATTTATGGGGCGATGTGCAACAAATCTGCTTTCACTGCCAACTCACTCATTGTGTTCTTTCTCTTTCTTTCTTTCACAGCCTTTGTGGATATAGCAAGCTGGGGCCTCACTGTCTCCTCGAGCTGATTTCTAAAATAGGAGAAAAGACAATAATTCCTGCACTGTACTGAAGTAAAGTGGGAGACTGCATATAAAGGATCTGTATGAGGCATAAGGGGGACAGAGAGTCTTGGAGCAGATTCAGGATGGTTTTCAGGAGTAATCCAGGACATTAGAATTTCTATGCTTGCTCTCAAGCCTTCCTCCATGGTATCTATACCTATCGACAAGGATGGACTTTATGCTCAGATATCACGGCCCCTTTGGATCTCCTCAGTAGTCTCAGGGCTATTATTGTTTTCTCCCTTATTCATAGCATGAGGCTCATCAGTGCTGTCAGGAGCCCAGTGGGAAGCAAGGACCAAGCAGCTATTTGTGGTAGCTGGTGCAATGCCCAGCTTGAGGGCTCCCAGAGAGGCTAGGACAGGGATGCTGAACAAAGTGAGGCAACAGCAAGGGAATCGCTGTAGTCCCCTCTTAGACATCTCTGCCAAATGGTAGCCAAAGGACCAGTCTGAGCCACACTGGAGGCTCTAGCTGTGACAGTATCCTGGCTGAATGCTCAGTGAGGCCATGGTAGGTGGAAAAAGGCAAGATGGATGTGGTGGAGGTGGGGAGGAAGAGTGGGAACAGTAGAAGACAGAGGAGACAAAGGATCTTGGGAAAAGAAGCAAGCATGAGAGCAGAGCAGTGTCTGTCAGTAGCTCATGCAGTAGGAAATGTGCACTTCTTGAGTGCTTTGCTTTCCCAATGCTCTTCTGCTAAACTCACTCTGTGGTTGTCCCCTTAGATCCCACTTCTGTTGGATTTAGCAGTGTCCCTCTTAGCCTCATGCTAGGTAACCAGTTTGTGGTGAAAATAAGAGAGAAGCCCTGAGCTTCCTCTGGCAGAGCAGCTGTCACAGTGCATTGGCTTCCAGCCCCTTGCCAGCTGCCCCCAGCACCGGCTGTCTGTGTAAGTTAAGAGCCTTCTCCTGAGCTGCTGAGAACTGCCACAGCTCGCCTGTATCATTCACAGCATCCATGAGCACAGAGCTGCTGTCCGGACATCATATGCCCTGCAGCTCCATGGGCACTCAGCTGGTACAGAAGAAAAGCAACATATATTTGCACATACACACACACATGTAGCTGCACAAGTGTGCAATGGCAGCCTGGCAGGCATAAATCCAGGCTGCCACTTAGGCTTCAACAGATTTACACTGAGCAGCTGGGTACACAGGGTGGGTAAATACACACACACACATGCATGCAGCCCGAACACGTGGACAGTGTGATCTGTATGTTCTGATTTGGTCTTCTCACATGAAAACCTCCCACCAGCTGCATATGCCCACACACGTGGCTCCATCTGCATTCTGTGATGCTTTACCCCTGTCCTCTTGCCATCAGCCTGGTGTAAATCCATGAGTGCCAAGACCTGCAATTAAATTGTTTGATGTGTGTCAAATGAAAGCCTGTGTGCCCCTCTCCACTCCTTGTCTCTAATGACTCTGCATCTCTCAGTGCCCCTGCCTCTGTTTTTATTGAAGGCATCATTAACATTACAAAGTAGGCTGTCTTTCACACAAACAAGATAAAAAAACTTCTTCCTCCTGGAAGAGATGTTAAGGATCATTTGAGACAAGGAAGTGATCCAAGACTACCATTATGGCTTCACCTACTGTGTCTGACAAGTCTGGTGTCCTTCTGTGATGGAATGATGGCATTGGTAGATCAAGGAAGGGCAGTTGATGTCAACTCTTTAGACAACTTCAAGGCCTTTGACATAGTCCCACACCACATCCTTATCAATAAATTGGAGAAATATGGGTTTGAAAGTTGAGCTATTAGGTAGATAAAGAATTGGTTGGATGGTCACAGCCAGAGAGTTGTAGTCAATAACTCTGTGTTCAGGTGGAGTCCGGTGGGGTTGGAACTAGATGATCTTTAAAGTTCCTTCCAGCCTAGGCCATTATATGATTCTATGAAAGAATAGGTCACTGTAATTAGGGATTCAGAAAAACTGGAGAAGATGCAGCCCCCCTAGGGTGATGGAGATACCCTTACAGCCCTGCCTTCCTTCCCTGCCTCTTTTTCCTGCCTTTTCCCCTTCTTCCACTTATTTCTCTACCTTCTCTTCTTCTTTCCTGACTGCCATTCTGCTGATGTCCTGCCAAGGCACTACCTGTCAATTCTTGACTTCCTTTTCTAGATAATCCAGCCTTCTTTCCTCACTCTCTCTTTCCAGACCATTGTAATCTTCCACAATGTAAGAAAAGAGGGGTCACCGTACTCTGCTGAAGGGTGAGAACACTCCCAGCGTGAGCAGGAGCAGAGGAAATTCTCATAGTATCTAGATGAGAGGGGCATATGGCAAGCTGCATATGGAATGAGACAAGAAAGGATCAGAAGCCTTTTCTGGTGTCTCAGGCACCCACTAACTTTGTGAGTGATATCCTACTCTTCCATGGTCTTTCAGCTTGGCAGCTGGTGGAGATAGGCAACAGCAGGTTGACACTGTGGTTAGTGTCTGGGGACCGCAGATGCAAATGATGTAAGGCCAATACCAGAGGATCATCCAGTATGGTTAAGCAGCACTGTTGGTGCTCTGAGAGAAAGAAGATGAGAAAAAGAGGAAATAATCATCTCCTGGAAATGTGTAATGTAATGTAATGTAATGTAATTAGAATGGAGCAGAATAGAATAGAATAGTTCAGCTGGAAGGAACCTACAAAGATCTTCAAGTCCTACTGCCTGACCACTTCAGGGCTAACCAAAAGTTAAAGCATCTTAATCCAAATGCATCTTGAACAATGACCTGAGGAGTCAATCACCTCTCTAGGAAACCTGTTCTATTGTTTAACCATCCTGAAAGTAAAGAAATTTTTCTTTTCCTTGTGGAGGGAGTCACCTAGGACTGCAACTCAGCATTGCTTCTTTGTAGTTCCAGTTTATATCACTGAATCATAGAATTCAATCACTGAGGTTGGAAAAGACCTCTAAGACAATCCAGTCTAACCATTAACCCATCACTGCCATGCCCATTAAACCATGTCACTTGATGCTACATCTGTCTTTTTCCTGAACACCTCTAGGAAATTCTGCACTTGCTACAAGGAATTGGTTGATGTAACCTTGTTGAAAGAACTTGCAGTGATGCCTCTTGGATTCCCTCTTTTCAGATCCCTCATCTTCCACACCACAAACTTTATATCTAGTAGAGGAAGCTGAGTGGGCAGACAGGGGCTTATCTTATGAGTCTGTGCAGTAGGTATGGCTTTCTTTTAGGTGGTTCCAATCCTGCCCATAAATCCCCTCAAGTCACCCATCAGAGCAGGAAGTGATTCATGCAGGACTCCCTGGGCTGTGGTCTTCCCTCCCTAACCTGCCTTCAGCTGCAGGTTTCCAAAAGCTGCTGCAACCCAAAGAGAGGACAGACAGAGCTATCACAGTGTTTGGTCACTGGCTGCTTTCTCTGCAGAGGCAGTCCATAAGGAAGGCTTTCAGCTCTCCTTCTCCTGTCAGTTCTCCTTGCCTGCCCTGTTTCGACGCAGATACATTACAGTATAACGAATCTGTGACCCTTCTGGGATTTCACAGTTGTTGCTGTTCTGCGTAGCACAACTGCTCACACAATTTCACGGTGGTGACAAGGCTGGCACTCATGTCCTCTTCCCTTGGAAGGGCCCCTGGAGACAAAGGAAAAGATCTTTTAGGCTGAATTTGAGTGTTAGCACTCCAGAGCACTTCTCAGCTGTGGCCTCTGTTCTGCAATGCAACCTCATCCTCTACTGAGCCAATGTGTGCTTAGACCACATCATCTGATGTGATGGAACAGGGATGCACAAACTCACAGAGCATGTTTGCAGGCAGAAAGGGTCCACTTACTGCCTTAGTACTAAAGTTTTGTGTCCTGAAATTTGGACATGCTGTGGATGACTTCATGTAGTGCAAATGGGGCTATAAGTTGGATTCCCTAAGTCTAACAAAGATGTCTTATTTGGAGCTGGGCATGTCCTAGCAAAATTATGTGGGAGCTCAATTTTTCTCTGTGTCTTTGTGATCCTCCTTTGTGTCCTTCACACTGTTTAGCCCCTGTTCATTTACCAGAAGGGACCGTTTATCTTTTCAAACTTTCCATTACATCCTTGCCCAGCCCCCTGTCTCTTTCAACTCTTCCTACTTGGACCACATTTCTGACATGGAACAAACTGTGTTCTGGCACCCTACCCTCCCTGCTGCCCTGGCCTGGACAGCCATTCATTACTGGCTGAGGATATGAGTCTCCAGAGCACGGGAGTACTTCCTCCTCATGAAATATTGACACAACCCTTTGCTGTTCCATCCCCATCCACCCCATCCCTCTCCCTCCTCTCCTCATGCAGTCTGTGTTTGTCAATCACCTCTTCAATCTGGCTTTCCTTTTCAAAAATTCTTTTTCATCTCTCAGATGCTTTTTCTTTTTTCTTATCTTCCCAGGGAGGGGAGTACGAAGGGGTGGCACGCAGAGAGGGCACTACCCCAGCTGCTGCTAGACAGACAAAGGCAGCTTGTGCACTGCTCAGCTCTTAATTGCCTGCATTCTGGCATTTCAGCCCATCCTTACTGATGAAACAGAAATGTGCAGTTCCATCACAGCAGAAAATATTACAAGAGAAGAGATTCCTGCTTAAGGGAGGAGGCAAGGTGGGAGACAACTTGCCCGGGGTGACCCCAACCAAACTTGTTCTCCCCTCCTGCTGCACTGGAGCCAGCTGTTAGCCTTCCTCGGGCTTTCCTCCTCCCACCCTGTGCATTCAGTGAGCTCTCCCATGAGGCATCATCATTAAATGCCAATGTGGGAATGAAGACAGAGCTGTTAATTGGCTTGCTTGTATAAACAGCTCCATTTGAGCTGGCAAATTGGTTGGGCAGTGCATCTTGAGCACCCAGCACTGGGTTTTGGGGAAGATGTGGGAGGCAGTGGGTCTGTGAGGCCCTATGAGCTTCCTTTCTGCCTGTAAGAGCCAGTTACCCCTAGCTCATATGGGTTTCGTTTTCCATCCCAAATTCCAGCCAGGAAATCACTGTATGGGTTAATACAGTTGCAACATCTAAATTTCAGTATCCAAAGGAGGTCTGTAAGAAAGAAGAGGACAGACTCTTTATCAGATGACCTTTCAGGGTCCCTTCCAATTCAGATGATTCTGTGATTCTATGATAAGAAGCTACAACTTACCCTCAGTTCCCCAAACCTTTCTTTTAACAGCACATGACACCTGATGGGTACTGTGCCCATGGCCACAGATCAGGCAGTTGCTGCCAGATGTACCACAAAGCTTCCTCAAATGTTTAGCGAATGTTTTCCAGGCAGGTATCTACAACATAAAACAGGAGACCCTGTGCTCCTGTGGGCCAGATGCAGGCCTGAAATCACCACTGCAAAGAGTGGAGAGTGTTTGACCTCTGGGGAAAAGAAGAAGATGAGATGTGGGGTACAGCATCCCAGAGAGCATGAATTTAAGCTGTAAGCCAAAGGAGAGGGATTTGTGGGGGAAGAAGGGGATGCCACAGGAAGAATTATTTGGGATCTGTGCAAAAAGCAGGTGGGACTTCACACCTCATAGGATCAAGGCTGGGCTGTTTATATCAGCTCGCCTTGCCTGGATTTTATTCTGGCGATGAACGTGTTCTGAAAACAAACAGAACATCGAGGAGGAAACTTGTGGAGCGAGTGACTGTTTTTTTGGTTGCTAAGCCATCTGTTCTGCTCCAGCAGCTCACGGAGGGCTCTGCCATCACTCTGTGTCTGCCTGCCTGTGTTTGTGTGTGGGTGGCTGGCGCTAGCTGGCGTGGCAAGAGAGAGTCTTGGGGCGGAGGGGAGGATGTATATGTGCTGGGGGAAGTCAGTTGTTTTCAGCAAATTTGCTCAGGAGGGGAGGAGGAAAGTTGGCTGTGGCAATGTATGCAAACAGGAGTGCCAGAGGGCAATCCAGGGAGTGTGTGTGCAGGGGGGCTGTGCTTTTCTGTGTGGCTGGAAAGGGTGGTGCATGAATCCTGGGAGCAAGGATTGTAGGCACAGGGTTACATCAATACAGAGGGCCACATCTGCAGCTGCAGGGCTGGTCAGTGCATTGGCAAAGCTGCCTGCAGGTGGGGGCAGAGATGGATGTTCATGTCAAGGAGCGGCACTGCTAAAGCACTGGTGGAGAAAGTATGTGGGTGGATATCACACACATGCCACCCTCTGGGCTGAGAGGGGTGAGGTGGAGTTGTGAGCTTGTGGGGGGGGGGGGGGGGTGCATGGCACACACTGTGGGTGATGTGAACAGAGCCGTATCATCCTCTTCATATTCAGTTGTGCAGCCTCTACAGCTTTAACTGTGCTGTAATGATGAAGGATGGTGCAGGCTAATGATCTCTGCATATTTATTTTCAGTTTGAATATTAGGAAAGTCTTCTCAGAAATAGCAATGCTGCAGTGGCACAGGCTGCCCAGGGAGGTGGTGCAGTCACTGTCCCTGGAGGTGTTCCAGAACCGTGTGGATGTGGCACTGAGGGACGTGGTCAGTGGGCATGGTGGGGATGGGACTGGGTGATCTTAGGGGTCTTTTCCAGCCTTAATGATTCTGTGATTCTATGATTTCCCTAAACCAGGCTGTGATCCATTCCCACATCTTTCCTGTCCTGATTTCATCCTATCCTGCTCCTTGCAAAGCAAGACAGATTGCCACAGCAGCTGTAGCTTCCCCTGTCCTACCTCTCAGAGCTCAGAGCACCCAGGTACTGCACTGAGGGAGAGCTGACCTGTATTGGGCACGCATGGTGCTCCTTACCCACACTCAGCACTGCTCAGCTGCTGGATTAGATTTAATGGTGCCTCTTGAAATCTGAGCACTGCTGTGATAGCATTAAATAATGGGTAGGGCTGAGATTTGAGAGGGGGACCCTAGATTGCTCCTAGCTGCCATGACAGCCCTGTGGGATTTTGGAGATCTTAGCTTTTCCATAGACTTGTGGAGAATATTTCACTGCTTTCATTCAGCTTTAAAATAAATCAACTCTGGACGGCCATTCATTTCAATGACCCTCAGTGACCAGAGATCCAAGAAGGTAAGCAAAAACTTTAAGAGACAAGGTATTTGGCCTAGAGGACAAGATGCAATTGTTGGCCCTGTAGGATAACATACAACTGGGTACCATCAAAGGCTAAGAATTGCAGCAGGAAATCCTACCACTCCTTTTTACATCTGTCCTAGAAGTAAATACTCCCCCAGCTATGAATGACCACATAAGTTCTGCTTTCATACTTTTGGACAGTTGCATCACAAACACAGAAACACAAAATCACAGGATACTCTGAGTTGGAAGGGACCCATAAGGACCATTGAGTCCAGCTTGTGGCTCCACACAGGACAACTCAAAAATCAGTCCATATGTCTGAGGACGGTGCCCCAGTGCCCTCTGAACTCCAGCAGGCCCAGTGCTGTGAACACTGCCTTGGGGAGCCCATTCCATGCCTGACCACTGTCTGGTGAAGAACCTTTTCCTGATATCCAACCTGACCTATTCCTGGGCAGCCTGTGTTGCAAACAGAGCACATGATAGGACACTTGCACTAGAAGGTTAGCAGAGTTTTTCCTTTCCATGTATCAGGACAGCAAAAGGGGGCTCTGGACAGGGCATTTGCACTTGGTGTGAGCTGTGTCACTCTTGGGAACGCAGGCAGAATAATAGGAGTCTGCACAAATCAATACTGTTAATGGGGAGTCTTATTGACTTCACCACCTGAGATAGCCACATAAAAATGGATTTAGGAGAAAGCAGTGGGGGAAGAAAATAAGTGGGTTCTGCTGAGAAAGAGGGAGGAAGGAGAAGTGAAAGAGGAAGAACCCAGGAGAAGGAAAGTCGTAAGAAACAGAGGGAGGTAAGGCACTGCATGTGATATGTACTCTGTTTAAATGGAAGGTGTGTAATCTCCCCATGTCTAGGAGGTGTTTGAGAGAACCTGTTAGGGATTTATTAGAAAATAAAAATGCTCTAATTGAAAGCGAGTAGAGACAATTTGTATTAATAACAGGAGAAGTCATCAAATAATAGAATTGTTTAAAATCTATTAGTTTGCTCCACGCAGTGAAAAGAAAGTGTTGATTATCTTGATATAGAACGTATTAAAATGAGAGCCCAGGCTCCTGGTCCCCTATGCAGATTAAAGACATAATTTATTGAAGCAATTTATTTTCTGGTGAGAAGAAGAGGGGAAAAATGGAAAAGAAGTATGATAAGAGCTGCAATCAAGTCTTGGATTCTTAATCTGAAGACCTGCCTCTTATCTGCCTTCTTTCAGTCATTAGAAAATAATATTCATCCCTCGGTTGGGTTTAAAGAAGCAGGAAGAGGCAGGGTGGCTGGGAAAAGGGAAGATACCTGAAGGAGGCCTGCCATTCACCTCTTGAGGTTTAAGTTCTTGACAACAGTTGCTTCAAATCCAAGGTAAATCAACCATGAGTTGCCAGGAGTAGCAGCAGTAGCTGGAGCTTGCCGGTCAGCATGGAAGTGCAGACTGTCTAATCCTCCCCAATGATAAAAGGAATACATTGCTAAAGTGGAGATTAATTTGGTGCTGAATAATTCATTCATTCATTGTTTGTCTCTTTGTTAATAAACCACAGTGGGGAAATAAAAACAGTGACTCCAGCATTCATGCTTGAAGCCCAATACAATCAATGGGCATTTAGATGAGTAAATAGAAATCTGGCAATTAGAAATCTGATACGTTTGGATCTGGAGATCAGCCTTGGAACATGATTTCCCTGGCATGCTCACTGAAAAGGTCCTGTAGGCTGGTGTGTATTGCTGTTCTACTTTTTTTTTTTTTTTTCTTAGATAAAGGCCTCGATCCCCCCTCGCATTATTTTCTCATGACTTCATTGTGAACCACCTAAACTCATCCAGTGCAATCACAGGAATTTGACAGCACAGCACTTCCCGCCTACTCCATCCTTGTGTCATCTGCTTGCACTCTTCACGTTTTTGTAACCAGACATCTCTCACCCCACAGACAAAACTCCAATCTCAAAACTGAACCAGAAATGAGAAGCAGAGTTAAGGTTTCAGAGGAGACGCAGGCAAGAGGTGTTGTTGTGGGGCTGATACTGTGCGTCCAAAGAGAAGTGAGGGCAGCCAAGAGATCTGAGCTGAGAGCACTTCTGTGGTCTTGCTCACAGTAGGTGTTCTTTTTCTCAGCCCATTTTCTAAAGTCACTACTTTTGATCGCGGGAGAGAAGCTGGATGTGCCATTGAATTGGTTCTGTAATGGGCCTATCAAAGCGCTGTGTGTGCACAATTGGGATGTCTTTGTGAGATAACGACTTTTCTTACACTTCCTTTGGATATGTACTTACACAGTAACACCTTCTTAAAGGACTTCTTCTGTTTATGTACTGTTATGAATCCTGATGTTTATAATTCAGGCTTTCGGTCAATTCTTCCCTTTCCTGCAGCAGCACTGTTTTCACTGCTCTCGGTGTGCTTTTTTCATTAACACTTGTTGATTTCTGTCCTTCCTTTCAGCTTCCATCTTTTACCTTTGCTCAGCGTAGGGACAATGTGATAATATCACTTTGCAAGGAGAGAACTTATTTTTCCTTTTATGCCACTTCAAGTAACACTTTCCTTACTATATCCTATTGCTATTGGACCCAGCGGGAAGTGTCTCCCCACCTTCTAAATAACTCAAGCAGGTTTTTTTTTACCCTGTTTCTACCATATCTCCAGACTCTTGAACAATCTTTGAGGCATCTTCCAGATAGGGGTCTTTTAAGCATACCTGTGTGGGTCCAAGAGCTGATTCACCACCTTTATTTAACTGAGATTGTTAATGGATCTTATTGCCGTTGTCATGAGTCCAGTTTGTGTGGTACTGTATTACACCCCGGTCAGTGAGGATGCTGCTCTGCCCATGCTTGAGTCATCTTCAGCTTCTGAATCATCCTTGTTTGTGGAGCAAAAAGCTCCCTGAAAATTAGTATGCACCTCTTTCCAGCCATAATAAGAATATATTTGCCACTCTTAGCTGTCCAGTGAGGGTAGTATCCCCTTAAATTGGGACTGTAAAAAAAGGATAGAAATCTGTCAGTATTTCTGGGTGATCAGAAACATGTCTGTACTTGGTTTACTGCAAACAGGTGGGTATTTATGTGTTAGAGACGCAGACATGTATAAGTACACAATATTGTACTCCCACCAAATCCTCCTTCCAGGTTATCAAACCCTGTGGGAATAAACACTCTCTCATTCTCAAATGCCCTCACCAATTAGTGTGACAGACCAGACTTGGGTTGCATCACTGCCTCCCTTTCTTATTATCCTCTATTGCCTTGAAAAAGGTCCTGAAGCAGATACCATTAAGGGAGCAGGCACTCTTCTTCTACATACCCAAACATTTTTCTTTTCTCCAAAGCTCTGTAATTGATAGGGGAAAAAAAGATGGTTTCTCATATGAAAACAAGGAGATAGATAGATAGATCAAAAATGCTATGGGTGAAAACACACGGGTCTGCAGCATCTCTGCTCCCAGCCTTTGCAATTTCTATGCACCTATGTTGATGCTCATAGCCAACAAGATAAAATTCAGACATAATTTTCCTTCTGTCACGGATATTTGGCATCATCACCCCAGAAAAAAAAAACTGCTCTGCTCCCCAATAACTCCTTTTCTTTGCTTGAATCATCCCCCCCCATGACATTTTTTGCTTGTTCGGAGAGTTTGGGGGCATATCTTCCCTTCCCTTTTCCCCCAGACTACTGTTCCAAGAATATCCCAAAGGCCCATGGACAGAGTCATACATCAGTACTGAACATACACAGGACCGTCTGAGCATCATTCTCAGATTGTCTGCACCACAGCAGTCAGCCCACTCTCACTCATGGCTGTGGATTGCGCGGATCAACAATCTTCTGGATGACGTTCATGCCTGGTTTGAGGCATGAATGCCGAGGGTCATTTATAAGGCCCATCTGTTCTAGAAGAGGGAAGGAGAATTTAACCATCTGAGCATAAGCTCTTTCAGGCCACTTGGGTTTGGTAACAAGCACAGTAAACCCATGACAGCTTGGCCCACATCTAAAGAATTAGCTCCATATTCTAACATAATCTCAGACATCCAGAGCAAACCCTATGTACACTCCTCACCTCTTCACCCCCTGCAGAGAAGCAGCAACCATCTTGCTTTTGGATCACTTGGTAGCCCAAACTTGTGGAGGGATGGCAGGAATGGCTTTGATAAGAAATTTGAGCTGTGTCACAAAATCAGATCTTGGCAGCAGATTCCACTGACCCCTGCAACTAAGGGAAAATACCAGAGCCTGTGTTTCTAACTTTGTCCTTCGCTATCTCCACTTCATATATGCACCCTGAAGGCAGAGCAAGGTAAGACTTCCCATTTGTCCTTTGCTAGACATGCATCTAGATGTGGGTTTGTGTGCTTGGTGTAAAGAAACACTTTCTTGAAGAGACAGAAATCCTTGGGAAGGAGCTAGTGAAAGATGTTGATGACAGGTTTTAGAAGGAGGAGCTGAACTAAACCTGAGGTAACTGATAATGTTGGTACTGGGAACAGTAACCAGGCTGGGCTGTGGAAACAAGAAGGGACAATAGAGGCTGGGGCTAGGTATCAGGGAGGAAGCAGTCCCTGTATCTCAACTAATGCTCTCTGGCAGGGTAGCAATGCTAATGGTTATTAAATGTGTCAGCTTCAAGATTTAGCAAAATGGTACCTCTCCTGATGCATCTCATCTTGGCACACAGAGCCCAAAGCAGGAGAGAAATTAGGGCCCGCAGACTGTACACGTTGAGTGTGGGGCTGCTCCTTCCTCTTGTCAGGGAGCTTATTCCCATGATTCTGCACCTCACCATGACAATCCTGTGCTGTGCTGTTTGCTAAGAGCATGCCTGTTTCTAGCTGAGAAGACATTTGCCATCACCTACACAGACCTGCTCTTCTCTCAAGGACAAAGGAATGGTTCCTTGCCCTTAGGAGGGAAAAAGGGAAATAGGCCCATTCCTATAGAGTGGAGTGAGGTAGAGATGTGGCAGAAATGGATGGTGGCTGGCTGGAACACTGTGGGTTGGGTCTTTCCAGCGTGTCCTGGTGGTGGAAGACCATCCTTGGTCAGGTTTGACTCACCACTTTGCTGCTCTGCCACACAGACCCTAGTTGAGGAGCTGGTGGAAGGAAGAGACTGATCTGCCTCTACTCTGTGGGCAGATGGGAAAAGACAGTACACGGAGTACCAGAAAGACAATGCGAAAGAAATGTGCTTTTAGGGAGAGGTGGAACAGTATACCTTTTGCAACTTCAGTCCATGCCCTTCAGTCTGCTCTGCCCTTCCCTTACACCTACGGAGGGGACTTTTTGGCACAGCAATGGTATCTAGTTTTGTTGCTGGGAAGGAAGTCTAATGGAGGAGTAACTACGGCAACCTAACTGTCTCATAGTGACCATGGAATCCACCACCATCTATCTATACCCAAACCTCGCACTACAGAATTCCAACTTAAAACCCAACTAAGTTTTTTCCTTCTACTGTTAAGCAGCCACAGCCTGGCCTGACAGAGTTGGACTCTGTCTCCCTCCCAGGCTTTTCTTGGCTGTGTTATGATTTGATCCATCTTCTTGCCAAGTGGCTGAGTGCCATGCTACCAGCACTGGAGATGGATGCACTTGCTACCCAGCCAGCTAGGGAGTACCGCCCCTGGGGCTCTGGCCATACAAGTTGTCAGTGACCCAAGCAATGTGGTTTCTCTCGCAAACTCACTCACAGCTGAAGAGCAAACCTTCAAGTACCTTTCTGGCTTTCTCTGGGCTGTAAAGGAGCAGTAAGCACAGAAATGCCTCACACCTTCTGTGTGCAAATGCCCTGTGTGTCAGAGGTGATCACCCTAAATTAAGCTCCAAATTACTAATTAACTGACAAATATTCTCTTGTTTTAATCCACATCTTTCCCACTTCCACTCAGGCTTAAATATTGGGTTGAGAGTGCTGGAGAAGCAGGGAGGCTACTTCTGACTCTGTGTTAGAATGAGGTTACGTGGGCTCTTGGGTCATGCATCTTGATGACAGATTACCAAAGCCAGTATGGCAGAGTGTTTCCCCAGTGGCACCTGAATGATGCCTTTCCTCTTTTCTCTTCTTGCTCTCTTCCTCATGGTGGTGAGGGGAAGCAATGCTTGCTGGGAGACAGTCACCCACAATCACAGTCACAGAAACACAGAATGGCTAGGGTTGGTAAGGACCTCAAAGCCCACCCAGTTTCAATCTCTGTCGTGGGCAGGGCTGCCCCCCACCAGCTCTGGCTGCCCAGGACCCCATCCAACCTGGCCTTGAATGCTTCCAGGGATAGGGCACCCACCACTTTCTGGGCAGCTGTGCCAGCACCTCACCACCCTCTGAATAAAGAACTTCCTCCTAACATCTCCTAACCTAAATCTCCCCTCTTTTAGCCATACCTCCTTGTCTTATCATTATCAGAGGCCTTGTTGCCTCTATTTTGGACCCCTCAAATATAAAAAATAATTGAGGTCCTTGAGTGTGTCCAGAGAAGGACAGCAAATCTGTGAAGGGTCTGCAGCACAAGTCTTATGGGGAGCAGCTGAAGGAACTGAGATTGTTCAGCCTGGAGAAGAGAAGTTCAGGGGAGACCTCATCAGAACAGTTCCAGAACCGTGTGGATGTGGCTCTGAGGGACATGGATAGTGGGCACGGTGGGGATGGGCTGACAGTTGGACTCAGTGATCCACACCCTCCTTCTTCTGAAGGTATCCCTCCGCTGAGTCATTCCTAAATCTTTCCCTGGAGCATCCCTCCTCCTGGTTTTCCTTCACTACTTTTAATCTTTTAATCATGTTCCACTTGTCATTTGGCTTGCCTCTTCCCAAGCCTTCTTGTCCGCATTCTTCTAATCCAGCTCCTCAGAAACTCACTTTCTTGCTCCTTTTCTCCTAGGGAGCATTTTTGTCCTTTCCTTTTCACTACTGACATATCCTCACCTGTATATGCTGCTTGTCATGTTCCTAAAAGGAGAAGAGTAAAAAGAGGAAAGCCCCCCCCCCCCCCCCCCCCCCCCCCCCCCCATTTTTCATCCTGTGCAAAAGAAATTCTTTCAAAGCCTTTCAAAGGACTGGGACAAGCACTGCAGGTAGGAAGAGAGTGATAGAGCAAGAAGGATGTACTGGAAGCACGTCTGATGAAGCAAGATGCTGAGCTGGTTTGAGCATTCTGATCGCAGCAGCATGCAAAATCCTATTATGGCTTTACTACAGCAAGTTTAATACACTGAACCCTTCATTGCTCCAGCTGCCCCTGCCAGGCATCTCTGAAATTCACACCAACAGGTTTTCAATCTCTTAGCAAACCTCAGCTCACAGAAGTAGCTCTCAGGAGGAGGGGAGGAATTATGCAACAGCTCCAAACCTGACTGCAGGACAGAGGTTTCCCTCTTCCTCTCCCACTGCAAAGCCCCACGGGTTTGCTAAGGGTTACCCCATCCAAATGGATGATTTTAAGGATCATCTTTGCAGCATAGCGAACACTTCCTGACGCATTCTGAGTATTTGATTTTTCTGAAGAAAAGAGGACGTACTTCTGAATTTGGGAAACGGAGATGGGGAAGTATCACAGGTGAATCTGTAACAAAGCAAGGAATCATGGAGTAGTCTGTGGCAAAGCTGGGAAGGAACGTCGTATCGTGCCCTATGGAGCCATACGCCAAACATTGGTATTTTTTAAAATAAAAGTTAGAAAAAATAAAGAATAAAAGGATTCTTCTGTGTGTGATTACAAAGTACTGAGCAGGGTTGCATGTGGTGCAGAGGTGTTTTGATCAGGTGCTGGGGAACAGAGGAGGGTAAGCATTTGGGAGAAGAAAGGAGTCTAAGAACACACTTTACAGCAGGAGTTGAGTTATCTGATGAAAGAACTGCATGGAAATGATGCAAATCTCACTGCTTTGTCCTAAACATCATGATATTTAACATTTTCCTTAAAGCCTCAGCACCTGGAGTTGGGGGAATCAAATGACAATTTCAATTCTTGTTATCAAACACAAGAAAGGAAAGAGAGAAGTGAGGTACTTTCTCTTCTCCAGAGAGAGAAAATAACCTCAAAATATAACCAAACAAAGGTCCCCTGGATATTCAAATAAAACACTGTGGTTTTTTAAATAGTTTTACATTTGGATAAGTTAGGGATATTTAGGTCTAGCTTGGCACGGAGGTGTGATGAAATGATGAATGGGGATAAGAAGGTACTGTACTGGAAAAGAAATGTGTGTCTACATACCTGTGTTGCCCACCGTAACAGCAGTTTTCACTGCAGCAGAGTAAAGATGTTGCTGTATGGACATCAGCCACTGAGAGGTGAATGTGTGTGTGACTGGGGTGTGGGGTCAGCTGAATTTCTGGGCATTTATGAGGCTTCATGGCCCTGAGCAGCCAGATCCCTCTCCCCTGAGGTCCCTCTCCCTTCTCTGTGTGCAAAGCATGGTTCCCTGTTGAATGCCCTGTGGAGAGGAGGCCAGGCAGCACATTAACTCCTGGATATTGAAATCACAGCTCCGAAGCACAGGGCTGCAGCAAGGGAAACAACTGCCAGACACGTGCAGAACAGAGCCCTTTCACACTATGATAATGGCTTTGGTCTTGCCAGCCTTCTCTTCTGCCCTCCCCTGAAACCTTGCTGTTTATTCTGAGTCTATTACTGGCTCCCATTTTTTATATTCCAGTCTTGTATAGGCTCAAGCACAACCATATGAGAGGAAGGGGATAACTGGGTGCAAATTTGGAGGCTCTTCTCCCACTCCACCACTGACATAATAGGATCTTATCTATGCAGAAAGTGCAAGTGTAGCCCTCACTGTCCTCTCTCTCCACCTAAAGCTGGTCCTGGAAGCCCTGCTGGAATGTGGGGCTTTTTTTCTCAGTCATAAGGCAGCAGGAAGCAGACAAATTACTGTTATCTGTGTCTCTTCCTTCTCCAGGAGGGCTGTGTATCTTTTTCATTTAGGTAATAACAGGCTTTTGGCAGAGCCTTCAGCACAAACCCAAGATGCAGGTGAGCTGAGGAGTTTGATGCTGGTTTAGAAAGTCTTTGCACAGGTAATAGGGGGGGTTTCTCTAGATCTCTGCCAGGGCAGACTTGGAGTTTCCAAAGTAGAGCCTGGCTGAGGTGCAGGGAAAGATGGAGAAGCAGCATTGCTGGTCAGGGAAAAGAGGAAAGAGGCAGATTTACAGTCGATCGATCACAGAGTCATTAAGGATGGAAAAGTCCTCTAAGATCACTTGGTCCAACCTCCAGCCCATACCCACCATGCCCACTGACCACATCCCTCATTGCCACATCCACACAGTTCTGGAACACCTCCAGGGATGTTGACTGCACCACCTCCCTGGGATTTGATGGAGGTGGGATTGCAATGGAACCCTCATAGAGAGGAGCAAGCTGAAGGAGACACCATATGAAGGAAAAGACAAAGAAAGGAATAAGGTGGAAAAATCAGAGCAGGGAGAGAATAGGAAATTCTGGAAAGGAGCATAGATATCACAGAATCACAGAATAACTCAAGCTGGAAGGGACCATACGGATTATCAAGCTCAGCTCCTGGGTGAACATCAAAATTCTGATGATGGCAGACAGTTCTGAACACAGAATTGAAGAAGCAAAACAGTATCTTTCTGCAGACTTTATGCCGTATTGGGGGAGGGTCAGTGACAAGCTCCAAGAAGCTCCTGACTGTTAGGTGACTTTTCAAACAGGTGCAGGAATTGATATTTCTCTCCCTTTTATTTTCTCTCCCACGTTGCAATGGAAAATAAATTAGCGCACATGCACACACACAAAGAACAAGCTCAAACTCAGTCATGGGTTAAGTTTGTTAATATATCAGAGTATTTCAAGGCATCTCTCCCCAGCCAGTCGATTTTTAAAAGTCATTTTTTTTCTCCTCCAAAAAAGATTGGAGTAAAATTTTCTAGTGGTTTCTATGTCTCCCACAAGCTATGGGACGGTTATACACTTTCACATCTGCAAACCCCACAGGAGTCTGGTTTAGCCGTGAATGTGATTCTGGTCAGATGGGGCTTTGCTCTCATTCAGGAGCTTGCTGATGAGCAATAAATATTCATAGAACTGATTAGACATTAATTGCACAAATCACTACCTCTTTAGCCATTCCCAGGAACCTTGCTTCCACTCACCATGGTTAAAGGAGCAGAAGAAAACAACTCTTCCATGTAGGTGCCTTCGGGTGAGTGTAGTACCTCAAAAGAAAAAGGGACTGTTAAAAGCCTCACCTTGCAATGTCCCCTTAACACCACAGTCCATTCCTAAGTTCTGACCATGTTACTTGTGCATGCACAGGTGTGCTTGGGTATGTGTGACTGTGAGCATGCAGAACAGGACCTGTGTTTGGACACAGCCAGAATGGGACCTATAATCCATTTTTTCCAGCAAGATAAGGACTGAAGACATGCTGTTCTAGTAGGGTGTATGCTCCTCTCCCTGCATGTTCTTCCCAGATGTAATACGTTACTTGGTCTAGACATATATATCATTCCTGCTCCAGAGCTGTGTGATCTTGCAGCCCAGAATGCCAACAGTATCCTGGACTGGATCAAAAAAGGGTTGACCAGCAGGAAGAGGGAGGAGATTGTCCCCCTCTTCTCTGCCCTTGTGTGGACCCATCTAGAGCACTGTGTCCAGGTCTGGGGCCTCAGCACAGGAGGAGTGTGAAGCTTTTGGAGAGGGTCCAGAGGAGGGCCATGAAGAGGGTCAGAGGGCTGGAAAATTGCTCCTATGAGGAAAGGTTGAGGTATTTGGACTTGTTCAGCCTGGAGAAAAGAGGGTTCTGGGGAGACCTCATTCAGCCTTCCAGTACTTGTTTACAGGAGGGGACTGACATTTACATAATCTGATAATGATAGGATGAGAGGGAGTAGCTTTGAACTAAGAGAAAGGATATTTAGGTTATATGTTAAGAAGAAATTCTTTACTCAGAGGGCAGTGAGGCACTGGCACTGGCTGTCCAGGGAAGCTGTGGGTGCCCCATCCCTGGAGGTTCAAGGCCAGGTTGGATGGGGCTCTGGGCAGCCTGAGCTGGTGGGTCGCAGCCCTGCCCATGGGGTGGGACTGGGTGGGTTTTGAGGTCCTTCCCAACCCAAGCTATTCTGTGATAGGATATGAAAGACATGTTCATGTCACTATTTGTCAGTAAGTCTCCTCCATGCTCCCTGTAATCCCCTCCATCTCACCATGCACAGCTTTCTTGCAGTTAGCCCACCAGCATCAACCTTCAGGCACAAACTGATGGATGTACACAGGCTTACACACGGGAATATGATAACCCAGGACAGGTCACATTCATCTTCATCTCGGGGAGGTAGCAGCATTGGAAATGGCACAGTGAGATGAGACTGCTGCACACCCCTGTCACAGGCACTTTAGAGCAGAGTCACTGCGTATGTGACAGCAGTGACAGTTCAAGACAGCCTGGTCAGGTGAGGACCCTGATCTAACTGGGCTTCCTCCAGCCCCCACCTCCAGACAAGAAGGAATGGGAGACAGGATGGAAGCTCTTGCTGCCCCACACAGATCTGACTGCTTCACTCAAACCATCTCAGATATGGCAAGGCTGTGCTTCTTTCCATTAAAATGACTGATTCCAAAGGGTATGATGTCTGGCCCTTGTCCCCCTGAGGGCCTTGGAAGTGCCTTTTCTTTCTCCAGGCTTATGGTATGAGCTGGCAAACCTGTCAACCTCTCTTGGCTGCAACCTCTGCATTGCTGCGGATGGCATATCACAGAGACAGAGAGAGATGAAAGGCTGCAGTCCTGCTCCAAAACTCCTGTTCAGCTGGCAGAAAGGAGTTGCTTGAATTTCTTTTTGTGTTAAAGGATGCGTGACACAGAGCTGAGCAGCTTTAGGCCAACCAGGAACAGAGGGTGTCAGATGGGCACTCCATTTACTGATGATCTCCCATCACCAGTACCCCCTGGGAAATGATACGTTCTACCTTTTGATGGGCTTTGAATCCAATATTCTGACCAGTCTACCATCAACACTTCCCTTTCCCTCCAAGTCCTGAAGGTTTTCTCTACTCTTTGCTTAGATACCTAAGCAGTACTGAATGAGGCTGCTGGCTCTGCTGCTCCATCTATGTCACTTGCAAACAATTTCTAGAAAGGCTTTTTAAAATGTATTAGCCTTCCAAATAGGAGCTGATAAACAGGGACAGGAGGAAGGAAAGAAGAGGGAGGAGGCAAGATGCATTGATGTGCTCTATCCTACACTTCGGTTATATTCTCCTCCCAGCCCTTTTATGGAAACAGACATACATTTATTATGAAAATGAATTATTGGGTGTGCACTGGAATCCTTGGGCTGGCAGGGAGTGTCATTTTTTTTGCATGTGTGTCTGTGTGACCCACATACTCTGCCTACGAGCAGAAAAAGGAACATGCCTACCAGAGAGCAGTCTGTCAGATTTGGTACCTGAAGGGCTCTCTGTGTGTATGTGTGCATTTGTTCAGCTCTCTCAGAAAAGTGAATGTGTGATGGTAGCCAGAAACTCATTGCCTGGTGGTGTCGTTCCTCTTACACAAGTCGTTCCCATCACAAGTCTGTGACAGCTCCAAGCGTGGCTGCCAAAGCACACTTAATACAAGTGGATTGTCAAGTTTTATAAATGAAGCCAGAACATTCCAGCCAATTTTTATCATTTTTTCCCTTCTTGTATAAATATACTGGTATTCAGCAGGCATGGGGGCAGGCATAGCACTTGGAGAGCTTCTGTGTTGCATTGCTGGTGGGCAACATTGGGCACCACTGAGTTCACAGCACTGAGACTGAGCAAGGGATCTGGGAATTAATTGTGTCTGGAAACATACTGTGTCTCTCCCTACCTCAGCCTCTAAGGGGAGGGGAAATCTGGTCCATCTTTACCTCAGTCTTGTGGTCATTTTGATCACACAATCATACAATGGCTTAGGTCAGAAGAGACCTTAAAGATCATTGATTTCCTAACCCCTGCTGGGGGCAGGGGCTGCCACCCACCAGCTCAAGCTGCCCAGGGCCCCCTCCAACCTGGCCTTGAACCGCCAGGGATGGGGCACTCGTAGCTCTCTAGGCAGCCTGTGCCATTACACACCTTCCTTGATGGGACAAGGAAGAGCTTGGACAGACTGTGCTGTCATAGGAACAATCCAGGTAAGCTCCAGGCAGAGCTCAGCCTGAATTATCAGACTGTGAGTAGAAGAGCTACATTTTGATGACTTTTGGCATACAGAGCAAGAGCCTGAGAGGCAGTAGAATATACATTCCTCACCCAAATACTAGGTTCTGGGGCGCCTTTTACTAGCCAAGTACTTGTTTGTATTTTTCTTATATACAATGGGGATGTCTCTGGGATGAGGGACCAGATTCTGACTTCTCCTTCCACCTCTGGCCATGACCTTGCCTCCCTGCACTGCACCCACAGCAAGAGTTGATGCGTGCGCGAGCACGTGCTGCAGAGCAGCGGGCAGAAAACTCACTCTGCATCACATCAGCGACAGAGAGATTCAATGCAGGAGACGTTCACAAGCGCAAGCAGAAGAAAACCTTCACGTTCCTTCTCCGGGGTGTGCGCGTGCTTCAACTCCAAGATACACTCCCTGCCTCCTGAAATTAATTCAACATTCCTGTGGCTCGGGCAAAAATAACTGAAATGAATAATCGGTGGTGCAGGCCCTGCTAGAGATTTCGTGGTGGATAGAGCCCTCTGCAGGAAGCAAAAAGGCAGAAGCAGAGCATCATTATTTACTAGAAGAGCCCTGAAAGGTATAAGGGACAGATAGCAATAGCTTATCAAGTTCTTTCATCTTGCAGGTGTAATTTTCTGTAGCAATTCTGTGGTATTACATCCATTCCATTCCCTGCTTGCAGACAGCGTTACCGCTCCCTGCTCCTTTTCTCCTGTCTCATTTACACCTCCTCCACTGCTGGTGCCACTGCTCAGCCTGCATCTTGGGTGCACTGCAGAGCTGTGCTGGAGCTCAGGCTGCTTTGCTATGCACAGGAACACGACGCTCTTATCTCACATCCTCTGCTTTTATCACCACAATAATCATGTTTCCCTGAGGTTTCCGCTTGTTTCAGACACTTTTATTTCTTCACACAAGAGCCAAAAACAGCAGGTTCTGAGTGAAACTAGTCTGTGAAGATGGGAATGCCTCTGTGTGCCCATGCTTGTGTGTGTATGTAAATACAGCTCTGATTTTCATGCCTTCTGGCTACAGACCTTTCAGATACATGTCCTGGGCCTCTTGAGTGATAGAAGGAGGCAATGCTTGCTGAACAGCCATCGCTCAGAAGGAGAGATAGTGTTCGGGGTTCTTCCCTAGGGAGACCTATGGTCAGTCCCAGAGCAGCAAGACACAGAGGCCCAGAGCTGCTTCCCTTGCTCAGCAGCCTCTCTACACTCAGTGTACACCCTATCTACATGTCTAACATCAGTTACTTCCCAAAACTTGCGACTCAGCTGCAGAGCAGGAACTTCCCAGAATTACAGCCTTTATGGCTATAGGGAAAGGCAAAAAAGAGATCTGCACAGGGGGATTCTTCTCTTCCCTTGTGCTCTAATTTCATCCCGGGGTCCTGAAACATTAGTGGTACCTTGACACAGCCACAGCACATCTGTTCATGGAAGAAAAAACAAGGGAGCTTATCTACTCCACAACTGACTAAACTATGCTTTGCTGTCCCGAGAGCAACAACATAGAAAAATAACCAGGCTTCACTTGATGGCTGTTGAGATTGGCAGGCTGGAAACATTCTGGAGACGTTCTTGTCTCTCCTCAAATCCTACCCTTCATGCCTGGAGCAATATGGAGGAACCCAAAGGCCAGTTGACATATAGCCTCTGAGCTATGACATGGGAAGTGCTGTGCCCACAGCTCTGACAGTCCTCAGTGGATTGCTTCTCTGCCTTTGGGTTCGAAGGAGAAGCAGCAAATCTGGTAAGTTGTCCTGTCAGTCATCTTCGTGCCAAGTGGGAAGCAGAGGGAGCCAATCCTCCCAAATTTCTTCCCTAGAAGTGCCCAGCATGTTAGAGATGCTGTCCAACAACTACATCTTCCTGCTGCCAGCGACCACGTCAGGGCTCAGTTTTTGTTGGCAATCTTTTTCTTTCGGGCAGAGACGAGATCATAGAAAGGATTCTGTGTGATGCTGGTCCTGGAAATAGGTGGAAATGAGAAGAAAAGCAAGAATTTTAATGCCAGGGAACAACACAAGCAACCTACTGAACCTGCACAGAGAAACAGCTCAAAGCAGGAGTGGAGATGTGCAAATAGAAGAGAACAAAGCTGTGGCTAGAGGTTCTCCAGAACAGACCTTTAAACCGCATCAAGCGGTTGTTAGGTTACAGCAGTTATTTTCATCCCCCTTTTCAGGCTGTATTCCTTGGCAGCCAGATAAACTGTGAACATTTTGGCAGGCTCAGGCTTCCAGTTAAGGTCTCCTCACCTTATTGCTTCAATCCACTCATCACGTTCTGCTGGTGTAGCTGCGGAGATCTTATAGGACTGGTGCTTGCCTTCAACCACCTTCCCATCCCCATCTGTTTTGCAGGCTTTGATCTTCTGCCCTTTGCAGTTGGGATTGAAGAGCTCAAAGCAATTCTGTCAGAAAGGAAACAAAATGGAATTGCAGCAAATGACAGGAGGGATCAAGGAAGCTATGTTGCTTTCAGCCATAGATAACAGGCTCAGACAGATTTCAAAAGGGACAAGAGCATTTTTGCCTTTGAAATGCCCCAAGAATTTTCCCATGAGTTAGATCTTCAAGCCATCCCTCTTAGGTAAGCACATGCCCCCTGTGAAGGGCTGGACATGAAAACAGATCTTATGGAGAGGTGGAGCAGCATTATAGCATCTGTCATCCTGCTCCACACATGAGAATGTCTTCCCCTTTTGGGTAGACACAGCATCCTCTATTCTGTCTGCTACCACCAAGACAAACAGCACTTCTCCCAAACTTGTGCCACATCAGAGAAGTGGTTTTCCATGGAAGATGCACAGGGAAAAATGTCACTTCCTGATAAAGTTTCCTAACCACACAACACTGCCTGGAATACACATCATGTATTATGGAGAGTCCTGGTGCAGTGTATGTAGAAGCAAGCTCTGTGTACTCATCTCTTCCAACATACACATATATACATGCAATTAAGCCAGTAAAAGGATGGTTCTTGGACCAGCTGTTGTCTGTTGAAATACATCTGTGTTTAGAGTGGGTTCCAAGACAGTCTGGCACCTTCCCTTTGAGAAGCACAGTACATGCAGGCATGGGAAACTGCTGTTCCCCATTACTCCCTTTTCCCAGAGCCACCTCAGCCTTCACCAGCATGGGAGCACCTTCTCTTCCCACCAACCTCCTACTGGCAGAATACCAAGCAATGGAGACTTACTGGCTTTTTGGGGTCATCCACCTTCCGGACTGATAGGTTCTCCAGGGGGATAATGCCTAGAGGCTCTTTGTCCTGCAGTCAAAGAACCAGGAATCAACACCAAACATCGTCCCTACACCTTTTCCATAGCCCCTCTGCTTTCCCCAGCACGTGTGCCTTTGTAGGACAAGAGCAGTGTGTTCCTGGGGAGATCCCTACATTTATATTATGGAGACCTTAAATAACAAGAGATCACAGCAACAGCCTCAGTGCCCAGACTTTCTCCAGACCAGACCCAAGGAAATAGTGTATGAAAGGATGGAGGCCTGAACTCTGTCAGCATAAGGCAGTCTTAACCCCTATGCTCCCTGGCCCCTCAGAGGCTTATAACCACCCAGAACAAGCTCACAATCTAGAGTTCAGCCTTTACCGTGGTATATTCAAAGTAGTATAGGCAGTTGTCGGTCAGAATGAACCAACGACGTTTCCAGGTTTTCACACGTCCTCCTAAAGGCAGTGAGGTTCAAAATCCATTAGTCTCACTCTTAACTATCCTTCCACCAACCGTGCTCTAATCTACACACACACATGCACGCTCTCCCTGTAGCCATCAGCCCCCAGGAGAAAACCATGGTCATCATTACCACCAATGAACCGGTGGTACTGACCACAATATAGCAGATGCCGAGGGATGTTGCTATGATGAGGATAGGGATGGGGAGAGGGGAGTGATACATATATATACAATATATATGATATATAGATACATATATATACAATTTTATTTTATTTTATTTTATTTTTTTTTTGAGCAGAGACACCCTGCAGGAACGGGACCGGGAGGAGAGGAGAGAGCATGCAGCTGGTTTCAACAGCAGGTGTCAGCCTCAGCCCACCACAGCAGAGAGGAGGGAGGGGCAATGGAAATGCTGGTGCCTGGATGAGTTTTGGACGCCTGAGTGGGTCTCTGGAGGAAATTTGTGATGGGAGGGAGTCATGGAGGTGAGGAATCCCGGGGAGTTAGAGGAAGGCTCCCACTGACCTAGTTTCAGGAGCCAGCCCTCACGGTTAGGGTTGAAGAAAGTATGTGTGAGATCATTCCCATCATCTTCTGGTATAGAGAACGGCTCATTCTTTATGCTGTCAAACAGATTCTGCCCCAGAGCATTGGAACAAGGAGAGAAAGAGAAAATACAAAAAAAGACAAATTTCTGACGAAGTTGTACACAACCATTTCAGGTCCATCTGGTACATCATTCTACACAGGGGCAGGTGAGTGAATGGGAAAGGAGGTAACAGTGAGCGTTAGCCCTCAACAGCCCTCAGTGTACACCTCAAAATGCTTCAAGAGTGACTGCAAGCTTCTTTCTGCACCCTGAGTCAAAAATAAAGGAAATCCATTTTGGAAACCATGTAATTCATCAGGACTGGCATCAGTGACTGACCACAGTATGTCATACGGGGACAGCTGAGAGTATGACAAGGTAGCACTAAGGATGTTAGGGGGTAGGAGTGGGGTGACAGTGACTGCAGCCCCATTTAGGCTCTGGATTGGTGGTGCACCTTCCAATAACTAAACGGTCCAATAATAATAACAATCACAAAATGATAGGGGTTGGAAGGGACCTCTGGGAAACACCCAGTCCAACTATCTGCTAAAGCAGCTTCCCTACAGTAGGTTACACAAGAAAGTGTCCAGCCAAGTCTTGAATATCTTCAGAGAAGGAGACTCCACAAACTCTCTGGGCAGATTATTTCAGTGCTGTGTCACCCTCAAAGTAAAAAAGCTTCTTCTCATGTTTGTATGGAACTTCCTGTGTTCCACTATTCAAAAAAGCCTGGCCCCATCCACTTAATTCCCACCCATTAGATATTTATAAACAGTGATGATATTCATCCTCAGCCCTCTCTTCCCCAGACAGAACAGTCCCAGGGCTCTTAGCCTTTCCTCATGAGGGTGATGCTCTAGGCTTCTCATCATCTTGGTGGTCCTCCACTGGGCACTCTCTAGAAATTCCCTGTCTTTCTTGAACTGGGGAGTCCAGAACTGGACACATTAATCCAGATGTGGCCTCAGCAGGGCAGAGGAGAGGTGGATGATCACTTCCCTCTACCTGCTGGCTATGCTCTTTGTAATGCACCATTGGCTTTCTGGGCCACAAGGGCAGAAGCTCATGGCCAACCTGCTGTCCACCAGGATGCCCAGGTCCTTCTCCTTGAGCTCCTTTCCAGCAGGCCAGCCTCTGACCTGTACTGATGCATGTGGTTATTCCTCCCCAGGTGCAGGATTCTGTACTTGTCCCTGTGTAGAAGGCTACCACTGTTCACTGCTATTCTCTGAATGTCTCTCTTGCTACATGTCCTCACCAACAAGCATGTCTGCAGTCACCCTCCAAAGCATTTTTCATGTTTTCCAGCTTCCTTTTTTATACCTTTTTCCTCGAGCAGCTCTCCCCCTTACAGGGCAGAAGGTCAACAGTATTATACTACACTGAGATCAATGGACCTTACATTCACAGTGAAGCCTGACCCAGAGAGAAAATAGGGACTGATGATAGAATAGGAGATCAAAACCTTTCTTACCTTTAAGAGTTCTTCTGGCAGGTCTGCTCCATCATTGATGCCTCGGTTGATGGACACAAACCTTTCAAAGGGGGGTTTGTCTTTCACATTAGGGTTGTGCAGGCTGGTGTTAAGCATGATAATAGAGAAGGAGAGTATATAACAAGTATCTGTCAATGAGAAAGGAAACCAGGACTGATGGCATTTTTCTTACAGAGCAGATAATCCACATGCTAACAGGTGACTAGGCTTCTAGTTGCTTGTGAGCAACTTCAACCTCTCAGATTTAGGAGGAGATTTCCCCTCTACCAGGTGTAAATGTGGTAGATGGGGCTTGGGGAGAGTTGATCTCCTGTGATGGAGACAATTCCCAAATAGGCAATTTGGGCAGATCTGGTCAGGTAACAGCTCTGCTAGCAAGGAAAGTTCCTACAGACCCGTGCCTGTAAGTGGTACCCATGCAGCAATGAGACATGTTTCACATGGGGCTGGAGCACTTCTCAGGCCTACTCCCTGTTGGGATGGGCTGCAGCACAGTAGAAGAAACAGGACAGAAGACCATCAGCCTACTGAAAAGTACTGAAAAGGTACTACTGAAGTACCTTTAACTTCAGGTAAGGGAACATGAAAGACAGCATCCATACTTTCAGAGGATGCTTTCTATGCACTGTGATTGGGAAAAGAAGGCTCCTCCCTCTAACACACAGTGGATCTTTGCTTTATAGGCCTTCTCCTCCCTATAAATACCTGTGGACTGGAATACTCCTGGGTTACACTTGCAGTACCAGTTGGCAAAGGCCTCCATCATGCGGTCAATTTTCTGTGCTTCCCCAGGCAGCCGGAAGCTCCATAGGAACTGTCTAGCAGGAAGAGCATGCCAGAGAGTTAGTCAGTTTGTGTACAAGGAATCCTTTCCCTCAGCTCATGAGACACTATGGAAATAATGGATGTTATCTCATCACAGCATGAAAATAGTGCAGCACATCAAGCAGGAGATCGTCTCCTTTCTCTAAACATTTCTCTCGCACATTCTAAAAAGAAGAAGCAGAGCTAAGCATCCTGTAAATCATGGCTCTTCTTCCCTACCGAGCATTCTGCAAGGTATCAGGGACCTCAAGAGAGAAAGCCCTGCCAGAAGACCTGCCTAAAGAGAATGAGATGCTCTAGGACAGAGTCACTTCATTACAGACATAATGGGCACTGTGAGCTAATGTATTTCCTAGTACAAAAAATAACTTACCCTGCCCCCACCATCCACTGAAATCACAACAACCCACCCACCTCACTATCCCCATCTTCTCTGAACATGGCTAGTCCATTCAGAAGGCCATGAAGGAGGTCCACCAAGGAAAAGTATGTTTGCAATTCACAGACCAGAGCCAATACACACAGCACAGACTTGAGAAGCCCAATCTCGTCCCACTTGGGCTTTCATGACCTCTCTGGGTGATAAGACCCAGTGGCTGGACAGATTCCTGCTCCATTTGTTACTTCCTGAACACCCACCTTAGTGCTTGTACCAGGTTGAGGTTGGCAAACTGGTGACATGCCACAAACGCTTGGAGAATCTGAATGTTTTTGGAGTCTCTGGGAGAGGAGAGAGGGAAAAGGTCATTAGACAGCTTTGTCCCTGCTCTGTTTGGATGCTCCTTGGTGTGATCACAGGCATCTTGCTTCCTCCCAGACTCCCTTTCCCCTCAACCAGCAAGAAACCAAGATGTATGGGCACCACTCTAGTCTGAGAAGTCTGACTCTGGTATAGATGGAAAGACAGGTAGCCCATTCAGCCAGCCTCAGCCACACTCCAAAGGACACCTCCCAGTGTACACTGCCCACCCAGCCCACTGTAGGGTGAGGTCATGTTCAGCATCAGCATCTGCCAGGGGTCATCTAAAATGGCATCTGAGAGGGATTAGGCAGAACAGGGCATCCAAAGGACCTCCTTATCTCATCTGGGTTTCTTACCTCCCACCCAGGTAATCTCCAATGGCTGTCTTGTTCAAGCCTTCACCCTTGTGGAGGAATTTGGCGATCTCCTGCAGGTCTGAGGACAATAACTGCTGCTCAATCAGGTACTGGATCCCCTGGAGGAGGGCAAGCAAGACAGCAAAGTAAGACAGATCTTTGTCTTGGTGTGAAATTAGAACTTTAATATTCTAATGTCAGACTTAATTGGCTTTGCTGATATTGTCTACTGTTACTCCTCAGTCTCTCTATGACCACAGCCACATTCTCCTTATTCCCACCATTTTTATCTACTGTGGTGGGCTGGTATCATGCTCAGTTCATTCCTAAACTTGGATGAATGTTTCACTGAACTGGAAACTCAAGTAAACAGGAAAGGGTAGCGTAGCTCTAAAGTTCAAACAGCCATGTATATTTAAAGTTAAGTCAAAAGGGTTTATTTTAACATTCTTGGTCAAAATATCTTAGAGTTCTGTTCCTGAAAGTCAGGTTTCACCAAAGAAACTTAAAGGGAAAAAAAACAAGCCAAAAAACTGTTTGGAAATAAATAAGAAGATGGTATCAAAAAGGGTATTCAGGCAGAACTGTAGGCCTGAGACTATATCTTTTTCTTAAAGTTTTTCATAGGCCACTGAACAGAGAAGTCAGCAACCCGGTAAACTCCACGCTCCCAAGCCAATAAGGATGGAGTGTGTGATCTTTAAGGAAGACAGAGAGTCTGAATCAGGTTGTGCAAACAGCCAACATTTTATTTTAGAGAGAGAATTTCATCATTTTCAAAGTCACTGAAATCTGAGATTTTGTTCAGCTTAAGAGCACTATCTAAAAACACGGCAATTCTCCAGACCACACTGCAATTCTCCTCACAAAACACAGTAAAGGAATGAATATTGTTTTAGATATATCAAAATGTTCTACTTCAACAGAATCAATTCACTTTGCCTTGCAATATATAAGAATCTATTCCTAAAACGTCCCAAAGAAAAATCAGTTTCGAAAGAAGAAATTGAAATGTTTGGGAGATTTCTCCACACTGTTTTCCTTCCTTTTTCCCCAGATGAAATTTCAGTTAGATCAATTTAATTTTGCAAATTATTGCAGTGATGGTGGAGCTCCATTTTCCAGACTAGAATGTTTCTCCCAGAAGATTTTGTTCAGCCATATTCCTAGTGTTTACCTCCTCTAGCCTCAGGAACTTACCCTGAGCATGTGGAGATGGGAACTCATTTCATCAGTATTGTGTAGATGAAACATAAACTCAGCAGGGACAAAGAAAGTTCCCTGCATTGCAAGACCTACCAGACTCTAGTTATGTATCAAAAGGGAAACAATAAAAAGAGATCAGTGTGTGCCTGTTCTAAACTAAAATCAATATAGGAACATAGTACAGCAGTTGGACTGGGCTGATCAGCACTGAACTAATAATGCTAAAACGGTTTGGTGTCAGGATTAGTTCAGGCATTTCTGCATGGCATGGCAAAGTGCCATAGAAAGAGATGCCTCTGGGGCCTCAAACCAAGGTCAGACATAAAGACAAAAAGAGAATCTGCTATCACATGATCTGGATGTACTGTTATCAGTGCTCAAAGGCAGCTCCCACCAGCAGAGGGATGTTGCATGCATTTCCTATGCAGTGTAGAAGACAACTTGAGGGTCTCAGCAAGGAGGCATGTAAAGCTGTCACACAGACCAGCAGTCATGCAAGATGATAGCTGCAGTTATCCTACAATGAACAACTGTTCAGTGCAGACAGTTTTTCTTTATGGGGTTAAAAAAAAATGATCCACCAGTGAGGGGGAAAGAAGAGGAAACTCTTTCTCATTTATTTTCTACTTAGTCTGATTTAGAGCTTTCTGCTGAGGACGGAAGGCTATGGAGTCTAGATCTCACTGCTAAGAGCCTCAGGAAGTGTAAGATCCACATTCACTAACCAGCACTTACAAAACCAAAACTACTTCCAAAACAACAAGGTAGCTTGGTATTGTGGGAGGTGGAGGAGGGGATTGCCAAGCTGCTTTTCACCATTAAGCAGTCCTTATCAACTGCAGAGATCTCAGACATCTGAGATTTGCCAGTGTGATGCTCATCTACAGGAGGGATTGGAAGGAGGATCCAGAGAACTACAGGCCTGTCAGCCTGACCTTGGTATGGGGAAAAGTCATGGAGCATATCATCTTGAGCACAGTCATATGGTGCATGCAGGATGCTCAGGAGATCGGGAACAGACAGCATGAGTTTGTGAAAAACAGGTCCTCATCTCCTTCCATGACCAGGTGACCCACCCAGAGGATGAGAGAAAGGCTGTGGATGTATTCTGCCTAAACTTCGGTGAAGCTTTTGACTCAGCCTCCCACAGTATTCACCTAGAGAGGCTGGAAGCCCATGGCTTAGACGGGTGTACTCTTCACTGGGTAAAAACCTGCATAGATGGCTGGGCCCAGGGAGTGGCAGTGAATGAAGTAAAATCCAGCTGGTGATTTGTCAGTAGTGGTGTTCCCTAAGGGTGAGCATTGGGGCCTGTCCTATTTAATGTCTTTATTGACAGAATGGATGAGAGTATTGAGGGCACCCTGAGTAAATTTGCAGATGACACAGAGTTGGGTGGAAGTGTTGATCTGCTTGAGAGTAGGAAGGCCCTTCAGAGGGATCTCGATAGTCTAGATTGATGAGTTGAGACCGACTGTATGAGCTTCCACAAGACCAAGTACCAGGTCTTGCATTTTGGTCACAACAACCCCCTGCAGTTCTATAGGCCTGTAGCAGGGTGGCTGGAAAGATGAGTGGTGGAAAACGATCTGGGGGTATTAGTCAACAGATGGTCAAACATGAACCAGCAGCATGTCCCTGTGGCCAAGAAAGCCAATGAGATCCTGGCTTGTATCAGCAATAGTGCAGCCAGCAGGAACAGGGAGGTGACTGGGTGTAGTGAGGCTGAACCTCAAGTCCTGTGTTCAGTTGGGACCCCTCACTACCAGAAAGACATGGAGGCCCTGGAGCATGTCCAGAGAAGGGCAGTGGAGCTGTGAAGGGTCTGGAGCACAAGTGTGATGGGGAGCGGCTGAGGGAAATGGGGTTGGTCAGTCTGGAGAAGAGGAGGCTCAAGGGAAATCTTACCACTCTCTAAAATGACCTGGAAGGAGGTTGTGGTGAGATGGGGGTCAGCCTTTTCTTCCTGGTAATAGGGATACAACAAGAAGTAATGGCCTCAGTTTGTGCCAGGTGAGATTTAGGTTGGATATTAAGAAGAATTTATTCTCAAGAGTGGTGCTGCAGCTGGAACAGGCTGCCCAGGGAGAGAGGTGGTGGAATCACTGTCCCTGGAAGTGTGTAAGGAAAGGGTAGATATGGTACTTAGGGATATGGTTTAGTGGGTAAAATTGGTGACAGGGGGATGGCTTGACTAGATGATCTTACATCTTAATGATGCTATGATTCTATTCATCCTGACTGCCACGCAGTCAGAAGAGGTGGACTAAAGAATGTTTAGCTTCTCTTGACACACAGTGTTAAGCCATCCTTCCTTTATTTCTCTTAGTTTTGGGTTGTATCTGATGAAATTCTCTATAGGCCCCTATATGATGTGGGGAGGCAACACAGATTGATCATATCAGTGTATTTCAGAAATAGCAAAGAAGGTGCTTCTGACTAGAGCCTTACTGAGGTAGGAAACCAGCCCCAGAGTCTATGGAAATAAATCCTTTGGCATGTGTGGGACCAGTATTTAACAGAAACTTCCTCACAGCTTTATCCTTAAATTTGGAATGATCTGATCCTACCTTTTCAGGATCCATGTTGAATTTCTTCCGACCCACGGACAGAAGTTTATCCCTCTGTGATAGTTTGCTCCAAACAAAAAGAAGAAAAGCCAAACTTAGAATACAGGGCTGTGTTTCACTTAGAACACTCATAAGGCTACTCAGATATCAAGGGAAGGTGTTTGTTCAGGGAGAAATCTCAGAGGAAAGATGGACATTCCAGGCCTCATTTTCCTGCCTTTGTTGTGATCCAAATTCCATTAGCGCTCCTGTTTTCCTAACACTAAGAGGGAGGTTTTGGAAACAAAGGAATACTTAATAGCCTCACTTACCTGGTCCTCTCACCAGGGTTCTGGTCTGCCTCTTGCCTCTCCTCTGCATTTTGGAAGCCCTCAATCTCTGCAAACACTTGTGCAATCTCTTCTTTCAGCTTCTGCAAAAGAAATAACAAGAGGGTGAAGGTTGTGAAGGGAAAAAAAGATGTACAAAGCCTGTCTTATTTCATCCCTCCATCACAGGAAAAGGCCAGCTGCTCAGAACTAGCCAAGGATGTCTATGAAATATGCATGGCCCTGAGGTGGCCCATCCAAACTGGCATTCAGCTGAAAGAAATGAGAGAGAAGGGCAGAGGATGTTCTTCTATCTCTTGTCACTGAGGGTTGGAAAATCAAGCTCAGTCAGCCTGGAGGAGTTAGAGAACTCACCCCAATACTGATTTCAGTTCTTCAAGCAATGTCATATATGACACTCCTTTCATCACACGTATTTCCTTCTAGATTTTGCTTTGCACAGCCTGGCTACACATCTAGGATAGAGGAAGTAGAACCAGTAACTGTGAGGTCAGTGTGGATCTGAAGTGGCCAAGCTGAGAAATACAGTTCCTAATGCTTCTGTCAGTCAGTACCAGTGCGTATATATCTGTCTTTAGATAGAGAAAGAAGAGGGGAGGGCAAAAAGAATTTTAAGAGCCAATTGTTTCCTTTAGGTCCATGAGAAATGGTAGCCTTCTTGGCAGGATGTTCTGTGTTACCAAGGAAACAAAAATCTGTGCATCCCCTTCTGCAGTTTGGGTTCCCCTCAGAGCAAGAGTGCTTCCTTACATGCCTCTTCCAGGAATCTCTCAATTTATTTCTTTAGCAAACTGGAATAGGCAGGGAAAGAAGGGTTATGTGACTACTCTAGCCTCAGCTAGGAGTAAGGATGCAGGTATGATACGATATATATACATATGTGTATATATATATATATATGTGTGTGTGTGTGTGTGTGTGTGTGTGTATGTATAATATATATATCACATCATATCATATCATACAGAAACTGTGAAGTCCTCCAGTATCCCACGGCTTTAACGTTTTGCTCTTACTTTCATTTTGTTTTGCTTCATCAATCTGACAGAGCTGAAAGTGTTCCTTAACAAGCTTCAGGTACTGCACAAATGTCACAAAGCTGTGATCATATCTCCTAAATTTCAAATGATTATGTGTTTTTTTTCTCTCCATAACAGGTAAGATGAGATTCAGCCTCTTCCCTTCTCTCTTTCTCAAACAGCACCACTCCTCAAGTCTTTTTGATAAAGAATATTGCTAAATTGTTAATGAAGAAATCCACCTGGAAAAAAAAATTCTACACAAGCAGTCCAGTCCAACCACAACCCAACCACATGACCCTAATTAACAACCCTCCACTAAATCATGTCCCTGAGCAAATGTGATATTACTAACTGATTTTCACTTTGTCATTTTCAGGCTCTTCAGGAGCCAATGAAGTAGTGTTTGAGTCTGCTAAAGGAAAAGAAGAAAAGCAAGTTCAGCTATGGAACTTTGTGTTGAAGGTCCTTCCATCACACCATTCAAAAGTGACTTGACAAGGTCTACAAAAAGAGCAAAAAATTAAAAATCACAGAGGGATAACTAGAACTGATAAAGTGACTGATAATTTTAAATAGCCGTAAATGCTGAGTCAAATCCTTGCCTGTATGACTTAGTAAAGTCATATTTCTTTCCTTTACCCTGAATATGCAATCCCAGCTCATCCCTGTTAATGAACTGCCAACCCTTTCTCAAATACCCCATTACGTTGGATGATGAGTCCCGCAGCAGAGAGTACCACAGGTTGGATGAGTGCTGGTGGCAAATATGTCAGGGCAGACAGGATTCGAATTCAAGTTGGATCATGGCAGAGCAAATATCCCCAGTGCAGAAGCAGTTCTGCATGGCTTGGACTGTTATGTGCTTGGTGAAGATAGTTCTGAGAAGGCCAGGCAAGATGGAAGGAACAGGATGGTTCTTACCTTAATGTCCTCTAAGAGCTCCTCTCTGTGCTGCCTTATTGTCTCTATTTCAGCCTCTTCAGCCTCACTCAGGTCAGGTGACCCTGGAATAGCAAACGGGTGCCTATGAGAATAGTTGATGCCAACATATCACAGGAAAAGCTGCCTCAATCTCTCAGTGCCTCAGCAGCTTTGATATCTGTGCTCCTGCACCTATGCTCCCTGCTGTTGTAACCACTGAACCCGAGCTTTGTCTTGCAAATGATTCTCAGTTCAGAGCCAGCAGCAGCCCCCTATACCCTGCCTCATAGCCAGCCTCTCTGCTAGCAGCCCTCTGATCTACCCACCTGCCTACACAACCCAGTTTACTCACTGTGAGCACAACAAAGAGGCTTTACCAAATGCTCTTTGGTGGTTTTTGTGGCAGTCGCTTCAATGTACAAGACCTCTAGCACAAGATAGCTGCGACCTAAATAGTCCATCTACATCCAAACCTCCCATAAAGAAACACTAGCTTCATTGATTGACCCACCACAGCTAGAGTCAAAAACAGTTCAAGAAAGAGCATCAAGGACTTTCAAGTCTGAGGATAGGGTCTAGGGGATGAAAGACTTGCTGAAGAAGAAGCATCTGTGGGAGGCTGTTATTCTGCTCTCCTCCCCCCCCTGTGGATTACAGACAATATAAAAGTGCAAACAGGCTTCCTTGTAATGCACAGGAAGTCAAACAGATAACAGAGTCAAAGAGACCACAAACATGATTCATAAAAGGCCAAGAAGAATTGGGGTGATTGCACTGCTGCTAAATATAATCTAGCTGAAGCACAGCCTCTTCAGCAAGAACGAGGAGACTGAGGAGACTGCAGTGACAGAGAGGCACAGCAGATGGTAAGCCCCAGGAAAATATAAGGGACACACACAGGCTGAGGGCAATGATGCTAATGGGAGCTCAGTGCACAACTTGCAGTGGGAATCCTCACACAGAGAGATAAAGCTTTCCCAGGTAGACACATTAAGTTATTGGAACACCCTGCTCTGCTTTTTCATAAGCCAAAATCCCCTGGGCCTCTCATCTTCCTGGGAAAAGGAGAAGTGGCACCAAGTGTCTTGGAAATTGTCTTAGTGTGGCACTCACATGCAAAACAAAATCTATAAATATGAGTGGGGAGAAAGGGGAAGGAACAAGACAAGACAGGCAAAAGGAAAAGAGGACAAAGACAGTCATCTTGGAGTCCATGTGGTTCTTTCCTGCCATGTCCGCAATGGTTCATATAAACCTGCCTTCCCTAAACCTAGTCTTCCCAACATCCTTTTGTCTGGTTGGGTTTCCATGTGCTGTCATGCAAGGCTGTGCCCCATCTCTCCTGCAGCCATGGGGAAAGGCCACTGCACCTCAGAGGGGAAAGCACTGGGCCAGGAGCCAGCACAAAGACAGGGATGAGAACTGCCCATTTTACCTCCCAGCTGTGCAAAGAGCCCTCATGAAGAGTTGAAAGAAGCTGACTGTCACTGCAGCCAGTCAACATGATGCCAGACTCAGCCTCTCCAGCTTTATCTCCCTCACCTCCACACGGTCTGATAGCAATGGAATCACTGGGGTGATTATTTGGCCAATTCTCACTCAGACCCTTTGTGCTGTATTACTGCAACAGGACTTACCTGAGGAAAGTCCCTTTCCCCCGCCCCATGTGCAGAGACTGCGGTGTCTGGTTGCTTTGCTTCAGTTGTTCCACGTCTACAGAAGCAGCCTAACACATCTTAAAGAGATCTGAGGCTCCCAGAGGGCACCATCTCACCCACACGACCCCCACAGACACTGCAAACAACTCTGTCTCCCTTCCCCCTGAACATCTGAAAACCCCATGTCCCAAGTGATTCACCTGCCCAGTATGTTAGAGTGAGAAACATGTGGGAAAGAATATGTCGGGGGAGAAAATGCATGTGACTCATGGAGAAGGGGAGGGAATCAAGTCATGGTTAAATCAGAAAGGGTGGTGAAATAGAAGGGAAAATAACACATAGAGCAAAATTTCAGGGCAATTTAGACTGAAGTGCAGAAAAGATCCTTGTAAGGTTTTCTAAGTTTCCTAAACTAAGTTTCTGATTTCTTCAGAAAATAATCCTGAGGTCAGTTCCTTTATGCTACTCTGCCCCCTTACAGGAGGCCTAACACAGCTCAAGGTTATTTTGAGGCTTTTCATCAAGATTACTGCATGCATCGGGGTCTATAATTAGGGGAAGTGAATGCAAAAAGCTCGTTTGGGGAACTGTCCACAGCAAGGCACAGAAAACTGCAGAGGCAGCTGCATGAGAAGCAGAGAATGGGAGCAGGCTGCTTTGCCTCTCCTTCCTTTTCCACTTTCAGAATGAGCCACACTAGCAGGAGAGGAGGTTCTGAGTGAATCAGGATCACTCCCAAACTGTGCAGTGCAGAGGGAAGTCAGCCCTGCACCAGAACACTGAGGAATGGCTTCAGTGTTGTCAAAGTCCTCGGTACCAGCAAGTTCCACTTCTTTCTAGGACTAGATCAGGGCACAGATGAAGCATAGCCTTTTTCAGGGTTCTCTGCACAAGGGAAATTTTATGCTGATAAAGAGCACCCGCAGGTGCAAATAAAAACACCCACAGGTTTCAGGGAAATGCTATCACCCAATCCTGCTCTGCAGTCTGCCGGCCCATGCACAGCTCACTACGTCGATACTGGCTGGCATCCTCTACAGAAAGGATCTAAATTTTCTGCTTGGAACTTATTTTCAGAGAACAGATGTTGAAAGGATAGCACACGAGTGTAGCACAGGTGGGACTCTCACCTGCACTTTAGGTTGCTCCTCCAGTCTCAGAGCATTCTCAGATACAAAGACCCAACCATTTCTCAATTGCCCAGCCTTGTATTTTTAGTGCTGTCTCTTAAAACAAAACTCAGACTTCAGTTCCAGTTGTGGTGACTGATGCCCTCAGCCTCCCTATTTGGAGGGCAGGACAGAGTTACCCCAAAGTCTGAGATCTCATGTGGCCAGCAAAGAGTACTGAACTCAGTTGTGCTGAGTTCATTTTGCATTGATACGAGCTGTCCAGAACTGCCCACATGCTAAAGAGACCTTCATGAGCATATAACATTTGGAGTGGGATGTGAGTACATAGGAGAGCTGAAGGATAGGCTGCAGAAACAGCAGAGGAAGATTGTCATGGGAGGCAGTGTCTGTAGAATGGATACTGACCATTGATATGCTACCCACACACGATCTGACAGCACAGGCCCATCTGCAAGGCAATGCAGCGCTCTGAATCAGAGAATCATAGAATTGCTCAAGTTGGAAAAAGACTTTCAAGATCAAGTCCAATCGCAACCTAACCATACTACCCTAACTCTAACAACCCTCTTCTATATCATGTCCCTGAGCACCACATCCAAACTGCTTTTAAACACACATGGCTGCTAAAGGGTTTAGGCACATCGACCCATGGCAACATATGAGCTGAGCATTCTGGTGGGCACTTTTTACCTGGCTGAGGCTATGTGATAGGGGAATTTCACCTGAATTTCCATTCCATGTATGATATGGCTTTTGTGTCATCTCCTCTGCAGACTATCACCACTCCTAGTGCCGGGCTGGTAGAAAGAAGCCCTCCAGTTCCCCATTTCCCTCCATCCAAACCCGTCTCCCTCCTGCACCCAGTCAGCTCTCAGCTCTCTGCCAGTCTGTGCCAGAAGAAATTCAAGATGGACCTCACACAGGTAGAATTTGCACATTCCATCTACAGAGGGAAAGATGTGGAGTTTCTGTTGTTTCTTAGCTAGAGCTGAGCAAATGCACATTGTTCCTCAGCAGGATCCCATTGCACTACCACAGTGTGTAACTTTTAGGACAAATAGCTTGTTAATGCATAACTTGAGTGAAAGACCATCTGTAGGAAGTACTCTGCCTCCTCCTGCCCAGCTAGCCCTGCAGTAAGCTGGTCCATCATTTCTTTCAGGTAGTGAGGGCCATCAGCTCTCAAGAGAACGGCCTCCACCAATGTGCATAGCCAGATGCTCCCACAGGTCTTAGCAATTTCCCTGGAAAGCAAGCCTAGTATGCTGTTTTTTCATGCTCTTTCCTTGTTTACCCATTTAGAAGCTCTCTCTACATTGTATACTCAGGAGCTGGCCAGGACAGAGGATGAGTCACAGCGCAGTCATTGCAAGATCATCCCTGTTTTCTCTGGTGCTTACTGAGCCCATATCCTAGCCTCTCCCTCTGTCTTCTGCATTTGCTCAGTCTCAGAGACACCTCGAGCTCCCCCAGCCAAGAAGCTGAAAAAGTTCTGTCCAGAAGTCTCCCTTTCTCTGCAGGAGACCAACCACTTTATCCACCATCTGCCAAAATAGGAAAATAAAACCCAAGATCTCAGTTCTTCAGATGTGGCTTATCTTCCCCATCCACGGCTGCCTTTGAGATTATTTTGAGACCCTGCAGGCCCACCTGGAGGTGGTGGAACCCTAGTATAATCACCTTTAACAAGTGCAAATGCAAGGGAGGCTACTAATGCCAAAAGCCTAGCAAACTGGTTGCACTGGGACACGCAACTGCACGAGAAGTTCTGCAAACTGCTGCCTGCATGCCTCAGGGAACCACCACTGAGGAGCTTGTGAGCTGTGCCAGAGCAGCATGAAGGGAAGCCAAACATTATAGGCGCTCAACCAAGTGCCACATAAAACCCTTGATATCCCTGTGCTGGTTCTGCAGCTCAGGTCATGATCACCAGCACAAGGGACCACAGCAATAGACACTCTAGACATACAAAGACCATTCTCAATGGGAGAATTCCTCCTGACGTGAATGGAGTTGGCTTATAGGAGAGCAAGCAAAAATATACAGCTTAAGGCTGACAAGCAATTAGCTGTATCACCAGGGGTCTTCCACCATCTTCCTCCTGACACAGGCTGCAGTATCCACTCCAGCTACTGAGATTTCAGGGTGTGCACAGCCCCCACAGAAAACAAGACAAAAGATACTGAAGTCTTACCAGCAGGACAAAAGTCCATCCTGAAAGTCCTAATGTATTTTCCACAAGGGCTGTGTTTCTCCTTCCCTTTTGCTTGTTCAGATGCTTCACAGAACTGAAACAACTTGGAGCTAGAGACCAAAATCACAGAAGCATGAGGGGGCGGGTTGCCCCATCGCTCCGCCTCATCCCTTCGACCACATTGCATGAGCTCGCATCAGTGAAGGAAACTGTGTGCAAGCTGATTTGGCCTTACAGAGACTCCTTGGCTACTTCTGAAGTGCAAATCCATGAATATATTTCCATCCCAGCAGGTTTAGAGGGAATGTGTGAGCCCACATTTGTGTCTGGAGGGACTGACATTCACAGAGACAGGACTGTAGTGTTTTGTCTGAGATATTCCTATGAGAGTGGAGAAAAAAAGGAAGTTCCTGATTCAGAAAACCCTTCTGATTCAGTAGACGGTTTTATTTGAAAGGAAAGATTCTTTCTGTGCTTATTCTGCAGCAAGGTATGTATGAACAAACACACCAAAACTAGAGGGTGGTTGAAGGAGAAGGGCGTTTTTTTTCCTTTTCCCTCCTTCACTACTTATTGTAAGTCTTCCTCCTTTCTTCCACCAACAAGCTGTGACCTGAGGAGAAAAGAAGTCCTCTCTGAGGCTCAGCAGTACTTCTTCTGTTGGAAGAGCTGCCATTAGAGGCAAAGAGATGCTCTTTCTTTCCCCATCAGTTCCACGTATTCCCCAGAAGGCTGTGTTCTTCTCACTTCCCCTTGAGTTAGTTGTATTTGGTTACCATGTACACCAACATTCTTGCTGTATGTGGTAGATTTCTGACAGAAGTAATGTGTGGGGAAAAAAACAAAAAACAAAAAGAAAAAAAGAAGAGAAGGCTGCAGGAGTGCACCACGTCAGAGTCAAAAGAAATGGTGAATACATATGTCAAAGCAAAAATTAAATTAGATGTGTCTTGATGTGTCTTGCCTCTTGTATCAGGACAGAAGATATTGAGGGACTCCTCCTCTTGGTCCTTAGCACTCCTCTCATGTCCTTAGCACTCCTAGCTCTTGCTGTACTCACAGCAGACTTTGAGCAGGGAAGAGAAATGGTTCAGACTTCTACATATCATCTTTCCACGAGACAGCAGGGTACAGTTTTCAAGAGCCTCTTTTGTGTAGAAAAATAAGAGATGACCTTCAGATGCGTTACGCGCTGCCAGCTGACATCTATGTGCACTTGCCACCACTTAGAATGGATTTATGTGAGATCAAAAATCTATGACTCATTAGAAAAGGAATAGCTACCACCTTCCCATATTCCTATTAATTCATTGTTGTCTGAAATCTGCTGTAAAGAATAACTGGCTCTGTGGAAAGCTTGGCTGAGATCTATTCAACCTCACAGAGAAAACCACAAATTGCCCTCCCTACCTCTCAGTCTTTTTTATTTGCTGTTTATTATCCATAGTTGTGCCATAGGTTCATTGTTGTTATTGGTGAGGAACAGTTTTTTTAACAAACTGTCAGTGACAAATGGGAGATATCCCAACACTGAAGGCATCGTGTCAAGAGGCAAAATAAATTCTGAGTTTTACTGCCTGAGTTCACACAGGCAGCTGTAAACAAGGTTGCAAACAATTTTTAATTGTTAGGAAGAGTTCGTGACAAAGATTCACCACTCACTTGCTGTGGTCAGGGTCAGTATTTTAAGAGGAGAAACTAGGAGCTTATTTGGAAGAGAGAAAACGCAGGAGAAGGAAGAAAGTCTTATTACATAAACTATTTTTGAGTTATCATACCCATGTCTGCTTTGACCATCAGCATGCACAGCTTCTTAGAGCTAATGAGAAGCCTGCCTTTGGATCATACCTTGCCAAGAGACCAGTCTTAAGAGTTTTTACCTGTTTTGGGATTTCAAGCTGCATCGAAAAAGAATTCACTGTCCCATCGCCGATGTCCTAATTCCTGTACTGGGTTAGGATCCACCATTTCACCTCCAGTATTGACATCATTTTTTTTCCACATAAAAAACCAAATGTTTCAACAGCATTTCAGCTGACATCAGTCAGACAACCTATGCCACTGTCTTGAAAGGGCTAATTTAACTGCCTCAAACACATGTGACATATATAGTCAATTTGGTCGGATCTGTTCATATGCATGTGTTTGTGGTAGGTCAAACCACAAGCAGCTTGCAAACACCAAAATGGATGCCTCTATACACTGCAAAAACACTCCTCACCTCTCCAGCAGAGACCAATGTAAAGCCTATACCTGTGTCTTTAATTCATGCATGTTTCATATCTTAACTCCTTGATGCTCAGTTCTTCCCACAGCTTCACCTATCTTCTGCTCGGAATCACTGACCCTATTTTGGGAACTTACTTATTCATTCTGGGCTACACAGTATAAAAAGGATATTAAGGTACTTGGAAGGGTTCAACAAAGCTGGTAAAAAAGCTGAAAGGCATGTCCTGTGAGGAGAGGCTTAGGATATTTTGTTCTCTATTTTGGAGAAAATTAGGCTAAGATGCAACCTCATTGCTCTCTGGGAGGTAGTTCTCCCATCCCGTCCCCTCCCCTCTCCCTCCCCTCCTCTCCCCTCTCCTTCCCACTCCCTCTCTCTCTTCCCCTTCCCCTTCCCCTTCCCCTTTCCCTTCCCCTTCCTCTTCCTCTTCCCTTTCTCCTTCCCCTTTCCATTCTCCTTCCCCTTCCCTTCTTTCTAAATTCATTTCAATTGATTATAACAGTGCTTGGCATTAAATCAGTTTAAATGCTTCCATTTATATCAGCTAAAGGAGTTGGAATGAGGCATACACCATTAGCAAACTACATAATTTGATTCCATGCAATAATGAAATACCTACAAGAGATATTTCTCATAAAGGGGCACAAGAAGCGAGACAGCACTGTGCTACTGAACTTAGCCTAAAGCATCTTCCATTCTTTCAAAAGTGCAGGTAATTATGCCTCCCTCTCCATAACTTCATTCCCCTGTCATTCACATCATACACAAAACGCTTTGGTTCTAGATTTACTCTAAAGCACACAGCCAGTTTCTCTCTTTGGGAAAGAGACCCAGATGATAGGTTAAATACTTGAGTATACCAGATGGACGACACAGATTTATGGTGAAGTCAGGTGGATTGCAATGTTATTCCAGTCAGCAACGTATCTGGAAATGCCCTTAGTGTACATAACATAGCTTCTGTGATCATGGCCTGAAACTATCATGAAAGGTCTATAACACGTCTCTGTCATTATTTTAAGTGAAAAACAAACAAAAAAAAGGAGCAGATAAAGTGGGGAAAAGCAACAAAGGCAGAAAGAGCGTGAGAGACGAAGACTGAGTGAAGGAAGCAGATAAACAAGAAAGAATGAAACACAGAAAATACAGTTATACCTCAAAGTCATAGAAACACCTTAAGTGCCCTAGGGAACATGAGAGTGAGGTGTTTTACAGTGTGGTGATAGCTAGCTCAAATCAAGAGGCTCAGAGCACGTGGGTTCTCCCACTGGTGTCAACAAGGTCAGTGTAGATACAGCCTTGCTCAAACACAGACTTAGCAAGGAAAATTTGACTGGAGGAAGAACACTTTCCAGGTGACAGAGCTTATTTTAACATAGCAAAGAACTGAGATGTGAATGGTCACTCATGACCCAGTGTTGCAAACAAAGTTCACTCAACTGAGAGACAAGTGCTGCCAATAAGAGAAGACTGGAAGGAAATGGGGATATTGTGAAGTCTGCGCAATATTAAGATAACTGAAGGGGACTAAGACAGGCCAGGTATGTCTTGGGTTGGATTGAGGTCAGATTTGGCCCTTTTTGTTCCCTCCTATCACTTGCCTTTGCATTTATCAGCCCACATATAAAGCAGTTCTTCCCTTGTGCCTTCATGAGCCACTGGGGACAGGGAGATGAAGAGATATATCCCTGGAAAGTAGTACTTTTGATAATGGACTGGGGTTAGATCCATTAATTGGTACTCACGCTGTACATCCTTCCCAGCTGTGGTTATAAACAAATATATAAAGCTGGGACTGTGCAAGCAAGAAGTGGGAGAGTTTGTAATGGGGATATCCAAGCTGTGCCAGCAGTTCTCATCTCAGCAAGCATAGCACATTACGCAGACTAGCAATACAGGCTTAAAATAATTATGTAAATAAAAAGGAAACACAATTATTTCCTATTATTTTCAAGGCAGTAAGAACAGTGATGAATCTAATGCTGAATATTGCTAGGTTCTGACCATGCTGATTGTATTGCAACAACTGCACATAAAGGGGCAAAGTACAGGTTTGTATAGCTTCAATAGCCCCATCAGGGGGTTTAGATTGCAGTTCGATTTGGGATGAGAAACTGCAGCGTGTCAGGATAGAATATAACAGTTATTACTGTGGGGATTATGATCTGCACATACATAATTTTGATGTGTGGCAAAGCAGCACTATAGAAAAGACAATAACACATTTATTTTTTGTCTAACAATTGGAACAAAATGATCTTTGTCCAGCGTGAGGAGCAATGTAGACTGTGACAGGCAGAGCAATAGGAATGTGCAGGTAGTAGGTAAGGATACTAGTGCAAAGTATCTGACATAGCCTATCCTTAACAGTTTTTACTCATTCAGTGAACCAGAATAAATTCTAAAGGTAAAGATATGGTTATTATAAGAGGACATAGAGGGAGAAGAACAACAAACTGTTACAAAGACTGCAGAAGGATCAGGTATTCTCTGATAAACTCAAATGAAGAGCTTGAAGTATTTTTTGTTGGGCTCAGACCTGTGGCAAGCTTAAAGATTTATGACATCTACATTTTCACAAAGGCAAGAAAAACTTTCTTTTGGTACTTGAGGGAATACTGATGTTGTAAAAGAGTAGCTATAGACACCTATAGTACTCTAAACAGCTCTTTTCACTTCCCTCAACCTTCTTGGAAGATCTTAGCTTAGCACGGAAAGACATGCATTAGATCTGGCTTTACAAAGCACAGTGAAGACGGCTAACATGCAAGGTAGTCAAGTCAGGCAGTTTATACTAAATTAGAATTTACACATGCAATCTCCAGATGTACTTACCTCTCCACCACAACAGGCACATGAAAAAATACTATTGAACCACTTGAGCACCCAGTGAGAAAGGATGCACAGTCAGATATCGATCTGTATTTATCAGCATTAAGTAAGACAGTGGTGTCTGTGAAGTGGGAGATGTCACTGGCTGAGAACATAATAACTGAATGGAAACTGATATCTGAGTCACCAGGGTCTTGCAGAAATAGAGAAGCAGATAAGAGCAAGCCATAAATAATAATAATAAAAGAAAAAAAATAAGCATGATTTAGGAATCTGCCAACAAATTCTCAAGTGAGGGAAATACAAGTGTAAATCAGCCCTCACAAGGACCTCTGTGCTCAGAGGACCTCGCCATGATCTTCTGCTTATCCAGGCACATCATGGAGAAAGAGGTGAAGGAGGTGAACTGCCCTCAGTGCTCCAGACAGAGGATGACAGTGGAGCAATTATTTTGCACTAAACCAGCCAACCTGAGAGCAGCCCCAGCTGGAAGGCAGACCAGTCTCCTTGACATGTTATGGACCAGCTGCCCCATGGCTGCAGCAGAGCTAGTCCCCAAGAAAGTCTAGAAGCAATATGGTCCAAAACTAAGTAAACACCACCTGCAAGTTGAGTTGCTTTTCAATTCAAGTTACTTTTGAATTATCTTTTAAATGTAGGTTGCTTGTGTTCAGTGAGAGTGGATTGGAAGCTTCTATTTTTTTATCAACTTTTGCTTGACAGGTTAAATTTAGGTAGAGATCCCCTGGTATAGTTATACTAGAAGGAGCATTATGTCCTGAAGTGCCTCACCCCTTCCAGTTATGATCTAAGCTATGAGTTTATTGCTTCCAAGTAAGTATGGCATACTCTACTCTGCCCTTGTGAGGCCCCATCTGTAGTACAGCATCCAGGTCTGGGGTCTCCAGTACAAGAAAGATGGGGAGCTGTTGGAGAGGGCCCAGAGGAGGGCCACAGAGATGATCAGAGGGCTGGAGCACCTCTACTACAAAGATGGATGAAGGAGCTGGGCTTGTTCAGCCTGGAGAAGAGAAGACTGCGAGAAGAGTTCGCTGAAGCCTTCTGGTACCTGAAGGGATACTACAAAGAGCAGGGCACTCAACACTTTGCAAGGGTAGATAATGGCAGGACAAGGGGAAATGATTTTAAGTTGAACACGGAAGAGAAACCACAGCAGTGAGGGGTGAGGTTTGGCAGCAAAATGGAGGGGTGGATGCTTCGTAGAATATTAGAAGCAAAGAAAGAACTAAAGGTAGCAAGCAGACAGATGGTATGAAGCTGTGTGAAAGGGGAAGTGAGAAGAGGCAAAGGGGTAATATATCAAGTTTGCTGGGACAGTTTGCAGAGAACAGATATCTTCCCTGGCAGAGGCCCAGCACACAGAGAAAACATCTCATGGCCACACAGGATTGCCTGAGCAATAGCTCACATAACATAAATTATATCAGGACCCAGATCCCTCTCATCCTTGTCTTATCCTACAGCAGAATACCATAGAAAAACAGGGAGAGATGGAGTGAGCTCAATTTCCCGCTCATTTTTTAGAGGAAAAAATGGTAATTTCATGCATCCCGTCCCTTGTCCACTGCCTCACACAGGTGCTATGCAAACCCAGTGTGGATGGGTCATTCAGAATGGGCAATTCTTCCCCATTGGTGTCTTCCTCAAACTCAACAAAGGGAACAAGAAAACCCAGATGACTGCCTTTCCTTGACCCTTCTGCACATGAAGAAGGAAACTAATGTCAAGAGCACCTCTTGGTGGTGTGAGAGCACATCAAAGCAGCAAAAGCTCTGTGTGTGCTCACTTAGTGGTTTAGGAGGCAATTTCCTGCAGTTTCCTTCCCTTCCCATTCCTTCAGCGTACACAGTTGAGATATTTCATTGTAGCAGGCGCCAGTTGTTCTCAGAGCTGCTATAATGTGTTATTTGAATTTCATATCCTGTTTTTAATAATTTAAATGTGATAGAAATAAAGCTGCTAAAATTCCACATGTAGAACCCTGCTGTTCCTCCGCAGAGCGACTGGCAGAGGAGGGATTTTTTATAAATTCACAGCACAGATCCCTGACTTGGAAGAAAAATGGCTATCCATACCAGTAGCAGGCAATTATCTTCCAAAAGCAATTTGCCCACAGGGAGGATGGAGAAATTCCACCTTGCCAGGACTTCTACAGCTCAGTTTTGTCCATACAAAACTGCAGTGTCTTTGAAATGGAGCTCACCCAGGCATGGTTCTCTACAGTCCCTCCTTCCTAATTGCTTTTATCTCAAGAGCAGGTGAGTGGTCCTTGTGACATCTCATCTAGACATCTCTGATATCTCATCTAGATCTCCTCTCCTTTAGTTTCAAACCATTCCCCTTTTTTCCCTATCACTATCTATCCACGTAAAAAGTTGTCTTCCCTCCAGTTTATAATCTCCCTTTAAATACTGGATGTCCCAGTGTCCCAAAACTTTCCAAGCACAGATGCGACACAGCTTTTCAACCTTTTTGACAAATGGACTAATGTCAAGCTCAGAATTTCTCTTGGGTAGTTGTGTCCCTTTTACCAACAAACTGCCCACAGGAGGCTTTGCAGTGCAGCTGCAGCCATCTGTGCATGGACTGCAGATATTCTCTGACACTTCCTAGGATAGAATCTGGGGTTCGAATGTGGCACACTACCAGCTCTACCAGCAATGCTTCATTTGAATATCACTGGCCTCATTCAAGCTGTAAATGTTGGGCATTTTTCTTCCACCAGTATCATTCTCTAGAACCACATATAGCTGCCTTCTATTCCCACTGAGTCTCTACCTCAACCATATTTCTGCAGCTGTCTGCCCTTTCCATTTCCTACCGCTGCTGTCCCTATAGCAGCCTTTGTGACTCTCCCTTCTGTCCTTCCTGACCCATATTCTCTGCATTTCCACATCCCATTCCTGCTCTTGCAAAGGAGTCAGTGGGTTTCCTCCCCCCCCCCCCTCTTTCCCTACCACCCACAGAGGGAACACCTAGTACATCTGGTAGTTTTATGCTTCTGACACAGCCGCGAGGCTTGGAAACTTTCCACGGTTGAATGTTTTTGGGTTGCAGCCAACACTGAGTGACGGATAGGAAAGTGCTACACACCTGAATGGGTCAACTGCAAAAAAACTCCTGTGGCTGTGGCAGCACGAAGGTCACCAACCTTTGGAAAAGCAGTTTCCCTCGGCATTCCTTCTTTCAAGAACAAGCTGGCTTAACACCCACTGCTCTTGGTCTAACAGGCCTCCGGACAGACCTGGAAATTCTAATTAATTCTGCGTCACCGCATCCCTTCCTCTCTCAAGTGTGCCTCTATCTGTCTACCCATCAATTCAGGCTGAAGACATGAACATGTGCGCTCTTTTCCAGGCATAGCAATGCAAGCTGGGGGAAGTAAGGAGGAGCTTCAGACTCTCATTCTGAGGAGTGAAAGGAAGGAGTAGAGCACCATGTCTCTTATTTCTGAAGGTGACTGCATCCCTCTCTTTGTTGCTTAGCTCTAAAACTCTTCAAAATCCCAAGGACAAGATGAAGGATATCCTATCAGCAGTTCTCATAGGCTGCTTTAGCACAGAGTGGAGAGAGAGAAAATGGTTTGTGGGGACTCTCTTGCACAATACTTAGCTCTTCTAGTAGCAGCTGGATAAAGAAAATTCATTACATCCTCTGATACGTTTACTCCTCTTCATGACAAACACATAGATACACCTAATGCTTCTTTGTACTAGTAATTCAGGAGCAGATGAGGAGACATTATTGCTCCAGGAGTGGTGGAACAAGCAGCCGTGGGGTAGATGCTGCTTCCAAGAGACTGCTTATTTCACCACTGACACTGAGGGATAGACCCATTAGAGCTGGAAAGACCAAGATCACCCAATCAAACTGCCAGCCCATCCCCACCATACCTACCGACCATGTCCTCAGTGCCACATCCACACGGCTCTGGAACACCTCCAGGGACGGTGACTGCACCACCTCCCTGGGCAGCCTGTGCCACTGCAGCACTGCTCTTCCTGAGAAGAAATTCTTCCTAATATTCAATCTGAACTTTCCCCAGAGAAACGTGAGGCCATTACCTCTTGTCCTTTTGATACAGGGAAGACATGGGAAATCCTCATTGCCTCATGTCCTTTGCTACTCTCACTGCAGGTCCTCTTGCCTGTTTACACCTCTTTCAAACTCTGTATGCTACAGATGAGAGGGGAAAGCCCACTCTTCCAGTTTCTCACCCTTCTCCAACATTACCTCAGCTCCCATGCAAAAGCAGTTTGGTGCCCCCAGATGTTGGCTCGGATGGGGCAGGAAGGCAGTGGGTTGAGACATGAGGTGCAAAAGAAAAAAATTACAGCAATAATCTCCCAAACCACAAAGTCATGCACGCTCCGCCTACAGCTAACGGCCTCACTGCAGAGCTGCGGTGGGAGGGGAGGAGGAACCAGAGGGCGATTGAGTGAAGTTCCCTCTTCCACTTCCTCCCTCCCTGCAACCTGACCCCTTGCTCCGGCTCAAGGTCTGATACCCAAATTTGCCCGTGTCTACTGGCTATTTGCCTTGACCTGACTTTCCTTTGCCCCAGGCACTGTCCTCCACCACAGGTCTAAGGACATGCAAGCCATCAAGTGTGTCGTGGTGGGAGATGGGTATGTATCCCCTTCTTTTTCTGTGGGAGGGAGGAGTGGTGATGAGGGGTGAGGAAGAAGGTTGCTGCTTGCTGAGACCTCCCCAGCTTCATTTCCTATCTCTTACAGCTCTGCATTGCATTTCTTGCTCCTCTTTCTTCACCATGGCAAAGAACTTGGCTCTGAAGAGCCTGGGGAGGGAGAAGAGGGTGCTTTGAAGGGCATTTGCAAAAGTGGAACTGTCACTCACAGGCCTGGCAGATCTGGCTCACACACAGAAGGCAGTGGCATCACTGCCAGATTCAACCTATGGGTAGGAGTCAGATTGAAAACCTGAGAGGTGCAAGCGCCCTGCTGCAGGGGAATGGCTCCTTGAAGGCCATCTGCTCACTGGGGCTGGCCAAAGGAAGATGCAGAGCCATAGTGCTGATGAGATATCCTCCAGTATCTGCACATTCAGCCTTTCTTAATGTGTTGTCCCTTCTTCAGTTTGTGGGGAGAGTATTTGGTGATGGGCTTCTGTGGGCGCAAGGAAAAAGGGATTGCAATGAGATGGGTGTAGGTTTATACCCCTTGGAGGCATGCACTGTCCATGTCCCATGACCTTTGGAAATCGATCTAAGCTGACAAAAAGCAAGGCAGTGGTGCTGGGGACCTGGGGTACAAGGTCTGTGGATGGGTGGGATGAGTGGATGAAGGGAGCAGAGTCCAGCAGGGAGCAGGTCATCAGGCATGGAGGTGGTTAATTCATTTCCTAGCTGGGAGCTGGCCAGAATGTTATCTGGGACAGCTATCAGGCAACAGACGAAGAGACATTTGCAGCAGCCCTGCTCCCCACAGTCACTTCCTCCTTCAGATCTACCCCATGGAGGAAGAAGTTTGCAAACAGCAATAGATGTCAGACATATTTTCAGAGGCTGGGGCAACAGGGTTGGAGGAAGAGACAGGGAATGAGACAGTGCTGTGTAAACATTGTTACATCTTGGAAAAGTGCACCAAAGGGTGCAGGCTAGAGCTGGAAGAGCAACAGTACTGGGCATTGATATGTTGTCCTGTTAACCTGTGGGTTGCCCTCCATATATTATGCTGACTCTTGTAACCACCCCTCAAGGCAGCATTCCCCTTATAACACCACTGACTCCACTACACGTCCTTCTGACTGAAATCCTCCTAAATCTTTTGTCTGCCCCATAATTCTGCTTCTCTGTACACTTCCCCCACCCTCCAACTAGTTGTCACCACCCTGAGCTCTGTGGTTTTATTTCACCCCCTTCATCTCCCTCTCAGCCAAACCAGCCTTGTCATTTTCCACCAACTCAAACCTACTGACCACAGGACCTTCTGCCATCACTTAACTGACCCCTCATGTTCCCCCATAGTTGTTCTGGCCTCATAGCCAGCCCCATCACATATCACCTGCCTCTTAGCTCTCCCTGAGTTCAATCACAGGAACCTGCTTTGCCATAACCTTCACCCCTTTGGTGACCCTTTGTGCTCCTCTCAGTTCAATCACACTAATTCAGAACCTTCCCTCCTTTCCATGCCTAACTCACCCCCTTGGCACCACAGGTCTTCTGAGCCGTTCTGCATAGAGTGAGCCTCCATGGTCATCTACAACAAGAGCTAAGAGGGAAGCTGGGGAAAGAGAGGGAACTCAGTGAGGAGGATATAAGAATGGGAGGTGGCAGAGAGAAAAAAAAGCATCAGAGCATGCTGAAGAACTGTTTCATCTTCAGCTGCTTCACAGTGTGATGACTGAGGCAAGTGCCTCACCACCAGAGCAAAGATGCCAACTGTGCATGACAAGGGCACACCAACACACAGAGCCACAGCTCTGCAAAAGTAGACTTTGCAGGTATGGATGAAAGGCTTGGAGGCTGGTTCATGGCCAGATGGAGTGTCTCCACCAGTGCTCTTGCCCATTCTGTCTTGTGCTGCTACCCTGGCTTATTTCTCTCCACCCTGATGCGGTGTGTGGGTGGGAGAGGCTGAGGAAGGAGGAAGCACCAGCTATATGCGCAAAAAAAGTGTGAGCAGCTTCAGTCAGCCACAAGGAGAGGCACCTTGCTGGTGGCTTGCAGCTCTTGGTAAGGTTGATAGTGCAGCTTGCAGTGGCTCATAGATGGTGCAAACTGTCAAGGCTGCGGACAGCTGGGAAGCTTAGTTCTGACATTTCTGCACCAGGACGCTGTGAGGCTATCCTGGCTATGAGCGTGCAGCACTGTGCACACATTGGAAAAGGGGCTCTTTTCCCCACCTGGATGTAGTCTAACTGAACAGTCTTCATACCAGACCATAAAAACAAGCTTTTGTGCTCAAAGACAACCGACTGCTCTGGGTGACAGCATATCTTCCTTCCATCCGGCAGTCAAATCTATGGCTATGTGATATCTAGTCTTGTGAATGTGATAATCCTTCCATAGTTCTCCTAACAAACTTGTAGCTTTGAGTCATGGGAGGGTTTCTCCATCTCACCCCTGTAAGACTACCTGTACTACCATTGTTCCCAGCTATGTTTTTTATTTTTCTTCCAGAGCTGTGGGGAAAACCTGTCTCCTTATCAGCTACACCACCAATGCCTTCCCAGGAGAATACATCCCCACTGTGTGAGTGACACATCTGCAGTCTGGGGGTGGGTGGGAGGCACGGAAAGCAGGTTATAAAGGAATGCTGTCGTGAACCCCCATACCAGTAGAGGAAGAGAAGCCAAACCAACATGACTTCAGGTTGTCATTCACCTTTCACCAAAAGCACTTAGAAAACCAAAGTATAAATGGAACACTTGGAAAACATTAATTAACCCAAGGGTCTACATGCCTGCCAAGTTTACAAGTAGCAGATGGAGTCTACTCCATCTACTCACCTCCTTGGGAGTGGCTGTGAAATGGCCATGTGTTTGTGGACTGCACAACATTTCTCCTCATGCCTGAGACTTGTGGTTGGAGATGATGAAAGGAGGCCATTTTGTGCTCCTTGCAGTAAGGCTTATCTCACAATGGCAGCGTGTGTCATGAGCAAGTTCAAAAAGTCTTTTCATTGCTTCCTTCCTGTCACTGGTTTCCCTTATGAAACATGAAAAAATACACCAGAAACAACAGAAAAGAATCTGCCTCTTGTCCTGAGATGTGTAGAGTAAAAAATTGTGCCCCATCCCTCTTCTACTTTTTGAGCCTCAGTATATGTCTCTGCATTTCAGGTTTGATAACTATTCTGCCAATGTGATGGTTGACAGCAAGCCTGTAAATCTGGGGCTTTGGGATACTGCTGGACAAGAGGATTACGACAGGCTGAGGCCACTCTCTTACCCACAGACGGTGGGTCATACTCCACACTCCTACTCTGGTTCTCCTTCAGATGTATTTCCTTTCCCTGCTGCAAAATCAACTTTTGCCAGACAGCAATGATAGGATTGTTCCCTTCTTTCTTTGCCCTCTTCTGAGAATCCCTATGTTGATATACAATACCTGGAAATCCTAAAGGTTAAAGATATCAAAGGGTGTTTTGAAGCCCTCATCTACACTTCATTACTGAGAAGCAAGGAAACTGGGATCCTCAAAGACACTTATGAGTCCAGCTGATGCTGGTTTTAATGTGGGATAGCTGCTTTATACAACCATGAGAAACAGAAGCCCTTCTTAAGAAGTTAAAGTGGATGAAGGAATTTAGGAGCAGGGGCAGGAGCTTTCCACATTCCTGTAAACTCCTATTCTGGCTTCTGACCTTTAAAAGAGTCAAGATTTATAAACATGTATTTGATCTGCTGATGCCTCAGCTAAGTCCAGTATTCTAGCAGAACAAATGAGTGATCCTCCCCACCTTCCCTAGAGGGTATTTTTCCTAGAAGTCTCTTGGAAAGCACCGAAAGAATCTGCTGCCTCAAGCATTGGTTTGAAGGTTGCCATTGCAACCAAAAGGGCCAGAATTGAGGCACTGTTTGTTCCCACTATGTTTAGCTGCATAAGAGTTAGATACTTTATGTATGCTGCCTGCCTGAACTCCTTCTGCAGACAGTGCAAGCACACCTATTTCTCAACAGCATACAGGTAGCTAGTATAGGTCATGTGCCTAGTCTAGGTGGGTAACACTCTTCTGAGGTGCTTGTCTCTGGTGGCTGTAGTACAGTGGCAGAGGGCAGAATGGGCCTGGCACTCCTGATTGAGATAGCTGAATTTGGATGAAATAAATATAACTCTGATAAGCTGCTTTGGCTTTTTTTTATTTTCAATTGAAGCCTAAATTCTGTCATGCCCAGAAGTGCTTATCCATACTCTGCCTCTTTTGCCTCCTACATGTACACTTTTGGGGTTGAATGTCATTTTGTCTCAACAGCAGGCAATGACAACTATATGGTATTCTTTGAGAAATGAACTGGACACTATCAGACTGTTTCCCATACAAATGAATATGCTTACCACAAAAACCCTATCCTCATAGCTAAACGCTTGTCTCTTCTGATAGTGGTGGCTATGGTTACCATGAGTCAGGAGACTAAATATTCTTCCCTCCCCTAGAGGCAATCAACAGCAGTCTGAACAGTGTCAGATGGTGAGAGACAGCTTTCCCCAGCATGACCCGTTTTGGTGCCCACCCAGTTCTGCTCACCCCTCCCTGCCTCCTGTATATTCATTCTAACTATGTACCATGGTTGCATGCCTACAGGATGTCTTCCTGATCTGCTTCTCCCTTGTCAGCCCAGCATCTTATGAAAACGTCCGTGCTAAGGTGAGACAGAGCATCTTTGTCCAATAGTGGGTGAGGAGAGTGAGTTTGGTGTTGGTCTTGCAAAGAGTTGACTGTGGATGGAGACTACTAAGGGGATGTCCAGAGCTAGAGGGGTAATATTGTTTTCTGCATATGTTAGAAGAAATTGGATGTCAGCCTGCTTTTCTGGGTCACCTCAAAGAAGGTGGACAACCCCACTGAAGAGTTATTATTCTCCTTGATGGGCTACTCTGTGTGAGACCACAGGCTTATGATCTGATGGCACCTTTCATCCAGTACTGTCCATAGGATATTGTAGGATATTCCTTCCTACAACTCCCAGGTTCCTCCCTGGGTTTCAGAAAGCTGTGAGGGACGGAGAATAGCTTATGCTTTCCTTAGTAGATTGTATTTAGCACTGTCTCTCCTTTCATTTCTCACTATTCCCCTGCACTGTTGTCTGAGTTCCTGAGGAATTCAACCTGTGCTTTGAGTTCCATGTTTGTAGACCCAGGAAAAGGGGCTAGTCTGGGCCAGGCTGTAGTGCCCAACACTCAACAGAAGGGCATCATGGAAGAACAAAGTGTCCTGTTAACATTTTTTAAGGGTGCCCCTTTATTTCACCCATGCATGTTCTCTCTTGTCTCTGCAATTTTGCTCCCTCCTTAGTGGTTCCCCGAGGTGCGGCACCATTGCCCCAGCACTCCCATCATCCTTGTGGGCACAAAGCTGGATCTTCGTGATGACAAAGACACCATTGAGAAGCTGAAGGAGAAGAAGCTTTCTCCTATTACATATCCTCAGGGTCTTGCCTTGGCCAAGGAAATCGGTAGGTACTTTCAGGCATCACTGAAAAAAGAGAGGCAGAAGATAAGGGCTTCCACTCAACCTTATGAGGCTTCCTTAGAAGTATATCTGAAGAACAGGGGTCATGGGGCAAAACCCACTTCAGGAGGCTCAGGAAGGAGTTGTGCTCCTTGAGGGAACATAAACAACTCAAGCCTCTGTCTTCTGCCTCTCTCTAGATGCCATCATAAACACACACATAAATAAGCACTCACATAGTCTGCTCCCCTTTTACTCTGCTACTTCTATCTGGGCCAGTATTTTCCTGTGAAAGCCACAGCTGCTGTGTGGGCAGAGGCCTTCCGGAAATAGGCAGAAGTCTGAGTTTTCTAACATCTCTCAGGAAGAGATGCAACAACAATTTCCTTAGATATCTGTGTCTCACCCCCTTCTCTGGGCATCAGCCTCCTCCTGCGTTTTGGGACATTGCACAAGTGTTTGTGACAGGTTACCCCTTGTCTCAGCTGTGAAAGAGAGGATGAGGAAAACAATTTGAAGGATGAATTTTCAACTGACTGTTCAGAAGAGAATGTGAAAAGCCAGGATAGTGTAGCCAGCATCACATTTCATCTGACTATGGGAGTGGGGTATAGGCAAGTCCTGGTCTTGTACAGCCGAAATGACTTTGCCCTGAGGTCAGGATTGCCTGAGTCAGAGAAGTATGCCCTGACTGTGCTTTATGGATTTGGTCACATGAGTTGTGTTTATTCAGTCTGGGCAAGAGCCAAGTGCCTTGCTCTGCAGCACAAGATTTCTGAGAACTGGGAATGCAGAGCTCCAAAAGTGAGGTGCTGTGTGATGTAAGATGCCACCAAAGGTTCTTGTGACCAGTCCGAATGACATTCGAAGCATGAGGAAGCTGAGACCTCATCTCAAGAGGAGATTCAGGTGATGTTTAGGTATACACATCAGGACATGTCTGCAAAACAGGCATTGGGGGAGGAGGGTGCTGTGGCTATGAGGTGATTGGAGCCAGAGTTGTACCGCTGACACAGACACACGCCTCTCCCTCAGCTTGACAGCAATCTGTGCTATTCCTCCTCCTCTTGCATGGTTCTGAGTCAGCACCATTCACAGCAACCTTCTGCATACCCAACCTGCCTACCCCCATTTCCTCTCTTCCCACTACAGTACCTGCTTTTCTCCCAATAGACTCTGTGAAGTACCTCGAATGCTCAGCATTGACACAGCGTGGCCTGAAGACAGTGTTTGATGAGGCCATCCGAGCGGTCCTCTGCCCACAGCCCACCCGAACAAAGAAACGAGCATGCAGTCTCCTCTAGAACAGTAAGTGTGAAAGGGATCCCTGGGACGGACACCAGTGGCCACATCCCTGGGGGCTCAAGGTGAGGTTAGATGGGACCCAGGGCACATGAGCTGGTGGGAGGCGTCTCTGCCCAAGGCAGCGGGTTGGAACTAGATGATCTTTAAGGTCCACTCCAACATAAGCCATTCTAAGATTGCTGCTCCTGAACACAGGTGGTTAGGATCTGTTGTATCTAGTGGAACCAGCCATCCTGCTCAGGAGCAGGACAGAATGCAGTAGGATGGAGGCTGTGGGCCCCTTGTCCATTGCTTACCCTTGTGCAGGTTTGCACCCAACTCTTGGTGCAGGGAGGCCCAGAATTTCCTGTCTTTGCCCTCACAGAAATTGTCACCTTCTGCCATAGAAGGAGCAGCATCCGCATTGCCCTAATGATGACCTGCTGTGAGCTATGTAAAGCCATAGCCTTTATCTACAAAGAGAGGGAAAAAAAGCTGTTCCTTATTTATGGGAAATTGCCCAAGTAGCTCTTCCTCTTATAAATCCCTGCTCAGCTCAGGGGATGTTTTGTACTGCTGTGCATTGGCAGACTGCAGCTGGGCTCCCAGGACAACTTTGCTCCTCATGTTGTCCCTTCTTGCCCTTCCCCCTCAACTCAAGGATGCAAGGCAAAACTGACCAGAGTCTGAGGACAAAGAGGAACGAGATCTTTCTAAGCAGGACCTGGCCCCTTCCTCTTCCCCCACTACTAGGGCAAAGGGAGGGAGAGCAGGAGTATGACTGTTTTTTGTTTTGGCTGCAGGTCCTGTCCTTCCATCCTGATGCCAGGCTCTGCCTCACATGCAGGAGAGCGATGCCTCCACCATCCCGGAGCTCAGTACCTTCTGGCGGTCACTGTGCTTTCTACTTCTGCTGGCTTTAAAGACTGTTGTGGGTCTTTGGCACTGGTTTGTCCATTTGCACAAGTCCCTCATGCCCCGGCTGCTCCATCCTCAACACCCCTCAGATCACACAACACAGTGAGTGAGACCCAATAAACAGACCAGTCCATACATCTTTGCCATGCCCATGGTGCGAATGTTGTGTTAGCTGAGACAGTAAGGTGGTCACACTTTGCCTTTTGCCCAGTGTGTTCACAGGTAAAAGTTTCCTCCTCCCCTAGCATGGCTTTCCCTCCTCTGCAGGCTTTGGGAGGGGACACCCAGCCCCAAACTGCTCTTAGTTTGCAGGGTGCTGGGGACACCCTTTTACTGCAACGTGTCTGCAAGAACACTGCTGGTTGGCTGTTGTAGGTGGTCATACCAGTACTTGCACTCGGTCACACTGCCAGGCACAGGCAAAGTGAGAACAGGAAGGGGGAGGGCAGAAAAAGATAAAAAATACAACAGAGGAATGAGTCACCAGCCCAGACAAATCACCTCCAAGTCACTAAAATTAAGCTGGAGAGAGTGGTCCCAGCAGTACAATGGATCTGGCAGCTGTGAGCACCTGCCTTGCTGATGCATTGCAGGGACTCGGGGAAGCAGAAGTGCTATGGGGTGGCTGCCACCACCACCTCTCATGGGTGGGAGGAGGGCTCCGGGTGAGATGATTGGCAGTGCAAAATCCTGCAGTCCTGGGAGGGCACAGGGAGCTGTGGAGTCAATCCAGCTTGCCTCTCTTGGATGCAGATCTGCTGCTGAGTTCCAAAGGCTATGTCCTGCACAAGTGGGTGATGTGGGTTGTGTCAGCAGCAACACATCATGGCAAAGCCCCTGGGGTACCCTGCTGCCAGGGAAACTTCTGTGAGTTCAATGCATGGCTGTGTCTGGGTACAGCAACTCAATGCAATGATAAGGTCCAGACAATGCTTTCAGTTATATGGTCTGATATTTTTGGATGGTTCTGTGCGGAGCTATGAGCTAGACTCAGTGATCTTTATGGGTCCCTTCCAACTTGGGATATTCTGTGATTCTGTGGTTCTATAGAACTCTAGCCACTGGTGTCTGCAAAGCAGCCCTGGAGGACATCCTGTAGCAGCAAGTTCTGCAGATTGTACATGAGCTGTCAAATGAATTGCCCAAGCCTGATTTAAGGTAACATAAATTGTGTCAACACTAATCCACGGAAGCAGAAAAAAGCATCTGGGCATGTACCTGTGGGAAGGCAAAGGACAGAAAGCCTTTGAGACTGGGACCCAGCCTCCCTTAAGCACTGTAAACATTACTCAAACCACTGAATTCCCACTCACTCTCTGGTTTCCAAGCTTTTACCATCACAGTGCATTGAATGCTCTGTCCCCTACTGCATGCAGCGATGCAGAGAGAGGAGAGGCTTGCTATATGCATGAAATAAAACTGGCATATCTGCCTGCCACTGGAGAGGTACAAGGTGAGCTCTCCTTTCGACACAGCCCAAGCAGCATACAAAGCCCCCGTTGGAGCTGCTGAAAATGGGACAAGGCTCCAGGCTTGTAATCAGGTGGAGATTGGCCTCTACTCCCACATAACTGCGATAGGATGAGAGAGAATGGCCTAACATTGTGCCAGGGGAGGTTCAGATTGTATATTAGGATATTCTTCTCAGTAAGAGTGGTGCTGCAGTGGCACAGGCTGCCCAGGAAGGTGGTGCAGTCACCATCCCTGGAGGTGTTCCAGAGCTGTGTGGATGTGGCACTGAGGGACGTGGTCAATGGACATGGTGGGGATGGGCTGATGGTTGGACTGGGTGATCTTAGAGGTCTCTTACAGCCTTAGTGATTCTGTGATTCCATGCTGACGAGCCCTAATGAAAAGACACGATTTCATAAGCTGCCTGTGCTGTGCTGCAGCCACCTGCCCTGCCATGACAAAGACAGCCACTGGGTGCTGCCCATGCCATTCCTTCCCCAGTGAGGTCTCACGTCCTCTGTGTCTCTGCACAACAGTATTACCAAGACTTAGTTATCCTGACAGCTTTGTAACTTGCCTTCACCTGTTCACCTTTGAGGAGCACTGGCTGGACATAAAATTGCTCAGTTTCAGAAGCCCAGTTTTTAGGCCACAGCTAAGTTATGCTCATAGAGATGCTCTCTGTTTGTGCTGAGGCTTGAACCAGCCCAAATGCCCATAACTCCTGTGCCAAATGTCAAGAGCTGGACGACTACACAGTACAAGGAGTCACAACTGCAGGATGCAGTGTAGAGAAGTGGTGAGAAGTATAGGGAAGCACTCAGAGCAGGGAATGAGATGGGGAAATCCTAATTTCTTTCCTGGAGAAGTAATGTTACAAAAGAACTTATTTTTTTACTCTGCTTCTTTTATTCTGGATCTGCCTCTTGCAGCACAGATGCAAACTAGTGGGAGAATTTGAGGCTGTCATGTTATTTTTTTCCCCATTTAAGGTGTAAAATACATGGGATTCTGCAAGGAGCCAAGGGAGGGAGAGAGAGCTAAAACAAACAGTCCCCTCTTTGCCCATTTACCTCCCTGTTCATGGGGTAGAGCAGAAGCAATAAGCATCTGCATGCTCAACAGCATCCCTATGCCTGAGCATCTCACCAACCAGAAAGGTTTGCTGTGTCCCTGCAGCAGTGAGCAGCACTGGTCCTGCCTGCAAGATGCTGCCAGCAGGTTTTTCCTCCGGGGGGAGAGTTGGGGGGGGAGGAGAGGGGGTGGAAAGCAGAGTGCTTTGCACTGCCACCCCCATCTCATTGATCAGAACCTGGCAGAGCTGAGCCACCCCCCTCGAGAGCCAGGCAGCTACACCAGGCAGCTACACCATCTCTCACCACACAGATGCTCTCTGCATCCCTCTCATCTCCCCTCCACCCCCTCCTTCCACCCTGCTCCTCCGTCACGGCACCCGCTGTCTTCCACCCCCTCCCCTGCGCTCTCCTCCTCTCTCTTCACTCCCCTTCTGTATCTCTCCCCTCTTCTCTCTCCATTCTCCTCCTTTCTCCCTCTTCTCCCTTTCATCTCTTCTCCCATCGCTCAGCCTCTCATTCTCATTCTCTGCTGCCGCTCCTGTGCCGGGTGCCCATTGGTTGTCAGGATCCGTCCCCCACCAGCTGTCACCCCTCTCCATCTGCCGCCCCCAGTCGCCAAGCCCCCCTCTCTGCAGATGGACGGTGGACCAGGGGACTTGTCGGGGTCCTCTGAGCCACCAGCGTGGGGCTGAGGGCCCTGACACCCCCAGATGGCCACGGACACGAGTGGGCCCTGGGGGTGAGAAGGAGACGTCCCGCAGCAGTCAGGGATGGAGCGATGGGCAGGTCCAAGGAAGAAGGACTTGTGGCTCTGCTGATAGGATATTTTAGACTCCCTCCCTTCTGGGACTTCTTTCCTTTAAAAAGGGGAAGGGGAAAACTATGACACGGATTCTCACGGTGAAGCAGAGGAAAATGTGCATTCCAACGACACGTAAGTACCAGGCAGCTCTGTCTGCTCTTCCCAGCTGTCTCCCGCGGGCATGAGTCCATGCAGAAGTTAACTATGCCATCCCACAGAGGAAACATTCTGGCCCCCAGCTCTTCCAGCTCCGTGCCACCTTGCTCACCCCATAGAGAGGCAGGTGCTGTCCTGAGCAGGAACAGGACCATGGCAAACAAGTTGGGGAGGGTGGCAAGAAGGTAGGAAGTTACTGGGCTCGGTGGTCTCTGCTGGCTTTTAGCCCTGCTTTGTAGACAGGCTTTAGCATCCTCCTCCTCCCAGTCAATGCAGAAATGTACAAATATATATATACACACATAGATTTAAATTGGTTGCACCAACTTCCAGCCTCCTCCTACCTCTCTGCCCACAGCTGCTCTCCAGCTGTATGGACCAGATGTATTCTGACAGCACCTGTTGGGAGACCCCAAATCTCCTGCAATTGATTCTGTCCACATCATTAGGGACAGACCCCAAGTAGATGCCAGCACACTTCAGTCTGAAGCCAGGTTTCCTGACCAGTTTCTACCTATGCAGGTGCTTCCAAGACAGTGTGAATCCAGCCCAAATGAGGTACTGATGTCCTATGGTTGTTCTGTCAAACTAGCCAGATGTGGAATTTGAGCTGGTAGATGGTGCCTGACAAAGTTAAGGGGACACAGATTGACCACGCCTGCTTAAAGACAAAGTTTGCCCACCACGGTTGTATGAACAAGGGAATTAATCTTCTGCTTTTTATAGTGAATCAGTGTTTCATATTGCATGCTTTAGCATTTTTATAGTGTTTTTGGACCTCTGAGGCTGGATTTAATGTATTGCTAAACAACAACCTGAACAACCAGCTTTGAAGTCTGGACCGCAGACATTTCCCTCTATGCTTTTCATACCATCACAGGTGTCCTCATCTGTACTTATCATCTGTGGGGCTTTATCTCCAAATGCCTTTTTGGAAATTCCTGTGCATGCAGAAGGAACATCCTACAGGGATTTCTAACAATGTCCCTACATTTTAGAGGATCATCTTTTTATGTACACATTGTTCTGTTCTCTGTCAGTGTTCACAGGGATCTTTTCACTCAGAGTAGACACTGTCCTTCTCTTTCCTCCAACAAGGGCTAATGGGCACATGTGCCACTGGAACAGCAGTGGAAAAAGATCTTAGAGCTTGGAAACAAGAGTGTCAATTCGCTTCCTACTCTGTCTATTCATTCTAGCTACTCATCAGGCATGGAACAGCTCAGTACTGCAGAACTTCAAGAGGTGGGATTCCATCAGGACAGTGTCGCAGCCCAAGGCACCTTCACATAAAGAAATGCAAAGAATTCCAGACCTTCAAATCTCATTTAAGTATAACAGGAAACATTTATGCAATATCCAATTGCATAATTAAGAGGTTGTGGATGCCTGGTGAGATTGTTGGGGAAGCCTGCTCTACTTGTTGGCGACCCTGCCCATGGCAGGGGGGTTGAAACTGGGTATCTTTCAGGTCCTTTTCAACCCATTCTATGATTCTATGATTGGGCTTAAGAAATAATTGTCCAGTTGCCTCTTCTTGTTGCCTGTCAGATGAGATTCTTTCAACATAATATTTGGCACACTTGTGAAGTGTGTTGGGTTTTGCCTATCTGATACCCTTGAAATCCATCCAAAATTCAGCTCTGACCTGAGGTTTCCAAAAGCTGGAATAACATCAACAAAAAAGACAAGAAGTTGTACTATCAACACATATGTGAACAATATTGGGATCCTCTGTAGACATTTCTGGAGTGCTTCTGGCCTCCTGAAATTAGTTAATATTTGAAGTTCTTTCCTTTGAGATCTCCAGATTTCATTTAAAGAGTAAAAGTGTTCCAGAACCTTGAGAGATCAGGGTAAAGGGTAACCTCAGGTCCCTGGCTCTCCCACCAAGCCATCATAATTTCCAAGGAGCTGATTCATAAGGAGGGTGACCCTGCCAGTTCACATCTGCAGAAAATTTTGCTAGAGCTGGAGTGACCCCAAAAACATCGCACATCTGCCCTGCATAAATTGTGCCAAGATGTCTCTAGATTGGACTCTGTTGTATTTCTAGAACCCTGACTAAGGACAAAAGGCATTTCTCCACTTCTCTGTCTCTCCTCTCCCTGCAGCTCTGTGCCCAGTGTCAGCAGAGAGCTGGTAGAGTGTTTGTTCAAAGCTCTGAGTGAGCTGAGAGTGCGGTTTCCATGCCAAACCCTCATGTGTTGACATGACATGGTCAATTGGGCAACTCAGATTAGGAAGCCTGGGACACTACTTTGGTGTTGTGAACAGCTGGGGCAGGCAGAGCCTCCTCAATTAACAGTGTTTTTCAGGGTGCAAAAAGAGAGAGAGAAAACAAGCCAAAGAGACAAGGAAGAGATCTGTGCTTATCCCTCCCGAAGTACCCAAAATAATGAAGCTCTTACTTTACTTTCAAATTAGCACAACACAAAACAGCAACTCTTCAGCTCAGGTGCTGAGCTCAGCTTCAGGGCTTGAAATAAGAGTGGAGATGCTTTAATTTCTGCTGGAGAGGCTAACAACCCCATGGTGACTTCACAAGTCCAAAACGAGCTTCAGCAAGAGAATACTCAGTGACTGGGGGATCCAAAGACTCCCTAGGCACTTTATCCCTGGGTATCTCCCCCTCTTTTGTTCATAAGGCACCTGCCCCTCGTAAATGAGAATCAGGTCTCTGGCAATTGCTCCACTAGTGCTGTAACCATTAGCAGAAAAGCAAGAAATTTCCCTGTACCTAACCTACTCTTCCCTGAGGGTCTTTTCCTAGAAGAGAAGATCCACTCATCCCACACTGAGTCATGTCCCTGGTTATCCTGCTGTGCTCTCTGCACCTTCCAGGACTGGATGTGATCAATATTGTTCTGCATGATCCAGTGGCTGCCAGTGCCCACTAACCCACTTCAATATCCCACGCCTGTTCATACCCACAGGCCATTAATGTGAAGATTCTATCTGTGGCTTGTTCAGCTGTCATATTGCTGCTGTAAATACCTCTCTTCTTCTCTCACCTCCAGGTTTCTAATTGATCCTGCAGGGAGACTGTCCTCACCCTCTTTCCTGCCTCTGCTATGGACACTTCTGCTTTCAGCCTCCCCACACCGACAGTATCAGAGGAGGGGAATGTCTCTGGTAGCTGGGCAGGCTTCACCGCCCCCAACAGCTCCATCACCACCACCAGCCCTGGAGTGGTTGTCAGCGGTGTCCTCATCCCTGTGGTCTACCTCATTGTCTGTGTGGTGGGGCTTATTGGGAATTCTCTGGTCATTTATGTGGTCTTGCGACACTCTGTGAGTGAATCAGTGACCAATGTCTACATCTTGAACCTGGCCCTAGCTGATGAACTCTTCATGCTGGGTCTGCCATTCCTGGCAGCACAAAATGCTCTGTCCTACTGGCCATTTGGGTCGTTCATGTGCCGCTTGGTGATGGCTGTGGATGCCATCAACCAGTTCACCAGCATCTTCTGCCTGACAGTGATGAGTGTTGACCGCTACCTGGCTGTGGTCCACCCTGGGAAGTCCTCCAAATGGAGAACGGCACGAGTGGCCAAGGCTGTGAGTGCCACTGTGTGGATGCTGTCATCCATAGTAGTGCTGCCCGTGGTGATCTTCTCAGATGTCCCTTTAGGTATGAGCACATGCCACATCCAGTGGCCAGAACCTGCCTCGGTTTGGAGAGCTGGTTTCATCATCTACACCGCCACTTTGGGCTTCTTTGGGCCACTACTGGTGATTTGTCTCTGCTATCTTCTCATTGTTGTGAAGGTCCGTTCCTCTGGAAGAAGGGTGAGGGCTCTGTCCTCTAAACATAAACTTTCGGAGCGCAGGGTGACTCGCATGGTGGTGACTGTTGTGGCTGTCTTCGTCCTCTGCTGGCTCCCCTTCTATGTCCTCAACATAATCAATGTTGTTTGTCCACTGCCAGAGGAGCCATCCCTCTTTGGTGTCTATTTCCTTGTGGTGGTGCTGCCATATGCCAATAGCTGTGCCAACCCTATCATCTATGGCTTCCTCTCCTACCGCTTCAAGCAGGGCTTCAGAAGGGCCATCTTCAGGCCATCCCGCCGTGTTCAGAGCCAGGAAGTGCCTGAATGTCCCCCAGAGAAGTCTGATGATGGAGGAGAGGAGAAGGAGATCAGCAAGATCACCCAGAATGGCAGTGGCAGACAGGAGCGCCCTCTAAGCAGCACGGCAGGAGAAAGCAATGAGCAAAAACCACTCCCTGAGGAGCCTGTGGGCTGTGAGAAGAGCAGCAAACTGCATGTCAGCTATTTATGATGAAAGGGGTGGTGCAGAGGAAAGAGACACTGGGACATGGGATTCCTTTCACCCTCTGTGCTATCCTATCTCAGAGACAATGGGCAAGGTTAATACAAGGCAATATTACAGATTATGCTTAAAGATGAAGAGGTTCCATGAGTTTGTGGGAAAAAAAGCAAAGCACTGTACTTGGCTTTGGAAGGAACACCTAAGCTTTGTGTGGCAAGAAGTAAAGGAAGGGCTGGATCTAGGGAGAACTGAGCAGCATATGGGAACAGGCAGTTTGGAGAGAGCAAGGTCTGTCCTATGCAGCATGATCCAACCTTTGATCACCCACCTATGAAGAGCATCAACTACCATGTGACTGGCACTTCAAGGGAGTTCTGAAATAGGCATATGTGATATGTGCCTCTGAAGATCTAGAACAGGCATCCCAATGCCTTGGTTATCTTCCTTGTGGACATGAGAAGCGGTTTACCCTGGAGGAAGAACAGGAAAGACAAATCACTGCAGCTAAGACCCACCAGGAGCCTGTTGCATGAATGGCTGACATTTTTCTAGCTCTTCAAATAGTCTTTGGGACAACTTACCCCCTCACTGGTCCTGGCTGGAGACCACTCGATGATGAGAATTAGGTGGCAGTCTGTCCCAAACTCTACAAACTTCAAGCTTTTCTGGTGACTGCATTCTGATGGAAGGTGTAACAAGAGTAGAAAATAAGCCAGTGAGGCATGGGTTGGAGGCAGGGTTTCTTATAAACTGAAATTCCTTTTCACTTTTTCTTTCCCTCAGCCTGGCTGTAAATAAACAAAATGCCTTTGGACTTAAAAGCCAACTGAGCAGAACAATTCTGTGTGTTTAGGAGAAGGGAGATGCTATAGATTTGTCTCTCCTGGGAATACACAGTCTCTCTGATCTCTGTATAAAGGAATGTTGGGCTTGTACAGGAGATCAAAGTATGTATCAGCAGAGAATGGGAGCAGGAAACAGGGGGCCAGAGAGATCTCTAATGTGCGTTGGAGGAGTCTGGGAAATACTAGCAGCTGACTGTTCTTGTGGGAAATTGTGGAGTATTTGGCTCCGGATAGAGAGGAAATGATGTGCCTGCAAATATATGAAAGTGGCTGTATGTAAAAATTTGATCAATGGACTGTACATGTGTGAAAATGGCTGAACAGGATCAAGGATTGAGGAGTCAGTGTTGGAGGGGAATGCACAGGGGTTTGGCACTGATGCTGTCCTGTGTGTGAACATGGGGTGGGTACAGATACGTATGGATAAAGGTTTATGTGTGCATAAGTGTATAAAAATGCAGGTGAGGAAGAATGTTTATACAACTGTGGGATGTTTAAATGTCAGCGTGCAAGTATATATAGCAATGAGTGTGCATGTGACAAGTTGTGTCAGAGTGAGAGAGGGTGTGTGTTGCTGTGAGTGCTGGATGAGTGTGCATCAGTTGCTGGAAGGAAGCTGTAAGTGGGCCTGTGGAAGATCAGCAATGCACAAGGGTGGGCAGGATGAAGGTCTCTCCCACCACTTTGGCTTCATTCCTACAGGCAATGTCTGTCCTCACACCTTGAGCTTCTCCATAAATGCTGTTGCTAAGCTACAGCCACCAAGAAGATTCTCATACCAGAGCCCTTGGCAGTATGTGGGCACTTTCATCCACAGACAATTTAGAGATAATGTTCCCTTAGCTCAGGAGTTGTTGGAGGATGGACTCCAGGTAGGGGTAATGACAAGAGCTGGTTGAGTGATAGAGTGTCTCACAGGACATTTGAAAGAAGGCATGTGATGTGAAGGGATGGACAGGGCAGGACAGGAGGCTCAGCGTCAGGAGCCAAAGCTGAACTCCCAGCTTGTCCCAAACTTTGGCTTAGCTCCTCTTACAAAGCACACTCCCCTGAGCATGAGCAGTCATATACTGAGGAGTGTAGGCTCAACTCATGCAGACAAGAACAAGATTGGTAACCAGTTTCTATCTTCTGCTACTTTTTCACATCTCCCCCTTCTTCCATCCATGCACCATCTCCCCATGCTGTAGGTTGTAGTGAGAAAAGCAGCCAAACTATTCATGGCTGTGGGATTCACAATCTGTTGCACTAAAAAGGCTCCTTTTTGCTTTTTGCTTTTTTTTTTTTTTTTTTTTTTTGGCTTGGAAAGCTCCCACAGCACCCAATGGAGTGCAGTAAAGAAATGCCAGCAGAATGAAGATGAGCTGCTGAAGCCCCTGCTTGTCTAAGGGGTTAAAAAGAGTAGAAAGGCAAAAAGACATGTCTACCAAGTGGCCAGACGTGTACAACAGAGCTCCTTAAATAGCAGCCTGTCATGTGCCTCTTGCAGCAATGAATAGAGCAAAGTGAGTGTGGAGCACAGCAATCCCTGTAAGACAAAGGAAAAATGATATCAACAAGGGAGTATGGTGATGGCTGATAGCCAGGTACTGGAAAAGATGTGGGACAGAGAATGGGGACCTTGCAGCAATCATAGAATCATTAAGGTTGGAGATCTTAATGATTCCCTCTAAGATCACCTGGTCCAACTGCCAGCCCATCCCCACCATCCCCACTGACCATGTTCTCAGCGTCACATCCACCTCCAGGGACTGTGACTCTACCATCTCCCTGGGCAGCCTGTGCCACTGCAGCACAGCTCTTCCTGAGAAGTTTTCCTAATATCAACCTGAAAGCATCAGAGAGGACTGAGGGGAGGTACACTAAGGGTATCCTTCTCTGGAGTGGCTTCCACTGCTTTCCCTACTAAACTGAGCTAAGGCTTTATTTCACACGCCTTTGTAATTCCATCTGCTTCAAGTCACCATTCGAGAAACTCCACCAACTGGTTGACTTCTTAAAATACCTACATCCCTGAAGAGCCCAAGCATTTTAATGCCAGCACTGAGTGGGTATGCCAAGGAGACATCATTTTGGTACACCAAATGTGAGCCCAGTAGGAATGCAGCTCTGCAAGGGATTCACCTGCAGAAAGCAACATTGGGGTGTTTCGTTTAAATGGGAATTTAAAGAAAAAGGGTCACAAGTATCATAAGGGCAGGAAAGCACTGGAACAGGTTGTCCAGAGAGGTGGCGGATGCCCTGTCCATGGAGATAACCAGGGTCAGGCTGGAGAGGCTCTGAGCACCCTGATCTACCTGCAGGTGTCCCCATTCTTTGCAGGGAAGTTGGACTAAATGGCCTTTAACGGTCCCTTCCAACTCCAATGATTCTATGATTTTATGGTTGTATTTTTCTGTCTTTTGTTTTCTTCTCCCCGCTGTAGTTCAGTGACAAATTGGGGGGGAGAGGAAGGGGGGCTGGGGGGGGATAATGAGATAAACCGAGAATAAGGCTGGAGGAAGAGAATAGAAGTGTATTTTTTGCCTACAATTCATGAGGATAAAACAAACGTTAAAAATTCTGCAAAGTGTTCTCATCGATTAAAGGCTGTTGGGAATGACGAAGTTTACCTCTCTGCCTCCCACTTCCAGCCTCTCAGCTCAGCTCCTTCTCCCTCCTGGTGAATTCTCAGCTTTCTCTGTGACAACAGCACTAATCCAGATACCCTTCTGATCCTCCTAAGGACAGTGAGGTTGCTTCTGGGCACCCCAGGGTCCACAGGGACCGTGCGCAGTGAAATGATGGGCAAGTTCAGGAGGATTTGTTCCAGTCAGATGTGGAAATGGATTTTTCTATTCTGGGTGCAGAGGCATGGAGATAAGGGCTCCATCAAGCCCTGTGTTGCACAAAGGGTTTTATTCTCATCACGTAGAGATTGGAGCTGCAGGACTAGAAAGGGCTGCAGTGATTTCAGCAGTGTTGTGCAACGCTTCTTCCCAGTAAATGTTTGATCGTGGAGAAGGGTGTGAGAGCTGCAGGGAGCCCACACTGCCGAGAGCTCGTGTGCACACGTCAGAGAGCAGATACTGAGAGGCATATTGCGTGCATGCAAATAAGTATTTACGTGGCTGCACGTGTGGGTATGTGTGAATATGTGCATATATATTCACGTCTGTGGGTGCTTTTAATCCATGCGTTATCTGTGAGTGTGTGACATAAAACGTGGATGAATGAGTGCCCAAGCACAATTTTGCCACCCTAACTGTGGCACAGGGCAGCTTTGTATCCATTCACAGGAAAGGCAGAGAATGGTGCTAAAGGAATAAGTCCTGCAGCATGGCAAGGGAGTGAGTTTCAGGGCTGTTACCAGTGTAGCCCACACTTTGATGTAATTGAAAGCTGTTGTTAGGGAGCCAGTGTATTTGTAATCAGCAGGGTAACATAGTGGCTCAGCTCAGGCAAACACAGTACCATCCGCTTTCTCCTTCAGCTGCTACATGGGACCCTGGAACAGGGGGTTGTGGGGAGGGGTCAGGAGGCAGTTAACCAGTTGTTAAAGGGGCAATGAGGGAGCCAGGGAGATCAAGAAATGGAAATACCCCTGAAAAGAAGATGCTTGTGCATCTCCCGAGGATACAGCAGAGAACCTAAATGCTTTATCTGCTCGAACGAGTGGAAAATATGCAAATATTTGCTCATGAAAACTTGGTGTGCTTTGCCTTCCCAAGCATAAAATATGCAAGCGTCACGCAGCGTGCAGCCGGCTCACTCGGATCTCGCACTTAGTGCGTCATGCGCAAACACACACACTGGGATGTCAGTGCAGCCAGCTGCAGCATGTCCCTCTCTACATGACAAATGGGGACATGCAGGGAGGAAATATATATGCCTTGACTCATATGTTGTGTGTGTGCACAACACGGAGATTTCATCTGTGCCCTCTCGCAGCTCTTTCAGCTGGCAGAGGAGAGCCCAGCACTCAGCCCTGCTGCCGCTCACTGGGATGCCATCCCCAGCCACCTTTGCCTTTTGGGGACACACAGCCTTGGCACCCCATGCTGAGACACCCAGAGATCTGTTACTGTAAAAACACGGTGCTTTGCTGCACTGCTACGTTACAAAGCCTGAGCCTTTGCCCTCTGCCTGGAGGCTGGAGTAATCACAGAATCACAGAATGGTAGGGCTGGAAGGGACCTCTGGAGAGGCCCAGGGAGGTGGTGGAGTCGCTGTCCCTGGAGGTGTTCCAGAATCATGTAGATGTGGCACTGAGGGACATGGTCAGTGGGCATGGTGGGGATAAGCTGACAGGTGGACTAGGTGATCTTAGAGGTCTTTTCCAGCCTTAATGACTGTGATTCTATGATCTAGTCCAACCCCACTGCTAAAGCAGGTTCCCTATAGCAAGTTACACAGGAAAGTGTCCACGCAGGTCCTGAACATCTCCAGAGAAGTAGACTCCCACCCATTAGATATTTATAAGCATTGATATGACTCCCCCTCAGCCTTGTCTTCCCCAGGCTGATCAGTCCCATGGCTCTCAGTCTTTCCTCCAGTCCCCTCATCATCTTGGTGGGCTTCCACTGGATTCTTTCTAGAATTCCCTGTCTTTCTTGACCTGGGGAGCCCAGAACTGGACACAGCACTCCAAATGTGGCCTCAGCAAGGCAGAGAAGCAGGGGAGAATCCCCTCCATCTATGCTCTTTCTAAATGTACCCCACAATACAATTGGCTTTCTTGGCCATAAGGGAACACTGTTGACTCATGGTCTTGTGATGGACCAAATGCCCAAAGAACACAGCAGGACTTTGTTGACCAGGTTTAGGACCAGTTCAGGACATGGCTACGAAGCAATAGTGGGAACACTTGATTTCAGACCCCTGGCATCAGGCTGGTTCCATACTCATCTTAGGCAGGAGGGGTCCTAATGAGGAGTCACAGAAGAAAACAAGTTGCAAGTGCAGGTTAACAACTCTCCTAGCTGCTCCTCAGCCACGTGGCGTTTAAGCAATGCACAGGGAAAAAATAAAAGGGGGGGGTGGGTGGAAGGAATTGAAAGTGCAGCAGCTTTGGCAGGCCTTGATGTGTGTGTGAGGAAGCCCAGGCCGCCACGCTGATGGAGCAGCTCCAGCAAGAATTGCTGCTGGCAGAAGTGCCCTCACATGCTGTGGCCGCCTGCGTAAGTCCAAGGAACGTGTCATTGCTCACTGAGCCAGGCCCTGCTTGAGCAGCAGCTATGAGTGAAATGCAGCCACGCGGATGGCTTCTAGCAAGCCTGCACATCTTCAGCTGTCCCTGCCAAAGGGTTTCACACAGTGGTGGAGCTCCTGGTGAGCAGGGATTGGCTGATGCACAAGCCTGCAGGCTGGGCAAGGTTTGTTTTCCCATCCCACTCTGCAGTTTGGCCTGCAATGATCAGTGATTCAGGGAACACGAGGGGATTGCTGATGTTATGGGGTGACTTGGGAGAACCCCAAAGCACTGCAGCATGGAAACCTGCTGTTGCCTCTCAGTACCACAAGTTTCCTTTTCCTCATCTGCAGGCACTAAACACCCCACCTCTGTCTGTGCCTCACTTTCCACTTTTGGCAAATGAGAGGGATAATGAGGGAAGTGTCAGTGCAGCTTTTTTTCTGGGTTCAAAATGGGGGCCATCAACAGGGCTGAGCAGTGGTGGAGAGGAGCTGAGCACAGAGCCATGCTGCTCACTGGTCCCGTGCTCTTGGAGCATGTGTTCTCTTTTCCTAATGGCATCAGAGGCAGTAGCCAGGAGCAGGAACTTTGCTTCCAGAAAGGATCAGCTGTTGAGCTGAGCAAAGCATGAGGCGCGTAGAAAGGAGGAGGAAGGGAGTGTGAGCCAAGCCTGACACAGGGCAGTGTGGGGGGAGGCACCAAGGCCTCCAAGGCAGGATGGAAAGGACAATAATTACATAAGAGCACTTGGCGAGCATCTGGCTGGAGTCAGCTGGGCCCCGCCAGCTCTCCCTCCCTCCTTCCATCCTTCCCTCTCTCGCTCCCTTCCTCCCTGCACTGCTAACCAGGAGCAGCTGAGGATACACCAAACCCAACGCGGGACTTCTCTGTGGAAGGGCACGGAGGTAAGAGCTCTTCTGCTTCCACTTCTGGCTTGTGCTGCGTTGGGAGAGCAGGGGAAGAGAGGTGGGGAAGGGAAAAACTGCCCTTCTCCAGGGGATGCATCCAGGAAGGAGAATGGAAGGGGCTGCTACTCTGTATCTTGGTGCTGACAATGCCTTGGCTCCAGAGGGGTTGGCAGATGGAAGAGATGCACAATGGTGACTGTGGTTACATGCATGGGCAGCAGGGCAGGGGGTCCATGTGTGCAGGAGGATCTGAGCTGTGCACAAGGGGTGGGAAGGGGAGTAAACAGCAAAGAGCTTCCTTCCCTCTGTGCTTGCGACAGATAGGGTTAATAGGATGTGGGGAGTGGCTGAGGGAGAACCGGGCTACCCCGATTCTGTCCTTTGTGGAGAGGGTTGCAGGAGAAGGGAGGAAATGCAGGAAGAGGAAGCAGCTGCTTTTGAGCAAGGATTGCTGTTGTCCAATCTGGCCAGAGCTTCTCTGGGCTGTTTCCAAGGCAGTGTGTGAGGAGAGAGCTGGAGGGCAGCAGAGCACACACACAGGGTTCTGCCTGTTGGGTTACACTCAGCAGTGTGGCTGGCTCGTGGACCGAGGAGAGTGTTCTCAGATACGCATACAGTGGAGCACTCGGCCACACAAGCCAAAACCTCTTGGAAAAGTGTCTGCACCAGCAAAGCACTGCTGGTGCAACCCATTGCTTTCAGAGGGAAGGGCAATGTTACCTTCACAAGGGTGTCTCTATTGGCATTAACTGCTGCCCAGTAGGGTGATGCTACCAGAGCAAGTCTTAGAATTGTTTGAGTTCAAAGGGATCCTTAAAGGCCATCTGGTCCAACCCCCCTGCAATGAGCAGGGACACCCACAGGTAGATAAGGGTGCTCCAGAGCCCAACCTTGTGTGTCTCCAGCGATGGGATGTCCATCACCTCTCTGGGCAACCTGTTCCAGTGCTTCACAACCCCTTACTGTAAACAACTTCTTCCTTACGCACAACCTAAATCCTCCCTCTTTTAGTATGAAACCATTTCCCCTTGTCTTTGTCTACTGGCTCCTTGAGAGTCTCAGTTCAGTTTGGGAAAGACATTAGGTAAAAAGTCCTGCTCACAGACAAGAATATGGGAGGGGCCTTTCCAACAGGGTGCTCAGGTTGAAACTAGATGATCTTTGAGGTCCCTTCCAACCCAAGCCATTCTATAATTCTGTGATTCTTGGTGAAGAACATTTGCTAGGTTGAGAGCAAATATAGTGTGCAGACAGAGATGTGGGAAGGAAATGGGGGCAAACACCTTCCTTCTGCCTGCTGTGTTGAAAAGGTAGAGATAAGGCAGAGGTGAGGCATGGAGCTGCAAGAAGGGGAAATGTCATGCTTGGAAATGAGACATGCAGGGAAATCTCAGAGAGAGGGGAGGGACTCCATGATGGGAGCTCATAAACATGGCAGTGAGTTCCATGGGGCTCCTCTGACCACGGATGGATGCTTGTTTGATCTGTGCTCATTAAGCTGCAGGCTGACAGACAGCCTGAGAGTATCTCCAGCCTTCCCAGCCTCCTCCTTCCCATCCCCCAGTTCACAGCACATATTTTCCCAGACTTTTCCGCTTGCTCCTCCAGTGGTGCTGGGGTCTTGCCAAGCGCCAGCCACTCTCTGAGATGTGAGGGCCTCCCATTCCCAAACCGCATAACTGGGAGAAGTAAAACAAAACCAAAAACAAATCTCCAGGAACACATAGACACGCACAAAACCCTTTTCCCTGCAGAAATATAGGAGTTTTCTCCAGATTCTCTTGGCAATTGTGCAGCGCTGACTTGGCACTTTGGGCCCCTGCAGAAAGAATTATTGCCCATCTTCCCTCCTGCCACGTATACTCCTATAGGGTATAAAATCTTAAATCCAGCTTTGCCACAGCACAGGAACCCTAAAGCCTTCCTCCCTCCAAAACTCCCAGTGCAGCCACATAGCTCTCATCCGCAGGGCACAAAGAAACCACTTAGCATCAGGCTGGGGCAGAGACCACCGCTGTGGTTTGCTGCAGAGCCTCAGCTTTGAAGAGCAGCAACAGGGCTGAGCTTGGGGCTGGCACACCCCTCCTGCCCGGGATGTGACCTTGCGGTGACACGTGCCCAAGTGTGAGGCTTGGGGCTCTGCCTGGGGAAGGATGACCAGAGAGGAAAAAAAGACAGTGCCTCTCCCAGTTGGCAAATGAGCCTGCTGGAAATAGCATGACTGGGATGAGAAACTGTGGTGAGGAACCATGCAGGAGGGAATGAAAGATGAAGTTTGGGAGAGAGCATGGGGCTGTCAGGTGAAGGGCTGATGAGGGCTAACACAGGGGATTGGCAGACAGGGAAGAATCCTGCACCATTGCACCCCAAGATGCTTGGAGTGGGACGCTCCCCTTCTGCCTTACCCACCCTTTGTAGAGAGTGCAATCTAGTCTGGAAGACAAAAGGCAGGGGAGGCACCTAGGAAAGAGTTAAGAGGCACTGCAACCCAAGCCGGTCTGCAAAGTGCCCAAAGCCAAGGAGGGGGAGGAGGGGGGAGGGAGCAGGTCCAATCCCAGGCCATGCACCCTGCCAGCACTCAGAAGCCACTGCCAAGCGCGGGCTCTTAAAGCCGTGGGTCCCGAGGCTGACTTTGCAGGCAGGGGGCAGCCAGCAAGAAGGAGGGCTGGAGAATACAGCCGGGAGCCCCTGGCACACAGGGTGAACTGCGCTGGGGTGTGGGCAGAAGCAGGGTGGGCAGCAGCTGATGGGGGTGTGTCTGAGCATGCCTGCAAGTCTGTCTCTTGCATACATACTTCTCCGAAGGCTGACTGCTCCACTCTGCTTGCTTCCTCTCTCCAACGCAGCAGCCTTTTGCAAGAGTCAGTCATCCTTTTGGACAAGGTGCTGGTGTTTGGCTCTCCTCCTGTGACAGAAGAGAAGCGAGAAGTTGAGACGCTACTGAGCACTGGGACAGGATTTGGAATAGCTCTGGAAAAGGCTTCCCAGAGAGGTGGTGGATGCCCTGTCCCTGTAGACATTCAAGGTCAGTCTGGAGGGGCTCTGGGCACCCTTATCTACCTCTGGGTATCCCTGTTTGTTGCAGGGGAGTTGGATCAGATGACATTTAAAGGTTCCTTCCAACTCAAATAATTCTGTGGTTCTGTGGTGGGGGGCCAAGGAACACAGAGGGATGGGATTTGGTGTTAGGGAAAGGAGAGGCTGGAGTTAAGTCTCTCTGCAGGGAGACGTGGGTCTGACTCCTGCTGGGATATTGAGTTAACTTTGTGAATAGCTGACAGTTAATAACTGGAGGTCTGGAGAAGTTTTTCACAGCTGTCTGCATAGATTCGGCATCCTACTGGAATGTGCTTTTGCTGAACGAGCTGTGTGGTTTTCTGCACCTTCTTTCTCTGTCCCAGCCTGGCAGCTTTGAGTGGCTCCAGTGGTTTGCCTAGTGACAGGCTTTGAGGTTCAAGCCTTCCACTGGGGCTAGCAGCCAATCTCCATTGGTTTGAGCTGAAGGGTGTGGAACATCCTCCTGGGGCCATGTGCTCACTACTCAGATTGCAGCCTTGAGTCTCCAGGGACACCAAAACATGCATCTCTCTCACAGGACAGGGCAATTCTGGCCTGCCACCAGCTCCAGCCACCAAGATTTATTGTTTTTTGGTGATCTCTGCTTAATCCCCCATGTCCTTCCCTTCTTATGCTTTACTCTGGCACTTTCTCATATCTTCCCAGGTCACCATGGACATAATTTACCTATGCACACCCCTGGCCTTCCTTCTTCTTCCTTTTATTGTGCTTGGGGCACCCACTGATGAACTCCACCTCACAGAACCTGCCCCTGGTGCTTGCAGGCGCTGCTGTGACCCACCGGACTCTTCTGCAGATGCCCCACCACCACCTTCCAGCCACCACCACCTGCCCTACCTGATGCCAGAGATCCGTCCCTATATCAATATCACCATACTGAAGGGTGAGTGATTGTCTTGGCCCCAAAGTGCCAAAACCAGTTAACCCAGCACACACAGGGAAACAAAGCTTAAATATGAGAGGCTAGCAATTCTGCTGGAGTCTGCTCTGACCTTCTCTATACACAAAAAGTAAGTTCTGGCGGTCTTCTCTTTGTTTTAATGTCTGCCCAAACCTATGACAAGCAACACACTGACGCCAGGGTAAAGCTACAGTATTAATTAAAGAGGCTGCCCATTTTATGCTTGTATTGGCAAAGTACCAGCCCTTTAACCTACACTGCAACACTCATAAAGTTCAGCTTGGCTCTTTTCCCAGCCACCAGTTAGTCTTGGATGTTTTGCTTTCAACTCCACTCCTTACTCCTCTCTACTCATATTCTCCTAAATATATCAACACTTCTCCACCTTTTACCAGCATGTAGCAAGAGCAGGATAACTGGGTCCTGGAAGAGGTTTGTAGGAGGGTAGAAACTGTGGTGGGGGTAAGGGAGTGTGGAGGATGAAGAAAAGGACAAGAGCAGTACTTTGCACTGTTGTTCTCCATCTTGCACTGGAGTCTCCCAGGAGTAGACCCCAGTACTTCTAGCAAAGCTGTACCAGGCAGTGAACAGAAGGTTAGAAAGAAAAAAGACCCTAGTCACATCCATAGCTCTGTTGGTTCCTTTCCCATAAAGTGCAATATTGTGACCATCAAAGAGTGTTCCTTCTTCTATCATTCCCCCATCCTTTAGCAATCCCCCATCTCCCCATTGGGTTTTCTCACCACTTCTTGAATCTCTCCTTCTGATATCACACAGGGATTGTGTTCTCTGCTTCATCTTGTAGGAGAGAAAGGAGATCGAGGAGAGCCTGGGATGCCAGGGAAATGGGGCAAAGAAGGGCCACGTGGAGAGCGGGGTGCCCAGGGCCAGAAAGGCAGCAAAGGACAGATGGGCACAGCAGGAGATCCCTGCAAGCACCAGTATGCTGCATTCTCTGTTGGCCGCAGGAAAGCGCTGCACAGCAGCGAGGGCTTCCAGGTCTTGATCTTTGACACCGTCTTTGTCAACCTCTACAGTCACTTTGACATGTTCAATGGCAAGTTCTACTGCTCTGTGGCTGGCCTTTACTATTTCAGCCTCAACGTCCACACCTGGAACTTCAAGGAGACCTACATGCACATCATGCGCAATGAAGAAGAGGTAGTCATCTTGTATGCCCAACCCAGTGACCGCAGCATCATGCAGAGCCAGAGCCTCATGTTGGATCTTCAAGAAAATGATGAGGTCTGGGTGAGGCTCTACAAGCGGGAGCGGGAAAATGCCATTTACAGTGATGATGTTGATGTGTACATCACCTTCAGTGGGTATCTGGTCAAGCCTAGCGTTGAATAATTGCCTCTCCTCCCTTCCAAAGCCTCTCTGGCCTTCCTCTCTCTCTCTCTTTTTATTGCCCGCAACCACTGCAAATCTCTTGGAAATGGGCCTGTGAGGTCTCAGGCACTGAGTGTAAAACTTGCTGCTCTGGCTCCTGCCCCATGCTCTCTAGCAGTCAGGCCTGCAGCTGTGCGTTTACAACATGACACTATCATCTCTCACACCTCATCTCATGACCCAGCTTAAGTGATTGGCTTGTTCTAAATCCACGAGCAGGATGTGGCTGGCTTGTAGGGTACTAGAGTGGGAAGAAAACTAAGATGTTGCTCCTGGGGATGTGTCCTTCCTTGGGATTTCCTACACAAAGGACTCCCATAGTAAGGTCTGGAAAGTGCTTTTTGCCCAGGTGCGTGCTGGCTTCTTTCTGTCCCAACTGCACATGCCATATTTGCAGCCTGCAATGTGGCCCTAATGCCAGCACTCACACCTGTAGTCTGGAGAGTGGAGTGGGGTCTACTGGCCTTCTACAGAACAGAAGAAGAGGCGGGAGTGGTGGGAGATGATACTGTCTTTCCAAAGAAAGGTCTGTTGGCCTTCCCATTATGTCACTGACTTTCTGTAGACACCCTTCTGGGTCTCAGAGCCCTCAAGTTTTAGCCCAGGCTCCTGGGTCCTGTGGTCCTTCCCCAGGCTGGCTGTAAAATTGTGGCCTGGGGGGGGACAGTATTCCACTGTGCCAGCTCTAGCTCTTCTTGGAGGTAGTGGGCTGGACATTCAGCCAGATAATTCAGAGATATCAGCTGTTGAATGAGTAGATCCTACCATTCTGTTTCCATTAAGCCAGAAGCACAGGAGAGAGTACGCCACAAACCTCCCTCCCAGACCTGCTGGGATGCCACTTGCTCTTGATTCCCCAGCTGTGGGAAGCCAGCCCAGTCCAGAAAGGGCTTTCCCTTTCCCAAGTGCATTTTGGTGAACCTGATTCTGCTCACTTCTGTGAGAGGTGCACCCATTGGTACCAATGGCATGGCCCTGGCTCCTGCATGCCATTATGTCATTCCTCCTGAAGGTGGTTCTCTCACACTGATGTTGAGAGACTGCTGTTTCATGACATGAGCTGTTGGCTGCAAGGCCAATTGCAGTTAAACCACAGTTTCCAGACCTGGACAAGTTGGCATCTATTTGCCTACGTGATGGGGAAAAAAAAAAATAGAGGCAAAACAGTAGTGTGAAAGGAAGTGAGACTTCAGCAACTCAACCCATATTAAAAGCTTCCCTGCCACATGTTGTGTGCCTTTTTCTGGCAATCTCCTTAGAGCAACTGAGAAAAACGTGTGGCTAAAGCAAATCCTTCCTCTCCTTGTCAGGACAGAGATGTTGCTGAGGGAAAGGATGCCAGTGGTAGGATATTCTAGTACCATTTATACTGGCCTCACATTGCCCTCACTCACATCCTTCTGGGGATGTGAGGCTGACTCAGCACTTTGGGAAAATCACTTCCATGTGTTGTGATGCTGCCACAAACAGCAGAACCAACAGTTGTCTCTTTTTTGAGTCTCAGGGCAGGACAAGCAGAAGAAACTGTATTTCTGCTGCCCATCATTGATAATGAAGTCTTCTGACTTATGCTTCCGCAGTCTCATGGTTAGCCACAGTCTCTGTCTATAGTACTGGGACTATCAGAGATCTCCCATTGGAGATACAAATCAAATTATTATATTAGGACTCAATCAGGTACACTCAGTCCAGGATGGCAAAGGTGCAGGATCACAAGTTAACTATTGTAAATGCTTGAGAGAATTGCAGGACATTTTCTCTCTTGCTCTGCTTACTTACCCTCCCTGCTCTGCAAAAGAAGCTGCGCAGACTGGAATGAATTTCAGGCACTTTCTGGCCCCTGATCCTCCCCACTGTTGTCACTGATACAATGTGTATAAAAACAAGGTTTCACTGACATAAAGCTGGGTCTTTCCCAGGGAACTACATGATAGCAAGATCATGGGAATTGAAGGAAGCTGAGCTTCTTCCTCTCTCTTAGCAGGACAACTATATGGAGCTGCTCAGAGACAGGATTACAGGCAGTAGAAAGGAAGAAGCATGCTGAAAGTGATGCTCAGGACTGAATCCCTTTCTGTCTTCCTAAGCCACAGGCTGCAAAGCCAGGTATTGTGTATTTACAGTGTATAGTGCTCCATGTTTGCCTGAAGAGAAGCGAGCCTCTCTAACACTGAATATCTCCAGAAACAAACTTCTCTTTTCCTCCTTTTCTGTTTGCTTCTTGTTATTTTTTAATTCCAGTGGTAAATCTCACATGTTACTCATGAGCATCCAGATGGTGCTTGATGCATGTGGTAGAGAAAGGCAGGCAGGCCAAAGGGTATGTTTAACAGGCTTCTTGGTGCTAAACAAGATGGCAATCCCTTGGTGCTAAATAAGTTTTCAGATGTTTTGGGTGATTTCTGGAAGGTGTAGTAGGCTGAGTTGTAATGTACTGTGGAATTAATGGTGCTTTATGTTATAGAAAAAAACTCAGAGAACTTTTCGATGTGTATATATATATAAATTTATAAAATTCCAGTGATATTAAACTTTCTTTCCTTGGTTGTTTTGCACTTAGATATGTCTTTTCTTCACAGCCTATTCATTCTACTGCCAATTATGGCTAAACAGTGCCGTGAAAAAGATACCGATCTGAAAGAAACAGGTACAAAATCTAATTCAACTGTGAAACTTCCTTAGGAAATCCTTGGCAATCCCTTTCTGTTTCCTTAAAGACAGTTGCTTTACAGACACTTTCAGTTATGACAGCTGTCTTCTCTCTTCTGGGAAAGTTTTAAGCAAATTCAGGGCAGAATGCTTTGAAAATAACACAAAAAAGGATTAGAAAAGAATTAGGATTAATCTTCAAGCACTTAACTAGTTCTACTGGGAAAGGCCGGACTTTTCCAAAGGGGATCAGCTTCTTTGTCTTGTTTCAGTTTTGGCACATCCTTCCATCAGGCACATAGTAAGCATGATAAGAGCATGTTTTCCCTGTGGTGTTTCTATTTTCTCTGCCAAGAGGTAAAAGTCAGGATGTATAGGCAAAGGGGACATTAAACTTTTGACTAGACATCTGTACATTTAGCAGTGGGAGAGGTGAAGATGCATCCTGGACACCTATTTTAGAGGACCTGAGTGTAATAGCAAAGACTTCAGGTTCAGGTCAGAGGTAAAGACAAGTGACAACTGCACATAAGTTTGGGGAAAATGGTGAAATTGAGGGTTAGTGTGTGGGAAGGCTTGGAGTCTTGAATGGAAGATCTAGAAGGGATGGAGTCCCAGGGAGGGAGATGATGTTTATAGGAGGTCTCAGTATGGGTAGAAGAGGTAAATCAATCTTTGGGGTTTGGACCGGTGGGGCAAACACTCCTGGTTGGGTAGAGAAACGGACAAGAAAACAAGAGCAGATGCCCATATAGGAGCTTCTGTTTTGATACTCATTCATCTTCAAATAGCTTCTGCTGTCATTTGACGTGTACCAGATGGTCTATTTGGCAAGGGGTGGAAAACATAACCATATGCCTTACAGGCCTCTTTGGTCCCATATCAGGCCTAGAGTTTGGACTGTGTGTATGCTAGTGAATGTGACACTTTGTCAGATCTGAGACCAGACTTTTTTTCATTGTTTTTAATTTACTTCTGAGAACTGTGTCCTCAGGAAATGCCATGGTTGTGCTTGTGTGTGTTCCTGGCCCCCTGAGGTAAGATGCTGGTAGATTGGAGGTGCTTCTTTCACACTTAAAAATATGTGGATCAAGGGCGGGGGGGGTGGGGGGGGTGGGGAGTGGAAATATGCAGTCAGACCTTCTAGGAAAGCTTTCTGCAATTCAGTCCTTCAGCTTGTTTACTTGGAGAGAATGCTGTCTGAACAATCTGCTCAGCTCAGTTCTTCAAGGCTATACACCTATACATTCAGCACTGGCAGAGTCTGTGGCCAGTGCCACCCATTACACCATGGTTTGGCTGGGGAGCTGCTACAGGTGAGACTCAGTTCAGGCAATCCGGACTCTGCAGTACTGTAGAAAGAACAGTCCTAAAGCTGGAGACATCTCTGCTGCCTAGTCAGTAGATACAGCCATGCCCTGAAAGCCGTGAGACCTCCAGTCACCCCATTCACCCCCAGTGCTGTGTTCACCATGCAAGATAGCTGCTTTGCAACATGTGAGCGATGACCAAAACCTCTCTCTTGGGTGAAGCAGGAAGCATGCTGTGAGATGGGAACCTCACTTCTCCCCTGAAGGAGAATGATCTAAGCCCTGTTGCAAGGGGCTCCATGTCTTTGCTTCATGTTTCTGCAAGGTGTAGAATTGAATTATACAGTCACAGAATGGTTTGGTTTGGAGGGAACCTTTAAAGATTGTGTAGTTTTAACCCCCCTGCCATGGGCACAGACTTCTTCCCAGATTAGGTTTGAGCAGGTTTCTAAACTTCCCAACCAACCTGCTTCCTAGGGAGGGAACATTCATGACTTCTCTGGGCAACATTCCCAGTATCTATCCACACTCATACTAAGAAATCTCTTCTGTATATCGAGCTTGAGATGTGGGCCCATGAAAATCTTATAAAGGTATCTTCCACGAAGTTGGCCCTTTAAACTGGTTTCCTGCGGGTTTGTGGTCTTGAAGGTATAAGGAGGGGGGATGGGGGAGAGAGGAGGTAAAGGGCTGGAGATGATTCTGTCTCTGAGAGAGGAAGTGCATGTCAGGGTCAGCTCAGGAGAAGCTGGAGACCCTGTAATCATTCCTTGTCCTGTGGTAGCTGTGGGAAAGGGTAAGAGAGGACCAGGGCAAGAAAAGGGGAGTGAAAGGCCAAAAGAGCTGAATAGAGTTAGTACTGGAGTGGGAGGCCCAGAAGGAGACTGTCAGCTCTGCAGCAGGAGCCCGCAAGGACACAAGTGTGAGTGCTTGCACCTAAAGCACCATGGGGCAGTCATGGGGAAAGTCTCAAGCATCCCCTCAGCTCAGCATCCAGCCACAGTGCAGGGTCTGACGCATATAGGGGATTTCTGCCATGCTTTGGAGGCTCTCTAACATAGCTCCAGCCTGCTCTCCTTCCCAAACCACCCAGATAACCAGATTCATTCACACCTCAGTTTTGTGGGTGAATTTTCCACAATGGTTAAACAGGCATTTGCTGGGCCATGCAAGGCTTCAGAGGCCAGCTTGGAGATGTGCTCTGTTGTCACACCCACACATATGTACACAAACACATACCAACCCCATATGGACATCTCTTGCCTTCCTGCCAACGGAAACCATTGCCCTTTGCAAGCCCATCTTGCTCTGAAGATGCTATCAGAAGGTAAGTAGAGGGGGGCTGAGGCACCAGGCTCCTGTACTAGTACAGCTCCCATTGATGCATGTCCCCTCCACTCCTACAAGACTCCACGATCTCCCTCCTCAGTTAAACATACCATGGTGAGGAGCAGGCAGAAGGTCCCACTCAAAAGCTTCTGACCATTTCTCAACCCACAGGCCAGTCCAATCTCTTGAGTTTGTGTCACCCAACTCACAAATGACCAGGGAACTATTGCAGAATCTCACGCTTTTCCAGATGCCTTTTGCAGTGGCTAAGATGGAAGGGAGCAGGATGAAGAGCAGATAGGTCCAAAAATTGAAGGGGCAGTGAGCTGCCTGTCTGCATGCAAGGCTGGAAACCCAGCCCTGGGTGAGCGGGAAGTAGGGGTTGTGTTGGCTTTTGATTCATGCTAACCTACTTGCAGCCATGCCTATGAGAAGCAAGGCTTGTTTCCATCAACCCCAAAGCTGTTAATGTGCCTCAACCACCACAAAACACAGAAAACATAACCATCAGCTTACCTCTGTGGAGTGAGAATGGTTCACAGGTCACAGGTTGATATTGAGGACAGTTGCAATGCTTCAAAGAAGCCAGGGGTGGGAAACACCCATCAAAATAGAAGGAAGGCAGCAGGTCTCTTGCCTCACTGATACTTATCATTCAGGCACCATTTTCACTCATCTGGTTCCCTGCTCTAAAGCCCTGAACACACTCTGGGTGTTTCATAGAATAGTATCCTAATGCAAGACTTGGGCCAAGCCCCTCTAAAGGAACAGGATGAGAACTTTCTGTTGTTCTGCCCTTTTCCAGCCTTCTTTACACATGGTCCAACATGGTGGTGGGAGGGCAAAGAGAATCATAGAGTCAAAAAATCATTAAGGTTGGAAAGACCACTAATATCATCTAGTGCAACCGTCATCCCATACCCACCATGCCCACACACACGTGCCGCAGCACCACATCCACACAGTCCTTGAAAGAAGGAGCAAAGGAATCTTTTGGGCATACAAAATGGGTACATGCTTCATGGGGTGTCTGAAACTCACTGCTTGAGATTCATACATGCTCATGGCACCCTCCCATTCACTTCCCACCTTGTCACACACTTTTTTTTCCATGTGTCCTTGATTCTTCTTGTGAAGCAGTGGGATGGAGCAAATCACTAGAAAGGATGGAAGCCCAGCCCTGCCCCTGCAGACACATCCATATCTTTTGGTATGAGGACCCACACACCACACTACACATGGTCCAAAACACCTCCCAGATCCTCTCCACATACTGACTCCCACTTCTTTTTGTCTGAGGTTCGAGCTAAACAGTCTCTGAGGGTCCCTTCCAACTGAAGCCATTCTATGGTTCTGAGATCTACTCTGTTGGTGGCATTGTTTGAGTTTCAAGAGTACTTACACAGGCGTTTGAAATTTCACCACATTTCCAAGGTTATTCTCATATATATATATTTAGCATTCCCATTTGTTCATGTACTTCAGTCCGAAGCACTCCCCTGACCCCAGGGCAGCTTGCTACTCCTCCTACATCCATAGTGCTGCCAACAGAGGCAGAATCACTGTGCTTACATTGCAATGGCTGCGGTACACAGGGACTGCAGTGTGCTGGGTCAGCGGTGGGATGGACGATATGAACTCAAGGGAAATGAAGAGATGATTGCTGCAATGCCCTCTTTTTGCTTTAGAGTTGTTGTTCTTTTTTCCACTTTCCTCCCCCTCTCTAAGCTCCCGTGCCTGCTTTAATCACCATTGCGGAGCGCTGCGCAGAGAGATGGCTGAGTACAAAGTGCAGGGGAAGCAGTGGGAGGGTCAGGTGAGGACTGAGAAGGGCGAGAGGAAAAGGTCAGTGACGCAAGCCCAGCGCGATGGCTCTCCCTCAGCTGAGCTGCTCTGCCGTTTGTCCGCGGTGCGCTATTTCTTCTCGGCAACAATTCACACATCTGGGGACCACAACTCCTTCCACCGCCTACGCTCTTCCTCCCCCCTTATAGGGGCTGAAGCAAGGGAGGGGGAAGGAGGGAAGCTGCTGCACGAGGCTGCCAGCATCGTTTCCAAGGGGGAAGGGGAATAAAAGCCTCAGATAAGTCTTTTTGCACAGCCGACTTCCCTCCAGGCATTGGGAACCTCTGATGGAGGAACCTGCTTCTTGCAAAGAAAGAAAGGGGGGATCCTTGCTGATGGTCAGTCAGATAAATGCATTGGCATTCCAGTCCATGAAACATAGAAGCAATGGTACACTTTTCCCTTAGAATTCAGGTCTCACCTGCAGAGCTGTGACTGAGCAATGGGACCCTGGTGCCTGTGGATGCATGCTGTCCTTGGGCTGTCTCCAAGGAAAGCATTCGAGTGGAGCCAAGCGTTCAATCCCCTCTGTGTTTCCCCTGTTGGCTGCAGTTGGCTGCATTTCCCCTGTGTACGTGCATTTGTTGGTGTGAATGTGTGCACAGGTGCAGGTAATGGGCATTCCCCCCAAGGCCTTCTCCACAGCCTGTTCCCAGCCGTGCAGCACAGTACCCTGCCCAAAGCAGCCGTCCCAGCCCAGCACTGGCTGCAACAGACATCACTGCTCTTTTGAGCTGAAGAGAGCAGGAGAATGAAACTATTAACTGCTTCAGTGCTCTGTGTACCTTTCTGCTTCTTTTGCATGAAGTGTTGGAACAAAGTTCTAAAAAGCCTCTTCCTCATGTTCATGCATACCATTATCAGCAACCAAAAGCAGAGGAAAGAGGCATCCTGCTCTTATCCTCATCTCAAGGAACCAAGTCCCATCTCCTCTGAGACCTTCACATCCCATTTACAGGTATAGGCACAGTTAATGGGGCTAGTGTGATGGGAGGTGTCTTGGTCTTTGTATTCATAGCAACAAACCTGAAATCTCACATGTGAAATACTCTGCATAACAAATAGTTGGACTAGATGACCTCTGTGGTCTTTTCAACCTTAGTGATTCTATAATTCCACAATTCTACAATTCTATCTCACATGCAAAACCTTCAGGCTTCTCAAAGGTCACAGTGGGAAAAATAGCTATTTCCATGCTGATTCTTTTTTTTTTTTCCTCCAAGTGATCATCCTGAAATGTTCACCAGGATTAGGTCAGTTGTCTCAGCATCAAAAGGAAGTGACTGACTTTTTACAGAGTATGATTGTGGTAGGACAAGAGGTAATGGCTTTAAACTAAAAGAAGGGAGATTTCAGTTAGGTGTTAGGAAGAAATTCTTACTCAGAGGGCAGTGAGGCACTGGTACCGGCTGCCCAGAGAAGCTGTGGTGCCCCATCCCTGGAGGTTCAAGGCCAGGTTGGATGGGGCCCTGCACAGCCTGAGCTGGTGGGTGGCAGCCCTGACCATGTCAGAGTGTTGGAACTGGACAGTCTTTGTGGGCCCTTCCAACCCAAGCCATTCTGATTCCATGAAGACCTTTCTATGTCAGCATCCCCAGCTAGAAAATTGACCCTTCAGTTCTGCGTCACCTGAAGTCTTGTCAAGCTGCAGAGGTGCTCTGCTACAGGTGGTTTACTTCAGACTCCCTGGGAGGAAAAGTCTGCAGAGAACCAGGGCCAGAAGTGGACTCTCGAGCAGGATAACATGTTCCACAAGGCAGAACATCCCTTAGGAGACTGAAGTGCCATCCAGTCCTTGGTCACAAGCCCAGACTTCACCTTTCCCTTTCACTCCATCCATATGGGATCCCTGGCTGTGGCAATTGCCTTTCTCATCAAATCTTTCACCTCTCAGGGTGAGGAATAAGGAGGAGACTATTCAGTAGCAAAGGAATTAGAGGGGTAAAACCTGGGAAGCCACAGAGTTGGGGGAAAAATGTCTCTCCTGTCTAAACCAAGGGGAGAGAAAGGAGCACAATCCAGTGCACAGAGCAATAGGGAGACAGAGGGCAGCTTCCAAACAAGTCTTTTTTCAATTCAGGCATGTTAATGACATTAAAATTAATAATTGCTATAGTTGCAAATCAGTAACCCCCAGAGGAGCTTAAGGAGGAGTAGGAACTTGGCCTTTGGCTAAGCATGACATCATCAAACTTATTTGAAAATAGAATAAACAATCTAATAAATCCCTTTCTAACCACTACTCAGAGAGAGATGAAGAAAACAGAAAAGGAACAAGGAGAACTCTGATCAGAATGGACACTGCTGTTGTAATTAATTTTGCACAGAGAAGGAAGGGAAATGAGAGGAAGCCTTGCTTATCTGAGACCTGAGAGTTTATTCCCAAGAATCTCCTTGCAGCATCATATATTGCCCTCAAGCAATTTTGAATGTAAAATAGATCTCTGAATTCTTCTCAGTTTATTCGGTCTGGAAGCCATTATTGCTTCCTAATAGGCTTGTCAAGCATTTGCACACAAAGCTTTCCAACTTTAAATGTAGAGAGATATAACACCTTGACGAGCTACAAAACAAAATAGGGCTTTAAATTTCTGAGGCTGTCCGAGTAAGAAGGTAATCATCTACCCCAAGGCAAAGAGCAGTCACTGGTGCTGAATAGGAAACTGGTCAGTGAATGCTAATTGTGCTTAGGTACAGCTTAGGCATCTCTGAATCCAGCTCTACATACCTCAAGATCGCATAACTGGAGCAGATATCCTTCACATATCCTGAGATATACTTTAGTACAGGTCTGTAAGCAAGTTCACAAGGTGCTCCAGCCTTGCATCTTCAGCCTTTAATGCCTGGATAACTTTCAGGAACTTGCATAGGCACACTTTCATAAAAGTTAAATAGTGTCCCTTCAGACCTGGTCAGTGGACACCTGTTTGTCATGCAGGATCCAGCCCCTGGCCTGAGAGTCTCAATTCCTGAAGAAGTTAGGAAACATTCTTCAGACCCCTTTTTCTGCTGAAGTAATTGAGAGAGAGGATGTGAGAGCTGTATAACTACGTCAGGAGTCCCATAAGCATGTCACCTTCCTTCCACTTGACACTGATAAGCTTTCCATCGCAGGTGTCCCAGGCTAAGAACATCCGCAGCTGCAAACACTACAAGTCAGCAGCCATTTGTCACACTGCTCTGCCTCAAACACATGCTCTCCTCCCCACAGTATGTCCATATGCTCAGAAATGGGCATAGGTACAGGCATTCTTTCAGATCAGTGAGCCCAAGGGTGTAGAATCACAGAACCACAGAAGGTTGGAAAAGACCTCTAGGATCATCTAGTCTAGCCATCCACCTACCACAGTATTGACCACTAAACCATGTCCCCAAATGCCATGAGGGAGAGGATCTCATGACTGCTCCATATTCATGTTCATGCGGATCAGACCAAACAGGCTAAGAGTGAAACTGCTTGAAAGTAGCTTGCTTCCCCTCCCAATCTTGTTTCTCTTCTCTGGGCCTGTGACCATCACCGGCAGGGAGGGAAAGTGAACACTTCCTCCCACCTACAGCCTCAGACTTGCCACATGTGAGAGCATCTGCGAATTACTCAGCTTGCTACTACTTTTATCCATGTTCTTCCACAGCCTAGAGGACTAGAGAATTTCTCTTCTTGAATATTTTGTGTATTTCTTTGTATACCTGATGTCTTCTGAATTTATCAGGTAACTCTATCAGGTTGCTCTCTGTGGGACAGAAGTTGGACTTGCTGACCAGCATGGCGACTCCACTGCAGTACGTGATCCCAGAACTTAAATTCCATCATTTAAGTGCCAATCCTCTTAAACACAGTTACATCAGTTAACCTGAGGGCAGTGCCCAGTCTATACCAGAAGTGTCACTTGGGATGTTAGATCAGGGGAACAAAAGCAGTTTGGTGCTTTAACGCCCCGCCAAGGTTGCCATTTTGGTACAAAGCAGAGCCTCTTTTGGACTGGTAATGTGAACAAATTCAATAAAAAGATCACTGATACAATAAACAGTGGCTCCCCGCAGAGCCATTTTAACAGTCGTTTTTCGGAGTAGAACCACAGTTTAAGGGGAAGATAACAGCAGATATAGTGCAATGTTGTAGTTTTGAGAAGCGCTCGTATGTGCAGGGCAGGAAATTCAAAGTAAAGGTTAAGAGAACATTATTTGGAAAGTACCAAAAATATCTTGAAGAGCGTCTAGAGATCTTCACAATGTATCCTAGCAGAAAGCAAGCTTTGGTGGACATCAGGGCCATCTCTGTCCACATCTCCATGCTTCCTGCTCAGTCTGAGCATTGCTTCTGGCACACTGATTGGGCCCAAACAACACCTTTAACCAAAACCCCACTGCGCACTTTTACCTGCTGCTTTAACTGCACAGCTGAACTCATTGGTGAGCTCACATGCCTCAGTCACCATTGTAAGGACAGGAAGGCAATCACTAGGACACCTCACATGTGTCACTGATGGTGTGGTTTGTTTGGTTTTTTATATTGCAAATGGCACCATTTCTAACAACGTCAATGTAAAGGAGTTTGTTTCAGGAGAAGCTGAGAGAAGGTGTCACACATTGGGCCCAATGGCTGTTCCCAGTATCCTGGGGACATGTAAGAGCACAGCCAGTTCTCTGGGAATTGTAGATCTGATTTGAACAGGTGCTGGTAGAAATGCTATGAGGTACTCAATGTCCCAAGGTACCCATTCCCTGTCCCTCCCTCAACCCTGGTGGGAGCCTTCAAGGTGCAACTTTTGCAGTCTGTAACAACAAGTGCAAGCAAGAGTACGGTCCATTCCCATTCATGTTCCTCTTCACCAGGTGCTGGCTGGTCACATTCCCCAGTTTCTCTGTTGTCAGTCTTCAAACTGTCAGAAAGTACATCCAGATGACACCTCTGAGACCTCTGGACTGTGTCAAGAACAGCAAGGAGATAGGAGGTGCGCTCCAGACCACTCCACATGCTTGACGCTGTGTTGCAGTCTGAACTGAAATGCTCTGCCAGAAATGGCTTTCAGGATCCAGCATTGCAAACTCCTTCAAAATGGCTCTGCCTATGCTTTTAAATCACTGTTTTGCTCCAACATTCTCTCTTCTTAAGATCTGATATTTTCTGAGACCTGCTCTCTGGCTGGACTGCATGTGACTAAGAACCCATCCTCCTCCCACACCTTTTCCACTAGCTGAAACTAACATCCCTTTGTTGTTACAGGAGGCCCCATCCTCCAATTTATTTAGTCCTCAAAAAGAAACTGCCTGGGGACCTGGGATTTGGTTGGAAAAATGTACTGGCAGACATGACCCTTGGCCTTGAGCTGCTCTAGGAGAGAAGAGTGAGGAACAGAGAGAGAATGGTGACCACTGTGTGCATAAAAGGAGATTCTCATCTTCCTGCCACACACCAGTGGCCATCTTTGTACTGTCCAGACCAAACAGGAAATGTGAGGTGTTGTGTTTCAGAGAATTCTATTTGTGTATGGAAAAAGAGAGGTGTGTGGGTTCACATGTTTGTTTATGAGCCAGGCAACTGGTGGGGCTATGGATTGGTGCACCTGCATTGGTCTGGGAGGGCAAGTTGTGTTGGGAAGATGCCTGCAGTGAGCAGCTCTTCTAATATTAACTGTTTCCTGGAGGACTGTGGGGACAGATTGAGCATTAGAAGAAAATTGATGTATTTTTTGCATCTTGAATGGACTAAGCCACGTGAAGTAGGCACTGCAGCTGTTGTTGGGTAGCATAGCCTGGCTGAACTGAGCAGTTCGACTCAGAAGGAAGAGTTCTTTCTTCTGTGGAGTGAGTGGGGTGTTTTGCTGGGTAGACACATGACAGGACAGGTGTTCCTGTGGTGTCACACTATCTGAATTGCGAGGGCTGTGCTGCCAGCTCTCTCAGCCACAGCGCTGTTCCACTCCAGCTCTGACCCAGGATGGATCCTCTGAAACTGGGGCACCGATGGCAAGGCTGGTTTCATTCTGGTGTTGCTTAGGTTAATGACTGGAGCTATTTTTCACTAAGTGATTCATTTTGTATTTCTACAGCAGACTGACTCCTTCCTCAGTTTCAAATTGACCTGTGCATGTATGCAGACCCTGAAAGTGAGCCTCTCTGGGTACCTGAAAAAGGAAGTTATGGGTCTCTTGATGGTGACTGGAGAGGACAGGTCTTTCTCCCTCTCTTTTACTTCCCTGTAGTAGTTATAAACTTGTCCCTAGTATATCTGAGCATTGCGAGCTAACACCTGATTCTCCACCCTTGTTTCTGCACCTATTGCTTTACCAGCAGGAAGTAGGACGTGGTTTGGGGCTTTTTATTCTCGGCCTCGCTAGCCTTTTCGATACTTCGGGGCCTCGTCTCGTTCTGACAAGGCAAGCAGGCAGCAGCTTCCTGTGCAAAGGTGAGAGGGAACAGACAAAGACCGAACACACACGAGAGGAACAGCTCCACAGCAGACCTGATACTTTCCTCTCATGCCAGCAGCGCTGGCTGGTGGGTGGATGTGCTCTGAGCAGAGCTGCCCCCCAGCCCCTCTCCCAGCTCCCCGCTCCCCTCCTAGTTGGGACAACAGCACCTGCATTCATCTGTCCTCGCGACCCCATCTCTGGAGCGCCAGGTGCCTGGAGCTGGAAGGTAATGCAAGCGATGCCAGCCACATGGGGGTGGCTGATCTCAGAAGTGTCTTGGATGGAGTTTCGGTCTGACAGGCTGATTTTTGTCAGTGGGGAGGGCTGAGTGCGTATTTATCTCTGTCTTTCCACAATCCTCTCAAATCATACCCCACATCTCAAAACAACGTCGTCTGGTTTCTTTCTTTCCCTTTCTCTCCCCGCTTGTCTATGAATGTGCTGTCATTCTGTTTTTCTTCCTCTGATCCTAATCTTTTATCATAACTGGGATCTATGGTTTGCCTCATGCCAGCCTTTTAAAAAAAACCCAGCTCCCACTTCCCCAGTAGAGTTCAGCAGTGCTGTGCCTTGTGCCCAGCCCTGTCTGCATGGAGAGGTGAGGATGGTTCCTTCTCCTGCAGGCAGTGACAAACCTCTACGTATGTGTGTGCAGGTGGATGGAGAGGGGGATGATGCTCATAAGCCTGTGTATGGGGATTGGCTGCACAGGCTTTGCAGGGATTACCTGATTGCAAACCTGAAAGCACACCTCTTTCCAAGGCAGTGTGGGGTCTGCTTGGCAAGAATGGAGCATAATTTGTGCATGACTGTCATATTTTACGCTATGGTAAATCTTTACTCTTCCAGAACTTGGTAAACTTCCCTGCTTTTATCATTTATTTTCTGTCCCAAGCAAGCCAATCAAAATCTGCTTCCCAAGCCAACTTCTGGTAGTTGCAGCCCTCTCATTCAGCAGACCCCTGGTGATTTCAGTCCCAGGGCTTACCGAAAAAAACCACGTGTAACCACGGCAGCACTCTCCACCTGAGTCAGCAGCAGCCTGAAACAGTGTGTGCAGAGTACTGTGCACTCACACACGTCTCCAGAAGGCATCAACTCTGCAAACAGTCCATCTGTGTTGCTCTGTGGATGGTTTCAGCGCTGAGCAAAGCAACACTAAGGCAGGAGAATGATGAAGTGCTGAGGAAAAACAGACGAGAGTAGAAGGGGCAGGAGTTTCTGAGTGTGGAAGACAAACACTTGTTCTGAGCTCAGGGAGAGTGGATACCCAATGTGAGTTGACAGCTTCTTAATTAGCACTGCTGAATGAGGCTGTGTGTGGGGGGGACCTTCTCTCTTTCAGTGTGTTCCCAGAACAGATGAAGCCCTTCTCACTGCCTCTGCACCACCTCTGGCTGCTCAGCCTGATTCCTCTCTCTTTGGCATCAGACTCTAAGCAAGGTAAGAAATGATGTCCTGTGTTGGTGTTGTTGTTGAGTAATGCCCACGTTGTAACATACAACCGGAGGAGGCTGCATTAATGCAAGAGCCTTTAAGAGCGCTCCAACCTCCAAGGGCAGAGAGCAGACAGAGGAGTGAATGGCTCTGCCTTTCTTACCGGGAGACAGCTATTAACTATCTGACTGAGGAGTCTGTCTGTGGTTTGGGATGGGGTAGAATTGTCTGAGCTTAGTGGTTGCTGCTTAAAGCCAAAAGTCAAGTAATTGCTAATTCAACCAAGAGTGTCCATCTCTTCCCTGCTGACAGGCAACTCCAGTCTCTCTTGTTGGTACGACTCGAGGGCAGCTCTCCTTTGTGACTGGAAATCTGGCAGGGACCTTGCTGATGCACCGTGCAATCTGACGATTATATCCAAGTCTGAATTTTGTGACAGGTGGGTGACTGAGAAGGCTGAGGGAAGATAATGCTTGGAATGAAAAGTGTCCTGGAGGGAAGATCAGTGTAGTCTCCTTCTAACAAGCCAAGTGTGATAGAGTCACACAGCTGAAGGGTTTGCCTTTCAGATCTGTCTGTCTCTGACCCCAGGTGATCTGAGATTTTGGTCACTGCTCAGTGTTTGCCATCTGAGGGTTCTAAACTGCCTAGAACTGCTTATATCCCAGCTCTGTAATGCTGTCCTTCATTTTCCAAAAATCCTTCTTCCCTAGTAACAGCCCTCTGTATTAAAGGCCATTTTTGACAGAACAGGGGTGCATGCAAAGACAGGAATGGAACAGGTGGAATTCAAGTTATATAGGGACCTTCTGCTCATTGCCAGAGTGAGACGGACTTGACAGGAAAGTTACACACTGAGCAGCAGTAAGTGAAGGAGTATATTGTTCTCCTGTCATTTTTCTCCCCTGGCCCTTATGCTCCTCTGAATCAGTGATACCCCAGAAATGGACAACGGAGCTGTGAGGGGTCTGAAGCACAAGTCTGATGGGAAGAAGCTGAGGGAACTGGGTTTGTTCAGTCAGGAGTTGAGGACGCTCAGGGGAGACCTTATTGCTCTCTACAATGACCTGAAAGGAGGTTGTGGTGAAGTAAGGGTCAGTCTCTTTTCCCAGGTAACAACAACAGGACAAGAGGGAATGGCCACAAGTTGTGCCAGGGAGGTTCAGGTTGGATATTAGGGTAATTTTCTTCTCAGTAGGAGCAGTGCTGCAGTGGCACAGGCAGCCCAGGGAGGTGATGGATTCTCCATCTCTGGAGGTGCTCAAGAACTGTGTGGATGTGGCACTAAGGGATGTGGTCAGTGAGCATGGTGAGAAGGGATGATAGTCAGACTAGATCATTGTAGAGCTCTTTTCCAATTTTAATGATTCTACGATGTTTTCCTCTCCCAAAGGAGCAGGGGTAGGTATGTGGCCAGTACTGCAGCAGGGGTTGGGCTGTTTCTTTGTGGTCTCCAAGAATGACCTTTTCAGTAAGAGGAGTTACTGGTCTACCCAGGGATTCCCTGGGTGCCTGTCATAAGATTAGTTTGGTTCTGGCATGGATAGTTTGCTAGTTACTGTCAGTAGAGATGTCTCCAGTGGGATGAGATAGGCAGACACATTCTGAGGCTGGGTACAAGGACCTTGACAACCAAACATGTCCTGTGGGATTGAATCAAAAAGTAAGCTATGTTCCTGTCTGGCTGGGATGTGGCCTGGTTCAGAAGGTGCCTCCTGCCTGGTATCTGAGATGCTATAGGGCTGTCAGTGGCTTGAAGGAGATGACTAAAACTCTAAAGTAGCTGAAACTGGCAACTGGATCCCAAATCAGTATGTAGCAGAGGAGTTAGACAGAGGTATGGAAGCCTCCTATTATCTTTGGTTTGAAATATCTGGGATGTGTTCATTGTCCATATGCCAACACATAAAACTTGACTGAGTGATGCAGTGGGAAAGGAAAGAGGGACTATATCCTACCTGTAAGCTGTTCAGTGAGTATGGAAAGATGCAGCATACTTTGAAAGGCCTTTAGCATCAGCTAAAATCTGACTACATGTAAAACAGACTCCCCAGCTTACTGGAATTCTCCTGTTTAAAACCCAGGTCATATTCATCATCTAAAAGATCTGAGTATTGTGCGTTACCCAAGGCAGAGCACATGACTGGACTGAGGAGATGCATCAAGATTTTCAGCAAAGACTATAATGTGAGTAATTCCTCCAGGATGTCCTACCTAACTGTAAGGATGGTATGTCAAGTTGAGTAATATAGAGTGTGACTATAAAAAAGCCCAAGCCTTGACTGCAGTTTTGGGCTTGGGCTTCTTGTGTGTTGCCCTGTGTGGGGACTGGCTTCATTGTGAGCTGGGTCATGATGCCCCGACTCATCCAGAAGAAGTGCAGGGTAGGTTGTGTGCAGTATCCCATGTCATATTTATCTAGGTTTGGCCCCCATCTCTTCCTCTGAGGAGGAATGACTGTGATCCCTAGCACTGAGGTCACCTCTAGACCTCATCTTCCTTGAAGAGTTCAGTACCATTTCCCAAATTATTAACTACTGTGGAACCTGGTAAAATGTGCCCAATGCAAGATGCAACAGCTGTACATCAATGAAACCAATATTGATACAAATCCTCTGCTTGTCATTCGTTATTTAAATCAGTCTCTTTTTTCAGGCTTATTGGGTACTTCCCTCAGTCATATCCAGAAATTACTGTAATTTCTGTGTTTTCAGAAAGAAACAATAGAAGAGCTAATTCCCCTTATTGGCAGAGTCACAACACGTTCTGACAACAGCCAAGCTTTTATTTTACTTTCATGCATCATATGTGAAGACAAATTGTAGGGCTGGCAATCAACTCCATAAGCTATTCTTTCACATACGTTTTCTTTCTAATCAAGCTGTTTGGCCCATTTCTTATTTAGTTCTGTGTGATGTACATAGCCCTTTAGTATCACTGCAGAACTATGTTCTATCAGTTCAAGAGTTCTACTCATTTCAAGAGTAAAATTGAATACCAGTGTTATCTCAGTCCTACCAATGAGCATAAAACCTTTTAGTTACAATATTTTATCTCAATAAATGTCACTTGCTGAAAGTAACTTTTTCCTGCTTGGTCAGCACAGACGGCAATCCCAGCAACATACCATACCAAAATATTTTGTGCCCTGCTCTTCAGTGCGCAACAACAAAAAACGAGTCAAAGTTTTTGTTTCCTCTGTTCAAAACTGAAGCTTATGCATTTCAAAGACTTAGCGTCACCTGTACTTAATGTCAAGTATTTTTAAATCTCTTATATGCAGGCGATGCTTGGAAGTATCAATGGTTATTGATGAGGCTTCATTATCACTGATGGTAAATTTTCCTTGCAGATGCAATGCTTCACTGCCTCGGATCGTCTTACCATGTCTGTGCACTGCCAGATTGGGGAGAATAGGTATATACCTGCACGACTGGAAGATTTCAGACCACTTCAAAATAGTGAGTGCTCATCTGTGCTATAGTCCCTGAGGCTTCCCCATGAAAGGATACTCAATTTCTCATCCCTGTCTACAACTGTGCAACACTCACAGCAGACTTACTTACCTCTTTTCATTGTCCTCTGCTACAACTAGCAAAGATGACCATATTGACTGCCACCCCTTCTAATGTGCAGTGTCATGCCAGCCACTTCCCATCCTGCTCTGTACATGGGACACTGCTGAATGATAGTGCACTGTGATAGGAGTTCTGGCTTCAAACAGTCTATGACAGCTAAATACGTGCTAGAAGAAGGAGACAAAGTCTTGCTTCTCTGCCTCTCCTACCAGACATGTGCTTCCACACTCCTTTAAGCTAGCTTTGGCAGGAATCAATCTGCTGACTCAATTCAACCCACTAATTCAGTCAAAAATCATCTTCTTAGTTCTTTTTTTTTTTTTTTTTTTTCTGGATGTGTGGGTTGAGAGGACATCTAGTGAAGTTACTGCAGTGTGAGTCAAGCCTAGAATAAGGGGTTTAGAAGATTCACCCCAGATAGTCTGTGTAACTCCTGCCCCCATGGCTGTAGCTCTCTGAAAGAGCAGCTGGAAAGAAGCTGTCACCCCAACCATGCTCCTTTCCTGCTCACACAACTGCCTTGTGATAGGAGATGAGATAGGATGAATGCAGTGGCCATTCTCACAGGCTACTGGATGAGCTGCCTCTGCTTTAGTCCCAGGCCTTTTGTCACCAGGGGCACTGGGTAAGAAGGACAAACAGAGAGAAGTAACTCACTAACAATCTCACTCAGCCATGGATGGCTCTGTGCACTAACCCAGTTGTCATGATGTGTGCCATTAGAGCCTAGTAACAGACTGATGGTGCACTGGTGATATACCAGCTCTCTTTCTCTTTCCAGTAAAACTGTGGCCTCCAGGAAATCTTCAGCTGTTCACCAAAGCTAAAAACACCTACAACTTAACATGGAGCCTGAATATTTCCTCTCACTACTTGAATGGGGAGCGGCAATATGAAGTGCGGTACCGAACCACAAGTCAGTCTTGGGAGGTGAGTACAGGATAGAGCACTGGCACTAGACACCATACCAAACCTGGTCTTCCTTACAACACCCAGGATATTCTTCTCAGATTGAAACAAGTTGTAGTATAGACAGTGGCTTCAGGTTGCACCAGGAGATGTTCAGGTTGGATAAAAGGAAAAACTTCTCAGAAGGAGAGTTGCTGCAGGCACAGGCTGCCCAGGGAGATGGTGCAGTCACCGTCCCTGGAGGTGTTCCAGAACCTGAGATGTGGCAAAAGTGGGCATGGTGGGGATGGGCTGACAGTTGGATTTGATTATCCTAGTTGTTTTGTCTGTGAAGCTGGAGAGGGGCTTGCTAGGGATGCTCTAATTTTGTCCTTATTCCAGGAGGCCAATACTTTCATCATTAGTCAGGACCAGATGTGGGCACCTTTTGAAAGACTCTCTCCCAACATGAAGTACGAGGCAGCTGTCCGTGCAAAGCCAAGTGCCTCAAGTACTTACAGAGGTGTGTGGAGTGACTGGAGCAAGACAGTACTGTGGAGCACACATGTTGAAGGTAAGGATCAGAGTCAGGCAGCCTGACGGGGATGGGGAAGAGGGAACTCAGATGAAACAAGGCAGGAGGCCCAAATCAGGCTGAAAATCTGGAAGAAGGATAGCATTGACTGAAGAACAATGAGAAGATTGGAAACTGTCAGTTCCTCCTAATCTGTCAGATCAGGCTGGCTCAACAGGGCTTAAGCACAAAGATACCCAGCCCCAACAGATTAAATGACAGCAGCCCCTCTGCCTTCCAGAGGACAGGCAAAATCCAGAAGGTACAAATCAGGGTCAGTTCAGTGAAGACGCTGATCAGTAAAATGCAATGAAACTTGAGTCTAGGAAGCAAAGTCTTGTAGAGACTGAAAGAAGACTTACAGGTGTGCAAGTCCCTTCCAAAAAGCTCTGCTGAGAGTTGCATCAGTCATTACCATGAACCACAGCATGGTGGACATCTACAGCCTTGAAATACAGGGCTCTGAACAAGCCTCTTTAGTGAGTCATGGGCTGCGGTCTCTGCCACATCTTTCCTGGAAAACAAACTGCTAGAGGTTATTCCTCTTCACGTCACCCTGCTCTGCCCCTGCCCAGTTGTTCCCTGTTGTTCCTGGTGCTGATATAAACAGAGGAGCTATGTTTAGAAAGGGCATTGCGTTGCTGTGGCGATCAAATTTTGACAGCGTGTGATGTCAATGAAGAGGATACAGCCACAACCAGTTGTCATAGCAACTGAGACCCAAAGATAACCAGGGTACCAAAGGCAGAGGAGACAAAGAGATCTGAGTAGTGTCTCAAGGACAGGCAAAGAAAGGGCTTTCTCAAACTGTCTCCTTTCGTAACTCTTTGCTTCCTCACAAGTGCTCCAGAAAAGCTGTGCGGGCCCAGAGCAAGGGGCCCTAGGGAAGGAGGGAGATGGGGATGGCAGGCAGAAGAGCCAGGCACCAGAACAGCATGACCAGGCAAAGGTGCCTTGGGGAGATGTGTGAAAGAGGCAGATTAAAAAAAGTTGGAGATGATGCCAGAAAAGGTTGAGGAGTGCTGGCAGAGCCAGTAATGAAGAAATTCACTCACTTTGTCCTAACCATTCAAGTATCAAAATTAGCACATGGTGGAAAGCTGTAACCTTCTCAAAGTGTTCCTCCAGATATCCAAAAGAAGAGGCTAAGCCCTTGACCCCAGCCTTGTCCATCCTGGCCCTGCTGCCCTCTAACCCATACCCATGAACCCCATGACTCTATTTCCCCACTGACTTATGATGCTATTTGAATTCCCTATCCCCACTTAAACTGAATTTAGGACCCCTTGCTTCCTTTTGCAATGAATAGGGCAGGAATAGTGGACTGTGGCACCTCATCCATGGCAGTCCTCAGCTGTGGTGCTGTTATGAAGAGGGAGTTCCAGCTGTTCAGCAAGAACTATCTATTAAGCCACGCCAAGCAGACAGTGAAACCCATCAAAGCTCAAAGGCATCCTACACAACAGAGAAGAACTAATTTATCTGACCTGAATACTCTATTCTGTTCTATTCAATTCCATCGAATCCTATCCTATCTCATTATAATTATTTTGTATTATATTACACTACATCATAGTGTAATTATTATAATGAATTGTATTATTATCATTAGCAACACATTGTATAATGACAATGTGGAAAGACCCAGTTTTATCAGTCTAAATAGCCATTGAAGTGCTGCAGCTCCAGTCTCCAGAATCTTGACTAAATGTTCATTGCAACTCCCTCTTTGTCTCCTTATCCTGCAGGAACATCTCGACCAGTCCTGCCAGCTATTATAGTGAGCACGTGCATCTTTGTGATCATTGGGTCTGCCGTCCTTATAAACTTACGGACCCCAAGATGGTAAGTGTCAGTTTTCTCATTTGTTGCTCTGCTGTATACTTCTTATAAGATGCACAGTATCTTATTAAACATTTTTCAGCATACAGAGAGACTCAAATATATTGTTCACGTCTCAGCATTTTGAGGTGAGATTAGAAACAGCTTCAGGTTTTCTCTTCTCAGGATAGGAACTGAGAAACAGGGCACTGATCCTAGAACTGTAGAATCGCTAAGGCTGGAAAAGATCACCCAGTCCAACTGCCAGCCCATCCCCACCATGCCCACTGATCATGTCCCTCAGTGCCACATCCACACGGTTCTGGAACACCTCCAGGGATGGTGACTGCACCATCTCCCTGGGCAGCCTGTGCCACTGCAGCACCAGATGATACTGGTGACAGAAATGTTCTCAGGGAAGAAGACAGAAGAAGTCATGATGGTTTCTTTGTAAGGAAAGGAGAAAGGTATTAACATAAGATGGACAAGAGTAAAATCACTGCTTACTGTGCACTGCCTTGAGTCATAATAAAATATGAGGAAGGACTAGCTATATAGCACACAGATAGACAGAAAGGCCTATCTTCACACAGTGTAAGGATAATGCTGAGGTAAAATGCAAGGAAAAATTAGACATGAATGAATAAAAAGAGCATCTGCAGTGATGCAAGTTTGTATTCAAGTGATGCTAGTTTATGTTTAAAAACTAGCAAATTCTCATGCTTCAGACAGTGTTATTGATTGCCTACAGAACTCAAAAGGGTCCCTTCTCTGAGCATCCCACAGCAAAGCACCAACAATGTGGTAACAGGATCAGCCAGCCTCTCAGAGGGACCAAGGAGCAGATTAAATCACTTAATGCTGCCTCAAGTGACAATACACTGGTTCCAGTAGGGCTTCCAGAAGTCATACTACTTTTGCATGGCATGCTCACATGGGCTTGCACATCCAATAAGTTCCAGCTGTATCATACAGAGAGGTACTGTTCACTCCATGTTGTTCAGTGAGTTATTGTGTGAGCAAACAAAGAGGGGGACATCTTGCAGAAGCTGAGCCGTGGAAACAAGAGTTCTGTTCAGACCTATAAATGAGCAGTGGGCAATTGAAATTCTAAGGTGACCACCAAGGTAGAGAAGGCTGGGAACTGTTGGTTGTGAGCCTTTGGGATCACTCTTATACTTTACCTTTCCCCCATGCCAAGGTAGTACCCATGAGCTGCAGTGCTCCTCCACCACGACAGGTTAGGATCAGGCCCTACTTTGTTTCTGAATCTCCTTCTCTTTTCTCAAGGTTTAAGAAGATCCTGAAGATTCACATCCCAGATCCTGAGAAGTTCTTTCCCCCACTCATCTCTGTTCATGGAGGTGACATTCAGGTATGGGAAGGATCCAGATGGTTATTAGGGAGAAATGAGGGAGAGGATGGTCCAGTTGCACATGCCTGGGGCAGAGATCGGGTGCTTGGACCTACACGTGCACACACAGCCCATGTGCCTGTAGCACCAGATGCTGCGTCCTCTGCTTGAGTTTTATTTTTTGACCTAAAACCCAACACCCGGTTTATGCATCTCTGATTTCAGAACTGAGAAACGGCAAACCACGCAAACCTCAGCACGCTGCTCCCCTGACAGGACACCCTGAGAAAATAAAGAGAACTTGTGGGAGGCAGTTTGGCCTCTCAGATCCCCTTCCAGCCTCCTTCTTTCCCTCCACCTGTCCCAGATTTTCTACTTTCTCTCCCTTCTTCTGGCTGTAGGCTTTACCTCTGCTCTTGCTGTTAACTGCCATTATTCTGGATGATATTTAGCCATTTTCTACATTCTTCTTTCTTTTCTTTCCCAAACCTGTCTTTCTCCTCTTTCTCCCTTCCCCGATTTCTTCTTGAATATGGGCAGCTGCAAGGAGACAATTACCATTCTATGCAGGATTAAAGGGAGCATCATATGAAAGATGTGGGAGGTGGTCCCATGAGCAATCCCACTATAAGAAGGATGGAGACAAAATGCAGAGGATCCATAGGACAGCAAAGCTTTGGAAAAAAGCCTAAGTGCAAAAAGCCTTTGAAAGCTCAACTTACAAGGGAAGAGTGCCAGGAAGGGAGGTGCAGTGGGCATCAGAGTCACTTTCCCAGTGTTGAAAACACTAGAAAATTTGCTTCACTGACCATAAATGAGATTAAGTTGGATATTATCAAAACTGGATTACATCCTGGCACAATGCAGGATGTAATTTGTAGAGTGTGGAAGTCCAGCCACAATCACACTGGAGGAGCAGTTCAGACAAGAGAGTTGCATGTGGCCATGTAGATTATTAAAAATTGGTTCATCTTCTAGGAATAGATTTCATGAGGCACAGCTGAGTGCTGCTTTCTGTGTTTCCACCTCCACTCCTCATTACAGTCTTGTCACTTTATCTTTTTCCTTTCCTCTCATCTCATCTCCTCTCCCCTCTTCTACTCTCTTCCCTTTTTTCCTCTCCTCTTTTCTCTCTTTCCCTCTCCTCACCTTTCCTTTCCTTTTAGTCATTCATCCTCAGTTACCTCCACAAATCTCAAAACAGGTTTGCAAGATCTGCTCTTGATTTTATAGTGGCAGAAAGATATAGTACCTCTAAAGCACTGCACTTGGCACATCACAGACATGGATTTCTCTCTCCCCAATTCCAATTGCTTGGGCAGAGAAAAGGCCACTTAATAGCTCAGAAGGAGAAGCTTTTTGTTCCTCGCTGTGTTGTACTTTGGGCATAACAGTCTCTCTCCCATGTTTCTTTCCCATTAGAAATGGCTCTCCTCCCCATTCTCCACATCTTCCATGTGTGTGAACAATACAGCCCCAGAAATCTCAATGCTGGAGGTGATGCAGAAGAATGATCAGGAAACCCAGCTTTCCAAGGAAACCCTGGCACCTGATCCTCCCTCAGAAACCAGTGGGCACTCTGTGTCCAGCTGCTTCACCAACCAGGGCTACTTCTTCTTCCACCTTCCCAACTCCTTTGAGATTGAGCCCTGTCAGGTCTACTTCACATATGACCCTTTCACCCAGGAGAACAATGGCAGCGAAGACAGTGAGACTTACCAAGATCTTCCCTCCCCAGACCTCTGCACACTGGCAGAGGACATGCCAGTGTTGCCCTACAATTTTCTGCACTGTGTAAATGGGATCCAAGGCTTCCAAAATATCTCCTTTGTGGCAGAGACACCAGGTGAAGCCCAGTGGGCCGTGGCTTCCCCGTCAAGAGCAAGCACCTCACCAACACCAGCTGTGAGGCAGGATGAGCAGATGACTGACAAAGCAGCTTTACAATCTTCTGAGGCCCCATGCCAGGTGGACATAGACTTTCCTGACTCACCAGACCTGCATGACAACAATACTTCTGATATATCAAGTGGGAAAGCAGGCCCTCCAATTGATCCCAGTGCCCCAGCAATACATGCTACCTCTTCCTTTTCTCAGCCTACAACTCTAAGGCAAACCCAGGATGAGGATCTTTGCAGAACAGCCTTCTCCAGCCAAGTGCCAATCACTGGTGCCTACCTTTCTCTTAAGGACCTCCAAAGCCAATACAGCCATGGCTCTGTCTAGGATCAGCATGGGGGAAGTCTACAAGCAGGAAAGACCTTATATGCAGGGAAGACTAGATGGAACTTTCTCCTATTCAGAGCGTGAATATAGTCTCCAGTCACTGAACCACTGGAACTGTTCTTTATTGAGGCTTGAGAACAGAGTTACTCTAGAGGGATGCAAAACTGTGGAAGGAATATGGTGGACAAGGTGTAAATTCATAGATGGGGCTGCTGACAAAATGCATGAAGACATCTCTTCCTGACTAACCAAGAGTGTCTTTTATTGTTTTCCTATTATGTTCTTCCTCATTTCAGGTTTTAATCAGAGCACATTCTGAACTGCTCAGTCTAGTTGTAGACTCAGGTCTCTAAGATTAGCTCAGAGCCATAACTGTGTCAGCTGTCTAAGCAGTGCAGTGTAAAAAGAAATTCCCATTATTGGGTTAAAAATACTGGGGAAATCCCCCTCCCCTTCCACTTTCTCCCCCAAGTCTGATGATGGCAGTAAAAAGAACACACACAATTTCCCATTCTTGCTGCAATATTTTTCATGAAATCGAAAGCCTTTCTGCCCTTCTGGCAAAATACCATTATTTGACTACGATAAGCTGATTGCAGAGTAGTTCATTCCACATCCTGTATTAGTGGAAAACGTCGTAAAGGTGCTGCCCATTCCTTCCATTGCTCAGGGGAAACCATTTCCTACTTAGCAGCAAAGATATGGTAAATGGGCCCAGAAATCTGACTCACAAATCAGCACCTTCATTGAAAAGAAAACTTCATGCACAAAAAAAAAGAAGACTGCAAAGACTACTTTTTTCTTTGCATTTGCTGAACTGGGTTGATAAACAGCAATAACACAGAAGAGATGTGTTAAGGCAGAGCAAGACAATCTGTTCTGCTTCCATCCATCCTTGCATCCAACATCTGTACTGTCTGTCTCTTCTCTTGCCATGTCTCTGGTCTACTCAGTAGTGAGAAAACACCAACCCATTGCTAAAGAACTTTCTATTAAGATCAAAATCTTTCAAGGTTATCAAACCTCTTGGTATTTTTGCCACCCCTTTGAGTATCACCTCAAAGGAGCTGCTCAAAAGACTTGACCCTGCCTACAACAGAGAGGTTTGGGACAGTCCTTATCCTCTGCTCATCAACTTCTTCATCTGCCTCAAGATGTGGACCAACTCTATGCATCCAGAAAATAGCAGGTGAAGAAAACCCCACAGCTTCCCATATGAGCAAGCACAAGATTTGCACAGCTATTTTCTGTGCTTTGGGATTCTTTCCAGATGGAGCTCAAAAAGAGACACCGAATCCCTTGATCCAACAGGCAAATAGATATCTTACATAGGCCAAGGATCCTAGTTGTATTGATGGTTCTCCTGTCCCTGTGTAGATCTTCATAAGCTTCTCAATTATTCTAGCTGCTATGATGAGTATAAAAAACCTACCCCTTTTTACTCTTTGTAAATAAAGGAAATACTAAGGAATCTACAGTGTTTTATTTGGAGTTGAGGGGGGACACCTAAAAGATTTGCTAAATACGGAACTAGGTAAAGCTTGGTAATGGTGGGACAAACATATCTTTAGACCTCTTGCTCTTCCCTATCTCAAGGTGCACCACCACCTAAAACAGGGTATTTGCACTGTGTGGGCAAGTGGGTTTTGAGGCCAGGGCAAAGAAAGGGGATGTTTCAAAAAACATTTGCCTGGAGGACTCAGATGCAAGTAAACCATCCAAAGCCCTTCGTAGTGAACAGCACTTCCCCTATGGAATTCAGCAGGTTCTGAGTCAGCTCTAATACTCAGGCAAAGAGGAATAGGGTCAGACTGAATTTTGAGAGGGAGATGCACCACTCCACAGGTTGCCAAAGTTAAGACAGAAGGGAAGAAGTGTTAGCTACATCAAACACAGAAAGTTTGGGGCAGGTGACAGGAGATTTGAAGTGGTGAATTCTTCAGATACTGCCATAAGAAGGTAGCAGTTTTATTGAGATGTTCCCAAAGAGAAGAGCTGGAAGTGAATCCTACTGCAGGGTCCAGAGGACCATCCTGCTGGTTCAGTACTTTTCCCCCTTGTGAAAATGCTGACAGCTTTCGAACTGGAAGGTGTTAGCACTGCATTAGCAGCCACACTGGGTGTGAATGTGTGACACTCTGAGGCAGGAAGCGCTCAACATAAGATCTGTCGATAACTGGACTTTCTTCCAGGAAGACGAGGTCATGTGGTCTCATATGTGAGTAACCCAGCTTGTGAATGCCAGTGACACAACACTCGGTGACACGGGGCCCTTTCTCTTCTGGGTCCCCGAGAGCTCTCTGGAAATATCACAAGGGCGAACGTTCCCCTCCCAAACTGATGTGAACACACAGTGCAAAGTCAGACCACAGAGAGATGACAGTGTCCATCAGTACCAGACTCATACCGAAACTGAACAGCAGTTCAGCTAACAGCTACAGCCACCAGTCTTCTCTTCATCTCAAGCCTGAAGGTAACAAAGACTGTTGTCACATCTCCCATTTCCCTCTTTCCAGAATACTTTATTTGCAACATCACTCTCAGCCACATCCCACATGGCTCCTGTTTGTTGGTTGTTTGTATTTATTTTTATTTTTGCTGGGGGGGAAGCAGTAAAAAAATGAGTATCTGCAATAAAGGAATTCCTCTGAAGTCAAATCTGATCAAGGTTTTGGGCTCTTGGTTGGTTCAAAAGGCTGTGGTGATAGATGTGGTATGCTTAGATAGATCAGATTGAAATCCTGTATAATTTGTTCTGCTGAAATCAACAGAGAAGGAAGGTGCTTCTTTCCAGGAAAGATGAATAGAAAAAAGTAAGATCTCTGGCACTGGGAAATACCCTCAGCTGGGTTCTGACCCACTGTGGCAATTTTGTAGTGTAAGTTTTGGAAAACCATACATATACACTTAGAAATGCAGCCAGTTTTCAGTTATCTAGGGAAATTTTGGCTCAAAGACATTTCTGAAAGTGCAGTCTTGTCACTTAAATCTCTTATACAGTTCTGAAAGCATTTCTTATTGTCATTGCATGCCTCAGTTTCCTATATGTGCAGTAATGACTTAGTCAGGATAACCACACTGACACGTTCCCAGTCAAACGCTGCAGGTTTCATCCACGCTTAATGTCTTTTCTACTAAAACCCACCATAAGGCAACTACAGCAGTGATGATGGGAAGAAACCCTACCTGCTGCACGACACCTCTGCAAACTGTAAGGAGGAAGCGCTCAGTCCTGCATCAGTCAGGCAGGTTCAGAATGCCACTCAAACGCAAGTTGGTCTCCTATTGGCTGGAACTCAGTCGTGGGTCAAGAGTAGACCGTGTGTCCTCCTCCCAGCTTTATTGACTGGATAGCTCTATTTACACTGTGAAAAATAAGGGGCACAAACGATGCTGTGGGGCCACAGGGAGAAGGTAGTGCAGGCAAGAAAGACCTGGGAATAGAAGGCAGCAGATGCTGCAGGAAAGAGTGAGTAGTGGTGCAACTGAGTGTGGGGAGCACCACAGCAGGAGAAAAGGCAACAAGGAGCCCAGGAAGACCAGAGGGACTGCTGCAGGTCTGTACTGATGGACACCGTGCTTTGCTTTCATCAGCATGACCACTGCCGTCACTGCATGCAGCCTGCTTCCCTCCTTTGAGCCTTCTTTGCCTGTCAGCCAGGGAGTTCTGCCTGCCAGCACCCAATGGAACCAAGGAGGGTGTCTGAGACATACAGCAGTTGCTCAGCAACTCGCTTTCCCCTAAGGAGGACAGCCTAACTACCTTCACCAGCCTCCAGGGTTGCCTCAGCACAGCTGGAGGTGCTCCTTAACCTGTAGATCTTTCCCCTCAGCAAGCCTCCAAAATCTCCATCTCTGAGTGCACAGGGTGTGCTGACCCACCGCAGCGGGACAGTGCAGGACAAAGGCCGAGCTGAAGAGACATGGCATCCAATTATTGATCCCTGAGGAGACCTTGAGCTTGGGTAAATAGGTGTCCCCTCCTCTCCCTCCCTGTGTGTGTGCAAGCTGCCTAGCATGGGGGGTGTGGGCTCAGCCTCAAAAGGCGGCAGCGGGTTTCAAAGGTAGGTCTGCAGCTCTGGGGGGAAACCCCTGTGTCTACAATTAAACCTTCAAACAAAGAGGTTCTTCTGCTGTTGTTTCCTGCTCTCCTCCTCTCGCCCTGCCCCTTGGTTTGTGGTTCTTTGCTTATGTCTGCTGTTGCTGAAAAGATCCTTTGGTAGCAGCTCCCCTGAACCGCCCAATGGGTTTGGTGAGGAGAGCCCAGAGAAAGGTGACCATGCAGGGAAGCCCTGCTAGGCCTGCTTGTACTGCATGCCCCTCTGGAAGACTGCCTCAGAGCAAGCAATGTGCTGCTATGTGTCAGAGTGTTGATCAAGCTAAATTTGATTTTCTGGAGTAAATTGCTTGGTGTTTACACTGTGTGAGCAAGTGTCCATGCTGCAAGCCAGCCTGAAGTGTTAAGGCTCAGTAATGGGGGGAGAGGAGGCAGGCTGAGAAGTCTTTGCCCTGTGAATGCTCCCAAGGATGAAAGGTGTTTGCATGCTCTCCCTGTGCTAGCACAGCTTTTGAGTCAGGGCCAGCATGGGCTTAGCCCTGGGATGTGTGTCTGGGTGGGAATGGCACAGTTTGTTTGCTTTTGGGGACTGAGAGCAAAGTGCAACTGCAAGCTCCCAGACTGGGGCTGCTGTGTGCGACCTCTTTATGAAACTGAGGGCACCAATTTGCTTTTGTGTTGATCTCCAGGTCAACAATATACCACTTCTAAAACCATCCCTAGCCTGAGAGGACACCAATCTTGCGTTTGCGATGAGCAAAGTGTTTGATGGTTAGCCCACAGATGTCTTGGGGATATAGATCTGGGGAGGTGGCCACAAAGCTGACAGTGCAATTCCCAAGATAGATGTAAGAGGCTGTTGGAAACTCAGCCTGACTGTGGTATACTCTGTCAATAGATAACCCTGATGGAGGCCGAGGAGCAGGAGGAAGATGCCAGCTCCCTCTCAAAGAGTGATTCGGAGACTAACTCACGTGTCTGCCTCCGCTATGTATCTCTTGGAATAGTCTTTGTTTTGCTGGCTGGAGCTGCTGCAGCAACATGGTACTTCCTAGGTAAAAATTCAACATATTTTATCCCTACATAGGAGGTGAATGGGGCAACATCCAGGCCAAAGAGCGCTTGTGACTTTTGGTGATTTTTACAGATGAAAACTGGGCAAATTACTGAGCAAATCCCTCTCTCCTACATATCAGCAAGGTAATCTATAAATGTCTTCTGTTGGCAGACTACAGACCATGGCACCTGGAACCAACCATCCTGCAGTTTTACTCCGGCAGCCTCCAGGTCCTCAATCGCCGTTACTTCTCAGAGCTTGGGCAGGTGGAATCCAGAGCCTTCTGGCTGGAGTCAGCTAAACTCCAGAACATGGTGAGAGCAATATTATGACCAGAGCTGGCCCTGAGGCAGTTCAGTGAGTGAAAGAGGAAGGGGTTAGCCATCCTCATCCAAGTAACAGACCTGGTGTGTCTATGCAGCAAGAGAGATGGAGGGATGGACATATGTACTTCTTCACTGTAATCATTGCATGATTGTTATCAAGTGACTCTCTCATTGCAGTTGAAGGATCTCATTCATTCCACAGAGCTGGGTCGATATTACAACTCAAGCACAGTGTATGCATTTGGGTGAGTAGCATCCACAGTATTTTCACTTGTTTGCATGAGAATGTTCCCTTGCACATTGGTTTCATTGAAATCTGGACAAGACAAGCTGCTGTAGTTCCCACCATGAGCACAAGACTAGGTTGGGCAGTCCATGTGCAGTCATTCCAGTATGACAGAACTATGGTTGTTTTGGTGTTCATATTCATCTACGGTCTAGGTGAAAAGCCAAAACTGATATTAAAAATCTGGGCTTGGCACTCTCAGTAGAAACTAAGCAGCTGAAAATTAATTTCTCTAATTCAAGGAAGTCATTTTTTGTGGCCTGATTCTAAGCACCAAAATGGGGAGGTCAGAATGCACCTTGGAAAAGGTGTTTTGGCCAAGACGTGATCCACCTGGGAACAGGGTAACAGCAGAATGGGACAGATGTGGGACCATCACAGTAACTCAAGAAAGCAGGAATAACCTGCAAACTGATATATACAATTGCTTCTGTTTTTTGTGTTTTGGGTTTTTGTTGTGTTTTTTTTTTTTTTTTCCTGTGGAAAACTACACAATCCAATTTTGATGTAACTTTATTTTCAATAGAGGAAGGAATTATTTCACTTGCAATACTTCCTCTAGCTTTTTACTGAAGAAAGTTTTGCTTCAACATCCCTTTCCCAGCCCTTCCCCATCCACCACCACCCAGTTTTCTGTCAGCTGGTTGGACAGAACCTTCCACACCACTTGAGCCTCCTTAGCATTAATGGCTTGTGATAAGGTAATGAGTGGTACATCTTCCCCTTGTCACCACTGAGAGGTGACACAGTGAAGATTTGAGTTGTGTCATTTCAGCCCTGGGCCAGCAGTAACCAGAGGTCACTTCTACCTGAAATGATACTACTCATTTAACCAGTCTTGGTTACATAAATTTGCCTGCATATGGTCATCACTAAAGGCAGATGGTATCAAATGGATTCCTCCTTCAAAGGCCTGAGATTTAACTAGTAGTGTGGCCATAGCAGCTCTTCCACACCGGTCACAGTGATTCTTCTGAGTCAAAGCAATGAGTTTGAGGGTCCTCTCAGACATGCTTGTATTTGTGGATAAACACTGGGGGTTTAATCTCTGGGGTTTGCCACCACAGAAGATATTTAACATGTCATTTCTCTGTTAGGGAGGGGGCTCTGACCTTCTTCTTCTGGTTTACCCTCCAAATTCCTGAGAGTCAGCAGAAGGAGATGACTGCTGAGAGGGTAAATGCAGTGCTACGCCAAGAGCTTACCAACAGCTTCAACAGCTCAGGCAGCCTGTCCTACCAGACAGAATACACGGTGAACCCAGACTCACTGATTCTGCTGGGTAAGTACCAGCTGCCCAAATGTGACCTAAGCAGTCAGAAATGGCCCAAAGTTGGCCAAAGGTGCTGAAGGAAGGTCATGAGAAGTGGACAGAAGTCACTACGGAAGGAAATAGGACAAATCTAAGAGGGTAAGGAAGAAATAAGGATCAAGACAACTACATGTTTCTTCCTCATAGAGGAATTCAACTTTCATAATGATCATCCTTCCCTTGAAGGATTAAATGTTCTTGGAGATGCAGCTGACCATGACCAGCTAGGTAACAATTGTGGGTTTTATTCACCTTCTCCCAGTCAGCCTTGGCTTCTGTGAAGTAACATCTTACACAGATCATGACTTTACTTGTAAATTTTGAACTGAGCTTATCAATTAAGTTGTCTCCTTTCATTGTCTCCTTTCATATGCCAGTCTACTTGACTGAAAGAACAAGGTCAGCATATTTCAGTCACCACTAGTCTTACTCTGAGACAACACATTGCAGCAGCTACGATTCTTTCCCAAAGTAAAATCACAGCCTGTTTAAAAAGAAATCTCTACAGAACTTCTCTAAGTGTATGTTAGGTAAGGGACTACAGGATGTGTCTACATTCAGTGCATCTAAGTTCAATGGAATCTGTATTTAGCCTTTATAATGAAATGTAGAGTTTCATCCTGATCTGATCCCTCCTACAGAGCCCCAAACCACAGAGGTTTTAAAACACATTGTGTTTCTTCTTTCCTCTACAGTATCTCACTCCCAGGTTTCTTCTTCACATTAAATGTTACAGCTCCAAGGATTTTTTTCCCCAGACAACATTATGTTGCGTTTTTCAAAGATAAATCTTATGTTAATATATCTCACTCATATTTCTTTAACTTTTCCCTCCACATCTCAGTTGTTTTGATTTGGTTGTAATTTTTCTGATGTCCCTAAAGTAAATTTGATTCTCTTAAAATGATCTCACTCCCTCATCCATATATTTGTGTTAAGATATTGTGCTGAAACTGCATTAGCATCCCATGAACACCTCTCTGCCTGCAGTTAGAATTAGTCACTTCTGCTTATCATTTGTCTCTGCCTATAATTTGTTTCCAGCATACTAGACCTTATGTTCAGCCAACTTAAATTAACTTTCTTAAGAGAGATGTCGTAAGACAAAATGCTAACTGCTTTACACTCAGACCATCTTGCATTTTCTGTTTATTTAATTCATAAAAATTACAAATGATGTACCACTTTTTTATCTGTCCCCAGTTCCCTCTTATTCCCTTTGCACCTGTTTCACTGCTGTCTTCATTTCAGGTAGATTTGCATGAGCAGAACACACATCTTCCTATTTTAGAGTTAACACGCTAGTCATAGTTTCTCTGGCTTTTTCTGCTTTCTCTCATCCTTCCTGCATTCCAGTCTAAGTCACAACCTCTTACACTGCAGGGCCAGAGTGAGTTCAGTCCAGTGGCTTAACCTCTGGCTTCCTTTGCTCTTTAAAAGCAAAGTGAAAAAACAGCTAGCTAATAGCAAGCCATTAGCACTTCATTGCTTTCTGACAGTCTCACTTGCTGACCTGCTTAGCTCTAAATATGAATTCCTGCTGCAGTCTGCCATAATATGCAGAGCTGTGGACTACTGACTAGCGCAGGAACATTTTCCAGCCTTCCAGTGCTTTATTTTTAACAACCACATTCACCTCAAGTCCCTCATTACCCCCAGTGAATATCAGGGCTTCCTTCATTCTCCTTGCAGGGTTGCATACCCTGTAACTTTGTTCTGTGTAAATGTAGAGTCCATGCTGGTGCTTTTCTCCATCACATCCCCAGAAACCTCTCCCCAAGAGTCTATCCTACACCAGGGAGTGGTCTCAGGGGAGGCTCAGAGACATTGTTTGAATTATTGAGTTACTGTGTTTAACCCTAAAAAACAGTGGTTATTCACACAGATATCAGCAGAGCCTTCCTGTGACTTTGCCATGTAGCACAAGCTGTCAACCTATAGCAACAGAATTAAGAGGGAGGATATCTGATTTACCCCGTGATGTCAGATGCAAAATTTCAGGACCTGGACCTCAGTATCAGCTGGGACCTGGATATTTGGTGGAGTCACCATCCCCGAAAGCGTTCAAGAAAAGTGGAGATGTGACACATGGAAACATGGTTTATCAGGCCTGGTGGTGATAGGTTGACAGTTGGACTAGATGATCTTAGAGGTCTTTCCCAACCTTCATGATTCTTTGATCTGGGGACTAGAACCAGGATACCAGGAGCATTCAGTCCAGGAAGCAGAGCTGCCAGCACCTCCAAAACACACATTAAAGCCCAGAGGCATCACTCCTGTGCTCCACTCTCCTCAGGCTTGGTGGTGATGAGTGGATGGTTGTACTTGATGATCTTGGAGGTCTTTTCCAACCCTAATGATTCTATGATTCCCCAGAGTTGAATGCTGTAAGCTATTCAGTAGCTCTCAACAACACACCATCAAGAAATCTGCTTCTCTACCGTCAATAAATCCCATGCTTTTCAGTGAGAGCTATCTGAACTCAAAGAGCAAGGTGGAGGCTCTGGGATGGGAGGCTATGATCTGTGGTGTGGCTTCCAGGGAAGAGAGTGCCTAATGCAATGTCCAGCCCTGATAAGAAAGAGAAGCCCCTGAGGTAGCACCAGGGAGTGGGAAAGGGAAAAAAGAGAAGACTTTAGTGAGCTGGAAAGAATGAATTGGGGATGTTGGATTTAGTAAAGGGGCCAGGGAGATTTTCCAGTGGGATGGGATGAGAAATGCATGACTGAAACAGGTCTCTGAGAGCAGACAGAAGTACATGGAGAGTGCCCCAAGCCAAAGTTTTGAGCAAGTCTTCTACATAGGAAGGCAGTCATCACCTGTTATGCTAGCACTCAGATACAACCATTTTTGTTTTTGTTTATCTTCCTTTATATATTTCTTTTCTAACAGAATCCACTGTGAAAGACATAGTGGTGCTGAAATCCACTCTGGGTAGGCTACTTTTTACTTTCCTTTTGCGTTTATTACCTTGGGGAGGGATTTTTACAGAGGACAGAAGGTCTATTAATTTCTTGAGGCTGTAAAACCTGGGAAGGGGAGATAAGAGCAGTAGCAAGAGAGCACAAGAAAATCTATTGTATAAAGTTGGGGGTTTCCCTCCATGACTCTGCATTGAATGTGGTGCAATCTATTTTCCTAATGATGATTGAAAGTGCTTTCAGTAATTGTGGGCGGTGCTTTAAGTGTTGTGGCTGGCAATTTGCATTAGCTCTACTATTAGAAACTCACCTATAAGCAGACTGTTGCTCAAAAATGCAGGTTTGGGAGGCAGCTGAAGCCTGGAAAGCGAACACGGGGGTTGTAAATCTGGGAAGAATATGGGGAAGAGAGGAGAAAGAGATGCTAAAGAAAAGGAAACCAGTGGATGATGACTGTATTGTGATATTTAAAACCTGAGACAGTATGGGCTTATCCAAGGGAGCAGGGACAGTTCTTACAGAGGGAAGCTGGGACATCAGTAAGAGGGGACTGGTGTCACTGAGACATGTGTGAAAGTAAACTGAGATCACTGGGATGATTCAGCCTAACCCTGAAATAGAGCCCACACGGATATCCCAAGTGACAATCCCATATCTTAAGTTCCTTTACAACCACCCCTAAGCTTCTCTTTCCTCCAGTTACATCACCCTGAGGTTTAAAACCGTCTATCTTTCCTCTGCATTCAGGTTGCTACAGATACAGTTACGTCCAAGAGGATGACATCCTAAGACTGGAAGGCCCTGACTACCTGGCCTCCAGTTGTCTTTGGCACCTCCACGGCCTCAAGGGCTACATGATCAAGCTACGCTTAGAGTGGACTCTGCCAGACTGCAGGGACCGTCTGGCTATGTATGACGCAGCTGGTCCCCTGGAGAAACACCTCATCACCTCGTAGGTAGCTCCTGAGCAAGGCAGACACGGTGGGGAGGCAAGGCAGGATGGCAGAACACACCACAGCAGGGGAAGGTGTTAGACTTCATCAGAGGAAATTCTCTTTGATGAAAAACCTGTCTCTCACTGATGAGCTGAACTCACTGATGTGGGATAGCACGCAGGCAGCCCTGCAGTCTGATAGATTACAGCAGCACAAGCTGTCTCTCTGCTGGCCCTGTATTTGATTCAGTTAGTGTGTCACAATGGGCATGCTCTGGACAACACAGACCTCTGCTGTCTCTCTCACTCTTCTCTTTTGTTTGTTTGTTGCTTGCTTCACTCACATCCTTTTTCCCCATGTTTTTGTTTCCTCTTTCCTTTCAGGATCTATGGCTGCAGCCGGCAGGAGCCTGTTGTGGAAGTCCTTTCATCAGGCCCTGTCATGTCCATTGTGTGGAAGAAAGCCCTGTACAGCTACTATGACCCCTTTGTCCTCTCAGCACAGGTGGTGCCCCTCAAAGGTGAGGAAGGCTAGATGAGGGTGGCCATAAGTGCAGAAAGGTTATCTCCTACAATACAATGCACCTAGTGGTGCTCCATTCCCATTAGGGGCCAAGATTGCAAAGGTAGAGTTGGTGAGCAAAAAGCAAGTTAAATTTTGCTCACTGGCCTGGGCTCACTTATCAGTATCTGGCTCAAAACTAGGAAGTCCAGGCTCTGACAAGCAGAGATACTTCAGAAGCAAGCTCAAACTCTTGTGACTGCACAGGCCAGACAACACATCCAGCTACACTCAGATAAATGTAAATTCAATATAAGAAACTAAAGCAACAAAATCCATAAAAGCTGTGCTTCTCCAGACAAGAGGAGAAAGCTAAAAGTCTTACCAGGTGGAAATAGCCTCTTAAAGGGGGTCATATCTCAGTAAATGGATTCCACAATGGGTTCTTTAACAATGACCTGAAAGCAGGTTGTGGCGAGGTGCGGGTTGTCCTCAACTCCCAGGTAACCACAATAGCACAAGAGCTAATGGCTTCAAGTGGTGCCAAGGGATGTTCAGGTGGGATATTAGAAAAAACAACTTCTCCAAAAGAGCGTTGCTTCAGTGGCACAGACTGCCCAGGGAGGTGGTGGAGTCACCATCTTAGATGTTGAAGAACCATGGGGATATGAGGGACATGGTTAGTGGGCATGGTGGGAGTGGGCTGATGGTACTTGATCTGAGAGGTCTTTTCCAACCTCAATGATTCTGTGATTCTATGAATTTTAGCATCAGATCTTAGATTCTCTTTTCTTCGCTACCACAGTTGGATAAGTACATGATATATCAGGAGGAGTCTGAGCTGACAGGTAGCAGGGTTTTCAATGTCTTTGTTTACAGCCTGCGGAGTGAATATAACCCTGCGGGAAGGCCTGGAGCTGCAGGGGAAGATCAGCACCCCACATTACCCCAGTTACTACTCACCCAATACCCAGTGCACCTGGCACATGTCGGTAAGAGCCAGCCCCTACAAGAGCATCCACCTTCTCCCTGAAATCCTTGCAGCATTCCACGCCATTCTGTGGTTCTGTGATTCTATAAATCCATAATGCCATGATTTTGTGATTCTGTGACTCAGGTGGTATACTTGGCCAGTTCTCTCTATAAGATAATCAGGAAAAGATGGCAGCAACCTACCTAGCCTGTGCTTGATGTGTGTCTCTGGAGGCAAGGGAGTCTCATATTGCATGCTAGAGCAGAGATGCCATTGCTGAGCAGGAATCTGGAATCTTGGCCCAGAGCTGTTCTTCAAGGCAAAAACAGATTACTAGAAATTACCACACTTTGAGACTGGCAGCAGAGACACCTTTGGCTATAATATGGCCTTAATTTAGGTGGTCCTTCCTTCTGGCTTGCAATGTGCGATCTAGTAGCTCTCCCCTTCACATCTACCCTGCTCACTTCTGTTGCATGGGGTGGGCTGCAGCACTCACAGGAAGCCATCATCTCCACATTGCTCTCAACTCCCTCCCCTGCAGGTCCCATCCCTCGACTATGGGGTCACTCTGTGGTTCGACGCCTATGCACTCAGCAGACAGAAGCAGGACCTTCCCTGTACACAAGGCCAGTGGATAATTCAGAACAGAAGGTTTGTGTTAGTGTCCTGGTTTCTGTCTCTTGCTTCCCACTGGGGAGAAACCTCTGCAAGTTCCCTGCTCAATTCAGCCACCAAGTCTAAGAAAGGAGATCCCATCACCCTGCTCAGTGGTCACAATCTGGGACGGTGCCTCTTTCTTGCCTGCCTACTTCTTTTTCGGCCTCTCTCATTCACAAGCTCACTAGTGAACACATTTCCTATAAATTTTCTCCAAACTACCATCCTGCCTTCTCTGTCTTGCTGTTTGCGTCATGCTTCCTAGTTTTCCCCTTTGTGTGTAACCTTGGTGTCCTCCCACGTCTCCTGTGTTTGCAAATCTGCCTGTCACCACCTCTGCAATATTATCTGTGTGTGCCGTTGCCTCGCATCCACCTCCGTACAGATCTTCCGCCAAGCTCCAGATCCTCCTGCTTTGATTAGAACCGCATACCCCTGTGGGACTTCCCATAATCAGCCTCCATACATAGGCTGCTGCTCACCACCACCTATGTGCAAGGAGACACAGATGCAGTGCTCAAAGCGGGCATGGAGCTGGATGGACCCTTTTGTTTCCTAAGAATCGCTGCAAGATTGTCTTCTTCTCTCCAAAACCTTCCCCAGCATGTCTCACTGATTTCCTCTCTGCCACTCCTGCAGTGGTAACTCGTTTTCCCCTGAAGGATCTGATCCAGAAATTACTGAACACTGCATTCCCCTGGCTTAGGATTTTCATTTTTTCTCAACTTACCTTCCTCTCTGAAACCATAGGAGCTACAGTTTCTACAACCTCATTTCTTAGGGAAGATATATACAAGAATTGAACTGCTTTGTGTAGCCTGACTTCAACACTCACCCCCAAAGTGGGAAATGTCCAAAAATAGAGTCACTCTGGACTCGTATATGGCTAGAGAGTAGAACTGGGTGACAATATGTATCGGCTGTTCTCATCTTGTTCATCAGGCTTAGTTGTGCTCTGTTGTGCCCAGATATTTAGCTTTGAATTTCTTGGCCTTTCTACTTGTTTCCATTTTTTTCTGCATCAGTTCCCACCACAGCATACGTCTGTGGTGTTTTTTCATTCCTATTTATCTCTGGGGCTCCATCACCCACCTTCTTCAGTCATTTTGGGGCAGGTCCTGGCTTAGTTATAATGTTTTGTGCCCAGAGAGGACCTCTTGTTTCTGCAGGGTTACTCTTTCCCCTCCTGGTCTTGCTCAGCCACTGTTCTTTGGCCAGGAAAAGCAAGATTCAATCAGGCAAAGCAAGATCTAGTGTCAGCTCCCCTACCTGTTGACTAGGCATAGGTGTAAATAACAGCCTTTTCCCACTGCTCCTTCATAATCTTATACCGTTTTGAAGTATTTTGCCTTATCTCCTGCACCCCATCTATGTGGTCTCCTTCCCATCACCCCTACTCCCAAAATACCCCCTTGCCCCACTTGGCTGTCTTCTCTCTCACTGCTTGCAACATCCCATCTGTGTTTGCTCCTCAGGTTGTGCGGCCTGCGGACCCTACAAACTTATGCTGAGAGGATCCCGGCCACATCCTCAGCTGACATTGCCATCACCTTCACCTCGCAGATCTCCTTAACTGGCCCTGGTGTGCAGGCAGCTTACAGCCTATACAACCAATCTGATCGTAAGTCCTTTGCTCCTTGGAGAGGTGGTGGGGGTCCCAGATGGCTACCAGCAGCCCTTTGTGTGCTTGGGTTGTGTTAGGAGAAACACAAGGCACATCCCATGAGCTCCAGGTGCCAAGTTCTCTTCAGGCACATGCACACACCACTGATCGCCCAAAAAGAAGTGTTTATATCTAAAGCTGCTTCAGCACTTATCTCTGACTCATGTTCCCGGAGCATTCTGGTGCCAAGGTCCAGCTCCAGAACATTGCCTACTGGCTCATCCCTGCACCCACAGCACATATTGGCCTTGGGATTTCAATGGGAGGCCATTTCTGACTTGAAGTGGTGTTTGTTTTGATCATAAGAGCACTTAGAGCTGTTTCCTGCTCGACTTGGAATAGGTGCAAGTGAGGCAGAAAGGAAACTACACACGAATATGCACACATACGTATGCAACTGTGCACCTTCCACTTTTTTTTCCAGTTCCCTCCTATAGGGTTGCTGTAACCCACAACAGTCCCTGAATATGTGCACCTGGCAACACGTCTAAAAACAGCCCCTTTGTGGCCCTGACAAAGATATAATCGCAGCCCCAAAGAAACGACTTCATTTTTGCTGCAGTGCTCAGGAGTCAGGGAACAGTGCTAGATCAGAGGTAGAGTGTGCCAGGCAGGTGGATGACGTGGGGGTTTTAGTGAAGCCAGATACAAGCTGCTGCAGCTTGCGTGTAGTCAGGAAGGTATGCGGTTCCATGCTCCACTTTTAAGCCACCATGCTCTGCTTCAAGGTTTCCAGTCAGTGGGGACTGATTGCTTTCTGGTGGTTTCACAGCCTGTCCCAGGGAGTTCCTGTGTTCTGTGAATGGCTTGTGCGTCCCAGCCTGTGACGGAATCAAAGATTGCCCCAATGGGCTGGATGAGAGAAACTGTGGTGAGTGATGGCTTCTAGCTGCTTGTCCTTGATCCCAGGAGGACACAACTCCTTGCTTTTCCAAAGGTAGGGAGAGATGGGGGAGGATCTACTTGACCAGAGTACAACCTGTGCTTCCCCCTTCAAGAGATAAAATTTATGTATCCACAAAAGTGTCACTGCCAAATGGTTTCAGATTGTTCTGGAAGGAGCAGCAGCAATTATTCATGGAAGAATAGAATGGTTTGAGTTGGAAAGGGCCTTTAAAGGGCATCTGGTCCAACTCCCCTGCAATGAACAAGAGTACCTACAGCTAGATCAGGTTGCTCAGAGTCTCTCTAGCCTGACCCAGTCTCCAGGGATGGACCATCCACTACATCTCCTGTGCATAGTGCAGTCATCCCTGGAAAAGCAATACTGTGCACCAAAAGCTTCAGATAGTCTGAAAGATCCTCCTGTCCAATCTGCCCACCACCTTGTCCTGCTTTCCACCATCCCGTCCTAGCAATCTATCTCAGCCCTGGTCTACAGCCCCCTCTGCTGTCTTTGCACTCAGTGTCCCCTTCCCAACCCTCCCCTCCCTATCAGAGCCTCCTCAAAACCATCATCCACACTGCTTCCTCCTCATTCCTCCAGGCCATTTGTGACACATTAAATGCATAAATTCTGAACAACATGTAGCCAATGATTTGGGAAATATTTTAAGTCTTTGACCAACCACCGATTCTCAGCACAAATACCAGTTAGTACTGACTCAGACACTGCCCACAGTAGCCCAGGATTCTTGCAAAGTCCTGTTCTCATAAGAAGAGCTGTTCAGACTCAGACAAGACACTTAATTCAAACCATATCCCATCACTGGTATGAGTGAGTGCTCATCACATTGCTGCAACAATGTGAAGAAATTAGAGTCTTTGCAGTAAGAAAATGCCTAGGAGGTAGAGATCCATCATGTTTGGTGGTCTACATAAATACACAAAAGAACAGAGCAAAACAACAAAAACAACAGTTCTTGCTGTGATGAGTAGGCATTGGTTTCCATCTTGAGCAACTACCAAACATCATGGACACCAGGAAATCCATCAAGGTTCAGGTCTCACCTAGCAAAGAGTAGGAGGAGCAGCTGCTTAGCAGAGGAAGGTGATCCATGGGCTAATGGTGAGAGCAAAGAGGAGGAACAGTAACCTCAGCAGCCAGGGTGCAACCCCATAGAATTTGAGCAAGGTAAGTAGAGAAGCTATAGTGTTGGTAACCAAAGTCAACTCAGAGTCAAAGGTCCACGAGACAAGCCCACAGTGTTGAGGCAGGTCTGAGGTGAAGCCAAGAAATCAAGGCAAGCCAGGTCAAAATGAGCACAGTATAAGATGTGGTGCAGAAATACCAACTGTGTTGCTCAGGCAAACACCAACAACGAGGACCTGAAATTAAATGCCTTGTGCACAGGCTGCCAGGCCCTCATGAGGCAGAGAAAAGGCTGTGGAGCCTATTGGTGAAATCACACCTAAAACTATGTCTTGTATATGTAATTTCTGGTTGTTTCCATCCTGTGCAGTGTGCCCTGCAAAGTTCCAATGCCAAGAGGACAGCACCTGCATTGAGTTCAGCAGGGTCTGCAATCAGCAGCGGGACTGTGTCAACGGGAGTGATGAGGAGCACTGCAATGAAGGTAGGGAAGGGACAGGGAGGGACTGACACATGGCTTGTCCTGCTCTCAGAGCAAGGCTGTTGGTAGTGTAGCTCACATTCCCCCAGCCCCGTCTCCCCTTCATCTTCACAGGGGTCCCCTGTGGTCCTTTCACCCACCGTTGTGACGATGGGACCTGTGTGAAGAAACCCAACCCACTGTGTGATGCCACTGTGGACTGCAAGGACATGTCTGATGAAAAGTACTGCGGTAAGAAAATGCTCAGCCCCACGATAGATAAGCAGATTCAGGATGCCCCACAACCCCAATTTGGGCAGGGAGAGAGCTTATGCTTTGATTGCCCTTCTTGGTATTTCTGGAACTTCCACACTGCCAGGTAGGGCAAGGGTCCAGAGGATTAGAATCGTAGAATCACAGAGTCATAGGATGAATTGGGTTGGAAGGGCCCTCAAAGACCATCAGATTCCAACCCATCAGATTAGACTGCCCAGGGTCCCATCCAACCTGACCTTGAACACCTCCAGGAATCTACAATCAGATGATCAAACTCTTCAGTGAATGAAACAGAAAAGGAAGGGTAGACACAATATCTCTCATTCCTTCATCCACTAAAGAATGAACCATGTCTTCTCCTGCACAGACTGTGGGCTGCAGGCCCCTCTCAGCAGGATCATCGGTGGTGCTAACTCTGTGGAAGGGGAATGGCCATGGCAAGCCAGCCTGCAAGTCCGGGGACGCCACATTTGTGGGGGAACACTCATTGCTGACCGCTGGGTGGTCTCAGCTGCACATTGCTTCCAGGATGAAAGGTATATAGAGAGGGGAGGGTGATGGACCAGAGAAGGATGTTAAGATTCACTGCGTGGCATTGGGTGAAGAATGGTAGTGAAGGACACCTCATAGGTTCTCCTTTCCTTTGGCTATGGCCAGTTCCCATGCTGCTACTGCCCTAGACACATCAGCATGTGGTAGGATGGGACTGGGATACCACCACCTGCTGAAGATGCTGTTTGGTTCCCACACTGCCCATCCCCAGGGCCTGTCCTTTCAGGAGGAAACATGAACTTTGGTCATCATGAGGAATCCTGATGCAGAATGGATAAAGCTAGTGCAGCCCTGTTAGATGGTATGTGTGTGCATGCACTTGACAGGGAGACAATGTAAGTGAGGTGAGAGATTAATAAAAGGAGAGAAAAGAGGAACAGAGAGATGGCCATACAAAAACAGGGAGATCTCTGCACCCAGAGAGGTAGTGTAGGAGAAAGCAGCATGTGTAAGGCAAAAAGACAGAATTTCAAGTGTAAAACAATCTTTTCCTGCTTCCTTCTGCTTAGGCCCCAGGAAAGTTCCCCTGTGCTCCTCACCGTCCTGCTGGAGATAGGATTTTCTTAGAGGTATCATCCTGACTGATACCTCTTCCCATCCTTCCCTGTTTATGTGATGAGTTTTCTCTGCTACATCCTACAGACTGGCATCTCCCTCTGTCTGGACCGTTTACTTGGGCAAATACTTCCAAAACACCACCAGCCACACAGAGGTGTCCTTCAAAGTGATCCGCCTCTTCCTCCACCCTTATTATGAGGAGGATAGCCATGACTATGATGTGGCGCTGCTCCAGCTGGACCATCCTGTGATCATCTCGCCCTTCATCCAGCCCATCTGCTTGCCTGCCGCTTCCCACCTCTTTGAGCCTGGCCTTCACTGCTGGATCACTGGCTGGGGAGCCCTCAAGGAAGGTGGTAAGTGCAATGTTTTTGTTGGTGGCCTACAGCAGCAAGACCAAGGTGGAAACATAGGTTCACATGTAGAGTAGGTAGAACAGGCTTTTGCTCACCCCAAAGTATTATGCATCCTTCATTCCCTTGGCTTTTTGGTTACAATTTACCTGCTGAATGTCTCAAAACCTCTTTCAAAGAGGTAAGTTTGAAAGTCTAGTAAGATATTTGAGGACAGAATATGTTCCTTCATCCAAAGTCTAGAATAACCCTGCAGAACTTATTAGTCTGGCTACCCATGGTCATGGAGCAGCCCCAGACCCAAAGCCCAACTTCATGCTATGCAGGCATGTTGGCTCCTGTCACATTTTTCTACTACTCATCAAACCAGTGCTGTCTCTCCTGGGGATGCCGTATAAAAGATCCTATCAGCTATACCTTCCCAAGCAACAACTGTACTAGTAAATTTAGTGCAGGGTCTGAGTGATGTCCAAGAATCACATTAGCATAGTTTGGATACACAGAGCTAGGAGACAGCATGGTCCAAGACATGTTCCCATCATTCCTACAGTCCACTTTGTTTGGTGAGGAAAAGAGAGTTTAGCTATATGGGAATAACCCTTCACATTTCCTTCACACAAGGCCACCAAAAACAGGCCCAGACTGCTCATAGAGCATGGCACAGGAATACGTACACGCTCACTCAGTTCAGCTTTGTGTCTTCAGTCACAATCAGACTTCCTCCCTTTGCTTCCTAAATGGAAATACTCAGAGGATTCTGTCCAGAACTGAACACTTCTGGCTTTACATTACTTTGCCAGAAGGGCTTAAAATCCATTTCAGTGAGAAGCAAACCTAAATGATGGCATTCAAGAGGTTGGCCCATACCAGAATCTTCCTTGTCCCAAAAGCTAAGATGCCCATGACTACATGGAAAGCAGGGGAATGCTATTCCTGTCAGGCAGGTGGAGTGCTCTGCTGAAAGTCAGAAACTCTGATGCTCATGGACAGAAGAACAGAAATTCAGGTAGCAGCTTTCAGTAGGCAATAAGATGGGGGAATGTAGTCAGCTGTGGGAAGCTCCACTCTTTCTCACCTGCATTGCTCTTGGTTCTCTATCCCCAGGGCACATTAGCAATATCCTGCAGAAGGTGGATGTGCAGATCATCCAGCAGGACATCTGCAGTGAGGCCTATCACTACATGATTTCTCCCAGGATGATCTGTGCTGGCTACAACAAGGGCAAGAAGGATGCCTGCCAGGTGACAGTGGGGTTATGGGAGCAGGGTGGGTAACATGGGTAAGCCGTGTCCTGCGCCTTCCAAATGCACTCTATAGCCTGAAATGAGGGTGAGAAGACCATAAAGCACCTGAATCCCCAGTCCTTCCTCTGATCTCAGCAGCTCACAGGGCAACTTCTTCCTAGTATTTTTGCCTCCTAATACACAGAAACTTCTCAGCTTCTTATTCCAGCTTGTTTTCCACTCTTCACCTCCCCCTTCAAAGTCACATGTCTACATCAGTCTCTACCCCTCTCATTTCATTAGCATCTGTCAGACACAATAATCAGTCTGTTCCTTCATTACAGTAAATCAATCTCAAGAAATTCTTCTGTTTCCCATCCCTCAGGACATCCTGTTAAGTTCCACCAGCTTCCATGTATTTGCACATGCCTCATGGAGCAGAAGGAAACAATAGATCTGCCAGCTGCCTGGGAGCTGGCTAAGGGGGAGGGATTTGCAATACATCATTTGCATGATGAAAGGATGCAGCAATACATCAGATGTTTGCGCAGGAGCCAGTTTTGACATCTGTCTAAGGCATAAGGGATGTTGTGAATGGCCCAGACATGAGTTGAGGAGACATATGTGCATAGGGACTCCAAAGCCAATGAAAAACACATAGTAGGAGAAGCTGGTGGGTCATCATTACACTGTTTTTCTCTCCCTTTCTCTAGGGTGATTCTGGAGGTCCACTGGCCTGTGAGGAGCCCAGTGGCAGGTGGTTTCTGGCTGGTTTGGTCAGCTGGGGAATGGGGTGTGGACTTCCAAATTACTATGGAGTGTACACCAGGATCACTCAAGTTCTGGGCTGGATGAACCAGACCATGAGCTAAGAAACGTGCACCTCTACTTTCTCCACATCAGATCTACGCTCACAACGGCACTCATTTCTGACCCTGCTCATTTGCCTCCCAAAGAGAGAGTTTCTGTATGGGATGTTGTCAGCCCCAGGATGCTCTTCTGAGCAGGGCGGGGGGGAAAAAAAAGAAGTTTACTATGGGGATGCAGAGGAAAGCAAGTGTACCCATGTACAAGAAGAGCTGAACTTTCCATGAACCATGTGATTCAGCCAGTCTTACGCTGGAATGTCTGCTGAAAGAAAATGTGACTGATGTAGTTAGAGATTCCAGTAACTGTGAAATCAATCTCCCTCCCTCTTCCTTCCTGCTGCTTGTCCTTCTTCCCCCTTTCCCTCCCATCACTCCTCCTCTTCCATCTTCCTAATTGCTTATTTTCTTAGCTGGTGTGTGCTGTTCAGCTTCGCCAGGCAACTCTTCATGTCTCACTGACTCTCATACACAAGTACAGCATCGTGCCTTGCCTCCCTGATGGAACAGAATATCCCAGACCTGCGATAAAACTATTAGAGCACCCTCCTACTCTCTCCCTTTGGCCCTTCTGAACATCTCTAACATGGGTGATTCTCAACTGCTTCAGAATCCTAACTCAGATAATCCAGGAGGTGAAGGAGTAGAATTAGGGGCATAGTGTTTTAGAAAGTGACTGCAATGGGTTTGGCTGTTTTATACTGAAGAAATGCATGCACACACACATATATATATACACAGATAAGTAGGTATATGTATATATACAGTATGGCCACTCTGGAAATAGAAATAAAAATAATTTGATTTTTTTTTCTTTAATTTGATTTATTATTGTCTACTATTTAGGATGAGAGCTGATAGCCTCAAGTTGCACCAGGGGAGGTTCAGGTTGGATATTAGGGGAAACTTCTCAGGAAGAGCAGTGCTGCAGTGGCACAGGCTGCCCAGGAAATACCCCTGTACCCAGCAGGCAGGCTCAGCATCCTCCCAGCACCAAATTTCTAACACTTGAAATGAGAGGCAGCAAGGAGGAAGAAGGCGTGAGATTTATTTAGGGTCTACAACGTGGCATCTTCAGACACAGCGGTGAAGTCAACCCCTGGCTCCCTGAGGTCCTGCCAGACCTTCTGTCAAGTGCCAGCACATCCCACACAAGTACTCAGGCAGCACACAGCTGCTTCCACTCACCCATCCAATGTGGAGATATTTAGGGGAACAGGGAGTGAGACACCAGCAAGGTGACATCCAGCACAGGGACACTCCACCAGCAGCAAAGGTGGTCCAGAAAAATAAAAGAAAAGAAGAAAAAAAAGCAGTGTCTCTGCATTTACCCCTCTGGTGAAAAGCCCAGACCAGTTGCCTGCAACTGTGAACGGGCAAGGAGTGGTCCTACTGCAGATGCCACCACATCTGGGTACCGGTGTTCGGGAAGGGAGCAAAGTTCTGCAGTGGTTGATCACTGATGTCCCCAGCAGGGGCCACTGTGACATTAAAGAAAGCCATTCTACTAGGCAAAGGACGGGGCTCCAGCCCTTGCAGCTCTCCTTGGAGCATCTGCCCCCCTCCGGGCAGAGTTTGTAAAAGTCAACAGCCGAGTGTGGAGAGTGAAGGGGGCTGCGGGTGTCACTGCGGCACAAGGGGCTGCAAGATGCTACCGTACAAAAATAAAGATATCAAGCAGAAATTAAGAGGCTGGAGTGTAGAGTCAGGATCGCATCCTCAGGCCTCTGGCTTGTAACAGCTAGAGAAGGAGAGAGAGAAACCAAATCAAAGAGGGCAAGAAATGGGAAAAGGGAATGAGCACCTGACAGGAAACAAGATATAAAGAAAAAGGAAAGGAAAGGGGAAAAAAGGAAAAGGAAAGGAAGGAGGAAAGGAAGAGGATTGAGGGTGGGGTGAAAAGAGAACGAAGAGGGAGAAGTCTGTGATTAACACACACTGCCCTTTGAGACAATAACACTCAGGTCCCATAGCCATGAACAAGGAGGCTTTTGAATGGGAGAAGTGAGAAATGCCACCCAGCTAACAAGTGCCCCCCGTTAGGATGGAAAGTGGCACTGAGCATCACCAGTTCAACAAGAAATCTGTTTTCCAGCTAAGGAGAGTGGTCCTTCTATGAAAGCTTTCTTTGTTCAGTTGCAGATGGGCAGCCTGTCTCAGTGAAAGACAGAACAGAGGCCCCTTTCAAGCACAGCTGCAGGAACATCTGGATTAGGGACCCACAGCTTCCACTGCACCTTCACCACCTTCTGCCACTGCATGAGCAGGGAGGGGCAAAGGAGCTGCAGGAATGGATGGCAATCGGGAAATGTGATCTGACATGCATGGCAGGCAGCCACACAGCAGGCATTCCACTGTGCCACCCCTGCCTGCTTTGCATTCTTCCCCAGCCCTCCTCCTTACTCCTGGTTGCACTTTCTTTGTTGCTGCCAGAGCCTCCAGTCCAGAGCTGTAAGAACTGCTTGGCAAGTGAAGGCACACGTATGATGAGAATCAGAAAAGCCACCTTAGAAATGACTCAGCCTCCCCCAGCTTTCCACCTCCCCAAGCTCTACAAACCAGGACTTTATCCACAAGAGGGAAGGATGTGAGTTACTCATGCAGAGCTCAAACTGGCAGGATCTAAGAGTGCAGACAGGTCACATACCTGCAGAGTAGGAAAACTGAGGAGCAGAGAGAGATGGGGCCCTGAGCAGGGAAAACACAGAATCTTGGGTTTGGAAGGGGAGACGGGAACCAGGTCTGCTGGAAGGAGGCCATGAGGGGCAAAGAGAGCAAAGAGAAGAATGTTGGAGATTGGGGAATGGGGTAGGGTGCCCCAGGCAGGTGACAGTGCAGAGATGGAGACAGAGGGGAGCAGGAGGGAGTGTCTGGTACATGGACAGTCTGCAAATAAAAATATAATATAAATAAACCAAACAGTCAAAAACACAAAGCAGCAGCCAAGGTAACAACTCCTCCCTATTAGCTTTATCTCCAGAGAAACTCCTGCTCCTTAGGAGGACATCCCCTCCACCCCACATGTGCCCTAATTCTTCCCTGCTGCTTGCTGGGAGTTCTCACCAGAAAGGTGGATGGGTCTATGCCTGGGGGGTTAGTCTATTTTTTTCCTCAAGGATTTGCTGCACCTTTCTCTTCTGCTTCTGTTTCTGCCTCCTCCTCCATCTCCTGCTCTTCCTCCTCCACGTCCTCCTCTGCGCTCTGCGGGCCAGCATGCAGGACAAAGGGAAGAAATAGTGGAGACACTTGCAAGATGAGCCATGACAGTTCTTGCTGACACAGAAGGGCATAAAGCAATGGTCATGATGCTGAACTAGAAAGGGACCTTTCCCCACAGTCAAGACAGCTCTGGGCCAGGGGGCCAAGAGGCTTTTCTTATGGAGCATCATGTAAAGGCTGCCCTTACAAGTATTGTGATCCCACTGCCCAACAGCTTCCATCAGTTTCTAGTGCTCCTCCTTGAATCTAGGTATCTACATGATGTCATGCAATGCCACATTTTCCTGTCCTGCCTTCCAAAGGAGAGAAACTGACCTCCTGTCTCTTAGATGGGACTCAGCAGGGAATGAGAATGCTGCAGAAACTCTGGGGAAATCACAGCCTTATGGTAGGGTGACACACGCGCAGCATGATCATGAGAAGGTATGAGGGAGATTTTAAAGAAGCATGAGAAGTGCCAGGGTCACTTGGTAAAGCTATTTGCCACACACAGCTAGGCATCACCACTTGGAGCACTGTTTTGGGCCACTGGTATATTGTCATGGTGCTGAATACCAGAAAAAAAAAAACCCTGTATATCACCATCTATTTCACTACTGAGTGCTCCATGGTCACAGTGGAGAGAAGAAAGGAAAAGGGGGTGAACAAGAGCAAACTGTTTCATAAGCAATAGGAAAAAGACCATAGTGAAGTTGGTCTCACCTTGGCTTTGTGGCTGGACTCAGAGCTCAGGCCATTGGAAGAGTTGTACAGTTCCTTGGAAACCACGCACAGGAACTCTGTCTGATCCTCATTCCCATAGCTGTAGCACGAGCCAATGTTCACAAGCTGGAGAAGACCAGAAAAGAAATAACAAATGTTACTGCAAGCTTCCACTTCACCTAGGGAGTAAGGGAGGAAGCCCACCACACAGCAGGACTCCAGTCCCTGCCCCCAGTAGAAAGGCCTTATAACTAGGCTGAGCAAGTGCAGAGAACAGGGAATGTCCTCTGAGCTTCAATAAAAGAGATGAGAGATAGTAGGTGTGACAGCATGATCAACAACTGACCTAATATTCTCAGCCAGGGAAGATGCTTTGCATGGGGGCTATATGGTATCCATACAACCATCCATCTGTATTCCAAAAGACAACTCCTCACCCTCCTCCTCTGTCCTCCCCATACCTGCTCAAAGCGCCATCCATCAGACATAGTGGAAACCATTTGAGTGAGCTCCTCTTCCTGGCACTGTAGTACACGGTACACATGTTTAGGAGGCACCTGAAAGAAAAAAAATGCAGACAAAGATGTTGACAGAGGTCAAATGCTAAAGGCCATTGCCCACCTGCAGAAGAAAGAGATAGCACCCCTTCTTTACAGAGCTCTCCTTCTCACCATGTCCAAGATTCAAGATGGAGAGGAAACCACAACCAAGCCTTGTACTGTTTTGGGGAGAAAGAAAAATGCTCTCATTTTCTGAGAAAAGGGACTGAACTGAGAGCTTCTTTCAGTGTCCTCAGAAGTGTCCTCCTCTTTCCAACAGGGAGTTTGTCATTACAAAGTAATTTATTCAAATGCCATAAATGTTGATGGAGTTTTGCAAGCACAAAGTGGTTGCATTGCTGGAGGCTTACATCCTAAGGCAGACATTATGAAAAGTGAGATATCAGTCAGGATTCCCAGAAGATAGCTTTGAAAAGGTTATTAGCCAAGACAAGGTGTGACTGTGCCACAGGATTGATTCCTTGTGCTTCGTGTTCTGCATTTCTTTTCTACAGACATTTCTTCACCCATTCCCTCCAGGTTTCTCTAGAAGTATCCCCACATTCTTCACTGTGATTACATCCTCAGATCTCCCCATACCAAAATACTCCTCCCCACAACATCTCTTGCCTTACTACAAACACAGAATCATGGAATCATAGAATGGCCTGGGTTGAAAAGGACTGTAATGATCATCTAGTTTTAACCTCCTTGCCGTGTGCAGGGTTGCCAACCACAGCAACTAGCGAGCTTCTTCCAGGAGCCCATTTTGTTTCAGAGGTTACATCCAACACTACCTCTGGAGCTGCAAAACAAATGTGGAATTTGTTTATGGTGACTAAGTTGGTGTCAGCCTCTCCCCGAGCAAGATTTTGCTGAACAGAGATTAGCACATAAACTCTAATTAGTTGCTTCTTTCCACTCCTCGCTGCCTCTGCCACATCTGCTTTCTCTTTCAGCATTTCCTCCTTCCTTCACTATCTTTGTTTGCCATTTCCAACCATACCTGAGTCACTGTGTAGTCTTTCTCCTCCAGTCGATCCTTAATTATCCGGATTAAAGGGCCGATGTTATAGAACTCCGCTTCTTCCAGGACCCCTAAGAAAGAATGGCAGAGAAACCACAAAGTTAACAGCCAGATTGTTTTGCAAGCCAAAAAACCAACTCTAAATACACTTCCCAAAGTTATGACCCTTGGATGAAATGATACTCAAGCCTTGCTCAGAACTTAAGAGGTTTGAAACCTTTACCGCAGAGAACTGAGCACTGGCTCTCATGTTGTGTTCTACTGCTCACCCCAACTTCTTTATGCTGCCTACTACTACAGAAACAGTGCAGGTTGGTACCAAGGTCTGCTACTATATTCCCAGGGAAGAGGAGGATTTCCCTGAGAATCCAAAATCAACTTTCAGATTACAGGCCAAGGAGAATAAATGTAGGATCCATGCTCTCAGTGACCACTAGTTTTTGTTTTGTTCCAGCCCTCTTTGGAAGACAGGGAACCACAATTTGTTCTGACTTCTCCAGCAAAAGAAAATTTCATCCTTCCTCCCAGGCCTGTTAGAGTTGCATCCCTGTATGACTTCAGTCTTTGGTTCTCTCACCCATGCTTCATCACAAAGCAGGCAAACAGAGAACTGTTTTGAGTTTTCTGCATGGTATCTGCATCCTTCACCCCTCCTGAGATACTACTGCTTGCTAACAAGCCATCAGGGAAAGGGAGGTGAGTTCTCAGTGGGTTAGTGAGGGGAAGGAGGCCAGGAACCGACATTCATGGGTACCCAGATCAGCATGCAGACAATGCTGGTATGGGTTTGATCCTTCTCTACATGAGAACTCAGAATAAGTCCCTCATTCAGCCATTCAGCCATACCCTCAAACAGGTTGGTTTCATGCCAGCCTGTCCTGTGGCAGGAGCAAAAGGAAGCTGTGAACAGAACAAGAACTCCTGTTTACGTTTCAGATCTGGTATTAAAAGCCTCGGCTGAACTCTGTCTGACACGAGGGTGACAACCAATGATAAGTAAGAAACATCTCTGAATGGTGTTGATTACAATTCTGTACTATTTCTTAGATATATATTTTTTGCATTATAAGTCATAAAATGATTCTGAATAAAACACTCCTTGGTAAAAATATGTAAGGGAGGCAAGAAGGCTAATGAACCTGCAGAAACTGTGCTTGGCAAGGGCTGGACAGCACAGCCTGTCTTTGAAATTGGCTGCTTGTTAGTCCCTAACATCCAAAAAATAATGAGGCACTGGGGATCGCTGGCTCGTAACACCATGATGATGTTACTGAGTTATCCTATTGGACTCCCTGTCAACATCAAATGAGGGATTGGTTTGTTTGGCTTGCTCCACTGGAATTGCTGCAGTCCACAACCCATCAGAGCACTATTAGCATACATTACGTGTCACTGATTAATTATGGGGTTTATTACAGTCAGTTGGTCTGTTTGGTCTTCTGGGTTTTCACTCCTAATTAGAAACACTCAGTCATTAGTACAAACCTCAGTCACAAAGCCTGGTTAAAAGTGTATCAGGAACAGGTAATAAAACAGTTTTTCAAGGATGAGAGACCTAGTCTGCTTCCATCTCCGTGACACCTTCGCTCAACTAACAGCCATAAGGACTCAATATATGCAGGATCCCTTCTCCACCTGCTCCATTCCCACTTAGAGAAGGAAACATGCTTTCCAAGAGCTGCAAGGATGGCCTTCTCAAATCTCCCACACCAATCTTCAGAAGGATAACAAAAGACAAGGAGGTCAACTACAAACCCTACTGTGCTGCTCCAGCAGTGGTTAAGTGGTAAGTTTCTGAGCTCCAAGACTCACCCTCTTCAGCCATATCTTTATCCAGGACCAGCTTCCCATGACGGAGGAAATTCAGGATGGGCCCAAAGTAAGTAGGGTCCCGGTCTATTAGATATGCACCAGTCTCATCCTATCAACAAGAGGTAGACCATGAGATGAAAAAACACGGGGCATCTTGACCTGCACCTACCTGCAACATCTCTATAATAGACTATAGCCAAGACAGTTTCATTCAGATATTAACTCCTGCATTATTATGCTCAGAATGTCCACCTCAGCATGACCTCAGGCTCCTGCAACTATAAGTACAGGCCCGGTGTGAGGAAGCTGAAATCCCTCGAAGTGAAAAAAGGGTTGAGTCAGGCTGCTACATCTGGGGAGTACCCTCAGGGTATACACGGTGATGGAGCAGCAGGGGTGCAGGGGACTGGGCTACAACACAGCCAGGAAGTATCTGGCAAGAGAAGTTTCTCGCTAGGATAAGGGGAGAAAATGAAGGTATTTTTCTCTGGGTTATTCCTACAGCTGTTGGGATCTGACTCCAGCCCTGCAGCCCTCCCCGTGCTCAGAAGGGCATGGTGCAGGAGGCAATACAGCTGCCTTACCCGATCCGATTGCAGCTCCTCGCCCTGGCACAAGCGACACAGGAAAGATTTCTGCTCCCGGCACAGGGTCTGCCTGGTGGTAAGGAAGACGGTGCCCCCCACATTGAGCCTCACCCACTTGGCCTGGGCATCAATGGGAGGTGGGTCCCAGCCGCAGCGTAGCCCCATTGCGCCCTTCATCTCTTCCCCGCCCTCCATCCACATCCTCATCCCCCCTGGCACGCAGGGACTGCCGCAGGTGCTGCCTGCTAGGGAATGCTGGGATCTGTAGTTAGTCTGCTCTCCTTCCGCAGCAGCCGTGTTTCCCTTAGGGGCAAGAATCCTCCCTGCGTCTGCCCAGGGAGACTCCAGGGCGAGAAGGATGCTTAGTGCTGCAGTTATTAGGGGTGGGTAAAACCACAGTCTCAACGCTCCTTGGCTTTTCCTCCGTTTCGGTTTTCACTAACCGAGGGCTGGGCAGCACTTTGAAAGTATGGGGAGCGATGCAAAATTCCTCAGCAATTACTTCCACGTACACCCTCCCTCCCCGGCTCATGAAAAGGTTCTGGGAACTGTAGTTTGCAGGGATGTGCACAAAAGGGTGCTGGGAACTGTAGTTTTTCCAGCCTGCTGTCCCCACACAAGGGGATGCTGTAATACATTACCCTGAAACTACAGCTAATCATTTGCTTGCTTTGAGTTGCAAATCTTGCAGGCAAGCGCCCCTGGAGTCAGAAAGAAGATCTCTGATCTCTGGCAGTCAGCAGACTAAGCCCATCAGCACTGCTCTCCGCAGCTTTCCCTCCAGGAGATACATTACCCCAGGCTCACAGCACAGCGCTGCATCAGTTGCTACACTGTTCTTGCTGCAAAATGTGCAGGCAGTTGTCTTCTTGCTAACATATGTAGGGACTCTTCTGGGAACGGTATCTTGGATCTGCACGAAGTGCTGGCAGGGGGGCAGGAACAATTTTTCTTCTGACTCAGAAGAGTCACCGATTCAGCAAATGTTCCCCTTCTCCCCTCCCCCCAACCCCATCCCCCTCCTCCCTGTACGGTTCTACAGTCACAAACCATTCCAGAGACCACCAACTATTTCCCAGGTCTGATATTGTCTTGGCTGCAAAGAGCTCAGATTTTAACCCTGCCCTGCATGGATCTTCACCTCTGCCTCAGGCATATCGCATGCTGATACCAATGTGTCAATTGCTCCTTGCTGAGCACAGCCCTGCCTCTGCCACTCCTCCTGCCAGTCAAGCATGGAGCTCGGCAGCTCATACTCATGGGACTCCATTCAAATGCACTCCTTGGCATGGTCATGACCTGAATAAGTTATTTCTCCAGCAGCTCTGCTTTTTCCTCTCCCTCTGAAACACAATTGTGCTTGCCAGCAGCTCAGGCACATTGGGGATGGAAAGGAAAAGCTGACGCTTCACCTGAATGTGGCCCAAAGTCTTCCTTCACCTGAAACAACTACTTGGCTCCTCCTTGCCAGGGCAATGCAGCACTGCAGGAACGCCGTTTGCCCTGTGGACGCTTCGTTCTTTCACCTAGATCTTGGGTCTTTCCAGGCGGGAGTTACTGGGGGAGAGGGGGTGGAAAAAAGACAAAGATCGTGCTTTACTCACATTTCTTTTCCTCATCCTCTCTTTTCTTGTGCTTAAAAATCACTCCCTTTTATCATCACAGAACGTGAGCATAGCATCACCCTTCCCCCCAGTTACCCAGAATTCTCTTCACAAAGATGGTATAACTGCACTTTGCTCCTTCAGTGCAGGAATGCAAAGCAGAGGGGGGAAAGCAAAGGTAACAAGGAAAAGGTTTTGAAATTGCTGACCTCCAGTTTAATTTAAGCACATGAACAAATCATCTGCTGCAGGGTCTCCTTTAATTTACATTGAGAGCTTGCCAGCTCTATAGTGACTATTAATAGGGAGAGAGTAATTCTTTTTTTTTTTTTTTTTTTTTATTTTCCTATTTGCATTGAGCAGGTCCATTAATAAATTAATCCCCAGCCCCTGGACCACTCTCCACTGAGCAGCAGAAGACATCAAGGATGCTCAGACTGTCACCAACCTGAGGTGAAGCATCAGACAGTACAACATAACTCTGGGCTGTGAGACTGTTTCCTTCCTACCTCTGGCTCTGAGTCAAGCCACGGCATATCTGAGAGCTTTGCATTACACTCTGGTGTGTTAGGAATATGAGATCCTGTCAGCTCTGCCCACAGCTGCAGCAGACAAGGGAGGACTGTGGCTCCCTGATATGAATGCAGCGGTTGAAGGTGGCAACCTACTGCCCCTTATCTACCCCTCCAAGAAATCTGCCCTGCCTTTGTTTTGTTCCTTTTTCTACAAAGGGTCCAAATTGCCTCCCTTTCCTCCAAGCCTGTTTCACAGCCCCTCAGTCTCTCTCTCCATTTTAGATACAATCCCTTGGTTTTGATGCCTTCTTCTCCAATCTCTCCCATGCCAATGCTGCTCATGGGTCAGGAATGGCCTGTATTCAGAACGCACCTTCTTCCATCAATGTTAGTTGCCATCTGTAGCCAACCCTTGCTCACCCCAGGCCAATGGGGTGAAAGGCAAGTAATTCAATCTGAAGTAGTAACATGTAAGTAAGAAAAGAGGTCAAGGTACAACAACCACATCCCTTGTGTCCTGCAATATACAGTATGAGCTTTACTGAAACTCCCTCAGGCCAGGGAGTTTCTCATTGTAAGTGAAAATCTCTTCTGAACATACTGTGGCATGAGACACTGGAGAAGAAACCATCTCTTCTCTATGTGGAAAGCAAGTAACACTCAGATTGCCTCTAAGCCCACTGCAAATTGGGCAAAGGAAAATCCCTAGATGGGACATGCTGATGAGAGGAAGACAGTTAACTTATAACCAGGAGAGCTCAATTTGACTGCCAGCTGAGCCAGGCGTGTCGGACCAGGAGGGAAAAGGTTCCATAGCATACAGGCTGGCTGATCTTTCTCCAGTCCCTATAAGCAATGTACCTGTGTACAGAATAGGGTGTAAATAGAGCCTAGTTGTGTGCTAGGACCAGAAGAGATGGGAGGACCAAGACAAACCTATACAGGTAACAGTGATTACTATCGCTCATGAAGTAATCATTAGTAGGAAGAAATGGTGTAGGAAGAGACGGTGGTCTTTGGGAAAGTTTGTGGAGGAACAAATGGCCCACAGGGAAGTCAAGCGTGAAATAATGCAACAGGATTGCACAGAAGAAGGGAAGGAAGAAGGTGGCAGGGGAGAAAGAAGACAGGTGAAGAACGTGAGACTGTAGGATAGTTGTTAGAGAACTGTTCATGCTTAATCCCTATAAAAGGTGGAGCTGTGTTGCAAATGTGTGATGAAATGGAGCAGGAGGTGCACGTGAGGGACACAGTCAATGTTCCTGGAAGGTGAGGAGAAACTCTATATGTGACAGAATGACTGGCACCAGAACTGGGGAAAAGGGATTGAGAGGGAACTGCAGGGACAGCAGGGTATCTTATATGGCCAGACTTATGGTCAAAACATGAGCTACACAATGATTTGGAATTGTAGGAGGAGAACAGTGCCCATTCTTTGGCATTTTGAAGTTAAATGCAGATGAGAACCAGTCACAAGTGATATTGTGCAGTGGTAAGTATTGGGGCTGGCCCTGCTTAAGAACTTTATTGACAAGGCAATTGAATGCACCCTCAGTGAGTATGCAGATGGCCCTACAGAGAACTGGATAGGCTGGATCAATGGACAGAGGCCAATTGTACGAGCTTCAACAAGACCAAATGCCAGGTCCTGTACTTTGGCCACATGCAGCATTACATGACTGGAGCAGAGTGGCTGGAAAGCTGACTGAAGGTAAAAGTCCTGGAACGTGTCCAGAGAAGGGCAATGGAACTGTGAGGGTTCTGGAGCACAAGTTTTACAGACAGTAGCAGAGGGAGCTGGGACTGTTCAGTCTGGAGGAGAGTCAGCTTATCACTCTCATGACCTGAAAGGAAGTTATAGCAAGGAGGAGGTTGGCCTACTCTCCAAGGTAACAGTAATAGGATGAGAGGGAATGGTCATAAGCTCTGACAGGAGAGGTTCAGGTTGGATATGAGGAAGAATTTCTTTTCAGGAAGAGCAGTGCTGCAGTGGCACAGGCTGCCCAGGGAGGTGGTGCAGTCACTGTCCCTGGAGGTGTTTCAGAGCCGTGTGGATGTGGCACTGAGGGACGTGGTTGGTGGGCATGGTGGGAATGGGCTGGCAGTTGAACTGGGTGATCTTAGTTGTCTTTTCCAAACTTAATAATTCTGTGTTTCTATGATTTTCCTTTCCCGCTGAATTCAGATTCACAAGTGGACTTACCAGGCAGCTGCGGTGCTTCCTCTCCCTCTCCATTACTACTGCTTCACATAATGCGCACACTGCTACACTGCCAAGTGCAGAGCAGATCCAAGGCACTGCCACCGTGGTCTCATCCCTGCAGGGCTGGGGATACTCAAACTCTCAAAGCTGAGCTGTGCTCTGAAAGAGGCACAGGGTTATTCATTGACCAGACTGTTTGTTCACAAGTCCCAAACTGCTTTTACTGTCTGTGAAAACATTACAGATAGTAAAATATACCAATTAAATGTTTACATGTTGACCTCAGATTCCTAAAATTTAGGGGGAGCTGGAAAAGCTCAAGCCTGAAGTTAGCCACAAATCAATATCTTCCCACATCGAGTTTGTTTTTCAGACTACTTCTCTTCCATCAGGAATGCTATGTTACCCAAGATATGCTATTCCTCTTTCCCAATAGCAAATTTTCCAGAGCAGAGTTATAAACATTAGTGATTTGCACTCATCTCCACATCTCCCCTGTTTCCAGTTCCATAGGAAACCCACCCACTGTGAGAGAGACATAAAGATCTGCAGAACATTTTTAGTCCTGGTGCAAGTCCCCTCAGCTGTTCCATATGTCCAGCAGCATCTGTTACGGCTCAAAATAGGCTTTTGCAGTATCCAGGCTTTGAAAACTAAGTCTCAGTTCCCACAGTGTTCCTAGTTCTTCGCAGTGTGAGAACAGATCTCAGCTAAAGGGAGGGAAAACATCAGAAGACTGTCTGGGACAGATTTTTGGTATATGATGTAACAGGGCATACACCAAAAGCACAAAATATCTTGGTGTGAAAAGGAAGTTCTCTGTTTCACCTGAGAGGGGAAGTCAGAGCAAAGCAAAGTGCTTGGTAAAAGATTTACTGAAAGCTGGGAAGCTGAAAAACTGCTGAGAAGATTTTGTAATTCTAAAGGCAGCAAGAAAAAGAGCAGTTGAGTTCTGCAAGTCTTGGCACACTTACCAGAGAGGGAAAGGGCCCTGCTGGATGCCACGGAGTCACACAGTCAAAACACAGAGCATGGGGAGAAGGAAATCTTTCATTTTGTCATCTCCAGGTGACTTGCTGGGCTACACCAGACACCTCTGCCTGATACACATGATAAAGGAAAGAAACTCAGGATCAAGAGGAAACTAAAGATTCTCACTAACACCAAGGACTGCTCTGTCTCATAAGGAAACAAGGGCAGCACAGCAGTGTGCCAGATACTCTGAAAGGACAAAAGACAAAGCTTGCCCCCTACATCTACTGTAAATGATGAAGACTGAAAGAATGCATTCATTGTCACTAAGAAATGAATTTCCATGGAGAAGCAGGGAAAGCACAGTGCTCCTGCTTGCCCACTTGTACATATTGACAAAATCTGCCACACCTCCCCACTGCACCCATAAAGTTAAACCTTGATGGACCTACCACAGGTAAGGTTGGCTCATGGACTGAAAAGCTGAAAATCCTGAAAAGATGTTAGAGGGCCATGCCCCTTCTAAGATCGCATATTAGACAATGCTGTCTGTACAAACATATTTAAGGTGTGTCTTAAAAAACAGGGTTCTTGTTGTTCACATTGGGATGCCCAACCACAGAAAGTTTAGAACCTACCAGCTGATCCACACCAGTGCTTATCCTTCCATTTTTAGCCCAGTACCATAATTCAGCTTAAGAAGCCTTTTTCAAGTGCCACCAGTTGGAAAAAGCATCAGATGTCCTACGTGACATATGGACCAGTTCCTCCCTTTCTACTGCAGGAAACAGTTGCTAGCAAATTACCCCACTTGGATTAAAGCAAAGTGTTGCTACCAGCCTTTGCAAACACAGCAATTAGATGGGTGGGGAAATCCATAAAGCATGGGAGTAGAAAATCTTTCCCTAGCAGGAAGAATAAAATTAAACAGCCAATTAGATGAGGAGCCGATCCAGAATGGTAAACTTTCACAATTTTCAAGCTGTGATGAAACTTGCAAAAAGAAGCTCTTTCGGGAAGTTGAATCCCAAAGAGTTACATGGAAGCTGGCAAATATAAAGTTTTATTATTTTATTCTAATCTAAGTCTTGCTCTCCCTCCTTAAAAATCACTTGTTTCAGCCTCCCATGTACTCTGTATATTCAGTGCTTTCTGCAGTGTCAGCCCCAAGACCCTAAGGAGTTGAGTTGCTAGACAAAATGCAACCAAAGAAATGTAATGTTTTCAGTCACTGGAAGTGGGGGGGAGGGAAGGGTGGTGGAAAAGGGGCATAACGTATGTGTGAAAAAGGAAGACATGACCTGAACAGCAGAATTCTTTACTCCACAAGAGATACACAAAAATGGAGCCTATACCCACATAAGGAGGAAGAAGGAAACACCCCATAATCTAAACAATTTCCTGGAAAGAATTCATCCAAGCAACACTTAGATAAGTTCCATTCAGCAGAAAGACCTTGAAACAAATGTTTATTTGATATTTTTCAAAAGTCCAGAATTATTATTTTTTTTTAAGGGGGGGATTTTTGAGCAATGGAGGTACAAAATTGGCTAAAATATACACATTGCACTTAAGACTCCAAATACAAGCAGAAATGCAAACTAAATCTCTAACCTTGATAAGTGCCAACTTGGAAAACACACTTCCTCCCTTAAAAGCTTTATTATTTGTTCTTCTTGGGCTTTTCACCCAAAACAGCCCTGATATGTATGGCTGGCTTCTAGGGCAGAGGCAGAGAGTAAGACCATGAGGCACAGCTATACGAATATGACCATCCTGTGATTAAACATAGTGAATGTCTTGAGTCATAAGCTTAGCTTGACACAGTAACATTCCCACACTACCACCAGTGCTCTCTCCATATGGAACTGCAAAGAGGTCACAGATCCACAGGATGGTTGAGGTTGGAAGAGAGCTCTGGAGATCATCTTGGACAAACCACCTGCTCATGCATGGTCACCTAGAGCAGGCTGGTCAGGTCATCTTTATGCTCCCAAAGGGTCAGAGAAGGCAAAAGTGTGAAGCACCACATGCCAATACATGTTCCCCAACACCTTCACCTTATGACACATAATCAGGAACATATAAACTCATCTTTTCCCAAATACAGTTTCAAGGCAGATTATCCATATGACTAAGAGAAGAAACAGCTCATTACACAGTCTTCCCCTTTCCCTCAGAAATAATGTTTTCAGGCTGTGCCCTCATGTACCATTCCACCCAGGCCCCATCATACACAGCAACATCTGGTTTGCCACAGAGGTATGCCCCCAGAGCCACATGGCAGGCAGTGACCCCAGAGCCACATGTAGCTACCAGAGGCTTTGAGAGGTCCACTTTCTTCTCTTGGAACAGGCTTCTGATCTGCTCTGGAGTCTTCTCTAATCCAGACTCCGTAAGGAAACTGGTGAAGGGGATGTTCAGGGAGCCAGGGATATGACCAGGCTCTATTCCTGAAAGAAAAGCAGTACACATAGGAATTAACTTCTACTGTCTGGGAGGATTCTAGTGCAAAACTCATTCTGTATTTCACAGTGTATTTAATGTATTTTGTCTAAACAAAAAGCATAACAGTTTTTGTTAAAGTTCTGTTCTTCCTCTCAATTCCCTCCACATCTTCCCTCCATCAGAGAAACTCACGCTGCAGTCTCTCATTGAAGCATTTCCACAGGCTCTTCCAATGGAAGAGAAGCACCGGTACATGGAGAGATCAATACTTTGAGGTGTATGAGAACTGCTCTCATCCCAGCCCTTCAAGAAAAGCAAAACCAACCAAACAACCCCAGTAGCTTCCCCACTCCAGAGTTCTCAAAGAACAGCAGCCAGTCAAAGGGCAAAGAGAAAAGGTGAATACATTGTTTCAAGTACTACCCAATGAAGAACAATGTTTCCCAGCTCTACCTCTACAGGAGTCAAAACACCTTAAGTCTCCCGACTACCCTGGCTCACTACGCCAGTATCTGTGCAGGCACATTACCATCTCGGGGCTCTGGCTCTACTCCCTGGAACCGCCCTTCAGCACGCGCATCCACGACTTGGAAGTGATGGGAATCCATGTTATCTAAGATGTCCTCGTAGGTTTTCACCATGCACTTGTCCAAGGTGGCATGGAAATCAGCTGGAGCTACCTGGGTTTTCCCAGAACTCACTGAAAATCCCTCTCGCAGCCAGTTCTTCAGGCCACCATCTAGAAGGGAAACTGCTTCATGTCCAAAGACTCGGAACATCCACCACACCCGTGGTGCTGAGAAGAGCCCTTGGTCACTGCCATCATACACCACAACATGGGAATCATTCCCTACACCCAGCTTCCCCACATACTCAGCAAACTCATTGGCCTTAGGCATCATGTGATCGTAAGGTGAAGTACGATCACTGCACTGGTCAATGTCAAAGAAAACTGCACCAGGGATATGGCGCTCCTCAAACTCCTGTTTTGGGTCACGCTTCATCTTCGGCAAATACCAGGATGCATCCACAACCTTCAAAGCCTGTCCAGTTTGTTTGGACTTGATGGCTTCTGAAAGCCATTTTGCAGAGACCAGAGCACGGTAGAGGAGTTGTTGCGACATCGCTCCCAAATCCTGACTAAGATTACCGGAGACACCTGCCTGCAAAAGCAAGAAAGCTACAAATTAGAGGCCAGCCTCACAAAAAGCAACCAAAGATGTGTTTAGGTACCAAAGCCCCATGTATGCACTGAGATGCTAGCTAAGAATACAGTGATAAGTTTGCAATCACAGAATCATTAAGGTTGGAAAAGACCACAAAGATCATCCGGTTCAACCATCAGCCCATCCCCACCATGCCCACTGACCATGTCCTCAGTGCCACATCCACATGGTTCTGGAACACCTCCAGGAACAGTGACTGCACCACCTGCCTGGGCAGCCCGTGCCACTGCAGCACCGCTCTTTCCAAGAAATCTTTCTTAATATCCAATCCGAACCTCTGCTGGCACAGTGCTTCAGCCCTGGGGATAAAGAGTCACGCAGAGCTAAACCCAAGCCTTGCACCAAGCAGAGCAGCTATACCCAGGGCCCTTCACATCCAGCAGCACCAAGGGAGCAAGGCAGCCCCAAGAACCCTGAGGACAGCCCACCTATCGCCCTGCTGCCAACCACCCCGCGCACCCCGCGCACAGAGGGTGAATGCACAAGGCCCTGTACCTCCGCGCCGGGCCTCTGCCGAGCAGCTCCCGGGCAGCCTTGGCCTATGTCGCCTCAGGGGGTGGGAGCCAGGACCCTCCCAGCGGGGCGGTGCCGCCCGCCCCCCTGCCGCCATTTTGTGTGTGTGTGTGTATAGCGGTGGGCCTCGCCCCGCCCGTACAGGCTGGTTGGCCGCGCCCCCTCTCGCGGTCCGGCCCATTGCGGCCGCCGCTTCGGTGCTCGGCCTCGGTGCTCCGAGATGGCGGCGCAGGCGTTGGGCCGCGCGCTGGTCAGCGCTAAGTGGCTGTCCGAGGCCGTGCGGGCCGGCAGGGTCGGGGCCGGGCTGCGGGTGCTGGATGCTTCCTGGTATCCCCCGCAAGAGCGCAACGCCCGGCAGGAGTTCAGGGAGAGGCACATTCCCGGCGCGTCCTTCTTCGACATCGAGGAGTGCCGGGATAAGTCCTCCCCGTATGATTTCATGCTGCCGAGCGAGGCACACTTCGCCGACTACGTGGGGCGCCTGGGGGTCGGCAACGACACCCACGTGGTGGTGTATGACGGTGACCAGCTGGGCACCTTCTATGCCCCCCGTGCCTGGTGGATGTTCCGGGTCTTTGGGCACCGCGAGGTCTCCGTGCTGAACGGTGGCTTCAAGAACTGGGTGAAGGAAGGCCACCCTGTGACGGCGGAGCTCAGCCAGCCCACACCAGCGGTCTTTAAGGCCAAGCTGGACAAAACCCTCCTAAAGACCTTCGAGGAGATGATGGAGAACGTGGGGTCCAAGAAGTTCCAGGTGGTGGATTCCCGCCCTGCGGGCCGGTTTCAGGGCACTGAGCTGGACCAAGGTAAAGTAGAGTGAACAGCAGCTGCTCCCTGTGTTGTAGCAGGATGAGCGTTGGTGGTGGAACCGCTTCTCCCAGCCAGCAGGTGCCTCAACCCAGCTCATGGATTTACCTTAACAGATCTGTGTTTGAGCACTTGGATTCCAGCACTCTCACGGGATGCTTTTTCTTGTAATTTGTTGTAAAGCTGTAGGAGAAAATAGCAGAAAAGGGAATGAAAAATGCTCAGAAGTCTGTAGTCAGTTGGCTTCAGAATGAAGAATGGGAGATGAGAGCTTCCAGAGGTTTCTTTTGGGCTTACTCTATTACTATCAGATGTGCACAAATGTTCAGTATTAATCCAGGCACTTCTCACATTAATGAATACACTAGTGAAAGCCCAGTTTGATTCAGGCAGTGCTGTAACTCAGGAGACATTGTCCTTATTGCTCTGATTCCTAACAAGTAGTGAACTTCTGGTTGTAATCACTGTGCTTCTGCTCTCTGCCATAAATCTTAACAAGAAAGGAAAGCCCCAAACATCCACCACCACCTCTCTGGGCAAGCTATTGCAGTGCTTCACTACCCATCCTGTAGAAAACTTCTTCCTTTCATCCAGTCTAAATCTCTCCTCTGTCATATTGCAAGACACCCTGCTAATGAGTCTGTCCACTTCTTTCTTATAGCTCCTCTTTAGATACTAAGTGCCCAAGAGTCTGTGGTGAACCCCAAACATGCTTGACCACTGCTAGGCACTGTGAAAGGTAGTAGAGTTTGCAGGAGTAACAGAGGAGGCTGTTGCAGAGAGAGAAGGTAGTTAGGCTTATTGCTCATTCTGTTTTCTTGCCTACTACAGCCCATCAAAGTGAAGGCTGAGTTTTAACCTCAAAACATGAATAAAGCATTCCTTGCTGATGGAGGTGATGAATTTCATATTCTCATTCCCGAAGTGGGCGTTGTCACTGGGTGGCAAATACTGCAGCCCCTGACAGCATCTTGGAAACAGATTTTTCCTTTGAAGTGAGTCAGCATGAAACAGTTTATTTGTGGTAGTCCAGTTCTGCTTCCCACAGCAGATCCAGCAGGGTAAGTACTCCATCTGCAGCTGCTCATTCTGCAAGAGCTCGACAGCTTTCTGAGCCAAGCTAGCCAATAGCTGTGCTACAACCAGTGGTAGGTAAAAGGTAGTGCTTACACCTAAAAGAGCAATTTGAAATCAATGCTGATTAATTACAGGGGTCATTCAATCAGGGAGGAGAAACGAAGCCTGCAATTTAGAAAGGAAGAATGGTCTTGAGGTTAAGGAACTTAATGTGTTCTTACGTGATTTCAGTTTAATTATTGCCTCAGCTCTTGACTTCCTAATTAAGTCCATTAATCTCTCCAGTTCCATGAACTCCATCTCCAGAAGAGGCTAATTTCAGCTGACTCTTTTGTCTGTGTAATTTTTTCAGCTCCTTGTGGTAGGGATTAGCTGCCCCTGTTTTATTCTTATATAACCATTACCTTGATAGGAATTAGGTCTCTGTAATGTTTGAAATAAGCCACGATACATGTTTCATTTTTACTTGCTAGTAGAGGTTTACACAGGTTGCCAGGGTGGAGAAAGATAAATGATGTGTCTTTAAGCTGGATGTCATAGGTCTTAAATACAAGTATTGCTTTGGATGAAAAAGAAGCTCTGGTGTTTGTACATGGTGTGCGTCTATAGCCGATCTGAGTGGTTAAGTGTCCCTACATGCTGCTTTGTCCCTGGAGGTACCTGCATCCCTGTCTCCCATTCATGTACCCTACTCTTTGGGTTCTGCCCATTTTCCAAGCTCTCAGATCTCCCAGACAAAGCTTTTGCTCAGCTGAAACGTTCAGTGGCAGTGAGAGGGTGAATTAGATGCTCCTACTATATCCCTCTCTTCTTCAAGAGGAGTCTGTAGCATAATGCACACTGACTCTACATTGTTCGTGAAGTAGTACTTGAGGCACAACATGGAGAGTGAGACTTTCAAAGTCTGTTTCATTCCACAAGAGCTTACAGTCAAAGGTGTCCGTCTTTTGACCAGACAGACAAACATCAGGGGCCACAATGAGCATCATGACAGTTCTTCAAGTCAACTCTTCTGGCCATATACATGCACAGTGTTTTGACACTGGTGGCAAAGGCTTACTGATCTGGCTACAAGGATGTATCAGGTCAGGACTGAATGTAAAGTGTTCCTTCCAGTGAGTTCACATTAGGTTGGATGTAATCATTAATAGAATATAGAATAAAACGGTCCATTGAAAACATACAGTCTGAGTGGAAGAGAGAGAAAGAAGTTGGCAACAGGGGGATTTTGGAGGGAACAACTATTTGTACTCTGCTAACTCCAGGACCGCAGGGAGTTAAATGTGGACAAGGCACATCTTTTATCTTTTTGCCCAGAAGAAATTCCATTTGGAGCTTTTGTCACAAAGGGAAAGTCTGGAGAGAAGGAACTGTACTCTCAGCTAGATAAATAGCCAATAAAAAAGAGAGGTTTAAGCAAAGAACCTAACAGATGTGGAAAAAGGGATTAAACAGTGAAGAAGATAACATATTGCAGGTTACAAAGTGTGAGGAAGAATTGCCAGAAGCCAAGCTGAGTGAGAGAGACTTGGCAAAGGAAATTAAAACAACAAAAACTGCTGGAGCAAAGTGAATAAAAAGAAAACAAGGAGAGAGAGAGAGTAAACAAGATTGCTATGCAGTTAGTTGGGTTTTCGGGTGAAAGACTGTGTACAGCTTCAGAATAATACTGAGGCTGTGCTGTTGGATGTTTTAAGTTTCCTGGATGTTATTTATTTATTTATTTGTTTGTTTATTTATTTGTTGTACATGCATAGTATTTTGATATAGTGTTTTCTGTTGTCATTATTGGTTGTTTTTTTTGTTTTGTTTTTTTTTTTCCTCTGAGGATATAATCTATTATAGAGTAGTGTGAATGGTAGCACAGCAAGGGGAGAGAGGCAGAAATTATCATTTTTAAATGGAGTATATAACCAAAAAGATACCCATGTGCTCAAATCTGTGAGGCAGATGGTTTTGCAGGAGAGAAACACTAGCAAGGCTTGTATTTTTACTTAGGATAGGAGGTACAGAATGGCCTGTGTAACTGTTGCTCTAATAATGTAACGTTGATAGACTGTAATGGTTTCAAAAAACCTTTCAAGGAAACATATTTGAAGTGAAAGCAGAATTGAATAAAATACCTTGGTAAATTTGCACTCCTACTAAGGGCTCAATTTATTTGACAACAGAATTGATTTGCAAAGTTAGAGAAAAGGAAATACATACGCATGAATGTAATGTTTGATCCTTTCTTCCAGCTATTAGAAGCAGCTTCAAAGTAGATTTGATCCATTAAAGCCTCACTGATACTTTGGACATAAGGTTAAGGGGGCCATTATTATCTCAATGTGAGGAGGGGGAAAGTAACACAAGTACTGTTCGATACTCAAGGGAGGGAGCTAGAAGAGAGGGAGCTGATAAAACTTCCTCAGCCACTCAAGAGCACTTCTTCAGCAGTCCAAGGAGCTGTGATTGTGCAGTGTCAGCTAGTTTGTTTAGCTGAGCACCCACACACAAGAGTAAGTGCTGTTTCTACAGATTTCCTCAACTTTCACTTGCAGAGCATGAGCACTGTCTTTCTGACTCTCACAAACTTTTGAATGTCTCTACAGATGAAAGCCAAAATACTCTAAAATGAGACTTTTCTGATCTGCCCTGCTCCTAACTAAATATTTGTTTAAAGGCGGTGCATAAAAGACTGTGGTCTCCAGTAAGAGGATGCAAATGTACTTATTGTGAACTGTCATGACCGTTAGACCTGGAGCAGCTAAGAACTGAATCAGTGATCCAGCAAGCTTCTTTCAGCAGGGGCTGGCCTCTCTAGTTCAGCCCCCAGGATTTCTTGACGTTAGAATTCTTCCCCATTGCCCCAGGATGGTATGAGGCTGCAGTTATGTGGTTCACAGTCTCATCTGTGTTGGTGCAGCAGTGTCAGGTTTGCACGACGCTCAGGATGAATCAAGAGACAATGAGGGTATGTCTTGAACAGTGAAAGATTTTGATGTCTAGAGGTAGCTTTTGCTGTCTATAAGCTCCTACTTTTAGCCAGCTAAGCAAAAATCCCCTCTTTAATAGCACTTTATAATCCTGTTTCCTTGTGGCATGTCCTGTCATGTCATGACATCATTTTGCATGAGTGATGAATCTGCAGCATCATTATGGTGATGCCAGTCTCTGACCATATGTTACTTTAATCTTTTGGCTACAGCAAAGATTCCCTGCTCCAATCTCTTCCCATCTCCTGAGATCAGCTACTCTAATGCCTTAGGGAAGTGGAAAGCTATAAATGAGAGATTACCATTTTTGCAACTTTCCCAGGGCTATCTTGTTAGAAATTCAAACCTAGCAAGGAGCCATTCAAGGTAATACTTAATGTTTCCTGCTTTGACAAGGCTTGATCTAGAGCTTTTCAAAGTCAGTGGAAAAACTTGAGTTGAATGTAATAGACTTTGATTAAACCTACGGTGAGTGTTTCAAGGATGTGATGAAAATCTCATCTGTTGTATTTTTGTACCTGCTTCTCTCTAGGGAGCTTCTTCTTGAGATGTAAGTTTCAGCTTAACTGGTTAGTTATACCAGTAGAGAAACAGAACTCACACTGATTTCATCTATGAGGTAGATATAAGAAGTGAAGAAACTAAATTCTTACTCCCCTGACACTATTGCCCTGGTATATCTGCCCTATCAGTAATGTCTATCACTTTAAGGTTGCTTTACATTTCTGAAGCATGATTTTAATGTGTCGCAGGAGTTTAACTTTAAACAGCGAACGACCTTCACAAATTTCACGTACAAGCCACATATCATGCTTCTGAAAGCTGTGTCCCTACATGCTGCTGGCCTACTTAGGGCAGGTCAGAAATATACTGCCATGTTTCTCTTTGTGCTGGTGTGCTTAACACGTTTGCTAGGATCTTTCCTGTGGTGGTTCTTTGATTCTTGTCATATCTAAGGCTGCCAAGGCTTTCAGGTTCCTACCTCCTATTGCTTTCAGGGGGAAACAATTTTCTAAATAACTTTAGCCCTCTTTTTAGCTCCATACTGCTTTGCATTTCCATCACTACCTGAAACAACTGAACAATTTAGGGAGTATCTGCAGCTGTGTCTCTTTTGTAGGTGTCCTTCATCACCTACATTAATGACTCCTTGCTCATATTTTGTCTTCTTGTTCGCTCTCGTAGGGCTGGAATCTGGTCACATCCCTGGTGCTGTGAATATGCCTTTCTCAACGTTCCTATCTGAAAGCGGCCATGAGAAGAGTATTGAGGAGATTCAGCAGATGTTCCGCGAGAAGAAAGTGGATCTCTCAAAGCCACTGACTGCCACATGCCGCAAAGGTGTCACAGCATGTCACATTGCCTTGGCAGCCTACCTGTGTGGCAAGCCTGATGTGGCAGTTTATGATGGCTCCTGGTCCGAATGGTTCCACCGTGCCCCACCTCAGTACAAGGTCACTGAGGTGAAGCGCAACAAGGGCTAGAGGGCGAGTTGTTCCTTAGGCTGTCTGTAGCCCATGGTGCAGAAAGGAAAGGGAGGAGGTAGAAAAAGGAGGTAAAAAAAAAATCATGCTGATTAATATTTTGCCTATTTTTCTCAGAATAATCAGAAATTTTCTATCACAGCTTGCAGTTTCTCATAGTGAAATAAAATCTGCTTCTAAAATAATGCACTTAGGAATGTCTCTAATCATTTTCTGTTGCCCCTGACTTCTGTGTGCTGGGTGGGAAAAGCCGCTTTGCAGCATTGAGGGAGATTTGCTCTCTTCACTTGAGGCTTCCAGAAATTATTGTGGCCTTATGAGAATGCAAGTCCACAGTGTAGTGCATCAGGTGAAAATTCTGGGATTAAATTATAGCTCTGAGTGCTGAGAACAGGAGAGCCGGGCTTTGATTCTGTTATTGACTGGATGTGGTGCTGTTTGCCAGCCAAACAACTCCCTTTTCCAATGTGGAAAATGGGGGCACCTTTCCCTGCTTCTCTGATGGGGTTCATTGAGCTCACATGAACCATCTGGAAACGATATAAGATCCAGTTCGTAATCAGGATTACCTCATGAAAGTCTCCAAGAAATCCTATGCATGTAGTGAAGACTTACAGACATGAGTTTTTTACTCTCTTTCCTATGTTGTTTTTTGGATTTTTTTTTCTGGTTTTGTTGGCTTGGTTTTGGTATTTGATCAGCAAGGATGCTGCTCATCCCTGTCTTGTTTCTTCTGGTTCCCATGGTGACTACAGCTCATAGATAGAGGGAGGGTTGTTCCCTAGCAACTGTTCCCTCCTTTCAACCTTCAGACCACCTCCATACCCAGAGGGACCTGCCTGCTTGCAGGAATCACAGTGGCACCACATCAGGGACCATGGACCAGGTGAGAGAGGTAATTATGGAAGGGCCTCTGCCCCTTGTTAAACCTTAGATCTTTTCTATATTGGAGAGAGAAAAAAAAAAAAGAAAGAAAGAAAAGGATAGAAATGATCCCACTACATTGTGACTCCTATGGAACTTCTCAGGTCTGGAAAGTCAATTAAATATCCTCATATTTTGGAGGCCGAGCCAGATGCAGAAGGCATATAAGACCATGCTTGATCACATCTGTTGACTGGGTGAGAATGGCCTGCTGATTTGTACACCTGTATTTTCTCCATGATTCTATGTAAAGAAAGTCATAGACTATAAAAACACTTTTGCTTTTCAGAAGGAGGTATCAAATTTAATCATTTTTGTCTGTTTGACCAATAAATGTCTTTTCTGGTATGTCATGTATTGTCCCTCACATAATTGGCTTAGCAAAGGAATAAGTAGACATAGTTCTGTGGTGTCTGTTATCTAGGAGGACAGCAAAATGATCTCAGAGTCCTTCATATTTAGGAGTCTCAGAACGGTGTTCTGACTTTGGACCTTCTGGCTCAAAAGTAAAACGAACAATTAACAATAGCAATAAAGTCAAATCCAATTACAAGTAAGGAAAGTGAGGGCAATTGCAGGACTTCAGCATCACTTTGTCCAGCATGAACTGGGGAGATTGAGGTTATTAGTGAATGGGGCTTGAGAAATTAGAACACTGCTACTGTTCTCAGAAACTGCTTCATTGAGAAAGGGGCATTGAAATGGAGAGAGGAGGAATTTCTACAACAGCGAGCTGCAATGTTCTCTCCACTGAATATAGTAATAATAACAGACACGATTTTGTTTTAAGTAGGAGGTGGGAGCTAACACAGTTTATTTAGAAACACAGATTCCTGCACATGTTTAAATGTTTAGCTCTTCTATAAAAGCAATACAGAAAAGAAGCAGAAGCCACCATGTGAGTCAGGGCTACCTTCTTTGCATATCAAGGCATTTTTCTATTTGGAGTCTGACTTATACAGCAGCTCCAGTTTCACGATCCCAGTGTTGTACTAGACATGCTGGTGCAAAGTACTGGTGTAGTGGTGTACTTCTTCCAAGTTGCTGGCTCAGATGAGCCCTGTTTGTTCCCATGGGCTAACTTTGAAGCAGTGGGCTTCCTGCCCCCTCAGCTGGTATCTGTCAGCCTTAAGAGCAGAAACAAAGCATGTATGACATACCCTGAGCTCATTTGACAAACACAGACATATATATCCCTTCCTGATCCAGATCACTTTTGTATTGATGCTAGTGCCAGCAGATTCACAAACAACATGTTCACCATCATAGAGCATGGCTTCAGCTCTAACCTGTCACAGGGTTCACTTGAGTGAAACTGGCTATGCTCTGTTTGCTTGAGAATAAAGTCACCAGAAGACGAGCAGAGGAGCAAGGCCACCATCCCATTAATTCCCTTCTCGGCACCTGACACAGCATTTGTTTTTCTTCTAAGGCAATCACGAAGTCCCCAACATCCCCCAGACTTGATGTGGCCCAAAGTGACTCTGTGCCTTCCAACAACGCATCAGGTAAGCAAGATGGCAGTGAAGCTGTCCCTCCTCCACAGCTTGCTTTGCAGTACAGCTTGTGATGCAGTGTGTCATTCCCTCTCTGCCTTCTGAGAAGGCTGGTGGGTTAAGATCCCCAAGTGTGTTTTCCCCAACTCACCTCCCTGTGCAGCAAGCTGCTGCTATTCAGTAAACTCATCAACAAATACCAATGAGTGACAGACACTAAATGCATCTTCACCAATGTGACAATGATCATGAGTTGGAAAAGCCAACCACATGTAAGAAAATACAGACCTGTGTGTGCATGTCTGACCACAAGATTTTTACTTGTATATTTCTGTGCCTGTTCATGTATCAAAAACATTTAAGATTACTCAGGCACCTTCTGGTTTGGCATGAAATTTGACACAAAGCTACTGTTGTTCATTTCTGCTTTCTTTCTCTCTTTGAGACTTTAATTCTTTTCTTGTCTGCCAATGACAGAGTGACATGCTGGTTTTTTTCCAGCTCTGTTTATGTTACTCCCTATCAATCATCCAGACAGTTTCAAGTTCATTGAGCTATGCTTTTTGTCTTTAAGTGGAACCTGAGGAAGAGAAAAAGGAGCGTCTTCCAGCAGGCTTAAGTCCCACCAGACAGAGAACATCCCATAAAACTCCCAGCAGAGTCTCCTGCAAAGTCTCCAAGAGCTCAGCAGCTCAAGGAACAACTAAGAAGAACTCCACACATATTAAATCCAAGGTATCTCCTTCTGTAAAGGATATTCAGAATGGAAGACAGAGTAAACAGCATCTCCAAGCCAAAACACCCCACACACAGAATCATCATTCAAGAAGACTTGAAGAGGAAGAAGAAGATACTTCTGCCACCAAAGATCCAAGGACGAGGCTTCAGCAAAGAGGCAGGAACAGCATTTCCAGTCAATCTGCCTCATCCAGGCAGAGGGAGGCAGAGAACACCAAATCCATGCCCACTGGCAAAGAGTTAGTAGAAGGCCGGCAGCAAACCCCACGTTCTAAAATGCCCGGATCTCTGACCAAAGCCAGATGTGAAAAAACCAAGGAGACGAATGAGTCCCTGACAGCAGTAGCACCAGATAGGAAAGCAGAGTGGAAGGAGCCTCTGGAGAAGAAAAACAGTGTGACCCGTGACAACAGCAAAAATAAATTTGCCAGTGTAGATGAATTTGCCAGCAATGAAGAGGTACTGAGGAAAGATGTTTTACGTCTCCTTTATGGCACACTGTTTAATGATGTAGAGTGAAATATTAGCAGTTTCTATAGGACAGAGAGAGGAGGGATGGTTTGGGGCTTCACAGTGAGGGGCGGTGACATGTTCCACAAACATCCTTTCACATCTCTTTGGGTTTTTTTCATTTTGTTTTTCCATCACCTTTTCATTTATAAGGTTCCCATAGGCAGGCAGTGTAGTAGCTCAGCAAGGTGAAACAAGGTGGCAGCTGGACCCAGTCCAGAGCCCAACACCCCTGCCCCTTTCTGATTTGCACTTATTTTACTATTTCCAAATGTCCCATGCAATTACGGTGCATATAGAATCTGCTTAAGGAGGCTCAAGGGCAAACTCAAGTCTCAGGGATTAGTTGTAGCTCAAAATCTTATGCAGGGATAGAAACTCCAGGAGTCTCTTGCATGAAGGGAGTGTTGAAAGATGGTTGTTCCTTGCTGTTTGTGTTTCCAGGAGCGGCGGTCTCTGTGCCTGACAGCACTCATCATGGGACAGAAAAGACTCAGTGACCGCACTGGGATGCTAAAAAGGAAGCTGGAGTCATTTGGTGATTTCAATGAGCTGGGTTTTAACCTGAGGTCAAATATCTTCCAAGGTAAGGGATGCCTGTACCTATACCTGACCTTCAAGTGAAGTTGTATCATGACCCCAGTTCTCCCTGTTCAGAGCTAAATGGACACCATTTGGAATTCAATGTTCCCTGTCATCTCTTGTCTCAAATTACCTCAATTTTCAATACTAGCATTACTTATCTTCACGATATTTAGATATATGAACATTTGAAATGTCTTCTCAAAACTCTGTTAGGTATTGGAGATTGCATTGTCCTGGGCTTTGTCACATAGAAAGGAGAAACATCTCCCAAGTAACTCAAAATTGTTATTATCAAGGATAGGGTGCAATATAAAAGAAACGGAGGAGGAGAGAATAAAAATAATGCTCCCCAAATGGCCAGAAGTCAAGAGACAGTAAACAGGGAAGTCACAGTTAGGAGATAATTATAAGTATTACGGTAGAATAGGAGCTCAGGAAGGCCTGGAGTGGTGTGATGGTGCTTTTAGTGGAGCTGTGAAACTGAGTAGGAAGCTACTCACTTGGTTGAGGAGATTCAAAGGGAGATCAGGTGGGCACTTAAGTAAAGAAAGTGCACTGGGATACAAATAAAGGAGATACCCTTGTTGTACATGTCTCATCTTTAAGAACAAAAAGCAGATACACCGGCAAACATAAGTTCCCTCCTGGGTGATGATGAAACTATTATTCAGCACTGAGCCACGCATCTGATCCAAGGGTATTGCAGTCAACACATGACTTTTCCCATGCCCTTGAAACTGCTAATGTGGCTCCCCTGCTTCAATCCCAGGACTGCATTAGGGAGATATATGCATACATTTGCTCATGTACTGTTCCTTGTAGGTGGACCACTGGAATGCAGAAGCTTGATGAAAGATTCCTACACCCCTGATGTAATTCAGAAGTCAATCAGGGATCCCAGGAACTGGCATGGGAGGAGGATTGATGATTTAGGTATGGAATCTGCCAGGAAAAGTTCATTGCTGAATTCCTGAGAAGGGTTCTGCTTCTGCCAGGGGGAATGGATGAATCTGGGCAAAGAGTGAGGACTACAAATTGGCATTTACACAAGAGAGGATTTCTGCAACTAGAAAAATCCCCGAGGGATAACAACATTAGAAGGGAAACTGTGACTGAACCATCATTTTCTTCTTTACAGGGAGGTGGCATCAGAAGAATGCCTTAAATCTTAGCCTGCAGAAAGCACTGGAAAATAAATACGGGAAGAAAAAAGCCCAGCCCTAGATGATGAAGGTTAAGTACTGACCTGCATTCACCAGGTGATCTTCCTCGGCCATCTAATAAACCTCCATGTAGAGCACGAACCCACTGCTCAATAGTTGTCAGCTACAGATTTGTTTCTGTTGCTTTTCTTCCCTCTCAGTTAGTGTGTCTTTCATAGAGCAGTGCAAGATAAATTTAATGCAAATATATATATATATATATACACACTTTTGATGGTCGCTGCTAAAGTGGGTCTGACTTAGGTGTGAAGTACATGCTATTTCAGAAGGTAGAAGGATGTGAGAGGAGGCCATATGAGCTCATAAGGTGGAGTAGCACTGATGAGGCAGGGCTAGGAATCTCACCGAGTGAATGGGGAGAATGAAGTCCAGGTGGAAGTAAGCAGAGCTTTTGAATGTCACCCTTCCTGAATCCACAGTGTGAATGGACCCCTACTAAAACTCTTATAAACTGTACTCATCTGTGCTAGCCCTTTCCCAGTCTCCCAGAGAAGCGTCATCACCAGACTGGATGCATCTACCACGCAGTCTATACAATCTGAAGTTCAGGAAGTGTGTCTGAATAATAACCTAGGATCACCAAGAGGTTTGAATGCTGCTGGATGTGCAGGGTATTTGGGGATTCCTGTTGGTTCTTACTGCAGGATTGGTCCTTCCAGCTCCATAAAGTGTACCAGTGCAGTAAAGCAATTCATGTCTGCAAATACTGATGTCCTGAGTCATCCCCTCTGGTCCCAAGCTTTCACAGTTTTAAAAGACTGCTGTTCCACTAAGTGATATGTGCTGTCTGGGGGTAGAATGAGGATTTCTACTTTGCACTCCATTGGTTGGAGATTAGGTAACAATACGTTGGCTGCATAAAAGCAGTGAAGGATGAACTGCTCTGCACCAGTGCAGCCTTATCTCAAATACTGCATGCAGTTTTTGGCACTAATATAAGAAGGATAGAATACTATTAGAGAGTGTCCAAAGGAAGTCTACAAAGATTATGAGGGTCTGGAGGGCAAGATGCATGAGGGGTAGCTGAAGTCCCTTGGTTTGTTCAGCCCTGATCAGAGGGGGGTGGAGGAGGAGGCCTTACAGCATCATACATTGCACTGCCCTATAGGAACACCCCGTTCTGGGTTCATCTGTCTCTGACGACCAATGTGTATCCAGGTACATAATAAATACCATCTTCTGAAACAGTGCAAGGGGCAAATCCTAATCCAGTAAACATAAACAGAAATATACCAATATTGCTTGGCATGCTGAAAGTATGCAGTTCAGGGTATGGTTAGCTAATACACACATAAGACATAACATGTGGGCTGAATCAGCATACAGACTTTACAGTTTTCTTCCTAATGTCTGAGCAGACAGACTGCAGAATTACTCTACAGCTTGGAGAAAATGCACTTTGCTACCCATGAAAGGCTAATGAAGAGACTCGGTGAGAAGGAAAACAGACTGGAAGGTCTTGCTGTATCATTACATGCTGTCACAAACCATGTTGTTTGCCTTCCGCAGCGAAGAGCAGCAAAGTCATTTTACATGCTTCCTATAAAATAAAATATTGTATTTATAAGCAGTTCAATGATTCAAAACAGTTGACACTGTATAGTGGACTTGAGTGGGTGGCAGCTGTTTGATGCCAACTGAACACACACGTGTGACAATCCCCCTTCATCTCCACTGCTTCACCAAATGACAACACAGACAGGGGCAAACACTTTGTGATAGGTGACACATCAAAAGCTGCTGAGATAACTGAGATGGCTTTCAAGGAGACAGCTCAGCTCCTGGAATCAATCAATACTTGAAGTTTCCGAGTGCTGAACAGAATAATTTAGCCAGAATCTTGGCTAGGAACACTGCTATGTGGCATTCCATGATGACTGGATTGCTTTGGGTACCAAAACATGCATATTCTAAGCCAGTTTGGGGATCTCCAAATAGCATGTTAGATGAGAGTAGGCAAGAATTGGTCTGAAATAAGCTCTCACCACAGCTGAAAGTCTCCCTTCTACCCATTCATCTCCTCTCAGCTATTCATTCTTGCTTGCTTACCTGCCAATACTTTGAACCAGTTCCACTTGATGATCAGTAGAAGATCAATACAGAAGGGAAAGAAAAGCAAAGTTAACAAATCAAGCTTGTTAAGGAAAAGACCACATTACAGGTAAGGCAATGAGTGGTGAGCTATGCAGATGTTGGGGAAGAGGAGTGGAAAAGAAGTGGAAAGGTAAATGTCTTTCATTGCCTTTTTTATTAAGTAAGTTGCTCTCTGCTGTACAGTCTCACTAAGCAGTTTGCAATGCATTTCAGTGATTTTACCCGGTCTTATCATTGGGTGGCAGCTGTGAGCCAATGTTTTATCTGGCAGGCAAGAGCTTACAAAATAAATAAATAAATAAATAAATAAGGATTATTCTCTAACTTGCTTAGACTGTTTACCAAAATAGCTATTCAAGTGCTGTTTCAGTCATCTATAAACAGTTAATGCACTTGAAATATAACCATACTATAGACGTTTGAAACTGGAGAGACCAAATATATCCAAGGTTCTTTATAGGACAAGGGGAAATTGTTTCCAACTAAAAGAGAGGACAGTTAGGTTGGATATAAGGAAGTTTTTCTCCATAAGGGCAGTGAGGTACTGGGACAGGCAGCCTAGAGAAATGGTGGCTGCCCCATCCCTGGAAACATCCAAGGTCAGGCTGGTTCAGGCTCTGAGCACCCTGATCTACCTGTGAGTGTCCCTGTTCACCGCAGGGGAGTTGGACCAGATGACCTTTTAAAGGTCCTTTCCAACTCACCTATGATTCTGAGATTCTCCTACTTTCTAGTTTTTTCCTGCAGTAAATGATATTTCCTACTTTAGGTTTATGCATCCCTCTAATAGAGAAACAAGTGATTCTGCAGGATATCACCATTAAGAAAGATTTTCTGTTCTCCAGCCAGTCTTTTTTCAATTCGCCCTCCGACTTCTGCCTATCCTGTCCTATGCTGAACGATTCCAATCTCTGATATCTCTGCTGCAAGTAATTTAGAATGGCTCACTGAAGAAATCCTAACAATTGTAAGATGTCAGTGCAAAAAGTCTTCACCCTGCTATAAATTCACTATACTGTAAGGATTGCACTGAAATAAAACTCAGAGCTACATCTCTCTGGAGATAAACCCAGTATTCCTAAAGGAATGGAGTACTTACTGTTAATCCTGCCTATAATGGGATAAAAGAGAAATCCAGAGCTTCCCAAAGTGGCTGGGGATCCCAGCAAAGAGAATGCAAGTGAATTGACTTCAGTGGATTTCAGTCTTGGGCACTGGGACTGAAATGCAATTGTGTCTTATGTTGGAAGGTATTTAAACCATCATTGCCTACTAGGAGAGAATAATGTTTTGAGCATTAGGAATTACCTGTGTTGTTGATACTCGTAGAACAAAGGAGCTATGGGGGAAGACATTTAATTTTATTTTATTTTCTGAGGGTTGTCTCTGGATTTTGTTTGCCAATGACTCCTCCCCTGAGGATCTGAAATGTTGAGAAGGATGTGTGAGGGCAGTGAACCAAGGTTTTTTGGGCTAGAGCTGCTACAGCAGCTGCCCAGCGTATGAGATGGAATCACTGCATTTGTGAACAGCAGAGAGAGGTTTAGAACAACATTTCCTTACACATGAACAAAGGACTCTCTAAACTCCCAGCAAAATGTGGGAGCAGGTTACTTTACCAAGATGCTTTCAGGTTCTGTTGGGTTCTGTTGGTGACATCAGTAAACAGACCTTCCACTGTTCATTTTGAGTTTCCATTTTACCCCTTTTAATAAAATTCCTTTTCTTTTAAACACTTGGATTCATTGCTTTTATGCAGGAAAACTGATTATCCAAGCTTATTATGTGCCCAAGCAAAATCATTTTCTTTTCCTATAACCTGAGACGCTTGAGCTGAAATTGATTACCTATTTTTAGAAAGAAGCCATAGCTAAATCTGGCTTTTTCCCTTGCCAATCATTTCTATCAGTGGCATGCAAAACAGACTTACATAAATGCAGGTATATTAGAATTACAGCCTGCCCCTTTTTACCAAATACATATATGGAAGAAAGGAGTAGGCTGAACAGACAGCAATTTCTCCTTGTTTCTTGCTGGGTCCACTTCCAGGCTGGGAAGACACCACTGGGCTGTAGAAGTATGGAGCATTGGAGGCCAAGCAAGGGATTGCTGTCTAAGAAGCCATACTTGCATCAGGAGCACTCATGCATGGAAGTCTGACCAATAGGCAGCACTGTCCTGCACTCTGATTCTATGGGCAAGCAAGTACAGCTAACAAAAGTGAAATTTTAATTGGCACTTCTAATGTCTGACAGGAGATCTGCAGAATCAGTGTAGAACAGGGAACCTTCACTGTCTCTGCCTTAGCTCTAGGGAACTCAGCTCAGATGTTCTTAATCACCCTGTTTAGGTGAAAAGCAAAGGGAATAGCTGCTATTGACAGCTCCCTAATTGACAGCTCCCTAATTGACAGCTCTCTGAAGTGATCTCTGCAAACAAACAGGAGCTCCTGTAAAGGGCTGCTCAGTCTTCCAGGAAGCCAGAAGGAATCTTTGGCCACATCTCTTGTATTTTCCTCAGAAGATGCAAACCTCAGCCTTTTCTGTGCAACAGCAAGGTGCCAAGTATCTACTGCCAACACCAACTCTATGCCAAGACATGCAAGCACAAATTAGCTTTTGAGAAAGGTTGTGCTTTTATTGTAAGTGAAAAAGAGCCAGGGGCCATCCTTTGGACCACATTGTAAATGGCCATGTCCACAGTGTATAGCCCTGCTTGCTTGCCAGGTCTCCCATGGTTTTCCTACAGTCTAAAACACAGACTAGAGTCATAGAAAGGCTTATACTGGAGAGGAACTTAAAGCCTTCCCAGTCCCACCCTCTGCCCTGGGCAGGGCTACCACCCACCTGATCAAGAAGCCCACGGCCTCATCCGACCTGGCCTTGACCACCTCCTGCGATAGGGCTCCCACAGCTCTCTGTGCAGCCTGTGCTGTGCCTCACCACCTTCTGAGTGAAAACTTTACTCCTAACATCTAACCTAAATCTCCGCTCTTTTAGTTTAAAGCCCTTCTTCCTCATGAGCACTTTCTTACAGCTGTACTTGCAGTATGAGAGCAAGACTGTGTGTTGCATGGCCTGGGTACAAAATTACTAGAATTCTACTGAAGGATACTGCAGAAAGCCAAACCTGCTGCAAGGATGTCTGTGTTGCCCACTGGGAACAATGACTGCCCTTTGCTATCTCTCAAATTGCACCAGGATGTTGCCCTGGGGAGCATTAGTTGGCAGAGGCCAAACCATGGCCAGAGATTGCTGACAGCAAAAAGCAGTATGAGCAGTTACAAGGCAGTGCTTGATACTACATCTTGGCCCTGATTTATTTAGTAGTGTAGAGTCAGGCAATGTGACTGCTAGCATTTGCATTTATGCAGCTCTAGAGCTTTCAGTGGTACTTTGCAGTTGCAGTTCAAAATAAAGGGCCTTGTCTCAGGAATCTTACATGTACTGAGTGTGAAGCTTGATAAAAGGAGAAACACAGAATCATGTGAGTTGGAAGGAACTCTTGGAGGTCATTTGGTCTAACTCCCCTGCAATGAAGAGGGACATCTACAACTAGATCAGGGTGCTTGGAAGGAGAAGTAATATTTCAATGAAATAATTAACATAACCCATCTGTCCTTCACATGACTTACAAAAGCATATACTGAAAAGAGATGATCTCTCCCCTAAGAAACATATAACCACAAAACACAAGAGTCATTTTGTTTATGTCAGCTTCCCCCTGACTGCTCTGCAGCCTCTAACAGAGCACTGTGGTCACCCCTTCACCTTTAAAAACCTGGCACATATTTGAGGCTGTATGAACAATTTGGAGCTATTACTGATCAGCCACAGTGGCTGGATCCTCTGCAGTTCTGTGTGCACTCTCCATATCAAAGTCAGTCTTCGCTTGAATGACCTGAGAATGTGTCATTTCTGAGTGAGAAAGAGGTAAAGGAATATGCATATTTGTTTGAGAGGGGGGCTATGCTCAGAGGGAATAGGAGGAATTCAGGCAAGACTTCCACCCTAGTTGGTCAATGCCTTCTATAGTTTTAACAATTTATCAACCTGTGCTTCGTAAGCGATCTTTTCAAAGAAAACTCTGTCCCAACAACCTTGGCACTCTCATTTGAAGGGCCACGCTGCTTCCCTATCTAAACACAGCAGTAACATTGCTACGGGCCATCTTTAATAGATTGACACAGGCTTAAAAACTGTCAGTGTGAATAAATTCCTGGCACCTTCATATCCTTTCAATTTGTTCTAACATTTTCTACCAGCTTTTCTCTCCTTTGTCCTTGCTCCAACAGCAGGTCCTCTTCACATTTCAGCCTTCATTCGCCTGTCAAAACAAGATGAGATCTGTTTGTCTTCAATCTTCAAGCCACAAAGGAGCAAAACACAAAGCAATCACACTTTCACGGCTACAAAATACATTCTTGTCCTTCAGAAAACTTTTCCTTCACATCTAAATTCTCACAGCCACGTGACAAAGAATAGAGAGCACTTGCAGATGGAAAGCTGGGTTTGAAATAGGAAGCAAAGCTCCTCTTTAGAGCAAAGGATGAAATGGGACAGAAGAATCTTCAAGGTAAGGGGTGAGGTTGATACTGAAGATAGGGGTGGAAAGCTCAAAGTATTGGGACTGGAAAGGTAACTGAGAAGTTAATCTTTACCAAGACCCCCCTTCCCTACAGTTATGCATTGCTGACTTAGACTGCAGGGAGCCAGAGATCAGGTGGAAGTCAATTAGCTTAAGTAGAAGATAATACACAGAGGCAAAAATAGCATGATCTCTGTCTGTGGAACAGAGATTAGCAACATTGCCTTAAGGAGATAGAGATGTTACAGATGTGAGATCAAATACACATCCAGCAGTTTAGGGGAGACGTGCAGATAGATAAAGCTGCGGAATTCTGCTAGTAAGAAACAGACACACAAGAGTCAATTCCAGTGGAACTCAGGCACTATTTTCATAAAATGTGAAGTATGTATCACACCATGCCTGTTTTGGTGATATCCACCTACTGCGATATCAGTTATACAGATCACAAGATTTGCATGGCCCTTACAGATGAGATCAGGAAATGGCTGAGAGAGAGAGAGATGGAGAATAGAAAGCCATTTACTTCTTAAAGTGCTTCCAAAGATAAGGTTGTACAAAGAACACACACTACTTTTCGCTCTCTCCTTTCCCACATCGAAGAAAGTGTTCTTGCTGGCTCCATTCCCGGGGGTGTGCTTGGTCATACTGTGCTGTCATGATCTTTTCAGAAAGAAGCAATAGGCATAAGGCCATCAACAGAAAGAACAGCGTGGGTGTCCAACCCCCAACCAACAAGAGCCTGCATGCTGTGCTTGTAACTATCTGTATCAGCAGAGGTGACCCACCATTACTGCCACCACTGCTGAAACACAGCACCCACCACCACCATTACTGCCACCACTGCTGAAACACAGCACCCACCACCTCAATGGGCTCGCATCACAGAATGGCCTGAGTTGGAAGGGATCTCAAGGGTCATCAAGCTCCAACCCCCCCTGCCTCAGAGAGGGCCGCCAACCTCTATATCAAATACTAGACCAGGTTGCTCAGGACTCCATCCAACCTGGCCTTGAACACCATCAGGGACAGAGCATCCATAGCCTCTCTGGGCAGCCTGTGCCAGCACCTCAGTGTTTGCTCTCCATAAACATTCAGCGTCAATGAGTGCCATTTCTTCCACATGGAGGAATTCAGTGACACACCTTTGCTTCATACACACTTCTATGTCAGACACCATTTTGTCAGACTGCCCCTCTGCTGCCACAGTGTCACACAGCAACAAAATGTGACAGAGTATTGGTGGCATACAGTTATTTGCCATACCTTGAGTCAGCACTACACTGCACCCTCTCCATGCCCTGTTTTCAGCCCAGACAGCATTAATAGTGCATCAATGTTCCATTGGTGCTGATTAATGGTCCCATGCCCAGGGCAAGGCTGCAGGTCTGACATGCCTGAACAACAGCGTATTCTCACAAGGAGATAAAAGCTGCTATGAGGAAAGAGTGTCTTTTTACATATGAAACATTAAAAAGATTACCCTGTGTGAGTGAATCACATGAGAAGCAAGACTGATGAGTGCTAGTTTATGCATGTAAAATCCACTAATGCTCAGGGTGTTTTCCCAGTTCTTGGTAAATTTTCTTCAGCATGTTGATCTCCAGGGGCATTTATGTGAACCTACTATTTTCACCCAGTGCAGGAACTCTCCCTGGCTCCAGACTGTGAAGAATATCACCAGTACCTCCAGATGCATGCAGGCAGACATGATCCATCAGGCACACCTCACTCAGCAATGCAGCTCTTTCTCATCCCGTGCTCCAGGGACCACTGCACCAACCACCACCACCACCTCCCCCCCGCCCCAGGTGCTCTGCTGGTTTCCTGCAACATTGCACAATGTCACACTTCCCCCAGAACACAGAACTGCTCAAATTCTGGATGTGATTCTCTACCCATCGACTTTTTATTTTACTGTAAGGGGCACTATCTCCATTGACTACATCAGCTGTCATGTCGGATTGTGATTAAATCCAATAGCTCTTTCTCAGAACTAAAACCAAGACAACTTCTTTCCATTCTCATTTCACACGTTTTCTTAATACCCTTCAATCTATCTGATGTTCAGCCCTCCATCTCCTGCTTCAGCTATCTATTTTTCTCCTTCCTCTATCATTTCCTCCTTCTCCGTCCCTTCCTCTCCCTCATACTCTCCAGTTCACAGGCTCTGTGTTTTCTTGAAAGGAAGCAGAAGTAGTGAAAAGATAGTGACGGTCACAACCCAGCATCTCTGAAAGGAAACCCAGTGAGACAAACATGTGTGACTTGTGACTTTCTCATGGCTTGTTTCTAAGAAATTATTTCCGAGTAGCTGTGCTCTTACCAGCATAAGGACAGAGAAGCATCCTTTTATGCCATACTACCTAGCTGTTAACACAGTTGTATCTGATGTAGCACTTTCTTCTGCACTCAAGCAAAATAATTAATGTGTCCTTGATTATCACGCTGTGCATACTATTTTTCCTTATCCTGTAGTGATCCAACTTTCTCCTGAGCCAGAACATAACATCTGTGTCTGTATGCTGGATACTACTCTAACTGAAGCCCAGGCCACTGTCCTATTGCCCATCTCCATCTCCCAGGTTCAGCAGCCAAGCCCCTCCAGACTCTTCACAAAACACCAGCCAGGCATTTACTTTGCGTGGCTATAGTTAAAATTCAGTCACATTCAGGAATGGATGTGCCTCTGAGTACTCTGCATGTTGTAGGACAGTTGTGGTCATCATGATAGTATGAAGTCTGCATTGGGATGCTCTCTGAAAGGAGAAAATAAAGACAAATTGGGCACGAAGCTAGTAGTAGGAAACAGTAAAAGGAACATGAACTCTGCTCCTGTGCTGGAGGAAACAGAGAGAGAGGAGTGAGGAATGGGGCTACAGGCTTTGCTGGGAACACCCTCTGTGTAGTTCAACTCATACTGTTGAGATTTCACAAATAAATTGTGTAAATAAAAATACTAGCAGACTGAGTGTTTCCTGCCCCATGAAGCTTGAGGTCACACCTAAATACAGTTCAGAGCCTTGCCACTGATGTACATCTGGAGCCCTTGGTATAGCCCTGGTAGCCACGTGTGCACTCAGTCTCATTCTCTTTCTGTCACTAAGATGAAAGTAGGATGGAAAAATTGTCCTGATAAGAGAAAAACAACAATAGAGAAGAAAGAAGGGAATAAACAAAGACAAATATTCACTTTTAATTGTTCTATTTCCCTAAATCATGCATAGAGCCAGAAGAATGATTAACTCTGTCATCTTCACATCTTTACACACAAGCATGATTTGTCATGCAACAACTCCCTGCATCATTGACTGTTTTTCCTTTATGCTCTACAGCTACTCTACATCATTCTTTGCCATCTGCTATAGCTGGAAGCAAAATTCATGTGGTTTTCTGGGTAAGCCATGGGCGGCCTCCTGGCCCCAGACTACCTTTTCATCAGCACTGGAGTGACCTTTCAAAGTAGTTTAATATGGAGATGCTTATTAAGAAGAAAAACTTCTACATCTTTGCCAAAGGACAACATCAAAACTTGCTTTTTGGAACTGATGACAAGGTTTTTGACCACTTTCTTTCACCTTGAGAGTAAGGAATAAACCCTTTTTTATGAGGAGGAATTAATTATCCACACTGATTCACCCTCCCAATCCACACAAATTACACCCTCTGTGAATAATAAACCTGTTCAAAAGGAAGCACTTCCTTATCTTTCTTACCACTCCCCCTTACAATAATACAGTTCTGGCAAGCTGAGAGATACAGTCCATGTACTTCTTACCATTACAAAAAGCCCTGATTCATAGGGCTTTTAAGCCCTTGTTTGTTTGAAGGGAGAATGTTCACTGCCAGTTCCTTCCTCCCACTTGCCTTAAAGGAATGCTGACTGATCTTCAAGACAGGTGCTTCAGAGAGAAAGTGGATGTGTGACTTTCTTATTTACCACTCACAGTGAGTTGGTGCAAATACAACTGCTGTTGGGACACTTCCAGACTTACCTCTTTGCATAAGCCTGTACTTTCTTTGCTCTTTGGTAATGCTGTTACTGTCTTCAGCAAAGAGACAGATGTGTGACTCACTATCTCTAGCCTTCCAGCTTACAGCATAAGTTCAACAGCTAAGCGCCTGATCAGATGTCATACAATTATGAAGAAGAGGGAAGGAAGTACTTTTCAGTGTTCTGCTTAAACACTTCCCAAGAAAAGAGGCTAATCTTTCGGCAAAAGACATGCAATTTGTTCTCTCTTCTGCCGAGTTGTACTCAAAATCCCCCCTTTAACTCACCATTCTCCTTGTGTGCAATGATTTCGGAAAGGAAAATTCTTTGCCACCTAGTCAAACAGTCATTAAATAAAACATTGTGAATGTCATCTTACTGATGTAACCTGACTCCTGTAATGCTGTCTCCATACAAATAGCAGCATCAGAAGTGTGGATTCTGTTTATAAGAAGACCACAGATAAGGGATTAAAACTCAAAGCTAATACTGCACGCTACATGCACACAAGCTTGAGACTGGAGACTTGTCTTTGCAGTCACTGAAGGTCAAATGTGCACTGTCCTTCCCTTCACACTTCTTTCAAAGATGAAAAAAAAAAGATGCGAGTTTATCCTTTTTTTACTCTTAATGGACAGAAATAATGCCACATATTTGCAGAGCCTTGAAAGGAGAAAGTGGTTGGAACTAACACGTCTCTTTGGTAAGGCTGCTAGAGTGATTTCATCTTACATGGAACATGCATAGGCCAGTGTTGCACATACATTAATTTCCAACCTAAAGTTCAAGATTGTTAGCAGATTTCACAACAGCTTAAGACAGACATTGAAGACAATTCTTCTGGTAAAAAGAACAGGTAGGAGAGATGAGTCTTAAATTCTGGATTTCCTCTGCTCTACAAACAGAGCCACAGTGAAATCAGTCTTCATGGATGTATAAGACAGTGAGCAGACAGTCACAAATTCAATGGCAACATATACATGACTACTAAGTTCCACTTGGGATGGGATCCTTGACCAGAAAGGCTTAAATTCATTCTTTTAGAAAACCCAAAGTCACAAACTGGTAACACACCAAAAATTTACTAGCCAGACAGTATTTTTTAACCCCCAAATGAGTTATACTTTGGCTGAAAGGATAGACAAGGACTTTCACCTCCAAGACAGAACATGAGGATGAGGCCAGATCATCCTTCAGACACAATGCGAATCTTGTCATATCTTCATAGGTCATCTATAGCCTTCCTTGCACTCAATGGAACCTCTGTCTGACATGCTATATCACAGACAGGGCATCATCTAGATATCCCTGGAGGGCAGACTGGATCAGATCTTCACCTGCAGGACAAGATCACCTTCAAGAAGGGATCCTGACAGCTATGAGTGCTCACTGCAAGTTACCCAACAGATATCATGCAGTTCAAAGGTAGCTGAATGTCCTAAGAAAGATGGCCTTCCTTCAGGAGAAAAAGACCTCCTTCATTTCTAACAAAATTAAACAAGATCTTGAAAAAGTTACAAACACAAACATTTTACTATAAAAAGCACATACAGTTGGAAACATGGCACATAGCATGAGGAATTCAGACATCTTCATACTCATGAAACAATCAATGGTAATTAACCAGGTGAACAAGAATAACACGATCAGCTGGAGAGGTCCTGAAAGAAAGCTTAAACCAAGAAACTAAAAATGCAGTCCTACATAGGAGCATTTTTCAAAGTGGTCCTTGTCACATACGCTGTGTCAGACAGCAGAGGTTCAGTGCATGATTGATTAAACTGTGTACAGAAAAGGAGATTATGCTTACAAGTGTCTGGTAAATTTTTGAGGTAGATAGAGTTTATATAAGATGGGTTCTACCTAATCAAAATAGAATCGGTGCTGCTGACATTTAAGATTGAAAGTGCTATGAGATAATTTTAAACTGAAAACCGAGGAAAACATGCCAAGTGTGGAAAGTAAATTGTTCAGAGTGATATATCTGTGTGGTCTGGAATCACAGAAAACCAATGACTTAGGAAAAAAAAATCAATAAAATAGAAGGTACTGAAAAACAAGCAAAACAAAACAAAGAAAAGCAATTAATACACCAAATAATGAGAACACATCAAAATAAGCAACCAGATCAAGTCAAATGTCCAAATATCTCCATTCAAATATCTCAACTTTAAAATAGATGAAATGACAGAAGCACTGGGGGATGCCCATATTTGTTTTATAGGGGAACTTTAGTGATGGAAGTTCAATGACAGGAAGGTTTTCACTGGAACATTAATAATGGAAAACAGATTCCATATAAGACAAACTGTTTCTTTTTACACATTAATGCTAAAGAGTGTATGGTGACAAACAGTATGTGTTGTAACACAGAATTTCAACAGCTGTGCAGTTTTGTTACATGATAAAAAGAGCAGTATGTTGTTGGTGCTGTGCTATCAATCATCTGACCGAATCAAGGTTTTGGTGCTAGAGACAATCTATAACAATGGAACATTCCAATCACACTAGACAAGGTAAACATAACAGTGCACTGTGACGCAGACTTTGTCTGCACTGGAGGACTACACCAGGACAAGACAAAGGCTTGAGCTCAGGACTGTGATCACAGGCTTCACTCAGATGTTAGCAAACAGTTTAATATGTCTGTTATCCATCTCAATAAGCAAGTCAAAGACAATTTCCAATACACAGTGTGGAAAAGGCCCCCTCCTACTACTGAGGAAGAGTTTGGGTATGTGGAGGTTCCATGATTGTCCCATATCTTCTGTCCTTAAGATATTTATTTCCCAGTACTGATGTAGGTATCACATTGCTTCTTGGAGTTATTTTATGAACATACATGCAAGAAAAAATGATAAACTATCATTTAATCCTAAACAATAAACAAGACCCAGTACAAGTTGAAACAACAACATACAAACGAGACAAGAAGAAGCCCAAAAAGCTATTTAAAGTGTCGAATGTCTGAAGCAATAAATGAGCTGTTTAAATAATCATTTAGGAACTTGGAAGAGAACTTAAGCCTTCTGCAAATCTGCCCATGCTATAAAGGTAGGGTTTCTGTAGCCTCAATTTTCTTGCTTTAAGCATCCACTGTAAGCTATAGGCAGTCAGAATATCAGAAAGGATGTAATGACTGTTTAGCCCCACTATGTTTTTCTCTGCATTTCAGTATCACAGACTTTGCTCCATGTAAAAGAGAAGAAAATGATGTCTCCAGACTGCTGTGCAATCTACTATGAGGTGCCTGCTTAGAAGGTTGGACCCAATGGTCTCTTGAGATCCCTTCCAACCCCTATGATTCTGTGGTCATGAATCCATCATGAGTCTTCAATAATGAAAATAAACTCAAGATATCCATAGCTATCCCACAGACTTCTGAATGCAAAAGACAGATAACTAGATAAAATATATACTATAGGACACCAGCAGATGCAGAAGTATTCCACTCGAAATGCACACAACAAGGTGCTAGAAGGCTTTGAAATAAGGATAGTGTAACACAAGGGAAAGTACAACAATAACAGTAAGGAAGTGAGATCTCAGGCTGCAACAAGTAGGATTCACACAAATGCAACAGCCATGGGCACAGAAGACCACAGGTAAGCAGGGACCTCTAGCAAGATACCCTTGTCTCTCCATGTCCAACTTTAAATGAGGTCTGAAAAAGAATGGATGCTGGATCCACCCCTTCTGGTCACTCAGGTGTATTGTGTGCAGCTGAGCTCCCCTGGGCTGGCCCTACCTTCCCACCAGCTGTGACTTAGCATTTCTACTACAGATAGGAAAAAGTCAGCCAATTGTTTCAGATAGTTTTACATCTGCTGTTTTAGACAAACAATTTAGTCTTCAGTGGTGAGAACCAAACATTCCCCTATCAATGAGCTGAAAAGGACATAATGAATCGGCAAAGCTATGGACCAAATCCGGCTTACATAGAGCAAGTCTGTATGGTCAGAGCCCACCTGCTTAATACCATGGTGAAGTATCCATGGAGTAATGTGAGGAGTTGTTATGGTTGAGGCTAGAGAATACTGGGAGCCACTAGGAAAATGTTACAAGGGGACAAAACAGGTGTTGAAATAATTGTTATAGCTCTTCTCCATTTACAGAAGATGATTCAGAGGGTTTCTTTTCATGGAAAGTTCAGCTCTACCGTGAGAACTGAGGGAGAGCATAGGGAGTGAGAGGAGTCAGAGTTTAATCATTGGAGATGTACAGGAATAAGACTGTGTACAAATGTGTTTGACAGTGTATACACAGGTGTATAGCAGTTGGCCGGGTGGGTTGGGCTTGTTTTGCATTACTCTGCAGATACAGTTTTCTCAGAAATTCTCCAGCTTCTGTTCTTTGTGGGCTTTCCATTGCTGTTTCTTTTTTCTATTAAACCACTCACCCTCAGTTTCCTTCTTTATGTAAAAGACAGCCCCCAGACTCACAGAAAGAAAACAGCTGACTAGTTCCACATGGATTGTCATTGGAACCATTGAGGCCACAATATACTTAGCATCTTAACCTTATGCACAGTCAGGTAATATATTTCTGGTTGAGAGTTATTCTTATAAAGCAATAATAAAGTTATTAGCCGAGAGAAAGAAGGAGAAAATTTTTTACTGTCAAAACACAGGCAGAATCTGTGAAGTTTGAGTCAGAGAGTTATAAAAGGTGACCCACACTTTAAATTTAAACTGCTTCTCCTTTTTTGGCTACCTAAGAAATACAGGAAATCACCTCTCAGATACACAGGGTGAGGGACTTGAACTGCCTTGTGGCAAACCTAATCACTGAAGCCTATTATAAGTGCATCTTGTGTCATCAGAATCACAGAATCATTAAGATTGGAAAGACCACTGAAGTCTTACAGTCCAATCATCATAATGCTTCCTTTCCTGAATATCAGTACCTAGCATAACAGAAGGTAGCTGCAGCCTCCTTTTGCACAGTAACTCTGGGGCTTGAGCTACTGACCAGGGAAGCTAAGAACTAGAACATGCAACAGTCCCAAAGCCAACAAAACACAGAATTGCATGATTTTAGCATTCCAACTGCAACTAGGCCTCATGCAGAAAGGAATGTAAGACAAAAACAAAATTTATAGAAGCCTTGATTCTGTAACTGTGTAATAAGAGGACTTCACTAGCACAGAGTAGCCAGAAGTCCTTTGCCTCCTTCCACTGTGCATTACATATTTTCTTTAATGATGCTTAGGTGAATATTGCACAGATAATCTTTTTAGCAGAAATTCTTTCTGTTCCAAGATGATTTTAATAGTTGCTGATGAAAACCACCATTCAGCTCCCCTACCTGGACAACGGCATGTTACTCTTCAAGTTCCAGGCTCCTCAAGTAATTTTCACATTATTCGTGCTGCTCTGTGGGGTCATATAAACATCTCTGTATCCATAAATCCTGTCTCCAAGAGCTGTCTCTTCAAACGCCCAGTGAAGTGCAGGAGGAAAAGACAGCACTCAGAGTTCCAATCACAGTGTAAATGAACTTCATTTGAAAGCCCTGAGTGGAGCAGAAATTCTTTCACTGCCTATTCTTCTTGGTTATTAAAACTGTAGCAATCCTAGGCTAATCAAGGTGATGCATATCAGAGATCTGAATCCAGATACCTGATTTTCATATGAATTTGAACATCTAAGTTTATTACCAGCCTACACAGGGCACAACCATACAGCCTGGAAGAAACTGGCTTTCTTACTCATGACCCCCAAAAAGTGGTTCCTCTTTTACAATACAGCTTATGAAGAAAAAAGGGAAAAAAAGAACACACCATATAGTTAAGATGAATTATAACATACCTAAACCAATGAACTTAAAAGAAAATCATTTTGTATTTAAACATACAGAAATGGAGAAGCCCCACCAGACACAGGCTTATACATCCTCACAACTTTTCTCTCATCATTTTCCTCTATTGGCCCATTCTGTTCTTTTCACTGTACCATGTCCTTGGGATTTTCTACAGTAATATATGTCTCGGTAATGTCTCCATGTTAAACCAAAAAAGATCAAAAAACACCATGTCTCTCAACATGGCAACATTTAGATTGTCTTTTATGACAAAATTGCAAAGGTCACTGACGATGAGAACAAGCAATGGCTTTCAACATGTTGCACTGGAAGATAGAAAAAGCAATTGTTGTATATTTGCTCCTAGATTGCAGAGTCCATTTTTATCAGATAGCTGCCACCTCTTTCAGCTACTCTTAGCTTTGCTATTCACTGACATTTGCTCCTTCAGCAGATTTCTGTGATCCAAAAGATTGCTGCCAGGAGAAGTAATCATCTGATTTCAAGTTTCTGAAAAGTTAAATGGTCTGCTGGGGCTCCTGTGTATCACAGGGTTTCCCCGCAGCAGTGACGAATGGCAGGTGTGTGGCATTGCTGGTTGATGGCAGTAACAGGCTGTCTGTGCTGATGTACTCCAAGGAGCACTGCTGAAGGAATGCAGGACAGCCACGAGCCTCTGGAGATTTCTGATCTTCTGTTCTCACATCTGTGCTTTTCCCACAGCTGGTGGGAAGTGGTGAAACTTCCCTCTTGTAGTTGAGATAACGCATCACTTCCTTCTGATCTGGGAGAAGGAAGGGCTGCAGAGGACCTGCTCCTGACTGCTCTTGCCTCTGTGCAGCCTGGGGACTGTCTTTGTCTGGAAGGATCACATACTGCAGGGACATGGCTTTCTCCTGTTTTTCCATTGGATTCGAGGTCACTTCCAGTGTCTGATGCATCTCAGACTGAGAGGATGTCACTGGGCTGTACAAATATGGGCCATTGAATGCAAAGCAAGTGACTGCTGTCTGGGAAGTCATATTTGCATCAGCACAGTTTGTCCTTGGGCAGACAACTAGGGCATTTATAGCCTGGTATTGGCTCTGTAGGTCTAATGCAGCTGTCTTCTCAGTCCGTGCTTCAGGGGACTCTGCCAAAATCTTCGTCTGCCTGAATGAGGAACAGTTAAAAGTTGCTCATGAAATATATGTTTGTGGTAAGCACAAAGCAGAAACACAAGCTTAGTAGAAAACTGAAGTAGCTATGCACATGGCTAGAATGATCTGTATAGGGGAGCAAGTTAAACCAGATAGCACAGAATTGTATCCCCAGCTCAGAAGTAACTGCCATGGGCAGTTCTGGTGACAGAACGTTTGACTATGGCTTCCCATGAGTTAGGGAGTTTGATGAGCGTGTCATTCACAGTGTGGCTGCAATGTTCTCTTAATTCACCTGTCCACAACTTGAAGGAAGCTAGGCTGATCCATGTTCTCTGCAAGGCTGCATTTGTTGACGTCCAGCTGACTTCTTGCATGCTTGTTTCTTAGAGGAACATTCTGGAAAATGTAAGGTAAGGTAAGGTAACATAAGGTAAGGGGAGAGGAGAGGAGGGGAGGGGAGGGGAGTAAATGCAGATGATGCATTCTCCAGAGGTCAGTATTGGGCTGGCCTTGTTTAATATTGTTATTGACAGTCTGGACAAGGGGATTAAGTGTCCCGTCAGTAAATTTGCAAATGACACCACACTTCCTGTGAGGAAGTGTCAAATCTGCCTGAGGGTAGGAAATCTCTACAGAGGGATCTGGGCAGGCTGGATTGATGAGCTGAGGCCAATTGATAACAAGACCAAGTGCAAGGTCCTGGCACTCACTCACACATAAATGCAGATATGGTGTCTGCCTCACACAAAGGTCATGTAATAACATAAAGTATTGTATTGCCATGTAATATATATAAAGTTTACAGAGTAACTGTTGGACAAAAACACATTTGGAAGTGCAGTGGGAGTAGAGTGAGGACACTATAGAATTGGAAATTCTACTCATGCAAGACTGAAGTGTTTTACCACCAAAATTCAGAGATGCCTGTTCCACTTTTTCCTTTTCCACTTTTGGTGGAAGGAGGGAAACTTCATTGAACAAATGCTAAGTGTGTTCGTCTCATTCCAAGACAGAATGATTGTCTTTGTAAAAGACAGACATGTAGTAATATTAATTCCAGAAAATCCAACCCCTCAAAACGAAAGTTTCTTAAACACATCTACCATCTCACTATAAAACACTTTGAATAGTTACTATCTGCAGACAAGCAGAAGCAACAGATAATGAATTTCCAGTGACACTGGATTGTTTCAGTTAGTTAAGTTCTAAAACATCTGAAAATTTCCTAGCTTACGTATGGACTGAACTTCTAGCAGTAAGGAACGGGCTAATTAAAGTGTATGTCCCTTGCAGATTAGGTGACAAAGAGGAGTTATGAATTATTGTGATTAATGAAGAAGAAAGAAAAAATGAACCTTCAAAGATACAGATCCCGCATACCTTTAAGTAGCTCTGGAAGAGCAGACTCTTGCTGGGATTTGGAATATTTTCCTCCCACTGCTTCTTCTGCCTGCAACAACACCAAGATTTCAAGGTTTGTGTCTCAATGTGACAAAAGAAAGGGACTATACCTCATGCACCGTGCTGCTTTACATGGCCCAACCATGGCCCGGGAGTCCAGCAGCAAATTCTCACCATTGTCCAGCCAAGCACGAGGCTGACATTGCACACCAAGGCTCCTCTTTGCACAGACCACTCCCACGGTAGACAAGCAGTGCCTCACCCTTTATTCCACTCCCATGGCCAACACGCAGCTAAATAGCCTCCTCACAGAACAAACTTACCTGAGGAAGTATTTAAAGCTGCAGTAAGCAGCAATGAGCAAAGTGATGATGATAACTGGGAGCATCAGTGGGAGAATCACTGGTGAAAGAACTGAAAGAGAGAAAAAAGAAAGGGGGAAACAACATCTGAGGCTCCACTTCCCATAACAGGTTTGGCATTCAGGTCATTCTTCATGAAAGCATATCAGGGAAGTAGAAGTGAACAAATGTGCCCTGAGTACCTTATTGATGACCAAAGGAAGACATGTTTTCCGTCATTGATCCTTTTTCTATGTTTCAATCCCATAGGAGAAAAAAATTGTCCAAATAAAAGCCTAGATAGGTACCTAGCTTCACCATGAAAACTAGATGTTTTCAGAGGACTTAGGCTGCCCAACTTTGTGCAGTACTGGAAAGATGGGAATCTCAGAGTTCTCCTGAGCTGCCACTACTAAGGTATATAGATGAAAAACAAGATGAACATCTTGCTACTTCCCTAGGGACAAATTCTATAATGTTGCATAACTTTGGGCATGTGACCACAGTAATCACAGGCCTTCTGCTTCTAACTCCAGAATCTGCATAAACATGATAAGATCTGCATCTCCACTACGCTCCAGTGTGTCTTTTACCCAACGCCATGGCTGCTCTCTAAAAGGAAAAGGATGATTATTATTCTGTATGCCTGCATTCTCAGGCTCTTCAGTTCCTTAAAGCAGAATAAAATTCTGGGATCAGGAAACAGCAGTGATCTTTGGCAAGGATCTTTCTGTGGTCCACCATGTGCAGACCTTTCCAGCTAGCTGTATTTGCCTGGTGAGGGGAAGAAGTACCGTTCTGAGTTTCCCAGGTGAACTCTTCACTCCATTCACTCCAGTATCCCTGGTAATCCTGAGTATTCACCATTGCACGCATTCTTCCCCTGTATTTTGTAGACGGTGACAACATCTGATCAGTGAAGATGAAGGGAGGTTCATCATTGGTAATTGTTATTGTCTGCACAGTCTGGGGAGAGGAAAGAAGCAGGAAGGAAAGAGGTGAGAGGAAGTGTCATGGCCAGCCACAAAGCAAAGAGAAACCCAGGACTCCTGTACTTTCCATTACTCACCTTTTCATATTGGTTGTGCTCCCAGAACTGGACTTGATACTGCTGCTTTATCAAACCATTCCGTAAAGTGTGTTTTTTCCACCTCAGTTCATACTGTTGCTTTTCTATCCGTTCCACTAACACATTTGCAGGTGGCAGCACCTTAACTAGAACACAGAGAATATCTCAGAGTACACACCAGCACACAGACCCAGTAAATCCATTTACCATCTTCCATAATCATCTATCACATTTACAAAGATTTTCACATATAAAGCGACATCTTCTTCGTTTGTGGGAACTCTCACTGGCTCCAGTCTGTGGAAACATCACCAACACCTCCAGATGCATGCAGCCTGACACAGTCCACCTGGCTCACCTCACTCAGCATATCAGCCCTATCTCCTACCCTGCTCCAGGGATCGCTGTCAAACCTCCCAGAGCTCCACTGGGTCTCACCTACCACATCAACCACATGCTTCCCTTTCCAAGTCAGATCTCTTCTTCATCCCAGACACCTTTCCTCACTACCAATGTCCTCAGCACATCTTTTACACACAGGAACCCCTCCAAAAACACCCAGGAGACAGAAGACACAACAGAGCAACTCACTGTTCTTGGAGGCTTCTATCAGTTTCTCCTCCATCTTGGTTCTCACAGACACTTGGTACTGGCTTCGATTCCTGATGTTGCTAACAGGGATCTCACAGCTCTGCACGACGTATGGGACATGGGGCAAAGCCTTCTCATACACAGGAGAGCACTCCTCTTCCCTGAGGGGTGAAAAGAAGGTGGCAATGAGATCAGCAGGAATGGTACAGAGCAGAAGCCCAATAAGACAGGCAGGGGTAAGTATTCTGCCCCTGGCAGATCACATACGCTGATGCTGGAGTGACCCTGAAGAACAAGCCGAAGATGACAGAGGTGGCAATTGCTTTTTTCACTTCCCAGCTGCACATCAGATATGCACCATTGAAGAGGCAACGAAGGTTCCTGGGATGAATGCCACCTACAGAGAAGATCAGAGCGAGCTGAGAAGAAGGAAAAGTCCAGTGAAAGCCTTTGTCTTGCATGACCAGGTATCATACAATGGGGTGGAAACACTGAAAGAGGCAAGATGGATACTTGCTCTTGCTTGCATTTCCAAACTTCTCTATGCTCTTCTAGGACATACCTATCTTTCCAAGTGGTAGCAAGCCTAGCACCAAAACGGAATGCAGTAAGATGAGATTTCTGCATGAGCCACACATCTCAAGATACAACCAGCCCCATGGAGTGCTCCAGTCCCCCCCAGAGGGGCACAGCCCCCAGCCATTTAATCACTGCTAAGATTATCCCAGTGAAACAAGTGTTGAGGCTGCCACAGAGAAAGCAATAACTAGAAAGGGCTTCCCCTGCAATTTCTGAATTTGGAAGGGACCCACAAGGATTGCCCACCTGCCCTGGCTTCTCAGCAGGATCTCCCACCCTTGCACAGCCCCGCTCCATCTCCCCCTACCTTCAGGGGTCTCCCAGGACACATCTGAGCTCCACTCGCTGTACTGCCCAGAGAAGCCTGTGCTCTGCTCTGCTCTGGCTCTCACACGGGCAACGTATCTACTCCCTGGAACGAGGTGACTGAGATGGCAATGAGTGATGTTGGAGAGCCGATGTGAAGCAGCCTTCTGTCAGCAGGGGAAAGGAGAGAGAACAGGAATCAGTGGTGAGGGATGAAGGGAAGGCAGAGAAGGAGTATAGATGCTTCTCCAAGCAGTCCCGTTCACATGAAACATTTTCCACATTGCTTTGCCTTTCTCCCATGTGACCCCACAGGCTGTTCTTCAAACAGGCTTTAAATTCATGAGGGACAGAAGCAGGGTTAAATACATGCCAACTCAACACCCAATTGCACTGCTTTTTCTCAGTGAAGCATTGATTTTTGCATTTAAGTCAGGACAAGTGGTATTTCACCAGGAAAAACCACTTGCAGACAGAAACTTGCAGAAAGAAGAAAGCCTCTTCCAGCTGGCCTAATTCAGCATTTATTGCAACTCTTCGTAGTGCCAGAGAACAGAAAGGCTGCCCATTTGCATGGTGTTTAACATAGACCCACCACCAGACAAAAGGCTGCAGCCAGAGCCAAGACAGCCCAGCTCCTCCTGCTCTTACCTCCCAGGACTCCCACTCCCGCTTGTAAGCAACTTCATATTCCAATGCACAGCCCAGACCTTGGCTTCCATCAGGTGCTGTCCAGGTCAGCAGGAAGGCTCCTGAACTTTCTGTGACCAAGAGGTTTTGAGGTGGAAGGGGCTGAACTGGAAGATGAAAGTACAATGCGTGAGATGCAATATTGGAGACAGGGACATGAAGCGGGGAAGATAACATGTAGTTTAACTTTCTCATTTCTACAATATCTTATCAGATCCTATAATAGGAAGCTGCCTGCTGAGTACCCCTCCAACGTCCACCAGTTCTCACGTTCAACCTTTTCAATCTCAGTGTAGAGATGTTTGTCAGTTTTTGCAATATCATTGCAATTCATCTCCTAATTGAACATCAAAAAAGTTCTCAAGGATCCCCCAAAAGCATTTGAAAAATTGCTGCCTTGGGATTTTTTCCTTACCGTTTTGGAAAAGATGAACTTTTAGTTGTACGTCAAGAATCTGCTTGGGTTTGAAGCTATAATAGTCATCCACTCCAATTCCAAAATATTCTGCTTTTTTCCAACAAATCCAATGGCTGTAGGGATCTGAAGACTCATGGATGTCTTCTTCCAGCTCCTTTTTGCAATGCATCTCCTGACTGTCACTGTGTGTGTAAAAAAGTCATCTATAAAGATCTGATCTGGTGCTATACAGTTCATGCAGAAATAAATGTTTGAAAATGTTTCCACCCCAAAATGTTTATCTAATTTGCATGGAAAATTATATCCTCATTATCACTACTATTCCCATATTGCATCAGTTACTCTTTCTAACATTTTAATCGCCATTATTCTTTTATCAATTCCATTTTCATTTCCAATTTTGCCGTACAGTATTCTGTTCTTGTATCAGCATGGCTTTCTTAGTTGTCAGTCTAACCCTTGATAATCTCAGAATTTTATGAGAGTGGTGGTTTGATGAAAAATAATGTCAGAGAAATGCATCTTTTACTTTGAGTGAAAGGCAAGAAAGTTTCTGATGATCCCCAGCTTCTGGAAGGAATTCCTTTGGCAGTCCCAGAAAGACAGTTAAACATTTTATTTAATTCAGCCAAAATGCACTTCTGTAGCCTTAGCAGTTCTGTTCTGTCAAGAGACCTTATGTATTCATTAGTTTCCTTCAGAATGTTAGGCATCGTTTTAGGTGGCCTTTCTCCAGACCAAAAAACGTGATCATAAGAGAATAAGCTTTGTGAGCTTGCGATGGTCTGAGCTGCTGAAGAGATGCGATATTCCTTTTTGTACCCTCTGGACTTCTGCATGAGCCTACAACTTCATGCCCATTGTTCTTGTACAGATAAAGCCGTGGATATATGTGCCAAACTACTGTCCATCAGGAGAGGATGAGGTCTCCGAGCCAACTGTACGTCAGCAGTCATTATTCAGCTGTACTGATAACTGTCAATGTTGGCTACTAGCAAGGAAACCAGAGATATTTCTGAAGTAAGGATGGGACCGACCAGTCATGATTCCTGTATCAACCTCCTCTTGGATTAAGTTTCATGGCCCAGATGATGTTACCTATAATCACACTTTCACATGCATAGTTTATTCAAGGTCTTCAGAACTGATCAATACTTACTTTTGAATATCATTCCTTTGGTACAGAGTCAAACCAAGTAGGGCGTGAGCCTCTGAATGTTCCTTCCATGTGCAGGTCACAAGTGAGTTGTAGTCACTGTGGCATTTCAAGCTCTTCATTGGAACACTTTCTGAAATGGCATGCAAAAAAATAAATAAATAAATAAAGATGCACTGCTTACAAATGGAAATACTGAGAGATGACAGCAGGAAATAGAATGATTCTGCCATCAGAATGGGAAAGGCACTGATAGCAGCACTCTTCCAGTGGCATCATAAAAAATAACCCTTGGTGAAAATATGTTTGAAGTTGTGTTCATTCTGCATATCTCCACAGTACAGAAGGGTCAAGCCAAGGTACAACAACAGTGAAGTGAGACCCTTCAGCCTGCTGGATGTGTTTCTGGCCAAAGTATCACTTCCAAGCAGAGACAGTTGTCTGGGCGTAGTGAATATCACAGTCAGCAGTAATGTGGTGATTATCTCATCCTTGTGTGTTTTCTATGGGATTTCTTTGCAACCAACCTCCACACTCTGACCCATCCGTCTGCACCTACACTTGCCACAAAATGTTTGCTTTTTATCAGAATGCTTGTTGTCCTACAGCAGAGAAAAAGGGACCCAAAGGAACAAGAAAAAGTAGAAAATGAGGAAGAGTAACTAATGAGAGGAGACCGGTTTTAAAAAGAAGAGAAGAAGGCAAGCATCAAATAAAAGAAATTATAAATCTGAAACTCACCTTTAATGGCTTGGTCACTGAAGCCCAATGACAGATGTAGAAAAAAAATGCAAAACACTTTCATCTTCATACTGTCCTTTGAACACATATTTTTATCAAAAATAAATGTTTTCATTGCCCACTCTGCTTTTGTCTTATTGTGGAGCTTCTTGTTTTCATTTCTTGTAAAGAGAAGTAAAACTGAATTAGGGAACTTAGGCTTTATACTCTCTTGAAGTGATGCTCGGCAAGAACTCCCTCCACTAATTTGCCATGATAAAATTCAGATAGAATGTCTACAGAGCCTTTACTGATGGGCAGAAACCTGGTCTTCTTATTGTGTGAACCTGCAACATGAACAAAGAGTGAAGAGTAAATGTGCACATAGAAAGGAAGTGCACAGATTCTTTCAGCTATTCTCAAGAAACATGCATTTTCTGTGAATAAATTTATCTCGCAAATTCACTCGTCCTTATGCTCTTTCTAGTCTTCCTTGTCTTCCTTCTGTTTTGTTACTTTCCTTAAAAATATGTTACATAACCACATACCTCCAGAGTATGTGACTGGATTTCCATATTCATTCTTTTTCCGGTTGTTCTTGAATAGAGTACTCCCTGGACAAATTGCAAATTTTAGCAACAATTCAAAATAAATCATTTCTTTTCTTTTGTGGAAGGCCATGGTCCACATTCTTTGGTACTAGAATACTACCTCTTCTGGCCATCTCTCATTGCTCTCTCAAAAGTATAATAAACTTACAGAGGTCAGACCCCTACAGTCACAGAGCACACAGTCTCTAGCTCTTTTCTACTGCTGGGGAACATGGAGAGATCTCCTTTTCAATTCCTTTTGACTTTCAGATTCCTGAATGCTGCTTCTTGACACCAGAAACAGCTGTATGAGCCCTTGCATAATCATCACAAAGAGTTCCCTTAAGGGCTCTCAAGACTTTCTGTGAGAGAAGGCTGCTATTTTGCTTTCCCCAGAAGGAAGTTCCCTTACCTGCATTCAGAGCCGTCCAGGAGGCAGATGATAAAACCAGATGGATGACCCTCACTGTTCAGCTTCCCCAGCAGTATTGAGAATCTTCTGATACAGCAACCAGCCACAAAGGAATCTGTAAATGGCTACAAGATTTTTGTACCTTCCATACATTTGTATATCAGTTTTGAAGAAGCAGACCACACCCTTTCAAGGAAAGCAGATGTTTGTGTAGTTGCATCATCACGTTTCTCCTATTTTAAGCTCCTAAGCACTTACTCAGTGTGGACTGTTTAAGCAGGAAATACGGGGAAGGAAGTATGTCACTGCTAATCTGTTCGTTAAGAGTTATCTGTTCTTGGGATTAGTGTATTTATGAAGAAAAAAGGGGCAGAAAAAGGTTTGACTGCAGTAAATGTATGAAAGTATAGGAAGAAATCCTCTTCTTTCTACTCCAGTATTGTTTCTTGCTTTACTGTAGTCTTAAAAAGCTCCAAGAATGGGATCATCATTTACTTTGTGTTTGTATGCATATATGTAATTTGAAGCTAGAGAGACTACCTTTATCGCTGTGATCCTTTAATTTGAGCAATGTTTTAAAACCATCTACGTTTTACTGATTTCAGCAATTAATACTTGATGATGATTTTTATAATACGTAGAGGAAACAGAAAACTGGGGCTTAGCTCCTTTTAATCTCCACCATTCTGTGGTTCTATGAAAGACATACTCAGATTTGTGCTCTTATGAGTAAAGTACAAGGGGCTGAGATGGGTCCCCAGATACAGAATGTAACTCTTCAGTCTGTTTGTTTTTCACAGCCACTAGACCTCTAAAATCTGACCAAAACCACACTCAGCTGATATAGCCACTCACAACAACTCCTACAATATACAAAAGAACATATACATATAATATAGAATATATATATATATATATATTGAATAAGGGAATAATAGAATAATAGAATGACTTGAGTTGGAAGGGACCTCAAAGATTAATGAGTTCCAAACTCACTGCCTGTCATGGTTTTGTAATTTTGTAATTTTGCTATCAGTATTCCACATCATAACATCATGTCAAGTATGGATACTTCTGTTGAATGTGCAGTCCACAGAAGAAGACTACATATCCCAGAGAACAACAGGAGTAACAATAAGTCACGGGACCAGGACTCTATATAATCTCGTTCCCAGGCTGGAGTGCCCTCCTTCTTCTCTCGAACTTCTCGGAGAGTGGGAAGCGTTCCAGCCGTGTCGCCTAGAGTTCACAGTAGGCCTCTCGGTTTTCGGAGACTCTCTCTCTCTCTGTTTCGTTTGATTTGTTAGCCTTAATTATATTATATTGTGTTATCTTGTATTTCGATATCATATTTAGTAAAATAAGTTTTTCCTCCTTAGATTGTCGCTGTTTTATCCCACTCCCCTTTTCCCCCTCCTTTCCAGGCCCCGGGGGGGGGGCGTGGGGTGGCTTCCCCTGTCACGGGCATAGGTAAATCTAAGTAACCCGTGACAGATTTTTGGTGGAGAATGCGGGCATAGAGCTTTTTAGCTTTTAGAACAACTCTCTCTTTGCTCTTAAAGAGCTTCGTTACGGGAGTGTTGGGAGTGTTATCTTTCCGTAGCTGCTCACAGAGAACGTGACCTTGAAATACCAGACAAATTGTCAACATTAAGGGCTGCTGCACATTCTCAGCATTGCTATCTAACTTTTGTGTAGAAAACAAAGGGATTTCTTTCTCCCTTAGAGCAAAGCTAGCTAGCTCTGACTTTTACAGAGCCTGCCAGCTATGAATCCACTCTTCATCCCAGTTGCTCTGTTTAAGGGATTGAAAGCAATTATGATCTTCTTAAAGTATTGGTCAACTATTAACACCATAATTTGGTGTTGTGGAATTGTGCAGATATATAGCCTAATAAGGTGGATACTGATGGAGACACCTGCCTGGTACTTTTACGAGATGTGGTATGGTCAGAATTTTGGCATCTACACCTCAGATGGAATTGTGAATCTTACAAACACTTGCATCCCAGATGGAACAGGCAATTTTACAAATACTTGCATCCCAGATGGAACAGGCAATTTTACAAAAACCACCATGTTTAATTCATTGTACAGGCTAAAAAAACCCTTTTTATTTGGGTTGTACTCTCAGATTTCCACACGCTTTTCAATAACTGAGATAGGGTTCATACTTGCACTCATGTTATCACTATCAATGCATGCATATATGTTCCTATGCATTCGTTCTATGCGGAAGTCCCCTCCAGAACCAGAGAATGATGACTGGCAGGGAATATGGAAAGGTTTAGGAAAAGTCTTAGAAGCATGGGGACCCGCAGTGTCATGGGATTTCACTCTTGAACACCTAAGGGACCCTAAGAAATTAAGTGAGTATTTGGGTCAGAGATCTAAGGAGGTAAACCTTATGTGGGGTTTGGCTTATGCATACCGTGCTTTGTATCATACTATTCTGGAGAGAGAGAGTTTCCGATCTGAGATTCAAGCCCAAGTTAATTCTGATCAGTCACAGGAGGCATCAGTAGCAATATCAGTTGCCCCTGTGGAAGGCAAGAAATGGAAACGGGTGTCCACGCGTCTAGAACGAAAAGAAGGAGAAGCACAGGGGGGGGCTGCAGAAGACCCAGGTGCCGGGCATGGAGCAGTACCGAAAAAAGCAAAGGCAAAAACCAAGAGGCATGAAGAAGAGACTGATGATGAGGAGGAAATCACCTATTGTCGACCTCTGAAGCTGACTGAAATCCAAGGCTCAAGAAAGGAGTTCACACGGCGTCAAGATGAAGGTATCCTTGCTTGGTTGCTTCGCTGCTGGGACAACGGGGCCAACAGCTTGTCTCTAGATGGTAATGAAGCTCGCCAACTAGGAAGCATTGCCCAAGATGCAGGTATCGACAGAGGGATTAGCAGATGTTCGGATGGAGCTGCCACTCTCTGGTTGCGGCTGTTAGAAGCCGTGAGAGAAAGGTACCCCTATAAGGATGCTTTGAAGCCTAAATTTGATAGTTGGAATACCGTCCAAAAAGGTATTCAGCGCCTGAGGGAATTGGCCATGGCGAAAATGTTGTACAGCCCTGATCCAAGCGAACTTGACCCTGAGAGAGTGAGGGCCGATCCTGACATGTGGCAGAAAATCACAAGTACAGCACCAGAGAGAATTGCACAGTCATTGGTATCAGGATCTAAAGGATTCGTGGACAGATGGCCCCGAGTTGTTGAGCTGATTATAATGCTTCAAACCATCGATCAGCAGCTCCCCCAACTGCATGCCGCAGTTTCTGCCATCTCACGGCTAGAAAACCGAGTAGATGAAATGTGCAAGAAATTGTTTCCATCAACTAATTGTAATGATCCTGTAATAGTATCAGAAACAACTGATGAAGGTCAATCCTCGTACGGGCCACCAGGTCTAATGAAGGATCTGATCAAACTAGTCCAGTCCTACTCCCCACCTGCATCATCAAAAGTCTCAGCTGTTAAACGCACACGCTTCCCAGCTCGAGCAAAGAACAACAGTACGATTGCACCGCGTGTTTCCATGTGGCGCTACCTACGTGACCGTGGAGAAGACATGAGGAAGTGGCATGATCAGCCTACTTCTGCACTACGAGCACGGGTGAAAGAACTGCTAGACATACCAACCACCAGTGGAGTTGCTCCAGTCATCACAGGTAACCAATAGAGGGGCCCTGCCCTCAGTCAGGGGAGGGAAAGGGATAATAGAGTTTATTGGACTGTGTGGATTCGATGGCCTGGCACATCAGAACCACAGGAATATAAGGCGCTGGTGGATACCGGTGCACAGTGCACCCTAATGCCCTCCAGTCATGAAGGGACAGAATCAATCCATATTTCTGGAGTGACTGGGGGCTCTCAAGAATTGACTGTGCTGGAGGCTGAAATAAGCCTCACTGGCAAAGACTGGCAAAAACATCCTATTGTGACTGGCCCAGGGGCTCCATGTATACTGGGTATTGATTACCTCAGAAGGGGGCATTTCAAGGATCCTAAGGGGTATCGATGGGCCTTTGGGATAGCTGCTGTAGACATGGACAACATTAAGCAGCTGTCTGTTTTGCCTGGCCTGTCAGAGGACCCGTCTGTTGTGGGGCTGCTACGAGTAAAAGAGCAGCAGGTACCGGTTGCTACAAAGACAGTGCACAGACGGCAGTATCGCACCAACAGGGATTCCTTGCTCCCCATTCATGATTTGATTCGCCAGTTGGAGAATCAGGGAGTGATCAGTAAAACTCACTCACCTTTTAACAGTCCCATATGGCCAGTGCGTAAAGCCAGTGGAGAATGGAGGCTGACAGTAGACTACCGTGGCCTGAATGAGGTCACACCCCCATTGAGCGCTGCTGTGCCGGACATGTTGGAACTCCAGTACGAGCTGGAGTCAAAAGCAGCCAAATGGTATGCCACCATTGACATTGCCAATGCCTTCTTTTCTATTCCTTTGGCCGCAGAATGCAAGCCACAGTTTGCCTTCACCTGGAGAGGCATTCAGTATACTTGGAACCGTTTGCCCCAGGGGTGGAAACACAGCCCAACCATTTGCCATGGGTTGGTCCAAACTGTACTGGAACAGGGTGGTGCTCCTGAACACCTGCAGTACATTGATGACATTGTTGTGTGGGGCGATACAGCAGAAGAAGTTTTCACAAAAGGAGAGCAGATAATCCGGATTCTTCTACAAGCTGGCTTTGCTATTAAGCGAAGCAAAGTAAAAGGACCTGCCCAGGAAATTCAGTTCTTAGGTATAAAGTGGCAGGATGGACGTCGTCACATCCCAGCAGATGTGATCGACAAAATCACTGCCATGTCTCCACCAACTAGCAAGAAAGAGACACAATCTTTCCTGGGTGCAGTAGGCTTTTGGAGGATGCACATTCCAAACTACAGCCTCATTGTAAGCCCCCTTTATCAGGTAACGCGGAAGAAGAATGATTTTGCATGGGGCCCTGAGCAGCAGCAGGCTTTTGAACAGATTAAACAAGAGATAGCCCGTGCTGTAGCCCTGGGGCCAGTACGGACTGGACAGGATGTAAAGAACATCCTCTACACTGCTGCTGGAGAGAAAGGCCCCACTTGGAGTTTGTGGCAAAGAGCCTCAGGAGAGACCCGAGGCCGACCCCTGGGATTCTGGAGTCGATCATATAAGGGGTCTGAAGAGTGCTACACTCCAACTGAGAAGGAGATCTTAGCCGCGTATGAGGGGGTTCGGGCTGCTTCCGAAGTAGTCGGGACTGAAACACAGCTCCTTTTGGCACCTCGACTGCCAGTGCTGAACTGGATGTTCAAAGGACAGGTTCCCTCCACCCATCATGCTACTGATGTCACCTGGAGCAAGTGGATTACGCTGATTACACAGCGAGCGCGAATGGGAAACCTCAATCGTCCAGGAATCCTAGAGGTAATCATGGACTGGCCTGAAGATAAAAAGTTTGGAACATCACCAGCAGAAGAGGTATCACGTGCTAAAGAGGCCCCACCATACAACGAATTACCAGAAAATGAAAAGAAATATGCCCTATTCACAGACGGATCATGTCGCATTGTAGGGAAGCATCGCAAATGGAAAGCTGCTGTGTGGAGCCCCACACGACAGGTTGCAGAGGCCACTGAAGGTAAGGGAGAATCAAGTCAGTTTGCAGAGGTAAAAGCTGTCCAGCTGGCCTTAGATGTTGCTGAACGGGAGAGGTGGCCAATGCTGTATCTTTATACTGACTCATGGATGGTGGCAAATGCCTTATGGGGGTGGTTACAGCGGTGGGAACAAAATAACTGGCAACGGAGGGGAAAATCTGTTTGGGCCGCTGAACTATGGAAGGACATTGCTTCCCGAACAAAGAATATGGTTGTAAAGGTGCGTCATGTGGATGCACATGTGCCCAAAAGTCGGGCTACTGAAGAACAACAAAACAACCATCAGGTAGATAAAGCTGCTAGAATTGAGGTGGCTCAAATCGACTTGGATTGGCAGAATAAGGGCGAATTATTTCTAGCTCGATGGGCTCATGAGACCTCAGGCCATCAAGGAAGAGACGCAACATATAAGTGGGCCAGAGACCGAGGGGTGGACTTAACCATGGACGCTATTGCGCAGGTTATTCATGATTGTGAAACATGTGCCATAATTAAACAAGCCAGAAGGATGAAACCTCTCTGGGAGGAAGGGCGATGGCAAAAGTATAAATATGGGGAGGCGTGGCAGGTTGATTATATCACCTTGCCACGATCTCGCAGTGGTAAGTGTTATGTACTCACTATGGTAGAGGCAACCACTGGGTGGCTTGAAACATACGCAGTACCCCATGCAACTGCTCGAAACACCATATTAGGTCTTGAGAAACAAGTCCTGTGGCGACATGGCACCCCAGAAAGAATTGAATCTGATAATGGGACACATTTCAAAAATTCTCTTATAAATACTTGGGCCAAAGATCATGGCATTGAGTGGATTTATCATATTCCCTACCATGCACCAGCTTCTGGTAAAATTGAACGATATAATGGGTTGTTGAAAACTATGTTGAAAGCAATGGGTGGTGGAACATTTAAGCACTGGGAGAAGAATCTGGCAGAAGCCACTTGGCTGGTCAATACTAGAGGATCTGTCAATCGTGATGGTCCTAGTCAATCTAGCCCCCTACACACTGTAGAAGGAGATAAGGTCCCTGTTATACATGTAAAGAACATGTTGGGAAAAGCTGTTTGGGTCCTTCCAGCTTCTGGAAAGGGCAAACCTATCCGTGGAACTGTCTTTGCCCAGGGACCTGGGTGCACTTGGTGGGTAATGCAGAAGGATGGGGATGTTCAATGTGTGCCACAAGGGAATTTGATGCTGGGGGAGTGCAGTCAATAATTTTATGTATCTATATATATATATATATGTTTGCATGTGTAGTGTATTTTAGTTATTATAGTTGTACATTTAGTTATGTTACATGCAATTCTACTATTTAGCTATCACAATTTTACATACGTGTATATATATGTATATATATGTATATATTAACCATGATGTAATAATGTAGAATAAGGGGTGGAATGTCATGGTTTTGTAATTTTGTAATTTTGCTATCAGTATTCCACATCATAACATCATGTCAAGTATGGATACTTCTGTTGAATGTGCAGTCCACAGAAGAAGACTACATATCCCAGAGAACAACAGGAGTAACAATAAGTCACGGGACCAGGACTCTATATAATCTCGTTCCCAGGCTGGAGTGCCCTCCTTCTTCTCTCGAACTTCTCGGAGAGTGGGAAGCGTTCCAGCCGTGTCGCCTAGAGTTCACAGTAGGCCTCTCGGTTTTCGGAGACTCTCTCTCTCTCTGTTTCGTTTGATTTGTTAGCCTTAATTATATTATATTGTGTTATCTTGTATTTCGATATCATATTTAGTAAAATAAGTTTTTCCTCCTTAGATTGTCGCTGTTTTATCCCACTCCCCTTTTCCCCCTCCTTTCCAGGCCCCGGGGGGGGGGCGTGGGGTGGCTTCCCCTGTCACGGGCATAGGTAAATCTAAGTAACCCGTGACACTGCCATGGACAGAGTTGCCAACTGCTAGATCAAGCACTAGATAGGGTTGTCCAAGGCCCCATGCAGCCTGGCCTTGAATGCCACCAGGGATGGAGCATCCAAAACCTCTCTAGGCAGCCTGCTCCAGCACTTCACCGCCCTCTCAGAGAATAACTTCCCCCTGACATCTAATCTGTATCTCTCCTCCTTTGGTTTAAAATTGCTGCCCTTGACCTATCAGTATCTATCCTTGTAAAACGTTGATTTCCCTCCTGCTTATAACTCACTCTAAATACCGGAAGGCCACAATGCAATCTCCCTGGAGCCTCCTCTTCTACGGACAACAAGGCCAGCTCCTTAAGCCTGCTTTCATAGGGGAGGTTCTCCCAGCATCTATCATCCTCTTGATTCTCCTCTGAATTGCTCCAACAACTCCATGTCCTTCCTGGGATAGGGCCCCATGCAGACACAATCTGCCTGAAGCCACACTGGCTGTCTTGGATCACCTGTTCATCCCTAACAAGTGCTCTAACATGTTTTCCGAGAGGATCTGTTCTATGATCTTCCCCAGCACAGAGGTGAGGTATGCTGGCATATAGTTCCCCAGGTCTTCCTTTCTTTCTTTCCAGTCACCAAGGACTTCCCCTGACAGCTGTGACTTTTCAGATATGATCAAGTGCAGTTTGTCAGCCACCAGCCAGCTCCCCCAAAACTCCAGGATGCATCCCATCCAACCCCATAGATTTATAGACATTCAGCCTTGTGAAATGGTGTTGGATTTCATCTGCTCTTTAGAGGTTTAGGGATGTGAGGTCCAGAATTGTGAAAGACGGTAGAGACATGAGAATCCTGGCTGCCAGTGAAGACCAAGGCAAAGAACTTATTTTGTACCTCAGCTTTCTTCATATTTGTTGTAGTCAGTTCTTTCTGAGTTACCAGAGGGGGTATGCTCTCTTCAGCGTGTCTTTTCTGACCAGTGTACCTATGTAATTCCTTCTTGTGTTTTTTTATATCCCTCACCAAGTTTAGTTCCATCTGCACCCTGGCTTTCTGCATGTCCAGACAGCATCCCTGTATTCTTAGGAGGGAGTTTTTCACAGAGAGGTTGGTGATGCACTGGAACAGGTTGCCCAAGGAGGTTGTGGATGCCCCATCCCTGGAGGCATTCAAGGCCAGGCTGGATGTGGCTCTGGGCAGCCTGGTCTGGTGATTGGCAGCCCTGCCCGTGGCAGGGGGGTTGAAACTAGATGATCTTTGAGGTGCTTTTCAACCCAGGCCATTTTATGTTTCTATTATTCTATGACTCTTCCTGGTTGGCACATCCTAGGACTGCCTGTGCGTGTCCTTTCTACCTCCATTTGACCAGCAGGTCCTTGCTGAGCCATGCTGGTTTCCTGCTTCCTCTGTTTTTATATCAAGGAGGACACGGAGCTCTTGTGCTCACAGAAAGACATCCATAAAGAGTTGCCAGCTCTGCTCCACTCCTTTGTCTCTAAGGACATCTTTCCAGGGGGACTCAGCTACTGATTCCTAAAATAGCCTCAAGTTCTCTCTCCTGAAGTTTGGGGTCCTGACTGCTTTTTGCCAGGTTCATCCTACTCAAGATCACAGATTCTACCAAGTCATGGTCACTACAGTCCAGAGTGTCTCCCATCTTATAACCTCTTTAATGAGCTACTCTGCATTAGTGAGGACCAGGTCCATAATCACTTATTCTCTAGTCAGTTTGTCTAATGCCTGCAGCAGAAAGTTATCCTCAACATGCAGCAGGGGTTTTCAGGATTTCTTGCAGCCTGCCATGTTGTTTTTCCATAGACTTACAGGTGGCTGAAATCCCCTGTCAGTATCTTCTGTGAGCATGACGCTTCCTGTAGCTGAAGCAAGAAGGGCTTATCCATAGGCTCCCCATTGATCAGGCAGCCTGTAGTAGAACCCTGACCACCAAATGTCCTTTCTTGGTTCAGTCTCTGATAATCACCCACAAGCTCTCAGCCTGAGCGTGGTTGTTTCTCAGATGCAGCTCTTCCCACTCCAACTCTTAACTTAGAGAGCAACTCACCCACTCCTCCTGCCTATCTCTTCCAAAAACCTTCTAACCCTCAGTCATCATACTCCAGTCATGTGTATCATGCATGACTGTGACTGCAATTAGGTCATACTTTTTTAATTGCATCGTGGCTTACAACTCTTCCTGCTTATTACCCAGGCTGTGTGCATTGATGTAGAAGCACTTCAGTCGGGCTACTAGCAGTGTTAGGACTCTGAGAAATACTCACAAGAACCTTTGGGACAATTCAGAGGTTTTTCCCTGCTGTTTCCTAAATTACCCATATTTCTTGGACCTTCCCTATCATGTAGAACTCCATCTCTTTCCTCCATCAAATCTAGTCCAAAGCCCTGCAAATCAGTCCGGCCAGCTTACTTCTCAGAATACTTCTGCCCCATCTGCTCAGTTGCATTCCATCTGATGCCCACATACCCAGTTTCTCAAAGGTCTTTCCAAGATCATAGAACCCAAAGCTTTGATCCTGGAACCATCCACACAGCCAATCATTTACCTGATCTATTTACCTCTTTCCAGATCTCAGCACCAATTGGGAGGACAGAAGAGAACACTACTTGTGCTTCCAAACCCTTCCATGTTTTTCCAAGGGATGCAAAGTCTCCTTTAATGTTCTGCAGTATTCTTGTCACAGCCTCTTGACACCCAACTTAAATGAGAACAAGTGAATAGCAGAGATGAGGGTCCATCCCCCTTCACTCTGTGTGTTACTGTGACCCTTTTCCGGGGAGAAGCAGGTTTATCTTCCCCTTGTAGGAACTTAGGACAGGGCTGTCAGTCAGCACGCAATGGGTCAGACTGCACCCAATCCATCCTTCTCGCTGGTTCCCAGGCACCTCTCAGCCTGGTAATCTCATCCTGCAGCCCAGCCATCCACTCAAGAAGTTCACTGAGTAGGGGACACCGGCACTCATGACACCTCCCTCAGGTCCTTGAGGGACATCCAGATTCCCCACAGTCAAAGGCTCCGTCAATCCTGGGGAGGTCCATCTGGGTGCGCACATAGGACCAAAAAGGTTGTGTCCCCTGGGTCTGCACTGCTACCTCAGCCCAGCTGTTGCAGATCATAGTCACCATGTTTGTTCTAACACAGTGCTGCACCCTGGTGTGTAATGGCTGTTTATACCCATTGTGTTCGTCTGTGTTCCTACATCACAGACTTTCCTCCACGTAGAGGAAAGAAAACAATGTCTTGTTTTGCATTACGCTGTAGAGATACAGTTTTCTCAGAAATCCTCCAGCTGCTGTTCTTTGAGGTCTCTGTGGGCTTTCCATTGCTGTTTTCTTTTCTATTTAACTTTTCACCCCCAATTTCCCTCTTTATGTAAAAGACAGCCCCCAGGCTCACAGAAACACAACAACTGACTAGTTCCACGTGGATCATAATTAGAACTAGTGAAGTCACGATATACTTGGCAACTTAATCTCAAGCAAAGTCAGGTAATACATTTCTGGTTGAGATTTATTCTTATAAAACAATAATAAAGTTATTGCAGGAGAGTAAGAAGGAGAAAAATTCATACTGTCAAAACACAGGCGGAATCTTTGAAGTTTGAGTCAGAGAATTGTAAAAGGTGATCTATGCTATTAATTGAGATGCTTACTTCAGAAAGGAATGTAAGACAAAAATGAAGTCTGTGGAAGCTTTGATTCCAAAGTGATGCATATCAGATATCTGAATCCAGATGCCTGATTTGCATATGAATTTTAACATCTCCTTTTAGTACCAGCCTAAATAGAGCACAACCATACAGCCTGGAAGAAATTGGCTTCCTTACTCATAAAAGGCCAAAGAGACAGAGAACCTGGAAATCATTTAAAATGTTCTTCAGTATTCTCTGTTAGTGGCTGCAACTACTGTACGCCTTTTCCCATGGAGAATGTCAAACTGAATTTGGCCTCCTTTCAGATTTAAATTAGCAAGAAATTAAATTGTGAAAAAATAATGCATCTCTCTGCAATTTCTGAATCAGCATTGTCCCATTAAAGCAGCAGGAGGAATCAGCAGGCACAAGCACAGAACTCCTTCTCATTAGGTCTGTCAAATAATATAGCAAGGTCAACTTACAGGTAACAGTTCTGAACTTACAGAATCTTTTAAGGTCTATTTAAAAGAGCTAATAGTAATATCGTTGTAAGTACAACATTCTTAACATACAAAACTTGTAAGAAGAAATAATGTATTTTTTTAGTTAGAATTATTAAATATATATTTGGAATGGCAAGCCCATCTTCAGATCTAAAACCAAAGCCTTTCACAGAGTGGCAGTTCTGTGCTCTTGTCTCGTAACACTTTCTTTACAGAAGCAGAATATGTAAAAAAGTGGTTCCTCTTTTTCAATGCAACTTATGAGAAACAACAACAACAAAAAAAAGAGAACACATTAAATGGTTAAGATGAATTGCATCGTGCTTAAACAGCCAATAAACATAAAGTCATACGGTGAGAAACAGAAAGGCCCCACCAGATACAGGCATCTGCACCTTCACAGCCTTTCTCTCATCATACTCTGTTATTGACCCTTTCTCTTCCTCCCACTGTACTGCATGAGTCCTTGGGCTTTCCTTTAGTAACATATACATCTTCCCTACGGTTCTCTAGAGCCTATTTCATGTATCTCAGTAATGTTTCCTTCTGATCCTTAGAATACACTGTGATATGGCACATCTTAACATTAAGAAAATTTTCCTAGGCTTTGGCCATTTTTTCTCATCTTTCATTTACACTTCTGTAACTGCCTGGCGATTTTTCATCTGAGATGATACCTAATCTATGCTAGTAGTGAAAAGGTGGAGATAATTAAAGGTCCTTGATGACTCTTTGATCTATTTCACACACACATAAAAGATAATAAAATTACTTGAAACAATCATATATAACAAACGTCTCCAATTGTCTTTCAACCTGATGTCATTTCAGAAGTACAAGTCAGCATTTCTTCCAACAGGTTTTGCTCCAGGCAGTCTGATGCAATGGTAAAATGATTTCAACCAGTTACAGAACCATAAAAAGGCTGAAGTGTCCTTTGTGGATTATCCAAGAATCTAGGAAAACAAGAGCTATCTCACAGTGATGATATTTGGATGGTCTTTCATGACAAAATTGCAAAGGTAATTGAGGGTGAGATCAAGCTATTGATTGGTTGTGGCTCTCAACATATTGCACTGGAAGACAGAAAAAGGAATTTCTGTTTGTTTGCTCCTAGCTTATAGAGTTTGTTTATATCAGATAGCTGCCACCTCTTTCAGCTACTCTTAGCCTTGCTAAGAGTTGATATTTGCTCCTTTAGCAGATTTCTGTGATCCTCAAAGATTGCTGCCAGGAGAAGTAATCATCTGATTTCAGGCTTTTGAAAAGCTGAATGGCCTGCAACTTTGATGCATCCCCTTCCTTGCCAGTGGTGAATTCATTATCTGATACAGGTTTCCCAGGTGCTGTCCTGCCTCCTGAAGGTTTCTTGATTTGAGGGTATTCTTGACTCATACACGTCTTCTCACTGGATTTCAGGCTGTGGAAGCAATAGTCACCAACCTGGCAAAGGAAAACTGGCTCCGTGCTGTCAGGATTTAACACCACCAGATTACCCTCAGACAATGGCTGCTCTTTAGAGAGAGCACTTCCCTTCTGCTGGAAAGGCAAAGAAATCTTTGAGAGTTCTGAAGGTCCATGCAGACCTGAATGGACATCAAGGTAGTCTCCAAAGGCATCCAGGTGTGTTTCAGGAGAGGCTGATATTTGGCCTGAAGATGGGAGCATGACACCAAATTTCCCAGGAGAAACCTCAAGGCAAGAGCAGTCACTGGAGGGCGGGGGTTCCTGTGGGTCACAGGGTTTCCCCCCAGCAGTGACAAGTGGCAGGTGTGTGGTGTCACTGTCTGATGGCAATGACAGGTTGTCTGTGCTGATGTACTCCAAGGAGCACTGCTGAAGGAATGCGGGACAACCAGGAGCCTCTGGAGATTTCTGATCTTCTGTTCTCACATCTGTGCTTTTCCCACAGCTGGTGGGAAGGGGTGAAACTTCCCTCTTGTAGTTGAGATAACGCATCACTTCCTTCTGATCTGGGAGAAGGAAGGGCTGCAGAGGACCTGCTCCTGACTGCTCTTGCCTCTGTGCAGCCTGGGGACTGTCTTTGTCTGGAAGGATCACATACTGCAGGGACATGGCTTTCTCCTGTTTTTCCATTGGATTCGAGGTCACTTCCAGTGTCTGATGCATCTCAGACTGAGAGGATGTCACTGGGCTGTACAAATATGGGCCATTGAATGCAAAGCAAGTGACTGCTGTCTGGGAAGTTGTATTTGCATCAGCACAGTTTGTCCTTGAAATGGAAAATGAATGGCCAGGAATCTGACTTGGACAGACAACTGCGTCATGCTCTGGAACATTTAAAGCCTGGTATGGGTTCTGTAGGTCTAATGCAGCAGAAGAAACGTCTGTCATCTCAGTCCGCGCTTCAGGGGACTCTGCCAAAATCTTCGTCTGCCTGAATGAGGAACAGTTAAAAGTTGCTCATGAAATATGTGTTTGTGGTAAGCACAAAGCAGAAACACAAGCTTAGTAGAAAACTGAAGTAGCTATGCACATGGCTAGAATGATCTGTATAGGGGAGCAAGTTAAACCATATAGCACAGAATTGTATCCCCAGCTCAGAAGTAACTGCCATGGGCATTCTGGTGACAGAACGTTTGACTATGGCTTCCCATGAGTTAGGGAGTTTGATGAGCGTGTCATTCACAGTGTGGCTGCAATGTTCTCTTAATTCACCTGTCCACAACTTGAAGGAAGCTAGGCTGATCCATGTTCTCTGCAAGGCTGCATTTGTTGACTTCCATCTGGCTGCTTGCATGCCTGTTTCTTAGAGAAACTTTCTATGAAGAGAAGAAAAAAAGAAAGCAGACATGAGGAAAGAGAAGTGTCTTCCCAGCAGCAGAATCATGATCAACAGATTCACCATGGAGAAGGATCATAGGTAGCAGAAGCGAAAGCATCTGGCAGTGCACACTAGTAAAGTTTGATACAGCTCCAGTAAGATGACTACTAGGTGCTTTCACTTCTCCAGAAGTCTTGCTTCAAAGCCAAATTGCCTTGCTACTGACCTTACCGAAGACTGCATAGATAGCTGTTCTCTGAAAGATCTTATAAATGCTGCAGGATCTCACTATAATAAACAAAGCTATGGCTTTGTGCAAGTTCAAAACCATGAAATTAAGGCTCTAAGCTCTTATGGATGGAGTAACAGATAAGGGATTAAAAACAAAGCTATGTGAATGGGGAGCGCAAGGAAATAAAAATCAGATTTTACTGAAAGATCATGTAATAAACTTAACATAAGGCTTTAGTAGAAAGAGAAACATTTTATCTTCTGGTAGAGGAAATAAATTACTGAAATTTTCCTAGCTTGATTTTACATCACTGTCATGCTGACAAACACAACACAAATATATCAACAGGTATAAATGCACAATTTCACTTCTGTTGCTTCAGGACTGAGCAACAAAGAATAGAGTAATTGAAGTGTATGTCCCTTGCAGATTAGGTGACAAAGAGGTGTTCTTGGGGTTGTTGGGATTCATGAAATAGAAAGAATGAACCTTCCAAGATACGGATCACACTTACATGCAGGTAGCTCTGGATGAGCAGACTCTTGCTGGGATTTGGAATATTTTCCTCCCACTGCTTCTTCTGCCTGCAACAACACCAAGATTTCAAGGTAAGTCACAGAGTGGGAAGGAGACGACACCTCATGCACCGTGCCGCTCTGCATGGCCCAACCATGGCCCGGGAGGCCAGCAGCAAACTCTCACCATTGTCCAGCCAAGCACGAGGCTGACATTGCACACCAAGGCTCATCTTTGCATAGACCACTCCCACGGTAGACAAGCAGTGCCTCACCCTTTATTCCACTCCCACGGGCCAACACGCAGCTAGATAGCCTCCTCACAGAACAAACTTACCTGAGGAAATATTTAAAGCTGCAGTAAGCAGCAATGAGCAAAGTGATGATGATAACTGGGAGCATCAGTGGGAGAATCACTGGTGAAAGAACTGAAAGAGAGAAAAAGAAACGGGGAGACAACAACTAAGGCTCCACTTCCCATAACAGGTTTGGCATTCAGGTCATTCTTCATGAAAGCATATCAGGGAAGTAGAAGTGAACAAATGTGCCCTGAGTACCTTATTGATGACCAAAGGAAGACATGTTTTCCGTCATTGATCCTTTTTCTATGTTTCAATCCCATAGGAGAAAAAAATTGTCCGAATAAAAGCCTACATAGGTACCTAGCTTCACCATGTAAACTAGATGTTTTCAGAGGACTTAGGCTGCCTGACTTTGTGCAGCCCTGGAAAGATGGGAATATCAGAGTTCTCCTGAGCTGCCTCTGCTAATGGATGTAGATGAAAAACAAGATGAACATCTTGCTACTTCAAGCTTCCTGGGGACAAATTCTACAGTGTCACATATCTTTGGGCATGTGACCACAGTAATCACAGGCCTTCTGCTTCTAACTCCAGAATCTGCAAAACTTGATAAGATCTGCATCTCCACTGCACTCCAGTGTATCTTTTACCCAACGCCATGGCTGCTCTCTAAAAGGAAAAGGATGATTATTATTCTGTATGCCTGCATTCTCAGGCTCTTCAGTTCCTTAAAGCAGAATAAAATTCTGGGATCAGGAAACAGCAGTGATCTTTGGCAAGGATCTTTTTCTTGGTCCACCATGTGCAGACCTTTCCAGCTAGCTGTATTAGCCTGGTGAGGGGAAGAAGTACCGTTCTGAGTTTCCCAGGTGAACTCCTCACTCCATTCACTCCAGTATCCCTGATAATCCTGAGTATTCACCATTGCACGCATTCTTCCCCTGTATTTTGTAGACGGTGACAGCATCTGATCAGTGAAGATGAAGGGAGGTTCATCATTGGTAACTGTTATTGTCTGCACAGTCTGGGGAGAGGAAAGAAGCACGAAGGAAAGAGGTGAGAGGAAGTGTCATGGCCAGCCACAAAGCAAAGAGAAACCCAGGACTCCTGTACTTCCCATTACTCACCTTTTCATATTGGTTGTGCTCCCAGAACTGGACCTGATACTTCTGCATTATGAAACCATACCGTAAAGTGTGTTTTTTCCACCTCAGTTCATACTGTTGCTTTTCTATCCGTTCCACTAATACATTTGCAGGTGGCAGCACCTTAACTAGAACACAGAGAATATCTCAGAGTACACACCAGCACACAGACCCAGCAAATCCATTTACCATCTTCCATAATCATCCACCTTATTTCAAAAATTTTTCATTTACAAAGCGATATCTTTTACCTTTGTGGGAGTCTCCAGTCTGTGGAAACATCACCAACACCTCCAGATGCATGCAGCCTGACACGATCCACCTGGCACACCTCACTCAGCATATAGCCCTATCTCCTACCATGCTCAAGGGATCACTGCACAAACCGCCCAGAGCTCCACTGGGTCTCACCTACCACATCAACCACATGCTTCCCTTACCAAGTCAGATCTCTTCTTCCTCCCAAATGCCTTTCCTCACTACCATTGCCCTCATCACATCCTTTACACACAGGAACCCCTGAAAACGACACAACCAAGCAACTCACTGTTCTTGTAGGCTTCTATCATTTTCTCTTCCGTCTTGGTCCTCACAGACACTTGGTACTGGCTCTGACTGCTGATATTGCTAACGGGGATCTCACAGCTCTGCACGACGTATGGGACATGGGGCAGAGCCTTCTCATACACAGGAGAGCACTCCTCTTCCCTGAGGGGTGAAAAGAAGGTGGCAATGAGATCAGCAGGAATGGCACAGAGCAGAAGCTCATCAAGACAGGCAGGGGTAAGTATGCTGCCCCTGGCAGATCACATACGCTGATGCTGGAGTGGCCCTGAAGAATAAGCCAAAGATGACAGAGGTGGCAACTGCTTTTTTCACTTCCCAGCTGCACATCAGATATGCACCATTGAAGAGGCAACGAAGGTTCCTGGGATGAATGCCACCTACAGAGAAGATCAGAGCGAGCTGAGAGGAAGGAAAAGTCCAGTGAAAGCCATTGTCTTGCATGACCAGGTATCATACAACGACACTCCACTGAAAACACAAAGTAAACTGAAAGAGGCAAGATGGATACTTGCTCTTGCTTGCATTTCCAAACTTCTCTATGCTCTTCTAGGACATACCTATCTTTCCAAGTGGTAGCAAGCCTAGCACCAAAACGGAATGCAGTAAGATGAGATTTCTGCATGAGCCACACATCTCAAGATACAACCAGCCCCATGGAGTGCTCCAGTCCCCCTCAGAGGGTCACAGCCCCCAGCCATTTCATCACTGCTAAGATTATCCCAGTGAAACAAGTGTTGAGGCTCCCACAGAGAAAGCAATAACTAGAAAGGGCTTCCCCTGCAATTTCTGAATTTGGAAGGGACCCACAAGGATTGCCCACCTGCCCTGGCTTCATAGCAGGATCTCCCACCCTTGCACAGCCCCGCTCCAACTCCCCCTACCTTCAGGGGTCTCCCAGGACACATCTGTGCTCCACTCGCTGTACTGCCCAGAGAAGCCTCTGCCCTGCTCTGCTCTGGCTCTCACACGGGCAACGTATCTACTCCCTGGAATGAGGTGGCTAAGATGGCAATGAGTGGTGTTGGAGAGTCGGCGTGTAGCAGCCTTCTGTCAGCAAGGGAAAGGATGGAGAACAGGAATCAGTGGTGAGGGATGAAGGGAAGGCAGAGAAGGAGTACAGATGCTTCTCCAAGCAGTCCCGTTCACATGAAACATTTTCCACGTTGCTTTGCCTTTCTCCCATGTGAGCCCACAGGCTGTTCTTCAAACAGGCTTTAAATTCATGAGGGACAGAAGCAGGGTTTAATACATGCCAACTCAACACCCAATTGCACTGCTTTTTCTCAGTGAAGCATTGATTTTTGCATTTAAGTCGGGACAAGTGGTATTTCACCAGGAAAAACCACTTGCAGACAGGAACCTGCAGAAAGAAGAAAGCCTCTTCCAACTGGCCTAATTCAGCATTTATTGCAACTCTTCCTAGTACCAGAGAACAGAAAGGCTGCCCATTTGCATGGTGTTTAACATAGGCCCACCACCAGACAAAAGGCTGCAGCCAGGGCCAGGACAGCCCAGCTCCTCTTGCTCTTACCTCCCAGGACTCCCACTCCCGCTTGTAAGCAACTTCATATTCCAATGCACCGCCCAGACCTTGGCTTCCATCAGGTGCTGTCCAGGTCAGCAGGAAGGCTCCTGAACTTTCTGTGACCAACAGGTTTTGAGGTGGAAGGGGCTGAACTGGAAGACGAAAGTACAATGCGTGAGATGCAATATTGGAGACAGGGACATGAAGCGGGGAAGAAAACATTTCCACAATATCTTATCAAATCCTATAGTAGGAAGCTGCTTGTTGAGTGCCCCTCCAACGTCCACCTGTTCCCACACTCATCCTCTTCAATCTCAGTGTAGAGATGTTTGTCAGTTTTTGCAATATCATTGCAATTCATCTCCTAATTGAACATCAAAAAAGTTCTCAAGGATCCCCCAAAAGCATTTGAAAAATTGCTGCCTTGGGATTTTTTCCTTACCATTTTGGAAAAGATGAACTTTTAGTTGTACGTCAAGAATCTGCTTGGGTTTGAAGCTGTAATAGTCATCCACCCCAATTCCAAAATATTCTGCTTTTTTCCAACAAATCCAATGGCTGTAGGGATCTGAAGACTCATAGATGTCTTCTTCCAGCTCCTTCTTGCAATGCATCTCCTGACTGTCACTGTGTGTGTATAAAAAGTCATCTATAAAGATCTGATCTGGTGCTATACAGTTCATGCAGAAATAAATGTTTGAAAATGTTTCCACCCCAAAATGTTTATCTAATTTGCATGGAAAATTATATCCTCATTATCACTACTATTCCCATGTTGCATCAGTTACTCTTTCTAACATTTTAATCACCATTATTCTTTTATCAATTCCGTTTTCATTTCCAATTTTGCAGTACAGTATTCTGTTCTTGTATTAGCATAGCTTTCTTAGTTGTCAGTCTTACCCTTGATAATCTCAGAATTTTATGAGAGAAGTGGTTTGATGAAAAATAATGTCAGAGAAATGCATCTTTTACTTTGAGTGAAAGGCAAGAAAGTTTCTGATGATTCCCAGCTTCTGGAAGGAATTCCTTTGGCAGTCCCAGAAAGACAGTGAAGCATGTTATTTAATTCAGCCAAAATGCACTTCTGTAGCCTTAGCAGTTCTGCTCTGTCAAGAGACCTTATGTATTCATTAGTTTCCTTCAGAACGTTAGGTATCGTTTTACGTGGTCTTTCTCCAGACCAAAAAACATAATCAAGATTAAAAACTATATTTTATGGTGATCATAAGAGGATAAGCTTTGTGAGCTTGCAAAGGTCTGAGCTGCTGAAAAGATGCAATATTCTTTTTTGTACCCTCTGGACTTCTGCCTATGACTTCATGGTCAGTGCTCCTGTACAGATAAAGCTGTGCACACCTGTGCTCAACTACTGTCTGTCAGAAGAGGATGGGGTCTCCGAGCCAACCATATGTCAGCAGGCATTATTCAGCTGTACTGATAGCTGTCAAAGTTGGGTACTAGCAAGTAATCCAGGGATATTTTTGAAGAGTGGATGGGACTGTCCAGTCATGAATCCTACATCAGCCACTGAAAACACTCCATAGTAAATCCATGATACAGAGCAGACTCCCAACATCAGAGTAATTTTATTTCATCTTCTCTTTCCTTCTTCTTTTTTTTTTTTTTTTTAAATATATACATTTATTTCTTTTTCCTGAATTATGTGCTTCAAGGTCCTTTTCCAAAGACCTTAAGCTCATTTCTCCTGCTTTTAGGTGTATCACTACTCTCTTACCTACAACAAAATCAAGTGTTCCCCCTTCTCCCTTTCCTTTCTGCATCCCAAGATGCTAATACATTTTCTTCTTATCTCTTCTTCTCCTATCTTCCTCTCTTCTTTGACTATTCCTACCTATTTGTCTTTTCTTATCCTTACAACTGTTCAAGTCTGCTGATACTGTTCCTTTTTAGTAAGGAAACAGATGCAGCAAAGAGATACTGTAATAAACAGACTGGTATCTCTGGGAGGAAGATTCATGACACTGCTGAATTTACCCATTCTTCTTCTCAATCTTCTCTACCTCGTGAACAGCCATCTGCACACCTTTTCATATCTCCTATCCAGGATTCTTCTACAGACTTATGGGAAATAAATTGAAAACACAATAAAATTAACTCGCTGGCACAGAACAAGAAGTACTCCCATTTTTAGGAGAGGTATCAGAAGCAAGCGTGACTTTGACTGTAACCCAATAACAGCTGAAAAACTGACTGCTGGCCCAGAGATTCCGAGCTTTGGCCAAGTACTCTTTGGACTCTTTTCCAGCACGGTCCATTTCAGGTACTTACTTTTGAATAACATTCCTCTGGTACAGAGTCAAACCAAGGAGGGCGTGAGCCTCTGAATGTTCCTTCCATGTGCAGGTTACGAGTGAGTTGTAGTCATTGTGGCATCTCAAGCTCTTCATCGGAACGCTTTCTGAAATGCCATACCAGCCAAAAAAGGGAAAAAAAAGAGGTACACTGCTTACAAGTGGAAATAGGGAGAGATAGCAGGAAATAGAATGATTCTGCCATCAGAATGGGGAAGGCACAGATAGCAGCACTCTTCCAATGGCATCAGAAAAAATGACCCTTGGTGAAAACACGTTTGAAGTTGTGTTCATTCTGCGTATCTCCACAATATAAGAGTCAAGCCAAGCTACGACAAGCCAAGGTACAACAGTGAAGTGAGACCTTTGAGCCTGCAGGACATGTTTCTGGCCAGTGTTGTCTGGGCACAGAGAATATTGATGTTAGTGGGGATGTGATGATTATCTCATCCTTGTGTGTTTCATGGAATTTCTTTGCAACCAACCTCCACACTCTCACCCATCCGTCTGCACCTGCACTTACCACAAACTGTCTGCTTTATATCAGAATGCTCAGTGTCCTACAGTGGAAAAGAAGGGACGCAAAGGAAATAGAAAATGAGGAAAGTAGAAGGCAAGCATCAAATAAAATAAATGGTAAATCTGAAACTCACCATTAATGGCTTGGTCGCTGAAGACCAATGACAGATTTAGCAAAAAGATGCAAAATCCTTTCATCTTCATACTGTCCTTTGAACACACGTTTTTATTCAAAATAAATGTTTTCTTGCCAACGTTTTCCTTTGGCTTATTCTGGAGCTTCTGGTTTTCATTTTATGTAAAGAGAAGTAAAACTGAATTAGGGAACTTAAGGCGTTGTGTTGTCTTGGAGTGACATTCAGAAAGACCTCCTTGCACATATTTACTTTGTCAAAATTCAGACAGAACATCTACAAAGCCTTTACTGATGGACAAAAAAAGGTTTTCTTATTGTGTGAACCTGCAACATGATCAAAGAATGAAGAAGTAACAATGTCCAAGGAAGTACAGCTAAAACTAATAAAAAGAAAAATGCCTGTTCTATGAATAGACTCAACCTGCAAATTCTTTCACCCTTAAGTTCCTTATAGTCATGTTCTTTTTTATGAACCCCCATGTTAATCAGTTTTCTTGCTTTCTATGAAGACTTATTCCCCACCACATACTTCAGTGTGTGATTGAATTTCTGTACTCATTTGCTTTCAGGTTTCTCTTCAACATGCAGCTGCTCCAGCTACTCCCCAGACAAGCTGCAAATTTTAGCAACTATTCAAAATAAATTATTTCTCTTCTTTTGGGGACTGTCAAGATCTTGAGTACATTGAGAAGTTCAAAGACTACTGCCCACATTCTTTGATACTAGAATACTAGCTCTTCTGGCCATCTCTCATTGCTCTCTCAAAAGTATAATAAACTTACAGAGGTGAGACCCCTGCACTCACAGAGCACACAGTCTCTAGCTCTTTTCTATTGTTGGGAAACATGGAGAGATCTCCTTTTAAATTTCTGTTGACTTTCAGATTCATAAATGCTGCTTCTTCACACAAGAAACAGCTGTATGAGCCCTTGCATAATCATTGCAAAGAGTTCCCTTAAGGGCTCTCAAGACTTTCTGTGAGAGAAGGCTGCTATTTTGCTTTCCCCAGAAAGAAGCATGTCCCTTACCTGCATCCAGAGCCGTCCGTGAGGCAGATGATAAAACCAGATGGATGACCCTCACTGTTCAGCTTCCCCAGCAGTATTGAGAATCTTCTGATGCAGCAACCAGCCACTTCCCTACAAAGGAATCTATAAATGGCTACAAGATTTTCCTGATAATTAAGTCTTTATAATATGTACTATACTTTTTATGTACCTGCTATACACTGAAATGTCAGTTTCAAAGAAGCAGACCACACCCTTTCAAGGAAAGCAGCTGCCTGTAACTGCATTCTGTACTTCCTATTTTAAGCCCCAAAGCACTTACTCAGATGGAACTGTTAAATTAGGAAGGAAATATGTTGTTGCTAATCTGCGTGTTAACGATTGTACTCCTGGTAGAAGAGGGTTCTGAACATACTTAGAAACAATCTCAACTAAGAGCTAACTAAATGATGAAGGAACTGGAGCATCTCTCCTTTGAGAAGAGGCTGAGAGGTCTGGGACTGTTCAGCCTGCAGAAAAGGAGGCTCAGGGGTATCCTCATCAGTGTGTGTAATAACTAAAGGCAGGATGCAAAAAGGATGGATCCAGGCTCCTGTCAGGGACATCCAGTGCCAGGCACAAACTGGAACACGTGATTCTGTCAGAAAATCAGAGGGCATTTCTTTACTGTGCAGGTGACGGAGCAGCAGCAAAGGTTGCCCAGAGTAGGTGTGGAGTTTCTTCCTTGGAGACCTTAAAAATCCACCTGAATGTAGTACTGGGCTTTGTGCTAGTGGTACTATATCATCTATCACGGTACTATGGACTAAGTGTCCCTGATTCAGCAGGGCATTGGACTAGATGACGTCCAGGAGCTCCTTCAACCATTCTGTGGTTCTGTGAAAGACACACGCAGGCTTGTACTCTGTGGGTAAACTTCAAGGGGCTGAGTCCCCAGATACAGAATAGGACTCTTAAGTCTGTTTGTTCTGCACTGCCACTAGACCATAAAACTCTGAACAAAACCACACTTTGCAGACTTAGCTATATGTGCCCTTCTGGCCCAGTAGCCCAGTGACATCCTAGGATGCGTTACAAAAAGTGTGGCCAGCAAGTCAAGGGAAGTGATTGTCCCTCGCTCCACTACCCTGCTGAGGCCACGCTGGGAGATCTGTGTCCAGTTCTGGGCTTCCCAGTTCAATAAAGACAGGGAACTTCTAAAGAGAGACCAGAGGAGGGCCATCAAGATGATGGGGACCTGGAGCATCTCCTTTATGAGGAAAAGCCGAGAGCCATGGGACTGTTCAGACTGGGGAACAGAAGACTGAGGGGGCATCTCATCACTGTTTATAAATATCTAATGAGTAGGAGTAAAATGGATGGGGCTAAGCTCTTTCCAGTGCTGCGCAGTGGCAGAACAAGGGGCAATGAGCACAAATATGGAACACTGCGTACAAACATGAGGGAAAAACTACTTTACTCTGAGAGTGACAGAGCCCTGGAACAAGCTTTGCAGAAAGGTTGAGAAGTCTCCTATGGAGATACTAAAAATCTTCCTGGCTTCTTCCCTATACAACCTACTGTAAGGAAGATTCTTTAGCAGAAGGTTGGACTAGACAATACCAAGTCGTCCCTTCAAATCCCCACAATTTTGTGATTCTGTGATATGTAATCTAGCACTGAAATTCAATATACATGGATTTTTCTGGTGGGGCCTTTGGAACATGGAAAGCAGATGTGTCCTGCAGCATGTTACAGTACTTTGGAAAAGGAGTATTTTCTTCTACGGGTCTGTACACATTTAGTATATTGCTAGATCTATATGCTTAATAAAGAGTCAAGTAAGAAATTATTTATGGATCTCAATTAAGGAAACTAAGTGCTTACCTTTCAATATAAATTATTTCAATTATTTACAACACAAATATGCGTTAATGTTAGTCTACAGATAAATGGGGAAGGTTAAATGGGGAAGTATAGCTTAATGCCACAGAAACTAAGAGACGAATCTAAAGCACAATACTTTTTTCCTGGTTATATTTATGTGTGGTGGTATTCTTTTAACACCATGACTGCATGGTGATTTTATAAAACAGTATTTTAGGTATTGTACGATTTACATAAAGCATACGTAACTTGTTATTCTAACAAGAAGCAATACATTTGTTCAAGGAGAACATTTTAATTGCATGACCATAAAATAAATAAATGGAAGACCAGAAGGTTTGGGGCTTTTTTAAATAATAAAATCCTACTTAAGAAAAGACAAATAGGTAGCATTTAAACCCTTTCTCCAAGTTCTCTCTCTTAAACAAAATCAATTAATTAATTGATTAAAGGAGCATCAATTATTTCATCCCCCCTAAGAATAAAGAATTAAAGATGTAATAGAAACTGATTAAATAAACACATAAGTTTATTTATTGAAAAGTCTGACACAGTAATTTATTGTTTACTCTGTTCTGCAATGAGGGGTTAGAAAGCCAAAGAAGAGAGACCAAGAAGAGATTAGCACTTGGACAAGCATCACATCAGTTACCCCAGAATGTGGAAGCAAATAGACTGTACAATTATGAGTGTTCTAGAAGTAACACTGCAAGCATACTAGATTTGATTTACAGAAGTCAAAATACGGGCCAAGGGAAAGAAGAAAGCAATACCAGGCTGCAATTTCTTTGCTGAAATAAAGTTTTCTTGATGCTTACAGAACTACAGCCAGGGATAAAATAAAATAAAATAAAATAAAATAAAATAAAATAAAATAAAATAAAATAAAATCTTACACAAATATTCTGGGAAAGTAATTGGCTCTGAAAGCAAGGATGGAGATTAGAGCAGATTTTGGGCTCAGGACACTCAACCTCTATTGCAGCATAACACTGTCTTGCTCTGTGAACAAATCCAGTGATTTTACTTCTCCATTCCTTGCTTTCTCTGGTCTTCATAAAGATGTCTCTGTTACAAAGGAGTGCTAAACAGCTCAAAAAGCTAAGAACAAATTTTACACTGAAAGGTACGTTTACTCTTTTCAAGCTCACTTCAAAGCCTTATTAAAAGAAACTGTCTGCAGAGAAGGATTCCTGAAGGACAACATAGCTACCTACTGGAACTGCTACCCTACAGCACTCACGTTGCCCTAACAATCTGTGTATCGCCTACTCCTGGACTAGTGTTGTAGACACTGAAGTCATCCTTGTGAGTGATGTGCAACTTCCAAGGGAAGAAATGCTTCTCAGTGGATCTCTTCCTGCTCTGAGACACCATGAGCTCAACATCCTGATCAGAGAGCAGCCGGATCAGATCGCCATCAAGGTCCCGGTAATTCAAAACAATGTCCTGTTGGTCAAACTCCTGCCTGGTAGGAAAGAAATGAATTGATTGCCACAAGACAAGGAATGCCTGGGAGGTGACACACGATGAACAACATACAGGCAATCTAATTCTTCTAAAAGTCACATTAAGCCTTGGGTGTTTTGGCATTCCTGATGCAGCTAGTACTAAAAAGCCTACAGACGCATTCATGCTGGGCTATATTTAAGCTAAGAAGCCTGACAGAACCATCTCCAGTAAGTCCATGTGGATGGCACAATTACTCTGTGAGTTGGAAAAAAATCCCATACATAAGAGTTGACTGCAGTTACTCACCACTTTTACCTGCTTACAGTTCCCTTTTATAAGAGAAGGGCAGGCTAAGGAATGGAAGAATATTTACCCAATGTATGCTTTTACTGATATTCAATATTCTAATGTTTTAATGTTCAATCTACTTCAACACTAGTTTTACAAATTATAAGGTGGTGTCATGCATCCTAAAGAAGTATATTAGACAACAGATCCTTGGTTGGAAGCATGGCTCTGATCTTACAACAAGAAATAGAAAATGCTACCCAGAACATGTGTGGCATTTGTGTGTGGCATGTAGCACTTGCTGACAATCCCGATGCAAACTGCTGTCTGCACAGATGGGTCTCAGCCAAATCACATTACACACTCTTGAGGACTCTTGAAAGGAGTTTCACATCCAAAACATGGAGACAGCCAAGTAAAGTGTAGAAAATTTAGGACTGGAAGGAACTTGACAAATGTTTAAATGGTATTAAAAAGGCATCTAGCTGTTTCCACTTACTTTATCAGTTCCATAAGATCTTTGAATAATGGAATGCTGCTCAGACTCTCTTCCACTGATATATCCCTGTAACACAAATAAATCTAATAATTGCATATCATGAAAGAGAATATTGGCATCTCTTCAGCAGAAACCAAGACTATTTTATTATTACCTGATAGTGCTTACTGTCTCATCGTAGTAATAACAGCGTATTTTATTAACTGTGTCTTCCTGCTGCGGCAAATCTTTTATGATCTTCACAAAAGCAGATGGGAAAATCCCAGTGGCATCATTAACTGTTCCCTGGCATTACAGGAAGGGTCAGCATGATGAAAAACTTGCAATTTTGGCTACATATGATAAATTCTGAAATTTCATTAATTTCCATGGAAACAACAATAAGGATTGTTCTTGTAAAAGCAAGAAAAGATAAGCTATGCAAGTGACCTGATGCTATCTCTACACAGGGATTATACAGTTGCATAGCCAAATACAAAGCAAAATAGTAAAACTGAGTGCAAAAAAATGAACATCAGATGTTTACTAGGGAATGTTGTGGTGTTTGTGCAAGCAGAGATACCACATCAACAAACACACAGTATGTTCTCCTCATCCTTTTTTCAGAACAGTGCTGCATTGCCCAAGTTCTCTGTAATTAAGCTGACGTGTGTTGTGGTATGAAGCATGAAGTATATAGCAACTCACCCCGAGGCAAGAAACCAATTAATCGCTGAAATGGAGTTTCCATCTCCTTTCTGCGGCCTTTTTGTGCTCTAATCACTTCCAAAGAATTAAAGGACATTCCAGCAGAAGAAAATGCAAATGAAAACTGAAGTCTAGAGGGCAGGAAATTTGTAAGCTAAAAACCATTACAGGAGAAAACAATTTCAAATTTGGAGTCAAGGATTTCTTCCTGGCTATGACACAAGATTATGATACAATTTCACCTTGAAAGAAGGAGAAAGATCCCAAGGATTGGGAAAGCCCATTTCTACTCATGTCAATGTATGTCAATAATTCAGTACCACTGTCACAGTCTTACCTCCAACCAGTCTTTGTTTACTCTGCTAAGCAGGTAGATCAAGTCTCCTTTCTTGAAGCTGAGTTCCAGTTTACTGGTTCCAGAGAAATCAAATAGTGCCTATGGGAAGCAATAACGCTGAAATTATTAATTCACAGAGTTATACATGTGATTTTTTTTCCTTTTTTATCTTCTCCTGAAGTGCACAGACAGAAGGTAAGCAGCAGAATTGTATGAACTGTGTAACCACAGATCTGTTTCTGAAGTAAGGTCATATAAATGACTGCAGTGTGCAGTTCTCACAATTCCTTCTCCTACTCTGCACACACAAAAGTGCTTTGTGGGAGTAGTGAGAGCATCGGGATAAATGTGGCTCTGAAAGGGCTACACGCTATGATTCTTGAAGTGTCAGGACATGGAGCACCAGAGAAATGAAGACATTGAAAACACATTAAAGCAAGTAAGTCAGTAGAGTTGAAAATGATTGACAGCTAGAAATTTTGACAACTTGAAATCCTGAGAATCAAACCAAAATATGTATTATTTCTGTAGTTTTACAGCTTTCGCATTTGCTGCAAAATGTCACAAAGAGCCTTAGGATGTTGTGGAATTGTGTCCTAATTTAAGGGTAACTAACTGTTCTTTTTCCATCTCGCTTTCACGTCTGTCTGCTGAACTGAGAGGTCTGGGAAAGTCCAGAGAACTAATGTGTGGTTAAAGTGGAACTTAGATGCCCCCTTCAGGGAAAAAAAATAAAAGAATAAAAAAAGAAAAGAAAAAAAAAAAAAAAAGAGGCAAGCATATGCCACCATCTTAACAAGCTGTTCTCGAATAATTAAAATTGCTGAGTTATCAGAAACACACATCTATCTACCAATTGTCCTTTGAGAACACAGCAGTCATTTAAATGCTCTCAGAAGAGCAAAAATGAAAAGATGTTCCCTATTATTCGGTGTTGCGATAGAATTATTTTGGTCTTGTTAATGCCAAATTTCAGCCTCTATAAGGCTGTCTTTACAGTTCTCCTAATAAAAAGAGACAATAACTACAGTGCTAGCAGCTCATATGTCTATTTAATAGCCCTTTCAAAAGGCTTTCTTTGATCTATTGAAAAGTTTTGGTAGGTAGATTAAATATTAATAAAAGAATACATAAAACCCAAGAGATGTGGCAGATCTGAGAGCTGTTATCATCAGCGTAAAAACAAAACAACCTCAAAGCAATTGCATGTTTTTATTAACATTACGTGAAAAAGTCACGTGTTCAGAAAGCAAGTACACAAGCACCACTTGCAAGGCAGTTTTATGTGCCTAATACCAAGACGATTTACAGCAAAAGAGAAGAGTATAGGCACTTTCAGCAGAACTCTAATGTTACATAAATTACCAGGATGCCTCACTTGCAAAGCTTTCAAACATATGCTGAATTCAAGGAGACCGAAGCTTCAGTTTGCTTTAAATGTAATTTATGGGTGTAACTATGTAAATGTGGACCATTTGGCAGTACATGTCTCTCAGTTTTGAATCTCCTGTTATTCTGACTTCACAACAGACCTCCTCATTATTTATGTAACAAGGAACAGAGCACTTCTTTCCTTTCTGTATTTCATTCCTTATTGTTAAAAGCAATTGCTTTCCTGTGTCTATTTCACTTTCCCTTTCTTCCCAAATCTCTAATTGGAAGAGGCACCTTGATCAAAGAGATACCAGAGCAAAGCAGAGTTAATCTCTGTCCTCGATGACAGATTGTGCAGATTACTCACCTCAGCCCGAGGAGTTGCTACACGGTCCAAAACAGGCAGTTGGGATGAAATGCTTTTACTGAAAAGGGAAAACAGGGAGGTAAATTTGTCTTTTTAGTCATCAGAAACACTACGTGATCAGTACAGTGTCCACATTATCATTATTTACAATGCAGTCAAGCCACAGATCACTGGAGAAAGTGCATGACTATGTGTGCAGCAGTGAAGTAAATAAATATGGATGCAACAGCACTGCCCTAGTTCTCCCGGTTTCAGTGCAGAGCTGCAGCAATCTGATGATGTCTGATGCTGAGAACAGATGGAATTTTCAATACAGTCAGTATGCTGGACCTGTCTTTTACAGCATTGCTCAGCCCCTCCACTCTACCTTCTGGGCATTTCTGTTTCTAGTATTTATGGCACTCAGTTCAAACTGCTGTCATGCATACACTCAGGAATGCACACACACTCACAGGTTTTGCATCTCTTGGGATAATTGAAAAGGAATCAAGTCCATCTTTGCTGTGTTGAAAAGCAAATTAATTTCCATGGAGGGTAATGAGGTATAACATCTACTCAGCAAAGGGTGCTGGTGCTGGCATGTAAGACAGGCCTGTATTCAGACAAAGGAACAGGCTGACTATTCAGTTTCATTTATTGGCTGAACCAGATCTTATTTAACTTGATGCCAAAACTCATTTTGACTTTAGTGGTGCAAGCCTGCATCCTTAAGATTGTCCTGAACGTTATAGATAGAATTATAGAATCATAAAATGGCTTGGGTTGAAAGGGATCTTTAGGGTCATCAAGCCCCAGCCCCCCTGCTGCATGCAGGGCCACCAGCTTCCATTTCTATTACTAGACCAGGCTGCCCAGGGCCCCACCCAAGCTGGCCTTGAACACCTCCAGGGATGGAGTATCCACAGCCTCTCTGAGCAGCCTGAGCCAGCACCTCACCACTCTCTTGGTAAAGAACTTCCCCCTGATGTCCAACCTAAATCTTCCCTCCTCCAACTTAAAAACCACAAGATTCTACTGCTAAAGAATTATCAACAGGTGGAGTTAGGGAGTTTGTTTGTTTTTGAGAAAGCAAACTATTATGTCAATTTTTAATTTCTCTTTTAATGAAATACCAGCTGTGCTTTAAAAACCTTACATTTTTGAAAGTAAGAAATGCCATTCTTTCACTCTGCCACAAAAATCCTCATATTAGGACTTCATGGACTGCCTTAGTTCTGGGAAACACAGTGATGATCATCAGTTCTCTTTCCTCACAAAACTGGACAGCATCTCCTACATCAAACTGAAAAAAACATGTCAATCGCTTACACTCGGCGCGTCCGTGGGCGAAGCCGTCTCAGCCTTCTGGGCACCTGTTCACTATCAAAATTTGAGTGGTAGAAGAACAGGCGCACCTCTTCATCCATCAACACCCAAACAGGTAGGCAGAGTAGGTTCTGTGCCAAGAGCAAGTAGGAAGTAGAGTAATAACAGTGGGAAAGATCGATTCTCTATTTATTTGCATGTACCAAATATGTTTCTCTGATCTACAAGATCATGAAGGATATTTATTGCTGCCAGAAAAATCTCCCTCCTCTCCCTTCTCCCTCAGCAGGACTAGGCTGAACAGCTGACAGTTTCTCCTGTTTACTCTTGGAGTTGGCCAACATACTGCTTCACTCTTTGTGTGCCTGATTTACTGCAGGAGTAAATTGTTTCCTTGTGTTTCCTTCCAAAACATGAATGACTGTGGAAAGAGGGCAATCTTAAGTACCAGGAGACTTGACCTATGCTTCAGACCATTACTGATTCAAAGTCAGAGTTCCCGTTAACCTACAGTCAATAATTTCTCACCTTGATGTTGCTGGCTGTATCCTCACTGTGGAGGAGGTGTATTCCAAAGCTTAATCTGCTTTACTAATACCTTAGGTGCACTTAACCCTATATTCATGCAACATCCTAAGATTCCCCATTTCCTCACACATCCTGTTTGTTGTTTTTGTAAATATATCTATCTAGATATGAAGGCAGGTTTTCACTTCCTTTGTGAAGTGCTTATTCCAGTGGATCCCTACAGTCTGAACAATCTGGCGACTAGGATCACAGATTGTCCTATGGTGTGGATATTGTGTCTTCTGAAAAAAGATGCAGAGAGAAGCAGATACCTAGGACTACAACAGTAACATGTCTCTCTGTTGGTTTCAAGGGGCAAAGTACCTGCAGTGCAATCTCTATTCTATAACAAAGTTTTACCTTCATGTAGATATTTAGGATAGGAATCCTGTTCTCGGCAATTTCCCTTTTGGCCCCAACATAAACTTTTCCTAGAAAACATAAAACCAGTGACAGTTACTGAAGGGGGAAAAAAAAAAAAAGAACGGAAGCTGTCAGAGTAATAATGCAATCAAGAGAAAGTAGGAACTCCATGAAAATAGATATTTTCTACAGGATTTTAAGTTTCTAAATGAATTTTACCACATCAATGTGGGACTGTCAATGGACCTTCTCTAATCTGGCTTGTCCAGTTTCCACAGCTGGGAACTAATTCCTTGTCTTAGATAGTTATCCTGTGTACTTCCATACAATGCCCTCCTCTCAAGGACATACTAAGAAAAGACAAAGCTACTAATCATGCAGATTTGGTACTCACAGCTTACCTGGCAATACGGGGAGTGTGCAGGTAAAAGGGCTGTTTTTGCTCTCCCCCCCATATCTCTCCTCTAGTTTGGTGTGTAGGGCATAGAACTCACGATAGCGTCGGAAAATCAGGTATCTGCCACCACTTTTAATCTTTACTTCAATGACAAACATCTGAAACAGAGAAAGGGGACTCAGGTTGACATTCAGACTTAAAAACACTTTAAAAATTAAAGTGAGACATACAATAGGCAGTCTTACAGTGGTAGAAATATTGTCTTAGAGGCAGAGTGGAAAGCAAGGCTCCAGTTAAACATCTGCAAGCTCAAGGTCTAGGAACTAACATCTTAATACTATATATCATAGTACAAGTATGGGTCCAGGATTCCCATGGTGTAAGTATGGGTCCAACTTTCCCTTACATCATGATCCTGTGGCTGCTTTCTATCACATGAAAACCAGAAATGAATAGATGAAGCTTTGTGCTTACACACGTTCCCTCAGAGAGGAGCAAAGCATATTAAGGAGGTAAATATAAATACTGTCATTTGAAATAAAATCAAAGCCAATACTTTCAATAGTAGGATGTATACCTATACCTATAGACAGGAGTGTAAACAAACTGGTTTTCAGAGTAGAAGGCATTCATACTTCTCTTTGACCTGGAAGTACACATTTTCAGAAATTATGGTCTACGTAATCTGACCATAAGTATGGATAGAATGAAAAACAAAAGCAAACAAACAAACAAAAACTTACACTATTCACTTTTAATGACTGCCCTCAAACTTCTATGGTGTTATCTATTGCCAGTTTTGCTCTGCTGTAAAAGAGTCCCTGATTTCCATGCACTGACCTCTGAGTCACATTGCAGTTTGATCCTTCAGGAAACACAAAGATTGAGCAGCAAAATATCACTATATTCAAAAGTAAATGCTGCTTACTTCTGTGGGAAGATTTTATGAGCAGTGTCTCCAGGAACAAAAGCAGAGTCTGCAGAGGTCATACTGAGCTGATCTTGTGCAGACCTCCTATTCAGAAAATCTCCATCCTTTTCCCTACTATTCCTTTCCTCTGCACACTTTCATGACTCACTGTCAGATGTAAATATGATACAGAAGGCATGCTATCTTTTATGTAGATGGCAGAATCCTAATTTGTCAGTACCATGGAAAAATGGAGCCAATACCCTCCCCTTCTACCCTCTCTGAATTCCTTTCCGCACTATATTCAGCAAGGTTACAATATTCTAACAAGAAATAAATCAGAAGTTAGGTAAAGATTTAGAAACTACAACGTATTAGAGGACATATCTGGTTCTACCCAGCAAAAAAAAGTAAAAATAAAAATAGACTAAATGTGGGATAGACTAATCTCCCTTTAAGAAAACACAAGCTCTGAGATGTTTTCAGTGTGGAACTATTAATGCCAAAAAGCAGCTGCACCAGGTTCACCAAACCAGTCAGACAGTCAAATGAAAGCATATAGAGATAAATCTCCTTGCTTACATAATAATTAGTAAAGCCTTTCTTCTCTTCAATATCTGCAATGTTAGCTGAAACAGGTACATCATCTGGAAGCTGGTCAAAATCGCTGTGAAACAAGAAGAAAAGATTTTAGTCACTCAGGAAAGAGGGAGGGGGGTAGGGGAGCCCTGAAGAAACACCTAAAGAGCAGCCACGTAACCTGGCTTCAGTGTTTCTTGTCTACATTGTCCACATAAGAAAACAGAATGGACTGTTAGGTGCTTTTTCCTATGGGACCTTGTCCTTGGCACAAAATCTTTAGTGAACAGAAGACATTCATCTTTGCTTCTATCTTTGTACCCCTGGTTAGAGTGGTATTTATATTAACACTTAAATAAAAAGGGTCAAGAGCAAGACAGAGAGATAGAACACTCTGAAAAAAAGGATCCACTAGGAAAGGCCAGGTTGAAGTAATCTTACATTTTCTTGTCCTATGAAAAAAGAAAATGCTTAATTTATTCTGCTATGAGACATTCCAAGCAGGGGTTTCCGCAACACATAGCTCTTCTGGAGGGCTGAAATAATGATGCAAAGTCTTGCAATATCTTGCTGTACAAGGAGAATGGCATGAATCAACACCACCCACAATACCGTAAATACCACCACGTACTGCTAAGAGAGATGTGGTTGTGGAGATCAAGAGGTAGAACTAGTCATATTACAAACGCTCATGTCACAAATCCCAGTGAAAGCAAAACTGTTTGTGGCTATAAGGAGGATGGTGACTCACTGTTGTCCCAGGTCGTGAACATTTCCTAGGAAAGGAGAAAGAAAGTCCACTCCAACTTATTACATAGTGTGCTCCACACTAAGAAACTTAATAACCAGGCAACTATGGTAACAAGAAGCCTGTTAGACTCATCAAAGAAGCCTGCTTCCAAATTAAACACGCAGATCGTAGTGGTAACATGGAGGCTTGTAGGAAGGAAGGAAAGACATATTACCTCTTTTCTCGCAGCTGTCGGGGAAGAGACATGCTTTTCAGCTTCCCAAATCCAGATGGCTTAGCTCTGTTCCTCTGCTTCTTAGGTTGATCTTGAATGAACAAGATGAGCCTGGTCACAGCATTTATCTCTGTATGAATCAAGACTCCTTTGCAAGGCCTCAGAGACTTTTTTTTCTAATGTTTCAGTGTCGGTTTCTTCTGTACTTCCCCACCCCCAGTGAATTGAGGAAGTACTACAGTAAAACCAGTCATAAAGATTCTTTTGTGAGTTCTGTTACGTATTGAAACTTCCAATGTTGAGAAACCAAAAGCCCAACAGAATGCAAAAACTGTGAGCCACTATTCACCCCTTCACAGAATCACTTGTCTCTGGAAGCCAGTGTGAGTGGACTCAACAAATGTTGTTCTGCCCCAGCTATAACGTCCCCAAATACACCTCTGCCTGTAAGCTAGGATTAATACCTCTGATTCCTCCCTGATCCCCTGTGATTCCAAAGGATCCTCTTTACCTTGGACCATGAGCCAGGAGGTGGAGCTAAACAATAAATTTTTCAAGGGGGAACAGAAAGGATGATCAGGAAATTCAACCTTGTCAAAGACACTGGTGCCAGGAAACTGGACACAGGAGGTAGAAAGTGAGCTCTGAAGGAGTGACCAACACAAGTGAGACATGAGCCTTTCAAAGAGCAGAGATTTCACAGCTTCATATGTTCCAAACAATCCACATTTTCCATCCACAAAGACAAGGTCACACATCACCCAAGGAGAATCCAAACTTTTCTGTCTCTTACACAGAGGACAGTGGTATAGTATTTGTGTAATGTGAGTTTAAAATCTTTCAATAAGAAAATTAAAAGGATAAAGTGACAGAGAAACCATCATTTCCTAATGCAAAGGAAATCCACCCTAGCCAAAAAGTTGTCACATGCAACACCTTTGCCTGCACACTTCAGCCTCTAACACTCTTCCATGTTCAGTGCATACCTTGTTTATTCTCATCCTTCTGCTGTCAAGCACCAAAAAAATTTCTCATCTCAATGGAACAAAACTCAACCAGCATCCCTCACAGTAAAAATCTACTGTCAGCTGTAATCATCAGACTTAAGAGTAAATTCCATTCTACTGCATTTTAATGAAATGAATTCTTCACCCATCTCTTTCCTGTGGTTAACTGAAGGCATCAATATAGAATATGAGAGAAGTTACGGTGTCTCTTGATCAGAATGGACCAGAACTCACAAAATTTTGTACAGAGTGATTTGCAACTCTGTGTTGCCAAAACAAAATTGAAGAGTCATTTTAATATGCTTAATATATATCTAAGTATCCCCCCAGATCTTCACACTCCACTATGTACTTAATTTTCTTGATTAGGCCTGCTAAATGTGCAGTTCTCATGTAACTTCAGGTCAGACTAATCATTCTCTTTCCTTTGCCCTGAATGAGAATGACCACAATGAAGTTTTCTAACTGCAATCTTCTTGCTTTCTCCTGACCTTCAGAAGGAAATAGAAAAGATCACCTTGACCAGAACTTTTAATTACAAGATCAGTATACATAAACTCATGAAAATTCAGAGGGACTCTCCTTATATGCCAAAACAATGCAGAAGGCACAGGAACTGGGCAAACTTTAACAGAAGAGAAAGATGGAGGGATGCTAAGATTTGATGCATTCCAAAATTTTCGTATGAAATTCATAAGAAGGACATCCTAATCTTTTCAGATCTCTTGGTAGACAACCTAGACATGGTGCAGATGCATCTTTTATGAGACAGAAGATATGACATAAACATGCTAGTTCATCATTGACCTGGCTCTACACGATGAGGCTTTCTAAGAAGAGGCTGACAAACAACCTCACAGATCAATCTATTCTGTGCAACCGCTTTGCTGTAGGCTGAGTAAAAGAAACAACCTGATAGCAGCTCTTCAGTTCCATTTTGGTCTGCTAGAGATTACAGGCACTAGTAATACTGATCTGACAGCATGATGCTAAACCCACTATGAAAGTTTCTGATCCTGAAAATATTTTCTCTTTCTGAACTAAACCAAACTGAAGAAAAGTTTTCTAAAATAAGTAAAATAAAAAGAAAAAAGAAAAAAAGGAAAAAAAAGGAAAAAAAAAAAAAAAAAAAAGAGATTCCAGTCTCAGAAGAATATGACATGTCCACATATCTGATATATCCACATTCAAGAAAAAGCAGGCATCTGGGTACAATTAATACTAATAAATTATTTAATTAAAGGAGTCTACCATAGGGGAACATAATAAAAATGCTCAGCTGAATGAATAAAGATGACAGTGCTGGATACACCACTGGAGCATCAGCAGCTACTGTATCACTTTGGTTGTGTATGCTAATAAGCTCAAGAAAAATAACTTCTACCTGTTGCATGCCTTCCTATAAAAGTACTACATAACTACATTCAATCATCAGCCATGGAAAGAATGTGTTAAGTGACAGAACAAAGTGAACAAGAACAATACTATTAAAAGATATCTGGTCCCATCATGTATTGATCTATTAAGGAAATAATGTTGCAACAGTCAGTGCAAGGAATCTGAACAGCAAAAAGAAAGACAAACAGAAGAGTTGGCTTGCACAACATTTTCATTCAACTTATTGCTTTAGAGCAGTACACAGAGTATTTGTTTCTGTAGCACAACAGCTGAAGTAGCTGAGTGGTTGCTTGAGGCTGAGCTGCGACTGACAGAATGATCTGGGAAAAAGCGATTTGGGGCTATATTCATATTACACACTTGTACAGATTTTGCTTTTATAGTCACCATCTGCTTTACAGAAGGCTTTGATGCACATTTACAATATTTTCAAATACAGTTATATTCCAACTTCTTATCATTATTATAATAGCACACTAATAATAGAATCAGAGAATCATTAAAAGGCCTCTAAAATCACTGGAAAAGACCAATAGGATCACCTAGTCCAGCCACCAGCCCATCCCCACCATGCCCACTGACCACGTCCCTCAGTGCCACATCCACAAGGCTCTGGAACACCTCCAGGGACGGTGACTGCACCACCTCCCTGGGCAGCCTGTGCCAAAGCAATGTTAAGGTCAACACTTACCACTCTTGTGTGACAGTGAGTTTGATCACGCCATCTATAGTAGAAATTACTACTCAAGACAAGTATGTATCACAGAGTTAAATACTAAAGAAGCAGTGGCCTTCTTTTAAAATGAAATTGTTCTTGGGATATCAAATCAAATCCCATAATTAAATCTCTCACTTTGCACCTTAGCTGCTTGAGTAAAGCAACTCATGAAGGACTGACAGTTGGAGGATAAAAAAGTACTCCCTGAAAGTGTAGGTTTCCTTTAGTCTTTATCAGCTATTTTGTAAATATGCACTCAAGAGCATCATTCTGGATTCTGTTAGTTTGTGGTGCTATAGCCAACTCCCTGAGGAAGACAATTCAGCCTTTACAGTAGATCTTTAAATAGGGGTAAGATTTCTCTGATTCATCATGATTACTTGAGAAAGCAAGAATTCAAGGAAGTCTTACTGTAACAGTAGTAACTTCTTGATGAGAAGTGGGGTTTTTTCTTTATTATTGCAGAGCTCAGACGGATACCCAAGTTTAGGCTAAGTGAGAAAAATGGAAGCTTGGAAACAGGAACAGAGCATTTATTTAATCAACTAGCAAGTCACTTCCAGGATAAAAGGCAAAAGGGGAAAAGAGAGGGAAGAAATAGGTTAGACTTTGTCACTGCTGCTGTGTATGACAGATATGGGCTGGAGATGGACTGATAGTCCAGTTAACTACCAGTGTCAAAATCTGGTAAATGGCCATTTCAGGCACAGAAGTAGAATGTCTCCAGGAGGTAACTATATGCCTACAACCATTCTGCCAGAAACTTCATAGCTCCAAGTGCACAGCAGCAGTGACCCTTTGTGGCAGGAGTTTCTCCGTGTTTTAGATTCCTGAATATCTCTAAAGAGTCAGAAATCTGTCAGTCATAGATATTGCTATTCAAGGCAAAGAAAAATCTGCTTTGAATGTTTCATAAGTTTAAAAGATCTACTAAACTTCTTTTTCACTGCACTTTCCCAAACCTCAGAGCCAGGGCTAGGATTTGCTGTGCTGCATCCAAACCATCCTATACCATTCCTAATTGTTAAATTTCCCCATCCATTTGGTGAAATCCTGTGACTAAATTCCTTTAACTTAGTTTAGAAACTTCAGATAAATGTGGGGTTTTTTGGGTTTTTTTGTTTTTTTGTTTTTTTTTTTTAGTTAAGTGGAAGTTCTCTGAATAGACGATGAATTGAGACATGCACCTCTGGTCAATAAATCACACTTCAAGTGGGCCAACTCCACCTCTAAAGGTTTTATATAGCTCCTTGAAATATATGTGAACTATAAAATAACTATATTCCTGGTTTGGTCACCTCGGGTTCCTAAGGTTAGGGATATAAATCTGTGCCTCAATGTAGACCTAGTTATTACTGGTATAAAGGTAACTTCCCATGTGGGACTCAGCTATATTTGGATATGCACTTTTACACTGGTATAATTGTCGTTACCCTAGGGGAGTTGTACTACTTAAGCTACACTGACATAGTCAAAGAAGCACAATTTTCTGACACAGACATATCCAGTCTGCTTATTACAGAGAGATTGTGGTTCATAAACTGGGACAACATCCCCCAGTAAAACTGGTGGGCAAAGGGATTAGAGATTAGGATAGGAAAGCAAGTGGGAAATGTAGAAGTTATAAGCATCACGATGCTCTGCCAGTATTCCTCATGGTGTACACCCAGAGCTAACTTAAAATAATGGCCATTAATTCAGCCTTTATGCCTAGAGCTTGTGGAATGAGCCCACCAGTAACTGTACAAATAAGCAGTCCGATCCCAAGCCAGCTGCCAGTACGTCCATTTCAAGTGTGAAAGCTGGAGATTTTGAATCCCATATCTCAACAGAATGCTGCCTTGTTACACAGAACTGGGTCTAGCTGAGAGAGCTCTTAATTAACTGCTTTCTGTTCAGCCTCTGCCTTACTATGTGATACCTTATCCCTCAACACTGTCATATGTAAAATAGGGTTGACAATGACTTTTTTTTTTCATGAGAAGATAGTGAGGTGGAGAAAAACTCAACAGAGTGATAATTTTCAGGCAAATTAAGGTGAAAATTGGTAAACCACAACTATCATCCTTAGCAGCCCACCTGCTCTCAAAATCAAATGGGAACTGAAAATATAATAACATAATGGCACATTTGTCCTTTACAAATGTGCCATTAATGTATGCACTGGTGTCAGGCCTTACAAGTGATTCCTGATCCATTACAAAATAATACAGCTGCTAAAATATCACATCTGTTAAGCAGCAGTAGCCACTGGGCCTGCTCTACTACAGAAAAGGAGAACAAGAAAAGGAAATGAGGAATAGCTTTCTGCCCAAGAGTGGTATCAGCCTGCTTGTGGATTGCTTCAGTAATCTGAGCCCAACAAAAAAAATGGCTGTTGGCTGATGTGGTTTCATGAAACAAATTTATGGTGATGTATTTTAGGAAATACCCTGTCCTCACATAATCTTGCTCTTTCCTGCCCCACAGGAAGGCACATGTGAGGCTGTGCTACGTTACGTTGATGAATCCAGGTGTAAAAAAACTTTTGAAACCACAGATCAGCTTCCCAGATCAACTCAGAGAACAAACATAAACATGGAGAAAAGAAGGGGAGAAATGCATCAAACTGACATTGCTGCCAACTAAACTGCCTCATAAAAACATGCTCTCTCTGCAGAGTGAATGTATGTATGTATGCTGCTCTGAAAGTAATGCCTCCTATTTTATGACGGCCCACAATATCACATGCGGATGTTGGTGAAATGATAGTAGAGATTGAACCCTCCTATCAACATCACATGGTATTTTGTTGCCATGTGACAGATGCAGAGCAGCAGTCTAACAAAATGGCATCTGAACTGGAAATGCATATGAAGTAAATGCGTGTCATTGAATTCCTCCACGTGGAAATAATGGCACCCCTTGACATTCATCAGTGCTTGCTGAACGCTTGTGGAGAGCAAACGGTGTATGTGAGCACAGTGAGGCAGTGGGTGGTGTGTTTCAGCTGTGGCAATAGTGACAGTGGCTCACTGGTACAAATTATTGTGAACTCTGTTCATTGTCCTTGTTCATTGTTCTTGTTCATCACTGATGAAAATGTATTTATCTTGGTGGTGACTACTGAAAAATGGTGTTTTGTAGCTGAGAATTTGCATTATCAAGTAGTGTTGTTGTGCTCCTTGTAGCTGTAGTAGTTTCCATGGAAATGAATACGAAGCAATACTTTTGGAGTGACCTACGTACATCCCCAAACAGTCAGGCAAAGGTACACCTACACATCACATCTCTTGGCAATTCACCTGTAAATACAGATGGAAATGCAGCCTCCACCACACATGCCTCAGGGCAAAATAAGATTGGCACAGCAAAAAAAATTTCATGATTTTATGATGTAAGGAAGGAGCCAAAACACAACCTCAGCCGTGACCTTTTCTGCAATGGTTTTTCTGAATGACATACCTGCTACTGAGATAGCATCTGAAGAATCCAGTCCTTGAAGAGCTGTGTCTCTCTGCTTTAATGCCTTTGCCCTGTTTGCCAGCCCCTCATTAAGTTTGCCAGATTCCACTACGAACAGCTTGTAGAATCTGCTGTAGAACTGGAATTCAATGCCACAACAGTGGGTTTCTCACTAGGAATCAGATCACAGGAGAGTGGAAAGGAAGGCAGAAAACCAAATGTCAATAGCTCTTCTTCATGAGTGAAGAGGGATCTCCTTGTGAAAAGACGCAAATGAAAAGAGTAAGTAAAGGAGAAAATATGAAAAAAACATTCTTATTACCACAAAATACAATAAAATGTATTTGCTATCTGAGCAATTTTGTTCCATGCTGTCTGGTTGGGACACTCTCAGTTCAGTCCGCCGTGAAACACTCAAAAGTGGCGGGGGATACGATGTCCTGTTCCAGTTCTTTCTGTTCCACCTCTCGCCTCTGAGTTCTGCTGAATGTGACATTTTTCCCTGGCGCCTAATACACAGAACTCTGCTGCTAATTTTATGCACAGAGTTCTCATGCTGTGTAATTTGAGGCCAGTCTCCTCCGACAGCCTGCCAACCAGAGTACACACCTTCCAACACCGCTTCTGCTGCAGAGAAATGGGGGAAGGGAGGTGGAAATGAGCCAGACAAGCAACAAGCTTCTCAGAGGTGTTTGGCTAATTTTTTGGCTCTCGGATCTTTCACCATCTCTCCCTGTGCAGTTTGTCATCAGATTGATCCAACAGGTCTGTCAACAGTTCCAAAAAGCCAACTCAAGGCTCTCTTCTCTCCCCTTTTTTCCTTGTGTTAGATACTATGAAGCTGCAAGTCTATTCAGACTTTTGGCCATGAGGCTTTTCTAATTCTACAGAGACACAGAATAAGAACAAATTTCTGCAAGATCATAGTCAAAGGTTTTAAAGAGAAACTAGTGTGTCCTTTTCCCCACCCCAGTTGATGTCTGTGCATCTCAAAGATGAGAGTCTGAATTACACAGGATTCTATCAAAATCAAAATGGTCAAGTAGCCTTCAAATCCCAGTTTGATCATACTCAAAAAGAAACTGAAACTGGATATGTTCCCATTAACTGAGTAGAAAAACTTTTGTGCCAGATGCTCTATTCTGCTTTCAACCAACTGGACCAACTTTTGCTGAAGCTTTTTAGTGGAGTCATCCCTTTCCACAGTACAGAAAGTATTGAATTGGACTCATTTTCAGTACTGCTTATTTCTACTCTGGTGCTGATAATACCAGAAGGAGAATATCCCATAGCATTCTCTTCTCCTACCTGCATTTTAAAGCTGTCTTGACTGTATCAACCAATAGGCAGGTAAACTGTTTAAACTACAGGTTAAATAGAAATAATAATAATAATGTTATTAATCGCTTCTACTGCACTTTCTGTTAGAACAAAATAAACTATGTTGCCAAAAGACTTCTTTGGATGGTACAATATCCTCCCCACTAAATGCTTCTTCTGGTATAACTATACTGACCTGCAGTATTAACTGCAGACCTGGTCTCAAGGAAGAAGATAGCAGACCTTGCTGTATAGCAAGTGTTGTCATAGTCCAGAGATATAGATGAGACTAAAGAAATTTTTACTTGAGAATTTTAAAAGAGATGAGACATTTTCTGGTGCCCTGCAGTAGGGAATAATGAGCTTTGATATCCAGGCAACTTTATTTGTAGCTCCTCTCAGAGTGAAGAGGATGAGAGAATAAAGAAGGAGAGACCAAGAAGAGGAACATAGTCCTTTATTCCATATGCAGAGTGTGGAATAAGCAAAAGATAAGGCAAAGAAGTCAGCTTATTTATATACTGCACAGACGTAGCTGTCAACATGTTTGCTGAATAAAAAGAGCAGAAATAAGGGCAGTGGGCAGTGGGCAGTAAAAGGAACATAAGTTTGTGAAGGCAGTAAATAGAGATGTGTAAGAACACTCAAATGTAAAGAGGGATTGAGAAGAATCCATCCCTCCTCTGAAGACAAGCTTTGCATTTCCACACTTGACCCACATGTGTCTGACCATCTAATTTATGGGAGACCTCAAGCTGACCAGCCAGCCGGCTGATAATAAATTATTTCTCTCAGATAAGCCAGGATGATTTACACTGGGAGAAAGGAAGAGAAAACTGAGGAAAAAGAACCATTCCCTTTCCTTCCTTGGATGATTTCTGCTTGAGATATGCTGTTGTCACCTAAAAATCTGCCTCAGGTACCCTGTGGTGACAATGCTCTTTGCCAAGATCTTCCTGTTATAAAAGCCAACAGATCAGAGCCCTTTTCCACTGCCTGCCAGCATGGCTGCCTAGCATACCTCCTCCTTCAGCTCTGTGATACTAGCAATTATGCTGACCAGCTTTGCTCAAATCCTTTCATTTTCCTCTTCTTTCATATACCTTTATCATTCATCTTCTCATATTTTAGTTATTGGTTTATTCTTTAGAAAGAGTCTAAAACCAGTCCTGAATTATATTCCCATTCTCTTGTTTTCTGTTTGTTGCCATTATTCTTACTGTCCTCTATTTTGATTTCTTGCATTTTCTTTGCATTCCACCCTGGAAAAGGGCTATTTTAAGAGGAGCACTTTAAGAAAAATAGAACCATTAAGAGGTCATTTTTCTATCTGACAAAAAAAGGATGCAGATCCAAGACAGGGGAATGTCAAAGATGCCTGCACTTGTGTGTTGGCTTGTTTTAGTATTTCCTCCAGTTATTTGGATCTGTATCTTGTTTCCTGCCTAACTGGATGGAAGCACTTCTTTTGCAGCATTCTGTTGACCTATGGGAGGGCACAGCCACCTTAAAAGGGACCTAGGCAAGCTGGTGCAATAGACTAACAGCAAAACCATGAAATTTGGCAAAGGTGAAGTCCTGCACCCAGGTTAGAAAGAGTGAGGGGATCAGCTGGACTAGTAGAAGCCCTGTAAAATGGGACCTGGGCGGCCTGATGGAGAAAGTAAATTGAGCATGAGTCAGCAATGGTGATTTGCAGCAATGAAGGCTAATGATTTCTAACAAGACTAGCTTCATTAATTATCAAAAAAATAGCTAGTAGGTAATGAGAAATTATTTTTCTTCACAACTAAATGCTTACAAGGCTTTACACGCAATACTATTGTTTGTTCTGGAGCCAGAGCTTTGAGCAACCTGGTGGGTGATGTCCCTGCCTATAGTGGGGGTCTGGGAATAGATGATCTTAAACATCCCTTCCAAATCAAAACATTCTACGATCTTAAAAACAGAAATATTGACTATCTGAATAGGAACCAACCCACTTGCAACTGGGGGAGGAGTGTGAGACAGCCATCGTGAAAATGCATAGAGGCAAAACATATGCAGTGCACAAGCACTAAGCATGCACTAATTATATCAGTAATAAATGTCATTCTTCAGATACTCCTTTGTCCTAGTAGTTTGGCTGCTACTAATAAGTCTCTTTATTCTTGTCATTGCAATGGCCTTTAAACGTCTAGATGCTTACTAAAAGAAATAAAGTCATATAAATAAATCTAGCATGCCTGGATACACGTCTGACATGCTGGAAAAAAAGAATGCAGAAAAAGTTATGCAGCTTGACGTTGGATTCTTACATCCATAGTCCAATCAGAAATGATGCTGTTCACATACACTTGCATGCCAGATGTAATGCTGATAGGTGATGTAATCACCTATGTCATGATGTAACTCTGCAAAGAGCAGAACATCAGAAAATGTACTAATAAAATATTTAGCTTCTCCCACTCTTGAATCCATCTTTTGATTCCTAAAAGTAGACCTGTAAACCTACTTTGAGTCCCTCCTTTCCAGTAGTGCCTTAATCTATATGATGCAGGAAAAAAAATAGTCACAAAGCACATTTGGCTGCTTCAGCCAGCATAGCTCCCATACTTAGTCCTTCTGATGATTGACTGATGCTTTCAAAGCCTACAAAGCTTAGATAGGCTAACAGCAGATATGCTACTTTTACATATAATCCTTTTTCAAATCTCGACGAACCCTTTGTTGGAATAATAGTCATCCAGCTGCTAAACTCACAAGATAATTAAACTCTGTGTCTCTGTGTGAAGGGACATTTCTTTTTAAGCAGATTTAATTTTTATCGAATTATTTCTCCATCTTAATTTGATAATAATTATTCAAATACTTTTTTTTTTTTTTTTTGACCTTTTTTCACATAAGTCCTTTCCTGGGCTATGGGACAATGGAAAAACTGAAAACATAGCTGAGATAGCAGAAGAAGGAAGAGGGAGGCAAGAAATAGTTCCTGACCATTCACATTTAAATCCTAAATCATACTTCAGAGATACTCTTCATAGTTGAAAAGTAAAGCATATGCACAGGGCTGTGCACGATCACAGTGTCTTTGGCACAAGAGTTGTTTCTCTCTGTGAGACGCTGAAGTGCAGTACTTATGAAAGGCCCTGGTTACAGCTGAATCTACAGAAAATGATGCAATATAAAAACAAGTGAGGAAGGAGCACGTAGGAAAATAAACTTGAAATCTTTTCTAATAAGGCTGTTCTCCAAGTAAGTAACTGACCAAATTTTCATGGACTGATTTGGTTTGAGTCTTCTTTTTTTGACTGCACACAGGGAATACTGGTCAGTGCATCCACTTTACTATCCACTGAAAGTGTTAAGAAGACACACTTACGAATTCTCATTTGAATTAACACTGCCACGGAAGTGCAAAGACCTTATCTAAACACGACAGTCTATGCATTAGATGTAGTCAGCACAGCAAGTTACCAACAGCTTTTTCTTCTGGGACAGCAAAGTATCTAGAGCTATGGAAGGGCATTTGCTAGATGCTATTGATTCCAATCAGGATATCACCTCTCTGGCTTTGTAGAAGTAATAACATAAATAGTTGCATCTTTGGATTTCTTCCTCCAAGCGTCTGTACCTACAAAAACCTCCTTGTCTCTGAAAACCACCCATTTACTTCTGTAAAATGATGACTTTCTGTAGGCAAAGCATGGCATGCCACTGTTTAAGGGAGATTTTTAGCAGATGTTTTTGTTTTGCTCTCTCATCTTCAGGCTCCTTTTAAGGAGCTATTAGCCTTTTAGGCTCCCTAATCCCCCAACTAAATTTATCAGCAGTTGATAGCAGCCAAGAGTTAAGCTAAATTAAACTTTGAAATCTCTGTACAGTGTATCAGATGCACTTCTGGTAGGGGAGGTGGAGCAGACAGCTCCAAATGTTCTACTTAACAAGAGTCGGAAGAATCATGCTTTTCTCCAAAGGTTTCTCAAAGCTTCCTCAGATTTTTCAAGATCACCACCACTTCCTGATTTTATAAAAGCAAAAAATGAACTACTGAAACAGTCTGCTGTTTACCTCTATATCACATGTGTACATATACATGTGTGCATATACATGCACAGGCGCACACTTTCCTCTACAAGTGTGTACATCATGTGTGGAGAAAGGCGTGTGAATGCACACTAAGGTTAAGGCTGCATGTACACTTCAGATGTCTGTTCTAGCCCACACTCATGGTGAGCTAGTATTTATCTATGTGTGTGTATGCCTCCGTGTGTCTATGCGTATCTGTTCCCCAGATCTTGTCCTCACCCAATCAATCATTCCCTTGCTTGCTGCTCTCACACTCTAAGCATTTATCAGAACAGATACCCCTCGGCTCTCTATCCTGCTCTTTAAGATGAGTAGTAAAATAGTCAGTCTCAAATAATTTGCACGTCAACATCAGTAACTGGTTAGTTTTGATGACACTATATCGTATTCCCCTATTATTCCAGAACTGTGCACTTTTCTATTGGAAGATGGGCTGATATGCATCCTTATGATAAAATAAAAGCCAACAAAACATGGAAAGGGACAAAAAAATCTTAATCTTTTTGAGATAATATAAAAAGACATGGAAATTAAAAAAGGAATGTTTAAGAGGAAAAGGTATAAGATAGCAACTTTTCAGCTGTAGGACAGCAATTGTGATATAAACTATCAGATGTTCTCAGAAGCCACTGATATCTAACAACAGATCAGTACCAACATTGACCAGCAGTCTCAATCAAGTTCATAACAGATCGGCCTTCTCTCCACCAAGTAATTATTCAGAGCTATTAATCAATCCCTGTCTCACTGAAATTTCTATTAAAATCCCTGGAAGAGAAGTCTGGTCAAATCTCCGAGGAAAGCACCAGAAGGAGTTCCAATGACAAATGCAGAAGATGGCTCAGGTCCTAAAAAGGAAGCTGAGTTAATACTACTGCCCTCTGGGTGTAAAAGCAGTTGTTGCATACTGGATTACAGTATAGTGGTGAAATGAAGACAAACTTCATCTTTGAAAACCTCATAGCATTTTTATCTGAGGTCACATCAAAGATTTGTTTCCACAATCAGTAGTCTATCATTTTCACCAGTTTTTCTTTTCAGTAGAGAAAGTGTGTGTGAGAGGTGTGATTTCTGCTGTCTGTGTCCCCATGGCTACTAGGAACAGCTAGGAAGGGAATTGGGCACATCACAGCATACTAAATGTCAGGTTAACAAATTCCAACACAACAGCTCCGAGAAACAGACGTTTGCTTTCTCCCACCTTCATCCTCCCATATCACACTAAAAAAAAAGGAAAAAAAAAAAAATCAAAGTGAAGTCAACTATGGAAAACCAGCCAAAGCCATGTAAGGGGATCAAATACGTCCTTCAGAAACATAAACATCTCTAAAAATAGGGAACAGCCATGTAAGCCACTTGTTTTTACTCATCGCAGTAATAAAAGGTCCTTGCAAGGGACTTGCACAAGCTCTGTGCTGATACAGTAGCATCTGGTCTCCCCATTGCTGGAGAGAAATGGTGAAGAGGATTTAGAGCGTGTGTAACCTGAGAGAGAAATCATCTGTCATTCCCTCACAGGGCATTAGCAAACTTTCTCTCTCCCGAGAGTAGAGCTGCTTTCCTTTCCCTGCCTCTTGAGATTACTGCTTTAAGCGCTATTATAATATACATGATTTTGAATAATATGAATAACAAGGAAGAAATCCAGCTCTATTAAGAAAAGGCAAGGGAAACTGAGCTGACAGGAGACCTCTGTGCCCAGGGAGGTGGTGCAGTCACCGTCCCTGGAGATGTTCCAGAACTGTGTGGATGTGGCACTGAGGGACGTGGTCAGTGGGCATGGTGGGGATGGACCAAGTGAGGTTAGAGTTCTTTTCCAGCCTTCGTGATTCTGTGATTCCACATTCCATGCAGTACACGGTGTGAACTCAGTAGCAGTGGTCATGTAACAAACAGATCCCCTCTGTGAAAGGGAAGATCCCTGCGCTCCACCCAGGTGAAACTGCCATGGGCTGTACTTCTCATAAGTGAGATCCAGAGCACCAATAAAGAGAAGGATACAAGGATCCAAAACAGTCAGACAGCAGTAAAGGAAGTGTATGAAGGTACGTGAAGTACACTAGCTCAGAGATCAGCAGAGTTTTTAGTATGCTCTGCAATCTGTCTTCTTTTTCAAAAGGTAGAGGGTAGAAATGTCAGGGTAGAAGTGCAGGAAAATAACAGAGATGATACATTTCAAAGAGGCAATATGCTGACAAAAATCACATCACTTGTATCTTGCATGCCTCTGGTTTGTACAAAAGCAAGGTATTAATGAACACCTTACTCAAACTATCTCACTCTTCTTCAAGACAGCAGCTTCCCTGTCCCACTGAGATCAAAACCCAAAGGTTCTGGGAGCTACTGCTTCTTACAAATGACTTTGAAAACACCCCAGCACAAGCTTAGAACTCTGATATGTATCATTCAGATATGTACCACATGTTATATTTGATGCTCCACGTCTAGATTACAAAATTGCTTTTACCTAGACAAGGAATATTCACAATGTTTTGAAAGGTGAGGTGCAAAAAGACCATATGGTAAGGTGATACACATAAGAAACAGCCGCTCTGAACTGCTTTAGGAAGGAGAAAGAATACCAGCGTCTAAGCTGAAAATGTATGCCTGTAATGAGAAATAATTCAGATGTGCATAATAATAATATTTTAAAAAGACCATGGTACTTTTTATAAAATAATTTAGCCCAATAGAGCTATTTTATTTTATTTTATTTTATTTTTGCAAATAATATTGTAAATCATGAAAATAAACCTTTTTTTACATCACTGAGAAGAAAATGAAATCCCTCTGCAGAGAAATATCAACGAGATGATGAGCTTATCATCAAAAGAAGAGTTTAAAAGGGAATTGCAATAAATCATGGGCCACCACTAATGGCAGATAAGGTGCCATTACCCTTAAGAAGATGTCCGAGAGTCCTTGGTAAACATTCTCCCCAGAAGGTGAGGTTCAGCAGAAGAGAACAGCAACCCAAGTTGATGAAGGAGAGAAAGTGGAGGGGAATTGGGTGGTTGGGTCTGATTCAGTCTGGGAACTACGTGGAGATATTCTTTTGGTGACAGCGTGTTTATTTCGTGCGCATCTATTAACAACCAGACTGAGACTGTTGGACTCATTATTTAGGATGACCAAACCATACTATGGTACAATGACTTCTGTTTGCTGACATTCTCCTTGGAGGGACTGAAATTGTTACCAATCCTGTAAATGGAAGAATTGATTTCTAATGGAATATTGACAATGAACAAAGAGCTGAAGTAACACTGCTCATTTCTGATGCTAGTTAGAGGCTTTCTTACTGGGAACTTTCTACCTGGAGGTTGGCAGGAAAAGCCCCATTCAAGCATCACTGCCATGGAATTCTTCCCACTCACTGTTTACCCAGAAACACGTGAGTCCTTTACAAACTTCTGACTTTTAAATCCCTTGCACTGTGCACTAACAGCTCTGAAAGAAATTATGAAAGCATAAGGGGGAAAAAAAAGGCACAGCAGATTAGAGAGTAACTAACAGAATTTGGTTTACCACAGGATTCCAACTGCTAAAACAGAGGTCTAATTTCCCCAAAAGCTACCTACCTTGATTCAAATGCTTTGTCTGCTCCCCTTCCAGCAGCCTGATACAAATGGGAATAAGTAATGAAGCCATCTTTCTGCTGTGCCTGTTTTCCTAGAATATAACCCCTGTGGTAATAATTACATGGGCTTATCCATCTCAGTATGAACACCACCAGAGTGTCAATTATGACAAATGGCTGATGCCCATGAGTGTCTTGTAAAGAAAACCAACTGTTTCCATTCTCTTAACCCAGGGTCAAGGTTTCCCACTGGGACTAACAGCTTTTTTTCCTGCTGTAAGTATCCATTTGAGAGTTGTTAGAAGGTGTTATGATACACAGACTTCCTTTTTCAGCACTAGCTTCTTTGTGTGTGGTAATCTGAGCCTAACTCTCACTAGGGGTTTGCACAGAAACACCTATCGCTGATTTCCATTCAGATTATCCCCTTTGGGTTGTACTGCTTATTTCACATTCTTTTCCACATTATTTGCAATGCAGGCTGCAGATTTCCCAAAACTCACTGGTGGCATGGACTATTAGTGACCTGCTTCTGGCCTCTGGGGTATCTCTTGTAGCTATTTGCTATTTTCAGCTTTTGAGCCAATTACCAGAGGAGTCACACTGAAAAACAGAACTACTAAATCTTGATCCTAGGCATATGACCTGCTATCAGGCAAGCCAAAAATAGTCAATTGCATGGATTATTAGGAAGTAATGGAACCTAAAAAGCCAGAATCATAGGATCACAGAATGGCCTGGGTTGAAAGAGACATCAAGGGCCATCCAGTTCCAATCTGCCGCCATGGGCAGGGCTGCCACCCACCAGCTGCCCAGAGCCCCATCAAACCTGGCCTTGAGTGCCTCCATGGGTGGAGCATCTCATCAGTCTGATATAATCCATATGGCAGAAGAAAATAATAAGTACATAAAAACAACTAAAATTCACAGAGCACTGGTGTAAAATATAGGTACAACTCAATAAGCACGCCCATATGCAGCCTAAAGAACCCATATATGAAGTGAAGAGCAGCATATAAGCAATAAGTCACAGTAAACAGAATCACAGAATCACAGAATGACCCGGGTTGGAAGGGACCTCAAGGATCATGTAGTTCCAACCCCCCTGCCTAGCAGGGCCACCAAACATACACCTTTACTAGATCAGGTTTCCCAGGGCCCCGTCCAACCTGGTCTTGAACACCTCCAAGGACGGGGCAAAACAGGGACTGAAGTTTCCGGGTTTAAAATAGTGAGGAAAAATATTTTTCTCCCAAGGGTAGTCAGTTATTCTGTTAACTGATGTATTTTCACATTTATTCTCTCCACTCGACTGTTCCACTGTTCACGTGTGTGGTTATCATAATCTACACTGAGGAAAATCAGAGCCACCACATTGGATCGCTTTAAAAAAGAAACAAAGTCCCTCCAGTCCAAAAGCCTGTCCCCAGCAATGGACACATACAAAAGCCTTTGGAGGCAGACAAGCTCAAGGAAAACACATTGTGACACTTTTCCCAAATCCAATCCCAGATCTCAACTACTTTATCTCAGGAACTTCAAAAGCTGGATGTGGCTCATATAAGTTTAGTAACTTACAATGGAGCTCTCTACCATGAATCTGCCTATTCTCCTCTCCCATACACTGAAGCTCTCAGTATCACAACGTTTTTGACAAACTGCGTGGCAGACTAAATGTGATAGGTGTCACACCCTTATTGTATATCCTATATACATTATATTTACTACTATCCTTTGAAAAAAATTGTAGGTTGTACTCATCAACATGGTGAATTTTTTCCCACCAATTTTACCATACAGTTCTGGACAGCTTCTAATGTGGGTATTGATATTCCATCTTCCTAATAATTCCCAAATGCACTATAGTAATTCAAATTAATATTCACTCCTGTGTCTCCACAAGACTTTTAGTACAACATTTGTATAAGTTAAAATCTCAGTATTTAATAGTTTCCAGTAATATGGAGCTGTTAAAGTATCTAATTTCAGTTAACAAAATAGCAATGAAATATTTCTTCCTTCCTTTATTTAGAGTTAATGTGGAAGAGGACCATATACCTAGCACATTGTAGGAAGAAGCAAGGAGGAAGAAAACATACATCAACACCAAAGAAAAGAATGCCATTTTAAGGCTTCCTATCCTGCCTATAGCTGGACACATAGGTGAGGTCAGCGTTAAGCTTTGCAGTAGAGGAAACTGGAGGGGTTCATGTGTTGTGAGTAATGGCTGCAAAATGCTTCAATAGGTTTTTAAGTGAAAAAATGCTGCAGGCATACTGTATGTGTATATATACGTGTGTGTGTGTGTGTGTGTGTGTTTTCTTAAAGATTTAAAATCGTTGTTTCCAAACCTAAATGCAATATGGATAGATACACACCTGTCTTGGACTGCAGCAAACTCAAGCAGATTAATCATTCCTGGCTTATATCCTAGAAACAGTTTAGAAACTATAACAGATACCTATCACAAAAATGTCAACAAAACTGGGAGAACACCAAAGCAAGCAAGAAACAAAAGTCATTACAGACATAGGGAGACTTATCTGTGAGGAAAGATGTAAAATAGGTAATTCTGCATAGAGGCTATAGCCTGACTAGTGCAAGGACTTGAGAATATTATAACTGTAAAATCAAATGGAAGGCATTAACTCCAATAAGAGTCAATCCAGAGAGTTATATGAGAGACTGACGATCTAAAAATGTATGAGAAAAGTTAACTGGCAACTAAGAAACATTTTTATTCAATGCCAACTCTGAATTTTGGAATATGTTCTCCAGTAAAGGATGTCATACAGTTTACATGTACTAGATAGAAGATAGCAGCAGGACAAGCTTTCTTTCCAAAGCACTGGTAATGCATTATGATGCTAACACTGAAAATTTCAGGTACGCTGGCAGGTGTGGACTTAGGGCACCTGATTATTCAGATGGCAATTGTTTAGGTATGGACTGAGAAAAAGAAGTGAAAATGGATGAGAGTCCCAACTAATACTGCAGGGGAAGTCCAGTCCTTAACAAGCCTGATTAAGATGAAAACTGCTGTTAAACAAACATTCTCCCTAAATCCTATTGTTTCATATAGGTGAACTCTCAGTTGTCAAGTGTCCTGCAGCCACAATGCTCCACATCTTTCTGTTTCAGTCAAATCTGTACTAATAACCTAGAAGGATCAGTTTTTACTTGTGTTCTTCTTATCCTTAAAAAATAAAAAGAGTTTTAATTAATGAAATACTTGACATGTAACAAACATCTGTCCAACAAGGTCATAAGTCTGCTTCTCTCCTTGTAAATAAGCATTAGCGGGAACTCAATAAATGGATGAGAAAGGATTTAAGGAAGGATTTCCGCTAATCAGGATAGCTTTCTTATGGTTGAATTACTCAGAGGAGTCATAATGGCCAACCTTGCTCTCGTTCCAACAAATCAGACAGAAATGGAAGTCATACTCCAGTAGTCAAACAGGCTGTCCTACTGTCCTTAGCCACCCTAAGCTGCTAGAAGTACAGAAGGAGGGAAAGTTGTTCTACTGGGTACTGATAGAAATACAGCAACCAGCTGATAGCCATGAGGTGCTGGTATCTCTAAACCAGAACATGATTGTTGTACACATCAAAGGTATATAATGTGTGAAAGTGTAATGCAAACTCTGCATCACTGAATGTAGCCAATAGAGCACTGCTGAATCATACCGCTCATAGGCAACACATCATTTGGCTAAAACATTTGGATCCACAAGAGTCAGCTGCTTTACAGTGTAATTGAGTACTAGGCTACACCTGCTCTGATCGAGGGCACAGAGGAAGGTTTGTCAACATGAGGAATAAAGGAGCCCACCTGAAATGCAATACTCCTTTCCCCACTACTGGAGTACATGCAAAATTCAAAGACCGCTAGAGGAAATGTAATACAATTAAATAAGAGAGAGAAATTTAAATTGATTGAATTAACACTTGTCATTTTTGATTCGATAAAGCTTCCTCTTCTGAAATTGTCTAAAGCTCCTGGAGAGTTTCCAACTTATCGCAGAACTTGGCATCATAATGATGCTGGCATTAGCAAAATATTTTTAAATACCCTCATCCCACACACAACTCAATTATCTTTCCTTCCTTCTAGGATCAATTAATCAAGCTAGAAGAATCAAATCTCGCTTTTGCAACACCCGCCTTTCCTGAAAGATAACTTTCATTGTATCACAGCAGCCTAAAAACTATTGAGTTGGCATCCTGAAACTGAAAATATACTCCGGATAAATGTGATTCACAGTTCTTCACAAAATGTTTCCCCTTGCCAGATGAACATTTAAAATCAAGGAAAGTGGCCCCAGGTGGAGTACAAAACAGCAAACAGTTCTCAATTGTGCTTTTACTTTGTTATTATTCCTTGATAGAGTAAAAAAATAGAGGCATCCTCAAAGGCTAAAGGAAGCAACTCTGCATAAAGAGAATTCATACACTGAGAAGGTTAGAGTCCATTTATTATGCTCATATATACTGTATCTCTTCATTTACAGTCCTCTACCTCTCCTATGTGAGCTCAGGTTGTAAATCCTTTAGGCTTCCACAGTACCTTTCCCAATGAGATCCAGACTGGAGATTTTGTAGGAACAACCAATGTTGCACAAACTGATGCCTGTGGGAAGCACCTCCTGAACAACTTACATTGGACATAACTGCATTTTGATCTTGGCCTGCACTGAAAAAAATTGTTTCTGCCACCTGTCAAGGTCAGGACTAGATGATCTTAGAGGTCTTTTCCAACCTTCATGATTCTATGATTCTAAAGATGGGTGGTGAAGCTTTAGTTGGGGGTTGCAGCTTAGGACTGGTTTCAGGTGGTGTGTGCTGAGGCTAAGGAGAAAGGAGGACAAATTTCAGTATTGCCTCTGTTTTGCTCAGTGGTGGATGAAGTGGTTGTATCTTCATAAAGTCATAGAACTACAGAATCACAGAGGCTGGAAAGACCACCAGGGTCACCTTGTCCAACCGCCAACCCATCCCCACCATGCCCACTGACCACGTCCCTCAGTGCCACATCCACACAGTTCTGGAACACCTCCAGGGATGGCGACTGCACCACCTCCCTGGGCAGCCTGTGCCACTGCAGCACTGCTCTTTCAAAGAAGAATTTTTTCCTAATGTCTGACCCAAACCTCCCCTGGTGCAACTTGAGGACATCACCTCTCATCCTATCCCCTAAACTGGGAGAAGAGCCTGACTCCCATCTCACTACAGCCTCCTTTCAGATCACTGTAGAGAGTGAGATCTTCCTCCCCACCTCCCAGGCTGGACTCCCTGATAGAGCTCTGCAAGCTGCCTCCGTCTGATAGAATCTGAAGGCCCATTTGCTCTGCACAGCTGATCCCCGCTGCCTGCCTCTCCCCTTAACAATAAAGTCTCAAGCAGACCGTCAGCTTGCCGAGGTAATAGGTTTTCACAGCCAGGGGAAGGTGAGTGCCAAGGATTATTAATAGTGTTCCTTAGTTAAGGAAAAGATAAATGTGACACCGTCACCAAAATCCCTGAATATCAGATACCAGTGAGGAGTGGGTATCACTTGCTAAAAATAGAAAGAGCAGGAGAGATTATATAAGTGGGGTCCCTACCCCGAGTTCCACTTCTTTTTGATCACCTCCGTATCTAAGAACCTTTTCAAGAGTGCTTAGGAGAGATCCAAAAGGTAAGTAGCAAGAAAATGCTGAAACTTCCACAGAGAATGTGGATTCGTCCGATCTGGGCAGAACCCCGGACCTCCGCCCGAACGGACTGTAAACGGGGAAGCGCTTCCATCACTCCGACCCCTTCGCACAGACCCAAACCGAAGGACAAAGAGGTGCAAATCTCCCCCGCACAGAGGAGTGGATTCCCGCAGAGAAGATTGCGGGCCATTAGGAAGAGGAAATGGAACGCACTGAGGGAGGTGGGGTGAAAATGCGGGGAGAAAGTCAGAAAATGGAAACAACAGAAGAGGGGAAGGGAGAGGGGAAAGAGAAGGAGAATTAGAGGATTTCTCGAGAGGAATTTAATGAAGCGCTCAGTCAGACACAGAAGGTGAAAAAGAAAAGAAAGCAGCTCCAAAACACGTGGCAGAAAGGAAACGTCTCTTTATGCACATGCGATGGGATGAATGCGCTCTCCTTGATGCGGTCATTAGGAAGATGGATGTGTCACCCTTTTCGCCTGCCTGCAGCTCGAGCTGCTGGCGTGGGGCTTCTGCTGCTCATCCCGTTCTCCCGACTCTCTTGCTTTGGCAAGGGAGGTTGGATTTCGACTTGATTTCCTCGATGCTGGTGAGGACATCACCGCGTTGGTGCTGGAGGAAGGGGGAGTTATCTCTGCGAAAGCCCTGCTTGGAAATGCACTGTGTAGATTTCGCAAAGTGTTCGGGCAGGAAAAAGAAGGAAGGAAAAAAAAAAAAAAAAAAAAGGAAAGAAATTGGCAAAAATTTCAACAGTAAAGCAAAACGTGTCATTCATCCCGGAGGGATGATGCGGAAGAGGTGAAGGGTCGAGTTTGAAACTGCCAATTCGTGAAACGCCTTGTTTATATTAGGACAGCATATATTAGGATAGCATATATTGGGATAGCATCACAGTTGTGACTAAAGCTGGGCGGTTGAAAGCTTCTAGAAGTTTGTTGGCAGATGCTGTGCCGAGATTAGAGACGGGCCTCGGCCTCTGCCGAGGCTGCATATTATGTCCCCTTTGGGTAGCTTTGTAAACCCACATGCGGCCTCCTCTTCTTATGGGAAGTCGGGGGATAGTGTGCTTTGTGCTACACAAAGACTCCAGCTGGTGCTGGTGCTTCAGCTTTTCTGGCGCTTTTCACTTCTTCTCTTCTACAACAGGCTGATGCCTGAGGGGTTCCCACATCGTTAGGGATGCAGGGTCTCAGCCCAGGGTGCTGAGCGAAGCTCCGGGCAGGAGGCTCGGAGCACTGCAGCCCTCTGCCAGCCCTGGGCTTGGATTACGTGTGGGGGAGGGCAGCCGTCCAAGCGCCCTGCCTTGTCAGCAAAGCGAGACCGACACCGAAACCCGATTCACCCGCAACGAGAGCATCTTCTGAGGCCGATGGGCAGCAGCCAGCACCGCTCGTGGGGACCTGAAGGGAGGCTCTAAGGATCCGAGAGAGAGGAAGCCTCGGTGATGGGGTCACAAAAGAAAGCGAAGAAGAGGTGGAAGGTGAATCCCAGCTCCTGAGTGGATGGCACCGATGCTAGACTTGGCAAAGGGGATGAGGATGTCCTAATAGGATGGAGGCATCTCCATTGGAAAAAAAAAAAAAAAGAAAAAAGAAAAAAGAAAAAAAAGATATTTTTTTCCTCTTCCATCAATAGGAACAAGTAAAGATACACCAATTACAGAAGATCATGCAACCAGCACGGTGGTTTCTCCTGTTAATAGTTGTATATTTGTGGGACTACATTTGACCTATGCGTAAAACAAGGCGACGACTGACTGCACTACACAGAGCTTCTTCAGCTCCATCCTCTGAGCCGAACTCCACCATTTCTGCATCAACTCTTCCACCTCCCGGCCCCGAAACCACTGCAGGAAATACAGGGGCAGCTGAGGAGAGTGAAGCCCTCCGGGTTGAGTGTGCATCCCGTTCTGTGCGTAAAGGAGATGGATGCTGCTCCCCCATCCGTCACCAATGTTTGTCCTTGAAGACAACAAAGCCTCTCTTGTATCCTAGGAAATACACAGAAATTAGGGAGAAAGGGGGAAAAAGGAGGAAAAAAAAAAAGGTTCCAAACGACAGTCCCTCCTACAGGGAAGACTTCGCTGTTTAAAAAGGAAAAGAGAAAAAGTAGGGACCCCAGCGTCACCTCCTCCTCCGTCCTTCTGCTCTCGGTGACACGCTAATGACTCATCTGCTGGAGCTGAGCTTGGGCCGCCGAGAGGAGGGTGGGGGCTCGTGCTTTACGAAGGGATTACCGACAGCCAGACGCTCCTGCAAAGCAGCCCCCTCCTTTTTGAGGCCGCTCTGGCGTTCGGGCCATGGGTGCCATTGCGTCAGCGGGGTCGGGCAGGAGCTGCTGACAGCGGGTGGGGATGCTGCTGCCACACCGCTTCCCTCCCCGCCTGTCCTCAGGCAGAGATGCCAGTGTTCCTACCGAGATCTGCCCTACTCCTGGGCCCTAACCTTGGCTATCTCAGTCCTATGGCTCCTGCCCAAACTCTCCGAGCGGGTCGGTCCCGAGGTGAGAAACGGGCACTGTCTCTTGAAGCAAACAAACCCAGAAAACACAGAATCTCTCAGTCCTTTTAGCTGCTCCTTTGAGGTTGTGGGTCCCGCTCGAGGACCCCGGTGCCCTGCAGGAGCATGGCATGAGCCCGGGGTCACCTCCCGCTTCCCCTTCGGTGAATCCCATGGCGGAGGGCTCTGCAGCACAGTGGGAGCGGCAGCCGTGAGATTCGCGGGGATGTGATAATGAATTCAGCGCGGATGATGCTTAATATGGAGTGGCCCGAAAGAAACGAGGTCTAAGGGGAGGGGGGTGGGGGGGAGGCGGAATGGGAGGGGGACGTTTCAAGTGTTTGAACGAGAAAGCAAACGTTCAAGAGCTCCGTTCCATTTGCATCCCGACCCCAAGAGCTGCTTGAAGCTTGGCATATGCTGCAGTTCCGACTACAACTGGTAAAGCTCATCCCGACTTCCCCAACGGAAGGGATCCGCTCTGCAGTTCCACCGCACCCGAGGACTTGACCTTGGCACGGCCGCTCCGACTCAGCCCCGCAGCTCTCCCGTAAGGCACCGCCCCGCAGGGAGCGCCCCCGGCCGGGTCCCCACGAAGGCATCCCCGTACCCCGTCCTTCAGGGGACCGCTCCGTACGCACCGGGGGAGCGGCAGCCCGTGGCACTTCGCCACGCGCAGCTCTATCCGTGGCTGGCGCCGGGCCAGTCGCTCCCGACGTGCCATCATCCCCACACGGCACTGCAGCTTTGGTCATATGAGCAGAAATGATGAGAAAAGCACTTTTTTAATCTTTTCGCACTTGCTTCCCTGTTCAAACAGTTGCAGGATGGCGATGACTGACGTGCTCAACGCTGAGGATATCAAGAAGGCTGTGGGAGCCTTCTCAGGTAAGTGCTTAATTTTCTTTCTTTTTCTTTCTTTTTCTCCTCCTTTTCGTCTCTACAGCCCAGGATGGCAGTGCATTTATTTAAGCTCGGGGAAGATTACAGCTAGATAAAATAGCAAAGAGGACGCGTTCTCAGAAGCGCGGCGAAGGCGTGACAGGTTTATCAGGTGCAGGGCTGCATCCTCAGCAAAGTTGCTCTGCACAAGAAGGAGCTGAAATGCTCATTCCTTTTCAGAAGGAGGTAAGCAGCAGCTGCGGGCTGTGCTTTGCTCGTGAGAGGAGACTTCTAAAGGAACCGAGGGGGATTATGTCCTGATGCAGGATAGGGACGGTGGCAGCTTTCCAGCCATCCAACATTCAGTTTCAAGTACTGCAGAACTGCTCTTTTGCATTTCAAGGAGATAAAAGCCTCTCTTTCCTTACTCCCTATGCGGAATGCCCCAGCGGGCTTTGCTTTTCGGGATGGAGCAGGAGGCAACAGCAGCAGAGCGAGCGAGTGCGCCGCTCGACTGCAGGAGCTTTCCGCAGGGCGAATGGCTGCAGCGGTCCCTACGTCCCATATATCTCGGGCTCCTCCGGTGTTCAGATATTCCTCATCTCTTTCATTGTCAAAACTGACGGCAAACCCTTTTCCTGCTCCGTGCTCCGAATGTTAAGGGTTGCTCTCAAGGAAACGGCGGCATAATGCCCCCCCATCCCCATACCACCCCCTCCGCCCCTGCCCCGAAGTGCCCTTTTCTCCTGCTCTGTGCGGTGACCTTCCCGAACAGAGGCAGTGCAAAGCCCGCTGAGCTCCGATAAACTCAGCAGCCATAAAGTCGCAGGGACCAACGAACTGCTCTACTCGATCCGGCGGCTGTTTACCTCATTAGCTCCCGTTGTTCCAGGACCGTTTCCAAGTCCCGGAGCAGAAGCAATTAGGAGCAACTAATGACAGGTCTCAGCCAAACAGATCCCGAGTGATTGAGCTTCCTTCGCTTTATGCAATAGGAAAAGCTGCGTTAGGAACAAAGATGCATAATAATAATAAAACATAAATAAATAAATAAATAAATCCACAACACCTTGTGGAGGTCACGGGACTGGATTTCAGCAGCACTTATCTAGGCTGCACCATAGCCGTTAGCGGGGGGCTGCATGGGTGGGACAGGCGGTTTGGTTAAACTACGGGGAGGTGCAGCAGGTAAACCCCATTTATTATCTCCACTCCCATCTCCATGGCTCTGCTTTTTCCCCAGCGACTGTGCCTCAGAGGGTCCTGCAGGCACAGCACAGCACTGCCTTGCAGAGCCTGAGCTTACAGACACTGATAGCACATGCCTTTAGTGGTAGCAATGCTCTATTCCAATTTTGGGCGAGCCTTAAGGAAAAATGGACCAGAACCATACAAGCCACGTGCACCAAAATAGATCTTGTCCACGGAGGTGGAAATATCAAAAAGTGACAGTGGTCTAATAGTCGGAGTTTGCTCTTTGAATGTTTCTCTTTTTTTTAGGGTAAAACTTGTTAAAACATATTTTAAGGCACTGAAATGAGAGTAGGCAGGTTAGCCTTCAGCCTCCAACTCTGCACAGAGTTCCTGTGTGACCTTGGGCAAGTCTTCATCCCTCTGTAGCTCAGTTCTTCACTTGCAAAAGGGAAACAGTTCCCTTCTCACCATTTGTTTATTTAAACAAGTGTGAAGCGTGACTATTGCGGTGCTCCTGCCGCTCCATGGCTACAATGTACTTTAGCCTCCCAGGGTAGGACATGCAGCAGTAAAGAAGAAAAGCATGGGGTTATGCATGTTATGTAAGTTTTAATGATTTTTCTAAACCATCCTATGGCTTTTCGCCCCCTATAGCAGCTGAATCTTTTAACTACAAGAAGTTCTTTGAGATGGTGGGATTAAAAAAGAAGAGCCCAGAAGATGTGAAGAAGGTTTTCCATATCCTTGATAAAGACCGGAGTGGCTTCATTGAAGAGGAAGAGTTAAAGTAAGCAAAGATACGGTGTTTCTCAAACAGCCTCACCTTAAGAGTCTGATTTCCTTCCCACAAGATTCTAGATAACAGCTTATGGTTTGGTCTCCCAACTGGTATTTGTGTGCAGTAATCAGCTGTTTGCTGGTTGAAGGGACTATAGTGTGTTGGAGGTAGCTAGTTGTGGGATCCCTCAAACTCTTGAATGATCAGTACCTCAAGGATGGTATTTCCCATAGATTCAGAGTACAGCACTCCTTCTGAATGATAAAGAGCAGTGCTGCAGTGGCACAGGGTGCCCAGGGAGGTGGTGGAGTCTCCATCTCTGGAGGTGTTCCAGTGCCGTGTGGATGTGGCACTGAGGGACGTGGGCAGTGGGCATGGTGGGGATGGGCTGGAGGTTGGATCAGGTGATCTTAGACCTCTTTTCCAACCTTTATGATTCTATGATTCTATGACCTTTCCTGAATCCAACCAGGGATTCTACCTCATATATGAAACAGCAATGCAAATAAATACTAAGTGAAAGTGTTCTGGAGCAAACAAACAAAAACAGTTTTCTTTTTTTTCCATTCTTCCTCATTAGGTTTGTACTGAAGGGCTTTACCCCAGATGGCAGAGACCTATCAGACACAGAGACAAAGGCTCTTCTGGCTGCTGGAGATAAGGACGGCGATGGTAAAATTGGCGCTGATGGTACGTAACAAGAGGAATAAACTTGCATAGGAAAAATCGAATATTGCTCTTACATACAAGAACTGAGTAAATCTAGGAATCACCGCGGGCGGTGACCTTCTGAAGGGCACAATGTGGGTTTAATGAAATGACAAGCCCTGCTACATTGCCCGTACTTTACTTGCATGCTTCAGGGGAAACAGAAGCCGAATTCTGACACTAGAGGGGGCAAGAGTTTAGAGTTTAGTTTGTAATTAAGAGACGTAGGAATAAATACCAACACGACTTCTTTTTAGAATCATTTTATTCTTTCTGCGGACTTCAATGAGGGTCAGGACGCCGAGACTTCACAGAGAGGTGTGAATTTAGAAAAGAAAATAGCTGAGTTCCAGCATTTTGCCTTGGTAACTAGTGAAGAAGAAAGTAACGCTTTCTGAAATCATTCAAAGCCTTGCAATGTCCTTAAAATTCAAAGTACAGTCAGTCTGCAACCACAGTGTCATCCAATAACAGTCTATATGTTAGTCTATGTGCTAGTGTTTATGCAGGTCTTCACAACTAAAGACTCCATTGATCTCTTTTTATAAATATGAGAACTACAAGGAGTGAGAAATTCCCTCTCACCATGTTGCTTTTCAGTTTCCCCTCGGGGTCAATTAAATCGGCCCTTTTCCCTCTTTTTCTCCTGTATCCCTGAGACAAATCAGAAGAGGCATTTCTGAATTACATCCTTCCTCACTGCAGGAGATGATAGCAGGGGATTGTGGCCAGAGCACTAAATCACCCAGACAGCAGGCAATTGCTAAGTTTTCACCATGCCGATAAGCCACACGATAGGTTGAAGTGTAAACATATCTTAAAATAATAATAATGGTAATAATAACCTCATATCTCTGTTCTCTGTACAACTCTGAGATCAATTAAAAATGTTGTCTCCAAATAAAAAGCAATTATAAAAAGGAATAAAAGGCAAAATGAGGTTATCTGACAGTCTCCTAGTTTAGAAGCTGAAGCAATGTCATACAGTTATCCTCGGACAGTCAGGTGGTATATTTGCTGAAGCGTCTGCTTGTAGCACAATGGCATATCAGTGAATATCATCCTGTTTCTAATCTAAAAGTTCTTAATTTATCAGATGCTGATTATATTACAGTTATAGAGGAGTAATTGTGAAGGACTTGGGAAGCTCTTGCTAGATTTTAGCAGCATTACTGAAGCTGATGAGTCCGCCATTATTTAACATTTTATATACTATATGGGTCCTTCTTAGTCCCATTAAAATGAATGGCACTGACACTAAAGTCAGTGGGCCCAATTTTCAGGAGAAAACTTGATTCAGGTAAGTAAGCTTGCAGCTGATTGGCCAACCTCACGTCAGACATTCTCAGTTATGCAGAAGTCTGCAGAGCAAAAACCAGCTCAAATGGAATAAAATAAGTATCTCGCAGAGCCATTTTAGCTAATATGAAAGAACGACATTAACATTTTCACGCAAGATTGACCATAGCACTTTTTTAAAGTTGAAACAATGCCTAGAAGTTATTATACTATGACAAAACAATATGAAACACTTATCTTTTTCCTTCTTCTGCAATTATCACTCTTCCTTAACTCTGAAATAGAATTACTCTGAATTTACACTAGATAATGAGAATGAAGAGCTTCTTTTCTTTTCCTTTCTCCTCTCCTCTCCTCTCCTCTCCTCTCCTCTCCTCTCCTCTCCTCTCCTCTCCTCTCCTCTCCTCTCCTCTCCTCTCCTCTCCTCTCCTCTCCTCTCCTCTCCTCTCCTCTCCTCTCCTCTCCTCTCCTCTCCTCTCCTCTCCTCTCCTCTTTTCTCTCTCTTTCTCTCTACTCTCCTTTTCTTTCCCTTCTTCTGGCCACATCACTACTGCATAAAATCTGTTCCTTTTCACTTTCTTAAATTTGACTCTGACAATCAGTTACACCACAAAGGCTGAAAGAGCAGGTAAAGGAAACAGCTGGAACTGGGACCAAAGGGTGAGGATGACTGATACTTCACACTTTCTCCTTTAGTTCATAAATCCAATTCCAGATTATAAGTGCTCAGAACTAACTACCTAAATTAAACACAGTCATAAATGTACATTACATCATATAGCAGTCGGGCTGAATGGATTGTCTTTTACCACCACAGAGCTGTTTCTCTCAGCTGTTTCACCACAAACATTAATCTCAACCTCTTAATCAGCCTCCTTTCCATAAGAGGTCTCACATTACAAATTCTTCTCATAGGTTCCCCACTTAAAGGATTCTTTCCTTTCTGCAAGACTGTCCAGCTCAAAAATTATTGCATCAACTTATTGAATCGAGATTTGTAATTTGTGGTTCCTTAGCCCATTTCAACTAGCTGAATACATACAACATGTTCATGCAAGACACAGTCACTCTCTCTGCAATGCCAGGCCTCTTTAAGTTTCAGTGATATGAACAGAAAGTGAAGAATCTGAAAAAAAAAAAAAATCTAGGCCAAAGCCAGGTTAGTTACCTAATAAAACTACTAGCATTAGCTTTCAGATTGGACTGAGAAGAGATGCTGAAGTAGCTTCAGGAGAATGTTTTTAGCAGTGGACAGACATGCTTTTCAGTTTCTTAGTACTAACAGACTTGAGGAAGTATATGTAGAGAATTTTCAAAGACCATGTGCTGTAGATGGAACAAAATGTCAAAAATATCCTAAGTCATAGAATTACAGAATGGCTTGGGTTGGAAGGGACCTCAAGGATCATCAAGCCCTAGCCCCCCTGCTGCATGCAGGGCCACCAACCTCCATGTCTAATATTGGACCAGGCTGCCCAGGGTCCCATCCAACCTGGCCTTGAACACCTCCAGGGATGGGGCGTCCACAGCCTCTCTGGGCAGCCTCTGCCAGAGCCTCACCACTCAGTACAGGTAAACCTCTAAAGCTTTTACAAATATTCTAATTACTTTCTTTAAAAGTTGCAAAAGTGAGGCATCCTGCATTCAAAATTACAACTGGTATGCTATGACCTTGACTATTAGTGTAAGTCATTATAAATACATTTTCTACTGTAAAAATTGAATCCAGTGAGAGGAATTATTCTTCTACAACCTGTTCTCTGTAATTACATCTGTCATTTTGGTAAAGTACTACCAGGTATGTGTTAGAGTATGCGCTACTGAACTGTATTAAACACAGTGGGACAATCCTTCCCTTTTACATCAGAGCTTTTGTGCAGGACAGCAAGCAAAATACTTTAAAACCTTGTAACTGAAAACTATAATTTGTGTGTTTTTATATTTGTTTGGAAGGAGGCTTGCACCTGTAGGAGAGGATGCAGTCAATCAGAAGGGTTATCTCATCAACAGGCCATTCAACAGCAATAAACTGTTACCAAAATGAGCATCATACAGGGCCTCGTGAATAGTGCCTTATGTCAGAGGTTTTGCATACATGAATATGCTTTGTGACAATGCAGCCACAGTCCGCCTGCAGTTAAGCTAACCTTCATGTGAAAATAGTTGGCAAAATAGTTTGCAAAGTTATTAAGCTGGAGCATCTCTGAAGAATCTATGAAGTATACTGAAAATACTGGATAAAGTATTAAGTGTATAGCAATTATTCATGAAGGAACGCTTTATGGTTTGGTGGCTTTCAGAAAGTACCCTTGAAATATATTGCTATCAAGTGATAAAATCTAGCATAAGGTAGTACAGAAATTTTCTTGCTTCAGGTTGAATAACCTTTTCCAAATACATTCAGTAGACACAACCTGTTTTAAAAATGAATTAATTAAGCAGTAGCAAGTATGACAACCTGTTCTAATAGAATATGCATTGTTAGTTTTCCCTTTTAGAAAGGTTTTGTCTATGGGAGTTCATGTTTCTCTCTATAGGATCAATTCACTCACTGATTTAATAACCACTTTCCCTTCCTGCCCAGAACAGTCTGGGTTTCCATCACAAGTGGTTTATATTATCTCTTAAATCCAGTTTGCAGCACTTCTGATCTAAGTACCCCCACCATGTACAGGATTTATGCACGTTTCATGTTAAGTAATCCGCATAACTAATCCTAATTTGGATGTACTTCTTTCAAAATGATGGACAATTGTGGATTTAATTTAAACCTCTGACACTTATTTCTCAGTCTGGCATGTGAGTGTTTGGCAAAATATTTTTGGACACATCATAAGTATTATCTGTATGCACATACCAATCAGTGAAGATATCACTGAGTTAGAGATTCGCATTTTCCTTCTGAATGTTAGAATGTTCTTTAAAATTCCAAATTTTCACTTGCTTTTACTAGATGAAAGACATCGCTTTTTGTTATGTCAAACTTCAATAATTTTCTTCTGAGCTTTTACAGATGTCTCCCTCCCATTTGTTACCTTCCTCTGAGCTGGTTATGTTCAACCCATAAACTGCTTGATCTGTAGACCCTCTAATCCTTCTATCATCTTTGTTTCCCTTCCTGGAATTCCCTTCAATCTGTGATTTTTAACACTTTTCAGAACATACAACTGTGACCCATCCAAGGTTAGATGGAGTTATGAATTTTAACCTCCATAGGTAATACTGCACTGAAAGGCATTAGATACATTACACTATAAAATTATCCCAAACTGCAGATAGATACCTTTATGTAAACATTATGAGTAGAACACTAATAAAAGGCCAGAGAACAAATTCCCAGCCCTCTGAAATCCCAGTAATTTTTCTCATCATCATCAATGTGGTCAACATTACTATGTAGGTTCTTACAGTGGAGTCAGCCTTCTGTTTTGCAGTCTATCATTTTCAATTTGCCAGTCCAAAATTGCATTTGCATGTAATATATTTATAACGCAGGGACACAAACACTCTGAATGGCTCATTCATGAGTCTCTTTGCCAAAATCTGATAGAAAGGAAATTTATCTGACTGCGGAATTAAATTTCTAGCTCTTGCCTTCATCCCATTGAGATCTACAAAAGAAAAACAGGAAACCAATCAAGTTCTTCACATGAATAGCAGCGGCCAATTCTGACAGCCTGGCATGCGTAGCATCTATTTCACTTCACTACAAGATTTCCTAAGTCAACAGTGACTTAGGAATTACCTTTAATTAACTTGGATTTCTTTTGTTCCTCTGTTCTTGTGATGTCTCTGCTACATCAGCAAATCTGTAATCACCGTAATGTGATTCTTCTTTCTTTATATCTTCCTTTATTTAACATTTGATTTTCTTTTTCCCCCTCTCCAGAATTTGCAACTATGGTGGCTGAATCATAAAGGCTTTAAGCAATGCAAACCCTTCACCCATCCTTCTCTGCCCAATTCCAACCACTTCCCGCTGACTGCTTTGGCTCCTGTTCTATTTATTTATGTTATTTTATACTCCAGCTCTGTTCTCTGCAATCCTGCAACTCTGTAACTGTGCTGAAAGACTCTGTTAAAAGAATAAAGGTCACATCAATCTGGGCTTCACTCTCTCTCACTATCACTTGTTTCTTATTTCACATAGTCTTGGCAGACATTAAGTGAAACTGCTGCTTTATCCCTAGTTAGGGTAAAGTGTAATTATTTGGGATAAAACTTGCACAAAAATGAGTCATTCAGTCCAAGCTCTGAATTGTGGAAGAACTGACTGCATTATTTTTAAGCCACAGACGGATGCATTCTCACAGCCTGGAAAATCACTAGTGATGGCGATCACCCAGCTTCATTTGGCAGTTTGTTCTTCTGACTTAATCAGTTGTTATAGCTAAAATGAATTTCCTATATGTTCGCCTACATCTTTTCTGATGCATTTTGGTGACCGGTAAATGATTTGTATAGTTTGCTAAATCTGCCTGGTGCAGGGGGATTCCAAGATTTGTTAAGAGTATCAGATGTTGCTCATCATGCAGAGGGATAACTTTGTCCAGTATTAAAATGTGATCACTTTTGAAACATAGGGTATGTTTATTAGCAGTGGTATACAAGTATCTAGGATAGAAAGAATGCATTACACAAAAGAGTCAACGTTATGAATGTGAGGAAAGAAGCATCGAGATTGGGCGGTGATGCTACTGCTGACATTCCCACTGTTAAAATGGAGTATCAAAAATATACACATACCAAAAAAACCCTTATCTTCTACAGCTGTTGAAAACAGTGAACTTCTTTCTTTGAGTTACATATAGGAAACTGAGACTCAGACTAGAGAAGCAAGTAGACAATGGTAAAGCTATGACAGAGCAAAGAACCAAATGTTTATCTCCCCAATCTTTGTCAGTAACTTTGAAAGCAAGCTACTGCTTTTTCTCCTATTTTATTTTCTTTTAAATCAAAGATTAGAATGTATATAAATCATTTTCGGACAACGTTTCCCCCTCATTTTGACAGAACATTGATTAATACTTCAATTAAGAGGAAAGGTATTTGCCATTCCTTGATTCCAAACTACTCCCTGCAGCAATAATATCTTAATCCATTCTGACTATCATTGATTTCATATATATACATATGCATATATATATATATAAGGTTAAGATTGAAACTCTGTCACCACCACATTGTACAGAGCTCCATTCTCTGCCACAGCAATTGCTGATGCTACTTGCAATGCCAATAAACACTCCCTAGAGCCATGCTAGGTTTTCCCTCTATAGTCACTTACAAGGAAGACTTTATGCTGAAGCTGCTGTTCATCCAAAAGAAATCCTCTAGTTTTGCACAATGTACATACGGATCTGAAAAATGTATTGATTTTTAAGTATCCAAATAAAGCAAATGAAAATGTATTGCAACGAAGCAAGATGGTTTATTTATTTTTTTTCTCGGCAGCTGCTGACCTCAAGTGGTAACAAGGCGTAATTACAAGAGCTCAGAGGCCCACTGAAAAAAAATGTTAGTCCCCCAAACACAGAAGCATCACGAATAAAGATCCATTTAATCAAAGAAACGCCATAAAAATCGTTATACAGCCAAAGGTTTTTATATTCTCTGTCTGTCTTACATTTTTAATACATCCTCGTGTGGGATGAAAAAAAAAACAACAAAACCCTGTAATTTTATCCAGGGCTTAGCAAAGAAAAAAATATATCTAGCACAATAGAACAAATAGCAAATAATGAGTCTACAAAATTACTTACAGAACTCTATTGGAAATAAAACAAGTTGAAGTAGCACTTATTGAGATATTTTACTGGTATAAAAGTCTGAAGACTCCAGTGATTCCCACCTCGGTCCCTCAATGACTTCTGAACAAGCAGCACTTAATTGGCCTGTATTTTTCCACTGGATAAGATTAAAAGACTATCCTTTTGCTTTCAGATAGAAGAAGTTACAATCAGAATGCCACTTTCAGTACATTCAGAGACCTCCAATGCAGCACATTCAATTTTCGTGGTAGACTTGATATTCTAAATGAGAATCAATATCTCACTATCCACACCTTCGGTTAGTTTGTGCAAGCCAGCATACCTGGGTCATCTACCCACACCATCAGAACTCTCAAACTCTGCTTTAAATCATTATTCTTAACTGGGTTTTAAATTCAAAGTTCTAACTTCAGTATTTCACACCTTTAGCAGTAGAGAACATATATATATATATATTCAAGTGTCTAATGAAAATACGCATCTGCCCGAATCCAAAAGGACTATTCTATCAGTTATTAAACTACCACCACTCTCAAATCTTGAATTGTCCATTTTCCACCAAAGAAAAACTCTCAGAACTTTCGTGACCCCTCGATGTTAAATGGAGTTTCCCCATTTGCGATTCAAAATGCAGCAAGTTTAAATGCATAATTTTACTCTAAAATAGAGAATAAAACACACGTAATGTATCAAATGTTTCATTTTAATATCATTAAGACTGTCACAGATTGTCTGCTGTGAAGACTGAAGAATCTGCAATGAAATTCAATCAGGCTTTCCATCAGGGTGTGCTTTACAGTACGTTTGACTAATTAAAAAAAACACAACCCACATTACCCTGTGATGTACAATTTTGTACAGAAAGATGTGTTAATTTGCACAGAAATTGAGCTTCTCAGAGAAACATTTGCCTTAATTTCTTTGCTGGCATTATCATCTTTGTCATGAACAGTAAATCCTCTGTAGTTTACTCCCCGGTTGTAATGCAGCAGAAGTTATTAAACAAACAAACAAACATAGCAATAACTCCATCATCACACTGAAGACAAAATCTTAAATAACCAATACACATCCCTTCATCAGGTACAAAACCAGTGGCTTGCAACACGACTCAACTGGATGATTTAAGACATAAATTAGAGTTACCCACATGAAAAAGATACTACTTGTTCATAGTGATATTATATATTGCTAGAAAAGAAACAGAGACATCTCTCAGGTGCAGCTCAAAAGGACGAACCAGATCCTCAAGACATAAATAAAATATGATTTCCTGACAAAAGACGAAACATTCAACAATGAAAATTTACACCAACAGATCATCTTCAACTCTTAATGTTTCTAAGACCACTGTTTACCAGTACCAAATCTTTAACCAACAAACACATAACTGTTTACGCTTTACAAGGTCCTGCCAAACTTTTAATGGAGTTTCATGGATCAGCAATTTTCCACATGCCTTATTTTTGCAATCAATGGACTGGAGGCCATAACACCTGTCCACTTTGTAAAAATGGAGGTAGAAGGTATATCTACTAGTCTATCTACCGATCATGAGCATATCACTGCCTAATATTCCATGAATGCCTCCACTCTTCATCAAAGAAAAGCTTTCTCATTTGCTCCTTTTGCCTCCTCTGACTTTGCATCTTTGAGTGAAGAGTAAAGACACTTTCCTCCAGTTTCTAAATAGTTTTGAAGACTGGAAATGCAGTCCACGCTCCCCAGTAGCACTTTAAGAGATCCTCTAAACATCAACAATATTCCATCTGAAACAGTTAATACTGTTCTCGCTATGGGATTAAAAATTACATAATTTAGCAGTATTTTAAATAATTTCTGCCTCAACCCAACAATTCGACACTGAAGAGTGCAAATTTACACGAGGTTTACTGAAGACACAAATTAGCCCACAGAATTTATGCCAATGAGCATAAAAGCACAAAAGAAGTTCATTTGACTCTAAAATCCCAGGTGGAAATTTATGTTGTCAGCAGATAATGATTTTATTTATAAATTAGCGGCAAATGAAATTTCAAAGCACACATCAAACCATCAAAATCAAGCTGTGATTGAAGTTTTTGCTGACATTTTTGTAAGAATGTCAAAGATGCAAGAGTGCAGACTTCAGTACGTGAATGTCATTGGAACACCTCCCCTGGGTCTTGGCCTCTCTCATTGCTCAGGTGCGTATGAAAGTGAACTGCTGCTCAAACTCTCAAAGAATATTTTGGCAGATTCTCTTTTCCAAAGAGAAACACTCTTTAGAAATCCCACACCTAAAACAGCTTTTCAATTAAATAAGTGAGAGTAAAGCAAAATGTTTCTGAAGGTGGTAAGCTGTGATAATGAGCGATCAGTTGTCAAAACCTTCCCACACTGTAGGAACTCCTACTGTGGGACAATTACTTCACATGGGAGGAGGTACATTGCTGGTTAGAGCTCTCCTAGTTAATAAAGTGACAAAGCTTAACAAAGCTTGGTATACTTTCTAGCACAGAAATTAATATAAATGCAAATATTAGAGTTACTTCTCCAGCTGCCAAATAAATAGAAGGAACTGCAGTAGCTGCAATAATATAATAATACAAACATAAAAGGACCTAAATAAAAACACTGGAATGTACTTAATTAGGCAATGTATCACGTAGCTAGAAAAGATTTTTCTTTTCATAAACTTATTTGGTCTTCTATCTAGGAAAATCTAAGTGAAAGGATCTTGTCAGTGCCTGAATGAGAATGGCCATCTCAAAATACTGTAGGTTTTAATTCTAAGGGATACTCATCTTGAGCCATTAACAGCTCACATACAAAAATACAGATGGTTTAAGTGGTATCAAGCTGGCGTTAACAGATACTCAAGCTGCCAAGTGGAAAGAATAGAGTAACTATCTGCTAATCTCAATTTCAACACTCTAGCGCTTGAGATGGAGAAAGTGAGGTCAAATGTCTAATAGGCATAACTGGAGGGACAGGCCATGGGTTGCTGAGAAGCCAAATGGTTTAGAGCTGTTTTTCTGTTTTGGAAATGTTGCCCGGAAGGGTACTTTCTTAATTTCAATGGTTAACAAACTTCATTTCCAGTAGCTCCATAATGCAATGCAGTTTTTAGAATGTATCACTGTATATGAAAATAGGTAAGTGTAAATTATCAAGCACTTATTACTGCTCTAATACAGAGACAAATTAGAATTATGTGGCTTTGCTAATTTTAGGCTTCCTTCTGTAAATGAATGAAGATTTTCTCTTTTAAAACATTTGCATTCCATCCCCCTCCTTAAAGTAATTTTCAATTTTGCTGGATACAGCACAACTGCATCCACTCCTTCAGCTGCAATGGGTTGTTGAAATTGAGCTATTGCCCAGCACCTGCTCTTAGTCAGACAGCTCAAATCAGAGGTTAGGGGAAAAAATAAAGATTTTATGTAATTGTAATGCAAGTCTCCTTTCAGCTTTGCTGCAGTCAGTGTTCAATTATGTTCTGTAACAATCTCCATTACTAGAGCCAGTGTTTCTCTGTTCCTCCCTGCATGCATTAACTCTTGTTCACACGTGACAGGCTTCTTAGCAAAGCAGAGGAGTCTTAAGAGACATTTTCCCATAAATTTAATGAGCCTACGTCTTTTTCTTTGCCTGCTGAGGATCCTAGTGTTCAAGTGTATCTTCATTTTTAATGCTCCAAAGGAAGATAACCGGAATAATGTAACTTATTTCTCACCAAAAGCCCAATAGGTCAAAATTAGCCTAAAATTTCACCTCGTCTACTGAGTACAAACCACAGAGCAGGTTAACAATGAAGTAATCTTTTTTTTCCCCCAGAATATACACTATTTTTACAAGCTTAAGATCCTACTCATTCAGCATTTTTATTAGTTCACTCTGTGGCCAAGATGTTTAAGACTTCGCCAGAAGCAGGAAGCAAGGCTTCACATCTGTAGGAAAAAAAGTGATGAAGAGCTCATCTAGCAAGGCTTGACAGCAAATGGGAAGGAAGTAGCTGGTGTGAACACCTACTGGGAATTCAGGAGGGGGAGCTTTGCTTTTAGTATTAGAAAGCTAGAAATTTATGGAGAGAGAAAGCTGTAACATAGAGGCCAGAGGGTGAACAAGATAGAAATTTGGGGTCTGGGACTTGGGGAGAAAATAATCCAATCCAGGTGATTAGAGTGAGGATTTGAATAGCTTGGAGAAGGAGAGGCTTTATTATATTATCAACGCATTATCATAAATTGACCTTGAAAAGAAAGAACATGCATAGTATGGAAAAGTTTGTGCCTGAATATTAACCTTTTATATGAGAGGAGATGGTAGAAAACAGCAAGATGCAGACTCCTGATTTCTTTTAGGAATCTCAAGTCCTTCTTTTTTGTGTCTCCCATGAAAGCTGTGGTCACATGTCTGACTCTCAGCTGTCAGGAAAGGCCAAACAATTCTATCAGTCATGGTGGCAGAGAAAATCCTGAAAATTCAAACCCTAAAAACTTAGGGACAATATGAAACAGAACATCACCTTCTGTATCTTACAGCCCCTTCCCCACAGAGCAGAAGCATACTCAGTGCTCACTTAAGAGCACAACAGTGGCTGCTCCAGTAAGAGCATACTCAGAGCTGGGAAAGGTGCAGGACCAGTAAGATTCACTAAAATTAAATGAATCCTGTATGAGGCTTCAGATTCCAATTCAGCTTTGGGATATACTGCTAAAAACTGCAGAAAGATCAGGGCTGTCTTCCCAGTATTTTTCCTAGCCTTACTATTTTTCAGTGCAATCTGACACTAAACTGTGACCCTGATTTTCCTATATACTGTATGCAAGAGCAAACAAATAAGAAAGAATCAAGCTGGAATTTTTCCAGGCATATTCAGAATAATTATTCCAAATAACTCTCCTTATCTTTATCCTTGTGGATTTGAACACATCCTTGAGAAATCTGTCCCTCATTCCATATTCATCAGAATAGAGGACAAAACAGTTAAAATTAGCATACTCAAACCAAGTCTATAACCTTGCAGAGATACCAACTCTACATATAATAATTTACCGCTTTCTATTGATGCTACAACCACCATTCATTTCTAACTTCCACTTTCCCAGTGTAGTACATCAGAAACAAATGGCAGATATGCCAGATCAATCAGAAGTGCTGCAGTAGCTGCCAAAAAATTCTTTGGCTGATGCCACCATTTCACAGTCATCTTAAATTTCAGTGCAGGCTCATCCAAAAAGCCTTCATACCCATGTCTCAGTTCCCACCACAAAAGAGCAAGAACAGAAGACCTGTTATCAACAGCGATATAGGAAGCATCCATATCCATACTTCTGTGCTAAGAGTCTCACTTCAAATAAAAGAAACAAAAGGCAATTTTGAGGGATCCCCCCTCTCACAGATTTCAGAGCCTTCCAGACACATCACTAAAAACTCATGGTTAATGTTGTAAGGATGCATACAGATTAAAAGCCATGCGAACTCTGAATATTCATCAGTTTTCAAGGTTTTTCTTATGCTATTTTGTCAGATTGTTTTAAAGTAACATAAGATTTAAAAGGGAACTGATGATACAGTTTGTATTTAAGCAAGTTCTTACCTAAAGATCTACTAATTCCTTTCATCAGCACTAATGCCCTCCTGAGAAGCATCGCTGACTCCAAGGATAGCTACATTAGTACCTAGAAACCTCAGCCCATTCAAGACACAGGTTTCTACTCGCTCAACCCAGAACATCCCCTGAGTCTTTGAATCTGAAATACAAAATCAAACCCTAGGAATATTAGTGAGTTCTGCCTCACTGGAATCACTTTTGAACAAGTACATTTTGTGAAGGACGTAACAAAGGGAATAGTTAAGCGTCCTACAAGTACATTTATCAGTTTAAAAGACCATATGACCTTTGTTTAATCCCCACTGCAAAGCCCTGCTTTACCTTGTTATTGCCATTTTTTGCCACTCCTGCTGGAGCCACAGTGCTATCTGCAACCCGATGAACTGTGAGCCCCACATGCTGTTTATTTGCTGCTTCGTGACCATTGCCTAAAGGAACGTGACTTCAAATTTCATGGTCTTGCAGCTGCCAGAGCAACTTATCCTGCTCACATTAGACAAGGAGCACTTCCCACACTTAAGGAATCTTGCTATATTTGATAAGGAAATGAAATGGGTGAGTAAAGGAGCGCTCTATTTCTCTCTAGCTGCTAAGTACAGGATTTAACCCAATCAACACTTCTCTGGGGTAAGAACCTCATCCTGTGCTGTGGTTTTTGGTGTTCTGCTTTGTGTTGTTTGACTTGGGTTTTTTTCAAGCCAGCAGGGTTTCTTTCCCCCTCCCTCTTCATGTATTCAAGATGAGAGAAGCTTCAGTGAGCACAGTTACCAGTACTCCAATTTATTCAGCAGCAACCCCTGTGGACTGCTAACAGCAGAATGCAATTCTGCTTGGATTATAAGGTGTAGATAAGTAATTCCATCCTTAATCTATCACTGTCAGTGCAGACAAGGGAAGGACTTTTACCTACGAGAAATGAAGCAGAGGAAAAAATATATATATAATGTGTGGGGCAAAAGGACAGCTGAAAAATAGCAAGGATACGAGTCCTTGCTGCATGCTATGTGCATGCAGAGCTAAGCAGGAAAAGGGGGAACAAGATAAAGTACCAGGATGCTCAAAGTAAAGAATGTGATAAAGGATATAGCCAGGTTCAAAGCAGAAATTCTCAATAGCAATGAGAATTCCACTTCTAGCATAATCTATGCCTTCTGGTAAAGGTCCCCAGTGTGAATTGTAGAGGTGTTTTGAGACCTTGCTAAATGCTGATGGATTTTACTTTACATTTACATTACAGACGCGATCGATAAATCTCAAGTACATCATAATGAAGCCTCAAAGCCTTTGCATGCAAACCTGTCAGTAAACTGGGACAATATAACAAATAGACAAGGATAACACAAGGGTTGCATAAATAGAACTGTAGGGGCTGGAAGGGAACTCTGGAGTCCAACCCCCTGCTAAAAGCGGCTTCCATGGAGCACAATGCAGAATGGTGGGCAAACCAAGTCACAAATAACACACTTGAAGCCTCACCCCACAGCCATGCATTAACACGGCTCTACACCCAGCCATACATGCGAGTGAAGGGCTCTTCTGCCCGGAAGATCCCATTGCTTGGAATGGAGATAGATGTAGGACGGAAGCTTTTCTGCCTCGCTCACACTTGTCGTTTTGCTCCTTAGTGCTTCCAATCTCCTCTTCTGTAGTCTTTTGCCCGCAGCTTTATTTTTTTCTGCTCTTTTTCAAGTGAGTTAATTTTGGCTAGGTGGTACCGTCCCCTGAGCTCTATCCAATAACAAGTCGGTTTCTACATACGTAGTTAGTTGCTGGGCAGAAAACACTCCGCTTTACCACAGCGGCACCGCCCTCCGCCTCGCCTCAGCCACAAGAAGGGCGGGAGCCAGGATTTGAGTGACAGGACGCTCGGAAGGCGGGCAAAGACACAGCAACAAATAGTAACTCCGGCTAGCCTTGACGAGCAGAGCTCGTAGCCAATCGGATTTAGCGTCCCGGATGAAGGCGGGGCGCCCCGTTGCTAGGGTCGCGCTGTTGTTAGGGCCGCGGCAGAGCGTGGTGGCGGTCGCCTCAGCATTCCCGGCCCGGCGCATCCGCCTTCCCCGGGCCGGGGCGATGGTGAAGCTCTCCGCCAAGTGCCTGCTGGCAGGTGAGTCCGGCCTCCGCCGCCTCGCAGGCATGGACAAGCCCCCTTAACGAGGTGGGAGTTCTGGGAGGGAGTTGGTGGCGGGTCGTGCGGCCTGGCAGGTCGGCGGAGGTGACGGGAAAGGATTGGGCAGCACCCGGGGGATGGGGCGGTGGTACCGCCTCCCCCGTTCGCGTGGGAGGGCGTGAAGTGCGGTGAGATCGGCTGGGGAAGGGGAGGGTCTGAAGCGAGTGGGTGGGGGAGGATGGAGGGGGAGGGGGAGGACAAAGGGTGCCTGCTGCACGGAGCATTCCTTCCCTCTAAGTGAGCTGGAGGTTATTCTGAGGGGGGGAAAGTGAGGTGAAGACTCCGCTTTGTTCAGTCAGGATGGATTACGGAGGTGCTGAGAGTAAATTCAGCCGACTGTCAATGCTACAGGAAGGAAAGGCTTTTCATTGAGCGCATGGTATCAGCCACAAGTGCAGAACCAGAAAACCTTGGTGTGCTGACAACTCTCCAGTTAACTCTTTGCTTCAACTTTGTTTTCCAGAATTAATCCAGAATTAAATCTTTTCTTTTTCCTTGGAAGTAGCGAACTGTCGGCTCGCACAAAGCCAAGTGCAAGCTTTGGCAAATGCAAATGAGTGCTTTTCCTTGCTGTTACTGTTGACAGTTACCATGGACAGCATGACTACCTTACCCATCTTCAAGATTTGAGACTTGCACATCACTTCCAATTTGGTTTCCAGATCCTAGTATAGGTTTTCTTTAATGTTACCAAAGGCTGATTCCATCACACTCCCGAACTCACATGGTTTTTCTTTGTATGACTCAGTTATGTTCTTAATCCCAGCTGGGTTTGAAGCTGCCCTTTCAATTCTGCTCACAATGCAAACAACAGAAACGCTCTGTTCCATGTCATAGAAACAGATCCCTTTGTAGTGCTCTTAAGAACTAGGATAGTACCTGTATCTTGTTGAAAATAATGAATTAATGCAGCAGTCCAGGCAAAATAACTTCTTTCTTTCAGGAGAGAATGTAATAGATGTGAGAGGCGAGAAACCACAACAACCTGGAGAGAACAAGAGAATGCAATTACATTGGTAGAAGCAAAAACATCTGAGATAGATCGAGAAATTCTTGTGTACCTAAGGAAATGATTACGAAGAATAGAACGGCTGACAGTACTGGGAGCTGCACCGTGGTCAAGGAGAACAGCAGAGGGGAAAGGACTTTTGTTAGCAGAACAGATGCTATTAACTTGACAATAGAAAGCGATCCCCGTGTTATCTCAAGGGTAATTTACAAACACAGACGAAGATACTGTTTGAGTTTACTTTGGAGACACCATGAAAGGGTTTTCTTTGTAAGACACGTATTTTCTCCGTAGTAGGTATTTCGGAGACACGCAATGATTTCTGGCAGAATAACAGAAACATGGATGGAATAAATTCTGTGGGATGCAGTATTTGCAGACGAGACCAAGCTAAATGGAAAGTGCAAGGAAACTTATTTTGAGGGAGGAGTGTAATGATATAATGGGCGAAGAGAATGGCAAAGAAGAAGAAAAAGAGGGGGGAAAAAAAAAGCTGAGGCTGCCAAATAAAAGAAAAGGAACACCTTAGGTAAGAATTTGCACTCGATGTTGAAAGTAAAAGGAGCTTGCAGAGTTTGTAGCAGTGTATGCTTTTCTATCTCATTTTACAAAGACAGATCTAATTATCTATTGAAATACAGAATAGCTTCCACTCAGAACAGAGTGTTGTCTTCAGCACAAGCTTGAACTGATCAGGGAACAAACAAGCTGATTTACCAGATTTTCCTGTCTAAATATTATGAACCCATCTCAGCTCAAAGTAAGCAAGCATGCTAAAAATGTTTAAACAAGAACTGCTTTGGTTTGTACATCCAGTAGCAATTGTAACTATCCAAAATACTCTTCTTTGAAATATGATGTGAGGGGATAACTTACCAATCTCCTTCAAAACACCATCTAGGATATTTTAATAGGGCCAGAATGTACCCCTTTCTGAGGGTTTTTTTATTACCAGTATAACATAGGAAGTTTGTGTTCCCAGCTTGACTGTCATGAGTGTTCTTTGCAGGGTAAAGCTAGAACACTGAGATACTTAATTCCTGGTTTTTGTCCCTTTGAACTATCCAGGCTGTTGAAAGGATATGTGAAGAGAAGATAAGCTTCCTGAGAACATTAACGTGCCTCTGTTTTGCAGGGACTGTGATCTGTTTTGTGGAATGATTTGGGCTTAGGTGAATTCTGCAGTTCTCTGCTGTCACTTTAGGTCTTGCAGAATTTTCTAACAGTGGGCCAAAGAAGGGCAGAAATTTACCCAAAGTGTTATGCAAGTGACACCAGTAAACCTTTGTTCTAGAGGAGCAAAAATGAAAGCCCTTTAGTTTGCCTTCCATACAGGGATGAATCAGCAGGCTTCCTTTCCAGCCAAGTGACATTTGCTTCTGTTATGCCCAGGATGCAACTAATGAGCCACCAGCAGCATTGAGTCAGCAAGAGCTGCTCACTTAGCAGGGTCAGCAAGAAGAGTTCATCGAGGAATGTTACCAGATTAAGCAGCTTTGAAGCGTATGTGTATTTTAAGGAGAGAAAACAGCCAATGCACCTCAGTCTCCCTTATCATGTTGTCATATTCTTTGTGTCACCACACCTGGAAAACATGAGTTCTTAGGTAAAGGCTATAGGGTAGATTCCTAAACACAAATTCTAAAACAAACAGCAATTCAGCCTCAATCTGGGAACTCTTTATTATCATTCATAGAGTAAAAACCTGATCTCAGCATCAATATGCATAATAACAATATTGATTTCATCACATAGGTAGTACATTTCAGATTATTTTGTCACAGTCACCTTGCCTGCATTCAGAGTTGTAGTACTCAGTGTCTTGTGGCATAAGACAGGAACAGAACTGAGGGAAAATAAAATTCTCTATGATTATATATATATATATGTACATATATTGATCCTTGGTTTTGCAGGTGATCCAGCTGTGGGGAAGAGTGCCTTAGCCCAGATGTTCCGCAATGATGGGGCTCATTTTCAGAAGAATTATACGTTGGTAAGTGCAAGTTACATGACAAGCTCAATCTGCTGTCCAGCAACTTTTCTAAGTTACATGAGAGAAATAAGAAGCCCTAGAACAAAGCAAATAATATGGTTTGTTGAGGCATTCAAGTTGGGTCTTACTTAGTTCCCTTTGTCTTGCACCGTAGAATCTGAAGAGAAGTGATTTAATGTTCTGTAAGTTTTTTACGTTATGTGGGTGCTGGTTTTGAAACAATGGTGAGTATATCAGTTAATTGTTATAATTTTCCTTCTGAACCAATATTTTCCCAAGCTTTTGTGGTGTGAGTTGAGTTCTCCCCCTTAGGAAATACTCTATGAAAAAAGCATCACTGAAGGAGAAAGCTCTTAATTCCAACTATTCAGTGTGCATGTGGACATTGTGCTTATCACTATGCAAACATGAAGATGTTCTGCATAGCCCCAAGATAATTATAATCTGCAGAAACTGTTCCCAGATGAAGAGGATACAGTTTGCAGTCTTTCAGTGAGATAATCAATGGTGATGACTAATCAGAAGCAGGATAAAAATAAAAGTAAATATAAGTAAAGTAAAAAAAGGAAAATATGAATGCAGGGGGAAAAAAGAACCCTATATTATGTTTATTCATTGAAATAAAGATGGAAACCAGAAGTTAAGGATAGAAATAGAACAAACAAACGAGCTACAAAGCAGAATGAGATAAAAGGTGGCAAGAGGCACAAATAACCTCAGTCCCATATGTTAGCTGATCACATGGCTGGTGCAGAATGTTCCGAGGCTGCTTCAGAGCAGCAATGTGACAGTGAATGTAGCCCCACAGATTTCAACTAATACGCTGGTATACAAACAAAGCTCTGAACACTGGTACTCTGTCTTTTTCCCATTTGAGCAAATCTACACAGCTGTGACATGTAAGGAGGACAATGTTACCAAAGCTATGAGGAGCACTGCTGAGTTCCCAGCAGTCTGTTTGATGGGATGGGTATGATTTGCAAAAATTGCCTCAATCTCATGCATAGTTGGTATGCAGTTGGGCAGGCTCTTAAAAACTCTTTTGATCCCTGTTTTCCTGATTCTTCTTGACAGACAACGGGCATTGAACTGTTGGTGAAGGCTATATCAGTTCCAGAGACAAGTGATAGTGTGGTGAGTTTTTCTGTGACATAAATTGGGTCAGAAAGAGACATCTGGAGCTCAAGCCTCCCTTTCCATCTCATTCCATTAGAAGACGGCACTGTATGTTCATAAGGCCATTAAGTTGCAATAAGGAAGTGAGACTGGTCATGTGTAATTTCTTGTGCTCCATGGTTAGCTTCATCTTAAAATATGTTTTATATAGTTGTGTCCAAAAGGACATCTTAAACCGAAGCTGTCACAAACACTTTTTGCTTTCTGTTCTGTCTTTCAGGACAATCAAGTTTAGTTCATGTTTCTTAGAACTACAGAAGATGAAACTGTTCCTTTTCCTTAAATGCCCTACACTTCCACTACTGTAATATGGACACGTGTGTCATTTTATAAAAATAGTGGAAATTACCTTTTTACTGCCCCACTCTTCCCAGTGTTCTCTTTCCAGTAGAGGTAGAAACAAGGCCTAGGGCTTTGGAGGTAATCCTTTTATCATTTATACATGAAAAAAATCACCACTTCTTTTATCATACTGTCTGAAGTTGGGGTACACACAGTGCCAGGAGCAAGTCCCTCAGGGACGTGAGACTGCTATACTGAACAAAATGCAGGGATGACAAGTTGCAGTGTTTACTTTCAGAACCTTCCTCTACTTTGCAGTGTTCCTGGCAAGAGCCTTCTTTCTGCTTCTGCTTTCAGGAATTCTTCATTTTTGACTCTGCAGGCAAAGATCTATTTTCCGAGATGCTGGAGAAACTGGTAAGTGTTATGTAACAGTCCTCTTCTTCCAAAGAAGTGCTTTTGCTTTGAAGATCTGAACTCCTCAGTCTGACAGATATAGCAAACTTTTTCTTTAGTGTAAATGGGAGCATTTACCGCAGTTGCCAATGCATCCTGTTCTACCTCTCTAAAACTTGTAAAGGTGCTAGAATAAATACTTTTAAGAGGAAGGAAAGCAGATAATCCTTCAGTTTTCTGACAAAAGAAGTAGGGATTTTTAACTGTGAATAACTGTGTGCTGTTGGTTATAGTATTTCTTTTTCTCAGAAATACATCTATTCTGCTGCTACTTCAGCAGTGATGTTTTTTTGTGTGTGTGTTGTAAATGATATCTTGATACAACAGGACACATTTTTGTCCTTGAGCATAATACTGCCTTTGATTGTTGTGTGGTTGGTTTTTTTTTTCCTTCAATCATTCCTCTCTTTTCTGGTACAGTTCTCCATTGTGCTATCTCACTTGAAAGGTAGAATCAGTTAATTGATAGGAAGTTTCCCAAGACAGCTAAGTCAACCTGATACTGCTCTACAAGAGGCAGTTGCACTGTTGCCCTTGCACCAGGTCTGATTTGCAAGGGACCCCTCTGGAAGCTGACTCAGCTTCTCAAACTGGCAGAAAACCTTTCTAATTTTTTTTCTCTAGGATTAATTTTGTGCTGATTGAGCATGAGGAATCAGCTTCCCTGGGAATAAGATGAGTGCCAAAGCTGGTGCAAGGAGCAGGACCATAAAGATAGAATTGAGGAAGTAAAGCAAGACTGTATCACTCAATGCCAGCTATCCATTTAATCAACTCAGCTGAGATGCATAACCTCAACCCAGGCATAGGTTTCCTGTGTATTAGGCTTTTTATTTTTATCTTAGCATCTGTGCTTGCCATGCAGATGTGGACTGGCTGTTGACCACATTGGTTTCATTACAGCTGACAGTGTTCCTTTCTTGCTGTGCAGTGGGAGCAACCAAATGTCCTGTGCCTTGTGTATGATGTCACTAATGAGCAATCTTTCAACAACTGTGCCAAGTGGCTAGAAAAGCTGAGGGCACAAGCAGTTGGAATGCACGTCCCAGGTAAGAAATGGATGATATTCTTGCTATCTGCACCCCTGTTGTATGGCAGCAGTTGTTTCTGTTGAGATGTGGCATAGTGCATTTATTTTAAGGCAGGTGCAGACACAGCTTCCTCCTACTCACAGTGCAGATAAAGACATGAATATGTTTTAGATCATTCCTTAGTGGAACCTTTTCTAGATGGTCACATTTTGTTATGCCTCACACCAACTTTTTCAGGTACCTCTGCAATGTCCCAGCATTTATTGCTAACAAATCATCATTTCTGAGTTCTATTTCCTTTGTTTCTTTTTGTTTTCTGCAGGTGTCTTAGTGGGGAATAAAACAGATCTGGTTGGTCGTCGAGTTGTGGAACAGAAACAAGCGCAGGAATGGGCTGACAAACACGGCCTGGAATACTGTGAGATGTCAGTAGTGAGTATCTGCTCTTTTCGCCTTCTATAGAAGTGGGAATTTGTGAAGTTATCTTCTCTTTCAGCTGAGGGTAAATGACTGGGGACTCATTTCCACTTATTTGTCCTCTAACTCACCCTCAGTTTTAGTCTCTTTTGTGAAGCTGTTTGAACAGAAATAGTGAAATGCTTAGTTATCTGTCATTTACAATTTTCTTTCTACAGAAGGAGATGAAAAATTTTGAGGCCCCTTTCAACATCCTGGCAAAGTCATTTTACCAGCTGTACAAAGAAAAAGTGGAAATCTTTCATTCACTGGCTTGAGGGCCATGACTGGGATGACTTATCTTCAGAGCTTCTTCTAGTGCCCAGAATCCTATGGACTGGAATACAGAGAGAGGAAAAAAGATGAGCTTTTTGCTTCTTCGCGGTCATCTTCTGGTAATTCAAAATAAACTAGAAATAAGTGAGTGGCAAACATTGTTTTGGAACTGCTACCTTAGCATCACCTTCATGTCTGTTACCTCGGTTCTTTGCTAACTGAAAGTCTGTTAGGTTGGAGAAGGCAGGGAATAGAAGGGGGAAGGCAGAATGGAAATTGCCAGCTTTTTGCCTTGTTAATAGTGCCTTGTCTCATGTCTGAACAAACTTTCTGCTGCTACAAGCAAGGATGTAGAGATTTGAAGGAGGAGATGGGAAGCTGGCAGGATACTTTTTTGCTTAAGCAACCCAGCACTGGTACATACATCGCAGGGCAGGACTGATTCAGCCCTACTACTTGCTAAGCATTTTCAGTTGAAAGTCTGTGGCCTAAAATGGACGCGTAGCGTCTCTGATGTGTGGGGATTGAATTGGATTTAGGTGTGCTGTGGGAGCACCCACAATTTGAGACCTATTTTAACAGTGTTATTCTTATCAGTTCTAGGATTTATATAGTGATGACTAACATCTCTTTGTAATGACTAGAATTTGGTTTTCTTCAACGAGGCTCTTCCACTGCTGGTCTGTCTTGCATCTATACCACTGTCAATTGGTAACGCAGTGCCCTCTGCTGGCCCTCGGTCACAAAATTTCTGGAGCAGCTTGCTCTGTTGAAGCAAGGACTTCACACAGTCTTAGCCAAATTGGCTTATCTGTAAAATGGAGTCATATGGTGAGAATACCTCTTTTATTCCAGGGGCAAGTCTAAAACGGAAATTGCCATTTCTTCTTCATGCGTTTGTTATTTTATTTGGTTTTATGTCATTTTGTATCTTGTCAGCTGAACTTAGCAACATCATGTTCTCATTAGGCTTAGTTCTCAATCCCTTACTAGAATCAATCATCTTTGTTGTTAAACTTTCCCTGCTTATCCTTGCATTTCAAAGAACAAGCTATTCTGATTTCAGAAGTGGAAACAGGACTCAGGAAATAAAAGACAAACTGGCTAAGTTAATTTGATTCAGCCATGTATAGCTGGAAGTTTTGTATCAAAGGGTAAAGGCATGGACAGAACACTCTGTGTGAGATGTTGACATTGCATATATAAGAATTGCTAATATTTGCTAATGCAGTATGTGAAAACATCCAGTTAAGTACTGCCTTGCAGTTCAAAACTGTAACATTTCCCCTCTTCCAGAACTATTTTAGCCTCCCCTGGGTAAGGAAGGCTAATTTCTGAGGAGAATAAACAGTAAGTAGTTTTTCAGGCAAGCTTTTCAGGAATCTGTGTTTCAATATTTTTATACGTATATTTTATAACCACTTTTATGCCCAGTGCTAGGAATATGACTGCAGATGTTGTAGCAGAGTTTATGAAGCACTTCAAGAATCTGGAATAGCAGCTGGGCTCATTTTACTGGCAACACTATGTTGATGCTGGGAATTAGCTAGGGAGCATGAATACAGTCTAGAGGTTAAGCAGGCACTGAGCCTGCTGGAAAAGAAAATGAATAGGTTTGTTGTTTTGTTTTTACAAATCCACTTGGAAAAAAAGGTGACAGAACTAGCTGGGGAAAGCTCTTATTTCAAGAAAAGGAGGACTCCTCTGTGGGCTTAGGGTCACTAGACACAACTCACCTTCTTTAGGCTTGGGTTGGCTTTAACTTACATGTGTTGCCTTGTTAATCCTGAGGGTGTGTGTTGATTTACAATAGACTGAATGGAAGTTTGCCTGCACATGCTTGTACCTCTTACTATTAGGAATAACAGTTATTTTGGATGTTAAGCTGATCTAAAGGAGGTAGTTCATTTTCCCCTACTTCTACTGATGATGTGATTGCAACACAAGACTTTTTTTTTCATCTTGAAAATAGAATACCAGGTGTGTCTGCCACCTGTGATGTGATAGATGGGGGCAGGGAGGTGAATGCCTTAGGAATGGGTGATGAAATGAGTCCTGAACGATCACCTTTAGCGGGTGAGTTTAATCTCTCTGCACCAGAAAGACCTCCCATAACTTCAAATAAACAGCTTAAATGCACCAGTAAGATTGGTGAACATTGTTTTATTAAATGAACACATAAGCTGGAGGATCTCATTAAGGGAGTGCTGGTGGTGATTTCTGATTTATTGGGAAGCTGCTTTTGATAGGTTAGTGAAGAAAAATGCATCCTATGCAGGGGAAGATATATTGCCCAAGTGAGAAAATGTATGATCTAATTAGCTAGCAGTAGGGATTCATCTGGTGCCCCTTTCCTTCTTTCTGCAGGCTAAGACTTGAATTAGAGAAGAGGTTGTGTCAGAAGCACATAGCCCACCTTGCTCTTCATTTCAAGCACTAAAGTAGTCATAATTTAACATCCTTCAAAATACTGTGTTTGTCCATTACCATCTCCATCGTTCTGAATGGATTTTGAAAGCATAATATATTGTCTTTTTTAGCTACTAGGCTGTGTAACAGTAGCGTGATGTGGCTGATACTATTTTCCTAGTTCATTTGTGACTTTAGTTATAGAGACCAATAGCGAAGGGTGAGTGGAGACCATGGGAGTCAGATACAAACAGGCTGTGGAAAAAATTTGTTTATGAAGTGAGGATGTTTGTTTGCTGCTTATAGCCTTTGTATCTCCCTGAATTACAAGTGCTGCGGGAGACAGTGGGAGAAAGGCAGAAATCATGTCTGCTGGCCATTGTTGTCTTCTTATAGCTCCCCTACTTTGTCTAGGTATGCAGTGCTGTAGGTGTTACAAGGATAGATAATGCCGGGACAAAAAGAAATGGTTTTAAGTTAAAGGAGGAAATATTTAAGGTGGATGTCACGGGTAAGTTCTTTACCAAGAGAGTGGTGAGATGCTGGCAGAGGCTGCCCAGAGAGGTAGACGCTTTGTACCTGGAGGTGTTCATGACCAGGTTGGATGGGGCCTTGGGCATCCTGATCTATATTAGATATGGAGGTTGGTAGCCCTGCATGCAGCAAGGGGGCTGGAGCTTGATGATCCTTGAGGTTCCTTCCAACCCAGACCATTCCATGATTCTGTGTGTTCAGCATGCGTGCTTAGAACCCAGAAGAACCCTAATTCAGCCAGAACTGAAATTTCAAAAGACAGGAGAAGAAGCAAGCAGGCCTTTAACCATCTTTGTGAAGTACAGTGAAGATTAATCTTTATTGTGGGATTTAATAAGCATTTCAAAGTTGATTATACTGTGATAAGATCTGTTCATTCTTAACAATGGAGTGGTCACTGCTGTTCATAATAAAGCACCACAAATACTGAAATGGGGCTGTCAGAACAATTTCTTCCAGGGATCTGTTCATTTTACAGACTTAAAACTTAAGAAAGGACATCTTTTAGAAAACTGATCTGATAAAGGACGCTATTTGGGTCCAGAGTTATTTCTGATGTAACTTCAGTGACTTAAAGGGCTGGATTTAGTCTCTTATGCCATTTGACTCCCTTGGGTAAGCTTCATTTCTTTACCTTCTATACATCTTGGACCGATCTGACCTGATAGCAAAAGACACATGATGTTGTTGAAAATGAAATACTGCCTTGGGGCAGAAGGATAAACTGTGGCCTCCTGAGGTCTTCCCAGCAATACTTTCTATAATTCTATTAGATTAAGTGGGGAAAGAAGTAGTGTGGAAAGCATAAAACAGGCTAAGTCATAAACTAGCAATTAAAGTGGGAGCTGGGCCGGGCTACAGCAGAAAAGGTACAATCTATCCCAATTAAGAGCTGTATCTCAAGAGAAACCAGGAGCCTGACGCAGGTGCTGACAGCAGGGAAAACACTGCATTTCTGTTCCGTAGGCAGCAAATCCTTTCTACTGGTGCTTACACAGATCCATGGGGGTCCATACCCTGCTCAGGACTGTGCTCTGCTTTTAATAATTACTGTATCTACGATATTCAGCTGACAGCTGCTTGCAATTGTTTTCTCATCTGCCTGTATAAAGCCAGTGGTGTGATGACAGATCTCTATTAGTAGAAGGAAGATGTGTCTGTTCTTGACATCATCCATTATGGGATCCTTCTCTCTCTCTGTGTTCACAGACTTTCTCCATTTCAACTCCTTCTTCATGGAGAATAGCTACCACTGCTTGTTTTCAGCAAGTAATTTTTCAGTCTTGTAGATGATGCTCTGTGTTCCCAGGGCTAAGAGGCTTCTAGGTCCTTCTGCGGCAGAGGTGGATTGCAAGCAGGAAATATTCAAGGGCCATGTTGGCCCCCTCAGCGTTTCTCTTAGCCTAAGGGCACATCATCTCTCTGCTTCTCGCATCCTATTTTCTCCTCCTGCTGTCATCTTGCCTTGAGAACAATGTTTTCTGTGCCGGTTGCCCTTGGCTCTGTTGACCCGGAACAACAAGGCTTGGGGGAGGGAGAAAGAAGAGAGCATCTCAATCTCGAGTCCTTTCAGGTGTTGTGAACTCTTGGGTGCTATGATTCCTTGTCAAAATCACCTCAGAAGTGGGGATGTTGCACAGTCTAGAGTGTAATTCTCTGGCAGAAGACCCCCAGCTGAGTCCCAGCAGCCTCATCTTGGCTCTTCAGAGTTTGCTGCAGTATATCTTTCATAGACACTGGCTGTTCTTATTCTGACTTGGAGTTGTGTTTGTTTGTTTGTTTATTGTTTTGTTTTGTTTTTACTCCTTGGGGGTCCTTCTCTTATTCTTCTGTCACAGCTTCACATATTTCTTCCCCTAGAGCTGTTTGTCAAGAAAAGTCTGGAATTGCTCTCTTTCCTGGTCTCTGAGATCAAATCCAAATTTGGCAATGTTTAAAAGGGAAATGTGACAGACCCTACATGTCAAGCTGGGGTCAGGGATGGGGTCAGTTTGATGAGTTTCCCTCCAGCCAGATATGCATCAGTTGGAGAAATGCGGAGACTGTTATCTTTCTGTACAAGTACTGGAAAAATATGCAATGTGAAGACTTTTAGTCAGGGAGTGTGAGCAGAGTAGGTATATAGGCAGAACTCCTATACTGCCGTGCCTCAAACAGCGGGAATGAAGGAGAAGTAGGGGAATAGGAATGTGCAGGAATGAGTGGGGTCTGTGTTCCTTCATTAAGAGCCCAAGAGATTTGCAAAGGGAGAGTGGGAAATGCGGATGGAAAGACCTGAGGCTTTTCCTGGCTTGTAGAGTTATGTATGGAAATTAAGTGAGGGGAAACGTAATTTATGCTTGAGCTGTTGAGGGAAAACGAGGATACAAGATAGTGCTGGGTGACACTGCAGGTTGGAGAACAGGTGGTAAGAATAAATAAGTGAATAGAAATTTGCAGGACCAAGATCTCCTGGTCAAGCTTGGTTTGGAGAGTTTAGAGCCATGATGAGTAAGGTCAATGGCAACCATGAGTTCAGGTTCAAGATAAAGAGTTTGCAATAGACAAAGGCAGGTTGAATTAAAGTCTATGTGACAGAGTTGATGCTGGAGTTTGATGCCGCAGTAGTGAGAACCCATATAAGTAAGCCTAGGAGTATTGTGGGGAAATAAACGCAGCAAGCTGTGATGCTCTGAGGAGTGTATTCAGGGGAGGCTGGGAAAAATAAAACAGCTGTAGACACCATTGGACTGAACAGGTGGAAGAATGCAGAGACTGGAAATTCAGATTGTGTGAGTGCAACTCCTCGATAGGATTTCTGAGTGGAAGGAAATAAACACCTACAATTATTGCCTACAAATTTTGGTACTATTTAAAAAGGGAAAAAAATAAAAGTTAGGTTCTTTTACCAGCACTATGGTGATACACTTGCTTAAACTCTTTTTTTTTTTTTTTCTGGGGGGAGTGGATAGAGAGACTAACACATAAGCTTACACATAATTGTGCTGCACCATATATTATATCCGTCCATTCAGAGAATGGAAAGAGAACCTTCATCTCATTTGACCAAGCAAAAGTGACAACTACAACTTCAGGATTGACATTTCACTACAAAAACTGTTCATGACCAGCTAATCAGTGGAAGACCTCCTGAAAATATCAATATTAACCTCAAAAAATACAAAATGCAATGTGTATGTGGTCGATGTAAAGCAGATAGAAATCACCCTGTTTGTGAATTTGCTACTAACTATAATAAAAATGCCTCTAAATGCGAATGAGTGGAATTTCTTTTCTCTCTTGGTTTCCCTTCACTCTTGCTACTCAGTTTTGATACTTGTGAAGCATCTCTTAGTATCACGGTTGTGTGTGGCCATTGCGTGCTATTTCTAGGTCTCTGATTTTGTGATGCTGAAACTGGAAGTGCTGGAATTCATGTTGCAGTTGAAGCACCAGGCATAAAATACAGAACAGTATGTCTAGGAAAGACCACTTACAAGGTTAAAGTAATGCTTTTCAGTGCTATTGTCAGCAAAGAGGTATCAGGCTGTGAGGAATGGGAAAATGTTAGATGGGTTAGGAAATCTGGTAGCTTATAAACAATTGTCATTTCTTGGAACTGAGTTAAATATGATGCTGCAAGTCTCTGGATACAAATATCAGGGGAGGCAGCAGAAAAGGTAAGGGAGCTTTCTTACCCAGTATCATAAAACTGGGAAAGGGCAGGAGAATATTTCTGGTATGGACACAAACAGAGTATTGCAGCTTTTTCTGCCCTCTCTAGTCTCTGCACCCACTCAGACCTGGGGGTATTTCCTTCAAGTGGACTGAGTCATTGCTGTTGATGGACCTTCTAGCTAAGACTGCCAGTAGGGTGGCATCCCTCTTTGCCTAGACAGGTTCACAACCATTTGATTCCTCTGTACTGTCCACGCCTCTAGCCTATGAACAGTCCCTGCACATGGGGGTCTGACTGCTGCTAGTAGCCATACATCCCCTCAACTCTGATTCACTTCCCGTGCTAATGCTCCTCCTATCCCCATTACCTTCAGACTCCTTAAATCCTCACATATACTCACCCTTGTGGGGTTATACACCAATGTCAGGAAAAAGCACTGGACTTCCTATCCGCTACTACCTTCTCTTGCCCCTCTCTTCTCCATCTGGTGCTAGGGTAGAGCTTGTTCATCCAGCTAATTCTGGCACAAAACCGAACTGGTATGGGAGTGAGAGAGCTGTACCCATGTTGGATATGTGTTTCTTTGCGGGTGAGGGGCATCTGAAGCAGGCACCCTTTCCTCCTTTTATTAGACTGCTCTCATTTATTACACCATCTGTTTTCCCAGTGCCAGAGATGATGCTGGGGATATGTGACTTGGGGCACTCAGGCAGAAACTGGCCTGCACAAGGCCGGCCATGTGTTTGCCTCCTAGCAATGCAGCGGTCAGCAGCAAATTCTTTGCCGCCGCCTCCTCTCAGTATGAGAGAGCAAGCGTGGGCCTGGGTGTGTAGGAGACACAAAGAGATAAAATATGTGAAGGAACAGGGGAGGGCACGGGAGGGACGTGAACTGGGGTACATATCTATCAGCTAGAGAAAACTGTGGGAAGGAGGGATGGACAGGCAGACAGATAGAGAAGGAAAGAAGGCAAGAGGAATGGATTGTCAGGAGGGAAAGGAAGAACTGGGGTAGGGGGAGGCAAAGAAATGGACTGGCTGGGGGACAGTGAGAGCAAGGCTGAGAAGGAAGGGCAGGCAGGCAGAGTTGTCTGATATGTATTGGGGGGAGAGATGGATAATCTGCGGGAGAGAGACGTGTCAGCTAGGTACTATGGTAATAGGTAACTGGATAACTACAGAGACGGGGATGAAGTGATTGCTTGTGTGTGCATCTGTGTTTGTATTTGCCTGTGTAGGGGGGAGCCGAGTGAATGACAGAGAGGGAGAACAGCCATAAGGAGAGAGGAAAGAGATAAAGCAGTGCTATAAGAAAGAGCAAAAGAGCAAAGCTAGAGATAAAATGTGGGAAGAAGAGAGATGAGGGAAGGCAAGGCAGCCCTCAGAGTGCAAACAAGAATGGAGATTTGGTGGGGAGAGAGGAAGGAAGCTCTCATGAGAAGGAGGGAGACTAAGTGCTAGTACTCGTGTTCAGAGCTGAGGTTCTCTTCCTGGGACCTGAGAGAGGATAGAGGGCAAAAAATATGAGCACGACTCCATAAGACTAAGAAGCAGCATTTTCTTACACACAGGGCTCACTGCCAATGCAGAGACCCAGTGGACCTGGGAATGTAAATGCCACTGTTCTAGTGCAGGGTGTTTCCTGCTTGCTGACCTGCAATGTACCTGAGCATCTGCAACCTGTGGACTTCCTATTTCCAGTATACCTGCTTGACTGCTAGGAGCTGTTTATGATGGCAAGTCAGACATTTATTTCTAATTTTATTCTCCTTTCTCTTGCCCTTTTTCCTCACAGCATATTCTCAATGGAAAAAGAGACATGAAAAAAGAACAGTGCCCAAATTTACAGGCACCTTCTTAGTTCTTCTGCCTCATGTTGTAGATACCACTTTGCCCTGCAGCCTGACTCAGCCAGTACCCCTCTCTCTGACCATTTCTTTTCAGTCCTTTGCTGTGTCTTTTTTTTTTTTCATCTCCTTATTTATGTCTTCCTTTAACTTTCTGCCATCTTAATTCTGTACTCTTCCCCATAAATTCACCTTCTCTATTACATTCTAAGATTCTAGGTTATGTGCCTCCCCTTGTTGTTTCAGCTTATTTCTTCTAGTCTTTTCTTTTGCTCCTTTTATTCTCTCCCTGATTCCTCCATCTCCTCCAGTCTGTGCCTGTCTGCTTGCTTTCTCTCACTCTCTGTCTGTCTCTTTTGAACTGGGTTGTGAATTCTGTTGGCATCAGAGTGGGACAAACTGTAAAACTGAGGTTCCCGGAGGGCCAGGTTGTGATCATTTTATTTTTACAATGTCCTTGGATGTATAAAGGTGTTTGTTTGAGGGGGAGGAGCAGTGCATGTGCTCCATGTGGGAGAATACAGGGGAGTGCAGGCCGGAACGAATGAAGCTTGAAAATAATATAGGTCAGTTGCAGAGAAAGTCCCAGTGGTCTGTGAAACAGAGAACTGCTTTGACACTTCAGACTGGCTACTGGAAAGATGGCAACTGAACAGTTTTATCCGAATGACGCAAGCAACCTGGAAAAGTGTCCTGTGAAAGAGTGCAGGAGTGGTGAGCATTTGAGCAGAGCCAAGCCCTGCCACCTCCATAATACAGGGAATAACCAGCCTGAAATTCCATGTTGCTGCTTCTGAGCGGTCTTCTCCTATATGCATCCCTCTGACCGCTGCATGGAATGGGGAACATGGTGGAGATGCACCTCACCGTGCACATTTCCAGACCTGCTCACCAGGTCAGAGATGGCAACAACAGAACAAAGAGATCAGTGGAGAACCAAGGAGGACTGTACCCCCAAACCCTTGGCGAATTTTGGCCAGCCTCTGCTGAGGATGGTGCTGCAAAGGAACCTCACACCACCAGCAGAGAGACATCACCAAGGCTCTGAGCCTGGCCTGGTCAAGTTGGAAGAACCAAGTGCTCTTCCTGGCAGTGCTGGGAGTTGATTTGCTCTGCGTTAAGAGTTCTCACTTGCCATGATTTACCATAGACTGTAAACTCTGCTCTCAGGCCTTTCCCAGAAAATTTCACAAGTGGCTACTAGCTGCAGTGAATGATTGAAAGTGGCAAATCCTGATAAGTAACTTCTGATTTCATTTCTATTAAAAATTTTTGTTGATATAAGAGTCATCTGTTAAGATGACATTTAGATATCAAAACAGACATCCAGATTTTCAGAGACTTCGTCTCTGTGAAATCAATGTGAGCTGCTGACTGCTCAGCATAACTGAAAATCAGGACAGTTCTTCAATGTCTAAACGTGGAGTTAGAAGCCTAAATACACGCGTGTTTTGCTTTCTTTTTAAAATAGACCCCCATTCCCGAGAAAGGGAATGTCATCTCTCTACAGCTTCTGTTCATGTACGCTTTTCTGTGCATAGCCATAATGCTGTGGTCTAGCATCTGATTGTCTTAACTCAATGTGTTTCACCTAATCCCTCTATAGGAATTCACTCGCTGGATCCTGAACAATTATGAAAGTAATACAAATGCAAGTCCTAGGAATTCATTTGGTGGCTCCGTGGCCACAATACAGCCACTGGCTTTCACTGAAACAGTGTCTGAAATACATGTACGTTTCATGAGATGTCTCCCCAATGATAAGATGCTGCATAAAGAAATCCCCCTCACTGTTATCACTGATGTCAGTGGGACCCAGTGATTATGAATTTTCTAAGATTCCCGACTTGCTGAGTTCTCAGATAGGTGCTGGGATACATGTTTCTCTTGATTTGTCCCACTGAAAAGGCAGAGGTATGATATGACCTATCCCAGAGTCTAATCATTTCTCTTAATTTGCTTAGGATGTTCTTTCAAGAGACTTTAAATTCAGGTGGGGTTTTATTTTCAGTGAGCATCAGAAAAATTAGGAGTTCATTATTCCTTTCCTGGTATTCTAAGCTACACGACAGAAAAAGAGCTAAGGACACCCTAAAGAAGAATTGGTTATATAGCTCCCTTGCAGAAGGGTTACCTGTGTTGTTATCTCCAGACCTAGAAGAGCAAGTTTGTCCCATGCAGAAAGCTTCAGCGATGCCTCTGTGGCTGTTGAGGACCAGAGGCAAAAGCTGGCTTTCAGGCTGGACTATGGCTTTAAAAGATATTACTGAATAGATGAGGCTGCATAGGATCCTCTTTGTCCTCATCTTCGCCCTTTACACTGGAGGAAAGTCTGATATCAGAGAACACTGATCAAGGTCAACATGAAGCATCCTCACTGTAGGCCTCACCTTTCCTCCAGCATTTATCACTGTGCTGATATTTCCAGGAAGCTTCCAAAAACCTTCAATTCAGAAAAAAAGAAACCCAACAACTTCTCTTTCTCACCTTATTCTTCACAGTTCTCTGATTACTTCTATGTTTACATGAAAACAAGCTTTGTTGTTCTTTAAGAGTCAAACTGCAGCTACTGCATATTTCCTCACTGGAATTTTATTTGACCTATTTGTCAAGAAATCATGGCTTTTTTAACCCTTGGATTCTGAGCAATAGTGACCATCCCTGATCATGAGAGGTGGATCTTGTGTGAGTTGTGGTCCAAGTTAACTGATGGGTAATGGATTTATTATGAACAAGACCAAGTTATCTGTGCCCATGTTTCATGTAGTTCCAGTGAGATGCATTGCTCTATGCTGTATTCTGAAGACCTTTTCCCCTGTGTCTTGCCTTTAAGCAGATTCTGATCACAAAGCCTGAGCTATATTCTTTTTACTACCTTTTTGTGAGGAATGTGTGACTCAGCTTGGGTTTTTTTCTCCACTTATTTGTATCATTTAGTTCTGCTTTTCAGGCATTTGTTTAGTCAGGTATCAAGGCACTGTACCTCTTTGCCCTGTTTCCTGGAATATGCTTCCAGGACTGCATTTATATGGATGTCTTTGAGAACTGTGTATGCCTGATTTTGCATATGGATGGAGAAACAACAACAAAAAAAGATCTAGATGAAGAATCTGAGGATACAGCAACAGAGTAGGAATGGCATATGAATAAGCCGGTCTTAAACTGGATTTCTATGGGACATAGTTTATCAAGGAGTAAGGGTGTGTAGAGGAATGCATTTATTTACACACAGGATGGACCAGTGTGAAGGTAAACTCAAAATATATATCAGGTGCATAATAACATACACTCCAGAGTGGAAAATTATGAGGGATAGCATCTGATTGAGGAGGGTAGTGTCTTTAGTTTAACACAGGCAAATACATGGAATAGACATTCTGATGAGGTGGGGAATTTTGCTGTAACTAATTGTCTCTTTTAGTCATATTCAGTGAGTTTGCATGTGTATGCATGTATATCCTCACTGAGGATACTTTACCAAATGCTGTAATTCCAGATAGAGTGATTGGTTAGCAGCCTGCCCTCTGTTACAGTTAATGGGTTGCAGGCATTGATTTTTTTTTTTTCTATTCCTATTGATTAGGAGGCTGCTGTTCATACAAACCTCAGCATGGAAAGGGAAAGAGAGGCAAAACAGTTCTCATCCCAGCAATTCATGGTGGCAGAAATGTCATGCTGGGAATCTCAGTATTCTCTTACTACCCCTTTCAAGTAGAGAAGGGCACCTTTCCCTTTTTGAAGAGTTCAGTCCTTAAGGCACATTAGATGACTTCCTTTTCGTCTTACCATTCGAGGTAGCAAACATTTCAGTCAGAGGTTACCATTCAGTGGTAAATAATATTGTGTGAGACAAGGGAGTCTTGCTTGGGAAGCAGGGGTGTTTTAGCTTCAACACTCAATGCACAACAGATTTTTTGGACAACGATTGATCTCAGTTCATTTATGACAATACTCGGATCTCACTAACATCAGTGCATAGACTTTGGCTTTGGTGGGGTTTGTGGTTTCAGTTCATCAGTGCTTTCACAAAGTAATTCAAGTGTTACCATTAGCAGCATGTTTATTTGTGAGACTTCTGTACCATATCTCCTTTTTTTTTTTCTCCCCTTCTGATTGTAGTGTTATGCTAGAGATGAATTTCATAGAGTATTCAAATATTTTATTTTTACACTGTCTTTTATGTTGAACCTCAAGTTAAGACTTGAAGTTAAGGAGAGAGGACCACTGAGGATTTGTACGTCTGTATTTATCTCTCTATCATCTCCACATGTGATTCTTGGACAAAACAAAGATTTCCTTCTTTCTTCAGTTTGCTAGTTTGTCAAACTGGTCTAAGAAAACCACCAGCATGCAGATACTATGTAAATGATGTCTTACATATTTTGGGTCCCCCAGATTTGGATGCCAGTGATGACTGCTCTGATCACCCTCTCTGCTTACCTAAACACATGGATATACGGGGTTTTTTTCAACCTTCTCCAGTGAAAGTTCTTAAATATTAATTCCTTTTCTGGATCATACCTCACTTCTGTCTTTCTGCCCCATTGGTTTTCAGTTCTATAATCATCACTCTAACCCCAATTTATTTTTCCTAACATCTCCTCCGCTGGTGCAGCTGTCTATTAACACCTCTGCTCTGCTTGCAAATACAACTGCATCAACTCCATCCCTTTTACATCTCATTACAGCAGCTCGTTCTGAGATGGCTTGTCCAGTATGAAGATTCCTAGATACCAAATCACTGTCTGATTTTATTCTGAGCCAAAAATCTCCACTGCAGCACTCAATCCAGAGATACTCTATTCAGCTCCATTACCATCCCATAGAGTTGCTTCCGACTTCATGCCCTTCATCTCCCTTCCTGTATCTTTCTCGTGCCCCTTTCTTTCCTACAGCACTGCCCCTTCTCTCCACAAATAGCAGCACTCATGGTTTGCCATTGGAAGCAGACTTCCTGCGGCTCCTTGTCTCATCAGCCTCTCATTTCAAGTAATTTAAAATGTAATTTAAAATCTCTCTATTTCCTCCAGACTATTAATTTCTCTCTCCTTACTCTTCTATAGATGTCATTCCGTGTTGCACTATTCAGTAAGATGCGACTGTTGTAAAATTCTGCCACGATGTTTTTAATCTGCATTCTTGTTTTGTATTATCATTTTTAACGATTCTTTGTAGGAAAGATGAAATCTCAGCACAGCATCTAGCCACAGCACAAGCAGTCACACAGGACATCCTGGCATTTGCATTGCCTTTGTTTCGTTCTTCTCCAGCGGCATTTAGAACAACTGTAGAGGGATTACTGTGAATGGTTTAAGAGGATATAAGTAGGGTAGCAGGAAGAGAATTATTTCTGAAAATTGGGAAGTGTGAGGCAGGAAGTCACCTTTAGTCCTGATCCTGAGACATAATGAACCATCACAGGACCCACTGCTCTTAGCCAGAGATTAAAAGACTCATTGTTCTGCAGGCCTGGCCTTCTTATACTGGCAGTTTCTTTGGAGACATTGTGTCCCTGTCTTGTTGCTGGAGTCATTTGAAATCAAACTTGTAAAACCTGTAGAAATACATAATAAAGGCAACAGTTACAGATTAGTTTGAGGGCCACTGTTTTGGCCCAGCTTCTGCTTCATCCTCTGAAATTGTCTGAATTAGTCAAATGTAAAGATAAGTAATCCAGCAGTTCCAGCAGTATTTTTCTAGTTACAGATGAAATGTGTGATTTCTCTCTATGTTGAGATGCCTTGAAAGTCCCAGTCTGCAACTTCTGCAGTGGCTGTTCACTCACTCTACTTGTCTCGCTCTACTCAGTTACCAACAGATGCTACCAAAAGACAACTCCCATTTGTGCAGCCCCATGCACCCTGATCTGAAGGGGCACTCCAGTTTGTCACAGTAAAATAAACACTTAACAGCATGGGGTGCCCAGGAGAGCCCTGAGTGAAAATACGCCTTTTCTCCCTATCCTCTTTGAATGACCCTGCTGTTTGAGCACAAGTGAGGTTCCATAAGGCTTGAGTCCTTTTTGTTTCCACTCACTCTAGCCGGGTTGCTTTGTGACATTACTGGGAGAGCTGTATTGCACTATTTTGAGATCGCAAAGTAACTGAGGACAGATTTCCAGTGTGTCTTTCCCTTCCATGTACTCAGTGTTGATGCCTGATGGATTTTAGTGCCAACATAGTCTGCTGAAATTTTTCCTCTTCAGAGTCTTCCAGGCTGCTCCTCGTTCAAATTTTCTTCGGAGAGTAATGACCACCAACACAAAAATAAATAGCTCAGAACCACCAGAATGGCACATTCATCCCTTATGCTGCCTTCTTTCAACAGAAAGCATTCAGGAGCAGAGGAGAAGTCCTAGGGTGATCTTGTGTATCTTTGCTAGCTAAAAGCCTTGTAGAACCTCCTCCTCATCACAAGCCACCTCTGTAGTGCTTTAATCTCCCACTGTCTTAGGGGGATTCTCTGTATCTCTCCACCCTTTATTTGAACCAAGGCCAGTAGTTCAGAGAGTCTGCCAACAGCTACCATGCTCACCACTGTTCCACCAGGCTGAAATACACAGTCCACAAGGGCCACCCCCTCCTTTGCCCATCCTCAGCTGTTTGGCAGCTCCATGAGTGCAGAGAAAACAAAAACAAAAACCAGCTTTTCCAAGAGAGAAGACCATCAGCCCCCCCACACACACCCCTCCAAATGAGGCTAGGAATTATGGTAGTCCCCCAGCAATGTATTAGTGGGCCCAACCCGCACTGTCACCTTCCTCATCCTACATCCTTTCTACCTCCCCAGGACCTGCTGGTAGCAATCTGCATGCAGCCGATGCCACACACCATCCATGCTTGCTAGTACGACACCCCATCATGTTCTCAGCTCCCTGCTGAACCGAGGAAATGCTCAGCTGCCTTTTGTCCCCCCTCCTCTCCTGCTGCTTGCCATAGAGCCCTTCATGTCCAACTGTCCTGGGGGAGATTGTCCTGAAATGGCAGTCCCAGGCTGCACCCAAAGAAGGACAGTGGAAGAGAGAAATGGAGTTATGATATTACAGTGTGTCTGAGGCCCTCCAACTGGTTCAACTACCCAGCACCCCCTCCCCTCAGACCCTTTATTCCCCTGGAAGAGCAGTGAACTTAATGCAGCCCTTCTGGTTTCTCATTCACTGAACAATGAATCTGATCAGAGTGAAACAAAATCGGAAGCATCATGAATTAGATGGTTTCTTTTCTTTATGATTGCTGCATTAATGAGCAGCTACATGTATAGAACGAGGAGGTGACTAATGTAATTAACCTGATGTAATGATACTGCTGAGGAAAGGAGAGACAGTTATGACATACTAAGATGTTAGCATTGCACAGTTTTATATACGTTCTCAGTACTATCGGGTTGTGTCTGACACAAAAACTTAAGCACTGATAGATTTCAGTCTGCATCAATTCACCTCATGCATATTTCTGTGGAAAAAAGAGGACTGATATGTGGGATATTTTCCAGGGTTGGGGGAGAGGAATTCGGTTTGGCGGTCCCGTTCCTTAGCAAAATCACAGTAATAACAAGAAATCGACCTTTCTTGTGAAGAGTCTTCCCAAAATGTCTGCTTCTTGAAGGAAGCTATGGGATTTCACAGAAAGCTACGAAGAGAAAGTAAAAACGCAGGGATTCACACAACATTGGTCAGGGGGAGACAGAGGGACGGAAAACGAGCAACACCAAAACATATGCAACTTGCAGTAAAGCCGAGAAGAGTGAGAAGCGAGCACTTAAAAATAATAACAACAACAAAAATAGGAGAAATAAATGCTTATTTTAAAATTACCCTTCCACGTTACATTTCATCCGTCTCCTGGGGGAGAGAAACGGCTGCCTGAAGTTTTGTGTGGATCTAACTGCGGCATGTGCGGGTTGTGCTTGCCGCTCTGGGCACGTATGGCGGGGATGCAAAGGCAGCTGAGCCGGGGGGCGGAGGGGGAGTGCGGGTGGGGGCGAAAGGCTGAAAGGCAGAAAGAGGTAGAGCCCCAGCTACGCCTTCCCTTGGGCTCCGGCAGCCGGGGGGAGCAACCCAGCCCGGGGCTGGCAGCGGAGGGGTAGGCACAGGGAGGGGGGAGGCTGCCCCCTCCGCCCCTCCCTGCCTGCCTGCCTGCCTGCCCGCGCAGAGCGAAGGAGGGCGGCTGCCGCCCGCGGATGCTGGGGCGCGGGCAGGGCGGGCGGCGCGGGCGGCGCGGGCAGGGGAGCTGTCCTTCAGCACCGCGGGCCGCGGAGCGCCGCTCCGGCACTGCCGCCCGGGGAGCTGTCCTTCAGCACCGGGGGGCCGGGAGCGCTCCTCCCGCGCCGCGGACCGGGGAGCTGTCCTTCAGCACCGCGGGCCGCCGCCGCCGCCGCCGGGGAGCTGTCCAGCGCCTCGCCGCCGCCTTGATGCAGTAGCGGGGCCCGGGAGTCGCCGGGGGCCGCCGCGGGGCAGCGGGTGCCGCAGCCGGGCGCCGCTCCGCGCCCCCAGCCCAGGAGGGCACCGCGCCTGTCCCCCTCCTCCCCTAGGAGCCCCCCTCTCTCCTCGCCCACCTCCGCCGGGAGCGAGCGCCGCGGCTGTGCGGAAAAGCCATGGGAGGCAAGACCTCGGCACCTGTTCAGCTGAAATCAAGGGCTTACAGTATACTGGGCAGTCTGGCTTGGTGATAGGAGCGAACGAAAGGAAGGAGAAGCGAGCAAGAAAAAGTGAGAGAGGATTGGAGCGACTGCCGCTGCTGGGGGAAAAAAAAAATAAAAACCCAAGGAAGATAACTGGGAAGGAAAAGGATTTTCATGGCGCAGGCTGCAGAGCTAAGCAAGAAGACTGAAGGTTGCATCTCTGCTCTTACAGTCTCTAACTGTCTAGGTCCAGATAATGAGAGATTGTGTTGAGGATGCTGCTGCTGCTCCCCTGTTCACTGTGGAAGCCATCTCCAAATTAGCCATTACATATGGAAACTGGAGACCAGAATTTTAGAAAAAGGGATTAAGGCGTCTCGTTTTGGGGGGGGTTCTCTCTTTATTTGTTTGGTTTTTTCTTGGTTCTTTTGTGTCTCTTTTTTTTTCTTTTTCCTTTTTCCTTTTTTTATATTTCAACCAGAACGTTTCCGATTTAAAAGGCAAGCCTGTTCCCGTGTGGTCTTTCTAATTTACACTCTTTTCCGTGGGCTTTCTTACCTCTCTTTTTTGATATCTATCTCTCTATATATACCCATTATATTATTAGTCGGAATTATTATTCTTTTATTTTATTAAACACACACACCCCAAGAATCAGAAGGCGGTTGGGTATTTGTATAATGAAGAATTATGGGGCTCTTTGACAGAGGTGTTCAGATGCTTTTAACCACCGTTGGTGCTTTCGCTGCCTTCAGCCTGATGACCATAGCTGTGGGGACCGACTACTGGCTTTACTCCAGAGGGGTTTGCAAGACTAAAACTGTCAGTGAGAACGAAACCAGCAAAAAGAACGAGGAAGTCATGACCCATTCTGGATTATGGAGAACCTGCTGCCTGGAAGGTATTTGATTCTGGATCTCCACCCTCCCCCCCTCCTCCCCCTCCACTTTCCTCTCCCCCTATCCCATATCCCCCCCCATTCCCAATAATCCCTTCACATTCCACCATTTTCTAACTTCATTCCTTTCACCACAATTGAGAGTGGTGGGCTTAGTTACATGGGTCACAGAGGCAAGAAGACAAGCAAATTATTCTTTTCTCCGTTCCCTTCTTCCCTTCCTCAGCCTCTGCCCTACAATCTCCCCAGAATTTCATTGCCCCCCTTCCGACGGGAATAATATGTGTCTTACAAAAACACCAAGAGACCCTTTCAAAGAGCAACTATGTGGTCTACCTGTCCTCAGGTTGTTTGTATTGCCTGGGAAATCAATGCCAAAATGCTGTGTTATTGCTGTGCTCCGTCTGCAACCACAGAGTGAAATAATTTGTCTTTTTGCAAATGGTTTATTTGCAAAGACTAGACTGAGAGTGAGGGGCAGTGTGGGGAGGGGGTGGCTGCAAAGCAATTCAGATGCATTTATTGGTTCACTTTAGAAAGGATAAAAGAGAGAAGGGGAAATAACCCTGCGATGTCCAAAATGTCTCATTCAGTAAAACTGGTGATTCCAGTCCTCTCAAGCAGAGTTCAGAGCATTTCATAATGTCTGTGAGCAACCACATCTTACTGGGCTGGGTGCAGGGGGTTCTATTTGGCAGCTGATTGGTTTGTTTTGGGGCTGGGATCCTTCCCCCACTTGTTTGTTGTTGGGGGTAGATTTTTGTTTGGGGGCTTTTTTTTAAGGTTTATGGTAGAAGCTAAAAATAAACAAGTGTCTGAATAGAAAAATCAGCATAAGTCTTATGTGGTGAAACTGCACAGCAACTCAGTGACATGTCTGATGGCATAACAGCCACTGCCGCAGCCAACTTCTGGAATCAGACGTTCGTAAGGGAGGGGGAGAGAAGTGAGGGGCCAGCAGTTCACTTTTGAATATATGTTGCTCAGTCCTGCTATTGGCACACATGTGGGCTGGGGAGGTGGGCTGCAGCTGATGATGGAGGGATAGGGGCTACCGATGTAAATGCGTGATTTTCTGTTATACATGTAGCGAGATGGAGGGAGCAAGAGCAAGGCAGTGCACATTGCAGCCCGGTATCAAAATGCTGCTTATGAATCAGCCTCCAGCCAGAGATTGGGCTACAGGGGCTGGTGGGTGCCTGCAGATAACGCCCAGGTCTGCTAGTGCCCCCCAGAGCTGGGTGTGCCTGGAGCTCCCTGATGGGCAAGAGGGGAAGCAGGTACTGCAGGAACGATTTTCTGAGAGTGCACTGGAAGATGCAAGGCAGGGGGAGGGGGAATAAACTGTGTATGTCCTAACGTCTCCCACCAAAGCAAGCTAAAGCTGCTGTTTAGAAATGGTTGTGTCCGGGAAGAAGCGCAAATTTCCCCCCCATTCTTGGTGCAAACGGTTGAGTGATGGCTGGACATGTTTTGAATAGCTAAGTGACTTCATTGAGCGATGGTCTATTTGACGCATACTGCATTTAGTGCCCTTTGTCAACCCAAACTGCTGCCTTTTAACATATCCTGCAGAGGAGCTCTATGCTGAATACTATATGCTGTCTCCATGCCAGAAAATCAATAGCAGTAAATTAATGGGGGATGTTTTAAACACACTCACTCGCGCACATGCACGGATTTCTTCCAAATAGATAAATATATGGAGATATATATTAATAAAGAATGAAAAGCCTTTCACATAGCTATTCATTACAACAGGGGAGAGAGACATTTCCTTAATTAAAAATTAATGAGGAGGCAAAAAAAAAAAAAAAAAAAGAAAAGCAAAAAAAAAAAGCAAGAAAAAGCAAGCCCAAAAGCGAAGCCATGTGGGGCGGGAGGGAGGCTGCAGTGAGAACTCCCCTCATGAGCTGTGTCCCCGAGCCAGAGGGTGGAGGGAGGCTGGGGAGGAGACAAGGTATGAGGACCCCGGCCAGGAGTGGCAGTGAATTCAGATCATGTCCATGTGCCCACGGAGCCGGATCCAGAGGGATGCGGTCAGAGGGGGAGGAGGAAGAGGCGGGTGAGGTTTGTCAGATCGGAGGAGCTCAAGGCTCCTTCTCCTTTACATCCAACAGGACCCCACAGGGACTGTGGAGAAGTCGTTGCATGATAAGGGAAAGAGACAGGATGCTCCCCATCAAAAGTTCCAGTGTTCCCATCCCTTCCCAGTGCCATCTTGGTCCCCTGCCCATGCTCTCATGCAAAATCAGACTGCAGCCCAACACAAGAGCTGGGAAGGGCAGCATGAGGGATGGTAATTCTTTTTTGTCCCCATGACACAAACAAGGGGGCCTATTTGGCTCCCCAGAGCTGCTGGATGTGGGGCAGAAATTGTAAGGGGGGCTGGAAGGTGCTAGGAACTGCCTGGGAGCAAGCCCTGCTCTGAGCATCACCAGCCTGAGGACACAGGTTGTCTCAAAACTTCGAGCTAGGTAACAGGAGTTCCATGGCCATACACTGTGCAGGATATGGGCATGGCTGTGCCTCATGGCTGAGGATGCCTCTAACTGGCTCCCCTCATTCCAAGTCTGCATGGGCTGGTGGCTGTTATTCCTTAATCCCAGGATGGCACATCCCCAATGGACACACATGAGAGGGCACTGGGCAACCCCCAGATGTCATATCTGATAAGCCAGAAGGTTGTCTTCCTTCTCAGCATAAGGAATCAAAAAGGTGTCCCTGATTCACTTGATCTCCCAAGTGAAAGCTGCAAGCTGGGTGGAGAAGGGTGCTGCAGAGGCTCCTTACCTTCATGGTGTGTGGGTTAGATGGGTTTGGGAAGGGAAAAGGCTGCTCCCAGGATGCTGTGGAAATGGCCAAACCCTTGGACTCTGCTCACACCCTTCTCACAGTGTGGCAAAAATACCTGGAGAAGAGAGTGGGACAGAAATGGTGCAAGCCCATAGGGTTTGGAGAGTCAGTGAAGAGGAGGGCAGAGGAATTTTAATGAGAAAATAATCAAAGAAGGAGCCAAAACAATCTTCTGCTAACAATAGGAAGGCTCTGATGAGGTTGACTTCATTCTGGGGGATATAAGGGAATGCTAGCACTAGCCAGCACTATAGACTGTCAGAAATGGTGAACTCTTCCTATTCCAGTGCTGTGGTAAATAGTATTTCTTTATCTTGGCCAAGATATCCAATAGCAAAAAGGAACGTGGAGGCTCAGCCTGTGCACACAGACATGCTGCAATCAGAAAGCAAGTTCGCCTTGAACAGTTCGGTTCCTGGGCTTTTAGGATTTTAGGGTTCCCTCTGTCTAGTCATTCAGCATTCTCAGTCAGTATCTTCAGAGCCTTGTGTTGTTCCTAAAATCAATGTTATTTTGGGTGTTCAGCCTCTGTTGGGATCCCTATCCTCTCTTTCCTGCATCCTACAGGGAGCCCCTGTTCAACACCAGGGCTGGAGCAGAAAGGTAATGATGTTTCCCATTACTGCAGACCATGCTTACAATTCTTTTCCTAATCTTCCTTCAGATAATTCTCTCTAAGGTTTTGGGAGTGCTTAAATGTGTACTTAAGATGCTCAGAAACCTTTGCTCTGCAAGAAAAATGGGAGAACCTATGTCAGCCCAATGACCACGTATACACAGAGTGTGCATGAACGTCTAGCAGTTGAGACCCATGAGCTCATGGCACACATAGGTGCTGCACCTCTTGCAACTTTGAAATGGCTGCAGAGCTTCCAGCCTAATTCCTCCTTGCCAACGAATGCTTTTAAAGCACTTTTTATTATGAGTGATGCCTTGTCTAATTCTTTCATTAGCTCCTGTAGATCTCCTACAGGATCTCAAAAAGTGAATGACGAAGCCTTATCAGGGTCTTATGAAGCAAGTAAATGAAATGTATTTTATATCTGTAGGTTATTGGTTTTGTCATGTTGTCATTATTATTAGGAAAGGGATAGGTCTGGGAGGCTTTTCTACTGAGAAGGGAGAGATTGGAGTCCGGGGCAGGCAGGCATGAGTGATGCGCATGGGGTTAGACATCCCTGTAGATCTTACCGGTGTGAAGGCAAGTAATTGAATGGATGTTGGTGCAGAAAATAATTCCTGCCTAGAGACCCTTCCCAAGGAAAATTAATGAGCTGATCTGTTCCCTTTCCAGTTTGTTACATCTGAGCAGCGCATGAGAGTTAAGTGGAGTTACAGTGTTTGCAGAAACAAGAAGCTGAGGGCAAGGCAAGGCAGAGCACAGGTGCTGGACACAGTCCTGGTGCTGCATCTCTTCCCCACACTGCTTCTTTCAGTGCTGTCTGCTGATGGACCACTTCTTTCCCTTCACGTGATCTTATGAGCATTTCTTCCTTCTCTTCCCTCTTATCTACCTTTCACCCTTCATTTTCCTCATGCCTAGTCCCACCCTGCAGAGCTGCCCACCATCCTATTTCTGTGGATCCACAAAGCTGGTGGCATCCTTTCCCCTGACTCTTGCTGCCCTACACTGGAAGATTTCTGAGGAAGCAGTGTAAATAGCAGAAGATTGAAGGAGAGTCCCCACGCTCATTGTGCAGGAGCATCCCAGATCACAGCCCAGAGACGCAGGAAGCAGAGGCTTGGTGCCGCACTGCCTGCTGCCGGCATTGCCTCTGCCAGGCAGAGGGAGGATGCAGAGATACACGGGCCTGGTGTGAAGAGGGAGGCAAAGGATTTCCAGAAGTGGGGTGCAGGTGGTGAGGGGGAAGCACGTGGGATCCCAGGCATGGGTGGGTTTAGTTCTCACAGTGCTTAAATTCACACATCACTGAGAGCTGGGGATTCAATGGGCTGAGACCTGCAAGCTCACTTCATTTCAGATTTGACAAGGAAATGCTGTTCCTTGCCAACCAGCTGCTAGAACCGACTTCTAAATTGTGCTTGAATTCTGGATCTCCCTACCGACAGAGAAATAGGAATGGGTTAATATTGTCCTGAAATGCACCAGAAATTGCCTTGCTGAAGAGAGTGAGAGTGAAATGCAGTGGGAGGGACATGGAGATGCAGTGTGGCAGCAGTAATGTATAAAGAAATTACACAGAGATAGAACAAATGTCTCCTTGCCAGGGAGACCAGGAGCTATTCCTATCCCACGATTCCATGTTAACCCATCACTTTCCCACCCAAGCCCCTCTGCTCCGTCTCGCTCAGCTGCAGTTCAGTGCAACCTCATTGGGAATTCATGGGAGGAGGGCTGCCAGGGCTCGCCAGCAGCATCTCCATATTTATTTCCTTTAAAAGCAGCAGCGAGGAGGTTGCCGAGAGGAACGGGGAACATTTCAGGCTCTCATCTGGCTCTGCCCCCTGCCCCTGTTTTAAGAGCAGGATTCCCAGTCAAGCATACCCTCTTTATCCCAGGGGGAGCCCTCGCCACCGCGTTCTGCGCTTATTCCCCCTTCACATCTCCCCATTGCTGGGGATGCACTGCTGCCTTCCGGGGCACCATAGCCTCCCCTTTGAGAGGGGCTTTCCGGGAGGACTAGGGTCTGCTGCCTGAGGAGGGGTCACGAGCAGGACCCCCAGCCCCAGGGCTGCAGCAGCCCGACAGGGAAATGCAGAGTGCAGGATGGGTCAGGAGCACGGGGAGCAGACTGCAAATGCAACGCACCCCAAAGTTATTTTTCCCTCGCCTGCATGACCCCAGCTTGCTCCTCACCCTCCATCTTTGACTCATTCTATCCATCTCCATTTTAATTTGTTCTCGTTTCCCTCCCCTGTTTTTCCTCTTTATTTTTCTCTTTCATCTTCATGTCTCTTCTGCGCTCTCTCAGAAGCAGCTTCCCCTTCATTATTCCTCCCTGATTCTCTCCAAGTTCTCCGAGGCCCATCCCCCTTTGCTCTTTCCTCTGTTACATTAGCTTGTCCTTGCTTTCCTCTGTCCCCTTTGCTCCTGCTATCTCATCTGTCTGTCCTCTTTCCTTTTCTCTCTGCCACCACATCACCCTGGCTGCCCCCATCTCACATTCTCTCAGCCCAGAGAACCCACCCTATCAGAGCTCCTTTCCAAGGCAGCTCCTCGGGGTGGATGTCCCCCATCTCTTTCTCTGGCCAACCTCCCCTCCCCCCCCCCCTCCACCCTGCTCCCAGCAGCCTATGACACCGGTTGCTGTTGCTGCCTTCTCTCACCCTCAGGGCACTACAGCTCCCTCTGCCCCCCTCCCCCCCTTGTGCTCCCCTCATTGCTCGTTGCCTGTGGTCCAGCCGACGTCCCTTCACTTTGCAGCCTCCAACCTCCGTGGCCGGAGGGCTCACTGGCAGCGCAGCTGATGAGCTGGCTCATCTGCATGCAGCCAGCAACTGGGCTGGAAGGAGCTCCCGGCAGCCCTAAATACCCTCCCTGGCAGCCCTCAGACATGAATCAGGCCAGTCTCCAACGGGAAAATCAGGGTCTCTGCAACCATCACCCTGGGGCCGTTGCTGTGCACTACAGGGAACGTCTCAGCAAACAGCCATCCTTTTCAAGCTGCTTACAGGGAGAGAATTCTCTCTGAGATCCTCAGGATCACCCCCACAGGGTTGAGGAGAATGGGGCTGGGGTCTTCAGTGGGTCTCAATCCTGAGATCAGAGAGTACCGTTGGCTGATGGGAAAAGGAGGGCTGTAGGGTTTGCAGGGCTCTAAATGAAACATAGCAGCTCCCCAGTTCCCTGAAACAGGAATATTGCTACCCCATGGCTCGGGGAAGTGCATGGCTGTAGACAGAAAACCCACTGGCAGCAAGTCCCCTAGCATTTGGAGTGGAGGAGGGTGGATAACAGAGTACAAGGAGTCATCTGGGGAAGAAAGTAAAACCATTAAAGCTAGACAGGGATAAAGAGGAGTAAGGAAGACCATGTGTGTGAGGACAGGCTGAAAGACTAGATGTGTTTGCCTGGAAAAGGAGGTGAATGAGTGAGAAAGCAATTGGATTGTGTTGAATAATGAATGGGCTAGAGAAGATGGATCAGTAGCTCTTGATTTCCCCATTTTGTAACACACAGACAAGAGGACCTGACGTGAGTCACCGGAGACCCAGTTAAAGCTTTCTCATTTGATGCGTATCAGGGCTGTGGAGTTTATTGCCACCGGAGATCCCGTGGCCAAGATTTTAACAACATTTAGCAAGCAAGTGGGCATTTACAACAGAGTTCACGAAAATTAAGTGTCCTCATAATGGATATGAACAGCGTTTTGGGTGTTTTGTAATTCAGCAATTAAGCTAGGCTCCATAAAAACTAGGATAACATTTCACAAGGGCAGTCTATCCCCTATCTGACTGCCATGTGCTTCTTGCCTCTTCCCTGAAACATTTGTCAGGGATTAAACGGAGCTCAGATTTACTTAGTCTGGCATTCCCTTTGTTTCTAGATGTTCTGCTATGCAATTGCAACATAAGATGCAAACTAGGCCTGCATTTCTGCCAGTGTCAATGACTGCCCTAATTTGACAAATTAACTGTGAGTTTAGGTATTTCTATCATATTTTGTTAGAAAGGATCTGGGATATAGAGCAATTAAGAGCATACAGAATTAAGTGGAGTCCTTTTTCTTCACACCCCAGGGTATAAAGTGAGTAGTTAGCAGTGAAGGTACTATATAAGTGCAAAGAGTTATTATTGTTGATATCCCTGCTTCCCAGAAAGCAATAGGCTTTGGGTCTCTTTGATGCTATCATGACTAAATTAGAAACGAGGTTGTCTCTTTTCTTTTGCATCTGTGGCAGTGATTACTGAACTGGCAACTGATGACGTACAACACTGTAGTGTTCCTATGCACAAGGGATGAAGGCCTGATTCTCCCCTCCTTTGCACTGGTGCAACCTCAGTGACTGGGAAGGAGCTGTGCTGCTTTCACGGTCCATGAAGGCAAGAGGGAAATCAGGCCGAGGAAGGGCTGTGCAAGCTTTAAGCAGCTGTTTCCCTTGAGGTTGCCATGTGCCCTGCTTCCAACAGTGCTGTATCCCACAAACCAGAGGCTCAGTTTGCCTTCAGAGCGTGGAATGCCTATTTATGTCATCTATTCCTCCAGCCCAGCAGTACCTTTCTTTAAACTACTTCAACTTTCTTCATCTTTCACCCTCTCTAGAAAAGTCCAAGTTGGCATCTTTCACAGTGGGACAAAAGTCCTCCTATGGGCTCCTCACCTGAGGTTGGTAGAAGTGAGAAATGGCAGAGGAGACCATGCATCCCCTGGCATTCAGCTCCCTGCTTTTCTTCCTTCTGCATTTCTGTCTTTCATAGAATCTCTATCATTTGCTGACAGCTTTCTGTCTCCCAGCCCCATTTATCCCCTTTGTGCTACAAAAAAGCTCCCCTATAAAATTCCAAACTACACAGTCAGAGTTTTCATAACAAGCCCTGCAGGATAGGTGAAATCCACTTCTGTTTCTGTGGCACAGTCTGATGGAGTTTTTATATCAGCTTCCTATCAAACCTATAACTCCCCAGAGAAGTATATGGACTTTATCCTGCACTTCCTGTTACCCCAGAGCATATACTTCTACCTGTTAGCCCTGAAAAGCAGAAAATGAGGATGCTATACAAAAACTTGAGACTGCAGTGCCATGCTATCCATGGGTAGGAATTCCTCTGATGTGTGTTTTTGCTAGAAGCGGAACAACTATAAATTTCTGATTTAGCTTGTTGTATAAAGTATACATTCTGTCAAATAAAGAATAACACTATCCACCTCCATCCCCTGGATTTCTTCCTGTTTCTCAGTTTTCATTCTCTCCATGAACATGATTTTTTTAGCGTGTTTTATTTTTCTCCTCCCACTGCTTCATAACTGCATTTCATTCTTAAATTTGCCATCGCTCAGGGAAGTTCCCTCTTCATTCAGGTCCTGTTTATACCACCAGTGTAGCTGCAGTCTGATGGATCTCACTTGAACATTGAATATTTCCCAGGTTTATGGTCTTGTTCATTCAGTGTCATAGACCAAGCACTGTCAATCACACAGCTTTTCATCCAACCCTATTTGCTGACTCCTGCAACCTGTCCATTGCAAATAGCACATTTCTGAGAACATGTTTCTGGATCTTCATTCCCTCCTGCAAATGCTTCTTAGAGCTCTCCTTTCTGTTTTCATTTTGTCCTTTGCTCATTCCATCAGTCCCCTTCAGAATTCATTGCTTCTACTTATCTTCCCTTTTTCTTTACTTACTCTCTCAGATCTCCTCTCCTCTCCTCTCCTCTCCTCTCCTCTCCTCTCCTCTCCTCTCCTCTCCTCTCCTCTCCTCTCCTCTCCTCTCCTCTCCTCTCCTCTCCTCTCCTCTCCTCTCCTCTCCTCTTCTCTTCTCTTCATTTCAATTTACAAATTCTCCTGGGTAGGAGACACCCCCAATCCCAAACAGCTCATCCAGTGGAGTGGTGAAAATGGTTTGACAGCTAAACATGTACATGTGTGTGCACGTGTGTGTATCTCCTTTCAGATGTGGCCAGTCAGAAAGCTTGGGAGTTGAGATGAAGTATCCTAGCTCTGACGTTTGCCTTTCAGAGAGCCCTGAGGAGTCATTTCAGAATGCAGATGGCCCTCAAAATTGCCTTCAGAGGACAGGGTCCCAAGGAATCAATCATCAGGAATTTCTGCTGCTTTCTTTTATATTCAAGCATTGCCCTTTTCCTTAGGCTGAGGGTCATGTTTTTGTTGGCTTTTGTTTTGTTGTTGTTGGTTTTGTTTTTGTTTTTTAAGGGCAGTGGCAGAACCATTAAAGAAGACATTTTTCTCTTACTCATTTTTGACTGAGGGAGTGAATGAACTGTGATAAATATTTTTCTGTATATAGCTTGAGCTGTCTCAGAGAAGTGGCAGAGGAAACAGATGGCAGAGGCCCTTTATAGGCAGCTGCTGTTGTCTCTTAAGGTGTCACCAGCACAAGAAAAGTGGTTGTAATTGGGCAGCTTCAAGATCAGCAGCCCCTGAGAGGACTTGAGCAGAAAAGAATGTCATCCGGTGTGAAGGGGGGGGAGGCAGAAATCAAATATTCAGAGACTAAGGAATAGCGCTTGAGGGGTGAAATAAAGTACAGGAAATAGTTTGAAGCAAGGATGAACCCTTATTAAATGACATGACTGGAGGATGGTTTTCTTGCATTTGGGAGTTCACACTTGGCCACAGACAGTGGGAACATTGTAGGCAGGGTGAAGAAGGTGGTTTCGGGTATTTTGGGGATAGAAAGAGGAGGTGGTGTGCAAAGGAAACAGCTGAGTGAGAGACACAGATTTTCAACGTGCTATGGAAACGCAGCCCACGGGAGAGGAAAGGTCCAGGAGTAGCCATTTCCAGGCTCTTCTTCCTCCAGCTTGCTTCACAGCAACACTGCAGTGTGCTTTTGAGATGAGGGGTGCTACAGTTCAGTGTAGAAGCCTCTGTCCTAGAAATTCCCTGGATGATTTTCGTGCATGGAGCCCAGAGCCTGCCAGTACCCAGCACAAAGTGAAATTGTAAGCTGACCTGTAAAACAACAGAACTGGAGACATGTAGTGGCTCCCTCAAGAAATAACCAGAACAAAGATTCTTTATAACTTTCAAGATGGGAGAGATTTTGCTTTGGGCTAGACTCCTAAGTCTTCTAGTCATGGAGATGTCTACATTTCTTCTGCTGCCTTTGTGTCCCAAAAGCAGGATCCACGTATTCCTTTGCAGAAGAAAATTCACAGATAAGGTCAATAGGAAGCTTGGGAGGAAACCAGAGAGGATTGCAGGGTCTGTCTTGAAGTGCAGGGGTTTGGGTTAACATAGCAGCTGTGGACAGCTGGGGATTAATGCAGCTGAAGGTTTCGGTGTCCTCTAGCTAAGACGCATCCATTGCAGCTGTACTCAAGCACCTCATCGTCTTGAAAGAAAAAACTGCTGAGAGCAGACCAGTGCAGCTATTTCACTACTGGTAGGAGGAAAAACAGAGAAACTAATATGCCAGCCCTGCAGAGTGAAGTGTAATGCAAAGAGCAGCACACAGGAAAAAAGTGTGAGATTGACAATTTTCCTAAATTTCAGGTGACTGCCTATTCATTGCAGAACTCTTCCCCAATCATTGCACCACTCTCCCCCATTTCAGTCATCACTTTGTCCCTTTGTACGCAGAAAAGAATAACTCAGTAAGGCCAAGAGCAGCTTTCCAGGAATTAATTCCAGGGGCTGTCTAAGATCACAGGAGAAGGGTGTTTTTCTGTGTGCTGCATCATTACAGCTTGGCCCACATTTGCGGGAACAGTGAGGGGGAAAGCATTCAGAGCAAGGCAAGACTTCAAGAAAGAGCGCTGTGAGGATTTGGAGGAACCGGCACCAGTAAGGATTCAGAATCTTCTGCAGAAACTAAGGGCAGGGGTTTATTGGTTTTGTTGGTGCTTTTTAGTTTGTTTGTTTGTTTGTTTTTCTGGGAGTAGACTTATGGTAGAAGGAAGCACCTCTGCTGGAAAGAAAGGGAAGGTTGGGGATGTGGCATCTATAAAGCACAACTGGCCAGAGGGAGAGCTGAAGTAAGGGGAACCCAGGCCTCAACCACAGCACGGTATGGGGATTTGGTGAGGGCTGGAAGGAGATGCCTTGAAGATAGTTGGGAAATATGGTCAGAGAGAGGAGACTGAGTCAGGAGAAATCATGGGAGCCGTATGTATGACAGACTTGAATCAATCTGGTCCGAGAAAAGTAGGAATATCAGTCAGAGCTGATGGATGGAGAGACAGCCTCCTCGTCCATCTTTTCTGCCTTGTGGAATGGCACTGATTTCCTCCTGAATGACACCCCTAGAGACCTTTTCACCCTCTCTCCCCTGCTCTGTTCCATGGCATAAAGAAAGATTTAAATACACATCGGCAGGGAAGGATTGATTACACCTGCACAACCTATATGGAAAGTGCGATCGGTGCTCATGGCTCTAGGCAACAAAAGATTGACAAAGGAGGGCTGGTGAGAAGACTCAAAGGAGCTAAAGTTTGCAATTTTAGTCTCAGCCTTTTCTTGGCGAGCTAAGAAATTTATCCATGTAAGCAAATTAAGCAGACATGGCCACCTCCTGCGATGTGTCTCCCTGCTTGAGACCTGTCTCCTTCTGGAGGTCTGGGGTACAGTTTTTGTGCTAGAGAATCTATAGCGTGGACAGATTATCTTCAGTAAAACAGAAGAACCAAACTGGAATGCTCCTCTTTGGCTGCTGCTCTTCAGCAGAGTGTTTCTGAGCATTTTACTTGTTTCTGCTGTTGTGCCGTTGCAGTTGCACCAAAATGCTTCATGTGTGGTGGAAACACCTTATTCTAGACACTGTGCATACATTGAAGTGCTCATTCAGATGTCAAAGTGACAGTCTAAGATGATAAATGACATATGAAATGCAGCAAAGCAGAATACAGCAAATGTGTAAATCTTGTTTCTGGATCATTGTTTTTGATACTGGTGAGAGTATTTCATCGCCTTCTCCAGAGTAGGGAGAGCAGTATGCAGAACAAAGCACATCTGCCCAGCACCAGGCAGTACCCGAAAGAGATACCTGAATAACTCGAAGCAAGCTAGCTTATGTGTTTCCATCTCTAATGGCTACTCAAGCATAGTATTCTGCACAGACAAATTAGCAGCACGTCTGAGAGCTGTCAGGATGCAACACTTACTCGCGTGTGCTGCTTCTGAGACCCATGTGAGGTCACATTATGTTGTGCCGTGGTGACTTATAGCAAAAGCCTCACTTAGTTCTCAATCTAAATCTAATTCCCCTATCCCCAAACAGACAGGCCTGTGTACTTGGAGGTTTTTTCCCTTATTAGGTAACCACAGGTAGTATGAAAGAAATGAATGGTTCATGTCTCATATCAGTTCTTCAAGAAAGGGTACTGTGTTATTTGGGATTCTGAAAGGGAGCTCATTCCCAGATGTGTCTCTGAGTGCGTGGGAGATCTGAAGTCAGAAGAAGCTGTCACAGCTGGATTTCTCCTTTGTGGTTTTAGCAGGCAGGGCTGAAGGACACAGAAACTAATCTCCACGTGACCTGGAGATTCTGTCCTTTCACATGAGGGCAAGGGCTGAAGCTTGCTGAAAAGGCAATGCTGGAATGCTTTCACCCATGTGGTTATTGCCCTGGGGATACATGGCCACTTCTGTCTTCAGGGTTGTCACTTACCAGTGAAAATTCATTGGATTCATGACAAAGCTGTGGAATTTACCAGCAAAGAAATAGTTTCTCTGAAAATAAATAAAAATCTGATCTGGGGGTGGTAATTTACTCAGACACCCAAGAGATCATTTATTTTGAGTATCTTGTTTAATTCTCACTGAGACTGCTCATTTTCTGTCATTCTTGATCTTAGTTTTCTCGAAGGAAAAAAAAAGAAGGTATAATATGTTACATGGCTTCTTCCATATAATAAAAGCAAAATAAAGGTTTCAAGGAGAGGAAAACTCCATGGCCATCTCTTCACTGAGCTGCACTGCAGCAGGGCTGAGTGTTGAACTCTCATCCAAATTCTTAAGACCCACATAGAACCTCAGTCTTCTTTGGGATCCAGGTCAAGAATTAGATCTCTGCAACTGATACACCATCGGCAGCTTTTCCCAAATAATGAACTAATCAGAAATACTAAAAATAGGCTGCATCGGAACATCAGTTCAGCCATTTGGAATATAGAGCAAATGGCACTGAATGTGTTTAATGAAGTGAAAGTGCTTTGTTTTTAATCACTGAACTATTGATAAATTGTTGATAGGTGATCAAATGTGGACTATACTTTCAAATGCTGTGATTTTTGAACCTGCCAAGACTCTCTTGAGCCACCTTGTTCCTTTCATTGTTAATGCAGTAGGACTTCCTGCCCTTTTCAGGACCTAATTCAAGAAAAATAGTTATGTCGTCTTTCTTTTCCAGATAACAAATACGTAGCCTCTGGGCCAGTAATCAATTTTCAAGAATAAATGCCCATAATTCTACAAAATCAGGCCCAGGGAACTGGGTCAGAAGATGGAAGGATGGGAGTCAGATCAATTCACGTCTCTATATGCTGTTAGGAAAACAACAATAGGGCACCAGTTTAGGAAAGTGGCGAGAGCAGGTGAGAGAGAACCTGATTTTGGACTGTACATCAGCAAAAACTGTGTGGTCTTAGGGCAGAGTCTACTGCTGAGGGGAGATTTCCTCTTCTTGCAGGGAAGGAAATAAGCTGGGAACTCATGGAAATTAGTGAAAGGATATGCAAAATGAGTAAGGAAAACTGAGGCTCTGATAGGAAAAGAGGTTTATTATGAAAGATAAGCCAACATTATAGAACTGAGGAAGTTCAAAGTAGTCCCTATTGGCTATCCTTTACATTTGGACTTGGTCTTCTGGCCTGTGTATATTACACTTGTTCCAGAAGGACGGAGGAAAAAAGCATCTACCAGTACCTTCATATTTGCATGTCTCCAAACTTATATCATACAGACAGAATGTCTTCAAAAGGAATTTAGGCAAATATCTTTGCTGGTTTGTGTTATTAGGTGGTGTGAAACAACTGGAAGTAATTTAAGGGCCAAGCCCCACATCTGTGCTCTGTGTGACAAGTACTGAAGAACCACAATGTCTTTCCCATAGTCTGCAGGAAATTTCAAACTATATTGAAGATACAGCTTATGTGTTTTGCAGCATAATACTGATAGACTCAGTATTCATAGTCATTAATAGTTCTAACTCAGTGTTTTGGATGAAAGACACATTCAGTGTACACTAAACCTATACAGTAATTAATTAGCTGGCTGAAAATTTAAATTTTGATCATAATTTCACAAATTATTCAACTGTATCCTGTTAGGAACCAGGTTTTCTTTTATCATCAACCACAAATGAACTGTCCATCAATTACAATGTGCTCCTGCTTCAGGGTGATGAGAACAGCAGAAAAGCCTAACTGGCTTGCTAGAAAGTGCTCCATGTAAAATAGAGCTGTATTTCATTAGCTTTGGGAGGATTGGCCGCTCGTTAATTGGATGAATCACCCAATGGGTGTGCTCCTTAAGCCAATCAGAGTGTGCCAGTTCAGTAGGGCCACAGTGAGCATCGCTGTGCTGCGTCATTCGGCATTCTCTGGTGAGTGATTAAATCCATGTCATTTGTAATAAATCAAATCTTGTCACAGGGTCAACCCAGTGGGTCACACTAGGTTATCATGGTGATTTTGCACTGGTTATATCAGGTACTGCTGTGTCATACAGGTTTTTGCTGGGTCATGGGGTCATGCAGGGTCCCTTAGATATCATCTCCTGAAATTGTCAGGAGGAGTCCTGGAATGCACTGAAGGAATAATGACAACACTGTGCTGCATAGATTTTGGCGCACCTGGTTATTGCCTCTTCTCATGGATGAAGTACCTCTTCATACCCCTTCCCTGGAAATTGTGCGTTTGTTTCATTTCTTAGTTCAAACAGACACTTTGATTTCTGTGTTTTGTCCCCTTCAAAATACTACCTGCCCTAGGCCCGAAACAGGCAAGGTCTAGTCTTGAGCCAGTGACCTCTTTTTCAGAGCAGAAAACATCATGCTATTCCAGTTGATTATATTGCTGTCTGACTCCATAGAGTCAGAAAGGGATCCTGCCCTCTACTAACATGAATGCACATTGCTGGTTTTAGTGGCTGCTTGGAGATCACCCTGTTAAGGAGAAATCTCCATGTAGCCAACAAATGCATAAAATTCCCTTCAATTAGGGGACGGGATCAAGAGAAAAAGATTACTGACAACAATACATCTCTGCCAGGAGTCAGGGGGACTTCAGTGATACCTTGTTTTGAGTTATGATTTGGTCAGGTGTGTATTAGAACAGCCTTGAGGTGACTCTAACCTGCATCAGAGACTAAGCCAATGTTTTCTGGTCTAATGGTCAGAAAAACACAAAGGCAGCATAAAGCCACCTTTAGCTGCCACACTGTCTACACTGTTTCAGATATCACTGAGAAAGCTGGAAATACTCAGCTCCTCTAAAGAGCTCCCTTCAGATGACAGGAATCTAAAATGTTGACATTTTTATGCATGGAAGAACTATTTGAGGGTTACTTTTTTTTTTTAAGAATACCATGGCATCCCATGGTCTATGTGATTAGTTTAGTAGAAATTGATGATTGCTTTCGCAGAGGAGGAACACAACAATAGCTTCAGTAACCTTTTTAAGCCCCTCAAAAAGTAAATTTACTTTTTATGACACGTGGCATCTCCAGAATATACAGTGGCAGATTATGGTATTAAATTTTTACTGGTACCAATCAGGATGACATGCCCAGCCCACTGGTGCCATCGCTAGTCAGAAAAACAAGGACTAGCAGATGATTTACTGCAGGAAATGTCCCATTTTCCATTGGCAAAAACAATGCTTCTGGTGAGGTTTCAGTTTGTACTTTCTCTGCATAACGTTGCTGTTCTCTGCTCAGGGCAACTGAAGTCATTCTGCTAGTGCATTATTTCTCACTCTTAGATGTATCCCAGCACCCAGTGTCCCTGGAGCACAAGGAAATGCTTCTGTGTCCGTGATATACTTGGAAAATTTGGGACCCAGGAAGGCTAAATGGTTTGTCAAATATACAAAGACTGTGACAGAGCTGAACTCATTTTTTTACTAAGACCTAGGTCTGTATCCATATTACTCCTCCGCCATCTTTCCAGAGCTCTGTTTACTTGGCCCCACTGCCTATCACAACACAGAAGGACATGGCTTGTTTTCCAAGTGTGAAGTACATAGATGATCTCTAAAGAACCATGGAAATGTCACGGATGCAATCAGTAATGTATTAGAATCAATTCAAGTTCTACAGTATTTCTTGCCAGCTCCTGGATTCTTTGCACATGGGAGGTCTCTGCAGGAACTGCATCAGATCTAGCTAGTCTTCTGCTGAAGTCGGAGAGCGAGCCAGGAAAAATCTTATTCCCTCAGCAACTGAAATCAAACTCATATTTTCCTCAGCAGAGCTATTTTAAGTCATTCATTATTATCTCTTTTTTTCTCTCCAAAGCAGAGTCCCTTTGATACTCAGAGACTCTTAGAACCAAATGGAAAGGGAGAACACCAGGGTATTGTTCTTACTGCAGTTGCAGGCATGCTTGATACCTAGAAAAGGTTTTGTTAAATAACAAGCCAATTCTACAATGCTTCAGGACAGAAGAAGAAACAATAAATAAAATAAAACAAAGGGAAAGGAAAAAAAAAAAAAAAAAAAGAGAGAGAAAGAAAATCCATGCTGTCGAAATCTTGGGCAGGGAGATTACCAGGGAGGTAAGGCCTCTATTGGCATCCTAGGTCAAATCCATAGCTGGTACAAGTGAGCATAAACCACTGATTCTTCTTTTTGGCAATGATGCATGTGAGGCTAAGCAACAGATTATTTCATTTAACCTTTGTGATGTAAGCAGGATCCAATACTGAATTCCTGTGTACATCTGCAACAGATGGTGTTTAATAGCAGCAGCAGTCATTGTAGGTATGCCTTTCCACATCTTGCTGGATACCAGCTTCCTCCTGAGGCTGTCCATTTGAGTTGGAAGCCACCTGGAGAAATTTTCAGGTGTGTTCTAACATACAAGTAAGCCGTGGCTGTGCATCCACATTAAATTGCCACAGCAAATTGCTGTGCATCCACATTAAATTGCCACAAACTCATGTGTGTTACGTGATGCAGGCAGAGACAGTTTTGTAACTTCCTATTGCTTGTTTTCTACCATGCAACAGCACAAGGAACCATCTCGTTATTATTTGTTACTTCTTTTCCACCTGCTTAATTTTTTTCTTCTCACTCATGTTCAGTGAGTGCTTTCAGCTCTTAAGTTCCTAGGCATGTTCCCAGATTTTTTCCAGTGTCAACTGTAGAACACTAAAAAGGGATTTTCTGAATTTGATGGGTCAGATTGTCACAAACCTGGCTGGGAGCCAGTCGCTGGACATGCTTCAGATTGCTACCCCAGAATCCAGGTGCTGATTTTCCATTGTGCTTTAAGCCTGTGGAGAATAAAGAGAGACGAGCACAACACCTGACTGGGTGTCTCGAGGGATGTTTGAGGGGCACAGAACCTTTATTGACTGTCCCCTCCCAGGAGCTTGACCTCCTGCTGCAGTTGCCTCTCCCTGCAGGCTCATACAACTTCCCCAGGTAGCTTAAATGCAGCCTCTCACAGAAAGCTGTCATGAGGCACGAGCCTCCTGGCTTACACTTATTTCATCAGGCGCTGCTTGATGTAAAAAATGTACAATAAAGATGAACTTTGCACACAATGTCTGAACCCAGCACTGCTTGGAAAATACAGATCATGAGAAAACAACAAACACAATGCCCTGTGCACAGCTCCCTCTCTCTTTGACTCTGTGGGGGATCTCCTGCCTTCAGGTTGCCAGCTCATAATTTGTCTTTTCTGAACATGGTTATTCCCTTCTCTAAATTTAGCTTTTTCTTTCAGAGAACATTCACTCCCCTCTATGCCATCTACTCTCACCTGCCTCTTGATGAAGTTTGTGCTTTTGTTCCTCATCCAAGTCTTTCTTTAATCTTTTCCATCCCTACATGGCTTTGTTCAGCTTTTCATAACATGCAGAGGCCTCAGCAATCCCACCTTCCTTCTGTTGGATCTCAGTCATGACCAAAAGGATTCAAGGACCAGCTACCATCAGAGATGTGTGAAGAGCTTCTCTATCTCCCCTGTCAAATAATCAGCACATATCCACACTGAAACTATTCCCTCAGCAACAGCTATGTAACAGCACCATAACATCAAGGAGGCACTCAACTCATGCAGAAGTCCCAGGACAACTTGAGTTGACATTCTAAACTGACATCCAGGGAAGACCTAGTGCTAATCCAGTAGCACTGAAAGCTCAGTGGGTACAGTGACTTTGAATGAGGTAGAGACATTTGCCTAAGCAAGAGACTTGGGCTTCTGGTTCTGGAGGATGCCTGCTCACCTGAATCTCCTCCACCCATTCAAGGTCCTTGAACAGGAGCTCAGAGCATCAAGACAAGATCAGGATACAGGTTGTCTTCCTGATGTCAGGGACTCATGGCACAGTAAAACCTGCATGTTTTTGTAGGTGGAAGGAAAGTAGGTGGAAGCATCACATTATCTGCAGCTGCAGCTCAGCAGATGCTCCAATTGCACAATGCAATTTATGAGCCGTGATGGGGTATGATTTAGAGGACAGAGAGCTTTAGTTTCATCAGGAGCATGGAGGTGAGGGAAGAATTCCCATAAGCAGGCTGTGAATAAAGCTTAGGGTGAGACAAAATCTTCCTACGCTGACATGCCCACACACAGACCAATGCACAGATCACCCTTGGAGTAAAGATGGTTCGATGGGCTCTTATTATAAATGATCCTTGGCTTACAACATAGACAAAGTAATTTATGGCTCTTCCTGCATTTCTGAATAATCTTTAGCAGGTTGAATTGTCCATAAATCTATTTGCTGTTCTTTGGATACAAGGTGTGAATCCAAGGACTCGCTGACTCTTAAAATGATGAAGTTTGGCAACCAGAAATCACTTTTTAGATCAAGGATTCACTCTCCCCTACTTAAAGACTTCAGGAAGTGGTGACACATTTACAGGAAGTAAGATCTGATTCTGATAAGTAGGGCTGAAATAACTTGCCATTTTCAGAGCGGAATGAAACACATGGCAATTATAATGCAAGAAGCGTTATGAGGATGTAACTGTTTAAAAGCTGATTAGGAAAAGAGGGACTTGGCATCCAATCTGGAAGGGCAGTAGAGGGAAGGATGGCTGCATGGCAGGACTCCTGTTGGTGTATGAATGTCTGCGCCATGGTGGCATTGTTATCCCCTTCTTGTCCTGACAATGTACAGTCAATGGCACTTCAGGAGGTGGGTGGGGGACATCTGGTTAATGAGGAACAGATGGACCTTGTAGGACGTATGTTACACCTGCTCCTTCCTCCACTGCTCCCTCCCTTGCTCTGTGATTTCTCTGTTTTCCCCTGCAGCTGAGCTCTTCCTTCTCCTTCCTTTTACACGGGAGGAAGCATTTGTATGCTACCAAGAAAGAGCAACAAATATCTCTGGTCAGAGCCAAGTGTAATACCAGCAAATGCAACTAGGAAATTTCAGTCCTACACGCTGAGCTGGTCCCTGCTTACCATGTCCCCTGCACATTCCAGTCCTGGACCCTCACACCATCATGACACATGACTGAATTACTACTCCATAGAGCCCCCCATAGGCCTGGCAGACCTGTGGATATGGAGAGCTGCTAGCAAGATGTGCAAATCTCATGCCTTGGCACAACAGAAGCAAGTGGTGGGCAACAGAGCCCACCTTCTTGTTTTCCATTCCTCTGATATGACCTATTTAATAATTTGAGAAGGACTTTCTTAAAGCCCATCCTTTGGGATTTGGTAGCTTAACTCAGTTTGAAAATTCCTGTGTTTATCCCTCCTGCTTCTCCTCTTCTGGCTCATAGAAGTGATTTTTAGAAGTGCAGTGCTTAGAGCTGGCAACCCAAATTTCCCTTCCATTCTTCTGGGTCTCTCAGAGCACACAGGTAGGACTTGTATCTGTGCTCTTGCCCTCTTATCCAGTTACTGAGTACCAGTGAAGCGGGTTTCTTGGTCTCCCATAAAAGACTGAAAAGCTGAGCACAAAACAGATCCTGAGAGAAATACAAATTCCCAAAGGTTTGTGCATCTCACAGCCCCGAGGAGAGAGCACAGTGTTGCTACATATGTTTCTACAAAGGAAATCTTCCAAAATCCCTGTGTTCCAACCAACGCTGACAAAACAGCAGAATAATTCCTATCAAGTTCCAAATGGCTTTCATTAATACTGGTGGCTTTTCTTGAGATTTTTTTCCCTGAGAGATATGACAGAAAAGTCAGTCCCTAAACCCTTCCTCACTCCTTATAGCAATTTTATTCCACTATGGTTATGCCTACTCACAGTTACAGAGTTGAACTGATCCCACAGTTTAAGTTACACGATGTGCTTAGGTAGCATCAGAACAACGTTTTGCACCTTCCTTTTACTCACTGAGCATTTTGTTGTGGGTGAACAAAGTTCCCTGAATCAGACCCTTTCAAGGGCAGCAAGCAGAGGTATAGTCAGCAGTCCAGCCATGCTACCTTCTTCTGACTCTCTAATCTGAGAGCTGTTACAGTGTCCCAGAACGGGATTAATTTTCTTTGTAAGTCTGTTTAGGATAAAAGGCCTCTGTGTCCCTTCTGTGGTTTCTACTTCAGCTGCCCTTGAGACACAATGGATTTTATATATAGGGCACAGACATAGCATGAATGAGGAAGGAGAACTTCAAAGGAGGGTGATTTAGGCAGGGTGAGGTGGAAATCAAGTTAATTCACTTTATTTGAGTTGATCATTTCAGTGAGGAGAATGGTCTGATTCCCTGTGGTATTCTCATCATAGCACACAGATGCTGAGCTAGCATACAGAGCCATCCTCTGCCAGGTACTTGACTTTACGGGCAGCTCGGAAGTATTATTCAGTATATATCTCAGCCAAAGCATCATGACCACACCTGATTGCCCTTGGGTTGCTGTCCAACATCTTTTCCATACTCGTTCTCTTTTTGCCTTTTCCCAAATGAGCCTTCACTCCTCTCTTATACCCATGGGGTGACAGCAAGCAAAGTACCACAATGAGTTAGCAGTACTTCAGCAGCCTTACAGTCCAAAGCCTGCTGGCAGGATGGAGCACACCACAGGAAAAGCCTGCTCATCCCTCTCCTTCTGCCATTCATCAGAAGCTGAAGTGTGCCCATCTTAGCTTTTTCCTTTATGACAACTGTGGAACTTTGTTCCTCCCTGGGACGTTTCCTTCAGTTCAGAGGAATGAAGGTTGTGAGACTGTTCTTACACTGCTCATCTCCCACAGGTTATGGAGCATGGCAACACAGTCTGGAACTGGTGTACACTTCACTGAGCTCATAGGGAGATTCCAGACTAAGGATCCCATACAGAAATCCCCAGGGACAAAACGCGCTCAGTCATCCCTGGCAGCTCATTCCCAGACTACACCATCCACATACAAATGAATGTTGGACCAGTCAGCACTTTCCATCTGCTTGGGTAGCTGCACACTTCTTGCTTCCTCTTAGATTCTTACTTCAGACATCTCTCAGAACTCTCCTTGCACACATTCCTCAAGGACAACAATTTTTTCTTTAAGTTCTCTAACCCCATGACAGAAATATCTGCTCAAGGTCATTGATTCCTTCTGCTGGAGCAGAGGAATGGATTTGGAGTTATCTGAGAGTTTCTTAACAGCATAACTTTACCATTTAACAGTTCCCTTCCCCTCAACCCCAGGGTGCAGGTCTTGGCAATAACGCCATCTCCAGTGTTGCTCCTCCAAATAGCCCTCCATCTGCTGAAGAGTGAAAATCCGTGTCAGTGCACCTGAACCTGTTCCCTTGCAAGGAGATTTTCTCTGTACTGCCCCAGATTTGTCAAGTCCATTATGAAGAATCCTGTTGTGCAGAACTTCGATTCCAGACGCGCTGCTTTGTCAGATAAATGCAGGTTGAAAGTGTGCAGCTGCATTCCTAGAGAAGAGGGCTACAATTCCCCAGGGACCCTCGAAGGTCCAAGGCAACTGCAATCATGACCCCATTGCCTCCACCAGTCTCATCACTGCAGTAATTGAATAAATTTGTACAAACCCCACTGGAGAGGGGACAAAGATAATAACCCCCATTCTTTCTTGTACAGCAATTGCTTGTCTGGAAGTGACCTGGCAAGCCTCTGAGGAAACCCCATGCCCACGGCTGAGGAGGAAAGTAGCTAGGACTTGCTGATGGTTTTAAGAGTCAGCAGGGTTTGGATATTTGCTGCAATTTCTTGTGAACTACAAGATGAATTTTTGTTTTCCACTTAAGTGCATTGCATTTTGGCTGCTGGCACTGCTTCATAAGGATTTGTGGATGCCCCACCCCTGAAAGTGCTCAAGAGCAGCCTGACCTGACGGCTGGCAGTCCTGCCCACAGAAGGGGGTTGGATCTTTAAGGTCCCTTCCAAACCATACCATTTGGTGATTCTATGATTTCAGGAATCCTTTTTTCCTGCTTCATGGATAGCACTTCCCACATGTGGTGGGCCCATGTTTATCCCAACTCAAAAAAGGCACCTGTGGCCTGAGTCAGAGTTCATTTTCAGTCATTTTCTCTCATTTGGTTTCACTGGTAAGTTGGAAATAATAATGCATCATAAATCTTAACCCTGGATTTTCATCTCAAATGAACTCAAAGGCTTATTAGTTATGCCAATGGAGTGGATCTGCTGGAGCACTCAACCCTTCCCTCTGTATTGACTCATATGTGCGCTTCTTGTTCTCTAATATACGATGCCTTGCAGATGTCTGTCAATATGCAGCTAGTCTAGGAAAGTCTGTCTTTCCCTATGCGTGGCTTTTAATCTCATTCCTTTTCTCCTTGCAAGTTCTAGTTATAGCTCAAGTTCAGCAGTTGGATCCCGTGACAGGATGAAATTTTACAGTTGCTCTGTAGGTATTTATAGTCCAGCCATTATCATGCTGTGTATGTATTTTAGTACTGGGTTTCCAGGCTTTGTGATGACATAACACTGACTTTCACCTCTGGTTGTGATTGCTTATAGACACCCTCCAATCACAGGAAACTTGGTGTTTGGAAAGAAAAGGCAGATAGCTGTGTTAGTCAAGTCTGAGTTGTAGGATGGTTGAAGCCTTTTGGTGGGAAGGAACCTCACAAAGTCCCTTGTCTACCCCCCTGCTCAGAGCAGGGTCAGTTATGAGGCCAGGCCAGTTTGCTTTGGACTTTATATAGCCAGAGTCAGGTTTGATATCATATCCCATCAGAACTTCAAACAAATGTTGTTTGTCACTAACAAACGGTGATTCTCAAACTTCCAGAGGCATATGGCTGTTTAAAAATTAATACTTTGATTTTGTTTGTTCGTGCATCACATCTTTGAAACTTATCCCTGCTCCTTACTCTAGCAGCCTCCCGTATTTACTGATCCAGGACTGAAAACAGCCCATCTTACATCTCATACCAATATTAGCTCCAAGCCTTGCCGGGCCAGATTCTTGCAAGAAAGCCAAAGAAGACATACTGTATGACTTGTCCAGAGTGATGCACAAAAGTAGGGAGAAAAAGATGCATGTTGTCATGTTTGATGGTACAGAACTGAACTCCTGAGGTTTCACACAGAAGATTGAGGGAGTGTTCCAAAAGAGGTAGAGAGAGGCTGGAGATTGAGAAATGCAGAAAAATGTGATCTTTGTGATCTTCATTATCAAGGACTTTGAGAGTTCATGGGTGGACACCAGAGCTTGTGAACCTATGGAAACATCTCTTTGTGCATCTCTGGACCAGAGGCGAAAACTCGCGTGCCTTATTTCTAATCCCCTGCAGTCAGATGCACGTGAGACTCTCCTCTTCTCCGGCTGTGAGCAGACTCCTCTTTGTGAGTCACCTCTTACATGTGTTGTGTACGTTACAGCAATTTATGTCTTTCACAGTGAGGCTGGAGGCATTTCCAGCCATCAGGGTCATGCTCAGAGCCCTGAGAGGAGGAGTAGGTATCTGAACCCAGTGCCTCTCTCTTTGATTAGCTTGGGTGCTGCTGGATTTGGATTCCTGCGCCAGGAGGCAATGTGCTGCTGATGGCAGGAGGGACAAGGAGAAAAATATCCTTGCGAAATTGCATTTGTTTGGTATTTTATGCAGGAAATTGGACAGTAGCACAGGGAGTTTAGTAGTTTTGTAATGCAGTGCAAAATGGTCAGGGAAGGTTTAATAGCAACACCAATGAACGTAGTCATTTCAGACAAAAAACTGTTGGTTTTTTTTTTCACTCTGAATGTGATAAGGGTTCATAGTTCGAATGCACTGAGGATCAGCTACTGTAAGTCCCAGGGCTGAAAACTGTGTCAGCCAGGGCTGCTCAATAGTTCAATGGCCCAATGGACAAACGGGAGGACAAAAACACAGTAAAAAGCAATCTGAGACCATGTGACAGTCTGTCAGCCAATGCCACAGATCTGGAAAACCCTGGGTTGTAATTAGAAACAGTGAGTATTTCAGAAAGCAGTATCTCCTGCTGTGATACGTGTTAGATAAACACAGAAAAAGACTTTCATCTAGCCCACTCTGGGTTGAGTTCAATCAAAGCAAACCCACAGATAGAGGAACCTTCCCAAATTTTTGTTAGATCTTGGGAGGAAATTCTTAACTTAGAGAGCAGTGAGGTGCTGGCACAGCTGCCAAGAGAGCCATGGTGCCCCATCCCTGTAGGTTCAAGGCCAGGTTAGATGGGGCCCCTGGGCAGTTGAGCTGGTGCGCGGCAGTCCTGCCCACAGCAAGTGTTGGGGCCCAATGATCTTTAAGATCCCTTCCAACCAAAGCCACTCTATGATTCCATGATTCTATGATTCTATTAATCCCACATCCCAGAGCCCAGTGCTCAGCTGGGAGCTGAGGATGTTGGAGGTGGCTTCTCCACTCCCTGCTCAGAGCTGCACAGCCAGAGGAACCCAGTCAAATGGCTCTGCAAATGGCCCCCAATCTGTGTGCTTATTTTCACTAGTACACCCTGTGGCACAGCGTCACAGCACTGCATATGGTAGATGATCACTTGGTGTTTTGTTGGGTCTGAAATGCAAGTGTTTTCAAGGGCTGCTTATCGGTTTTATAGCTAGTTTATAATCTATACGTTAGGCATGTAATGGTGTGCAGGAGCACGATTGATCCAGAGCTGGATGCGGTAGCACTGTCGGCTCTGTCAGCTCTCTTTTAAATGGTTCATCAGATGTTTGCAATGCTGGCTCCTCTACCACCTTGATTTACCCGCAGCCATGACTGCACTGCAGCCATTTCACTGCATGCAACATCTGGGAATGAGCTCCAGGTCTTCCCCACTCAGGAGCCTTTTGTCCAATGAGCCATGAGAGCAGTTTGGCTGGCTGGGACAGAGAAGATGGGAGCTTATAAGTAATAAAAATTCCGGCAAATCGTATACATTTGGCTGCATTCACAGCTTGAGCTAAGTGAATTGGAGGCAGTGTGAGCCGCTGTAATATGTCATTTTCTCCATCCCGCAGGCACATAACTCACACAACTTCAGCTATCTCTACCAATGCCAGACTCCCCCATGTCTGTCCCTTGCCACCCAATAAGCCAGATAGTGATGTGGTGCTCATAATAGCACCTGCAAGGCTGCCCTGAGCCACAGCAGAAGCATTCCTAGAGCAGCCAAAGAAGGAAACGTAACTGGGTAGACCAGTAATTGAGAAACGTGATATATTTCCGCCATGAGAAGGTAGCAATTCATATCCTCTACCTATCATTATCCTTAAGTATTGATTCCCCAGTCACATTTTCTTTGTTAAATGGCTTATTTCATCAAGGAGGGATTCTGCAGCTGCAGTCAAAGTGGAACTGAGCGCATGCATACATTTGGACTGCACAGTGTATGTGACCTGAATTTTGGAGTAGCCTCTAAGGCTATTCTCCTAATGAAATCTCAGTCCTCTGCGTCTCCCACTGCTGGTTAACTCCCACCATCTGATGGGATTGTCAGGACCTGGTGTCTTACTTTGCAAAAATTAAGTAGTGACCATCAGACACGTGAGAAGATGCATTTTGGTAAACAGCACATTAAACATTTCTATGCGATCGTTCAATTTATGTTAAACAAATCTGCTTCGATTGTGCTCCCATTCCATTTGTATCTGCCTTCTGTGAGTGTTCCAGCAACATATTTACTGGCATGGATTTTCACCCAAACAGCAACATATAAGTGAACACATTTGTAAAAAGCAGATGTTGAAGCTACAGTGAAGCAGTATTTGGTATTAACGAGTTAAAGCCACTATCAAATAGCTACTGGAAATGTTTGTTTGTTGGAAAATGAGAATTTATACACAATGACAGTAGTTGCCAAATAACTCTTTTGGGGGGCGATTTCTTTTTCTGGGGGGAAGGAGCAATGGAAAGTAAAGCATTTTCCATTTCCAGTTGATTGCATGGATTAAAGGTCATTCAGAATACATGCCCAGTCAGAAAAAATAAGAAAAAACCCTTATATTTCATGTCTCATATACTTAAAGCAGTGCTGACAGAAACAGTTTAGCAAACAAATCAGAGGTTGAAGTGACCTTGTGTTGTCAAAAAATGTCAATCAACAAACAAATTAGGGGAAATTATGACTTTCCTCCAAGAAAGATTTAAAAACAGATGGGAGTAAGGACTAATTGTTTTGTGGGAGTGAACATTTCCCAGGCTCTTCAAAAAAAAAAGAGAAAGATTTTTCTACTGATCAGGCATAGAATCGTACCTTTACATTGCTTTTAAATCCCATCTTTTGTAACATTTGTACTGCATGCTGGAAGAATGTAGGTTGTCCTGTTTCACAGTGGAAAAATACAAGAATGAAGTTTTAAAAAACAATTGGAAGCAAATCTGAGATCAATTGAAATCAAGATAGATAGAGAAGAGAGCAAGCCCAGGCCAAAGAAGCAGAACTGAAAAAGATAGGTCAACAGCTGAAGCTGTGTGGGACCCTGAGGAAATTGGCACTGGCAGAGAAATGTGAGTAATGGCACAGACGGGAGCAAATCACTTTTGGAAACAAAGGAGAGGAATTTGAAAATTTGCCTCAAAATGCATGGGAAATAAAGAGTCTGAGATGAGCAGGTAAAGATGCAATACTGTTGTGTCTTCTTGTGCACACCAACTTGGAAAGGTGTGGAGCAAGAATGATGCAAAGGTCAGACTGTGCTGTAGACATGAGGACTGGTGGGTCAGTATTTGGGACAGGTAGAGAAAATGAAGAAAAAATTCAGAATAATCGTAGAATCATAGAATGGTTTGGATTGGAAGGGAACTCAAAGTCCCACCAAGCTCAGGCTGCCCAGGGCCCCATCCAACTTGGGCTTGAGTGCCTCCAGTGATGGGGCACTCATAGCTTCTCTGGGCAAAAATAAGGCCCAAGTTATGCCTAGCATACACAGATCAGATCTCAAAGAGGGACAGAAAAGAAAGATGAATTACTTGAGGCATTTTAGATTAAGAGAATCTATTCTAGCTGTGAAGGAGTTAACTGAGAGAAGCTGGTACAAATCCAGATGCTTTCTTAGACAAGAGATACTGCAGGTAAGCAGGGAAGAGCCAGTGAAGACATAAAAGATGTGTGTATTTCAGCATTACTGACATAAAAGTGACTGGTAGAGCTCACAGGAATTTTCTTCTGAAACACATTTTTCATCTGTGAAGTCAGTTTGTTGAAGCTGGCACTCTGTTGGAACATGCTTTCTAGTCTCAGTGGAAAAGGTTGCTTAGATCTAAGATGGGATCACTAGTCAGGAGAGAAAGGGAAGAGGCAATCAAAAGAGGCAAATAATTAGTTCGCTCACCTAAAATAGAGAAAACCCAGGGTGAAACTTTGCTATGTGAGAGGAAGAATTCTGAACCAATGTTCTCATAATTTTGACAGCAAGCCCAGCTGCTACGCTGCTACATCTTCTAGGGCAGGGTTTTCTCCCTTCCTCAGAGCAAATACAAAAACAACTGAGGAGGTCTGGATACATCACAGTACAAACAGCATATTTATTCTGAAGATTCTAGAATACCTGGATGCTTTGCAGCATCACCACCTCACCATCACTTAAGGCAGAAGAAGACCAGCAGTATCCTCCTGAATGGAGTCTCTGTCTCTGATGCCAGAAGTAACTGAGTTCTGTGTGGCCATGATCAGGTAGTAAACAACTGCTTTTTTGTAGCTGCTCATTTCTGAGTGCTCATCTCAGATATTTTGCATTTCCTGCTCTATTTGGTATTGTTCAAAGGTGCTGAAGACCTACTGCTCCCTTTCAAGTCCTACAGCAAAGCAATTAGGTTAAGTTATTTCAGACAGAATTCCCAGAAATTGAGATGCATAAAATGAATGAACACATGAAAATATTGGCCCTAATATCTTCTGTGACTCAGCTTTTCCATCTCTACAATGGAGAAAATGATGCTTACTGATTTTTCCAAATACTTCTGAGCTCTACAGATGTAAACCAGAGTGGATGTTAAGTACGATTATCATTCTTATTAGAAAAATACATAAAAGATTGTTTATTCCTGGAGAAGGGATCCCAGAAGAGAAGAGAAGAGGCATCCCTGTCTGAAGAAGTGCCTGAGAGCTGAGCAGCTGCTAAGAAACCAGAGTACCCTCGTCCTTATGAATACCCTGAGAGGGATGGAGCGGGCAACCATTTCACAAAGCTGCCACAAGGTGAAAAAGAGATGGGGCCAGGCATCATTAGCAGCAAGGAGATCATTAGATTTCTGCACTACGGTCTGCATGAACCTACAGTGAAAATGGCTGAGGACAGTCATGTAGGAGAGATAAGAGGGAGCGACTCTCTTAAGCACTCTATGAAGAATAAGAAGGCTCGGGGTGCTTGTTAAATGGGAAGCCAATGTCAATGCAGGAGCCTGGGAGCACAGCAGATAATGGCTTATTTTCAAAGAGTTGAGCAGTGCACCAGAAGCTAAGGAATTACTGGATTCAGGAGTAAAGTAAAAAGACAGAGTAAGGAGATAGGCCTAAATGATGAGAGGTACCAGGGTCAAGAGAAGTGGTTGTTTTCTTGAGTGAATGAATTATGTCAGATGCTTCCAAGGCCACAAAGAGAGTAGGAGGAGAGCCATGAGAAAGGCTCTGGAAAGAGAGATGTTAAGTCTAGGTGACCTAAATCGGGGTGATCTGTGACTAAAAGACAAATATATATATATATATATATATATATATATATTGTGCATGTCTGGAAAAAGACTAGGTGAAAACAACATGGGTGTTCTGGGAAGAACAGCAGAGTCTGAGAAATGGGGAGAAAGGGCTAATGGCAGCTAGAGAAATGAAGGAGGAATAGAAGCAGTACTACCCATAATGAACTGTCCTGAGTCTCCTGCTGGACATGGAGAAGGGGTTCATACTGTCATTTTAGATGGTATAAGCCAAGTGATTGAAAACCAGAGACTGGGCAAAGTATCATGAAGAAGATCTTGAAGTGATGGATATTTTTTTCTGCTCTTTAATGCAGCCAGTGTTGGACAGAAATGGAGATTATGCATCTCTGCAGGTATTGCCATAATGGACTCAGAGGAAAGGAGGGAGCCAGTTACACAGCGGAGGAACACTAGTAGGCATGTGGGCAGAGTGTTTGAAGGCAATCAAAAGTTCAGTGTGATCCTGAGATGAAGAGACGACAGAGAAATGGTGCAAACCCAGGAAGGCAGCAGTGGGAAGGGATGGAAAAGTTGGATTCATTAGGCAGAGTCTCAGAGGTCAGGAAGCTGAAGGAGAGAAACTGCATAGCAACATATGGGAAGGAAGAAAAAGTAAATGGAGAACCATAGAGCAATAAAACAAAGACTGTAAGAAATCTGATGTATTGTGGAAGGCAAGAAAGAAGAAATTCACATGCAGGGAGCTGTCTCAGGATTGGTGGAGAGCTGAGCTGTTAAAAATAAATAAATAAATAAATAGAGGAGGATCCACTCAGAGTTTCAGAAACTGAATCCATCTCATTTCACAGCCTAGTGATCTGGATGCTGTCCTTGCTCTCGCAATGATCTAACTGAGCTTAAACCTGAAACTTGGTACTCAGGTCTGGCACATCCTGTCCCTGGCTGCCATGCAGAGGTGAATTCTGTCCTCCTTCCATCTTCCACGGTGCTTGTCTTTTAGCTCTTGTTTTCCATGTGTCTCAGGAAAAGAGGCTGTTGTTCAGGGACTGCTGTGTGATTTCTGCTCCTTCTGTCCCAGATGTTACCCTGAACAGAAGGTAGGAGATGGAGACTCTCCTGTGGGGGATCCACAGGGATGGGGAGGTTTCTTGTTTATGCTAGCAGTTCTTTCCTGCAGGGAGCATCCTTGGTTGGACATGATCCAGAGAAACTGCAATAAACAGCAGAGAGAACAGCGCTGATCTCCCCAGAACCCTGCAGAATGTGGAAATGGAGAGTTCTTGAGAATGAAGGCAACCCCATTGCCTTCCTCTCTGTAGTGCCCAACACCTGTGGGCCAGGATAGGAGGTGCTCAGCCCCACAGTGTGCCCACAGTCTCATCCCATTGCATGCAGACAGAGCTTTCCCTGTGACTGCCTCCTCCTGGGAATTATCGCTCCCGACGTGTGGGTGATTGATTAGGCAGGAGCAACCCAGAGGCAGTGCTGCAGTTATTCAGACTAGATCACGAAAACACAAACCCACTCAATTCTGGGAGATGGAGAGGCCCAGCAGGACTGTAGGGTAGGCTTAATACTCACACTGAAAGTAGCGCACAACAGCATTATCTTTTTCTTACCTGCTGTTCCACTTGTGTCACTCTCTGCTCGAATCCCTGTGCTGACTCCCAGCCTCCTTCGACATCAAAGTTCAGCTCCTCACTTCATTTCCAGGGCCTCACGTGGCTCTGCTGGGGCTTAGGTCCCTTTGTCCCCAACCCTACCCTGTGCTGACCCAGCACATCTCCCACTCCTCAGCCACTCCACGTCCTTAAATCCATAGCTCTGCTCCTCTCTCCCCCTCTCAAGCCCAGCCTTTGCCACCTCCCTGCCAGCCACCCTCAGGGCTCATTCAGTGCAGCTGGTCTTCCTGTACTAATGACTTCCACTTCTGTGTCCTTGGCAAGCATTTCCCCTTCTGACTATTAACTTTGTTTACTACACTGCATCTTCAGAATGAGAAATGATTCAGAGATACCCAGCTAAAGCCAGGATCAAACAAGACATGAACATGCGATGGTTTAGCTTGTGACCTTTCTCAGATGCTTCCTCATTCCAGCCTGCACATCTCAGACCTAGTCACATTCCCAGTGATTTCCCGTTGGCCTTACAAGAAGCAGGATCCAGGCCTCGTGGATGCAGCCCAAAGTCCTGACTGCTGGGAGCCAGCCCCCTTTGGAAGAGCTGAGCTGGTGCCCCAAAGGTCGGGGTCTTTGTATAATGAAACTCTAGGGCAAGAGTCTGCCTTTGTAGCTGCCAGTAAAGTGCCACGTACACATGAAGGCATGTGGAAATACATGATGCTTCACAGTACAAGTAGACAGCATTAGCAGGGAAAGGCTTTCCCCTCCCACTCACCCTTTGTCTATCTGCTCCTTTCCCGTTGTCAAAATATAGCATCCTTCACCAAGAGACTCAGTTTTGTTCTGATGCTTGGAAGGCATCCAGTCCCAGCTTGCACGCTGCTCTGCCAGTCTCCACAGGTATTCTGTACACAGGGCTTCCAGCTAGTCAAGAAATGCTCTATCTTCTCCCCTCCCTGCTGGGGAATCTCCAAGCACCAGGGTTGTTACAGGATCCTGGTGGCTGGGCAAAGCCAAGCAATCTTGCTGTGATGTATTAACCCCCACTGCTTTGCTGCACATCACCAAGCACACTGCAGCAGGAGAGAAGCCCTTTGTAGGGGCGGAGGCCTGCCATGGAGAAGCATTTGCATGGTTAGGTCTTAGCTTGGCCAAATCTTATTCTGATGTTCACTGAAAGCGGCTCCAATAAAGACAGTTTGGGCCATAGAGGGGTGCATAGAAGAAAGAGGCAGACTGGGTGGGATGACAGAAAAAAAAGAGATTTTTCTAGACCAAAACCATGAGTCTGATGTACTGAAAATGTCAGTAAGCCGACAGTGCAGGCATTCACCTCATTCATCCGGGATTCAGGTGATCAAGTCACAGTCTCTGTAACCCTCAAAGAAATTTCCTCTGAAAAACCCTGACCACCTGCTAAAGAGAAAGGCTTTCTGCTGCAGCTGTAGCACGAGGAAAAATATAAAGAAAGGCTTTACTCATGGCAAGGCAAACACAAAGTGAGGCTGAAACGCTGCAGTTCTTTGATCTTGGCACACGTCCTGACAGGCAGCTCCAGCACAAAGATAAGATCACGAGGGTAAGATCTGAGGTGCAGCACAGCATTTTAAGGCTCTGTTGCTTTTCAGGCTGCTGTCAGTGCAGCAGTCAATTAGAAAGTGGGGAAGGGGCTGGAATTTCAGCTCAGTGTTTCTAGAAGGAACTGAGAATTTTTTCAGGGGAAAATGGATAAGCCCAGATGAGGTTTTGGCAGCTTTCATGTGGCAAATTCTTGTTTTACAGGTTTTATAGCAAGCTTCAGATCCGAGACCTACCTTACCCAACATATGGGGCAGACACAGGGATGTGGTTTGGGGCAAGAAGCTCTAATGGGCACATCTCCAGGGAATCCAATCCCAACCACATGAGGTGGCTCGGACATGATTCAAAACCCTGAAACGGCCCTTCAGGTTTCTAACTGAGTGTAACGGTACCGGGTCACGTTAGAAATGATATTCCCCAGTCTGGTACTGTGAGTAAATTTTATCCTGTTATGAATAGCCTCCTCCCCAGGACGCAAGAGCAGTGTTACGTGTAAGCGAAGCTGTAAACGCTTCAGAGATTAGCCCCAGCACGTAGATCCAGGCTCTTTCGTAATGAATTAGTGTGTTCAATGAATGAAAAAATATTGGTGCAGCAGCACAGCTTGCAGTCAAGCTTCAAAGGGGTTCTGGTGGCTGAGCAGCACTACCTGCTCCAATCGTGCCACAGGGGCTTTAACGCTCATCCGTCACAGCCCCCCATCTGCTTGCTCCTTTCCAGATCACCCTCACTGGCCTCCACTCACCTTTCTTGCAGGCATCATCCCTAAACCTGGCACACTTCTGCCCTCCGTGGATTTCATTTTAAAAGCAAGCATAAACTTAACAGGATACAGGCGCACGCACAACCATAAATGTCTCATGATCATGTGCTGCTATAAACCTCCCTCTTCCAAACACCCTGCTGGCACTGTTTGCTTGTTAAATAACCCCAGTGCTGTGCTTAAGTCTAACTTTTGTTACAAGCACTTCAGGAGAGGGCCAAGGCAGTTTGTCTCCTTGTAAAGCACCAGGGTACCTGCAACTCAGGAGGAATAACAATAATAAAATTATTAACGTTCTAATAGCAGCCTCCAAAAGTTAACACTGCTTGTGAGGGTTGGCATTTGTTTTCTCTAGCTGCATAAGGAAGGGACCTGAAATTAAATCTGTGCAATACCTCCTCCAACATCTGGTGTTTGATGTGGATTAGGGGCACCTAGTCAGAGAGGTACTCGCTCACCTAGTGATGTTGGGAGCTGTGGCACAGCTGGATGCCATACTTTGGTGGAATACCCCATTCAGTTCCACATGGTGTAAGCTATGCTTGCCAGCATGATTTGGACTGGGGAAGGGGCTGCAATGGGGGCTATTCCCAGCAAGTGAACATTGCTGGGCCAGGAAGTTCCCTCTCCAGCCATTGGAGACACCAATAGCTTTGTCCCCAGATGCTGGCAAGAATGGGCTTGCTATGCATAATATCTGCCCCATTCTCCCCCTGGTTTCTTTATTGCTTTGAGGGCATTTTTCTTCCTGAAGGGACAGCAGAATCTCCAGGGCACTTTATCTTAAAGGGATTAGAGATGCTCCCCATCTGGGCAAAGCCTGGGCGAGCTCAGTAAGCACATAATGGCAGCTGCGCTCTTGCGCGACAGCCCCGCACTTGGGGACCTTCCTCAGCCTTGCGTGAAGGGCTCTGGGTTCCCCCAGTGTCAGACATGCTGGAGGAAAGCCAGTCCTGCCCTTGTTCTGCTTCCTTGCCTTAAACCATCTCCATACTTGTCTCCTAGCCAAAAGAGGGTTTTCATGCCCAGCAAAGCCAATCATCCCAAGTCTTGCAACTGTGGCCGATCCCCTAGTTCTAGTTATAGATATCAATTGCTAAACATATGGGATGGGGTCTTACCAAGCCCTGGAGGGGCTTGCAGAGGGGCAGCAGTGCTGAAAGGGAAGAGGGAATGCTGAAATGGAAGATGGAGCAAAAGCTGCCGTTGTCCTTGGCTTTCTCCACTCTCTGGATTATTTCCCTGGGGTACTCGGATGTTTTTATTATTAATAACTAATTTTTATCTAGCACTTTGCATCCTGAAGGACCCTAAAGCGCACCACATACTTCATAAGCTAATTGCCAGCTGAGCCTAATTCCTCACTCGGTTGTGACCGTATCTGCTGAAGGAGCAGCTCAGGGTCACACTGGGTTTGCACCAGTTCAGCCGAGGACAGCCTCTCCCTATAGATCCAGCAGGATATGTCAGAGATAAATGCAGCGTTGGGTTGGAGGTGAAAAATTTGAGTTGCCTTTTCTCCTCCTTCATAATTTAAAAATGACTAATGAAATGGTGGTCACAAAGCCTTCTGACCATGGCACTGCAATTGTCAGTGTTGGTATCTGTGTGCCATGACTTCCGATCACCCCTAGAGTTATGATCTCACCACCCACCCAAAACATGACCTTCCAGGGCAAACCTGGCCCTGTCCTCCAATGTATACACACAGATCAGCACCGTAGCTTTGTCCAGGGAGAAAATGCAACCCCAGCAGACGAGCTGAACCATAAATCTTCTGCCGCAAGGATTTCCTCTGTGTGCTTCTGGGGAGGACCAGAGGAGCTCAGCTGAGCTGTGTGCTTTCAGTTCAGGTTGGAGACTGTTCAGTGCCTACGTCCCCATCAGCTGGGATGGTGTTTACGTGTTCTGCTTTCAGAGAGTTTGATGTGGTATCCCTCCATGTAAAAACTGTCCTAGTTACAATATTGCTGCCGTGACAAACAAAAAAAAAAAAAAAAAAAAAAAAGAAGCAACAGCTCTTAAACACTCCCTTCATCCCATCCACCCCTTTCCCCCCAGGCTTCCATTAGTATCTGCCTTCCCCTGACATCTGGATGTGCCGCCGCGGCTTGGGATTGCCTGTGGTAGTGGTGGAGCAGCTCCTCTCCTCCCACACCTTATGCACATCATTTCTCTCTCACTGCAGATAATTGCATCACCCTTCCTGTCACTCGGCTCACAGTTGTAGTGTCACATTTGACTCATTTTCCACACACACACAAATGTTCTTGCTACAAATTGCCAGTTTGGGTTTGGCTGTGTTTCTTTATCCTTTCTTCCGGAATATCTCAGTTTCTTTCATTTGCCCTTTCTGTTTCGTCAGGACTTTTATCCATGCCCTGACCGTTCTCTGCTTTCACTCCTCTTCCCTTCACCTGGCAGCTCTGGTGCTCCAGTTGTGCTCCGGGAGCTTAAACCCCAACATAATGCTGCAGCATCCAAGCTCAGACACTTAAAAACCCTTACCTCAATCCCTTTTCTGGTTCTCACTCATTTGCAGACCTGTTTTGCCTCTTTTTAAGTGGAAAAGGCAATAACTTCTACCAGGTCAGCTGACATACCTTGAAAACCCTGTGGCAGGACTTGTACATGTGGAAGTTCACAAGGTTTTGTGCACCAGTCTCTGCAGAATTAGTCCCTAAGCAATCTGCTGAGGAATCACAGATGCTGTCAGTGCTTTACGCTTCCATCAAACCACAAAGGAAAACAACAGCAAGACAAACCCAAATGCCTTCATTGATGTGTCTACATGAAATCACAACATGCAATTGCTGTATATGTAGATGTAAAACTGTTTTCAATTCCAGCTGGGAAACGCAAGAAATACAACATTAGGAGTAGTGAGTTTACCCATAGCTTTAAATAAGCCTACAATGTTTTTCTGCTTATTACTGTTTTTAGAAGAAATTCAGCTCAGGTTTGATTCAGGCAGCATCTAGAAAATAGAGGCAATTGATTACTGGGGGAAATGCTTGTGCTGAACGTATGCAAAAAAGAAAAAAAAGAAAGAAAAAAAAAGAGAAGGATTTTTTGAATGACTTTTATTATTGCTGTGTTAGGTTTTTTAATTTGTGACTTGGACAGATGTCTAGCAGTGCCTGAAAACCAGCCACCCACAATGCTTTAGCTTATATAGCTCAGACGTGCTGGATTTGTCCCTGCACCAAAATGCCTTCCAGAGCCTTTGCCCAGTTCCTCAGCCAATCCCCCCCTCTGCCCTGTGACGAAGCACAGGAAATTCCAAGCAGTGGCACAGACATTCTTGAAAATTACAATTACAAGAGGGTGCTTATAAATGGAAATCTTTGGATATTCTTAAGTGTAGGTTTTGCTTCTGTTGCACCTCCCTGCACAAAGGCCGTGGAGTGGGACGAGGACGCAGGGAGGCCCAGCACTATGAGGCCACAATGGGAACCTGGCCCTGCTCACCCTCTCCTCCCTGCTGCTGGTGTCTCACTTCTTCCTCCTCTGCCCACCTATGTCAGTGCTTCTATTTCCATCTACTAACCGCCTCCCAACCCAAGTCATTCCCCCAGAATTGCTCCTGTCAGGCTGCTTACTGCTGAAGCGTTGGCCATGGCTAATGCAGTGCGATATAGCCCTTCCTTCAGGCTTATCAAGGCACTGTAAGGCAGTGTTTGTACCATTTTACTGCAGAGAAACCTCTTTATTATCTGATCCTTAGCAGCAGCTGTAATAAACACGATTATTAATGATAAGGTGAGGAGAGCTGGTATAATGGTTCTCCCTCGTAGGCAGGGGGGATATTCTTTAATAACTGTGAGATCAATTTCTATTTTGCATCAGTCCTTTTACAGTCTTCTTTGCCACAATATCTGAATGATTTCCAGTGGCACATTAAGTGATGGGGCTTGATATCAGTCACATGTGGTTTGTTCTTTTATCCTCTCCCCAGGGAGAGAATTATGTATGCAGCATACTGGTTATGTTGCTAGGGTTTTGTTGGTTTTTTGTTTAACATATGCACTGCTGCAAGTTTATGTTGGGGAAGGCCACATCAAAGCAGGCACGCTGCATTTACATGAGAAGGTGATGAGGCTTCTGATGGCCCTTAGTTCCCAGAGGATCTCCACTATTTCCTAAGTGCAGGCTAAGCCCTGCAGACCCCATTCCCTACCCCACTGGTATCACCAGCACCATTTTGGGACAGTGATGGTGAACCTTCTCTCCTGGTTTGCAAGTCCTTTGGCAATACTTGTAAAGCTTACATACCAGCAGTTTGCCATATAGCTCTGGAATTTGTCCTCCAAGTTCCGAGCTTCAGCACCTGGTCCCAAAGGGAATAATCTCAGAAACAGAACCTTGTAGCAGAAAGAAATGTTCAAGCTCTCCGTCCTCCCTCCTGCCCTTCCTGTGCCATTTTCCTCATTTCTTTTGTGGGCAAATAGTAAATATCAATTTAATCTGCAATGACGATCACTTCTAAGGCAGGAATCACAAGTGTGGATTTGGGAGGTCTTTCACATGGTCACAGCCTTTGTGTTCATCTGGGAGAAGGTCACGTCAAGGAGGAGCACGTTGTGTTTGAACTGGAAACTGGGGAGAAATATCTGGCCCAAACAGCTCCAGTGTCTGATCTCCTTCATGTTTTTAATACAAATATCCTCAGGCAGTTCCCCCAAGGCAGGGAAATGCCGTTATTCCCTCTGTCTGTGACAGAAGAGTGGGGTTAAGTGACTTGCTAAAATGATACAGGAAATGTGTGGAGGTGCTGAATCCTTGGCTAACACCGAGCCATCATTCTGAGCTTTTAGAGACAACAGCTATATCCAGCCACCTTTATTTATTTCTCCAGAAGCCACCATGCCAAAACCTCTGCTAAATTAGAGAGGGAGGCTAAAGGAAAGCTTTCAGCGGATTGCTTTTTTCCGTAAATGGAAATACCACAAATCATTCTGGGAAAAACAGGTCTTTCTGTTCTCTTCCCTCTTTGTCTGCCTCTCTCCTTTTGGATGTCTCTCCTTCTCCCTCTGGCTCCCAGTTTACAGCTGTACAGCCCTGACCATCTAAAAGCATTCCCTTCTCCCTGCAGGAAGGATCAGCTTTGTATTCTTCGGAACTTATATTTGCCGACGGATTGCACTCTGCAGGAAGGAGAGTCTTCTGATAAAGCCAGGGGCTGCACAAAGCGGCACAAAAATAAAACGTGCCATCAACAGCACTGAGCCAGGTTCCCATCAGGGGTAACTTGGTCCGGTTCGCGCTGCAGCAGAGCCGGCAGCTGCCAGCTGCCCTGCATAGACAGTGTGTACCCAAACGATGGCTGGCCGCCTTGCAGGAGGCCTCTCTGAGACCAAGCGCTCCATCAGCGTTGATGTCTATGCGTCTTAGATGTTCAGTCCCTCTTGGCACTATGGCAGGTCACAATCCAAAGCGCTGCCTCTGCAACCAAGCTTTACAAAGCTCAGGCAGGTAAACGCTGGGGGTCTGACTGAAAGACTCCCAGTAGCATCTTGGGGGGATGCTCTGGGATATTGCCATGGTGCCAGAAGGCTGAGGGCCAGGATGAGGGGTGTTTTCCATGGACCTGGGCATCCACACCTTTTCGGTCCTGAGACAAGTCAGAGCTCTTCCCCAGCTGTTCTGTACATCCAAAATCAAGTTGCCCCAAATCAACGTACTGAGTTGAGGAAGGTGGCTGTAGAGCATGAGACTGACAAATGGGAGAAGGATCTGGAGGGTGAGGGGAGAGCTGGAAGCTGGGAGAGCTGCAGTGAAAGGGTGGAAATGCATAGCTTGAGTGTCTCATGGGCTTGCAGAAGTTGCAGTGCTCAAAACCTGCCTGGGGTTCACAGCATGAAGTAGTTCATCAGGAAGAATGGGAAGGGCAAAAGGACATGAGTATGCATGAGAATACATCATTTCTCTCTCCTAAAAGGGGTCCCAGAGTGCTGAACATCCTCCAAAATAGAAGCATGCTCATGCTCAGGCATTCAGAGGTACTAACTGTGGTGTGAAACATGATTCTTCCCTTCCTGGCTTTGCAAATGGCATGTGTAGAATGGGAGAAGGGCCTTGTGTCAGACCTCTGAAACACTGCTGAGCTTCTCTAAACCCTCCCCACAAGTGGCTGAGGGGCTTCCGCTGGCACAGGAGCTGGGGAGGCTGTCCCACCATCCCAGCAGGCCACAGATGTCCAGGGGAGGATTGCCAAGCTGCCTTGGCATGAGAAGCGACTTCTCCACACTGAGCTGATTTCTGAGCTGTCGCATCTGCCCTGAGCACACACACAGCCCTTGACAGTCATGCAGCCACCCTGTGCCCTTTGGAGGAGTACAAGGCAGAACAGTGCTGTCCCCACAACACATGAGGTTGGTCTCCAAGGCAGAGATCAGAAATGGTTTCAGCAGCGTGCCTGTGGCAGAACAGAAACTGAATCTTGTTCTCTCCTATTCCCAGTCACCACGTTAATGACCTAAATTCTGCATCCTTTCTTCATCCACTGCCCAGATGAGCTAGGAGGCATTGGAAGAGAAGCTGTGGAGGCACAGGCAAGCAGCTGTCTTCTGGAGCCACGGCTCCATGCTGGTATCACAGACAGCAGCAGCCCAATGGGACCAGTGCTGTGCATGTTGTCCTCATGAACACCAATGAGGCTGAACCAGGACCAGACCAGAGCAGCACATCCTCCCGGGGTGAAAAGCAGCTCCTCAGTAACTGTGCTGTGGAAGAGTGATTAATAACTTATAGCCCATGGGTTAAATGTAGGAATAACACTTCAAAGATACATGGAGAGGCTTTGTTCCTACTTTCTCCTCCTAGTGCTTACCTTTTACACACACTTCTCTCCACTGTGACTGGCCTCTTCTTGGAAGCTCCTTGAACTAACAGCAAAGGGTGATAGGTTTCTCAGAATTACCAGGCAAAAACTGACAAGACACAGAAAAGCCAAGCATAGAGGTTGACCCAGAGGAACCTCAGTCTCTGCAGCCTCCCAGACTTTGTTCCAGCAAGGCTTTGCCCAGAGAAAAACCCAGGGAGAATTGTCTATATTTCCCAAATACCTGAGAGATCATTGGAAATCATCTGGAACAAATCTTCCAAGACATGACTCAGAAACCTGACATATTGTCTGAGGTCTCAGTCTGGCAAGAGTTAGCCTGGAAGAGCTCTAGGTTCCTCACAAACAACCCTTCCAGGAGGCAACATCTATGACTGTGGCTTCAAAATCCCCTGCCCTGCACACCTGGATGATACAATGGCTGGGCAAGGATGGCAGGAAGGTTTCTCAGGTTGCCACAACACTTGCCCCTCTCAGTATTCAGGCTGCAAAGTCCCTTGCTGAGGGCTCAGTCAGTTTGAAATACTGATGGCTGATCAGCCCCTGGGGCTGCCATGCCTAGCCATGCACCACACTTGGGTACTGTGCTCCTCCTTCCCCAAGGGCCACCCCTATACCAACATGAACAACCAGATACCTCAAGATACTAAGCAATCAATGTCCAGTCAACCAATGGCCATGACGATGACTATGCTCAAAGATTACCAATCTGCAGTGGTACTGCTGATTTCAAGAGGAGAGTGACACAGATGTTGAAAAGAAGAGACTGGTAGAAATCTCAGATGATGCTGGACTGGGAAGGTCTCTCTAACCTTCTGGTGAAATGGCTTTGCTGGTCATGGGGTGAGTTAAAGAGGATGCCCCATGGCTAAAGCAGAGAGGCTGGTAGAAGCATCTGTATGGGGGTTTTTCACCAGCTTGGTGAATCCGTGTGTGACCCAGATTCTCACCCACAGCAGAAAATTTGGTTCATCCAGCACAAGGGGTCCTTGGCTGCAGGAATGAACCCCAACACTCACGCCAAGCTTCTTGCAGGCTTAATCTGTGAGCGGACACAAGAGGAGGCCTGCTAAAGGTACACAAAGCAAGCAGTCATACGGAGCAAGTAGATTAGGAGCTTTTGTTCTTCTTGTACAGCAGCGGAACAATGGAACATATCCCGCCAGTGAAATGAATAGGTATAGCAAATTCACAGCAGAGGAAAACAAACACTTCTCTGCACAAATACAATCAGCCTTCTGTACGCAACACCACTGGAATTCACCGAGGCTATGCCAGGTGAAATTCAAGTGGAGAATTGGCCTCTCTGAAACTATGCAAACATCCAAAGTTGCTTCAGTCAATGCCAACAGAAGCAATGCTAACTCATGAGTTTTGCTATCAGTGACTACAGTTCCACCTCCTACAGAGGCGGGACAGACCCCTTGTCCATGCATGGCCAAAGCCTCCAGTGCTGCCAAATCCCAGAGCAAGGGATACTGGTCCAAGTGGACATCAGTCTGTGCCCAGCCTGCATTCCTGTGCAAGGAAGAGGGAAATCGGTGTGTGAGCATGTGAGGAGAGAAACTAATGGTTCCCATGTGAGTGTGCGTGCTGCCTGGGAGAAAGGAAGGGAGGGAGTAAGGAGCGACACAGAGGGCAGTTGCTCCTTCAAGGAGGTTGCTGGTGTTCTCATTTGTTCTTTTTTTCTCTTGTTCCCTAGGGAATTTTAAAGGTCTGTGTAAGCAAATCGATCACTTCCCTGAGGATGCAGATTATGAAGCCGATACAGCAGAATATTTCCTCCGTAAGTCCGCAGGCCCTTTTCCCTGCAACTGCTCATAGGTGCTGTCATCAGGTGCCTTTTGCTCTCTGAAGACAGTGCAGCACAGATCCTGGATCCCGTGGGGCTCAAGGGGCAGAGGGAGGGACAACTGTGAAAGGTGGGCAGGGGGCCCCCAGATCCACTGAGTCTTTGCATCTGGCTGCAGTCTCACCTCCCTTGGACCTGCCATTGAGACAGGTCAAGTGTCATGACAACCAATAGCATTTCTTATTAGCACCAATTCTTGGTGATATAAACCCCAAGTCTTTTGACCCAAATGCATCAGAACTTGGCACGTGATGATAGCAGTTTCTGAGCCCCTCTCCAGTGGACAAGAAGCATGGGGACAGAGGAGGGCTGCAGGGGCCATCCTTCATAGCTGCAGCTGGTTCTGCAGCCAGATCCTGGGCACAGGAACACCAGAGCTCCCCTCTGTACCACTGATTTAACTCAAGCATCCTTTCCACCCAAACATACCCACCTCACATAGAAAAAGGCTGTGCTTCCTCACCTCATACTCTGATTGCATCAGATCTAAGAAATCTGCTGGACTGCAGTGAATGGAGATATCCATTTCTTTCTTGTTCCCCTCTCTCCGAACACTGCATCTCTACAGAACAGACCCTGAGCACACACCACCACAGCTGGCAATGAGCCACCACTTCCTCCTACCCTGAGAGATCAGATGAATAGGAGTCACTCCCCCTCTAGGTCCTCACCTTGCCTTCTTTTCCACCCTCTGCACACTCACAACATCTTTTGGCATCGTGATAAGAGATCTTCTCCATTCAGGAATCTGAGACAAGAGATTTTGACCTCCCAAGGTGAAATATCAGATGTCTCCAAAGACCAGCAGCCTTTCAGAGCTGCTCCTTGTCAGCCAGCTGTGCTGGAAGCCAGATGTGAAGACCCACCCCTGCGGCAGAGATGAGAGAGAGAATTTAGGCTCTGAAAAGCTAATTTGTATGTGAAAAGAGATGGCTCTTACTGCTTGCACGGTTGTTTGTGAGCAAGGAAACTGCAAGCATTCTCTGCACTTCAGAAAGGAGAGCTGGGGGAAGGGAGTGAACATCCCAAAAGCTGTGGATCCATTTCCTCAGAGGGAACCAGACCCACATGCAGCACCTGGCCAATGCCAGGACCTGAGAGTGTCCTAAGACAGAACATTTTTGAAGAATTATGTTCAAAGCGGGATTTGGTCACTTAGTTAAGGAGTCTTTCCTTAACAGAGTTGGGCTTCTGCTGCCTGGCTGCATAAGGATCCCACCAAGCAGCTGCTTCTCCAAGCCTTCTGCCAAATTGAGTCCATGGGTGCTCTGCATAGGCGATGCCTGGTGGTGCTAGCAAGGGCAGCTAGAAGGGTATCATTGTTATCAACCTAAGTGATCCCTTTGGTTCGAGGACGAGGATAATCATGGGACAGTGCCCATAACCCATCTAGAAGGGCTCAGACTTGACGGTACCTCATGTTTCTGAGAATTAAACACCCATTAGAGAGGAAGCAGTGGCATCCTTATGTTCGCTTGCTAAAATGAAGTTAGAAAATAGGCAGATGCTATGAGCACCCAAAATACCATCACAAATCCCTTTTATCTTTAGCCTCAAGGATCCAGAAAAACAGATGAAACCCTGCCCCTCTCTTGTTTCCTTGGTCCTTTCAAGGAGTGGAAAAAGAGGCTACCCTCACACTTCTTATGCTAACCGCAGCTCCCCAAATCGACCAGCACATTCTGGTTCTCCCAGCAGGTGGGAATTTCTGAGATAAGACCCAGTTAAAACTGATAAGGTCAGAGCAGGGTTGTGAGCATCCCTCTAGAAACCTTCCAAACAGAGGATGCACGCTTGATATTTGCTCACCTCCATTTAGCTTCACCTTGTTGAATTCTGCCTTGCCTTCCAGAAGCTATTAAGATGGTTATTATCACTCTCCTGTTTCCTGAAACTCAGCCAAGGATAAGTCAGAAAGCAAGCAAGAGGTTTGCCCCTACTTTTTGCATTCTCAATACAGGCAAGGGGCTTGAACCCCCATTCAAAGACCCCATTCCTTCAGCCTGGTGGGACTCCAAGACCAGCAGGGTCTTTGAAAGAAGTCTGTTCTTGCACCAGAAAAAGTCCCACCTTTGGGACTTAGGGGCTGGACTTGATGATCCTTATGGATTCCTTCCAACATGGGATATTCTATGATTCCATGATTTGCTGCAGGAGGGTCCATTCCTGTAGGCAAGGAGGGTTTGGCTTTCCTCCCTCTTTCCCGATCTTTGCTCCACAAGCAGAATCACACCAGCCCGTCTGATACCTTTCTTTAGCAAGCAAGGCTTCATTTCATGCTTTACAGATTACTTCCTCTTGGGAAGAGAGGAGGGAAGCCCTTCTTGGTAAAAAACACAAACAGTGCCAACACAAACCAGACTGCCCAAATAAGTGTGAGTTTTCCCCCGGAGCTCTGGGGTTCATTGTGCATCTGCGTGCATCGGTGTCATTGCCAGCTGAGCTATCCACTACTGACCAATGGTGTGTGTATGGAGCTGGCACACGCACACCCACCCCTGTCCTCTGGAACAAGCCCAGCTCTTTCATCACCAGCACCTTCTGACACACTTTGTCTCTCTTCTCACCCCCTTTTTACTCCTTCATGAATTACTCTGGCTCCCCCAGGTCATGCCCTCTGGTCCCCATGCCCCATGTTGCTGCCACAGCCCTGATTCTTCTCTCTGACATGTGCATTGTTGTCTCTGCCCCTCTCCCTCTCTCCTCTACAGGGGCTGTTAGAGCCTCTAGTATTTTTCCGATCCTGAGTGTGATTCTGCTTTTCATGGGTGGACTCTGCATTGCAGCCAGCGAGTTCTACAAAACTCGACACAACATCATCCTTAGTGCCGGCATCTTCTTCGTGTCTGCAGGTAATGGGACATGTGTGGGCTGGGCTCAGGGCTACGGGAGGGCTGCATTTCCAACCTGGGTTGAAGGCAGCACCTTCAGGAACCTCTCCATCTGCCACATAAGGAGGGAGGATCCCCATGGCTGGTGGCTTTGGGGTGTCATCAGGGTGTGGGGGGTGCATGAGCAAGGGCTTGCCCTGGAAAAGCTGTGATGGAGATCAGCAGGTAGGTTTGGGACCCCATTGCCCCTCCTGGCAGCAGGAGGGCAGGAGTCTCATCCCATGGCCACCGCCACACATTGTCCTCATGATGGCTGCCTCTCCCCCAGGTCTGAGTAATATAATTGGGATCATCGTATACATATCAGCCAACGCTGGAGACCCCTCGAAGAGCGACTCCAAGAAGAACAGCTACTCCTACGGCTGGTCCTTCTACTTTGGGGCCCTGTCCTTCATTATAGCTGAGATGGTGGGAGTGCTGGCCGTCCACATGTTCATTGACCGGCACAAACAGCTGCGCGCCAACGCTCGCGCCACGGACTACCTCCAGTCCTCCGCCATCACCCGCATCCCCAGCTACCGGTACCGCTACCAGAGACGCAGCCGCTCCAGCTCCCGCTCCACTGAGCCTTCACACTCCAGGGATGCCTCTCCCGTCGGGATCAAAGGGTTCAACACCCTCCCATCAACAGAGATCTCGATGTACACCCTGAGCAGGGACCCGCTGAAGGCCACCACCACCCCTACCGCTACCTACAACTCCGACAGGGATAACAGCTTCCTCCAGGTTCACAACTGTATCCAGAAGGAGAACAAGGACTCGATCCACACCAACACAGCCAACCGCCGGACCACCCCGGTATGAAGCCGCCGCCAGGAGCTGCAAGTGGGGAAGGAGGAGGCAGGAGGACGGGGTGGGGGACGGGGAAGGGGGGGGTGGGCGAGCGGGTGAGGACGAAGGGGGTGGCGGGGTGGAAGGAGGTGTGAGTGCCCCCAAGGTGGGGCCCTCGCAATCGCAAAAAACAAACAAACAAAAAACAAACGAAGAAACAAACAGAAAAACATAGAGAGAAAAGTGTAAAAAAAACAAAACAAACAAACAAAAAGCATTAAAAAAATAAAAACACGCGCGAAAATAGGAAATAAAATACGGAGCGACCGGCGAGCAAAGGGATAAGCAGACAAATGAGCACGCAAACATAAAGCAAATGTACAGCGAGCAAACAAACAAAAACTAAAGGAAACGTGAGGGAAGAAACTATGGAGAAAAAAATAAAAAACCTTTAAAAAAAAAGAAAAAGAAAAAAAGAAAAAAAAGAAAAAAACTTTAAAACCGAGAGAAAGAGATTTAAAAAAAAAAAATAGAAATAAATTTAAAAGAAAATGCATGATTTCCCATGTACCATTATTTTAACATTTAATAAAAAGAGATTTAAATGAAAAAAAAAATATAAAAGGGAACCAAGAAATAACGACAATAAACTAAGTGGGAGGAGGAGGAGGAGGATGAAGGAGGCGGCAGCTCTTTGGGTTTTGGGGGACGGCGGGAGGGGGTTCTTTAATTTTATGGTTCATTTCCCACCTCCTTCAGCTCAGCACAGGCTCCCTGGGGGGCTCGGGCCTGCAGCAACCTCTCCATGTCCCCAAGGTCACCCAAAGGCTGCAGGGGCTCTCAGCGTGCATGGGAGCACTCAGAACCCCCCTCCAGACCTGCTCAGCCTCCTCTGGGAGCCCAGGAGCCGCTTGCGGGTCCCTATGAATAAGGGTGCCCACTATCCCCTGGGAGAGCAGGAGCTGCCCACAGTGTACCCGGGGTTCCTGAGGGCTCCCCCGGCTCTGGGGACCCACCCCCCCCTCCCCTCCCACCACCCAGGGTCAGCAATGACAGCGTGAAAAAGCAAAGACACGCGATGTCAAAGAGAAAAAAAAAAAGAAAAAAAATATATATATTAAAAAAAGGGGGGAGGGGGGAAAAGGTCGAAAAAAGGTTTCTTAAAAAAACAAAAAGTGGCAATTTTTTTAATAAAACAACAACTATAAATAAATGTAAATATAATAAGTGGATTTACTTGCAAGAGAAAACAGATAGCATTATTTTTTGTTTCGGTTTTATTTTCTCCAGCTTTAAACTGTGAAAAATCAAGGCGGGCAGCAGAAGGGGGGGGGGGGGGGGGGGGGGGCTGCAGGGAGGGGGGACCAGAGGGGAGAGGGGCTCCCAGTGCTCAACATGCTGCTGCGGGGGGGGGCTGCAGGGGGGTGTGGGGCACGCACTCACTCCCCTGTGAATGCTCACAGGCTCCCTAAATGCATTTGGCCACCCCCCACCCCGACAACAAGCCCCATTCCCCCCACCCAGGGCACCCACCTCTCCCACTGGGGGGGTCCCTTTTTAGCAGCCCCCCATCTCGCCTGGATTCAGCTGAATTCATTGGTGCACCTGCGCAGGAGGAAATGGGGACGGGAAGGGTTGGGGGGGGGTGTCAGGGTCCCTGGGGATGGGACCCACAGGGGCTGCCCCCACAGCTGTGGGGTGTGCAGGATGGGTGTGCCGAGCCCTAGGGCAGCTCAGACCTATTAATTTTTGGTTTTAATATGGTGGGGTTTGGGGTTTGTTTTTTTGGTTGTTTGTTTGTTTGTTTTTTGGTGTTTGGGTTTGGTTTTTTTTGTTTTTTGTTTTTTTTTTTTTTTTGTTTGGTTTGGTTTGGTTTGGTTTTTGGTTTTTGGGGTTTTTTTTGCTTTGTTTTTTTCCATTCCCATCCCTGCTGCTCCAGTTTCAGGAGCCTGAAAGTCTCCGCTTCAGCTCCCAGTGGGGTTTCTGCTTAAAAACATCCCGACTCTTCCACCCCCATTGCCCCCAAATATCTCAACCTCAGCCCCCGGGGTAGGGCGAGTGGAGCAGGTTAGATATCCAGACTCCTGCTCACAATTCTCCCCTATCTTCCCACCCCCAAACTCTAACAAATATTAGCAAAAGAAAGAAAAACAGGGGACAGACATTCAAAATGAGCCCCCACCAGCCCACAGGGACAAGCGATTCACTGCACGCCCAGACTGCAGCATAAAGGAGAGCAGTGTTTGGGGTTAAACCCAAAAGCTCCGTGGAGCTGGAGAGCATTCACAGGGAAAGGTGGGGGGGGCGAGTGCCGGACCCCCTCACAAGGGATGGGGAGGGATGAGGGCTGGCGGGGATGCGTTCTAACAAGGGTATTGCACATGTCCAGCTCAAAGCAGTACAAGAAAAAAACGACCTCCATTTACTTTCTTTCGTGGGTTTTTTTCAGACTGTTATAAAAGAAAAAAAAAAAAAAAAAAAAAAAAAGAAAGAAAAAAAATAAATAAAAAGAAAAAATAAAAAAGAGAAAATGACAAAAAAAAAGTACAAAAAAAAATCCTGGTACATGAAATAAAGATTTTTTTTTATATATAACTTGGTCCTCGTTCAAGTGGATTTTTTTTTTTTGGGGGGGTGGAATTAAAGTGAAAAGGGCCCCTGTGGGCTGGAGGAGCACCTGAAAAACAGCAATGGGGGTCAAGCCCTGCCTGCAGATGCCTTCACCCAGGGGGTGGCACTGAGCCCCGCATCTTCCACTGGCAAAGGAGGAAGAAGAGGGACGATGAGGCTTTGCTTGACAGTGAGCACAGGTAAACTCAAGCCATGCCGTCCTCCAGCCTTCAGAAGTGGCCATGAGGATGGGTGCATTGAGGATTTTGCTTGACTGCTCGCCAAATGCCCAGCTGTGCTCCCCAGGGCAGGACGGGATGGTTGAGCCATGGCTCCCTTTGCTTCCCCCACCTGCTGCCCCATTTCGGCTCCTCCCTGGGGACCCCTCCCTCACAAAATCAGGGCACGGGCAGGGAGGGGGAGGCAGCAAAGCGGGACAAGATGCAGCCAACCCTGCAAGTGGGACGCTGCCAGATGTGGCTCCAGTCCCATGTCCTGCACAGTGTCCGGCCGTGATGGGGGGCACGGCTCAGCCCCTGCCTCTCGGAGGTGTTCCTTCCTCACCAGGGCTAAAGGTGTGCTCCCTTCTTCCCCTCCACGATGTCCCTCTGCCTCCTTGCTTTTGTGGGTCAGGGCAGGAGGGGGAAGGTAACGTCTGGGAATCAGGCGTACCCAATTCTGCTCGGTGCCCCAGACAGGGCCAGCCTCCATGCAGTAATAAGGAACAGCAGCACTCAGCACTTCTCATGTTCAAAGCACTTCCCTAACATTCTCTAATGAATCTGTCGCATTGAGCAATGCAATGGACTTGCGCGTGAACAGCAGCCCTCCACTGCCCCATCCCCTGGGCTATGCGGACATTCTGGGTGGGTGCCAGCCCTGTCCTCACCCAGGGTCACGGTGCTCCTCCTGCCCCCGCTCACTTCTCCCAGCACTGGTTCCACTGGCCCCTGGCTATGGAGAATACACCACAGCCTGCTCCTCCACACCACCATGCAGGGAGAGGGCCAGGGGATGTCAGAGACCTCTTGCCTCGTGACTGGGAACAGCCAACATGTCTGGTCCCCCAAAGACAGGACTGAAGAATGTATGAGAGACTCAGCTTTGCTTCTGCTGAGACTCTGTGAGAGCTCTGCATGCGGGAAAACCCAGCTCCATGGCAATTAAATTAACACAGGGCATTTAGCAGTGTCGCTTAAACGGTTTCAACACCTAGGAGCAGTAATTAGTAGTAATGGTTTGGCGAGGGAGGAAATTAAGACCCAGGTACGGCGCTTTTGTCTGCAGATAATTTTCAGTGCCAAACGGCTGTAAGGGAGAGGCCAAGTGCCAGGCATGCAGGTTGCTTGCCTTACTGCCATAGCGGGACGCTCCTGAAACCAGAAGGCAAAGCAACAGAAGGAAAGGGGAAGGTGAGGCTGCAGCTTGAGTCCTGTGTTCAGTTCTGGGCCCCTCACTACCAGAAAGACATGGAGGCCCTGGAGCGTGTCCAGAGAAGGGCAGTGGAGCTGTGAGGGGTCTGGAGCACAAGTGTGATGGGGAGCGGCTGAGGGAACTGGGGTTGGTCAGCCTGGAGGAGAGGAGGCTCAGGGGAGACCTGATCACTCTCCACAACAACCTGAAAGGAGGGTGTGCTGAGGTGGGGGTCAGCCTCTGAGTACTGGTCCTGGGTATTGTCTGATCACAAGGCTGGACTCACAGAGAAGCAGGTACCCCACAGAGCCTTCTTGCTGCAGGGAGGCTTCTGCGGCAGAGGCAGGAGGAGGAGGCCATGGTTTGGGGTGGCAAAGGGAGGATAACTTTCAAGCATGGCCTGGAGACCTCCAGCCGCTTCCAGGAGGTTCCCACACTAAGAATATAACTTGAAGGTCCCGCTCTCCTGCAGAGCTCAAGTTCCCAGAAGCAGAGGAATGCTAGAGGAATCATGGAATCATTAAGACTAGTAAAGACCTCTCCGATCATCCAATCAACCCATCAGCCCATCCCCACCATGCCCACTGACCACATCCCTCAGTGCCACATCCACATGGTTCCAGAACACCTCCAGGGACAGAGATTCCACCACCTTCCTGGGCAGCCTGTTTCAATGCTTCACCATTATTTCTGGGTAGAGCAAGGGCCACGCTGCTTCCTATGGGCACAGCTATGAGGCAGGATCCTGGGCTGCAAATCCCAGCCTGGTGCAGACGTGAACCCTTCTGGCAGCACATTGTCACTTGTGCTGGTTTTCCACCAAGAGGAACAATGTGTGGGTGATGCCAAACCCCACTGTCCTCCTTTCACTTTCCCTTTGTCGAAACCTCCAGGTTGACACAGATGCGGAAGATGGGGGTGTAGGGCTGGGTATGAGGACAAGGAGGTCTCGTTGCCCTCTGCAGCCATCGACTCTTGACATTGCGCAAAGTCAGCGATGAGGAAGCCGGCAGCTTCTGCAAAGGGGTCAAATGTACGGTCGTGGGCTGAGACCCAGAAACAAATCTGCAAGGGCAAAGCACTGGGTTATGGAGAACAGGTTTGCACTTCTGCTCCTCCTCCTGCTGTTCCCGATCCCCTCCGGGCTGGAGGAAACGAGGGACTTTGCTCTCTGGGGATCCGTCAATCAGAAGCCGCCACCGCCGTGCAATTTGCCAAAGGCTCTGCTGCCAACAGCGGGGCTGAGCCCATGGCTGAGCAGGCACTGCCATCCCGTGGGATGATCCCAGCACAGCAGCCCGGCCCCAAAACAGCGCTGAGCAGAGCCGGAGGACCTGCAGGTTTGTTCGGCCCAGAGTGACAGGACCTGGACTGGCATCCTGCTGCTGCACGTGGACATCTTTCATTGTTTTCAGGGCTCCTCACTCCTGATTGCTCTCCTTCCTGCAGGAAATCTGCGAGTAGACCCAAGGACATAACCCACTTCGATGTGAGAGTCTGACCTGCTCTAATGGGACAGGCTCCAGCCAGCAGGTGGGGAAGTGCAGTGTTATGAGGTCAGAGCAAACACAGGGCTCTGAGCCCCTCAGCATCACTTGCAGGGCCATCTGTGGACCAAGAGGTGCCAGCTTAGCCCCTTCCCGCCCACTTCTCATCCCCATCTGCAGTGTTTGAAGCTGCTTCGGTTCAAGGGTCCAGCCTCAGGTGTCAGCAGTGACCTTGGGAGGTGTCAGTTCCAGAGGAACACGAAGGGAAGAGAAAGGAACACTTTGGATTGCTGCAGCGGGAGCTCTCTGGAACAGGGTGAGGGATGCACACCCCTGCTGGCTGCCCCGCAGCACCCGCAGCCCGGTGGGGGATGTATGCGACACGGTTTTGCCCAAGGAGACAAAAGCACGAGGCTGACTCCTCCAAAGCCAGCAGAGAGCAGATGGCACCGAAATCTGCTCAAGAGGAGAGAAAGGAACAGCCCCAGGGCTCAGCTCCCTGTGTACCTCCAGACGGACATTTGTCCCCATCCGAACATCTCCAGCTGACCGAGAGATGGTGGGGATGGCAATACAGGGCTGCTCTGCATCCCTTGCCCCTGTTCGCTTCCATGGGGACTCTTCATCCCAGAAGCTGAAGCCATAGGGAAGAGAGGATGGAGGCGGCCTCTGTACTATGGCTTCATGGTCATTCAGCGGCGTTGCTTTATAGAGGAGAAGAGAAAAGGGCTGAAGCAGATCCAGCTCTGCCTCAGCTCCTGATAATGTCCTACTTAGACCTCTTTGCCTGGCTGTCATAAGCAGCATGCTTTCAGAGAAGGGATCAGCTGGGCAGGGGCATTTGCAGAACACATTTAACCCCAGAAGATGCTGATTTTTTTGCACAGAAATTACTGCAACGTTGCTGATGTTGAAGGAAGCAGCTGTGGGCACTTGCAGGGCCCTTGTAAAGAAAGCCAATGGTGCTGCACTCTGCTCCCCAACCCCAATACTGCACAGCATCCAAGCATCCGGCTCCCAAATAGAACCCTTCCCAGGGACACAAGCAGGACCACTGTGCAGCAGGGTGTTGCAGCTTGCTGTGTGCAGCTCTGGGCTCCTACCCCAGCCCCTGCACCAGCCCTCCCCGCCTCCAGCAGGCACGGAGCCAGCAGGGACGCTGCCGGCACCAGCTGCTCTCATTGAGCTTTGCAGAATAAACTCATGGAATTAGCCTGTTGGCTGCCGGGATAAAATCCAGCGCTGAATGCAGATCAAAGGAGACGATCTTCCCAACAGCTTTGCTTTGGAAAGGGCAGCGTTCAGCAGCTGAGAATGGAGCATGATGCACGTTGCGTCTTTGATGGTGCATGTGCTCTAAGCCCTGATGCTCAGAGCTAGGGGTGCCTTGGGACAGATCCAACAACACTGGTGACAGAAACGGCCAAAGCCAGGCAAGAGGCAGCGCTAGAACAGAGAATTTTGTGGTGTAGCCTAAATTCCAGCAAGCTCTGCCCAAGCCTTTTCATAGCAGCATGAAAGGAACGAGCGATGCAGGGCAAGGCTCTGAGCCAGAGCAGAAGCAATACAGTTTCTAAAGGCAGGGAAGCCTGCTCTTGTCAGGTTTCTGTCCACCTTCACAGGTAAGGCTGTCTGACCCAGGAGATGTGGGAAGCACTCGGCATGGCTGGAGCAAGTAGACAGAGGAAGCTTCATACTGCAAGCACAATCCCCAACCAGGAATGAACTCAGTATATTCCCTGCTTGGACCTTCCCAGCACACACAGCAAATGTGCCAGGTGTCACCTGCTCCCAGCCCCACTGGGCTGCACAGGCAGCAAACTGAAAACCAGATTCATGGCATAGGGAGTTATTCAATGGCTGTTTCTTTTTTCCAGGAAAAAAAAAAAAAATGTAGCAGCAAAACACCTGGCCTCAGAAAGCAGCAGCAGGAGGCAGATAGAAGCACAATGGCAAGGATGGGATGGGAAAATGAATGCCAAGGAAGAAGGAGGGCTTCCCAGGCTGTGGACACAGAGAGAGCTATGGAAACCATGAGCCTCCAGTGCAACTGAGCAAGCAGGCAGCTGCTGCACACACTGATGGTGAGAAGCCAGGAGCCAGCAGTGAGCTTCGCTGCTTCAAATACAAAGGCCAGAGAAAGAGTCTGAGCTGAGAGGTGTGGAAACGCTGGGCTCCTCAGTTTGAGGAAGGTGACAGGGTTGACGACTCTTTTCTTTGGGCTTGCCGAGGAGCTCAGGACGATGGGAACTAAATATATGGTACAGGCAAACCATGTGTTCGTTGCTGTTAGAAGAAGAAAGAACTGGCTATTTTTGATGTGTTTGTTGTAAGAATCAAGAAAGGAACTACCTGTTTAGTGTAAACATTAGTCTTCCAGCACTAGGCTGCCTCTTGGAGTAAAAAGATGGCTGTGCAAGAAGGAAAGCAAACTGTCCCAGCTGCATACTGCACTTGCTCAGCAGGACAAGCCTGCAGTGCTTCCTGGAGCTCTCGGAGAAGCCCTGAGCTGCTGTGGGAGGTGGATGCCTCAGAGGGAGGGTGCCAGGTGATGGCTACAGAGGCTTTGGACTGGAGCAGCCACAATGCTGGAACAAAAGCCCTCTTTTATAGATCCACAAATACCAGCATAGATCCCAGAAATGGAGAAGCAGAAGACAAAAATGCAGAACCAGATGGAAGCAATTTATCCTGGCTGTTTCATAAGCATCTTCCAGGGAAAAGTGATTAGCCTTATTAACTGATTAATTAACTGATTAACTGAAATTATGGATCACAGATCAAGTGATTGCAAGCGAGTGTATTTTGAGCAAAGTCAGCACTTTTCTGGGACACTGTGTGTCTCACGTGCTGATAATGATAGCCGACAGCTGGATGGCAAATCATCTGCAGAAACAGTGCTGGAGCTGACACCAGCACAGCCCTGAGTGCAGCCCAGGACAGGAGGTGAGCTGGGCAGGGTCTGGTGCCAAGTAAGCGTGAGCCAAAGCCACCCTGTCCCCTCTTCCAGTAAATCCCACTTAAATGGGGGAACAAATCTCACCTTCCTCAAGGCTGGATTTTTCTTGCAGCTGAAGTTTCTCCTCTTGATAAGAAACCGGTAGGTTATGATGTGCCTAAAAGAGCATTTGTTCTCTGATGGCCATTCCCTGTGCTTGCTTTCCCCTCTGAGACACACTAATACCCAGCTCCATTCCCAGACGAGGCAGCCTGAGGGGCTGGGCCCAAAGTGCCAGCACTCTTCAGCAGGCAGCAGCAGCGCTACACTTGCCTTTCAGCACCTCACACAGGACTGTAAGGGAACAGGCAAGCAGGGGGAATGCAGAGTCTAGGTTTATCAGTCTAGTTGTTTTCTCTTTCTTCATTCCGTTTGCTCTTTGGGACTTCCTTTTACGTTTCCTAAGCATGACTTGAACGTGGCTATGCTCAGGTTGAGTCTGTGATATCCAGGGCTGTTCCAGCACTGACGTTTGTCACCACAAAGGCTGTTTGCCTGTGAGAGTTACAAATGGTATTTTATAAACCGTGTTTCTGTAAGTGGATTTCTCTTTTTGCTAGCGGGGAAAACTGCTTTAATAATCCGACTTCTGATTAATGGCGCAGCCTCCTGGCAAAGCACACTGCTTCGGTTATTTCTCGAGGAGGGTTTAAACGCAGTAAATAAAGGAGGAAATGCACGGTGCTCTGCCTGCAAAATATTGATCTAGACTCAGATGGTGCAAGATACCCAGGGACGTTCTGCAAACAGGTTGGGGTGAGGAGGGGGTCGGCCTCTGCTCACAGGTAACAGTTATAGGGTGAGAGGGAATGGCCTCAGGGGAGGGTCAGGTTGGATATGAGGAAAGATTGAGATATGAGGAAGGTGCTGCAGTGGCACAGGCTGCCCAGGGAGGTGGTGCAGTCACCATCCCTGGAGGTGTTCAGAGCCGTGTGGATGTGGCACTGAGGGACGTGGTCACGGGGATGGTGGGGATGGGCTGATGGTTGGACCGGGTGATCCTAGAGGTCTTTTCCAGCCTTAATGATCCTATGTAAGGCACGCGACGAAGGCACGCGACGAACCCACCCTGCCCCCTCCCTACCCCCCGGGTAAGTAAAAGCCGTGGTGACGTCACACCCCACCACGTACAGCCCGATGCCGGCGGTGACGTCACGGGGCGCATTGCGCCTAACGGGAGATCCGCGCTTTACGGCAGTCGCGCTCCGCCCCCTCGCTCTCTCTCTTTTACGACGGTGGTGCGCGGCGGCGCCGTCGCGCAGTGTTGACGCAATAAGGGCGGGACGGGGCTGCGTGCGGCCTTTCCTCGCCGGCCGCCGCCGCCGCTGCCGTATCCGCCGCCATCGGGGCCGTAACGCGGCCGCTCAGGTGAGGGGACGCGGCGGCCGCCCCGTCACGCTCCGCCGTCTTACCGGGACCGGCCCGCGGGCAGCGCGACCCCCGGCCCCGCCCAGGCGTTACCGCCGGTTCCGGTGGGGCCGGGCCGGCGCCCCCGCCTTCCTGCGCCCGCTCCGGGCTCCCTCGGTGCCCCTTCCCCTCACGGTGGCGCCGACGGGGCGGGTGCTGAAGGAACATTCCGCTTGTTCCCCGCAGGGCTGTGAGCCATGGCGAAGTTCGTGACCCCCGTGATCCAGGACAACCCCTCGGGTTGGGGCCCGTGCGCCGTGCCCGAGCAGTTCAAGGATATGCCCTACCAGCCCTTCAGCAAGGGGGACCGCCTGGGCAAGGTACTGCGCTGTGTGGCTGCTGGGTGCACCCCTCTGCTGAGCTACCAGAGTGGGGAGCTGCTGGGTTAGACGTTAGGAGGGGTCTCTTTTTTTGCTCGGCAGAGAAAGACCTGGGGGTCTTGGTGGACGAAAGACTCAACATGAGCCAGCAGTGCGCTCTGGCAGCCCGGAAAGCAAATGGGATCCTGGGCTCCATCAGGAGAGGGGTGGTCAGCAGGGATAGGGAGGTGATTGTCCCTCTCTACTCTGCTCTTGTGAGGCCCCATGTGGAGTACTGTGTCCAGGTGTGGAGCCCTCAGTACAAAAAAGACATGGAGATTTTGGAAAGGGTCCAGAGGAGGGCCACGAAGATGATCAGGGGGCTGGAGCACCTCCCCTATGAGGACAGGCTGAGGGAGTTGGGTTTGTTCAGCCTGGAGAAGAGAAGGTTGCGGGGTGACCTCATTGCAGCCTTTCAATACCTGAAGGGAACTTACTCCCAGGAGGGGAGCAAACTCTTCAAAAGGGCTGACAACAGCAGGACATGGGGAAATGGTTTTAAGTTGAAAGAGGGAAGATTTAGGTTGGATGTTAGGGGGAAGTTCTTCACTAGGAGAGTGGTTAGGCCCTGGAACAGGCTGCCCAGGGAGGTTGTGGATGCCCCGTCCTTGGAGGTGTTCAAGGCCAGGTTGGACGGGGCCCTGAGCAACCTGATCTAGTAAATGTGTATGTTTGGTGGCCCTGCCAGGCAGGGGGGTTGGAACTACATGATCCTTGAGGTCCCTTCCAACCCGGCTCGTTCTGTGATTCTTTGTTTAGAGGACGCTGAGGCGCTGGCACAGGCTGCCCAGAGAGCTGTGGGTGCCCCATAACCTGCAGGCTTTAAAGGCCGGGTTGAATGGAGCCTTGGGCAGCCTGAGCTGGTGGGGGGCAGGATTTAGATATTCTTTAAGATTCCTTCCAACTTGAGCCATTCTGAGATATGACATTATATGGTTCTCCAGCACCTTGACAGTTATGAGCATTCTGTGAGGCTTGCTTTTGGAGGTGGGAGTTGAGGATCATACAGCAGTCCCTTGTTTTGCCTTTTGAGGCCCTACTGGGGGGGGGACGACACACACATCATATTAACACTTGCTTTTTTTTTTACTGTATATTTTTGTCCTTAGGTGGCAGATTGGACGGGAGCCACGTATCAGGATAAGAGATACACAAGTACGTGTTGTCCAATGGCCGTTTCTGCTATTTATTTTGTGCAAAGCTTACTTCAAACGTCATCCCTGCTTTTGTGTTTCCCACTGGCTCTACCGGCTACATACACACCTCAGCAGAGGTGGCTCTTTAATTTCAGAAGCGTGTCTCACCGCTTGGAGAGCTGCGTGGGGCTCTCCCTGCCCTTAGGGTTCCCTTGTGGGTTTGTTCCATGTGCTGACTGGTGCTTCTCTGGGAGGTTCAGAGCAGGGAGGCAATGTGACAGTCTAATGCAGGAGTCCTAGTTGATGCATAAGACTTGAGTAAAGGCTACTGAGAAAAACTGGGGGGGCGGGTGGAGTGTCATATTTTGCTTCCAAGCTTCATAGCAAAATGATTTATTTTATTTCCAGACAAGTACTCGTCACAGTTTGGTGGTGGAAGTCAATATGCGTATTTCCATGAGGAGGATGAGACCAGCTTCCAGTTGGTGGATACAGCCCGGACACAGAAAACTGCATACCAGAGGAATCGCATGCGATTTGCACAGGTAAAGCTTTACTTTCAGAAACAGGCTCAAAAAAAGAGATTGAGCAATACAGAATTACTTTGCCACTAATCTGTCCTTTTATTCTTTGCTGCGTTCCCACAGAGGAACCTTCGGAGAGACAAGGACCGCCGGAACATGCTGCAATTCAGCATGCAGACACTGCCAAAGAGTGCCAAGCAGAAAGAGAGGTGCGGGCTTCACATACAAGCATTCTGTACTTGGAGTGTGTGAACATACTGTTAACGAGTAATTTAAGTTACTGTAACAGAACCCACCAAAGTACCTAGCAAAGCATTTCAGGGTATTTTACTGGTTTGCTGATGTGCCCAGTAGTTACAAGCATGGATTTCAGGCAGCTATTTAAGAATCTAGGAGACATTTTGAGTCAAGTTTAGGAGGTGTGACAACTTAAAGCAGGATGTGCTCTTCCTGGAAACTGTGTTGTGGTCATTAAGGATAAAAACATATAAAGGGTGTTCAGAGTGCAGAACAAAGCTCTTAACGCTTCAGTTGTTTGGATAACTGCATTCTCAGCCTGCAAACGTTGTTCCTCTGGTGATTATTTGGAAGTGTGGGAGTCGTTGTGGCAGGGAGCTTCTTTTGTCGAGAACTTGTTGTAATGGCTTTTCACCTATTTGTCATTGTAGGGATCGTTTGCGCCTCCAAAAGAAGTTTCAGAAGCAGTTTGGAGTGAGGCAGAAATGGGACCAGAAGTCACAGGTAAATTAGCCAGCTTCCTGACCCTGGTGATGGCTTAGTTTGTCTGTATGTGCTCATGTCTGTATGTCCTCGTGCACAAATCCTGATGTGCTATGTGTGTTTTCTCCCTTTACCCTTTTCACCTCTGGCCGCGCAGCAGAAGCCTCGTGATTCCTCTGTGGAAGTTCGCAGTGACTGGGAGGTGAAAGAAGAGATGGATTTCCCTCGACTGATGAAGATGCGCTACCTGGAGGTGTCAGAACCACAGGACATGTAAGTTCCTAAAACAGTTTCCTGAATGGACAGCACAGGATAGCAGGAAAGCAAGGGGTCTCTTGGCTTGGTCCCAGTGTCCCCAGTGAAGTAAGCAAAGCCAGGAGTGGTAGAACACCCAACCATTCCCTTAGTCCTTTGTGGTTTGTCAGTGGAGGTGTTTATGTGACCAAGATGATCTGTCCTTTCTCTCTGTAGAGAGTGCTGTGGAGCTCTAGAATACTATGATAAAGCCTTTGACCGCATTACAACAAGGAACGAGAAGCTGCTGAGGAGCATTAAGCGCATCTTCCATACAGTCACTACTACTGATGACCCAGTTATCCGAAAGGTATGTTCACTGGTTTGCCAAATCCAAGAGCGTGCTTTTCATTGCATGCTGTGCTTTGAGAACTGTCACAGTCAGACCAAAGACAAACAGGAAAAATCTACATCTCTCAGCTTACAAAGGGGAAACAAACTATTACCTTGGTATTTTCCTTGGACCTAAGGTAAGCTGGGACAAGGCAAAACTGGGAGTACTGAGCAATGAAAGGCAAACAAACAAGTACTTGGACAGTGCTGGAAAAGGAACTTCAGTGTTGGAGAGCTGCTTCTAGAGTTTTCTGCTTTTGTAGATGAGGAAGGCTCAGGGACTGCTCTTTATGACTCTGTCAGTAAGGAACCAAGTCCTTTCACAGTAGATTTCCATTTTGTAGTAGGTTTCTTTTTGCTTGTCTGAGCAAGGGTGAGCCTGGATTACTAGGTAGTACTCCACACGTGGCATAGCTGTCAACGGTGTACCCAGCAGTCTGTCTTTCTCGGTATGGAAGAAGAAATTCACAATCTGGTTTGCTAGCACTTCTGATCTTGGCTGGGAAAGGAAAGGTATGTCTGTAAGTGCTGCTGAAATATGGTGTTTTCTGTATCCGTAGCTGGCCAAGACTCAAGGGAATGTGTTTGCCACAGATGCTATCCTGGCCACACTGATGAGTTGCACTCGCTCTGTGTATTCCTGGGACATCATTGTCCAGAGAGTTGGATCCAAGCTTTTCTTTGACAAGAGGGACAATTCAGACTTTGGTGAGGAAAACTCTTGAATTAAAATTTGTCTCATTTTTCTTTATGCTTCTCTGGTGGTGGTTGGTTGTTGTTGTTTTTTTAATTTATTCTGTGTCTCAGTGCCAAGACCGAGACACCTGGAGCAAACTGAAGGGTGCAATATGTTGCTAACTGTGAGAGTACTTTCAATGCTGATCTGCCTCAGCATGTGTGGTAGAGATTCACTGAAGCCGATACAGATTCTCCCCAAGTGTAACAGCATGTGACTGGTTTTGTTCTCAGATCTACTGACAGTGAGTGAAACAGCTAATGAACCACCACAGGAAGAGGGCAACTCCTTTAATTCTCCACGCAACCTTGCCATGGAAGCAACTTACATCAACCATAACTTCTCCCAGCAGTGTCTGAGGATGGTAAGGCCGAGTAGTCCTGGGCAGTAAGGTCTGAATTTTGGAGAGTCTGGAAATGAGACTTTATTCAGACTTGCTTAATGCTGCTGCTCAGCACAAAAGTGTTTAAATTGGTAAAAGTAGTTTGCACTGATGTTACCTCAACTTGAAACAGGTGGGATTCCTATGTTGAGCAAAGTGACTCATAAAATGATTTTCACCTTTATTTTACAAAGAGAAAATCCCACTCCTGTTGGTAAAGTGGGCAGGCTTCTGATTACATTTATTAAAGCTGGAGTGCTAAGAGGAGTAATGATCACAGGGAAATGGTTACCATGGAAAGGAGAATTTGCATCTGTTGTTTTAAATCTTTTAGTGTATTCTCTGTGTAAGGGAAGTCAACTGTTGTTGCTGTTAAGAGAATATTCATCCGAGAGGAGAGCTCTAAGTTTTGTTTTGTTCTTTTGCTTGTTTGTTTTACTAATAAGCCTTTCTGTTTCCTTACACAGGGAAAGGAGAAATACAAGTTTCCCAACCCAAACCCCTTTGTGGAGGATGACATGGATAAGAACGAAGTAGCTTCTGTTGCCTACAGGTATGTTGATGCATCTCTTATTCCAAGCTTTGACAAGGGTGCAGGATATCAGCATGGTTTGCAGGGTAAAACAATCCAAACCAGTGAACGGATAAAGGGTGAAAGGATTTTGCTGAGTACTTGGAAAGATCTGGCAAAGAACCAGGATCAACAATGACCTGGACTGTGTGTGTGCAGGTACCGAAGGTGGAAGCTGGGAGATGACATAGATCTCATTGTCCGCTGCGAGCATGATGGAGTGATGACGGGGGCTAACGGCGAAGTGTCATTCATCAACATCAAAACTCTGAACGAATGGGATTCCAGGGTGAGGAAGAACAAGATCCCAAAGCTAGCTCTAACTGCTTCACTGCTGCCTGACATGCCAGGTATAGCAGGCAAGATGAGACAAACATCTAGTGGTGTCCCCTGAATTATTACCTTCTGTCAAAGATGCAGAGCTTTGGTGGACTAGCAGTGCTATTAAGCCTTACCCAGGCATGAGGTAGTTGGTTTGAACCCTGTTCTTGTTCCCAGGTGCTCTGTGCAGTAGCTGATCTTTATCCATGCTGCCCTCATTAACTGTCCCTAGCAGACTTCCTCTCCTAGCCATTGCTACTGCATTTCTCCCTTTCCAGTGCAGGGGCTCTCTCTGCAAGTACAGATTTGCATTCCCTAGTTACGGTATCATAGTTTAGATAGAAGAAGCTTCCCCATGCAATTGCTGAAGAGATAATTGTTGCTGGCTTGTAAGGTTCACCCTGTTTTTGATTCTCCCGTTAGTATTGCAATGGAGTAGACTGGCGCCAGAAGCTTGACTCACAGAGAGGAGCCGTGATTGCCACAGAGCTGAAAAACAACAGCTACAAATTAGCTCGCTGGACATGTTGTGCACTGCTGGCTGGATCTGAATATCTCAAACTCGGGTAAGACAGGGTTTTAATACCAAGTGTCTTTCAGGTGCATTCTCTGTGATTTAACACAGTCTGTATCATAGTGAACTGTTGGTAGAGTCTGGATGATCATAAAATTGCCTCACGATTTGAACAGCAGTAGGCAAAGCTTGCAGTAAATGTGCCAGTGGTGACCCAGGCCTTAGCTTTAGCTGCTTACCCTCAACGTCTGATTGATGTGCCCTCCGTTGTGGCTGACCTTGTAAGACCTCATGTGTGTGACAAGCAGGCGGCCTCTGCCATTCCCAGTCTATTTGCTGAAATTGCCACCAAGGGAAATAAATGCAGTGACCGTGCTACCTGTCAGGAGTTTGATTGAGGTCCTCAGCGCACCATTACTGAGAATTTGAGTGGAGGAGGGAGGTATCACCACAAACCATTTGGAACTGTCAGTTTAAAACCAATTGAGTCTGTGCTCTGTTATTGATGGCCTGAATGAGCTGCTGTGTGTGCTGCCTTCTGCCAGTCATCCACTTCTACAGAAATCCAGACCAGAGTGCGTTTTCTGTGCTTTCTTTGAACAGCACCAACACAGAGCGTATATCACCTTATCTGTAAGTGGAAATAATAACTGGTGATAATGAAAAGGGCTCAATTCTGGTGTGTCTGCAATTCTATATTGTGTTTTGGGATATGAGATACCTGAAGTGTAGACTCCCAAGTAATCAAGCAATCGCTGAGCTTTCATCTGTGGCACTAGTAACTGCTCTGTGAGGTGTTGGGATAGTGAGAGGATTCCAGCTGTGTTACTGATGGCAATAGCTTGTGGCCAGGATATCCTCTTAGCTTTCAGTGTTGGAGTTAGGATGGCTCTTCCTTCTCAGAAAGCAAAAGCAAACCAATCATGATGCTGGGTTTTCTGATGGTGCTTCAGTGGCCAAAATTAATCCCCTGCTACTTCTCTCTTCGTTCTTACCCACCAGGTACGTGTCCCGTTACCACGTGAAGGACTCTGCCCGCCATGTGATTTTGGGTACGCAGCAGTTTAAGCCCAATGAGTTTGCCAGCCAGATCAACCTGAGCATAGAGAACGCCTGGGGCATCTTGCGCTGCGTCATCGACATCTGCATGAAGCTGGATGAGGGGAAGTACCTCATCCTCAAAGACCCCAACAAACAGGTGATCCGAATCTACAGCTTGCCCGATGGCACCTTCAGCTCCGATGAGGACGAGGAGGATGAAGAGGAGGAGGAGGAAGAGGAAGGTTTGTATTACTCAGGGAGTTAGTGCTTCTCAGTCATCTGGATGAGAAGGAGGGATGTAGGGTAAGGATAAGAGCTAATGCGGGGCTGGGGAAGGTGCAGCCCTAAGGATGCTGTAGAGTGTGTGGTGCAGTGACTATAATATGTGACACACAACAGCTGGCAGCAGTGGGGCACAGACTGGTGCTGCTGCTGCCCGGGGTCTGACTGCAATGCAAGGAGGGGCTGTGAGCCTGTTATAATTAGGGTGGGATGTGGCTTTTCCTTTTGCCCCAGCAGCAGCTGTGCTTTGTCTTACAGAAGAAGAGAGCTGAGCGCCAGGGACTGCGACTGGGCACCTCCCTGCACCGGGATCCGCTGGAAATGGCCGGCAGGGCCGAGAAACCGGAATAATAAAGTGGCTTTTCTCTGCACGGCTGTTCTGCACAGTGTGCGCTGTCGGGGCAGGGAGAACATGGGAGGAGGGGCGGGCTGACCGCGGGGTGCCTGTTCCTTTAAGGGCCGCCCAGCTCACGTGATGCTGCGGGGAGGCGGAGTCACGTGATGCGGCGCGAGATGGCGGCGGGCCCGGCGCGCTCCCGCGGTTTCCGTTCCCCGCTGCGTTGGCGCGCGCGCGGCGGCGCGTGAGGAGCGGCGCGTGTCGGCCCGCGCTGCAGGTGCCACGCCCCGCACGCCATTGGGTGAGATGGGGCGGGTGGGTGAGCAGCGGCGGGTCCCCATTGGCCGGCTGCCGGCGTGGGCGTGGCCTAATTGACCCGCGCCGGGCGCTGAGGGGCGCGGTGCCGCCATGTTGGCCGAGCCGCACGCCGCGACGCTCCCGCTCGTTTCCCCGCAGGCGCCGCCGTGCCATGGCCCGCGGGATCCTCCTGCGCATCGTCCTCAGCGCCCTGTGCGCGGCCGGAGCCGCCGCCTTCCTTTACCACGACTACTGCGTGCTGGGAGCCGGCCCTGCCGGCCTGCAGGCCGCGTACTTCTTGCAGCGGGCCGGCCGCGACTACGTGGTCTTCGAGCGCAGCCACGCTCCGGGCAGCTTCTTCGCCATCTACCCCCGGCACCGCAAACTGATCAGCATCAACAAGAGGCACACGGGCAAGGCCAACAGCGAGTTCAACCTGCGCCACGACTGGAACTCGCTCCTCAGCCACGAGCCCCGCCTGCTGTTCCGCCGCTACTCGCGGCAGTTCTTCCCCCACGCCGACGCCATGGTGCGGTACCTGGAGGACTTCGCCGCCTTCTTAGGGCTGCACATCCTCTACGACACCGCCATCGTTCACGTCACGCTGGAGAAGGACCCGCAGGCGTGGAACGGGCACTACTTCGTGCTGAGCGACCAGAATAGGCAGAGCTACAAGTGCAGGTAATGGGCACGCAGCTCTCTGTGCGGCCTTTCACTCGTGGAGTTACCAAAGCTCGTTCTGTCCGAGCCCTCTGCTCAAAGCTGAGTTGAAAAGTGTGGCCCAGCCTGTTGGGGCTCTCGCTTGGCTCAGGAGCAGCAGGAGGGAGCTGGGGAGCAGTGGGGCTGGGGGGGCTGTGCTGGAATTAGGTGATAACAGGTTCCTTTCAACCTAAGCCACACAGTGTCTGATGTTCAGTTCTTTTTTTGGCATCCTCCAAAGTGGGTTTGGTGGTGATGAGTTGATGCTTGGACTAGTTGATCTTAGAGGTCTTTTCTAACCTTAATGATTCTATGATTCTAAGTCCCAGTGAAGCTTATAAGCAGGATAGACCCCTGAAAGCTCCTTGTCATACTCTGACACGCATCTTGTACTGCTACTCAACCCTCTCGGAGTTACTCATGTGAACATATGGAGTGTATTTCTCAGCTCTCTTGAGAGCCTCAGATCTACGGCAGCCGGTCACGCTGACTGTCACTTGAAGGTGCGCTGGCTGCCAGGCTTGGAGGGGGCAGAGCCCAGCATGGGACACCCACGCACCACCAGCAAGTTACTCTCAGGAGCTGTGTGAGCAGACGCTGCCTCTCGGTTCTGCTGCTTGCTGCTTCCTTATCAACTGCAGTAATTCCTGTAGTACTTGGGCAAGCGTTCTTACAGAGAGCTATGAAAACACCATTGTGTACATCTAGTGTTAACAATTAGCACTGCTGCAAGTCCTATTTGTATAAATATTAAAGTGTTTTAAAATTCTGAGACTATATTCCATCCCTTTTAAAGATGGCTTTTGTTCCTTTGCATGAAAAGGCAGCAGATTTGTTTTAAATCAAAGTAATTTTTATGCAGCTTATTAAAACGTTAGTATTACAGCACGCGTTGTAGCACTGCATGTCCACAAACACCTGAAGGTTGGGGAAGTCTGTAACTACTGTATTCACACTGAGTTTTGCTACACATAATGCCATCAGGAGCCCTCCTCGTCACCATAATGACAAGTAGGGTAGGAGCAAGTCATTAGGTGAAGGCAGGGAGAAGTTTTTATTGAAGGTATGCAGCACGTACTGCTCAGCTGTGGATGCCCCATCCCTGGAGGCATTCAAGGCCGGGCTGGATGTGGCTCTGCACAGCCTGGTCTGGTGGCTGGCGGGGGGTTGAAACTGGATGATCATTGTGGTCCTTTTCAACCCAGGCCATTCTATGATTCTATAGCGGGCACTTCCACTGTGTTAGAAGCAATGAGATGGAAAGACAGTCTGACTCCTGCCATTCTTGTCTACCATAATGCTATTCCTCTTTTTGCAGCTGTTTGTTGGTTGCCACTGGCACGTGGGTCCCCAATGTGGTAAACTTCCCTGGCTCAGAGTATGTTGAGGGTTATGAGACTGTGTCTACCAACCCGGAGGATTTTGCCGGTCAAACTGTGCTGATCTTGGGCCGAGGGAACTCAGCCTTTGAGACGGCAGAGAACATTCTGGGTGTCACGAATTTCATCCACATGGTGAGCCGGTCCCGTGTGCGCCTCTCCTGGGCTACACACTACGTCGGGGATCTGAGGTAGGAAACTGTTCTTCTTCCTAATGCAGCTGGAGCAAAAACAAGTGAGAATCGTTGCTTGCTCAGGAGACCAGCCAGACCGGAGGAGGAGGAGGACACATGAGTACTTTTATGTGTAGGTCTTTGGTTTGTATTAGCCCAGGTTGCAGCTGCTGAGTAGTATGCAGCGGGAAGATGTTGCCATGGATTCTGTATCTTTAAAAAGTGCTGGCTCCTGAGTTGGTCCCCTGCTTGCAATCAAAGAAGAGTTCAGAGGTTGACTGCTTCACACAAGGGCAACACTCTAATCAGACTAATTCTGGGGGTCAGAGACCCACATGTGGATAATTGCTCTGCTGCGGACTTCCTAGCTGATTGTCAGCATGCTGTGTGCACCCTGTGTGCCTGTCTGTCTTTCAGGGAGGCTGATAGCACTGCTGTACACAGCAGGAATGCAGTGAGAATTAAGGCATTAATGAGTGTTCAGAAACAGGGCCAGAGGAGGTAGAGCTCCCCTATCGTTTGTACAAGGCACACTGGGGAGTGTGCTGATGGCTCACAAGAATGGCAGTGATCAGTGCTGTGTCACTAAAGCCCTGAGGCACACCTGGTAAGCTTGTCCCATTTCAAGGAGCTGAGACCAAACCCTGGATCCCACTGTGCTCATTAGCCTTTGTTCCTTCCCTTTTGTTTGCAGAGCAATTAACAATGGTCTGCTGGATACCTACCAGCTGAAATCACTGGATGGACTTCTGGAAGGTGACCTGGAAGATCTAGCTATTGTCAAGGACAAAAAAGGGAAGCTGCACATCACTCTTCGGTTCTACCTGGAGAACAGCAACACCAGCGCAGGCATCGATGGGATCACCCTCCCACAGGATGAACTGGATAACTTTGCTACCCGCGCACCTTACGACCGTGTCATCCGCTGTCTGGGCTGGAAGTTTGACTTCTCTATCTACAACAGGTGAGGCACAACCAGTGTCTAGAAAAGAGTGTATTTATAGCAAGAGACTGACAGGCCAGAGCATCCTTGCTGACCTTATGCTCTTGGGAAAGTAGTGAGTTCCACTGAAGGCAGCGGGGACATGGATCAGTGGTTCACCGTGGCTGCCGTGTAATATGTGCCTTATCAGAAATCCTTTATTTTTCCACCCCTGCCCTTGCTGACAGCCTGTTCTTCTGTTTCACACATCAGATCCCTTAGAATGATGCCAGGAAGAGGGAATAAAAGCAAATATCCTCAGATCAAGCCCAGTTACGAGTCCAGAGGCACTCGGGGGCTCTTTGTTCTTGGCACTGCCAGCCACTCTGTTGACTTCAGGAAATCCGCTGGGGGTTTCATCCATGGCTTCCGGTACACAAGTGAGTACTGGGGCTTACAGAAAGGGCTGGGGCTGGGGTTCAGTGCTCCCTTCCAAGGAACAATTCCTAGCTTAGTGCTAGAAAAGGATGACCCTTCATCTTGTGCTGGCAGTAAGAATAACAAAACATAGCCAAGATGCAGCTGCACAGTCTGAAGGGGAGGAGAGGCTATGGAAGTGCCTTGGGGTCATATCTGAAGTCTTTGGTTGTCTGTCTTTGTTTTGTCTTGTGTCTCTCTGGCCCGCCGTCTCTTATTTATGTAACAATAAATTTCTGCCTGCCAGATGCTCTGCCTCGTGGCAGGCTGTGGGTGAGAGGTCTGTGCCGCGGTGTTAAAACCCAGCAGCTTTCAGCAGCAGGGAGAATTTCTGTTTGCGTGCGTGTCCATCCTTATCGTTATAGGGATGCTCAGGGGAAATGAAATACCCCAGGGACCCCTTGCCCCCTCACCAGCCACTCAGCATCACAAAAGTGTTCTGAGGGCATCTCCACTGCAGCTGGTAGCGATCTGGGTGGGATGAGCCGTTAAGCTTCTTTATCGTGTCCTGCCAGGATCTGTGTGCAACAGAGCAATCGGATTTTTTTTTCAATTCAGATGTGCAAGGCTGGATTGTAAAATAAGCCATCTTTGTTTCTCTCCATGTCTTAGCTCGTGCAGTCCACCGCCTATTGGAAAACCGTCACCATGGTGTCCCCTGGCCATCCTCGGTCTACCCCATTACACAGCTGACCAACTCCATCATCAAGCGGGTGAACGAGGCCTCGGGCCTCTACCAGATGTTCAGTGTCCTGGCTGACATCATCCTGCTGAGAGAGTGAGTGAGTGAGCAATTATCCCCAGCACTGCGCTCCACGGTTTCGTTTCTTTTCCTTCACTGTCACTGCCTTTGGTGCCACCACAAAAACTGCTGCATTGCTGCCACTGATGTCACACAGGCAGACTCCTCAAAACCTGTACCTCTGCCATCACTGGTGCTGCTGTCCCCAGTTCTGCAGATTATTTCCTCTTAAAAGTCTGATATGGTCCACACCGTCCTGCTAGGGTCAGAGCTTTTGTTCTCTTTCACTGTCCCTAGGGAAAAACTTTCCTTGGGCACTGTTAATAGAGGAATCTGAGAGTCTCTGAATAGAATGAAGTCTTGTAACCATATATGCAGCCTTCTTAAGCTCTGTATCAAGCCCAGCCCAGATCTGTAGTGACTACAAATGATAGCTATCTGATGGTTCTTTGGCCTTAGCCTCAATCTGCTGAGGGAGTGTTGGATCCCAGATGGATTTTCTCTGGCAGAAAGATCTTAACGGCTGTGGTTGCGATTTGTAGGAATGCCACATCGTTTGAATACCTTGAAGAATACCCAGTTGGAATCTTGGCTGAGCTGGAAACACAGACGGGGAGAAAAGCTCCCTCTGGGCTGTTTGTTGTCATCATGGAGTACGGGAGGAATTTCTCAGGAGATGACAAGGATGTCTTCTACTACAACCGAGCTGTGGGAGAGGCACAGCATGCCTGGCAGTCCAACTTTTTGCACCCTGTTATTTATTACTACAAGCGCCTCCCAACAGGTGAGCTTTCTAGCCTCTCTGTTAGTTATCTGATAAGAGCAAAACTGAGAGAGAAGATAGTCGAGAGCCAGAGTGGGTGTGGGGCAAGACTGGAATGTGCTGCTAATTCTCTACTACTTTCATATCCATCGTGTGAGGACGCACTTGCTGCCCCTGTGTGAGCTGAAGAAAAGAAGCTTCCATTAGTCCTGCCAAAATGGGGCAGGTCATACTAGAAACCTCACATTGGAGAAGATGGTTAAACAGGTATGCTGTCTCCAGAGTCATGCAGCAGCAATGAACATTGCCTCCCTTTGCAGCCTGGAGTGCGTGCATTCTGCAGAGTCCCAACAGTTAGAATTGGGCTGTTTTGTCTTCCTGCCTGAAGGAAGCTGCTTTCTGTGGCCCCATCAGGTCTGAGAGGCTGTGTAGTGATTGAAGCAGCCAGAAGCAAACGTTTGAAGATGAATGTTTTACCCAGCAAACCCAGTGAGAACGTGTTTCCTTGGGAAATAGCGTGTGCTGAATCTTCATCTCCAGAAGCTTAGTGTCAGGGTCTGGCCTGACTTGCACAGAAAGGAATGTGATTGGTAGCTGCATTAAAGTTTGAACACAGTTCAGCCTGGCTGGCAGTCTCTACCCAAAGGGAACAGGAGTGAAAAGTGAAATGGCAGGAAATAACTGTGGTCAGGGACAAGGGGCAGCTCTGTGGTGGCAGGGCTTTTCAGGACAGAGCTAACAGAGGGGATTGTAAATGAAAGTAAGGTAGGGATTAGAAGGTCAGAACAAAAACTGAACAGCTGCTGTGGTTGCTTTCTGCTTTCCAAGCCCTTTTTAATGCAGTTTTGATTTTGAGATTTTTGCCCTTAATGGTCTCTTGGCAGAGCGTGAGATGAGACTTCATCCCCCAGATTGGCCTCTCCCCCGCCCAGATGCCATCCATCACATCGTGGAGGATTTTCTGACAGACTGGACAGCCCCAAACGCTCACATCCTGCCACTGAGGCGTTTCTTGGAGAACTGCCTCAGCACTGACCTGCGCAATTTCTTTGCAGGTAATTTGAGCCCAGGGTGGAAGATGGAGGAGGAGGAGGGGGGATGCGAGGGACGTGTGACAGGAGTGATCTCTTCTGCAAGTAACTGAGATCTGCCTGTGATGCACTGATAATTGCAGTCAGTGGCACCTTTCTGATACACTCTCCAGACAGTAGAATGTGCTCGTGCTGTGTGTATGTTCCCAGATAGCATTTGCTCTTGCTCACCTCCACAAAAAGACTGATGCAAGTACACCCAGGTTCATGAGTACATGAGATTCAGTTCGGTCCCCTTTGCAGCTGTAGTTTGCCTTGTTCTCCCATTATCCAGATGTTCCTTTTTGCCATCAGATGCCTGACCTGTTCTCATTTACCATGGGTGGGATTGTTTCCATCAGGGAGATGAGTGAAAATGGGAGTGTTGGGATATGGGAGCTGGAGAACCTCTGCTGCCTCCCTTCTTGGTCTGGCAGCCTAATGGGGAAACACCACATGGCACACAGAGAAACAGTTCTCTGGTATGAAGGTGATGACAGAGAGCTGAAAACTCAAGTCTTTTTCCTGTCAGTGTACACTGCAGGTGCCAATCTGCATCTCCTGATACTTGCAGCCTTGAGTCAGTTGCTCTGCTGCAACCCTGAGCCAAAGCTCCAGGTGGGAAACTGTTCTTCCCTGATCCTTTCTGCCTTCTGTCACAAGTGTCTTCAAGAGCTTATGTGTATTGTTCTCTACATGGTTTCTCTGGTTAATATGATTTTTTTTTATGTTTTCCTTGGCAGAATCCTGTTTTCTCTTTGCCCTCACACATCAGAAACTGCCTCCCTTCTGTCAGCAGGGCTATGCAAGAATGCAAGGGCTTGCCGGGAGCGAGAGGCTTCGACGTCACGCAGTGGATGCTGGGCTGCTGGAGGATTATGCTGTCACAGGACTCTCAGGTGACAAACTCCCTGACAGCCGCCAAGGGTCCCAAGACCAGTTGCTGAGAGACCATGTGATACCGCTCCGTCCTCTGCACCATCTCGTTAATGCCAAGGATGAATTTTAGACTGTCTCTCACCACGTGGGAATCCACAGGTGCTGTTGTGATAATACTGTTAACAGAGATCCACGGCGGGATTCTCCCCTCTCCTAGATGCCTCTTACATCCCAGCCCCTTCCGCTGATCATGAATTGCCAAAGACCCGCTCAGATCTTGCTGTTACCAAGAGGACCAATGTGCTCTGAAGGATAAGTCAGAGCCTAAAATCCGATGATGCTGAGGCTCCTGCTTTGTCCTCGAAGAGTTCAGAGTTGCTTGAAGATGGTGTTTGTGTTTATGTGGTGAACCGGTATTCACAGCGACAGCCAGGGGTCAAAGAAGGGAGAGTTCAGGGATTCCTGTCACCTGCCTCTTCCAAGAGAACTGGCTTATGTTCTGTTTCAGCCCTGTGCAAGCTTTCTGCTCACTGGATGCTCTGCATACTTGAAGATTTGTTTGTATTCTAGACAAACTTCATGGCAGTTTCCCTGCATTTGAGTTAGGGCAGGCACAGAGCTTGGCTGGGGAGAGATGGTGGGTTTTATTTACTGTATGAGTAGGATAATAGGTCACTTCCTGCAGAGAACGTTCCCTCTGCAGGGGTGAATATCTTGCTTAGAACACCCAGGACACTGTTACACTGAGCTCCACTCCCTGTCCTAACAGATTTCTTCTCCTACACCAAAAAGCCTGAAATGTTACCCCTGTGTTTTATAAAGCATGACCGATATTGTTCCTATTTGCACTATATCCCATCAAGGAAGTTTGGGATGAACTTTGGTGTTGGTAAAATGCACGTTTTCTTATTTCTTATCCCCTCCAGTCACCTTGAAACCTCCCAAGCTTTGACTGGTTGGTTGTCTGCACTTTATTGCTCCCTTTTTGCTACCACATACATTTGTCACCTTCCAGGGGGTTCCTTCCAAGGCCTTTTGAGCTGCAGAGCAGAAGTTTAGAGCCCAACCTTACGATGTCTGTGTGATTCTAGGAAACAGACAGCGAGAACAGACTTGTATCTCCACACACATCTTCCAGTTCGTAGCACCTGAACAAACACCCCTTTGGACTCGTGCTTCCTGGATCACAGCAGGGCTGTACCTGCAGCTCTCGGGATGCTTTGAGAGAAGAAGTGGATGAGATGACCAATGAGTCGGGCTTTGCTGCCCCCTGATTCAGTGCTGCCTGTAGGTCCTGAATGCAGGTCTGTTGTTGCTCATGTATTGCTGAGCAAACACAGCAGCTCTCATTCACACCCTGTTGATCCCTCTGGATCCCTTTGGTTCGGCCACCAGTAGCACCCACAGACACCATTCCATCCTTGTCCTGCGGAGCTGTACTTCGGTGTGTGTTGTGTTACAGTGGGTTCCTGCCTGCCGTGCTCTGTACTCTGCCGCTGCCGTGTTGTATGGGTATCTCCTTCCTACGAACTCTAAACAAAACCATGACGTTAACGTAGAGGTGCGCCATCATTCCTCCAGCCCATTGCGGCGCAACATCCTGTTCCCCAGCTGACAGCCGCAGCAGCCAATAAAACCGCACCGCTCTGGTGAGGGAGCGCGCTGGAGGGCGGGACCGCTGGGCGGAAGCGGGGCTGAGCAGGGGTCACCTCCGGGCCGGGGCCGTTACCCGTGCGGGCGGGGGGCGGGAAGAGCTCGGGGTTGTGCGGGGTGTCCCCATCCACGCGTCCCTCCGTTCCCTTCGCAGATGGCCCAGCGGCTGGCCATAAGGCGCCTGCTGGCCCTGGGGCGCAGGCCGCTGCCCCTCGGGCCCAGGCAGTTATCCCCGCACGGCGTACACGGCCGGGCCTTCGGCTGCTCGGCGACCCGCGGCAGCGCCTTCAACGTGCAGGACGGAGGCGACTTCCAGGAGCGGGTGGTGAACAGCCCCAAGCCCGTGGTGGTGGATTTCTATGCGCAGTAAGTGCCGCGAACGGCGAGCACCGAGCTCTGCTGTGTGGAGCAGTACGGACTTGTATTGCTGTGTGAAGGCTGCGGTGTGTGATACATAATCAGTGTGAGCAGACACGGCTCACTGTGCTGATTGCACAGTGGGGTGATGCGATCAGCCGGGTAACAGCATGCGAGACGGGGGACGAGTGGTGAGAAGTGTATGGAGGGCAGTGAAGGCTGGTGGACCTGGTTAATGTTTATACTTAAAGTGCCACCACTTTGTGTCAGCATGAAGACAGAAGAGTTGAAGCAGTGCTATGGACGCCTACCTGTGTGACATGGTGTAGGGAGCCTGCTTTGGCAGGGGGGTTGGACTCGATGATCTCTAGAGGTCCCTTCCAACCCCTACAATTCTGTGATTCTGTGCTAAAGGTACTGGTGTCCGAGCCAGCCTTCTGCAGCTGCTGCAGCGCTTGTCTCTTCTCATGTCCACTGTCCTCTTTCTCCTTAGGTGGTGTGGTCCCTGCAAGATCCTCGGCCCTCGGTTAGAGAAGATGGTGGCCAAGCAGAAGGGGAAGGTGGTGATGGCCAAAGTGGACATCGATGATCACACAGACCTCGCGATTGAGTACGAGGTAGGAACCAGAAAAGCACAAGGTCGCTGTTGCTGCTGGTGCAGGGTGTGTTCCTCAGCACAGCAGAGTCTGGGTGGGCAGTGAAAGCCCAGTTCTGCCTGTTGGTTCCTGGTCCACTGGGTCCCTGTCCAGTAGTGGATTTCACTGTGTACCTTTCCTTCAGCTCTGTGGTCTCATCCGGCATCCCCACCTCTAAATCTGCAGAAACATGGAAATCTGTGTGTCCTCTCAGCCACACAGAAGTTTGTCACTGTAAATGCAGCGTGTGCAGCATTTTACTGTGTGCACAGGTTGCTTGGGTGTAGGGTGGGAGCATGAAGTAACAGGCCCCAGGCACTCTTAACCACCATTCTCCACGCAGGCAGCCCTTCCTCTCTCTCCTTTCCTCATTCTTGCTGGATGACAGAGACTTGTCCTTAAGCTGCATCGCAAGGAGATGCCGTGGGCTTTGTTAGGACAGATGGAACGCAGGTCAGAGAACACCTGAGCACAGCAGGAGCGTGCATTCTGTTCTTGACAAGCACAGGCCTCAGTGATTGTGTTAGCACTTCACGTCCTTGTACTCTACTGTGCCAGAAGGAGGAGGAAGTCAAAGCAGTTTGTTTCCTCCCACTCCTTCCTGCTGGTGCTGTGGTAGTGGCCTCTCAGCTGTTGCCCACCAGTGTCACTTGTAGCTTCTGTGGGCTGAGCACGAGAGTCTCTCATGTTCTTGTTGGCAGCAGTGTGTTGAGTGCTGGCTCATTGTATTGCAGCCTGATGGTTCTGCAGCTTAGGGACACTGGTAAGAAGAAATTGAAGAGGCTGTTTCTGCTGTAGTCGGAGATTACGTAATCCTGATAGGTGCAGGGGAGGTTCTGCAGCAGCTATCCTAAGGAGAAGAGAATGGAGATTATTAGTTTAACTGTAGTATTGTCCCAAGCCTTCCAGTAGGCTGAATTAGCGAGCATTACAGGAGGATGATCTCGTACGACTGTAAAATGGCAAGCAGAGTACAAATATGGGAAGAAAGATCTTGAAAAAGATGCTGAAAGTTCCTTTGTTCTGCAAGTGTGATTACTCATTGCACGCACTGCTACTGGATGTGTGTGAGAAGCTGCAGGCATACAGCTATTTATTGCAGGGTCTGTCTGTCTTCCAGCTCTGATGGGCGTATGTGTAGGCAGCAAGGGCTGGCTTCTTTTTGGAGCCTAACATACAGACACAGTAAAGTTTTGTTTAGCAAGAGGACCCCTGGATCATCTCTGCATCTTCTGCTCTTGCAGTGATGCATGTATCTGGTCCTGACCATTCTGCACGCAGCTGAATCCCTTCCCTGGTAGTGTTGGTGAGTAGGACAGCTGCAAATGGGTAAAGGATAAAGTTTGGTTTGATTCTCATGTTTTGAGGCACCCTTTTCACAGCAGAAGTTTGGGTTGTGCGCCATGCTCATGCTTGGTCTTGTTCAGTCTTCAGTGAAGTTGCCAGCTAAGGAGATGTGGGCATGAGAGCTGACGGGGAGATGCTGAGGCAAGATCAGAGGGGAGACATCAGGAGAGCCAAAGAACGTTTTTTATGTACTTACTTATTCATTGAGTCTTTCCATCTGAGATTGGATGTCTACAGGCTCAGGTTTATGTTTGAGGGTTTCAGGGTCTGTTGCCACCCTCACAGTTCCCCACTAACTGCAAGGAAGCCTCATCCACCTGTGTCCATTCCCCTGCCCACATGCGTACGCCGCAGGTTGCTGCCTGATTGTGCAATGTACTTTCCACTGGCTTCCTTGGTGCAGAGGGGGAAGATAGAGCCCCCAGGAGGAGCTGGAGAGTGCCATTAGCTCCCAGCAGCCCCATCTAGCATGACACACAAGAGCATTTCCTGAGACCAGAGATGCCGCAGTCACCCTCCTCCATCCAGGTAGTGCAGCACGCAGGTTCTTTCTCTGAGGGTTCCCCCTATTGGCTTGCTCCTCTCCTTGCCAGTTGTGGCCTTTTGCTGCTCCTCCAGCCTGCTCTTGTCCTCTTGAGAGCAGGAAGGGAGGAGTATTTTTGTTTAATTTGCTTTCTCTTGAAATTCCTTAGATTCCTTTTTTGCCTTGGCCTGGTGCCTGTTGGGAAGGAGCAGCCCTTGCTTCTGCTGCTCTGCATGTGGGCATGTGAGCTGCCCTGTGGAATGATGGACGTGGGGACATTGGTTGTTGGCAGAGCCCGTTCCTGCTATGCTTTGTTCCTAAGGCCGGGTGAAGGCTTTCCCCTGCCCAGCTCTTGGTGTTTTCAGTTTTAGATGGGAAAGAATTCCCTCAGCATGAGTGCTGCCACGAATAGCCTGTATGTCTGCTTACATTTATCTGTTTGGCCGGTGCTGATCAAAAGCAGCCTGACTTTTTCTTCAGAAATGCTTTGAAGGAAGAAGAGAGTTTATTTAGTTTATTCAGTGCAAACCAAGCCCAAAAAAAGAAGGAAAAAATAAAGCTTGCTTTCCAGTCATTCTCAGCAGCAAAAAAAGAAGTATGAACCCATGCAGCCAAAGTACAGCAGGAAGGATGCTGTCAAAGCACTTCTGAGCAGCTGCAGGGTTCCACAAGGTTCCTTGCTCTCACCCACCTCACTGTACCGAGGCCCTGTAACCTCGGGGTGCTTGTTACAAACCCAGTTTGCAGTCCAGAGGGAGGCTTGGTGAAGCTTTGCCCTTCTGAGAGAGGAAGAGACCAGTCAACTGCAGTATCTTTCTCATCCCTAAGATCCCGAGCAGCTTGCCATGCGAGCAGCCCGGCTCTGCCTCAGGCTGTCACTAGGAGGAGCTGAAGAACCTGTGTCGCAGCAAGGCTGGTGGGGTGGTAGCAGCCTCGGTGCTTCCATCCACTCAGATGGAACTGCACAAACCCCAGAGGACAGACTGCGGGTCCAGGCGGGAAAGGAAGAACAAAATGTCCCTTTCATCTCAGCCTCCTGCTGGGAGAGAAGCCAGACCTCTGGAGGGTTTCCTGCAGGAAGGATTTCTGAGTGTGGTAGATCCGTGCTGGCAGCAGGGCTGGGACAGCTGGAGCACACAAGAGAAGGCCCTATAGGTTGGCACAGGGAACAAGATAAGGACAGGAGGTGGTTGGGGGGAGAGGAGAGGCATTGTGCTGGTGCTGGGTAGGGGTGAGCAGGCTGTCATGACTGCGTCTCTGAGCTCCAGCAGCTCCTTCTCGTGATCACATCTATGAGGTCTCTTCTGTCTCCATGCGCTCAGCAAGTCCCCAGGGAGCGTCATCATTTCCACTGCTGTTCTCTTCAGTAATTCCCAGCAAACTTTGTTCTGGATGAGAAAAATAGCACCTGGAGCAGTGCAGCTGGGCTCTGGCTGGAGGGATTTGTCTTATCTGATCAGCAGGGGCAGAAGAAGAAAGATGGGTCACAGGGGATTAGAGGATGGCAAAAGTCTTCCTCCTGCCTGCCAATGGGTGGGGAGCCCTCCTTCAGCTCCTGTGCTATCTGAAGAGGAATACAGGTCCTATCTGATACCACCCTGGCCATAAAAGTCTAAAGGTCATCATGTCAGAGAGACAGCCTGGTAAAAGTCTGGGTTTGTCTGTTTATGATAGGGTAAAAGAGAAGGAGAACCTGTACTGGAGAGGAAAATAGCTTTACCTTTTGCTTTTATATTAGGTTATTAGGTGTGGTCTTGTCTTTTAAATTGTAGGTTTTATTTAAACTAGAAAAGCTGTTGAGACTTAACATAGACTGCTGTATAAGGCAATGCAGAGGTGAGGCCACAGAGAGAAGGAACTCAGTCAAGCTGTCGTTTTGTAGATGTGCCTGCTTTGAGCAGTGTGGGGTCAACTCCCCAACCTGCAGGCAGAGCCCTCATCACTGCTTACAGCCAAATGCCCTCAGCTTCAGAACGCCGAGTCCCTGCAGTTCAGAAGCAAGGCTTTAGCAAAGAGAAAAGCTTTCTGTCCTTTGTTGGCTGCAGTTGTCTCCCTGTCTGAGGCAGGGGATTCTGGATGGGCACAGCTGTAGAGCTCCATTTGGGGCTGGGTGCAGCTGGGCTTCTTGCAGCTCTCTGCTCACATGGATTTCTGTCTTTCTTGCCCCCAGGTGTCAGCAGTGCCAACAGTGCTGGCGATGAAGAATGGAGATGTTGTGGATAAGTTTGTGGGGGTAAAGGACGAGGATCAGCTGGAAGCATTCCTCAAGAAACTCATTGGAGCCTGAAGTTAAAGGGTGGCTGTACCTCTGCCTCTGGATATGTTCATCTTGTGCATTCCTTGTTGAGTTGAGGAGCACGTGGGCTGCCTGCCTCGTACAGCCTGGGGTTTTCTTCTGTTTGGGGGTCTTAGGAGATGGACAATGTTCTAACCCTTCCTTTCTGTTCCCCCCTTCTCTTGAGCAGCAGTAGTTGTAAAGGATGCTGAGGAGCAGAGCTGCTTATCCTCAAAATGAGGAATGCAGCTGGGATTAGGAGCCCGTGTTCATCAACAAATTGCTGACGTGTGGAACTTCTGCTGAGCTAAGAGGAGGAATATTTTCCTTTTGTCTACCATCTGACAGTCCAGTGCAGAGGGCAACTGCTCCAACATGTGGAGGCTTATCTGCTCTGGGTGGGTTTGTTTAAAGTTGAGAATGCCTCTGCCTTGCCTCTTGAAACTGTCTTGATCCTGCTGTTTGGATGTCCCCAGGACAGGTACAAATCCTCTGCAAACCCACAGGCTCCCGTCATAATTTTATAAGAGAAAATAGAAGTATTTTATGGATCTCCTTTTGTAGGTCTGTAATAAAGAGAACTTTATCGTCACATCTGTCTAGCTGGAGAATGAAACTTGATTCTCTGAAACCCCGGGGGAGCCCCTTATCTGTCCAGAGTAGCGAGAGGCACTATCAGCAGAACAGTGGCTGATTCCTAATGATGGGTTGGGAGAGTGCAGGTTATGACTTGATCTCTACTAAAAGGTAATGTTCTGAAAAACAAACAAGTGGATCGCTGTCACAGGGCTCCCAGTGCTGCTCCTGTGTCCCACATTAGGTGCAGCTGGATCCCAGGCTCTGCAGGGACACTCCTTGTTTGTGCAGAGGCAGTGGCTCACTGCCCCCCATGCTTTCCTCACTTCCTTTCCAGTTTGAGAGCTGCCCTCCTTCTTGTGTAGATAATTCAGTCTGCTCACATGGGTGACCCCTGACAAAGGTGGATTTCTGACTCTTAATTGCCCCAACCTTTAGACTGAGGGAGGCAGCTGTGTGCCCATATCACCAACAGCCTTCAGCCCTACCCAGCTCTCCCTCCCTGCACATGCTTGGTGACTTCAACGTGCTCCTGGTTTCCCTGGGCAGTGCCCTACTCCCAGATCCCTCTTACTGTAATACTTCACATTGGTTTGCATAGCTAAGATGCATGAGGGCACTGTATGTGCTTAACAGCCACGTAAGGGCTGCTTTCTTGTTTTCCTTCCCACCCCCGTTTCCCTCAATCACTCCTAACTCTGCCTTGGCTCTGCTCCATTTTGCCTCCCTGCCATAGGTTGTTCTAGGCGACGAGGCGAGTTTGTTCTGCACCTTTGTGCCAATGATTTACAGCCTTTTAAGGAGTGAAAGAAGCAGCCATCCAACTCCTGTGTGTCCCACCGCAACCACAGCACTGTTCCCACCTGCGTCCATCGGGAGCGGCGCAGCCCCCCAGGTGGGTGCCTTCCCGGCAGGGCTGAGCTCACACCCTGGCACACAGCCTGCACAGCGCGCTGCCTGCACTGATGTCAGCGGGCTGTAATTCAGTACGTTGTGAGCAGTAGGCAGTGGCATTTGCTTTTGTGCTGCTGCAGACCGCAGAAGGCAAAGCTGCTTGTGGCCCGCTCCTGTTGTAATCTGCCCTGCCTTTTTGGTGCACCTCAGTGTTCCTGCTGCCCCCTGAACGCTTCTAGTAAAGACCATCCTCGTTTTCCTGCGTGTGCAGGAAGAGTAGGGGAACAGCGTCACGTACCCAACAATAGCCAACTTTTATGCTTCGCCATCCCACAGAACAGGAAAAAACACAGTGACTTTACATTGTGTGTTTAAGAGACAGTATAAATCGGCTGTTTTATCGCTTCCTTCTAAGGAAAAGCGGAGCCAGTGTCCCATTCGGCTATGCCCTAGGGTGCGTTATGTGAAAGCCATGACTGTTTCTTTGAGACAAACAGTGAAGAGCCACATAGACAGTGCCCTGTGAGCAGTCCTTCAGAAAATGCATGGCTGCCAAGGGCAGGGATGTCGTTCTTCCCTTTTGGAGTTAAACACATCCAAAATTCCCCTGATCTGTTAAACATTGACTCCCTCCCACTCAAGCATTACAGCAGTGCTCCACTTCTCATGTTCCCAGCTGCTATTTTAGGAGTGTGCAGCCATCACTGCCTGTCACAGTGGAGCTGGCCATGCCGCACCCTCCCTGGGTGCTCTCTGAGCCCAGCACCAAAATCGCCCCCAGGTTCACCTGCAGTGCTTCTGCGTTCAGTCTGGTCAATGACACCCAACTTTCAGCAAGCAGGGGCTCTTCCTCTCCTTGTTGCTGAGCCCAAGGGCAGCTGCTCCTTTCCCAAGCTGTTTGGGTCTTCTGCTAAGCCCTTGTGATGGGGAGAGGTGTGCAGTGCTGAGATCCCCCAGTGTGCTGGAAGGGGATGGGGCATTGGGACCCCAAAGCATAGGATGAGAAGTAACAGTCTCAAGTTGCACTATGGAAGGTTCAGATTGGATATTAGGAACAATTTCTTCTCTATAATAATGGTGCTGCAGTGGCACAGGCTGCCCAGGGAGGTGGTGCAGTCACCGTCCCTGGAGGTGTTCCAGAGCCGTGTGGATGTGGCACTGAGGGACGTGGTCAGTGGGCATGGTGGGGATGGGCTGCTGGTTGGACCAGGTGATCTTAGAGGTCTTTTCCAACTTTTATGATTCTTTGGAAGTGCTGCCTGGTTGTGCTGTAGGTTTTGGCTTCCTGTATGTTCAGCTTGGACAGCTGCAATATCCTAAGCAAGAAGATAAGATACAAAACATGCAAGTTCCAGACCAGAGCAGCTCACAGAACAGTTCCCCATCTCCCCACCCTGCCTCTGCAGCCCACCCAGGTGCACATCCACCACCAGTCCTGCATTGCCCCAGCACAAGGCTGTGCCTCGGGGCAGAGGTGCTGCATCTGAACACAGGGCCACACCGCGCTGCAGCCTGGCCAGCACAGCAGCTGCAGGGCAAACACAGGGCTGCGCTGCGTGCAGGCTGCAGCACGCCTGCCAGTATTTATATAACACCATTTTGCTTTAATCTGGCTTTTTAAGTAAATTGTCAAAGCCCTTTCTGTTCAGTGGGAGCCTCTATTTTTTATTATATATATATATATATTTTTTACTACAAGTTTCGTCTTTCAAAGCTAGGCCACTTTTGAGTGATGCTGAAAAATCCCATTTGCAGTGGCTTTTTTGTTCCATGCCTGCATTGTTCAGGCAGCAGCAGCAGTTGTTTTCTTTTCATCCTGGCATAGCTTGGGAGTGACTGCATGGTCTTAGCTCCAGCTTTCTAAAAATACTCACCCGTGAAGCAGCCTCACACCAGCACACGAATGCTTTGGAAAGACGATGGCCTGTAAAGAAGCCGGAGGCAGCGCCGTGCCAGCCCTTTGGTGGCTACAAGCAAATACATCTGTAGTATGTGTCAGCCAGAGAGCACCTGCAAAGTGCTTTGGGGTGCTGAAGCTTGAGCGGTGTGGGGACAGAGAATGCACCAGAGGTGCCTGCAGGAGAATTGCTGCCTGCAGGGTGACCCAGATGTGATGAAGAAAGTACCTTCTGCATGTAGAAGCCACAGCAGCCACATCCTCTTCCCTGAGCATGGGACGCCCAGTGCTGGGGAGGGGGTGGCAAGGATGAAGCCATGTGTGAATCAGGCTGTGGCAGTTTGCATGAAAGCATTTGGGAGCTACCCCTCATCCTGCCCCAGGCCCATGGCAGGAAGCTCCCCAGGTGATGGCTGTAGCAGCTGCTGTGACAGGAGGCCTCATTGTTCTGAGGCCACAATCTCAGGGCCGTGCCAGCTTTCGGCAGGAAGCTGCAAGACAAAACCTTCAAGTTCTTCTTCCTCCCTCACTGGCCTCATTCTCAAAGGGGCTGAGCCTTTGGTTGGGCTCCTCCAGCGCTCACCAGCAAGAACACCCAACTTCCCCCTGCCCTGTGTACCTCGCTGGGCTTCCTCTTTCCCCCCCTCCCCAGTCTGCAGCTCAAGTTCAGTTCCCAGTTTGTGGTGACACTTGGAAGCATATTTGGAGTCCTGACATTAGTGCCTGCGTGGAGATGGAGGAAGCCTGTGAAAATGAGACATCGTCCATCAGGGCTGCTCCTCCTGGCAGGGTGCTCCTGCTCTGCCCCAGCCCCATTGCATTGCCCTCTCCTGGTCAGGGCGGGGGGGCGGAGACAGGAAGGCCCTCATTATTCAGGGCTTGCTAATTAGATGGGAATGTTATCTCCAAACCAGATGTCTGCTCTGACCTCCCTCTAACCTCCTGCTGGAAATCAAAACAGACGCAATTCTGTTTGTTTTAAAATAACAAAAAGAAGCCTTTGGGGTGAAGCAGGAAAGTCTGGCCCGTGGGGTACAGCTGGGGAGGGAGGAGGGCACGCAACAAGATAAGCATGGCAAGATATGCCAGGTGGCAGAGTGGAAGGGATGGGCAGAGAGCAAAGTCCTGTGGTTTAGGTCGGCTGTATGCATGTGCTGTATCCTCTCAGAAGAGAGGGCTTTGGAGATACATTATAGCAGGCTTCCAGTATCTAATGGGATCTCTGCGAAGGTGGGAAGGAACTCTGTATCACAGAGCATAGTGATAGGGCATGGGGTAACGGCTTTAAACTAAAAGTGGGTAGGTTTAGGTTAGCTATAAGAAAGAGTCTTCACCTTGTTGAGGGCAGTGAGGTGCTGGTATAGCTGCCCAGTGAGCTGTGGTGCCCTGTACCTGGAGGTGCTCAAGGCCAGGTTGGATGGGGCCCTGGACAGCCTGAGCTGGTGGGGGTCAGCCCAACCCATGGTGTGGGATGGGGCTCAATGATCTTTAAGGTCCCTTCCAACCTTAAGCCATTCTATGTTTCAGTGGTTCAAACCCATATCCAGCAGCAATGGCTGCTCAGCATCAGTCCCTTATCAGACATGAGTCCCCATCCCATCCTTGCTGGGCTCTGTAGATCCAGAGGTGGAACTACTGGAGGAGGCTGAGCTGAGCCTGAATTTCACTTCCTCACCTTCCTTTGGTGTTGACTGAAGGGTGCAGCAGGAGGTGCTGATTCCTGGAATGAGTTCTGCTTTTCAAACCTAATCCCAACCTTCTTTTGCTCATGGCATCAAAGGCAGACCTCAGGTTGTTTCAGAATAAGCAAGCCAGGTGACACCAACAATGGATAATTCCCATCCTGTGCTTACAGTATAAACCTGTTTTATTGCATTTCTGCAATAATCTTCTATAGCTGAGGAACAAACTTTGCCCTGCTCTGAGCGCTTCACCCATGCTGAGGCCCAGCACACTCCGGTTTCTCTTTGGGCCGCAGCCTGCCCTGCATATCTACACGGCACCTGAAAAACATGGCTTGCACCAAAGTGCTCCAGGCCCTCTGGGTGGTGCAGAGACCCCTTGGGATTTTCATCCCTGGAAGCAGTCAGGGTGCCCTGTCCCTGCCTCCTGCCTGGCTGTGGCTCTCGGGCAGCCTCATATCTCACATCCTGTGGTGCCTTTCCTCAGTCCACAGCCCACAGCCCATCTCAGCCCATCCTATTTCCCATCTCTCTTGAAGGCTGCTGAAGGATTATACCACAGAAGGCACAGCTGATCTGCAGCTCTGTGTCATTTTCCCTACCGTTGCCCCCAAGCCAGCAAGTGGGTAAAAGCTTTGAGGTCTCCCTTCCCACTTACCTCCTTTCAGACCACTTCTGTCCCACAAATGGGCACTCTTTTCACTCTGCTCTAAAGGCCGTGCCTCACAGATATGACCTCAGAGGAATGATGCATTGCCCTCAGGCAGCATCACCGAAGCAGAGAGTGATCTCTGTTGTCTTCCAGCCCCTGCTGCTGCCCAGTACACCCCGCCTCTCTCTGCTCGAGCCACTGGAGCACAGCAATAGCTGAGAGGTGAGTAATGGAGAAGCTACCTGGCCAGATCCACCTGGTAAATATCTCCAATAACAATGAGGGTGAGGACCTGCAACTGCTGAGGCAGAGCTGCTGGGGGAGAAAGATGGTGCCCAGACATCAGGGGGTACGCAGGCTAAAATTAATTAAATAAGTTAATGGTGTCACTGGAGTGGAGGCTTCCTGGCCTCCCAGGTCTGTGACTCCTTCAGTCCTTGTCTGGTTTGTCAGTGAAAAGTCCTTCCCACGACCGTGCATGTCCAACACTTCTCTAGCACCCGGGCACTTGACTGAACCAAGGAAATGGTTGAGCAGGAGAAACAGCTCTTCCTCTCAATTTGGGCCAGTTTCCAGCTGAATGGAGCTGTGAGATCCGGGGCTGGCAGTGGGAGTGCGAAGGTCAGAGGAGGGAGGGGAGGAGAGGGAAGAGGACTTCCTCCTCTGGGGGCTGCCCAGGCTTGGGTTGGCTTTGCACAGTTTTCAAACCACAGCCCTGACCTTCTGAGGCTGAGAAGGAACAGGATGTTCCCTTGGAGCTTGACCTAACCCGAGTCACTCATCCCAAAGGAAAGGCTGCTCAGCCTCTCCTGAGCCTGATGCAGCCCCCAAACAGCCAAGGAGTGACTGTGGTGGCATGCTTAGGAGAGAAGTGGCTCATCCCCTGCTCTTCCCCAAAACACAGCATCATTTTTAGGAAGTAGGTGCCATGACACCTCTCTTCTCTTTGTCCATTGAGGAAACCTGTGTAATGTCCTGCAGGATGGCACTAAGCTCAGCACTAGAGCTGCAGGTCGCACCGTGCCCCTGTCTCAGTCCAGCCACCTCGTGTACGTGATCTGCTGCCTTGACTTTCCGTGTCCTCGGTCTGGTGAACTCATGTTAGGAATGCTGTGCACATAGCGACCTTATCTGATGACAGTGACATGCTCAGCGTGTTTATGTTTAGTCTTGTTCGCAACCACAGTGCAGAGCTGGATGGGTCAGGCTGGGCTGTACGAACCCAACGCCAACGCCAGCAGTGCTGCAGGATCCCAAAGCTGGCAGGAAAGCAGCGCTTTGAGCACCGTGTTTGCCAGCTGCAGCTTTTCACACACTCGCCAGCGCCTGATGGGCCACATGGGGTGGAGGCTGTTTGCTTTCCCTTCCTTTTCTTCTTCCGATTCTCAGCGCTATCGCAACCAGATGGGAATAGGTTTCCCATGTCAAACGCAGGCGACTGTGCAACCCATCGCTCCCAGATCCCAGCCGATTCACCGCAGCTCTGTTGGGAGGAGCGGGGCAGAAGGGAGGGGAGGGCAGTGTTGGCCGTTCCAGCAGCTGGGCTGCGGGAGGGTTCCCAGGGTTTTTCCCAGGAAGGAGGTCAGAGCCGGGCGGCCTCCAGCCCCGGGAGGCCCCACCTCCGCGCTGCCTCCAGCGCTGCGCTCCTGCCCTTATAAGGCTGTGGTTGTTGCCGAGGAAATAAGATATTGAAAAAAAGAAAGGCCATAAAAAGCAGTGAGAGCGTTACCTGCCCTGCTCTGCAGGAGGCTGGAAGCTCGCCTCAGAGAGCTCCACGCTGACGAAGCCTCTGTTCTGAGAGTTCTTGGTATGCTTCACTAAGTGCAGTGGGAGGAGGCTCACAGCTTCTTTGCACTGGTTTTTTTTCCTCCCTTTTTTTTTCGGCTGCTCGTGAGCCAAAAGTTTCCGTGCTTTGAAGGGTGGTAGTTTCCCCCTTTAACTGAGCATTTGTTTTCAGGGGAAGGGGTAAGAGAAAGGAAATGGCACCACAACACACTTGCAAAGGTAATACACAGCACTGTTCACATTGCTGCTGACTGCTTTGGGGTCTCCATCCCATAGAGAGGACTCATGGGCAGGCTGGGTGCTGAGCTAGGCCCTAATCCTGCACTGCCTCCCATGTGAGGTCCCCTCCAGCGTGGGGACACGTGGCCGTCAGTGTCCTGTGTCTCCTGCTTATAACATGAGCCCCCACACTGACAACAACCTCCATCACTTCTCTGAGCAAAAATGATCTTCTGAGTGTGTACGTAGTGTCTTTGCTGAGATGTAGTGCATTCCAGCAGGGAATAGCCAAAAGCAGAGGAACCCTGCTGTCTCCTGGAAGGGGAAGCTTGCTATGATGAGGAAGACACCATGGGCTTGAACAGCAGAAAAGCCCTACACCAGCAGTTAGCAACCTGGTGTACCTATCAAACAATAGCTTGCCTGTTTCCTACTGTAGCTGAGTTTGACTCCTTTCCCCCTTCTCAACTTTTCTCTAAGTAATGAAGCAATTCATTGTCAGTGCATGTTTTAAACACTGACTCTCTTGGTTTCTCTCTTAGACCCAGCATGCACGTCCCAAAAGTTTCCTGTGGGCCCCAGCTCCAGCAGTTGAAACATTTTCCACCCTATGTGAAGTGGCTGCATGCTGCCATGGGATCCCTGCTTCCCCAACATGCTGGGTCAGTCAGAGCAGGATCCTGTCCTATATCCCAGCTGGTCACGCTATGGGCACTGGGGCCAATCTCTGCCTTTCTTTAGGGTCCTTGTTGCACTGCCCACTGTGCATCTGGGGTTCTGTGGGTCTGAGCTACACTTTCTCCAGTTCCACTTCACTACTATCTTCTAGGCAGCCCCTTGGGCACAAAGACAGCCTTTAGGGAGGATGAGTGGAGCTACCTGCTAGTGTATGTGGATGCACAGGGCGGGAGGATGGGTGACACAGGAAGCATGATGCTGTTCACATGGACACTGAATCATAGCTGGGTTAAAGTATCTCACTCCACCTTGCTCCAGGAGCCCAACAGAAAACATAGATCAGAGAACATTTTGTGCCACTGTAGGGCATATAATGTTTAGTGTTCAGACTTCAGTTGTCCTTATCCCAGTTTCCCATCCCTGGGATTGCCTCTTCCAGCTCTGAGGCAGGCAGACCCCAGCCCCTCAGTTTCCTCTTTACCTTGTAGGAGGAAGAGGAGGGGTGCTGGTGCCACGGTGGCTGTGGGACTGTGCAGTGCCAAGAGGTGAGATTATGGCTATCAGGGTGATGCCGGACTTGGCTCACAGGTGAAGAGGCAGAGGCCTCTCCCTTCCCAGAGCTGTGCATACAGGATCAGCCAGCCAGAGCACACAGAGAGCTGTCCCGAGGGCCAAGCATCTGCTTTATGCAAACCTGGTTTTGCAAATGGAACTACTGCTAAGGTAGCACCTGCTTCAGGACACAGAAGTCCAGATCTGGTTCTTCCCTGCCCCAGGCATTTCCACACACAGTTTCCACACACCTCCAGGAGAGCACAATCAAGGCATCTATTTTTAAAGAAGACATTACAGTGATCTGAAGAGACCTTGGGCTCTTGTCTCCTAAGAAGCACAAATAAGGCATCATTATGTGTGCTTAATTATATTTTGTTTTCCCCCCTCCTGCTTTACATATTTTCCTGCTTGGGATTTTCTTTTCCTCCTTCTTAATTAGAAGACTAATTTTAGAAATTAGTTTTGTCCACTCTGGAAAACAAATAGAAAATGAGTGAAAATGTGGTAGCATGAAAGTGAGCCCGAGGAAAGGTAATTGTTTATAACCGAGGGGTTCAGTTGACTCCTGTGCCTAATTAACACACCACAAAGGGGAGCCTTTGTTGAAGGCTCCACACCCTGCTTTTCCAATTAAAGTACAAGAGAGATCATAGCAAAAAGAGCTGGGAGACAGCTGGCATGTCCCCTAGCAAAGCCAAACCTGACTTAGCATTCCTTAAGTTAAAAAAACATAATAATACACATACCTCCTCTTCCTGCGTGCATTTTTCTCTCTGTGTAATGCAATACTCCTTCTCATGGATTCCAAGTAAGAACAAAAACCTTATCTTTCTGATTCCCATCACTGATGTGTTTCTAAACCACAAGGAAAAGGGGTCAGGGTGATTATTTTAAGGGTTCTGGTGGCTGTTGAAAGAAACTTTGCAGGAAAGCTGAATCAATGGATAAGCATCTAGTTTTTGTCTTTATGTGTTCTGCTGTCCCACATCCAAGGGGTGGCTTATAGAAATTCAGAAGGCTTTTAAATATGTACATTCTTCTGTAAAGAGTCAAAGAATTAATAGGCCTCCATACTGTCTCACAATTAGCTGCAGATGTGTAAATAGGTGAGTGCCTGAAGTTCATTGCAGCAGTTGTTGGGGCAGTGGCAAAGCAGCAAGGACCAGAGAATCATAGAATGGTTGAGATAGGAGGGACATTTATAGGCCATCTAGTCCAACTCCCCTGTAATGAACAGGGTGTTTCTGCTCCATGTGCGAACAGAAAATGCAAGGAGAGAAAGGACAGGACTTCTTAGCATGCTTATTTAGTACATGTTTTCACCCAATAGGTAGAAGACAGTAGAGCTTTCTTCTCATTTAGTGTTTTATATTTGTACCATGTGTGGGCCTCTATCTCAAAGTCTGGGTACTCTCCCACCAACTCTCTCCTATATCCCTGCCCAGAAGACAGTGGGGTGTGCAGGGCTGCTTCCCTCCCAGCCTAATGCAAGCAGCTGCTCACACAGAGGGGTTTCACAAAGAGCCCCTGAAAACATCTCTGATCTGTGGGTTTAGTTCTTCGAACACTTTACTGCCTCTTGATAGCTGAGAAATACTGCAGGGTGGGTGCTAGCCGGAGGCTGGGCAGTCCAGCAGCCTGCTGCTCCTCAGTGACGTATTGATTTTTGACAGGAATTCGTTATACAAACACAGGGGGTGCCCTGTGAGTTGCTTTCTTTGTTGCAGAATAATCCCAGGAAACAATGCTCTCACAAACAGGGGAAAAGGTGGCTGCATTAAGTGGGGCTCTTGGCTGCATCTTGGCTAAAATGTGGTTCTCCACTGTGCCGGTACCTCATCTATCTGTTGGTATTTTTTCACACCCTGCAAAGATAATGCCTCAGTAAGTCTCCAGGACTCAGTTGCTGCCTTCTGTCCTGGTACTGTCAGTTCTACAGGTCTTCTGTTCCAGGGCTGAAACAAGGACACTGCACGCATCTCTGCCCAGCTTCCTGCGCTGCCCCATATGTTCTCAAAGGCTGTACAAAGCTGTACCAAACAGTGCATGCTGGCAGTGGGAGGCTGGAGGATATGGGAGAATGGAGGAGGCTCTCAAGGGAGCAGGGAAGAAAAAAGTCCCAAATGTGGGAGGGAATCTTGGCAGAACGGAAAGGGGGTTGTTGAGGAAAGCACGCACTGGCTTCAGCCGCACAGAGCTTGCAATATGTTACACTGAGAATCTGTGGGTGTGTTTATAAGACCTGCTGCTGACTTGCATGCACAAAGGATGTAGCCTCCTCTTATCAGAAAAATGTGGCTCCAGGCTTGTAGAAGAGGGTAAATGTTGGCGTGACTGCACATGGAATCTTCTGGCTGTAGAGCCGTAGCCCAACAGAATGGGCCCAAAGCTTGGCTTTGACCGGACCAACTTTGGTTTCTGGCAGACAAAAGCAGTGTCTTTAGTTGTGGTAGGCTATAAACTAGTTAGTTCCCCTGCAGTTCCCACAACAAAGCTGTAATGGGCATCTGGATGATTTTCTACAGCACTGGAAAAATCCCTTGTTCCAAGCATCTCTTGGGTATACTTGAATATTTCAAGCTAGTTTCACTTCGTCCCCAGCCAGCTCACTGGAATGAGAACCACAGAGTCACTCCATTTGAGCAAATATTTGGCCTCGATTACTCTTGCAGGCTGAACCCAAAACCAAACAGCAAACATGAGGTAAGCTTCAAGGCACCATTAGCACACACACTGTAACCTTTGGAAAGGCAGCAGGCTGAAACTGGGGCTGTGTCCATGTCCTGCAGGGATGAAAAAAGGGAGAATCAGTTCCCTCTGGAGGATGAAGATGCCTGGGGAGGGGGCCAGGGAAGTGAACATCGTTAGATGCCCTTTGTATAGAGGACTGTTAGAGGCGAGTGATGAGGAAATGCAGTTCAAACAATGTAAGCATTGTGCAGTAGCTAGCCACCTTTCACCTTTGCAGATTCTGAACTTGGTCCTGTTTTCCTGCTACTCTGTTCTTGGTTCTGTGAAAACTGGGCCCAGACTGAGACCAATGAAGGAAAAGAAAGGCAGAGGCAATGTATAGCTCTCCATGGTCCTACCTAGCCAGGAAAGCAGCATCTAGATGGCTTTGGCAATCCATTGCAAGTATTTTCTCCTTATCAATATCTGATCCTGGCCAGTATGTTTGCAACCTGTGTGTCACAAGCATGACAGCTGCAGGGCGACACGAGCATTTATTCCCCTTTCAGCTTATCCTGTACTGAGTAAAGAATGCCCCCAAGCCCTTCTGAACTCAGGAATCTGAAGCATTTCTTACCCCCTCTAAGAAAGGGAGAAGGACAAGGAGGAATTTGAGATGGTAATGAAGGACCGGTAGCAATTGCTGAAAGAGAGAGCTGTGAGGCCAGGGTAGGCAAGTCCAAAATGTTTTGCCTGGTACTGGTTGAATACCTGGTACTGGTACTGAAGGAGCTAAACCACAACAGTATGCGTGAAAATGATCTTTGTTTTCTGTGGCAAGGAGATGGCATGTTTATTTCAGGTAACAGGATGTGTTCTGCTGGCATTTTGGACAAGCTGTGTTAGGCTCAAGGCAGGCAACTCTGATCTCATGTGTTAGCTGGGGGGCAAAGATATTTTGCTGCATGGCTTGCATTTCTGATATATAACTCCTTTTGTATAATTGCTTTCCTGGCTTTTAAGGCTAGATAGAAAATAGCAATCAGCGGGAGAACAGGAATAGAGGAAAGAAGGTTAGGAAGGGGGTATACTGAACTAAAAAATGTATTCTGCTTAGCACAGTGCTTGCATTTACATGGCAGCAATAATTATATTTGAATTCCTTGGAGGTAAATTGCTCTGGGCCATTGTTCTTGGTATGTCAGATCAGGAATGCGGTGTCTGCAACCCTGCATAATGGAGTTACAATTCCATATCAGGGTCTGGAGGAACTCACAAGCTCCAAGGAGAGCTTTTCTCTACCTAAAGCTGAAGTTTTCATCTAGGTGTGTTTTGGAGGACACTTCCCATGACTTTAAGCACAGTTGTGACAACCTGCTTTCTTAGTTAGGTCCCTTGTACAACACAGCATCAGTTCTGTTGTATTGAAAGGAGGCTCTCTGGTACAAAGTAAATTTACTTACTGTGCTACCTACTGATGGGTAGAGATTTATGCCTCTGACCTATACTCCAGCTGAGCAGTGAGGCTGTATGTAAATGTAACTGTTTTAAATGGTTAGGCACAACTCTTCCCCTCCTCCCCAACCTTGGGGTTCAGGTATACCGCCCTCCTATTTTGTCCATCAGCAAAGTCAGTTTGAAAGATTCTTGTCACACAGTTTAATCCCCCTGGTTGTGCTGCTTCGTCTCTCTCTCTGTGGGCCTATAAACTAGATCAGTGAGCCGATCTTTCTTTCTTAACCTTCTTTTTTAAACTCCAGCGATCCACTTTACAATATGGTTTGTGAAACATCTACGTCAGCACCACTGTGGCAGCAGTGGCTGTGACACAGTATGAAGAATAAGTGGCTGGGGGGAGAACAGATAACATCTCAAGCCAGTTTGGCTGACAAAGACATCATTATAGAATTGCACATTGACACATAAAAATGAGACAATGAAGTTATACCTTCTTCAGAGCCATAACAGGACCTGGGTAGGCATGTGAAAGGTAATCTCTTCCTGTAAGAAAAGGGCAAATATATTCTCTTCCTACTGTCTGCTTCTGGCCACTTCTGAGACAGGTTGCTGGGCCACATTTACATTAGTGTGGTTCAGTGTGGCTCCTTTACATCAGCTGTTCCTGTTAGAATTTGGAGGAACAGAGCTAGAATTTGGGCTTATATAGTCATGAAATTTGTAAGCTCTGATGCCCCAGTGGGAACATCACTTGCTTTTACTCCTTCCACATCTTATGTTCATGGTTTCCCACCTTCTGTGCTTTCACAGTTTGAATTTGGCATTTGTTACGGGAGCAGAACAATAAAGAAATGGCACAAGGGGAAAAGGAAGTTATGTGCTAAAAGTTGGTGCCTAAATTCCAGACAAATTCCATGTTGTTTAGAGAGCACAGGCAGTGAATGGTGAAGTCCACAGTAACGTTGCTTTCTCCTCCTACATACTCTGTTCCAAAGAGCTGTTTCCTTCTGTTCCAGTATGTAAAAACCCTTCAAGCTCTCATCTGCACTCAGAGCAGCTGCTATGTATGGGTGTCTCTATTAAAGTCACTCCAGAGCTGCTTTTTTAATTAGTTCCAATTATGAAACTGCTCTGAAACTACTGATGTTTCAGGCATCTGCAAAAGCAGACTTAAAGCTTCTTAGCAATAGCAGATTGTGACATTCTCCAGACCTGTGTGCATGCGGTTTCTGTGTGTAAAGTCACTGTGGTTAGCATTTAGCAATGTGACTTCTCTAATAAAGTAAACAACTTTTGTCTCCTGTCACTCTTCTTTAAGTCTCTAAGAAACTTCTTTTGGAAGAGATTTCCTCTGCCTTGCAAAGCACTTGGAAAATGTTTATCAAAATGAGTTTGGATACTTTGCCTTTTGTCAGATATAGAAATCAAACGTGGCCAGTGTTCATCACAAGAGTTCAGGCTTCAGCCTGATTGTCTTGGGTTAGGCCACTGTAGGGGAAATCGGTGTCATTTGGCGAACTGAGTTTGTTTGGTGCGTAGCAAAGGCTGGCAAACTGAGGAGTAACTTCTGGATACCCAGCGCTAAGGGGTTTTCTTTCCTCCAGGAACGCTAGAATGGAGTTATTTTACCCCCACCAAACTTGTAAATCCAGCTGCTGCTGAGAAGCTGATTTTCAGTTCAGTGACCATTATAAGGATGCTGGCTTACAAGCACTGGTGGAAGATGTGAGTGGCATTGATCAAAAGGACCAAACAAGCATCCCGTGAATTTATAGACAGTAACGGAAGTATAAAATTAATTTGTTAGCTTTTTTACTCATACTTCTTTCATTCTGAGGTGTGTCTCATTTCCTGGGTAACTTCCTGCCATCAGATCAACACAAAAACCCTTTGCACTTAGTTTCAAGCTACAGAAAATACTTTTCCAATCTGACTTGTCTCAACTACCGTGCATCTACACATCTGAGCACTGGGCAAATATGCAGAGTTTTCAAAAGAGGTGTGACACTGCAATCTCTGTTTTGAGCTCAGTTTTGGTGCTTGAAGTCATCAAGTTGCCACTGATTAAACTGGAACCAACTTCTCAGTTTCTTTATTCAAGGAAAAAAAGAAGTCAAGCCTGAAAAAGACACTCCAGCCTGATCTCAGCCTGAAGTCTTTGACTCAGGATGTGCAGTGTACATATGAAAGTATGAGCCAGAAAAGAGCAAGAAAACTTGATATGTTCCCAGATCATACAGTCCTTAACAATGATTGACAGTCCTTTAATGTCTGCATTTCATACTTGCTTTTATTACTCACATTACCTTTTATTTCTCACATTACTTCTGTTGTCAGTTGAATTTTGCCTTTTGTGTTCCTTTGATTGCTTTTATCCTTCATAACCTTTACGTAGACTTGATATTGACTGCTTGCCTTTGTTTACCTTACTTAGCATTTGGCTGAAGACAAAGCCTCTCCTTTTCTTCAAAGGTTTTTGATATATGTTGTACTCTTCAGTATTTTCATTGTCTTATTTTCATGGGAAAAGTTAAAACCCTGCCCTTCAATCTTTAAATATTCTTTTTTATGTTTGCCACTTTTTCAGGGATAAGTCATGAGACGATGCAGACTGTGTCCCCATTTAAGATATCTGATCACTTACATATCTCTGGTTGCCTCATTTCACAGTTCCAGCTTCCTTTCATCCTTTGCCTTAATGTACTAGCTCAGACCCATGTTTTCTTCTTGCTGCCAAATCCTTATTTCTGTGTTCTACCTATATTTATACCATTCATCTCCACCTTTAACAATGACACCTTTGTATCCCTGAGACTCAGCTGTACAAATCTTTCAAAGCTCTCTGAGATCTCTTCCACTGCCTTTTGTGTCTCAGACATCAACGCCTGGCATTGTTTCCAAACTGCGGCGATGAATCTTTCTGAGCCAGAAGTGTTTCACTTGGACAAGAGGTGCTTACTCAAAACACTTCTCTGCTGATGTCTTGATTGCAGCCTCTTTCACTTCATTTTCCTGTGTGATATTACCTGACAGTACAGAATCACAGAATTGTAGGGGCTGGAAGGGACTTCTGCATATCTCCTAGTCCAACTCCCTGCTAAGGCAGGTTCCCTACAGTAGGTTGCAAAACAGAGCATTATGACTGGTCTGTAAGACGTCCAAAGAAGGAGACTCCACAACCTCGCTGGGCAGCTTGCTCGATCACTCTCACAGTAAAGTTCTTCCTTGTTTGTATGGAACTTCCTCTGTATCAGGTGTTATTTTTTTCCCACTCTCTCTTGTTCTACTGCTGCACACTGCTGAAAAGAGTCTGGCTCCATCCACTTGACTGCTGCACTTCAGTGATTAGATGCCCCTCAGTCTTCTCTTCCTGATTCTGAACAGTCCTAGGGCCCTCAGCCTTTCCTTATGAGGGAGATGCTCCAGACCCCTCACCACCTCATTCACTCTCTGCTGGACTCTCTAGAAGTTCCCTGTCTTGATCTCAGGATCCCAGAACTGGACATAGCACTCCAGATATGGCCTCAGCAGGGCAGAGAAGAAGGGAAGGATCATCTCCCTTGACCTGCTGGCCACACTTTCTGTAATGCATTCTAAGATACCAATGGCCTTCTGGGCCACAAGGGCACACTGCTGGCTCCTGGCCAACCTGTTGCCCATCATGACACCCAGATGCTTTTTGCAGAGCTCCTTCCCAGCAGGTCAGCCTCTCACCTGTATGATACAAGTGTTAATGTGCAGTGAATCTCATCTTTACAGCTGGATCTGACGCCTGGCCTCATGTGCACCGTATTCACCAGACTTTTCTCTCCTTTTTGGCTCCTGAATCCTCCCTTTTCCCCGCTCAGTTTCAAGATTTTGGAGACGGCCGCAGCGGGTGCCAAGAGTGAGGATGACATCAGCTCTCCCTTCTCACACCTCTACTGTTTTGGCGTGCCTTTCCCGATCTGTTTTAGGCTCATTGCTCAGCACCAGTGCCTGGCTATACCCACGTTCCCGCTCTCCCCAGCGCTGCCCTTTATAACGAGACCCCGACGTCTGCCCTCCCACCGCTCCCAGAGGCCGAGGGAGCCGTGCCCCAACCGCCCCCTGCCACAACGCTCCCACCCGTCGCAGGGCATTGTGGGGCCGGGTTGGCACAGCGCGGCGCCTTGTGGGAGCGGCTCGGCACGGCGCGGGGCGGCGGGGGAGGGGAGAGGTGGAAGCGGGGCTCGGCCGGGACAACGGCGGCCTCAGGGCTGGGCCGGGGCGGGGCAACTCGCGCCTCCCGAGCGCCGCCAACAGCAGAGGGCGCGACGCAACGCGACGCGACGCCCCTCCCGCAACGGCCGCCCGCTCCCCTCAACGGCCGCCTCTCTCCTCAAACGGCCGCCCGCTTCCTCGCCCTCGCCCCGCCGCCGCCTCCTATTGGTGGAGGCGGCCGCCAGTTCTCCCCCCTTCCGCCTCGCTATTGGCTGACGGGCGTCTATGGGCGGGGCAGCGGGCGGTGCCTCAGCGCGGCGGCTCCTCCTCCCGGCCGTGCGCCTGGCAGTGCCGGTGAGCGAGAGGCGGTGGCGGCGGTGCCTGCGGGAGGAGCCGGCAGCGTGCGGACGCCACTCTCTCGCCGCCAGGAGCGCAGCGCGGCGCTTCCTCACCTTGCCGGAGCCTGGCTCAGGTAACCGCTGCGGTGTGCCCGGGGGGGGCGGGCGGACTCGTTCCCTTCTTTCCTCGCGGAGCTCCGCGCCTCTTTGTCCGCCGGAGCGCTGCCCCTCCGAGTTACGCGCCTTGCCGCGTTCTGCCCGGCCCGGCCGCTCGGAGCGCCTCGCCGCCCTCCCGCCCTGCCCGCTGCCCCTCGCCGTCTCCCTGCCCTCCCTCCCTCCCTCTCACCCCAGGGGCGGCCGCCCCTTCTCCTCTCCCTGCCCCGCCGTCCGGCCCTTGGAAATAACGGGAAGGGGAGAATGGGACCGCTCGGCAGCTGTCAGGGCTGCAGCCTGAGTCACGGGCTGCCCGTCCTCCCGCAGACATCGCGCTGGGCTTGGCTTCCGCCCTCACATCTCCACTTCCTCATTCAGTTGGGGCTGCAGAGTGAGGCCAGGAGGCAGAGGGAGGAGGGAGTGACAGGGCAAGATGAAGCTTGCAGCAGGAAGGCTCGCAGATAGCTCGCTCTCGCAGGCATCACCTCCGACGGGGTCGGAGCGGCGATCCTCCGCCTCTCGGTGATATCCCAGCAGCTGTGGGGGGGACCGAACCTCCGAGCCCCCCTCAGGAGCGGGTTTCCACAGGCGGGGCGGCTTCTGCTCTGTCTAAACGTGGGGTGAAAGGAGCTGTGAGGGAACGCCTCGTTTCTGGTGGAGAAGCTTTCTGGGAGCTGCCTGTTACACTCACTTTTCTTTTCCTCCTTACAGTTCCTCTCTTTGTCTTCTCTAGAAATACTGTGTTCTTCAGCTTTCCTCTTGTGTACCTTTTCCTTCTGCGTTCTGTGTTAAGTCTCCCGAGCTGTGATCTATAAGAGCATACTAAGAACGTTGGCTTTTCTCTTAGCTGAGTAGCTCTGTCAAAAATGCATCAACGTGCCAAGTAATGCATAAGAAAGTCATGCTTCAAACCGGGGGAGATATGGCAGGAGGTGGACTTTGAACTCTGCCTTGGTGTCTCTACCCTACACTATAAAGAAATATAGATTAATCTGCACGGAGGCTGTTCAGCTGTGGCTTCAAAGGCTAAATTGCATGCCCTTAGCTCTCCTATACATCTTCCTTCTGCAGACCTCAGTGTGGTGAAGTTTTAACTCCCGAATAGCAGCATCTCTAATCAGTTGCTGCTTGTGTAAATGCTTTTGTAATTAGTCACCTGGTGACGATGTGGCTGGGTTCACTTAGCCGTGGCGTTCCAGTGAAAATGGTAAACCACGACACAGATATTTATTGACTCATAGATGCGACTGTGGCTCTCTTTCCTGAAGCTGGAATGAGATAAGCAAATATTTTTGTTAACTGGAAAGTTGTAATGGGGAGGGGAGCGACTGATAAGTGAAAATGCTTTTGGCATAAAAGGGTTTTGAAGCTGTTCATCACAACCACCATCACCTGTATAAGCACAAGATTGTGCTGCTGACCTGACCTTGTAAAAATAACTACGGGGTGAAATCATACAGCGGTTCCATGAAGCTCTGCGTCAGGTACAGGTGTTTAAATGGACACGTACCCCTTCTTGAGAGCGTTATTCCTTGTGTAGCATCTGATCTTGCTGGAAGTGGACAGGCAAAAGTTTCAGTGGCTTAAAGTTACCTGTGAAATTGCTGGTAGCTGATTGAAAAAGGTCAGAACTTATTGTATTTTCTGTCTTGGCACTTTATGATGTGGTGGTTCTCGTAATGTGGAGTCATCATCTCCTGGATGATTGGTTGGGCGGTGTTAAGATTTGATTTGGAAGCTCTCCGATATCTTGAGACTTTAACCTCAAAGTTTGCTCTGTCAGGTAGCAGAGTGGCTGTTTCTGTATAAACAGGGTGAAAGAATAGTTGGGTGTCTATTCCAGAAGAATGGGTGTAGAAATTTAAGGCCTTTTATTGCACTTTGCACAGTTGGTGGGGATATTTCTACTATGGTATGGATGAAAAGGATTTCTTCCATTGGAGGCTGAAGTAACTTGTGTTGTCCCTCACGTTATTTTGGTGGGTTTCATACAAGGTGTCAGAGGGTGAAGGTGTGCTCCAGCATTGGTGGCTGTAATACTTGATCTTGAATTGAAAATTCAATTGTTTCTAGTAGAGTTTGATGCTGCAGGTGCTTAAATTCTTCCTGGCAGTGCTTGGCGCTGCAGGTATTCCTTCAGGTATGCAGAGAGCTTTAGCACCACAGCAGTGTATCTTCAGAACCTGAGCCATTATTATCTTAGCAGGTATGCTAAAAAAGTGTTGTACAAAATGTATAACTAATAACTCCTGGGTTAGCTCTCTGTTCTGGGAGCTTCAAGTAGTCTGCTGTGCCCAGAAGTTCAGGGTTTGTGCTGTTAATCCCAGGATGCTAAACAGTTGGGAGAGGGCACGTATTGTAAGTGTTCTGATTTCCCAGCCCATTTTGGAGTTTGATGTGCCTTTTGCTGGAAGGAATGACTCGGTACCTTTAAGTCTGGAAATCTGATGGCTGTTGTGCTCGAGCCCTGTGTCTTGACCACACTGATATATTTGTGTGACTGCAATAGGGTGAGTTTGTGAGCGGACCCACTGGAGGTACAGGAACTCTTGTGGTTAATGCAACATCTACCAAAAAGGGAAGTCTAAGTTCAGGTTGTTTTACCTCCCACCCTGTGTGCTGCATCTGCTTTCTTGCATCGTGACTTCAGGTTATTGGGTAACATACTGAAACTAGCTGATGACTAAAGTGTATTGTGGAGGCCTGGAGTTAGAGCACACATCTACTAAGTGCTTTCCAGACCTTTAATCCTGGGTGTAGGGCTTCAATACGGTTTGGTACGTTTGACTCAAAAATGCACTCGGTGCCCTCTAACATTGTTCAGATTTTTAATTTCTGCTATGAATATCTTTTTAGTCTTTGTTTTCCTAGCTAGTAATTGAGGCACAGCTGTTTGCATGTTAAGTAGCGAAATTGTGTGCCTGACGTTAAGTCTTTTGTGGGTTGGAACAAAGCTATAATAGCATAGGATTGCCTACAGCAGCATTGTTTTTGCTGGCAGTCGCTCTGGCTCAGTGGTGGCTTGGTGACCTTGTACCTTAAATTTCTTTTCAGTTAAAGCACATCGTGGCTCTAATTGAGTTTTCTGGTGTAGAAAGATATGGAAATTAGCAACCTGATTTAAAAAGGGTACGAGGAGACAAAAACATGCATGCAACTTCTGCCCTGGAAGCTAATGCAAATGGGTGTTGTCCAACTAAATGAAATGCATTGGCTTACAAGTTCCTCTTAATTTCATACCAGTGCTTAATTATGGTTTAGTGCTCTTGCTTTTTTTTTTGGCGGCTGTGAGAACTTGTTCCGAGCACCTGAAGTGGTTGGTAATGTCAATGCTGATTGGTCGCGCTGTGCCAGGTTCCTGTAGCACTTAACACCTTCTCACCAGACTCCAACCCAGTGTTGTTCAGCATAATGCATTAGGTCTCCAGTTATGGCCTTTCAGTCTGTGTTTGGTACCATGTGCTGTCTCTGGGCATCCTACAAAGACTGAAGAGCTCTTGGTGTCCACAGTTTTCCATAATGGAACTGCCATTGAATTCACTGGATGGGGAGCCAAGCACTGCAGAGTCAAGTCATTTTTAAACACAGCAAAGAGGAAATGGTAAAATTGATCTAACGTACTTGTCTACTGCAAGTTGTTTCTTAACAAGTATTACAAATGCACTGCTGTTGGATGCAGAAAGGCGTAATAAAATAGAATTCTGCGTGCTGTGGTTTGACTCTGTGACCTCTTTATGAAATGTGTACCTCTAGAGGTTTGTACACAGGCCTTGGATTCTGCTCGTCTTCATGACTGCGAGTTGAAATTTCTCTTTAATACATGTATACTGATTCTTCTGAGAGCAGTAAATAAAACCACATGGATGAGTGATTTCAGTAAACTCAAGCTAATAATCAATATGTATTGAGGGAAACTGAACTTGGAAACTTGTAAAGTCTGTGTAACTGATGAATACATCTATTCATCAAGAGCTACCATTTTAATGAGCCTCGGCAGGAAAACTATTGTGATATATGCCTCAACGCTGAACTCAAGTTCTCATTTAAACTAAAGCAAAGTAGACGTTTAGGCTGGTAAGAAAAGAGGTTCTGAGAAATACAACAGCTTGGCTTTGATAATTCTGTGTGCGGTCAAGCATTTTTTTTTCTGCTGGGCTGCTTCCTGTTTAAAATATAAGACTTAAAGCACGCTCTTGTAATAGTTTACTTCCCGTTTAATTGTCTGTAGTGATCAGAGTACTGCATTCGTCTCTGTTTTTCTTTTAAGGTCAAGACTTCAGCAGCTCACTTGAATGTAGGCTCCCCTGATCAGCCTTTGAGGTAGAGAAGATTTGACTTCAACCAAAGTGGAATATCTGCAATACTCAGTGCAGCTGGTCTCATTAGCACACATAGAGTTGATGCAAATAGTCATGAAAAAGAGAAGCATTGAATTACACTTAGACAAAAGTTCAATTTCAGTGGTTTCAATCTTCTTTGGCATAGCTGTTCATAGTTAAACATGCAGAGGAGGCTGTGTACATTTCTTGTTCCTTTTTTGGGTGGCGCTTCTGTGTGTTTTAAGACTTAACAGGCGCAAAAAAACAGTTTGAACCGTGACTTAAAGTTTGTTACTTAAACTGGTTCTTGCAGTTTTCGTCTTGTTGGTTAAATTGCAGCACGAATGTTAATAGCAGATACTGAAGTCTTTGACCTCTTGTTATGCAGTAAAGTATGCCGAGTTATTTTAATGGCCCTTCCCAAGTCAAAGTTTTGCTTAGATGAACTTGAGCTTAACGCAGTACATGATGGGAAATGTAAAATGAGAATGCACAAATGTGATGAGGCAGGCGATTAGTCATCAGTTTAAAGCCAGACTGTCAGTTTATTAGACAAAATGGTGTAATTTGTAAGAACCATATATTCGCATATTGTCCAGATAGGGCTGCCATATATGTGTGCATAGTCTGGTTATTGTCTTCATCCACATAGTAGCGAGGGTTAGTCTTTTACGTGGTTTTTCTTTAGGAAAAAAACTATGTATCAGCAGATTTTAGTTGTATTATACTCCTAAAAACTCAGTGTAGATGTAACTGATAAGTATTACCACATCGTGTGATACCATTTTTATCACGTCCGGTAATGGCTCGCTGCTGCTTGTGTAGATAAGGGGAAAAATAGTGATTGATCAGAGCGGGCTGCAATGCTTCAGTGTGTCTGGTTGTGGACAGTGCTGCTAATTGTGGTAGCAACACATGAAACAGTTCTGCTCCTGCATGATCAGTATTTCCTGAACTTGTTTTTGTCTTCTTAGAGCAGAAAGCAAAACAGTGCTGGAAACTTCCAGATCACACGTGCCTCCTTTGATTGGGAGAGTGGAATGTCCAAGTGTGTGAGTCTCTGGTGCGGATGGGAGAATTTCTTTCTTTTTTTTCCTAAAAATCTATTTTCCTCCTGTGCTGGAACAAGAGGGGAGAGAATGAAGTGTTCCTTGTGGCCACTGTTGTAACAGTTCAGATTAGATTCCTGCTTTATGTGCCCTTCTTGCACTAATTTCACATTGAAAGCCAAAGGCCTTTATGTCCTTTCTTACAAAAATCAGTGCTCCAGGAGGGCACAGTTGGGTGAATTCTAAAATAAGAGAGATCCTTGTTAAAGGTTGATATATTTGATGCTTTGGGAAGGAAGCATGGGTCAGGACAAAGCAAACTAACCAGAAAATGAGCATGAGGGTGAGCTGTGCAGGACAGGCACTCTGCATCAGAGGGCGTTCTCTAGGACGGTGCTTATGATGGAGGGCTAAGCAGGGAGCTGTGAAATACCTTGGTTGAAATGGGGAAATGTTTCCTTCCTCATGTTTCAGAGCTTTCACTAAGTAAGTGTATGATCAAGAAAGCTGTTTTCATCCTGACCTCCTTCACCCATCATGAAGCTTAAAGCTATTAACTTCTCTTTCCGTGTAGGAGTTGTTGTACTTGTGTTCAGGGGGCATCACTGTCCTGTCGTCCTGCTCCCACCTCAAAGACTGCCATCACACACAGGAGTGAGTCCTCTCAATCGCTCCCTGCTAGCTGAACCAGTTGCAGATCTAATTTGGACCCTGCAGAGATGGCTGACTTCCCCATGCAAGGCTTTTTGCCTACCACGCTGCAGTTAATGGTGAGGGAGACTATTTGAAACAGGGAAGAAAGTGTGAGATGGAGCAGCAGGAGGCTGTTCGGACGTGGCCGTGGTTTTGCACAGCGGGTTGAGTTGTGAATGTCTAGAAAAGCTTGGTTCTCACCACAGTGTAAAAATAACCCTTTAAAAAATGTCTTGCCAGACATATTTGCAGAGTTTCTTGGTTCTTTCCGGTGAGATCAGGAAGAAAATTGTTTTTACCGATGTTGAGACCAAAGCAAGTTTTCTGCTTAATGGAAGTGAGAGTAATTGTTCTTGGCAGATAACTCAGTCTTAGCCATGTATGTGCTAACTATCTGTATCTAAAAGACTGGACTGGAGTCATAGATATATATATATATGACTTTGTCCCTGTCTTCTAACTAGGTATAATTTATTCCTTGTTCCACCTGGAATTGACAGAGGTGATAGTGCTAACTGTTATAAAGCTGTGTATTAGCACAACGGCTTTGTACTTCAGTGCTTCTGAGAGCTGTTGGCAGATAGCTTTTTAGCCTTAAATCAGAATATTAGAGAAGGGACTGAAAGTGACCCTGCCATAACAAGGACAGGCTGAAACTTTCCAAACTCTCGCCCCTTCTCTCGTGAGATGTCCCCGGGGAATTCTGCATGCCTGATCAGAACTTTTGCAGGCCATTATGCGGCCTGAAAACAAGGCTTCCAGCAAAACAGCTTGAACAGCAGGGATGGGCCGCAGTACAGCCGTCTCCTTAAGTGGGATTACTTTGCTGAGTGGTCACGAAGAATGCGTTCTCCCCCGGAATGTTTTCCTTGTGGGCACACTGTCTGTGGAAGAGGAATTCTCTCCTCTGCTGAGAAGGCATGTACTGTACATGCACTAATGAGAAACAACAGTTGCAGAAAGTGTATTATGCAGGATTGTAAACTTGGAATATTTATTCAAAGTGAATAGGGTTGGGTGGCAGCCAGCCTAGCTTTGTCATGCTAAAGACTGGACTTGAAATTAACAGGAGGCCTGCCCTCCCCCTCGTGAATCAGTGCTCGGGGTGTTTAAACAACTGCACAGGCTGCAGAGAACTGATTCGCTTTATTGGTGCCGTGTTCGTTGTAATGTGCCTTTGTATCTCACTGCAGTAATTAAAACACGGGGTAGCATAACTCAGGGATGCTCAGTGTGGACATATTTGCCTGTAACCTATAGATTAAGTGTTTTTATGGCATGCAGCACAGTTGCCCTGGAGCTTTTCTGTGCGTATGTGTGTAGTTTGTGGTGAAAATTATGTTATCCCATTTTTGACTGCTTGGTAAGCTTGGGAGCTTAGCTTGTTCAGATCTGCGTTAATTTACATTACATCCCTGTGTGCTTAGTTTGTAGCTTCTGATTGTAGTGTGAACCTAATCTTGTTCTTTTCTTGAACAGTGGAAGAGGTGACTACTAACCTGGCATGTAATGACAATGTCTTACTTGTGTAGGGCTTTGTGGTGTTTGCAGTTAGCCGTGAAAAGTCCCAGCTTCACAGAGCAAACCTCCTGTGTCAGCTGTTATAGTAGAATGTGCAAGTGCTGCCTCATGCATACCACAAAAGTGTTGCTTGACAGCTGATGAAAAGAACTGGATATGAAGAAATTGAGAAACTTTTATTCTATATTTGTTCTGATGATGCCTGCCAGCTACCTCTAGGCCACCTGGAAGAGGCAGAATTCCTTTCAGATCCTTCTTTCCATCTTGCAGCATGTGGTCTGGTCGGTAGGTCACTCCTGAGTAATACGAGTATTGCTTCTGCAGTAGATATTTAGGTACCTTCCTTCTTCATTCTTGGAACCCTTGGAGCTTAGAGAGAAAGTATTTCAGTGCTCTACCTTGTGTTCAGCTTATGGTAATAAACATGGTAGCTGGCAAGTCTGGGCAGCACTACAGTCAAACTGAATGTGCAACAATAATTGCCAGCAATCTGCATTCCAGTTATGAAATAAAGCTTTCAACAATGCATTGTGTGCGTCAGAATGTGACTTGAGAGGAAAGAAGTGAACTGCAGTAAGCCTAATAGCAACCATTATGAATCCCAAATAAAGCTGAACTAGAAGAAATGAGACTGTGTGGCAGCTCAGCATGCTGAACAAGGGTAAGGGTAGCTGACTGCCTCTGCAGCTCAGTAGGTTGTCTGAGGGAGTATTAATTGTGAATTTGCATACTTGCCTGATGTATTCCCCAGTGGAGTAGCTGAAATTTGTGATTCCTGAGCTTTCTATTGAAGCATTAGGTACTGGTGTGTCACAGTGTACTGGGTTTGAGCAATGGGTAGATATAAGCAGTCCATCAGGCACAGATGCATGACAACTTTTCTCCTTCCCTTCCTCCCTCCTCCCCCTGCAAACCATCACCTTGGTGATTCAGGCTTCTTCTCTTATATAGGTGTTAGCACAAACTACTCCGACTTGTAAATAACAAACTTCACAGTTTTCCTTCCCTTTGGCATCCTGGTAGGTGAAGCAGAGAAGTGTCTGTCTGGCGCATCCTAAGCAGATGAGAGCTAAGCAATTTCTTAGTGAATACAAGGGAATTAATCTGTTTGGGGGTGGGTCTGTCCTGCACATCCTACTTGTTGCACTTACTCCAACTGTTTCTGTTGATTTGCTGAACTGTGTTCAGCTGACTGAAGAAAGTGAAATAGTCGAGTTTGCAGAGGTAATTCAAGTATTAGCTGTTCAGATTGTATGTGTAATGAGGATTTCTGGCATAAGAATGTTACTGATCAAACTTAGTTGGAATCACCAGCTTCTCGGTGCCAGGTTATTTTTAAATGCTGTGTGTTAACAAAGAATCAAGTTTCTTCATTGTGGAAAGTTGAGCTGTATTTGAAATGGAGCTATAAGTGACTGCTAATGCTGTAGTTTTCTAGCATAAAAGCTGTATGCCTGTAGAACAAGGTGTACATTCCTGCACTCTGTGAAAGGGTTTCTTGTGCCGTGGGCTCTTCTGTCACAACCTGCTAAAGGTAAGCCAGTGTGAATAAGAGCATGGAAACTTTGTTCCTGAAATGCTTCAAAGATGTGAGCTGTATGAAAAATAAAGGGTTGTTTGTTTAAGTGTGTTTGCATTGCTATTTATTGTTCGTTCTTTTCATCACCTTCGTGTTAAGGGTAATACCAAAGGGCACCAAATGAGCTGGGGGGAGTACACAGAAAACTTACAATGGCATCTTACTGGTGGATATGAAGCAGAAGAACTTTTCTAGTAATTACCTATTTACGTGCTCTTCTGACCATATTATGCTCTTACAGCTACAGCCCGTACGTCCATAGCTTAACGTAACACAAGCTCATCTTACTGAACAAGTGGTTTAGTCCTAGAAGCAGCAATTCTGTGGCTGCTGACAGACTTAAATGGTGTAGGGGTGGAATAATGCAAATGGTTCTGGAAAACTGAATTGCAAACAGATAGCATGATGTGTTTTTAGTGCTTGCAAAACACTAATTCAAAGGAGAAGAACTTTAGCAGAGACAGCTTTTAGACCTTTCCAAGCTGGCAAGGTGTGTTTCTAGACTTTTGTGGATGCCTTAGGTGGGGAGAGGAGTGAGTGCAGTGTCTCCTAATTGGAGCCTTACAGCTATGAAATTGTAGCAAAGGCCAAGGCAAACTTGTGTCCATATGATGAATCAAATTAGGGTTTTGGGTAGTTCTGCCTAGTTCAAAGGGAATGCGTGGCATTTTAGCTTGAAGCCAGCATTTAGTTTATTCATCTCAGAAGAATCTGCGGGAAAATGTGTAAGTAAAGGTTTCTCATAATTCTTTTAAGGTTGGGTTATACATTGACGATGTCTGAGTCTCCCCCTACTCAGGACCATAGAGATCACTTTTTCCTTCTTGTGTGACTCCATGGCTTCACTAGCTAGTGAAATAGGGTAAGAACCTCATTTGGTTCCTGAGATATGGAAAACAAGCTATGTTTGAGCAGCTTGTTCTTCAGACTGCTTGGGAAGCACAACAAGAGCACGCTGGGTTAATAGGGAAGTGACTCTGGAATTTCATTTTTGGAAACAATACTAGGAAGGAGGCATTTAAACTGAAAACAAGGATGGTCCATGTCTTCCTTCTGTATTTTTGTGTCTATTACCTGTAGACTGGTACTGCATCAAAAACAATATTGTTAGCAATATACTCATTTGACAGTTGCACAACAGCCGGGTGAAGATAAATGTTCATTCCCCACGTAATTATCTACACCCCAAGTGCAAACCACTGGGCAAACAAATTGCTTCCTAATTTGTTCCTAAAATGGTCATGACTTGTGTTCAGCTGGGCTGTCGTTGAGTTGCAGTTCATTGGACTGACTGACTGACTGTCCCTTGAGGAGTTCATAGAAATGCTCCATGAAACACACGATAAACTTGGAAGATAAGTTCTGGAGACCACGAGACAGAACTTGCTGAATCTGATTCCTCTGTTGGTTCTGTTCTTGCAGACAAGATCAACTCAATGGTTGGAGCTTAGAGCCCCTGTGGGGTAGAGGTCAGCCATGAGAGGAGCGCTAATACCATGTTATTGCAGCATGATCCTCCAGTGCCTTAGTTTTTGTACCTTGGGGTTCTTCTATTGTGGGCTAGTTTGAGATGGTGAATTGAGAGTAAGGCTGTTTCCCGCTGCCCCACATAGTGTAATTCTCAAGTGCATTTGAAATCTAAGGTGCACAAGGTCTTCTAACCTTGCTATTTAGTAGTACAGCCATAAAACAAACACCCAAAACAAAAACAACCCAACCCTTGGTGTTTGGTGAGATTTTAGAACAGCTGTGTTTGGCCATTTATCTTCTTACTTGGATGGCTGTTGTTTTGAGCACTGAGAATGAAAGGATAGATGCTTTGCAGTGATTCTTTAGGGACTGAAGAATGCAGTCTTGCAGTTACTGAAACATTTCAGGACTTCTCCTGTAAGGAGATTTGACTCAGCTCCCTGTAGCTATTTTCTTAGTTCTTTTAGGATCTAGAGCTGGCTCGAAGTACCTCTTGAAAGGGTTCTTGTGGTCTGATCTATATTTCTTATCTAAAAAGAACTATTCTTTATCCCAGCACAGATCTCCGAGGTGTGTTGGCTGCACATACTTTACCAGTAAGGAGGTGAGGGCTGTGTTTCGGTGTAACGCAGGACACTTCAGGCGGCTGGTTACTTAGGATTCCTCAGGAAATGATGAAACCGAATTTAGCTGAAGCACGCTGCCTCTGTGTCCTGCCTGATTATAGCCAAAAAAGGCAACCAGTTAGAATTTTGGGAGTTGCAAAGGCAGGAAACTGTGTAATGGAGGGTAGAGCACAGCTGCTGCCTTGCCAAACCTGATACAACTCTGGACACAATTGAATACTTATTTCCTTTATTTTACTTCTTTTTTTTTTTTTTTTTTTCTTCCTCCTCTCCCTTCTTTTAACCCTTTGACCACAACCTGCAGGAGACACTGCAGTGGCAGAGGCTCTCAAAGTCTTTTGTTGAATTGTTAGACTTTGCTATTTCCCACTTGCTTCGTCAGGCAAGCTGTTGTAGTCTGGGCTTGCAGCTCTCTTGACAAATGAGTGTTTCATGGTGAGCTCTTTCATGGTGTTCGCATCCAATTCTGGATTTTCAATAAGAACACGAAAAGCCAAGGAGGTGGAATGGCTCTGGGAATTGTCACTGTGGTGATTGAGATGGAACTGTCAGTGTGTGGCAAAAGAAAGATGAGGCAAAATGCGGGGGGTGGGTGTTTGCCCTTTCCTGTAAGGCTTAAGACAAAGACTTCAAATGCAGGCTAAAAGGAAGAATTGTTTTTTGGACTTTTCTTTCTGTTTGCTGAAGAATTTTTGACTCTTAATGTACAAGTACCGTAGTTTCTGGCACAAATTCATACAGCACATACAGTGATACATTTGTTGAGAGGAATTTCCCCTCATGCTTATAAATGTCTGGTGTGGGCACTTTGTGTCCATCTTTATTGCAGCTGATGTTTTTCTGGCTTTGTTACTGTTGAGTGCTGGGATGCAACATTGATTGCTGCTCTTACAGTTCCAATAGGTGAAGATCAGCCCCTCCCTCAATATCTTTTTTTGGCAATATCTGTAATCAGACTTCACCTGTTTGATTTGTAGGTTGGCAAGTAAATATGCCTACGTTCTGTAACATAGTCATCCCAGTAGCAATACGAGTAGTTATCCCTGTAGCCTTCCATGACGTGAATATTGATATTATAATTTCCTGTTCCTTCAGGTGGTAAAGAGCTCTAGCTTCTATCCAAGTTATGAGAAGCATATATTAAGCATGCTGATATCTTTGTGAGGAAGGATCCAAGAAGTAATGTTTATGGGGCCATGTAAAGAGGCTGCTGTTACGTGGTTAATGAGCCTTGATGCATGAAGTTCTTTCTCGTGATTGAAAGAATTCCTGAATGGCACCAATAAAACTGTTGCCTTATTAACTGGAAAATCCCTGGCAGTTGTGCTCTGGTTTTGATGAAATGCTAAATTTAGGGTGCTGTTTTCTTAGCACGCTGCCTACATCTCCTCCTTGGAGTGGTGGCACTTTCTTCTACCCAAACACAGCTTTGTAACTGCTTTATAGGTGGATCTTGGGGAAGAATTTTTGACTTTAAAGTCTCGACAGCAGTATTTTTATTTTATTTTATTTTATTTTATTTTATTTTATTTTATTTTATTTTATTTTATTTTATTTTATTTTATTTTATTTTATTTTATTTTATTTTATTTTATTTTTTTTCTCCTTTTTAACTGACTTGGAGCTGTTCTGCTGCTGAATGTTGACTAGAAAAGAGATACCAAGTGGTAGGTTTGGTGTTAACTACTGAGCTAGTGGTGGAAAGGATGTAGGGTCTGCATTAATTCATGTCCTTAAATTATTCAGTGTCTTCTAGGAGTGGACTGTGTCTCTTGCATTGTCTAGACTGGAATATGATGTTTCTGCGAAGCTGTGAATTTTGTTATTATTCATAGTTAATCATGACAAGGAGATAGAAAGTAAAATAGTTGGTTAAACTTTTTTGATATTTCTGAGCAAGTATTTCTACTGAGTAGAGCACTAAGAGCTAATCTTACCTGAACATTACCAACGTAGTATCTGATGCTGTGAATGTTGGCACATCTTCTGAACTGTTTGATGCTTGCCACTTTAATGTGCTTTCTCTCTTCTGCCAAATAATGACTTCCAAATGCTTAACGGTCAGTTTTTTGTTCTGTGTTGTTTTTCTTTTTTCTTTTTTTTTTTTAACTGCTTGCTAGTTTGTTTTTTCCCATCCTCTTGGCAGTCAAAACCTTGACCTTATTGGAAGTCTGACAGCTTACCAGTGCTTACTAACATGTAACTGAAGGCCGGGGGAGGCGTATTTTGACAAGGAAGAGCTCAGAGTATTTAGCATAGGAATTTAGCAATGAATTTGCAAGGCAACTTGAGGCTTTAAAAACACTTTTTTTTTTTTTTTTTTTTTTTTTCTGTGGCAGGTCCCTAAATCTAAACCACAATGGCGCAAAGAGATGCAGATAAGTACCTTTACGTGGACAAAAATATCATTAACAACCCCCTTACTCAGGCTGACTGGGCAGCCAAGAAGTTGGTATGGGTTCCCTCAGAGAAAAGTGGATTTGAAGCAGCTAGCCTAAAGGAAGAAGTGGGAGATGAGGCCATCGTGGAATTGGCAGAGAATGGGAAGAAGGTGAAAGTAAATAAGGATGACATCCAGAAGATGAACCCTCCCAAATTCTCGAAGGTAGAAGATATGGCTGAGCTGACGTGCCTGAATGAGGCTTCTGTGCTTCACAACTTGAAGGAAAGATACTACTCTGGACTGATCTACGTGAGTAATCTTCTCCATTAAGATAAGAGTTCTCTATTTTGTAGTGTGGGAACTTACTGTAATCAATTTGCTTTTAAAGGGTATATGTTAACCTTTCATTGCCCATATATATAACTCTCACGTGACTCAACTTCTTCCTTCTACTTACAATTTTTTCACTAAACTGTGCCAATCCCCCCCCTTTAGTTAATGTAGAAGCTTTCAAGGAATGCTGTGGTAAATCAGTCTTTCACATTTCAATGTCTTCATTTGCAGAATGTTTTGAATGCCACTTAACTTGCTTTTAGCAAGAAGTGAGAGCAGTTGGAAAGTGGTAAACAGGAAGTCTGAACTGAATTAAATAATAAAAGCATGATCTTAATATACCTAACATCTGAGTTGATTTTTCCCATGTCTGGAGCTTCACTGGGAAAAAATACCAGTGCCAAGCTGGTTTGTTTGTTTGTTTGTTTGTTTTTAAACACAAATTCTGGATCTTAGAGTGTGCTATTAGAAAAGGCACATATATTCACATGTGAGTTTACAGATGGGGTAACACTTCCTTCTCACCCCAGAACGGAATTATTATTATTATGGAAAAGACAAAGATACCATGTGTGGGGCCCATGACCATAACCCTCTAAAGCACGCAATAACTGCTTCACTGCATACCAAAAGTAGTAAATAAGGAAAAGTGAGGAAGGAGAATTTGGAACTTTGACTAGTTCTACAGGTCCCTTCTATCTTAACTTCTGTGCAGCCAACAGAAATATGTCCTGCTACTTTTTAATACCCTGTCAACATAGGGTAAATAAACTCAATAGTAATGTAAAATTTGGCTGCAGTGACTGCTTAAAACACAAAGAAGTGTTCATTGGCTTGTTTGTTCTCCAAATGCCCTCTACTTACAGAATCAAAATGGGTCTGCCAGAGAGAAAATCCCTGATGGATGTAGAAATATTTGATGTTCAGTATTTTAGACATTATAAAATGTTTTTCACCATAGATTAGAAGAGCTACTAGGTTGCATTAAAGAATGAATTTAATATGTAAACATGTATATTAGCCCAGTTCTAGATAATAAAGCATATCTAGATACTTTTTCTCCTTCCTTTTGAGCTTCTAAACCCCCAAATCTGCCTCTTTCTTCATCTGGAAATGACAACATAAATAAAAGCTGTTACCTTTCTGTATGTTTCTGGCTTTGGTATTGTGTTTTGTTACCTTTCTGTATGATTTTGGCTTTGGTATTGTGTTTTTTTTTCCCCTCCTTTTGTGGTGTTTTTTTGTTTGTTTGTTTGTTTGTGTTTTGGGGTGCTTATTACTTCACCTTACCCAAAGAGATTTAGTCTTTTTTCTAGTCATCTTATGAGGCAAGCTGTAGACAATCTCTTCTGTCCTAACAGAGCCTGGTTATCTTCAAGTTGCTGCACAGCAGGAGTTCACTGTAATTATCTGTCTTGGCTAGAAACCTCTATGGATGGTTGTATTCTAAATTAAGAAACATGAACACAAGCTAAAAGTTCTGACTGATGCTGTGACCATAGCTCTTCTAGTGTGGCATGGTGGTGCACGGACAACCTCTGCTTATATAATCAGAGAACACCTGCAGGGTGCAAAGCTCGTATAAATTCCATCACCTTCTGGTCTCAAGATTTTGAGACTTAGGAGGTTGATGCAGTTAGTTATTCCATGCAGCTGAACAGCTCTTCTGGCTATTGGTCAAAACCTCTTATCGGAGGGAAGAATCTTGGTCTTGTGTTGAAATAGGATATGCAAGATCATGTGTGTAACATTTTTAGAACAGGATGCATTGCTAGATTATGTAATAAGGTGTTGAAAATAATTCACCAGTGTTGTGTAGTCTGTTGTGCACTGTACAGTAGGTTATTTCATTTATCTTGCAAGACATCCTCTGAAATTTCAGACATGATCTGTGGCTGTAATAAACGGAGTGCTTTTAGTTAGGTAGAAAGTAGTATTGAAAATAAAAAATCCACACCCTTCACACATATAAACTTAGAGTAGCAATGCTCTATTACGGAGCCTTAGACTTGCCAAAATGGTGTTTCTGTGCACTTGTGAAATGGACTGATCGTACCTGTCAGCAGTTCTTCTCAAGTCAGAAGATTAACGTGAATGCTTACGATACTTTCACTGAAGCGGCTGTTGCTTGATGGTTAATCCTCTTGAAGGAGTACGTGCAGTGTACATAGGTCACTCTGAAAGTAATGCCTCCTATTTATTTCCATGGGAACTGCAGCTACAAGAAGCATAGCACTGCTTGATAGAGCAAATAGTCAGTTACAAAACACTGATTGTTGACACCATTCATAGCAAGGAAGGAAGGTTTTCCTGCAGGCCTGTTTCATCAGTCTGAGGAAGTTAATGCCTGCCTTCTTCTAAATTGTTGTTCTCCTCCAGCAGAGTGCTTCAGTTCAACTTCAGACCCTTGCGCTATTTTTATTTGAAAAGGGACTGTTCTTCTTTGTGGGCAAACATGTCCATAAGAAGTCATGCAAATACAGACAGGAAGACTTCAAATTCCTTTTCACATATTGCCACTTCTTTTCATTTACTCTCACTTGTAATCCTCTGTGGCATGAACTGAAGTGTTGAGGAGAACATTAATTTCACAGTGCTAGCAATTCCCATGCTAATATAGGGGAAAATAAGTGTAATGAGTGCACAGTGAATACAGTACTCTGGAGTAGACTGCTTTCTACCTCTCCACTACTGTATTCAAAGATGAGGAAAGCATGACCCAGACTTTCAGCTGCTGTTTTTGTACTATGCAAGTGCTGTCTCTCATGATGAAGGACTGAAGCTGAGGTTAAAGGAATTAGTAATCATGTTAGTTTCTGCAACTTATAGTTCCTTTCCAGCACTATCTCATAGCTAACTTGACTAGAATCTCACTGACATTTAGCTTCCTGAAGTCCTGTGCTGTGTGAATAGGTTAATTACCTAAGATTTAAATGAGTGCATAGAAAACTTGGATATAGAACTGTGAACTATGTAGTAGATGCTATTTTCATCCTTCTGATCAATGTACTCTAATTCTTTCCTTTATCTAGCTAAGAGGCTAAATCCGATTAAGTACTTTCTGCTCTTACTGTAGAGAACTCTTTACCATGTCAAAGCTCTCTTCATTGAGAAAACAATGGAAGAGATATCAGCAATAGAAGGTGCTAAATGTACTCTTCTGGTAGCACTGCAAGTATCTGTAGAGGGCTACATATATCCAGATGTTTTGGACAGCTGCCTCTAAAATTGATAAGGAACTCTAAAACTCAGCACCAAGGCATGGAATGCTATTCTTAAAGCATCTAAGCAACATGGAAGGTCTTTTCCTACTGCCTTTGCAATTAAAACACTTCTTAGATTTGCTTTTAGATATTTAGATTTCAAAAGAATTTTGGAGGAAAAAATAGATACTTTCACTAAAATTATTTTGACAGTTGTATTAGAACTGCAGAATTCAACTCAGTGAAAACCAATTGAGAAGCTGAAATTTGCTTTCAGATCAGAAAATTTTGCTATGGAATGCATTAGAAGTAAACTTTGGCAAATGTTCCTGACTCTTCAAGAATGGAATACTGTTTAATTGTTCTCTATACTCACTAGTTTGAAACTAGTTTACAATTACAATTACAACTAGGTCGCAATCATTACATGTAAATCACAAAAGTCTTTTGGGTTTGCAGGGTCCTCAGGAGGCCATCCAGTCTAACTTCCCATTAAGAGCAGGGTCAAAACTGAATTCAACCTAGTCCAGTGGTCTTGAAAATCTCTAAGGAGTATGTTGGTATTCCTTTAGTAACTATTTTGGCGTGATTCCCTCTGCTGGAGTCATGTTTTGACTAAGTGTGGGATGGAGGGGCAGCTTTTCATCAAATAAACTTTATATGTAAGTCCTGTCAAGTTGCACTTATCTAGTCTTTCTCATCTAGAGAGGTGTCCAGCCTATTTTCTGCATACCGAGCATAAGTGAGCAGGGAGATAATAGAAAATAAGCAAGCCTGACTCCTACAGGCAATATATTAAGGCCTCACAAAGTGATTTGATGCCACCAGTAACACTCATTTATCAGTAAGACTCCAAGGATGTGCTATCTGTCCTTTCCTGTATTTAGTAGCTATCATTTAGCATGAAAATTGTTGAGCGCAGACATGAATATCTTCATGAGTGTTGTGCTAGAGTGCAGAGAATGTATATCTTTGTGTTGTGTTTTCTGTAATATCTTGCTGTCTCTCTGCATCATCTGTGCCATTTCTGGACACAAGTAAACTCACTTGCTCTCATGTGAAGTTTTATTATGTTGTAGTTGATTGATTACTGAATAAATTCATCTAGTAGATACACAAACGTGATGTAAAATGCTTCTTTTCTAGAAGCTGAGTGCCTATTTTATGTAATGAAATAGACAAATATCAGGATTTTGAAAGGAGGCAAAGCCACTCCTCACAGGCTGTTAATTAGCTAGGGAGTAGGCCACTTTGATTATCGACGTGACTAATGTGTCAGTTGATGCTATTTGCATACTTTGAAAGGTTGAGTACCATCCAAGTTGATATAACTTTAGGCGTTGCTGATATTCTAATATTGCTTAGTGGGAGGCATCCCTCTTAATATCACTGGAAGAAGCACTTGAAAATGACTGATCTGTTTTCAAATAATATGCTGTTAAAAGGCACGAGTATACAAAATTTTAACTCCTTGTTGCTGGGGGCGTTTTCTTTACAGACCTACTCAGGCCTGTTCTGTGTGGTAATCAATCCTTACAAGAACCTGCCAATATACTCAGAAGAAATAGTGGAGATGTACAAAGGCAAAAAGAGGCATGAGATGCCCCCTCACATCTATGCCATCACAGACACAGCCTACCGGAGTATGATGCAAGGTAAGTGCTTACTGAGGTAACAATTCATTTGTTGAAATCACAAACCAGGATTGCAGTCAAAACATTGTAGAAGAGCAGCATCTTACTGCTATCAAAAGGCATTGCTGCACCGTTGCTTACAGGCACGACACCTGCTTGGTACTAGTTCTTGTGCTCAGGTGAATAGCTCTCTCCTGGTCTGGTGTTTTGAAGAACATTGCAGGGGGGTCAGACAAGTGCATAATTACATAAACTGATCGGTTTCAGCACAGCAGGCTTTAGAGAAGCATGCAAGGATAACTGAAGTAAATAGATCTTCCCTCTATAATTCTATGGAGTCATAGCTACAGATAGGTGCAATCACTTAAGAAAACTGTTAAAATCCAGCCATGCAGTCTGGTTGGATGAAACAAGGTTGGTATAACATGCATTTTGGGATGTGATGATCAGTAGTAGTTTTACTGATGATTACTTGTTTTGTTACATTCTTGTTCTGTTAGACAATACTAAATACATTTGTTGGTTGTTTATGGGTAAAAGCAAGCAAGCAGGTTGACATGTTTCCCTAATAACTCCCTTTATACCAAGAGGAAGAACTGTATATTTTATCTCCTTGATTGTCACTTGAGAATTTAATTACGGAGTTCTGAAGGCTGGGTATATATCTCTCCTTCTCTGAGGAGGTTTTTCACAGAGTTGGTGCTGATGTGTGGGATGCCTGGAGAGTGTTCAAACATGGAGGTACTATGCTTTGCTTCCTGTTTCTTCTTGGGTTATGTGAAGAGGCATGCTTTGTGTGTTTAAAAGACAGCTTGATTTGGCTGGTTGGTATAAATTTGACTTTTCTGATGGATAGCAATGATGATTAAGGTGTTGGTCTCTCAGAGTCTCGTCATTAGTTTCACTTTTTGAACAAATGCCAGTTATAATAAAAGCATACTTTAAAATTCTAATTAGACTCAATTTTAAACGCTTGTGCTTTTTCCCTGCCCTCACTGTTATTTGTACTTGCAAGCATAGGAAGAATATAACAATGGGGTTGCCCGGAGTGGAAAGAAAGCAAGAAAAACTTCTTCCACTTGCCAGAGTTAATGACTTTAAACAGTTTTTCCTTTTGGAGGATGTCAAGGAAGTTTGCTGATGTGTGGTGCCATGTGGAGCACAGCACACAGGAGAGCTAACATGATGGATAAATTAAGCTGTATTGGTAAAAAGAGTGAAGGGGAGAGCCATACAGCAGTGGACTAGTAGCAGAGTACTGATGGCAGTTCATTGAAGATGTGACAGGTCTGAAGAAAATACATCTATACTACTTAAACATTACTCTGGAAGAAGTACTGTAAGCAGATGGGAAATAAAAACAAACCTGTATCTACATAGGGCCTTTCTTTCTTTGAACCAAGACTGGATTTGCCATGAATCGCAGAGATAAATGCACCTCCTGCACAATATATGGCAGTATGGTTGTCTGCAAAGCGCTTATCACTGTTTCACTTCCTTTATTACTTCCTTCTTTCTCTTGCTCACTCCTTCTTGTCAGCTGAAGTACCAACATATATTTTCCTTAAATGAGCTATTGACTAATCCCTACCAAAGTTACGGTTCCCTAACGAGAAATCTTTTCTACATAGTATCAGAGACAGACTCTTTGGCATTGCTGTAAAGAGACTGAAGATGTCTTTATCATTCCATTGTTAACAGTTAAACCTTGTTCTTCTTCCCTGCCAGATAACACCAGTATGTTGTAGTGTATGTCCAGACAGCTGCAGGAAGGGACAGATGAGCTTAGCTTGTCTGAAAGTGCTTCAGAGATGGTGATTGATCTACGGGGATATTTCCTTTCCTTTTGAAAAGAGAAGTGTTTCCATTCCATCACTTCTTGAGTGAAGTCTAAAACTCAGAAATCTCAGACTTGAATTTGTGTTGGTGCTCAAAGCTGAAGACTGGAAGCCCTGCCACTGTTTTTCCTAGCAGCAGAAAGTTGCTATGAGCTCTTCTGGAGTGTTTGCCTTTTCCAGAATTGTAGAATCACAGAACAGTTTGGGCTGGGAGGGACACTTTTCTTGGTGCAACTCAGAAAACAGTTGGCTTTCTGAGCTGCAAGCACACGTTGCCAGCTCATGTTGAGTCTTTCATCAACCAACACCCCCAGATCATTCTCCTCTGGGCTGCTCTCAAGCCATTCTTTGCTCATCCTATATCTTTTCTTGGTATTGCCCTGACCCTTCTGCGGGACCTTGCACTTGATGAAGAAAAGCCAGAATTATTTTAGCTACCCAGTATTATCAGTAATTTTAACAATCTAGAGGCTTGTCCAAGCTCTTCTCTACACATCATGTCTGTATGTTTGCTAGCAAAAAATGCCCAGACACTGTTATATGGTTATTTGCTGCTTTATTTTAATGGCTAGCAGCAGCATTCCACTGTATGCTACTGGGAGCAAAGGTGAGTAGGCTATTGTAATGTCTCTGGTCCTGGCTAGCCTCTAGGGCAATGGAAAGCAACATTCCTATTCCACTTTCTCAGTGCTGCTTAGCAGTGGGGGAGGCTTGATGCAGCAGCCAGTGGTATGGCAGGAATCCATTCAGAGAATAGAAGATAAAAGGGTACAGTTCTCCACATGAGCTAGAGGCATTTAGGATTAGTCTGTCTTCCCTACCATGCTTTCTGAGCCCCAAAGGCAAGGATTCCCTTCATAGTCCGGAGAAGGATAGCAAGGCTGGTGACTGACTTATGCCAGCATGTTGTGTAGTTATCTCTTAAACTGACAGAGTGGAGAAGTCTTGCATGTTAATTGATTTGGACTTTTTTTTTTTCCTTTTTAATTCTTTTTTTCTGATTTTTAGTCAATTTATGGTATTCTAACAAGCAAACCTCCTAAAGGGAGGTCCTTTAGGGAAGGGAGAGGAAGATGAGAATTTTATTCCAACTTCTGCTAATCCAGAAACTATTTAACCCTTTTCAGGCGTCTATGCCAATGCACTAAGTTTGGTCCTCTTTTTCTATCTTCCATGGTTAGTCTATTCAGAAAAGTGTCATGTGGCATTCTTATATCCCAAGGGGTTAAGTTGTAGGGTGGGTTTTTGGGGGTTATTTTTTTTTTCTTCTGGTTAAACTTCACCAAAAGCATTTCCTTGAAGCTATAATATAATGGAAAACGTGTTTTAAGTATCCCCCTCCTTTTTTCCAACCAAGGACATTAAGACTCAGAAATGAGATAAACCCACAATTTTGCTGCATGGTGCTTGGAGATACTTCTTAAGTTTCAAGAGAAGAACTCTGAGAAAATTATAACATTTTTGTTTTCCAAGAAAACAACCATTTGTCTTAATGTTTCTGTTCCCTGGGTAACCTGAATTCCAGATGCCTCAGGTCTGACTGTTTTCAGAAGAGTTATTTTTCTGGCACTGATGATGGAAGTAGAGTGCCTACAAGTGGAATGGTTTCTTCAGCAGACAAATCATTATTGCAAAGCAGCAGATGTGCATTGAAGGGATAAATTCGCTACCTCAATTGATGTTCTCCAGAGGATCTATTAAGGAAAAAAAAAAACCTTTTAAAGCTATTAAATGGCACCTGTTTGTCTATTCAGAACACACAAAGGAAATTTTCTGTGTCAAATACTTAAGCTAGCAATAAGCTGTGAGTTTTCTTGGTGTCTGGAGCATGATGACCATTGTTAAATGTCAGTGTCTGAAACTTCTTTGTAACAGCTTTGACATGCATGGTTATTCTGGAACCTTTTCTCCAAAACACTTTCCTTGTACACATTCTCTGCCCGTCTATTAGCCTCTGCTCAACTAAAAGATGGGTAGGAGAAGGTATAAGCAGCACATTGCTATTGAAAGTGCTTCATCTCACTTCTCATCCAGTTTTTCTGCGTATCAGTATAGGGTTCCTAATGGTTCACTGAACAAAACACTTAAAAACATTATACAGTTATTAAATCCTCCTTGACCTTGATGGATTAATCTGCAGAGGAACCTATGCAGCCAGCGGCTTGAGATTTAAGCAGTCAATGAGTTTGGTATTTAAAAGAAAAAATCATGAAGCATAGCACCTTTCTGAAATTTCTTAGCCTTGTTATATTAAGGGAAGAAAGGGTTAGCTACTGTAAGACAAATTACTTGCTTTTGCAGGTCATTAGATGCACCTTAGACCCAGCTGTCATTTTTATAAGAAACAGTCCTTGAGGTCTGCTCCTGTGGAACATGACCTTGAAGTATTTTATTCATATTTCTCAGATGGTGACATATTTCTAAAGTTTCCAAGCTAGTAGAATACTTCTGTTCTAATTTCTGGATCTCAGTGCTGCTTTCTCAGCTTGCTTTGTAACTCTGCTCTGCTATACTGCACTGTGTAATGTGCTACCCCAAAACACACCTTTATTTTCTATCAGATATTCTCTGTGTTTACCAATTCAGGAATAGCTGATTGAAGGTCTTCTTGGATTATGCAAGGGCACAGATGTCTCTCTCAAGTTGCATGCAAAAGTCAATTCTGTTTCCACTAAAACCAAAGGAAAATAGCATGTGGTTTCACTAGTTTATTTCTGAGATTTGTCCAAATTTCTGAAGCAAAGGGCAGCATTAAATTGGGATACCAATTACGGAGGATGTTTGTTTGATGCTGTCTGAATACAGATTGCAAGAAAAGATGCAAGCAGTTTCTGATTTTTCTTAAGAGGTGTTTTATGTGCGTGGAATCATTTGAGCTTTCTGAATGCAACTCTGAAAATAAAGCATCTTGAAATGTGGTTCTCAATAGAACAAGGAGCTAAAAAGAGTCCATTGCCCACTTGTTTTTTAGTAGTTACCACACCCTTTTTGCTTCATTCCTGCAAACCAGAGCGAGAGCCTTCTGGCAGTTCTTACATAACAGCTCAGCCCTTTCTGTCAGTCCCCCCTCTGCATGCTGTCCTAGGACCACGAGCAGCCTGAGCTTTTGCAGGCTGTACAGCGGTTTTTCTTTCCTGTCAGAACTTGGTAAACATTTGTGTAGCCTAAAATTACAGCCTAACTTATTTTCCCATTTCGCTATCTCCAGATTCAGTCCTGAAATGTTAGAGAAAGGGCTGTGGGCTTAAGTCCAAAAACAGGCTCAGGGAAATAAATATTTACATTTCATCCAGTAGGATGTATTTCATTTTTGGAAATGGCACTTTTTTCCTTGTGCTTGCCCTCCAGACTTCATGTACTGCAAAGCTGAGTCTTGGCACTGTAGCTATCCTGCCAAACCAAGTGACTTTTTTCCTTTTTCAGATCTAGGAGCTGTGTTTTGTAAGAGCTGTCTTAAATATTCCATGCTTACCATTCTCTTTCCCTCGTGCTCGATGGTAGGTTATTCATATTTAGAAACTTCTCTCCAACACATTCCCAAAATGGGAATGCAAAAGCAAGTTTTCAGTCTGTGTCTGGGTGTTTCCCTGGGGTCTTTTTGATCCTACTCAAAGCAGCACGTAGGTTAAAGCACCGCTGTGAATACATTTGATGAGATTCTATGCCAGCAGGGTTGTTCCAGCAGCACAGCGTTGTCAGGTGCCTGGGGCTCCTCACGTGTCTGGGCCCCGAGGGAAGGACGTGCTTGTAAGATTGCTTTGAGGTCAGACAAGAAGTTTGAGGAGAGACAAGGAACTGAAGCTGCTGCGTGGCTGAAGTGTTGCATTTCAGCCCACTTCTTGCTTTAGGTCACCTCCCTAACTTGGCCAGCAGACAGTTGGTTCCCCAGTTGGGCTGCAGGCCTGCACAGCCTTACAGTAACGGAAACCTACAGGGCCGGGCCCCGTGGTTAAGAAGGTGGGTGGTACCATCTAGCTACGGTTAAGCTTGTAGCCTTAATGAGTCAGCTATAGGCAGCGGATAGCAAGCCAAGCCTTTGCCTTTCAGCTACACTTCCTCTTGGCTGGAGGGATGATGTCACCATTGTGTGAGTGCTATAGCACTTCTCCTTTTATGGAGATGAACAGGCCTGCAACTGCAGTCACTCATGCAGAGGAAGTGGGTGATAAAGGCCTTGGTAGGATGTGCTGTAACTGAGATGGGGAGCCTGAATTGCACGTTCTGTTCTTCTGTTCTAGCCTACCAACCTCTTCTTCTTCCACCCCCAAACGTATTAAACAAATTCAGGAGTTTAGAGCTCTGTTCATTCATGAGTAATGCCAATGTATTTGAACACAGTGGTTCAGAATTCTTCCAGATCTGATATTTTACAGTAGAATATTTATCTGAGCACCACTAATGTACAAGATTTCTGTCATGTTGAAACAAATTTTGGCTTAATTAAGTTTTTAATATGTCCTGGAAGGTCCTGGAAGCAGTCTAAAATTAAATCTTTTATTTTTAAACTGAGAAAAGTAAGATCTGCTTTTTTTCATATAGTAAAATTAATCTAGTGATCTCATGATACCATCCTGCTGTATAGCCTAAATGTGAAGGATGTCTTCTGCATTTCTGGATGCTTGAGCCCACTGCTTCTTAGGGTCTCTTGAATACTGTGGTGATGAGAACTGAGGAAGAGCCTAGATAAAAAGCCTTCCTCGCCAGCTGGTCTGAAATACAGAGCTGTTGCTATAATTAACTAATGAGTTGTTATTCTGAATTGTTTTTAATAAGTGACTCTGTTTAGGATTGAAAAGCAGATGCAGATTTCTTTTAATCAGGCGTTTCTTGATTGTGTTATTATAAGCGACTGAGTTTATGGTACCCAGCACATTCTCTTTTGCTGAGTAGGTTGCTTGCACAACTGACAGCGCAGTAAAGGCAAGTGCTGACTGAGGTTGTGCAGTACGCCCATGTCAAATGATCGCCTAAAAAAAATGTGGGAGAGTGGAGGTGGCTTCTTGTCTGGGCAATTGGATTTGGATTCGTGATGGCACAAGTCAGCATTGTATAGAGAATAAATATTGGCGTTTACAACAAGTCTTAATTGGAAGCGTGTCTAAGAGTTATGCTTTTGTATTTGTTAGCTCTTTGGCCCTTTGGTAGGCTCCAATTTCCTGTTGCTCAACACATTATTCAGTTGTCTGTCTGTACACAATTAGAAGAATTCCAGCTATCCCAATGACTGCCGCTTTGCCGTCCTGGGAAAGAATTTCCCCCGGATTGCAAACAGGAATGTTGCCTTTTATGGCAGTGTCTGCACGCTGCCGGTGGCTTGCCTGCACTCGCAGGTACGTTCTTGCTGGCTTAAAGCAGAGGTGACTAACGCAGCTGCAGCGGGCCACCAGACAAGTGTGCTGGGGGAGGCAACCCTACCGCCGAGAGGGCTTTTAAACACTGTCTGTGGCTCTTCCTGCTGAGCACCTGACAACACCTCGCTTTGCGTTAAGGCCTAGAGAGATCCTGTGCTTGCCCCTTTGTGGCTTCTTGTGGTAATTCCTTAGTGTTGTTAATGCCTTGCCCCATTGTAGCTCTAACAAGAGCTGCTCAGCAAGTCAGTAAAACTTGTGATGATCGTAAGTTTTTTGTGCCAAAGGAAAACTGAGGATTGTTTGATGTTGGTCATCTCTTTTTCCATGCGACATTTGGTTTGTCTGCTTACCAGTGTGTTTTGTAAGAATGAGGATCCTACCTTGGATGTGGTAAGGAAGTACCTAGAGTTCCATTGCCTGTATGAGCCCCAGTGCACGATTCCAACACCAAAGTTGGTTACCAGAAGTGAGGTGTGTCATCAGGGGCATCTTTTTTTATCTGATAGGCTTCTTAGAAGAGCCACTGTGGTACCTGAATGCAAATATAAACTTTTCTAGAACAAGTGGGCTAGTCAAGCTTCTGAAAGGCAGATGTTATTCAGAGTCACAATCTTATCCTTTCATATAGCTACTTTGTGATAGAGCATTGCACCTAAGTGTTGCACTACTACAGAATACATTTCCTTAGGCGATCCATAAATGAGTCATTAGTTATTCCCCTGATCCACCTTCCCAGTGCCCAGTCATGCAGATTTGCCTGCTGAGCCATTGACCCACTGAGAACTTGGAATGGGTGAGGCCTTTAAGACTGCCTCACATTTACTCTTCAGCTCTCCCTCAGCAAAAGGAATACATATCTTGAAGGCAAAAGAATAAAATTCAGCACTTGAAAAATACAAATGTGTAATGCTAATAAACTTGCAGGTGTCTGGTTTTAGATGTGTTTTCTGATCCAAAACTCTATGAGTGACAATTTTCTTTTGCTTGCTTTCTTCCAGTCCTAGGCTGATCAGCACCTTTCTGAGGATGGTATTAACTGGGATAAAGCAGATTATTTTCCTCTAAACTTTTATGCTCAACTGAATACAGGCAGTTTCCAGCAAAGCAAGTTCAGAGCAGGTTAACCTCTCTGTAGTGTGTGAACCTAATGTTTCCAATATTGTTTTTGGAATAGTTTAAGAAAAGACAGAATCTCAAATTTGGTAGGTTCACTTGCTTTTCCTGTTCCATGAAAAGTCTACCTGACTATAAAGCCTTCCCTAATTAGAATTCAGTCTCGCTATCTCACACGAAGAAACTTGAATGATGACTCGGTTATATCTTCTAAGCAGTTCTCTGGAGGGGAGAGCATGGAGTACACTTAAGTTCTCTAAGAGAATGGAGAAATGAAAAGAAGTAGCTAAAATGTGGACACGGTCATAGTTGTAAACATACTGATGAAAGCTACCAATTGCTGAAATAATTTATTAGAGGAATGCAATGAATTTTCTATTTGTGAATGCTTGGGGCTTGCAGTATGTTTAGAGATTAGGCTGGAGTCTGACACAAAGTTGGAGTACGATGTGGAAAAACAACAGTAACAAGATGAAATATAACTGCTGTGACACTCGGGCTCTCAGAGTGGATCGTAACCTAAGTAAATAAATAAATGCATTTTGATGGCACAGTGCGTGTCTCAATAGCTCTTAGGTGATGCAGGATTTTCTGTGCATGATTTGCAGTTCCTGAGTCTGTTCTGTGTTTGAACAGGTATCACTTCCACTCTGATTCCTACAAGCTAGTGAAACTGTACACGGTGCAGACACTCTCCAGTCTGCCCAGTGCTTCTAACTGGGGGGAGAATATGGTGCAGACTCTGGGGGCTAAAGTGGAACTCAGAGTGGAGGGGTGGATGGAAAGTGAAATCAAGGCAGAAGCAGGGGAGCGTGTTTGCATAGAAGTGGTTGAGGAGCAGTGGGATGAAGACCAGACAGGGATTGCCTATGAGGAAGTGGAATCATAGGTGGAAGCTGAGAGGAGGTTAAAGATGTTGGGGAAGATAGTGTAGATTAGGCTGGGTGAAGTAAGTTCTGTAACTGGAAAGATTTCGTAATCCATAGCTGGGAAATGAACACAGGAATTAGCATGTCTACTGTTTAGCATTCAGCACAATATTCCTGTTCCTGCTTTTTGCAACTTGTCAGCATGAAAAGGAAAAGATTCTGCTATTATCGACTGCTCTGTTAATACAAAGGAACTGGTGCCACAAATAAGTAATCTGTACAGCACTTAGGCTGCTGCTCAGCATTGTAGCTTTCAAACCCATTCTGTATAAAATAAGTAACAGTAATTTCTTACTGAGCTTCTAGTGTTTCTTTTTGGGGTGGGAGCCTCAGCTTGATGTGAGCTTTTGATTCTTTGGAATTTTTAGTGGTTCCTGCCCCATTTCCACCTCCCAAATGTATTCTCTGCTCTTCTGATCATTGTTGCAAGTCAGTAGGAACCCAGAATAATGGAAGGGGAGGTGGGATGAATAACTAGTATAAAATGAACTCTGTGATAAAGAAACATTCAGTGAGAGAATTCTGTGATGATTACAGAAAAAATGATGTAAATGATTGTTCTCTCTGGATGAAGAAAACATGATGGCTCTGCTGAAATTTAACTTCAGCAGATGGTGGGAAGTTGGCTTCTGCTTCCATGAAAGGGGTTACGTGGCCTTATTTCTGATGATGCTGGTCAGAATTTGCTGCTTTTGTATTTGATGTTGATTTGTTTCTGTCACATTGATTTAAGTTTCAAGTCTAGATCTAACTACTATTTTAAATTCTATTCTAGACCGAGAGGATCAGTCCATCCTTTGCACGTGAGTATATACATTTGCAAGCTTGTTGGGATGTCTGTGTTAAAAATCTTGGTTGGAGGACTCTTTTAATAGTTAGCACTTGGGGGTGTTCTCAATTAAATTGAGCATTGCTGGAGGGTTAAGGAAGGTCCTGCTTCAGTTCCTCCAAGATTTAATCCTTCTGCAGAATAATTTTCATGGGAACTGAAGGAAGAAGGAAAGGAATAAGATGTTTTTAGACAGTCCAAATTCCTGAAGAAATAAGGTTTTGTCATTGGAAAAGTCTTGGAGAACTCCTTAAGATTTGATGCAACTGTTGTGATTAACAGCATCAGTGCTGATGAGCCCATTGTAGTAACAAATGGATAGTCTTATTTATTACAGCAATTTCTCTTCTTGACACAGCAAAATTGATTGGCCCTCAGTTGGGGACCTTCGCTCTGAGAGATTCATTTCTTTACCTTTCACTGCTAGCTCTATAACTGCCTCAGGACTGTTCCTCATCTACTTAGAAGTTTTCATATCTAAGTGACTAAAAAGTATAGTTCTTGTGCACGTTGCCTCCATTGTGTGAGCAGGCAGAATCCATGCCCATTGGCAGACTAACTAGCTGAGGGCTATAGCCTTCCATCCAGCTCCACTCATGCAGCTCTCTGGTATGATTCAGTTTTTGTTGGCTGTTGTGATAGAGTGGATTTAAGAAGCTCCGTAGCCCTTTGGAGTTAGAAATGTGCTCCCCTGTGTCTTGCTTTTTGTGTGTGTGAATGAACTGCAGACTTTCTTTGCAGAGGTGAATCAGGAGCTGGTAAGACGGAGAACACCAAGAAGGTCATTCAGTATCTGGCTCATGTCGCTTCCTCGCACAAGTCTAAAAAAGACCAGGTAAGACCTAGATTTAATTTAATGATGCTTTATTGTTGTGCTGACTTTGGACAATAGATGTGTATTGGCTGTCGTTGGTGAAAGCCATGTTACTCAATAAAAGCTTAGATGGTAACATCTCTCAGGGGACTGAGGAGGACAGTGAATCATAAAATAATACAAGTTTATTGATAACTGTGAGCCAGGGTACATTGTTCTAAGTCAAACCTCCTTTGAATTCAGTGGAGCTACAGCAGGAATAAACTCATCTACAACCTCTTGGATTCATGGACTAGAAACACTGTAAATGAAACATCACCCATCCTGATCTTTTTACGCAGACATACAGCTTATAACCAGTCCAGGAAGCTTAAAACTGATCCTTCTGAGGAGGAGTTGTCTCCAGTCTTCCGTACCTTTGTTTGTTAGGCTTGGCTATTACATATAATGCCTCAAAACTGGGGAATACAGTGGTAGTTTAGTGAACCTCAGCTGAAAACTTTGAAATTGTAGGAGAACATTAAAAGGGTGGAAAAGAGCCAAGTAGCAGCACATGAAAGGAGGGTGGTGGTGATGGTGGGAGGACTTTGAAAATGTCTCACTTATATTTTTTTCCCCTCCCTCTCCCCCGGTGGACTATTGCCGAATTCATCAGTTGTATCCTCGTAGGTGAGCTGCACGTTTACTGCACGTTCTGCACCAGGAATGCGTTTTCTGTCCCATTGTGTGATTTATTTATTTATTTATTTATTTGAGCAGCTTTTCACTCCACACCAGTATCACTTTCTGCAGCTAAACCAAACCCATAGACAATTCACAATTATTTTTGTGTGTGTGTGTGGTGCACAATAATCTTTTTAATAGGATGTTCGATTGAGGACTAAAGTAATGTAAAGAAGGAATACTTGTGTTGTGTGCTAAAAACTAGTTTACATTTTAAGACTTTTCTTGCAGGAGTTCATGAACAGTTTATTTGGAAATATACTCCTCAGAGGCAATAGAACTGGACCAGACTTTCATAGAACTGAGTATCTAGTGTGTGTGGTGTTCCTAGTAAGATAAATGTAGGCATGTGTTTAGCTTTCTCCTCCCAGCAGTGAGATGTGACTGCAAGTTGCAGAGAAAGATGGATGAGGAAGGCAGCCCTGCAGACGGGGTGTTCCAGGACTGTGAGCTTGTTAGTCAGAGCTGAGCACTTTGAAATGTTCACTGGTGAGCTGTGTAATGAAATCCAGATGCCAAGTGATCCAGTGTTATCTCTCAGTAAAAGTTTTTTTGCTTGTAGCTTAGTGTATAGGCATGCCTCATGTGTGTAGAGTATATGAATAAGGCATGCTGTGCTTGTGCGCACACATTCTTATAAGTCACTTCTGGAATACAACCAAAAAAAAAAAAACCCTTCTACATGCCAAACTTTGAGACATATGAAGGCTTTTTCCGTGGTCTGTCAGTAGCTGTATTTAGAAACATTCTCCTTTTTTTTTTTTTTTCTTTTTCTTTTTTTAAATGTGGAAAACAGAATCGTGGGCTTAAGCTAAGTATTCTTCCACTGTGTAACCTGCGGATTCTTAAATGTTAGTTGGTAAGGAGAGTTCTGGGCAACAATCCTTTACAAATCTTAAACTTGGAATGGGATTATGAGGGGTTATATATTATTTGACAGATTTATTCTTTAAAATAGAATATGACAGTGTCAAGCCTTCATGCTGTGATACCAAAAACCCACTGCTAGCACTGATTAGCAAGACTAGATGTGGAACTTTGTCAGTGACAGAGTAAGAAGTAGTGACACTCAATCTACCAGGAGGGTTTCTTGACTGTCTTCTTGTAGAAGTTTTGATCTTAAGCTCCTTTTTTCTGAAGTATCTCAGCAAAATCTGATTTACAAAGCATATTTGTCAGCTGTAGCTCTTCTGCTTTGGAGGTTGTGGCTGCTTCCACCAAGTCCAACGCACTGGTATATTTAGCTAAATAGCTTCTAGCTGCATGGTGTGAGTACTAAGTGCATTAAAGCTGCTTTTGGGGCCTAATGAATTGAATCATATAAACACATTTTCACTTAATCAAGCTTCGTTTATGGAAGTTAGGACCAATGTTTTCCCCTTTTTAGTCTCTGCTTCTCTACTGACTTGTTAAATCATGAAGATGAGAATGTTCACAGCTAATTAGAAGTTCGGGGTAGTGGTTGCTGATGTAGAAACCTTTGTAATAAAGGTTACATTATTGGTGATCTCTTTCCACCTTCCCCATCAAATCTAGTGTTGGGATCCAGTTATCTGAGAGTCTTTCACCTGGTTGTGGAAAAGCATATAGAAACTCATTCTTGAAATGTTTAAAAGTAAATAAATGAAACCAACAAAAAAAAGGGAAACAACATCTTTTCCTTTAAAATAAAAGATGTGGAAGCTAGCTGTGATTTCTGGATGCCCATCTCCATACAGAGATAAGTCATGAGAACTAAGGGGTGTGACCAGATCTAGCCTTCTTCTTTCCTCACATTGCTGTATTGCTATAAGCCCTGAGCTAGTGTTCTCTTACACCTATTTCTACCTTGGTGTGGTTCAAGAGCCTGAGTCACTTTCAAACTATGGTTTACCAACACCTGTGTAACACTAGGGACACTTTCTTACTGAGGAATTAAGAGGAGATTGGGTAGAAAAAATTTCCGTAAACTTTTGACATTTGTGTAGCGAAGCACAGTCTGAGTTTTATTTTTAACCTAATAATTGAGAAAATTCAGCCTGACTTCTTTCTGGAGGAAAAAGCAACTCTTGATCTCTTCCCTCCTTGTGCCTTAGTTGAGTTGAAGTGTTGACCTCTCCTGCATAGCAACAGTTTGTAGTCACAAACAGAGGCCTGGGACTTCACTGCAGGGTGGTGAGGGAAGTGCGTTCCAGTGTCAGGACATGTGCCAGAATAGGAGAGGGAAATGTGATGGCTACACAGTTTCAAGGACTGAAACCTAGTTTCAAGGTTTTCTCCTTACAGGGCTACACACTGGCTCTGTTGGGATCGAGCAAGTATCCCACCTTTCCCTTTCCATGGTTAACCAACCCCCTTGTTGTGTATACTTGACAGTGAATGGAAGTGTTTGCAGCAGCTGCCCCCTGTGTGTGTGCAGTTCTGCAGGGACTGGAGGTCATGTTTGGCATTTTGTTTGGCGGTGCACTTTGCAAGCATGAAGAGAGATGATTGTGGTATCAAGAAGAGAAGCACTGGTAGTTCTTTGCTTGGTTACTGATGCACCACCTCTTTAAAAAACAAAACAACGACTCTGCAACACAACTCTAGTGCTTTTTCAGAGAGACAATGACCTGTTCTATAATGCATTCAAAAATGAATGCCAACAATTTTCCTTTATAAACACCATTAAATATTTTGCCCATGCATTCCGGTTTTCACACATCAAACTCAATTTCCATCTGTTGTGCACAGGAAGTCTTGAATATATACTGATAACTGCTAAAAAGAGAACTATTAATCTAAACTGGCATTTTCTGTCTCCAAAAGTTTTTCAGGTAATATGCAGAACTCCACGTACTTTACACAAAGGACAAATGTTTTTAATAACAGCCAGAGATGTATCTAGATGTATCTGAAGGGAAAGGTGTACATGCTCCAATGATTTAGCACTTGGCAGGGATAAGAGTTTGGATTTGTTTTTTTTCTGCAGCTCCAGCATTTTGTGTTCCCTGAGGGGAGGAGGAGTGTGCAAATATGGCAGCAGAATGTGAGCGATCCTGCAGTTTGTGGGATACCACTAACTCTCTTTTTTCTGTGTGCCTCCTTACAAAAGAGTCTTTTGCTTGTTTGTATTGTGGAAAACAGACTCTTAGCACAGATTGGTATTGCTGTTTTCTTTACATATTTATATATATATATGTATATGTGTGTTTGTTTTTACAAACATTACAACTTTTCAGACTAACTTATTAACCTACTGTTAGCAGAGTTCAGAGCTGTCTCACAGTAGCAAGAGAGGATTTTTCTCACTCTTCCTACCTAGAGGGCAAGACATGTCTGAGAGGGGGGCCTGATCTTGAACAGAATGGTTTTTTTGTTTGTTTTGACTCTGGGAAATCTGTGGGGTGTTGTGGCCAAGTGACTTTAAAGGGCTGCTTGTTAACAGAAAGACAGCACTTGGGACACCCTTGTCTTGGGGAAGGGAATAAAGTATTTTTGTGAATGCTTCTGTTTTACCTGGATAACTAATGAGTCTCCTTTTGAAGGTTCTAAGAGATCATCTTCTAAGGTTTAATATGGCTTCTCTGCTACAGATACCAAGCTAGTGTGAACTGAAACCTCAGCGCTGGTTTGACCCAAGCATAATGCAGCAAACAGCTACCTACTTTATTCATTTCTAATTTCACTCTAGGGAGAACTAGAGAGGCAGTTACTGCAGGCTAATCCCATCCTGGAGGCCTTTGGAAATGCCAAGACAGTAAAGAATGACAACTCCTCAAGATTTGTGAGTATTACTGTCCAGCATGATTTCCAGTATGCTAAGCTTTTCAGAGTGAGGAATGTTTTTGGTTTTGATTGCATTGGTATCCTGACAGCTATCTGTGCGACTTCCTTGAGTTAATCTGGGAAGAGAATTTCATTCAGTGAATTATCCAGAAAGTGCTTCTGGTAGGTCTCTAGTGTGAAGGAACCTGATCTTGTGCCAGGACTATTTGCACTGATTTTTATCCTAAGTTTATTACAGTTAGTTTTATCCTAAAGAGCAAATAACAATTCTTACTTTGCTTGCTCTGGAAAGATGGACAAGTGTCTGAGGCAGACTGAGGAGCCAGAGCTGGAGCTAAATGGAAATGGTTGCTGTTGGGCGTTGAGGGAAGCAGAACTGTTTGAACTGTATAGCACAGAAAACTGAAAATGCAGTAGTTGTGGGAAATCTAGGTTGAAACATAATTAAGTTGAATTGTAGGCTGTCCATCCTTAGTTAAAGGTGTCTGGTGTCTTGGTCACTAAATTGCTGTTGCGATCAGTAGACTTTGCCTATTGGCTGGTCTTATGTTTTGCATTAAACTTGCCTGACCTGTTCTGAATTTCCTCTATTAAAACAATAAGGTTAGCCTTTGCTGCCCATTGCAGTTGCTGGATAGAATGAATACTAACCTTTTTGCCAATACCTTCCTTTCAGGGCAAGTTCATCAGAATCAACTTTGATGTCAATGGTTACATTGTTGGTGCCAATATCGAGACCTGTATCCTTTTTCTAACTGTTTAAAAGTAACAGGGTATTGAGAGTGTCAGTAATAGTGCTTGTTGGCTGATAACAATTGCTAAATCAATACCTCTGTTAATTGGCACGAGAAGAAAATCAAATACTACTAGGTTTTCTCCTGTGATAAAAGAGAAAATGTTTTGTATGTTCTGCCATATGCCTTAACTCTCAGAAGATCTACTGGAGAAGTCACGTGCAATTCGTCAAGCCAAAGAGGAGAGAACTTTTCACATCTTCTACTACCTACTCTCTGGAGCAGGAGAACATCTGAAGAGTAAGTTTGGTTTTTGTTATAGTTATGGAGTTCTCTTTTTACCACAGCAGAGGGTCCGAAGTCTTTATACACTTGCACCTGTTCTTTCATAGTTTCATGTCTCTGCCTCTTAGGTCTGTCCACCCCTTCTCCACTTCTGCATACACATACATCCCTCTGCCCTCCCCTTTCAGTTCCTGAAAACTTGCTTCTCTGGTTCCTTCCTGTGCTTGTCTCCTTGCCAGAAATGAATCTACACCCTTCCTTATCTAAATCACTGTCCTGTGTTTAGTCTAGTCTTGTATGACGTAAGCCCTTCTTGTGCAGGAATTATCCTACTGTGATGTGCTCAGCATTTAACTGAATGGAGCAAAGCATCTGGCACCTATGCAACTCTAGGATGCTAGCACATCTACCTGTAAAGCTTTAGCCCAATATCGGACTGCATGTTGTATGAGAGCTGCAAATTGATATGGAGGAATAACAGAAAGAGAGGGCTTTTCTCATAGCTGCTACTGTTTCGAGAGCTATATATTAACCTTGGTGTGACTTGAAACAACTAAGGTATCTGAAGTTGAAGGCAAACTTACTTCAAAGTTAATAACCTGCTTTTTTAGACTTGAGGCATAATGATGATTGGCACTTCTGTTGTGGAGTATTCCAGAGGAAAGAATAGAAAGAAATAAGGCAAAAAATCTCAACTTCTATTCTAATATATATTTTATTTTCATCTGTTAGTAAAACTGATCTTAATCTCAGATTCATCCAGCACCTGCTAGTGTGTGCAGGTGAGAAATTTGCTCTCAGTGGTAGCTTGTCTGTTAAAATATAACACCACAGTAACTTCCTTCTCATTTTTTATCTCAAGCTGATCTACTTCTGGAACCTTACAACAAATACCGCTTCCTTTCCAATGGGCATGTTACAATCCCGGGTCAGCAAGACAAAGATATGTTTCAGGAGACCATGGAAGCAATGAGGATCATGGGCATCCCAGATGAGGAACAATTAGGTATGAGTCCTCTGGAGAGCTTGAAATGCTAGAAAATCAAGGAGGAAATGGATCACATCTCTCTAGACCTTTATTTTTTATTTGTTTCCATTTTTTGGTATTTTTTTGTTGTTACTTTGTTTCTCCAGCCTCCATCCCAAACCCAAAGTGAGCAGGGTGCATATGGTGAGCTTAGTAGCTTTGGAGTAACCCAGCTCAGGGTATACCAGCATAGTTTCAGTTCATACATTCAGTGTTAGAAGTCAAACTGCCAATGAAAACATTCATCTGTTTGCTGGTTTTGATCCTAGTCTGAGGGCTGTGTATCTGGTTTATGAGTAACAAATCAAAGATACAAGATTTCCCTGTCTATCTTGTGTAATGCTAGGCTTGTGTGCTCCCCTGCCCCTTAAGCAATGGCTTTTAAGTATCTAATGTAGTGCTGGCTGGATTAGTACTTTGAAAATGGCCTGCTCGTAGTGCCTTTATTTCTAGCTTAACACTGAACTGCTGATCAGAAATTAAATTGTCTGATTCTGGGAGCACAGTTCCCTAGAATTTATGCTCTCATTTATAATCTGCCTTGCTGCTTGGGAACCAATGTTCTGCCAAATTTCAGTTTGTAGATGTATAAGGTCTTATAAAACTAGAACTTTTTTTCCTGCATTGAAACAAGCATCTGTGGGTTTTTTTTTTTAATTGAGGTCACTGCTTCCTCTGCTGGAGGCAGTAACTCTTGTGGCTGGAATATGTACCTGTGCCTTAGCTGTTGCTCTTCACAGTGCAGCCAGCAGTAAATCCGTGCTTCTGTTATCCACGATTTAATACTATATTCTAATACATCGAAGACTGAAACTGCTATATAGAGTTGAAGACGTTTGCCTAAACAGAATTAAATAATTGGCAGCCTAATTTATTGCTAAGATGTCCTACTGTATTGTGTTTGTTGTTGTCATTTGATTTGCGGTTTGTTTTGTTTTCAATGTATGCTCTAGGGCATGTCTTTGCTGTCACATAGATGAACTATTGGTTCCAACTACTGCAGCAAAGATAACTGTAGTATTTTGTACTTGCCATTCAAGGTATGAAGTTCGTCTAGGCTTAAAATAAGAATATCTAGAGTAGCTGGCTGGGCAGTAAGGTTACTTAGTTTTGATGTGTGATCTAAATGCTAACTTTCTCCATGTATGAGACAACATCAAAACAAGCTGTATGTCCAAGTGCCAGGACTCCAGATTCAGCTGTCAAAACACTGGATTTCAAGACATGCCAGTAGGAGCATATATGGTTCTCTTCTGTTAGTCCTGATGTAGAATCTATGGAGCCTTTGTTTGTTCTGCTGTCAAAATGATATTGTTTTAAAGCAGCTGTTTCTGTAGTAGGTAAAAAAAATTAAGAGATGAAAAAAATCTTTGGCATAAAACCATTTTTGTGAGTGACTACCAATTTTTTTCAAGGCAACGAGAAGCTCTTATGCAGTCAGCTCTGATAGGTACATAGTGAACGTTAGACTGATGCTGTGACACTGAACATTTTTTTCCCAGTCCTAATGTCTGATGCTACATTGGCACTGTTCAGAAGTACAAATATATGATTTAATAATGGTTGAGATGATTCAGCAAGTGATTTGGTTATGGTACTGGCCCTGCTGCCCACATCCTGCTGCCCTTCCTATATTGTAGTTGTCTGTATGGTCTACAGATCTTGGTCAGGGAACTGAAAGTAATAGTGCATTTTGGTTATCGGGAACAAACATCAAAAAGTGTGGATGTTATAGGTTGAGATGTGACTCTTGGTCTTGTCTCCAACTTTACTGTAGTGATGCTGAGGGTGGGCATATTCCCAGGTTGCACAGCCTTGCACTGGAGAAGCAGGGAAAGTCCTGTGTGCTGGATGGGAGTCCTGTAGAGGAATTACTTACCTGTGGTGGGTTTTTTCCCTCAAATTCCAGAAACATTTTTTGCTGTTGAGAAGAGCTTGTTATTTTTCATGACATGGTTAACTGGGTCATACTGGGGCTTTTGCTGATGTCTGACACTGAGCTGTTATTATTTCAAAAGGTCTTCTGAAGGTTATCTCAGGTGTTCTTCAGCTTGGCAACATAGTCTTCAAGAAGGAGCGCAACACAGACCAAGCCTCTATGCCAGACAATACAGGTAACCAATCTCCTTTCCCTGCCCCTCCACCCCTAAAAAAAAAATCCTCCATAGAAAACTGAAGAAAAAAAAGCTTATGGGAAGTTCTTGCAAGTAGAAAAATCAGTTACAGTATGTAGGGAATTCTGCTGTCCTATTTTTCTATCAGTTGGCTTACTGTCAAAGGAGTTGACATGCCCCTTCATATGAATATAAAAAGAAATGCTTTGTCTTGCCAAATGTGGATTTGCAGCCACTCGCGGGCAGGAATGTGGCACTGTTATTGTAAAAGAACTGGGCAGAAAGTACACATAACGGTGACCAGATGAAAAGGCTTACTCTACTGGAACACGTAGTGTGTGTCTGTTTTAACCATGCTAAGAATGATTACTTACATACCTGATTAAGAAATATTTACTAACTTCATATTTAGGCACCTTTTAATTTCATTGCCTATTATTACAGGTGTATATATACATCATATTTCACACAACGGATGTCTGCATGTTGGAAGGCATCATAAAGTTCCATTATAGAATTACTGCAGAAATGCTGAGAGGTGGCTGATCGCTCTTTAAATGTTTTTATTTTTGGCTGTTATGGTAGAAACTGTGCTTTAAATGGTACCTTAGGAAGGAGAGTAAGCCATTTGATTTTTTGGCATTTTAATCTGAAATAAAAAGAGTTGCCCCAAAAGCTACTTAGCAGATGAAGAAAGTACAGTTAGTTTGATAAAGTCAGTCACTGTTGGTATCTTTAATTTGATGGTAAATGTGAAGTTTATGAGGATTCTGTGTTATGTCTTAGTGGTATGTGATAGTATTGTGTCAAATGGACTCCTGTAGCTTTTAAAGTAACCTGTAACCTCAAGCATGGGCTGCTTGAGCTTTTTGGGAGGGTTTCTTTGTTTCATTAACCTGCTCTTCATTTTATGGCTTTTTGAGAGCAGTCCTTACTGTCCTGAGAATGCAGTTGCAGAAATGTTTTCTTTTTCTTGTTTTCTTTAAGAAAAAAAGAAAATAAACAAAAAACCCAGCACATGAATACCTTTGTTGTTTCCTTTTCCTTCTTTAGCTGCACAGAAAGTGTCTCATCTTTTGGGTATCAACGTGACAGACTTCACCAGAGGTATTCTGACTCCTCGCATCAAAGTTGGACGAGATTATGTCCAGAAAGCTCAGACCAAAGAACAGGTAGGCATTCTGTACAAGTGAATGAGTACTTCAGTCTTCAATTTTGCTGTCACGAAGCTAACAAATCTATTAAATTTTTCTTTAGCATTTAATGGCCATCTTCGTGGCTGCAATGTTGGCAGCTACACTTGAATAATACAGCATCTGTGTTCCTTCTAGTATTAGCTCTCTTGATCTGTTTAAAAATAGAAGTCACCCCTGCCCCTGTAGCACTTTTTCTCATATGAGGAAAAAATGAGAGCACAACTCTCCTAATTTTAGTGACTGGCTGTCCCAGGAGAGTAAGTTTCTTCAGTTCTCTATGCAAGGATGACATTTCCAAGTTGCTATAATATAGAAAGCACCATTTCTGAGTAGGCCAGCTACTCGGGTGAGAGAATTTGTATCTCACCCTTGAAATTGTTTGTACGTTTCTTAATAGTCTTGAATCAGGCTGTACTGAATGTGCTGTTAAAGTGAACCTGAACTCAAAGCTAACTAATAAAGTAGAGTCCCTGTGCTCACTCTCTACGTGGCTTTTTCATAAACACATCATTATTCTCAGTGTAAATAAACATACCCCATAACATGAGAAGGATTAGGAAGGGAAAGTGAGATCTAGAAATATTCAGACTGTCCTTTTGTTTTGACATTTGGTTTCTTACTCTGTATGCTTTATTTTTGTGTTAATCATGGGTACGGTAATGGCACTGAGGGGAAAAAAAAATGACTTTGACAAATTCTAAATTACAAATTAATTTAAATGCTTTTCTTTGGATATATGTGAACATACTATATTGCCTTGGAAGGGACTTGGTTTTATTTATTTTTTCTTGAACATTAGGCTATGGTTTCTCACGTGGGCAGGGTCCTGAAAGTTGGTTTTGACATGCTACTTTATTAAGACATTATTTGCTCCCACTTATGGAATATCACCATTATAACGCAACTCCTGATATTTGTCTTTCTGCATAGGCTGACTTTGCCATTGAGGCTCTGGCTAAGGCCACTTATGAACGGATGTTCCGGTGGCTGGTTATGCGCATCAACAAGGCGTTGGATAAGACCAAGAGACAGGGCGCATCCTTCATTGGAATCCTTGACATTGCTGGCTTTGAGATTTTTGAGGTAAGGACACATCAGGTCCCTGCACTCAGCACAGTTTGCCATGGAGCCAGGTAGGAAATTGTTGAAGGAAATAGTTTTAAAGCTGGAATAAGATAGAATAGCTTTGGATATCATGTGAATCCTACTTTTGTTTGAGATCCATACTGATTTGAACTGTCAGGTTATTTAATAAAGTGTCCAAGTAATTCATTCTTTCTTTCTTTAAGTATACTACAAATATTGTTATCCCGTTGCTTTCTGTTCTGGTGCTTGCATCCTTTCTGTCATGTGCATCACAATTACTTTAATTTCATAGTTCTGGCCATTTGTGATTCTCTGTAATTCAGCATGTAGCAGAATGCAGATACTGTTTTTCTTAGGGTGGCATATTATTGAGTCAGTCTGTGAAGGGGAATCTAAGCACAAAAACTGATGCAAGACAAATGTAGGAAAGAAGCAGCTGAAGGAAAAGATGGAAAAGGGAAAGTGGGAGCTCCCTCTATAGGTAACAGGGAATGGTTAGGCTAAATCATAATGTCCATGAAACTACAGTTTCAGAGCATGGCTTTGCATTATGCTTAGTCCTATCTAGTCACAGGCTAACACCAGAAAAGAACCATCCTGCCATCCCTATGGCAGCCAGGCAATTCCTATAAGCTTGTGTTTTTCTGAATCTAGCTTTTCTGCAGCTGCTACGTTACTTGGTCCATTTATTAATGAAATAGGAAACCAAGCCACAGGAAAATTGCTTTGTTTCTCTCTGATCCCGTTGTTGATCCAACTGTACTTTTGGTTGCTACATCTCATAATGCGGAAATGCATGGTTAGGAATTACTGGAACATGGAGGGAGTAGAACAGAACCACTCTGTTCAGCAGTTACATTAAAATTAAGTATGGTCTAACATGAAAATACATCCTTGGTTTTTAACCTTATCCATGTAGTTTGAAGAAATCAGGACACAATGAAAAATTTTGCTCAGTTTTCTCCTTCTGATTTTATACATGAGGATTAAAAAGGACTTCCCAGTACACGTGTTTTCAGGAATCTGCCTGCAGACCTCCATTGCTTCCCCCTCCTATGAAGAGAGGACTTGCCAGCTCTGAGTTTGTGAGAAAACTGGAGGCTTTTCTGCTCCTGGGTTAAGTGGCTACAGTAATTCTTCTGCTGTTTATGACAAAACATTCTTCTGCAAATTCTGAGGAGCAGCGTTTGAATTTCCCTTGGGACTGATGCAGTGTTTCAGTAGCATGTGACAGGAAATGCGGTTCATAAGCAAAAGGGTTAGAAGTTAAGACAAGAACACTAGCTTAGAGTTGCTGTACTATAACTATAAATGTGATGTTTATTGCTAGAATAGTAGATATGCCTTATAACTGTTCAAATATCTTTCTACCCTTTTCTTCATTAGCTGAACTCCTTTGAGCAGTTGTGTATTAATTACACAAATGAAAAGCTGCAGCAGCTCTTTAACCACACCATGTTCATTCTGGAGCAAGAGGAGTACCAGAGGGAGGGCATAGAGTGGAATTTCATTGACTTTGGCCTGGACCTGCAGCCCTGCATAGACCTCATAGAGAAGCCGGTAAGAAGCTTGTTCTCCTGTCCTTGGACAACAAGAGATGGCTGCACTAGTTGTGTCATAGAAAAGGTAGTCTCTGTATACAGCTAGCTTTTGTAATCCTCTACTGGCACGCTGGTTTGATAAGAAGCAGAAATGAATTGTTTTCTCTTGGTCTTGAAAGTATGTCATCAATAAAACTGTTAGTATCGGTTCTGTAGGAAGTATTGCATGCAAACAGATCACCTTGTCACCTGTCTTTTCTTCTCAGAAAATTATCTTTGTGTAGAACTGCATGGTGCTGGGTGCGTAAGTGAAGTTTAGGATAAGTAGTGTGAACTTCCTTTGTTGCCTACAAGTGTGAAGAGAGGCTGTGAACCTCTATTGCTTTCACTCTGCACTTGCAAAACTTGGAAATTCACACATTTCACAGCAGATGTTCCAATAGTAAGAACTAGTGTCTGCAATTTTCTGCTCTGGTCTTCTGTAGTGTTCCTTTTACTAAAATATATACATATTTTATATATATATATTTCACTTAAAACACCCTGTACAAGTGTCATGAAAGAGAGCTTCTGTTAAAAATGTTCAGAGGCTGTGGATGCCCCATCCCTGGAGGCATTCAAGGCCTGGCTGGATGTGGCTCTGGGCAGCCTGGTCCAGTGGTTGGTGACCCTGCACACAGCAGGGGGTTTGAAACCAGATGATAATTGTGGTCCCTTTCAACCCAGGCCATTCTATAATTCTATGATTTCAGAAGATAATCTTGAGAGATTATTAATAATTTCTATTACTATGGCAGCAGTTGAACTGATACCACAGGACAGGGGAATGTGACAGGGATTGTGTGTCCTTTTTTTCCTAGCTGTCCAAGGGTTTTAATTACTGACGTAGTCCTGTACTTAACGATGTTTGGGTGTTTCCCTCTTTTAAGGCTGGCCCCCCTGGTATACTGGCACTGCTGGATGAAGAGTGCTGGTTCCCAAAAGCAACAGACAAAAGCTTTGTGGAAAAAGTTGTACAAGAACAAGGCACCCACCCCAAATTTCAGAAGCCAAAACAGCTGAAAGACAAAGCTGACTTCTGTATCATACATTATGCTGGCAAGGTAATGAATGAATAGCTAAACTGCATGAGAAGAATGTCTGTCTTATTTTCCACTGCGTAACTACTGTTTTTTAGAAGTAGCTACTTAGCAAAGTGACTGTGTATGGGAAGACATGGGAGGTTGGTGGGAGACTTCACAAAGCCATTTCATTGCTGTAGACTTTACGGGGCCTAAGGAGATTTACCTGCAAATTATTTATGAGTAGTTGAGGACATGTCAAAACGACACCAGCTGAAATTTGTTCTCTGTGACTTAATGGGATTGGAGATACTTCACAGAAACCTTGTGTCAAGATTTCATCACCAATAATGGTGGTGCAGCAGTTTTTTGCTTCACACTCAGGCTGATGCATTCTAGCATTGCAAATCCACCCCCTTTACCAATAGAGCAGAACAATCAGCATTCTGGGAGGGGGGGGGGGATGGTGTCTGTAGATATGCTTGCTTTGATGACACATTCAAGAATAATTAGGTAGTCTGTTGTTGATTATGCAAACCCTGGTGCTGCTTTTCTAGACCTTGCAGAATCTTGCTGGATCTTGTGCTGCAGAAAATGGTCTGGAGTTTCTTGATGTGTTTTTCTTCTCCAGGTGGATTACAAAGCAGATGAGTGGCTGATGAAGAACATGGATCCACTGAATGATAACATTGCTACTCTTCTCCATCAGTCGTCGGATAAGTTTGTGTCTGAGTTGTGGAAAGATGGTACGTAGATAAATTTAATCTCATATATTTTCTCTTCCTGTTTTACAGGGAAAAACTTGTTGGTTCATCAAAAATCTGTTATGACCTATGTTACTTTTTTTCCCTGGGGACTAAACCACCAAAATGAATATTATCCAGTACTTCCTTTGCTTAGACCCTGGTACTGCGTTTAAAATTCACTGTAACACAAAAGAAAGGCTCGTGTGCATTGACTTACATTAAGCTTTCTGCATATACTGCAATTATTGTTCCAATTGAGAATTCCAGATTAAAATATGAACACACCAATGCGTCCTGGCAGCTTGCTTAGCTGCAACACTCAAATGCAAGATCTGAGGTTGAATCTAGGTTTTCTGTCCTGCAACTAGCGTGTTTTTGCCACAGTGTTGTTCAGTATTTTATTCTATCTCCTCTGAGTTTATCTGCTTTTGAGTCTTACTGTTACTGTCACTTTCTGTCATGGGTTTTCTTTGACGTCTCTGTCTGTTGCAGAGATGCAGAACGTTCAGAGAGCCTATTTCTATCAACACTTTCCTATTCTTCATCTAGAACCAGGTGACTGAGAAATCCAGCTGTTGTGTCGTGTGTAATGCATCCTAGAGCCATGCAAGAAATGCTTCCATTAACTTCTCTTTGTCCCTTTGTCATACCTGCTTGTCTCTCTTGTTCATTTCCTTTGCTTTGTGCTAGTAGCTCCTCATGGACTTAGAAAAATAAATAAATCCTTGTGAGTGGATACAAGACAAATATGGACACATTCAGGCACAAAAAGCGTTCTTGCAAGACTTTCACAAGAACAACTAAAAGCAAGTCCCTGTCAAATGTTTGAACACAGAACTAGTAAGGCTATTTTTCATTCCAAAACTTGGAAGAAGGATTTCTAAGACTATGTTAAAACTGAAATTCAGTTTAATGCTGATTTTAGTGCTGGGGTTTGATTTCAGCCACAGATCACAAAAAAGAAAGTTAGTTTGGAAAAGGAATTGGTACTACATGAAAAATATCTGTCAGCAAGTAGTACCCAGTAAGGCCTTTGCTGTGTGAGGCTGACACATGCCTGTTGGAAATAGAATGTCAACTGAGCCACAGCTGTTCAGATCTCATCTATTGTTCTTAGCTGGATCTTCTGTTGCAAGTGACTGTCCTTTTTGCCATCTTGATGTAGATGGCAGAGCTCAAGTTTTTAAGAGGATTGTTCCAAACAGAATCTGGGACACTCTTCTATGGATTTCCCTGTGGTGTCATCTAGTAAAATAACCTTCTTTTCTTTCTGATAAGACAGCTTTGGCCCTATTCTAATGGCTGCTCTAGAAGTGAGCAGTTGTAAACTGGCATTAACTGTAAATGAGAGTGTTTGTCCTTTCTTGTTTCTTCATTTGTGGGGATTTCTCTTGACAGGTTTTTTTAATCAAGCCAGTTGAGCATAAGTTATATATTTTCAGAAGTTAAGACAGGAGCCTGGTTGTAGGCATCAGGCAATCACTGAGGATAGTAATGAGAAAATAGATTGAGGCCCTTGAGAAAAAGTACCTTAGGGTGTGGGAATTTATAGTGGTTGTGAGCGTGAATATTTATTTCAACATGATAGAACAACAGGAAGAAGAAGTGCTTTAGTTTCTTCTGGCTGATGATATTTTCAGATCTAACTGGTTTCTATTGAAAAAAAAAAAAAAACAATCTTGGAGTTTACCCATCAAGATGATAGCTTCATTAGTACTCGGATGTCATTGTGACTTAGTGGAGAAGCTGTTGGGGCAGGGAGTTCTGGCTTTCTCCTAGTGGTGTTGTTTGTGTCTGTAATTCATGGAATACTCGTACTGCAAAATAACTCAAGCAGTGCTATCTTGGGATTTGGTGTCTATCGTGCCTTTAACCGTGTTTGTTCAGTTAGCAAGTAGGTATGGCTTTTCTGATCACCAACCATGGCAAATCTGCTTGTGACTGAATAGTCAGGCTGGGCTTTTTCTCTAACTGTAGCCCCTTCTGGATCAGAGTTAATGAATAACTCTGGTGGGCTAGCAGCTAGAACTCTTGGTTTGTTGTTTTCCATTGTAACCTAAGCAAGTGGAAGCATCTGAAACACACTTCTAGATTGCTCTTCCAGATCTGTCCTCCAGAGCATCAGTAGGCTATGTTTGGGAGTAAGTTTGATTCCATCACTCAAACTTCCTGTAGTGAGCTGTTGCTTTTTTTTCCTTCCTGCTCCTATCCCTGCACAAATTCTGTACAGGAGTCGACATCTGTGTAGAGATGAAGCAAAAAGGATCCTGCAGCTCCTCTCATTTATCCTGTTCTACCCAGATGTTCTTTGTACAGAGCAATGTTTCCTCTGGTTGTGGCTGAATGTTAATTCCCTTTCTTGTGTTCTTTTTAGTTGATCGTATTGTTGGACTGGATCAGGTAGCTGGCATGTCAGAAACAGCGTTGCCAGGAGCCTTTAAAACCAGGAAGGGTATGTTCCGAACAGTGGGACAGCTTTACAAAGAACAGCTGGCTAAACTGATGGCCACCCTGAGAAACACCAACCCCAACTTCGTCCGTTGCATCATCCCCAACCACGAGAAGAAGGTAAAAGAGGTTATAACTACTGCCCATGCAGTCATAGATGGACTTCCTTGGCAGGAAGTTGTTTTATCTTCCCAGTTTTTGCAACAAATCTTGTAGCGGTCCTATTTATTCAAGATCTCTCTTTACAGTTACCTTAAGTAATGTCACACTTTCCAGTTTGGGAGAGACTGATCTTTGCAGTTATTTCTAAGGTGGCATAGAAGCTTTTGATTTCTTATAACCAGAAAAAACAGAGAACCAGTTGCTTTACAAAAAAGGGGAGGAGGCAAGGTGTTAAGCCTCTTCTGTACAAGGTTACCGATATTAAGCAAATGTTTTTTTCCTTACCAGGCTGGAAAGCTCGACCCCCACTTGGTCCTTGATCAACTTCGCTGCAATGGAGTGCTGGAAGGAATCCGTATTTGTCGTCAGGGTTTCCCCAACAGAGTTGTATTCCAGGAATTCAGACAAAGGTAAAGACTAGGAAATAATCCGAATTAGTCTCTACCCTGCTATAAGTATATATATATACTCTTATATATATATATAAGTGTGAAAACTGAAGTACTTTGTTACCACTAAATCAATGCTGCTTTGAAAGGCACAAAGCTTCCCAAAAGTATCTTTGTCTTTTTCTCTACTAAGCATGGAGTTGTGCTAAGGAGCAGAGGACCCTATGCAAGTCTGCTGCTTCACGTTCTTTTGTCTACAGGTGCAATTTCTTGTTCTAGCAAGACCATTAGACATTGAAGTCAAAATGTGATAGGAACTAGTGCTTTTTGTTTCCATATATAACTATGTAATTAACCCAATGCATTCTGCTCTTCAGATATGAAATCTTAACTCCAAATGCAATTCCCAAAGGATTTATGGATGGAAAACAAGCCTGTGTGCTGATGGTAAGACATTCCATAAACTAAGGGGCACTGAATTGAATTTAAGGGATTCCTGTTCATTCTGTCTCAGAGGAATATAGTTTCTTCCTTTGAACTGGTATCGGTATCAACAACAAATCCTTTAAAGGAAGGGAAAGTTGGTTGGGGTGCCTTTCAGATTAGAATTGGGAAAAATTAAATATGAAGAATGAAGAGATGTATTCTTCTTAGGCAAGGAAGAGGACTTTTGGAAAGAAAAAAGTATTCCTTGCAGCATTGTTGTATCTTTGGGTACTGGATGTGCTGTTATATTAAATTATCGCCTTCTAATGTGTTTTCTGTCTTATATTGGCTCTGTTTCATGCTGTGCTTGGCTGAACTCCAAATCTTCTAATTAAACAGGGATTTTGCAGGAGTTAACAGTGTTGGCTGACCTGAGTGGGTTACTGTGGGAGAAAAGGGGTATCTTACAGCTGTGACACATGTTTCACAATGTGATGTGAAGCAATCTTTGCAATAAATGTATTCTTCTCTTTCTCTCATTTTAGATCAAAGCATTGGAGCTGGATTCTAACCTTTACCGAATTGGACAGAGTAAAGTGTTTTTCAGAGCTGGAGTCCTTGCTCATCTTGAGGAAGAGAGAGATCTGAAAATCACAGATGTCATTATTGGCTTCCAAGCGTGCTGCAGAGGCTACCTGGCCAGAAAGTAAGGATCAGATTTTACAAAATACATTATAAACATATGTATTTCTCCTCTTCAGGTGCAAGTTTCTCTTCCCCCCAAAAAAAAGCTGATTACCAATCGGTTTTTTTTGTCAGAAAGACCACAATTTGTTCATTGTATATATCAGCTGATAATGGTTTTAGAGTTGTCCAATCTCTGTAATACTTGAGTTCTAGCACTTGCAAGAAAACATACATGCTGCTGTCCTACATGCAGAGCAGTAAAGTTTATTTCCTTCCATAGGAACACTATACAGCAATACAGCAGGCAACTTTTTAGGTTTGGGTTTTTGGGGTTTTATTTTTGTGAAAGAGCTGCAAGCTACAAACGTGATTTCTCTGAAGCTGTTAGGTAGGACTGCAAATGGTACGTATCTAAAAACAAGAGTAGTATCTGTCAGGTACAGAACACCTCTGTTTTACATCTCCTTGTGGGGAAGTGAGAATGAGACTTCTAATATTGGAAGGTGCTAGGGAAAAACTTTTTAATACAGAGGAAATTGAGTAGAGGAAACAATAATCAACTTTACCTGGGCAGAAAAAGTCTTCAAAAAGCTGGAGGAATTTAGCTGCAAATTTTGATCTCCTTTTTTTTTTAAATTTTTTTTTTTTGAGGAGGGAACCTTATCATCTACAGTTATCCAAGAGGGGTCTTGATTGAGAGATTAGTGTCCCACTGGGGGTTCCTTTGTTATCTGATCTCCATTTTTTACTTTGTAGAGCTTTTGCCAAGCGCCAGCAGCAGCTGACAGCCATGAAGGTGCTCCAGAGGAACTGTGCTGCCTACTTGAAACTGCGGAACTGGCAGTGGTGGAGGTTGTTCACCAAGGTAATATTTTTTCCATTTATGAGAGTTTTGGTGTAAGTTTGTAGTTGTGATTTAAGCTTCTCAAGTTGAACCACAGCAAAAAAAAACCAGAACAACAACAAAAAAACACTTCCTTTCCAACTGAGCTTGCCTACAACTGCACCTTGATTCATTTAGATAGATAATATTGCGACATATTTTCTATCTGTGCAGTGTGCCTGTATAGAATAGTGCAAGGCTATGTGCAAGTAATGTGGAAAAGCAGAAGTCATGATTTAATGTTTTATGCATAGAGGAGGATTGCTAGCTTTGGTAGTATATCACTTCAGAGATTTGCTTTACTACATGGCTAGTCAATTTGGCTGGACAAAAATTGTTAACATGGAAAAAGAGATCTGTCATCTCTTCCTCCAGAATTATGAAAACACTGGAGTCTGATTCTGCTGTTAGATTTGCACAAGTTTATTTTTATAAAGACAATGAGCACATGAAGGAATGGTCTTTTTCCCACACTTGTGGGATTTTTTGCTCCTCAACTATGGAGACGTTGCAGCTAAGTCTAAGTTGAAAGTAGTTTCCTCCTTCCTATGAAGACTTCTAGGGTTTTTTGGTGGGGAAGCAGAGATGAGTGGTGGTGTTGTTTTCTTTACATTGACTGCCCGTGAACTATAATTTGCTCCACTGCATGGTGAAACTATTTTACTGTTATTACTGCTTACACCTTGAGTCCTGAAGTTTTTACCCATTGCTTTCCTGAATTATCCCATCCTGGAGGAAACATCAGTTAGTCAGGCTTAGTGGCAAAACAGATTGTATGTAGTCCTCTGTGATTCTCCTGTGGTTCATAACAAAGTAACTGGTCAGTCCTTCTGATACAGTACTTACAAAAAACATTGTTTTGTTGGATGCTTATCACATACAAGAGCATTTTGTCATGTTCTCAATGTTCATTAAATACATCCCAATCCCTTGGTTTCCTTTTCAGGTGAAACCCCTGTTGCAAGTAAGCAGACAGGAGGAAGAGATGATGGCCAAGGAAGAAGAACTAATAAAGGTTAAGGAGAAGCAGCTAGCTGCAGAAAATAGACTGAGTGAGATGGAGACATTCCAGGCCCAGGTGAGTTATGTATAAAACTCATTCTGTCTACTGTCTCAAGAGCTGTTCCTGTGCTTTAATGGTCTGATGCACAAGCTGCAGGATTCCTGCTTGCTGTAATATGTGACTTAGCTCTACCTTGTTCAGTTTTGCTTGCCCTTCTCCCCAGCTCAGTTTTTCCACCAGGTCATTTAGTACAGTGAATAACTATTGCCTTATTACAGCCATTATCTATAAAGTCTCCTTTGGCTGAGTATTATAGCAAGCTGGTTGAATTCAGCCTCATCGTAAATGGAATTATTTTTGTTTGGAACTCAGAAGGTGCAGCAGGCTTGTTTTTCTGCAGGGATGGTACTTACATTACTTTTTCAGGGGAAAACTAAATAATCAAACTGAAAACAAACAATCAAAACTAAACAATTTCAAACAGTCATGGTCTCTAGACCACGTGAATGTGGCTCTAACTTATAGTATAGGAGACAGCTGAAGTTGTTATGATATAACTGCAGAACACTGGGGTATATATCCTCAATTAATATAAATTGCTTAGTGCTTTGCTAAATTGGAGTTTGTCTTACTGTTGTTTCTGTTTTGTATACTATGAAGCTTATGGCAGAGAAGATGCAGCTACAAGAACAACTGCAAGCAGAAGCTGAACTCTGTGCTGAAGCTGAGGAGATAAGAGCCCGTCTGACAGCCAAGAAACAAGAACTAGAGGAAATTTGTCATGACTTGGAAGCAAGGGTGGAGGAAGAAGAGGAACGGTGTCAACACCTGCAGGCTGAAAAGAAGAAAATGCAGCAGAACATTCAGGTAATGCATTAGGAATGCCATCTCTGGTATCAGTAAACAGGCTAATAGGAGTCAGAGTGGTTTGTTTGTCTTATTTTGGAGGGAATCAGAAGAGAGAGAATAACAATAAAAGAAATACAATTGAAAAATCTATGCATGGGAAATAACAGGGCAGAACAATTCTGATGCCCCAGGCATTCAAACAGTCATCTGGAATGTGTCATTCCATTTTTGAAGGTGAAGGTTATGGCTACTTGTCAAATAACTGGACAAGTTTTTGCTTGAACCAGGTGTTTTGGGAACTGTAGTATTCTTTGCAACACAGTATTGTTTTCTTCTGCTGTAAATTTTATTTACTAAAGTGCAGTATGTTGCATCAAGTCAAGACAGAGAAGTCAATTCTGGAAAATGCTAATATCACCTTGTGGGAGGGGTGGAAAAAACATTGAAAATTAGAACTTGACTATTGTGCTGGTTATATTGGCCAGTAAGCAGCATTGACAAGTTCCTTGTTTTTGTGTTTGTGTTGTGAAGGAACTAGAGGAGCAGCTTGAAGAAGAGGAAAGTGCAAGGCAGAAGTTGCAGCTGGAAAAAGTGACCACAGAGGCCAAACTGAAGAAACTAGAAGAAGATGTGATAGTTCTGGAAGACCAGAATCTCAAATTGGCCAAGGTAAGACTCCTGCAGTTTTCCATGCAGACTAAAGATGTTCCAGTGACTCCCTTGGAGCTACTAGCCAAAGGCTGACCTTTTCCTTTTTATGGGAGGCTTATGAATTAATTCAGTCTAGTGATAAGCAGCCCTAACTGGAATTTGTTTATGAAATTAGATGCCTGTCTGTATTTTTCACAGATCAGTGTTATATATTTAAATACAGTTAGTCAAGTTAGCCTTGACTAACTAACAATAGGTGAGCAAATCTTTTCTGGTACATTGCTATGCCAAGCAGTATCAAGTTACTTCACAAACAGGCTTCCCTTTCGGCTTTGAAAGGGTTGTCAGATACAGATCTGTAAGCCACTGTTTATTGGAGTATTATCTGTAATCCTGAATGGATTTGTTTCCTTCCACGTTTCCTTGTTGCAGTAGTAGTCACTAATGACATGAATATCTTCTTTAAGCACGGTCAACTCTGAAAATTCTCCTGTAATTCCAGCAACTGCATTGACAATAACTTCCCAATTCCACAGGAAAAGAAACTGTTGGAAGACAGAATGTCTGAATTCACAACAAACCTAACAGAGGAAGAGGAGAAATCAAAGAGTTTAGCCAAACTAAAGAACAAGCATGAGGCCATGATCACAGACCTGGAAGGTGCCGTCTTTTAGTATATTTTAAGAAGTAGATCCTGCATAGGAATTGTTTGTTCAGTTTTGGGTGGTTTCTTGTTTAAAGCTGTGGAGTTTCAGTTTCATTTCTGAAGCTTGAGTCTCAGTCTGGTTTTTGAGGGGTTAAAAACTAGTCTATAGTGTGTATGCTATTGATTGGTTTGATAGAGCTGTTCAGTGGCTGGGTGAAGGTTATGTGCCTCATCAGCTGAGCCTATGATTTAAATAAAAAGCCTCTCCAAAGCAGCAGGCTAATGGAGAAGAGAAGCTGGTTCTCTTTCTTCTCCTACTGTGGAAGGGTCTCCACCTTTCTACTTCCAGCAGCATCATTTTGTCAGGGTTGGTGTGGGTTTTGATGCTCCATTTGTGCAAGTTCTTCAGAGTTCAAGCTAGATGCTCTTTATCGTGGGGCTGGCCAGGTCAACACAGCAGGAGATGGCCTATTTAATTGCAGTAAAAGGAGAGCAGTCCTTGTGCTCAGCATCACTTAATGAGTGTCGTGTGGTGTGGATGCTGGGAGAGACTAGCATTGTGCTTGTTATTTATTGTTTTTTTACAATGAAGCGGGGAAGGAGGTTTGGATATAAAATGAGGGAGAGGAAAATTGCACGCGTATCTTTTAAGTGCAAAATACGTGAGCCATCTGCATTATCCTGACAGAATAATGCACTCCAGCTAGTTTTTACGGTTGTATTACCAGGAAAGATATTATTGCCTGAATAGCTTTATTTTCTCTGCCTTGCACAGTGTTCTTTGAATGACTTTGTGTCATTGTGCAACTTACTTTGTCCTTGTCTGTATTAGAACGTCTTCGACGTGAAGAAAAGCAGAGGCAAGAATTGGAGAAGACTCGTCGAAAGCTTGAGGGAGACTCCAGTGATCTGCATGACCAGATTGCTGAGCTGCAGGCTCAGATTGCAGAACTCAAAATACAGCTGTCCAAGAAGGAAGAGGAGCTGCAGGCAGCCTTAGCTAGGTGAGAATCTGACCTATGGTACTGCCACATTCGTTAGGAGGTATTTCTTCTAGTCTTGTGTCACTTTGGAATGTTATGTATTTCAGTCTGTGAACTGTTAGGATTCATATCCTTAGCATCAGAGTTCTTTGGCTGTTACTCACTGCCACATTCTCTGTACAGAGCTAGGCTATCACTGCAACATGTGCTGTGGAAGTTTTGCTATAGGATTTCAGAGGGGGTTAAAAAATAGTAGCAGGGCGCTGTCTCTCTGTGGTAGGTGCTTTATTTGTCTATTCAGTGAAGTGTCCAACTTCCATTGTAAAATGGAACTTTTTCTTCTGCTTCTGTTTTGCTTCTGTTGTCAGTCTCTCTGTGTCCCCCTCTTTAAGGTAAGTAATTGTGCTCTGTCAAGTATTGAGAGTTAGAAATTAGAATTTTGTAGGTGATCTATGGATCAAAGTTTGAAAGTAATCGTGTAGAGCCTATCCATATCAGCTTTTTTTCTGGATTATTCTTGTAGGGCAGGTGGTTTTCATTTATGTATGCTTTATATCTGGCTCTGACCAAAACTCTTATCTTAAACACAGGGTGGAAGAAGAGGCAGCTCAGAAGAACATGGCCCTGAAAAAGATCAGGGAACTTGAGTCCCAGATCACTGAGCTGCAGGAAGACCTGGAGTCAGAGAGAGCTTCCAGGAACAAAGCCGAAAAACAGAAGAGAGACCTGGGAGAGGAGCTGGAAGCATTGAAAACAGAGCTAGAAGATACTTTAGATTCTACAGCTGCTCAGCAGGAGCTCAGGTAACTACAATACGTAGTTGTGTTGTATGGTCTGGTTTTGTTCTTGACTTCTTTATTAAAATAAGTGCAAGTCTTTGTCAGAGCATGCTGGTTAGCAGCCTCCAATGGCTACAGAAGGAGACTGTGCAAGCTGTAGTCAAGACTGCGTTCCATTGTCTGGTGTAAGGAAGTTAGTTTGTTCTGTAACCCTAGTGGTGGTGATACCCAAAACATTCACACTTTCACATTCGATTGTTAGTGTAGTGAGCTTGTACTTAAGAAGGGTACAAAGATAAGTGCTAACTTTGAGAAATGTATTTGTAGCGTGTAGGGCTAACCAAACCTTGGTGTTCTTCTGCATTAGAGATGCTGTTTGCGGATATGCACATCCGTTTGATTCTCTCCTTGCCATCTACATAAGAGCTGTGAATTTTGCAGGTCAAAGAGAGAACAAGAAGTAACGGTTTTGAAGAAGACCCTTGAGGATGAGGCGAAGACACATGAGGCTCAGATCCAAGAGATGAGGCAGAAACATTCACAAGCCATTGAAGAACTGGCAGAGCAATTAGAGCAAACCAAACGGGTATGTGGAACAGGGAGTGCAAGACCAAAGCAGTCAGCCTCTCTGAAGTGAATGAAGTGATAGCTGCTCTGTTGCAGTGTCTTAATACATGATGCAAATGCTCTTCATTCCTTGGTAGATCATTTTGTACTATGGAGCATATTATAGATGTATAAATAGTTGCATTCATTCATTTGTTCCCATCAGGCATCTTCTACTGAATAGCCAAGATACTGTTTAGTTCTTTTCACTTCTAGCATTTGTTGAACTGTACAACCTTTAATTTGAAACTCTGATGGTGCAAGACTATCTCCTTTATTGTTGTCTGCTCTGATTGTTTAATTGTCTCCTGCTTATCAGGTGTTCATATTGTTTTTTTCTGAATGAGCAGTCTAAGACTTAGCTGTAAAACATGCAACATTGGTTTGTTGGAATAATTTGGAGGGGGGAAAAAAACGTAATCACTCACTGGATGTATTCTGCTGTATCTTCAGTCTAAGGTATTTTGTTGTTATTTCCCTCCCCCTCCAGGTGAGAGCAAATCTTGAAAAAGCAAAACAAGCCCTGGAAAGTGAAAAGGCTGAACTGTCCAATGAAGTGAAGGTACTTCTGCAAGGCAAAGGGGATGCAGAGCACAAGAGGAAAAAAGTAGATGCTCAGCTCCAAGAACTGCAGGTGAAATTTACAGAAGGTGAAAGAGTAAAGACAGAATTGGCTGAGAGAGTGAACAAGTTGCAGGTGAGTGGCATGGGTTTTCCTTAGCTTCTGTTGTAGCCAGAGAATAGAGAGGAAAGAAGGTTATAGGGTGGTACCTTCTTGTGGTTAATTTGAAAATCTCTTGTTCCTCCAGAGGATCTTTATCCTCTGCTTTTTTGTAGGAACTTTTTCCTATAAAAAAGCACAGACATAGTTTGCTTCCCAAGGACTCAGCAAACTCCTTAACTCATTATCAGCTCAGGCCATTAGGACTGGTGTCATTAATGAGCAGCCACCAAAAGGTGCTTCCCTTCAGCGTGCAGCAGTTTGTACTGTACAGTTCCATAACCTTTCAGCTACTTGTGAGCCTAGAGTGGCACAGTCTGGTGATTTGGAAGAATGTATCTTGATAGTTTGTAATGTGGTTGATGGTGAAGAGAGGTGGCTAAAGGGAGATGCTGAAATTCAGGATTTTTTCCAGCTCTCTTCAAGATAAACAATACCTTTGGTTCACACCAAGCATTGCCTATCATTAGGGCTATCGTTAGGTGTTTAGCATTGCTGGTGTATGCATACTCTTCTGGAGTCTGAAAATGTAATTTGGAGTATCTACATGCAGTCCTGAAGCAAATCACATGTGATAAAGAGATTTAAAGACAAAAGGTTGTTGCAGTTGAGTCTCTTTTGGATTCTTTGTATTTCATCCCTAGGTACCTAGAAATGACACATTTCTTCTCCCAGGAGATGATACGCATGCCTTACTTTTGAGAAGTGCCTTGTTTTTCACATTCAGGTCTTGCAGCTGTTCCTGGCTTTCTTCATCTTGCTGATGCATTTAATAAGTGATACTCTCATCTCTCCTGCAGGTTGAGCTGGACAATGTCACAGGCCTTTTGAACCAGTCTGACAGCAAATCAATCAAATTAGCAAAGGACTTCTCTGCTCTGGAGTCACAGCTTCAGGATACTCAGGTGAGAGCTCTGGAAGCCAAGATATCCATATCATCTGTATAACTTACATCCACTGTCTGTTACAAATGGTCTCAACTAAAGTGAGAAAGCAATCTGGACTGCTGTTAACTGACTATACAACACTTCAAAGGATTGAATCTGGCTGTTTTGCTAAGGGGCTGTGCAGCATGGTGTTGAGAGCATTACTGATGAAACGAGCTCTTTCTCTTCCTTCTGCTTCTTCAGTATATGGAACACACATAACTTTCCATGTCTTAGAATTAGAAGTCTTCCTCTATCACCCTTCTGCTCGGGAGTTCTTTGTTGCTAGTACTGAGCTGCAATGCTAGATTCTTGTGTTTGATGGGCTTTTTTTATTTCTCTGTTCATGATTTCCAATAGATCCATAAAGTTATCCCATTGGATAAGTTAGTAAGTTAGAAGCTAGTATATTGTTGGTGCCCCAAGTTGGTAAATGATCACTGTCTTAGAATTCTGCTATGAGTAAAGTTGTTCTTAACCATGCTAAATCACTTTAGCCTATTGTCCATTTCTGTGGTAATAAACTTCAAAAATATTCCTGCTGGAGAGAATGACTGAGGATGGTGAGCCTTGTAAACCAAGGAGATGTACTGAGTTCCTCTGGGGTGCTTGTGTTGTAGGAGCTGCTGCAGGAGGAGACTCGCCTAAAGCTGAGCTTCAGCACTAAACTGAAGCAAACAGAGGATGAAAAAAATGCTTTGAAAGAGCAACTGGAAGAAGAAGAGGAGGCGAAGAGAAACCTAGAGAAGCAGATCTCTGTTCTTCAGCAACAGGTACAGTCTACCTTCCATAAATCAAACACTTGGGAGGAGAGGAAGTGCAATTCTAATTTGAAGGAAGTAAAATGTAAATGAGGAATGGGCATCTAATGAGAGAACCTTTGATGGACAAGGGTGATCCTGCTTACTTGATTGAGTCTCAGATAATGATCTTACTGTAGATTTCTACCCAGGAATTCCTTTGGAGTCATTGATACAGTGTTGATGATTGTAGGTGATTCCTTCAGAACTCAACAGGCCTATTTCCTCAGCTCATCTAGTGCTAGTATACCACATACAGTGTTGTGCTACATGTGGTGAGATTCACATGCAGTCTTTTCTGTTCTTCAGGCAGTAGATGCCAGGAAGAAGATGGATGATGGTCTGGGCTGCCTTGAAATAGCAGAAGAAGCCAAGAAGAAGCTGCAAAAGGACTTGGAGAGCTTAACCCAGCGTTATGAGGAGAAGATAGCTGCATATGACAAGCTGGAAAAAACAAAGACCCGCCTGCAGCAAGAGCTGGATGACATTGCTGTGGACCTGGATCATCAGCGCCAGACAGTTTCCAACCTAGAGAAGAAGCAGAAGAAGTTTGATCAGGTATGACTTCAGTGTCAATCTGTTCAGTGTAGGTACATCTGACTAGGCAGGTTTGCCTCTTAAGAATATCTAAACAGTGCTGTTTGGAGAATGCACGTTTATTTCTAAACTCAGGTACAGCACATAAAGTGGAGAGAAGCTGTCATAGAGGGAAACTTGTTTCTTGCACAAGAAATTTAGTGATGCGCCTTTTCCCAAAGGGCTAACATTTATACTGATAACAATATCCAGTTGTAAATGCTGGCTGCAGTTTTTGAGGGGCTGTTTGGAACTGATATGTTGGATGCCTAGGGAATCAGAGGTTTATTCACATGGGGTCAGCACATTATTGGAGATGGGATGGTATGCATTCTCTGAAGACAGGTTTTCTTGATTCTTTCTGTCTGAGGCAGAATGCTACTTAGAAGGCAAAAAACAGAAAAGATGCATGTTTGCCTTGTTCAGAATGGCTTAGTGATTTCTCAAAATACTAATGCTGTGCTCTTGTAGCTCTTGGCGGAGGAGAAGAACATCTCAGCCAAATATGCAGAAGAGAGAGACCGTGCTGAAGCTGAAGCCCGTGAGAAGGAGACAAAGGCCCTCTCCCTGGCCAGAGCCCTTGAAGAAGCCATAGAACAGAAAGCTGAACTGGAACGAGTCAATAAGCAGTTCCGCACTGAGATGGAAGACCTGATGAGTTCAAAGGATGATGTTGGGAAAAGCGTAAGTATGGAGCTAAGGAGTCTGTGCAGGACATGTCACAAAGACATTACTGTTAGTTTGATGCTGCAGAATACTTATGCTGGTGTGAACATGGTGAATAGTAGTAGAGAGAACTGAATGCTTTGAGGATTTGTGAATATTACATTTGTATTACATTAGTGAGCAGGAAAGTTGAGTAGAAAGAGCCTGGAAATTACCCAGATGACATAGTGTTAGAGACTTGTATTGTGTGAGATGAATTAGAGGCTGTGGCACAGTGAAAGTCAGCCTTTTCTCTTGCATAGCTGGTGATGGGACTAGAGGGAATGGATTCAAATTGCACCAGGGGGTGGGGTCAGCTTGGTTATGAGGAAAAATTTATTCTCAGAAAGATTGGTCAGGGACTGGAATGGATTGCCCAGGGAGGTGGTGGAGTCACTGGCCCTGGAGGAGTTCAAGAAACGTTTAGATGTGGTACTGAGGGACCTGGGTTAGTGGGGAGGTATTGGTGGTAGGTGGATGGTTGGACTTGATGGCCTTGGAAGTCATTTCCAACCTTAGTGCTTCTGTGTGGAAAATGCAGGGAATAGTTGACAGTGGAACACGGTAACCCAAATATTTCATAATAAGGAAAAGATTGTGAAAGCAGGAAGGAAAAGATTAAAAAAAATCATCATTAGAAGTTAAAATTACTTTATTGAACTTTGTCAGAATCAGGGGTGTCTGTATACCTCTGGTAAGTCATTTGGGACTGCACTTACAAATACTTCTTCTCCTGATCACCACACATAGATGACCAGAGTTAATGGTAATCATAATCCATGTGGCAGCTTGGGATCAGAGAGGTATCCCTGCATTAATATAAGGAACAAATACAGTGTCCTTGTGTCTTGTCTAGAGTAGTGGCTGCTCTCAGGCTTTTTTGTTCTTAGGATAGGTGAAACTGTCCTCTTTGAGGAAACCTTGTATGTGGTACTGTGCTGTAGGTCCATGAGCTGGAGAAGGCTAAGCGAGCCCTGGAGCAGCAGGTGGAGGAGATGAAGACGCAGCTGGAAGAGCTGGAGGATGAACTGCAGGCCACAGAGGATGCCAAACTGCGGCTAGAAGTGAACCAACAGGCCATGAAGGCACAGTTTGACCGAGACCTCCTGGGACGTGATGAACAGAATGAAGAGAAGAGGAAACAGCTGATTAGACAAGTAAGAATTGCCTTGTAAATCCTGAAAGTGTTCTGCAAAGGCATTTATGCCCAAGGATGGCTAAGACAGTGCCAGTACATACATTGTTGTTAATGATAACTCTCCAGTCAGTGCTACAAAGGCTTTCCCTTGTGTGCATGATTTTTCAGATAGCCTTTGCCTATCTGAAGATCCTGTGTTGCTTTATTAGTGAGGAATGTTAGCCCTCATCCGTCTGCCAGCAGGGATTAGAAGAAGTCACGTGCTTGCACTTGAGTGCAGTTTGTAAGGTGGATGTGAAAAGCAGCTTTGGGGAAATCAAGAAGCTGAAACGCTGATGCCTGAATTTCTGTGTACAGGTGCGGGAGATGGAGGTGGAATTGGAAGATGAACGAAAACAGCGTTCCATTGCTGTGGCTGCCAGGAAGAAACTAGAGCTGGACCTGAAGGATCTGGAAAGCCACATAGACACTGCTAACAAGAACCGCGATGAAGCCATCAAGCAGCTCCGCAAACTGCAGGTGAGGAACTGCAATTGTTTTAGTTGTCAGCATAAAGCATATTTACCTAGGGAAATGAGATACAAGATTTCACCTCATGAGAACCATGCATCAGTGTCACAAGAGCAGCAACTTGGTAGCAGTTTACCAGGAAAGATTTATTGGCATTTCAAATATCTTTCTAACCCCCTTCTGCCTGTTTAATTCCCTGAGAGACGAGCTGCTGGGAAAGTCTGCTCGAGCGCTTGCCTCATATCAGTGTTTCAGTAAAGGATTATGGAGTTGCAGAGCTAGAGAGACTTAAAAGATGATGTAGGCCTTCTCCCGCCTGAAACAGTTCTGTCATACCGTTCTAATTCTTACAGGCATGTGTCTGATCCGTTTTGAGGAAAAACGCCAAATCCTCCCTTAGGCCATCCATTCCACTGCTTCACTAGAAAGCTTCCTGTACTCCTCCCTCCCCGTATCTAAGAATTGTTTTCCCCTGCAATTTAAGCAACTCTGTTTACTTCAATTACAACTTCTCCTTGTTTCTTGTGAAATGAAATGAGATGATTCCTTCATTTTACAGCAGCCTTTTAGGTAGCTGAAGACTAATGTAGTCCCCATTTCCACTTTCCCTCCCTGTATTTCCTGTAAGGTAAATGTAAGCATTTGTTCATGCAGATGCTCTGAAGTCCATCCATTTTTGTCCTCCTTTTTCAGGCACAAATGAAGGATTACATGCGGGAACTGGAGGACACGCGCACCTCCAGAGAAGAGATTTTGGCTCAGGCCAAAGAGAATGAGAAGAAGCTGAAGAGCATGGAGGCAGAGATGATCCAATTGCAGGAGGTAATGGCATATGCATAAAAGTCAAGGGTTTGTTTGTTTTCTTGACCAGGAACCAAGCGTGGCAGCTTGAGCTTGAGCAGTTGTTCTTTTCCTTTCTTTTGTGTTGTTTTTTTCATTCTGTTCAACTACGAGGTCTGTTTCTAACTGCAGAATTCGGTCCTTTCTTGACAGCTGCAATAGGAGTGATGCAAAACAAAGGAAGTTGTGAAGTAGGAGGGAAACAAATGGTGTCTTATAATTCAGTCTGGATCTAGCCAGAGGCTGTACCACCCATTACTGTTAACTTCTTTTTCCTGTGCTGCATTAGTTGGTCGCTTCCCATTGCATCAGTGACCGTCTCGTTTCCATTCCAGGAACTTGCAGCTGCTGAGCGTGCCAAGCGCCAGGCCCAGCAAGAAAGGGATGAGCTGGCTGATGAGATTGCCAACAGCAGTGGTAAAGGGTGAGTAATGTTCCCTGCTCAAGGGTGGAGGAGCTGGTTGGAGAAAATACTTTGCAGGCTGTTATTTTTATGTAGGCTGCAGTTTGTACTGCATCCTCTGTGCTTTCGGAAGACAGAGCTTGTTTTATAAAACAAGAGGTGGCAGGTTTTCCCCCAAGTCATTAATGCTGCCAACATCACGTGAATGTTTGTGTGTCCTGCAGAGCACTGGCCATGGAGGAAAAGAGACGCCTGGAGGCCCGGATAGCACAGCTGGAGGAAGAGCTGGAAGAAGAACAGGGCAACACTGAGATAATCAATGACCGGCTCAAGAAGGCAAATCTTCAGGTACTTATGCAGGCTGGATGTGTGAGCAGAGGCTCTCTAACCTGTGTAAATTGTCAGGCTGTGCTCTGGAAAATGCCAGCTGCTCTGTGGATGTTATGGGCCCTGGGAAGTGTATAGACATGAGCAAGGTAAAAAACACCTGAATGCCACAACAAAAAAGGCGGTGGGCAGTTGGAGCTCATGTTAACTCACTAGTTCTGATCCTGGAGTATGAGGTGATTTTGGTAGCTGGAACCATCTCCAAAGTTTTTCAGGAATTTCCTTTTGTTTTTTTCCTTTCTTTTTTTTTTCTTAATTGAGGGACTCTGAGAAATATGATCTGTAGTCTGTTTTTCTGCCTTGGCATGCTGAACAGTGCCACAGTGTGTTTGGAAAGAGTCTTTTCCGCCAGTTCTATGCTTCTTCAAATGGACTATCCATATGGAATTTGTTAGGCTGCTATAGAAACGGTGATCCTAATCTGCCTGTTCTCTGCTGTGCTTTATCTTTCCGACTTTAGGAGTCAGGCACGCTGTTCTGTTAGCTCTCTAAAGCCAAGAAGTTGGCTGATGGTTTTCCAAGTGGTGGCTCTACTCCAAAGAACATAACTCTCTCCTTGACTATCAGCCAGAGCGCTGGATTGGAAGTGGATTGAGTTTTTGCCCTTTTGTCTTTGAAAGTCAGTAGTTTCAGGCTGCTTCTTTGTTGTTGAAGCAGACATAGACAGCAAGTAAGCGATAGATCGCTAAAGCACTAGAGCACGTGTATTGAATCCACTTGCCTTCAGGACGGATGCAGTTCTCTAGGACTGGTAGTTATTGCGTTAAGTGCCAAACTGCTCCTTCACTCGGGAGAGGCACATGATTGGCAAACATAGTCCTAAGAGAAGGTTGATAAGCCTGTTTTTCAAGTAATTACTTTTAAAAAAATTGGAATAAGCTAAGAAGTTTTGAGTAGTAGTCTGCATCTCTGCCTACAGACAGCTCCTCCTGTAGCAGTTATTCCAGGTGTTCAGCTCACCCTGAGGGTCCTTTTTCTTTGCATGTCAGCATGTGTCTGAGAAACAAATCAGCCTTTCACACTGGGACACCTGATATACAAAGGGCTGCTTCTCTCCACAGATTGATCAGATGAATGCCGACCTGAATGCTGAGCGCAGCAACGCACAGAAGAATGAGAATGCTCGCCAGCAGATGGAGCGCCAGAACAAGGAGCTTAAGCTTAAGCTGCAGGAGATGGAGAGCGCAGTGAAGTCCAAGTACAAGGCTACCATCACAGCCTTGGAAGCGAAGATAGTGCAGCTGGAAGAGCAGTTAGACATGGAGACCAAGTATGTCCTAGCCAGAACTCTGGTTGTTTTACAAGCACCCGCCCTCTCAGGAATTTTAAGCCCTTCTGAGCAAATTCTACCTTGTCTGTATGAGGGCCTCATCATAGAGGTACTGGGTGGTGCATCCTTGCTCTCATTGTAGAGTCCTTTTTGCTTCAGCCAAACTCAACCAGTCCTAAAGCTGCAGCTGTGATGCGCTGTTGCTGTTCCTCTGTAGCGTCAGGAGAAGTGTCTGTGGTGCCAATACCTTTTAGTAGCTTTTAATCATCTCTAGGAAACCTTGCTTCCCATCCATTTTTTTTCTTTCTTCTTTTGTAATCAAAAATTAGTGTGATTTCTGATATCCTCTTTGTTTCTAACTTACCTGTGTCAGGTCTTGATGGGGGGACAGCAGGGGGTAAATTCATATCTGAGCTGTTGCTGTATTTCTGTGCAGGGAGCGCCAGGCTGCCAGCAAGCAAGTGCGCCGTGCTGAGAAGAAGCTGAAAGATATATTGCTGCAGGTGGATGATGAGAGGCGTAATGCTGAGCAATTCAAAGATCAGGTGTGTTTGGTTACCTACAGCATTGTGCAGTCTGCTGGTGGGAGGGTTCCTCTCCTATGGTCGAGGCATCCTCTGTATTTAAGAGGAAAAGCTTGGAGCTGCCAAGTCCGAGGCAGCTTCTTTCAGGAAGGAGAGACTTGGGAAACTGTCCTTATTGCCACTGTAACTGCTGTGCTGTAAGCGAGGGAGCGCTGATCTCTTTCCCTGCCCGTTCTCAGGCGGACAAGGCGAACATGCGCTTGAAGCAGCTGAAACGCCAGCTTGAGGAAGCAGAAGAGGAGGCCCAGCGAGCCAACGCGTCCCGCAGGAAACTCCAACGCGAACTGGACGATGCCACTGAAACAGCTGATGCCATGAATAGAGAGGTCAGCTCCCTCAAGAGCAAACTCAGGTAAGACAGAGCGTTTTGTGCGGTACCTTGGCACCCGGCACAGCATAGGCTTGCTGTAGCCACCCACAGCAAACAGTCTGTTTCCTTTTTCCCAAGCCTGCCGTGTCTGGTGTGTGGGGTGAATCTGGTGTTACTGATGTGATGTCTGTCCTTCCCTAGGCGCGGGGACCTGCCCTTTGTTGTCACACGTCGGCTTGTCAGGAAGGGCACAGGAGAGTGCTCCGATGAGGAAGTGGATGGCAAGGCAGAAGCTGGTGATGCCAAAGCTACTGAATAAGTCCTCTCATTTTGCCCAGGTTACACACGATGGAACAACCCATCCACCCTCCCCTTTTCCATTGGACTTTCTGCAAACCCTCTCCTCTTAAATTGGCTGGGGATCTGCAGAGCAAGTCCGGCTCTGTGTATCTGGAGCCATTGGGCATCTGCGTTCCTCGTTTCCTCCTCTTTTCCAGTTTCCTAATCCTCTTTGTATTTAATGCCAAAGAGTTGGGGCTCTGAAATCTGAACGGCAGTTTGGCATCTTCAAAGTCGTGTAGAACTGTCTGTGCCACGTCTGCTGATGAATCCTTACACAATTTGGAGGGAGTGGGGTTAGGGAAAGATTATTTTTGCTGTAAATCTCCTTTTTGTCTTCAGATGCTAGCTGCAGGGAAGCTCCTTCCTGTATTCTTTCCCCTCCCTCTTTGTTTGCTTTCGGCAATCGTGTTCAGTGACCTCAGACTTCTGCCTCTTTTCATCTGCCCACCCACACGGTTTGGGAGCAGTTTCAGGAAAAACGGTGTGCTTTGGCCATGGCAACTCAGCCTTTCTTCTTTCACACGATTCCAGGGAGGGGTGAAGAGGGAAACAACCCCCACCCCAAACCCAAAACCCCCCCGGGACTACCTGGAGGACTTGCCAAAGTTGTCTTTTTTACAAAACAACTTCCTTCCCCTTTCTTTTTTTCTCCCCTTCCCTCCCCCCTCCTCCTCATTTTTACTGTCTGGACAGATCTCTGAAGTGCAATGATGTCCTGTTAGTGTCTCTGCCTCTGAGCGGTTTCATCTAAGGTAGCGTGGACCAGTAGTTGATGACAGGCTGGGGAAGCAGAATGATGTCCTTGTGCTTGTCTGAGAATCTCTAGGGGACCAAATATATTTAATGGCAATAGAATCTAGGGGAATTTAATAGGGTAGCGGGCAGAGGGTGGGGATGAGGGGAGGGAAATCCCTCTTTTATTGACATGTCCGAGCCTCTTGCACCTGCTCTGTAACCAGGGGTTGGGATTAGTTATTGTGCACCATTGACTAAGAGTATATTAAAAACCCTTTAATCTGCACAGGTATATGTAAGGCCTTTGTATCTCTCGTAATAAGTAATTAAGATAAAAAAATAAAGGTCTTTATCACTGCCTTTCTATTGGGACCATGGTTATATAGAGATAGTCTTTACTTTTCTACACCGTACACTGGTTGCTGGATTTACCTGTATTCTTAACCATATTGTATATGCTGCATTTAGACCTACTTATGAGCAAAGTAAAGATAATTAAGGCTGGAGCACTGTGCTGTCTGCCTGGAGCGCTCTGAGTGCAAGAGCCTCGTGTCCCAATTGCTGTCACAAGGAAATTTTAATTTCTTTTTTTTTTAATTTTTTTTTTTTATATATATATAAATATATATATATAAAATAAAAGTGCCTTAGCATGTGCCTCAGCTGTGTGTCACCACTACAGTCAGTAATGGATTACTGGTGCTCCACTGATGTTACCAATAAAGATTATCCATGTGCTGCAGTCTATGTGCCTGCGTTGCCGTTCCCTCCTTCCCTGGCCACACTGAGGATGGCGTGCACCGCTCCCAAAGCACCACGTGTGTCCTCAGAGCATCGGCCTGGCCCTGGCAGTGGAGCCGCACAGCTCTGATGCTGACATTGGATGCTGGTGTATTGCTGTGGCGGCCGGCAGTGGCCAATGATGTGGACTTTGGAGGAAGGTGACACAGGTGTGCTGTGAGTGTCCGTGTTTCAGAAGGCGGTATTTTGCAGCTACAAACAGCTCAAATCTGCTGGAGCAGCCCCAACCGCTGCCTCCGCTGCATCACACCTGTAGTTGGGCCGGGGCCTGATCTTACAGCTCATCCGTGGGCCTGAAATCGTCTCCAACAGGCTGAGGTTTAAAGCTTGGTGAGAAAGGAGCCGAGCAGCGGTGAGCGGGAGCGCTGGGGCTGCTGGAAAATGAGAATGCAGCCTGCAGGAAAACAGCAAGAATCAAAGTCTGCTGCCTCCAGGGGGTGGCATTTGTCTAAGCAGTGCTGGGAGGGGAATCAGTATAGACTCTAAAGCCTGAGCTGGGGAGAGTGGAATAAAGCAGGGCAGACATGGATTGTGTGTGATGGGTGGTGTGCTGGAGCTCTGCCTGTTGATCCTACCTCAGGGCTGACTGCAGTGGCTATTGGAAGGACCCAAATGAGAAGGGAGCACGTGGATGTAGCTCTAGATGATGGAGTGGCTGGCTGTGCCATTGCAAACATTCCCATCCCTGCACCAGGCTTGTGCTGCCTCAAAGGTTCATGGGTCTGCTGTAAACCAGATCATTAAATATAATAACCCTGGCTAAAAATAGTCCTCCTGGTGATGCAGGCTACAGCATGCACTTGTTGTAGCAGCAGAACGGAGCGGGCAGGGTGATCAGCTGCAGGGATGTGGAGGCATAGGGCCAAACCTGCAGCATCCCCTCCTGTGCGGAGGGCACGTGTCTTCTATCAGAGCTGCTTTCAGCTGGGCCCCAAGACACAGCCCCTGACCCGCCAGGCTTGGGATGAGGATTTTGCCTTCCTGCATTTCTTCCCCAGCCATCTCAGATTCCTGCTCTGGCACTTGAGACCCCTTGAACAGCTTTGGATGCAAAACTTGCTGTTGGACCTCATATAGCAGAATTCCCAGCTCCAGAACAGAGAGTTTATACTGGTTGATGGCTGCTTGCTGTCCGCATGCACCTTTTTTTTTTTCCTTCCCCTGATGCCCACAGTGGGCACAAAAGCAGAAGGAAAAGCCTCCAGTCCTGAACTTGTGACTCCCCAGACCTTGCTGCCATTCTGAGCCTGCGTGGTTCAGCAAACAGCTGAGCAGCAAAGGGGAAAGAGAGCTGTGAAGGAGATTCTTTTTAGCCCAGAGAATCTGTGGGTGCCCCATCCCTGGAGGTTCAAGGCCAGGTTGGATGGGGCCATGGGCAGCCTGAGCTGGGGGTGGCAGCCCTGCCCATGGCGGGGGTTGGGGCTGGGTGGGCTTTGAGGTCCCTTAAAGCCCAAACCGTTATAGGATTCAATGATCCTACGATACACAGCTCAAGCAATGAGGGCCTGGCTCATCAGGGGAGATGCCGGCATCTCCATCACTGGCATGGGATGCTTTCAAGTCTGCAACATCCAAATGCACAGAGAAGGCCGGTTAACGAGCAGTGAGGTGAGAGCGGGGACGTTTTTGCCTGGATTACTCTGCCTGCTCTGCTCACAGCCTGGGATGCTGCCACCTGCACGGCAGGCTCTGGCCCAGCGCTATTGCTATCACTCAGCCCCAGGGACGAACAAGAGAGGGAAAATGGAGAAGTGATGATGATGGAGCAGCTGGCTTCACTCTTCTGTTTTACTCATCATTTAGCCCTGTGCTGTTAATTAATCTGAAATTATACTGCAGGGGGCTTCATCCGGCACGGCCTTAATTGACTTTTGATGGAAACCTCGCTCAAGAGGGTGCTCTGACAGGGCGCATCGCTCAGGATAAGTGGATCGCTCTCCTAAACCCTGTTCTTAGGGAGGGAGACACAGCTCCCACACCTGACCATAATGCTGGGCTGAAGTGGAGCTCTGCAGACAGCTGAGGGGGTGGTGGTGCCCAGCGGGGAGGTTTGCCTGGAAGCAGCACAGTGCCAAGCAACACAGCCAGGGGCCATGTTGCGCAGCTGGGCCTAAAGCAGGCTGACCCCTACCTTTCACGGCATTATTAAGGCTGGAAAAGACCTCTAAGATCACCTGGTCCAACCGCCAGCCCATCCCCACCATGCCCACTGACCACGTCCCTCAGTGCCACATCCACACGGTTCTGGAACAACTCCAGGGACGGTGACTGCACCACCTCCGTGTGCAGCCTGTGCCACTGCAGCACTGCTCTTAACTGAGAAGTTGTTCCTAATATCTGACCTGAACTTCCCCTGAATTCACCTTTGGGTGCAGTGATGGCTTGATGTGGGGATAAGAAACAGCTCTTGGAGCTGTGATTGAAGAAACGTGCTTCCTACTCTTTGCTCCTGCTGTATCCAGGGAAACATCCTGTGTGCTGCCTTACAAAGCAACATCACACAGTGCAGAGCCCACCTTCTACTTTCTTTCCCAGGTGCTGCAGCAGGGGAAGCATCCTTCCTACAGCATGTTCCAAGGCACTGGAGCCACCTCTTCCCTCCAGAGCCCATTTTCCATCCCTACCCTGCTCAAGGAGCAGGACAGAGGCCTGGCCATGCCACTATGAGATGCTGCAGCCTCCTGGGGCCAGCTGATGGGCGCATGTCAGAAGCTGCTTTCAGTTCCTCCTCAGCACTTCCCCATGCAACTCAGGGAGCTGAGAGGGTCACTGGGCCACATTCCTGATGCCAGACCAGACCCAACCTGCCCACAGCCAAAGAGTTAGAGCTTGATCTTCTTTGAGATCCATTCCAAGCCAAGACATTCTACACTTCTAAATCTGAGCATTAGTAAGGGAGTGGTAGAGCAGTCACACCTTCTGGTGATGTGCCCCATGCCATGAAGGAGAGCCCTGCAGGAGGTTACTCCAGCCCACGTGGCAGGCTGAGAAGCTTCCCAAAGCACCTGGGCTTCTGTTCCAGCACATTGCTGGCTCACGTTCAACATGGCATCCAGCAGCACACCAGAACCTTTCTGCCAAGTCACTTTGCAGCTGGGTGGCCCCTTGCACATATGTGTGTGCAGCTGCATGGATGTAGGTTGGCACCGTGTGGGTGCTATCCGGGGTAAAGTCCACGGTGCAGGTATTGTGATTAACCTGAGCAAACAGCGCAAGCCGAGCGCTGTGGTCAGATGCAAAGGAAAGGCAGGCGTGCAGATGGGACACACAATGAGCTGCTGCCTGGGGAAGGGGAACCGGGGAGAAAAGACACCCTGTGCCTCTAAAACTCAGTGTCAGAGAGTCTGGGTGACGACCCTACAGTGACACTGGTGTTGTGCAGCAACGTGGCTGTCACCAGGCACTGCAGCTGCCTTTGTTTGGGTGTCCCACCTGCTGAAGGATGAGCAGATTGCTTCCAAGCCTTCCCTCTCCCGCAGTCAGGGGCTCCACCACAGTTAGGCAGCAGCCTTGTGTATCCCTCTCTGCGCTGCACTCAGGGCAATAAGGTTTTCCCTTGGCTTCAGGCAGCAGCTCAGCAGGCAGGGCTGGGAGACAGGGCTGGAGAACATGCCTAAATATGGCTGCGTTCCTGCGAGCTGTGGGGCCCCAGCAGCGCTGCGAGGTTCCCAAGGTCTGTGCAGCACCAGGAGGAGCTGCAGGCCCGGCCCCCACCCCGTGTGTTTGGGTGTTGTTTTTTTTTCTGTTTTCCATGCAGAAATGTGCAGTCTTTTGCCCAGGCCAGCACTCTTGGCACCCTTTGGCTGCCCAGAAAATTGCATTAGGCGTTTGTGTTTCCTGTAGTGGATTATGGGTTGTCTGGGATTTCTGTAATTCAGGGAGAGAGAGAGAGAGCTCGACTTCTTTTTCAGTAGGGGCTCCAAATTGCATTTGAAATAATTGCATTGTGCTGGAGGCGAGCGAGCGCTGGGGCGGGATGATGTGTTCCCAGCAGTGCCTTCTTCCACCCACCACTGTGTGCACAGCACAGCCCAAAGCCCACACGGCCCGGGAGCCTCTCGGTGACCTCAGGGACTGCAGGGATATTTCCTGGGCTGAAGGTTAAGCAAGAGCCTCAGTGCCACGCTGAGTCACAAGGAGAGGATTTCTCTGCGCTCTGACCATCAGTTCTCTCATCCCAGCTGGCTCTGGGCTCGGGCACACATCAGGTTTTTAGGCAAACTCTTAGGATTTGTGCAGATGTGGCAGCTATGGGGGATTTCTCTATAATATGGTACCCCCTAATCCTGTGGTGTGAGCAGCTCGCCCCACGGTCCCTGCAGTAGGAAAGCAGGGCCGAGCAGCCAGCAGGTGGAGGCACCCGTAAGGCACAGGGAGCTGCGATGCTCAGCAAGCCTGCCCAGACACGTGGAAGTTTGAGCTGAAAGCTGAGACCAAGGAAAATCTGAGGAATGGAACTGGAAAAGTCTGCGAGCTCGAAGTACACAAAGGGCTCAAACTTGAGCAGCAGAAGAGGAGGGGCCTGCAGAATGTTTGGAATAGCGAAAAGCTGGAGCAATCCTGGCAGCACGCTCCCGAGGCGCAGTTTGTGCTGTCGCAATTCGGCTCCGACAGCTGGGAAGCATCAGGGCGCAGCACACAGGGTGCAGCACAGCCTGCACTCATCCGGCAGGCGATGGAGCCAGAGGTGGTGCAGGGGCTGCTGGGGGAACACCCGTGAGCCGTACAGGGCTCCGCTCCTCGGCTGGCTCAGCCCCGTTACAGCCCACCCTGGAACCCTGTGTACAGCAACACACGTCGAGGTGCTTCTCAGTAAAGCAATTAGTGAGGGAGAATCAGCCTCGTCTCCAGAGATCAGCCATGTAGTAAATTGAGTTGTAGCTCAAGGCCCTACGAGCCAGGGTGCTCCGCTGGAAACAAATGAGAACGACAGGATAAAAACCATTCTGCTCTTGTGATGAGTGTTTTGCTTTGCCCTTTGCTTTGTCTGCCCACCCCGCTGCAGACAAACACTGTCTCCGGCTGGGCATTCGCGCTCCTTCAGCAGCGTATTTGGAAACAAGCAGCTGTAAGCAGTGATTAGCACTGCCTGCCCATCGCCCCGCACACAGCTCACAGCGCAGGGGCTGCTTGATGCTACCGGCTGGGAGAGGAGAAGAGGTGCAGCCCCAATGGCTTAGATCACAGGGCTGGGAGCCCCTCCAGCCTGACCTTGGATGTCTCCAGGGATGGGGCATTTACCACCTCTCTGAGTAACCTGTTCCAGGGCTTACCACCCTTACTGCAAGAAACCTTTGCTTTATATCCAGTCTAAATCACCCCTCTTTTAGTTTGAAACCATTTCCCCTTTCCTATCACAAGGCATCAAGGTGCTCCCCATCCTTACAGGCGTAGGCAGGGCAGGCAGCAGGCATTTTTATGCTAACTGCATAGATGCAGATAACTGCATCTGCACTGCAGGTGTTGTACTGCCTTTGCAGCAGCAGTGTTCTCCAAACGATGCAACTTCAATACACGATGCTGCCCCACAGAAGCACAGACCGGCTGGCTATTAGCAGCGATTAAAGGCACTGCAGCAATGTCTGAAGCAGGCAGGAGAATCATAGAATCGCAGAGTGGCTCAGGTTGGAAGGAACCTTAAAGATCATTGATTTCCAACGCCGTACCACGGGCAGGGCTGCCACCCACCAGCTCAGTTTGGACAGGGCCCCATCCAACCTGGCTTTGAATGCCTCTGTGGATGGGGTACCCACAGCACTGTGGGCAGCTGTGCCAGCACCAAATGGATCATGGTGAGGCAGGGCACTGTTTGCTGAAGCCAGGTGTCCTCAGTGCAAGCATTGGCACCCATCAAATTCCAGGCAACCGCTGTGTGCTGCTGCATCAGAGCAAGGTGCTGACAAGGACTGGCCTCCTCCAGCCAGATGAATTAGCTCAGGTGACAAAACCTTTGCATCCTGTTGGCTTATGTTACACATGGATCAATGACAAGAGGCAACTTGCGCTAATAAAATTTTGGACCAAAGAGCCAACCCGGAGATAAGCAAGGAGAAACATTGACTCTTGCCTGTTGATAGGGAAAGCTCTACCGCTGCCTCCTGCATAACCAGGAGCAAAGTGCAGGCTGGAGCTCCACCTTGGCAGCACGTGGTTACCTGTGGCTGCTGGGAGGAAAAGAGTCTGGCACCTGGAGCTCAGCTGGCAGGAGGGAAACAGAAGAAATGAGGAGGGTTGGGCGAGACATTAAAATGTCACTGATCCGCTCAGCAGAGAGGCAGATTGCAGTAGAAAGGAGAGGGGCACAGCTGCAGGGGGTTGTGAGGGCAAGAGAGAGCCACGTGGGATGAGCCACGATGAGCAGATGATGGCAGCAGCAAGAAACTTTTCCCACTTGTGGTGGAGAAGAGAGGTTGGCTTTGAAGTGTCTCCTAATGATTTCTATGTCTCTGGGTCAAAACTAATAGCTGCGTTTGTGCCTCATTTCACTCCTGTGCCTTAGAGCTTGTGTGAGTCACCATCTCTGTGCCATGCTCTGTGCTGCATAGACCTTTTGGGCATCCTGGTGGGACCTGATTGCAGTAGGAGCCCCAGCACACATCCTTCAAGGAAACCCTTCATGGGGTGTTTTTCTGAGAAAACAAAACAAAACAAAAATAGATCAAGTTTAATGTAAAATGGTGCCAACTGGAAAAGAGGGAGCTCAGGGAAGACCTCATTGTTCTCTACAGTGACCTGAAAGGAGGTTGTGGTGAGGTGGGAATCAGCCCTTTCTTCCAAGTAACAGCAATAGGGCAAGAGGGAATGGCCTCAAGGTGCACCAGGGGAGGTTCAGGTTGGATATGAGGAAAGATTTCTTCTCAGTAAGAGCGGTGCTGCAGTGGCACAGGCTGCACAGGGAGGGTGGTGCAGTCACCATCCCTGGAGGTGTTCAGAGCCGTGTGGATGTGGCACTGAGGGCCGTGGTCTGTGATTCTATGTATTGGCTTCTGAGAGTTCTCTGGAGGGACAGAATTTCTTATAGCTGCCTCTCAGTCTGTCAAAGACAAGGCATTGACAAGCACTTCACAGACTTGTGCATAACATAATGGCAAATAGGCAGGAGTGCTGTGCTGCAGAAAGGGTTAACAGCAGAGGCAGCTGTCTGGTTAGCAGTCTCAGATGGCACATACACATACCTAACAGGCAGCTGGGTTGTGTGAAAAGAAATCAACAGATTATGATTGTAGTCCCAGCTCCAAGGCTTTTTTGTGACTCCAGGAATGCCTCCCATCTCCTCTGCTAAATGGAAGTAATTCCCATCCCACAAGCACACTGCGAAGATCAATTCATTAATCTTTTCTTAAGTGGAAATGCATAGAGCCAGAGAAATGCTAAGACAAAGCATCACGGCAGAATCACAGAATGGCCCGAGTTGGAAGGGACCTCAAGGATCATGAACCTCCAATTCATGCCACAGGCAGGGCCACCAACCACCCCCTTTAATACTAGACCACCCTGCCCAGGGGTACATCCAACCTGGCCTTGAACACCTGCAGGGATGGCAGCAATGACAGAAAGCAAGCACTAGCACACAGCACACCAGTGGAAACTGAGGGTTGGCTTGGCAGCGAAGGCACAGGAACTCTTGTTGACTATTCCACGCACACCAGCACTGAGGGCTCTCCAGGGTCTATTGCTGCCCTGCCAAAAATGCCTTGTCAGGGGACCTGCCCTCAGCATCACTCACAGGCCAGAGCTGGGAGGGATGGGAGTAGGGGAAGGTAGGTAGAAGTGGAGTGAGGTACCACAGAGCAACTCTGTCTTGCAGTATTTCTCAGGGAGAATATCAGACGTATCACAGACGTGTGACTATCAGAGAGGGGGGCAATCAAGTGCGCTCATATAGATTTGTTTCTAAACTGCTTACTTCTAACTTGAATCCAGGCTGAATCCTGTAAGAAGCACTTGAAGCATCCTGCAACATCTCACAGGCAGTATCTTCACCTGTGATCTCCACTCACAGCTGCCCCACTGAAATTAGGATGAAGATAAGGATGGAGATGCTTTTCTCCCAAGGAGCAGCATCTCAGCCACGAGACTCTGCACTTCTTTTCGAGCTAAGGGCAGACTTGTACGTGTGCCTTCAGTGTTGTTTGACAGCCTGGCTCACTTTATCAAGCCCAGTTGAGATGAATGAGACATGTATTTACCCTCGGTGGGCGAGCAGACTGAAGCTGCGTGTAATTGTCCTCTGGGTGCCTGCCACTCCGTGGGGATTTGTAATCGTTCTGAAAAAAAAAAAGAGATTTCCCTGTCACTGGAGGAGACAAACTGGCACCTCATAGCAAAAACATACCACTTAAAATAGCTTTTAACGTGGCCTTGAAGACTATTTTTGGATGAAGAAAAATGTGGTGTATGGGAAGACTGGAGCCAAGCATTGTAACTGCCACTCGCAGCCAAAAGCTGTATGGTTTTCTGAATGTCAGCAGGCCCGTAGGGACCCACAAAGACCACCTAGTGGGTGTCCAGGCTGCACGGCACTCTCGAGAAGTAGAGCATGGCTTCCTTGTGTGTGTGCTGGCACATTGTGACCACCGCCATTTCTGGTTGACTCCTTTTGATCCGGTTGGATCAATGGGCTGAGGCCAATTGTATGAGCTTCAACAAGACCAAGTTTCGGGTGCTGCACTGTGATCACGGCAACCCCATGCAGTGCTATAGGCCTGGGGCAGAGCAGCTGGGAAGTTGTGCGGAGGAAAAAGATCTGGGGTGTTGTTTGACAGCCAGCTGAATGTGAACCAGCAGTGTGCCCAGGTGGCCAAGAAGGCCAATGGCATCCCAGCTTGTACCAGCATTAGTGCAGCCAGCAGGAGCAGGGAGGTGACCGTCCCTCTGTACTCAGCTCTGGTGAGGCCGCACCTCCAGTGCTGCGTTCAGTTCTGGGCCCCTCACTGCTAGAAAGACATGGAGGCCCTGGAGCGTGTCCATAGAAGGGCAGCAGAGCTGTGAGGGGTCTGGAACACAAGTGTGATGGGGAGCGGCTGAAGGAAATGGGGTTGGTCAGGCTGGAGGAGGCTCAGAGGACACCTTATTGCCCTCTATAACGACCTGAAAGGAGGTTGTGGTGAGGTGGGGGTCAGCCTCTGCTCCCAGATCACAGTGATAGGATGAAAGGGAATGGCCTCAAGGTGCACCAGGGGAGGTTCAGGTTGGATATGAGGAAAGATTGAGATATGAGGAAGGTGCTGCAGTGGCACAAGCTGCACAGGGAGGTGGTGCAGTCACCGTCCCTGGAGGTGTTCAGAGCCGTGTGGATGTGGCACTGAAGGACGTGGTCGGTGGGCATGGTGGGGATGGGCTGTTGGTTGGACCAGATACTCTTAGAGGTCTTTTCCAACCTTAACGATTCCGTGATTGTTTTCCTCTGACACAGGGTTACAAATACGGGCCGATGTACAGGCTTTAGGCTTCTGTTATGCTTAGTTACACATCAGAAACACACTGTGAGGGTCCGAAAGCGAATCACCGCTCGCCCAGTCAGCGCATCCCCACACCCAGGGCTCCCATCAGCGCGGCGCTCTGAGGCGAAGCCACCGACCTCACCCGCAGGTAGCAGCCTCAGCCCCCCGCCTTCCTCCCGCAGCGCAGACGCCTCACGCCGGCGGGAGGCGGCGGGCACGGCGAGGCCGTATCGAGGCGGCCATTTTCCGCCCTCCGCCGCGCGCCCCGTGCCCCGCCGCGGCCCCGCCCCGCCCCGCCGTCCCTCCTCTCCCCTCGCCCCGCCCTCCGCCGTCGCCGAAGGTTGCCGAGCGGGGGTCGCGCGGCTTCGGCACCTCCGGAGATTGCCGAGGGGCTTCGGCCCCTCCCCGGCCGCCGCCGAGCCCGTGACCGAGGCGCTCCGGTGGGTCGGAGCCCGCCGCGCTCGCACGCAGCTCCTCCGCCCGCTCCTTCTCCTCGTCCTCCTGCTGCTGTCCTCCGGCGGGGCCGGGCGGCGCGGTGACAGAGCGGGGCGACCGCGGCGGGGGGCGGCCGGGGCTCCGGCGGCGCGGATGGCGGAGGGCGGCCAGCCCCCGCAGCAGCAGCAGCAGCCACAGCCGCAGCTCCTGACCGGCGGCGGCGGCGGGGCCGCCCGCGGCGTGAAGCGGGAGCCGGAGCTGGAGCAACCCATGCCCGGCGGGGACGGCGCCGAGGGCGGCCACAGCAAGCGGCTGCGGACGGAGGCGGAGGCGGAGGGCGGCGGCATGCAGGTAGCGAGGCCGCGGGGCCCGGGCCGCACACGCACGGCGTGTCCCGGGGCCGCGCGGAGGGCGCGGGGTGCGGGGTGCGGCGGGGCCGTAAGCGGTGCCGTGCCCAGGTGCGGGCTGTGCCCCTCGCCGGGGCGTGGGTGCTTCCCTTTGTCTGTGTGCGCGTGGATCGCTTTATTGTGGATCGCTTTATTGTGGGTCGCTTCATTATGGCAAAGCGGGATAGGATATTTTTTTTCCTTTTTTTTTTTTTTTTCCCCTTTTTTCTTGGCTTCCGTTCCTCGTAGCACATCTATGGTGGGAGCAGTGCAATGCATCCATCCCAACTTCTCCTCGCTCGGTCTCTCTTACCGGTGAGAGTTTCAGCTCGCCGCAGCATCCCCGGCTCCTCTCGTTGTCCCGTGACTCTCCCTCCCCATTCCCCGGCTCTCCCTGGTCCTCGCGGGCCCTCCTGGAGGCCTCCCGCTCCTGCCGTGTGGCGCTGCTGCAGCCTGGTGCCTCTGAGGGAGCACAGCGAGTCGTGGGCCGGCTGGGGGAGCTGGGGCTGTGCGGAGGAGCTCAGGGGAGACCTCATCGCTCCCTACAGTGACCTGAGAGGAGGTTGTGCTGAGGTGGGGGTCGGCCTCTGCTCCCAGGTAACAGTGATAGGGTGAGAGGGAATGGCCTCAGGTCGCACCAGGGGAGGTTCAGGTTGGATATGAAGAAAGATTTCTTCCCATGAAGAGCGGTGCTGCAGTGGCACAGGCTGCCCAGGGAGGTGGTGCAGTCACCGTCCCTGGAGGTGTTCCAGAGCTGTGTGGATGTGGCACTGAGGGACGTGGTCTGTGGGCATGGTGGGGATGGGCTGCTGGTTGGACCAGGTGATTTTAGATCCAGCTTTAATGGTTTTGTGATTCTGTGAGGCTGCAGCTTTGCCTGCACGTGAGGCCTGGGCATGGCATGAGGGTGCTGGGTGCCACTGGGTCCTGTGCTGCTGTGGGACGTGTACCCGTTGTGCTGCAGCTGGTGCTAAGCTGGGTGGTATCCATGTGGACCAGTCAACCTACTGACAGTTCCCCACCAAGGGACTTGATCTGGTTTAACAGCCCTAAAATTCAGTTTTTTACATGTACGTTGTCTGTATCCATTAAAGCTGTGCTCCACATTCAGATGAAGGAAAGCATTTTGTTTTCTTCTCATTGACTGCTTTGAGGCAGTAGGATTGCAGTGGTGGGGCTCCCTCAGTGGGCACACACAGCCATGTTAGCACAGTAGGAATGGATGGGGCTGGGTATCAATGCCCAACACTGCCAAACATCTGGGAAATTAAATTCTACATCTTTGTCCCAAGAAGCGAAGACGGACCATAAGGTGTCTTTCATCAGCATTTCTGTTCACATAGCGTGGTCTTTTGAAGTTACTTTGCTTTCAAATAACGGGTCTTTCTTTAGCATTTTCTCTGTGTTTAACTGTATGTAATGCTTACAAGCAGAATAAAGAGCCTATTCTTTGATTACTTCTTTTGCTTTTTTCATATGTACTGCAGGCTTTCTGGAGGCTGGAATTAACACCAGCGACTGTTGTACCTTGTTTTTCCTGCAGATCCTGTCAATTTTCTACTTCCTGCTCCCGGGCCACGGGCTGCTGCTGTGCAAACTCCATGACCTCGTGTTTTGAGGCTGATTGGGAGGGATCCCGGGGTGCCGCGCTTGCCACGGTTCCTTCCGTGCACAACTGATGGCTCAGGATGTGAACGCCGCTTCTGGTGCTGGGAGCAATCATTTAGCTACAGCAATTAGTAACGCAACTGGAAAATGAAGAGTGGCTTTTTTGTTGTTGTTGCTGGTGTTGTCTGGTAACGTGAAATATCAAGCCTAGTCTATGGGAAGGTAGCGGCTGGTTGCCGAGAACTTGAGGCAAAGAGAGCCTGAGAGCTGCCAGTAGCCCTTATGTTTATGGGGCTTCTTGCTTTTTGCTGCGTGCTCAGACAGCTTATGCCGTTAGGGTTTCATTATCTAATCCATCTCTGATCAGGCCGGATAAACGGTGTTTGGCCAGAGCTGATCTTGTTAGGAGGGTGGTGCAAAGCAGCTTGAGTTGGGATTGGGACAAATCGGATCATGGCTGCTATCTGCTCCTGGGACTGATTGCAGTTAATCGTGGCACGGGAGGAATGGTCGTGCACAACCTGCTGCTTTCCAGCTCCCGTTAGTGTGTGAGTGGCAAAAACCGCTGGCCAGGAATGTCTCCTGAAAGTATTTGGGTGTGTTTGTAAGCTTTGGAAAAGAAGGGCCCCAGAGGTACTGCTGCTTTTTAACTGTTTAGATCCTACCTAGGAATGGGATCACTCGCTGCTTGCAGGCTTGGGTGAGTGGAATCGTTTGGATCAGCCCCCTGATCTGCATAAAAATCATCCCCAACAGAGGGGATGACAGTATACTGGCCTCAGTCACTGGTGAAACTTCACCCCAAGGCAGTTGTTGATGCAGCTGTATTTGATGCTTTTCAGACGGGGTTGCTGTACAGATGGAAAGGAAAGTTCTCCTGCAGTAAGCTTGTCTTTAATTGTGCGAGGAACACTGGGAACAGCGGCCAGTGGGGAAGAGCCCCTTCTTTCTCTTCAGGGCTGTAGATGAGGCTGTCAAGTCAAGATGCTGTGTTCCTTCCCCGTCGTTGTGCTAAAGGTGTGCCAGCTGGCTTAAGCTGCTGAGGGAAGTTGTTATTAAACTAGCTTGTAGCTTTGCATGGGGTTGAATGAGTTGATTCGGTCCCCAAGGTGAATTTTGATTTAATTTTTCTGAGGTCTGCTCTGGTTAGTGAATTAAAAGTGTGTCTGAGAGTAATGTGGTACGAGTTAGATGAAGAGTGTGCGGAATTGATCCTTCTTCAAGAACGACTTCTGTGCTCAGTATCCCCGAGTCCCTGGGATGTGGCTGATCAGGGAGGATGACTAACACAGCTTCTGGCCTGCGCCTTATCTAGTCCACATGAACTTTTAATGGCTGCAACAAGTGACTTTGTGTTGCCATTCTGGCATGTTAGCATGGGGTTTGTAAAGATGGCTGGTGCTTTGGCATCAGTCCTTTGTAGCAGGAGAGGTCCAGGCAGGGATGCGATGGCTGTTGCCAGTTTGAGGTGAAAATTCCTTCGTGGTCTGAAATGGAGCTGTGTGCTTAACCTCAAGTGGTGTGCATGGGAGGGATCTCAATGGCTGGCCTGTTCCGTGGTTTCATGGTTCAAGCTGTGGACCCTCTGTGGTTCTTCAAATGAGGATGAGAGATGGATCTGCTACTAATTTCCAAAGAGGGTTTTGAGCTTTATGAGTAGAGGGGCTGACTGGGGCTGTGAAACAGAAGAGGCCTGTGAACAACAGCTTCTGAACCGTGTGTGACCCTGTGGAAATCGGAGTATTTAAATCTCATGGAGGGGAACACCTAGTTCCAATCCATCATGGCAAAGCATGACTCAAAATCAGGTTAGCTTTTCCCCCCTCTTATTATTCATGCCATGACCGTCTTTGTAAAGAAGCAGCAACACAAAATGTCTGAGATATCCAAGATGAGGAATGGAATTCCACTTTTACAAAGCTGACCCCTGCCTTGGGTCCAGGATGAAGTTGGTGGGATGCTGTTTGGACAGGCTGTTGTGGAGGTGCTGAGGTGTAGGGAATCACCTTCTCCTTTGTTGTTACTTCTCTGTTTGCTTTTGACCTATGGTTGTTTTTTTCATGTTGTTGCTGTTCTGTTTTTGTTTTAAATATTTGAGTGTTCGGAGTTACCTGACACTGTCTGGGAAGGCTTAGAAAAACTCCAGTTCAAAGCACCCTTTTGGCACGCAGGCTGAAAGTTGGGATTATAGAGGTGCTGAGAGCACTTTAAAGTTGGCTCTTTTCCTGCCATATTCGGGAAAATGGAAAGCCCCAATCAAGTATTCTGGATACTTGAGTACCCCTGCAGGCACTGCCCGTGTTTCTCTTTGGATTTCAGAGGTTTGTGTTTAGAGGCGATGGCTGGAGTTGAGAGGTTGGAAGCTGAGCAGAGGTCTGGCTTTGCTGGAGCTGGTTTCCTTCTGCATGTGTGTACCAGCTGTACGCATACGCTTACTAATTTTTCCTTTCCAGAACTCCCATTTAGACGCACAAGCGTGCTGGCATCTGCAGGATGCCTGGGCTCTCTTTTTGCAAGAGCTGAGCTTAGAGCGGTATGTCTCTCAGCATCGTTTGGCTTTTCCTCCCAGGGAGCCTATCAGCAGGGCTCCCACTCGCTCTCTGGCATTTATGCCTCACCTCTCTGCTTCCAGGTAATAAAAACAACAAACCCACGCAAAACAGAACCAAAGTTAGGCCAGTGGTGAGCCACGTGTGTGGAAGCCATGGACCTGAGCAAGGCTCTGTGTGTGGCCTGGGGCCCCCCGGAGACCTGCTAAAGGGCTGCTTGCTGGTAGCTTGTGAAAATAAGCCTATCGCTGGTGGCCTTCGGGCTGCTGCTGGGGAACCTCTGGCCCTCAGGGCGTTTTGGGTAGAAATTGTTGTAAAACCTATTAGTCTGTGCTGATGGCTCGTCTTGTGACGTGGGGCAGACTCCAGTTTTCAGTGGAGAGAAAGAGAAGCTGGTGTTTTGGCTGCCTGGAAACTTGTTGTTTAATTTGCCAATCTTGGATATTACTTGACCTTCTCTGTGTGTGTGCTTTTGAAATGCCGTGACTAAGGGATCAGAGGAACATCCAGAAGTGAAGTGAGAGAAGCAATTAGAGGTAACGAGTTCCAGTTCATTGAAGCATCCTGTTGATCTACATTTTACAGTGGTATTGAATGGAGGCTGGAGTGTAGCTGTCATGAGATAATCCCAATGTTTAGGGATTAGTTGCTTGACTGCGTTTTGGGCCTTAGCTGCCTTTGCTCTCCAGTAAATTTAATTTTGCCTGCAATCTTTTCTTAAGTCAAGAAAGTGCTGGTTTGCAGGATGCGCTTATATTTCTCCAGGGGTGCTTCCCCTCTATTTCTCTTTCATGAGCACACCGCCATTTTGTAGAACCACAGAATCATTTAGATTAGATAAAACCACTGAGATCACCCGGTCCAACCCCCAGCCCATCCCCACCGTGCCCACTGCCCACGTCCCTCAGTGCCACATCCACACGGCTCTGGAACACCTCCAGGGACAGTGACTGCACCACCTCCCTGGGCAGCTCCAATGCATCACTGCTCGTTCAGTGAAGAAACTTGTCCTGATATTCAGCCTAAAAGTTCTCTAGTTTGTCCTGGAAACCAAAGATCCAGGCCCAGCTGAATTTGAGCTTGATCCAGAGTCTCTTCGGATACCGCCATTAGCTCGCTTGGTGAGACATTGATGTTCAATCGTCTATCCCATTGCCACCTACTAACCTTTGGAGAGCAGGCAAAGTATACTTGTAATTGGTACCGACTAGAAAGCTGGGCATGAGATCTTTTACTCGCATCTCTGTTGCAGGACACTGGAATGTTGTTACAGTGGCTGCGCCTTCCCATTGCTGCTGCCTTTGTCCAGGAGAGTTCACTGTGCAGGAAAATTGGATGCTTTCTTCAAAGAGTGTGGGCTAGAAGCAATTGTTGCTTTTTCTTTATGACTTTCTTGGGTTTTATCTGCTCGTAATTGCCTCGACAATAATGCAAGTATTACTTAGCATAGAAATGGGGAACAACATGCACCATTTAAGGGAGGGGAGAAAAAGCAGCAGCACATCTTACCCTGTGGCTATATGTAGCTAAATTTCCTTTAATAGAGAGGCTAAAGAAGCAACCTTATGTGGTCTTTCTGTCTGTTGCAAATATCAAAACATTCTCCCCAGAGGCTCCCAAGCTCCGGGATCTGGATCCAGCTCAGGTTTCTTGCAGGGCCGCGTGCTCTCCTTGCACAGGCTTTCTGCAGAGCTCTTCTCCTGTAGGAGATCCTCACAGGTGCTTGGGGTGGCTGTGGCTCTGGGGGCGAAACCCAGGAATAAAACCCTACCAAGGCTTTACAAGGCTTGATTTAGCACTGCGTGGGTTGAGAAAAGGCTGAAGCTGTGATCCCAAGCCTGTAATTTGCTGCTGGTGGTTGCTGTTTCTGCGCTGGCAGTGGGGTGGGAATGTTGCTTTTCTGAGTCCAGAGAGCTGGCTTCCACAGGGCCCTCCTTATCTTCTCCCTTGGGTCTGAGTCTTGCAAGCAAGAAGGCTGGAGGGGATGCTCTTGGATGGTAGTGTATGGGAGGTGATGCTTCAGAATAGTTCCTGCATTGTGTTGATTTGTGTTCTATTTCTTTGCATCCTCTTCATGGGAAGAAGAAATAAAGAGCTTCTCCATTGCCCTTCTTCTGTTCCAGAAAGAAAAAGGCTGCTGTCCTGTGTTTGCTGCCAGTAAGAAACGCCTTGGAGCCCAGCTGGATGGGAATGGGTACATGTGCAAGTGTTGGGCTCTGGATGCTTCTGAAAGCTCAGCTTTTGAGTAACTTGTGGTGGTTTCTGGGATTCAGGGCAACATTTAAGTGATGCTTTTCTAGTCCCATGATAGGGTGGGGCACCGGGAGAAGAACCCAAGCTGCTGCTGATGGCATCTGGGCGAGTTTGCTCCCTATGGAGTCCCAGCCGAGTGGCTGTGTGCTGTGTTTTTACAGATGACCTCATCTCTAAGGGCATCAGATGGATAACACTCACCGAGGTGCTGTTAAATCTGGAGGGAGTTTTGTTATCAGATAAAATGGGCGCAAGTTCAGATTGAGAGCTGTTTGGTATTTCATTTCTTTTGTTTTCATCTCTCATCTGACCCCAAATCGTATTTACCACAGGTAATCTAAACCCTGCACCGAATACAAAAAAATTAATTTTTAATGGTCTTTTCTATGGTACTCATCTCTGTAGCGTGGGTACTTCATAGCTACTAATGATCTTATTTCTTGTTTTCCTGAGAGGTAGAAAAGATATATTATCTTTTATTGTAGGAAATGAGGAATTGAGGTACTGATAATATGGCCAGCTTGCAAAAATCTCATTAACAACTGCAACCTGACTCTTTTTCGTTCTTATTTCTATTTGTTTTTACTGTAGCTGGTGGCTCTGTGGTAATGTTTAGACGTTTGATCTGCAGCTCTCCACAGCTACCGCTGCTGCCACAGGCTGATGTCTAAGTGTGCCATGTTGGGCAAATGCAAAGTGATGCAGTTTTCATTTGGGGGGAATGAGAAAGTGGAAAAGCTTGAACTAAGTAACGTGGTCATCATTGTAAAGGAACTTCGCTTTCAAGGTGAGATAGGTTTGAAGCCTAACTTTGTAAGCAGAAGGGATGCTGTTAGCTCAGAACCCATGTATCTCTCAGTTTCTGCAGTGATGGGCAAGTGCATTGCACAGCTGTTTCTCTTTGAACACAGTCCTTCCTGGGCATAAATAAGAGTCAGGAACAAATTGCATAGAAGTCAGTGTACCTACATGAAACCAAACGGAGTTACATGGATATCTGTAGCTTGTATCTTTTAACATGGAGCTCTTTTGCAAATAAGATGATGTTCCAACAGAGAATGTCGCTACCTTACCTTCAAAGTAAAAAAGCCCAGAGCAGAACTTTTTGGTCTTTTAACAAGGAGCAGGCTGCTGTTCACACAGAGAAGGACAGGGACCAGCACCTCTACTCTGCAGCTCTTTGAGTTGATCTGGTGGCTGCCGGCAGGGCGCCTCATTTGCGGGGACCTGAGGTTTGATGCAGGAGAAAACAGAGTATAGAAATGTGCTGTGTGGCTGGGGCTGTGCCATCTGCACAGAACCCTAAAGAATAGGATGAGGATTTTGGACTGGGTGCCTGATCTTGTTGCCAGGCTTGTCAGACTACAGCATAGAAAGTAGTATAAAGCTGTAGGGGGGGGGAGAGGGGGTTGCAGGGAGTGAGATTTAGATGAGGTATCGGGGGAAAGTTTTTTACAGAGAGAGTGGTGAGATGCTGGCACAGGCTGCCCACAGAGGTTGTGGGTGCCCTGTCCCTGGAGCTGCTTAAGGCCAGGTTGGATGGGGCCCTGGGCAAACTGATCTAGTACTTGATCTAGCAGTTGGCAACCCTGCATGTGGCAGGGAGGTTGGAACTTTATGATCCTTGCAGTCCCTTTCTAACCTAAGCCATTCTATGTTCTGTAGCGTTTCCATCAGTCCATCTGCACTTCCAAGGCCCACTTCTGACCCACAGAGTTATTCTCCAAGAACTGGACTGCTGTGTTGGACTTGGGAGTGCTGAATGAGGCTGGGGCTGGTGTTTGAGTCTGTTCCAATTACCCATTTATCAGACGTGTGTAGACATATGTGTCTGAGCGCGTGTACGGAATATGCCAAGAAACTGAAACGATGCATGTAATTAGGTCTGTTTTTCCTTTGTGTGTCACTATCTGCTGATTGAGTCCTTGCAGAAAGGACTTGCTGCCTTTCGCCGTCTTGCCTGGTCTCTTCTGCCTTCTTTCAAGTACAAGCGCAGTGTCGCGTGCTCAGTGCCAAACATTGCAGACAGATTCAGAAGAATAGCTTGTCTCTAACTGTTGATAAGTCACAAATTTGCATCACTAAATTGTTCATGTTTCATGTTCTGGCCTGAAATCCGCCTGTTTGCGGGCTTAGGAATGTTATCTGAGCTTCTTTCCATCAGGCTTTTTTGACTGCTGTAGAGATGATCTTGGGGTAGGTCTTTTTGGTGGGGAAGGTGTTGACTACAGTGCATGGAGTACGTGGAGGCCCTGTCAGACTCCGTGTGGATTTGGTTGTTTGTTTTCTTTCTTCTTTCTCCCTCCTGCTCCCATTATTCAAGGCTCAAGGAGGTAAGTAAGGATCCTTCCCCCACTGCTCAACAAACTGATGTTTTGATCTTGAGTGGTATCAGTTCTTTGTGACTGCCTTCGGGAGGAGCTTGGACCACGATTCCTTTTAGCACGAGGAATTTGTTGATGTGTGACTAGGGTTAACTGTGGACTGTTAGCTGATGGATGTCGATGGAGCATGTCCATGCTGCTTGGAAAGGTTTCCTTAAATAGGCATGACCTTTCCAGTGAAAACAGGAAGATAATTTTTGCCATTTTTTTTCTTTCTTTTGAGCTTGGTGCTTGTTTCAGTTTTGGAACTCCTGATTACTGCAGGCACTTGCTATAGAAGAAGCAGGTTCCAGTCTTGGTAGCTTCATGGGACAGGGTTTGTCAGCTTTCTTAGAGTTTGATAGAGTTTGGCTTGCTTTGCAGTGCAGCATTCAGTATAGCATTCTTTCTGTACCAGCTGCTATTTTTTTTCTCTTTTAACCTTTGGTGATCTGTTTCTCTTTCCTTTTCATGCTACCATCCGAAAATCTATGTATAAGGACAAGACATGAGGGCAGGGAACGTGTTCTGGTTCATCACATGATAAGAAGCTCCATTTCTGTTGGCTTTTGGTGTTTGTTGGTGTGGACGTTGCAGCTGAGCTGGGGACAGTGGTCCTTTCCCCACCGAGTCAGGAGCCCCTGGCTGCCAAGTGGACGTGGTGACAGGCTGCTGCCCAAAGCAGGCACCGCATGGAAACACAACACGTGTTTCCAGCTCCTGCAGGCACTCACTTATTCCAAGATGACAGATCCCTGTCTTTTCATCATTGCCACTGACAAGGTCTTAGCGGGCTCTTCTATGAACTCTGTAGTCTGTTTCTGTCTAAATAAGCAGGAAATCTATATGCTTTGGCCCCTATTGTAAGATATCATGCGGAGTTGATTCTCCTGGGTTTAATTCTTGATAAGGAGATGGTTCAAATACTCTAAAGAGTGGGCAGGTTGACCGGTCTTGATGTCACAGTGGTATCAAGTATTTTATTTGGCTTGTGTGCCTTGCTTGGTCATCAGAGTTGGTCAGGATAGTCTGTGGAAATACAGTTATTATGGCCATTCTACTGAGCAGTTCCTTACTCCAGACTACCAGTTTGATTCCTGAACTCTTGGACTCTACAGTGAAGATGCAGAGGTTTGTCTGTATTCCCAGTTCCTTTTGGGATTAGCAAACTTTACTTCTGCTTCCAGAATAGGATTTTGAAGACCATCCCTAAATCTCTGAACCCTTTAAGCAAAAGTAAACATGTGGCATTGTTCCCTGCCATGGGTGAATTCCTACCATTGTGAGACTGTGTCTGGCTGTGACTTCCTGAGCAGGATTTTGATGATGAGTAAGGTCACACTAAGTAACAGAGAACTTCGTAATGGGCCGCTGTTCAATTTTAGTTCTTAGGTAAGTATTGTTCTGTCTTGTATGGATGCTCCTGGGCTGTGGAGGCTGTTGGGTGATCAGCTTTGCGCTTGGCAAGATGCATTTCTTTGTAAATCATTACTGCATTGTGCTTATCGCAGAGGTAACTATCCGCGTGAAGTTACAACCAGAAAATGAGGTGAATTTTATACAGGCTGCATTCAAAAAGCTGTTCTATGGAAATAAGGCTGTGCTGGGAAGCATGGATGGGATGTGGCACGTCTTGTCTCCTGCAGGCTGCTGCTGCTTCCCTGGGTGACTCAACAGAGACTTTTACCTCTGGCCGCTGTTGAATTATTCCTGGGTCAGGACTCGCTGGAAGCTGTCTTGTTGAATGCTAATTTGACATGCAATGTGTGAAGGTTATTAATTAGCAAGGTGGGAAAACCAGCGTGCCTGTGGGATGCTTTCCTCTTACCTGGACGAGCTCAAATAGTAAAAATGTAAAGCATCCGGCAGATTTCCTTACGCTGTTGTCAATGAGAACCAAGAGCAAATTGTGCTGCCTTCAGAGCCCTCTGATAGTATTGTCATGGCTTCTGCTTCTGTTTACAGATTTCCCGTGTAGCTGAATTAAATTAACAAGACTGGTCAATTCATTGGTGCTGTTTTTAATGCCCTGGGCAGCAATGAATCTGGCAAGGATGCAGCGTCGTTTTCACGTGCTGTTCAGAAAGGGAGGATGTAGGGCTGAAACACGAAGCAGTGTTATTGCTTGGGGGAGAGGTTCACAGTAACAATGAGGATGTCAGGGGAAGGGAATGGAAAACACTTCCAGCAACTCATTTTCCTCTGCCACTCGCAGGGTGGTCAGTCACTAGGTGGGCCAAGTTGTTTTTGTCGTGTATTGGCTAGACAGAGACTAATGTATCCACAGAGTTTATACAAGGCAGATAGCTGTACAGGAATCAAAGCAGATCTCTTGGTTCCTGTTCACAGATGTAATCCTTTGTTTTCAGCAGTTAAATATCCCTGTATTCTTTGGCCTAGCTTTCGTTATCATAGAACTGAGCCCTTCTTAAGTCCTTATGTGTGTAATGGCATAATGCTGATGCTAGGAACAAAAGTTTTGGTGTGAGAATGCACCCAGAGAGAGAATTAACTGCACCAGGCTGTTTGTGGAGAAACAGATCCTTGAGCACTGGGTTCAGTCAGTCATCAAAGAGGATGGTCCTTGCAGAGTGCTTTGGGAGCACCACTGAGCTGCATGCTGCCACGTCTTATGCTGCAGCAGCTGACTGCGTACTGCAGCATCCTTCCCTAGCACCAGAGTTCATTGAAATACTCACGTGGATCTGTAACCTGTTGTTAGGGGTGGTTTCTGCGGTAGCCACAGTGCTGTGGCTTCCGGCAAGGGATGTGTGGTGTGAAACCTTACCTTGGGGCTAAGCCAGTCTGACTGGAAGAAGCAGTCCTCTACCTCTGCTCTCTCTTCAGTTCTGATTTCTCCCTGTGTTTTGATCTCATAGAAAATGAATAATGCCAAAGGGGAATTTGTCGCTGAAGCAAGCTGACTCTGCTGTGGTGGATCTTGTGGCTTGGAAGATAATCTTTAAAAAGAGGACAGGGTTCTCAAATGTGCTATTTGTTTGGGGAAGGACATTGAACTGTGCCTTCTGGATCCTGATAGGTGTCGGGCTAGTTTATTTGGCATGTGATCCTCAGTATGCAGCATCTGTGTCTTCCTTGGGAGCTTCAACAGATCCCAGATGAAGGTGCCATGGTGCCTGCCAGCTGAGCAGTGCTGCTTCCTCCATAGTATGCTCAGATCAGCGCTGCAGGGAGCAGGTCTGGAGCATGAGTCGTAAGAGGACTGGCTGAAGGAACTGCAGTGGCACAGGCTGCCCAGGGAGGTGGTGCAGTCACCATCCTTGGAGGTGTTCCAGAGCCGTGTAGGTGTGACACTGAGGGACGTGGTCAGTGGGCATGGTGGGGATGGACTGATGGTTGGACTGGGTGATCTCAGAGGTCTTCTCCAACCTCAGTGATTCTGTGATTCAAAGTGTTTGGACAACGCTCTCATGCATAGGATTTGAATTTCGGGTGATCCTTGTAGTTTCCTTCCTATTCAGGTTATTCTGTGATTCAGTGAAAGTTCATTTACATCTCTGAACTGGCTCAGTGTGGAGTCACATGTCATCAGGACACAGGAGAGGGGAGTGAGTGCTGCAGGGCAGAGCTGGAAGCAGCTGTATAGGTCAGCCCGAGTGTGTCTGGTGCCATTAACATGGGATGCACTCTTCTGGCTGAGGGTGAGATGGGAGGGCTGGGCAGAGGCTGTTCGTGACAGCAGATGCTGGGATCTGCCGTGTTCCTGAGGCTGCCATGTGGCTGGGAGTGCCCTCTGCTCTTGTCCTCCCTTGGCTCCCCTGCAGAGATGGGGAGTACACAATTGCTCACTGCCATTTCCCCAGCATGCTGTGTTTCAAAGTCCCCACTTTAGTACGTCTGTGACTTGCATATGGACCAAACACATCAAAATCCATTTGAATTGCCATGGCAGCCCTTGTTGCTGTGGGCTAGTAGAAAGGCAGTGCCTTCACGTAGTGTAGTGAATGGGACTTGGGCAGAGGCTGCTTGTGCCAGTGGTCCTGAGGTTGGGTTGGCTGGGTTGGCCGTCACTGTGAGCCATCAAGGGAGAGAAAGGCCAGGGATGCCTTGTAATGAGGTTTGGCCAATGGCGCTACATTTCCACCTCCTGTGTAGGGATTCACACCCTTCCTTTTATTGTCCAGGAGTGTCTGGTTTGTAGATGGGTGTTTGCAATTGAACGCAGCACCTCTCAGCGTGATGGCTGTGAGCTGTTCCAGGCACAGAAACTGGGAGATAGAAACCGTCCTACATGCTGAAGTAACTCATCTGGCCCCTTTCCAGCTGTTTCCTCTCGGTAAATATTCCTTCTAGACTCTTACTTTGCTGTTTCCTGTAGGTTGAAGGTCATTATGTAAAACAGCTCCTATTTCCTTGGAGTGAAGTGGGTTGGCTACAGAAATGAAGGCACCGGGACTCTCGGTGAATTCTTTTGTGCTGCTGCATTAGCAGAAGGCTGTCACGTTTTGATTGTTGGCTTGTGTATAGACCTCTGTGTGTCTGCAGGTGTCAGGGGGTAATAAAGGCAGCAGATGCTGATGGTTTCTGTGCTTTTCACAGTGAATTTTAAGCTAAAGGAAAATTGCATCCTTTATCTTTTTACAATAAATCGGACAGGGTGCGCGTAAGAAGTACCAGTGCAAACAGCACCATGCGAACACAATGCAAGCATGGGGAAAATTACATAGAAAAGAGCTTGTAGGAAATCAATAAATTCTTTGAAAGGTTTGAGTTGGGGCAGGTGGGAGCTGGTAGCTCACTGCGTATATAAAACTCAGGGATACCAAAGCCTGTGTTGTTTGATAGTCCTTTCCAATTTGTGCCCCATTCCTTGTCTTTCCAGGATGTGCCCGTAGACTTGTCCACGGGTGAGCTTGTTGTTTCGGCCTCCTGTGTTCTGGAGCGTGTTGTGGTTCAGGCAAGCTGAGATGTGCCTTTGGTTTCTTTTGATGGGGAAAACAATGCTGGGTGATGCATGGAGGCGTGAGGTGCTGTAAAAGTGAGCAGGGTGAAACAGCCCCAGGGGTGGCTGATGTGGGGGCTGGTCTGAATGCCTCTGCCCCTGGGGGTCGGTCCCAGCTGTTTGCAGCTGCCCCAGGACCATGCCCCGCTGGGATGGCAGTGGTGACTGACTCAGAGGGGATGGCTTCCTGGGGAGCGGCAGCAGCAGGATGTGGAATGCTTCCTGTGCGTTTGATCCCTCCGTAAAGATGATTCTGCCTCTGTGTAATTAGGGACTGCTGCTTTCTTTACTGGTGTACTAAATATAAATGGAGGAGCAGGTCTAATACACTCCAAGTTGCAAATGTCAAGTGTCGATAGCTTTATTTTCCTCTCACCAAATCTGATTTGTTTTTAAGTGCTGCCACTAAATCTAATGATGCAGTAATTCTTGTTTGTTAAAAAGAATGTGAGGTTGAGGCTGAGAGGGACTATGTATTCTTCCCCATTCTTTCTCTTTCACGTCTTGATCCAGAAGTGCCCAGTGCTAAGTTTATGTTTGGCTAAAATATAGTTAAAGTTTTCTCTCTGCGTGGTTTTTTTTTGCTATGGATTTGTACATTTCAAACGTTACATCTGCGACAGTCAGCAGAGTGCAGAAACTGTAAAAGGAAAAACCGCAGTGAAGACAATGAAGCTGCTGCCAGAGCCCAGGCTTGTGGGGATTTACTTGTGGCTTCACATTGGGTTTGGGATTCTTTGTCTGCTGAGCTGCAGCCTGAGCCCTCGCAGGCTCCAGGGAGATGTGTAATGGGACGGACATCTGTGTGTAAGATGCCTTGGCCTGTATGTCTGCCCCCATAGCAGGAGGAGTGGTGACAAATAGGAGTTTTTCTCAACCCCCAGGGATCCTGTGGGGCCCAGTGGGCCCTATCCAGATCCATCTACTCATGCCCTGGTCTGAGCAGGGAGCAGCCTGGAGCCAGGCGTGCCTTAGACACAGGGGTACCCTACACCCTGCAGGGTCAGCCAGGGCTTTTCTGGCTTTGGGAATCATGGTCTAGCACAGCAGTTTCACTGTAAGTTATTTTCTGGGAGTGGGTGGCGGGGTGAGGGAGTCTGAAGAGGTGATCTTTCATCATGAGGTCTTTCCATCACTAGTGGGAGATGAGAGTAACATCTGCCTCTGGAGCTGGACCTGTGCTGGCCTATTCTCAGCCTTATGGAGAGGGAGAGCTGGCCCTGTACTGTGCGTGCCTCTGCTCAGCTGTAGGCATTGCTGACCAGCACAGAGGATTTGTTTTCCAAAAGCTGTTTCTTCCAGTGTGTGATAGCGTTAACAGCCACATCTCTTTGAAGGTGGATGTTTTCTGTGTCTCCAAACACTCCTTTAAAATTACCTTTTCTTTTTTCCTTCTCCCCACCTTTCCTCTTTCTAATAACCTAATGCTGCCTGTTCCAATGGAAGATGAGATCTGCCTGTCTCCTCACCAGCTTTCCTCCCAGGGCCGTGCTGCTGGCAAGCACATGACGGTCCCATCAGCATTCCCCTCCCAGCAGCACACAGGGAGCAGTGTGCGCGGGGACAAGCAGCCCTGTGTGGCTCTGCCGGCGGGCACCCGCAGCATGGCTTTGCCTTTCCTTAGCACGATGTAAGTGATCGAGGGCCTGAATTATTCACTGCCTGCCTGGCTGGGGGTATTGAGTTCCCTTGGGCTGCGTGTGTGCCCCGGTGCCCTGTGCCGTCTGGGCAGTGGGCTGCTCAGAGCATCAGGGATGCCCCTGAGCCACGTACCCGCAGGTTGGTGACATCGTGCTGCCCTGCAGTCTGTCCATCTGTGGCCTTTCTGCTGTTCAAACAGCTGTCAGCAGGTCTGCGTTGGTTTCCATCCACGTTCGTGCTCCGTTAGTCTTATTAATCTGAATAAGTTTATTGTTTTATTGCAAGATCTCTATCGATGGTGTTATCACAGCTCTTAAGAGCTCCAAAGGTATATTTTCAGCTTTTGGAGGAGTGTTTTGCAATTCTGTGAGAACTTCGGGATGTTTGTGTTGCTCCCAGCCCTGCTTTGTTCCCCTCTTTCCTTTTCAAGTGGTGACAGCAGGTGGCTGGTCCCTGGGGAAGCTGGCTGTGACCACAGTGCTCCTTGGTCCCCGGCTGATGGTGCTGGGATGGGGTTTCAGGTCCACCTCCTGGCTGCGCCGAGCCCTTGTTTTTTCACCTCTAATTGGATCATGTAAATCAGCTCTTTCTTTATCTCGTCCTCTTTGTCCAGAATCTCCTTCAGCTGATTTTGTTGAATAAATCAGCCCTGCTGTTGGATTGATTTTTCTTTTTCTTTCTTTTTTTTTTTTTTCCTGTTGATCTTTTAAAAAATAGAGCAAAATAGGGGTAATTGAGCTGTGACCAATAATTTCCATCAAAAACTGACTTCTGCAGCAGAAATCATAAGCAAATGATTGAGTACAAAGTGACAATTTATTTCATTCTTTATAAATGCTGTGCTGATACAGCCTGTTGGGGTTGCAGTGTACTATGAACTGCTTTGGGGTCCCTTGGGTCTGACAGATGTTAGGGAAAACAGAGCTCCCTCCCAGGGTGTGGACTGGGGGATATCTTTCCTGCTCAGCTTGGTCCCTCTGTAACATGAGATCTCCGTGACCTCAGCTTGGGGACCTGTGGGTGGGTGTTCTGCTCCTTGTGCCCCTCTGAGCAGCCAGGCGTGCTGCTCCTTCTGAAAAGGTCCTGAAGCGTGTCCAGAGAAGGGCAGTGGAGCTGTGAGGGGTCTGGAGCACAAGTGTGATGGGGAGCGGCTGAGGGAAATGGGGTTGGTCAGTCTGGAGGAGAGGAGGCTCAGGGGAGACCTGATCGCTCTCCACAACAACCTGAAAGGAGGGTGTGGTGAGGAGGGGGTTGGCCTCTGCTCCCAGGTAACAGTGATAGGGTGAGAGGGAATGGCCTCAGGTCGCACCAGGGGAGGTTCAGGTTGGATATGAAGAAAACCTCTTAGTAAGAGCGGTGCTGCAGTGGCACAGGCTGCCCAGGGAGGTGGTGCAGTCACCGTCCCTGGAGGTGTTCCAGAACCGTGTGGATGTGGCACTGAGGGACGTGGTCAGTGGGCATGGTGGGGATGGGCTGCTGGTTGGAGTGTATGATCTTAGTGTTCCTTTCCAGTCTTGATGGTTCTAACAATCTATGATCGCTCTCTGTGACGTTTCTACAGTGAGTGGCAGAGGGGACCTGACATGATTCCATGCAGTGAGAAGCAGAACATAAACCCCAGGAAAGCCTGAATCACTGCCTGTGTCAGTGAACATCGACCGGTGATTGAATTAAAAGGCTGGGAGCAAGTGAGCAGGGGGTGGTGATGCCCTTTATGTCCTTTGTGCATTTGGGGATGGATAAAGATGATGTGATTCCTGCCAGCAGAGAGGAACAAGAGAAGAGGGAAATATTTGAAACAAGCTACCTCTGATTGCCTTTGTAGCAGGGTGAGAAGAAGGGAGAAATGAGTAGCACAGATGCTTCTGTGTGAGGCCTGCATGTGTTCATGCAGCAACTGAGAGAAAGTGGTGGGGTCTGTGCAGGATGTGGAAATAGGGTTTTCCTGAGGACTGAAGCACTCAGTCTGCTCAGAGACAGGTGGGCTGGGGCTCTGGGTGGCGAGGCATAGATGCCACGGGTTGAGAAGGTGGGCTGTGTTTTAGCTCTTGTCTCTCAGGCTGAGGGAGCTGGAGTTTGCTACCTCTTCGACTTCTGTAACAGCAATGGGAGAAGGAACTTCTCTTTCTTCTATCATCCCCACTTCCCCCCAGGTGACTTTTGACTCCTTCCAGGAAGCAGCAGATTTCCAGCTCCTTCCCTTGTGCTTCTGATCTGACCAAAGAGCAACAGGAATGAGAGGCAATCTCAGTCAGTCTGTGATTTGCACGTGCTGAGACCTTCTGTCCCAAATATGCGCAGCGCCTTTCTCTGCTGCTGGAAAATAAACAGGTTTTGTGTGTGCAGCAGCAGCATCTCTGTGAAATTCCAGCATCATCTTATATTTTTCTTGCTGCTGCTGCTGCTTTAAAGCTGCAAGTAATCCTCCAGGCACTGGCGTTGTCTATTGCTAGGCTGACTGATGCAATGCTGTCTTCCTGTTGGTTGGGATTTGGGAGGTTTGGTGTTTCACCCGAGAGGATTACAAGCTTCATTTTGACACAAACACAGATACACTGCAGGTGGTAGTGTTGGTGCATCAACACTCGACTTTTGGCACCGAGAAGCTGCTCTGTAAGTCAGGCACCTTTTGTGGACCTTTCTTATCTTCCGTGACAGTTTTCTTGCTGCAGTTGCTCACCGCTGTTGCCAAATGGTTTAGTGATCTGCCATGTTTTGGTTTTGGCCCAGTTAATTTAAAGAGACGTGCAATGTGTGTGCATGTCTGTATGTTTTATGAATGTCCACACACATGTTGTCCTCTGCAGCCATAATTGGGGTGTTTTCTTGTGACGTGCTAAGCAACGTGACTAATACCGCAAAGTGTTAGTGCTCTCCTGTTCTGTTTCTCCCTCTAAAAATCGGTCCATACTCCTTCAAAATTTGCTTTTTCTGTTCAACTTCTTAAAGGTAAACCAAAGATTTTGGTACATGTTTCTGTTAGAGGACACCAAGTACTTATCTGCCTGCTGCTCCTGGGAGGTGATGAAAGCTGTGATGCTCCTGGGCTTCAGAAGTAGCTCATTTGGCACCGCAACCTGTGTGAAAGCTCCCATGGAGATGTGCTCAGCCACTTGCATGCAGAACTGCAGCATGTCAGGGGATGAAATTGTCAGCTCTAGGCTCCGTGTGATCTGGAGCTTTCTAAAAGCCTGAAGCTTTGTGCTGTCACTGTCACCATGCTGTAGTCCAGCTGGGAGGTAATGAAAGCATTAATAATTGAAGCCAGGTCATTCTCCTTGCTGAGGCAGACTCTCTCAGCTCCTGGACTGTGCAGACCACGTTACTGGAGGCTGTAGGAACAGGAAGACATGCAGGAATATTTCTGAAATAAGGACCATCTCTTGAGAATGCGCACTTCTAGGCTGCTTATTAGTGAAATCTTCAATATGCCCCATCCTACCACCAACACCTTCCCCAGCATCAGCGTCGGTCAATGCTTCAGCAGTTGGGCTTGTCAAGTTCTTGGCATCCATGTGTCTGTACTGTGCGTGCAAGACATGAAGTAGGGCTTCACACTTGGGAGCAGAAGGAGAAGAAACAAGACGATGCCCTTCTGTGCTTGTGTGATTTTGAAATTGGCTGAGTCTGATTGTAAAAGCCATGCTCTTAAAAGAAAGCGCTTTGTATCAGCGTGTAGCTCAAGGGGGTTGAGATTTCATCTCTGTTACCAAGTGTATGGAGGGAAGGAGCACTTAGAGCTGAATTTGTGGGGCTACAACTAGAGCTCTGGATAAAAACGTTGGCTGTATTTACAAAGGAACCTTGAAAAACGAAACCAAAGAAAGGCAGTGGTGCTTTGGCGTGGTTCGGAGCTTTGGCCACTTTTTGCCACAGTGCCTTTGGTCTGCTCTAGTACAGGAGCTTGCTACACCACCAGCATCTCTGTGCCTAAATTAAAGTGTTAGTAGTGTGTGTGTGTGTGTGTGGTGGGAGGGTCGCTCCCTTTTTGTTCCCTTCAGATGGATGTGCCGCATAGGAAGAAACACCATGCTGTAATTTCAGGAGCCGAGTTCTTTCAGATCTCTGCTGTTCTGCACTTCATCTCCAGACTTGGGGAGGGAGATAGAACTTCTTAATGCAAATAAATCTCCTGGGGCTGCGCATGGAAGAGGTTTTTTAGACTAAATTGTGAAGGAAACAAGATTTATGTGAATGTGCTATGACAATCCCTTCCCACGCACGCACGCTTACGAACCAAGCGGTAATTTCCATTGCTCTTACAAGCTGGTAGGATTGCAATATTGCCGCGCTTCTGAAAGCAGCAGGAGAAACAAAGATAGGGCTGGGGAGGTCTGGGTTAGGGCCGTGCTGAGGGAAAGGCAGTTGGGTTATGCATGTGGAGCAGTCATTACCAGTTGTCCTGCATATGCGGAGCTTGGGCCTGTAGTGTGGGCTGCCTGCCTGGTGGTACTCCCATATGAGACTTGCACTTGGGGCTGAGGTTGCTGCTGGTGGGAGGCTGAACCGATCTCCCCAAATCTGAACCAGTTTGGGTTAGCCCTCGGCTGGACAAGGGGCTTGTTTATTGCATTGCCTGGAAGGCAGGGAGTAGATGAGGCTTTGATGCTTTTGTGTGGTACTGCAGGAATGTTCTGTCTGGGAGTTTGAGACCTCTGGGGGTTGGTTCTCTTCTTCCAGTGGCTTTAGATGATCTGTAGAGGCAGCAGGGTGGAGCTGAGGCTCTGTGAGGAGGCTGCTGGCTATTTCTAAGGGCTTCACAGGCACTAACTGAACTTAAAGCTGGTAAAATGAGGGAAAAATGCATTGCAGGGTTGCGAGGTGCTGCAGGGAAGAGCTGTATCCTCCTGGCTGCTCTGCAGAGCTCCATCTCATGGGGTGCAGCAGCCTTGGTGGTTCAGTGCTGCAGTGGCCACAAAGGTCTCTGACACCCGTCCTGATCTTCCCCAGGCCTGCTTTGTTCCTGGGACCTCGTTTCATTTCAGTCTTATTTTTGTGGCTGATGGCTGTATTTAAACCCAGGATGTACACTAGTATAAGAATATCCAGCGCACGTGACAGTTGGCAGTCTCTCACTCTGTTTTTCCATTAATACATAAAGTTCTTGGCCTTTCTGAGTGGAATACAAGCAGCGGCAGCTTTTCCCTTATAAGCAGGACTAGTACTCTGATCTGGGCCAGACGTGAGAATTCAGAGCACTTAAAGACATCTCACTGGATAATTGTGCTCCGCACAGCAACACAATCTTTCTTTGGAACGCCTTCAGCGTGATTTGCCTTGCTCTGTGTGCAGTGAAATGGCAGCAGCCATTGGGTGTGGGTATGGTTGGGTATTTCTGGTAGCTTAGGCAGGGTTTTTCTTTATCATGTGCTTGGCAGAGGGGCATCATACCCACAGCTACCACGCTGGCATCCCAAGGCAGCTTTGTTTAACAGCAGTCAGAACTGCAGGAGCAGCGAGGAGATTTGTATGGCATATGTGGACTTCACCGAGTCCTTGGTTGATGGTTGAGAAAACCTGTTATTTGAAGACTGTATTTTTATGAATCGTTCTCTGATTATAGAGGGCCTTGGCATGTGGCCACGTCTCATCCAGACTGCCTGTGGCCCATAAAGAAATGGCGCTTGGTTATAGAGTGGGTGTAAGAGGAAAGCAAAGATGTGTTTTCTGTGGTGGAGTGGCATTGTGTTGTAGTAGCAATCAGTCCCGTTCCTCTTCGTTCGTAATTGCTTAATTGGGATGTTGAAAGGTTAACTTTGATTTTGTTTTGATAGGTTTCTACATTTTTGTAGGCAAATGTGTAGCTCTTGGGTGTTTAATTAGAAGAAAAAACCCTGAAAAATAGTGATGTGTGGGAGAGAGGCGAATAAAGGTAACAGCAGGGAGGGAGGGAAGGAGCCCTGCAGGCTGCTCTTGGTTGCGGAGGTGGCAGCCATGGCAAGCTGTGTGCCAGGGAGTACCTCTGGAATAAACAAACTTCTCTGGGGTGATTTACTTTGGTAAAATTCAACAGTCGCTACCTTTTCCCTTTTAAAATACCAGTGAGCAGCCTGCAGGTGACAGGACGCCCCTCCAGTGTCTCCAGAGTGTGTGCTGGGGCAGAGGCTGAACCCTTTGGGATGGAGATGGCTCCTCCAGGTTGTTGCCCTGGTGCCTCTGCAGCAGGGTGGAGGCATTGCCTTTGTGCTGTGCTCTGTCTGCACTGGGGTCTTTCCCCTTCATATGAAACTAAAGCTCTTGCACGTGTTTGGAGCATTTATTGTCGTCTGTGTGCTGATTTGGCTCAGAAAGGAGACCTTCCCGGGGTCACAATGGTCAGTGAGCAGCCAGCTCCCATTTGGGAGATATTCTGGCTGCAGCTGGACATTGTTGAAGCTGGCCCATGTAGGTGTGATTAGTGCTCTGCATACACTTTCATAGTGCTGTACAGACACTAGGAGGGGTCTAATCCTTCCATTTGCTGCAGTGCCATCTTGGGATGCCTCTCAGAAGCAGAGAGGGCCACTGAGCCATGCAGGGGGTTCCTGCTAGGCCATAGATGCCCTTTTGTTCACCACTGTTGCAGGGAGAGGAGCTTTCCAGAAGGGGGATGAAGGGGCCAGGCTTAATGGTCTTAAGAGTGACTTTTAAAATATTTTTCCTTTTTTTTTTTCTTCTTTTTTTTCTTTTTTTCTTTTTTCTTTTTTTTCTTCTTTTTTTTCTGGGAGGGAAGGCCTGAGAGTTGTTTCTCTCTAACTGTTTCCAGATGGTGCTGCTGGAACACAAAGATTACCACTGTGTTTGGGATGGCAAGGACTGAGACCACCCCCCCCTCACTCTCCCCCCAGCACTTCCTGTGCAGCTCCACAGTTGTGCAGGCTTAATCAGAACCAGCCGTGGCCATGGGGCTTGGATGAAGCCTGCCTTTTCTTCACCCCCAGCCCTGCCACCTCCCTCCTCCAGGCTTTTTAACCCCTCATTTCTCCATCTCTGACCCCACTGGCTTCTGCCTATTTCCTGGTCAGTTGCTGTAGGCACTGGTTCTCAGGAGGTAGAGCTGCCACTGCCTGAGCAACTGACCCCGAGAGATGATGTCTGTGGGGAGAGGAAGTAGTTTGTAAGATGAGCCTGGAAAAATCATCTCTGTAGCTATCTGGGGCAGTTTATGCAATCAGGTCAGGATGTCCAGGGCACAGAAATTTTCTCTTGCACCTATTTGCCTGCAGGACTTGCTATACAGCATGATTTTGGCCAAATTGTGTTGTTGTGCCACTCTATTTTTTGTGCCAATTGCCCTAGAAGTAAGGAAGGTTTAATTTTATATTGCAGCTTCTTCACAGCCAACCCACAAATTAGTTTCAGCCTTCCCTTCTGCAAGTAATATAACAACTCTAATTTCTTCCTGCAAAGTAGGAGTGCGTTTCTTTCCTTATAGCCTCTGAGCAGCAGTCTCTGAATATCTGTGTGATCGGCCAAGGAGTTTGTGATCCACTGACTTGTCTTGTTTGAGATGTGTCTTCTCCCATGTTCTGTTCCCTCCCACATTTCCCATCCTGTGTTCCTGGAAAAGCACAGGCGGAGAAGCTGCCTGCAAAGGCAGGGTTCTGCCGTCCTCCTTACCTTGCAAAAGCTTGCGGGTGCTGTGTTTGAGCAAGCTAGATTCTCATGCCGTGAGCGTGCTGCCCTGTAATGAGTGGCTTAGAGCGCATGAAATGCTTCCCCAGCTGCGTGTGGTAATTACAGCATGCAAAAGTGCCCCCCAGTGCTGGATTTTTAAAGCCTTGCTAGGAACCCTGTTCTGTTCCTGTTGAGTAGGAGTGGAAGGGAAGACGAGCTGCCATTTTAAAATGCTTCTGCCTACTAAAAAGAGGAGGGAAATCAATATTCTGTGCTATTGACTTCTGTGCATGCAGATTGTCCTTGTGTTTGCTGGATCATAGACGTCACGCTGTGCGCTGTATTCCCAGGGGCTTTAACTTGTGCTGGATCTATTGTTGCCAGCATAGGTCATGGAGCAGCAGAGACAGGCTATATTTCCTCAGCGCCTCGAGCGGGGAGAAGATGCTGCCTTATGTAGTCCAAAAAAAAAGAAAAAGTACACTTTGCACATTTAAATTACTTGTAATTAATGAAATCTCATCTCTTTGAGAAGCTGAAAACACCCCTTGGCTGAGCTGGAAAATGAAAAACCCAGTTGGTGGAAAGCTGCTTCTGACCTCTAGTAAGCTGCTTCCATTATTAAAATAAAACAAAAGGAGGGGGGAGGAAACACGTTGGAGGAGAGTCTGCATTGTTACAGAGAACCTCACTAAAGTACTTCCATTTTAGCTCTTCCAGGTTAGCTGTGGAAGTGCATTCTGTGTATGAAGGTATCCCTTCTCTCTGCGTAGTTACAGATGTCTGTATTGTAATGTCATGGGTTTTAAGATGTCAGCATCCATGAGTGTCTGTATGCTTCATGTATACTGCATTTTTAAGACTTGAAAGTTTAAATGCTGTCTTCGTGTGTGGTTTGGTCAAGCGTGTGCCTTCAGTTCTGCAGCGTCTGTTATTACGAGCTAATTACTGTTCCTGTAGCGTGTGTGTGTAAGATTTCCCTGGTCTGAAGTTCCCTGAGGTTGGAATTAAGATACGTATTTTGAATGCATATGAATAAAGGCATGGCTGTAAGAGGCAGAAATCGTAAGGCTACGTGTTGTATATATGCTGTATTTGAAAGTTAAGCTTTTATTTGGGATCCATTTGTGGAGGTAGGAGTTGATAAGGGAATCTGGGAGGAGAGGAGGAAATAGCTTGATGAAGCAGGGAATAGTGATGTGGCAATGCCTCCTTCCTGCTGGACAGTCACACGGATAAGTTTGGGTGACTTCAACACTGCTTTGTTTGACAGGGACATGGCCTCTCCTATGTTTTGTCTTACTGGCTACATCATAAGCTCGCCTGGCTAATTGCTCCAAACTGTTCAAATCCTGGTCAGGTCAGAAGGCTATTTTTATTAATCTGACATCACCTTCCTTTCTCGTCTCCGCTGTGTCACTGGGTAGCAAAACAACCTCGGGCTGGGTCTCTGCCCTGCAGAGCGCGTGTCTCTTGGCGTGCTGCTCTGCTCTGCAGTCTGCTTCCTGCTCGGGGAGCCCATCGGGACTGGGTGATCCCTCTTCTGGCCTTGCTGACGTCCTGCTGCCCATGGCAGCTGGAAGGGAGCCGGCGAGCTATGAGCTATGTGGTTGCCTGGGGAGGTGGGCTGCTTGTACCGACACCAACGAGCAGCAGAGGGGGGCTGCCTCTTTTTATTTCATCTTCTCTGTTTTTCCTGGCAGTCCACCACCTTCAGTACAGCTGGAGCTACGGCATGGTGGGACGCATGTGGCAAGATGGCAGCGATGCAGGGAAACTGTGGCCTCATTGGTGCACAGAGGCTGGCCTGCAGCATCACTGTACAGCACTGCTCCCTGGCCTGTGGGAGGGAAGGCCCAACCCCTTCCAGAGCGTTTTGGGAGTGTTGAAAAACATCCATCCTCGGTGGGAGACCCGGATGGCTGCTCCCCAGGGGCGCCATGGCACTGTGAGGAAGCAGGAGGCCCTGCACAGCCCACACCCATGAGGGATGGCCTCACTGCCTGCTCTCCCTGCCCACTTGCCCTGGCTCCTGAAAACACCATATTTTTAGGAGAAGGGGAAAACTTGGAGGGGGCGGGCCCAGCTGGAGGCTGCTGTTGCTGCGGCAACAGGCTAGAATTCCAGGAAGGAAGAGGGCCCAGATGGGCCTCCGGCCTCCAGGCCCCGATGGAGCGAGGCCGGCACTGGAGCCCATGGTGGCGGTGCCTCTGGTGTTCCTTCCCTCAAGGCACGACCTGAGTAATTCAGATATGGAAAAACCAGAGCCATGTGAGCCAGCACTTGTCCTCCAAGTGATCAAGGACAGCAGTGTTCATCCTGCTTGGCGAAGTGCCTTTTATCAAAATCTCTTGCTTTTAGTCCCCCAAACATACTGTAGAATAACAGAGGACGAGTAAGGAGTAAAGACTAAGTCCCGCTGCTCGCATCCCTATAAACATGGGCTGCTGATGTCAGGATGCTAACAAGGAAGTGGATAAATGGAGGTTCTCTGCTGGATGATGTCTGCGTGGTTGGAGTCTGGCCAAAGCTAAGATCCAAATTTAATTGAAAGTGAAGACAGTTGAAGGGAAGCGTCCCACACTATAGATGCAGTTATTGGAACTGCAGAGTGATTAGCAAGAGCTGTGTATCAAATTAGGGTAAGTATCAAGGGAGAAGGGTGACATTAAGTTCCATTTAAAAACTACTTTAGTTCAGTTTTTTTCATTAGTAATCGGTAGTTCAGCTGTAGATGCTGATTTCCCCATTAATTTTATCCACAGATAATTTGAGGTAGGGAAATGGCACAAACAATCGAGAGGGCAAACTAAATGCATCGGATGCACTTGGGAAAAGAAGAAGCTATTTCCTGTTTGCTTAAATGCAGTGATTTGCACGAGGGAAGGGTCTAATGAAAGCATACCTGTTTTCCTGGGAGCTGGTAATAATGTCAAAGCTTTTACCATTTTACTACTGCCCTGCCATAGCTGGAACACCAAAATGTCCATTTAGAGCCCACCCCTCTCTAAGCCTGGGGCTTCTGTCTCTCCTGCCATGTAGGACGTAGAGCAGAGAGTACAGTGAAACCACTGAGCTGCAGAGAACGGTGCTGGGATTTCTCTCTGGCTCGCAAGCTTTACTTTTTCATATCTGCCACTTACAGATTAATAGCTTAGTTGCCAGTGCTTTTTTTCAACCTCTTTTTGTGAACGTCTTATTCTTTGTGTTCTAGAAAAGTGGCTTCTGTTTGTCTAGCTCAAGTCTCTGATAAATGAGTAACTTTTGCTATCTTTTGCACTTCAAAATCCCATTTTGCTTTCAGATGAAAGAAGTAACTTTCTGTCGCCTTTATGTCCTTGCTTTGGGTAGTCCTGGGATTTCTGGCTTCCTGGGGCTCACCCTCCACATGTATGTCCTGGTCTCCTGGCTGCTGTGCTGGTGGGAGCTCAGAGCAGAGAGAAAGGAGTTATTTCATCCCAGCTGTGCTGCCGTTGCCTGGATCCTAAAAGGTGGTTGTGGAACTTGAAAGAATCGCATTAACTTCACTCTGCTTTTCCTCGCACTGTCGAGAAAGCAGGCATCCTGCAAACCCAGTGGAGAGATGACTTGGTCTTATTTCTGACATTCTCTTTGCAACTGAATGGGCTTTGCACTTCAAGATGAAGTCTGAATTCAGTGGGAAATCAATTCTATGGCTTGGGAAATATGGATTAGCTTACTGAGCTAATAGCACCTGGTAGTGCAGCTTTAACCTTGCAGGCTTTAGGCTTAGTTTGGCAGTCAAGAAAATTCCTTATCAGGCTTCTCTGATTGTTGAGTCTGGCAAAATGAGTCTGAGATGTAAAATTAATTTGTTCTGGGGTCAACTTATGTCGATGAGAATTACTTCCTCTTTAAGTGAAAATTTAGCTTAATTTTAAAGGAAAGGGAGAGGAGGCTTTTAGGCCTCCTGTGATCCATTACAGCTGTGACAATCCACTTGGCTAGCCCAGGGAAGACTATTCCCAGAGCACAAAATGATGCTCTGGTGCCCCATGGAAGTGTGGAAGCCTGTGTGTGAGACTGTCAGTATGGCTGGAATAAAATCACAACGTGTGCTACAGAAACCCGATGTACTGTATTATTGCCTATTTTTCTCTCTCTGCTCTAAAGCAAATTGCAGGTACCTGAGAAATGTCTTTCAGTGGTAAACAAAGTAATGAAACATCCCAGTGGCAGTTTGATCTGATTTGGCAGGCTAGCACTGCCTAACTCGATTTCTCTGTGAATGTCTGGTTGCATGGTGGTAGAGAAAGAAATAGGTAATTGCTGGGAGAAAGCCAGTTAGCTGGGGCTTCCCTCTTCTGCCAGGCTGCTGAGGGAAGGAGGGACCCTGCGTGTTTGAGGGCAGCGAATCTGCATGTGATAAATGTTCTCACCCTCTCTTTTCACTTGCATTTTGTGAGATGAGCTTGGTGTGTCAACAGGCTGAGGTGAGGCGGCCATATCCCTGCTCCCTGATGGGGCCGTCTGCACTGCACTGTCCCATCCCAGGCACAGGAGTTTAACTCCTTCACTTTCTGCTCTGTTTAGTTTACAACAAAAGCAAGCTCTGTATGGAATAATCATGCAGCGGGCCCTGGATTCACCATTAGTGACCTGTAAAATTGGTAGTGCTGGAGATTATTGGCAGGAGACAGTTTCCCTAGGCACTTCTTGCCTTCTCTTGGAGAGCGAGGTTCAATTAGAGCAATGATATGCACAGCGGGGATTTTGCAAGCAGTTCGGTACTTCGTGGCAGTCTTGCTGTATGAAAGGCAGAGATAGCTTTGGCCCTTCGGTGACCTTAATGTTCCAGCTGCTACCCTCTCTCTAATGTCTGCTTTTTCCAAGCTTCTTGGAGTAACAGTCTTTCACCTTTTACCTTCTGTTGTAATGATATCCCTCAAATAGTTTTACTCTGCTATTTGTGGGTTCTTTATTATTGTGTTCTAGTTGTGTTCGCTGCTATCTTCAGCAGCTGTAGTGGTACCTTCTCCATTTATTCCTTACTTACTGTGTATTCAAGGCGTTGTTGGCACACATGTTTGTTGGAAGCGCTGACCTTCCATGTGTGTGTACAAAGTGCTGTTCAGACTAGTCCTGGAACAGTCTCACAGCAGAAGAGAAACAGGAGGTGGATGTTTATTGCACTCTCCTAGGTTGGTAGACTGTGTGGGAGAAGCATCAATCAAAGTGTTTTCTTGCAGTGTGCACTTACATTGAGGGTGTGAAGGAAGTAATATCTGTGCGTTTCATAGAATCACAGAATCATTTTGGTTGGAAAAGACCTCTAAGATCACCTGGTCCAACCATCATCCCACCCCCACCATGCCCACTGACCACATCCCTCAGTGCCACATCCACACGGCTCTGGAACACCTCCAGGGACGGTGACTGCACCACCTCCCTGTGCAGCCTGATGACATTGCTTGTTTTCTTTCTTCAGGTCTGTATTTGAGGACTTTTGTACTTTACCTGCTTGGTGGCTGTCAGTGCTTGAAAAGAATGTACTCACAGGGTGGTCCATGTAATTAATGACTGTGAATCCCCGAAACTGGCTGCCAGAAGTTGTGCTGTCCTTGAAGCTCATATACCCTGCATGCTGTAGTGTGAGAGCCTGAAGATGAAGTTTGATGTTTCCTGGCAAGTTTCCGTAGATAATCCCCTGGGCAGATTTGAAGTAAAAAGGAAGAGAGGAAGGACGAATGCAAACTTAAAATAGCATTGCTAGGCTGTGTATTGAATTATTAGTGTCTTGCTCTTTAGTAGATGTTGTGTTAAAATGTTTGTGTGTAAATTGTGAAATGATACCCACAATTGCATGCCCTGCATAGGGCAGAAACTGCCTTTCTGGTTGGAGCTGGCAGGTGGGAGCCCAAAATCCCAGCACTGGGAAAAAAAAACCTGAAGGATCTCAATAAAAACTTGGGAAGGTCTGGAGGTAGCTGAGATCTGTGATCTCTGTCAGCTGCAGGCCTGGCATAGCTTTGCTGTTGATGGCTTGGGACTGTCTTGCTGTGTTGTGTCAATGTCTCTCCCTTCCCCAAGAGCTGCTGTAGAAAGTGCAGGGCTGGCTTAGGAATTTCTCCTTGTCAGCCATAAAAAGAGAGTGGAATGGACTTGGAAACTGATTGTGGAGGACTGCTGGCCTCCTTTCCTCCCAGCCCTCTGCAGGGAGCTGCTCATGACCATTGCCTGATGGTCCTTGTCGTCCCTTTCCAACTCAGTTCATTTTGTGATTCCATCAAGAAGGTATTGTGTAGTTTAGTTTAGCCTCCACTCAGGGTGAAGGATGCACACATGGGACACATGTGAGTAGCCTCTGTCTGTTTCGAATAGGATGTGTTGGAAGGAGAGTATTGGAGAAGAAACTGAGACTGAGAAATAAGCAGAAATAAATGTTTAGGAATTATAACAAGCTGTGTTATCTTAATCTTTGCTGGTAAAATACAGCAGAGCCTGGGAATTGAATGGAGAAATTCCAGAAGTGCTGGAGATTCATGTGTTCCCAAAGAGCAAAGTGACACTAACATGAGGAATGTAGACTTAGGGTCCCTTCAAGGGTGAAGGAAGAGAGTCTGGAGCATTGATTTCCTATCATGTGAGGTATTGCTTAGGCTTGAAAGGGTAATTGAAGTAGTACTGACTGCTTTTTATCTCGTGCTAAGCTATTGGGGTGGTTTTTGATAAGGAGAAAGTTGACACTTTTATGGCTAATGTTTAGGGAAGCATTTCTTCAAAACTGGGTGACATGGGCAGCAGCTTCTCTCATCTCTTGTTCTACTTTATTCAGTTTTCCTGGTGGTAAATGATGCTTGCATGTAAAAATTATTTGGAAAAAAAAATATTGGAGATGATAGGGAGTAAGGTGGGTTTAGTTTATGCTCATTTTTATGGCTATGATTTTTCTGTATTCCTTTTGCACAACTCAGCAATCCATAGGTGAAAATGAGTCTTGGTATATTGGCTTGCATGGATAATAGTAAGTTAGCGTACCGTAATCTTTGCTCTTTCTTTCCCCATTTCACGCGTGTTCTTGTTTTTGTCTGAGTTAAGACAGACCTGTAATTATTTGGTTTCCATTCCTTGCAACCACTACATTCACTCTTTGTTTTCTTGTCTTGCAGAACGAGCCTCTGACTTCAGGTTATCATGGATACCCAGCAAGAGACAATCAAGTAAGAGTCTGATTGCAGTAAATGTGTGCGTGTGTTTCTGTACACTTGTGGATGTTTTGTCTGACAGCTTCCTGACCGTCTTGTTAAGGTGTGGAAATTATTTTGTTCTGTTGTGCAGTGCTTGTGGAGATATAGATGGTGAACTGAATGTGGCCTCCAGCAGTATGTGGCAATGTCTCTGGTGAGGAGTTAAAAATGATCCACGTTGCCGGCGGCTCAGGAAATGGTTTATTCTTAAACATTTTGTAGCTTAAAATGCCCATTTTAAGCTCCCATTGTATCTCCTTGTTAATGAACGTAGATGTTTAGTGTTCCCCTGTTTTATTGTGGGAATTCCAGCATTAGGGGAGCAAGATGACAGTGACTTCAAGAGCCTCCTGTGCTAGCTTTGTTTGGGGGAGTAGGGAATGCCGTGTCACACTGGGTTGTTCCAGTTACTGTGAACTTCTCTCCCTTTTATATCCTGCAGGGCCCCCACCCCTTGCTCTCATTCAGGATATTCTCACTCTGCAGCAGTAAAAAATTATTCTGTTCAGTGCATTGCAACTGTAAGCATTCTCTTGTGTCCTAGCAGAAGACAGAGAAATCCCAGTTGATGAATTTGTGCAAGGGAAGGAGGAGATGCTTTGGAACAAATGAAGTTTAATGGATTATGAGATACAACTGTCACGCATTAAATCTCCCTTCTTGGAATGGAGGATATTCTTTTTTCAGTTTTCTGCGCTGCAAAGCAGAGCATGAGCCAGTGTAACAGGAAATTAATATGCACGGAAAATCAATAATGCAGCACATTTCAGTAATGAACAAATAATATGAAACTAAAATCAAGTTCTTTAATACTCTCAGGTACTGCTATATAAAGAAAGCGATTTTCATCATGTCTTGATGAGACCTGTGTGTATGTAGCAGCGGCTTAAAGGGAGGTATTTTTGTAAAGGAACTGCAGCATCAGCAATTGAAGAGCTCAAGCCTTTGGTGCTTGTAACGCGTGTATGAATTTCAGTGTAGGAGGGAGTTACTCAGAATGCCTATTGGGATATACTAAACTGTTAACCAGCACAGATAGATAATATGTGCTGGGATGCTCTGGGAGTTGTGTTCCTACTTATCCAGGCTAAGTAAGGAATGCTGTTGTTGAGAGTCAGAGCCAGTTCTGGCTCCTTCAAGCAGTTCCCATCTGCTTTCAGTTTTTCCATTCTGGTTAGCAGTGTCTGCAGTGGATTTTGTGTTTCACTGTACCCATTTAGGAGCAGTTTGGGGTCACCTTGGAGTTTCATTTTGGTGTCCTGCTTCATGAGTTTCCTTATTCTCATCCCTTAATAACTTCTGATTAGTAAGTCCAGAGCTGCTGTTGCTGACTGCTTGCTAAAGCAGAGGCGATGGGCATGGGAGGCCTTACAGCAACCAGGGGTGAAGTGAGGGTTATGGACTGCACAACCCCACAGGGCGCTGTGTGGGTGAGCACAAGGAGGGATGTATGTGCGTGTGTCCTTCAGATGGCGTGTACCTTCAGGGAAGTGTCACAGTGGACAAACAGGGTCAGTTTCACTTGAGTGTGTTCATTTTAGCAAATGTTTGTTAAAAATAAATATCTACATTTATCTGTTCTAGGTAATATCTTGATCTGCGGTAAACATTTTTCCTTCCTTTATAGCCCAGAAACGGATTAGATTCAGGTCTGGTTTTCGCTAATGAGGTTCCAAGGCTTTTAGCTAATCTGATTGGAGCCTCTAAGATGATAGCGGCAGAAGGAAGGCCTCTCTTGCCACGGGCTGGGGCTGGTGTGGGAGAGGCAGCGCTGCCTGATGCATCGCTTGCTTTGCTGCACTCAGGAGGGAGGAAGGAAGTGGTGTGAGATTGTGTGCATCCTGACCCCGTAACAAAGTCATGATGAGATGCAAGGACAATTGAGTCAGATTTCTCCCTGTCATCAGTTTAGGAACTGGATTTGAGCTGGAAAGTGTAAGTATGTGCATCTTGCTCTTTGCCGATGCGCTTGTTTGTAAATACAGGTACTGTACTTTACTATTGCACTTATTTATTGTAAATACTGTATTGTGCTTTTGACCGCAGTGTTTTCCTTAGCGCAAGCAGCAGAGCTGAGGTTTATTTTCAAGGCACGTTGTTGTGTGACCACAGTAATCCTGCTAGGAATTCTGGATATAACTTACCCTCTCTTTCTCTTTCTGTAGCATCCTCTTGCTCTGCTTCATTTATATGTCCTTTTCCTTCCTTTCAGCTCTCAGTTCCACTAATTGCTGGCTGCAAACCTTTCACTATGCTGTTTTTACACCCTCTAGTGGTTAAACCATACCCAGATGTTCCAGATTATTACAGTTTTTCTTCCCGCCAATGGAAATCAGTGATTGGTTTGAACCCTTGCTCTGACCATTTGGGAATGCTTAGGTCTACAGTACAAAGTTTATCTTGTATCCTTTCCCAAATATTTAAGCGTTCTGTCAGCATCACACACGGGCAAGCAGCACTGAGGCAAAGCAGATGGGTTCATGCTGGGGCTGGATTTCTCTTAATTCAGGCGTTGCATGATTGCTTTGAGACAACCTATAGCACAGCTGCCCCGTTCCTTTCCCGTCCTGCCAGAATACCTTTTTGTGGTAACAGGGCTTGAGGAATGTGAGTGCTAAACCTGTATGGTAAAACTTGTCATGAAATGAGAAGGCTTTCTGTTGCTGTAAGCGTTATGCTGCTGGGGATGTTAAAGCTGTGTAAGGAGCTGAAAAGCTCTCAGGGACTGTACTCTAGATCTCAGGGTTCGTTCTGTGGGTGTCTAATGCATACAGAGGCATGGCAGGATGCCCCTGCTTTTCCTAGTGCTAGCCTGATGGCAAGAACAAGGCATTCTGTAAAGGGAGAATATGGGAAGCATCGACATAATGCTGGTAACAGAGATGAAAACCAAGTCTTTCGGTGAAGAGAGCTTATTCTCTGGGGACTGTTCAGTTCTGTATCCCTCTGTTGGGCCTGCCAGCAAAATGGTGTTTCTTTTTTTTGTAACATGAGTGCCTGCCTAAAACGCAGTGAAGCAAGACTTCTTTGCTTCATTTCCCAAGCTGTGACAAACAGCTCTGAGATACGATGAGTTTGTCTCAACATGGAAAATGACTAGAGCAGCTATACTGATATAACTTTTACGTAAAGACAAACTCATCAAGAACACTCTGCCCCTGGAAAGCTGTTCCATACTAAGTATGCCAGCTAGTTTAATATATATAACCAAATATAACCAAGGCCTATGTCTTATTGCTTTAGTGCTTTTCATGTGTATTAGACACGGTGTCCAAAATTTGTTTGAGTTACTGCTGAATGCTGGTACTTCTGTGGCAACATTTGGAAGCTGTGCAGAATAAATATATTCTCCAGAAGGAAACAGAATGAGCAGGAACACCTTGTTCAGCTCCCATTGAAGGGAAGAGGGGAGGAGAGAGTTTATGCAAGCAGGAGGTAATTGCACATGCCCAGAACTGGGTCAGGGTATTAGAGCTGTTACACCTCTTCTGTTACGGGAAGTGATCCTCAGCCATCAAGGCAGGTTAGGATGTTGATTTGAAGCCTCTTTTTAAAAGCTTGTACTTCCGTGAGTGCCATTCTGAAATTAAACTGGGCCACTGACTTGGTACTTAGGTGGTGGAAACATCATTACCTGTCACAAGTGACACTTCCTTCAGCAGCATAATTTCAGAGGCTGATCTACCGTCTGAGTGCTTTCCAGGTCTGACCTGTTGTTCCTGTGCATGTAGATGAGCCTGTAGCCCAGAGTAGCCTGGGTGCCCATGGCAACTACTAGGAACAGCTTTATCACCATCTCTTCCACTGGAGTTCAAGCTTAAGGTGAAATGCTGTTAAATCCTCTCCAATTGTCAGCCTGTTCCCCTGGGTTGCTGCTTGCTCACTGCGTTGCTGTAGTCTGTTGGAGAATTGCAGGCCCCAGCAGGCTGCCTGGCTCCTTCCCTGGTCCCGGCGAACAGCACAGCAGTCTGTGAGAACAGGAAGCCTTCCTTCTCGCTTGTGTTCTGTTTATTTTCATTGTGTGGCCCCTCGTAGTGTGGGGAGCTCAGCAAGGAAGTCCTTCGTCCTGAGATGTGGGGGATGTATGAGCTCCCACAGCAATGTGGGGCCTTCCTCTGGAGGCACTGCTGCTCCATTCCCTTGGTGCTGTCTGCCCCAAGCAGCAGGGCTCTTGGCACAGAGCTCATGGGGAATCCTATTGTCTGAGTGCTCCAGGTTTCCTTTATCATCTTCCTCCTCTCTCTGTCATGTGGTTGAGGTGAGAATTTGGGGATATCACAGCTTGCTTAGCAGCTGGGTGGTTTGATGAGGACATCCTGCACTTGGGTTGGGATAGGTCTCATGCACAGATATGGGGTGGGCAGAGAATGGCTTGAGAGCAGTCCCGAGGAGAATGATTTGGGGGTGTTGGTTTGTGAAAGATTCAGCATGAGCTGGCAATGTGTGCTTGCAGCTCAGAAGGCCAACTGTATCATGGGTTGCATCGAGAGAAGAATGGCCAGCAGGATGAGAGCAGTGATCCTGCCCCTCTAACTCCGCTCTCATGAGACCCCACCTGGAGTACTGCGTCTGTTTCTGGAGCTCCCAACACAAGAAGGACATGGAGTTGTTGGAGCAGGTCCAGAGGAGGGCCATGAAGATGATCAGAGGGCTGGAGCACCTCCTTTACGAGGACAGGCTGAGAGACCTGGGGCTCCTTAGCCTGGAAGAGAGAAGGCTCTGGGGGGAACTTGTAGCGGCCTTCCAGGACCTGAAGGAAGGACCTACAGGAAAGCTGGGGAGGGACTTTTTGTAAGGTCATATAGTGACAGGATGATGGTAAATGTCTAAATCTGCCCTCTTCCAGTTTAAAGACTAGATATTAGGAAGAAATTCCTTACTGTGAGGGTGGTGAGACACTGGAATAGGCTGCCCAGTGAAGCAGTGGATGCCCCCTCCCTGGAAACATTCAAAGCCAGGCTGGGATGGGGCTTTGAGCAACCTGGTCTGGAGGGAGGTGTCCCTGCCTATATCAGGGGGGTTGGAAGTCAGATGATCTTAAGGGTCCCTCCCAGCCCAAACCGTTCTGCTGTTGAGGAGCTGAAAAGGAGGGCTGGTGTTTGTGGGTTTTAGGTTTGTTTGCCACTTAACTTTGCACTTCTGGTTTGAGTGAAGTATATTTAATGCAAGTCCTTAGCTGAGGGACAGAGGGGAGGGATAAAAGCTGTAAATAAAATTTAGAAGCCTTTTGAATGAAGAGCCAGGACAAAGATCAGGAAATCCTCTGTATAAAATGGAGAAGGCCTGTCTTAGTGATCCTGGTGCTCTGGGGGAAAGCAGACAACCCAAAGCCTTGGGATAGAACCAGCTAAATGAGGGAAAGCTGTTCTAAACATCTTCCTTATCTAAGACTGGGCGAATTATGGATAAGACAGCCAGATCTTCTGCTTCCTGGCTCCCACAGTCTCTTCAGCCAGGAGTGATGGGATGGATGTTCTTTTATTCACTGAACTGCAGTGTCCCATAAAAAATAGCTCGATAACAGCAAGCAAATTGTGAAGTTGTGTGAGAAGGAGAAAATAAGAAGTGCATCTAATTCACATACATGGGAAGACTTCCTGACAATAAGATCCTTTAGTCCTATAAACAGCTTCTCAAGGGAAGTAATGATTACCTTGCTGATGAATAGTCTGGCCAAAGCTCTGGAGCTGCAAGGCGTTGGCAGGAAATGGGCTGGATGATGTAATGAAAATTCCTTTCATGTTTGAATTCTCTGATTCAAGCAATTTCTCATCTCTGCTTGGGGTCAGAGAGAGGAGATGTGAGTCATCGTTCTTGGGTGAGGACCAGGAGACCACTTTCTTTGTTCTCCGATGTACTTTTTGACTGTTGGGGTGTTACCCGGTGCCTGCAAGAGCCTTGGAGTCTCCCGGCCCCCCAGTTAGCTGTGTGAGTGGGACGGCATTTTGTTTACATTTCCTCCCTCTGACCAGTTACAGGAGCGTTAGAGATCGTGTCACGTGTGTTAGATGAGGTCTGTAAAGTGATTAGTTGGAGTCCTGCTTGCTGGAGCTCGAGGCCAAATGGTGTAGAGAAAACAGCTTGTTGATGAATATTACATCGTACTGGAGAACATAAACATCGCTGTTCCGGGTTGGACAGGAGGTTTCTGCGTTCCAGCATTCTGTCTTTGACAGTATCTAATGGCAAGTACTTAAAGCATGGGGAGCAGTGCCAAGATTCAGCAATACTTCTATATTCCTATACTTCTTTATCCTCTTTAAGCTGTCCGTTGGCTTTGGAATTTCCCAGCCATAGGTATTTTGTGAGGTCACCTACAATAGACAGACTTAGTAAAGCAAAATCTAAATGGTTTCTGAGGCTGCCTGAGTTTTTGGCATCAACAACATCCTGCGGCAATGAGTCCTGCGCTTTAGGTGTGCTTTAGGAGTAAGAGCACAGCTCCATGCCGTTCCCTCGTGCCCTGTCGCTGTCACGCAGAGCAGAGCTCAGCGCTGCCCCTCCGCTCCCCGTGAGGAGCTGCAGCCGCCATCAGGCCTCCCCTCAGCCCTGCTCTGGGCTGAGCCGACGAGGGGAGCTCGGCGTGCTCCGGGCCGGTGCCGCGGTGGGGCTGAGCGCTGCCAGAAGGGGGCACCCAGCGCCCGGCCTGCGCCGCTCCGCCCGCTCGGTTTGCAGTGCGGGGCTGCGTGGCGAGCGCCGGGATGGGCCCGGCCGTGAGGTTCGTAGGGAGGGCTCTCCTCCTCCGTGCCCCTTCGGCAGGGTTTCGTTGTGTGCGTGTGAAATATAAATAACAGTCCTCCATCCTTCGTATTTCTTTATTTGTGAAGGGAGGGTAGAGACCCTAGGAAATACAACCAGTCAGTGTAGTTTCCCAGATGTTGATGGAGATCAGATGGTGACAGAGATCAGATGCTTCACTAAAGGAAATTAAGGCAACAGCAGATGTACATTGCTTAATTTTTAAGGACCAGTCACGTCAGATCAATTTAATTTCTCCCTTTGACGTGGCCACAGGCCTGGCAGATGGAGAAAGGCACTGGCTTTGGATGGAGCTTGGTCTGACCTTTACATACACTGGGCAAATGGAAGGTGAAATTAAGAAGCGGCTGAGCACCTCCTTGGAAAGCCACGTCCGGAGTCATTATGTCATGGCTTTCTCTGTATGTGTTATCTGGAGTCTTAGTGTGGTCTGTCCTGGCTGCCGTGTTCTTCTGTGCTTTTCATCACACATTAGGGTAATTCAGTGAATATATATATATATATATATATATATATATATATATATATATATATATATATATATATGTACATATGCATAATGTGGGGATCTGGCAGCCTTTAGAAGGCAGGAATATGTGACAAAATGATTGTGATAAATGGAAGAAATGGTCTGAAATTCAACAGTGTGAAATTCAATAAAACCAAGCTGTATTAACAAAGGGAACTGAATACACAATGTAAAATGGAGAGTAGCTGGCTAAGCAGTAATATCGAAGGAAACATCTCGGGTAACAGAAGATAACAAACTGAATACGTAGCGCTGTTTTCTTGTGGTTTTAAGAACCTGGAATGTCTTTCCAGCTATGTCAAGTAACTACAGAAGGTAATTATTCTTCAGTGCTCGAGCACAGTGAGTTGAGCCCCAGTTTTAGGAAAGATACAGATAGAATCTGGAAAACATCCAGGGAAGATCAAGAAAAGGAGGCTTAGAGAGCGTGATATATGAGGAAAATATTGAGGTTGTTCCTTCTTTAAAAGCAGGGGGAAAAAAAAAACAAGAAAAAAAGAGTGTGGAGGATGGGGTTTGATTATTTACTGTGCTTACTGAAGGCTGCTTAATTTGCACCGCAGTCTAAATTGAGTATTACGGGGTGAAACGTTTTCTGTTTCCACTCAGTGAAGCACTGAAGCAGGGTAATTTTAGGGGACCAGAGTTCCTGTTTCTTGGAGCCTGTAATAACAAGTTAGGCAATTTCTGATGGATGCTTGTCTAAACATGCTCTGCGCTGCCTCTGAGCATGGAGGACCTCTGTCTCCCTTGCCCTGCATTAGCAGTATTCTGTGACAGTCAGAAAACAGTTGTTACCAGGCACATAATTGCACAGCCATATGAATGCTGTTGTTTTGGACCTTTCTCTGTTTTCGGGGGTGTCTACGTTTTATGATAAGGAGGCTTCTTTGCTACTGTATGATATTCCAAGTGGCAAGTCCTTTCTTTGAGACAACTGTCTGATAGCTCTGTTTCTTCCTCAGCTTGCTTATTACTCAAAAAGAGCTCAGGATGTTCAGCATCTCTGAGTCAGTCCTTGTATCTGCCTCGCTGTAATAACGTGTATCATGTATGATCCTCAGAGCTGCTTGCTGTCTTTGTTTCCCTTTAAGCTCTCTGGCCAGATCTCCTTCTCCAGTCCTTAGAGATTTCCTGTTTTTTTACATAAACACCTTCTTGCTACCCTACCTGCAACTCCCGCTGCACCAAAAAAGGATGGAGACAATTGGGCAGGAGCCTCCCTGCTGTCAGGATGTGCTGTAGGAGGGCAGCTGTGTGTTAACTGCTTCGTTGCCCGGCCCACGCCAGTCGCTTCAGCAGGACCGTGAGTCAATGAATGGGATCACTTGCTCCTCTGCTTGCTTCTTCGGCGTGGTGAGTGAGCAGCTCTGCACTTGCCACTGAAGGATGCTGCGTGCAAGCAGGTTCCCTCAGTGAGCTAAGCAGATGCTCCCCAGAATAGCTGATGGAGAGAAGATGGTTTCATTCTTCTCAATATTAAGGGAGAGGTGTTTCCAGCGGTAGCATAACGTTACTTGGAGCAGGCATTTGCCAGATGGTTTCAGCTCCCCCGAGGCTTTGGGATGCGAAAGGGAAAGGGCCAGAACACTCTTCTGATTCATTCCATTAGTAGATTAATCGGCACTGTCCTGGCTTAATAAGTCTCTTAGATTTCCCAGTGGAAATGGCACATGTAATTCTGCCCAGGTCATGCTCTGCACACCTGTGTTGAAGCTTGCACTGCAAGAAGCTGTGCTGCTGCCAGCAACATCTGCACAACAGGGCCTTGTGGGGAGGGCAGGCGTTTTGGTGGGGGTGAAGGAAAGGTGGGAGAAAATGTTTTTGATGAGTACGGTTAGGTAATGCTGGTGGGAGAGGGATGGCTTGTGAGAACACGCTTGAATTCTTCTGCCATTTTGGTGGGAGATGTATTTAAAAATCTTGTGGTGCTCATTTGATGTTATGAAGGGTTTTTTTGTTCTTCTTTTTTTAATGATTTTGTATTAATTGCTGGGCAAGTTGCATTTTCTGGGAAGTCTGCGATTAAAGGACAAAGGTGCTTTTCCTGCTATAGGTTGGAGGCTGTTGTCTCCAGAGGGACTTACATGACTTATTTTAGCTGAAAACCTGAGCATATGAAGCACTGCTATTTACTCAGGGGTGGGGGGCTCCCCCCCGACCTGTCTCTTCTCTGCCTCTCTTTCTGCGGGCCAGCCAGTTGCTGGGGAGTGGATTTAGTTGCTGCTGCCGCCCACACAAGAGAAGGTTTGTAGCTCTTGGCAGTTTTAGCAGGAATCTGTGTTTTTAACACTTCTGGTGCCAGCGGATTGTGATGAGCTGCTCTGTGGTGGCACAGCAGCATTGAGCCATAATGCCTAATAAAGGTTTCCTGGGAGGACTGTTTCTGGTGAGACCCATTATATTCCTTCACGGTTGGGTTTTAATGAGGAGAAACTCGAGTTACTGCCAGCAACTGCCAGCAAACACATCCAATTGTTTTCTGGTCCATCATTGCCCTGATACACCTGGAGAGCACAGGCTGCCCTTTCTTACAGGTCAACAGGACAGCAGTGGCTAATGTTGGCAACGGTTTGATCATCATCTCCATTTCTGGAGCACCTGTCACTGTGGCTCCTTGCCACTGTTTCCCCGAGTTAAAACAGCTCTCCTCAATTTCAAGGGCTTGGAGAACATGTTGTTTTCCAGCCATTTATGGCAGCTAGCTCCAATCCTCTGTGGGGTCTGCAGGAAGACTGACAAGGGCCAAAGGGGTAAATGTCATAAGCTCAGGAGCTTTCTGCTGAAAGCTGAGCTTAGAGGTATTTTACATCCCGCAGTATATGTAGCCGGATTTAGGCTCTTTGGTATTTCCAGTAGAATGGCATTTCAGAACTGGGAGCTGAACTCTTGACAGCAGCGTTGTCCCCAGTTGCTGCCAACTTCACCCCGGACAGAGAACTGCTGTGTTTCTTGAGCAGCTGTTGCTGTGGAGCAGAGCAAGTGAAGAGTGCTGGTCTCTGAAATAATTTGAAATATACTGGTACAATAGACAGATAGAGCCAACCCTCTGAATTTCAGTCAAGAATTAATCTAATCACTGTGTAATATGTTCTTACTGGTCTATCCTACCTAAAGGGCAAACTTAACTACGTTAGGCACAATTTGGAGCATTTGATTTCCTTCAGAATTAGGATACAGCTGACTACCCATGTGCATATTTTGAGGTTTCTGGGCATCTCTAATCCAGTTTGTAGTGACATTGGCATTAGATAGCCATAGCAAGGCCTTTATCTGAGAGGAAACATGCATTCTTCAGGTCACAAAAGGATGAAAAAAGATTGTTCTGGTCACTGTTGCTCTCTGAGAATTTGGGAGCGGGGAGGAATTTCATCTTTTGTTTCTGCTGGCTGTTTTGATACCAAAGTGTGTGGCTTCTGTGGACAATGCTGTAGTTGTCAGAGGGTATATCTACAATTCAGAACTTAACTTTGGAGTAAGGTGAGAATCTCTTCCGTAGGAGCATTGGTACTGTAATTCTATGTGTTGGCTGACCATTGTCACTTCACACCATTCATCTCATCTCAGCTGAATGCAAGGCAGCTGCTACTCTTGCAGGGAAGAGCAAGGAAGTTGCAGTCAATCTGTAATGGAAGAATCTAATTTTGTCAGGGTTTCATCAGACAGGGCAGCAGAGTGGAATTTACAGTACGGTATTTTGTTGTGTTAGGGTGGGGAAAAAAGGAGAGGTGGAACAACTTTAATATGGGCTCAGCTGGAAGTGTTTGAGAGTCCCATTGTGTTTGTTCCCCACAGTCTGCAGTGATGCTGAAGACCAGATCTGTAGCCAGTCTGTTCATATGAGTGTCAAAAGGCTCCTCACACAAGTATGTTGGTTGACACATGTGCCAAGAAACGTATGGAAATTTGCTGGAACATCCAGTGTTACAAGTTCCTGGTGTTTAAAGCGTGTATAAGATCTGCAGGATGGCTTATCTTAAGAGATACGGATAGATGCCTATCAGAATGTCTTCAAGTCCCATATTAAATACACTAAGAAGTGTATTAAGACCAACAGATGATGTTTTGCAGGTATAGCAGGAAAGAAGCAGCTTAGTTAGCTTTGCACATACACACAGATCTCTCTATCTTCTTGTGCTCCTGATGCAGCAGGGAGCCAGTCGGATGGAGGGAGCTGCTGGCTGCAGCCATTAGACTAATCCAGCTTGACAGTGGTGGCGAAGGTATGGTTAAGGGCTGCTGTGCTCAGAATGAGATCACAAGCAGAATAGCTTTTCTGACAACTGACCTTTGCTGATCACTGTGAATTGGAGTTTGAGATATTGTATTCTATAACTAAATTTTTCCAGTAGTGTTTCTGTCCTCCAGAAATCTTCCTGTATATTTTGTGTCTATTTATGCCTCTTGGCTCATGCTTTATTAATGCCTTTTACATTTGAACAGGCTGCCGTTCCTTTATGTGGTTTGACAACTGCCAATACCCCTGTTGAAATATTTTGCTTTTAGTTCAGTTAATGGCGATTTCGCCTGGATTTTCTTACGACCGTTATGTAATGGAAGTATCTGCAGTCCCCTGACACCCGTTTGGTCTATTCCCACCCACCCTTATTTATCTTGCTGATGCTGCCTTCCACCAAAGTCTTTTAGCAATTTAGCTTTGTTGTTTCTCGGGAGATGTCTCTTGGTGTTTATCAGTGTTACCTCTTCATTAGCTGGAGTCAATCCTCTCTCCTTTGCTGATTATATACTGGTGCCATTTCTCATAGTGAAGCTGTAATTCAGGTATTCGGCTAACAGAGACGTGGCAAACTTGAGATATTTTGTCTTCATTAGGTATGTAAGGCTCCTATGTAGTGTCAAGGATTATTTTGCTCCTCAGAGTGTCGATTGAAAGAATGATATTTGAATAAGGAAAGAAATAAAGCACCTATGACAGCAGGATAAAAAACAAAAAGAATCGCACAACATATATAATTTGTTAAGCTGATTTTTTCACTCTCATAGGTGTATTTCCAGTCTGGGGTTTGTTAGTCTTTCAGTTTGTCTAAGTTGGAGAGAATACATTTTATACTCTTAAAAAGAGTTGTTAAATCCTGGTCTTCAAACTAAGTGAAACAGGAGAGAATTTCATTCAAGTCTCTAGCAGCTTTACTATCCTAGGATTTGTAAACTGCTTTCTAAGCTGTAGTAAATTAGATCCCAGCAGTGCGGGGCCTGTGTAGATAAATATAGTAAGCCATTATACTTTGATATAGTTGTATTGCCTAGGAAATTACTACTGTTATTGAAAAGGAATTTGCTCAGGGCAAGAGAGTATCCATTACTTCCTGAATAACTCCCTAACATTGTTAACCTCCCTTTGTGCAAACAAGCCAAAAGGCGTCCCTTTCTGCAGGATGGTTTTGTCCTTGCTTTGCATTGCCCATTTTCAGCAGGAAGCCCAAGCCAAAGTTTCGGCATATTAATGAATGCATGTGGTCTGGGGAGGAGAACTGTGCCCTCTCCTCCTTTTTCCACTGTCGCAATACTCTCATCTTGATATTGTTTCTCAATTTGCTGGACTGTTGCCATGCTGATGGATCACTCACGCAGTACGGCCACTTGGCGCGGTAAGCAGAGTTGAAAAATGGTGCAGTGATGCTGCATCTCCATTGCTGAGATACATGGAGCAGTTTCTTTCTTGCTACGTGGTGCCTTCTGCCTTAAAGAGGGTAACACTCGGATGCCATCAGTTCATCCTTTGGTACAGCTACCATTGTGAGCTATGCTGAGGTGGGGGCTGAGTTTGGGTTTTTAGTTATGGCTTTCTCTTCTGCAGGTGAATGTCCAAACCAGCACACCATCGCTGTAACAGTTCCTCATATCGGAAAGTTACCCTGCTCTTCAGTGTTTGACTTTGAGTTCTCTGGCTTCGTGATTTAGTTTTGTTGATGTGGGTGTTTTTCATCTTAATGTAAAAGTATATTTCTGTCTGGGAACATATTTTCAGCAGAATGCTTTTTCTAGTTACTGAGCTCATTGGGTTTCTCTTGTGGAATTGGCAGTGTCTTTCAGAATGGTGTTCCCGAGCTACTTGTGAAGAGAGGAAAATCCCAAACAAAATGTAACAAGCTTTTCTTGTTACCCATTTCCTTTCTATTTGCTACATACTTGCCTGTGAATCGAGACCTTCTGAAGCTCATTTAACGACTTAAATTTAATTACTGTGTGAAGTCAGTAGCAGGACAGTCCCTGAGAATTGTTGGTTTTGTTTGCGTGTCAAGGTGTTTTACTGCTTCAGGCTTTTTGCTCTATTCTGTGGAAGATAAACTAGCCCTTGATCATTTGCTTTTAAATAAGTAATCTCTTTTCAGAAGCCTCTTTCTGCATAGCCAAACTGTACCTGCCAGAGAGGGAATAGGGAATCCAGTTTTCCAGTAATGAAGTGAGTTACTCTGTAACAAAATGGCTTTTTCTCTTGTAATATGCCAATGTTGAGCTTATTTGCTTGGCTAAACATCTAAAATCTAAAACGGATTGTGGTGTTCTGAGTGATTTATTGTATGCACTTTGTATTTTTCTTTCACAAACGGGATAATGCAGAAAGAGACTTCCTGGAGTCCTTTTGGACCTGCAGAGGAAATCTACCTGTTGGTTCAGCAATTCTGATAATCAGAGGTAATGCCAGGATCCTGAGTGGTGTGAATCTTCACAAATGAGAGGTAGTCTGTCACGGGTTGTCTCCAGCAGCACCCAAAGGAGCAAACCAGCCTCAAAGAACATCCTCTTATCTCCATAGGAACTGCAAGTGTGTCTAGAGCTGCCTTCAGTGCCTTTCCCCAGGTAGTTCCCATCTCCAGTCTTCTTTAAAAAAAACGAAAAACCGAGACACGAGACTTGCTCAAACCCCACAGATAGCGGGAGTCCTATTCCCGTGTTCTCTTGCTGGGACATTCTGCCAGAGTCAGATAAGCTGTGGAACGCAGCCACTTACTCAGAGAAATGTGCCTTTAAGCATTGCAGAGCTTCCCATCTGCAGTCTGGCCTTTGTGGGCAGTCGGTGAAGTGTTTACCGTGGTGGGACGACGAGCATCCTCAGTCTGAATCCAGTGCCTGTATAAAATGTGAGAGCAGCTACTTTGAAATGAAATTTGCCTCTTCAACCCATCCCAGCTTCAGAATACCTCCCCTCCCACTTTTTAGCCAAGGAGAGCTGCCCAGTGAAGAGGAACACATGCGTTCAGAAGCAGTTATTAATAATCATAAAAGAACTTTGTCTTCCCTTAGTGTTCAGGCTATTTTTAAAAACTATTTTTCAGCTTTGTTTTATAGGAGGGGTTGCCAGGAAGCCATGTTAAACATCACGAGTGGATGTTTTTATGGTCAGTATCTTTCATTCATGTGTCTGAATGCCCTCCCAGATGTATTCAGGAACACAACTGAACTTGCGCTCCCCTACCTGTGGCCTTCAGCCTCCATTTTCTTTCTCCTGTTATAAGAGGAAAATACAGAAGCTCCAAAAATTGGTATTGGTAGCTTCTTCAGTTGTGCTGCTTCCCTGATGTAGCATTCTGGAGTTGGTGGAGGTACAGGTTTTTGGCCAAGCTCAGCTAACAGCATCAAGGCTTTCACAATACAGATTCTAACCAGTGCTTGCATTTGAGGGTGTCATTGCCCTGTGGTTGTGCTTTTGGTCCTACGGCAGGAGAATTGTAGGCTTCTTGGTGCTGTGAGTACACATGGAGCAATTAGCAACTGCAGGCCTTCGTAAGTGTCTACACCTGAATGTGTTCACAGATGTATTTTGGTTAAAACCCACTTGTTATCTGGTTACATCCCTCCTGTTTGTAAGCTCTAGCCAGATAAGAGGACAACAGCGCTGTTTGTTGGGAGGCTGTTGGAACATCTTCCTTAGTTACTGTTGGAATGGAAGGCATTTTGTTATCATGGGACCACAACAGCTGACTTTTTTTCCAAGTATAGAACAGAAATACGTATTGAATGCTTTAGTTCTATCTTCAGTATTGCCTGTGTTCCTACCTTTTCCCCATCGTAGCACATCAAGCTGATTGTTGTTGTAGCTTCTTGAGAACTGTTGAAAAACTCATCACTGTCCTTCAGCTTTGACTTTAGGTTTCTCCTCCTGTCTGTAGGACTCCCTTGTCTCTTTTTTTTTTTCTCCTTTTTGCCCTTCCTAATTAGTTTCCTCCTCTCAGCTTTGCTTTTTTTTTTTCCCACTTGCTAGAATATGTAACAGCATTTCATTGTGGGAATGTGACTGGCAAGCCCAATAAGTGATCTGTTTGTCCAGGAAAAGCAGGCCAGTGCACCTCTCTGGTCCCACTCAGATGCCAAGTATATAAGTAAATGTACTGGCTTAGTTTCCTTTCTGCTTCCACATACCAAAATGTGATTGTCACAATCTTTTTTTTTACCTAAGCTACCACTAATTTCTATTTTTACGATTGATTGCTCTCTTCTGTCAAGATGAAATCTAATATGAAATTGCTCATTTTAAATGTAACACTCCTTGAACTAAGAAATTGTTTTCTATAATTTAGAAATTTCAAGGGTGTTCTTTGGCATTAGCTCCACGCCGCTTCCTGTGTGTGCCATTCCCTTTGAAATTCCTGGGGATCATATGGGTTTTTCCTCCGTTATGAAGAGGTGCTTAGCTAGCCACTCATCCTGCTTACTATCTAATGTGATTTCAGTAGTGTGTAGCAGACACACCAGCTCATACCCTGTCTTGAGCTTTATCTGCTAGAATGTTAATCCACAAGCATTTGAAATCATATGCCTCTGAGACACAATCAGCTAGAAACAGATAATGTCAGTTTGAAACGGTGCCATACCTGCTCCTCATTTGCCCACTGAGATCTTTCCTAAATAGGTTAGAACATCTTAAAATTATTTCTTTTTTAATCACTTGGCTCGTTGGAAACGTTTTTACCAGTGATATCCTGAGACTGAATTGTGTGCACATAACTGAGCAGCCACAATTCTTCCTATGTATGTAGAGCTTTTGATACAGATACACAAGCACAGAATGGCAGAATAACCCATGTTGGAAGGGACCCAAAGGGATGATTGAGTCCAACTCACAGGTAGACTTTTTTTTTCCTGTTTTACAACTGCCTCTTATTTTGCCAAATGGAAGTGGCTACTTGCTCCCTTTTCTCTCAGTCCCCTTTGTTACTTGCTGACATCTTCCTTACCTCTCTAGCAAGCACTAATATCTTCCTCGGGCTGTTTTTTCCCTTTTCACTTTGATTTACACTACAGCTTCCCCTTGGAGGAGATGTGCCCGTGTTTCACTAGGCTAAAGCTCTCTGAGCATTTTTTTTTCTCTTAGTTCTGTCTGTATTAATTTTAAAATGTGTTTCTTTTCCTTTCTAATCCATTCTGAGACAGGAAGGATCCCTAATAGATCACATGCATTTCCACAGACAGCAGCCTTCTGAATTCTGTAGCATATACGTCCTGGAAAAAGCTGTCATTAGGTTGGAGATGAAGAATTTGCTGAGGATCGTAGCTACCTGTTTCAGAGCCCTGTCTTAGTGATGTCTTGCTTTGTGTTTGTTCGTTTGTTTTTTTCCTGCAATCAGACTCATTAACATCTTGTCATCTTGTTTATAACCTGAAGCTAGCATGGCCTCACTGCCACCAGTACTGTCTGTAGCTGTGGAGAGCCTCGGGAGCCTTCATGTTCTTGGGCATTTCACTGACCATCTGGGCAGCACTCAGCTGAACTAGAGCAGCAGTGCTGCTGGAGGCATTCCACAGCATCATTTCCTTTCTGGTCAGGTACCCTCTGATTGTTTGAGAATAATGAGCATAGGGAAACCTGCTCTTTCAGTTCATTGTGTCCAGAGAAGGGCAACGAAACTTGTGAGGGGTCTGGAGCACAAGTCTCATGAGGAGTGGTTCAGAGAGCTGGGATCGTTTAGCCTGGAGAAGGCTCAAGGGAGAGACCTCATTGCACTTTACAACTTCCTGAAAGGAGGTTGCAATGAGGAGGGACTTGGCCTCTTCACCCAGGCAACAAACCCAAGGAAATGGCCACAGGTTGTACCAGAAGAGGTTTAGACTAGACATAAGGAAGAACTGTTTCTCTCAGAGAGTGGTCAGGCACTGGAATGGCTGCCCAGGGAGGTGGTGGAGCCACCGTCCCTGGCAGTGTTCAAGAGGTGTCTGGATGAGGAGCTACAAGATATGGTTTGGTGGTTTGTTGTGGTAACAGTAATGGGAGGATTGTTGAACTAGATGATCTTGTAGGTCCTTTCCAACCTTGTCATTCTATGATTTTATGATTCTGTGATCCTAAAGTGCTCCGTGTCTTGGGTGTGTTGTCATCCGAAGTCTGCTGCTCTCTGTAGTCTCCTCCTTTTGCTTCCATGGTGAGTTGGTGGCTTCACTTCACTGTCAGCAGATAGCCAGCATTTGGATGACCTGAGGAGGGCTGATCAGCCTTGCTTCACTTGGGAGGTTTAGTTGCCACTGACCTGACCTTGCAGCTGGAACATGAACTGGAGCATCTAGTTGTGATATTTAGGAACACGGCTTTTCACCTCCGGGCTTGACCTGCTGTGCTGAGGGGTGAGAGCAGAGGCAGAGGCCTGTCTGGCATTGTCCATGTTTGAGGTCAGGCCTTGGCTGGGAGCAGAGCCCACTTGTTCCCCACGTTACCACGACTGGAACAGGGCATCCGTGCTGCTGGTCCACTCTGTTGCCTTCAGGTAGTCTGTAAGAGAAAGGAGCGGAGGGGATACGTGTTAGAGCACCCTCTCTCTCTCTCTTTGCCAGAGATAAAAATAATTCTTCAACACTCATTTCCAAGGATACCGCTGCCTCAATGAAAACACGTTTGTTGTTTTTTTTTTCTATTTTTTTTCCCCCTCTCTCCCCATTTGAGAAGAGGCCAATTTTAACTTAGCGTTAGGAGCCTGGAGAGGAAAGATGATTCTACATTTTGAAGCGGGGAATGGAAAGGGGTCGTAGAACCCGTTTCCCGAGTCTGGCAGAGCCGTGTGACTGTTGAAGGAGATGAGAAGTGACACTTGTCCCCTGGTGCTGGTACGGGCTGGGCTGAAGGCTCACTGGGCTGGGCCTGTCAGGTCTTGCTGGCCTGGGGCAGGAGTGGGTGACACAGAGAGGGGAGAAGGGTGGGAGTGCAGCGAGGGGCTGCTGCCTGGGCCGGGCTGTGCACGACACCCGATACGCTCTGGGGAGCTGGAGCCAGCTGCTGCTTTCCCTCCGGCACTGCCGAGCCTGCGAAATCCATGCGTGCTGAGCCACCTGCAGAAGCACATTAACCCCTTTATCTGAGAGCTGCCTCTCTCCGAGCTCACTGCGGTGGCGTTCGCCTGGCTCGGGGTGACCGGTGTTGTGTTTTTCAGTGCCAGGATTCCCCTCAGTGCCTGCCGGTGGTGGTGATTAAGTGCGGCTTCGGAACCAAGACCAAATTGTGGGTGTTGGCTGATGGGGCAGGTGAAGGCACGCAGCGCTGTGAATAGCGCTGGGCTGTGGGGATGGGTTCTGGGGAAGCGATGAGCAATGGGGACCTGTCCCCAGCCCCAGAGGATGGCTTTCTGCCTCCTCCGTGCACAGACAGCCCTCTTTTAAAAGGAGCACGCTCGGGCGCTGGGAGCTGGGCTGCATTTATTTCAAACCCCACCCATCCCTGCCTCTTGCAAGAATCTTGCGAGGCCGAGATCGTGTTTTCAGAAGTAGAATGACAGAGAGAAATTCCCTGGAGGCAAATGCAGAGTGTGTGCTGTGCACGCCAGTGCAGACACACGGGCTGGGAACTCCCAGGGAGAGATTAAGTGCGAGAGCGCTGCGCGGAGCAGCCAGAGCTGGAGGAGGGGGGAGGAGGAGGCGAGACGCTTTCTAAGCCTCAAACTGAGCCATTCGGATTTGTTTTATTTTTTATTTTTTAAAAAAAAAAAAGAACAAACGCAAAACCATCTCAGTCTCTACAGCTTTTTCCTGAAGTGCCTCCCGCGTTCCTGGATCATCTCACTGCTGGGTTCGAGCGACCCAGGCTAACATGATGTACCTCTGGGTGAGTAGAGCTGTGTGTGCGGGCTTGCACACTTTGCACATATAAGGAATGGAAAGCTGAAGGGCTCCTCACTAACACGAGCGGCCTTCTCGGCTGAGCTCAGCTCTGCAGCCTCTACACACAGCGGGCTTTAGTTTCCCCTTTAGAAAAGAAAGCTGTAGAGCATGTACTGCTAACTGGGTATCGAGCAGGCTTTTCCTGCAGTTCTGACTTCCTACGGGGAGAACGGCTTTAGGCAGGTGCCTCACATGCAGAATTATCCATCTAATGCTGCTCGCTGTCTCCCATCTGAAACCTGTGTGTCCTTTTTCCCTGTGCACCCATACGCCTCTGCTTTACGGGCTTTTGGTGCTGCTGACAGACAGCCCAGGTAGCGGAGGAGCCCTGCTGGAGAGGATCTGCGATGGTGGGGAAACAGCGTGATCCGGGGGCGGGGGGAGAAGCTGCTGGGACAAAAGTTGGATGCGAGGTTGTTTTTCCAGAAGTGGCACAGTTGCTCAAGTTTCTGGTGGAATATGGAAAATAATGTCAGAAAAAACATGTGTAAAATGTTATATAGATCCAGCGAGCAAAGTAAAAGCATACAGAAAAGCATATGTATTTTCAGCCTTTGAGCAGGGGCTGGAATTTCCTCTGGAGCAGCCAGCTGCTGGGCTGCTCAGTTTGTCTCAGACACGCAGCTTTGTCTGCTCTGGGCACCCTTGAGATCAGCAGTTTGCCCTTGGGCTCCTCACCTAGATACGGGAGGTTAAAAGTAATCAATGCCAAAGTTTTTGCCTTTTTTTTTTTTCTTTTAATCTGTCTGTAACACTGAAGCTGGGGGCCCTGATAGTTTCTGCCTGTAGAGCCTGACTCCCTATCCCTGCCAGGAACAAACACAGATTTATTTCAACAACAGAACAAGCCTTGGAGCCCAGGCAAAAGGATTTTCCTTCCCTTCTGTGTGCGCACACACACACACTCTATCTTTGTTGCAGAGTAACTTGACTCTGCATCGGGTATGCACAGTTGCTTGCTCCTGTACAGCCGGCCCTGCTGGCAGGCACGTCGCCTCTTTGCCTTTCCCCCCGCAACCTTGCAGGCAGACCCTGGCTTGGCACACCAGTTTTTATCGAGGGAGGTTGGGCAGGCCCCGTGGCTGGGCTAAGATTTGTGCTTCACTAGCACGTGGGTTAAGCCAAGAAGTAATTCAGCCACGCTGCTGCTGATCTGAGATAAGTGGTAAACAATGGGGATGTTCCTTACCGGGCTGAGAAGCAGAGGATGCCAGCCGGTGTCCTTCTTCCTGTTGCTGGTGGCAGGTGTGTGATTGCCCTGCTGGGAAGCAGAAGTGTCAGCCAGCATGGGGACTGGCCTCAAGGCAAACGATGAAGTGCTGCAGCCCTGTTCATAAGGCGAGATTGAGTTCTGGGTCACTTTCCAATGAGCAGTTGCCCTCCGCAGGCTTCCCCCTGACTTAGGGCAGTGCTGGTGCCTTGCTTGAATTGCAGTTAAACTTCCAGGCGGTGGGTAAAAGAAGCATTAAATACCAGAATAGCTGAACGGGTTGTAAGGGCATCATCTGGGAAGCGTGCCACGTTAATTATAAAAAATGAGCAGATTTGTGCTATCTGGGTATGATCTTTCTCTTCCCAACACAAGTTATCCTGTTACTTTCGGGGAATCTTCCCCTCCTCGCTCCTTTCAGGAACCTTTTCCTCCACGCCTTTTTGTTTTTCTGCTTTGGGCTCTTTGGGCCACATAGCCTTCCGTGGGAACAACTGGGGGCCCTGAGCTGCATATCTAGCATGGTGAGGGCTTTGCCGTGCTTCCACTGTGCTGCTTTCTTGCTTCCACACTTGCAAGTTCCCCTTCTCATTCCCCACGCTGCCGTGTTGCTGCTTTGAGGCTCTTGTCCTTGGGACATCAGGACTTCAGGAGAGAGATTTGTACTGAGTCATTCCTTAATTCGATGCATGAAGCTACATTAATGCAAAGTTAAATTTGAGGTTTTAAATATGCAAGTCTTGAAATCCAGAATTAAGGTTCCCACAGCAACCGTAATGTTTCTTCCCCCCTTAGGGGTGCAAACTACAGAATTATCTTCCTCAAAGAGCCTCTGCAATACCGAATGCCGTCACATTTGACGAGTAACACAATTAGAGGAGAGCACACCTTTCTAAGTAGCTGTAGCGTGGCGTGGATGCTGGACCCATAAGTACAGCCTATCTGCAACATCACAGTCCTTTGATTATAGTGCTTATCCTTTAAAAGGAACCAGCTCTGCATCCGGTGCTCAGGCTGACATTCCTGCTCGCTGAACTGTATTCCCTGGAGTGAAACTTGTTGCAGAATGCTTTAAATGAGGGCCTTGGAGGCTTCAGGGGATTGTGGGCTGTGGGGAGCCGGAGAGTGGGAAACTTAAATATCTGTCGTGGTGACCTAATGCTTGGCATTGCGCGCGAAGTGAAGGCGGCAGACTAGCTGTGCCATTAAATATCAAGAGAGACTATTTATCTTAACACTTTTATTGTGTGGGATGCAGTTGTATGAAGCCTTTCTGAGGCAGAGACAGTTTGATAGTTTCTTTCTGATGTCGCAGACTGTTCAAGTGTGTGCATTCAATCATCAGTGCTGAAATTCAAGGTGGGCACTTCTTTCTGTATGTCAGAGCTCTGGTTTTGCTGACAACATTTTGTTCATAGGGGGGACACCTAAATCTACCCCTGTCCCTGCTCTCCCTCACCACCTTTGAGCTCCCAAGCTGCTCAGAAAGGCTCCTGGTCATTGATTTTGTGGACGGGCCATGGGATATATGCTGATAGGAAGGGGAGAGGGTCCTGGCTTGGTGAGACTAAGCCAGCACCCTGTAGAGGCAGCCAGGAGCAGGGTGGTTTGAGTGTGGGAAAAGCTTTCAACTTTTCTGGATAAGAAAGCCCTATTTTATTTTATTTTTTTCATTTATGAGCAGATGAATCTCCGTGTGCTGTGAGTCATAAGATACAATCTAGAGTCATTTCATTCCAAGTGTTTTCTAAAGAGCATGATGTGTTCTGAGAGTTGCATGTATGAATGTTGCCTTGTCAGAGGTCTGTTGTTACAAGAAAGGTTAAAAGGAAGGGGCAGCAGCCCTAGCAAGCAATTTATCAACCATCCTTTGCCCATGCTCAAAGGCAGCAGAATCTATCAAAGCCAGGAGAGACCAAGGTAGGGGGGGTCCATGCTTTTGCTCGGCTTCTGATAGGAAAGCGCCGGATTCATCGCTCTGATCTTCGATTATAGTGGGTATAGATAATTTCCTTGTTTCCTAAAGCCATGTGCAGAGGACATGCTGAGTGTTTGTGAGACGGCTGGCTGCCTATTGCAGCAAGAAATGATTTCTTTCTCTGGAGGCCTATGAAAGTGCATATCGTACCTAGACCTACTAATTATCTACCATAGAAGCAAGAATAGGCCTAGTAAGCTTGCCAAGCTCATTTTGAATTATTTCTGTTGGTTTTCTTCTCGACCTGCCTTTTACTTGCCTTTATGTCACTTAAAAGCCTCTCTTTGCATTCACTGGAATAAATTTTCCCCCTAGGCTCCAAGCTCATCAGCTTTACCACCAAGGGACTGGAAACCCAACTCTGCTGCCAAACCTGGGCCTTAGCAACGTGCTTTTCCTCACGCCACATCTTTTTTGTTGTTGTTGTTTTTATTCCTGAGAGGTATGGTCATTACAGCGTGGCTTTCAAAGCACGCATTGGGTAGCAGCAGAGCAAGTGGCTATCTGGGAGGATGCCCTGCCCGCTCTGTTTTGGTGCCAGGCCTGGGGAGGGAAGTCTGGCTGTGCCTGTGGGCCTTTGGATGGAACTTGTTTGGTTGGTATGGCAAATAAATGCAGCAGCCATAAACTGAGACTGTGGAGGGTTGGAGAGCATGCAGCTGCCGTGAAGGTACACACGCACCATGCAGTGTGGTCAGCACAGGGGAGAGGTTTGGGAGTGGGAGCTGCTGGGAGGCTGCAGGGAGATTTCCCTGAATGCCAGTGTGCTGCACTCTTCAGAGATCAGATCTGGGTGGATTTCTGTGGAAGTGGCAAAAGGCACTTCTTGCTAATATAAACACCAGTTTTAGATTCATGCTCCGGAGCAGGAAAGCCCTGGGAAATCGTAAAATGGAGCTCATGCAGAGATCCCTGAGCTAACAGCCAGTAAGCTGATTCCCCAGCCTGCAAGTCCTTGTGGTCCCATACTGTGGTATGCATATGCAGCAGCTTGAATCCTGAGGTAATATAGTTCTGTTTGTCCAGCGCTGCAACTGAGATAATGAGTTTTGCTGCTCGATAAGGTTTATTAGCTTTGGTGCAGCACCTTGTGACCACGCCTGTACTGCTTCCGTACTCAAGCTGCTCTGTGCACAGCTTCTTTTGGGACATCCTCACTACCTTCCCCAGGGAGGAGTGTGACAAAGCAACTTGCATCTGTTTGCATCTGGGGTTTTAGACAGGCTTTGGAGATTTGGGAAATGGAGAAAGAAGACTGTCTGAAAGAGATTGTATAATGTGACCGTCGGTGTTATTAGGGGACTAGAGCTGATAATTCAGGCAGTCTTTTCCAGTTCTGTGTTCCTGCAGGCCTGTAATCCCAGAAGAAGCCAAGGTCACTACAGAGAAAAGAAAGCCCAGTGCAGCGCAGAGAGAGAAGGCATTTCAGATTAAGCTACCAGCTTCAGAGAAGAGAGATTAGGAGTCATGATCAGCCATCAGCACACTGCACCTGATTAGTATAAAAACAGGTAAAATCAGCAACTGTCATATTACCATCATGTTCAGGAATTTACTTCCTTGATGAGTGCAAACAAAAGAATCAGAAGGATTTTGGCTGGCTGACTTGGTGTGAATTTCTCCTGCAGCTCTTCTGCCTGTCTGCTCTATTCCCACCTGTCCAAACAGCAGTGAGCACGGGGGACTCTCTTTGCTGTAGAACTGGCCAAGTCTTGCGAGGCTGATGGGGACTGAGTTCTGTGTGAGTTAGTTTTCCACAAAGCAGCCTGTTTATCTTGGAAGGAAGAGAAGAAACCTTCAGAGAATAAGAGAATAAACCTCAGCCTTCCTGGTTTCCAGCTGAAGGTTTGAGGAATAGTGTAGATAATAGCGACCTGAGGCTGAACATCTGTGTTTCCTGCACTTCCCATGGTGCTTGTTTGCAAATCTTACTTCCAGCAGTGCCAGAACTTCACGCTTATCCCAACCCCAAAGGTTACAGTGTTGATACAGGAAAGGTCTTTGAGTGGATCTGGGTTTGGATGACATTTTTGCCAAAGCCCTAAGCAGTCACTAGGGACACATATGTGTGTTTGCTACACTACAAGATGACTTGAGTGATTAGCTGGAGGAGATCCCATGCTCCATCAGCGAGGGCTTCTGGGTACAGCAGAAGTTTGAGTCAGGCTGTGATGTCAGGCAAATATTTTCTTTAGGAAGTTAGTTTGGAGGAGGATGTGCAGTCTGCCCTCAGGTCTGTAGCGTGGTGGTTCTGGCTCCATCCGTAGCACGAGGTGATGCATCCTGCAGCCTCTCGCTGGGGAGGCAGGCTGTGTGGTGTTGGACCAGTGTGGATAGTCCCACATTGGAAGTGCAAACAGGTCTGCTGAAAATTAAGAAATCAGTCGAGGGTGTGCTTGGTGCCCTCCAGTGCTAAATTCTGCTGCTGAAAGTGTTAAGGATTCCTCAGAGCTGTGAAGAAGCTTAAGCAAGTAATTAAGCTTCCCTTGTCTGTCCCTCAAATTTAGTTTTCATTGTTCTCAGAGTCCTACATCTCATGACTAATATGCTGCCTGCACAATGCTGTTGATTTTTTACCAGATGGTTCTTGGGTCTGTAGCTGAGTCCAGGGCAAAAGCAGTTAGTTTTTCTCCTCCTCAAGTGAAACATACTGTCCCTCACACAATGCTCTAATTGAATTTGGGACATTAAGACGATGATAATGTGAAAATATTTTGACCAGATGACAATTGTTTTTTAGATATTCTTGGGGATTATTATTCATCGTGATTTAAGGAGCTGGCATTGGATGATCCTGGAGCACTGCTCTGTACTTTGTTATAATTATCAATCATCTGGTGTTGAAACAAAGTTTAAATGCAGAAAAAAGCTCAAGTTCAACTATGCCAATGTGGCTAGGAAACAGAAAATGCATGCGGTGTGATCTGCCTATTGCTGCTTTTTAACCTTTCATTTCTGTCACAAGGGCCTCCTTTCATGTCCTCAACCGCTGCGGTGATGCCTGTTTGAATCCTTAGGGTACCTTTGGGGTGCAGAGCCCTTCTGAGTAAAGGCAAAGCTTCTCCTGGGAAGGTGGCAAGGCCTCTTTGGCAGTGTAAGTGGGATGCACAGCTCCATCAGCGCTGTCTCAGTAATGCTCCCCAGTTTATTATTCTGAGATTTTGACTCATACTTAGTTGTGGAAAAGCACTGAATGCCAATTACTGTTCTTGTCCAGCCAGCTGAGAAGAAGGGACATATTCAGCACAGGTGAGGACAAGGTGGCATCTGTCAAGAAATGGGTGGTATTTATGTCTTTTAGTTTTGGTCCTGGGGAAGCTTCTCTTCAGCTAGAACGTAGTGTCTGCTGAAAAGAAGACAGACTTTGCTGGGGTGCATATAGTGTATGTGTAATCACTGTTTCTTAACATCTTCGGGACTCAGAAGTGCTGCAGAAATATGAGATGCTTTAATGCTTTTTCCTTGCATGTGGAGCGTGGCTCTCAAATGCAGCTGTTGAGAACAGGTGTGTGATAAGCACTCCTTCCCTCTTCAGCGAGCAGAGTGGTGATGGATACCATCTAATTTAAACATGCATGCTTTTTTTCTCCTATAAGAATAAGAACTTCCAAAATAGTATACGTGTCTAGAAAGAACCAAGTGCCTTGTCCTGGCCCCCTCCTCCCCTCCCCCTGCTACCAACTCAAATTACCAGCAAGCTTTGGAAACTTCAGGGCAGTGGAATCAAGGTGCAGCTGGCCCGCATGTGTTGCACCAGCTGTAATGCAAACGATATGTTCTGAAAGAGGCTTTTCTCACTTTTGTAATTCTTGGATATTGTTGTGCAATGGGGACACGTGATAATTTGTCTTAAATGTGTTTGCTGATACATTCCTCAGAGTATACTGCTCCTTTTGTTCCTCTTCAGCAAGAGACTATATCAGAATCCAACTGCCCGTCTGCAAGCATGCCTGGATACAGCTGGGACTGTCCTCCTGGCTTTCCCAACCATCAGTCACAGGGTGATCCCATTGCATTTGATACCACTTGGTTTAGAGCTGGCTGGATCGGTTACTTAGTGAATCATTGGCTCTTTTGGCCATTTGGACCACTCATTACACGCTCAGGTTCTCGTCCTTTATTTCTGTATTCCATGGTGCCTTCTGCTCGGTGGTGGCAGGGCTGAAGGGGGGAGGAGCCTGGCTGAGCCCTATGAAGAGTATTGAGGTTCCTCGTCAATCCTTCTTCTCCGTATCCAGAGCAGTGAGACTGTGGGCACTGGGGACTCAGTTGTATAAAAACAAAAGCTGATGTTGATTTAATCCCATTACATTGCGTTGATCTCTCAACCACTGGACTCTTAGTAGGATTCCAGCTTTAATCCTGTCAGGATCAATCTGGCCCGTTGCTTTTCTGTCCTGATCCTAAATCCCCCTTTAATCTTGTTAATTACACCAGGCCTTTTTCGGTCTCATTTTTTTCCCCTAGTGGACCAGCAAAACCCCATTACATCTTCATGCTGCCATCTCCCACCTGGTGCTTTTGCCCTTTGTGGGTACTGCTGTGTACTGGGATGCTCCTGACAGTATCATGACTAGATGCTTTGACTTTCATAGGGTGAGGTGCTGTGCCCAGTCCTTTCTGGTTCCTTTCAGTGCTCCATTTTTTTCCTCATCTGTTTTTGATACTGTGTTGTCTGAAGGAGGCAAGCATGGAGCATGAGAGCCACTTTAACCTAGGAAAAAAGGAAGAAGGTTTCTCTGAATGGAGTCTCATTCAGGGCACTGTGGGAGAAGGAACTTTAGGGGAATATGGAGCAATGCTGTGGTAATGAAGCAAAAGCTCTGGGGGGTCTTGAGAAAAGGCTTGGATGGTCCTGTGACCCCAGATCTATTCCGAGGGTCAAGGAGGATTTCAAGCTGCTTAAGTCAGCCTTTTAATTTTTACGTGTGCCCGGTCGCTTAAGGAATGAAATGATGTGCATTCAGACTCGAGACTCTTTATCTTCCCGTTGCACTGTCTGCTGGCCTCCAAACCCAGAGCTGCCTTTTCTGTGTGATGCACAAGGCCAATTTCTCACTGTGACAATCTGCTCTTGGCACTCGCAATAATAGAAACTAGCTGTGCTTAATGTATTCATCTCTGGTATTTCCTATACTGTAGAGGAGAAAACTGACCCAAAACTGCACCTCCATTTGTTGTAACTCGATCAAGAGCTGACAGATCATTGCTGGGACATGTCTGCACTGGGACTGTGACCACCCTGCCAGGTTTTCTTCCTTTATCTCGTGGGGCTGTTCCCTTTTCCCTGCCAGCCCTGCTCTGCCTCACGCAGCAGAACCTCCTGCTTTTCCAGCCTTTCGGCCAGATCCCGGCTTCCTCCCATCTTGCCAAAATGCTCTGATCTCCTCCTCATTGCAGCGACAGGTCTGCGGCATGAGCAGCCACGCTAATTCCCTTTACACCAGGGAGAGGGGAAGGGATTTTGGATCATGGGGTTTGAGCTCTCCGGATGTGTTTATGCTAATTGAAGCAGCCCCGGTGCTTAATTTTTGGAAAGCACTTAGAGCCACGACAAGAGGTGGCAGTCGTTTTGAAGCAGGCGTGGGCATTTTCCCAGCAGTTGTAGGGTTAAGAAAACTGCAGAGGGGTGACATGGTGACTGTGTTCCATATTTTTGTGTGTTGCCAGTAGCGAGAAGGGGGAAACTTTGATTTCTAATCCGCTTTGGAGGAGGCTCCGTATCAGGGCTGCACAGAAACATCCAGTCAAGCAGCTCCTTTATCATAAAGGGGATTTTAATTAAAACTGTTCTCGCATCATGAGCGGAATGAGCGTCAGTGCCAGCCAGCCCTGTACTGGGCATTTATCTCCTTCAAACCACATTACCAGTAATTGCTGCATTAAATCAAAGTCGAGGGAGATTACGGGTCTGAATTGGGCAGGCGGCCGGTGCCGGTGCAAGGAGCTCCGTGCTGCCGAGGCGCTGATACGGGAACCCCCTCGCCCCTGGCCGTGGGTGAGGGTGGGAGGGCTGCAGGATCCCCAGCATCCCTTCCTTCTCCCGGCGGGGTGGGAGGTTCCCCACGAGCTGGGAGGAGCAGAGCAAAGCCTCTGAAGCTGCCACTGTTTTGCTGTTAGCTCCCTTTTAAAACAAACAAACAAAGCAATAACAAAACAACCCGTTAGGCTTTGCCTGTCCCACCCCATTCCCTGTTCTGATCCACCACGGCCATTCCCTTTTGTTCACCCTCTAATGCTTATTCCAGCCCTTAAGCTCTGGAGTAAATTCCTCCTCTTGCACATCCCTTTCTCTCCCTGCTTGTCACAGCCCCACTATAGTGCTGTAACCTGGTCCCCTTCTGCTTCAGAAGCTGCTCCCCATCCTTGTTTCTCCCCTCACTGAGGACTTGTATATTCCTTGACCTGTGCTCCACGGCTCATTAGTCTGTTTAATTATTTTTCTAGGTTTTTAAGTATTTTGTCGTCTCAAGCTCTGGAGCAGGTGTTTCCCTTCTTCCTGTCCCTACACTGTGACCTTGTTGCATGGCCCCAAAATCTGTCTGATCATTGCAGCGCTGTGCTCACCTCCGCTCTGCAGGCCTCTGGCAGGGCCAGGCTGAGAAATGGCCATGCCCGCACGAGCTGTTGGCCATACGGACTGGCCGAGGTAATGAGATCTCAGTGGGCAATCACTGAACTAGCAAACTGTGACAGCTGGATTTGTAGGGGCTGTTATTAGAGCTATCCCATAATTGTACAGGAGGTAAGTCAGGAACGGAACGTGCAGAGAGCATGGTGGTTTTTTTTATGCAGTCATCATTCTCTTTGCATCTCAATGGCGGCCACGCGTTTCGCTGGTCTGCGACAGTTGGATGGCACTGTCATTTTTAAGGCCTTTTGCCCATAGATGCCTTTGGCACTTAGCCATGCTGAAACTTCATAGAATGGCTTACATTGGAAGAGGCCTTAAAGATCTAAAGGCTCTAACCTCTGCCATTTGCAGGGTTACCACCCACCAGCTCACGCTGCCCAGGGCTCTATCCAGCCTGGCCTTGAACCTCCAGGGATGGGGCACCCATAGCTTCTCTGAGCAGCTGTGCCAGTGCCTCACCACAATGGGTAATGAATTTCTTCCTAACATCTTACCTAAATCTGCCCTCTTTTAGTTTAAAGCCATTTCCCCTTGTCCTGTCACTGTCTGCCCTGTGCTTTTCATTCGCATCACTGTGCTGAGGCCTGGGTGATGACTATGAAAGAGGGCACTGCGGCTTGACTTGCTGCTAAGCAGTTCAGTCACAGACACCCAAGCTGTATTAGATTTTCAAGATTCATACACCTTTTTCAGAAGCTAATTCTGAGCAGCTGCAGGAGGTGCGCCTGCTGTGCTCCTTAAGAGCTTGAAGTTGCAGCTTTTGCTTCATTACAGCGTGAGTTTGAGATGCAGCTTAAGTGTTGCCCTAGTTTGACTCTGGCCCACGCACAAATCCCTAGCTTGAGGTAAGTGGTTCTCTTAAATTCAAGCTAAGAGACCTGTGAGGCTGAGGTTTGAGTGCTGCCGTTACCCAAGCTGATAGCAGTGGGCTACTGTTAATTTTGGCAGTGGTAGACCCATTACTGTGAGTGCAAGCAGCTCCATCGCAGCGTAACTGGAGAGGTGCACGGAAAACATGAGCTGAGTCCTTGGTGAAGATTTCCTGATAGGGATAGAAAACAGAGAGGAGAGTTTTCATGTGAGCCAGGAAAGCATCTTCACAGCATCCTGCTTTTTGTTGAGTGGATACCGACAGTGGCAGCAGTAAGATGAGAGGTAATGGCCTCAAGTTGTGCTGGGGAGGGTTCAGGTTGGATATGAAGAAACATTTCTTCTCAGTAAGAGCAGTGCTGCAGTGGCACAGGCTGCCCAGGGAGGTGGTGCAGTCACCGTCCCTGGAGGTGTTCCAGAACCGTGTGGATGTGGCACTGAGGGACATGGTCAGTGGGCATGGTGGGGATGGGATGGTGATCGGACCAGGTGATCTTAGAGGTCTTTTCCAGCCTTAACTATTTTGTGATTCTTTGAAGTTGGGGCAAATGAATGTGTGTGAGTTGTAGAGGTCACAGAAAGCTGCTGAGGAGATGATGTTGGTGCTACAACCAGAGAAGGCCCTCAGTGGTGGCGGTGCAGAGCCTCAAGGTGCTTTGTCCTCTTCTAAGCTGGCTGGGAGGCCCATGGGCTTCCGGCTTCATTCTGTCCTCATGGATCTTGGAAAAGTATTTTTAGCCATTACATTACATGCTGGTAGAAGACTACTGAGCCCGTGTCTTGAGACTTTGTGAGGAAAATAATCCTGAATTTTGGGCTTTGATCATTGCGGCTTTCTCAGAAATAAATAGGTTTCCCAAGCAAACAAACACAAAATCTAGGTCTTCCCGCCTCCTGCTATTTTTGTCTCAGTCTGAGGCAGAAGGTGACGTGAAGACTGTTTGATACCAAAGTGCTGGCATGGCCTCAGTTTACCTCTTCTTTCTCCACCACAGCTTTCTATTTCTTGAGTAAAAACAGCAGAGTGGGGCCGTAACACCCACAGCAGTAACCAGCACTTCAGCCCTGAAGAGAGGAGCCCCCGGGGTCGCTCCTGCATTAAGGCACGGTTTGCTGCTGTTGCCATTCATTTAGCAAGTCTGTCTTTCTTATTTCAGGGTAAACTGTGTTGTTCTTGCCAAACCTTGGCTTTATGTGCTATTTCTGGAGCCTTTCTTTGCACTCAGCAAATGCACCAAACTCTTCACTGCAGCACTTGGTATTTTTGCTCAAATCTCTTCCAAGCAGGCTGCAAGTTGGAGTTTTTCTTTTCTTTTCTTTTCTTTTCTTTTCTTTTCTTTTCTTTTCTTTTCTTTTCTTTTCTTTTCTTTTCTTTTCTTTTCTTTTCTTTTCTTTTCTTTTCTTCTCTTCTCTTCTCTTCTCTTCTCTTCTCTTCTCTTCTCTTCTCTTCTCTTCTCTTCTCTTCTCTTCTCTTCTCTTCTCTTCTCTTCTCTTCTCTTCTCTTCTCTTCTCTTCTCTTCTCTTCTCTTCTCTTCTCTTCTCTTCTCTTCTCTTCTCTTCTCTTCTCTTCTCTTCTCTTCTCTTCTCTTCTCTTCTCTTCTCTTCTCTTCTCTTCTCTTCTCTCTTCTCTTCTCTTCTCTCCTTTTCCTTTTCCTTTTCCTTTTCCTTTTCCTTTTCCTTTTCCTTTTCCTTTTCCTTTTCCTTTTCCTTTTCCTTTTCCTTTTCCTTTTCCCTTTCCCTTTCCCTTTCCCTTTCCCTTTCCCTTTCCCTTTCCCTTTCCCTTTCCCTTTCCCTTTCCCTTTCCCTTTCCCTTTCCCTTTCCCTTTCCCTTTCCCTTTCCCTTTCCCTTTCCCCTTTCCCCTTTCCCCTTTTCCCTTTTCCCTTTTCCCTTTTTTTCCCTTTTCCCTTTTCCCTTTTCCCTTTCCTCTCTCTCTTTCTCTCTCTCTCTCTCTCTTTCTCTCTAGAATGAGGAAAAAGCAGGATTCACTCGCAGCTTTGCAGTCATGCAAGATTTTAAATCAAGGCCAACAGAAATGAATGGACAGATGTAATTCTTCTCTCACTAAATGGTCTATGCAGATTATGGTGTCATATTCTATATGCTGCCACGCTGGAACCATTCCCAGACCATTTTCTGAGATGTATTTGGGATGTGCTGTTTCAGCATCTGAAGGAACCTACCTGCGCAGTGTTCTCCAGCTCCCCAGTTCCTACCAGTATCTCATGCAGCCCATGCTCCATGTTTATTTCTCTTTTACTTCCATTCAATTAAGAGTTGAGCTTAAATAATATTTTTGACATGTTTTGTCTTTTGCTTGCATGGTTACAGTGTGTGGGCAGCTGCTCTTCTGTTCTGATGGAGCCAATTTGGGTAGGGAATGCCTTTGCTCCTGCATAAAAAGTACAAACGACTGCCTGGGAAATCCTTTCCTCCCAATTCTGGCTCTCAGTGCACGGTAGGGAAGCCATGCTGATCTAAGGTAGGGCTGAATTTCAGTCAATACCAGAAAAATTTAATGTGTGGACACTCTTTATTTTGACACAAGTACCTTTTGCTATTTTAGTTTGTCACATGGGAGCAATTTGATAAGCGATGGGGGGAGGAAAACCCATACCCAACCCCTCCCTGCTAGGGCTCGAGTGCTTGGCAATTTGAGCAAGCCACTGCCTTGTACTGAAATGCTCTGTGATAACCGATCACGTGCTGCTTTCGCCCCAGGCTGAGGCAAGGTGAAACATGTTGGCTCCAACCCACAGCAAAAGGGGTCTATTTGGTGATCCGCCTCCGAGCATCAGGAAGTGCAGTGACTGTCGCTCCTCTTCGCACCGCCGGTGAAATCTCCAGTGTAGAGCAGCCCTCGTTTGTGATTCATTCAATTAAAAATACTTGGTGAGAGTATCTCGGATATTACCATCTGGTGACTTTTAATAATATTTATTCCTGGGAAGATAGATCTTTAATTAAGGAATTAACCTTAATTTTTGTAGGCTTAATGTAGATCTGGAGAAATGCTCAGGCTTAAGTCTTTCTCTTCTGGATCTCCGTGTTAACGGTCTAGGCAAAAGTTGTCCCCTGAAGGATAGCCTAATTGAACTGCTGCTGCCTGTGAAGGGAAAATCCAAGTGGATTTTGGCAAATCTGTACTCCAAGTGGGCAGAGCTGTTCTCTGAGGATCTGGAGCTCTCTGGTAGATCTAACAGGCCTCTACAGTGAAGCGGAGCTCTTGGCTGAATCCTTCGTCTTTGTTTCCCCTTCTCCCCACCCCAAGGAATAAAGAAAGGCAGCGTGGCTGTCATGTAATGTCTAAACTACCAAGAGAAAACTTCTTCTCTTCTTTGATGTTGAAATGCTGCATCTGGAAGTCTTTTTGCTTCTCAAGTAACAGGCAGAAAGCATTTTGATGGACATCTAGCATTACCAAGATCAGTACATACACAAGTGATCCCTAAAGAAAACTACGCAACGATCACATCCTTTGCCAAATGTGGCTTAGCCTAGAAGTACACTTATTTTCTTCCTGAAGCAATGCCAAGCACTTGGAGTTCTCCTTGAAAAGAGGCCCAACACGTGGGTATTTTTTTTTTCCTTCTGGAAAATGTATATATTTTCTTTTCCCTTCATATTGTGCCTCTGGTAATAACTGAAGTGATGGAGCCTGTCTGGTTTTAGAAGCTCCTTTAGGGCTTGTCGCATGTCATACTCAGATGTGCTGGTGTTTTCTCAGGACAGCATAATTAAAACCTGCTTTGTAATGTGTGTAAAGCAGCGGATTGGGGTAGACGTGAAAGCTGAAGTTCTGTCTTACGCATGCTGCTGGTATATCCAGACTGCTGTCAGCTTTATTTTGCAACTTAATCACTAATATATTTTTGTGAGTTATTGTCCTGTTAAAGCTGTCTTCCTGGGAGCTGGCTCGTTAGTTAGCATGATGCCTAAAACTTAAGCTTTGGGAGCACAGTCTTCTGACAGTGGATATTTCAAACTTCAGATGAGCGTTCATCACCGCCTGACATTTCTCCTTTGTAATAATTTAAGAGTCAGACTTTGGGCAGTCTCAATTTTGCCTGAATAGACTCTGGGTCTTTGTTTGGCAGCTGAAGTTGCACGAGCAGGATCTGTATCATTGTGAGGTTTCACCAGCTTCAGGAGGTTTGTGCCTACACTGATCTAGCTTCAGGATCAAGAGACTCTTGCAACTTCACTGTGTCTTTCTTGACAACTTTAACTGTGTGGATTGGGTACTCGGGGATCCTGGATTCTGCTCAAGGAAGATCCAAGACTTTTCATGCTTTATTTTATAGGCTCCTGGAGCTTGCTGATGATCCTGTTCTACTGGATGGCTGCAAGAAAACTCTAAAAACTGAAAAAGCCAGTTTTCCAGTAATCAGAGGCCTTGCACTGTGCTGCTTTAGCAGGCTCACACGGTGTCCTGGCTCTGCCTCCATTTTCCATGCCCTTCCCTAAAGCAGAGTGTGTTTAGGCTTTGAAAATAAGTGGCACTTAGGAAATAATTATCTTCAGTTCTGACCTGTCCTCTTATGCTGTGTGTTTGCAGCTATGTTTTAAAACTGTGCTAGTTTTCCAGTCTAGACAAACCATTAATATTTAATAGCTAAGTGTAGGTGTTGCAGGGAAGAGCAGAGGACAGTAACAGGATGCAGGTATCTTATGACCGAGTTCAGAGTGTGTATCTTGCCTAGCTGCCCAGCTACTTTAGATCCGTTTAAGGACTACAAAACTTCCTTTGGGAGTGGTGGAGGCAAACAAACTCCACCACTAATAAATATCTCTCACTGTCCCTCAAGCCTTAGCTTTAGTCTGTCCAGGAGTTTCAGATTGGATATTACAAAGTTTCTTCTCAGTTAGAGCAGTGTTACAGTGGCACAGGCTGCCCAGGGAGGTGGTGCAGTCACCGTCCCTGGAGGTGTTCCAGAGCCGTGTGGATGTGGCACTGAGGGATGTGGCCATGGGGATGGGATGGCGGTTGGACTAGATGGTCTTAGCGGTCTTTTCCAACCTTAATGATTCTATGAGTCTTTGCCTTTTAAGACACCCAAGTCTCCTGAGCTCCCTGACCTGCATGCAGATGCTGCAGCTTGAGGAAAGATGCTGTTCTGGCTGTAGGAGTAGAACTCATGTTCTCCCCACCTCACCTCCCATCTTATGTTAGAAACGAAGGTGTCTGAGTGGTCCAGATGATGCTTTACAGAGGTAGGTGAGAGTATTTGTTCATATATCTTGGAAGCTTTGCTCCCATTAACTCAAAAATCTCTCTCGTGGCTCCATCACTGTTGGAGCAGCGTCCCCAAGGGCTCAGCCCTGCACAGACCTGCTGGGAAGTCTGTAGCTCCATGTAATTCTTCCAGCTGCTTTTTACTGTGGCCATAAAGGCCCGTGGAGCAGCGCCTTGGGAAAGTTGGTTGCTTGTATTGACTGTGCACGTGTGTGCAGATGGTTTCACATTAGGCATTGCTACTTCTGCAATCAGTGCTGGGGATATTCTGGATTCTGGTTTCTTCCTTTTACTGCTCCTCCCATCCTTTTTGCTTTTTAAAAATAGCTGTAGTTTGAGGTCATAGGGGAAGGGTTTTTATTTCTTTTTAATTTGTTTTATAAACTAGGTATAGATATTAAAGTTGGTATTGCGAGAGGAGCTGAAAGTTGAGCATAACGCTTTGATAGGGCATATTGCTTTGCGAATGGAGGATGTGTAGCAAAAGATGATTGAAAAGGGAAATCTCCAGCGCTCCGAGGGGAAAGGAAATGAGCAGGAACTATTCAAGAGCTTCCATTTTATTAAATAAAGTCTTTGGTATTTTTCCCTTTTAAATGTCTTAAAATCTTGAATTGTGTTCATGAAAGCAGGAGAAGGTAATGACTGAGGTCCCATTGTGTGCCCGAGAGATTTCCTTGGCAGGAGCAGCGCTGTGATGGGGCTATCTTCTCCACTGCATGTAACTCGATATTGGCCGCTCTCTCCAGCTTTGGGCTTCTTAGCTCTTTTGCCAGAGGGATTTTAATTTCCTTGGATTCAAAGTGTATTTTTTTGTTAATTTCATTTGTACTAATGTGGTTTAGGAACATTAATCCTAATGAATACGAAGAATCAGTAACACTAACTAATCAGACCAGGTTTGGGAAAGCGGTGGTTCCTATGGCTTTACCGGAGCATTGAAATGCTTCTCTGTGATGTCCTTATTACACTAATCCAACACGCTCCTGTTTGCTTCTGCTGCTGCTCCTCATCCCCCAGACCTGCTGGTTCCATTTCTGCTTAACGCATCTCATCCCTGATCTTGAGCATTAGCATGCTTAACATGTTTCACTGGCAAAAACCCACGGTGGCTTGGTGCTGAGTTGTTTACTCTGCTGAATAGCTGATCTGCCACCAGTTCTTTGTTCTAGTCCTTGGTTATATCACATTTGGAAGAAAACAATCACGGAGCTTTTTGGAAAAAAAGTTACACCTATTCGCACCAAACAAACAACCAAACCAGAAGACCAGAAAATGCAGCCCTTCCTGGGAGTGATGGCTTTGCAGCGCAGTTCTCACCTGGCATGAGCAAAGCCAGCCTTTGTGCCCAGGCTGTGGGACTTGTCTTGACGCAAAATGAAGAATCTCTTGCAGTTTTTAGAGATGCAATCCTGGTACCTTGTGCTGTTTGTCTGACACTGGTACGAGCTGGCTGAGCTGCTTGATCTATTTAGCTGCTATGGAAATCAGTACATGCCCAGCCAGAAAATGCATCCTTGCTTGCTGGCATGTTTCCTACATTTACATCAGTCTTTAAAAAGCAGAGACATATTGTAAGCTGCTCATCAGATCCCTGATGACCCAGTTTAGCAGATGTAGTGATTGGCTAATTGTTAAAGATGCCATTTTTGGTGGGTGAGAGGAAGAGCATCAGCCAGGCTTCTAGCGATGAAGAGTTAGAATCAGCAGAGGTAAGAGCTCTTTAGTGGGAGTAACTAGATAAGGCTTAGATTAATTTGTCTGGAGAACAGAGAATTATACTAAAGATTTTATAAATTCAGTTTATAAAATGAAACTGTTGGTGTAATTTCCTTAGTAAAGATCAGTGTGGTGTAACAACTGTACGGCATGGAAAATAGCTCAGACTCTGTGCCGTATGGCTGTAACCCTACAGCACTATGATTTTTAGCAATTTGTGAAAATTGTGTCCGTGGAAAATATCTACCATGGATGTACTTCAAGTGCGGGGAGACCATGGCGAGGCTGTGTCCGTCTGACTGTACTTGGAATAGTGGCTTAGCGTGCTGGCTCTGTGCAGCCCGAGGAGAGCAGGCAAAGCAAAGCCCAGGGCTGTGGTCTTGCGTTTTCCAAAAAGCTCTCCTCAGTCTGCAGACATCAAAGAGAGCTGTGCATGTGAAATAAAATCCTGGGTTTTGAGAACGTTGGGAAAAAACTTGTGTAATCTCCGTGCCTTGCTCAGCACACAGAAAGAGGAAAATTAGGTAAACGCTGCTACAGTGGCATGTAAAACAGTGTCTCTAGGCGAAGTGATGGGTTGGTTGGAGATGGAAAATCATAAAATTCAATGTTATAGAAAGGATAATAAAATTCAGCAGTAACTGGATGGGTGATGCTGTTAGTAGAGGGAGCTGTGAGCTGTGTGATCGGTAAATATGCAAACACAACAGGGTTTGGTTGTTTTTTTTTTTTCAGGCTCCTGGCATTAGAAATAGCAAGTAGAGGAACCAGAGCTACTGGTGCAGAACATGAAACTGGATATTATAGGGATAATATCAATCTGCAAGAATAGTAATCGTGACTTTAACATGTATTCGAGATTATGTATGGTTCAGACAGGGTAGATGTAAAGGTGATAGGCTGTATTGCATGCAGTAGACTGTAAAGAAGAAAAAAGGGTAATACTGATAACACAGGATCTGTTCCTGGTCAAAATTGCTGTGGGGAAGAATGGTAAAAGAGGTCCCAGGGGGAGCCCCGGGAGTCTGCTGAAATCTCTCCTAGGATTGGATTCGGATACAGACTCGAGTCTATGAAATGATATTATTCCCAGAACCATTATAGAGATAAATATTAGTAGAGAAACTTGAATTTTTTTCTCAGATATAGCTTGGAGAACAAATGCTGCTAATAATAATAGGGTTGGAAGATTTCTTCACTGTAGCATCGTCTGTTGTTGAGACAGTGGATGTACCATAGGCAGGGCGACTGCTGCAGGAAAACAAGCTGTTCAGAAGCCTCCATGTCCCCAACTTGGGACTGGGTGATGGTGGTACAAACTTCAATACGTGAAGCAGCATTTTAAAGAGGTCAGTGAGCTGGATTGAAAAGTGAGACACTTGAATGTAGAGCTGTGAGGTGGTGGGGGTTTTATTTTATAAGAATCGGCAGAGCCTGCTCTGTCTTCAGGGTCAAGAAATGTGGGGATGAAGGGGAGAACTGCCAGAAAACTGGCTGAATTAAACCTTGCAAATGGTACTGAGAAAATGGGAGAATGTACTTCTGAAAGTACACTGAGAGAGAAAGAAGGATGTGGGGGCCACTCAGTGTTGAGGACAATGTAGGTAAGGAAGATAAATCTGTGGGATAAAATAGATAAATTGATAGATATACCTAGGATATTCTTACATATATGTAAGATATGTAAGGAAGATATAAACAAAAGCAAATGTTTTTGTGTTGAAAGAGTTCATCATGGGCCCAGAGGATGGGTAGCAGGCATGGAAGTACTGTAGGAGCAGCCATGTTAAAGTGGGCTGGGGAGCGGGTCTGCGTGGGTAGCGATGATACCTGATTCTGAAAGTGAGAGAACAAAGCTGCAGATCTAATGCAAGTTTTACTAACGTTATCAAATCAGGTGTGGTATCATTTGCTTGGAGAAAGGGAAGCATCACAGCCCTCTTCGTGAGGGATGACCTGAGTAAGTATAGACCTGTTTGTCCAGCCTCTTGTATGCAAAATCTGAGATGAAAATAGTAATTAAAGACTAGGACACTAATGAAGAATGGGATAAAATACAACACAAATTTATCGGAACATGATTGTGCCAGATCAACCTATCTGTTTAAAATAACAATTTGTTTTCTTAATGGATTGATGCTTCCCATTGTAGCACAGATTCTACAGCATGGTGGTGCTACAGTGGAAAGTGCTAAGGAGGCAAAAGAAAATGCAGTTTAGTGCCGGATCTGTGAAACGAATTAGCTGCTAACCATCTTGTTCTGGCTAATGTCCTTTTTTTATTCAAAAAAAGAAGAGAGAAGACGAATGCAGGCTAGCTCAGGTGGAAGAAAAGGCTTCTAGAGATTGGGGAATAGGAAGCCTGTCGTGAGAAAAGACTGGAACAGCTGCTTGTTTAGAAGGGATACATCAGGGAGGTTAATTGTAAGGGAAGGAGAAAATACGTTTAAGCCAGAGGACAGCACTGGCAGAGGAACAAAGGACAAGCAGAAATTGTTGAGGAATAACTTTAAGCCTGAGATGAGTGCAGCCCCCAGCTGCTGACGGGTGATGTTCTAGAGCAGGCTTTTGCCCAGGGGAGCGAGCATTGCTGCAGAACCTGATTCTAAGATGTAGCCAGCTGAACCTTAGGAAGAGATCAGGTTATGTTATAACCTATATATGTATAGTAGCAGCTGATCTGATTCTTTGTGTCACAAGGTCTCTTCCAGCCTGAATATTGCTGTAATTCTAGATTTATTTTTTTTTGTCTGCGTAAGCATTTTCAGGAGCAAGGCTATGGTTTTACCACAGTTACCGAACTTGTGTTACTGGAAATACATGTACATAGCAAGTTATATGGTAATGTAGTTGGGCATTTATCTCTGAATAAAATTATGGAGTGCAGCCTTCTTATATTTGACTAATACTGTTGTTACAAGTCAGCGTGCAGTGGTAGACCAGCTGTATGGACAGTAGTTCATTACTGGTCAGTAAAATGTGGGTATTCCTGCTGTGTCCGTTCTGGCGGTTTGTGTAATGCAGTTTTCTCTGGGACACAGGAGATGTGATTCCTTGTTGCTGCAGTGTCACCCAGGTCTCTTAATATCAGTTAAGGCAAAGTTCTCAAATCTGCATTAAGATCTCGAAAGCATTGCGGTTCTGTGTGTGTCTGCTATAGCTGAAGCAACCGAGAGGCTGGGCGATACTCCCTGCTCCCCCCCTCCCCTTGTTTTGTTGTGCCCGTTTGACAGTTATTTATAGATAGCAAGATATCTGCACTAGGATTTGGAAATGGTTTGTTCCCTGGAGGCCCGGTTGAAAATAACAAAAATTGGATTGTGAAATAAATGTATGGTTTTTAACTTAGTTAGGGATTCGCTTTTAAAACCTGGGGCGGTAATATGGAGTAGAAGAAACAAGATGTGGAAAAAAGACTGGGTTTTTGTAAATTAATGCCTTTTCATAAACAGATGTTATTGGAGATACTAAATTGCCTGGATGCATAATAATGAGCTATGCAAAAGAATGAGGGGCAGACACCTATTGAACATGTGGTTACAGGAAGGGGGAAGAAAGAAGAGCATTGGCTGCTGAGAGGAAGCCTGATCCAGTCTGTGCCCTGTGGTGGGGCTTGCGGGGATGGCAAGGAAGGGAAGCCAAGAAATCGAAGTAATTAAAGGGGGGCTTTAATAAAGATAGGGGACAGACTCTTCAGCAGGGTCTGTTGGGATAGAACGAGGGAGAGGGTTTCAGATTAGAAGAGGGGAGATTTAGACTGGGTATAAGAAATAGGATTTTTACATTGAGGGCAGTGAGGTACTGGAACAGGTCGCCCAGAGAGGTGGTGGATGCCCCATCCTTGGAGACACCCGCGGTCATGCTGGAGGGGCTCTGAGCAACCTCATCTACCCAGTTCTTTGAAGGGGAGGCGAACTAGATGGCCTTTAAGGGTAACTTCCAACTCAAACAATACTATGAATTATAATCTTCTGGAAGTGAGCTCCATAAAGTTTGTGTGAGACGGGGATCAGGTCAACTGGGCATAGGCAGATGGACAGCTGTTTGGGAATCATCCTTCTTCTGCAGCAAGGAGGTTTATAAGCATAGCTGCTTTCCTACTTATGGACTGTTAATTTCTCTGTTTCCTTTGCAAATCTTCAGACATAAACAAGGACTATAGAAATGTTTTGCTGGTGGTGTTTGAGAAATAGAAAATGGCACACTTTGTACTCCCGAATTTGTCTAGGAGTGGCCCTAGGAAAGCTGATGGGAGCGGGTGGCAACTGTCATTACTGCTCATGTTCTTCTGCAGAAAGTCACAGCAGAAAGGGTGCTGGGGGCAGAGAACACGCCAGGAGCTGCCGTGCTGGTGGAGAGGTCAGAGGCTGCGGTTTAGGCACCCATCCCCACGTTGTGAGGTGCCAGGCATGCAAACCACGCCAGCTAATATAACCTCTTAGGAAAAAAAAAAAAAAAGAAAAAAAAATAAAAAAGAAAAAAACCAGAAATTAACTCTTTCTGAAGGGAAGGAATTTACTTGCAAGCCAAGGGCAGAGCTCAGACTTTCAGTTCTTTTTTTTTGTTGTTCTGGTGTCTGAAGTAGAGTGAAGGTAACCACAAGAATGCAGTAAGGGGGCAGAATGAGGGAAGGAAACCCATCTCTCTTGGCTTTAAGGCTGATAATCTCTGAATGCTGTCATGCAGAAGTAGCTTTGAGAGTCGTGGAAAGAGCAGGTAGGTAGTACCCAGCTACTATGTAGGAGTAGCTTGGGCTATGTGCAGGAGCTAAGAATCAGAAGAGGTTAAAGAAAACAATCAAACAAAAAAAAAACCACCCAGACTACAAACCACCCCACAGTGTGCACTGGAAAGAGTAGGGGGGATTTGCAGAGCTTTCCTTCGTTTTGATCACTGTAGCATTCTCACTTTGGAAGCCTCAGAGGGAGGCTTCACCTGCTCAGAGGACAACTGGAGTTATGTGTAGGTAAGAGCTGATGGCCATTTGGTAGACTTGGTGCAGCCATGGGCAGCAGCTCACACTCTTTGCCGTGGGCGCTCATTCCCCGTCCGTGTGGTGTCTTCTAAGAATCACTGGTGGGCTCTCAGGTTTCGGTAACACGTCCGGCACATGGAGCCGGGCTGGGTGAACCTGCTGGCCTTTTGTCAGAGCAGCCCAGCATCTGTCCCTGTCAGTTATCCCTCCCCAGGAACGCGCCCACTTCTTTGGAAAAGGTGCTGGGGAGGGGGACGCTTCCAAAAACAGGCACAACAACTGGCTCTGCCCCATGGCCCCAGGGCAGCGCCGATCCCCTGGGGGGAGCGGGACAGCTGACAGTGGGTGACCTGCTGGCCCTGGGGTCCCGCTGCCTTGCTCCCCCCTTGGCAGCTGCCCAGCCCCGGTGTGGAGTGAGGGCGAGGCGTCAGCCGATACCCAGCCGAAAGAGATCCCTTGGCGCGAGGCACCGAGGCGGCCACTCTCCTCTGCCCCCCTTTGCAGCACCAAAGGGTTCTGCAGCGCTAATCCCAGCACCTGTCCCTGCCTGGGGCGGCAAGGAGAGTTTGGGGTTGGGGGAGGAGCAGTCCCATATGTTTTTCGCTGTCCTGGATTGGGAGCGTTCCCTCTGACGCACCTAGAGCCCAGAACATATGCTCTCAGATCCGAAATGCTGTCTGCTTCCTTCCATCCCTGGCGGCTGCAGCAAGGATCCTGCCTTCCCTGCTCCCCTGCACCCGTGCCACTTGCTGCCTGGGCACTGCAGGACACCGCGCGGTCGAGGCTTCCAGGGCAGTTCTCCGTACGGGATTTCTAATTTTAGGAGCCTCCGCTGCGTATGGTTGAGCACTGCCTCGCTGGATCCCAGAAGAGAGGGGCCGAGCCGAGCCGAGCCAGGCAGCGCCTTTTTATTTTCAGCTGAGCCAGTGTCAACCTGAGTGGCCCCAGAGGCCTGAGCCAAGCACTGCGCAGGGCTGCCAGAGTCCTTCCCACCAGGCTGAGAGACGGAGGCTTGCGTCTGAAGCCTCCAGTCCCGCGTCCTCTTGGCCTTCACCTGGAGGATCTTTGGCTATGTATGGTGTGTATTGTATGGATTATCAATACCCAGTCGTCCAGGTAAGCGGAAGGAGAGCGGCGGCTGTACGGTGGCACGGTGCTTGCTCCTGGGGCACGCCGCAGCCTGTGCGCAGGTTGGGTAGGGCGCTGCTCAGCGCGTGCCAGGCCTCGGCTCCCCAGAGGCTCTGCCTTGAGCCTCCCTGCATGCGAGCGCTCCTGTTTGGCACTTCAGCTCCCCGGACTGCGGTGTTTGAGACCTGTGCGCTTTGTTTTGCATTTTTGGCTTTTAAAATACTTCTTTTTTTTTTTTTTTTTTTTTTTTTTAAGGGCGGGGGGGTTGTGATTTGACAGCAATGTCACGCTCTGCCAACTGCTGTGTTGTCAAGTGCCTCGCTGCTTTGTCCAGGGCATGTGACTTGTGAGTGTGACTGCAGCCTGTCCCTCGGGGCTGGCAAGATACCGTGAGCGGCTGCTCGCCCACTTTTCCTCTGCCTTCCCCTGAAACCACCAACAAAACCTTGAGCAAACTCTTGTTCATCACCTTCCCATTCTTGGAGACCCAGCGAGGATCTGTAGGGCGACAGGAGTTGGGTGCAGCTCTTTGCTCAAGCCTTGCTGGGGAGGGGGCTATATTTGGAGCACACGTGTGCGTTCCTGGCTGTCCTGTGAAGTCTTGGAGGAGCCAGAGGCCGTGGGTCAGGCTCGAATGCTTTCGGAGCCAAGTGAAGGATGATGTTCTCCACGCAGCCCTCGGCTATTCAGTGTCAGCATTCCTCCTCCTCAGAGGCACCAAATTCATCCAGAAAATGTGAAAGGTAGACTACGAGCTGAAGATTATCTACCCTGAGATAGTTCAGATAGCCACTAAAGGGTATTTTGTTAGGTTACCTTGTACCGCGGGTTTTGTTACGTACATGAATAGGCTCCACAACCAGAAGTGTGTCTTTTGGTTGTTAAGATTTGTTCCTGATAAATTGGTTCTTTACACTTGAACCCTTTTTTTTCCCCTCCCTCTGGCCTTGATCCAGCTGGCAGGTTTGCTCCATCTAAACTTGAGCCAGCACAGAAATGCAGGTAATGGGATGTTAAAATCGAAGGCAGCGCTTTCTTTCCACCCTAGCGGTATAAGGGAATTAGAGGCATAGCAAAAGAAAAAGACCTGAAACTTACTGCAAGTAGGGTGGTTGTGGCCTGTGGCCTTCTCTTTCCACTTCTGCCAGTTTGGAAGTGTGTGTATAAACCACTTGGTCCAGCTGAAGGTTAGTTCCTTAGTTGTGCTCTCTCCTGTGTGATCTCAGCAGCCTGGCTCCATCACCTGCTGCTTGAATGGTCTCGTCCAACTCATTTCCTGGTAGGGTGTGAATGATGGGAACTAGCAAATGTCATCTGATATATCTGGATATGAGGAAAAATGTTCTTTGAGAATGAGCGGTGCTGCAGTGGCACAGGCTGCCCAGGGAGGTGGTGCAGTCACCATCCCTGGAGGTGTTCAGAGCTGTGTGGATGTGGCACTGAGGGACGTGGTCAGTGGGCATGGTGGGGATGGGCTGGGGGTTGGACCAGGTGATCTTAGAGGTCTTTTCCAGCCTTAATGATTCTGTGATTCTGTAATGCCACTTCCACAGTACGGGAATGAAGTTTCAGCATCTATGTGCCTGTGATGCACTAACCCCCTTGAGAAGCACAAGTATTGGCATCTAGATGTGTTCTAAATACGTGCTTTTTGAATAAATTCAGCAAGTAGGAAGGGATGATCTCATGGCTCCAAGCAGTATGTTGCTTGGGCTCTGGTGCTTAGCTCTGCTTGTGCATTCTTGTTGCTTTCAGCGCTCTGTTCTGCAGTTGGGGTCTTTGGTTCCCTTTATAGAGGGCTTAAAGGGGCAGCTAAGTGAGGGCCCCACCAAGCTTATTGTGCTTGACCATCAGACAGTGCTTGAACCCCAGTCCTCAGGGGGAAAGGTGACTGCCACAGATCAAGCAATTAATTTTATCTGCCTTGTTCATTATCAGATGTTGCTTTGTTGGCTCCAGGGTGAGCCCAAGACAACAAAGACCTCAAGTGTTAACAAGAGTCATCTTGTTCTCAGTGGTATTTTTGAAGCTCTTGAAACTCTGTATTAGATGTTCAGTTCAGATGGGTTGGGGGCAGTCAGGACTCCTACGGACCCGTGATTCTTGTTGCCTGAGTTTATCCCTGTGGCACGGCAGAAACCAGGTGAATGCAAAAGTTGAATCAAGTTTAAATGAATGGAGATGGCGCTGATTTACAGAGAGCTGAAGACAATATGCACGTAGCTAAAACTCAGTGCTTTGCCATGGCAAAGGGATAAGGAGGTCACCGTGTTTTGACCCAGAATTGCGCTCTGGAATCTCAGGTTTGTAATAGAGGAGGGGAAAGAAAAAAAGAATCCAAGACTTTCCCTGGTTGGTTGTGCAATATTGTCTGCAAACCTGTAGTGTCTTCAAAGCTGAGTTAGTGGAGAGGATGAAATAACTCAGGAGAACACGGACTCTTGAGTTAGAGCCCCGTGGGGCCGTGTGGGGCCTGGCTGCCTCCCAGAGGACCACACAGCGGGCTGCGCTCCGCAGCTCTCTGCATCCCAGTAGAGCAGTGAGGCAGCAGCTTGCTCGGTCCTTACATAGCGAAGGAGCAAGCCGGGCTGCAAGGCGTGCTGCTCCTGCTGCCCTTTGGCTGAGCAGGAGGGAGGAGGAGGTGGATTTGCGGCCGTCAGATTGGGAAACTGCTCGGTGACACAAGGCCATGAAGAATCACCGCTAGGTGTATATATCTATTTAAGTGTAAATTATAATGGGCTATAAACGCAAAGGAGAGCAAACGGGGATGAAAGGTATTACTGCGCTGTCTTTTCTGCTGGAAAAGCCTGGGGAGCCTCTCGAGGGCCTGGGGTCGAGAAGAAGGGCAGCTCAGCTCAGCACTCTGTGCTGGCCGAGGACTCGTGCCCGGTGCTTAGATATCTGGGTGTCTGGGGTCCGGCTGAAAGCAGCGGGCCCTTCTTGGGCTCCCTGGGGAAGGAATGCCGCCATCCGCCGGCAGCTCAGGTGCGGAGGTAGTAAGGGCCAGATGCTCACTGAAGATAAATGGGGAGGTGCGGAGAAGGGGAAATAAGCAATCTGGGCAGGAGCCCGGCGCCCTCGGCTTTTTATCGCCAACGAAACGCAGCTCCCGGCGCTGCTACTGCTTCCGGTTCAGCACCCGGGCCGCGCACCCCCTCCGCTCCCCTTTGTGCGGGGCTGACAGCTCCGCACCCCGCGTCGGGACGCGTCTCTCCGCCCCGCGGCGCCCGGTCCCGGGCAGCGCCGCTCCGCCGGGCGGGGGGCGGCCGGAGCTCCCGGAGCCGCGGAACCCCTCCGGAGCCGGGCTGGGGGGCGCCGGGCCGGGCGGGGCGAGGCGGGCGGGGTGGGGGCGGGCCCGGCTCGCATTAATTACCTTCGGCATTCGGGGGCGGTGCTTCCCGCAGCCATCTGGCTGAGCCGGGGGGGCGGCGGGAGGAAGGGGGAAGAAAGGGAGGAACACGAGAGAAGAAAGGGAGGAAAAAGGGCTCGGGGGGCACCGCGCCGGCGAGGTAGTGCAGCGCAGGCACCCGCCGCCCGCCTCCTTGGGGCTGCTGCTTTTGGCTTTTTTGTGTTTTTTTTTCTTTTCCCTTTTTTGTTTTTTTTTCCCCCAACCCTTTTTTCCCCCCCTCTTCCCCCCCCCTCTCCCTTCCCTTTCTCCTCCTCTGCTGCCGGGCTTCCCCCATTTTGGTTTATGGAGAAAAAGAAAATGGTAACTCAGGTAAGGCTGGCGGGCGGCTGCCGTGCCCGGCTTTGTCTTGGAGGCGGGCGGGCAGCGCTGGGCTCTGCCGGAGCCCGGGCGGGGGGGGTGGTTGGGTGGGAGTGAGCCCCGGCGCTCCGCCGCTCACCTGGCGCGGGGGTCCCGCACTGCCCTCTAGGGAGAGCGGGGCTGCGGCCGCCCGGCCCGGAGAGCACAAAGGTGAGCGGCTTCCCCGAGCCGAGAGCTGCCCGGCGGCTGAGGGGTGTGCATCGCCCGCTGCTCGCCTTGAAAGGCTGCTACGTGGTTTGGGGCTTGGGTGGGTTTTCTTCTTCTTTTTTTTTTTTTTTTCATTGAATTTGTTATTTTTGGCATGGCATCTGCAAGTCGCCGCCGGAGGGAGGGGGGCAAAGGGAGGAGAAGAGCGGCATCGCCGAGCTGGAATCCTTTGGAGTTGGGCATTATATAATGCCCCGCAGTGCCTTGCGGAGCTGGGAACCTTGGGGGGATATTCCTGAGGGGAGGCGGAGGGAAGGGCTCTCGCAAAGAACTTTTCTTCGGTTCGGGCTTTTTCTTCTTTCTTTCCTGTGGAGCTTTGCATTTTCCTATCCAGATGCACACTGTAGTCCCGGCTGCCCACATTGCCCCTGGCTGCGTCCCCCTGTGCCAGCCCTGGCCGAGCTCTGCATGTCCCGCTGCACGGGGCCGAGCAGTCTGCTGCAGGGAGGGACACCCTCGCTGACCCTTCTGTCTCCTATCCTGCATTCATTGTCAGGGGCTGAAAAATGGGTCTCTGTCCTATGCAGTAAGGTATCTCCCAAGCCCCACCTCTGCTCCTGCTGTTTCATCCCATCCATTACCAATTCCTTTATATCCAGACCAAGGCTTTCTGTTTTGAGACTGAAGAGCTCTGCAGAAATCTCCGGAGACACTCTGTACCTATGTTTAGTTCTGTGAGTGATGCAGGAAAGCTGTCTCTTTGCAGGCGGGGTCCATTTGTGTGTGACTGCATGCTCGGGTCGTGCCAGGCTGGATGGAGGGGGATGCCCATGGACACGCTCTGGAGTTGCTATGCACAGCTGTATATGCAGGGTGCTCCCTGCCACCGCTGTTATGCAGTGTGGGATGGTGCTGAGCGTGTGCAGTCAGTGTGTGCCTGGGAGCTGGCACCCCAGAGCTGCCTGATTGGGAGGAAGAGGTGCTGGGGAGGATGGGGTGCAGCTGGAGCACTAAGTAAAACAGGAGGGCACAAACTGGCCTGAAGGCTGGAGATGCAGTCGGGCTGGACGATCTTAGTGGTCTTTTCCTACCGCAGTGGTTCTTAGATACCCTTGTGGACCGCATGTCATTCGCATTGCTTGACCTTGCATTATAGCTATCTTAAGAGCATGCAGTACTCAGGCTAGAATCACAGGGTTTTGCACTGCATAGTCATGCACTGCCGTTGAGGAAGATGCACGTGTGAGAAAGCTCCAGCAGTAAGGGAGGAGAGCTTGGGCTTCCCCTGGCTGGGGCTCTGGGGATGATGATGCTCGCTCAGATGAACCCCACAGTGTTGGGCTGCACGGGGGGACAGCGGCATCTCTAGGGCAGTGTCCCCATCCACAGCATGCTGCAGTGGCGTAGCCTCATTCACAGCTTGTGAACTTGCTTCCTCGGGGTTGCATTTAGCTTATGGGAAGTCCGTGTTGCTGGTGCCTGAAGCTGCTGAATGAATTCAGCATTGCTGTGGCAGTGCTTTGCTCTGCTTGGTTCCATCTCCAGGCGCTGCTGTCTGCCTTGCCCGTTGCTTTTTAGGGAGCAGCTTGCCTGTTTCCTTTGGAAATCCGGGAGATGAACTGCTGTATAAGCACGAGGGAACGGTGAGACAAGGTGGACGGCAGTGTGGGGTGAGAAGAATGGAAATAGCGACAGATGGGAGGTGCTGGAAGGCAAAAAGAGGAAACCTAAATTACTAATGAGAGAGAGATTCATTAACAGAAAGTACTCTGCTCTGATCCCCCTTAATCCTAAATCGGTGAAAATGAGTGTTAAACGGAGCCCAGTACAGCATGTGCTAATTGCAGATGAAAGAGAAACTCTTGGATGGACAGGAATTCCACGTTTAAGGGCTTTTTCTCCTTGCGGTGCATGGCGAGGCTGCTGGCTCGCACGGAGCACAAAGCCCTCCCTTTCTTGGACAGCCCAGTGCCGTGCTGGCGTTTTCCTCCGAATCTGTTTCCCATCAGGGCTGGGAGAGGGGGAAGGTGTCGAGCATCTCAGGGAGCGGGAGGGGAGCTGTGCCTCGCTCAGGAGTCCCGCAGCCCATGTGGCAGCGCTGCGCTCGGGGCCGTGTGCCTTTGTAATGAATCACCCCGCCATTGTCTGCTCCCCTCCCTGCTGCCGCGATGGAGCTTTCACCTGGGCTGCTGCCTGCGCGCGGGCCTTCTTCCAAGCTGGGAAGAGGAGGAGGAGGAGGAAGGGCTGCTCGCTGTAATTAAAGCCAGAGCGGGGAGAGCTGCTATTTTCAGCCCGCAGCACCCCGCTTTCCCTCTTTCCCCGCCTCAAGTGGCTGCCTTTTGATGTGGGTGTAGGCAGGAACATCTGAAGGTCCCCTTTTGTGAGGTTGTGGGATCACCAGGCTCCATTTTGCGGCACCATCTGAGGTGCCTTCACCGCCAGCGTGCCCCCTCCCGTCCCCCAGCACCCCTCGGCGGCTCCAGGCAGTGCCGTTTATCTTGGCACGTGTTTCGCTCGCTGTGCTCTGCCCGGGGCTCGGGGAGGTGATGGCGTTTGTGGCTTTGAGACTAATTTATGTCCTTGTTAAAACGAACCAGCAAGCAGCCTCATTTTTTCCAGAGGTTTTCATCCCTTCCCCCTTCCATAACCCTTTCCCTTCCAGACCCCGTGTGCAGCTGGAGACAACCTTGAGCAGCCCAAAGTTGCTCACTCAGCCAATGATTTGAGGAAAAAAAAAAAGAAAAAAAAAGGCAAAGCTCCATAAATGGAGGTCTTATTTAAATCAGAGCGGAGGCTGACTCATTAAAGGCCTCTCTGTCTCCTTTTCTTTCCTCTGCCTCATTCTCTTCCCCTATCTCTCCCTACCTCCCGTGACAGCAGCCTGTGCTCATGCTGGGCTCAGGCAGTGGGGGTGAATTTGGGGACCAGAGCCATTGTCCATCATGATGGCCACCTTGCAAACGTGCATCTTGTTGTAGGAGAGCATCCTCCTTTGTTTGCACTGTCTGCAGGGATGCCTAAGTGCCAGGATAGCCTCTCCCCCTATCCTCCTATTGCTTTGGGATCTCCTTCCCTCCAGCGAGCTGGATGCTCCAGCATCTTCTCCTTTCCCCTTTCCCCACCCCTCCCTCTAAAAAGGGAATGATGGTGAAGAAGGCTTTTCTAAGCATCGAGGGACTCTATTGGGAGCTACTGCTATTCCCCAGCCCCTTTCCTTGCTTGAAGGACGGCAGCCCCCTCTCCCTCAGCCTATTTGCTATTTGCTCCTTGGTTTGGTGTCCCCCTGCATGAGCTGTCTGAAGGGGATTGCTCTTCTTGTATCCCACGGCCTCGTGCTCTTTTCCTTTTGTTGCCGTTCTGAACGCGGTGCTTGTTTATGTGTTACCTGACTTTCTGCCTCTGTGTACCCCCTAGTTCTTGCCTCCCTTCTGCTGTTTGTCGTAGGACCTCGGTTTAGCGCTGCGGGCACCATGTCAGCAGCAGAGGTTTGTGTGAGAGGAGTCCTGGCCAGGCCCTTTTCCAGGAGAATCTCCCCCGGAGATTGAAGGATGGACCTGCAGCTCACTTGCCCTGATGTAAGGACTTGTTTGTTTGATGTGGGCATATGGATTGTGTCTGTATCTGTTGGGATACATAGGGATTTAACTGCTGGTGGAGAAGGGCTTATTCTTAAGGGCTTTTTCCCTTAATCACCTTTTCCGAGTGCTTTCAGATGCACTGGAGTAAAAGCAAACTCATGGGGCAGCCTCGGGATGGCAGAAGTCGCATGTAGCATTGCCTAGGAGGAATAGCAGTGCTAAGGGAACCTGATACAGCAGTGCCATTTCCTTAAGTCCCTGTCTTAGAAGAGACCTCACTGCTCCGCAGCACGTTTCTTCAGCAAGTGGCTGGGAAGCTGATCCCACAGACCTGGGAGCTGGGGCAGGAGGGAGCATGGGTTTTGCCTCAGTGTATGCTTTCCTACTTGGATGAAGAGGCTGCGTAATACAAAATGCTGTTGCACTGCTATCTTAGGAACTGATAATTTGTGAAGTATCTAGATTAGTGCAGAAGGTTGTAGAGAGCTGCCCAAAATACCCTCAGTTGGAGGCTGTGAAGGAGGGAGCCCTTAATACCAGTAATGCTTTTCCCTGCAAATTGTTCATTTATGATGGCTCCAGTGCATTTAATTAGTATTGACCATCATTTTACTTTAATATTCTCTCATACCAGTGCAAAGAGGGCTGGGAGGGGGGCTGCTGTTGTTGTTTGTTTTTCTTTATTTTCTGATTCTGGGCTTATTAAGCGCTTCAGGTAAAATGCCTGACCTATTTCCCTCTTAGCTGCAAAGTCACAGAATTGACAATAGGGCATTCCTCTAAATACTCGCAAGGAAGTGGTTGTTTTGCCTCAGTGTGGTCGTGAGTAACATTTGAAGGGCTGTAGTCAGGTACTCTTCATGGAATCCGAGTAGAAGGATGTTAACGTTCTTACCAAAAGCATTTTGGTTTGCTCCTTTGGAGTGATTTGTGATGCTGTGCCGCGCGGGATGGTTTTTGCAGTGGAGACCGGAGATGGATAGGCTGCTTTTGTAGGGTTCCCAGAAGCGAGAGCAATTAATGATCAAGTGAAAGCAGCGTAAAAGCAGCATGCTTCGTATATAGAAAAGAAAATGGGACAAATGCAGGGTCTGTTCAACAGCGTGATTTGTTTAAAATATCTGATGGATTTATTTATATTGCTTTGCAAAACTGTCTGTTGATACGATTCAGCAACATTATTCATGAACTGAATTGAGAGTATCGAGATGGTAATGGGAAGGCACTTCAGTTCTAGGGCATTTCCATATTTTAAGTTGGGAAGGAAACCTTTGTTTGCTCTCTGTATTTCTGTGTCTATTTCTGATGGTCTTTAATCACATGAGTGCCTGCTATTTTTTTTCCACATGCACAAAAAAAAAAAAAAAAGGGGAAAGAAAAACCAGACGGCCGTGCTCCCATCCCCCCAGCTCCAGTCCGTGTGGCACCATCATGACCTCTGCCAGTATCAGTAGCAGGGTTGGCCATTCCAGATGCATCCCACAGACCTCTGCCACTTACCCCGAATGTGTAATTAGCTGTCGTTTTCTGTGTGGACCGGCTTGATGTGTGTTTGCCAGTTGGTTTTATGGATTTGCTGACAGCAGAGGAATGGCGTCTTTTTTGCAACGTTAGGCTTTGAGCATGCACAAATAGGCATGTTTTCCCTTCTCTTCCATCCTCATGTGACCCTGGTGTGAATGGTTGAGGTGAGATGGACCTTCTCAGTCATTCCTCAGGAGCTCCAGTCAATAGCTTGCCCCATCCAAGTCCATCCTTTCCTGCTTCTATTGCAGTCAAACTTGTCTCATCTCTTTCTTCCTAAGTAACTGTATGTCCTCTTGGCTCTCAGTCTCCTTGTCCCAATTTACTTTCCTTCTTCTACTCCTATAGTTCATTATTTTTATTTGGAGTGGGTAACTGCTGTGCAATGATTTGCAATCCCTACAAAGGGGATAGCTGAAAATACAGGAGACGGGTCATCCTTCTGCTGTTGTTGGTCTCCAGACATCTGGCATGGCCTGTGCCTCCTGTAAGCTGTGGATGAGACCTGAACTAGAGCATGAAATCACAGAAAATGACACGTGAGTGGCACTGCCAGTAGTCCTCAGGAGCGTCCCTATTTTCTGATACAGCTGATGACATATAAACCATTGCTGTGGACGGCTTGAGCAACCTGCCTTAAAACATTTGCGGTGCTGTTGCCTGCCCTGGCAGTCCAAGTCCTTTGTTTTCCTTGCATTACAAAGTCTTTCCTAGTATGTCATACTTCTTGTCTGCGTTTGTTCTTTCCATGATAAATGCAGAGAGTAGATTCGTTCTTCCCTTTGCTACGGACAGTGTATGCTGGATCATTTTTATCTTTTTAGCCTTTTATTTATTTTATTTATTTATTTGGACCATCGTGTATAGCTTTGATAGCGAACTCGATAGAATGTAAAAATAAGCAAAGCCAAATGTTAACGATCCCCAGATAAAGAATGCAGGTAGCACAGGTAAGAATTTGGATGTTCTTTTCAGGGCTGTGAACAACTGAAAGCAGGGTCTGGTAATGGGAAGTATCAGCAGCCTTAATAATAGGTGGCACTACCAGCTCTGCCTGTAATGGAGACTTTCTCCCAGAGCAGTCAGTTTGTAAGTACCAAAGTGGAACTGCAGTCTGAGTATCCTGTAATCTGGGGGTGCAAGGAGACACCAAAAGCGTCCAAGTGATTGCAAAGGTAATCTTTTAGCAGGCTCTGAAGCCTGCCCTTGGGCTGGGAGGCTGGGATACTGTTAAAACCCTCTCAGCTGTCCTCCTGTTATCCTGCTTAAAATTCACAGTCTGCACTGGTGGTCCTGGGGAGTTTGGGCTTTCTACGTGCTTTGTAAGTCCTGATCTCACTGAGCTGTCTGACTTAGAAGGCATTTTTGACTTCCACATAACTGTTTTTGATTAACTAAGATTTAGATAATCAGAGATTGCCCTATACTGTGCAGAGACCATCGTTCACCTATCGGGTTTTGCTGAGGCCCCTTATATGAAGCCTGCGTTCTCCCTCCAGTCCTAATAGCAAAATCTGCTTCAAATTACTTGGAGACCGCTTTTAAAAATGCCTTGGAGAGGAGGTCTGATTCCTTGGATAGTGCTAGTCCTCCTTTGTTTCATGTACCCTCAATGAATAGCAAAACCCTTAATTTGATTTGTTGTTCTTTGTAGCCTTTCTTATTTTTGCTATTGTTCAGTGTGGCGTATAAAAGGGGGTTATCAGAACTGAATGATTATGCAAAGGACTCAGGAATATTAGGGGAGCTGAAGTAAGAAAGGCTTTTGTTTTCCGACTTGTGTCCTTTCCAGCTCTGTAAAATGTAATTTAGATAAATAGGGCAGCAGGGGAAAGGACTTCAGGATTTCAATAGGAAGGGTTGTAAAACTGTACTATCCTGTGGAGGATCCTTCCAGTGTGAATGAGGAGGCAGGGGAGAAGTATGGAAGTTTGATGAAATTAGTAGATCAGACTATCTGTACCTGTTGGTTGGGCTGTAAGGCATTGTGGTATGTCAGTTTTGCTCAGTGTTGAAGTATCTTGTACACATTAGTTTGCTCTGACTTTCCTTTGGCTTTCTTTGTGTGCATGATGAAATTGTTAGATTTGGTTACAGAATTGGCGTATGAAACCATTCCCAGATCTGCATCTCACCTGATTGTAGGATGAAGCTCTCTGCTGTCTTAAAGCAGCAACAAAAAGGAGAAAGAGTACTTCTAGGAATCCCACTTAGGTACTTTTGGCTTTGAGGCTTGTGTTCTGGTGGTGGGGTTGGTGTGTGTTGAAGGATGTGGTGAGGAAGGGAAATGGGAATGCCAGGGGCTTTGAGGGGAGCCTGGCTTCTCCGTTCCAGGTATCCATACAGGACCAGGCTCTGACTGAGCATGCAGTAAAAGTGGCTGATGAAGTGTCTGAAGAGTAACGTGTGCTTGGCGCTGTGCTTACCATGGGGTGCCATCTTTGGGAATTCCAAAAAATGCCTTTTCACAATCAGCTCAATCTTACAATTGACTGAAAGTGGCTGTGTCTATGATCCCTATGGCCCATTGCCGTGTGGTGATGCTGCTCCTGGACCACTATTAATTTACTTTCTCATTTGGTTACAGTAGGAATGGTTCTCAGCTGGATCGTTGTCTCTGTGACCATCAGTACCAGCACGACTGTGATGCAGAATGCAGTCAAGGGAACTGCAAGTCTTGGTGGCGCAAGGAATTTGGGTCATTCAAGGTCTGCTGTCGGCCTGCATCTTAACAAGTAAATTTTGGAGGGACTCTTTTAAGACTTCAAAGCTGTTGTTGGTTAATGTACTGGAAGGGATGTGAGAAGTTAACTGGTAACGTGAACTGAGGAAGGTGGGGGAAAAAAAAGAATTGCTGCTCATGTCTTGATGCACTGTCAGAAAGTGAGAGATGAGCTTAAATAAATCATGTTACATCAGATTAACGATCTCTGAGCTGTATTTTCCATCAACTCTGAAACTGTAGCTTTAGGCAGCCTGGTGGCAGCTTTGGTCACGTTGAGGGTCCCCCAAAATCAGCCCTCTGTGAGGAGGCAGCAGAGGCAGTGATGTAAATGTCCCTCTCAGCTTTTGGCTCAAACATGATTTCTCAGGATTTTATTATGTGGTTTTTTTTTTTTTCTTTTCTCCTTTTTTGCTGTTAGCGATATTCTTAATTAGTTCTGACAACGAGCTGCGGGAGTTGCAGTGAGTGTGGTACAGAAGCAAGGAGAGAGCTGTGCCGGGGGCTGTGGGCTCCAGCTCGCTGGGGAGAACGCATGCCAGGCCCACTCCCGTTCCATCAGATAGAAGCCATGAGGCCTGTCTGCTGCATAAAGCACAACCAGAAAGCCAGAGAGGCAGGCTGTGAAGCTCTGAACTGCTTGATGTGTCACGTGGAGGGGAAGGACAGCTGGAGCTGACTAATAGGGATTTCTTAATATCTTTGAGGAGCATAAAGGAAGATAAAATTCACTCTTCTAGGTAGGTTATCAAGGAGTGGAGTGCTTTCTGAAGTACAGTAGGGCTCTAGGTTGGCTGTGAGACTCAGTACATTGCCATCCAGTTGTTCTGAGGTGCTGTCTGACCTCAGACTTGGAGAAAGCAAGTTGGTGGTGGAAAGGAACCTCCTGTGATTGACATGCAGAGCATGCTGGGCCTCCTGGCTCATACAAAGTGTGAGTGTGCAGCTGAAGTGGTTTAGGAGCTGCCCTTAACTGCATCTGTTCCTTCCTGAGCCCACATCCTGCAGTGATGGCAGCAGCGTCCATCAGAAGCACAAAGCAGTGCAGTTGCTGATTATGTTTTCTCTTTGGTCACTAAAAATTGACCACAGCTATAACATGAGAGTAGTCCTGGTTACACTGTAGTAGGGAATTCCACGGTTCTGGAAAGGCTTTACGTTAGGCATGCTAGGGGAAGTGCTAACACTGGCAGGCTGTCATCACATGTTCATCTTAAATGATTTTTGGAGCGTTGCTGTCTTGAATAAACACTGTTGTTTAATTTCTGGATTTGAAGAAGTTTTTTTCATGTGTACTGACCTGCCTGTTAAATCTCCTCGAGTGTTTTGAAGATGCAGGAAAGCAAAGGAGTTCATGGAGCGATACACTGGCTGCTATAGGCTATTAATGACACTGTCACTGGCCACTTTTGAACATCAGCTCTCACTGCGAATTTAGTAGCAGGCATATGATCTGTTTGCAGAGCTTTACCAGGCTGGGTTACGTGGAGCTGGAGGGGATCTTGCAGAACAGCGGTGTGAATTGGAGCAGTGATCTGTTCAGCACCTGGCTAGGCCTGCAAGTTCTCAGCATTGCCTACCCTGTCACTTCCAGCAAAACAGAGAAGCTCAGACAAGATAAAGTTAAAACCAAGTACTGAGGGTTGTTCTGGAGAAACTGAAGAATGTTTTTGAAGTTTGGCAGTGATGGAGTATGGCCATGGGCTGTGCTGGCCCAGCTGGGGGATGACTGTGTGGAGCCCATCCAGCCAGCTGGGTCTCCAGCTTCCCAAGGAATGAGTGTGTTTGGCCACTCTGTTTTGAAGGAACTTTTTTGGGGGGGCAAAGCAGCTGCCTGTCCCTGTACCATGCAGTGCTTTCAGGTTAGCAAGAACAACTCAGTTCCTGATGTTCTCGTTGCTTTGGCTCAAGACTTTTACATCTTGAAAGAAATGGTTCGCTTTAGCTTATTTCTTCCTTTCTGTTAATTGTCCTCCTTCTGAAGCAAAGAGGATTATCATCTTGACCACTTACACACTCATTTTCCAGGATCTCCTTCCTCCTTGCTCTTGGTTTCAATATTAAGTGTTTTGCCTCTCATCTCTTAAAGGAGGCGGTTGCACCTTTGGAAGTTGTTGGCAGAGCCTGCTGAAATCTTGTGGTGCTTTAGGTCAGCTGTCAGTGATAGCAACCTGATCTATGGCAAATCTCTCCCTCCCTCTCCCTAGGGTTCCTGCTCTGCCATTTGCGTGCCATTAGGACTGATATGATCCAAATTAGCTTCTTCATCTGTTTACATTTGTTTTCTGAGTCATGAGAGGTCCTCGGGAGCCACGGGATTAAATGTTGTTTTCCGTCTTCACGCTTTTCTTTCTGTGCTTTAATGAACTTTCTTTTCTTTCTTGCCTGGGTCAGATGCCTTCTTTCCACCTTAGTGTGCTGGTGAGTACATGGCCCATGATGGGAGCAATCTGCAGCTGCACTGTCAGCAGAGGAGCACTCATTATTTTGATGTCTGCTGCAAAATGGTGGCTCCTGCTCTAAATTACTCGGTGAGGTAATTGCTTTGCTTCCAGTGTATTTTGCTTACACTGTGCATGAGTCCTTTAATAGGACAGAAAAGCATAAGGTGTTTCTTCAGGGCCAGGCTGGGTCTGGCTTCTTACTGGATCCTTTTTCAGTTTCTGTGATACAAAGGACAGTTGTGATGGTGGTTGGGAGCAGAACTGTAAAATCCTGGCACTCACTGCTGGCAAAGCAGCGGGATTGTTGTCACTCTCTGGACTACACTGCTGTGATTGCTATTTTATATTTTTAATACAAACAGCATCTTTTTGGTGCTGCTGGTGTTCCAGGAGCTGTGATCCAGAAAGCATGGAGGGAGGCAGCGAGTGATTGATCTAACTGCTCCTTGAAATACTGTCTGCAGGGAAGTTTTGCCGTTTGACAGCTCGATACTTTGCTTTGGAGCCAATTTCTGCAGGAGTGGAGGGCAGCAACAGAGAATTTCATGAATATGAAGCTGGCTTTCCTGAGTAGGCTTGTGCAGCTGTTGGGTGCTGTCTTAGTTGGGGGGAAAAAAAACACATGGAGGGAGCGTGAGTCTCTGCCTTGCAGTGGAAAGCTTATTGATATCCATTGAGGTTGATTCTATGTGCAGTTAAAACTCAGCTGTTCCCTTCAAAGCAATGGCAGCTCATCCCTAGAAAAGAGAGGGCCCAGTGCAGATTGCTTGTAGGCTATGGCAACCCAGCCTTGTCCCTTTCTTAGGTAAACCCTTCGGCTGCTCCTCGTGAGTTTGCCTTCTTGGTTTCCCTTTTGTAGAATCATTAAGGTTGGAAAATACCTCTGAGGTATCCTGGTCCAACCATCACCCCATTCCCACCATGCTCACTGACCATGTCCCTCAGTGCCACATCCACACGGCTCTGGAACACCTCCAGGGACGGTGACTGCACCACCTCCCTTTCCACTGCAGCACCGCTCCTTCTGAGAAGTTTCTCCTCATATCTGTTACCTTTGTGTGGGACAGGCTTAATTCAGCCTTCTGAAGCTTCCCTGCCTGTTATGTGACCAGTCAGTGTTGTATGTCTTGTGAATCTAGGAAGGGAAGTGCTGGAGGCTGGCATGGGAGTCCAGTTCTGAGCATGGCCATGTGTTTTCTTTGGAATCTTACTTATTGACACAACCACAAGTGCCTTATATGGGATTTCTATTCCCTTCAAGGCTTGTGTTTCTCCCTGAAGTTTTAAAGAAACTTAAAGTTTTTTTATGGATGTGATTAAATCAAGAACCACCAAGGTTTTAGTACTGTGCTAGTCAAAATAGCCCCCCTTGACATGAATGACATGCAGATGACAGCTGATTAAAAGAAAGCATTTTCTGTTATGTCCTAAACCTGTTTTCTAGCCAATTTTCTTCATTCCAATGATGGCAAAGTTCTGTGCATCTGTTAGCATCCTGCAGAGAGCCAAACAGAGCTGCTAGCAACCGAGAAACACCAGCGTGACTGCACCACTTAAATGAAGGAGAGGAGCTGCAGGGGAAAGAGATGGGCTTTCACACTTCTTTGCTCCACCGGGCACCGAGCTTTTAGGTTTAGTGGTTTTGTTTTTGTTGCATTCTTGAGGTGTGCTACGGGAGCATAAAGCAAATTTTCCCAGCTTGCCATCACCGCACCCCAGAGCCAGCGGCCCCATGAGAGGTGGAAGCACACCTTGCTGGGAAGTAGAGCACCTTTTTACCTTTTTGTGTTATTTTGTGTGTTTGGATGGTAACAGGAGCTGTGCTCATGAATATTTGAGGCACTCAGGTGCCTGTGGAGCGCTGGAGGGAGGGGAGGTGGTCGGGGCAGAGCAGGGAGCGGCCGTGGCCCTGCATGTTTGTGTCCTCTCTCTTATTCTAATAGACTTCTCATCGGGATGGATGTGCTCTGAAATATTTATTGCCCTGTTTAAATATTCATCGCTGCAAAGGCAGTGCAGCCGGATGGCAGCAGCAGAGCCTCGAGGGACAGGGGCTGCAGCAGTCGTTGGCATTTCCTTTCGGTAATATGATAAAAATATATATATTAAAAAAAAAATATTGGGCATTCCCCCTCCCCCACGGATTGACAGAAGCAGCCAGGCGTGCGTCTCCGGTGTTTTCTCTTCATGCTAAAGTCTTGCTCCTTGGCTTGGGTGCAGGGTGCTGCTCCTGGCTGCCAGATGCTAATGTTCTTCTCTAAGCCCACATCCTGGGGCTTTCTGCATCCTGGTGCTACGGGCAGAAGGAGTCAGCTGGCAGGGTGGATTCCAGTCCTCTGTAGTCTCTTCTCCGCTCTTCTGGAGGTGCATGCTGGCAGATGTAGCTGGGAGAAGGGCTCTTCTCACTGCCATAGAGGTTGCTGAGAGCCACCAAGGGGTCATGGGAATGTGCGTAGCGACGCACTAATGGAGCAGCAGGTGCTGGCGGGCATGTCATCAAAATGAGAAGCTCTTCTGTCAATTCAGCTTTTAAGTCTATCGATTCAGCGTCAGTAATATATAGCAGCTTAAAAGTGCGGCTGCCAGTAAGAAGCAATTGTTTAATCAGAATATTCGGTGCCTTTCTGCTGTTAAACTGAATGCTGAAGGCGTTGCCACTGTGGTGAGGTGCAGGTGGGCCATGTGCTTGAGAAGCCTGAGCTGGTTGCTGGCTGCAACAGGAATTTGGTAAACACACCTTAGCTAAAAGGCCTGAGGGAAAGAGGCTTTGTAAGGGCTTAGAAGCAAAGGGGTCCTCTTTCCTGAGCTACCTGACATTCGTGGCATGTAAATAAACAACTATTATGCTAGCTTACATTGGGACATTCTAGAAGTTAAGCATAAGCAAAGCAGGCTGTAGCAATAATACATGTTAGACGTTGGCAGAACCTCTTGTTCTGGGATAAAGCAGCTTTCAGGTGCGTTCCAACCGCAGTTAATGTGGCGTATCCATGGGCTGTGCAGGAAGAATGGTCCCCCGCCTGCCCGCCCCAGCCATATGCTGCAGCCTCCTCCTGCACTGGGCGTCCTGCTTGGGCTGATCCAAGGCAGGCCGCCTCAGTTAGTGGCTGAACAGAAGGCTATTGTTCAGGTTAACTTCTGGCCGTGACACGGCTGGATCTCACAGCAGCCAGGGAAGGAAGCAGAGTCACTTCTTCCGAGGCTGGTGGATAGTTTATCACAGCAGCTGGTACACAGAACTGCAGCCGTGCTTCTCGGCAGCTTGTTCCTCTCAGGGAGACTGAACCATTTTACTGATAAACGTGCCTGCTGCTCAGTCTCACCTTGAAGCACTGACTTCCACCAGCTTCTCCTTTAGGTAGTCTTCTGGCCGTGTCTGCCTTGTAGGCCCTTAATGCCTCACCTGATGCCTCTGCTTTGAATTGGGGAGCGCTCTCAGCAAAAAGGCACAAGGAGAGCACCGAGTTCTTCCCGGTGGCCGACTTAATGACGGCTGCTTACAAAATCAGTAAGCTAAATAAAACGGTGTCTTTTACCAAAGCTGAATTTATCAGACTCGGCTCTTGGCTATTGGTTTTCTTGATGCCTTTACTCGTTAAATACTGTTAGTGCCCAGTGTTTGTTTTTTTGTTGTCCCTAACCATTAATTTACTTTCACCAAATCATCAGCTGGCACTTAATTTTTTTTTAATGATAAGAAAAACAGATGGGAGTTTTCAGGTTTTTTCCAGTGTATACCCATATTTGGGTTTGTGGTCACTTTTGTGGCTTTTTCCTGTTCTCATTTATATATATAAATATATTTAATTCCCTTCTTAGAAATGTGCATGTGAAAGGATTATCTTTCCAGGCCCATGTACTGAAGTGATGTTGCTCCCATTTCCTACTTGGTGGTAATGTAGCTGAGTGATTTTACTTGTGCCTTTCACCTGGCTTATTGCTCTGCTGAGTTGCTTCTTAGTGACTCTCCATTCCTTTCCAGCATCCCTGCTTTCCAGGATACATAACGGAGCCTTCCTTGAAAATGGAAAACTCATTTTGGAACAAATAAGTAACAGAAGATAGGAGAATGCGTTACTGGAATGGAAAGTTATTGTGGGAAGGACTCTGTGTTTTTAAACTGTCAAATTTCTGTTCTCGAGCATATGCCAAGTCACAGATTTCCTCCCCACCGCACCCCGACAGCAGATTGATTATAATATTGTTGCTTTGTTACCCTGGCACTTGAGTCACAGATGAGTCTCGTTTGCCTTGGCTGGAGCTGTGTGCATCAGAGCCCGTCTGTTCAGCGCTGAATTGTGGCCGTCCCCGTGATGGGCCGGCAGCAGTGACAGAGTTGGGAGATTTAGCTGCCTGCATAAAAGGAGGGAGGGGAAAGAAAGAGAACCTCAGAGGAGCTCTGATATTGTTTCAGTATGCTGTATATGTCTCATCTTCCAGTTTTGCTCCATAGTCACGTCTGAAAGCACGACTTCTTGCTCTGCTTTCTGCCAGCTCTGCAGTTCTTTCCGAGGCATTCAGAGCTTTCCCAATTGATTCCAGATGTGCTCGCCTTCCCTGCATTTTTCTCCCTTCCTCCTCCTCAGCTGGCAACTTTTCTGGGAGTAGCTGGAATCAGGGCAGGCAGGCAGGAGGGGAAGGCTACCACAGGCTGGTGAGACTGGGGGGATAGAAGGGACTGTGATACAAGTGGAGATGACTGACTGGGCTTTGAGATTTTAATTTTTTCCCCCTGATGGTCCATCCTCTAGCTAAGCCAACTTAGAGTAGCACCATCACACGTCTCCTGCCACTGAGGGGGGAAGCCGTACGCCAGAAGCCATCTTCAAAACCCTTCCTAGAAAAGCAGCAGTTATTAGAGAGAGATCTGGAAGTATATTGCAGATAGGTATGTCACATAGTAAGGGCTTTGAAAAAATTCCTCTGACTGAAGTAGATATAAATCTTGCAAAGGGGTTGAATGAGCTTCTTAAGGGTTTAACTTTTCAGGAATGAAGTCTGAATTCTCAAGGCTGCAGGAATAACCCTTCCTACAGCGTGGTTTGGTGGTGTGCTTGTAGATACTTCTGCAGAGCAGAGCTGTGGGATGAATGGGAATGGCTGCTGCTCAGTGCAGCCCAGGTCCCTGATCAAATCTGGGGACAAGGATGCTGGTTTTCATAAATACAGCATCATCTGGAGTGCTGCCATCTTCCTCAAAACAAAGCTACTATCTGACTGCAGGGCTGCCTTGATGTCCTGGTAGAGAGCTGCTGTGGGATTTTCTTCCATATAGGCATTCTTGTGTTCTGCAGCGCTTACTTCTGAGCGGCACCTACAAGCTGCTGGTTAGCGGTTGGGATAGGTAAAAAAACAGTGCTGTGCTGCATTATAGCCATGTAGGTGTGTCTATTCATGAAGTCTATTTAGGGCAGACACAGTCGACTCCCAGTTAAGCTGATACTGCACTTCTTCCCCACTGCCAGCCTTCAGTCCTTGCTGCCTCCCAGCATGGGAATCCACACTCGTGCAACTGCAAGTGTGATCGGTTTGCTAATCCGCTGCAAAGCTGATCACGGTTAGCTTGGATTAAACATACGTGACACATCTGCAGAGCGCTGTGTCTTAGCTGTGGTTCATTTCAATTCTGGTCCAGAAGAAGAAACCTAACCCTCTTCGCCGAACAGTTAAGTAATCCCACTCGTACGGGGATGCTTCCACCGTGCTGGGTGCCTGTTGGATTAGCGTGTGACTGGATGCAGCACATTCAGAGGCTGTGCTTTCATACTGATTTGTTGAAAGCTGGTCCTCGTCTTACAGAAATCTCTCTCCCAAGAACGTTTGACAGTGAATGCCAAATGGAAAATACTCATGCAGGGGATTGCAGAGCTGGAAAAAACACTGCCAGGGCAGATGCTAAAGGACTGGTTTAGAGCGAAAATGCGAACCTGGCCTTTCATTTGCCTGCTGGCTTTTCTGCTTGGGAAGCATCCATCCTGGTGACCTTTCTCTTTCATCCTCAGCCCCCCCTCTTCCCTGTAATGTTCAGAGGTAGTTTCATTTCTAATGTGGAATGGAAACAGATGTTGAGGCCTTGATGGGGTCTCATGAAGCACATTTCTCTTCCTAATCAACCCCAGAGAGCGTGAATTGATTGAAAGCATTTGGTAGGATGCCTTAATTGCCAGTAACATTTCACTTTTTTTTTTTAGGTTTTTTTTTGGTTTTTTTTTTTAAAGGGGGAGATAATGTAGATTTCAAGAGCACTAAATCAGTATTGAAATCTGAAAGCCCGTGGGTACGTTTCAGGCTGGCAAGCCAACATAGCTCTGTTACTGGCATTGCTCTGGCTGTATTGTGCTGGGAGAAATTGTAGTGTTGGGGTGAGCGAGTGCTTCCTGGGTAGTGCAGTAAGATAAGACTGTACTTTTTTCCTTTCCTATAAAAGTAAGGCTTGAACTGGGGGGTGAAGGGGGAAAGCCAAGAAAGCCAGCTGTTTTCTTTTACAGAACAGTTTTCGGTGGCCTGGAATGATAGTGTATGCTGGAAGATAACTTACTCTTCCATTGCTTTACATATCAAGGAAAAGGAAGGAGAAGATTAGATAATCCGGTGTAAGTTTGCTCCAGGAAGTTGGAGGAAACATGCCTTTAAATGGTTAGATGTGTGCCTGTCTGTGTGCAGGCAGCTATTTTGGTGGAAGGTCAGCTCTGTTAGGCTTAAGTTGAGCCAACTGAAAAAGAGCATCCTTAAAATGATTGCTCGAAGTTTAGATTAAAAAAACCCACACGAATGTGCCTGTCGGCTTTTAACAAAACTGACATAAAACTCCACCACCCTCTCGCCAAACTGCTTGTAGGCACAGCATTATTTCTGGGAGGGCTAAAGAGGAATTGCTGTTGGATGTAAGGGTTGAAGTCCTCAGCCTGTTGTAAATCAAATCCCAAACCCTCCATTATTGTGATCTTTCTGAAGGTACATTTATGATCAGTCCTCATCGAGGAAAGAAGTGTTGATTTTATCCATCTGGGTCACCAGGCAGACATGCCAGCCCTATGCCCTGGAGCCACAGCAGTGCATTTATGGTGTGGGTGATGGGTTAGGGCCATGCACCCCTGGGCTCCAGCAAAGGTTTGTACAGAGAGGTACCAGGGGATGGTTCTGTAGTAACGTACTTGGAGTTGTTCTGTACTGTCCCCGGGGGTTGTAATCATTAAGTAACACTTGTGGGGAAATCATGTGTGCTTTCTAGGACACTTGTCTATTTTCATTCTTCTCTCCCTGCTTTCCCTTCCTTTTCCTTTCTTTTTTAGCTTTGTATATCCTTTTCATCTCTCAACTTTCCTCCCATAGATTTCTTTGCCTGTGTAGTGAGTGCTAAAGGGCTAATTGATAGAGAACAAAGACCAGAAGGTTTAAAACTCATCCTGTTCAGAAACTGAACAGGAATGAAATGGCTGTGATGTGGAAAGTGTTTGGAGGCAAAGAGCTTGTATGATATTCTTGGGTACCTAAGGAATTCACGTGGCTGGGTCAGTGTTCAGCAGAATCTGGGGAGGTAAAAAGCTATCACTAACCATCCCATACACATCACTTATATTTGCATGTCTTCATGAGCTGAAGAGCAGAATGACAATTTAGAGAGGTTGTAGCTCCAGTTCCAGGGTCTGTGAGGACCACTGCTGTCCCCCGGTCCTTCCCTCCCCACTCTTCCACCCCCTCAGTGGTCTGGCTCCAGCTCTCCTCGCCCTTTGCCAAGATGTTTCAGAGCTCTCAGCTGGGAGCAAAACTAACCTGACAATGAAAAGCAAGTCTTTTTTCCTCATTTTTTTTTTTCTTCCCATTTTTTTCTGGGATACGTGCTGAAAGGGGTAGAGGCAGGGATGCCTGGAGGCTGAGACCTCAGTGCTAGGAGCATGGGGAGGGTGTGCTCTGCTCCCCCTGGGCCAGCTGTGACCTGGTTAGAGAAGAGTGGTGTGCATTCCTGTGTCCCCATCAGGGGCAGCGTGGGGTGGGCAGTGGCTCTGGGTTGAGCTGTTGGTTCTGCAGATAGGAGCTGGGCGCGTTTTTGCTATTTGCAGAAGGGATTAGGGTTGCGTGGAGAGCAAACAGCCATAGCTGGGAGCACAGTGGTTGTCACAAACACCTTAATTGCCTCCAGCTAGATGGGAGGCAGCTCCTCCCAGGCTTAATAACACAGGCATGGTGAAGGCGAACCTGTCAACAGCGGGCTGTCCCTCCCCCCCCATCCCCGTCCTCCATCTATTGCAGTGCTTGGGGGTTTCCAGAGCTGAACAGTACTTTGGAGAGGTTACTTTGTGTATACATGCTGTAGCGTTGCCTCGCGCCTTCCTCTGAAGCTCATGGCTCTTCATAAGGTAGCGGATACCACAGAGCTTATGGCACTTCACATGGAGCTGTCCATGCAGAAATTGCACCAGGTTAGTTTTACCAAGATTACCATTTTAATCTGTTACGCTTTGCTATCAATGCAAATACGGGCGTACCAATACAGACGGGATCCATGGTCATCTCACTCTGAGGCTCTTTTCACGTCCCTCTAATTACACTCGTTTCTCCAGTGCACAAAACAAAACCAGCCCCTCGCAGAATAAACCGATCTTTGTTAGCTGACAGCTTTATGGAAGTGGGAGGCCTTTGTGCATGTTTGCGTGCTGGCGCTCGGTGCCGTGATCTTGGATCACCACCTGCTGTCTGCTGAAAGAATTCATCTGAAATCGCGTTTGCGGAACCACGTTGTGCTTGTTGAGGCGTCCCTGGCTTCCTCCCCTCTGCGAGGTACCGCTACGCCTGTTTGCGTCCCGCCTGGCTGCTTAGCTTGGAGCTGCAGAGCTCGTTAATTAAGGTATGTGTGCATCAGCTCTTAAAAACGTGTCCCTGTTTAGGATTTTTCGCTGGCTTAGCTAAATTGTTTTTTCAAACAAAGTGTGGGATGAGCCATAGGTGAAATTACAGCCCAAAGAAGGGAAGCTGACACCTCGAGGCATGACCATAGCTCTGTTGATTTGGGAACCCAGGCTGGTGTCCCATGTCCTGCTGGTGCCCTGGGCAGGGTGTGCTGGTGAGACCAATGTCAGAGCTCTGCAGGAGGGCAGCTACTCTGAATCTCTGCCTGCTGTGCATGCTTCCTGTGGGAGCCCGGGAGCTGAGTGAGTATTTAGCATAGGGGGTTTCTGGTTTTCTTAGAACTGTAAGCTACTGTGTTGTACTGAGGCTTTTTCCCTTTCTGAGGGGTTTGGTTAATTGTTCTGAGTTACAGTTGTGTTGAACAGCCCATCCCTGCTTGCTGGGCATGGGATGGCAGCTAGGTTGACACGTGGTGGTACGAACTCATATCTGCTAACCTGGAGCTGCCAACATTGTTCCTGCAGCCGGATATCCCTCAGGTTTCCTTCCTGGAGACCACCATCCATCTCGTGTTGTGGCTGCGAGAAGTCTGTCCGAGCCTGGACGTTAATTAGGTTCATTTTATGCTATTGCACAAGTTGATAACAGCAGTAATTAGCGGGAACTGCAGCTGAGCTTTCTTTGTCCCGCGATGGCATCTGTGCGTGCATTTGGGGATGGTGACTACTCTGACATATTCGTCTCAGTCTGTCGATGTTGAGTCATGATGCTGAGAGGTTCATGAGCTAAATCAGGCAGTGCTGGTAGTGCAGGGAGGCACACTGCTGAGACAGGATAAGACAAAATACTTCCACCTCGGCTCTCTTGGTTGCGTCTGTCTCCTGCATGCCCTCGCTGGGGGTTTTTTCAAAGCTCTTTGTACCTCCTGGGATGTGGGAAAATCAGCGCTTCTGACTGCAGGACCTTCTGCAAAGGGCTGGAGGTAGGGAAAGGAGTTCAGGTTCTGTATTGGGATATAAGCGGGATTTTTTGTGCGTGTTCTTGAAAATACAAAGCGTTGGGTAAATGCTGAAGTTGGGCAGAGCAGCAGAAGAGGAGGGTATCAGTGCAGCATGAAACCTGCAGGGCACACATCGGGAGTTCTTCATAGGCACAAATGGGGGCAGGAAGAGTTAATTGTAAAGCACTGCAGGAAATTAAAATGTTGAAAAGTAATCAGACAGGAAATGTGTAAATAATCGCAACCAGAGGAAAAATAATTTCAGATACAGGTAACTCTGTGGGATGGTGAAAGCTGGACAAGCCATAGCAGTGATAGATTTGCTGATAACCTGAGATCCTGCATTTTAATATCTTTAATATTATTATAAACGTGAGATTAGGAAAATCCCTGAAGTTAGAATGGTATTAAAACACCGCATTCTGCATTAAAAATCTCTTATTTTAAAATCTTAGGAAGGTTAGAGAGAAGTAATAAATAAAGTTGTCAGGCTGTTTTGGCTTGTGAGATGTGATTAAGCTTAAAATAAATGTGTTATCAGAACACCACAAGAAACAGGGGAGAGAGAGAGAGAGATAGCATTTTTCATCCCTCAAACACTTGTAGATAATTGAAGAAGGGAGAGAAAATATTTAAAAGGTTGAAAAGCATTTAAACTAGGAGGGGAGCAATGTTAACCGAGGGAGGGGGGGATGTTGGAAATACGATGACACGAGGTTTGTAGGCTGGCATTATAAGCAGTTGAGGAGTGAGATTAAGCAAAATGCTGGAGTATGTCCTTTAGGGAGCAACAATAAGCTGTTGGGAAGACGGCACAATGGGTTTTGTTGGTGGCTAATTAGCATTCTCTTCCTCCTATCAGGGACACCAAGGGCTTGTCAGGCTGGTTTGTTCTAAGAAGACTGGAAATAGTTTTTGCTGTGGCATCTTCCCAGGAGTTGTTGTAGCAGTTCTTGAAATGAAGTTTAAAAAAAACCCCACCAAACAACAAAAAGCAGCAACAAAACCCAACCAAACAAAAACCCAGACAGTTTAGTATTCAGATCTAATGTTAAGTGATTGATGTTAAGCTATGATTAAAATGAAAGAAACAGGCAGACCTGAGCTGTGTGGAAGCATGCTAGAGTTTGGGTATAACAAAGTGCAGGTAAGGCCCTGCACATTTCAGACATGGCTGAGGTTGCATACAGCTCCCCACTGCTGGGGCTGGACAGGAGACAGAGTAAGCACAAATGAAGCAGGATCAGCCCTAATGTAGGGAGCAAACCCAACTCTTCCAGGAAACATGGCCTTGGGCAGGCAGGCTGGGCACTGTGCAGACACCTTGAAGGAGCAATGAGGTCATGGTTGTCATCCAGGCTGGGAAGGGAGGGCTGTAGGCAGGGAAAAGGAGCGTGAGGTCTGTGTGCTCTCTGGTGAATTTCCCCTCTCTCTCCTGTCTGTAGGACAAGCTCCCTCTCCCTTTTCCTCCCCTGGTTTAAGCATGCTGCCCTACCTCTGGGCTTTGTGGGGGAGGACCAGGGCCTGGAACAGCAGCCAAAATTTAAAATCAGGATTAGTCTGTTGACACGCACATAAATCAAACAGCCGTGCTCTCATAAATCTTCTCTGTGGGTTTTGCTGCTGTGGCAGTAGGAGCAGTGCAGCAGGCTGGGCTTCCCAGGGCTGGATTTCAATGCTGAGACACTTGTCCTTCACCTGGGTGGCTCGTGAAGGTCACCCCAGCTCCGTCCTGTCCCCTCCGCTGCAGCCTTGCAGTGCTGCAGGCTTTGTGTTTGCTGCTGGGTTTTATTTTCAGGCGTAGCAGGATGAAGTATCTTCTGGGGATATATTTTGCACAGTCAGCTGGCTGTTTCTGGGTTGTGCAGTTGGTGTGCTAAAAGCTGCACCTGTGCTCGGTGCTCATCGCTGCCAGCGCAGGGGAAGGGGCTGCTGCACAGATGTGTGCTTCTTTCTCTTGCTGTAATATAAGTGTGCCCTTTAAACACGGCATGCCCGGATGCAGAGCTAGAAGAGATGGACGTAGCACCCTGCTTTTCTGTGCGCTTCCATTCCAATTCCCAGGTTCCAGAGCCTCCCTACCCTTTCAAAATAATGCCTTACTGCATGTGAAGCATTTTTGTGAGATTTCAGGGGTGTGCAAGTTGCAGACCCCATAGGTGGCTCTCCATCTGCCACTCGGAAGTGAGAAAGTTACCCAAGTGTGATTAAAAACCAGTGTGATGACTCAGCGGAGCAAGGCCTGCTCTTCTGATAGAGAAGATAGTAGCGGACTGTTGCAGCGAATGGGATATTTACGTGAACCGTGTGCAATGTGTGTGACTGTGGGTGATTTCTCGGGCTGATGTTTCCATCTGTCTTCCGTGGTGTGATAAAAACTGCTTTCTCTTTTCTCCAGGGTAACCAGGAGCCAGCAGCAACTCCTGATGCAATGGTGCAGCCATTCACCACAATCCCATTTCCGCCACCCCCACAGAACGGGATTCCCACAGAGTATGGGGTGCCACACACTCAGGACTATGCAGGCCAGACCAGCGAGCACAATCTGACGCTCTATGGGAGCACACAGCCACATGGCGAGCAGAGCACGACCACAGCCAGCACGCAGAACGGATCTCTCGCAGTAAGTGAGGAAAAGTGCAGGGCAGCAGAATGACGCCTCTGGAACAGGCAGCTGTGCAGGAGGTGGCTGCCTGTTGCTCAAGTGTGCAGCAAGTCATAGGCTTGGAAAGGAGAGAATGGCAAAAAGCCAGGGGTTCTGATGATTCATTGCTGCATTCTCATCTTTCCCTTTCTGCATGTTCCCCTTGTAAATAAATGCTTGCAACAGTACCTGAGATCATGGTGCTTTTACCATGATGGTGCTGTCCAAAACACAGTCCTTCCTAGAAGGATTAGTTGCCTTCAGTCTCTTGGTGAATGATTCACGTGAATGTGACAGGGGCAAATTCTGGAAGGTTGACGGCATGAAGGATTGGAGAGTATTCTGTCTTGGAATGCTTCTGTTTTCAGGAAGCTAACAGAGTAGAAAAAGACTTTTCTTTGACTTTCTGAAAAAGGCAGGGAGCTTCAGGAGCAAAGATAGGAGAGGACCTCTCAGCTACTAGGCGTCCATTTACCAAACAAAGATTTCCAACTTCTTACATTTTTTTGCTTTCTTCTTCCCATGGCCTGGAACTGGCACTGGGCAACATGCTGGCAGATTATCCCAGGAAAAGCTTTATCCACCCCTTAAGCCACTTGTTAAGACTTAACTTCCTAATAAAGAGCCTTATGGTGAGAGCCTTCGGTGCTCAGGGGTGGATTTAATCTGTTAATGCTTTCAGTTTTGCTTGTAGTTGGGTGTTTGGCTCGTAGAGATTACTTTCCCCCTGTAAGTACTGAGTGAATTTAGTGCCAGCGATGGGAAGAGCTGATAGTGCCAGCCCGAGTGTGCACGGCTCCCAGCATGGGGCCTTGCTACTTCTGCAATGCGTACTGGTTGACAACGCCAGCTATGGCTTTGATAAGGTATCATTGAGCTTATCCTGGGAACGCCTCAGCTGGGAGCAGAAGATGGTACAAACCCAGTAAAGCACATCGATAGCGTGTAAAAGGAACTTCAGAGGCCTTACTTGGCCTAAGGCAAATGCAAATGTAGACAAGAAGAGATCGGGCTGGAAATAAAACTTAAGGCCGATGCAGGGTACAGCATGCAGAAATGCAGTTGGTCATAAAGGCATGTTGTTCAAGCCTGGAGGATCTGGGCTGCCTGTCTCCAGCAAACAGCTGGGTCGATGAGAAGAGCGGAAATGGGGAGCAAACCAAAGCGGTGCCTTTTCTCCTGTGTGCATTCGCTCTTCCCATCTTGGCCCAGAGCTCGTGAGCCTTTCTTTATAATGGAAGTGATGCGAGCCCTGACCTTGGCCATGGGCTCTTGCCAAACCTCTTGCTCCTTTTCCTTATTAGGAGCCGTCCCCACAGTGCTGCAGGGCCTGGCTCTGCCTCCCATCAGCCAGTGCCGGCTCCGCACAGCCCTCCGTGTGCGCGCCAACTGGGGATGGGGACGGAGCAGCCTGTGTGTGGGAGGGAGCGTTGCTGGGAGACTGCAGGGAGAAGCTGGTGTTGCCAGGAGGGAGCATGACTGGGAGAGGTGATCTGAGAAACAGGCAGGGTAATGTGCAGCGCTGTTCTTGGGAGCAGTTGGGCGTGTCTGGTGTGAGCACTTAACGCAGTTAAAGGTGTGCAAGCTGAGCGTGCAAAGTCAGTCTCTGTGGCCACAAAGGAGTGAGGGTGCAGCTGGGACTGCTCAAACCCAGAGCATCCCTGTTATTGGCGTGTGGGGCAGGGGATGCAGCTCGGCCATGGGCATTCCCACACTTCTAATGCTTCGGGTTTTGGATTGCCTTTGTCCCTCTATCTCTCTCTGTACAGGAACCCTACTGTATGAATTTATTTTTATTCCGTGGGGTGCCTTGGGATGTAATTGCTTGCAACTTTTCTCCTTCTCAGTACGCTGATTAATGATGTAGGAACTAGAGGGAGGAAGAAGGCTCAGCAGTTGCTCAAGCTAAAGCATGCTGTTAAAATACAGCAGAACAGGTTGGTTGTTTCATCTTGAACATCTACAGCTACCGTCAAGCATCTTGCCTATCACACAGGCTGGTTATTGCTTGTTTGACAGACATGTCCAATCTATGTGGAATAGACTGCTATGCTTTAAGGAGCTTTCCCTTCATTTTGTTGTCTTGCTCAAATGCCAGTGCTAACTTTAACATTGCAAAAACTCGTTGTGGGTGATATACGATCCTCCCCTCCCATTATTGGGATTGACAAGCACAGCTGCTGTCATCTGTGCGAAGGCGATACCCCTGACTGAATAGCTAGCGGGTTTTTTAGCAGCTGACTGCAAGCCTGTGCTCCCATGGGATAGCTCACACATTTCCTTAGGCCAGGCAGATCAGGTCCCTCCTTGCTTTTAAGAACAAGGCTTGTAAGACTGCCCTCTTGGCAAGACAGAACGGGATAGCAAAAAATGTGTGGATTTTTGGCTTTTCAGGCTGGTAGTGTTAGGGAGAATTGCAGAATTAACAAAATATGGGGTGACTTATAGGTCCCTTATAGGAAGAGGAGTGTCATCTGGTTGGTATTGGCTTATGCAGTAGTGTGGTGGGGTCTGTATTGGGGTCCCTTACACAGTGTAGGGTTATCTCCTCATAGGAACTTGTCAAGATCTCATGAACAAGTTGGACTGAATGACTTGAGATTAGCCTTGGGATCTGCTGAGTTAATGCACAGTGATCTGGAAGGCTGAGGTCAAACAGCAGCTGTGAACTTAAGTGAAAGAAACCTTGGTAGTTAAAGCCCATGCCTCACTGTGTGCTTATCTAGGCTGAGCAAAGCTCTCAATTGAAGGGGTTGGCTAGTTGGTGTGATCAGCAGAGGGTGAGCTTGGTTCTGGAGGCCAAAGTGTGGTGGAAAGCATTCAAAGCTCTTGGAGCAGAGGCACGGGAAAGGAATTGACACAATAGGTGGTGTAATACAAACAGCTTAATAGTTTGGAACCTTTTTATTTTGGGATCAGGCTTCATCCATGGGGCTTTGTTTCTTGTCTGGCATGTTGGTCTCCTGGTCATCATCTCTGAGCATCTGTCCTTTCTCTTGATACTGTCCCAAAGCACAGCTGAAAGACCTGCCTTAAAAATAGCCCGAGGTAGCAGACCATATTTGGCCTACTCTCTCTGCCTGTTACAGCCTGTCTCTTAAACTGTTGACACTCTGCATTTCACTTTTTATAGTGCTGGGCTGCCTGGCTTCATCCCCTTCCCCTTTCTTAGTTTACATGAATTCTCCCTGCTGGAGACAGAGAGCACAGAGAGCCCCAGGGAGCGATGCTAACGAGGCCATGGCTCTTCTGGCAGCTGAGCTGATCTAAAGATTCACTGCTGTCAGAAAGAAGAGATCTGGCTCCCAGCACAAATTCCCACTCCTGTTTACCGGCTCTGGCATTCCTCACGTGAGCCACTTGAATTCACTGACCCGGCAGAAAGCTGTCCAATTCTTTGGCTGGGTTAATGAATTAGAGGGGCTCCTGGAGGAATCCAGCACATGCTGTTGTCGCAAGGTAGGCACATGGAGAGCGTGGCCAGGAGCTGAGAGCAGTTGTCAGCTCGCTGCATCTCCTGGTGCTCTACCCGCAGAGGGAAGATTAATCATCGCTGAGCTACAAAAGCTTGCTTGATAGTAAATGCATTGCACTTAATACTGTGAGCTGATTATTCAGCTCGTTTCTCTTGTTAATGTCAGAGGGAAGAATTTGTGTGTCTATATAAATTACAGAATGCAGCTGGAGCTATGGAAGTCGAGGAGTAAGTTTATGCAAATGACTTTGCACGAAAATGGCAGGTGCTGTCGCCTCGGCACTGCGTTGTCGTGAACCAATATAAAGCATTATTTAATTACAGAGCAGTGTGTCTCTCAGCTTTTCAGCTTGCCATACTGAAGCATATATAACTCATCTGCCGCACCATAAAGGGATAGAGTCTTCCAGGTTTTGTGAAGACACATCTGTGGTGGGGGACCCCTGTGTACCATGTTCAGAAGCAGGATGGGAGGCTGCTGGGTCGGCTGGCTGTGGCCCAGGCATCCAACAAGGCCTGACAAGGGAGGGAGCCAGCAGCATTATGGAGGTTCCTCAGTTTATTTTTATAATGCATGACTTTTTACACTGTCGGATAGTGATAGGACAAGGTGAGAAGGCTATAAAAGGAGATTTAGGTTAGATGTCAGGAGGAAATCTTTCACTCAGAGGGCAGTGAGGTGCTGGCACAGCTGTGGTGCCCCATCCCTGGAGGTTCAAGGCCAGATTGGATGGGGCCCCGGGTAGCCTGAGCTGGTGGGTGTCAGCCCTGCCCATAGCAGGGAGTGGGGCTGAGTGGGCTTTGAGATCCCTTTCAACCCAACCATTCTATGATGAGGCTGTAAGAATGACTTTCCCTCGGGTATTTTTTACCTAGTCTGAGATAGAGGAAAATTTTCCTCTGTAATTATTTTTCATCACTGCAGTAATTAAAGCGTTTGCTCTTGTTAAGGTATTTCAGGTGAGAGATATCCTTAATGAGCATCCTTGGTTCTCTTTTGATACCACCGAGCAGGTAGATGTGAGGAGGAGCAGGCTCCCAGTTTGTATGTAGCTGCTGGTTGTTCAGACACCACAGATTGGAAATCGCTGTCTGGAGGTAGCAAACTCTGACATTTAACATCAGAAATTTGCTTTGAGTATGAGGCAGATTATTTTGGTTGTCAGCGCTTCCAGACTCGTGTCTAGTGGGGCAGATTTAAAAATGATTTCAAAGGAGAAATAGAGAATAAATCAGAAAATATCATTATGTGAGCATATACAGCCGTGGTAGTGCTGTGTATCTCTCAAAGGTTAGAGGAGATCTAGAAGCAGCGCGGAGAAGGATAATAGCGATGATGAAAAGGGTGTAGCGGGTTCTTTATGAGAAGAAATGAAATCTTCACTTAGGAAAAGAGCCGATAGGCGAATGAAGGGATGTGACATGCGTGGAATACTGAGTAGTAGTGAGAACTCTCCCACTTACTAGGATGCGTGCAGGAAATAGCCCTGTGGTGTGCATATTTAAATTACAAAAGAAAAAGGAAACAACAAAAAACAACCCTCACAACTTCATGTTTTTGCCCATATAATGAAGAATTTAAGTGTGGGACTCTTGTACATAGAATAACAGAATTGCTCAGGCTGGAAAAGACCCTCAAGATTGTTAAGTCCAACCATAACCTAACCATCCTACCCTAACAACCCTCCGCTGCATTGTGTCCCTGAGCGCCACTTCCAAATGGTTTTTAAACACATCCAGGGATGGTGACTCTGGGGTGCCTATTCCAGTGCTTAACAACCCTTTCTGTAAATAAGCTTTTCCTTGTATCCAACCTAAACCTCCCCTGGTGCGTTCATGGGATGCTTTGGAAGCTGAGTATGAATGGGTTCATAAAACTCTCAAAAACATTTTATGGGCAAATGGGTTCATTGCCAGCTACAAAGAAGGCATGACCTGGCTCTGCTTGATGGAGGCTGAGAGACCTTCAGGGTGAGAGGCCAGAGGAGCACTGCTGTGCGTTTGCCTCATTCCTGTGTTCTTACCCAGGTAACAGCCAGAAGCAAATACACCGAAGGTTACCCTAGCTAATAGAAGTAGTCAGAAGCTCAGCAGAAGTGGTTTGGTATATGCTTAGCCATTTTTTGTAAGCGGTGGGAGCTCCTGCATCCTTCACTCAGTGCTGCTCAGGTGCAGTGTAATAAGAACAGGAGAGGTTTTGCCATTCAGTGCCCAATTCCTTGCTCACTTTTCCACCAAATCTTCTATGTGGGTATCTGGTGGTGAGCATCTGTTTGTTTTGACCCAGGCATTTCAATGGAAATTGCAGAGATCTTCTAGCATTTTCTGCACTCCTTCTGGCAGCAGGTAGGTTGCCTTCTGCCAGCCCCAGTGTGCAGTCCCTGACTCCATACAGTTCCTTAAGGTCTTGATCCTATCAAGGTGTTTTTGCTTTTTATGCATCCAAGACTGGTCTAGAAGCAGTGGAGTGAGCACAGTCTGTCTCTCAGATGCTGTAAGCCACCCAAGTCCCCTTTTAAATAAGGCTGTTAGTTACAGTTTGTATTCTGTAAATATTTTCTTCTGCAGTGATTTATGGTTCATGGTGGTTCGCAGCCTTTGGAGTGCCTGTTTCTTGAGGCAAGAAGTCAGGGGGTTGTTGTTCACTTTGCTGTGGCTTGGATCTGAGGCAGTACCAGTTCAGGAGAAGCAAGTGGGAAGCAATGTGTGACCTGTTGGATCAGGGTCCTTTTTGCTCCTGGCGGAGTGGCCCCTTATCTGCTGGCACAGATGGATGTCTACTCCAGGCTCAGGTGCACCCACTGCTCCCCCTTCCTCCCAGAAGAAATCCTTCAGCATTGGCTTGTTTGTTCAAGCTGTTCTGGGGAGGAAAGCCCGGTTGGGAGGGTGGCTGTACAGCCGTTTCCAAGCCCTGCAAGATGCTCTATTCCCCCTTTATATGTATGTTTCCCTTTGCAGCCGCCCCTTCTTGCTTAGGGTTTCTTTACTGCCAGTGGGTATGAGGAGGTGGCATGGGGGCAAGGGGAGGGAGGAGCTGAGCGAAGCAAATACCGTGTGTGCGTGTTGAGCTTCGGTGCAGCTCTCGGTGACCTTGAACAGCTCAGAGCTTGTGTGTGCAGGCGTGAATGACATTATCGCTGCATAAGTGTATGTTACCCGGACTACAGTGAGGAGGCAGCGGGGATCCAGGGCTGTTTCCAAACACGGGGTCTTTGCCCAACTGCGTGTGCTGAGACCCAGGGAACAGCTGTCAGCTCCCTTCTGTGTCTCAAAACCTGATGTGGGGAAGGGAAGGAGTCGGGGTGAGGAGCGGGTGTTGGGTGAAACACGATGATAAAAGCTTGGGCTCGGTCAGGGCAGCGCTTTGCCAGTCTCCATTATGTGCTGCCGGAGAACGGGCTCGGGGCCCTTCCTTTCATCTCCTTCCTAATGAATTAAGACAAGGAATAACTATAAAAGGAAGGGGGGAGGGGAAAGCAAGATCTGAGGAGACTGTTTCTTTCATTAATGTTGCAGCCGAATGTGTGGCAGTAGACAAATGTATCGAGCTAATGTTATAGTGGCAGAAAGTTCAGCTCTTACCTTGGGGCTGTGGATGCAAAGAAATGAGAGAGGTTGCAGCATCCAGAGAGAAGAGGTATTTAATGTTAAGCTACTGCTGAAAAATCAAGGAAATGAGTGGGCCTGCAAAAACATGTAGTCAGAAAGGTAAGGTTGGGCTGAGGTCCCCATCCCTTCTCTTATTTCTCCAATTTAAAGCCTTTGTCTTGTACACATCTCACATGCTGGAAAAGTGACTCCTATGTGACAGCAGCATGCTGCCATATGTGGGAACAGCTGTGAGTGTTTTTGAGCAGGCCACTGTAAGTGATAGATTGCACCCTTGGTAAGAAAAGAGTTCTGCCCTCTGCTTATAAACAAATGGCTGGGAGAAGAGTTCAGGCAACCTCACCACTCCCTCTCTTCTGGCAGCAGCAGGACCAGTCCTATGCCATCTATATTTCAGTTTAGGGTCTAACATGGTTTTGTTGTCGTCGTTCAGAGCCTCTGTCTTCCCTGATTCCCACTGCAGAAGGTACAGTGTTGAAGCATGAGAACATTTGCCCACTTGCCAATTCTATGCATGACTTGGGATGTGGTGAATTGCTCTATCGAGACTCCAAAACGTGCTTGAAAATGGGTCAGAGATACCTTACAGCAGGAGCATCAGTGATTCTGGGGGAGTTGTTTTGGAGCGCTCACTCCAACACAGGCATTGTGTGCAGTGGTGATGAATGGGCTACCCCTGTGCTTTGTCCTGCTTGGGCAGACTTACCCTGAGGAGCAAAGGACTCTGATGGAGTAATAAAAATAAAACCACCAAATAGCATGGTGTGATTTAATCACAACCCAGCTGCATTGATTCTTCCCCCAGGGTACACTCTGTGTTTGAAGATGCATTTTGTCACAGGGGTAAGGGTAGGAGAAGAGTTGGGATTTGAAGAGGGGATGGCTACTTTTTAGATATGGTCAAATGGAAGTTTCTGAGGTTGTTCTTGAAAATCTGATATCTGAGCAGTAGAGGGGTTGAGCCTTGGCCAAATAAAAATTCTTCATCCTGCTTGGCTTCTCCCGAGACTCACATGGCTCTGGGGAGTAGAGATAATTGCAGGGCAGTATCTCTGCTCCTCCTATCACAGCTTAATTTATATTAATCAGATCAAATGTGTTTTACACTGTCCTACTAAAACAATATGGAAAGCTGCCACTGCTTTGCTCAGCACAAGAGCCTGGTGCTTAACCATTAGCTTGTTTTTGTCAGCCTGTTACAACCACTGTATGAGTTCAAGGTCATATCTGTCAGGGACATTTCTGGCTAGAAGAAGCTTTCTTAATGTTCCCAGTATAGTTTATCTGTGGAAAGATGAGATAGTTTATTTTTTTTTGTCCCAAGTATCCCCAAGTGTTGTATATGAGGTGATATGCAGGGCAGTCTAGTGTGCCCAGACAGTGGTTGGGGAACCAGTGCGGGCAACTCTCCACATGCTTTTCTTTTTCGTAGACAAACTTATATTTAGAGAGGGAAGAGAGGGAAAAGAAGAAGAGAGGCCTTCGCCAAAGCAACCCCCTACTTCTTAATTGTGAGTTTGAAGGCATGAAGGTGCCTTAAAATGGCTTACAATTATGCAGTCTTTGCTTTCTCACAGAGCTTCTTTTCACTAGGTGTATTGAGGAGAAAGTCAGGTTGGCACCTAATGAAATGAAAGGACATTTTGAAGTGCATCATACAAGTGTCAGAGCGTTAGTCCCACGGGGCTGTGGCAAGCAATAGGAGATGGGAGTGAGTGGGTGGATGCTCTTTGGATACCTTTACCCATCCCTGCTTGCTCTTGCACAGGGATGGAACAATAAGACTGGCTGTGTTATGGTCTGCTCTGTTCGGTGGCTCTGAGTGTTTGCTGATGTGCTTTTAATGAAAGAGCAAAAACCCCACCATATCCTCATGGGTGCATTTTGCAGAGGGACTGTCCCTTGCCTGTTGAGTACTTTGCTCAGATGTTACTGCCTTTTACTCTTAGCCCAGCACAAGCAGCTGAAGTTCTCTACCTTGCTTCTTCTCTGTGGAGCCATTAGGTCTCCTGGCACACGTGTACCTCCTTGCTGTACATTCTCTTTGCACAAGTACTGAGAGCCCACCCTTGCCCTGGCTTTGCTGTACCAGTTGGTGCTTGGGGGTGCCGGGCCTAATTCCTTTAGTTTAGTTGCGGAGCTGGCAGCGGAAAGTAGCATTTGGAGGTTCTTTATAAATCCAGCAGTGCTAATAACTGTTTCCCGTCCCTGGGATGGCTTTTAAATGTACTAGAAAAGTTAATCAAAGACATCCGTAAGCTGTCGATACGTGGATTTTACCATTTAATTATAGACCTTCTTTTGGGGGTGGTGTCTCTCTGAAGGGAGCTTGACGGAGCAGATGCCTTTTTGCCTGGAGATGCATTTCTGGTATTGGCCCAGTGAAGAGCTGCCACTTCAGCTGTGGGATTTTGATGATTGCAGGAACATCCTGCCACATGAGATTAGAGCGGCGGTGCTACCTCCCAGCTTCAGGATACGGAAGATCCGCCTCTTCATTAGAGCTTTCATATGGTGGCAGCTGAAGTGAGGAAGAGCAGGGGAAAATAGAAGTGATTTAAGAAAACCAAAGGCAAATCTACTAAGCTAAAAGGTGATACGAGGGGAAGGAAGATGAGATCTCATTACTGTTTAGTTGTGGAAAGGGAAGGGAAGAGCAACAAATCGATGGTTAAGCATTGCTGGCTTTATCAAAGTAATCGTCAAGTACTCAGATACTGCAGTCACAAATAGAGTACTAATACATAAAAAGAGATGGATGAAGTGCATTAAAGTAATTTGTATGGTTTCTATTCATGCACACACTTGTGTCTTTCTGATTTCAGCAGACAGAAGGAGGGGCGCAGACAGATGGACAGCAATCACAGACACAGAGCAGTGAGAGCACCGAGAGCAAATCCACTCCAAAACGACTTCATGTGTCTAACATTCCCTTCCGCTTTCGAGATCCTGACCTTCGACAGATGTTTGGGGTAAGTTTACTGAAACCCTTCAAAGCACAGCAGGTTCTCCTTCACCACAGGCAGAATGTACAGTGCTGCCTTATGTTCTCTGGGGGAACCTTTCTTTTGACCCTATCCCAGTTTACTGAGCACCTTCTAAAGTTGTTGCAGGATTAGGGCAATTAGTAGCATTTGGTCAGTACACATGAAAACTCTGTGTTGTGCATATAAAAATGTTAATTATGAGCTAATGATAGGCTTGAGGGGAAAAAAACAAACAACACAACAAAACTTCACCTCATTTCCCAGTGAAGACTAGGATTAAACATTGACTTAATATATCCCTCACAAAGCACTGTTTTTCAGTTGCTTAGGAACTTGTTGAAATATTTATGTCTTTCCTTGTGATGCACTTTCTGTGATGAAAAATTACTTCAAGGAACTGGCCAACTAGTAATTGCATATGGAAAAGCTAGTGCAAGTCAGCTGGTATTTTGAGTTGAGTATGATATACATTTTGTTTCTTTTGATGGAATACTTTTGTCTCCCCTAATCTTCATGTGCAATTCATCTTCTCAGTTTATAAGCTCTTTGGGAAGAGTTAGTTTACATGAGTATAGCTGGTGGCTTTTTCCATGTGGACCCAGATGAGCTGGGTGCCTCATGACCCAACATTGAGGTGAAGTTGGCTATATATCATCATCAGGAATCTCTGACTTGTTGGTATGATGGTAGCGTTCTTGGTTGATGATGTGTCTCAAAGTCTTTAGAAATACTTCTTTATAAAGGTAACAGGCCTAACATGTTGCTGCCTATTTAAGATGCAGTGCAGAGCACTCAGGTCAGGAAAGAACAAAGCTGAGGTTGCTTTACTGTGCTGCTTTGAGTGTGTGTCCTTGATGCCAAACATGTAGCCAGCTATTCCTCCAAATTCTGCACTATTCTGCAGTTTCAGCTATTGCATCTCTTTAGACTTGTGTATGTGTATATGCATCTATGTGAGCTTTCAAAGGGACAGTAGTGTTACAGTATTTTAAGTGTGTCAAATTGACGTTTTGACTTTAAGCTTAAACTTACACATGAAGAAAGGGTTAACTGGAATTACTGATTCATTGCTTGGACAATAGAAAGCATGCAGAAATACTAAAACTGTAATTGATGGTCTTCAGCTGGAGCCTTAAGTTGCTGTATATTGTGAGATGTATTTGGGTTTTGTTCTTAACATTTTTTTATTTTAGTTTTTATTATTATTATTTTGTGTTTTTATTTTCTTTAGCTGTAAGAAGCTATTTTGTGGATGAAACCAAATTGAGAAGTTGTGAAAATTCCAGGGGACAGGGCTGCTATTCAGAGGGACCTCAGCAGGTCTTCAGACACCTTCCATCCTGGGAGGTGTTCGACTTGACTGGATACAGCCCAGCCAAACTGATCTCATTAGACCTGCTCTGAGCAGGTGTTGAACTAAATGACCTCTGGAAATAGGTCCCAGTTGAAATTACAACTCTGATTCTATCGCTAGAGGCCTGGATTGGCATTCCTTCTTGTTCATGCATTAGATTGCTGCACTTTTGACATCTGTGGGAATGTTTTCAGGGCGAAACTCATCTCCTGGCAATCTGCGATTGCTGAGTCTTCAGTTGCCTGCTCTGCTTGTGTTTTTTAGCTTACTTTTTGCTGTTTCAGAGCTGTGCAGTAGGCATTTCCGTCCGTTTTGGATAAACTGGTTGCTGAAATCACAGCCAGTTCTTGGACCACCTGCTACAGTCTGTATTTAGCACACCCTGCTCTATGCTGCTGCTTCTCCCTTCTCCTGGGAGCTGTATCACTTGCATAAACTGTTCTGTGTTTGTGCTGCCCCTTCCCTTGGGCCTGGTGCTTGGCTCAAGGCTGGATGCTTTCATACACGTTTACACTGATACTTTCCTCGCTGTACTCCTGGCATGGGGACAGGAATGAAATGGAAATGGCAAGAACATCCCTGTCTCAGTGACTCTCAACTCTCATGTCTGCTTTGGAGATGTAGAGACACAGATGATAAGAATGAACTGATGTTCTGGTGTGGAGCGTGTAGAAAAGATGGCTGCTGCATTAAGGTTTCTTGTCTTTTTTGGGGACCCAGATGTTGCCACTTGTGCACTTCCGAACCCCTTATGTGAGCTACATGGGTTTCTGTTGCTCCCTAAGTCATCTGATTTTGGTTTACTTTTAGTCTGAATGTCATCTGTAGTTCCAGCATGGTGTTGTGATTTTGACTCAGGTAAATGGTGTATTCCCTCTAAAACCTTTTTGCTAGTTCACTTGGCACTGTGTTTTCTGAGAATTATGCATACCAGACCATATCTATCTTTGGAGGCATTAAGAAATTTCCTGTAAGGAAAAACTTTATTGTTTTGCCAAAGAAATAATCAATGGTTCTTGCAGCTCTCCCTTCTTCTCCGTGGTGCTTCTCTCAGCAAGTTTAGAGCCTCAAGCAAGAGAGCATTTCTGACTGAATCCTCGTTACTTCTATTTCTCTTTCAGGATCAGGATGCTTTCCCTTGGGTGACTCACTGAAACCAACCCTTTCTCCTACAGGGGACTCATGGTTGTCTGAATCTTCAGCTGTGGCTGCCTATAACCCCTGTCTTCTCCCTCTCCCTTCTGTGTGTCAGGTCACATCTCTTCAACGTCATATCTGAGAGACTCAAAATCCTTGCCTGGAGTGGTTTTCCCAAGCTACTGTACAATGAGAGAAATTGGGTAGACAGCAAGGCAGCTGAGGAGGAGGAAATTAATGTGATGGTGGGGAATAGGAGGAAAGAAGTCCCCTGAGGACTCAACAGCATGCGAGAGAGGTCAGCCCAGTCCTGAGGCACAAAACATTAGCTGATGCCTTCACCCCCAGTCCTGAGTAGAGGTGGACTTCAGATGTGTTGTTGTGTGTGTGATTAAGTGGAGATTACATAATGCTGTCCAAACCATTGCCATTTGGGAGAGCTGCAGACATAAGGATTTCCTGACAAATTCAAGTTCTTTGGGTTTCAAGTCGTCTTTCTCCTGTCACGTGTTTCTAACAGTTCCCTAAAATATCCTCAGCGATGGAACAAACATTTCCTTAAGTATATGCTTCTTATAGGCTGGCAAATAAAATAGGCTTCTTAGAGCAGGTAATATTTACCTGACATTTTGTGATGCCAATGGAAAGACTTCAAGAAAGCTTCTAGAAAGAACAGGTCATTTTTAATGCACACAGTTCTGCACCCAGTGTGGAATAAATCAATAGTTGACCTTGTTCTAGGAGATAAAGAAGAGTTAATAGCTGATCTGAAATCCCACGGTTGCCTAGGTACCAGTGATTGTTATTTGTCTGTATTTACTTTGTGCAAATAGAATATGGCATCAGTCAGTAATGCAAGGAGCCTTAGAAGAGTCTGTTTCTTAGTTTAAACAATTGGAGAAGGTGCATTTAAAAGGGGGAAGCGTTAATGGAAGCTGTAAAGTATTCAGCAAAATCATCCTGATGGCCAAGAAGGCGTGATTCTGTGGTCATGGAAAGTGTGGTGCCTTAAAGCAATCTGCACATCACACAGGGGGGATGAAGAGAAAGAACAAAATAAATAGCAATGAATGTAATTACTTAAGCAAAGAATTAGGTGGGAAAGAAAATGCGCTACATCTCTGGGTTACTGCTGACGTAATTTCAAAGGAGAAAGTGTCATTTATTTACATGCAAAGAACAAAGACCTAATAGGGCGTAGGGCCAGTATAAAATTAGTATTTTAAAATTAAAAACCAAGTATTTGCATAGTATTTGCTGCGCTTGTGATGTAATAGGAAGTATTTTTACCATATCTGGTTTTGTATATAATTTATAATGAGGGAGGATAAGATAGTGCTTGCTAATATTTATTAGAAATCAAGCAACAACCAAAAAGCCAAGTGAGCATTAGCAGATAGATAAGGTATGCCCAAGGACAACAGCCAAACCAGTAAGCTCTTTTATTCATTAATATTAATTTTTAACCAGTTTGTGTAAGCTGGGGAAATTGGGGAGGGCTGAATTCACTATTTGGAACAAAATAAGGGGGTGATTTGAAAAGCTACACGCTAATTATCTGAGTGTTGATCCGATGTAAAAATGACTTTGGGAAGTTTTAAAAAAGCATTGGAATTTGAAGGAGGAGTTTACTGTCATTCAGTGCGACTTCCTGTAAGGTAATGCATCTTTCTAACAGATTTTGTCGCTTTTGACAAGACTATTCAAAACAATACTGAGATAGTTGAATATTGCTTTAGCATTTGGATTAATTAGTGTGGCCTGTTTTTACTTAAAACAAGACTGTAGAAGAGAACATGTCAGAGAGGTTAAAAAGTCCTTAATAGTAGATCATGTAAAGTCATGCTTACTGGGGAGTAAAAAAAAAAAAAAAAAAAAAGTTATAAAAAAAAAAAGTTATAAAAATAACTTATGGCTTTTAAGATGAATAGATGAATGGCTTTTGAGGTGTGTAAGGTGTTGGGTTCATTTCTTCAGCTTCAACCTCGAAAAGAGGTTGGAAGATGACTAGGTTGTGCTGTACAGGTGCTTACACATGGATGATACCTACTTATAGGGCTTTTAGATCTTATTTGCAGCCATAACAAGATTTTCCAGCAGGAAGGTAGAAGTTATCACAATTAACCTTGAAATAGAAGGATAAATTCGTTGTCAGTTAGGCTGATACAAACAATGGAGCAGCTTACTGGGGAGTGAAGGAGCTGCTGTCAGTGCTAAAAACAAGCTAGCCCATTTTTTTAAATGTTCTTATCTAGTTTTTGAGGGACATTCTGCAACTTGTGTGTGAAAGGTTTCTGACACAGTGGTAGTCTCCTTAATTGCTAGTGAGCTGCTCCCTTCCTTAATGGACGGTGTAAGCAGAAGAAAATCTCATGTTTCCATCAGCACATTCCCAATCCTTTCAGCATTGTACTGTGATAGTGTCTGTGATCGTGCCTCATCACTGATACCTTCAGTCCTTCCTTATTTGGCTTCAAGAAGCAGTTTGTCTCCCAGTTTAAAACTGACTGAGATAATGTGGTCAGCTCTGATGACCTTCATAGTCTCCTGGGGAAGATGAAGGCTGGACCGGGTTGCTAAAAGAGGAATATCCATCTGCTCTTCGGCTAAATCACAAATTTCCTCCGCAAACGAAAGCAAAGTGGATCGATTTGGCGGTTCATAGAGACATTTGTGTACTAAATCCTACTTATCTGCTGTGGAAGCAACAGCACAAGTAGTAAGGAGTGATTTTTCTCAGATTTTGCCTTGGTGAAATGCTCTCAAGTGCTCACAAATCTTCTCCTGTTATTAAAAATGAGAGGAAAAAGAGCATAAGGTAAAAATAAGGAACATGTTGATGACGATTGTAGGTGAAGGTGGGATAGAAGTGTAAAGAATGTGAGATCACAGGCTCTGGCTTCAAATGGCTGGCTTTTTTCTTTTTAGTGCAACATTTTGCCTAGCTTTTGTCACAGTTTCTTACTGTAAGTTGTTAATTGCTTCTGTTGAGGGAACCTCTTCAGCCCAGCCCAGGTGATTAGGGAAGCTTTGTGTGATCCGAACAACTCAACTCTGGGACCTCTATCGTGAATATTCTTGGAAGGTTTTGCAACCTGAAAGTCTCGGCCTCTTGGCACTCTGTTTCCTAAAACAAATCAGTGGGTATAAGTTCTCATTGAACTTTCTTCTAGTGTCAAGAGTGCAAAACACCTCTATGTGCCTATGCTTTCAGGCTGAAAAGTTGATGGTAGGGCTTTCTACCAGTAAGTTGATTTGAATCTACAAGTAATTCATGATACACAACTGCTGACGATGTCAGAAAACTATTCGTTAGGTATTAAGGTAGGCAAATAATCTGATGGAACAAGAATAATAGGAAAGGTCTGCAAAGGGACTTGTCTGCTTTTTGATTAGATTAAACATTCAAAGGAGGAAACTTATCTTTTGGGTATTGAGATCCTTTCCTAGCTCTTCCTGTGGTAAGGTAGCACCAGGCCTTTGCTTCTGCTGATTGATCTAACCGAGTAGTGTTAGAAGAGCTGTTCATCCTGATGTTTCACCAGTGCAGTTCCAGGAGTCACCTTCTGTGACTGAGTGGTGATGGCTCAGCACTGCTTGAGCATCGTGCTCTGTCTGAATGGCCACACCAGGGACCACAGCACTCCTCTACAGAAGTACATGTGCCACAGCAGCTGTCATGAGCTGTTGGACTGTCTCATAAAGGTTTTACGAGTCCTCTCTAACCCATCTTGGAGTCTCTGCTGCTTCTGTGGGTGCAGTTGCAGATACAGATGTTCTTAGATGAAAGACATCCCGTCAGGTTGGGAGCTGGAGCAAGGGCACTCACTGCAGCAATGGCCCCTCCTGCATACAAAGTACACTTGCTTGTGCACCTCAGGCTTGAGGACCTGAAATTATTTCCTGCATAAGCAATTGGTTTCTTGGTGATGTTGAATTTCTAGTGGAATTTGGACTCTCACTGAAAACGGACTGTTGGATATCTTCTGGGTTTAGGTACTTTACTGCACTCATCTCTCAGTGAATTGCATAGCTGCTTGGGCATGGAAAATTCTGTTGTAGCAGTAGGAGGTTGTCAGATAGTGGCTTATGTTACCTTTTGATTGTTCCATAACTTACAGAGAATTCACCTTATAATCCCTCTTGCTGGCTTCTGTAGGGTTAAGTTATTTGTCTGGCACGTTTTGGAGCTGGTTTCTGAAAGCTCTAGACAGGCAGAGGAGGTAGGGCCAGCTGGAACAGAGCCTGCAGGAGGGGCCCTACCAAACTGTCAGTGCCTTGGAAGGCAAAAGCTCTCTGGTGCCAGATCTCTCAAATTTATTATATGTAATGTAGTTATGGCCTCTGCTGGAAAAATCTGCTGCCTTTGTGTCATCTGGGTAGAAAGAAACACACAGCATGCTTCTCCTTTCACAATGCCCTTGCTCCTATGAGGTGCATCAACTTCAAGCAAGAAAATTGGGTTGTGTTCATGGCTGTTGTCTGTTAATACCTGTTAAAACTGTAATCTCCATCAGTCCTTGCTGCCATTGCAGAAAAGATGATTCTAATTTACCTCCTTTCCTGAAAAATAGCTGAACACACATACAAGATCACTTCAGGGAGTGGAGAACTAAGGCACAGCAAGATTCTGAGACCCCTATGCCATAGCATAATTGAAAGCGTGTGTGTACATATATATATACCTACCACATGATTGAGATATGTACATATATATCTCACACACAGCCAGTTCATGGAGAAGGCTTCTTGTGTGACCTGATGTGTATCAGGGTGATGTGCTGGTCTCTCAGTCGCATAGTAAGCTGCTGAAGTCATGATGAAGAATGTTTGAGATGTGTAGTTCTAATATGCTTTCTTTAGAAGCTTGTGCTCAGAATTTTTTTCCACTGCTGCTCTGCTGGGTTGTAAATAGGCGTTCATGGTAATAATTGAGTGAAAGAATCGGGTCTGTGAGCACAGTGATTCATGCCTTCAAGGTCAGAGATTAGAGGGTTAGTCCCCATCATGGGTGACATGAACACGGGTCTTGTTGTATTTGGCTCGAGCCACTGTCTGCTGTAAAACACAAACATGCCTGTATACGTGATTTTAAAAAATGAATACAGGGACATTTGGTGTTGATCATTGTTTTTAGATGGCCTGGCTTATCTGTACAGAATTTGTAACCTTTTGCAAGGGAGCTCTTAAAACTTCCATTGTTTGCAGTCGGTTGTTGACATTGGTAGGGGAAGCACCATTGGAAAACAAAGTGCCTTTTTATGTTCCACTCAATTAGATTCAGCTTTGAAGGAGATATAAACTGCTAAAATGAGCTAGTTCTTTTTTTCCTGCTTTCATTCTCCAGGAAAATTCTGGCACACAACCAAAAAATGAAACCCTCCAGTCCTGGATCTACTGTAACCATTGCAGCACTAAGGACAAGAGCTGCGATGTTTGGAGCAGCCAGAGCAGCTGTAGCAACTGCTGCAGCAAAGTCTTGGATAGCCCAGCACACGTCCTGCTGCCTCACAGCCACATTGCTTTCTCGCAAGGAATTTCACAGAGCACAGAACCTTACCAGCAGCCCTCAGTACAACAGTTAGCTGTTGTTGTCCATGCTAGTTTTTTCCCTCTTGCTTCATCAAACATGGCTTATGTGGAAAAGTGGTGAGGTGGCCATAGGCCACTGTAGGCTTCAAGCGTGTACCTGCTGCAGCAGCAGCGGTCTTTGACTGTCTTAATTGTCACCTGGGAAACAACACGTATATCTCCTTCATCTTCAGGGTAGGGTTGCAGCCCTCCGTCTCTCTCAGAGATCACTTACATTCAGCATTACCTCCAGCTTTCTGCCAGTCCTGAGGAATTAGAGGCACAAGACAAGGTTTCCCATTGGTGTGGAAACTCTGAGTGGTGAGCTTGGCCAAATGGGGCTGGCAAGCAGCTCTGGCAGCAATACCCGAGTATCCAGGCCCAGCTGGGTATGGATAAAGGGGAAGATGGTAAAGCATAATTGTGCACCAGAAGCTGCACAGTTTGTTCTCTTTTAAGATGACTCTAATGAAGAAGGAACCGGTGATTTTTGATGGCTCTGAAGTTTCTGAAAATAGTTTTGCCATTTGCATTTATCAAGAGCCTGCCTGTTTCAGCGTGTGTGGCAAGGCGAGACAGCTGAGCTGATCTGGCAGGGACGGATCTCACTCTTGGGCTGAGCATTCAACTTTCTGTTCTCTCTTGCTTCTCAAAGCCTTATGCTCCCATGACCTTTTGAATCAGCTCAGACCAGTAAACCGTCAAAAATGTGTTGCTCGTTGCATTTGTTGGGCTACTCTTTTGTGGAATTGGTGAGCTGTATCAGTTGATATATGAGTGAGAATGAGAACTGGGGCCAGCTTTTGGAAGCTGGTGAGCCCAGGCAGGAAGGATGAAGGAGCAGGAGCAGCACTTTGGCAGCCGTAAGCTGTCAAATTGGTTCAGCCTGTCTTGTAACTACACTGAAACACTTGTAGTTTATCAGGAAAGCAGTCGTGACTGATTTCTTTCATGGCGGTGCCCAAGTAACAAAGACAACAAAAAGCAATCAATGGCTAATCTCCTTTATAGACAAGCCCACACCAAGCATGGGATAGAAATAGAAAATGTATTTCAGCTGTGATTGGCACAGCAGTGGTCAAAAGAGGATCCAGCATGGATCAAGCCTGGCTGTCTGGGATGTTGAGGCTTAAAGGAAGATGCAGTCGCTGCTCACGTTTACGTTAACATTATTCAAACTTCGTGTAACGTAAGATATTATGCATTCAATTGTTCTGGAGATGAATAGAAGATCAAGTATTGTCCTTACACAATAGAACAGTAAAAACAACATCTGTGATCCAGCATTTGTAAAAAGAATACAACTATCTCCTTTTTAAGAATGGAAGATGGAAGCAGACAGAAACTATAGCTAAAATTGTTGGAAGAGTTTCATTTGCATAAAGACGATTGAAGGGACTTAATAGCTTTTTACTGCTTTACATATCCAAAGCTTCTCTTTAGTCATCATGGCTTACTGTTGCAAATGTTCCACGTCTGCAAATCTGGACACAGATCTTTCAAGCAGGGCACTCAGAAAATAAGCATTATACCCACTTGACTCGATATGGAAATGTTGATGTAAAAAAACAAATTGACAAATATCACTTTGCACGGTGGCCAAGATGAAGGATGCTGGTGCCTAGAGGTGGTGTTCATCATCTTTCCTAACTGTGGAACCATCCTCTCTTCTTTTGTTGTCTGTTCCTTCATTTCCTATAGCCTTTAAACCTTCTGCAGGTGTTGAGATGGAAAACTGTGGTGTTGAAAGCTTTAGTAAAGAAAAGGGTAGGAAAAATGCTTAGATTCTAGAGACGTACATTGCTTTGAAACCAGTTATGACTCTTCCATATGTACCTGAGAATGAGATCTTGGCATCTTTCTGGAGAACAAACCTACCCTTTGGAAATACAGAATTTCTAGTGGAGTTCTGTGGGGCTCTGTTGAAGTAGTGATGCCTTACAAATAGTTAACTGGTTTGAATCTCACCAGTTCAATAACAGCGCTAAAGTATGTTCCCAGCTAAAGGATGTGATTAGTATATGGTTTCACAGTGTAGAAGCCTTTTTAACTTACAGTTCTTGTTGTCCTCAGTTTTGATCTGTGCAGGGACCAGCTGGAATCCCTAAAACTCTTCTCGAGATCTTTCTTCAGGCTTTTTTGAGGAAAAAAAACACCTTGTGTATGTGGCCAAGAGGGTCTGCATGCCATAAGCTGAAAGAATTTGGTCACATCACTGCAATTTTATGCCTTTGTGTATATGCTAGAGATGGAAATATTCTCACCTCCCTTCTTATGTTTAGCCTGCCCCAAAACGTTACCTGAAACGGAGTGCCAAAAATAAACCTTTTCTTCCCCTTGTCTCTTCACAGCAATTTGGCAAAATCCTTGACGTAGAGATAATCTTTAATGAGCGCGGCTCCAAGGTAAGTCCTGTTTCTGTACTCGCTTCTCATGTTTTGATTGCACAGAATAAAAGGCAGTTCATTGCCTAGAGAATATACTCTGTAGAGATCAGCAGGAATTAGTGTGATGGGGGAAGGGAAAAGCTATTCTGGGGACTGTCTCCTGTTCCCTCTGACTCCAGACTCTGAGCACAGTCATTTCTGGGCAGCATGTACAAATGCTCCTAGATGCCCCCATCTGTAATAAGGGATCAGGTTCCCAGCCCTTCAAACAAACAGGGAGTCACTTGAGCCTTCATAACAACCCCTTCTCATTGCCCTAGCAATGGGTGCCCTGTGGGGAAGGCAGTATAAATTCAATCAGTGTCACATGAAGGGAGATGGCAAAGTAATAAAATATATATATATAATAATAATAAAGAAATAAAGGCTAACAGCCCTGCTCCAATGAAGCCACATCTTCATTGCATTAAAATATTCCCCTAGAATAACTGTAATATCTAACATGTGGAAGGATCTTGTTTATTCTCCTTTACAGACTTGCTCAGTGTTTCTGAGAGACTGACCTTTCACATTTGAGATATTTGATACTTAATAAAAGCATCCTCATTCCCCTCGCCCTGCCCCTGTGGACCTCTCCCCATTGAATTTGCACTTGCACACCTACCTTCCTCCTTAAAATGTGTTAAGAGGGAGGTTTTGTTGAGAGCCAATGGTAATTTATTTCTCTGAAAATGAAATTTTAGATGTTGCTCAGGTCAGTTGCAGAGAGATTCAGTGCTCTTTGTCCTAATTGGCAGTTGGTTCTCATCGTGTAACCAGTGTCACCACAATGACAAATTGATGTGATTCTCTCTCTGCCCAGGAGGTTCAGCACTGGAATAGCAGGGAGTTTTGCAGGTCAGGAGCAAGGTGCATTGCCAAAGCTCTATGGGGGAAGCTTGCACAGTGCATGTCTATACTCTGCTTGACTTAATCAATGCTAAGATTCCCATTTTCAATTAAAACAAAACTTCCCTACTCCCCACGTACACGTGTGTGCACATGTGTGCATGCACACAAGAGATTTTGAAGTTGCAATCCAGCTAAGCAGTTCCAGTTTAGAGTTTGTATGTCTGTCTCCTGGATTTGAGGTTCACTATCTTAACGTGGCCTCTTTGCTTTAACGTACCTTCTGAGGTCTGTTCATGTTCAGAGCCCTCTGCAAATTCAGCCCGTGTTCCTCAAGATGCATTCTGAAATTCTTCAATCTCTGTGTTATCTGGAAACCAGCAAGCACTTGATCTGTGTACAAAACAAATGAGATTCAGCTCTTTCCCTTTCCACGCTTAGTTTGTGCTTAAAACTCCACCACCAAACATGGTATTTCTTATTTCTTTTTGTTGTTTTAATAAAGCAGTCTGAAAGAGTAAATGCCTTTATGGCTTAGTTAGAGAGCTTTACTTCCCTTTGGGGATAAAAATCTATACGCTTTACCCAAACAATCAGCTATGCTGAGTTTGTAAATATTTATTCTGCTCTCTGCTGTTCTTCTGATATTTATAGGCCAGAACTGTCTGCGAATTAGTCTCAATTTTAGTCATTTCTGTTTGGCTTTGGGGGTAGCCTCTGGCCTCTATCAAAATCCCTATATACATATTTTTTTTGGATGTAAGTGCAAAAGAAAGAATGAAAATAAGTGGCCTGACAAAGTGGTGAGCTCTATCCCTCATCATCCGCTGCCTGTGCTTTCCAGCACAACGTTTTCTTCTCCGCACATGAACTTCACTCTTGTTCTTCCATCCATACATCCATATTAAACACCCCACCACCCTTTTCCTTCTAGGCAACACTAACATGGGAGGCTTTCTGCGAAGGCTTGATTTATGACCATGAAAGCTGTTTGCTTCTGCAGTTGTTAAAGATCAAGGCTTCTGGTTTTCAGTTAAAACAAAAATGGTTGCTGAAGAGTTCCTTGACCAATTTTATCCCAAGCCCGTAATAAACATATGAAAAAATAAAGCAATCCAAGGAGTTGTTCTTCCAGTTCATGACCATGCAGTTTTCTACTGCTTTTTTTTGGTCATCTTACAGCAAAAAGCAGTTGCAGAACTGATAGCCAATATGAGGAATGGGGCAGAATCTGAACAGAATGAGAAAACACCCAAAGAATAATTTTGTGGTACCCCTGCATCCTTCTCAAGCTAAAATAATCAGTGTTTTAAAAGAATGTGAGATTATTCCTGCTTAGCATGAAAATGGGAGGCCCCAGTGTTTGAGTGGGGTGTAGCTGCACGAAGCACCTGGTATTCACATAATAATGGAAAAACAATAGTCTGGTGATCTGATGGTGAAGCAAAGGAAACTGATCTTTCTGGAGGCCACTCACTCACTCTTGGGTTCTTCCTCCACCTTAGGAAAAAACAAAATCGGAATGCATTTTCCTGCCCTGTGGTTTCCATTCTAATCTAATGATATGAAACCTCTCTCTCTTCTTCTTCTCCTCCTCCTCTCTTTTGGGAAACCGAAAGCAGATGCTCCTGTTGCCTGCCTTGTGCTGTGTTCTCAATGCTCCCTCCCCTTCCCTGGGTTCCTAAGGGTGTAGAGTTTTGTGTATATGTTTTGTCAATATTTAAGAGGTACAGGCAAATCCCAAACTGCAGGCTACCATGAGCAGCGCTTTGACCCTGGGCCTGCTCCAGTGATGGCAGGCAGGAGAGCCTGGAGGAGAGCTGCAGTGGGTAATCTGCCTTTTGAATCCATCTGAGATGACCAGGCAGTGTTCTTCCACAGCCGTAGTGGTGTGCCTGAGGGAACCATACCAGGCACACTGTGTGTTCAGGGTCTCTGTGCATTTAAGAAGTTTGGAAGAGCAGTGTGTGTACATCACAGCCACCTCATGCCTCAGGTTCTTGTGCTTGGCTTAGGAGGTGTTATTTGTTGTCTTTCCGTATCATGGCAGACTGAGAGGCAGCTAATAATTAGTTTTGCTGATTCTCCTCTGAAAGCAATGTGAATGATTGTTCCCTAACTCGATTTCTGTCTGGATTCAACAAATTTAGTAGGATTATGTGGGTAGACTTCACACTGATGCTGCTCAGCTACATGTAGAAACAAGATACAAGCTTGAAACATCCCTTGAATCCCATTTAGTTTATTCGGTAGCTTGTATGACAGAATGACATTAGTCTTCCCTCAATTTATCTATTTTTGTTTGCTTCCAGGAAGCTATCAGTTAGCTCCAGTTGTCCTGTGTGCCTTCACAATTCTAGTCTGACCCATATAAATAAATGCCTAGAAATAGCATTCTGATCATGGTTGCAGTTTGCCATGCGCTTCACTGAACCATGAGTAAAACACCTCCAGAGAAAGCTGAGGGGTAGGATTCCCACACCTCTTCTTGTGGAGTTGTATCATGTAGGTGCATATTTTGGCACTGTTGTGCTGAACTGAACAAATGGACGTATTTGCAGAATTAATGCAGTCTGCCTGAGTAGCACTTAAAACGAGAAGCCCATGACATTCATAAAGCTGCAGGGGAGGGCAGTCCCAGCTCTCTGCTTGATGCTGTCTGCCCGGTGGCATTCTGAGATGTGCCCTTAATGACATTCAGATACCAAGGGTACGTAAGCACACAGCAAAGCCTTGGCTGAAGAAGGGGAATGTTTTCAGTTTCTATATGGCAAGAGTTTGTGTTAGTGCAGAGTGAAAGCCTAGGATTTCAGGACAGTGCAAGTCTTTCCCCTACTACAAACCAGTTGGGAAGCCCAGGTCTGTGAAAAGGAGAGTGGTCTCTGAATTCTTGTTTAGGAGTCAAGTGTTAAAGTGCGGTATTTTCTTCAGTAATTGTATAGTTGCTTATATCTGCTCTTCCCAAGGGAAATGCAGGTGTTGGGTGGGTGAAAATCCATAAATACGTCTGTACTAACTAGAAACTCGTGCAGAAGGCTGTATAAAAATGTGTAAATCTTTTCTTGCTACCTTCAACTCCATGATAGTAAATGAATGAGTTACCACTGTGAACTGGTTTACTTAAATTTGAGTAATTAAGGTTGAAGTTGATTGGGCAGGGAGTTGGTATATTAGCAAAAACGTGAGGGAATGGATTTAAAAATCATAATAAAAAAATGATCTGGGAGAGGGAGAGTCTGATATTAAGCCAGCAGAAGATAAGCTCTCATTTTTAGCTAGGTTCGCTAGGTAGCGCAGGTAGGTGGTCAGGGCCTTGAATTTCAAGACATGCTCAGGAGTCATGTAGGGATTTGGAAGGGCTGCAGAAGTGATGGCAGCTTTGGTTTACATTGGTTCCCTCACCAGTTTGAAGTGAGTGCATGTAACTCAGGTATAGTGTGATGAATTTTGGGCTGTGTTCCTGTCGGTGCATCCCAGTCCTGCTCATCTCAGGTGGATTACACTGAAACCCTCCTCCGCTCTCAGATGCCTTGGAAACAGGTAGCCTAAACTTCTGTACCGTGGCCTTTTTTCGGGCTCCTAAAAGGTGGTTAAATATGGGGGGAGGGGAAAGGGCGAAGGGGAAGGGGGGATATATAATCTGTTTAAAAAGGAGCACAGCAGTAGAGGACGGCAAAGCCCATTGCTGGCTGCGTGCTCTGTGGGGGTACAAGGCAAAGACTCTGCTGCTGAGGTGACTGTCTAAACTCCATGACAAATGAAGGGTTAACAATGCATGGATTTCAAGGGGCTCTGTTTAGTTTCCTTTGTTTTTATTTTATTTTATTTGTTTTATTTTATTTTTATTATTTTTGTTTGTTTAATTTCTGTGTTCTGGCCACACCCAGGAGAACCGTCTGCTTTTGATTTCTCCCTTTACGGTTACATGGTAAATTTTCTTTCTCATTCTTCAGAGATGGAAACGTTCAAATACTCTCTCTATACATTTATTTATTTATTTATTTATTTTGACACTGCTCATCATGTTGCTTGTTATTTATTGCAGAGTCTGAGGCCAGACTAAAAGGGTGACAGTTACTCGGTCTCTTCAGGCCCTTTGAATAAACCTTTGGGTAAATGGGGGCTTAGTCTGGCCCTGCAAATTTGCTCACAAGTTCTGGAAATGTTTGCTGGGGTTATTCAGTGCCCACTGAGTATATTGAAGCTTACGTTTATTTTCTGCTTGGAAAAAGTTCCCTGCAGTTGTTGGTGGAGGGGAAATGTTGCAAAAAATCAGCCTTGTTATTATAACAGCTTTATTGAATGCGAGCTATTTAAATGAATTCTAGAAACTTTAAGTCATCTTTTTTTTTTTTTGCTTTTTTAACCCAGGATTGCATCTTCCCTTCCTCTGGCTCCACACATAGTACTGTGGGGCAAACCAGAACCTGCTGTAGATCTGAGCTAGCAGACATTGGTCATCTGCCTCCTGTTCTTGTTGTTTTCTTTATGGTTAAGACAACCTTGGGAGGGAAAACTGAGAACGCTTTGTTGAATATGCTTCTAGGTACACATTAATCCCTATTCTTTGCAGGTCATCTGTGAGAAGGAATTTAAAATACATGTATAATTCTTCTTCCCCGCTTCAAAAATGTGTATTTAATTGCTGATTTTCAAACTTGGAAATAATAGAAATGTCAAGCATGGCTCACTTGTTTTTCCTGATGAAAATGTGAATGTCTAAGAGTTGCATTAAGAAGACTAACCAAGCGGGCACAAATATTGACTCTATCATAGTTGACTATGTAAAGTGTTAATTCAGCATTGACGTTAAATGGTTTTCAACAAAGAGTTGCATAAGCTAAGGACTGATCTTTGAATAATAAAAAATACGGTTAATTACTTATGTTGTTCAGAATCAAATTAACTCTGTTTTAATTCACGTTGTTAATTATTCCTATCTAGTCTGCATGTGGATTGTACCCTACCTTGATTTAACTTACTAAAAATACTGAAAATTCCAAGTCAGTTTAAAGGTATTTGATGATGATGTCTTAAAATCCCTTACAGACTTCATTAATTGAGAACAAACGTGAATTTAAATGGTCTTAATTTGGTTCTAGTCTGCACAGGCTAATGTCTAAAAAATTACCTTCCCTCTGCTCTCCAGCTTTCAGTTCACAGCATCACAGAAGACATAAATCGTGCTCAGGCTCTGCAGGATTGTCTAGAACAAACAAAAATTTTCATGTCAAAAGAGAAGAGGGAAATAGAGATTGCTGTCGCAGTCTTTTCCTCCCCTCCTCCTCAAACCTTTTTTAAGATGCTTTTTCCCCCATTATATCGAACGGAGGGAAACGTGTTACTTTATTTCTCAGTCTCCCCTTTCTCCGTGAGGGCTCTTTGAAGCAGATATAATGCACCATCCCTTCATAATCAGCTTTGTTATTATACCACCCCCCAGCTCCCTGCAACCTCTTTGAGAGTTGCGTGTGCTTGGACTGATTTATTGGCCCCTATCTCTTGTAGCTCTGATTTTAAATCATTGCAACTGAAAGCATTTGTTGTTCTGAAAAAGGCAACAGTTTGTTATCTATATAGCCTTTTATTTCCTTCAAGCTGGGGAAAAGAAATTATCTGAAGTTTTAGATTAGAGGCTTGGCACCCAAAAGGGAGTGCTCTTATTGGTTTCAATGTGACAGTATTGGGATATCCAAGTTTTGGTTTTCTTTCTTTTTGTCTTCCTTTTTTGATTACTGCTGTTCCTGAGATAGGAAATAGAAAAAAGAAAGGCTACATTACATTTTACAGACATTTAACGGTTTTGTGCTGGAAGCCTAGCTGTGGATGATAAAGGCCAGCATGTGCAAGGCAGCTTCTTAAGATTAGTGTGGTGCAGCCTTTTAGAAAGCACTTAGAGTGATGACTTGCTTGTGTCTTGTTGCTAACAGTGCCTAGAAATCAAGATGGTATTTTTTGACTATCCACGCATCCTGACCCTGAGCTTCATGGAGGGCATGCCAGGCTGGCATGCCATTTCCCTGATGTGGCATAGCTTGCAGTTGATTACCTTACCCAGTGCTCTGCTTAATATCAGGAGTTTTCATTACATTGGATGCAGACCTTGGTCTTTCTGCCTGTGCGTTAAACTGGGATTTGCTTTATAGTAAGCCATAGAAGCCAGTTCTCCTGTTCTTAAGGTACCCTGAAAGCAAAACACAGGCGAGTTTTTGGCTTGACCCTGCTCTCTGCAATGGCATGGAAATCATGTCTTCATGATCGTCTATGGTAGAGCACCATTTCCTACAAGCTAAATTCCTAATACCCTTAGTCGTAGATCTGCTTGCCTGTCAGCACACTCAGCTCTGGAAGTGAGCATGTTTTCAACTGCCCTTGTACCCATCTGCTTGAGTTGATGGCCATGTGAGCATGTGGGACAGGAACACTGTACGTGCCCTGTCTAGACGCATAGACTAGGTAAATCTGAATCAGTGTTACGATCAAGGGGGACGCATTGGTAGTCCCTGAGCTTGTTGCTGCGTGTTTTCTTCAAGCTTTGTGGTGTATCTAGGCAGGATCATCACCACCCACAGCACAGAGATTCCAATATTAGAACAAAGCTAGTAAGATGAGTGGCAGTCCCTGAAGGAGGGAACAGTAGGCCAGAAATGCCAGAAAAACCCTCTCTTTACCTGTAGGTCTGTGTTGAGGTGTTCAGGCTTACCTGCAGGTCCAACATGGCACAGGTAGGAAAATATGGAAATTAGAACAACCCTAATTGTTCTAAATCTTCACGTTGAGTGATGTTCTTCTCCTGATGCTACCGAGAAGCCCTCCTTTCTCTCAGGGCCCCGTGCATTGTTAGGGAAGCTATAGGCCTAGGAGTAGGCGTGAGCTGTGCCCTGAAGAGCTTGCAAAGGATGCTTTGCAAACAGCCTTTCCTCTCAGCCGCTCTCCAAGGTAGGTGTTTATTAATGTCTCCATTTTACAGGTGGGAAAAACAAAGTTCAGTGTTTGAATTTCCCGATGCCAGGAACTCAGATGGCAGTTAATGTTCAAGAGATCGAAGTGCTGCGCTGTCCTGTCCTGCGTCTGGGGCAGGAAACGGGCTCAGCACTGTGTGCGTTTGCTGTCAGGGACAGAACCTAACCCTCTGCCTATGTCAGGCTTAGTTCTTTGAAAAGGAAAAAAGGAAAAAAAAAACCAAAAACCGCAACCAAAAAACCTTAAAACAAAACAGATTGTCTCGAGTAACTTTGTACTTCTTTTTTGGTCTGGCCTCAATTGCTTTTATGTTTTCTTTTTGAAATTACTCTTATTATTCTTATTATGATTACAGTTCCTTTTGTTTTATTGAATTTTAATTTCTTTCATTTATGAAACATGCATGAACCGACAATGTGACTCTAGGAGGTTATTGCTGAGTTGTGCTGATGTCGATTTCATACTGTGATATTTTTTCTCTATTTACCTAGAGATCAGTATTTCAATATATAACGATGTGCATGTTTTCCCCCCTTCTCCCGCTGCATGCAGGGATTCGGGTTCGTAACTTTCGAGAATAGTGCTGATGCAGACAGGGCCAGGGAGAAATTACACGGCACCGTGGTAGAGGGCCGTAAAATCGAGGTGCATGTCTTCAGTAATTCAATTTCTTCTTTATATTTATTCTTTTGATTTCTTTTTGTGTCTTGCCTCACTTATTTCACATTTGGATCCCAGTCTCGTGTGTGCGTGTGTGTTTGTGTCTGTGTCCTTCACCTCCCTGCACTGAAACGTATACAAGTTTTACACTCCTTTATGAAATATTTTTATCGTTGTTTTGGGTATTCTTCTTTTCCGTTTCCTTTTTTATTGAGTTTTTTGTTTTTGTTTTTTTCCCCACCCACTCCAAATTTTTGCCCTTCTGCTGTCTTGATTTTTCCTTTGCTTCAGTTTGCGAGGCTCCAGTCTCCTGTTATCAGGCCTGAACGACACTAACCAAAAGAGTACTGTCCGACTTGTAACTCTGTGCCCGCACAGAGAGCAGGGGGCCAGCCAGTCTCCTCTCTTTCCTCCAGGCCAGTTCTCCTCCACACAAGTGTGAGACGATGGGTTGGGGAGGTGGGGGGGCAGCTCTGGTTCTGGGCTGCTGGGTGGCAGCTGGGCTGCAACGCTCCAGGCTCTCACATGGGCCCTAGATGGGTGTGAAGGGGTGATCTTGGGCGGCCAGCAGGGCCGTAGATGTGGGGTAGGCCCACTTTGGTGATCCACCATGGTGAAGGCTAACTGGCTTTTCCTTCTTCTCTCCCTCTTTCTTGAAAAGAAGCAAACAAAAAAGTACAATTATTTGAACAGATATGAAATCAAAAAACAAAAGCCGCCGTTTTGAGTAAGATGTCTGCATATTTTGCTTTTTTTGTTGTTTTTTTATTTTGTTTGTTTTTGTTTTGTTTTTTTGTTTTTTTTATTTCCCTTTTCGATGGTCTAGCGTTTAGGGCCCTTCACTTGACTCACTCTTTCCATGGTAACTATACACAATGCTGGCGATGGTACGAGTTGGCGGTAAGTGAAACGAAAGCGCTAGAGAAGAAGCTTTTCTTTTTTTCTTTTTTTTTTTTTAATTTTTCTTAAAATTACAAAAAAAAAAACAAATTTAAGAAAGAAAAAAAATCCATCTGCCATCTCACATTAACACAACGAAATGTGATTTGACTTGTTGTCCCCACCCACCTCCTTCCCCCTTCTCCCCCTTTTATTTTCAATGCTGTTGAGTAATGCCGCCTGGACTTTGGATGTACATATCGTTTTGTAGCAGTCTGAGCTGTTTGATTACTGACTTCATGGTGATTTTCCCCTTGCACATCTTACTCAGAGTTACTGAACTCCAGTTTGGCTGGTTTTTATTAATGCACCCATTTCCTCTTCTCTCTCTCCTGCCCCTTCTTTCTGCTGCTCTGAGACCTGTTTGTAGCTGTTACTGTTCCTTTCCTATACCTTTTTTTTTCTTCTTTTTTCCCCCCCCCCCCTTTCCCAGTTTATTTCTTTACTCGTTTAAATGCAGCTGTTGGTCTCTTTGCTGACTGGTGGTTTCTGATCGGTTCTGGCAATTTTTCCTTTAAGTGCTTGTGTTGCACTTTGCTGTAGCAGCTGATTTCAGGCACTCGCTCCATCTTAATGATTGTCTGTGAGACCCTATCTCCTCCCACCTCCCTCCCCACCCTCTGAATCAGTTGTGGTGTTTTATTTTCTTTCTTTTATCTGTGTGTGTTTTTAACTGCATGCTCTCAGTCTCATCATTGTTGTTTCCCATTCTTTCTTTTTAAATGTGAAATGTTTCAATTGTTTTGGGGCTAAAACAAGAGTAAATGTAGTTCCAGATTCCCCGCCTCACATAAGCTCACCTTTCCGTAAGTCTCAAGGGCCCAGAGCAGCTTTTATCCTTATAGTATTCTTTTTTTTCTTAACCCATATTCTCATTTGGTAGGTTTTTTGGTAGATTATTGACATTGGGTAAAGACTTCTGCCCTCTTTGCAAGAACTCTGAGGCTGTCTGACGCAGGGCTGCAGTAACTTGGCTTCCAAACTGGTCCATCTTTTCTTTGTCAGCACCATCTCTGTGGTAACACCCCACTTGCTTGAGCAATCAAACCGCTTGGAACGATGCAGAGCTCTGTAAAGAGGGTGGAGGGCACAATAAACAACAACAATGAAAGACCCAGCTCTACTGCTGTCCATTTTCTTCTCTTTATTTGGGAAAAAGATAACTTGGAAAAAGATTTAAACACGGTGGGGAGCAAATCAGTGAACACAGTCTGGCCAGACGCTTTGTGACTTGCCCAAAATCTCAAACCGTGGCAGTTCAAATCTTAAGCTGATGGGTTGCAGGTTACGTTTTCCTATCTCAAACCTGCCTGTAATCTGTGGGCCCCAATCCAGTGGTGGGCTTGAGAAAAAAAGTCAGCATGTGCATCACCTGCCTTGCTTTCTTATCCTGGGCTGCAGCTGTGAGCACCAAATGTTTTGCCCTTCAGAGGGATGAGCTGATGGTAACCATGCAGCAAGGGGTGCCAGGGTGTCTGGGAATCTGCACTTTACTCTTGTTGGCCTTTTGTTTAATGCATAATTTAAAGTGCCATGTTTAGCTGTAACATTTAAAATAAAATGGCAATTGTTAAAAGTAATTTTAAAACTGCATTTTTGTAAAATTAGTTATTTAATTTTAATTTTTTTGCTCAGAAAAAGTGTAGTGTGTATGTGTGAGTGTGTGTGTGTGTGTGTGTGTGTGTGTGTGTGAGATATCAGAGTTTTCCATTGTTTTCCCTAATGTCCTCTGCTTCCTTCCCTCTCCTCCCCATCCCCTTTTTGCTTGTAGGTTAACAACGCCACAGCGCGAGTGATGACCAATAAGAAGATGGTCACGCCATATGCAAATGGTAAGAGAGACTGTTTGTACTAGTGATGAGCTGAAAGGTTAGAAGGAAGACAAAAGCTTCCTAGTGAAGGAAAGTCATGGGCTCTCATCAGGACCTCCCCAGCCAAACGAAAGCCAACAAACCCTCTCCCCAAAAGGAAAAACTGCTCCTAAGCTCTAATCTACAGCATTATGCTTCTGTATAACTGTACGAGTTGATGAAGGAGTACCATTTTTCAGGTGGAGAAGTTAGGGTAGAGAGAAGAATAGTGTTGTGCTCAGTATGACCAAGCTAGGAAAAGAACCCAAAGTCTGTTGTGTCACCTGCCACTGCTGCAGGCTGATGCTGTGCCAGCCTGCACTGGGTTGACCACCACATAAATACCTAAATAAATGAAGTATTGCTTAAGATACATAGCTGGATATATCTCAGCTCAAGTTCTAACAGCAAAAGTGCAACTGCCCCCAAGCAGCTGGGAAAATAGAGGCACTGGGCTATTTGTATGTTCCCTTGTTGCAGGCTGTGTCTGGCATTCATTCATTTTCCAACAAACCTGAATAGAGAATGACCAAGTTGTTTGGGCAATGAAGAATCCTGTTTTACTGGGCTATCTAGGTTCTTATGTCTGTGCAGTGATTTTACTGCATAGGCACATATATAGCATTAAAAAGTCATTCTTCTCCTGTCTGAACTGAATGCTGCTTAGATAAGCATTTTGAATTTCAATCTTAGTCCTGAGCCAAGCAGGAAAAATTCTTCTTGGCCTGAAAATGTTCCTGAACAGCTTCAACAAGCAGGAAGCTTGTTGCATAGGTAGTTGCTTGTGCAAGAATCTCTTCTAATTACAACCTAAGATTCAGAAACAAGAAAATAAAGATTTTTTTTGTGGTTCTGCTGCTGAGTTGTTGTGTGGCTCCTTGCAGATCATATAGTTGGTGGTTTTTTTTGGTTGTAGAACTGGGGAAGCAGGGACAGGCAGAAAGGTTGGGATTCTGGCTTTTAGTATTTGAAAGGAATTAGGAAATCTTATAGTGAAAGGCAGTACAACCATGTTACATGCGCATGAGAGGAAGGACAGAAATTGTGTATGACTGTTTGGTATCAAAACCTGGTCTTAGGACTTGGGAAACGTGGTAACAGGAATATTGTGCCTTAGCAGCCAGCGGTGTTTGCTTTAAAACTGTGCAAGGGACTCGGTATTAGGCCAAGCATAAGGCATGCTAGCAAGTGGTGGTACAATTGTTTCAGTGTCACAGGGCTGATCCCAGTCCAGTTATTGTCATCACTTGCATTAGTGTTTGCCAGCAAGGTGTGCAGTGCAGGACAGCTTTCCCACACTCACAGAGGAAGCATGCATTGCATCTCACTGGTTCAGATGGGGGAGTGGTGTTGATGGGCTGCACCTCATGAGGTTTCTAGGCTGAGTAGGAGTGGTGAAAGTGCAGTGTGTGTATCAGGACTCCTAAAGCTAGATAGAGGAGAGGTTGGAATCTCTTTCAATAGAAATAGTTGTGTGATTGCTAGCTGAGCAGATACAGTCTTCCCTCCTCTTTCCATGCCAGCCCAGATCATGTTGTTAGTTCTACACCCATCTTTGTGTGCCCAAAGAGGAAGCTGGTGGGGATGGCAGACGGGTTTCTAGATCTGACAGGGGAACGTGCTCTTCCTCACTCCCCTTCCACAGTGGCAGGCCAGTGGTGGCTCCTTTAAGCATTATTCTCCTGTGTGTTTTGTGTTGATGACTTCAGTTCTTGCCAGTTATCCAGATGATATTAAAACCAGTTCTCTGGGAAGGCTTTCATCTGAAAAGGAGCGTAAAGATGATAGGAAACTCTAAAATAACACGGAGTGGAGCAAATGTGAGATGAGGAGAGTGAATTGCTTTTTTTGCAGTGCAGTCGTGCAATCCAGTTAGTGAGGAAATCTCAATCACTGATGCTTTTTAGATCTCTAGCAAATATGACAGAGAGGTGATTTGAGAATTTAAAGGTGTAAATTGACTTCCCTGTGGCTTCGGAGAGGTTTTTGGATCCACGTGAATGCGTGGAGGAGCTGACAGCACGGTTCACACAGGGAATGTAGGTCTGTGCGGTGCTCGCGGCAAGTACGTGTCTGAGGCAGTTGGCAATTCCCTCAGTGCCCTCCTGCAGGTCAGCTGGCGTTTGGCTGTTCCCTTCAGTACAGCAACCTACACCTAGACCTCGATGTTAGAAAAAAGCAGTTGGCCTCCATCTACACCAAGGGGGATTGTGGTGAAGCAGAAATTCGAAAGAGCTGCTGCATGTGAAGCTGGGGCGCATGCACAAGATCCGTTCCCTGTACCCACGCTGCCTGCTCCTTCTCTTGGTGTAGATTCTGGCATTCACTGCAGTCTTTGTTGTTTCAGGTTGGAAGTTGAGTCCTGTGGTTGGAGCGGTGTACGGCCCTGAGTTATATGCAGGTAGAGCTTCAGCAGACACTTCCACTTCTGCCATTTAACTGCAGTGGTGTTTGTTTATGTTCTCAATTTGCTGTTTCTTTATAACCTTTTTACGTTTTTGTTTTTGTTTTTTTCATTCTTTTTAAAATTAAATTAGCGTCCAGCTTTCAAGCAGATGTCTCGCTGGGCAATGACGCCGCAGTGCCCCTGTCAGGAAGGGGGGGTATTAACACTTACATTCCTTTAATCAGTAAGTAGCCCCCATTGGCCCCTCTCTTGTTACTGTGCTTGAGTTAACTATGACCTGTTTCCCTTCTTTTCTCCGGTCTGTACGATATATACTTGAAAGGATGGGTCTTGTCGGGAATGAGTTTACCTATAGCCCAAGTATGCTGCGCAGTGGCTGTAACCCGTTCATCTGCAGTTTTTCTGTACTATGAATGGGTTCATCTATGTGACAAGGAGGCTGCAGACCAAGGGGAGGGTGTGTGCAAGGAATAGGCCATTCCCTTTATTTCCCTCCGCCCCTTGGGAATCAAAGAAACCAAACGGACAGTTCCTAAAGTACATATTAGACAAGCTGTCCAGCTGTGAGTGCACAGGGCGCCTTGGTGTGCACCTGGGTGCACACCAGGTTGGGTTCATGCCTCTCCACTTGTCCCTCTTGGTACCTACTCATGACGTGTCTGCAGATGCCTCTAGGGCTTCACGTCACTCCACGGTGAGCCAGCATCAAGTACAATAACATTAAATGAAGAGGGGCTCTCAGTAAGCTGGCACTTTATGGGAAGTTTCTGCTGCTGTTATATGGGCTATCTTGTCTTTCAGGCTTTAAAATGAACATACAGAGGATTGGGTGGCAAAGAGTGGGAGGGGAAAGGAGGGAAGAGACTGATGTAAGTTGATTGACTTTAAGGGCCTCTTGACAAATTATTTTAAAGAGCCTCTGCAGTTTTGGAAGAGCCGCCTGCTATATTGATAGTAACTCTCTGCGCTTCTCGGACTCTAACCAGACTGCATGGCGGTGTCAGAGGGGGGGATTTGGACCCTGTTTGTGGTGGGTGAGGCATGCCAATGCATTAACCTCTTGCATGCCAAACCTCTCTGCAACCCCTCCTCCCTGAAAGGCCATGGTGTAGCAGGACGTATGTATACGATGCTTGCTGGGTTAGAAGCATGCCCCTCCGCAGGATTGATGCAAAACATCCCACCGCTGCGGAGCTCTTGTGTCACTTTGTTTGAAGCAGGCGGTTGTTCCCTGGGCAGGAGCTGGGATCCTTTTCACCTTCTCTCTTGTCTGTCTTTACAGTTCCAGGCTTCCCCTATCCAACTGCAGCCACTACAGCAGCCGCGTTTCGGGGAGCCCACCTGAGGGGCCGAGGAAGGACGGTTTATGGGGCAGTCCGGGCAGTACCTCCTACAGCCATCCCTGCCTACCCAGGGTAAGCATTGGTCGCAAGAGCAGAGTGCTCTGCACAACCATGTCAAATAATGGATTGGCTAACAAAAACGTAACTAAAATTGTTGGATGGTGAGAGTCAGGCTATTTGCTTAGCGCCAGAGTGTTCTGCATACGATGGCATCCAATGGGGGCAGTCCTAAATTTTGCTACATTAAGTTCATGCCTGAGAGAATGTTCAGTACTTGCAACAGCCTGAAGTGCTGATGTACTCCTTCTCAGAATTTCTCAATTCATCTTCTGGTATTTGTCATCCATTGACCCAATACATTGCAGCACTACTGAGAAGGACGCAAAGAGGGGTCTAAGATGTCCTAAAAAGTTACAACTCTCTGCACTCGTATTGTGGTTTTCTTGCCCAGGAATGAGGAATATTATCTCTTACCTTCATGCCTCACCATCTGGCAGTAGGACACAGAAGAGCCAGCTACCCACAATGGATTTGCTTTCTTTGTTGGAGACGGTTTAAAAAGGTTTAAAACAAAGATGAATCAAGTCCATTAATTTGAAGTTGGGAGTGTTTGGGATACCAAAGTACAGCATTCTTCTGATTGTTGTATGAAGCAATGCTGAATTTGCAGTCTCAGCACACTTCTCTGTCCTCTGACTTTACACTAGTAATGCAGTGGAAGAGATTTCTGTTACAAAACAACATTCTGCTGTTCAGAAGTAGAAGGAACCGGGTTGGTACGTGTGTTTTGTTTGGTTGGTTAAGTGTGATAGAATGACAGAGATCACAGATCCCTTCCGAGCTGTCCTTTTATTGTTTCTGGTTTTGAGGGTGCTTTGTTCGTATTGTCTCTCTAGAATTTTATTGGCCATATTTTCAGATAGGTCTCTCAGAAAGGAATAGGAGCAAATCCTTCAACACAGAGAATGGGCTGATCTTTTTATTTCTTTCTTTTTTTTTTTTCCCCTCAGACTAGCTTCAAAAGGGCAGAAATTAAGCTGTAAATCTTTTTATTAGAAGGGAGGAGGAAGCTACACACATAACGTAAGGAGCTGGCCTCATATAGATAAGCTTGTAATATGTTCTGTAGCACATGAAGTGGGAAGAGCTTCTGTGGCCCTTCCTTATTGGTGTCCTGTCTTATAATTAAAGTTGAAGGTAGCAAGCTGCAGTGGTGGTGCAGTGGTCTAGCTTTACTCTCAGAGAAATCTAGCAACGTTTATATTTAATTTACTCAAACACTTCAATTGAAACCTCCTCAGAACATGTAGGCTTTTGAATGGGGAGTGGTGTTTTGAGCTTTTAGATCCATCTTTTTTGCCACCTCCTATAGTTCATATGTGACATCCTCTAACTTAATCCTCTGACCTGCAACTTGTCAGGCTGTTGCTCTGGAAATGACCCAGCCCTGCTAAATTAGGAAGAGCTCCACAGCGAAACAGAGAAGCAAAGTTGAGGTACCATCTAGGAGAATGTGTAGTACCTGCACTGGGGAGGTTGTGTGCTTCATCCCTGGGAGTAACGGCTGGAGCATTCCTGGCGAGAGGCTGTCACTAGGAGAGACTCAAGCTCTGTCTTCCATATAAATCCAGCCTGAGTCCCCTGTAAAGCATGTATTTAATTTGGAATATGGGCCAGGCTCCAATGATTATCCTTTCCTAATACAGTCTTGTGGCTGCATTTATTTACATTAAGTCGGTTTTGTTTGACCTTGCTGACCAATTTCATGTCTTCATGGGCAGCATTCTATCCAGTAAACATTTACAGGATAGCAGAACATGAGTTGCCTTCAGAAGTGGCCCAGAACCTCCCATCCTCCCAGGCACTGGGATGTAATTAACTGTTTCTGGTGCTTACCATTGTCATAAGCTGAATCTCCACATAATAATCTGTAGAGGGAATTTGATTCCTTATGGAATAATGTACATTGTGCTGTTCAGATCCATGTTGCAGTAACCTGTAAGACAGCAACAACTGTAGGCGCTGCTGATCCCCACTAAGTCAGAGCAGATGCCTGAAGGTCAATCAGCAGCGCACAAATGATGGAAACATAGTGAGTTTTGTGGAAGAAGGCAGTAAAGTGAGCTGTGGGTTTACTCCAACATGGTAGAGGGAAATGACCTTTCACAAAACTTAGTGCTGTTTAAGTTGCTTTAAAACTCAATGGTGTAACTGAATTTGTGAGCTCAGCAGCATTATAAAAAATAAATAAATAAATAGAACATTGAAGAGTGATACAAGCTTGTTGGAATTGCTATACTGGATCAGACCTGAGCACTGTTCAGGTTGTTGTAATTTTTGACTGTCTGTAGTGCTGGATTCTCCAGAGGAAGGTGTAAGAAATCGTATCGTTCTTAAATAAATAAATTTCAAGATATAAGGCTAGATCCGAAGCTCAGATCTACTAATGCATATGTAAAATGTACTTAAACATATGTGCGGACATGAATGTTTACTCAGGAAGGGTTATTCAGATGATAGGAAGCAATGGCTCAGAGCAGTGAAGAAGCTGGTGGATAATCACCAGAGCCTGACCTCAGAACACCAATGCAGCCCTCAAGGTATAACTGAGGCAGCATTCAGTACAAGTGTGGAGACACAGTAACCTCTGTTCTGTAGTGTGATTCGAGGCAGTGCTGGAGTATTGCCCTGATTTGTGGTGGCCACGCTTTCTAAACGAAAGCTGACAAATTGCACTTCAGACCAAAAGCTGTAAGAATTAAATTGAAGCCTGAAAAAAACAACCACCCTTGCCTTCTCTAAAATTCTGAAAATGAAACAAGCGTGGTCAATTTTATTTCTCAAACTGCAGGTTTAGGCATTGGCTTGTTCATGGTCGTTAAGTGCAGATACGAAGAGCAGGCTTGTCATGGTGAAGTGTAATTTAGTTTAGGAGCGTAAACATATAGAAGATTCTCTGAGTCGAAACCAAACGTAGATAAAAGTCAGACTAGACATAAGGCAGGGGGATCTTCGTGGGATTTGTTTGTTTTATTTTGGTTGGGTTGGATTCCTTTTGCAACATGATCAACTGTTGGTGCAACTCAGTGATAGAACGGCTGCTATACAAAATCTGCATACGTCTTACTCTTGTAGATGTGTTTTAGCTCAGCTAGTGGGCTTTTCACGGATGCCACTGAGATGTGATGGGGCTGTTTTATGCTTCTGGTCAGTCTACATAACCAGAATCACAGAATCACAGAATTACCCGGGTTGGAAGGGACCTCAAGGATCGTGTAGTTCCAACCCCCCTGCCTAGCAGGGCCACCAAACATACACCTTTACTAGATCAGGTTGCCCAGGGCCCCGTCCAACCTGGCCTTGAACACCTCCAAGGACAGGGCATCCACAACCTCACTGGGCAGCCTGTTCCAGGACCTAACCACCCTTCTAGTAAAGAACTTTCCCCTAACATCCAACCGAAATCTTCCCTCCTTCAACTTAAAACCATTTCCCCTAGTCCTGCTATTGTCAGCCCTTTTGAAGAGTTTACTCCCCTCCTGGGTGTAAGTTCCCTTCAGGTACTGAAAGGCTGCAATGAGGTCACCCCGCAACCTTCTCTTCTCCAGGCTGAACAAACCCAACTCCCTCAGCCTGTCCTCATAGGGGAGGTGCTCCAGCCCCCTGATCATCTTTGTGGCCCTCCTCTGGACCCTTTCCAAAATCTCCATATCTTTTTTGTACTGAGGGCTCCACACCTGGACACAGTACTCCAGATGGGGCCTCACAAGAGCAGAGTAGAGAGGGACGATCACCTCCCTATCCCTGCTGACCACCCCTCTCCTGATGGAGCCCAGGATCCCATTTGCTTTCCGGGCTTCCAGAGCGCACTGCTGGCTCATGTTAAGAATAGCCTCTGTGGTTCTCAAGTGAAGTTTTCGCTAGCATTGAGAATCAGAAATACGGCTATTTTAGTACATAAATAAACCCTGCTAAATTTCAGCAGTTGGTGTCAGGTCCTCACCGAAGGAGAGACAGGATGCACGTGTGCTCTGTTGCTTGGGCTTGGGAAGCCTTTCTCTTACATGTTACAGTGGTTTTTTGCAGTTTTCTCTGGAGAGCTGGCGCTAGCATCTCTTGCTGACAGAATACTAAGTTACATGAACAGTGCCCTGATCCAATGTGGTAATGCTTTTATTTAATCCAACTGATTGTGTTCGGAATAACTGTTGAAACTGCTAACGTGTTCATAAACCAACAGTCACTTCCTCTGTCATGCGTTTGCCTTTCCTGCAGGAGCAGGTGGAGTATCACTGCTAAAACACTCCTGATCCTAGATAGAGAACCCAGCAATGTAAGTCACTGCCCCAGGAGCCCACTTCTTTGTTATGTGATTGTAAAAAAGAAATTAGCTTCAACAAACGTGATCTTATGGCCTGCTTCTCTCTGCTGAAGTGGCTCCCCTCTTCCTCTAACAAGGGTCTCTATCTTTGTATCTGCTCCCAGCCCTCTTGGAGACCGTAGTAGCTTTGTCCAGTGGGATCGCAGTGTACTTTTCCTGGGGAAGTCAGCAAGACTAAATTATTCAAGCAGTAGCTAACACTGCAACAGATTTTATTTTATTTTATTTTTATTTTTAGTAATAGCATGCAGAATTTTGGCAAGATATGCTGGGCTTTCTTGTGTGTGCGTGCCTTACAGTAGGTGGGTGTCTGAGGGTGGCAGGCTCTTTGTAGCATTTCACATTCCATCCGATGAGTTAAAAAATAGTAGTAATTAATAGAAAAGCTGGCGTTTCATGCCTCCTTTTTCCTTAATGCTACTGGTAAGTCATGCGCATTAGGTCTGTGAATATCATCAGCATGATGGGGCTCTAATGCTTCTTTAAAGCCTTGAGTGAGGTTGTGCAGAGCTGTCCAGAGGACAAAGCAGGAGGAGATTCCTCAGTACAAAGGACAGGCTGAAGGCACACGGGTGGGGGGCATACCCTCTCTTCCTTCCTCATCCTTCCCCAACCCCTGTCCCCAAAGCAAGCTGCGTAGTCCTACGTTAGCAAATGCTCTGGCAAGACTGGCTCTTTGGGAACCCCAGGCTCCAGTTTAACTATTTTTCCTGCTTGAAGTTCTGAGAGAAAGAAACCGATGGCTTAAAACAGAAAAAGTATCATCCCATGGAAACACTTCCAGTTGCTCCTCTCTGCTATGGAACATGTCATTACTACCAGGGACTCCCACTGCACCTTTCAATTCTCGGACCTTGGACCAGTCACCTAACCTTTTTAGCTCATTATCTCTGCTTGTGAAAGCAATGCATTGTGGGTATTTTTGGTTTTTTCTTTTTAATTACATTTCTCTGTGTTTACTTTGATCAGAATTGATTGACTTGTTTTCCCGAGGTGTTGCATTGGTTCTTTAAGATGCTGAATAATAATACTTTGCATGCTTGTGTGATCAGCCAAATCTTATCGCATGTCTAATGTGCAGGGTAAAAGCAGGTGATGTATGGATGTCAGAAACAAAGCCAAGCAGCCCTGTGAAACTCGAAATACGTAATCGTACACAACTCTCTGAAACGTGCTTCTGACATAGGTGATTCCAGCCCCTGTGGGATGCCTTCTGAGGGGCCTCTCGATTTCCAAGCCCATTTCACGAAGCCAATGTTTCCATGTGTGTAGGGGGGAACTTAAACAACTCCAGGAGAATAACCAGAGCGGAGGTTTCTAAACCCTTGTTTCTCTTCTTCAGGACATCAGATCTTTTTGAGTCTATTTTTATTGTACAAGATGGTTGTTCCCCTCCCTCTCTCCTTTACATACTGTCTCCCCCTCTGCCCGCCCCTTTCCCCTTTGCATGCCATGGAAGATGACTTGGAGCCGTCTAGCGTGCGTGCGCACACATCCTCTCGCTGATTTGCTCCTGCCAAAAGCCCAGGTTATGGATTCATACATCACCTGCCTGTGTAAAATGCATGTGCATGCTGCCGTCCTCAATAACCGGAATGTGTTTTCTGTTCTTTTGTTTTTTGTTTTTTTGTTTTGTTTTTTGTTTTTGTGTGGATTTTCTGCAGTGTGGTTTACCAGGACGGATTTTACGGTGCTGACCTCTATGTAAGTACACACACCGGAGCCTTCTCATCCCCAACCCCTGACAAGCCAGCCTTTTTTTTTTGTTGTTCTTTCTTTTTTTTTATTATTATTATTATTTTTCTTTTTTTTTTTTTTTGTTTGTTTGTTTGATTTGGTTTGTTTGTTTTTTAAATATCATTTACTTTAATTTTCTTCTTCCTTGTGGATATATATTTATATATTTAGGAATGCAAGCATGCTTCTCTGTCACTGCGCTTGCCCCTGGGTGCAAGACCTAAGCCTTTGGGTTTCCTGATCATTGCCAGGGCCAGTTTACTGGGTGTCCTCTCCCTCACATATGCACACTGCTACTAATCAACCTGAGAGATGATTAGCAAATTAAAATTTCTCTCAACACTTCTCTCATTTACATAATTTGGATATAAAAATAACAGGACTGGTTTAGCCTCAGACCTTTCCTTTCCTTCTCCCCCCCTTCACCCTCCCCTTTCTCTCCACTCTTGGGACCCTTTCAGGTTTGATTTGTGCAGCCCACACTAAACGGAGCAAACTGGATGTTTAAAAATGTTCGTGTGCCACTGGGATGTGGAGCTTGTCCCTTTGGGGAAGACACTGGGACTGATGAAAAATGGAGGCTGAGATGCTAGAGTGAAAACCGACACCTCCATTTGCTAGTCAAAGTGGTACCTAAATGGGCTAGATCCTCTTACCTCTTTGGGGAATTGTAAAGTACAGATAGGTGGAGATGTTCGGTTAGAAAAGCCAGCAGCCTCCTCCTGGTTGGCTGTTAGCTCTGGTACCATGGGAGATGTTGTCCTGTCATTGTCTGTGTCCTACCTAGCCAGTCGGTATTGCACATCTCTAAAGTATCTCTGTAAGCAGCTGGGTTGTGGCCGTTGTGGGTCTAGGGACCCTGGCCAGAAAGGAAAGCCATTTCCTCTCTTAAGTGGAGAGCTGTTGTAGAATGGCTCTGCTAGGAGTATGCCCTTCAAAGCTAAAATGTTCAGGCCTACCGCTGCCATTGCTACTTGTGGCCTGTCTAGCTCTGGCAAAGTTCTCTTGTGTGGCATTCGTAGGTAATAGCTCTTCAGAGCTGGGGAAGCTTTGTATTGGTAGTGGCATGAGTGTCAGCATGGATTTCACATCCCTGCTCCTTTGATGATGCTACTCCTGACATTTATGAAGAGGACCCTGGGGGCTAGACTGAAGATAATGGACGGAATTAGCTTTTGGATTTTGTTGGCTTATATTGGAGGGTCAGGTCTCATAGAGGCACTTCTCCCAACACCGTTACAGCAGTCAGAAGACATGCTCTGTAAGCACGGAGATTTTGGGTGTGCTTCTTCATGCTTACATAAAGTAGTATGTGCACATCCCTCTAAAAACTGATCTGCCTAGTCCGGTGTTACTTTATAAGATGGTAGTCCTTGACACAAGAGTTCTGGGTTTTCCCACCTCAATCCTAAAATGTCTGCTTTACAGACCACTGGCTTTGCTACAGCAAGCAAACACAAGAGCAATACCTTCTGCTTAGTGCCTCTTCCCTCAAAGTATGTGTAAGACATTGTCATGTTGAAAGGGAAGACTGGCCAAGGTTACTCCCCGTTTCTTTTCAGAAGACTCCTTCAGAGCTTCCATTGCTGGTGGGGGATAGATAATTATCGAGCACGTTTTAGGGACAGTTACTTCAGCAGTGAAGAATCCATCATCACTTGGTGTTGAAGTGCAGTGGCATCATGTAATATTTAACGGCCTCCAGGTCAGGTTAGAAGTGGGAGGTGAACTTCTGGTGACTTTGCTTTCAGTTGCTTAGGTCTCACTGCGAGAAAGCAGGACAGCAGAATGGGACACTCATCAAGGGAGATGATGGTCTGTTATCCTGTGTTACTGCTGTCTGGCACCCTGTAACAGAGCTCAGGAGAAAACACTGTCCTAATACAAAGTTGCTGTTCCAAGCAATTTGCTAATTGGCACATGCAGAAGGGATGCAGCATACCTGCGCCTCGCTGATGTACAGTGCTGTTCCCTGCAGTGCTTACATCCTTCTGGTTGCCATGAAAGGATTGTGTAGATCATAGAGGGGAAAGCAAGAGGGTTCTTTGATTAGTCTTAGTCCTTTCTGGTCGGATTAGAGAGAAAGCTGAACTGCGGCTCCCTTCTGAGTCAAGGCAAGGTGGCAGAGACCCTGAGCTAGGTAGGAAGGAGGGGTTAGCGGTAGGTGAGACAATGGAGTAGTGTCCCAAACTCAAGCTGCTTTTTCCACATAACTGCTGTATACCAACTTCTCATTTTCCTCCTTCTCCTCTTCCTCACTCCTCCTTTTTCTCCTGGGGCAACCAGCCTGCTAGCCATGTCTTCTCTGATGAGGGCACTCCATCTCTTGTTGGATGCGTCCCACTCTGGCAAGACACCTGAATTCATAAACCAAGTAGCCCCAGGATGCAGAGGGCTTCATTTCGGATCCTAAGAAAGATTATTTTTCAATGGGGTTAATCTGGGGTGGAGGATAAGAGGAAAACAAAACAAAACAAACACAAACCACCCCACGTTGCGAAGACCGCTCCTGCCTGTGAAAAGCGTGCTTGCATCCACTGGAAAGAAAAGGCTGGTGAGCCCCACTGCGGGCTGTTTGTATGATTGTTTCTTTCCACAGCTGTGTTTTTTTGAACTGCTCTTCCTGTGTTCTGTTATAGAATAGTCTTACAGGAACCAATCATTAGCGCTAAAATACCTCAGGTAGGAGTGCCAGTGTGACCTGCCAACCAATCAGATTGTGGATTGCAGTGGAAAAAACTGAATTATACTAACCATTCCAGCACCACATTAGAGATGGGAACAGAGGCTTTTTTAGGGCAGCGCAGACTCCCGTGTGAGCCAAGCCCCCGCTGTAGCAGGGTGGCATGTGTCCAGATTTCACACCGAGTGGCATTTCATCCAAAAAATGTATTTATGTAAATTCAGTGGAAGAGTTAACAAGGTCATGCTTGTCCCATTACCATGTAGAAGCACCTGCTGGCTGCAATGGACACTGTTGTCCTGTCACCTCTTTTAATTCATTCATGCTCATTCCTGGTGCACGTATGCCACCCTTCTAATACAGAAACACTGGAAACAGTTCCAGCGCATTCTGCTTCTAACTTCTGCTCTAGGGCAGTTTTGGGGTAGAAAAGACCCGATCAAGCTTCAGCAAATTAAAGATCCCTAAACTGGGCTCTCAGTCTAAACCTGGCAGGTGGTCAAATGTGTGTAACAGGGATGTGAGATAAATGTTTCTTAGTGGCATAAAGAATGCACAGCCACGCTCTGTGCGCCTAGGGCGGTAAGGGATGAAGAAAAGGGAAGCTTATAACCATAGAATATGCTGACATAGTAAGCCATAGGCTTGGATTTCCTCATATTCCCATTGCAATGATGGTCCCATTGCACTGAATACCTAACATGTGCCTGAAGAGCGGAAGAGAAGATGGGACTTCTTTTGAGCTGAAGTATATAGCTTTAACACGCTCATTTATCTACATTAACATGATCAGTAATTGGAATGCTGCTCTAGCTGGGATTGCAGTTTTCTATCTATGTTGTTTTGCCAAGTTTTGTCTCATTCCCTGAAATAGCACAATATTGAAAAAGCTGGCATCTGATGTTAAAGAAGGGATAAAAAAGTTTTTTGTTTTCTGGTTTTTGAGTTGTTTTTTTTTTTTTTTTTGCTTCCTTGATGAGCCAAGGATAAAAGCATGACAAAGAGTCATTTAAAATACAGGCTTTTGTGAACACCTGGACAAGTCCAGTTGTTTGCCAGTTGAGATCTATAGGCTCAGGCTCTTTACACATTCTCATGAGAAAGGGGGTATAGGGCATAGCCCCCAGCAACACTGGCAATACAGTAACAAAAACAGAACTTGAGTTAAAATAAGCAGCATTATAAATTGTGTCAATCTATCTCACATGCGCTCCAGATAATCCAAAAGAGTATACCAGGAAGATCCAGTCTTGGTTTAGACAGTCTTTGATTGTTAACTATTGCCCAGTAGAAATGCATATGCTAAGGCTGCCCTTAGATTGTCCCATAGACAGAAATCTTGGACCTGGCATCTTCACAAGGAGCTCAGACACACTCATCTCCTTCAAGCCAAGGCCAGTGATTTTAAAGACTGAACCTAGGTGTGTAAGCCAACTCACCTAAATGGAGTGGAAATATGCATGGCTGTCCCGTGTTTCAGGGATCATGCCACTTGACAGTGTCTTCTGTTGCAGTCTGGAGGAGTGCGGTGCAGCTGGCAAGGGCCTTTTTGAAATTATTATTCATGTCATGGGTAAACATGATTGCTCCTGTTTGTTGAGGATGCTCTACTTCCATGTTTTTCACTTTCTATAGTACCTGATGTGAATGGCATCATGAATTGCTAGGAATGGTAGGACCTTGTAGCTGAGGTTATGGCCGAGCTTTGCACACTAGTTAAAGTTGTCTGAGAACAGGAAGGGCAGGAGAAAAACTGGTGCATTGGACAAGCTGAGTAGGGCTTTCAGATGCATTGAAGGAATTACACGTGGGTCCTGGGTTACAGAGAACAGGAGCCTCAGCTGGGAAGGGCAACCTGCACAGCGTCTCCTCTCTGTAGAGCTTGGCAAAAATGCTGATGAAATCAAAAGGAGTAATTGCTGTGACTTTCTCCTCTTTCCTTCAGCCTGTTTTGGTGTATTTGGACCTGCTGGTCGTGCTGAATACATCCCCTTGTCAGAAATCCCCCAGCTGCCTGCACTCATTGCTCCTAAGACAGGACCATACCATGGCCATTATAATCCCCATTTTTGGTTTTATTTGAAGTACACACAAGTAGAATTTGCAGGCTGCTTTGAGCCGAGCAGGTCTGCCTGTGCGTGTGTACCCGTATCCCGTGACTTTGTTTATTTTCTTGGAATTAACAGTAGCTTCAATTTTGCATCAGCGCATGGTTAAAAAGCAATACACGTCAGCTATTCCTTAACTTCATTTCTCCAATGAATTATTTCTCCTGTGTTTCTTTTTTTTTTGGTTGTTGTTTTTTTGTTTTCTTTTGTTTTGTTTGTTGTGCAGTTGACTGAAGAAATGTTAACATCCCGCTCTAAATCTCTCAGTGGAGTCTCTGTTCCCTTCTCTGATATAACAGATGGGTTATTGCTTGTTATAATTATTAACATTGTGGTGTGGGACAGGGCATGGGTGGGAGCAGTTTTGGGGGAGGGAGGGTGGGAGGCTGCGGGAGTCGTTGAGGTTGGAATGTTAACTCCAGTGGTGACTGACTGTTTCCGTAATAGCAGGTTGTTGTGGCTGCACGCTCTAGTACTTGAGGCTGTGTACTTCACTGAGCTTGTGGTAGAGCCTAGGGCGATCTGCTGTCCCAAGAGAATGCTGGGATGGATAGAACTAGCCAATATGAGTCTGAACGTGGTGACTTTGCTGGTTGTTCTAGCTCCAGATGTCAGCATGCTTAGTTTTTAATTTTGATTAATAAATGTTACGTCAACCCTCCCCCACTTCCCACACCTGATTCCAACCCTTCTTTTCTTTTTTCTTGTTTTGGTTTGGTTTGGTTTCATTTCCCTTTATGAGAGATATGAGTTAAATGAGAATTACTTGATAACCCTTTCTGGGTTTCAAATTGCATCTTGCTCTCATGCGTAGGATGTGTGCCAGTCACATTCGAAATGGCTTCTGATGTGACACGTGGCTGATGGGTGAGAGGGAGAAGGGGACAGTGCTAGGAAAATTTTGCTTCTCTGCCATGCCCAAGTGACAGACTGCACTAAGAGTTCACTGAGGTTGGAAGCTTAAGGAAATACCAGGAGGTCCTAATTTGGTGAGGTTGGTCAAGGCTTCATTTGCATTGTTCTTTGTTCATCTAATTTCCCTCATCTAATTTAGAGCTGAGGGTAATAGTGGTGTAATACTCGCATGCCAGAAGTGAGCCTGATCTCCACAGACCATCAGTGTGAAATGCACAGATTGAAATAATTTGGTAAGAGCAACCTGGTGATTGACTTCACTGCTGAAGATTCATGTTAATCTCTCTTCCATTAACAAGAAGACTGAAGGTCTACCAAGTCCCTCTCCTCCAGAGTAGGAAACCACATCTAGCCGTGTTTTGAATAGCCCTTCCACAGGGGCAACCAAAATGAAGTTAAAGTCATGACCTCTGTTTCAAAAACTATCTGTCTCAAAACGGAGCATGGCTGAGCAAAGACAAATTGTAGAATCATAGAAATCATAGCATGATGTGGGATGGAAGGGATGTTAAGTTCCAGCATCTGCTTTATGCATTTATGACATCTACTTTAAATGTCCCCTCTTTTAGTTTAAAACCATTCTCTCTTGTCCTTTCGCTGTCTGCCTGTGTAGATGTAAAATCATTACAGGTAGAGGAGACCTCCAAGATCAAGTCTAGCCATGAACTTATCACCACCATTCCCACTAAACCAAGTCCTGTTCTAAAGCATGTCCAGTGCTCTTAGTTGTATACAACCATATGATGTATAGAGGTAGTGATATTTTGAGCCAGTGCTGGAGGTGAAGGGCATAAGTCTGCCTTCTGGTCCTTCAAACTCTGAAATGTCAGTTAGAAAGAAAAAGGAAAAAGCCCGAAGCAATCTGGAGTTTTCCGATGTTATTTACGGCTCGTTGTGTTTCTGGCAAATCAAATCCATGGTTCATTTACCATTGCACCTCCCTCCTCTCCCCCAAGTTAACAAAAACATGTTCAGATCTGTACAGTCAAGAAAGATCTGACCTTGGCTTCAGAGCTTGGTCCTGACTGCCATGTGCAGCCCTTGTGCCCTGGTCTGAAAAGTGGATGGGATCCGTCCCTTGTTGCTGCGAGGTGCACAAAGCCATGGCTGTGAGCCTGGGCTTCCTCTGCCCCCAGAACTTCTGGTGTGAATTTAAGCAGGACGCTCCCAAGTCTTCCTCCGTGTCAGAATTTGCGTTTCACATACTCAGCTAGAGCTATATTTTCAGAAACGGCCTCTTCTGAGTGTAACCATTTTAAAGATCTTTAGTACAGATGTGTAGCATAGGTGGAAATGCAGCAGCAGTACAGGCAGTTCAGACATAGTTTCTGCCAACCTGTTTCCTTCTTACTTTAAAGGAGGGGTATTCGTGCTGGTTTGCTTGTTGGCACCCCTGAGACCACCAGAAGTTTATCTCCCTGGCCATCGTTTCCTGATTGCCTTTTGACTTTCCTGGCTATTGATGTTTTTATGCATCAGAACCTAAAGAAATTCTAGCCTTTTGGGTCTCCCAGGCTTAAAAAACAAGAAGAGACAAAAGCAATAGGGGAGAAAAGCAGGAGTTGGTCTGAATTATGCCCTTTCTAAAATACATGCTTCACAGAAAGTGCCCGTCTCTGATTTCCCCAGTGTAGGAGGAACAGGACATAGAAATTATGTTGCATGCAGTATTTCAGCTCTCTTCTGGATTTCTGTTTCCACATGCCAAATTTAGTTTCCTACAGGGATATCACCATGCTCAAGCTTGCTTTAATTTATTCCTTCTGCTAAACGGGGTAATGGAGGAGTCTTCATAGTCCTGAGCAAAGGAAGACGCACGAGCTTATGGGCAATGCTCATAATATACGTGACATGGGAGCTGATGCAGTTTGAAACACTTCCTCTCCTTGTGATGTGTGATTCCTTTTTCTTTTTATTCTTTTTTTTTCTCTGCGTGGGTGGACAGGTATCTGTAAAGTCAGTTCTCTTCTCTCCTGCAGGGTGGATACGCAGCCTACAGATATGCACAGCCTGCTACTGCAACAGCAGCCACGGCCGCTGCAGCCGCTGCAGCAGCTTACAGCGATGGGTATGTAAGGGGCAGGCATCCACGGGGCTGGCTTGCTGTGCTCAGAGACTTGAGGAGCGGTGATCCATTACAGTTCTTCTCTACTTCTTCCCCCATTTCTTTGTCTTACTTGCACCCGCACACATGCATGCACATCCCAACGTGAAGGATGAGTGCACGATTTGTCTCTGCTCCCAGGCAGCGCTGCCTTCTGGTGTGTGTGAGCTGGCACAAATCCTGGCCCCTTCCTTAGCCTGGGGACTCCTTGTGCAAGGGAGGACGTGTGGTCACTGCTCAAGGTTGAGAGCCCCAGTGTGCATTGCTGGTTTCTTGCTCTCTGACTCTGAGCAGGTTGCTCCATCACTGAGTATATTTCTCTCCCCATCTGGAACTTTAAAGTTGCTCAGCTCATATGGTATAGGGTGCTTTAACATGCAGCTCCGTATAAATGCAAAGGATGGTCATCATCAGAGTGCTCGCCTTAAGATTTTTCATCTCCTGTGCAGTGAGGCTGTGTTTTAATCTTAGCACACATGAGAGCATTAAAGTTGGTGCTCCCTTCTCGTTCTGGAGAACCCCACACTACTTTCCATTCAGCAGCCGGTACCGTACCAGTAGAGCTGGCATCGGGAGCTCACCCTCCTCCTGTCCCACGTCACTCGAGGCAAGGGCTGCAGTAGTTGCCACATCCAAGGTGCTGACCTCTTTCCTACAGGTTGAGCTCCTGGTGCTGCCACGTCCCTCCTCGCAGGCCTGTCTCTCGCCCATCTCATACCATGCATGGCGGCATGCCCGTCGGCTCTCTTCCAAGAGGGGCAGCCCATGTGCATGTGTGTGCATGTATGCATACATGTGTGTAGAAGGGCATGCTGCTTCTTCCATTGCCTGCGGTCAGACAACTGTTTCTCTGCCCCTCCAAAGTGACTCTCTTTCTCTTTTTTTTTGTATGTTTTCTCCCTCTCTTCAGTTATGGCAGGGTGTACACAGCAGATCCTTACCATGCCCTTGCCCCTGCCGCTAGCTACGGAGTTGGCGCTGTGGTAAGTGCAATTTTCTTTCTTGTGCTGTTTCTCAACCCCGGTATGGGGGACAGCTGCTCGCTGCGTGTCAGGTACTGGAACTTCATCCTGAAAGATTTCTTCATTGAGGGAGGAGGTCCCTAGCTGCAGTGCCAGCTCCCTCGTAGTTGTGCATTCGTACGTCTGTGAATGTGCACTAGGGAAAGGAGCCAGGTTTAGGAGACCAGTTATCACTTATTGTATATGTTAAGTGACATCAGGAATCAGAGTGCTGTAGGTACATTGGTACATCTGTATCAAGGAGGTGGATAGAGTGAGAATCAGCAATGGCTGGAGATGCAGGACATTCTTCCTTGCCTTTTTCATTAGCTTTACGGCTATGCCGTTGCATTTTGAGAAATTGGTGCGAGGTAGAGTAAGGGAATAAGTTGCTCTCGTAACATCTTGCAGCAGAGCTACTCCACTTGGTTCCCTCTTCTGCTAGCAGAAGCATGAGGTGTCCTGCCTGCCAGCAGCGGTTATGCAAGGGCAGGAATGAGGTATGCTGGCATCGCATGGGAGTGGCACAGCTTGCTGAGAACACATGCCTGCCCATCTGCTTCTAGCCAGTGCGGTATCTGTGTTACTGCAAAGGCTGGAATGCAAATGTGTGCGGAGAAAAAAATGCACCTAAATATAGATGACTGCAGTGTAGCACCTGCGTTTGAGCCTCAGCTCAACGTGTGGATTCCTTTTAGAGTCAATGGAGGAAGCAGAGGTTCTTCTAGGATAGCAGGTCATCGTGCCTCTGTCAGACCTGTACCTTAAGGCCAGGTGAAGAGCATCCTAGAAGTGTACCTCTGCTATCTGAAACGTCAGCCTAGGCAACTGGCTTAGAGGGTAGGACTCATGAGTCCTTCTCATACTGAGGTCCCCATGCCTGGGACTTGCCAGACTTCCTCTCCAGCTGGCTGCCTGTGAGCCTGGCCCATGAGCTATGGCTCACTTTGGCAGGCAAGATGATCTTTTATCTCTCACATGGCGGCCGGTCAGTGCCAGGACAGTCCACTAGTCCTGAGTGCCTGCAGGCACAGTTTGCCCTCCTAACAACCTCTTCTCTTCTCATTTGATTTCTGCAGGCGAGTTTATACCGAGGTGGCTACAGCCGATTTGCCCCCTACTGAAGTGACGTGAGCCCCCTGCAAGTGGGACAGCCCCCCCAGTTCATGAGGCCTGGCTATTGCAATATTTACTAGTAGAGGAACTCTATAGCAAGATGAGGAGGAAAAACAAAAACAAAAGAGAATACTTTTTTATACCTCACTATGTTCTTTGAATATGTATTTTTTTTTTCTCCTTTAAATTTCTGCCTTTAATTCTTTTGTTCCAAAGATTGTGGGTTTTTTTTTTGTTTGTTTTGTTTTCTTTTTTTTTTTTTAATTATTATTTTATTTTAACTGTGGTAAAAAAAGAAAAAAAAAAAAAGAACAAAAAAAAAACCAAAAACAAAAAAAAAAAAGAAAAAAAAGAGATAATGCATTTCCGTGTCTGTATGTTGGTGCAAAGCTTATCCTACCAATCACGGAAAAGGCGATTAGCGATAAGGAAAGCTGTTAGGAATCGCTGTGGTGAGATTAATCAGGAACGCGCAGGCAGAGTTGCTGCCCTGGGCCCGGCGCTCGGTGCCCGGGAGGACGTGAGGGAGGAGTCTTCACCTGCCGTGTTTCCGCTCTGCAGAAGGAAGCGCTCCTTGGCTGTGGCTGGGACCTAATGCTGGCAGGAGATATTGCATACGGAGAAGGGGGAAATGCGGAGACTTCCCTCCTTCTTTTTATCAGCACCTGACGCGCGCGGTTGGGACAGTTGCAGCAGTGTCAGGACTTTAGACTCGGCGAGAGAAGATTTCCTCAACCTGCCCAAAGACTTTGGCTGTTACCGCTGCGTAGGGGACGAGACTTTGAAAGGAGTTTTTCAAGGAGGAGGATCCTTCCCTCCCGCACACACAACTTACTCTAGCTGATCGTTGTCCATTGCTGGTGGCTGTAACTCTCTTAGTTTTCCATCCTCCTTTTCGAGACCCTTCTCCCTTGCTGTCCCTTTGCTCCCTCTCTTCCTCGAGGAGTGGCCGATGCAGTGCAGCATCACACGGTACCTCTGCTGTGGATGGCAAGCGGTTCCAGCTGCGTGCAGCCGTGATGATGAAGAAAGCTGTGGCTGAAGAAAAGCGTGCATCGATGCTGACATCCAGCCAGCAACGTCTCTCCTCCTGCTCATCCTGAGCTGCTTAGGCACTGCAGCGAGTGATCTGTTTCTAGTAACGTGAGTGAGGAAAAGCGAGTCAGTGTGTAAGCTGCTGAGGTGAGGGGAACACGCATGTGGGTTTGTCTGGGGGAGGAGCGTCCTTTATGTTCAAATGTGATCCTGAAGTGGTTTTGTTTTGGTCGGGAGTTTGGGGGGAGGCAGGAGCAGCTTGTACAAGCTCTGAATTCATAGGAACTTCCCACCTCAAGCTCTAAGGCCCTTTCAGTCACATTGGAGCTCTGAGTCCGTTCTGCCCAACCTCCCATAGAAAGTTGTGCACCTGGGCTGCTGGGTCCATAATGACACTACGTATGACAAGATTTGGAAGTGGAGAGCCTGCTCGGGGTGCAGCTCCATGACCCCCCCAGCACTGTCTCCCTTCTCTCCCCAGCAGCCATTTGGCTGGGCTGCAATGTTGGCATTCTTGGCTGACCTCCACCCCAGGTTCCCAGCAGCCCCAGAGCTCAGAGGGAAGTGCTCTTTCACCATCCCTAAGCTGTGTTAGAGAAGTGTGGTTTCTCTGGGCTGCCACAACTCTTGCTTCTTGGAAGGGCTTCTTGGAGCACAGGTTTGTTGGTGGAGCCTCTCCTACTCCCGCCATTCCCCTGCTTTGCATCCACTGCTGATCCCACAATAGGAAACCTCCTGCATTTAACACTAAGCAGTGTCCACAAGCTGAGCTCCCGGGGAGGTGTCCTGGCCCAGCCATGCACAGCCACACATTCTTTGCTCTCCCCCAGTGAAACACAGCCTCTCTGGGTGCAGCAGAGGGGAAAGATGGGGAGACCATTAGTTAAGCTAGAGACCCTTAAGCTATTGATTCTCTGGAGGAATAGCTAGAAGAAGGGGGCACCAAACTGCCAGCCTGTTGGCCACCTTTTGCTGGGTTTTGTTTTTGTTCTGTTTGTTGTTATTTTTATTTTTTTTTCCTGGTTTTATTGTTGGTTTTTACTTCTTTATTTTTTTCCCAAGCCAAAGTTTGGTTTGTTGCTGTTGTGACAATTTTTTTGTTTGTTTGTATATAAATATTTTAGTTAGATTGAATAAACAGGGAGGGGGGGGCGCAGGGTGTTGGGGCTTTCACTAAAACTAGGAAATGAGAGGGAATCGGGGCTCCTGGGGGCTGTCGCTGAGCTGCAGGAGGCTCTGTGGTAGGAGCAGTGTGAGGGGAGCTGTGCCCACCGTGGGGTTCATGACCCTCTGCCCCTTCCCTGCAGTTCAGTTCAGTTGGTTCTCGCCCTTCTCACCCACCCCCAACTCTGCTTCTCGGGCGCAGGACGCCGGCCCCATTTCTGCCTCCTAGCAGAGTCTATGCACGGCAGCTTCGGCCCATCTGTCGAGAAGCCAGGGGGCTTTGTTGTGGTGCCCCACTGTACGATCTCTGAGTAAAACCTGCTCCATAGTATCCTGGTTCCTCCTGCTCCCATTGCTCCCCATCGAGCTCCCAAAGTCTGAAACGTTGCAGTGAGTGGCGGGGGTGCCGCGCTCCCCATTGGCAAACAGCAGGTGTGGTTTTGCTTGGATCGTAATGAGGTGCATTCAGAGCAGCCAAACCTTGGCTATACTGTCTTCTGGAGGAGTGAGGACAGAGCCTATATCTCCCTATGCAAAATGAGTTGCTCTTAATGAGTTTAACTGTGTCCTGGCTTGTTTGGCAGACAGCAGCTTACATTGTCCCTGAGGTGGCTCTGTAGGCGAGTCCCCGGGGCTTGGCTTTCACAGGGACAGCAGGGGCTGGCACAGAGCATAATGCTGTCACCTCTTGTCTGGTGGCACCCGGGGGTTCCTCTTGGTGCAGAGGAAGGGAAGTTCCTCTGAGTGTTGCTGCCTGTTCTGTCTTACAGTGGATATGGCCAGCGCACCATGTAATCATGATACAATTTTGAGTTGAAGAGCTCCTTTAGTTTTTACTTTAATGTGCCGGTCTGTCTTTCCTTGAGGGAATGGTTGTGCTGGTATACAGCTGAATTGTACTGGCATAGCACACTCTCTATTGGGAATAGGTCTCATCGGGTGCCTGGCGTGCAGTACAACCCTCCCAATGCTACCCAGCTGCTAGGAAAAGCTTTAGGAAAAGCTGTGTTGGGAGCTGGGACTGCAGGGAGCTCAACCAGGTCTGGGTGGATCCAATGAGGGATTCGGAGAGACAAAGCCATGTTTTGAAGTAGCCTGAGGGAGAGCAGGCTGGCCCAGCAAGGACTTGCTCAGGAGACCTGTGGTTCAGTCAGGGCCCTGTCAGTGACCTTCACATCACTGCCCTAGGCTTGCTTCCCCATCCCTAATGCACAGGTAGTAGTTTGTCCCCTGTTCTCACCCATTTTATCTGTGGAAGTGTGCAGTATGAGAGGTGTCAGAGTAGCAGGCTCAGGTGTTGGCTGTGGTACCCTTGGTGCCACCATCTCATCGCCCACCTTTCTCATCCTGAAAGGAAATGTGGGCTGCTCGCTGGTGTAGAGAGCTCCCAGCTGGGGAGTGCAGAGCCCCCCAGTTGGTTCCTACCCACACACATCCCCAGCCCTTCCCTGTCTGCGTCCCAGCTCAGCCCCAAAGCAGGAGGCGGGTAGAGAACATGTTTGGGAGCACTTGGAAACTTATCAAAGGGAAACCAACATGGGCTCTGGGTCCGGCTGCACTGGGGAAGCGTGCGGGGGCTGCAGCCCTTGGTGCAGAGGGTGATGGTTGAAGCGTGTTACCTGTTTGCACTGTTTTCATATAGGAGTGGGGGGGAACTGAAACCAACCCAACCTAGTGAATGCAATGAGCATCCAATGTAAACTTCTTTGTGTTTTTATTTTGTCATGCTCTTGGAAAATGTCAAACATTTTGTAGTATACAGCAGTGAGACTTGATTCTTTGTTGCATAAAACACTATTTTTGGTGATGTTAATGTCTGATGAGCCCCTTCCCTCCGCCCCACTTTACTGGTTGCCCTCTCTACCCTCAAACCTCAGTCAAACCTCTCTTCTGCAACAGCAACTCCAGTCCCCAAGGCGAGCAGGAGGCCAATGGCCAGCGTGTGAAATGGGGCCCTACTCAAGCAGGCTCAGGGCTTTTCCCTGGTACGTGTTCCTTTAGCAGAACTCAGCAGGACAGCCCCCCTCCCTCCCCAGCATGCATTGAGGGCAGATCCATGCAGCTGCAGGCGTCTGGGTCCTGTCCCTGCCACCAGCTCAACGTTGGGAAGCACTGCCAGTGATCATCCCCTGGGTATGGGGCTGCGCCTCTTAGCAAGCCAGAATCCTTCCCTGATTGACCAGGAGACTGCTGGTGTCTGAAGCCGTCCACCCCATTGCTCCTTTGGCTGGCAGTCAGCGAAACACCACTTCATATCCCCCACACACTTCTTTTTTCCTGGAGTGGGTCAATGAGAAATCTTAGACCAAGCTCCCAGTTCTCCACTGGTGGAGCGGCTCATTGCTTCCCCAGTCAGTGGGTTCCATGCAGCATTCAGGCCTCCCGCAGGAGCAGTCTCAGTTTTGGTCTTGTTTTCCTCTGACTTTTTGTTTGTTAGTTTGTTTGACCACAGTATTTTGTGTGCACGTTGTAGTTTTGGCAGCTTGGATTTGGCTGCATTAACCATGTGATTAAATGATCTTTTACCCCAGGGGATGTGATTTGGTTTGGGGCTTTTTTCTTTTTTTTTCCCCCCTTTTTGTTTTGTTTGGGATTTTTATATCTTTTTTTCCCCCTATGATAGAATCCTGCTTGTAAATAGCTGGAGCTCAAACCTGGGGCCCGCAGCAGCCTTGAAGCGGGGCCGCAGAGCGATGCCGACTGGCAGAGCATGGCGCTGACCTGCTGGAGACCCAGAGGGTTTCCTTGCAAGGCTGAGATGCTGCAGCGCCTCCCGAGGCAGCGAGGGATTCACCCCTCCCCACGGCCCCCCCAGCACCTCCCATTGCCAGGTACCGCCGGGGAGCGGGACGTGCCCCCATGGACGCGGCCCCTTCCCCTGGCTCATTTCCTAGGACGCCCGAGCCGCTTGCCCAGGGTCCCATTTCCCCGCTGACTCTGGAGAAGCAGCAGCTGCATCCCAGGGCTTTGTGACAGCCTCTTGACTTCCCACCCTCCCTCGTTAAGTATCATATTGTATAGTAGCTTTCAGACCATACAGTATTCATTGGGTTATTCCTATAATTATCAAGTAGCTGGAATTGTGAAGGTCGGAGTAGTTAGATCTTTAGCTTTTATTCCTTTTTTTTTTTTCTTCTTTTTTTTCCTTTTTTTTTTTTTTTTTTTTTTTTTTTGTATTACTATCCATGTGTATAAATTATTGATCATGTTGCTGGCTTTTATAAACTCTAAGCAAGGGGGGAAAACCCTTCCTAACCCTTTGCAAATGGTAATGAAGCACTGTTTTTAAATAAAAGAGAGAAACACCAGTCGGGTGGCTCCGTGTTGTGTTTGTCCATGCATGGGTGGGTTCCAGCAGCGCATCTCCCACAGGGCACTGCTGATAAGGGGGGGAGATGGAGATGGAAATGGAGATGGATCCATGGTGGGCAATACCGGCGGTAGGCAGATGGCTGAACAAGATGAGAGCGCAGCCCTGTTCCAACCATAACAGGTCCGTGGTTCTCTTGTAAAGGGTGAAGCCTGGTGCGATCTCAGCCTGCCTGCCCGTAACCCTGCGCTTCTCCAGGAGCTCAGACGTGGCTTTAACCACTGCTCTGCTTCTCCCATCTGCACCAGCAGCAGCACTGCAGCCAAGCGGGAGTTCATTCGTATTCCGTGAAGCGCTCAGAGATCCTCAAGTGAAAGATGTCATGCAAATATATATATATATATATATACACACACACAGACACAATCAGATGCCTTTTCCGCTGAAATGAGCCTAAAAATAACAAATAATAAATCCCCGTGGGCAATTTGTAAGTAATTGCGGAAGAATCAGCTGAGTGAGACGATGGTGCTGAATGGGCCGAGTACAGCTGAGGCCAGCACGGGGTTTGTTGGGTTGGTTTTGGAGATGTGAGACAACGGGCACAAGAGGAAGGGGCTGTGGGCAGCGCTGCGAGACTGCGTGTGCTCCTCCAGCATTCCTCTGTGGTGTTTACTGAGGAGCTGCAGTGTGTTCCCGTCAGATGATGCTCGCTGCATTCTAACAATAACTTGAGAGGATGTTCAGCAGCAGCTGCTAAAATTAGATGCCTGGGAGTCAGGGCTGATGGTGGCAGAGCTGGGGCAGGGGCTCTGCATCGGGAGATGTCTGGAGATGAAGCCCTGCAGCGCTGGGACCAAAGCACGAGGCAGTGGGGTGCTCAGAAAGTGAAGAAATGACAGCACGGGGCTCAGCCTTCATTTCAAGGCATGTGGGGAAAATGGCTGCTCTTGGAGCTGGCTGCTAAGCCCTTAAAGCAGTCGTGAAATCACAGAACAGCTCAATTTGGAAGGGACCTCAAAGCCCACCCAGCTCCACCCTGTGCTGTGGGCAGGGCTGTCACCCACCAGCTCAGGCTGCCCAGGGCCCCATCCAACCTGGCCTTGAACCTCCAGGGATAAGGCACCCACAGCTCTCTGGGCAGCTGCGCCAGTGCCTCACTGCCCTCTGAGTGGAGAATTTCTCCATAACATCTGGCCTAAATCTCCCTTCTTTTAGTTTAAAGCCGTGTCCCCTTGTCTGATCAGTATCAGCTCATATAAAGAGAGTGAGTGAGTGGTTCTCAATGCAGTAACATTTCTGCTTTACTCAAAGTAGGCTTGCTAGAAATAAAGTGTGTCCAAGGAAGTTGATGGTGATACTTTAGCAAGCTGACCAAGGGTAAGAATGGTCCATTAGGAGTGGGGATGGTTGGGATCGAAGTGTCAGTGCTGGCCCAGTGGCTGTGGATCAGGCCCTGCACAGTGCCGCTGTCCTTGGCCTGGTGATCTGGTGGGCAGGTGCTGATGGCTGGGGAGGAGCCCCGGTTCCCAGGGCAGCAGCGGGGTGACTTTTGCTTGGAGTTTACTGCTGTCTTCCTACTGACCATCCTAGCTTCAGGGTGATGGCCTGGGCATTCTTCTGATGGCCTTTAACTTTGGTTCAGGTGGGATGCATTTGTTGTTCTCAGTGTTAATATCCATATGAGCTGTGTTGCATGGTATGGGCTCCTGCAGCTGGGGCTGAGCTGGAGCAGCTGGAGGTGGAGGTGGCAGGAACAAAGAAGATGAGACTGCCAAAGCTCATCTGCTTGCTCACCCCAAAGAAGGGCAATTAGTTGCTTTCTAGAAGTACCTTACAAGGAGCAAAGCTCTGGCTTTCCTAGTGCTGTAACACACCCTGGTGTCTGGGTCTTGTGGCTGGAAAACTCCAGCCCTCTGTGTGGGCCGCGGGGCTCACTGCAGTGAGTTATGGCTGAAGCATTTCTAAATGTCACATCCCAAGCCGGGAGCTTCCAGTGACTCATGCTGGCTGGCCCTACTGCTGACCTTATTTGTGGTGACTCGCCCGCTGGCCTGGCTGCTCTGCCTTCACCCTATGGCCAAACCCCCACAACTGAGTGCTGCTGCTCCTCCAGCTTTTGTGTGCTCCTGTTTCTCTCCCTGCAGCAGCAGCAGGGCAGGAGCTTCACAGCCTTTGGCTGCTTTGCTGCAGCAACGCATCCATGCTGGGAGCCATGCACAGCCAGCAGCCCCAGCAGCTGTCCCAGTTTGCAGAAACTTTCTTGCCTTTTTAAGGACATGCCGAGCGCCGCACTCTAACTTTAGCACAAAGGTATGGTTGACTTGGCTTCTTTTATTAATGGGTGGGTATAAATATATCTGCTCTTGGTGCCTGTCTTCCATGTGTAAACACTGAGCTCTGTCCCAGCTCTTTTTGATGATAAATTCCTCATCTTTTGAATCACAAATCACTTTTGTGTGTCTCGGGAGGAAGCGTCAAAACTCAAAGTCACTTTGCTTTTTATAGCCCCGGCGCTCCCCGGCTGAACTCCGCTCGGAAATCACTGATTTCCGACTGCCCTTCGACAACAGCAGCCCCCACGTGTTTACATCAGTGCCAGCACAGCCTCGTGTTGCCATCCTCTGCTGTTTGCCAAGGATGCTCCCATCCTCCCAGAGGCTGGGAAACCTCACCATGCAGAAAACTGCTGGGCCTTTGCTGTTCCCCATCGGCGCACCCCCTTGGTGCTGCTGCTCTCCAGATAGAGCTCACGCCTTCAGCCGGGTTCATGCAGGTGGGAGGCACAGAGCTGCCTGGGGGGAGAAGAACCATGGTGCTCCATGGGGACATCCCACAGCAGGGCCTTCCCTGCAAGGCCATGGACCTGCGCAGGTGCACAGTGAGTCTGCTTGGGTCTCCTTGGGCCACATCTCATAACTTTACCATGGCAAAGGCAGCAAGAGACATTTTGGGTCTTGCCCAGCATGCCAAGAGCCCAAGGTCAGGCTATGTGAGTAAGAGGACAGGAGTGTCCCTTAAGTCTTCAGCAAGGCCTGGCTTCCATGTCAAGGCCCGCAAGCCAGCAGGAGTTGATGGTGGCAGTGCTGATGGAGGTGGGTGATGCCATCTCCAGGTCTGGCTGCCATCCAAACCATCGACAGCGTTGTACAGGAGACGTTTGTCTGAGTGGTGATGTCTGTGCTCAGGGTCAGGTCTATTTTTGCTGCCACGCCGTGTATTTTTAAATCCTGTTTGAGCAGCACACAGTGCCCATGGCGCAGATCCTCTCAGATCATTTGTCATGTCAGAAAACGGTTTTGAATATCTGTCTGCTCATTTCAAGCTAAATATTTACCCCTTAATTAGATTGTTTTCTTCAAATTATTGGTGTTTTTTGTTTTTTTTTTATGGACAAGAAGTCACCATTTGGCTGTGTAAAGTGATGGGGATATGTGGCTGGTGGGTAACATGCTCCTGCAGTTCCTGTTCTGTGGGTGTGGGTGGCAGGCCTTCTTGAGACACCCCTCCTAAATGGGCTCCTACTGGGCCCATCACTGTGAAACCTCTCCCTATCAGTCTCTAAGCCAGCATGTGATGGGATATTGCAGCCATGTCGTGGGGATGAGCACATGGCTGGGTTGCTTGGCGCTGTCTCCTCAGCTGGACCTTGGGCAGTGTCCAGCCGTGCAGAGCCACCAACCCACAGCCCCAAATCCATCTGTGTCACCCCTGATGTGGGGGCAATTGGGCAGCTCCACATGTGGCAGGCTGCACAGCTATAGGGAACGGAGAAGGTCTGGGGCAAATGTGGGTTAATGCTCTTCTGCTGCTTGGCTGCCTGAGGTCATGTGCTGGCGGAGGTGGAGGGAAGCCGAAACATGCATGTGTGGGCAAAGACAGAAAGGAAGGAGCACGTTTCATACCTCACTGAGGCACCTGGAAAGCATTCGCTGCTGCTATAATTTCACTCCTGAGCAGAGATGTCCAAAATTTCAGCTTCTGGTTCACTTGTGAGTTCAGGCAAGGGGAGAGGGGGGGGGGGAGTAGGAGGGTGGAGCTGAAAGAAAGAAAACGATGGTGTCAACCTCCCTCAAGCTGAAGATACTTCTCTGGTTGCTGGCAGCCCCAAAGCCCCCGGGGCCCTTTGGCTGCTCCCTGACATAGGGGTGCCACTGCCAGCAAGCGACTCGAGGTCCCTCATCCCTGCCCAGGTAAGACAGGGGCACAGGGACAGCCCCCAGAAGAACCTCCCGGTAATGCTCCTACAGAGACAGCAGAAGACAAACTTGCAAAGTTCACAGCTATATGGGTAAGAAAAGGGAAACTAAAGGTAAGGAAGGAGGATAAAGATTTAAATTAAACTCTGAGACGATACTTCAAAGGGCACAGCAGGTGGCTGAGCTGCTGGGGAGCACGGTCTGAAGTTTGGGGATTTGGTTCTGGGAGCATCTAAGAGCATTGAGCCTCCACATAGACCTGAATGTGGTGCCAGGGGAGCTCTGCCTCAGAGCACAACCTTCCGCTTAATTATTTCTACCCTAATCTGTAGGAAGTAATTGTGTATGATGAAATTATCCCACTCGACATACGATAGCTTTGTACTCGCAGCAGGCGCCTTTATTTTTCTTACCCTGTGTAAATTAGGCACACATCCACCAGCTGTTTGGTAAATAAGCTCCTGCCAAGGAGTGCATTGGCCCTTTCTTCTTCCTCTTCTCACCTCTGATGGCTTCTGGTGATGTTGTTTCCCGTCTGCATAGCCGAAGCTGTGTTAAAGCAGGTTGCCTGCAGCAGTTGTGTCTGCTAAGATGTTCACAGTGTTGTCTGACTGCACCAGCCCGGGGTACCCTATGGGAGCAGGTGGCTCTGAATGGCCAGGGTGCGCCCTTCTGGTCCCCATGCTGTGATTTCATAGGCCTTAACTAAAGAAGGATAACAGAAACAGAGAACCATGAAGATTGGAAAAGATCTCTAAGATCACCTGGTCCAACCACCAGCCCATCCCCACCGTGCCCACTGACCTCAGTGCCACATCCATCTGACTCTCTGGTGAGCATCCCTAGCACAAAGCGCTGCCGCCAGCTCTGCCAGCCGTGCTGTGGATGATGGGCACTGTGGATCCTCGAGCTGGCAAGTTGATAGATCTCCATGGAATCGGGAGGAGGCAAAGCTGCAAGAACAGTAGCAGGGGGAAGATCCTGTGAACACAGAGCCTATCCCAAACACAGTGCTGGACGCCCTGCTCCTGCAGCCCAGCCACCAGTGCTGTGCTCAGGGTGTTCACTGCCACCCGGTGTTGATCTGCTTGAAGAAAACATTTCTCTTTTGCCCAGAATTTTCTATACAGGGATCTGTTTCCGGCATACCCTGTAAGAATGCTGATGCACAGAAGGAATTACTGAACAGGGGACTGCTGCAGTTGCTGCTGCTTCATGGAAGGGAAAAAATCCAGATCCTTGCTTAGTGTGGGAATGGTAATGCATAGCAGAAAATGAGCTTTGAAGGCACTGCTGACCTTCCTGTCTACCACAGCAGCCTCTGGCCAAGCACTGGTAGCTGGAGGGCTACTCACTGGCCCACTGTGGCAACGAGAGGATTTCCCCTCTTTATTATTCTGGTTTGTAGGGTAGAAATCCCTGGGTATCACTACAGCAATATGAGGCTTAATCCCCAGGTTCGAAGGCCTCAGTGCTTTTCTGGCAGTGAGGGGCCCAGAACTGAACACAGCACTGGAGGTGCGGCCTCACCAGAGGTGAGTACAGAGGGACGGTCACCTCCCTGCTCCTGCTGGCTGCACTAATGCTGGTACAAGACAGGATGCCTTTGGCCTTCTTGACCACCTGGGCACACTGCTGGCTCATTCTCAGCCAGCTGTCAACCAACAGCTCCAGAACATTTTCCTCCATCCAGCTTTCCAGCTGCCGTGCCCCAAGCCTGTAGCACTGCATGGGGTTGTTGTGACTGAAGTGCAGGACCCAACACTTGGCCTTGTTGAACTTCATCCCATTGGTCTCAACCCATTGATTCAGCCTGTCCAGATCCCTCTGTGAGTACTGAATGAAAGCAGAGCTCCCTTTGACTTAATGGCATCCTATGCTAGGGCGCTCCATGCATAGCACAGCTCTGTGACCCGCAGCTCAACCATTCCCCTGGTGCTGCCATCTCCTCATCCTGCGTCTTCCTTTCAAACAGGCACTGAGGTCACCTCCCAGCTGCTGAAATCCATCAGTGTGTGGGAACCCTGCCTGCAGCACTGCTAAGAATAGAGCTTCAGGGTGACGGGGGAGAGGAGATGGGCTTGCAGCACCGGCCTGTCCCACCATGTCTCCTACAAGAGGCAGGAGCCACACAGTGCATGCAGTGCATTTTGATCCTGCAAACACTGTAGCCAGGCACAGCTGGAGAAATGCAGTGCTGTTGCCTTGCTTTGGCTGTAGGCTTTGCTGTTATCCTGCTCTCCCCAGCTAACACCACAGTGTCCCACCTGTCTGGCTGTCCGTCTGCATGGCACAAAACCTCAGGTGCTGAAAGCAAAGCACAGCTCCATCTCCTAGCAGAAGCCACGCATCAGCAAAACACCATAGATACCGAAGCTGGGCTGCAGAGGGCCTTATCCTTAGCATTATGCAATGCTAATTATGTAATTGGGATTTACATAACGTGCCCAGCTTTTTTTTGGTGCTCCCTCAGCACAGCGCTGGGTACCACAGTAGGGCCACGGCCATCCCCTGCTCCTGGTGGGGTTCTTTTAATTGCATCATGTTGAAAAATTCCATTGAAAAGGCAAGAAACCAAATAGGGAATGATCAAAAAATCTGCTCGCCTCTCTGTGCTGTTCTGCTGTGCAAACACAGAGGATGCTCTGGGTTGTTAAAATCGGGTGCTTTTAGAGTATCCTTTTCTCCCTCCTGCCTGAAAGTATTTATAATGAAAAGAAAATAGAAGACAACAGCAAAACCCACAAACGAAACGCCAGGATTCATCAGTGCCTCTGCCTCAGGTGCACGTTTCATTGCAGCTTGGAATCACGGCAGCGCGGGGCTGCGGGGCTCCCATCTGACAGGCCGGGGCTGCGTTCTGTCTGCAACGGCGATGCTCCAAGGAGAAAGAAATGCGGCCCAAAGGTGCGGGGCTGCCCCTGTGTGTCCTGCAGCCTGTGCCCCGCTCTGCTTGGCTCTGTCGCCCGTGGCCACTAGGTGGTAGCACGCCCTGGCCGACAGCGCGGAGCCATCGCCGCTTCACCTGTAGAAAAAGCAATGGGGACACCCGTATTCTTATTAAGCCCTCAGACAGTTTGCTGTTAATGCCCGCACAGAGACTGTTGGCTTCCCAGCCCTGGGGAAAGCTGCAGAGAGGGAAGCGCCGACCAAACTCAAAGGGAGATATTAAGGCAACAGCTTCAGCATAGGGAACAGGACAGAGCTTGGTGTACAAGGAGCAGCCCCTCGTGTACTGGGAGCACATTGCTCTGGTGTCTGAAGGGCACGTAAACCAGTAAGGTCAGCATTCAGGATCCTGCTCAAGGCGGAGCCAAGCGGGATGCAAATCCCTGTTCAGAACGAGGAGGACTTGAGGAGAGAGGCTGCAGGGAGGGAACTCTCCAAGCGTTCCTCCGTCAGTTTAGCCAAGCGTGACTAAGTGATATTGCCCTGCTGTCTGCACTTAGAAATCAGGGTGAAATCTCGGTTTTGAGGTGTTTAAAAGGGGAGATTTCAGACATGGAGCAAACCGGTGCATGGGGGGGGGAGGGGAGAGAAGTGCAGGTTGGCTTGGCCACCAGGCAATAGCTAAACCCAGTGGGAGAAATTCACCTACCTTTGGGCTTGGATGCCAAACTGGTTTGGCCACCCTGCCTACCCAAGCTATCTCATTTAACCCTTTGGTTCATCTGCCCGCACTCACCTCTCAGAAGAGATTAATTAGAGATGGCCCAGAGGTCCCTTTCAATTCCTCTCAATCTGTGATTTTGTGATTCTGACACTTGGCTTGAGAGACCTCGACCTACTGCAGGGAAAGGAGAGGCGTGAGGAGGGCAGAGTGATGCCACCAGCCGTCCCTTGGCAGGCAGCATTGCCTTGCAGACGAATATGCTCTTCTGGAATCTCCCGCTGCACAGCTTGACACTGTCAGTGGGACCTTGGGAAGCCAGGACAGGCTGCTGGCAGTGTGTTTGGGCAATGCCCTTTCTGTCTGGCGCAGGACATATGCCAGTCCAATACGAAAGGCAGAAATGATGCCATCAGTAGCACTCACAATAGCACCTGACCCAAAATAGCTTCCTAGAAAAAAAGAGAGACGCTGATTAGTTAGACAAGCCTGAAAGAGAGCAAGATGTCCAGCTGACGATTAACAGGTGTAGGTCTTCGAGGAGGGGCTATAAAGCCCGCGGGTGAGCTCTGCAGCCACCCTCTGGGGAGAGGCAACAGCCGTAGGCAGCACTTGAGACCCGTCTGTCCCTGCCACCAGCAAACCATGGGGCTCAGCGACCAGGAGTGGCAACAGGTCCTCACCATCTGGGGGAAAGTGGAGGCCGACATTGCTGGCCATGGACATGAGGTTCTGATGAGGTAGGCAACGAGCATCGGTCCTGAGCTGAGAGCTTTGGGCGGGAGACCACTGAATGCTGAGTACTGGGGCTCAGCCGCGTGCGTTTCAACAGGCTGTTTTGTTGCATTGTCGGGAGGTGGTTCTCCACTGCTGTGGTTTCTGGGTTAGAAATGGAGAGGCTGTGCTTTTGCCACTCCGTGTATCAGATCTCAGGGCTTTGGAGCAGAAAATAGCACAGTATCTTTGCCTGTCCTTAGGGACCAGCAGGGCTGAAGACAGGGAGACCCTCTCGAGGGTGCTCTCGGGCTGCACTTAGCACTCAGTGCCAGGTGGGTAGGGACACCAAGGACAGCAGGGGGTATTTGGGGGGGTTCCTATCTCAAGCACAGCTAAAGCAAGAAGCCCACACCACTGGGCAAAGCCACAGCCCATTCAAAGCCTTTTCCACCTCGTTTCTCATTCCTTCAGGGGGTTTCTGAGGGAGGGAAGCAGGGGAAGCGGAGCAGACTTCTCTTGGTTTAGAAATGTGACTGCTTGTGCCTCAATAAAGACTTTTTAGATAGGTAACATATCCAGGGAATATGCTTAGAAAATATTGATCCAACTGGAAATTTCCAATGGAAACAAACAAGCAAACAAATACTCCTTGGAAGAATTTTCAAGAGTCTTGGGAATATCTCATCATGGAGGACGTGAAGAGAGACCTTTGAAAGGAGATGCCAGCAAAGCCTGGTCACTCGTTTACAGAATGTTTTTGCTGCAAGACAGCTCGTGTTTTCCATGCAGCTGAGGTATTTGTTAATGCAGCCTGACCTACAATTACATCGCATAATGGAGAGTCTGGCCCTCATCCTAATGGCAACCTATATGGGAGGAATGTTTGGTTTGGGATGGATGTAAATACTGCCATTGCTCCTGCTGGTGCTGCAGCAACTTCGGTTATGCCCTTCAAAGGGCATAATATCCGCAGGTATACTTGAGCAACGGAGCTGGCGTCTCTCAACACCAAATTATCAGACTGCTCCTAATAACCAGGACAGGCAGTTTTCCCTTCTCACCCCGGCTCTAGGCAAGGAAAAGAGTGGAATTTCCTTACAGTTTGGTTGCTAGTGGTGTCAGCATCCTGTCTCCTGGGAAATGCAGCAGAGGGGAAGCATGAGACACCACCAGCCATCCCAATTTCATTTCGACTTTGCAATCAGAGCATCTGTATATAGCACTGAATGGCGCTGGTTGATGCAGAGATGGACTGGGAAGGTCTCAGTGAGAACCTGGGATCTGACAGGGTGACAGGCCGGGGGAAGTAGAGGATGGATCCTTAGTGAGGCAGTGTAGGTAGGTGGTTTTGCTTGGTTTTGTTTTTCCCTCAGGTTAATGTGAGAATTCACCTCCCAGTGTCACCACCAGCCTTGGCACCCATCTCTGTCTTGATACAGTCGCCATTACTCTGGGGACTGATGCCAAAGTGTTTGTTGGCAGAGCTGTTCAGAAATAAGGATGGCTGCTCTGTCGCTCCAGTTGGATGTGGTTGGGGCAGTGTCTCTGTCTCAGCCAGAGCAAATGTTAGGACATATAAGAACATGGGATTAAAGTAGATATAATACAAAGGGAGGTACATCACGAGCTTCTGCACTCCAAAGACGAGAGGCATTTTATCAGTTGCTAATGATAAAAAGCAGGCTGGATAAAACAGATGGTGAAATAAACTTCTGAACACAGAATGTCATCAGGTTGTGGAACAGCCTCCCAGAGGAAGGATGAAAAACACAAATTCAGAGTAGGGTCAGATGCTTTCCTGGCTTATAAACATGCTAAATGCAGTGATTGTGAATGGTGACAATTTGGAAAGTCTAAAGCATCAGAATTCTCAAGTGAAAGCAGGATTTACTAGCAGGGACTAAGATCTCTTTGAGGAGGGATGTAAGTTATCACACATTTGCCTGTCTGTATGTGTCCAGATCAGCAGGACCATGGCTCTGCTCTGGCTGACAGCTCCCTAATGTCTCACACATCCTTCTGCTTCTGCCCACAGACTTTTCCGTGACCACCCTGAGACTTTGGATCGCTTTGAGAAGTTCAAAGGCCTGAAGACCCCTGATCAGATGAAGGGCTCTGAAGATCTGAAGAAACATGGAGCTACCGTCCTCACCCAGCTTGGCAAAATCCTGAAGCAGAAGGGTAATCATGAGTCAGAGCTGAAGCCCCTGGCTCAAACCCACGCCACGAAGCATAAAATCCCAGTCAAATATCTGGAGGTATGGAAAAGACAGGGAAACTTGGTGTCTGATGTGTGATGGATGTGCACAAGACAGCCACACTGAGAGCTGCACTTCTATTTCAGGCTGGGTATTAGGAAAAATTTCTTCACCAAAAGAGCAGTGCTGCAGTGGCACAGGCTGCCCAGGGAGGTGGTGCAGTCACTGTCCCTGGAGGTGTTCCAGAGCCGTGTGGATGTGGCACTGAGGGATGTGTCAGTGGGCATGGTGGGGATGGGCTGGAGGTTGGATCAGCTGATCTTAGAGGTCTTTCCAACATTAAAGATTCTCTGATTCTATTTAGTGATGTGTAACTGGACTTCAGTTAGCACTTTCTCAAGTCAAAGGTCTCTGCGTACAGGCAAGAAGAGGCACAGAAGCTCCTGTGAATCTCCATTAGATTTCCATTCCAAACACTATATGCTGTCTGAGACACTCCTAACAATAATAAACCAGCCCATGCAGTCCCTGCATGCCTGGGAAATGACATTACATAAGAATTGGCAGTGGCCACACACAAGGGACGTACAATTTTAGAGTAAGCCCTGGGGGGAAGAACTGGAGACCAAGACCCATGAAACTAAGCACTTTACAAGTTCAGGACATGGATTTGCAGCCTTAGTGGATGGGCAGACAAAGAGTGGGAAGGACTGTGGTCTACTCAAGGTCACAGAGTGTATCAGTGTCCGAGCTAGGAACAAAGCCCAGCCAAGGCTCCTTGCATGCTCGGCCAGTGTTTCTCTAGAGACTGCCGGAAGGGCTACTGAATTAGCCTGGAGATATTTCCAGGCTCTGCAACCTAGTTTTTAGTCTGGATATTCTGAAAATAAACCCTGAGCGTCCCTTCTGTATTTTTTTTCTCTCTCTCCTTCTTCACAGTTCATTTCTGAAGTCATTATCAAGGTCATTGCTGAAAAACACGCCTCAGACTTTGGGGCCGATTCCCAGGCTGCGATGAAGAAGGCCCTGGAGCTGTTCCGAAATGACATGGCCAGCAAGTACAAGGAGTTTGGTTTCCAGGGTTAGCATGTATACAGAAGGACACCACGATGGAGGCCTTGCCATGCGTCTCAGAGTAGCATCCCCAGCACTATTCTGGGCATCTTCCAACTGACCATCCATGACGTGTGGGAATGCTTTGATGAGAGGCCAAGAGTCACCCTAGGCAGCACAGAGGCACTCAGAGTGATGTCCATGATAAATTGTTGCCCTTTCCTGGCTTCATGTATGCAAAAGAAATAATGTTTTCTTAGGAAAAATAATATAAGGGGTTATCTGTCACCTTCTGCATATTTCTGTGTCCTTTATCTTTCCTCGTCCCCAAAACCCAGTCTCATTCAAGAGGGAAATGGCATGGCAGGAGATGAGGGGATGTGGAACAACATGGGGCGTGTTGAGGTGTGTGGTGAAGGAGTGGGTGAAGAGAGAACCCAAAGGTGCAAAAGAGACGTCAGAGTGGGAAGTGGGGACACAGCATCTGATTCCTCCCGCAGGTGAGACTGTTAGCAGGTGACTGTGGAAAGCCTTCAGCACCATTGCTGGTGTTACCTTGTTTCATGGGGGTGAACGCAGTCAGTCTCCAGGGGCTGTCAGCTTGGCAACCTGCTAAACTCATGTTAGCAAAACCATAAGGAGTAGTGCGCTCTGTGATCTGCAGGCTTCCGGCAGCTGCTGCTATGCATGTAAAGTTGTGTGGCTCTGGGAAGCAAAATACATGCTTCTCAGAAAATAAAAATCCCTGCATTGATGCTGTGTAATTCACTCCAATGCGATGGCAGAAGCACAGCATTTTGGGTACAATCCCATCCACCAGCACTCGTGACACGGTACCACCCCATCACTTGAATGACATGAGGGGACTCGGGCACTCATGTGTCACCATGAGGTTGTGACCTGGTCCTTCATTCCATGCCTCAGTGCTGAGAAGTGCTCCATGACTGAAGGCTGAGGCCACAGCTGAGTTCGGGGGGCATGGAAGGGATGGGTGGCTCATGAGTGCTCCACAGTTTGCTTTGTGCTGAAGGGACAGCAGTGAGTGCCTTCAAGCCACAAGTTTTGCTGTCCATCACATTTTGCAGTTTTGCTGGGTGGTCTCTGCAAAGTCTTGACCTGATGCCCAAGTTCACAGCCTGACTGTATGTGAATTGTGCAGTTTACCTACTGGAAGGGAAGCTCTACTCCACAGTGAGCACTGGAATCTGTGCTCCCTCCTCTTCCTCCAACCCCATCACTCAGCTTAGGGCCTCAGCAGTATAATGATGTGAATCTCTGCAGGTACATGCACCCACCCTGTGTCCATGCAGAGAGGGTGCAGCTTGCTGTCTTTCCATGTGTGTGCACAGGGGTGAGAACATCCATCACAGAGTCACATCCCTGCATAGCAGTGGGATGCCACAGAGGTGAGCAGATTGGTCCTTGGAAGGGAAAATATATGGCGACAACACCGTTGCTCTTTTCTGGTATGGAAAAAGTAATGCAGTTTTTCTCCCAGAGACAGCATGAGGGCACGCATGAGGAAGAAAAACGAGGTGCTTAAAATGAAGAGCTACAAGCGGGGTCTGGTTCAAAGCACTCTGCTGGGCTGTGTGCAGAGGAGACAGCAGGAGCCACCAGCTCCCTTACAAATCAATCATCTCAAAGCAGTGTGATCTGCCAGGTCTTTGGTCAGGGCAAAGGCCACAGAATTTCAGTCTCTGAAAGGAGAAGGAATGAATTCCTTCGCAGAACAGAGCATCTCTGATTTCTTGCTCTTTATAAATCCTCACTATACCTCTGGGAACTTGCTTGGGGTTTCAACCTTTCAGGGAGAGTCACAAAAGCATATGCTGTCACACAGATGAAGTTACAGCCAGGTGGTCCCTGGCTTAAGCAGCCCGCTCCTTCTGACTCTTATCTAGCCTGTCTGGCCTCACAGGAAGGGCAACCTATTTAATTAAGGTCTAGGATTGCCTGTCCAACACAATAACATTTCCTGCCAGTGACAACAGCCTCTGCTTTGGGATTAAAAGCTCCACTATGGCAGCTGCCTCTGTCAGTCTGAGTAGCACTGTAGTCACCTCTAGATATATTTATGTAAGGCAGCACGGTGGAGGAGGGAGAATTTGCATGTATATTGTGCCTGGCTTCTAGTTATCATTACCTGGAATATTTCCTGGTAGACTGGGAGAGCTGACCCTTCACTCAGGCTGCCTTACCCCCTCTGTCAGCGTGCAAGGGAGCATCTTAAAAACCATGCTAGTCAGATATGGGGTCTGAGGTAGGTTGCTTTGTTAAGCATATGGCCCCTTGAAGTTGTGCAAGCCAGAATGAACCAATGAGTTCAGACAACAATAACTGTGGGGCCAAAATCAGTACAAGCTGATGGTTTAGAGGGCATGATGGTGATGGGATGACAACCGGACTAGATGGACCTAGTGGTCTTTCCCAAACTTGATAATTCTATGATTCTATGAAAGGGACTGGGGGGAGAGAAGATCTCTGGCCTCCAGACTATATTGATTGAGCATCTGTGTTGGAGTCACCTTTTCCATGGTGCTATTGGAAAACATAGCTTTTCTGATCTACGTATGGGACAAAGTCCATCAGTGGAGATAAACTGTATCAGGGTAAGCTCTGAAATTGCCCTGCCTCCTTTCCAGGAATAGCTTTGCATGAGAAGGCTGGGTCCCAGTTAGCACAACCACGTGTCACATACGTGTTCCTGGTATCAGGATGGGAAGTGGATTGTGTGGCTGCCAGCCCCTCACTCTGGCACGTACACACCAACTACAGCCAGATGCTGGGTACCCCACAATTAATTCTGTGGTCTGTCTCTGGGTCAGCTTGCCCAGTGGAAGAAAGGGACTGGGCTCCAGTGGCAAACTATGAGACGTACCTAGCCCCTTCAGGTGAAATTTCTGTCACCATCCATGTTTGCCCATCTCTGTGGGACTGACATGAGGAAGAGGATGGGAAGTTTCCAGCCTCATCATGATCACTGAGCAGATATGGCAGTGCCGTAAGGCTGCAACATCTGCACAACACAGAATTTTGCTAAGGATACTCAACCACCACATGCTTCCAGTAGCTTTGTCACAACTCCTGTTTATCCTACCAGCCAATCAAAACCTCTCCCGTATGTTATGCCACTGATGAACAGAAAGCAGTGGTGGAACCAGGTGTTCCTTTGGTGCACCCCCACCTGCCTGCCACAGCTTTTACAATAGGCGCATGGGATCAGAGCACATCCTCCATCTCCCTACACTCACTTGTTCTCAGTTTTGCTCAAGGGCGCATCCTTGCTGTTTTGGACTGTGCCAGGCTCAGTGTTCATAGCTATACAGAAGCCCCAAGCTCACAACACACACTGTCAGCAAAGCTTCTCTGGCCAAATCCTTCACATTCCTGCGTGCTTTTGTGCTGGTTCTTCATATAAGAGGAGGATATGTGTCAGTTCTAACATGTGCATAAATGAAATGTGCCAGTGAAATCAAATTCTGCTGAGGTCTAACTAAGTGAGAACACGGACAGTGTGAGGGCGTGGTACCTGGAGGGTACCAGTAAGTAGGAGGGGTATTACATTTCATGAATGTATGCAGGCAAAGTCAAGGAAGCCATCTGGAATTACAGTAAGTGAGAATTCCCAGTCGGTCTCTTTTATCCAAGAAGTTAATAAATGACCATTAATGAATATGATACAACAATGCAGCCTTCTCAGCCAGCACATAAATCTCTCCCTCCACTCTGATCACAGGCATCACAAGTCCATCTCCAGTCCTGTGACATCTATAAAATCCTTAACCAAATGTTAGCAAAGGTGACCTTGTGTCTTTGTAAAGTACTATTTTATAGTGCACTTGGCTACACTGTTCCAAGACTCTCTCCCTGTTTGGATTCCATCTCCTGTAAACAAACAGAAGAGGCAGCCTCCACATTGCCCCAAGCCATGCAGAGGCCATCTCTACAGCAGTCAGAGGACCCAGGGGCTTTGTGGGGCAAGGCAGGCCCTGGCACAGGATATATATACCAGCATGGCTGGCAGCTGAGTGGACAAGGCAATGTGTATTTGGGAAGTGTAGGGTACTGGAGTACTCATCCCTTATGAAGTGCCTCTGAAAAACAGAGACAAAGAGCAGTTTGGTGGTGCTGAGCTGGTTGGATGGTCACTTAGGTTATGCCCATACAAACGCAAACACAAGTGCAGCAAGGTCAGGGTTGGCAGCCTAGATGTGAGACTGTTCTGCTGCATTTGAGGCACTGCCTCAAAGAAACGGCAGAGGCTGTGGGGCTGGTCTACTGAATTTTGTGAGAGGAGGCTGCTGCTGGTATGGCTACCCTGCAATCCAGCAGCAGATACAATCCCAAACTGGTTTTACTCTAACTACCTTACATATTAAAAATGAGTGCAACATAGATAAACTTGTCTGTGAAGTCTTGAATTTACCAAAGACATAGGGCTGAGGAGGGGGCTGTGGCCACACAGCTATGCTGCTATTGATATCCAAGACAGCTACCTTAAAACTAATGCTGGCATGTGTATCTTAGCTGCAGCCTTATGTATAGAGTACAGCAAAAAGAAAACTGAGCCTGTTCTCCGTCTGCAAAGAAAGCTCAGTATGAATGCAGCCTCTGAATCTCTGATCTTATTTTAGAGTCTCCTTAAAGCAGGTTCAAACATTCCAGTGATAGAATAGCTTTGGCTGGGAGAACTTCTGGATTATTGGCACTTAAGTATCTGTGTCTCCATGCTTAATCTGTGGATCTTCTGTGGCTTTTCTGTGTGTGCAAGTAATGGTGCTTTAATTCACTGAAGTTTTTCTTCTGTCCTCCCCCTACAAGTCCATCTGTTTCTGTTTTCCAGCTGAATTCCAGCATCCAAACTCACAACAAAGGGGTGAGAAATTCCTGGAGCTGATACACCCATTAAGATTTTGGATTGCTTTGCCCAGGGCATGCATAATAGCTGTCTTGTCCTCTTGACTCTTGGTGAGCTTTTGGGTTATCTGGAGAGCTAAGTGATATATAAGTGATATATGATGTCAGAGTGGGTCTGCATCTTTTCACTCGCTTCTCAGCTGGATATGCACACACAGGAATAGCCTGGTGCCCTTTGATGGATGTCGTATGTCACAGATTAACTGTGAGTTGGTTGGAGAAGTAAGAGAAAAAGACAGAAAAAACAAGCAGAGCTTTGTCTAAATCATCCGTCCAGTGTCCCTGCAGATCCTGCGTGAGAGCCTGCCCTGAGCTAAGGGCTGGCACCAGATAGGCTCAAACAAGCTGTGAAGCCACAGAGAGGAAAGCAGGCAAGGCATGCCATGTGCCATGCTCACAGTCATTCCTCTCTGCAAGCAGATGGATCTGTGGGGTCTGTGAGGAAGAACAGCAAATGAAATGCAAATGGGAGTCAGAATAACTAAGGATCTCTAAGATATCTAGGAAGATGGAGGCACAGATCTCTGCCTGGACTCCTGAGCCCAAGGGCCATCAATGCCTTTTGAAGACCAATAACATCATTCCCACAGCTGCTCTGCTCTAACAGGATGGGGGGGATTTCCTAACATGAGCTGGTAATCTGTGTGGTTTTGTATGGGATGAAAGAGGGACTTGGTGTTTCTCATTGTGCTCGCACTGTTTCTCAAGGCTGGCCCATAAATCACAAGAAGTATTTCTTGCACACTATTGGTTTTGCTTTGACAATAGCATGTATCACTAACCCAGCTAATCCCACAGCCAATTTCAGCATCTTACATTGAAGCTTCTGGCCCTACAACTTCTGCCATGTTCCTTCTACAGCTGAAACAATCCCTCACTGCACATTATGATCATTTTATTTTGCTTTTCCAGACAAAATTGTCTTTCCCAAAATGGAGCCATTTGTAACACTCACAAATTGCAAACTTGTAAAAACAAGAATGATTAGAAAATAATCTTTAACATATTTCCTCCTACGTTTCTTTTCTACTTCAGCTGTCCTGTAACTTGTCTATTTTAGATCATAAACTTGTGGACTGTTCATGAGCATCATCCAGGGCAAACTCTCCTCTGATGGTGGATAGTAATTAAGAACTGTTTCATCCAACTTAAAGTTCTACATATAGATGCATTCCATCTACAGTACTGTGAAACTATAGGGGTAAACTGAGGCAGAGCCAGCAGCATATCCACTATTTGCGCTTTGGTCATTCAGCTGCATACTAGACAGGGCTGCAGGATATCGGTGTAGAAAGACATGGAGTTGTGCCATCCACCAGAAAGCAGCTCTTGCTTTCATGTGGTTACATTTCAGCAGCTGACAAAGGATGTAGCTGTTCAGCTGGAATAGTGGTGTGGCGTAAATACTCAGATAGATTACAGATGCTGCATACAAAGCAAAGCGGCGTAAAGACCTTTGGGCTGAACTTGGAATGAAGTGCTCTGGAGATTAATACACTGTGGTATCATCTGGGACACTGCTAATCTTCTCACTTTCAGAGCAAAAAACCCTGGACTGAGATAATAAAGGACTTAAATAGCTAAAATAGGTTACTGACAGAAGCGAGGCCCCTAAATCCAAGTGTATGAACCTTGAACCCTTATGCATAATTCTTTACATGCTTACATTTTCATCAGTGAAAGCAGTGCTGGTTTCTGACATTCTGCTTCAACTGTACCCTTACCTTCTACCACCCTGGAAGAATCTAAGCCAGACAATGTTCATCTGTCTAAATTCATTTGTGATCCTCAGATGAGACCTTCCTCTGCCTCATCCAGCAGAATCCAGTCATACTTTGCCTATATCTGACCTCCAAAAAATGCAGGTCCAACCAGTCCCATCCAGCGGTGTGGTTAGGGAGTGAGGCTGGTTTTTTCTCTTTCATCTCCTGTAAGCTTGAAGATAGACAAATTTAGTCTCAGTACTGCAACCATTTCAGCAATAAAGAGGTTAATTGTATCTATGAAGAGTGTTAGAGCCTCTCAACATGAGAAATAGACCAAAGCAGAATAAGTGAGTGCTTCGGAGTACATCAGCCTTTTAAGCACTGGCATTGGCAAGATAATATTTACTTTGAGAGTATGTATTGAGACAGAGAGAGAAAGAGGGGGAGGACATACATTGCTTGTATCTTGAGGGCAGTGTATCTCAGAAATAAATTTAAGGCATAATCTTTTCTTCAGGTATTTAATTTCATTCCTGTTGGGAGTCTTTAGTTTACAATTAATTCTGTGATGAGAGTGTGCATGTGGAGGTGTGTGCATATGTACAGCACAAAGCCTATAGTTAGAACACAGAACTAAATGTTTTGTTCTGGAGCCCCAAAGGTACACAGCCTCTATGTGTTCATTAATTTCAGTGGAGGTGAGTCCTTTCAAAGACAAGGATTCATACAGCAAATTCTTTGCCACAGACTTGGGACCACTCATTTCATTCTGCTCATGATGCAGTAGAAACTTGGAAACCAGCTCTGCATCTATTCACCAGCTGCAGTGTGAGCCCCTTTATTAGTGCCTTTTGTGGCAATAGCTGTGATCTATTTAAAGTGCTAAGCCTTCAAACAAATTCCCTGCAGCAGATGTAGTAGAAGATATCCATGGAAGTGAGGCAAAGTGAACTCCTCACGTTGCTGCTTAAAGGTCAGGTTCCACCCCAGTCATCAACAGTTATCCAGGTCCTGCCACTTGAAGATACATTTTTGGTTCTTTCTTTGATGGCTGGGAGCTTAGAAGGAGGTTAGGTTTCCTAAGAAAGTTGTGCTGCAGTTTATATTCCCTGCTTCATACTCATGCTCTTTCACTTCTTCCCCTTAGAGGGCATTCAAGGAGAAAGAGACATTCTGTTCTTGTGGCCTATCTCTGCATCCTCAGAGACGTCATGGCTGAATCCATGTGGCATGACTGCCAGCCTCTGTCCCAAGTTAACAGCACCAAACTCATTCTATACCCAGCAGTTGGTCCTTAAATATGAACTTTATAGCTGTGTGAATGGGTAAATATTGCAGGAAATGAGAGGGCATCAGACAGATCCTTTTATAAGAGAAACTGCTGAGATATTTTCTTGTATTTTTTTTTTTTTCTGAACTGACCACTTTATTAACTTTGCACCATACTGATCGGTATCAGAGTCATCCAAGTGCAGGATTTCTCTGCTTGGACAATAGCCTGGTAGAATACCATGAAGGGCTATAAAGAACTCTGGATAGTAAAAGTTTGGCTACAAAATTCTGCTTAAACAAAGGCTCATAATCATAAAAATTGATGTCTGCCAGGCTTTTCTCATTGGGGTGAGAATGGAGCAAATGGAGGAAACAGAAAAGAGGCACTTATGTATGTGCCCTATGAAGGCAGAGTGGTGTCCTCAGTGGTGTCTCCTGGTCATGTCTTCTTGCCCCCTTTCTCAGCTTTTCCATTCTGCCCATCCTATCAGGTTCTGAATGAATGAAATTATCTCACTCTCACTCAGGAAGCAAGTTTTAAAGCACCGCACACACAGTACCATGAAGTTGCAATGCCTCATGGTTGCAGTCTCATTCCTGTAGGCCTCGTACTGTCGTGGCTGTTATAAAAAGAAATACAATTTATGCTTGCTAAGTAAAGGTTTCTTACAGACACATTAACCCCATGAAAACCCTTTTATATTTCCAAAGGGGGAAAAAAAAAAAAAAAAAAAAGAAAAAGCCATGGCTGAGAATCAACTGTTTAAGCCTTAGTTCATGCATAGCAACAGCAGGGTATTTCTGTTTAGAAGAGGTGTGGGCGACAGGGAAGAAGCATAGCTATTTTTCTACAGGAGTTTAGTCAGTATCTGGGTTTTTCTAGTCCAAAGGGGCATCTGCTGTCTTCTACCAGGCTCTGTCAGGCTAACGCTTGGAGATAAAAAGTCCTGACAGGGATATAACCAGACAGAAATGCCACCCAGACTCCCCAGGGACAGCTTTTCTTTTGCAGACACATTGTTGCACATGACGCCCACCAAGCTGGTGGAGGAGGGGACTGCGCAGTTCACAACCAACAGGTGAACTTCATGGGGTGCTGGGATTACAAGAGGCCAAGTTTTGCTCTGCTTCTTGAGTTCCAGGCTGTTGTCTCCTAAGAAAATTACAGAGCAATTAGTGCAACCCCCTAGTACAGACTAAATTAGTTGTCATGACATCACTTGTTTATTCTTCCCCCTCCCCCCTCCCCCCCCCCACCAAATATGTCTGAATAATTGTTATTTGGCTTGCGACTGACAAAAATGGGAAACATATTAGCTAACCTAGGCTTTAGAGAATGCTTTTGGATGAGGTACCAGCATTATTCAAGTAGTGGTTTGAGTCACAACAGGTACCGCAGCACAGCTGACTTGAGAAACAGACCTCTGGGAAACAAAACAAGGAAAAATGAAAAAGAAAAAAAAAAAAAGAAAAAGAAAAAAGAAAGAGCCCTAAGTAGCAGTGTGATCACTCCTCTTTGTTTCCTTGAGATGTTGCCTTCCACATTACTGGAAGAGACACTGTTTGGTCTAAGTACTTCTCTGACGCTTTCCTCCCAACCCCCCAGTAAATGCTAAAGTCCTTTTCAAACCAAGACAGCTGGGACTTGTGGTTCATACTGTTTTCTTTCAGTGTTAGTCTCATGTCCTGGGTGTTAGACAAACTGCTAACACAGAAACACCTAACCCCAACTCACACAGGAATGAGAATTAGAGTGGAGGGAAGGAAGCTAGGGTCTACTGTTTCCACCTGGTTCTAGACCACAGATACAGCAAGGGGCCGTGCAGGTCCACATTCAGGTGACAAGATGCATCATTTCATTATACCGTCTCATTCTCAGCCTCCCACAAGGCACCATTTTCTCATCTAGGTATAACATGCTCTAAGAAAGGCCATTCATTTCAATGAAAAACAAACTTCGTCTCAATTGCTTCCAAATGCTATGTCCTGTATATGATTTTATTTTATTATATTACCACATATACTTGACACCACCTAAAACAGAAGCAACACCATTCAGATTCAAAACATGCTCCAGTGTCTGCTCTCCATACAAATCCTCTGGTCATGAAAGACAACACACTATCTGTAGGAATAGGCACCAAGACACAAAGGACTTCAAAGACTCATTCAGATAGAGAGAAGGTTTCAGAGGAGGCTGCTTGAAGTAGTTACAGGGTAACCAGGGTGTAGTTTGAAACAACACTGAAATCAATTGCTGATTAAAAACAACAAAAACAACAAGAACCCAACCATAATGCAAGAAACATTATTTTATTAAGGACTCAACTCAGTGTTTGTAAAGGGAAATTCTTCAGCTATGTTGTACTGAAGGACAGACAAGATGACCTCAGTCTTTATGGATGATTTCTACTACTTTCTACAGAAAAACAACAACTTGTTTGTTCTAGTTTAAGGTAAAGGCCATTACAGCATTTCCAGCAACAGTCATTTGAGTTGACCTAGACGGAACAAGCATTGGATGCAGACAAAGCAGGAGATGTGAAACAGCTCCTTATGCTTTCAAAACGTGCAAGACTCTTGGATGTGAAGTACAGCAAAAGAAACTTAACAAAAGAGATGTGATATTCGAAGACATGAAGTTCATAACTAGCTCTGCCAGTGTGTGAGCATATCCATGTCTCACTATGCAATAGAGCACAAGACTCTGTACAAAGAATCCTACCAAGGATTGTCCGGGATACATTCACACTGAAAGTTAAAAATCCTTTTATATGGGGAATTTTGGAGTAAATGTTTCAACTCCCTTCATTCTTTCAGATTTTAAGGAAAAGTTTTTATGTGAATCTGTGCTTAGGAAGGAGAGACAACAGAAGGACAGACATCACCTCCAGAGGACAACACATCTCATGCCCTGCCATATGGTAGCCTATATTGCAGGACTGAGCTAAGAGAACTGTAACCTCTAGAGGAGCGCAGGAAAAAAAAAAAAAAAAAGAAATCCAAAGACACTTGCGAGATACGCCAAAGGCGCTAGGACAAACATGAACATCTTGTACTGGTTCTTAGCTACACGAAACATTTTTGGTCGGTACTGTCATGACACTCGCTTCCCCTCAGGAGATAGGATGTGGAGAAGGCCGGGCCGGGGGCTGAGGAGCGCAGGGCCCGCCCCGGGCCGCAGGAGGCGGAGGGATGGCGGATCCCGGCTGACAGCGGAACGGCGGCGCCACAAGATGGCGTCCTGCCGCCTCGCGCCCCGCCACAGCCGCCGGGGGTGGAGGCATGGCGGCTTGGGGTGGGCCTGCAGAGGGGGCGGCTGGGGTATGGGATCGCAGTACGTAGTGGGTGCGTCAGGCTGTCACCACGTGCTTTGTGTGCTTCTTATTTATTTATTTGTTGTTATTTGCACAGCAGCAGACTGTGAGAAATGTCATCTGGGCTGCCACGCTGAAACTTAGGTTTGGTGGCATTACCCTCCTGCCACACGCTGCCCTGCGGCTGGGTCTTTTCCTAGCCCTCTGCAGTGGCTTCTGTGCAGTTTAAAGCTGTCCTGAGTGTGTGAGGTCCTGTAGTGAGATAATTTGGCATTTTCTCCTGTAGTAGACACAGCATTTGGAGGCAAATGAGCTGAAGTCTGCTCCCCTCTAACGCCTGCCCACTGTCGCTGCCTAAATGCAGCAGCTGTAGCCTAAGGCTTGGGAAGCACAGGGATCACCATGTCAGCGAGCACTGAAGAGGCTCAGGATCACAGCATCATAGAATCATGAAGGCTGGAAAGGACTTCTGGGATCTCCCTTTTCTCCTCATCATTCTCACTGACCACGTCCCTCAGTGCCACATCCACACTGCTCTGGAACACCTCTGGAACTACCTCCAGGGACGGTGACTGCACCACCCCCCTGGGCAGACTGTGCCACTTTAGCACTGCTCTTACTGAGAATAAACAGTTGCTAATATCCAGCCTGAACCTCCACTGGAGCAGCCTGAGGCTATTCCCTTCAGTCCTGTCTCTGTTACCTGGGAGAAAAGGCTGAACCCCACCTTCCTACAACATCCTTTCAGGTCATTGTAGAGAGCAATAAAATCTTCCCTGAGCTCCTCCAGACTGACCAACCCCAGTTCCCTCAGCTGCTCCCCATCACACTTGTGCTCCAGATCCCTCACAGCTCCACTGCCCTTCTCTGGACACACTCCAGGGTCTTCATGTCTTTCTGGTAGTGAGGGGCCAAGAACTGAACACAGCACTGAAGGTACAGCCTCATCAGAGCTGAGTACATAGGGACAGTCACCTCCCTGCTCCTGCTGGCTCATGTTCAGCTGGCTGTCAACTAACACCTCCAGAACCTTTTCCTTCCAGCCTGCTTTGTGAATTCAGCTTTATTTTTGCATTTAAAAAGTCATTTAATTTGATGCTGGAACTGTTGGAGGTACTTTTGTTAGGGAGTATAAATCACATCATTGCACTCACCTCTTCCTATGTTACAATTTGTGCATATCTCAGAATATTGGCTTATCTTAATCATCTTTAGCAGCACTGGAAAGCTTGCCGGACCTGCTTTTGAGGTTTTTGGAACCTCTACATGTTCCTTTAAAAAAACTCTTAGGTCCATTGAATTGCAATGGCATGAAATGCTTTTGGGCAAGAGAAGGAGTGGAAAAATGATAATTCAGCTATTGAAAAAAAAAAAAACAAAAAAAACCCCAAACAAATAGTGGAGGTTGCTTTTTCTAAGTAGGGGTTTTGGTTTATAGGAGATTACTAACTCAGTTAAGAATAAAACAACCCCAAACTGACTGACATAAAATCAGTTAAAAAGAAAGGGTGGGGAGAGGAGGTTTATAAACTGCAGGAGACAAACTGATTTTTTGGAAGCATATTTTTGCCTTAATTGGACATCTATTTCTGGATAGAGTCATTTGTGTGTGGAATTCAGCTGTACAGCTTTTGTTTGACAGTCAAATGATCAGTTCCTCAGAAAGTGTGAACTTCATGTGGGAGAGCCCCATCACAGCTTTAGAAAGGACTCTTGCCCTTGCAAGGCTTTGTCAGCAGTTTCAGAGTGTGAGGATTCAATCTCTGTTGTAATACGTAATTTCATGTCATCAGATAATGGCCTTTTAATGGTAGCAGTAGTTTTGTGGGTTGTAGTGAGAACCCCAAGGAGAGGGTGGATTTGTATGTGCCAGGTGCTGCAAAGGGCTGGGATAACATGGAAGCTGTTGCTTTCACAGGCATTACAGGAGAGGCAAACTGAGGTGGATCTGGGCAGAAGCACAACAGAGCTGCCTTCAGCAGCGAGATGTCAGAGTAGAGAGATGTCAGGCAGCTTCAGCTGCTGATTCCCTCCACCAGGACCATGAAGGTGAGGTGGCTGGGGCTCTCACAGAGTTTGGTGGGTGGTGATAACTAAGCCTCATAGTGTCTATCTTAGCAGTATTAATAGCCTAGTTTTACAGAAGCTGGAACTTATACTATATAACCTATCTCTGTCCCATTGTAGACAAGACTTTCTACCCTTTTGCTGCATTAAGTCCTGCCTGAAGTGCACTGAATAGCTACTAAGCAACAGGGATGTTTCTGTCACACTGTAGTCTAAGGCATAAATTCCTGTTTTTGTCTTCACCCAGATTTCATCTGGGACTCTCCATAACTCACTTCCCAACTCTGCAAAATCCAAATAAACCCTTACACAGGATGGTGACCGCAGCTTCAATTCCCAGGAATGTCTTTTGGCAAGATTCTTGTTCAGATCTTTGCAACTCAGCACCGTTGGTAGCCACTGAAGTCACCTCTCCTTGGCAAAATTATTTTGTATGGAGCTTCCAGGATGTTGGCTGCCAACATGCAGATATGAAAATCATTCTCCTGCCTCCCTCCCCTTTCCTTCCCTGCCTATGTATCATGCTGCAGAGCTCTTTTGGGCTCCTGCCACATGGAGCTAATCCCATAAAGACAATCAAGCTATCTCTGCCAGATGGATATTGATCACCTGCCTTCACAAGGGATACACCATAACTAACATGATTTCCCAGTATATATCACCAGCCCCTGACCCTGAATCATTTCATTGCCAGGGCATCAAACGGTGTTCCTGAAGTCAACCTAACCTCTCTTTTTTTCCCTTTAGTAAATTAGATCATTTCTTTCTTGCACACAATAAAATCAGCCATGAGTCCTCCAAGATGTTTTCATCTCCTCCTCCCCCCACCTACGTGGCATGAATCTCAGGCTGTATTTCACATACTTGATTTTAAGTAAGTTTCTTACTGCTGGCAGAACCTGCCTCCGCGCTCTCCGTGCTCATTCAGTGAGTGACACTAATCAGTGGTGTGGGAGGTAGGGACAATATCAAGCACCGAGGTGACTGACAAGCCTCACTCAGAATTTACATGTACCCCAGTAGGTACATGAGGGTGAAATAGAGTGGATCTATCATTGTACCCTTGTATCATTGCCCATCGCTTGTGGTAGTTCTTCACTGAAGTTAATGGTCCACTCAGAAGAAAACAATAAACAGGGATTTTTTTCTTCCCCCAAAAGCCCTATTTGATGAGGGTTTTAGCTTTTATTATTATTATTATTATTATTATATATATATATATATATATATATATATATATATATATATATTTCCCCTCAGTAAATGAGCAAATACCTCCATATTAATAACAATCTGTAAACAACATGAAATATCAGGCCCTGCTGGGCAGGGAAAGATACTTTGAATTATTTCAGCAGGAGGGCTGGCATTAATTTATTGCTGTTGTGCTCCAAGTACTTCTGATGCAAAAGATGGCTGGAGCTGAAACTTTGCAACTTGACTTGTTCATCTACATGCAGTTTTTTTGCATAGTATCAGCAAGGCAACATAAATTGGCATGAGCCCCTTGGAGCATCATTAGAGTCAACAACCTAGTCTTTTCCTTCTTGTTTTCATTTTAAACATTCTTTCTTCTCCACCCACCCCCTGCCACCACTTTTTTTCTTACCAGGCAAGAGACTTAAATGTAGAAATGTTCTGCTGTTTCTCCATAGTTTCTTCTAGAAGGATGAGTTTTGTGCTGGTTCTAGTTCATTTCCATTAATTTACCAGTGGGTGTTTTATAAGGAGAGGCAGAGCTGAAGAAGGCAGACACAACGCTCTCGAAGAGATGTAAAGGATTATGTTGTTTCACGTGATGGTCAGGTTACAGAAGATATATTTACAAGCCCTGTAACCTTTTTTGCCTTCCTTCAGTGGTAGTGTAGGCTGTAGCTGTACTAGAAAATTAAATGCAGGCCTTTTCTCTGGCACTGACACCAGCTGAAACGGTCTGTAGCCACTCCATTTAACCTCATTACCCTCCTGAACTGGGTGGCTGCCTGCAAACTCCTTACTAAGAATTGTTCCTTGACATGGCTAAACCCCATGTGACTTGAAGGAGTTTTCTGGGAAGACCCCCTTAGTCTGGGCCAAAGCTGTGACAGGAAATTTACAGTTTAACAGAATGAGTTATTCAATTCCAGAATCTAAGACCTGTACTTCCAAGAGATAACTTGCCCCTTTAACCACTGTTCAATTGTTTCAGTTTTTTGTTTTTTTTTTTTTAATCAGGTATCAAAGATACATTGATATATTAATTTCCTGTGTCTTTGGTTAACATTCAAAAATCAATCTTTTTGGGCTTGCATCATATTACATGCTAGTATGGCCTCACCTTGCCCACATGTTCCCACAGCTGATTTGGAGGCACAGACTTCTCATGGACTGTTGATTTTACATTAACCCAACAAGTTGTAAGTCATTGGTTCCCAGCTATTGCTGATCTGATGTCAATTTCCAAGCCTCAGTAATAACACTACCAGTCACTTAGTTAACGGAAACATCTGATATACTTGTCTGCTTTCACAGTTTTTGTTAATCTGGGTTTGCTTTTTCCTCAGGATGGCCTTCACTTGGGTTGAAACTAAAGGCTTTCTTCTTTTCATGCCTCCCCCTGAGAAAGAAGTCTGCAGAAAGCCAGAGCCTAAGCTCAGGAGCGCATCACTGGAATGCCTCTCTTGGGTCAGGGTGTCCATTTCCTGGCTATAACAGCCTATCCTGTCACAGAAGCTCTTTCCCAGTGCGTCAAGCTTATCTTTAAAAATAGTCAGACTCCTTGAAACTGGCCTCTGGAGCACAGGCAGAGAACAAAACTTGTAAAACAGTCTCAAAGCAATATTTCCTGCCCAGAGGACAAACTTCACCCAATGACAGCTTTGTTTTTGCCTGTTCCTGCAAACATTTTGTGCACTTTTTCCCTGCCTCTTCCAGGATCCAGAATATGAATGGCGTTTAGGCATTTTGGGGCAACCTAAAGATTGTCTCCTGCCATCTTTTGACCTTACCTTGTTCCATGTACACTATTGGAACACACGGAGTATCTCTTGCAGCACATCACAAGTTCCTTATAGAATATTCACCCAATTCTCCTGTTTCTGCAGAGCAAACAGTGTGAATGACTAGCACGTTCCTGATGTGTAGAAAGGACACAGGGAGGATAGGCACTGAAAAACTGAAATTTGGAATGACTCCTTTAGTTTCAGCTTACTCTTTACAGTACTGTAGTGGATACTGTCACTGAATGTACCAACATGTGGATTTCGTTGACAATCTGATGATGACAGATGATGTACAAGATGGGGAATGTCTGGTGGTTTAGACACAACTCATACGGAATACAACTGAGTTGTGCAGCTGATGGAGCATGGGCATGGGTTGCTCAGAGAGGCTATGAGTTCTCTTTCTTGAAGATCTTCAGAAGCCATCTGGATGTGGTTCTGGGCATCTTGCTCTGAGCATCCCTTCTTGAGCAGAGCTTGGAACAGATGGGCAAGTGGTCCCTGCCAATCTTAATTCTGTGATTTTTGTGATACCACTGAGGGGGAAAAAAAGTTGGGAGAACTATTCACTGTGTAGCAGCACATCACTGGCATGTGTTCCTTTTCTCAGTTCTTTTAAGCAAAACCTTATCTTTTTTTCTAATGTAAATTAGTGGGAAAGTAGAAGGGCCTCTCAGACAATTCTAGTTTTACTGATGAAACTTTTCCACTTCAAGCATCTCTCATGCAGAATTACTTATCTTTTCAGTTTTCTTCTTCAGTGGAATTTTGGTTCAGAACAACTTTGCCTCCTGATAAATCAGAGTCCTTATATGATCCCTCTTCAAGCAACCAATTTGGATAAAGTTGAGAAAGTGCTTAAGCAAGCCGAAGCTTATCTCATTTTCAACAGTCAATTCAGAGTATAAAGTCTCATGGAAAATGAGCAAAACTCAAGGCTTCTTAATTAATGAGGTGCTTTCATAAATTTTCCTCTTTGGTAAAATTCTTTCCTGACAAGAGAAAAATGTGGTGTGGAGGATGTCTCAAGTCCCAAGAAGGGATAAAAAACTTATACAAAGCTCTTGCCACAATCAAGGATGTTCACATCTTTTTCATCTGCTTGCTGTCTAGCACACTGAAGTGTCCTGCTACATCTGGGGTACTCTGTATCAGCTGGGATCTTTATCATCTGAAAAAGTTTTACCATTCTTTTGCTGGAAAACCTTTATCCAGCCATCGTGCTGTGGAGGGAAGAAAGGATGTTTTATGATACTGAAAAGTGTTTTGACAAAGCTTGTGCCAGAGTTACTTGTCTTTGGAAGATCAAGGGCACACAACAGCTTTTTGTGCGGGCCAGTGAGGAGAGCCTCCATCCTTTCTTTGTTTTTTCATTGTTTTCAACTTTAAATCTCTTAAGTGGATAAAAATTCTTCCTGCTTTGCAGGCCATAGCTTAATTTGTATTTCAGAGCTGGGTAGATGCCCTGCTCTTTGGATTATATTACCCACTTCTTTCTTCTGAGAGCTTTCGGAAGTCCTGGAGCAGCTCACAGGCAGGAGAGAAGCAGATGTCCCTTGAGGCATCAGCTGATCACTAAAGGATGGGGCAGTCAGCAGGCTTTTGTCATTGCTTGGCAATGCCAGCATAGCTACCTCTCTGCCTCAGCCAGCCCAGACCCAGATTTCATGACAGCAGCATATCAGACAGCTTGCTGACTGACACAGAGCACAACTTGGAGCTGGATCTCAACTGCTCATTGGTCATGGCTGCCTTGGGGTTTGCACAGCCACTGGGCCAATTGCATGGCACAAACAATCTGCTTCTACCTAAGAAATCTCTTTGTCAAGATACAAATAATCACTTCTTAGCACAAGAATAATAATGAAATTACCCATTTCTTGAACATTTTGGAAATAGTACATAACCCTTACATCTGCTTTCTCTGTTTCAACGCATCCAACTGAAGGAAGAGCACTACTAAATTAGACCAGGTCTTAATGCAGCTGCTACCTCAGCGTAGTAGCTACAAGATCTCCATAGAAATATTCAGCTATCATTTATTAATTGGCAAAGTGGTGGGTTAGCACTGCATACAGCAGCTCCTTTTTACTCTAGCTTCCATGTAGGATGCTGGTAGGAAAGAGGTAGATAGCTATGATGGGATAGGACGGATGTTGTGTAGCACAGGATGGGTATAACAGATGCAGGTAATAACAGATTCTACCCTGGCTTTTGTGTACATTAGGACTTTTCATTTGTTTTGTATCTGTATATTGTCTAGTGTAATTGGGTCCTGATCTGTGGGCAGGGTTCCATAACACAAACAAATACCACCATGACTAATGACAGACCCTTGTGTAACTGCCCCAAACTTGATGAAAGTTGTGAGTGGTCTGAGTCAGTGCCATTGTGTAAGGGGATAATTTCTGCTTTGGCAGTGTTGTGACCAGCTGGAATTGTTCTCTCTGATAATTGCCAATCTGGATTTCTCCCAGATGGCAGCATCTCATAAAGAGTATCTGTGAAGAGCTGTGATCCACTCTTTATTAAGGATCCGTGAGAGAGCTGTTCGTCCCTGTCACCCCTTGTCCGTTGCCTCAGGCAGGTCTCCTGTCAATTTGCAGAACAAGTCATTGCTCTGTGTTTATTTTTCCTTTTTATTTTATTCCTTTTTAGAAATGTGTATTTATTACCTTGGCAGCACGCCAATCAGCAAGGAACAAACTGTTTCGTGGCAGAAAAGATGAGACATTCTGCCTTGGATCAGCCTAAAGCAACGGCCCCTGATCTTTGCTGTGCAGTCTCTTAACCCCCCAGGTTGCATTTAGCGAGGCTGCATTTCCCCGAGTCTCATTTCTCCAGCAGCAAGAGGTTAAAAGAGGAACTTATTCTGTGTCTGCCCAAGACTCCCTGCGCCCAAACCTTTTTGCAGCGTGCTCCCATTTAGCACACAGGTAGGAAGTGATGGAAGAGCTGAGGGGAGCTGGTTTGTAATTTTAATTCTGAGGCACCTGGGAATTACCAGCTCAGTGGATGCTGAGCTGAACAAGGCCATAGGTAATGCAGAAATCAAGGATTATGCAAAATGTAATTGCTCTCCTGTGTAGCTGGCACTGCCACAGTGTGGCTTTGATTGAGCTGATATTTGTTTCTGGTCTGCCTCTTCAGCCTGTAGCATGTTTATCCATCACTGCCATACCCAAGTGCCTCACAATCTAGAAGGTGTTTATCCTCTCTTGGCTCTCCTGTGAGTGCTGTTGGCCCTGTGTCAGGGATGGGAAATGAAGATGCTGATTTATGTAAAGGGATTGGAGACTTGTAGGGCTGTTCATCTGGACTGTCTCAAGGAACAACATACAAACCCTTGGTACCTAATGTGTATTTTAGCAAGTTGAACGTACTTTAACCCCAAGGCTTCTAGGAACTTTGCAAAGGTTGCAAGAGACTAGGTGAGTTCTGCCACTGCTTTAATCTTAGAATCATTAAGGTTGGAAAAGACCTCTAAGATCACCTAGTCTAGTCATTAGCCTATCCCCACCATGTCCACTGACCATGTCCCTCAGTGCCACATCCACACGGTTCTGGAACACCTCCAAGGACTGTGAGTCCAACACTTCCTTGGGCATCCTGTTCTGATGCCTTACCATTCTTTCAGAGAATGAGTTTTCCATAATATCCAACCTCATATTAGTAGGAACTGAAATGCAGGCTCTGGCCTCACTGCTGGGAGTGTGTTTCTGTATTGCTTTGGTTCCCAGTCTAACACAGAAAGGCCACCAGTCCCATCGTAGTAGATTTCTGTAGTTTTCCAAATAGGGTCTCAGTGTGTGAAGCATTTCTTCTTGGAGACAGAAATTTTCTTTTTTTTTTTTTTTTTCCCCTCTCCATTTTATTCACTACAATTGTAGAGCTTATTTTCTTTCACACTCTCTCACACTTTTTTTTTTTTTTTTTTAAATTTCAAAATATGGACTTGACATATTGCTGAAACCAAGCTAAAATATTCAGTGCTCTCATCTGTGAACTGTTTTATATTAACTGCCGAATGTCAAAAGCTTTCAAGTGAACAGTCTTGAATAACTATAGTCCTGGAGAGGAGGAATAAGGGGCTAAAAAGGAAGTTTTCTTCCCTCTAGGTCAGAGTGATGTGAGGACACATATTCAAGTTGTTGTTTTCTTTCCATTTAAATTCTTTTACTTTGCTACTAAATGTCCTGAAACACAGTGACCTCATCCCTCTTTGTTTCCGTGTTTAATCTGAGCTAATCTCAGCTATTCATCCTAGCCACAGCACAGTACACTTCTGCATAAATCATTCATCAAATACTTCTGAACAATAAACGAATACGCAAGGAGCTGTTCAAGGATAGTTTGCCGAAGGAGTTCTTTGCTGCAAACAGTCCCAGATCTTTGTAGAAATGGTCTAATAAACAGGCTCTGACGTAAGAAGCCCTGTCTCTATTGTAAGTGGTCTGGCTGGAGGGGACTGGCGTCTGACTTACCCTCTGCACAGGGGGTCAGGAGGCTGTGGTAAAGATGGGCAATCTGGGGAATTTCTTTGAGGCTGAATTTAGATCAGGCTGCATCCCAGAAACAGTGAAGTGTGAGGGTTAGAATACTGGCTAAGCCAGTCCATCTCACTGCTAACGCTGAGTTACCTGTATTGGCTATGTGGGTATCATTATTTTTTTACCCAATATTTTACCAATGGGACTTTGATGACATCTCTTTGAAAATTTGCAAATACATTACATTGCCCTAAAGTCTGCCCTACTCTTTCTCCAATGACTTCCCACTTACTAATCTTGATCCCACTGAGATATCCCACTGTCCAGCTCCAAACAATGTGCAGTCTTAGCTGTCATATCCATCTTTTGAACGTGTCTAGGGGTTTCCAGCCAGCCTTTCTCAGACTTTGTTTTCCTATGTGGCATAGAATCATCCCTTTCAAACTCCTTTCAAGGCTTACCCAAGTCAATCCCCCTTTGCTCATAAAATGTTTGTTCTTTCTGGTCCTTGGCCTCCTTCCAAACAGTCAATAACTTTCTAGGAATGTGGTGCCTGGGACTCAGGACAGCCCTGCTTGCTGTAGATGTCCAATGATGACAGGGGCAGGGAAAGGTCTTTGACTGATATTGTCATGAGAGCCAAAAAAAATACATCTCCAGGAAGTCTCAGGCTCTGGCTGTACCCTTGTGGCAGCCTGCAAAGACACAGGAAAGAGAGAAGTGGGGGAAAATCTCATAGCTCTAAACTTGAGTGTGGAAGATGGGTTTATAGCAGTGATACGTATTTACAGAAAGAGACTGTCCAAGAAAGTGGTGGAGTCACTGTCCCTGGAGGTTTTCAAGAAAAGGGTAGGCATGGCACTGAGTTTAGTGTGGTTTAGTGGGCATGATGGTGACGGTTTGATGGTTGGATTAAATGTTCTTAGAGGTCTTTTCCAGCCTCTATGATTCTCCAAGGCAGGTCCTGTGTTACAAGCAATGCTTCACTTTACAATAATACCATGGAAATTACTTTCTTATCTGTTATAGAATATCCCACAGCTTTGCCAGACATGTTGAGTGGTTGGCAATGTAGGTCTGGCTGGTGGTCTTTGTTTCTCCACATCACAGAAACTGAAGGGAGGAGAACTTCCTGTGAGGGCTCAGAGGTGAAGGAGTGAAGGATCTAGAACAGCTCAACGCTACTTATCTCCCCCCTGCAAATTCTTTGATCTTTCTGAATGCAGAGAGAAGAGCGTTGCTATAGAAACCAATGGGGATAATGTACATTTTATCACATTTTATATCTTGTTCTAAGGAGACCCTTTAATCTTAGCCCGCCGCTATGTATTTTTACAGAAACAATATTGCTAATAAAAACCCTAAGAGTAGTAGCAGCAATATCAAATCAAATGAAATAATCATCACTTATTTCAAAAACACTTCTGCTCAACCTTCAACCCTAGCCAAGATGCTGGGAGAGGGATGGAAAGATTAGCTACGGTGTGGAACGTGAGAGGAAGATAAAACTGAGGCAGCAAAAAATGTGATGGAGGATGAAGCTGTGTGTGGGTTTGATGCAGCAAGCAGTGGTTAACATTTGAAGAAGGACAAAGTCGAAGTAAACAGTCATCAGACTTCGTTTGTGTGTAATGAAACGTGAAATAGGGTGGAAGTTACATTTCTTAATGTACAGCCAAATCTACCTTTCTTTTACTCACCCATCCTCCTACTGCCACTCTGTGTTCTTAAGGAGACAATGCCACTTGTGAGATTGCACCCTGAAAGACTTTTTCTAGCACCAGTCTGGCCTAGTGGCAGCAGTCCTCCTGGGGATCCTTCAGAACAGAAACCTAATTTAGTCCTCTGAATGTCAAAACAGGCTTTCACTCTGCCCTTCCCACCCTTAATTTATTCTTTTCTTAATTCACTGTGACCATTATTTCCTTCCTGATTTGTTCTGACCCTTTGGCTTAATTAGATTTTCCTCATTTTTTTAAACGGTAGCTTCTATAATGTGTTGAGTTGTAATTTCTTCAAGACAAGGACTTTTTCACTGTGTAGAGCACTGTACAAAATTAATCTCAGCCCTGCCTTTTTCCAGGGCTATGACTGATCCTAAGTCTGTTATGTGTCCCTGCTCCTTGCCCTGATAGAGGGTACACAAAAAACAAAACAAAACACACTGAAGCTTTGGTTCACTTATGCTAGGTTTTATAGACTGCGATGCAGAACAAGGTAGGGCTTGATGTAAATCAACTTAATTATGCTAGGTAAGCCCAGTTAAGTGTGGATTGTTGATGAACAAAATTCTCTACCTTCTTGCAGCAACTTTTCAGGATGGATCTCTTCCTCCAGGCTTGCCCTTAGGCCAACACATTTAGTGACTTAGAAACATGGAATCCTAAAGTCATTTAAGTTGGAAGGGACCTTTAAAATTCATCTAGTCCAATTCCCCTGCAATGAACCGAGATGCAGATAGATCAAGTTGCTCAGGGCCCCTTCAGCCTGACCTTGGATGTCACCAGGAATGGGGCATTTACCACTTCTCTGAGTAACCTGTTCCGGTTCCTCACCACCCTTACTGTAAGAAACTTCTTACTTGTATTCAGTCTAAATCTCCCTGGTTTTAGTTTGAAACTATTTCTCCTTGTCCTGTCATGATGACTTCTGAGAGATACATCTCTTTCTTACCAAGGGCTAAGCAATATGCCATGTTTTTTGGGTTACAGAAAGCGGATTCCATGATCCCACGAAATAAAAAATACATTTATCTCATTTCATTGCCTCTGAGACTTGGCTGCGAGTCTGCTCTCTGCTACTTTCTGGCTCTCACAGTCTCTGCGTGTACTCAATAGGGCTCCCCATAGCACCCTGCCCTGCTCTGCCTTGCGGCCAGATACCAACTGTTAGCAGAGAGGAAACAGTTCACCTTTTCTCTGCCTGCCTTGCCTTGTGTCCTCTGTGCAGACAGGTAGCCCAATTCCAACCAACCCCATTCTTTTCACAGAACATAATGGCTGCTAACTGTGAATAAACAATTGAGATATGTTCTGTCTGTCTTAGGAGCTGTAAGCACTTCTAGAGTCCAAATAATATATGAATATTAATAGAATGACTACAATGATATAATAAAAGCAAAGCAATAAATGTCCTCAGGAACATGATAATCTAACTTCAAAAGCAATTACCATCAGTAACAAAATGCAGAGAGAAATCTAGGATTACTTTAATAAGATTACCTGCTTTTTCTCATTTGTTTCCGTCACTGACTGTAATGCTGTTTCACCTTCTCTCTCAGTCTGTTTCACAGATGCTTCTCACTCCAACCGTTGGCAGGCCATATTGGATGCTGAAGAGGGGTCTCACTCTATGATCTTTCAGATCCAGTCAGTTGCTGCTGCTTAGACCTTGCCCTCCCCTACTCTTGTGCACTTACTGTCTCCATAATGTTTTTGTGCACTCAGTGCCTTCATAACCATACCAAAAAGAGGAATGGGAAGACATGGAAGAGTTAGAAAAGCTGGGGGTCATTCTGAGGGTAGAAGGGCAATAGGGAAAATAATTGTTAAGGTCAGTATTGTAAGGTGGGGACAGAGACTTGATGATTAGAAAGTCGCTTATAAAGCTCAGCTTTATTAAGCAGGACAAGAAGAGCTCAGTAATGTAGCAGATAGGCTATTGTCCAAGGAACTCTTCTCTAGCTTCCTGGAATCCCGATTAGTGCCAGTGCTCATGCCCTTTTTTCTCCATTTTCAACCCTCCATCCATGCCCATGTGGCACATGCGTCCCAGAGCTTCATCACTGACACAATCAGTAGTCATGGGCTTGGACAGAGGGTCTGTGGGGATCTAGGCAAGTGCTCAGGGGGCCTGAGACTGATACAGCTGAGAGATGCAGATGGTGTGATGGAAAAATTGTTGAGAGAAACTGTGATGTCTCTGCAGAGACCTTGATAAATCACACTAGGGATAAGCACACCAGCACTGTGTATGAGAGGCTGTTCTCCACGGCTGGAGGCAGCACTGGAAAGACTAGCTGTCTGCTTCTGCTTGAAAGGATATCTGTACATATATATTGATGGTGAGATAAAAAGACAAGGAAGGAAGGGAGAAAGAGAGGGAGAGAGAGATGTAGTTATGGATACAGTTCTGTTTCGGAAAGACCATTATTAGACCCCTAGTGTATGGAAGGCAGAAAAGACTCCTCCAGAATTTACTGGAGCTCTCAGCTAGGTTCTTAACCCATACCACACTGGCTCAGTTGCACTTACACAAGAACAAAATAGGACCTTCCTTGTTCTTGTTGAAAGTAAAAATGGACTGGAACACAGCTAATAAATAAAACAGGTTTAATCATAAGTGGCATACATACTTATAGATGAGAGGGAGACATGGTTGGAAGGTTGCTGCCCTGGAAATGGGGTTCATAGAACAGTGTATTTTACCAGTCAATATACAGTACCAGCAAAGGATGGAACTGATAAATGAATACGGGATTTTGAGTCCCAGCAGCTAATTTTCACAGACAACCATAATTCCTAATTTTCTGTCAAATTACAGCATGAACTAGCTCACAGCTCTGACCAGAACACAGCAAAGCAGATACAGCCAAGAACAGAATTTGATGGTGAGGGAGAGACATAAGGTACCCAAAGGCCATTCGGAGATATATAAACCATACGTACTTTGCTGTTGTGTACATTTTTGGGGCCACGCTCTGCCCGCAGTTATGCATACACACCTCTTGCTCCTGTCAGTGGGAGTGGCAAGCTTACATCTAAGAGAATATATGTGGCTTTGATAGCACAGGGAAGCAGATCAAACAGCAAAACCAGAAACAGGACAGGGAGAGAGCAGAAGACAAATAAGCCTGGATGGATTTGAGGAAGGGAAGATGTGAATGATGGCTTCAGATTTATCTGGCCAACCAGTTTAGCCCCATTTAGACAGCCAGCATGAAGCTTCACTTCTGGAGTCTTCTGTAGCACAAAGGTTTCCATCAAGGTAACCTTTATCAGACAAGAGGAAAATCCATGAACAAAATGACTGGAGACATGTTAACAAAATAAATCTGATGGAGCTGGTCCCAGATCAAGAGCCTACAATCAATCAGTTTCTACTGTTGGAGGAAAACCTAGTCCTGCCATGATGTGGTCTAAGCCAGCATGTGGTCAGTCTCAGCTGATACAGGCAAATTGGTTTGGTGGCCAGCAAGGCAAAGGGTGGCATTTATACTGTGGAGTTTAGAGTTGGTGTGGCTGATTTGAGGAACTATCACACCAGGCTTGCAAAGCAGTCAAATGTATTGGCCTTTTGCAGAACAATTTCATTTTCAGTCAATGTAAATATTACGTGGTTTTACAGATGGAACACACCTTTCACTTCTAGAAAGTAGATACTGTTTTGATATCAAGCACACCCGCCATCTGGTTTAAAAACCCACACAATAAAAAAAAGCAAATCCCAAATAAAATCTATAATACAAAACAACATTCATATCAATAACTGTCCCAGCAAACATAAAATCAAGACCTTCTTGCAGGCCCTCTCAGAAGCGACCTAGAGCCTTGTGTCCATATGCAGAGTCTACTCCCTTGGAAAGACTGCTGTCCTTTGAAATGAAAGTCCCATTTTTTGAATGGAGTGCTCCTCACATGCACATACACACACATACAAAGACATAACCTCCTCTCTTAGCAAGTCCTGCACACTGGGTAACTGCTGATGCCTTCTGTGCATTTTTGATCTACTTTCTTCATAAGGATGAGGTTGATTTTTCTTTACTTCTCCAGTCACTTTTCTTTAGACAAAAAGGGGAATGAAGATGGACTACGTTACAGAGAATGCACACTCAGGCATATAATTTTTCCTAGTCGCTTACGTGGTTGATGTTATTTACATTCGTGGACTCAGCAGAATCTGCAGGAAGAGTTACCCTTTTGCTGTGTAGGGTTTCCTCGATGAAACCAGTGAGCTCGTTCTGTGCTTCCACAGACCATTTTTCTCTAAGGCACTTCATGTGGATGATGACTTCAGCCAGAAGCACAAGACCTCTTCACTGGATTGTGCATTTCTCCCTCTCCCTTGACTGACCTTCCCTGAGAACTTTTGATTTGATGTACTTCAGGTCACTGTTGACGCTTGGCCGGCGAGCAAAGGGAGAGATCATGCCATAGGCATCCATGTCCTTCACTCGCCGCATCCGGAAGGATTTCTGCTGAAAGGTGTCCCCGTACTGGATGGAGATTTTCCTGTGGAGGGCAGGGCTCATCTCATGAGGTAGCTTGGCCATGCTGAAGAGAACATAGAACATCTCATCCACGTTGGTGTTCTTCTTAGCTGAAACTTCAAAGTAAGCACAGTTTTCATCACTGGACACAAGGTTCTCACCTTCGTCTGAGCGCACTTTGCGGTAGATTTCACTGTGGTCATTTTTGTTGCCACAGATCACCATGGGCAGGTCAGCTGATTCCTTGGTCTTGTTCTTCAGGCAGGATTTGACCTCGAGGATCTGTTTCTGGAGTCTCTTGACTTCATCAAAGGATTCTCTGTTATCTAAGCTGAATACCAGGATGAAAACGTCACCTGCAATTGAAAAAGGAAACTGTAAATGTTTAGGAAGCTGTAAATGTGTCAGAGAAGCTCATTTTCAAAAAACAATACATTTATTTGCTGTCTCCTACCCATAGTTGTTAATGTTTTTCCTTTTCCTGTGGTCTTTTTGAATCCCTTCATTCTGTTTTACTTCAGTTCCAGTTCTTCTAATCCAACTCCTTACTCGTTTCTGCAGTGCAATTGGTTATGACTTTGATGTTATTTCAGCCATATCTGAGTATGTACCCCCAGGCAGCACTGGACTTGCAGGTTACTGCCCATTTGTACCGTCTTTTGTAAAAAAGTTTCTATCCAGCTCTGCTGTATTGAATTTCTTTTTATTCATTTTCTCTGAATTGCTGTGTAAAACACAGCTATTCTTACACTGGGAAGAGTGGAGAACTAGTATCCACTCAGTCTTGGCCTTTTGATTATGCAATACAAGAAGAAACACCTGTATGGAAGGTTTCCAGCTAGTCAGTCCCAAATGCCTAAGTGAGGAGTGAGAGTTTTCCCAGTGTTCACTGCTCTGCTGCCATTTCATTTTCTTGAGAGAAACAGACCATGGAAAAAAAGAAATACATAAATGACACAGATCCCCTGGCATTTCCTTTTGACATTTTCTGACATACAGTTCCTTTTGCAAAGGAATCACTGCCTGTTGAATGACAGTCATGTTGAAAGTGTGAAGAGACTTCACGGACAAAGCTCACATCCATGTCCCAGAAACTGGCTCTAGGACCTCCGTGAATGCAGATGGTAGCCTGGTCTGATACGAATGTCATGTTTCACTGGCTAGCTAGAAGGGGAGACAGCAGACCAAGAAAGTTGGTTTGTTGTGAGCTGTGGCTGAATATGTATCTCCACTGTCACTTTTGCAGTTTAAGAACATCACAGAAGGAACTGCTCGACAATGGGGATGTACAAAATGAGTCTACTATTTTCCCTCTTTAATTCATTTGATTAATTGTAGACTTAAGGAGAGAGGGTAAAAGTAGAGTGATCTTTTTTACTGGAATATTAAATCAAGGGAGTCAGGCTGGGACTTTTAAGAAAAAAAAAAATCTTTGAGCTTTTCTCAGTTTGAATTCCCTGCTTGTGCATTTTTCATTTGGTTTTCACTGCTTGTGTCTTATAATGACATGCCTGTTTTGTCCCTTGCCGCTCTTTATTGCCCACGAGATTTTATTCAACCATTAATTTGTGATGGCTGGAAAAATAAAAATGTTGTAGGAGAGGGAGGTGGTAGAGCAGGGGAATAAACTAGGGGGAAATCTTAATTTCAGACCTTCACCCAGTGGACTTCTCCTCTGCGGCTAGTGCATTCCATATAGCATTAGGAAGCACACCAGCCAGGAAATATCTCTCTGGAGAAGTGAATCTTGCAATGAAATCCCACAGCCCATTTTGCTGCCTCCCAAATGCATTTTATCCCCAAGAAACACTCATCTCCAGGATACAGTTTTCAAGCTACACTTTGTTATTATAAACTTCTATCCATTGTTTGCAAACTTTCTTCACTTTCTCACCTGTCAGGATGGAAAGCCTTCTCATGGCAGGGAAAGGGTGATTCCCTGAGGTGTCCAGGATGTCCAGCTGATACATATCTCCCCGGATGTTGTAGACCTTGCGGTGAAAATCCTCAATAGTGGGAGTGTATTGGTCCTCAAACCGGCCATTGAGAAAGCGTGAGACTATGGAGCTTTTCCCCACCCTGGAGGCTCCCAGCACCACCATGCGGTACGAGTTCTTGGCTGGCACATTCAGGGTGCAGTTTCCACTGGACATGGTCTTCATCATTGCTTGGACCTGAAAGAGGGAATGGCAAAGTAGAAGGAAAGGTAAGAAACTGTGTGGAGGACAGAGCAGGGACATTCCATACCATTAGTTGGTCAAAGAGTACTCTTATGTTTACACTGAATATAGCATGGTTCTTAATTGTAATTTGCTATTTTGTTTAAGCATTAAGGGCTAATTTTATCAGCTGCATTTGAACTTGGACACCAGGTTCCTTCCCATCATTTGCGTCACTTAGACATTACCAGATTTTTCAGTTCTGGTTCTGTTTTAGATGCATAAACACAGAGGTCAGATTTCCTAATATATTGCACCCACTGAGGTTACCATCAAATTTCCTAATGTACTGTATCCACTGCAGCTGTCGTCAGGACCTAGACCACTTCATTTGGTTGCCTAAATAGGAACTGCTCACAGCATTCATTTTCTGAGATCAACCAAAAGTCAGACAGAAGCCCGAATCACGTTTGACATCTGTGGAAGCTAGACATCTCAGTTATTTTAAATAGCTGGTCCTGTATAGCCTACATTGCTGACGCGAGGAATTCAAGACACAAAATAGCATTGAGTAGTGATAAATTCTGCGCCTCCTGTGACCTTTCAGAAACCAGAATTTCATCTAGCTGCTTGGACTGACAGTGTGGGAACTCCCTACCAAGAAACTATCAGTGCTGCAATTATCACTGCCTTGCAGTAGGACGACTGACAATGGATAGAGTTGCAGTAATGAAGATTTCTTAGGAGTTTCAATCTTTATACGTACACAGATGTTGTGAGTGTCACAATCATTGAGCATTTAAGTACAAGAGGAGAAAGAACAAAGGACAGCCATCTTAAATTACTATCTGACAAGATTTCCAACCCCTGACAAGAAAAAATGTGTCTCAAGACCTTGGAGATCATGTTTAGATGCAGTACTCAGATACGGGAAACTTTGATGGGGAAATAAAAAGGAGGGTCGCACAGACGTTTTTACGTGTGCTATTTCAAATACATAGTGTACTGAAAGGAAAAATACAACCCCAGTGTGGGGAGAGCTAATGTTAAAGCTAAGAAAGCACATTTTGGGCAGAGTTTATTTTGGTTACTAGGATCTTATTAAAGAATAATCAAGTTCCCACTGTGCCGTTTATTTAACTTAGGTGTTGTTTACTTAATATTACAATTTGAGCACTTTATGTACACTGAAATATCATCTCTGGGTTCAGATCTGGATTCCTGCCTTTCCCTCGAGTGTATTTTATCTCCCAAGCGTTTATGCAGCTGACACTTATCTCAGTCAAGAGCTTAAAATCTTTGACTTTGTTTAACATGTGCAAAGCACCAAAGCAGAAGTGAAGATACGGCCACTGCTAAATAAAGGAGTCTCTGGAATTCTAATCCAGAATCATTACAAGTGCTATAGCCTGAGGCAACAGCAAAACATGACTATTTATGATTATTGCTATCATTTGCTAGCAGCGCGTTTATCCCTATATAAAGCATGGAAGAAAATGCAGCACTTTCCTTGAAGTATCTTATGGTCTAAATTACACACAGAGGTCAGGGCTGCACAATATTAGAGGCAGACAGTAATGTCCGATTATAACTTTGGATGTAAACACACACACTCACAGATATGGTGCTGCTGAAATGACAGCAAGGAGCACGCCTGTTTTGGATCGAACCGCTTTGTTTAGAATAGGACCCATCTCCAGCATCGCAGAAACACCAAATTTAATCTGAAACAACACTTCCACGTGCAGTGGCTCTATCCTACATGGCCAGTCCAATGCTGTCATGAATCCATAGGCCAGATGAATGTGAACAGAACAGCTCTGGGATACTTCCTTTCGACCTCTCAGGCTATATTTAGCTGACAGAGAAAAGCAGGGAGATAGATTTTATGAGAAAAAAACACCAACTTCTCTACAGCCTGTGCTCAGTGCTTAGAAATCAGTCAGCTCCTCAGACTGGGAGAGACTGGTATAGCTGCACTCCTGTCTGACTCCTACTATGTGTACTGCTTTCTAACAGGTAAGCACTGAGCTCTGTGCTGCTCGGAGGGCTGGTTTTGCACCCTGAGGGCAAGAGGTGCTTCTGTCTTCCTCCTTGACATGGACTTCACTGCCTTGGACCTCAGCTAATTTGTGGTCATGGTGGTGATGAGTTGACTGTAGGACCAGAGGTCTTTTCCAGCCTCAGAGGTTCTTTGATTCTAATGCCACAGTACCCCAAATACCTTGGAGGAGGAACTGCCACTGTGGCACCTTTGGCCACTAAATCATGCTGCCTCCTACCTCCATCAAAGACAAAATCCTATCTGCAGGTGCGTGCACTTCAGGACGCTCTGCACCAGAGATGCACATGCACTGAGGAGGAAGGGCTGTAAGCACATTCAGATTTTAATGTATTAAATAGTCACTCAATGCTGTCCTCATTCTGCCTGTCCAGGCATTCAGTTAAGAGGGCTCCTGTGCTTTCCTGACTGCTTTTTGTTTCACATGGAGTCTAACGGAGCTTTTCAGCTCTTTGATTCCTGGAGTTTCTATTCATCTCATCACCTCTGCTGCAAATCTGACTCAGAGCATACCGTTGAGCCGGGAGCTTATGTTTGTTTTTGTGCTCTCTCCTTATCCCACCACTTCAGCTTCTCTCCAATTCAGCGCAATCTTTCTTCTTTCCTCCTCACAAAAGGAAAGAAACTTCAGCCCTTGCTCCCAGCACAGGGACTCGTACATTGAAAAAGATTAAAGACAGAGGAAAGGAAATAGAAAGGAGCCACATGCTCATGTACTAAATAAAGCAAAATCAATCAGAAGAGAATGAGGAGGCAAACAACCTCCAGCTGGCTTTAATCTACATCTTTTCCTTCCAGTTTAATAAATGCTTAAGCATAGATTAATTCCCAGTGGTACCTTTTTCTTTATGCACTGTCTCCATGGCAGAAACTTTGCGTTAGTATTTTATATTGGTGAAGGGATTTCAGAATGCCACAGAAATACATGCAGTGAGTATTATCTCCAGTTAATAAAGGGAAAGATTTGCATGCCAATAGAGAAATGAAACAGCTGTCCAAAATCAGCATCAAGCCTTGTTTCATTGAACTGCCCGCATCTTCTACCTGCTGACCCCCCGCTGCCTGTTCTGAAGATGCACATCAGAACAAATGACAAGGCACCTGATTTTCCTCGCTCCGAAAAGCACTTGTCTAAATTCCAGTGAGGTGCTGCCAGGTTTAGTTCTGAGCACCTGGAGAGAGCTACCTAAGGAAGACATTCCTCATTGAACCTGCCAGCAGCTTTTCCACGCGAGCATCCCGGCTCCCATCAGTGACATCTGCTTATCCTCCCCACTGCTTCCCATTCAAGAACGCACACCCAGAGCACATTTCTTGCACTCCACTGTCTTTAGCTACAGTTTGATGCTTCAATTTGCCATCCAAATGTACTTCACTGCATCCAGCTGAAAACAACATAGGCAGATGCAAACTGCATCATGCATAACAGACCTGCCACCTGTTAGTCACCACTAGTACCCCTCAGTTCCCATACACACTCAGATCACTCCTTTGGGATGTTTGTCTCCCACTGCTATCCCAAACTCCGTGCTGCTCTCTTACCTTTCTCTCCTTGGAGGAGCAGCCCCAGGTTTGGGTGTAGTCTGATGAAGTTGGTAATTTTAATCAGAAGCAGCTATGCTGTAGAAGGCTGTTGTTCTGAGGATCCCACGTTGCTTGCTCAGGGCTCAGCTCTTCACCGGTACTTCCTGGGAACTTAGCAGGACTGGGAGGGACTGCAGGGCTCCAGAGGACGTCCCCCCATGGAAGGCAATGACTATATCAGGGCTAAAGAAGGGTCTCCAGACCAGCAGCAGCTTTTTCCTTTCGTGAGACGAGCTCTTCTGCTCCCAGCCTCAGGTGAGGAGGAGAGGCAGAGGCTCTCCTCTGGGCAACTCTGCTGGAGCAACACCTAGTCCTGCAGGGCTGGGGGTTCATTCACCCTATGCCACCTCAGACCCTATGGGAAAAAAAAAATCACTGAGGGCATGGAAGTTATCTACCGTGACTCTACGCTTCCTCAGGTCTTGCCTTGCACACACACCCCTCCCCACAAGCTTCTTTTCTTCTGACCTGGGATTTGAATTGTTCTATTCTCTTTCGAGGACAGAAGGGGCTTTTCTTTACATTTGCCAATTAAGTTTTTCTCCTTCCACCCCCCTGCCTTTCTCTCCCTGGCTCTCACAACTACTGGCAAATTGCAGATTTCCCTTCTGTAGGACTCACAGATAATTGGCTCAACTCCTCCCTTGAAGTCAGTGTCAGACACAGGGGAAGGAGGGGTGCTGAGGGGGTGGGATTTTGAGCCTGTTGAAAAATCTTTTATATATATATATTTTCCTCCTGAACAGAAAGTCCATATGCATTCCAGGCTGCGCATTCCTTTTCTTCCCACCAGAGACCTGTATGCATTCATGTGTAGGGAGAGGGTTAGTGGATGTGTATGAGAGACAGAGACTTCACTTTGCCAGCCACCAATTCAGAAGCTGTTTCTAAAGGCTGCTTCTATACTTCAGCGCTGATATTTTCTGCAAGGCAGAAGTGGACTGACTCATTTCCCGAGAAGGGGCTTTCTGTCCAGAATTCCTGTAACTCTTTTGCCATATGGAATACGGTCTCCCGTTCCCTCACCCTCAGCATCATTCTCTTGGGACTGCTGGTTGGTCTGATTAAGAAATAAGGGTAATGTGTGACTGCTGTTAATTCATTAATATTTAAATGAGCTAAACAAGCACCGTGGGGAGGCAGACAAATCAGAGAAATAAAGGAAAATTAGATTGAATTCAGGCAGTTTGCTCTGCCCTTGTTAAAGAAGTGTGTTTGCAATTCATTTCATCGTTTGCTAACTCTGCTTTTCTCCTTATTGAGCTGAAGTAATAGCTTAGACTGTAACGTCTATTAGAAAAGACGAAAAAAAATATATCATTTTAAAAGAGTTAAAATGAAGTCTTTCAGCATTGCCTACTAACAACTTTGAATCAGATAAAAGGAAGAACAGCACTGAAATCTTCAAGATATTTTGACAAAAAATAAAAACACACGCAAAAAAACAAACCCAGAAGGGAGGTATCTCAAATCCAAATATACTCGTAGTTTCAAGTCTCTCAATATTTTCTCTCACTTTCTCTTTGAGCAAATTTACTCTTCTTTAAAGAAAATAATCCTCCAACTTCATCATGTTTCCCCTCAAGAATACCCACAAGAATGTGTGCCGTTTTGGTGGAATCCCTTAGGTTCTTTTCTTTTGGGGAGCAGTAGCTCCTGGCTTCTGCCTTGTACGGACAGCTTCACATTTGGGAAGGAAGAGCACAACTTGGCACAGCACCACCAAAACACTGCTGGCTTCTTCCAGGGGCCAGTGAACTGCTAATGGGTCATGATCTGAACTCAGCTCTTTTCAGACCACAACACCACAACTCTTTTTATCAACACGAGTCTTTTCTCTTTGGTACAAAGTTGATAAGCGTTTTTACAGCTCACATAGAAATAAGATATGATGCTTTTCATTCCTAAGTCATTGGTTCAGATCAAACCTTCACTGAAAGGTATCATCTTTGGTGACTGGACTGCAATCTGTGTCTCAGATCCAAACTAAGTAAACAGCATGCTGGTGTCATTGCCACAGGAAGAGTTGCTGATGACAAAATTAGCATAGAATTCAAGTCCTATACTGCTACAGAGAATATACTCCTCTTTCATGTCTACAGCTTGCAAGAACTGGAGTTCTTTGCCAGAAAAAAAGAAAGAAAGAAAGAAAAAAAAAGGCGTAGTCATTGTAGAGACCATCTCATCAGCCTGGAATCTCAGCCTACTCAAGATCTTTGTAAACCAAGTGCAAAACTCCTGCCTAGCTGCCTTCACCAAGCCCAGACTCCCACTCAGTTGTCTTCTCCAGCATTTAAGCTGGCCATTCCGTTTCCTCTAAGCACATCAAAATAGGAAGGGAACATTCTCAGCTAGGCACCTTGGCATTATTTGGTCTCTCGGCAGATAGCTAGTAATGTTACTTTTAAAGAAAGCCTCCAAAAGATAATTGCTGACTATGAGTCTTCAGAGGCTCACTGATATTGCTGTGGCTTTGTTGTTGAGTATTTTTTGCCTTTTTTGTTTTTCTTTTTTTTTTTTTTTTTTTTTTTTTTTTCCCTGAGTGTGCTCAACAGTTTACAAAAGGCCAAGGCTTCCCTTAGGGCTCAATCTGTTTTTCTCATGGCTTCCTGGGGTACCTTGTGGAGAAGTAAGGTTAATTCTCAGTACTTGCTCACTGGGAAGCAGGGATGGCAGCACCTCTCTGCTTTCTGGGATGAAAAGGGAATAAGCAAAGCAGTGTTGCAGAAGAAGAAGAGGAAAAGTTCCCCATCTCAGCAGTTTTCTCTGGTTAATCGGAGACCATCAAACTTTCTTAGAGCTTGTAGCTATTTACTAATGTAGAAGTCAGACACAGAATGAAATATGCTCTGGAGGCACTTATTCCTCCTGCTCATCCCATGTATGAAGAAATCCAAGCTGAGCTTCTCATGTGGCTAATGCAGGCTCAGAGCATTGCAGGCTGTGGCTGCAGGAACCACCATGACTACCAGAGGCTATGCCTGCTTGCTTGGTGCACTTGCCAGCATCAGCATTTGGGCAGTGCACACTCGTGCAGCAGAAGGGCCACTATCTGGAGCCATTTGTCCCTTCTGCAGCTCCCAATGCTAGCTGCAGCTGGAGATGAAGACTGATACAATGGGCTGATGCAGCAGGACCAATGCATTTCTCTCCACCTTAAGGAAAACGACAGAAGTGACAATCACATGCTGTTAAGTTCTGGTCAGAATTAGTTCAAGACAAAAGATGTTCCACGGCTTTTGTCTCCTCTTCAAAAGCATATGCAACAGAGATTAAATATTTAAACCAGCTATTCTCTTTCTCTTCCCATTCATTTTCACTCCCCTCATTATTCAGTAAAGCAGGCTTGTTTTTCCACCCCCTCACCTTCCCTCCCTCCCTCCTACATTCACTTCTCCTTCGTGGTGCCCCTCCCTTCAAGCAATGCTGGAAAGTTAGCGTTCAGGAGCCACTCAGCTGCAGGTAGTTATTATGCTCTGAACAGCACATAGATGAGCAAACACAGTGCTGCCCCCTGAATTACCGGTACTCCCTGGGCATTTAAGCTCCTCCAGGGGGTGTTATGGGGTGCAGGCAAATAGGTGATGATCATCATCTATGAGTGAGAGCAGCTCATTTTGGGAGAATACAGATGGAGAAGGCACACATTTGAGAAAATGGTGATCTGGCTTGTCTTCTTATTCTCTTCAAAGGGCAACTATCCACATTTCTTTATGAATCTGTAATTTCTCAGTGTCCCAGGGTGTGAGATGGGTTAATCATGTTTACTGAGATCCCTGCAAAATGGAAAAACATTACTTTGCAGTGAAGAGCATCCAGATCACCTCTGATTTGCTGCATTTGCTATGAATCATTTTTAAATTATATTTTCATGAAATATTATGGAGAAAGGACTGCATTTCTGAGCTCTCTCTTTTCTTTTTACCACTGAGGAGACAGCACATCTGGATTTACTCACCAGATATGCACGCATCCTTTCATTTTCATCCCAATGTTGAAACTTTTTAAAACTTTCACTGTGCTCACTGACCACGTCCCTCAGTGCCACATCCACACGGTTCTGGAACACCTCCAGGGACGTTGACTGCACCACCTTCCTGGGCAGCCTGTGCCACTGCAGCACCGCGCTCTTCCTGAGAAGAGTTTTTTCCTAATACCCAACCTGAACCACCCCTGGTGCAAGTCTCATCACTGTTACCTGGAAGTGAAGGTTGACCCTGACCTCCTTTGAGGTCACTGTAGAGATCTGTAAGATCTCACCTGAGTCTTCTCTTCTCCTGACTGAACAATCCCATTTCCCTCATCCACTCCCCATCAGGCTTGTGCTCCAGACTTTTCACCAGCTTTGTTGCCCTTCTTTGGAAGGGTGTATATACTCAGTGAGTACTAAGGGTTTGTTATGTAGTCTCCCAGTCTCTACTGGAGGAACAGCCATCAAATCATGTCCTACCCGTGCAGAAGGAGAAGTTATGTGCTCACCTGAAAGTGACTGTATTGGCATTGCAGGAAGGTGTAGGTGTAGGGAGAAATCGTGATGTTCAGTACTCATTCAGGACCCATCTCCCTAGCTGCTCCTGGCCCAGTGTCCATGCAGATAATGGCATGGCTGGCAGTGAGCCCATACTTGTCTCTGCTAGTGTGTGATGCTAGGAGCAAGGGTTCATTCAGCAAGCCCCCAGCACTCTCCTCTGGATGACACCATCCCAGTTCTTCCAGAAAAGAGAGAGAAAGGATGCTTTTGGGGCCATTTCTATAGCTGCTGCTATTTGGCACCACAGGATATGCCCTTATTTCCTCCCTTTCACTGTCCTGACTCACCAGGGCTAATGATTGTCTCTTAAAGACTTTTAGCTGTGATGGGAAACGAGCAACGAAGGAGGGCAGAAGAGAAGGAGGAGTTGAGGAAGATAAAGAGGATGGGAGAGAAGAGACTTGCAAAAGTCTTCACAAAAAAATCTCTGATCAAAAGCACAGTAAAGGCTCATTAAATGCAGGTGAAAACAAAGATAAAATGAACAGCTCAGAAGTAAGAGGTGATGCATGAAAAATGCATGAAATGGAGACAGCCTGATGAGCTCGAGCCCTCTGTAGCACACGCTCTTGCTACCCGTGACCAGTTGAGCTTTGCTCTCTATGACAGCGATAGGGCCTGAGGGAACACCATGGAGCAGTGTCAGGGGAAGGTCAGGTTAGAGGTTAGGATGAGGTTCTTCACCAAAGGGTGGTGACATGGAACAGGCTGCCCAGGGCAGTGGGCACAGCCCCAAGATGCTGGAATTCAAGGAGTATCTGGTTAACACACTCAGGCATACGGTCTGACTTTTGGGTGGTTCTGCGTAGAGCCAAGAGTTGGATTTGATGGTCCTTGTCTTTCACTGAAACTGTGCGGTACGAAGAGACCTTCTTCAGTTGCCTTCTCTGATGCTGCATGTTGGTACTGGCTGTATATCTGAGTGACACTGAGCACGTTTCATTTGGCTCTGAGCTTCACTGTTTCCTTCCAGAGGAACAGCTGCTGCCTGCTGACGGTCAGTATGGATGCGATGTCCTCGGCATGGGGTTGATTGTTGCTGTGCCCTCCTCTATCTAGCAGACCGGTCTTACACTAGAGCTTGTGTTCTTTTTTTTTCCCCATTGCTCCCTGTTCTTTTTTCTTTTTCTTTTTTACTGCTCCTTTCATTAAGAAAAGGAAGAAAAAAGAAAAAAGAAAAAAAAAAGAAAAAAAAAAAAGGAAGTTTGGGGGATTGAAAAATGTCTTATTCCTTTGATCCAAGAAATATGATACGCCTTTATTTATAATCAAAGGGAGTCAGTGAATGAGAATAATTCCAGAGTAAAGAACAGGTGAGAATGACAGATCATTTTTTATATTTCTTTTTGTTCTTGTTCAGTTTTCCCCTCTCAGAGGACTGCAATCATGTACTCAAGATCCGGAATGAAATCCATTATAATAATAATGATGGTAATACTATGTACTCCTAGCGCAACTTCTGCTAATATCATCTCCACACGCACTGCAAATACCTAGGAAGAAGCCAGAGCACAAATATTTCAGCAGTTCTGTAGAATCAAAGAGTCATTGGATCATTTGAGCTGAAGGGGACCGTTAAAGGCCATATATTCCAACTCCTCTGCAACTAACAGGGACAGGTTGGAGGTGGGACAACCAAATGTGGATGCAGGTTTTAAACGATGAGTCTCAGGTGACTCAGGTGAGTGAGCACCAGATGTGAGCTCCTTCTGCCCACTCTTGAAACTATCTGGAAACTGAGAAACCATCATTGATGAGTTGTTGAGCCTGAGCTAATCAGCTCTGTGGCTGTTGGCCAGCTTGGAGCATGAGCAGTATCTGTCTGCAAAGGGCCACACAAATAGCAGCTGCCAGGCAACAAGGCTGGAAACAGGGTCCTCATCTTCTCCCCAGTGCAGGGTACCAGCTGGATGGCCAGGAGGAAACACAGCACACAGGGATGTATATAGCAAGCACTGGCTGCAGAATACCAAAATCTCCCAGGGAAGTAAAACTAATAATGGATACACTGATAACCTCATCCATGCCCTTGGAGGGAACCAGCACACAAAGCCACTTTGGCTTTCAGAAGGCCGTGCTGCTTGCTTCAAGCTTACCACGAATGTATGTCAGATCCTCAACAGCATGAGGCAGCCTGAAAAGCTGCAAGATTAAAACAAACTAGAAAAGAGGAAAGAAGCCCTTGGGGTGCTGCAGGCTCAGGTTTTTCTCTGCAGTGGCAGAGACCAGCATCTCAGTTTTTAAGTAAAAAATCAGAACTTAGACTAAATTTGTGTATTTTCATGGGGCTCCTGAGGCTGGGGTGATGCCCTGCACAGCAGATGCTATAAGGCAGCACTAACCTAGCTTTGCTGCAACCACTCTTGCTGTGCTGTACAAGCCCAGAACCCTTCTTTCAGTGCTGTAAAAAGCTATCATTTTCACATGGAAGCCTATCACAGCTGCTTTTACTCTGGTTCAAATGACTAGGCAAGCTGCTGAGGCATAGGAAATCAGGCTCAGGGCATTTTCTATGTGTTTGTTCTGGCTGAAGGCATAGAGGACGTGTACAGGAGTATAAATTTGCCCATTACCTTCTCCATGACTCTGTGTGCTCCCAGCCCTCCTCTGTCCAGAGGAGCTTGTTCCTCCTCAGATAATCTCACAACAATCCAATTAGCAAGAAAACTTTCTGCCTTCAGCACCAGATGAGACGGCCACATTATTAAAGGCTCCCATTGGTTCTGACCCGTGCTTTGCTTCAAAGCAGAGGGCAACTACATCTGTGAAACGAACAGAAGGGACAAATTTAATTAGTGCCAAACTCACCCATCAGGATTCCCACTCCCAATAGTGGCGGAGTGCAGAGAAAAGGAGCTCTGATTTATGTGGCAGGTCAAACAAAGGCAGGGAAAGGAAGAGGATAACCACAAGAATTTGCTCACTGCTGGAAATCTCTGCTAATTAGGATAGGATGCAAAAACTCAGAGCTGCTTCATCTGCCAGGCTCCTCTGTGCGGTACAGACCTAAGCCACCTCTCCTTATTGTTCTGTCTTCAAGATTTGACCCTTTTATCATGCAGAAAAATTCTGTACAGTGCTCTTTGTAAAGGAGGGGGCAGGGGAAGAAACATAAGGAGTTTGATTTTTTTTTTCTCAGTTTTGCGTTTGAAGTCAGTTTACATAAGTGCCCTGAAATAGCAATTCCTCCTTCTTGTTGTCTCCGAGAGACACTTTATGCTATTTTAATGCAGCAGAAAGGAAACCAGGCGCACAGATTCATGCCATGCTTGCAATTCCTCCATTGAGTGACAGCAAAAGGCTCAAGGGTACTGGTGCAGATTGGAAACCAGTTCAGCAGCCCCGGTGATGCACTGGGAGGACGATGTAGAACTGCTACTGGTCTGCGATGCCTCATCAGAGGCATGAGGGCGATGGGGATGCACAATTCCCAGGCCCTAGAGCCTCTCCCACCAATGAGTATTGCATCTATGCCATTCCTGGGTGGTTTTTTTTTTGTTTTTTTTTTTTTTTTGCTGGGGAGATGAATGGTAGGAACTGGGAACACCAGTTGGCATGGTAACCCCAGTATCAATCACTTCAGGCTTATGCAACCACACACAGGTTGGGAAGGTGTGAAAGGGCACTTTGCACAAAGCCTGATTGGAGAGCACTTTGTGTCCCAGACAGCTGTGTGGAAACTGGCAGTCTGTCAGAGCTTTGGGCTTCCCCGAAAGTCCTCACCTTGCCATGCTTTTCCTTCTGCCTTTGCAAGCCTTTGAGCAACAGCAGAGACCTCCAAAGCACTCTTCACCCCACCTGTCACCTACCAGAGTGCAGCCAGGACTGAGCTGAGAAGGGAGACCAGGTCAGTGTTCTTGCCCATTTTTCTCTTCTCCCCTGGAAGAAAGGAGGAGACGGGGCTTTTGTTTGCAGAATGGACTGCCAAGTGGCTCTTCCATCATAATGCAGTTTGTGGAGATGACTGGTGATTTGCTTTTATCAGCTCATTGCATCCTTAGTTATGAGTTTTTTTTGCAGCTGTATCTATCATGCTTATTTGAGAATACTGAAAAGGGCAAAAAGAGAATAAATATGTATATCACTGTATCTGAACTAGTTTAAGTTCTTGCCAGCAAGGAGAGCTTTAAAGTGGACAGATAGCAAGCTTGGGCAGAGTTGCAAAAGGGTGCTGCACTGAGCCCAGCATATCACAGCTCAACAACCAGTGCAAATCCCTGTGATTTTATGGTAAATCTCCTAACAGCTGACGAGATACAATCTGTCCCAGATTTTAATCCATGTGATGAGAAAAAGAAATCTCAGTTTTCATTTAAAGCAGGAAAAGCAACACAAAGACAACAAGCCAAAGTCTTTGTGCTTACAGGAACATCACTCTGTCATTTAAATTTACCCTATGAACCCAAAAGTTTGGAAGTAATGACAGTTTCTTCCTATTTTCATTTAGAAAATAAATATTAATAACATGCAAACCGGTCTCATGATTCTGAGGAAGGTGACTCATGCTTCAAAATGCTTGGAGAGGTGGTATTGACACTGCTGGGAACACCTTCAGTGCCCCATTAACACCCAGTCGGAGGTGCTAGGTCTTCCTGCATAGCCACCATGTAGGCACAGAGCCTTGGCTGCCCAGATCTTAACATTTTTATATCCTTCACTGCCTTGGCTTGCCAAGCATGCCCTGCTATGTTTCTCAGTGAATCTGGCCAGGCTTCTTTAAGCAACAGATTATCAGAAGATGTGGGGAGCATTTGGCTGGACAAAGCTTAACCTATTCTCTAACTGTGTCTGGACAGCTTCTTTCTTTATGGAAAACACTTCTCTCCAAGATGCAGCTTTCCAGCACTCCAGACACTGAGCTTCTGGGCCTTAGTTATGTGGCTTGTATAGGATTTTATTTTATTTTTTTGTGATAAGTCTAGGCATTTCTCATCCTCTGGATGGCAGGGAGCAGGGGAAGGTGGCAGAGGGAGTCAGCGAGCTCATCCCAACTGATCTGACATAAATCCACACGCGCTTGTGGAAAGGGGAACAATTACACAAGCTGCCTTCAGTGTCCTTTAACAACTGTCAAAAACGCATCCCACAAATCCAGCTGAGATATCAGCTGAAGAGGCACTTGAGATGCAACGTAAGGAAGACTGTCACAAATAGGTTGCAGTGATGGACTGGAGACAGGAGAGCTTGTTTCAGGCCCTGGGACATGGTCTGCCCCAATTTCTGTCTTACAGCCAGCCTGTGTATGGCCCCCAGGACTCCTATAAAATGGATCTGTGATGGGAAAGGAGGGAGGGATAGACACCCCATGACCTGCCATTTCCAGAGGGGAATGCTGCTCCTACAGCCTGCTCACAATAAGCCCAGACTCAGTGGGCTCACAGGTGAGAAGATAGTTACTGTCTGTTCATCATTGCCTGGGTGAGGTTACACCTGAATGTAGTCCAGTCTGTGCCAAAAGGTCCTCAGATTCAGTGGCCTGTGTCTGTAAGCTCCACTCAGCTCACTTGTTCGATTAAAGCCCATGTTATGACACTAAGGAGAAAATAGTAAGTAGCAGTGAGAGTGAGATGGCAGGTACTGTCACCTCCCTCTGCTCGTTGCTGAAGGAAGCTAGGCAGACCTACGACTGAAGCACCTCACTGCCAACTCCCCTGAGATCACACAAGTCATAAATAGTTGAGAAACATGTTGCAACTCAATTTTTAACTCTTGCTTGCGCTAAAGGTTTTCTAACTGTCTAACCAAAGGCATTCTCTATCTGTCCCACAGACGTAGAGTAGTCCTGGAATATCACCTGCATCTGCTTATGGTGATGGAGAGTCTTGTAAAGAGAAGCTATGGCCTTTTGAAGCTCTGACAGAATAATGCATCACATAGGCCGAAGTAGCATTTAGTTTTCTGGCTGGCAGACATACATATCTCACAGTCAAGCCAGATTTGCTGCTGGCTGTTTCATAGAATCATAGAAGGCCTTAGGTTGGAGGGGACCTTAGGCTGGAGGGGACCTGCAGCCCTCTGATCATCTTTGTGGCCCTCCTCTGGATCCTGCTTCAACTTTGTTTGGCCTTCTGGGCTGCAAGAGCTCAGTGCTGGGTCATGTCCAGGTTTTTGTCCATCAGGACCCTCTTTAGCCATGGTTGCTTTGCATTCCTCCTAATGTGGCACCAGTAACAAGCCCAGCCTGGCTTTTGGACACAGCTATGAAGTCAGAACCCGGGCATTCAGAGGAGATACAGAAGGCACCACCAGTGCCTTCATGGTGCTTCATTGCTACTGTCAGCTTAGAAGTCACCAGTGAATAAGTCTAAAAATGGAATGAAGAGCTCTTGGAGGGGGGTGGCTCCTGAGCTGTGGAGAGCCTTCTCATTGTTCCACTGCTGCCCTGACGTCTGTCTGCTCACACAGTGAGAGAATGCCAGCCATTTTCTTGAGCTTAGCCTGACTGCCAAAGCTGCCCTCAGATGAGAGTACAGCCAAATTCCTTCACATCTCTGCTGCTTTCTGTTGTCTGCCATTGTCATGGAGAGGAAAAATGATCCTACATGAAGCACTTGAGCAATATGGAGCTGGAGTCACTGGATGTGAAGTATGTCTGACACACTTGCCATGAGATCTTTAAGGGCCTCTGTAAGGCAAGCGTATCTCAGTTGAGTTTTGTGCAGCAGAAGCCACTAAACTGTTTTCCATGATCTTTTATTTATTTATTTTTTTATTTTTTTTATTATCAGCAGAGTGCAAGTGGGCATGCACTTAGCAGAGTCCTGCTTGACAGCGCACACCAGGCATAGTGATGTACCTTTGCAGGCTTTGTCTCCAGTGGGATTTGGGGATGAGAAGGGAGAACATTGCAGTTCCCCTACTTTGTGTTCTTCTCTCACTTGCCACATCTGAGAACTTTCACCCCCCAGGGTTGACTCTGGCCAGTTTCATTCAAAATAAGGCCCTGGTCCCCCTTGTGTAAGGCTCTCCTCCCAAGACTCATTGTACCAAGCAGACAGCAAGCGTCAGGAGGAAAACAACTTTGTTAACAGAAATGGATTTTTCTCTCCGTGCAGATGGGCAGTGAATATTTTTAAAAGCAGTCTCAACAAGATGTGCTAATTGGTACCACTGTAACCCCACAGCCCTTTCTCATAAGCAAGCTAGAGAACAGATGGGTATTATTATGAAACTCTAGGGAGATGGATGGCTGCATAGTAAAGTGGACATGCCTGGCCCTCCTCCAGTTCTGAGAAAGGACTTTGACAAAGCACTTGATTCTGAAACCCAGCCTACAGTCACAAGTGGTCTTAAGATATGTTCACCAATCTAAGCTCAAAAGCATCAGCACATCAGCAGCCTAGAGAGGGAAGGTATATGTAAAAAAGGACAGTAAGATCTGTGTAAAATGTTGAACTGTTGAAAACAGCAAAAAGCACAGATGTGCCCTGGGAGGGAGAAATGTGAAGCATCAGCATCTAAAGAGCCACTTGAGAGAAATAAAGGGCAGCAAATTGATCTTGGCTGTGCAGGCCATGTGTGTCAGCCAGAAAACAAACACAATTTGGCCTACATTGGTTTCTGTCACAGCCTTGAAAGGCAATACCTTCACTTTACATGATTCTGGACAGTAAATCATTGGAAAAAAATGAGCTAATGTGTGGTCCTTTTGTTACCAAAAAGTTTTTGGGAATTGTTGAGTTCCTTGTGACTCCTTTGCCTGGAACCCAGCTGAAATCACCCCCTTCTCACAGAGGACCACATTTCTTTGTTCTCTCAGCTATGCCCTGCCAGAATCCACCACAAAAATATGTAGAGGAGCCGCCTGCTTTTGAGATGCCCATTTTGCCTTACATAGAGTGAAGACTGAACCCACACATCTGGGATCATGGTCTGACCCTGATGTTTCAAGAACAGAAGATCTTGGGTCCCAATGAGACCACACCTGTCCAAAAATCTGTTACTACTGAGAGTGTGGATGGTTGTGCAGCTCTTCAATAGTCCCTGGAGAAATTCCTTTCTCTTTCCCTCTCTGGCCTCTTGAACTGCTTGTGTGGATCTCATGAAGATCTTTGTGGTCCCTCAGCAAATCAAAGAATTAAGCAGCTTTATATATGAAACAACCATCAGCCTTTCCTACAAGGGAGCAGATAAACTCTTTTATGAAGTCAGTAACTAAAACAAGAGCATTCTCTACCTCAAATACAGATCCCTTTGGTTGAAAAGGGATAACAGCTGTTAATCTGTCCCTCTGTAAGTGGTAAAACCTTCACACTTAGGACATGCTTGTGACGAGGGGGATTAACAGAGGATAGAACTACAGTCCAAAAACACTCTAAGGATGCAGATATCAAGGAGGAGGGAGAACTGTTAAGTGCGAGTCTGAAAGCAGAACACTTAATCTGATGCTCTGACAGTGTCTGGGAGCTGGGATGTGGCTGGCATTGGGCTAATCTCCAGGGTAAGTGATGAGAGTCGCACCGCTTTCTATCCCCTGTACACCTTGTGTGGCTCAGACTTTGGGATGTACAAAGACTTACCATCTCAGAACCTCTTTCATCTCTAGGACTTGGCAAGTAAACATACTATTGCTATGAACACCAGCCCTCCTGGCCCCTAAACAACCAGGGAGCATTCACTGCCCTGCTCACTGGGGACAGCCCTGTGACAGGACCCAGCAGCCTTCCCATGGCAGGCTGCAGCACACCTCAGCCCTCAGCACTCTCCACTGCAGACTTCCAGATCTGCTCTGTGGCAATGAGAAGAAATAAATAAGAAATGTGCAGCTTAAAATGGGAGCCTGTGCATTTGACTGTCTCTTGGAAGAATTTCCTTTGCTCCTGTAATGCAATCCCGTACATTCTCCTCCCCACCCTGAGGTCTGGAGCTATTCTTGTTGGCTTGATGGGATGCATATTGCAGGAGAAAGAATTTTGGTGAGAGATGATGTACGTTGCTGTCAGCACTGACACAGGGGTGCTTGCTCTTCTCCCTGGGAAGGAGGCAGCAGCCAGGTGAGGGTGGGAAGACGTCAGCCTATGTTTGCATCCCTCGATGATGCTGACCTTATGCCCTTGCAGCTGCAGGAAGGCAAATCAACCAGCTGATCTGGTTATCCTCCACTCGCCAGCTGATTGATAGTAGCAATAATGCATTGCTTTATGAGGCAGATTGATGTAATAGTTGCATCTCAGGGGCTGTAGTGTTTTGGAGGGTTCTGTCAGCTGGAGAGGTGACAATGGAGGGGAGCACCCATGTGGCACACACCCTCTCACCATGCAAATGCAGTTAGGTTTCTTTTTGCTGTGTCTTGTGTTTTCGTGCTGCAGATCAATTAATTTTCATGGTCCAATTAGACTTACAGCTGTTACAGCCTAGAGCATGACTGGCTGGTTAGGCTTTGAAGAATGTGACATTTTGCAGCTGAAAGCTTTATCACGCACAAGCAGTGTTAACTTCCAGTTCTATATGAGGCCCAGCAAGCTCCTCTGAGGTGTCCCCGTTCTTTATTAGGTCCTTGAGGCAGAGACTGCTCCATTCCCTGGCTGGTACAGGTTGTGGTGCTTCCTCAGCCAATGGAAAAGCTGGTGGATCCCTGTGGAGAGTCTCCTTCTGTACATCCTGGCTCACAACAAGATCTTGACTTTTAGAAGGAAAAGGAAACAAAAACCTTCAAAACATGTCTGCTTTGAAGATTAAATCATATTCTGTTCAGCCCATTTGTATATTTAACATGGAGTTGGGTTTTTTGGAGGTGATTTTTTGTTTTTTTTTTGGCATAGATATGGAAGTAATTTTCATTTCGTTTACACAGCTGCAAATCCCCATCAGAGTAAAAAGAGGGTAGAGTTAGAACATGTTAATCTACTCTGGATAAGATATTCAACCTTGTAATTCACAGTTTACATTAGATTTTAAGTGCAAGGAACTAAGAGGCTTTCTTTTTGCCCTTAGAGTCAGGACGCATGACTTACGGACAGGCCGACGTGGTTTATGTACAAAGCCATTCCTGACCTATGAAGTATCCCAATATATCATGGGGAATTACATACCCACTGGTGAAAGATTGCTGCTGTTTCCATTGGGATAATCCACGTCCATGGTCTGAGCCTTGGAATCACTGTCAGAGCCTGGTTCTTGAGTGGTCTGTGCATTGGCACAGTCCAGGAAAATATTCTGCAAAGGGGAGGGTTTAAGGAAAAGGTTTTGGGAAGAGACATATCATAGACATATGGATATATTGTCTGGAGTCCTTTCTGGAGGCTGCCTTGTATTCATGTTTAGGGAGAATTTGAAGGTAATGCCTTGTCCTAAAAGAGACATAGGGATCAAGCAGTCCTTCCCACTTTGCATCTCTGTCTTACTGGTTAAGCCTTTGAGATGTAAGTCCTCCCATTATTTGTACTCACAACTGGTAGACCAGACTATTCCTTCAGGACTATTTTACTGAAAGAGCCTTCTTTAATACCAGGACCTAAATACAACATCTCCAGATGGCTTCAAAACACATTATTGAACCTGAACTTAAGCATAGATGCTGAACTAAGCATAAAAAAATACAGTACAAACCTGCTGGATATTTGATACTTCTGTCTTCCTTAAAATGTTTTTTGCATGTGCAGAACTGTACGTGCTAATACAAATACCTGTGACTTCTGATTGTTCTGATCTCAGTCTGGATCCTGGCCACCAGGATCTTACTGGAGCATTCAGACTCAGATTTGTTTCTTGTCAGATGAAAATAGACAGCAGGGGCTGATGGATGGAACAGTTCTGCTCCATGCTGGTGTGATTCTGAGAGCTGCCTGTGCATGTGTGGGAGATGGAACCCAACATCTCCCAAATGCTGTGCAGTACATTGGCACTGTGCAGCTCTTTTGAGAGACAGGACATCACAGAGTGTGTCCACAATGCCAGTAACTCAGTTCTCAGCATTGTTACTGAGTGCTGGTCATGGGATCGTCCCCACTGCAAGTATGTTAGCTCACTCCTGGCTTCTCATTTAGAATGGGTAAACTAGCTGCTTCTGAAGCAAAAGCGGAGTGTCCTTCTATGGACATTTGTCTCTGCCCTTGAAGAGGCATGGTGCAGTCTGCACCATACTTGGCTTCCTCTGGGGCATCCTCCCCATAGGCATTGTGTGCTTACATGTCCCTTACACTAATTTCCAGGCATGTAACATATGCACACAGCATGGGGCTGAAAAAGCTCCACCCTGGTGGGTTGCAGTGAAGCCCTTATGTATTTTCAGACTCCACAGCACATGGGCTGGTGGGGGAAGAGTGAACACAGGAGGATGGTGTTAATAGTAATAAATCACAGAATTGTAGAATTGTAGAATTTGGAAGGGATCTCTGAAGATCAAGTCCAGGCTCCCTGCTAAAACAGATTCCCTATAGTGGGTTGCACAGGAAAGCATCCAGATGGGTCATTTAAACACACATAAATGGGTCTTTAGTGCACATAGGTGCCTGAAAAGACTCAAGGCTGATGGCCATGGCATGTAGATGCATCCAGGCCCCTCTCATGGTGGCTCCTAGCAAGATGCACTGGCACTGCACTGTATGGATGGAGAGGTCTTCCTCACAGTGTAGTCAGAATCTTCTGACAGGGCACTTTTCTGTCTTTCCTGTGGCCCTGAGCCCTGAACATCTGTTATAAACCTCTAGATAATCACTTGGCAGTCTCCTCAGCCCCCATGGCAGTTTTATGCTCCGTCCAGATCTGTGGGAACAGCTTTTTTGGGGGAACAGCCAATGTCCTCAGCAACTGATAGCCAGTGCTCTTCAAGCATGAGACTTGGTGGTGAGACATCTTGTAATTTGCACCTAGGATTTGCTTGCCAGAGGAAATCATACAGATCAGGAGTTCCCAAGACAAACTTCCTCCTTTAGGAGTCCTATAGTACCTATGGTAAAGAAATGAAGTAGCCTTTGATTAGGACCTCCTAACTACTAGTTATTTTCCCAGAAGATTTGGCTGTTTGCTGCTCTTCCATACTCTCACTTCCAGCAAACTGGAGGTTGTTATTTTGGGTCTGTGTTCTAAAACACCCATATGGGAAGAACATAATTTGCTTTCAGAACAAAAAAAAATCATGGTTACGTACATGCTTTAAAATGCAGTCAGCCCCTATCTGCTTCTTGCAGTGATATCTGGACACCTTAATCTTTCTGCAGCATTTACTCCCTCGTCTGCCACCCAGGAGTGATGGAATTTATCCATAGCTCTCGGGCACAGATGGGCTAGTTCAGGCACTGCCTTGTTCAGTTTATGAGGAATCCAGTTGCAAACCCTAATTCTCCCCATGAATTTTCATAAACCACTGGTGGCCTTTGCCGGGATGGGATGGGATGGGATGGGATGGGATGGGATGGGATGGGATGGGATGGGATGCTGCAGGCCTGGGAGATCTGGGCTGCTTCCTCTTGGGAATAAGAAGGGTGAAGGGCCAAGGTTTAATGATGATAGTTGTCAAGGGATATGATCCACTCTACATTTAAAAATGATTAAAAGAACAGCTGAGCTGGATAATTGCCAGGATCAAGAGTGCATCAAGTTGGTGGATCACTTTGGTAACTGAGATTCCCTTTGCAGATGAGTAATGTTTAATTTTTTTCCTTCAGTTTACTTCAGTCCAACAGTTACTCAAAGGTAGGAGACAGAATCAACCTTGGAAAATAAAGCTTTGTTTATCTCTTCCAAGCCAGAACTGACAATTAGGCTGAGCTCTACTGATTGAACAGCCCTGATGAAAGCCTATGGGACAAAGATTTCCATTAAGATGTTTCCCTTGTAAAACAAACCAAAGATATTGATGTGTAAAATTTTGATAACTTACTTCTATCTAGTATATGAAATACTGTTTGACTTAGCTAATAACATCGGTTTAAATGTTAGTTTTCTGGATTCTCAGAATGATCTTTACATAGGCTATGATTTTTACAGAATGTATCATTTTAGACAGCTGTGAATGGCAGTTCCAATATATTAATGTGTTTAAACATACGCACAAGTTATTGCCTTGATTAGAGAAAGTAAGTATTTATTATTCAAGTTGTAGTAAAATGTGAATCTGTTTATTAGCCACAAAGACAAGCAACTTTTCTTTTTCTTCTTCTTCTTTTTTTTTTTTTTCCCTGTGAACCAATTTAATGGAAAAGAAAGAAAGAAAGAAAAAACAAAACGAAACACCAGAATAGTAGCATTAATAATAAGTTGGTGTTTTCTGTTTGCTAGCTTTAACCCAGCTAAAGATGGTAATTTAAAAATCACATTCATTTAATCCGGTTGCCCTTGTGAGTGGCGACCTGACATTTCTGTGGGGAGCTGTCAAATATCATCCTGTTATTTGGTCTTCCACCTGTTACAAAGCAAGGATAGATGAATCCTTGTGCCGAAGTGAGATTGAGTTCCCATGTCCTCTGGCTCAACCATGCCTAACCTTGTGTGCACTGCGATGTCCCTGGGCTCTGCAGGATTGCATTCTTGCCAGAGAGGTTCAGATGTGTTTAACTGCATGGATCCTGGGGTATGATTAAACGAGCATAAGATCTGTATAGGTCATGTCTGTGATCTTTGTGTGGTCCTTTCTTGTTGCACCAATGAGCTCCCTGTCTCTGTATAAAGCACTCAATAATCTCCCATCCAGCTTTGCTCAGTATGCTACGGTTCAGTACGCTGTGGACTCTAAATATCTTTCCAAGTACAGCAACCTTATGATGCAGTGCTTAATGTTCCTCAGTGATGTAGCCAAGTAAGTTAGAAAGATTGATTGTCTTGTCTCTTCATGTTGCTATAGCTCTGGGCTGAGTGATGGGTGGGCCCTGGTTCTCTTGACCCTGGCTCACCCCTGCAACCTCTCCTTGTCAACCTGGCTGCCAACCACTTGTTGCCTCCTCTAGTTTTGGCCGCTGTTGGGAACTGTCCACGTGATCTGCTCACCAGCTCTGAAAAAAGCTTTGGAACAAGTCCTTGGGTCTGTCCCAGGCATAGGAATGTTTCAGTTTGAGAAATCTAGTGCTTTGGTTGACTTCTGCTGTCCCTGAGGGACCCTGGATCCTTGTCTCAGAGGTGAGTAGTGATTCTGGCAGCCCCTAGCAAGCCTGTTTCAGCAGCAGTGGGGACATGGGGAGCTCATGTCTTCATGATCTAAGTTTCCTTGGAGCTAGCTTGTGTACATTTGCAGTCTGGAAGGCCAAAAGAATCCTGGGCTGCATCAAAAGAGAGGAGGCCAGAGGGGGAGGGAGGTGATTGTCCCCCTCTTCTCTGCCCTCATGAGGCCCCATCTGGAATATTGCATCCAAGTCTGGGACTACAAGAAATATGTAGAGATGTTGGAGTGGGACCAAAGGAGGTCCATGAGGAATATCAGAGGGCTGGAGCACCTCTTCTGTGAAGAAAAGCTGAAGGAGTTGTGCTTGTTCAGCCTGGAAAAGAGAACGCTGTGGAGAAACACCACCATTACAGCTCTCCAGTACTTGAAAGGAGCTGACAAGAAGGAGGGGGATCAACTTTCTACGCATGTAGATAGTTATAGGACAGGGGAGCAATGGTTTTGAACTAAAAGAGGGGAGATTTAGATGACATGTCAGGGCGAAAATTTTCAATGAGAGAGTGATGAAGTGCTGCCCAGAACAGCTGTGAATGCCCCATCCCTGAAGGTGTTCAAGGCCAGGTTGAATGGGGCCAGGAACAGTCTGTTCTAGTGCCTGATTTAGTGGTTGGCAACCATGCCCATGGGAGGAGTTGGAACTAAGATGATCTTTGAGGTCTCTTCTAACTTGAGTAGTTCTGTGATTCTACCTTGCAATGAGACAGAGTGGTCTAACTGGAAATACACTCTGGGGCACTGTGAAGGGAATGTAGATGAAAGCATTTACACTCACTTGAGAGCTTTCTGCTCCTCTTCTACACATGCTGCCAGAGAAAGGGAAAGTGCCAAGAATCAGAATCAGTCAAGCCAAACCAATATTTTAGGATATGCAAGGCAAGCATATGTCTGTGTGATGTCCTGGTAGAGAAATCACATTCACATGATCACAGGCACTGTTTTCTTGGGACAGTTCAATCTTCATCAGAGTGTCCAGGGTGAGGACTTTGTCGCCCTGGAGAAAGCCAGGAGGAGAGGGTGATACCTGCAGGCCATGGTGGCACATGGAAGCATGTAGCCCCACAAAGCAGATATGAGGCTGGGAAGGGCAGCATTGTCCACTGTGCAGGAGCACTAGCACTGAAATACCCAGGAGACTGCAAAGCCTTCAGATATCTCAGGAAGGTGAGCTACAGAAATCCCTCAGAAATGTGGATACATGCTCTCCCAAATTAGTCAGTGTCTAAATATAGCAGCTCAATCCTTGCTGAATGACAAATAATCAGACCCCTATCTTAATGCTGCATTGTATTGTTAAGCTGTATGATCAAGAATAATCATCACATACGTGTGATTAATATACCAATATAACACATTGTGTTACAAAGGTGTTTCTTATTTTTTCCAGAAGCAACAGATAGAGGTGTGTGTGGTAGTGAAGGTATCCTTTAAAGGCAGGCTTCAAACTTTCTCAAAAAATGAATCATCTTGAGGGGTGGGACAAAAGATGGCGATAAATACGTCTGTTACAAACTCTGGGATAACTGCAGTTCACCGGCTTACATTTCAGATGCGGACAGTTCTTTCAGTTTCCTGCATTTTGGGGGAATTCTGAGCTTTTTTTGGCTGGAAGGATTTGGGATTTAAAAGTATAATTCCTGAAAATGTGAAAGGTTGTGCTGAAAAAACCCAAAACAAAACTAAGTGAGTTCATGATCACAAGAGCCTTTCAAAGACATTATCAGATATTCCCATGTTTCGTAATCTGTTTCACAATGTCACAACGGAAGGCAGACTCTGTAAGATATCTGAGAAAAGCAGAGCTTTATTTATTTATTTTGGCTAAAATAGTACCTTTTAAAGAACAGTAGTGTCTTAGGAACAAAAGCCTGGGAGAACCAACTAGCTCCATTCCCTTTCCCATACACAGACACAGCTCAATACTCATCTCATTAGCTTTCTTAGCTCCATTTTGAAATCATCAGTAGTTTTGGCCCTACTAGTCCTATCAGTGGGTGTTGCTATAAGGTTAAATTCATTTGTGAAAAACTTTTTCTCATTTTCTGCTTTGTTAACATCCTCATGTGGCTTTAACATCTGCTCTCCCAATCTGATATATTCCTCCTGCTGTGCTTAGCTGGAGCCGGGCTAAACAGAGAGGTTCTTCTGCTCTCTCCCCATACGCCAGATTTCCATTTCCTTAACCTTCTGAAGAAACTTCTCTCTCAATCTGTTGAATTCATCTTTCCTGGCCATGGCTTGGATTGGGCTGGGTGCTGCTTGCCAGCCCAGGTTTCACCACAGCTGATACCCACCATCCTTCAGATGTTTGAGCATCTGCAGAGTAATTTTAATTTCCCAAAGAGGTGCCCAGATATATGCTAGGAAGGCCTGGACTCGAGCCCTGTTCCCTTAGGAATGTCTTTCTTTCCAAAAGGCTTTTCATTTTGGAGGTGAAAGCTGAACAGGTAATTAATCCAGGGGATTTACCTTATAGAAGAGGCAGACATTTCCCTCCCCTTTTCTGCCAAGGTTAAGTCTCATCATGATGAGATTCCTTTAATGTAAAATGTGAATCCTCAGTGGGAGGCAGCTGTGGGAGATGTTTGGTTGAAACAGGTGGAATGCTAGAACCCTGCATCATGTTTTTGGCCCTGACGCTGATCTGTTATGAAGCATTAGGCAGATCATTTCTTCTCCATGTCCCCTCCAACCATATGGCTGTTTTCTCTTTTTTATTCATCAGTGCTCCCTGGGGCAATGGCTGTGCATTATAATGTATGGAATAAGACCTAGCACAGCACAGCTCAGATTCAGTAACTCCAGTTGCTACTGTGTTTTAAATACTAATTATCCCAATTCAACAAAAAATGCTTTTGGAGTAGGAATTCTCCTCCCATCCCAGCGGCTGATTGCTCTGACGTTATCTGTGCACAGCTCTAGCTTAGCTTTACCACTTCAGCCCAAAGCTAAAATAATGCATCATGGGAGCTCAGAGCTTTAAGAATAGCATCTTTCCTATTCACATCAGATCATTCAGCATGTAATCTTTTTATCTCCTGCCGCAATTGCTTCTTGCGGTGAGTCCGATTTTCTATTGCGGCATTATTTGAAGTGATTAGCTTTGACAGATTCTTAAATTCTGACTCCCAAAGTTGATTTTTGGAGGTACTGTGCTGCGGTGCTTCATGATACATTTCCCCCCAGATCATGATCAAAAATGGGGCGATGATTATTGTTTGTTTGAAGTTGAATTTTATTTCCCTTTAGGCATCTGAATCCTTTATCATGAGGCAGTTTCCTGGAGCTTGATACCCACAGAGGAAACACAAGATTAAGAGCTTAATCAAACTGAGAAACAATGCCTGGCAGGAGCCAAATACCTCCGAGTCTCCCTCTCAGTAGTAGCTTCTGCACGGAATTGCCTGTAACAAAACTCCTGGTCAGGAATTTTCCAAAGAAGCATTTGTCTTTATATCTTGCCATGCCAATCCACTGAAATGGAAGAATTTGTTTTGCAGATTTTTTTTTTTTTTAAATTAATTAATTAATTAATTATTTTATTTTGCCACTTAGGGTGGTGTCTTTGTTTGTCCTTGGGCTGTCTTTGTTGTAGTTCAGCACCACATTGTGTATTTCTTGTTGATCTTATGTCCTGCTGACTCTAATAACAGGTTTATCAGGAAGAGCAAAGGCTGAAGCCTATGCGTTGGCAGGGGGGCTACTGCTTGGCCATTCTTGCACTGGAACATGTACATCCTCCTCAGTAGCTTTATGACACCTTTGATTTGTACTGGTGCAGGAACAGAAGAGCATTCTACTGAGGTGAGTGGTGGAGTCATCATCCCTAAGTGTGTTCCAGAACCGTGTGGATGTGGTACTGAGGACATGGTCAGTGGGCATGGTGGGGATGGGCTGACAGTTGGACTAGGTGATCGTAGAGGTCTTTTCCAACCTAAATGGTTCTATGATTCTGTGATTTGAAACTCCAAAAACTTTTCATGGTGGAAAAATAGATTTAGTCTTAAATGTATCTTCCATTGAGAAAAGCAGTCAGGAGATTCTCTTCTTCAATAAATCACGGCCTCTTATACAAGCCTGTGGTAACGTTCAGTCTTCTTATCCCCCCAGAACTGCAAATGTCTTTACAGCCCATATATATGTGATCCAAAGTCAACAGCAGGTCTTACTGTTTGCTTCAAAGACTTTGGATTCATCCTCTCTGTATACAGCAGGAATGACTTGAGGAAACTCACATCTGGTATGAAATGTGGCATCTGCTTAACAGCCTGCAGAAAGCTTTAGTGTTGGAAGTGAAAAAGAATATTCTAGCCTAAACTGAAATTCATGTTTACCATATTGGGATCTGGCCAGGATGTAAACTGGCTGCTACTTTTTGAGAAAGTACTTTTTACTTGTGAATCTCCAGAAATAGTTTTTCTTGTCTTTTTTTTTTTTTTAATTTTCTGATCAGAATTTAGGTCTTCTGATACCTGAATGTCAGTTTCCTGTACAAGATATTCATAGATTTCTGAGAACAGAAGACAGTTACACTTATTTGTGGCAATGGAAATGATTATTTTGTGAGTAAGAGATAGATAGACTAGAACTGGTCACTAATGTTTGCTGTTACCCCCGTGAGCAGAGGTCCAGGATAAAGGCAAAACACTTCAATAAAAGTGCGAAAAATCATACAAAAAAGACAACTCGCATCTTTAAATGGGAAATAAAAAATAGTGTTATGTCAATATATACATTTCTAATGTTCTGAAAGTTATTTCATTCCATTTTTCAGACTGATGGAAGTAGGAGAAGTCTCTGTTCTTATCCTGAATGGCTGCTTGTTCCTTTTGCAAAGGACAGTACAAAAGACTGTGCTTCATTTTAATCGTTCCCCTGGCTCTAGCTGCTAGTGAAAACCACCTAATTGGCAGCCCAGAAAAATGAGATCTTCCATTTACCCGCACACAAAGAAGCTACAGCTGCACTTTACTGCAGTGAGGTAAGCTACTCTCCAATAGGAGAGGACCCAAGAGGAAAATATTTAGACTGAGTAGAAGAGATGCTTTCATAATCCATTTGATCTATTCAGCTCTACTGAAAGTGGTATCAAGGGATGTGATTTGGTGTCTGGCTACTGGGTTAAGGATCCTCTTTATTTCACCTTTCTTTTTTTTTCTTTCTTTTTTTTTTTTTTTTAAGTAGATCAATGAAAAAATCCATCTGACTGGAGCCAGTTGCAGATACTAATAACCAAGGTGGGGTTTGAATGAATGGACTGTAGAAGAAAGTATTAGTACTCTCCACATTCAATCCTTTTTTCAAGGACTCTCAAATCTATACCTTGCATTACTAAGAAATTTTTTCAGTTTGAATGACGGAATCATTACGGTTGGAAAAGACCTCTAAGATCACCTGGTCTAACCACCAGCCCATCCCCACCATGCCCACTGACCACGTCCCTCAGTGCCACATCCACACGGTTCTGGAACACCTCCAGGGATGGTGACTGCACCACCTCCCTGTGCAGCCTGTGCCACTGCAGCACCGCTCTTTTGACAAATAAATTTTCCCTAATGTCCAATCTGAACTTTCCTTAGTGCAACTTGGGGCCATTCCCTCTCCTATCACTATTACCTGACAGAAAAGGCTCACCCTCACCTTGCTACAACTGGCTCCTTTTATGCTGTTGCAGAGAGCATATGATAATATGACTTTTTTTTCCTGAATATCTATAGTAAGGGAAGAAAGGCACCAGGGAAGCTCAGCAGTTGAGACAAATGGAAGGGATTAGCAGTTCAAGCATCTCAGCCATAATCAAGGTCCTTGGGCAGTACTCCCCTTCACCAGGTCGGTACAATGTGAGTGGTATGGTCTCAAATCCAGAGGCCATCTTCCTATGGGAAGGCTCCTGCACCCTGTCCCAAGCTACATGCTCTAACCCCGTCCCTTGCCCTCACACTGGTGATTCTCTGTCCTTGGGGTGACCCAGAGGACAAAGTTATTAGTTGTCCACTGCTTTTGGTCTTTAAACCAGCATACTGAAGGATCAAATGAGCCCTGGTCCCATTGAGAAGGAGGGAACGTGGTAGTTGACATTGGAGAGGAAGAAAGAAACATCCCTTATAGCATGATATCCTTGAGAAACATCAGACTGTGGCCAGGAAAAATGATTGCAAATCTGCTTCTTTTTTAACCTCCTCCCACTCACCATTTGCCTGCTGTAGGAACTGGAAAATATACACAGAGGTGGAATAAACAAAACTAACAGAAACATTTCTAATGGTTTAATTGTTACTTGATGGTAAAATGAAAACCCCAGTGGTGGCACATAGCATAAGATGTCCTTGGAGCCCTTTCAGAAATGAAAAGTTGTTCTTGGATTTTAAAAGCTTATGAACCACTCCAAGGGCATTTCTCTTTGAGAAGCTTAGCCTTGTTGGCTCTATACATGATAAGCCAAGGAGAGGCATTTCTGTGTTACTCTGGGGAAAGAGACTGGCAAGGGGATGCATGGCCAGGATGAATGGGAAGCACCATATCACAGTATTGAGTCTGCTACAGACAGGCAGTTTGGGACTAACAGAAATATTCTTACAGTCTGCAAGTAAGAAAAGAGCTTAATGCCAATAGCAGCACTGACAGATACAACCCAGGATGGCAGGGAGAGGATGTGACAAACCCAGGCTGAATAACTTGTAAATACAAATAAATATCTTCTGTGGAGGTCTTTGGGTGGAGTCAAGCACCTTGTACTGTGTGCTTTGTATATCCATCCTCTGATGCTCAACCTCCTCCAAAGCCATACAGATCAGAGATCCCTGTGCTCCTTAGCACCCATGTCCCACCCTCTCCTGAACCAAAATCCAGCCCGTTTCCCCCCGCCCAGTTCCAGCCCCAGCATTTCCTGCTTGTAAATACAGAATGCAGCACAGTTTTGTCCTTCTTCATTTTTTTCATTTCCAGACAATCCTATCTCAGGTTGGGGTTTCTACCGTCTCCATCTCCCGCTGAGGCAGTGATGTTCTATGATTACCCGAAGCCAAGCATCTCTTCTTTAAGAGGTGAGCCTTGTACAGCACCACCCTCTGCACACCCCTTGCTCCACCTGGTGCTGCTGAGAGGCTCCCCAAGGCACATTTCCATTTTGTATGAGGCACTGTGTGGTCAGGGCAGAATTGCACTTATGTACGTATGGGATGAGGTGATGACTGAGTGAGGGTGTTGAGGTTTTTCTTTGTTCCACAGTGCTGGGCTTTTTGCTTCCAGCTACTATTTTGACAGGAGGTTGTTTTCTTGGATTAAAAGCCAGGGGATTTGCCTGGGGACCTTAGGGCATGGACTTGACCATGGTGAGGCCATGCCGCAGCCCTCACCATGGGATTGTTCTTCCTTTCTGAGTATGCCCAGGATCTCTCTGTTTCCCTGTGTTGTTATTTTCACTGGAAAAGCTTTCATATAATGAAAAAGTGACATATAAGGATTGGAGAATTAAGGACAATACACACAGGACATATGGATACCATATGATCCAAAGCCACAGAGAGCTGCCAGCGCAATGGCACCATCAAGAATTAGAGATTTAATCTTATGTTGAAGTGAGAGGGGTGCTCTGGATTTACTGACGGAGGAAGCTCTGTGTGAAAACAGCTTGCTGTACATGGTGAGGGATGCTCACTTGGCTGTGTGGCAATGCTGATTCATTCCAGATGAGGATCTAACCCATTACTGCTCTATGCAGAGAGAAAACCATAGCTTGCAATAATTCTTGCTAATTAACCCTGAAGTTACAAATAGATTTTTTTTTCCTCTCTTTTTAGTTAGAGATCTATCTTCCTTGCCCAGATCTCCCAAGCATGCCTCTGTGTGATGCTTGAGGTGTCATATTATATGATGGGACACAGCCAGCATGTCAGGGAGTGGCTGTGGGGATTCTGTGGCACTGCATGACCTCTCCCACCCCAGACACTGTAGACCTGAAGCCACCTGGGATGTCCAACTCTTTCCTCGCACAAAAGGGGCTGACAAAGACAGAGTGCCTTGTCCTGTGCAAGGTGCGTGAGATACTCATCCCGTAGCAAGTGAAAGGGAGATGATTAAAAAGTTCAAATGATAATTGCTGTGCTTCAGTATTCTGTCTCACTCCAACTCTACTCCACTCTACTTCCAAGTCTGAAACTGCCAGGCTTCCTTTATCCCTGGATATCTTCAGTATCATTGAGGAATACTTAAAATATGTGGGTTTCCTTCAGCTCTGTGGCCAAGTCCTCTTTCCCATGGATAAGTCTCTTCTGCTTAAATATCACAGAACAACACAGATGTGAAGAGAAACAGATTCACAGTCATTTGCCATGGAAGCCAGCCCAAACCATAAATAACAGGAGAGAAGCCAGGTCCCCATGGGCCTGGAGGACTAATTTGCTTCTAGCTGCTGTGACATCCCAATGCAGCTTCTCTAGAGAAGCACAGCTAGTGCCTGAATTCATGGGCTTTACCTTCACTTCAGGAAGCATGGCATTACCCAAGGAGAAGCAAATTGACCATCTACACAACTTATGGCACACTGCATGCTCAAAAAAATATCCACTGACAGAATGTAAGCACCCACAGGAGGATGGTAGACAGGTCCCCCAGGAGTCATAAAATTGTAGAATCATTAAGGTTGGAAAAGACCACTGAGATCACCTAGTCTAGCCATTGAGCCATCCACACCATGCCCACTAATCATGTCCCTCAGTGCCACATCCACACAGTTGTGGAAAACCAGAGACACCCAGCTGTGATGTTGGCAGTCACTGAGGTTGCTGAACCTCCCTCTGCTCCTTTCTCACACAGCCCATGTTGTTCCAGCCTATGCCTTCTTCTGTCCCCCAGAACAACCAGATCACCTGGAAAAACTTCATCAATCTCTACATGCAGCTGCTTGTAAAACTGAGTCAAAGCCATCCAAGAAGTCTGGCTGGGAAAGAAAAAGTGTGAAGAGAAGGAGGAATTTTGAAAATGCCACACAATGTCACTTAGATATGTGAAAAATGAGATGTTTCCATTTGGAAAATCTAAGTCTCATAAACGTTTTTCAGTCTAATTTCAGACATTCAGACTGCATTCTAACCATTGAATTTCAAGACTGTTTTTAACAAAAGAGCTGACCAGCATTTCTGTATAAAAATAAAAAGGGGAAGATTTTCAGAAGATAAACAATCTAACAGTGAAGTGTTTCCTCCTGGTCCGAGGAGAAAAGGCTTCAGGATGAGCTGAAACACCTTTTGTCTTGTTTCTACATTTTGTTTATTGAGAAAAAATATGTAAAACTTTCTCCTCCGCTTTGGCACAGGCAGCTCCCTTTACCTCTCCTACTTAATGCTGCAAGATGTCAGTACTTACCCAATGAAAGTCTGCATTGAGGAGAATGCTCTTTCACTCACGCCCTGTTGGAGCCTTGAGTTCTGATGTTTAAAATGAATTTTGGGCCTTTAGCTATAAGGCCATCTCCTTGAAAGAGATTGGCTTTGCTAACAGCAGCTTTGGCAAATCTGCATAGTAGGAACTCAGAGGTTGGTAGCAGTTTAGTCACAGTGTGAAAAGAATTGAAGTTAATGCACTTCTTACTACAGGAGAGCCTTAGGATAACAACTTTCAGCAAACGGTGGATCATTCAGAGAGCAAAGTGTGGGTGCCCCCCTCCATTACGATTTAATATTAAAATGAAAATGAGCTTTCTCATTCATTCATCATGACATTCTCACCTGCAAAAAAAATGAGGTGAGCAAAAAAATATATGACTCCAGATGCTTGGGGGTAGGGGGAGGTGAAAGGTTTAATGTATTTTTAAATTCTATTTCCATTATGCTGTGAGCTCTAGTTTTCATGGAAATTCTGAGGAAGCACTTGGGAGAGAGCCCAGAAAGCAGAAAAATTATAAGAAAGGGCAAATTTTGTGTGGTTTATGGGAACGTGAAAGAGAAGCCTTTGACTTTATGTTAGGCTGAGAGCAGTGATACCTCGTCCCATGAGCAATATGCAGCTTTTTTTTTCCTCCAACTCCTCTTCAGTGTTTCTTATAGCACTGCCTGCTAATTAGCATGCTGACTGTGGGTTGCTTGCTTCTTCTAGAATGTGCTAAGATATACAGTTTTGGAAGAAGCATACTGACATACTGATAAAACTGCAACACCTGTAATTATCCGCGGCAATTGCTACAACTTGGGTCCAATGGCAGTGAGCCACGCTATTACATCTCATCCTCTGCTTATCAGCACGCAGATAAGCACCCTCTGATTCCCAAAGTGCCTTTTCCACAACCATACAACAGCACCTGGCCTCTGGTATCTGAAAAGTGCTTCTCCCAGCCAGGCAGAAATGGCATTTCCACCCCACACTCAGAAATGTGGCTTTTGCCATGTTCAGACTGGATACTAGGAAAAGGGGCAGGCTGGGTATTAGGAGAAAGTTCCTCACCAGAGGGTGGTGGGCATGAAGCAGGCTCCTCAATGCAATGAGCACAGCCCCAAGCTGCCCAAGTTCAAGAAGCATTGGACGCTGCTCTCAGACAGAGTTTGAATTTTGGTTGGTGCAATGTGGAGCCAAGTGTTGCAATCAATAACCCTTGTGGTTCACTTCCAGCTCAGTATACTCCACGATTCTGTGGAGAAATATTGAACACAGCTGCCAGAAATCACCAGGAAATTCATAACCTCCACAGTTAAGATAATTTCCCTTCGTCCCTAGTCATTCTTTTTACATCTAAATCTGCTCTTCATGCAGGACTTGCTTAAATCCCATCTCACCTTTCCCACTAGTGCATGCCTGACACTGTGAAGCCTGGATTACTACAAGTCTCATGAAGCAGATCACAAATCTGGGAACACAGGGCTTGAAAAACCGAATGTCTTCTGATCAGAACCTTCATCCTGGCCTGATAGGGAGAACACCAGTTTGCAGGTTCTCCCACTTTTTTCTGAACTACACAGCAGCCCCTGCATCCTAGCTCTGATTACACAGCATCTGAGTGATGTGAATCATACAGTCAGGGTTTATTCACTGTCACATGTCAAGAGCACACCTACGTTTGTCACTTGACGTATCTACATCTTCACCCAGAGCAAGAGGGAGAATGCCAGGTTAGGTAGTAGCTGGAAGGTCCCATGGGAACTGGTCAGGTCTCTGGGCAACTCTACAATGAGCAGTTGGGATCCAAATAAGACCATCTGTCTCTCTCTGACATCCCTGACAGAGCCATTGCCCTCTGCCCTGTTACAGACCTTGACACTGGCTGCTCAGCCACAATATGAGATGCATTCTTTCAGCCAAAACTCTGGTAGAACAAGAACATTTCAGCACCTGCATGTACCAGCCTCCAAAAAGAATGGCATCATGTCACCTCTCCTCTTAATCTAGTTATATATATGCTGTGCTTACAGACAGTGGCCTCATCTTGCTCCGCTTTACCAAAACAAATAGAGATAGCAGACATTTGACAGCTGTTTCTACAGATGGCATAGCTAAATTTTATTATTTTTTATGTTTGACTTCAAGAGAGAAATATAATTTAATTGCACCAGTATTTGCAAGGCAGCTTTAATTCATTTTATAAAATAAGCAGAGTGAAAAATCTTTTTCCTAATTTATATTTGTAGATCATTCTTTATTTTTCACCTTATTCCTCCTCGGTTGCTTGCTACGTTTTTTTTTTCCATTCTTGTGTTGGATTCAAGTGTAGCTTTTCTCCATTTGTCATATTTGTCCATATTTGCCCCTTCCTCCCTTCCTCTCTCTCCCCTTTTGTTGTTTCTTTGCTTCTGTAGCTCATTTATATCATTAGAAGAAAGGTGTTTTGGGACTTTTCATCTGGCTGTTCTAAGGAATTGCAAGACAAGGCTGCCTGTCCAGCAGCCTCTTTAATTTCTGCAGTGAAAGTCACAAAGATCATAGAACCATCGTAGAATCATAGAATGGCTTGGGTTGAAGGGGACCTCAAGGATCACCAAGCTTCAACCCCACTGCCGTATGCAGGGCCACCAACCTCCATGTCTAATACTAGACCAGGCTGCCCAGGGCCCCATTCAACCTGGCCTTGAGCACCTCCAGGGAGAGGAGGTGCCCAGCCTCTCCGGGCAGCCTTTGTCAGCACCTCACCACTCTCTTGATGAAGATAACACATCCTCTAAGTTCTGTGAAAATCAGTGACCAGTCAAAGACATCCAAGCTAGGAATTTGCTGAAGGAAAGGCCACAGAGAGTAGTTATCACTTATTTTCACAGTTCAGTATGCCATCAAGTCAAACTTCAAGAGGATATCAGTCAGGTGATCACTGTCTATATTGTCTGGGCACTGAATGGAAGTAACTACAAGGGCAATGAGTACAAATATATAAGAATAACATTCACATTACATTCATTCTGCTGTTTGTAGGACAACTTCCTTCCTAAATTTCCTAGAAGACATATATTTAAAAGTAAAATAAACAAAACCTCTAATTACATCTGGTTTATGAAAAAAGCTAATGCTAAGAATGGGAAAACACAAGAATGAAGGGACATAGAGAAAGAGGTTTTGGATTAAATGCTGTCTCAGAATTGTGAACAAAGGAGCCATTTCCTGCTGTTTCATTTCTGTTTTGTTCAAGGACGTGGGGCTCCATTTACCTTCTTTGTAAATAAAGCAGGGCTGCAGTAAGGAAATACAGGGCTCCAATATTTGCTTTTCTTTTTTTTTTGTCTCCTAAATGAAACAGTCTACAAGACATTTAAGATTGGCTTACAGTGCAAGTCAGGGAGGGATAATAGTTCTGTGAAGTGAAATGATCCTGACATTGCACAGACCCGGTGTATGTACAGTATCTCAGTTCTCTGTATCCGTTTATTTTATACGTGTCGACTCATCAGAGTCTGACAAGGCTGGAGCTGAGTTTCCATTCCCTCCTGTTTTACCCTCCCAAAACTGACAGCCTTGTTAAAGTGAACAGGATGCTTAAGCATCCTCCCACCCCCCTGGCCCTTCCTTGTGCTCACTCTCTCCCCTACCCTTCGCCACGTGTTGCACCTTCTAAGTACTCCTGTCATACAATGGCATCCAAATTGCAATAGTGGCTTTGAAACAAGAAGTGCAAGTAGCTGAGAAACTTTGGGTTCACTTTCTTTCCCTCCTGATTTTGAATTGCCAAAGTATGTTGGTCTTTCTTTGTCGGATTTATTTCTTCTGTCTAATACAAGAAGCCTGATAGATGGTCATCTATCTCCTGGTCGAACTTTAAAATGCAGAATCCCAGATCACAGGATTCATGGCAAAGATTTGGCAGTGCTGGTATCTGCTTTAGTGCACTTACTCTAAGATTTCTGGGCTGTCTTGTCTTGAGTTACCAAAGAGCTCTCATGACTACCAGTATGGAGTCCTTTACCCTTATTGTGATGGAGACGATTTCAGATGCCAAGAAAGAATATTGTATGGATTGAATGTGTCGTGACTCGCTCCAAAAACGAGTCATAGGTTGTTTTGCTTTCCAAGTTAGTCTCAGTAACCATACCCAAATTTCCAGCTCTGAAATGTTGATGTCCCCACTCCTCAGGTTTCAGGCACCCCTTGCCTGACACTGTCCAGTGTCTGAAGTGTTAAAAAGTTTCCTTTATTGAACATTATTTTCATTCTGTCTTCAATATTCCCCTTCCCACACCCCCTTAGGATTTCATAACCTCCATGCTCTATTTTGGCTAGTGATGTCAGAGGCAGAGCAGTTACCATGGAGAAAGGGACAGACTCTATTGAGACGGACACAAACATAGCCTTAGTCTACAGCAAACTTGTGATTCATCAGCCAAATTACGTGCCATCATTAATGGCCTGCAAAAGGGGTCATCAATAATTTTTCATTGTAATGTACTCAGTGGTGGAGAAGTTTATTAAAACCTCCATGAAAGGCTGGCTAATGTTTACATCAGAAGAAGCCACAACACATGTTATTAATGAATAAGTGGAACAATATCAGGCACCATCTCAAGATTGGTTACTAGAACAAGGCTGTAGGAACCCAGCTAGGGGGCTGGAGCTTTCCACTGAAAGAAAACAAAATTAGTCATTGCATACTAGGATCAATGTTGCAATGATGCACAGACAATGCAAAGAGCTCCTTAAATGGTGAGTAAAGAGCAAACCCAATGGTGCTAGCTTGTACAAAGGGCATCTCCATGAGGATGCACTGATTCATTTCAAAATATTTCTTGTTTTTATTTCTGTTGCTTTGTTCATTTCTAATATTTGGTTCATTATTTTGGTTTTGGTATCATGTGAAACATTTCATTCCCATGTGACCCTCTTTTTTGACCCTCTTTTTTTTTCAACACTGCTTAAAGCTCTCTCTCTTCCATCACTCTTGGAACATTTTCTGAAGCTGAGAGCTCCACAGTTGCCTCCACTTGCATGCGGGGCTGTAGGAATATCATTTGGCTCCAGTATACTGTGACATCCAAGTAAGAGCTTAAGACCACCTTGAAAATCCTGTATGTTACCTGAACTTGGGAAAAACGCTTCAGAAACACCGCAAAACATTTTCTTGGTAGTAGAATTTAGGACTGACATGCTCTGCAAAACTATCCAATGAAAATAACTTTGCATGTTTATTTTTCCTTAGGAATGCAATATTCTAATTTACAAATATGAATAACAAAGTTTGGAGTTATTTTTTCTCTCTGTTTCCTTGATGTTTAGGAGACTATGATACCGCTCAGGCTGCTGAGTGGTAGTTTAGCCTGGAATATTTATCACCGTAGCAATAAAGAGTTTAAGCTGGAACACTAAATTCAGTCCACAATCACAAACACATGCAGAACTGCATCCAATCCACTCTCTTATAATTTTACAGTGTTTCCAAGTATAAAACTGTAGCTATGAGGGGTGCTCCAAAAGTAATGCTTTCTATTTTAATATGTCTGCCCATGATGTCAGAGGAGGTTGGTGGTGGTACTGCAGTAAAGGATGAACCTTCCCATCAATATCCTGTTCCATGTTGTTGCCTTACAACAGATGGCAGCAGAGGAGCAGTCTGACAAAATGGTACCTGGCATGAAAGTGCGTAGGAAATTAAGGTGTGCCAGTGAATTACTTCTTGTAAGAAAAAAAAATGGTGGCCACTGACATTCACTGACACTTGCTGAATGTTTATGGAGACCAAATAGTGGATGTGCACACAGTGAGGGGGAAGTGCTGTGCTTCAGCAGTGGTGACAGTGATGTGAAAGGAGAAGTTCAAGCTGCAGCCCTTAATGGGTAAAGTGATGTGCAGTGTCTTTTGGGATAGGAAAGGAGCAATCCTTCTGGATTTCCTGGAACCCGGACAGACCATCAACTACGACCACTGCACTATGGCCTTGACTAAGCAGAAGGTTTGAACTTGCAGAGTCAGGCTGGAGAAGAAACGGCCTTTTTCTTTCAACCTGGTAACACCAGGCCTTGTGCCACTTCTTTGAAGACCATGCAGCACATTGCCAGTCTTGGCTGGACTGACCTACCACAATTTGGATCTGACTTTTTTCTGATTGGGCCAATGAAAGATGGGCTGTGTGGGCTGTGTTTTTCCTAGCAATTATGCTGTCATATCAGCTGTGAAACAGTGGGTCGTCTCCACCGGTGTAAATTTTTATGAGCAGGGCATGCAGGCTCTTGGTCATAGCTTGTGAAAATGACAGCTAATGGTTGCAACTACATTGAAAAGCAGTGTTCTGTGGCTGAGAATTTTGTCTATCAAATAGCATTATCGCACTCTCTGTATCTGTTGTAGTTTCCATAGAAATAAATAGGAAACGTTACCTACTGAGTGACCAACATAAAATGACAGCATTAAGTAATCTCTGAATCTTGGCAAAAAGTGTTCACTATTGCACAGGGAAGCTTCTTGCTGAGGTGATGTGGAATCTTTAGCTGGGTTCTCCAGTGATTATCTGGTTATCCAGAACCATTTCTCAGCTCAGGAATCCTGATAACCATTGATTTTTGGCAGGGTTCTCCTTGTGCAAGAGCACTCATGCTGTATTCTGCATTTTCTTTGTGCATGCAAAGCTGTCCACTGGAAGAAGAGAAGGAAAGCTGTGTCTTGTGTTTGCAACACTATAGCTGTTGACACAACCTTATGCTCACAGCTGCTCTGCTGACACAAATAATGTGAATCTGCTTTGAGAATCCCAACTCTCAACTGCATTGGATGCATATAAGTGTGGGTCTGCTAAGAGGTGTTCTCACCTTGCAGCTCACTTCTGTGAATATAACCAGCTTTAACAGTTTGTGTAGCTTTAGCTAGTAATTGCTCTCACACCTTCAGGGTGTAGGATCTCAGAGAGCACTGATCTGTGACTATGGCTGTTCTGAGACTGTAGTCTGAGCAATGCCATTTCTAAAGCCAGAGTAAATGCAGTGCACCAGCAAAAAGGACTGGGAACTGCTGTCTGGAGGCTGCTACAACACCAGCATTGATTTCAGAACATTTTCTAGACCGTTAAACTCCATTTAATTGTTCATATTTGCATCTTTTAAAATCTTTGAGATTTATGTTTGAAAACATTAATTTACAGGGTCAGTTGTGATGTTAACTACCCCTCTGCTAAATCATCCTTTCTGCAGTCCGGTAACACATCCCTTTTCCCTGAAGGTTTCAGCTCCTCTCAGTTGGACTTTTCCACCATGGAACAGGGAGTCTTGCTCAGACAAGAAAGAGAGATTGCAACCTTCAGAAAAACACTCTACCCAGCTACGTTAAGAAATGAAAACAAAACAAAAAAAAAAAAAAAGAAGAAAGAAGGGAAAGACTCCTCGCTGTGCTGCAGTGCTCACGGAATGTCTTGTTCTTTCTGAGGTCTACGTGGGAAGCTTAAAATGAATTAGTTTGTTTTATGGATTTTAACTCTGCAGTCAAACAACTCCACGTATAACGAATTCGTGGAATGGGGGATCCTGCCACAAATCTGAAGCTCAAAGAAAAGAAGAAACGCAGTTTTTCTCTCCTAGTTTCCCTGTTCTTTCCTTTCCTCACCTCCTATCTCCCAGCTAAGGGAGGTATTCTGTGGAGTGCTTTTCATTAAGAAAACCCATTTGTTTGATGGCTGGAACTCAGGAAAGCAGGAGTAAACACTCCCCATGAAACACCAACGTAGATTTATTTAAGGATGGGAGTTTGCAATGACCAAAACAACATCTTGTACTCAAAACTCACTTATATAACCAGGCTGAGAGCACCCAGAGACTCTGAGAGTTGTTTTTAGACCAAGAAATGTTTTGTTCAGTTATCTGGGCTATCCTGGGAAGACTCTGCTAAGAGGATGCTGTTACCAAAGAGTGTCCTAGGTGGGCCTTCCTGGAATGGCCTTCTGCCCAAGCTGAGGAACATCTGGGACACAGAATGGCAAAACCATTATGAAAACCCATCTGAATTTTCCTTTAAAATACTCCAGGGATATTCTCTTTTCTTCCTGCCAAGATGGATGGCTGTTTTCAGCAATTTTCATTCCTGGTCTTGGTGGAAAACATAAAACTAAAAACTAGAAAGATATATATATATATATATTAATTTGGAGATCCCAACATTCTTCTTTTCTCTATGATAAAGCAAAGATTGGAAACACGGAGATTTGAAGAAAAAAAACCCCACCAAACTGGCACTTGTAAAAATTTCAGGCACATTTGTCATTTTCTGGCTGGGGTCACCAACCAGCATTGCGAAGGCCCCTGCCTGTGCCCCCTGCATCCCATTTGTACTGAAATCCACCCTCTTCACAGTTAGACATCACTGCCTGAAAGCCTCTCAGGGCAATGGTTCCCAAGGCAATAAATTCAGAGTTGCCCTCAAAAAGAATCATCTGAATGTGGCCACTGCTGTGTATCACAGCCTACAAATTGGCTCTGGCAAATCAAGTAAGACTGACCTTTTTCTGAGTCATTTATTCTAGTATAGCTGTCATTGCTTGTTCTACTCGGCTGTACTCCAGGTCCATCTTGATGGTCGAGGCACTTAGCAATAAAGCTTCCCTCCTCTTGTGTAATGTCAGGTGTTCCTAGATGTTAACTTCATCACACACCTCTGCCTCTTTCTTCTATGTTCTGCAAGTCCTTCCGAATGTCAAAAGCTGTAGTGCCACCACCTCTGTGCAGCAGCTGTGCTTTTGAGCTTGGGGCTGGATGCAAACCTGTCTCAAGAGATGCTGGCCTTCCCCTCTTTTGGGACAACAGCTCAGCTGAAACAAGTTACTGGAATCCCCATGTTACCACTGTGACTCACATTATCCATTAGTACACAGTAGCATAGAAGGCACAGATCAGTGCATTGCCAAACTAGAGGTCTTGTAGCAAGGTGGGGGTGGGTCTCTTCTCCCACGTAATTAGTGATAGGACAGGAGGGAATGTCTGTAAGTTTTACCAGGAGAGGTTCAAGTTGGGTATTAGGAACAATTTCTTCTCAGAAAGAGCGGTGCTGCAGTGGCACGGGCTGCCCAGGGACATGGTGCAGTCACCGTCTCTGGAGGTGACTGTGGATATGGCCATGTGGATATGGCACGTGTGGATAGACATGGATGGTGAGCATGGTGGGGATGAGCAGATGGACGGATTTGATGATCTTAGGGGTCTTTTCCAACCTCCACAATTCTATGAGTCTATCAAGCAGGAGTACAGATCCAGCTCTTCTGGGGCCCATATAGTCTCCGCCTCAGTTGAAAGGAGTTATTCTGCATCTATCCCCATTAGCTCATAGTTATTACAGCCTACCTTGCTGGAGGAGAGGAAATGTCCAGGAGGAGATCACATCTCCTTGTAACCAGAGTGTTGTGTTTTTAAGGACTACATGTTCCAGTGGCATCAAGGAGACCAGGGACAAAGCATGCTGTTCAGGGGTGTGTTTACTATGGTGTGTGCTGGTCTTTTTCCTAACTTGGCCAAGCATGAAGCTGGCCAGCAGCTAGCATCTGTTTACTGTGAGTGTGCAGCAATATTTCTTATAATGTTTGCAAGCTGTGTTTGGCCCCAGCCCAACTCTGCTCACATTGCTCTAACACTGCTTGTGTTTTCTGTTTTTCCCTCCCAACCCAAACCCTACCAGCTACCTTCTCCAACTCCAGTGGGATCTGTGACCCATAGCTACAAATCTTCCTGCTTGCACTGTGTTCTGCTGTCACTCCTTGAACCACCAATCATCCTGCAGCAACCCTACAGCAGCCCAATGGTACATGCTAACGACACCTGCCTTCATCTGCTCAACCTGCCTCACTCCTAGTTAACAACTTGCACTGACTGTTTCCTCCAGTGTAGCCTTGTTCTTGTCCTCTTATATACCACCTTTTCCTCTGATATCTCCATCAAAACCCAATCAATGAACCAGTGCACCAGGAGACGTAGTGAACCACATAGTCAAGCAACATTTCCTTACTGCAGAAAACTTATATCCAGGTCCCATGAAGAACTCCTGGAGGCAATGGCACCTCTTTGGAAGAATCCAAAGAGTCCATATCACTGAGCTTGGTCCTGCAAAGCAAGCTCTGCCACTGCCAATCAGGTTCATTCTGAGCAGCGAAGTATTAGCAAAGCAAGGCCCATGAGGATCCACTGGGATTTCTGCTCCATTCCCATCTATCCAGCTTTATTTGCCTCCCTTAATCCAGGGAAAACACTAACATGAAACTAACCTTCACTTCTTATCTGAGAGACACATTCCTTCAAAGCTTCTACTGCTGGGGCATGGTGATCTCAAGCCACGACGTACACCATCTACTTTTATTCTCTGTCCTTTGTGTGATGTCTGTGATGTTCCTATACAAACCCATTCCATGTCAAATAACAAAAAGCAGTGGGCAGAATCATGGGCAGGGTGACATTTTCATTTCAGTAAATGGCGTTTACCAGAAATAGGCTTTTCCTTTTTGCTTCTATAGATTATAAAGAGGTTTCTGTCCCTCTAACTCCATAAAGTTGGGTCTAAGAAACATATTTTACCCTTATTCTACAAAATAAACCTCCTGAATGGGATTGCTGCTGGCTTGAGCATAAGCAAGTGCTCTTGTAAACTGGCATAAACACAAGTGTGCTTATGGTTATGGATTTTATACAGTTTTTATGGTGTAATTTTGGAATTAGTCTCCAGGAAAACTGCCACAGACATCAGACAAGCTCAAATCAAGGGCTCCATTTCAAGTAAATATTTAAAGTGACCTCACATCCTTTCCATTTCTTCTCCTACACTTCCTTGGAGCCCGTCTTCATCCGCCCGGTGATCACCATAACTTTCTGCCCATTTTCATGGCTCTGTGCAAAAAGTAGATAAGAAGCAGGAACTAGGCAGGGCAGGTACTGCTGGGAGGATGCTCAGTGCACTGCGGCATGGCAGGCATGGTTCTGCCCATCCAGACACATACCCATAGGGCATGCACATGAGGTTTGAAGCTCACAGCCCCATGGTCCCAAATTGCAAAAGGCACTGCTGCAAAGAAAGACTTGGCATATGCCAAGGCCGAGAGGAAAAAAAGGAAGATGTAGGGACTGGTGGCTGGGGTGGTGGAGCTGAGCACAGTGTAGCTTTACGCAGCAGTCGGCATTCCTCTGCTCCTCTCCTCAGAGCCAGCTGCATGTTTTGTCTGAAACCAATCTCTCATTTGAGCTACACGAAAACAAGCACTGAGGAGCCCCTATTGTAAATACCATACAGAAATACAAAGGAGAGGGCCCAGGGCAAAAAATATTTCCATAATAAAACTGTCATGGGGGAAAGGGCCTTTGTAACACCAAGTAATTAAGTTAAGAACAGAGATGTCCTTTCCAAAATGCTTGACATAAACTGTCTCCTTAATGCTGTAGTTGGAAAAGAGCAGTCTGGGTTGAGATGAGCATATGGACCGGGGGAGTGGGAATCTCAGTGTGGTATCCTGGGGAAGAGAGCCCAGGAGACGCTTACATTGGGTATGTGGCTTGAGCTCCTGCCAAGGAGCACTGAAATCCCTGCTCCCCTCTGTGCCTCCCTGTGCTTCTTCCATAGTCTCTTCAAATGAGATGCCTCCTGCACAGCCTGCAACTTGCAGCAGCCAGCACTGGACCACCCAATGAGGAGACTAACACAGATAAAGCAGAAGCTCAGATGATGCAAGGCAAGGCGGATTGGGCAATAGAAGCATGATTGCCAGTTGGCAAGGGAAAGCAAGAAGACTTCACTGATGATAGTGCAACACGACCTCTGAACAGTGGCCCAGCCTGGAGTGGGAAGTCCTGATGGTGTAGTGCTCTGTGCGTGCACCCAATACAAGCTGGCATGCTGTTGGTCACTCTGCATCTGGTGAGTCCTCAGCTGAGCTGTTTTCCTGCCATCAGTAGAGGACTGACTCTGCCAAAGACATTTTCCCTGCTTGGAGACCTGTCCCCACACCCAGCTTTTGGTAAGGGTCTTCCAACAAGGAATTAAATGCAGTGTCAGGGTCCCAAGTTGTTCCTTGGTTAGATGGTAAGAATCATAGTCATAGTCATAGGATGGCTGGAGTTGGAGAACCCCCCTTTTTCTGTGAATCATTAAGATTTAAACTTCTCAGAACTGGACCAGTGGCTAGTCCACATCATAGCAGCCCTTACTGGGTTCTGCATCATGTAGACCTTTTTCTACATGTTATTTTACCAAAGTACTCTCTCCCTGAGACAGTGAAGAACAGCAAGAGGTCACTGAAATCCTGTTTCCCTCTCTACTCCTGCTCTCCACAGCCTCCCAGGCCAGAGAGCCATACCAAGTAGAAGCCAAATGTCATGACATTCAGGCCTCTCTAGGAGGAATGGTGATGAACTCAAGATCTGGATGGTCTCCCTGATTTGCAAAAGTTCATGTGCCTTCTCTGGGTTTATGAAAAGAGTCCATTTGTGGGCAGTAGAATAGAGACTAGACTACTTATTCCTCTTCCTCACTGCAGTTAGGGGAAGAAACTTACCTAATGGTGAAAAATCATATTTGGTTCAGCTCTCAGAGAGAGTGAAGCAGGTTGTGGCCCCTGAAACCCTCACATGGTAGGTAGTTCATGGCTCAGAGGCAAGGCATGGATTTTTGTGAGACTAGGAAGAGGATCCATGCTTTTGAACAAATCACCTGCTGGCCTTTGCTCAGACGCTGTGGGATAAAAGTGCACCAAATGAAATAACAGATAAAACACAGACATGGAAACCAAGACAACCAAGAACTATGGACTTCAGGTGACAGAAATAACCTCAACAGATCAATACCAGACGAGGCAGCACAGCAAAGCCTGCAATCTCAAATAGTCCTGTCGGATTGAGAGGCGAAGTTTCTCCCATTTCAGAAGCGATAGAGTCAGTCACACGCCAGGTATAAAATACAAGCACCAGACACTTGGCATTGTGCAGCTACCTGACAAAGGCACTAAGTTAGTTGGGCTCACTTGAAGCACAGCCTTTTTATATTTTCAAAACACCAAGTTCCATGCAAGTATTCAGGCTGCCATGGCAACATGGTACATTTGTTCCTGAGTGTCATTTTCCATCACAATTGGCTTCCCCCCCCCCCTAGAACTTTGCCCAACTTCAAAACTTTGGTTGCTGAGGCAACATCTCCCCTTGAAGGGAATCAATTGGCTGTGCCCATCTGTGCCAAGACAAGGGCTGTTCTTTGAAGACCAGCAATCTATAGAAGGGGAGGATGTGTTAGGGAAGCTAAAATATATCAGGAAAGCAGGGTGAGAGGAAGGAACGGTGCTGTGAAGTGGCTCTGGAGGGGCAACACACGCCTCCGCAGGAGGCAGGTGGGATGGGCTCTGAGTGGGAGGCTCCAGGCTTAGCACAGGCGAGATAATGTGCCGCATTACGTCAGTGGGAATATGAAATGAGGCCTTGGTGTGGCAATGCTTTGCCTTCCACGTATCCCTTCAGGTACTCATGGAGATGCATAGTCCTCACAAGACCTCCAGGAGGAAGGAATTTGTCACTGGGTTGGTTTGGCACAAGAAGTGACTGAGGCGGGGAGAGCTTGAATGAACTGCTAAAGGTCATGCAGTGAATTAGTGGCTCATATAGGAAGAAGCCCCCGGAGGTGCTGTGTTTCATTTGTAAGATCACCATTCCTCTGATATTTAGCTTGTGCTTAAATAGAAACCAGATTTGCCTTCCGCGGAGAAGCACTGCAATCACTTTTTCTCCAGCTAACACATTACAGTCCTCACCTCTGCTATTTGTCAGTGTCTTTGGAACTGAAATGCACTGAAGCAGGGAGCCCGCTTTCTGGACAGCCCTGATCCACACTCTTCCTGAAATTAACACACAACTAGTGCAGGAGGCCCTGGAGGGGGGTGGGGTATTGCTTCAGCAAGGGTTCTCCAAAGCCCTTGTTCTTGCCCATGAGCCAGTGTCTTTCTCAACCTGGAGATGCACACAGTGGATGCTGCTGAAAAGCAAACCTGATGAGTACGTTAAGGACTAGGTTTGATACCAGCTTCTACTTGTCCAGAGGGCATCACTGATTCATTGGGTTCACTTGCCAAGTCTCCACTTTGCAGACCGTGTCTCAGTGCCCCAGTTCCAGACCAATGATAACTCTGATGCTTGTGTATGGGTCACTAGAGATTAGGTTTTGATTTCTTTCCATTTCAGCAATTCATAGCTAACTGAATAAGCGGAGTCAGATACAAGCCTGCTGCCTGTATCACCACCTGCCTGTTCTGAATCTGGGTCATTTTGGCATTTAAAAACACAAACAGCCAACATAGCCCTGCCGGGCAGAAGCAAAAACAGTAAGCAAACATGGGAAGTGCTCTTGATGTCAAAAGCGAAACACAGAGACACAAGAAGCAGCAGGCTCTGACTTTTTCCTTCATTTATTTGTCTATGATGTTTCCTGCCCAAGGGTGTTGAATTTTAACTGCCTCTTCCATGTTGATGGAGGAGACCAAAATTGGCCTATGGCCCTCATATGTTTGGCAAGGCACCTCCCCGAGGGGCTGCATCCTCTGTATCCTGGGACCTTTTCTTGTCTACAAGTGACTGCAAAAACAGTCTGAGGAGGGATGATGATTTTTCTCAGATGATTTCCAGGGGTTGCACATGTCCCCAATTTTCTCTTGTCTGGGCACAAGAGAACTTGACCACAGGGAGTTTCCCTCACCAGTCCTGGATGTCTCACTACTTTGGGCACTCAAGTTCATCACTAGGAGCTTTGGCCAAGGGGATGACACCCCGAGATACTGCATGGTTCTGTTCCATGGGTGATGCAGAATATCCCTCGTGCACAGCTGCAGGAGGGGCAGGAGCGGAGAGGAGCCCAAAAACTCATGACATACTCCAGCACATGGAATTTAGAAGAGAATGTGAGGAAAGACTCGGGATCTATCCCCTGCTTGCCCATACCAGTGGGGGGAAAGGCAGTCTTCTCTCATGCTCAGGCATCTGAGAGTTGCCTGAGAGTATCTTCCTCCCAAAAGCATGACTTTCAGCTGCTGGATAGCCTAGCAAATCCTGCAAAACATATCTGGACAACTGCCTCATTAACCATAAGCATAGCTCTCCCCTGTGGTTACAACAGCTGCCCATTGGAATAAACAGGAAACCATTTTATCCTCTGAGGAGCAGAAAAGGTGAAGGGATCACAACTGCAAATTGTGTGTCTCTGGGTTTGGAGCATGCGGCAAGAGCCACAAACAGATAGATTTTCTGCTTTTTCTCATACAGCAGATACAAAAGTTGGCCTTCCCCCTCTGAGCTGATCCTCTGACCTAATGTTACCCTCTTCTCCTGTGCAAAAGACAGAAAAGCAAAACCCTGGCCTCACTGCTGAGGTTTTGAAGGAAAGCAGACGGATAGTAAGCTATGGAGATGCACTGCAGCAATGTGCCTACCAGGTCCCATAAAATGCGGATCTGTCTCATCTGATTCTGCACCCCCACGTGCGGTTGTGCTGTGTGGACCTGGCCACAAATGCACATACTTCTACACTTTGCATTCCTGCCAGCTGATGATGTTCATGAGTGAAAACTCCAGGCTCCTCTGTCATCAAATTTAATGGCAACTTTAGAGTCTTTTCGCCCTCTGGGACGGCAAACAAAGAGGCTGTACCTCAGACAAAGGCAACCAGTGAGCATTTGCTCCAAAACTGCTGGATTCTTTCAGTGAGAGCTGGAGGGCCTGTGGCTTGTAGGTCAGGTGAGCTAGGTTTGATGAGACTTAACACCTCAGGTTGCATTCCAGTTCAAGACGAGGATAGCTTCACCTTCTTTACCTTTCATGTATCCACTACTGTAGGTTGCATCTGCATCTGAGCATGCTACAGTAAAATGATGCTGGTGGAGCACAGCGGTAGAAATGTTGCTGTGGAAACCATGGTATTTTAATTGTCTGATTGAGGAGAAGCCAGGTAAATCAGGCATCGTGTTTTCACAGTAACAACCACTCTGCTGCCAAAAAGATCTGGAGTGCTACACAGGGCTCTGCCACTTGTGAGAGCTGCGTGTCACTGGGCAAGCCATTCCCACCTTCATGCCCTTTGGTCCTCCCCAACCCAAGCCACCATCCTTTGCCTGCTGGACCCATATAGATGGCAAATCTCCCACATTGGTGACACTCCATTTGGGCATGGCATCCCGATCAGGTCATCAAATGCCTCCTCAACAAAAAACATATGCTTCATAGAATTAAAGAATCATTAAGGTTGGAAAAGACCTCTAATATCTTGTCCAACTATCCAACTCCCACCAGTATTGCCCACTAAACCATGTCCCTAATTACTGCAACTACCCTTTCCTTAAACACCACCAAGGACAGTGACTCGATCACCTCCCTGGGCAGCCTGTTCCAGAGCAGTACCACTCTTTCTGAGGAGAATCCCATTGGCATCAGCCCATTGATCCAGCCTGCCCTCACTCTGTAGGGCCTTCCTTCCCTCAGGCAGATAAACATTTCCTCCCAGCTTGGTGTCATCTGAAAACTTACTGAGGGTGCTCTCAATCCCCTTGTCCAGATCATCAATAAAGATATTAAACAGAGCCAGACCCAATACTGATCCCTGGGGAACACCACTTGTGACCAGCCACCAACTGGATTTAACTCATTCACCAACCAGTCTGGGCAAGGCTCTCCAGCCAGTTTCTTTACCCAGCAAAGAACACATCCGCCCGAGCCACGGGCTCTCAGCTTCTCCAGGAGAATACTATGGGAGAGTCAAGGGATTCACTAAAGTCTAGGTAGGCTAAATCCACAGTCCTTCCACCATCCACCAGGTCATAGACTAGGTCACCTGGTCATAGAAGGAGATGAGTTTGGTCAAGCAGGACCTGACTTTCACTTAGAAGATAAATGAACACTGAACGTACACCTTGTTCTGACATGATGGTCTAGGACAGTGATATTACCTCTATGCTAGGTAACCCATCAACTATTGCTCTAGAAACTTCAAAATACCTTGAGCAGTGTTCATTTAACTCCTCAGTCCTAATTACAGGGAATTTCATCTTTGTGACCAGTTGTGACAGAGCCTGCAAAGTACCAGGCGCAGTTTGAAACCTGACAGATCCCATCAGGTGGAGGTTTCCAGGCGGGAAAGATGCCTATCTATTTATAGATACCTATTTATACCGCAGAGGTACTGGATGCTGATGAGCACACAGCATGTGGCCAACTGCAGATAGACCTGCTTTCCCCTCAGCAAGTATTCCACAGGTGCTTTGATCAAGGCAGGCAGATAAGGCTCCTTTGCTTTCACTCCAAGGACCCCAAGTCATCTGGTGCAAAAGGCACCTAAACCAGCATTGCCTGGTCAGGAAGTACCAGATGGTCCAGAGGATATTCTCTGGTGGGCATTCCTTAGTGACCCATTTCTACTAGGAAGCTTTGAGAGCTGATCCAGCACATTTAGGCTAGTGTCCTGTCCGCCTGTTAACTAGCAGACCCCTCTGCTCTCCTTGTGAGGAAGTTGTAGGTCGCCATAAGGCCTCCCCTCAGCTTCCTCTTCTCTGGGATAAACAGCAATGGGAACATGCAGATGTGTTCATCTCACATCGTTGAGCCGTGGTCCTCAGGACTCTGCAGTTTAGTTTTGTTTTACTTTATGGACGAAGTGACACTCACAACATGCTCAGAGTTCACACTGTTGCACTGCAGCAGCTCTCATCCCACACAGAGATGGAACAGAGCGGAGTGGCCCAGATGTGATGACTCAGCTTCCAGCGCCAAGAGCCCAAAACAAGCCTTCACCAAAGCCCTTCTCTGATACACATGGGGAGATTCTGCTTCCCATTTGATGCCTATGCTGCAGGAGTACCCACGCCATTTGGCTGTCCTGACTTCCTTCCAGTCAACAGAGTGAGGTCTTTGGCCTCTTTTAGATGTTTATTTTGGATAAAACCTGCTCTCTGCCCTGGCACTGACACAGCTCAGCTCTCAGCACAGGGTCAGACGAATCTCAGCCTGGCATTCCCAGACCTGGTCCTGTGCCCGTGACTGCAGCAGGTTAAAGGAGGTGCAAAGTCACTCTGCTGCACTGCTGATATGTTCCAAGTGTCAGACTGGTTTCACTCTCTGCTGGCTGAGCAGTGGGGAACTGCGTGGTCAGCTAAGGACACTCAATGATTTTGCCCCATGCCTCAGCACACCAGAACATCAGAGATTACCAACAAGTACAGCTAACTGTCTCAAGCAGCTGAGGAAAGGTCTGCTATTCTCCAGGGATACCACTATCAATGTAGATATTCCAGTAATTATGCCTTTACCCAACTGAGAACTGCTATTTCCTCCCCTAGATTCTCCTCAGCAGTGCTATTCGTAGTCAGTAATCTCAAGTTCCAAGATAATGTCAGAGTTGTGCGTATCCCAGCTCTTCTTGTGGCTGAGCTGCATACATTAGTTGCTAAATAACACTGTTTCGAGCTGTATGTACGCTTACATAACCTCATACCATATAATCAACATGTTTCATAGCACGAAGAGATCAATCATTCTAATCCCTGTCACTGAAACATTCCTCTGCTCCATATCACGTCATGAAAACAACAACAAAACCAACAAAACATCCAATGTAGATTGATACACCTTGAGATGCTGCTTCCTTTGAGCCCTGTAAGCACACCATGGTAGGCTTTGTGAATACCAGAAGTCAGCAGTCAAGTAAGCCATAGTTAGACTGATACTGCCAGAGCCTTCAGAGCAGGGATGGAGGTACTGGGAAGGGGTGGTAGAGGCTACAAGATGCATGGCACACCTGCCAGACCTGGGCTATAGCATGTGGCTGGATAGCAGCCATGGTATTATGCTGATTCAGGGTGGTGGTGGTGGCCCTGCTTTGAGCTGTGCCTGGATGCAAAGCATGGTAAAACACATTTGGGAAGTTCGGTGTGCCTCCTGCAGTGAGGCACAGGGACAGCTGGGATGAGTTTTCCACACACCTGTCATCATGCAGAACCTCCTCTCCCTTTTCAACCCCAGCAAAGGCGAGACTTATCCAGAAAAAGCAATAAAACAGAGGCTGGAGGGCAGAAGACTGTCCAATGAAGAGCCAGCCTCATGAAGGCCACCATTGCCTGGGAAGGTACACCTGACTCTTCAGCCAGCTCTGGCCCTGTCCCAAGTGCACCCACACAGAAGCACACAAAGATGCTGTAGAGCCCCAGCAGGGCACAGCCCAGCATCCTCAAGGCTTGAGTTCCCTCTGCTGGCCCTGAGCATCTATTCCACTAACAAAGCTTGTGCAGTCTGCTCTGAGGTGTGGTTTTTTTTGCAACCTGAAGGTCGCTCTGAGACATGCAGCAGCTTCTACCGCATGCACAGCACTTTTGCATGCCCAGAGCTGTGACAGCTGGGAAAGCACAAAATAATAAAAAAAAAAATCAGTTGGACAGTGCAAGGTTGCAAAGGAAATCCAGCAATACAAGACAGCTGCCACATACAGCACAACTGCATCCCATCGCCCCTACCAGAAAACACACAGAGCGCAGGTGAAGCTTTTGCTAAGCAGGATGTCCCTCCTGCTAACACATACATGAGGTGGCAGCTGTTCCTCTCTTGTACACCAATGCTTTTCTCAGCTAATGCCAGCAGGGGCCCAGGGCTCTGCCATGCTTCACTGAGGTTTTTGCACAGCCTTTTCCATTGCAGGGTGATGTGTTTTTGCCTCCTAGAGTCCTTTGAGATGCAAAAGAAGGGTGAATCAACTCCAGCTCCTAAGCAGGAAGGTTATAAAGCCTCCAATCCCAATCCCACACTGCTTCCAAAAGAGAGATGGAGATACAACCCCTCTCTCCCCTCCAGACAGTCAAGGACCCTGAGTTACCAATACCAGCTTTTATTTTAAAACTGACTAAAAGCATTTGGAGTTTCAAGAAAAAAACTGCAACAGAACACCCAAGGGGAAGCCTGGCTGCCTCAGACCTTGGCTTCAGAGGCCCTGGTTGGTTGGCTCCCCAAGGAAAAGCTTTCAGATGTGGCCCCATTGGGCTCTCATCAGGCAGATAGATGAGCAGCTGTCCTCTTCCAGGGAGGGGACACGAGGTTACTTGATGCGGTATAGAACTTTGCGTTGCATGCGGTGCTGGATCTCCCCACGGCGCATCATCAGCTGCAGCACCTTGTAGATGGCGTGTTCAGGGTATTTCTGGAGAGGGAGATAGCAGGGTGAGATGAGCTGGCGAGGAAAAGCTCAACACAGCCCAGCAAGAACTGCAGCCACTGCTAAAGGCTGTGACTCTCTGCAGGACAGCAGGAGCTGCTGCTTTCCTATTTCAACATTTCAGGACTGAGTGCAGCCAGTTTCCTGAGTCAAAACATTCTGGATTCAATGCTGGACTTCAGTCTATTACCAGGTATTACAAGATACATGAACAGCCCCAAACCTGAACCCCAGCACTCTGACAGAGAAGAAAAACCTCACTCTCCTCCAACTCCACAAACACAACATATGCTGCTCCCTACGAACAGCTTCAAAAGCAAATATGACCAAGGGGCTCTGCAGCTGCCTCCCAGGGAATGAATTCCCACAGCAGCAGTGGGAGTTGCCTGGTTCCAGGGCACAACCCTTGCCTACCTGCCGTATGAAGTCCTGCACGATGCTGTGCTCTGACACCTGTGAGCCAATGGCAAAGCGGCGCTTGAGTTGCTTCTCAATACGGGACAGCATCTCTTGGTCCTCCTGCGTTGTGAAGCCTTCTGCCCCTGGGGGGGAGAGAGGTTGCAACCAGATGTCACTCTGAAAGCCAAAAAGCCCATTTCCCATGTCTCCCACCACATACACACACACACATCTCAGAGATCTTGAGGGAAGCTGTAAGCCAATGCAGCATCATCCATCCTCACCTGACAAGCTGCCTGACATGGCTGCATCAAGCGTGGACACCTGGAAGAGCCTCAAGGCCTCCTCAACATCAGCCTCAGTGGCAAAGGGTTGCAGCTTCATCTTGCTGAGGGACTCGGCAATGCGCACAATGGCCTCCAGTTGCCTGTGGATAATGAAGATGCTCCAATTCCCCACTTCCTACTGTAGCCCCAAGGGGTTTTCTCCTTCCCCCAACACTCCCACTCACAGCATCTCCAGTGTCGCCCCACTCACAGTGGGCTCTCCCAAACTACAGCACCCCAAATCCTCCAGGTTATCCCAGGCAACACAATGACATAATCCCAACCCTGAGGGTTTTGGTGGGTACGGGAGGACAGCAACATTCTCCCTCCCCACATAGGACCAGGCCCCATGGCTCTCACCTGACAGTGATTGGGATGCTGGAGCGGCGGTCACTCTCCTGCTCATGCTGCCGACTGCCGCTCCGCATCAGGATGTAGCGGTTCTTCAGCTTCTCTGCTGCTGCTACAGACAGCCGAGGGCCACACTTCCTGTGTGAGGGGACAGGAGAGGTGGCATCCTGGGCAGGATGTCCCCTATGTGCTCCAAGCTGTTCTCACTCGCATCCCTTCCAGGGGAGAGCCCTTCCAAACCTAACCCCTATCAGCCCAAGAATTCGTTCCTTTCACTCAAAGGTGCTTGAGCTGCCTCACAACCCACTCCATGCTCCCAGTGCCAGGTGCAGATGGACCAGACCCAGCCCACACATCTGCCTCACTGCACACTGCAACCCCAGCAGCACCACGTGATGTGGGCACAGCCTAAAATCACCCCTCTCACTCACGTCCGACAGAAAGAGATGAGCTTCTTCAGCTTGTTCAGCTCGATTTCACCTTCCACAGCCTGTGTCTGCGTCAGGGCACTCACATGCAGGGACATCACATGCTTGGCCAGTGTCTAGGAGAGCAGGAAGCAGTCAGACCGCATGAAACCTCCCTGTCATCCAACCCTCCCCCAAAACAGGGCAGCAGCTTGGCAGTTCAGTGATGCAGTTCCGTTGATACTGAAGAAGGCATCCCCCAACTCTACTCCCAGTGCTTATGCCTGGCTCTGTTGTGACAAGCAGAACTATGGGACCACAAGAAGCTTGCCTTGCTTCAATGTGTCACGGCAGAAGCCTAAGAATCATAAAATTGCTTGAGCTGGAAGGAACCCTTACAGGCTATACCTAGTCCAGCTCCCCTGCAATGAACAGGGACACCTACAGCTAGAGCATGGTGCTCAGAGCCCCACCAGCCAGATCTTAAGTGTCTCCAGGGATAGGGCATCTTTCTAGGCAGTCTGTTCCAGTGCCTCACCACCCTGACTGTAAAAAAAACCTTCTTCCTTATACCCAACATAAGTCACCCCTCTTTTAGTTTGAATCCATTTCCACTTGTCCAATCACAACAGATCCTTCAGCCACATGCTATGGCTGTGTAAGCTCCCATGCCTCAAGCCCCAGCTGAGCCCACCACCCCGACCCACCATGTCTCGTTCCTCATTGTGCTCATCCTTGACAATGAAGATCATGTCGAATCGAGACAGGATGGTAGGCATAAAATCAATATTGTCCTCGCCCTTGGTCTCGTCCCAGCGTCCAAAGACAGAGTTGGCAGCTGCGAGCACTGAGCAGCGGGAGTTCAGTGTGGTTGTGATTCCGGCCTGTGGGGAAAAAGGAAAAGATGGGGTCAAGATCATGTCCATAAGACAGCAGGGCTAGAAAACTACTAACTCCTAGTATGAGCTCCTAAGCATTATGCACAAACTCATCCTCAAGCACTTATACTTAAGTAAAGTCAATTTAAGTAGCACTCAGTTGCACTGTAACAGTTCCACAATGGAGAGGGGTCATCCACCATGAGGGGCCCCAATGAGCTGGGCCCATGCATCCTTCTGGAGGAAAACTGGCTTCTGCTGAGACTTGAGCATGGCTGGTTTCTCACCTTCGCAATGGAGATGGTCTGCTGCTCCATGGCCTCATGGATGGCAACACGGTCATCCTCCCGCATCTTCTCACCCGAAGTGGAAGAAACAAGGAGGGGAGAAAAAAAGCCACTGTCAGTCACCTCTGGAAGACTTCAGCTGGACACCAAGCTCTGTGCAGCCCACGTACCTTGTCAAACTCATCGATGCACACCACCCCCCCATCTGCCAGCACCATGGCTCCTCCCTCCATGAAGAAGCTCCTTGAGGAAGGGTCGCGGATGACTGAGGCTGTCAAGCCAGCAGCGCTGCTGCCTTTCCCTGAAGTATATACCTAGTGGTGCACAGGACAAGGTGGGACAGCACATCAGCCACTGAAGGACCCAACAGCCCATTGCACCACCATGCCGTGGCCAGAGCTGAGGGAGGAAAGGCAAAGCCCAAAGGGAAAAACCCTCAACAAGCCTCAAACCAAGCAGTTGTGATACACCGGAGGGCTTGCAGACATACAAATACAGGTATTAAGTACAGAACATAGAGTGATTCATTTTTCGGTGCACTGCTGCATTAGCTTTGTTTTCCCCTTGAGGAAACAATGTGGTCAGAGGCTGACTTTAATGGAGGTTACGAGAAAACAGAGCTGAAAATATAATTTCATGCCTGGGCTCAGTTTGGAGATCTGTGCCTGAGGTATAGTCAGCTTCATTTGTTCTGACCAGGGAGCACCTCTGCTGATCTAGTCTCAATAATAAACAGCAGCACTGGCCACCGCTTTGGACATCTGCAAACCTGACTCATACCACCATTAAAGGCATTAATTACCTGCTTCCCCTTCCCTCCCTCATGCACTGTCCTCTGTCCCATCTCCCCCAGGCTGGCACCAGCAGTTCCAGTTCACACCTCCACCAGCTGCTCTCGCTGGGGATGCATGAGTGGGAATCTGCCAAGACTGTGGTCATCAGTGGCATGCAGGGAGCAGAAGGAAGAAATGAGCAGACACTTCAATGCACCTACCCCGATGGGAGAACACTTCTCTACAAACTTCAGTAGCTGTGATTTGGCCGTCCCAGGGTCACCCAGCATCAATAAGTTGATGTCTCCTCTGCGGGTCAGCCCATCTGGGAGCCTGGAGCAGCAGGGTGGGGAGATGGGGGAGAGATGGTGAGCTTTTATCTTGGTAACAGAGCATTGCTGACAACAGCAGGCAGACTGTATAAATCACCAAGTTGGCTTTTCCCCACCTCTTGCGAGAGCCTCCAAACAAGAGGCAAGCAATGGCCTTCTTGATGTCAGTGCTGCCATAGATGGAAGGCGCGATGCTCTTGGCAACCATCTCGTAGATGTTGGGCATGGCAGTGAGGCGGCGAAGTTCCTCCTCTTCCTGAGGGGTCACTGCACCAGCAAAACTGTGTCCTGCACAGGGAAGAATGAGGCAACAGTGAACAAACGGGTGTTTCAAAGAAAAATACATTGTGTCTCTCACACCCACTACAGCCAAGAGCCCTTCTTGCATCTCATGCCAAGTGCCACCAGGTCTGAAGGGATGGAGAAGTCAAGCATTTACTAACCTGAACCCTCCACATCCACCTGAATGCCCACCACACGGATGTAAGCGCTTCGGATGCCCACACCCACATTGTCCCGGCTTTTATTCTTGCTCTGGGCAGACTTCTTGATGGAGTAGATGCCCATGATGGTGACTCTGTTCCCTGGGACAACTCTGTCACACAAGTACCTAAGAAGATTAAAAGGGGAAAGCAAAGGATGGTGGTGTGAAAATGATGGCACCACCAACATGGTTGGACAAGATCATCTTACTGGTGTTTTCCGAACTTAATGATACTACAGTAATAACAGTCAGTCAGGGGAGAAAGCAAGTAAGCAGCAAGTGATGCTGCAGGATGACCATGAGATACAGCAGCAAGGCCACAGCCCACCCAGAGACCCAGCTGTCACCTGTCACAGTAGAGCTGTAGATGCCGGGGCATCTCCCCATGTGGCACAGCATCAGGGGACTCCTGCAGCTTCAGAATCTGGAAGTCGACACACTTGCACTTGTCTGGCATGATGAAATAGGGATCCAGCGGGCACCTGGGACGGCCGGCCTGTTCTCTGTGTAGAAATCAATGGGGAAAAGTCAGCCAAGTGTAGCACTAGGGGCATGGACAAGTCACAGCTGCCCACACCTCTCAGGTCAGAAAGGGGCTGTTAACAGCCAAAGGTTCTCCAGCCTCCCTCTTGCCTCCAGCATGTCAGAGCATCAGCACAGACCCAAAGCAGTGATGCTCCCTGTGAATACTCTCAGAAGCACCTTCCTCTCCCCTGCTGGCTAAAAGCAAGCACAAAGGTAACTCATTAATGACACAGAAGGTAACAGTGCAGGCTCCATGCCTTGACAGGGCATATTTATTTATAACCTCATACATGAGGCAAACACTAAGTGGTTTCTGGTGAGAAAGCAATTAGCAGTGTGACAAGGCTGCCATCAACCTCAGAGTCTCTCGAGACATCAGCTCTGCCTATCTGCACTGCTCTGCTACAAGCACAGGGAGACAGGGAGCAGCTCTGCATCCTGCTGGCTCCTCTGCAGAGCACCATCAGTGCCTGACTCCATGCAGGCAGCCATGGGACTTTTGGGGAGGATAAAACACAAGGGAGGAAAAGACCCACTGGAAAGCAGGAGAGAGGCTGCACAGTAGCTGTGCTGACCCACTTGTGAAGCCAAGGCTCAGGAAGCAGGCAAAAACTATGCCAATCCCACAGGCCTCTCAGGCTGCTTTAGAGATAAGGCAGAGAAAATAAATACTGGCAGGTTTGAGTTCAAAGACACAATCCATCAGGATCAGCCCATATGAATGCTGCAGCACAGCAGCAGCCTAATGCTTGCAATTTGTGCAGGCAGCAAAGGCTGTAAAACAGGATTTGGAAATTAACAGCAAAGTAACCTTATAGAATTTAATGGAAAACAGCCCTTCAGGGGAGGGGGACGTAGAAACAAGAAGTTTGCTCAAACAGGACAAGAACTTGGTAAGGAAGATGGAAGAGGAGCTGAAAGCAGAATTACAGGGCAACTGAGGCTCCCCAGTTCAAAAAGACAGGGAATTTCTAGAGGGAGCCCAGCAGAGGGCCATCAAGGCAGTGAGGGGTCTTGGAGCATCTCCTTCATGAGGAAAGGCTGAGAGCCCTGGGGCTGTTCAGCCTGGGGAAAAGATGCCTGAAAGGGGATCTTATCAATGCTTATACGTATCTAATGATGAAAGGGGGGTCAAGTGGATGGGGCCAGGCTCTTATCAGTGGTGCCCAGCGATAGGACAAGTGGCACAAAATGGAACACAAAAAGTTCCATACAAATGTGTGAAAAACTTCTTTACTATGAGGGTGACAGAGCACTGGAACAGGCTGCCAAAACAGGCTGAGGAGTCTCCTCTGGAGAAACACAAAACCCACCTGGACCCTTCCCTATTCAATCTACTGTAGATAACCTGCCTTAACAGGGGATTAGACTAGATGATCTCCAGAGGTGCCTTCCAACACATACGACCCCACGACACAGCCCATCCTACCCCACACAGCCCCAGGTCAGCTCTCACGTGTTGCATTTCCTGGGCAGCGAGTAGCCCTCCAGACCCGGGCGCACTGTGATGTTGTTGATGGTGTTGCGACAGCTGCGGCACTGGATGGCAATTTTGGTGGCTTTGGCTCTGATGGGGGTCGCTGCAATGACAATGCCAGGGATCTTCACCAGGTGGGACATCTGGTCGGACTGGAAGGGAGAAAAAGAAGGGAAGGTGAGGGAAACACCACTGGAGGATGGATAGGAAACTCACTGTGCTAAGGAAATGCAATGGCGCTTCCTATGTTTGTGAGCCCACCATCTTTCAGGCTCACCTTCAGGCTGCGGATGTTGGCCGCGTTGGCATCAGACCTCAGCATGACCTGTATGTCTTGGAGGGCTTCTTCCCCAGCAGGACGAGGACGAGTGACCTCATCCGCCACCTCCTTCGCTGCTTCTTCCAGCTATAAAAGAAACAGCTGTCAGGACCACCCTCACACCACGACATCAGCACATCACGTGTCCCATTCCATCCCTTACCAGCTGCAGGTGCTCAGCAGGCTGTTTGTACAGATAGTCAGCGAGATCCTCATCAAAGCTGGCCAGATCCTCCATCTCCACCTCCACCCAGTACTGGCCCAGGTTGTAATGTCGCTTAAGCTCATCCCTGCAAGGCAGCAGGCACAGGATCGGGGTCAGGGCTACCCACAGGGCTCCATGGGGAGGCTTCAGAGTGAAGCTCATGAGGAAAACAGCACTAATGGAATCAGGGGGACAGGGGCAAACCTTCCACCCCAAACACAGTGTGATGTGCCATCAGCCCTGGGACAGCAGCTCCAACATGGCGCTGCCCACCCTGCAAGGAGCCCTCTATGCTCTATATGGAGAGCAGACCAGCACTGCCGCCCACCCCACAGCACCTGTATTTGAAGGTGAAGCCGGTCCGGTCCGTTCCCACGCGGTACTGCCGCAGGAACTCCTTAAAGCGCCGCTGCAGTTGCGATTTCCGCACTTGCCCCTCATCCGCCGATGCGTCCACCCCAAAGCTGTCGCTGTAGTAAATACCGGGATCATCGAAGCCCGACATGATGCCCGTATCTCACCTGCGGGGCGAACACACGCTCACACCCAGGCACCCCCGCCCTGTTACACCGCTCCAAGGCCCACAGCCGCCCCACGCACCAACAACTTTTCGCGGCAAAACCAGTGCCCGGCAGACAGCGATCGGCAGCGCAGCCCGCTTCTGATTGGCCCGCCCGAGGCGCCCCGCTGCTGATTGGCTCGGCCGGCTCTTCCGCCCCGCCACAGCTGGAAGCGCGCCGCCTCATCCCTTCCGCTGATTGGTCGGGGCGTTACGTTACCGCCCTCCGGGAGCAGTTTGGCGCGAAATCTCGGGGGGAAGGGCGGGAGGGAGGGGAAATGGCGGTCGGACGGTACCATTATGGAGGGGGAGGGGAAGGGGAAGGGGAAGGGGAAGGGGAAGGGGAAGGGGAAGGGGAAGGGGAAGGGGAAGGGGGAGGAGAAGGGGGAGGAGAAGGGGGAGGGGGAGGAGAAGGGGGAGGGGGAGGAGAAGGGGAAGGGGGAGGGGGAGGAGAAGGGGAAGGGGAAGGGGAAGGGGAAGGGGAAGGGGAAGGGGAAGGGGGAGGGGGAGGGGGTCCTATGAAACCATTGCTGACGGGGGGAGTGTGGGCTTTGAGCACGTGCTTTCATTAGGCAAAAGATGGCGAATAATTGGTACTGAGACATCAATAGGGCAAGAGGAGAGGGATTTAAACTAAAAGAGAGGAAATCCAGTTATACATTAGAGAGAAATTCTTTACTCAGTGGGTGGTGAGGCACTGGCACAGCTGCCCAGGGAGCTGTGGGTGCCCCATGGCTGGAAGCTCAAGGCCAGATTGGATGGGGCCCTGGGCAGCCTGAGCTGGAAGGTGGCAGCCCTGCCCATGGCAGGAGGTTGGGGCTGGTTGGGCTTTATGGTCCCTTTCAACCCAGCCTATGATTTTTTTTTCTACCATCTTGCTGTATTTAGCTGTATGTGTGTCAGGCCCTGGCAGGGATTGGGGTTGCGTGGCTGGCACCAAAGTCTGCTGTTGCATGGCTGTTCTCCATCTGGAGGAGCTGTGAGGTGGGATCAAGGCTTGATATACGCTTGGTATCTGGGCGGTGAAGAGTTAGAGGTACTTTGTACAACCAGAGAACATTGTTCTATTTCTAGGAGCGTGTGGGAGCTGAAGGTGTTGGAGCAGAGTGGGAATGGGGCTGGTTCTGAGAGCTCCCACCTCCCTCTGCTCTAATTGCTACACACAGGGAGGGAGGAAAGACCCCTCCTCCTCCCACTTAACAATGGAAAACACAAGGCTTAAAGACTTTCCATTGAATTTTATTATGTATATAAATTATATAATCAAATAAAAGAATGACACTGTATCTTCAACAACCATCATCTCTCAAAAAAAGAAATTAAAAAAAAAAGAAAAATGATTAGAAGAAGATTTAACACCTACTAGTGTCATATAAAACAGTTCTATAGCCCACGGGAGACGTGTGGCTTCACAGAAACAGTGATCACAGTGTTATCTAGCAGTATAAAACATTGAGCAAACAGAGCTCCAGGAGCTGCATAGTTCTGAGGCAAGAAAGGTGTCAAAGCTGCTTTCCTCCTTCTGTGGGATGTTTGCAGATACTCTGTAGAATAATTGCAGCTCTTGGCCGTTGGTTTTAGGCTTTTCCAGCCCTTGGTCCTGGTGGTGATGTTGTTAGTGTGTGAGGAGAGCTTGCAGCAAGCAGGGAAAGGGCCTGGAGCCCCTTGCAGCACTCTGCTTTCTGGGGAGAAAGGTCTCCAAATATTAGTGGCAGAGCTGAGATCACAGCACCCAGTCGAAGGGATTTTCCCTCGGAAGGACTGGGGAAGGTGGATTAGTTCAGGGTGAGGGAAGGCACGAAGAGAAGGCGAAGGTCCTGCTCGCTCACATGGCAAATAAGCCCACAGCGACTGTGGTGGCGATGAAACCGAGTGCCAGGATCCACCGCACCAGGGGAGAGGTGGTCAGCATGTCTGCCTGCATCCTTCTTGTCCTCTCACTTTCCTTCGCAGCTGCTAGACCTGGTACAAATAGGAGAAATGAGCAGGTGAAGACAGAGGGAAAGAAGCTGCTTTCCCCAGTGCCAGAGCAGATCTGGTGGAGCTGCCCAGGGGAGGAGGACCCCTGATGGGTGCGAGAGACAGCCAAATAAATACTTAAGATAAATTAGTAAAGGGCATTTAGTCTCCTGTGTCTCATTGATTCAACTAGTTTAAGACTCTGTGAATCACAGAATCCATAGAATTCATAGAAGTAGAATCACAGAATCATTAAGGTTGGAAAGGTCACAAAGATCACCTAGTCCAACCACTGACCATCCCCTTCATGCCCACTGACCACGTCCCTCAGTGCCACATCCACATGGTTCTGGAACATCTCCAGGGATGGTGACTGCACCACCTCCCAGTTCCAAGGCATCACCTCACTTAGTACACCAAGCAAATAGTCTCCCTGTATAACTCCAGAATGGAATACTTCAACCAACACCGTTTTATTTTCTAAATTCCTATCTCTGTAGGTTTATTGGGAAAGGGGCAGCAAAGATTCATGGAGGAATTTTACTGTCCTTTCCAAAGAACTTGCTTTAAACTTCCTTAGTGATGTGTGAGACCAGCATGCTTTTGTTGTAGGCTCAACAAACCGGACTCCATAAAAAGCAATTGCCTTTCTTGCTCAGTTCAGAATCAGCACTTGCCAGTAGGTGGAGATCTTTGCAAGACAGCCTGAAAAACCAGCCTGTAAATTCCCTGCTCTTGAGCTGGCTATTTTTACCATTGAGAAAACCACACTTGTGCTAAACTCTGCACTCTTTTCCGGAGCTATTTTGAATCGATTTCTCTGAAAGGCAAGGAAATGACCAGTGGAAGATTTAAATCATAAAGACAGACTTGAGCAAGGCCGTGTGCCAAGACCAGAGCCAAACTGTGAGTGGCAATATTAAACCCCTGCCTTTGCAAATGCCTTACCATTTTCATGTGATTTGCTAACATTCCTTGCGCGGACCTCTGCCTTCGGCTGCACAGCATGACCATTCTCCTGGCTGTTGGACACCAGCTTCTGCAGCGCCTCAAACACCTGAGAAGTAAGAATGTTATAGCAAGATGTTGCTTCTTCTCCTTTGTTTTTGCCCTAGACACTTCGGGAACTAAAGGAAGATACAAGCTTTCAACCCAAGTTAAAGAATCATAGAGTCGTTTGTTTTGGGAGGGACAATTAAAGATCATTTATTCCAACTCCCCAGCTCCTGCACCCCAGGCTCTCGGGGCTTTTTGTGCAGAGCAGGGTCCACCTGTTCACTTTACAGGTAAGCTTCATGAGAAGGAGAAGGCTATTGCACACGTTCTGTTCAATCCCCAGAGGAAACAGAAGAGCCTTTCAGGGACCCACTGCTTGCTAGGCTCCCAGTCTGGACAAGTGCAGCCACACAACTTTAGGCTGCTGTAAACCACAACTTCCCGTAAGCTCCACAGCAGAAATACCGGCTTTGCCATTCCCTGTGGCTGTTATCTTATTTGAAGGAGGGTGTGGGCAGACAGGGATGGCTGGTTGTTACTCACCTGTATATTTAGCAGGAATGCTTTCTTGGCTTCCTCCAAGACTCTTTTCTTAGTAGCGTGATCCATCTCAAGGGCGTTCATGCGGGACCGATAGAGCTGCTTGAACTTGGTGGCGTTGGAGACTCCATCGAAGGTGAAGAAAGCCAACCCTTTTCCAGTGCTGGGCAGCTGAAGGGCTTTTTGGGCAATTTTCTTCAGCACCTGCCCCCCAGACAGGTCTCCCAAATAGCGAGTGTAGGCATGGGCCACCAGCAGCTCTGGATTCTTCTTGCCAACATAGTGGAGCCTCTCAACGTATTTCTGAGTAGCCTCAGGACATGGGATCTCTGCCCTCCAGTTGCTGCCATAGAAGTACTCCAAGTCTTTCTCCAGGGCATCTTTCCGATGTAGCTCCGTTGGAAAATAAACAGGAGCGTAGACAGGGTTGTCCTTGTTACGTTCGATCTCTTCCTCCAGAGCAGAGTAGATGAAGTACAGGGATGCCGTGACCAGCTGAAACAGAAGAGGATGAGCTACATGTGAGTCTGTCTGCTTTTGGGACAAATCCCACTAAGTTACTCATGCACACTCAGTATTACACTATGCGGTATATATGTTATGTTGCAGGTTTCCTGGACAGCAAATGGAGATGCAAGGGGCAGTGAGACACCATCTAGCCCATTTCAGCATATGCTGGCCTTACCTACCCTTAAAAGCTGCTGCCTTTATCTTCGAGTTAAAGTTCTCCCAGCTTGACATAACAGAAACTTAAGTCACTCCTCACCTGCTCTCTTCATCCCCCCAGCCAATATAGAGAGCATTCCCAAAGGCACATTTCCTAATGTACTGCTCCAATCTGAATGCTTACAGGAATGGAGGCACCCCTTCGCCTCATTCAGCTTCATTCGGGGAATGCCTCTTTGGTTGCCCCAGGGAGACAAGATATAAGGGACAGGAGGCCTCTGAAAGATGCCTTTGTGAAGGATCACTGTGCAGCTATGTGCTCATCCCTCTGTTTTGAAACCACTGTTATTGTTTTTCCCAGCTTACATGCTATTTTCGTCTATATCTGCCAGCTTTTCCACGTGGCATAAGACAATCTGGCTGTGTTCTTCCCTTCCATGGGCACCCTGTTTGTAGAGGCTGTGTACGTATCTATATCCCCACTTCTCGCTTACACTGAAATCCCTTATCGGCAGCAAAGCGTAGAACATGGAGGTACAGAGTCAAAGTCAGATTGAGGGGAATTCGAGAGAAAGCAGTTTACCCTCCCAACAGAGGGATCAGTACTGCGGGAATGATTTCAGCTTTTCACCACTGCAAACAGGACTTTGATACACATACAGGCAGTGACTTTGTTGTGGAAACTGATCTGCAGATCCCAGGAGTCACATGTCAGGGCAGGTAAATGGGTTTGCCAAGAAGGTAAATAAGGGGGGAAAGAAAGATGTTTTTAAACAATAACTCATTATTGGATTGGAACCGAAACAAAAACGTTGCCCAACCAATGAGGAAAGATTAACTTGGCCGGTTGTTTTAAGTGGTTCAGTGGGGAAGGTGGCCTTTGGAAACTGCTATTGCTATTCAAAGCCCGGCGTCACGTCCCATTTCCCATCACTGGGTAAATATTTTCTGGGAAACCAAGCCGTGCTCCTGAATCTCAGAGGCCTTTCTTCATCACCGGCTTGTCTCAAAGTCCACTGCCCAACGAGTGCCCCATTCCTATCAGCGGGAAGTCAGCGCCTGCCATTGGATTCATGCTTGACTAAGTGCTGTGAATACAACCTGTCAGAAATAAATGGACTAATTTCTGTTCTCGTGCATTTATCTATTGAGGAGCTATTGGACAACAAAGCAATTAAACCACGGGCTGGATCGTTAGCTGTTATTTGCAAAGCCGTGCGTCAGGTCCTCCGGCCTCCTGGGAATTTCTCAGCCAGGTGTTTGCATTGTTTTTGCTCACGGCTTTGTTACGTGGCTCAGATCCATCCTGTTCCTAGCCAGGACGCAGACTAGTACCGGCACATAGCTCTTACACTTCAAGCAATGCAACAGGCTCCTACCTGCTGGCAGCAGGCACAGCTCGCTCCAACTCACTCTGCCTTTGAGCAATTGCTCCCGATCTCAGCTCTGCTATAACCCCAGTGACGGCTAAAACACTGTCAAGTGTGGTGCCAGAGATGATCTCACAGCCTCACTTCATTGCTATTCCATCATTATTTCTAGCTGTAACCGCTTAGAGCACTCTAAATTCACGCTCCATTCATAGAATTACAGAATCTTTAAGGTTGGAAAAGATCACTGAGGTCATTCAGTCCAACATCAGCCCACCCCCACCATGCCCACTGACCACGTCCCTCAGTGCCACATCCACACGGCTCTGAACACCTCCAGGGACAGTGACTGCACCACCTCCCTGTGCAGCCTCTGCCACTGCAGCCCCCATATCCAGTCTGACCCAATACCTGCCCACTCTTCTACCTCTTTTAACTACATGTGACAGTAGCTCTGCCGTGCTGTTACACGCTACCTTGAACTCGTGGAGGGACACCTGTCCCTTCTGGAAGTTCTTCATGAAGGGTGTGTTCTCTGCCTGCTCGTGCACCTCCTTGGTGGCTTCCTTCAGGAGCTCCGACAGGTCCTGGGACATGCTGGGCGAGGGAGAGAAGCAAAACAGATGTCAGTGTTGTTGCTCTGCTCCAGCCAAAGGGACCTTAGGAAAAGGGGGAGCCGGGGACAGCAGGAGAAGGAGCCGAGCCGGGGACAGCATTGCCAGCATTCCCCCTCCGTCCTGAGCGGGGAGCACGGCCAGAACGCATCCAGAGGTGAGAGGAGAAGCGCAACTGAAAGCAGGGCTGAATACAGCACTGCCGGCTGAGCGCTTCCGTCTCCTCCCCGTCCCGCTCTCACCTTTCAGCGCCGTGTGGCTGCGAAGTTTCCATCCTTCTCCGCCCGCTCTCGAGCCTCTGTTTCCCTCTGGTTTCCTTGTTCGAACCCGCTCCCGGGACGAGAAGCGCTGCGCTTTGTACCCGGCTCCTGCTCCCGGCTTTATACAGGCGGGCCACGTGAGCAGCACAGCCGCTGACCTCATGTGAGCGCGCTTCTTGCAACACGCTGCACTTCCCTTCCCACTGCTGGGCCCCCCCGCAGCCCCCAGGGACGGCTGGGAGGGCTGGAGGAATTCACCCCTGTAACAGCACCAAGGAGGGGATGCAGCTTCTGCAGCATCTGCCCTAGAAAGAGGCCGGTGTCAGTGTTTTATCACCCACGGCTGTGAGCATCTTCAGAGCCTCTAAAGGCACAGGGAGCTTTGCATACTGAATTGGTGTGGCAGGTGGGCCCTGCAGTGAGCAGCACCATGTGTGAGGTGGTAGAGGAGGACAGCAGGCCATCCCCTCAATACCCTCAGCACCCTCAGTACCCTCAATACCCTCAATACCTTGGGGCTTGTCACATCTGCTGTGTGCAGACTACCAAGGTGTGATGCAGGGCTTCGGGGAGACTGAGGCAGGCTGCAGATATTTGCGAAAGCAAATAGGTTCTCTGATGTAGGACAGGAGAGTTGGACAAGGTGCTCCTGCTAGTTGCTGGCTGCTCTGCTGTTTTGTCTGCTGCGTCAGCCAAGGAGGCAGCCCGCAGATGTAGTGGGGCCCCTCTTCCATCTGGAGCTATGCTGGAAGCTCAGCTAACCAGGACGGGGAATGCATCATTCATCTGTGCTTTGGGAAAGCACACATTCTGCCTTGGAGCCAAAAGAGTGGGGCACTTAAAGCCATCATTACCCTGCTGCCATGGACTGGAAAGGGGGTCTTCTGTCTATCTGGCCACCTGGATTTGGGTGGGCATCATATGTCCTCTGCACAGCTGAGCTCGGTGCAGTGTTTTGGGGTGGCCTGGAGGGATTGTGCACGCACACAGCTCTGTGCTGGGCTGACATCTGGAGACTGTGCACACTCAGGAAGGATTACTCAGCGCTCCCAGCCTGACTCAGCCATGCTTTTCCTGTCTTGCTCTGCTCTTTAAAGCTACAGAGTGCTCTAGCAAAAGCTGGCTCTTACCCTTAGGCCACTTAATGCGTATTTTGCTATTGGGTAAAATATATTTATTGGGATGTCCAATTCTTTGAAGCAAGCATGAAGAAACCTTTAACATCCCCTGGCTCCTAGACAGAGGCCAGACCTGCCTCAAGACATCAGTGCAATTTTTGCCACTGGACTGGCTTTGAAATGAGCATTTTCCACTGGCATCATGTGCTTACAGCACAGTTCTCACTTCTTTCAATGAGCCCTATTTGGACATGGGAAACTGGAACACACTGAGCCTATAATTCTGCTCAGGGGAACAAGGAAAGATATGAAACTGAATGATAGTATTCATTACATGAGTGTGTAATAATATGACAAGCTACCCTCCCTAAACCATATTCCTCCTTTCATCCATGCTCTAAGATCACCCGGTCCAACCATCAGCCCATCCCCACCATGTCCACTGACCACATCCCTCAGTGCCACATCCACACGGCTCTGGGACACCTCCAGGGATGATGACTCCATCCCTTCCATGGGCAGCCTGTGCCACTGCAGCACTGCTCTTTTGGAGAAGAAATTATTCCTAATATCCAACCTGAACCTCCCATGGTGCAACTTGAGACCATCACCTCTCATCATATCACCTATTTTTGCTCTGGGGTGTCCTCCAATGTACCATCTTCTGCATCTGGGCCTTTGCCTTCTCCTGGGTTAGTCACAGGAGACAAGGTCACAAGAGCCAAGGCACAGCTCACTTCTCTGTGAGCTCTTCCACAGGAGCAGGGAAGCACGCCATACCCCAAGACTGGTTTGTCCCTGATTTGGTTGGGGTTACTGGAGGTGGAGATGCTGTGAGGCCAAGTTCCTTGCTCCAGAAAAGCTCAGAGGCCTCGAAGCGAGATGGAGGGAGAACTGAAAGCAGGCTGTCATCAATTTTGCAATCTCTGGGCTGGAGTTTTTTTGGCTTCGTTCAGCTCTCTGCAGTGAGGATTTGCATTGCTTCCTCTCTGCTTTTGCTGTGCTTTCACTGATCAGTGGCTGCACAGTGCTGGAGGGGATGGTGCTGTGTGGGTCTATTGCTGAGTTTGCCTGGGGGATTTGTAGGAAGATAAATCAAGCAGCCTGAGGCTGATATTTGTGATAGCATTGGGCTTAAACGCCTGTCTGAGTCTTTGAGAAAATGTGTAAGTCATGGGATGGGTTAGAGGAATGGTTAACAGCAACAGAAGTCACTGAGGAGACAGTGTTGCCATCAGGAAGGGAAATGTGGGAGACTGAAAGGGGCAGACTCTTTAGCAGGATCTGTTAGAATAGGGTAAGGGGAAATGATTTCAGACTAAAAGAGGGGAGATTTAGGTTGCATATAATAAAAAAGATTTTTATATAGGTGGAGAAGCACAGGAGCAAGTCACCCAGAGAGGTAGTGGATGCTTCATCCCTGGAGACACACAAGGTCAGGCTGGAGGGGCTCTGAGCATCCTGATGTAGCTGAGCACCCTCCCATTACAGGGGAGTTGGACTAGATGATCTTTTAAAGGTCCCCTTTCAACTTAAATTATTTAGTGATTCTAATATTTTCCTCTTTATGGACCTAGCAGCTTGTCCTGGCTGTAGGTTTCACAGTCAGAACCCTCTGGTTACACTGCCTGCCCCAGAGAACAAAGCTCTCCTGCCTTCTGGAAGCACTGCTCCACATTTGGCTCTGGTGCATTGCCTCCCAGAGGCTTGGCCTGTGCAAGGAGGCATCGCCTGGTCACAGCCAGTCTTGGCCAGCAAAGAGGGAACTGATGGATGGCCAAAACCATGACACAGCAGAATTGAGCCTGGCTGGGAGGGGGGCTGACTCAGCAACCAGATCCTGCTGTGTAATGGAGAGAAAAAAAACCCACACAGCTGCAATACCCACGTACAGCTGCTTGTGGAAAGAGGGAGTCACTGCTGGAGTCCACAGGACGTACTGTGTGTTAATTTGTGTTTACCAAAGGGAGGCTGCCCTGGCAGAACGGATTGTGCTTGCTGTTCTCATCGTAGAACAACCCGAACCAGATCAAAGATACAGGTGGAGCACAGCGGGTGGGAGCACCAAGACCCAAGGGGTCCTCCCTGTGGGGCACCTCTGGGGGACGGATGCTGCTGCTCTGCACAGACCCCGTGCAGTGGCCCCAGAGACGGATGTGGTGGGGGATGGACGTGTGTGCTGGATTCTCAGGGTGATGGAAACAGGAAGCAGCGATTACAATAAACATTGTTCCAGATGGTGCTGGTGGGGACAGACCCTGCGACCTGCTGGGACTGGGGTCTGTGAGCAACAGGGAGGTGTGGAAGGGAGCAAGGCAGCTAGCAAATACAAGCCCCACATTGTCCTGCATGAAGAAAAGTGCACCCTGATTGAGACAGGAGCGCAGTGCAAGTGGCTGCATTTGAGAACTCACACGTGGGCACTGAGCAGGACTTCGTACCGCAGCTCAGTGGAAGGGAGGAGACAGACTGGAAACCCAGTTCTGCAGATAGTGAAACCCCACCGTCCCCCTCCGCTTCCAACCCCCACACTGTGCGGCTCCCAGTTGGAGCACAGGGGTTACATATCCCACTGAGTGCTGCGGGGCTGGGCTTTATTTCTGGAGATTTCTCCAGACGTCCTGAGAAATGGGAGCGGGGCCAGGAAAAACAGCTGCAACCTCAGCAGGGCCTGCGGAAACCACCCTCCTGATAAACAGCCTCACGTGGCTTCTCTCTGCCATGACTCAGCAACTAAGAGCCCCTCTGCCTCAGCCCAGAAACATTGCTCAGCAAAACCCAGTGACCTGGCGTGACCCTGACTCAGCAGAATGGCCTCTCCGGGAAACAGTGAGTCAGCATCTGTGGGAGCCCCCACCCAGCAGGCTGTGGGGTTTGAGGGTCTGACCCAGGACACAGGCGATGCTCCCCTCCCCTCCTTTTCCCTTCACAACAGAAACAGAAGAGGTTTTATTCACATTAGGAAAAGAAGAAGGAATCTTGTTGTCCCAAATAAGCTTTGAGGAAGATTTGGCATGGTTAGAGTCCAGTGGGGTGGATAACAGCCTTCCCAGTGTACCAGCAAGAGGTACTTCTGTGCTGATGCATGAGATGGTGTGGGAAATCAGACCAATTTGTTAACTGCTCTTTAAAAATACATTTCATGTGCTATTCGAGTTGGGTTTGTTTTTGCCTCGAGGAACATGGTGCTGATATGCCAAGATCTGCACAACACGAGCATCATGGAAATTCTCGTGAGCTTTTAATATGTGCTTGATTTTTAGAGATAAGGAGCAAATCTGACCCAGCTCAGGGAAGTTCTGGCTTTTTTCAACCAGAACATGCAAAACGTCCGTGCAGGTCACACTCCTGTTCCCAGAGTGGTTTCTAATGGATGCTTCAGCCCGTGTGTGTGCACACAACCCCCACGTGCACACTCTGGAGCGGTCACCGTGTGAGTCTGTGCCAGGCTAAAGGCTGCGGTGTAATGCCTGGAATAAGGCACAACTTTGTTTGGTTCGGTGTCCTGCGTAGCACAGCCTGAACCAAGCGGGTCGCTGCAAAGCAAAAGGGCTTCCACTGCGGCTTGCAGAGCTCAGGCTGCCAGAGTGTGAGGCACTAGAGCCATCTGCTGGGAGAAATCAGCAAGCAGCACAGGGGGTTGGTCTGGTTTCTTTCAATGGAATCAATGGACCATTGAATCTAAAAGACCTCTAAGATCACCTGGTCCAACCGCCAGCCCATCCCCATCGTGCCCACTGACCACGTCCCTCAGTGCCACATCCACACGGCTCTGGAACACCTCCAGGGATGGGACTCGACCACTAAGGAGGCTTTTCCAAGCTCCTAGCCAGTCTGACTCCAGGAGATGGCAAAGGGGCAGCTGAGGACACACTGCTGATACCACAGAGCCCTTTCAGAGCAACTGTTTCTTACATGTCTTTGAGTGATTTATGGATCGAGATGTGCATCTGGGTCTGGTCACAAGGCAGACAGGGGGTGGGGAGGAGGTAGCTCACCCTCTTGCTATTTTGGGATGGGTTGGAGCCACCTCCCCAGGAGCCAGCACCTGTCTTGACTCACAGCACCCTCAGCCCCATGCCATGCCTCCTCTCAGTACCACTGTGCCCTCACTTGGAGAGCAAATGTGGCCACGTGGCTGCATTCCTCTTCTCCCTTCCCCACTCGGGCACAGAGAGAAGACACACATTCCTTCAGCGGAGGTTCAAGAGTTTGCTCCTTTAATGTGCAATAAAAAAGGCAACTCTCCCACGTTCAACAGGAAATCCCATGAGCAGGAGCCCCAGGCTCGGCACCCATCTCCCCAGCTGCCATACAGGATCAGGCACTGTGTGTGGTTTGCTCAGAAGGGGTTTCTCCCCCATGTGCAAGTCACCCCCGGCTGCTGTAGGGCTGCTTTGCTGTTGCGAGATGACTAATGTCTCACTTCCCCTCTTGCGCTCACCAGCTTGAACAAGCTCTCCCAGCAACAGCATTGCTCCCACCAGTGTAACAGTCCCTATGAGGGCCTTCTGCTTTAGGGAACACAGCTCTCTGCCATGGCACACAGGGAGTCAACAGCTGTTGGCTGGATCTGAGGCTAAGAGATCCTCCCTGCACCACAGCGAGATGTGGTTGAAGGCATCAGTGGAAGCAAGATGGAGGCAGGGTCATATTGGGGAAAGAAGGAAGGAAAGGATAGCAATAGGGGAATTAAATTAACTGCAAAGGGTTTGCTGAAGGAACATCCTAACCCACAGCAGACAGCCCCTTCAGCCTGCAGGCTGCGTACCACTTGCAGCTCAAGGCCTGCTTGCTGCCAGGGGCTTTGGTAACTGGCTGGTAAGCAACGGAAACAAGGGCTGTGAGTAGGATTCCAGATAAACTGATGGGAAGGAAAGGAAGAGAAGGGGTTGCAAGTGAGGTGCTGCAAACCACAAGCATTTGTGCAAGAAAATCTAGAGCAATAGCGCTCCACTGCCGTTAGTGTTTTTCCTCTGCCACCTGTAGCGTGTGGTACCCCCTTTGCTTTCCAGGCTAACAGCGGTATACAGAGGGCTGGAGGCCCACTCTAGAGATGGAGCTAGGAAAGAGGCAGGCAGGCATGATTTCAGCAGCAGGCTGCAGGCTCTCCTCTTTCTTGGGCAAGATCTCTGATTGACTCACTGGAGAGGAGGATGGGGAGTTTCTGCTTTACCCACACCATACCAAAAAAGCCGCCCACTGAACTGCCATGTTCTCTAGCAGCTTTGAAAACCCTCTTCACAAGCCTGCCGTGTGACATCCCTGAACACAACAATGATTATCTGAAAGCAGCTTTAAAATAAAAACAACTCAAAAAGAAAACAGGAAGAGAGTGGAGGAAGGGGACAGAGTCCTTCCCCTGCTGGCCCCTGGTTGGAGGCGAGCGAAACAGCACACACAGCCTCTTGCTCCACAGCACACCAGTCAGTTGCTTTCACAAGGCAAACATAGCATCATCTTCTTTTGCTTGCTTCTGATGACGGCTGGCAGCAGCAGGGGAGACAGACGTCCCTGCTGAAGAGCTGGACAAAGTGGGCAGTCGGTCTGCAACTTTTGCTCGTTCTTCCAGAAACTTGTCAAACTCTGGGTTAAAAGCAGAGCATTAGCAAGGAGAGGAGATTGTGGAAAAGCCAAAGTGCTGCCAGCTGGAAAAGCAGTTTGCTGGTGACTCTTACCTTCGCTGGTGACACCTTTTCCATCGTCTGACTCTCCCTAGAGAAGGAAAAGGATGTGATTAGAGGCTTTTTATACTGATACGGTAGCCCAGATCCTGTATCCTCAGCTTTTCCTGACCTGCTCCTTCCAAGCAGCCTGCACCACATACACAGCAGTGCCAGCGCTGTTTTACACTGCCCAAGATCCAACCTTACAGGCAGCTCTGACAGCACCGCTGCTTCCTGCTAAGCAGCCCTTCACTTACCACGTCAGTAGACAGCCACTTCTCTATGTCTTCCATGAAATTTGCCTGGGGAACTGGCACCTGGGACAGAGGAAAGAGAAGCTGAGAGAATGTTCTTGAAACCCAACCCAAAATCTAACCCTCTTGCCCCGTCACTCAGTCAGTTCAAGCCCTTCAAAATCCCACCACTGCCATTGCAAAGCTCTCCCAGCTGCCAATGTTTCACCTCCTTCCTCTGCCCCTTCCACACCCAGACATGCATAGTTTCCAGGATACATGACATTAAAAGTATCTGGGGTTTGGCAACTGACTTTGGAGTATTAACACAAGATGAGGCTTTAGTAAGGACCCACAAGGTGGAAACTGGATGCTTGTGTGGGAAAGCCAGAGAACAGGGGATGCGCTTTATTCCACACTGCCTCCCTTCCACAAAGCAGTTACAGTCTGATATCAATGTCTGTGGTGCTTAAGGTAACAAACGTTTGATGCCGTACGGAGGGAGAAAGGCCAAGAAGTGATTCCCTGGTAGGATCACGGAGCAAGGCAGTATTTGACATCACACCAAATTACAGATACAAATCAATCACAAAGTCCTCTACAATTAAATCTTAATTAAAATTAAAGTAAACCTCTTCCAGTAGGGAAGAGGTTAGCACAGAAGACTTTACATCTCTGGCCAATTTAAGAAGCAAAGAGACACCTTTTGAACGGACAGAAACCAAGACCAATTCAAACCCCAGATCCTTTTTCTCCAGTCATGAGCTCCTGAACAAAGCTGAGCAGCAACAAGCTTCACAAGCAGAAGCGCCAGAGGGTATTTGTAGGAACTTATTTCTTAGTCTCCTCATGTGAATAACTCCCTCACCCTCAGAAAACAGCCAAATCAAGAGAAAAAGCGACCCTTTCTCACCAAGGATGGGCAGACTTCCCCAAATGAGGTAGCAAGTTCAGATAGTTACTACAGTGGGCAGATGTATGAGGGAGGATGGAAGAGGATGTGTAAAATTAGGGAAGTTTCAAAGCGAAGTTCCTCTCCGGGTAATGCATACAAGCCAACAGGACAGCATGTGGGGAAACTTCCTAGAGTAGACATTAGTCTAGGCAGTGCTCATTTTAGGAAGAAAGGCTAGCAAACTTTGCATCTGGGACAGTGTCAAAACCTCAGCATGCCTGAAGGGATGCAAATGCAGGAATTCCTTCTGCCAAAAGACCAAATCTGAAAGCTTGAACACTTTATCTTCAGGAGAAGGCCTCCAATGTGATAAAAGTCAGAATATGTTCTCTTCCAAATGTGGCTGCTCATGCTAGGCAGGAGAAGCTGCAAAGGGAATGAACAGCTGCAGCCTTCCCTACACCACTGTTTCATGCCTTCAACTCAGATATCCACCCTGTAACAGGCCAGTCTTTGTGGCATATGCTCTTTTTGGCCTCAGAACTTCAGGAGTTTTTTCCTACTGACATGTTTGAGGAAGGACTGACACTGCCTACTTCCTTTCCAACCCTGGTCTCCATAACTGGCCCAGAGCAGGGTTGCTCCATTTCAGTTTGCAGTCTCTCCTGATGTCTGCAGTGCATCCACACATGCCGTGCCAGTGCCACCTGCAACCCAGCAGCCCCAGCATCCTTTCTCCCTACTGGTGCTCCACGATCTCACCATTCCTTGCCGCATCATCCAGTTAGTCAGCTGGGCTCCATCACTGGAGGCACTAGACTCCTCCTGGTCGAGAGAGAGTCTGTACTGAATGCTGCTGTTGCAGAATGTCAGGGAAAAGGGAGGCAGTAGGTTTAGGGTAGAGGAAAGTGCACACTGTTACTGGTGGCCCACTTCTCTGATTGCAGAGAGGAGGCAAATGGTCTCGGAAAGCTGAAATGTAATAAACTCTATTTCCAAGTGGTCATTTCCTGCAGATGTAAGGAGGCCATCCTATATCTGTCTGAGTCAAGTTCAGATCTGTCACATTTCCCTATCTCTGGGTGGTAAATAATGAGGTATAGAGTCCAGATAGTAAATGCAGGTTGGTAGAGCCTAGGAGTTATCATCAGTCATGTTAAATGCTTGACTTTTTTTTTCCCAAAAAGACAGCATGTTCACTGTGTTGGTGAGCAAGGAGGATACTCCCACTTCTGGTCACACATTAAAGGCTCTGTAGCCACTTACCGCTCCTGTGTTCTGCTGCCGGGCATCCAGGGCACCAGCAAGTCCTTTGGCAGCTTGGGGATCTTCGTACTTTACCCTGAAAGCATGAAGTTAGATAACACACAGGTTGATATAATGTCTGTGAGTGAAGGTTGGGAAGTTCTAAATATATACTCAAGGCTGCTGACTGCACAGCTTTTCATCTTTCACCATTCTCCTTCCAAGAGCTTCTAGAAAGGTGTACAGAACTCCTACTAAAGAAGAATGCAACCCACCATAAAACAGACTCATCTACTCACTGCAAAATTACTATGGATACCAGAGGACAGCTCTGGCACTTGACACGGGGATGACAAGGCATCGCCTAAAAACAACTGTCCGGCAGACTAGAACTCAGTCTTACAGAGCCAGGTGCATCTAACATGACACTGATCTTCCCTGGGCTTGACTATAGAAGAGAGATAACAGCCTGCGCAGTAGATCACAGTTGCTATAGAATGGATTTGAGCAACAAAGCCCCTGTATTACTCACACACCTTCACAGCAGAAACACATCTCAAAATCCTATCTCTAGCCAACACCACTCAAAAACTGATGGTGGCAGAGACTCACAGGCTTATACCATGTAGGAGGTTAAGCTGGATGATCAGAAAAGCCTGGTGTTGCTTCAGAGGCTCCAAACGTCCCATTGCAGCAACCTTTTTCTACACACAGACAAGTCCCACCCAGCATCTCCCTTATCCCATTTCTGTGTTCCCTCCAGGCTTCTACCACACACGCTAATGCCACGCTTCACCATCTGATCCACGCAGGCTGGGGAAAACAATCCATCCAAGCTAGGAGAATGAAGCCTCTCCCAGAAGTTCTCCTCAGGTTTCCCCTCCAGCCAGGCCCCTTCTTGCAGCTGCAGATCATCACGTGGAGCAATTTTTGTTGGGGGCTGAGGGCTTGGGCCACCGTTGATCAAACTTCTCAAAAAAGTGCTCATCAGTGAAGGGGCCACTGTGGACAATGGCATCAATGATGAAGTACAGCACTGCTATCATGCCACTGATGAGGAAGAATGGTAGGAAAGGCTTGAGGTGTTTCAAGCACTGTTTTGCTGAGACACCCATGAAGCATCAGGAGTCAGGAACAGATCTTAGCTGCCTTGCTTGTGTCTCCTGCCAGCACATCCTGCCTGGGAGCAGCAGAGATGTGGGTTTGCTCAGGGAGAGGGAGATACTGAGAGCAGAGAGTGCTGAGTGAAATGGGAAACCTGAGCCAGTAAGAATAGAGACTACCTAGCAGGGCTGCAAGTGCAAGCAGATGGAGGGCAGTGAGGAATAAATAGAAGACGCCTCATTACTGCAAAGATCACAAGCCTCAGTCCGTTAAGGATTGCGCCACATTGGAGAGGATATGATTCCACCCCTGCCCAACTGTTCCTCAGCCTCTAGCACTGAGCACATACCAGCAGCTTGGGTTTCAGAGGGGCAGCTGGCACCAGTGTTTCTGTCCCATCCTGAGGCATCACACCCTGCAATGTGTTGGGAGTACCCTCCATGCAGCAGTCTCATACATCCTGAGGGACTTTGCACATGGGTTCACAGCCCTGACTAAAGTGGTTCGGAGCTGCAATTGTTGGCAGTCATGTTCAGGCTGAGCCCAAAACAGCCATGTGTGTTCAATCACTGCTTCCCAACAGCCTAATGTGCTCATAGCCCTGTTGTGCCCTGAAAGGTGGTGAAGACCAGAAACAGTACACAGGACAGTCAATGAGGCATGAGCAGAATCCCTTCCTAGCAAGACCTGCAAGGGCTATCAGCTTGTGGAGCTCAGTGCTTGGACAAGATAACCAGGAGTACATCATGTGCTGCCCATGGGTTACTAGATGCAGACTGAGGAAAGGGAGTGAAAGGGGACATCTTTAAGAGATTTTAACTTGCCACTGTTCAGCCTCAGAGAAAGGCACTCTAACAGATGGAGATCAGTAGCACAGGTCTCTGAAATCTGGAAGCAGACATGAGCCTATGGATTCTGCTGTTTGGTAACCTATGAAGAACACTGGGTGATTCTGACAGGTGAAACAGAGTATGATTGTCAAATCTGTTAAGTCAAAAGGATCCAGTCAGTACAGTTCTTGCTGTCTCTTTCCAGTTAGAGGACTCAGAAAATTCACTCTTTGCAGAAGAGAAGAGACTTCTTCATTGTAGACAGTGTGTAGGCAGTACTACTAGATCTAACTCTTACTGCTTTACATCTGGAGGTCTTAACCACACTACAGAGGAAGAAAAACCAGTCCCACTTACCAAGAGGGAAACTGAGACCTATATCAATTCCCTGCCTTGCAAACCACAATGGATTGTGCACTTCCTGCACTTCAGCTATCACTGATATTCAGTGATAACTAAGTTCAATATCAGCCCAGTCAATGCACAGAGCAACTCATGATTTCAGAGATAGACAAGAAAACTGAGCCAGTCCCATTCTGCACCTTCACCTCTGACACTGAGCCTCAACAGCACATACAGCACAGCACTGTCCATTGGTGACCGATGTGTACACAGAGACCACTTTCTTTTCCACTTGACCAGGAGAACACTGAATGGCAGCAAGGGAGAATAACTGGGAAGGACATCCTACAAACACTGTGCGTGGGAAGAGTGCCTTTCTGTTGCACTCTACTGCCTCCCACCAACTGTTGCTGGCTGGGATCATGGCCCCAACTCCCCTGCAACCTCCCCACTCAGAAGAAGGCAAGGACAGAGGGGCTACTACACTCACTCTCTGCGTTGCTCAGCCAGTGAGCTGCCACGGGTCACGGCAAACATGTCAAACTCTTCCTCCAGCTTGCCAGAGGTGTCCAGGGAGTGCAGCCCTGCACTCACGCTCCTTGAGCCCAGGGCTATAGGAGAGAAAAGATAGTAAGCAAGCAGCTTGAAGACATGAATGGAGAGCTATGGAGCTTAGAGGTGCTAAGTGGAAAGCTAACATTCAAACAGGTTAAAATACTCCAGGCCCACTAATCGATTCTGCCCCTCAGAAGCAGCAGTGTATCAGTGTTATTGATGATGTGACAGAATCAGTTTCTTCTCCTACTCAGCAGATATTTTTAGCTCAGTCTCTGGCAGCAGCAGCAGCAATTTGCTGCACTTATTCTGAAGGGCACATGTTCCTGATCATTTAACACAGGGAATTGCTCCATAACTTGTGGAAGAGGATAACCTGTGTTACCCATTGGAGTAGATTTTCAGGAATTAAGCATCACCTGAAAAACTCTGACTTGAAAAACATTTCCACTAACTTGTTTGTAAATATAGTATCATTAGTTCTATTCAATTGCATCCAAGTTGTACTGAGCATGCTCACAGTCAGTGAGAATTTCAGGAATGACTCTGTAGACTGTTGGTATGTCCTGGATACCCCTCAGGATCCCTCAGGTTTTCTGACAGCCTGTCAACATCTGGGTCCTGAGCCCAAAATACTCACGGTTGCCTTTGCAGTAAAGCTCAGTGGCTTTTCTTCTCCAAGACCTTGGTGTCAGCCTCACACCACATGGTAAGAGAAACAACTGCACTGCTGCTAGGGACAGGAGGGAGAGCAACTTTCTCCCCTTCACCCCCCTGCTGGAAAGCTCAGCTCTTAGCCACATCCTAGCACTGAGATCCTTCCACAAGAAGGTTCACCTCCTGCACAATCTGAGGCGTTAATGTTGAGACGTGCTTGAGTCTCTTGGCATGCATAGATTTCTTCATTAGCTTATTAGTTGACAATATACTCTGTCTTTATGAATATGGCTAAAATATTTTGGGTGGTGACTGAAGTACATTACAGGTTTCTTATAACAGCACAGGAGAAAGACTGAGGAGAATACTGCGTGGCAACATACTCATTCCAGCCAGCTGAGAGGAGAGGTTGTTAGTGACTTCAGGTTGTCTCACTGCAGAGGGAGTGCTGGGTCTCAGATCAATCAAGTTATTCTCTGCCTCACTTGGTGCCTTCGGAGAAAAAAAAAAAGGAAGATAGATAGTGAAGAGTTTGTGAGGCTCGAACACTTGGACTCCTCAGTCATAGCTTATTAGCACTGACAAGGGAAGCCCTACTGTACCCACCGAAAGATATCAGCTGGGGAGCCTGTACTTGGGAGAAGTGGCTGGGAGTAGGACAGAATACATCTTGGTACCGAAGTCCCAGCTCTGCTGGGATGTCAGTAGGTTAAGTGCTGGCTCAGACAACAGGCCAGTGATGATACAAGGAGGGTTATTTGAGAAATGTTCCTTTTAATGCTCAAAACCCAGAAACCACATCTACTACTAGTCTCTCCTTATTCTTCGGGTGAGGGGAAGGAGACTACTACTAGGAAAGGAAAGTCTAGCGATGCAAAATGGAGTGTCCTACACACTGGTGAGGTCTGGTGTGTCTGGGCTGGGAGAGAAAAACCTATAGCTTGCAAGTGGGGCAAGTCTGAATCTCTTTTCAACTCAGCAGGACATCACAGGTTGTGCGGGATGCAAACTGATCCATACAAAAGGCAGTAGCTTTGAATTACCTTAACAGGCTGTCCTGTCCGAACACGCTCAAACCTGCAAGGAAGATGACAGGATGAAACAGGATGCATTTCAGTAGCACATACTAATTCACGCTCAGCCCAAGAGATTTCTCAGTAAGGCTTGGCATAGCCTGCCCCTTCCTACATACTAGGAAAGGGGGACCATGTTCAGGGCCCAATTTCTCCCCTAAACAGAAGACACAAAAAAGGGGCCCTCAGAGCTGATGTCTCCAAAGACATGTCTCCAAAGATGTGACATAAGGAAGCTTCTTGTGAAACTTCAGAGCTACTTCTAATGAAAATGGTTCAAACCTAGCTCTCCTAGACAGACAGAGGAGACTAAATTCTCTTTACCCTAGTAGAAAAGATGAGTTTGGTGAACTGGAGGACAAAAGCAGTTAGATATTTTACCTAGGCAAGTCCTTCCTGTGTCTGTCTGCCTCAGAGCTAGAAAGCCAGCTCTTTTCACGCAGTCCCTTTCTTCTTCTGGGTTATGTTTATATTCTATCAGCAACAGTGTATTGAAGGTGCATGGATAAGTCAGCAAGATCTGAAGACTAGCTCTTCTTTCTACAAAGGGTTATTCAGGTTGACACACCTTGATCATTACATTCATGGGCAGATCAAAAGGTGGGATAGACTATCAAAGGGCAGTCAACTCTTGTGGAAGAGTAGAGCAGGGAGGATAGAGGTACCTTTCATGGCGCAGAAACACATTGTTGAGGTTGTCATTGATGAGGAGTAGCTCCTCAGTAAGCTGCTCATGCTGGACACGGGGAATGAGCTCTAGTACACGCTGCTGCATGGCTCTGCATGTCCGATTCAGCTCCTGTTCATAGCAAGAAAAGTTACCACAAAGGTCAGGCTAAGGCTGAGCACTTGCAGATTTGAAAGTCTGAATGCAACAGACAAACTCCAGAGCCTACTGGAGTCTATCAGCAAGTGTAGAGGAGGAACAGAAGTTGGTACGAGAAATGAACCAAGTCTGGGATTTATAGTTACTAGTTTTCTCTGTCCCTGCAATAATTGCATACCACTTGCTTAACATATTATTCAGGAATAAAGGCCCTCAGGAATTTCAGGTCTTCGTGTCAGATGATTCCAACCTCAACAGGGCAAATTCCCTTAGTCACTGAAACTCCTCAACCCCCATGTCTCCCTTATCCCATCTGTCCCTGATAAGTCCCACACTGAACTGTTCCAGTGCAATTGTTTGCCATGCCTGGCATGTACATCTCAGTTCATCAACTCATTGCTAAATTGAGCTCCATGTGCCAGCCCTCTATCCCACCAGTAGCTGCCTTGTATTCCTTACTTGCAGCAGTTCCAAGTCAGAAGTCTCAGCCTGGGATGGCACCAGCTCTGTCAGCATCTCTGACATGACCTTCACATTCCCATTCACCACTTCCAGTTCACTGCGCAGCTTCTTGATCTGCAGAAGGGAGGGAAAGTAACTGCTTACCCTGTGAAGGATGGGGGATAGCTGAGGTAGCTGTGAAGGACAGCACATAGGGTGGATGCATTCACAAAGCTGAAGGGAAAAGCCACTGGAGAACTCATTTGTCACCGCTCAGTTTGGTTCCCAGGAGCTCTCAGCAGAAGGAAGCCCCATTACTTAGCATCAAATTCATTCGCTGGTAAAAGATGCCAGGATCTCACTGGGGACCTTTGCCACTATATCTAACCTTGATTTTTAATAACCAGCAAAGGCTGCTGTTAGGATTCAATCTCTCCCCAGCTAGCAGCTTCTCTGTGGCAGCCACTCAAATGATTTCATTTCAAAGGCAGCAGAAGAGGGGAAAAAAATGAATTCCCATTCAGAAGGTGAGTCTGGGCTAAGAGTGCAGTTGAAGGTTTTCTCTCTTGTTTCAGAGACTACTAATGAGCTCCTTGAGAGGAATTCCCAGCCTTTGTTCTGCAAGGGGATGCTATCTACTAGCAGCTGCAGAATTAATGCTGAACTTGGTGTCTTAAGTCAGGGTGAGAAAGGAGAAAAGAGGATGAGGAAACAACTGAGAAAGCCCTGGTCTCTGTAAGCTGCATAGCCAGTTAGGACTGACTCATATGGAGTCAATTGTTAGGCAAGATAAACAAAGATGGTACAGAGGCATCTACAAAGCAAAATTCTGCTCCACTGCACTACAAAAACCTTGCCCAAAGCCTGTAGATGTCAGCTCCTTGCTTCCCTACAGCCTGGAGATTCTCCCAGTAGCTGCAAGCAGCCCTTTCTTAGGGAAGCGTAACCACTCCGTGTTTGTGGTATCCCTGTTGATTACTGTGACCACGATGGAGCTCTAGAAAATTCCTGAAGAATGATGCTTTGGAACAGCTCCTTAAGGATATAGGCTGGGGAAGGAGCAGGACAGCAGTCTCAGAACAGCATTTGTGAAACAGACCCCAAGTGGAGGGACAGCCAGCAGCAGCAGAGGGTATGTGTCCAACTCACCTGCTCTTGTGTGGGTGTGATGGGTGCATTGCTGGATGTGTCTCTCCCAGAAGGCAAGGTGACAGGGTGGAGGATGGACTCCATCTGCTGAGGGGAGTTGACTGCAGGTGAGTTCTGTCCAGACTGGGATTTGGAGCTATACACAGACTATGGACGGAGATAGGAACAACAGCAGAGATGTAAGACACTCACAGCTGACAAGGTAGTACAATTATGAAAGAAACGTTGATGTCAAGTCCCCATCTGCTTTTAATAAGTCTTCCAACTTCTCTGCTTCACCTCCCTTAAAGCTCTTACCCTGAAGCTTTAAGCCACTTTGTCCACCATGGCCTTGCAAAGAGACCCTCCTGCAGCTTCTCACTTTCCACTTTCTCTAACAGCAACCCAGAGCTACTAGAGCACCCTCACAGCATTATGCCTCCCACCTCCTCAGAAATGCCTTATTACCCTTCGTGGTGTGTGGATGGGTGACAGCATGTCCAGATCAGTCATGGGAAACTCAAGGCCTTTCCGTCTAAGGTCTTCATAGACAGCAACAACACCAGTTAAGTCTGGTGAGCTGCGGAAAGCATCCGCCCAGGACTAGGGAGAAGGAGATAACCATTCACATCATCATTTACATAATTTACACTACACTGATATACAAATACCACAGGACAAATGGTCCCTCCTCTGGTGCAGATGCTCACTCTTTGGCTCACCTGGATGAGGGTCAGCACCTTGTCGTGTACTATGGCAGGTGGGTTATTCTTCGGCAGGATTGTTCTCACCAGGACACTTTCTACAAAGTCCTGGCTGGCTACAAGGATATGGAAGCGATGGCCACAGTTTTTGACACATGTCTCCAAGACCTTTGAAGGCAAAGAAGCATTAGCTACAGTCTTCTCTGCCTGCAGGAATTAGCCTTGTTGTCTTTTGGTGCCCATGTTTTTGCACCTGGGGACTCAGCTTCACAGCAAGAATCACAGAGCTAAGAATTGTGACCACTCACCGTCAAAGCCAGCATAACTTCGTGGAAATTCTTATTCCCTACAATTCTCTTCTTGATGGCTCGGAAGGCATCTTTGGGCCTGCAGGAAAAAGCAAATGGAGAAAGATCATCAGAAGGGTGAGACTCACCTAGGAAGAAGCAAAGCAAAACAACCACTGACATCCAGAGTCATGCACTCAATAGGTGATCTTCCCCATCACATTTTCACTGCATCTTGAAGTGGTGACTGATAAAGCAGTTTTTGCCTGTAGTTCTGTAGGAGGTGCTAGGTCCTGCTGCTGTGTGTTGGTGCTGAAACTGGAGGCTTCTGTGCTGATGTTTGCAACAATCCAAGGTGTACAGACAAAACAGAGAGTAATAGCAACACCAGAAATGTACTGTTTGGGGTAAAGCAAAATCCCATGGCAGTGACAATGCAGACAAGATCACAAAAAGCTTGGCAAAGGGTAGAAATAAGAAAGAGAGATGGAGAAGAAGCAATCCTTGTCATGTTTAGAAAGAAACTGTTAAACCTTTCCCTGGAGGAAGTGAGGCTAAAAAGAAGTTTGGGAGATGCAGTGAATCTTGCATAAATGGCAGCATAGCAGGGTCACTGTGGTCTTGTGAGAGGACACAAAAGGACTAACATACTCCAGTAGAGCAGGGGAAGAGAGGCTGGGCTGGAAGAGCAGCAGTGCTGGAAGACAAGAGTGAGATGGAGGCACCAAGGTAATGAGGAAGCATCTGGGGGCCCATGGGGCAGTAAAGCTGCAATGGATGGGCATTAGCAGGAGAACTGGAGAGACAGCTGTGTTAGCAACAGTCCAGAAATGAAACACAAAGTGGTAACAGCTTGGGACGGAGAACTGTTGGCAAAGACAGGCATATTTGTACCATGGGGAGAGCAGGGCTGGAAAATTAGGGGTGACAGATCTGTAAGAAAAGATGTTTGACTTTGTTTCCGTACAACTGTGAAGTTTCAAACTGAGCTTGCTATCTATCAGCCTCCCTGTGTGGTGGGACAGCAGGAGTGAAATCTACATTTTTCATTCCATGTATCACCTTCCTTTTTACATGCTGTTCTTGACGTCTCCACTGTGAGATAGAGCAGACCCCCTAGGATTCACTGGCAAATCCCCAGCTCCAGAGTTAACATGTTTGGCAGATTTCTAACATCCCTTCTCAGGGGGGAATGCCCACATTTGTGCATGTCAGAGTGACTGTATATGAAAATAACTGAGAACATAACCCCAGCAGGACTCGCCTGAGATTTTCTTCTCTCCTCAGTCATTGGCCTGAAGAATTTTACATTCCCAGTGGAGAGAGTGGGATAAGGAAGAGGAATAAATCAAAGCAAAAGAATTGCAAATGTGTCTCTGGGAGATGGGAGGCAGCCTGGCTTGAATCAAGATTTCTCAAGGGACGCTGAAGGCCTGTTTGAATGGCTCCTTGTGCTCATGAAGATCACAAGGAAACATCTAACAGATGCTCTGAAAGCTCTTCTCTGTCTCTAGATGTCCCAGCAGTTTCATCTAGGGGACTACTGGGACGCCCAGCTTATTACCTCCAACACTGTATGCTACCACTGTAGTGTAGGGATGTAGTGTTACGGGAAGTGCGCCGGGACCTGCTGCTGGATGAGAACCTTTGCCAGCCCTCTTACCCTTCTTCAGTCTCATTAATGATGTCGCAGATCTCCATGTTGAGAGACCAGTCCTCACCCCGCAAGGATCCATCAGTAGCTCTCTCTGGAAAAAAGAAACCAAAACAGCACAAACCTAAGAGAAGTCTTGGCACTTTCATGGGCTGCTCTTCAGCTGTGACCCTGGATTCTGTCATAACATTTAACAACATGAATCAAGCTGAAAAGTCTGAGCCACCAAGTGCTTCCCACTAGGTGTCACCACCACAAAGCACATTGCTGGCTGGTGTTGGGATGGGCAGTTGCGCAGCTTTGCCCACATCACGCATGCTACAAACTCACAGACACACACTGAATGATCTCTGGTGTCCTACACGCAAAGGGAGATGGCCTCAGTGGAGAGCAAATGACTTCAGCTGCACAACTGAAGAAAGGGGGGATTATTTGCTTTGTTGTTGCAGGGCCAGCAAAGGAAACCATGAGTTTGGCCTGCTCATGCTGACATGGATCTAATGTCATTGGCATTGCTTTTATTTGCATCAACTTAAGGGAATGAATTAGCCCCAAGATTTTTACAAGTCCTATAAAAACAAATAAGTAAACAAAACATATAAAAAACAAAAACAGGAGGGCTTGTTTAAAATTTGCATCTCTTGCCTGAATTTCTGGCCTCTGGGGAGTATCGACAGACAAGGACTGCGGGCTGAAGTCATGTTCCAGCTTTTATTGTGTCCCCTTTAATTAGGAATTCCTCAGTCAGCCTTGATGTTATTCAAGGCAGAGATTTGGGCAACACGCAACTATTAGTGAGATCAACAGTGCCTCCACCCTGTAATCAGCTGCGTCTCACCCCAACCACACTGGCTGAGTGATGCCTTTAGGGTCACCACCAGTGAGTGGGGGAAACAACTGCCAGTGGGTAGGCAGAACCAGACAATCTCTAGACCACGGGGAAATGCAGAGATACAGCAGATAGCAAATAGTGCAAGAGAACCTTCTTTCCAAGCTTTCCCATCCTATAAGATGCCTGATTTAGTAGTGGAGCGAGGCAAATAAAACTAGCCAGACCAGTTCAGCACCTATCAGGTGCTCTCCAGAAGAACTGGGACCCAGCTTCCTTACAGGGACCAGCTTACTTAAATACGTACTTAGAGGAGTGCCTGCATTTTCAGAGCTGCTGTCACCGCATAATCTGGAGCTGGCCCTTGCTGTTGTGGGTCCTCTGCCCTTCAGAGGGAGCCTCCTCTGCAACCCAAATAGCTAACGATCCCTCTGTGGGACTAAAATGAAATGCTTGCTCATGCAAGTGGTAATGAGATAGGGGCCACAACATTGGAAAAAGTTTTCTGACTCCTGCCTGGGTAAGCACATCCATCATGTTTTCGGATGCCCTGTTTTAAGGATCTGTCAGAGAGCTATTCACAGCACTATGCAATACACCCTCCCTTGTACACGTCCCTCCCACAGGTTACACACCACAGCATGAAGCTACCTGCCCGAATCTTACCAAAATCCAGCTGCCACCTTTTCTGCTGGCTGGGAAATCTACTGATTACATTGTGATTAGGTTGATTACATTGTGGCCACAACTTGATGGAAGAGGGCAAATGGCAGAGTGGCCATTCTTTGACTGCAGAACATTCTTAGACTGCAGTTCAGGCTGACTTGATGGATTTGGTGCACTTGGTCATGAAGCCACACTTCACTGCTGCTCCCCTCCATGCTGAGGGTTACCTCCTGCTCAGGACACACCTTGGTTTAAGTCCCAGCCTACCCGCTCTACCTACTCTCTTGCTTCCCTGTGCTTGTCACCACTCTTCAACCTGCTTTCTTGTCCCCTTTTCTTCCAAATGTGCTCACCCTGTCAAAGTTGGGAAGCGGGTTTGCTTTCCAGAAAGGAATGCAAACAAACCATGCGCACTCCTTCACCTGGCTGGCCGGTATGGAACGTGGGGATTCCTCAGAGGTGACATAACACAGCCTGCAGTCACCCCACAGCGGAGCAGTGATCCTGTCATAGTCAACCTCCTTTCTGAGGCTAATGGGTGAAAAGCTGCAGGAAAGCAGCAAACCTGCCGTAAATACAATGTGAAGTTAGAAAATGTGCAGCTGGAATAGCAGAATTAGGGCATAAGGAAAAAAGGAGGGCGACAGCTTTGAATCTGCCTGCTAAGATTAAGGCCCAGCCTCTCTGGCCCTAGGAGGGTTGAAGCTAATGCCTTCTAAATCCTCGCTCCCGAGTACTGAGGGACTGCCCAAGACTAATAAGATATGTTGAATGTTCTCTGAAAATCCTGAACTTTACCCTTTTACTGAAGCTTGCAGAAAGAAAGGAAACAAAGTATATTCATTAGCCACGTGAGGGATCAGAGCGGCTGGCCCGGTTTCATGAGCTGTAATTAGCGCATGAGCTGTCTACCCTTTATAAAATCTGAGCCTGAGATGCCGACAAGTCTCTAAAAACAGTGAGGACAGGAGGCAGGGCCTGGCTGCCTGCTCAGCACTGCTTGGCAGGGCTTATCAGGCAGCTTTTGATTCTATTTGCTGGGAGCTGATCCTGGCCTGACACGGGGCATGCCTCATAGGGAGGTTATCAGCTGGTGTATAAATGCTGCCTTCTTCAAAGCCTGATACCAAGACCATACAGCACGAGAGAGGCCCTCTGCGGGGCCACTTCAAAGCTGTGTTGTTTCAGTGGCCAGACCAGCTTCCTGGGTGTGACAGCACTGAGGTTTGCCTGATACTGGTTTGCTTCCTTGCAAATTGCCCACCTCAACCCAGAATCACAGAGTGCTGTAACATGAGTCAAAACAAAGCACTGAATCTTCCTTTCTGGCACCTGACACACTTTTGATGACTGTAAGCTATTAATGCATCTGGTAATGTAAGATAAGAAATTATTTTGAACTGATACACTGCAGTAGTACCTTGCATTGTGACTGGTGGGAATTTCATGGCTTTGTTTCCTTCCTAGATTCTTGCTTCTTCCTTGCTGTGATGGAGGGGACAGCTTGCTCTCCTGACATGTATCTCCAATCCTAATTCAAGAATGGTGATGGACATCTGCTTGATCTGCCACAATGCTTTGGGTATCTGCATCTCTGAACTTATCCAGCTGTTCCTTCCTCAGCTCAAAATCTCAGGGATCAGAGAGCTCTTCAAATCTTTCACAGCACAGAAGACAAGATTGTAACTTGCTGAGAAGCGTTACCTTGCAGGAACCCGTCAGGAGAGGGGAATGCTATTAACAGCAGACGATATCTGCTTCCCAGCAGCTCCTAAAGTCCAACTTGCAGAGGGTTAGGGATTTAAATAGCTGTGAGGCACATTCTATTTTATCTGCAGCTCTCCCTCAACCATGAGCCAAGGCAATCTGCTCTCTCTTACTTGCTCCCTCTCACCAGCCTCAACTTTTCTTGGTTATCACGCTTAACCCATATCCCAAACATAAAAAAAACTCCTCTCCATCTCTGCATTATATCTTTACTTCTCTCCCTCACCTTCTGCCCTCATTCAATGAAATAATCTTTCTTTCCCTTTCAGTACTGCCATAATTACGAGCTATTCCAGACTTCAGGGTTCAGGAAAGAGCACTGTTGATTTCCTCTCTATTCTTTCACTCTGCCTTGTTACTATCAGAGCATCTCCTTGAAAGTAGGTTTCCCACTCTGATGTTTCCTTTAGCTCCTAGGCAGAGGCCAAGCGAATTGCCCTTTCATTGGTAGAGTCCAAGCTACAATGCTTTAGCACTATTCAAAAATGTCTCCTTTGGTTAGAAGTACTTCATTTTTTTAAAGGCTGTATTCGTCTTATTAAGGAAAAGAGATCACAGCCCAAAACCAGGACAAAGGGATAGTCTGTGATGAAATCTCAGGATGGGGAATAAAAAGGTGTAAACCTACTCCTCTGCAACTTTTTTTTGGTAAGAAATCACTGAGATTATCTGAGCGTGTGTTTCCTTCTCAGCAAAAACAAGTGGGACTTGCTAGATTAACATTCATGAAGGAATTTGAGAACATCATTGTGCATCAGAGTACTTCCTTTTCATCCCGTACCCTTCATCTAAAGCTTTTATGCTTTATAAGACGTATCAGGCGTACATCACTCAGCCCATGTAATTTGCAAAGATGCAATATCAGCTTTCTGCAGACAGCCCGAAGCGGAGGCACCATGCAGGTTTGGTGATCAGGTTCATGGGCTCAGTATGCAGCTACCATGGACCTACCAAACAACTTCAGGTAAGTCTCGTTCGCATCTCAAATCAAAAAGGAAAGAAAGCATTTATCTGTGTCCCCGGGATGTCGTTAGGCAATGTTCAGAAGGAGAAAACATTCGTATTTACATCTGTCAGCCCTTTTTAAATCCTCCACCCCTCAGTCCCTTTCTCACACACTGCAAATCCTCCACCCCTTTGGACTCCAATAACCCCACTCAAGTCCAATCCTTAAGATTTTTCTGCTATGTTGTAGTACTATGGGCTCTAAGCTCCTGTCTGACAACACTCTTGAAACACTTTCTTCCTCTTCTTTGTTGTTTGTCTGTTGCTTGAAAATCCCTTCTTTAAGAGAAGTAAAGCCCAGCAAGGAAACCACTTATATCTGGCTGCTCAGATAAACTGTTCAGAAGACCCGGAGAGCATGAAGTACGCTGTAACACCTACAGATGACTTTGGTTTGCCTGGACCCAGACACATCAATGTATCTGATACCCTCCTAGAATAATCACAAAGAGCAGGTGACAGCATCTCCTGGGAAACTCAATGAAACACGTGACTGCCACCTGGGGAGGCATCACATATCAGGCAGAGCTGTTCTTTATTGAAAACCTGCCCTTGTTTGGGAAGGTTAAAGTCAACCTTCCCCCAACTTGCTGTAGTCGCATCTCACACAAACAAGAAATGGCCAAATTGCACAAGATGGAGACATCAAGCAGGAAACACCAGCCTCATTTCTTCAAGCACAACCTGAAGGCATTTAGACGGTACAACAGGAGAAAAGAATCTTTATTCTAATTACGTTAAGAACTGCATCTCTGCTTTGAGACCAGCATAGCTGCTCATGGCCTTATTCTTTCTCTTTGCTCCACTTTCTTGGGCTATTTTGTTCTGTGCTCAGCAACCCGATTTGAGCACAGTGACTAAAACAACGTCTGCGAACCTGAAGGGTCACCAAGTGGATGCCACACTGCTCCCACTGCTGGAGCTGGGGCTCTATCCTGTGATCAGGCCTGTGGTGCAGGGCAGAGCAGGCAAGGCTCCCATTCCGCTGTGCAGGGAAGTCCATGCCAGGCAGCCACGTGTTGGGTGCTGCCAGGTGCGGGTCCCACTAGACACGCCACCTCGGTGTAGGCCAGCCCGAGCCCCCACCCTGTCAGCCCCAGCTCTGCGCTCGTTGCCCCCGCTGGCTCCGCCTCCTCAGGTAGTACAAGGCGCCTTCCCGCCCAGAGCGCTAATAGGCCGCTGTGGCTGGAGCTCAGCCAATCAGCAGCCCCCGCAGGGTGGGCACCCGCTCCTCCCGCGAAGCCCCCCGAGTTGTGGCGGGAATGGCGCCGAGCCAATCACGGAGCTCAGCGCCGCCAGGGGGCGTGGCTCGGGCCGCCGCTCCTCGGCCCCTTTAAGAGACGAAACTTCGCCTCGCCACCTCGAGACCCCAACGCGCGCGGATTGGCTGGCGGGGCCGCCGGCGGCGCTGCCTCGGGCTGCGTGTTCTCTATTGGTCGAAGGCGCCCGTCAGTCACAGCGGAGCTCCCCTCTCACTGGCCGCCGTCTCCGTGTCCCACCGCGAGGGCGGGACCCGCCGCGTCTCGCAGGCGAGGGGTCCTGCGGGCGGCCGGCCGGGCACGGAGGCCGGTACGTCGGGGGGCGCGGAGGGGAGAAGGAACGGGGACGGGCGCGGGGGCCGCGGGAGGGCGAGGGACTCACCGATGCGCTGCCCCACCGGGGAGCTGAACGGGTTCCCCAGCAGAAAGTCCATCGCGCCGCGATCAGCTGACTGTGCCGCCGCCGTTCACGTGACCGCGCGCCGGGGCGGGCCCCGCCGTGACGACAGCGGCCGCCGCCCGGCAACACCGCGGGGCTGAGGGCAGCTCGGCAAGTTGGTACGGCGCTAATGAATGACAGCAACAGGCGTTAAAAAAAAGAAAGTGTATTGTAAGGACGGTACAAAAAAGGCTCGTATTGTAACGGCGTTCGGATCAAACGGCAAGGAAATAACAAAGATAGAAAAACTGCCAAGTCTTGCCAAAGTTTTCCCTCTAGTAGCAAATACTACAAGTAACAGATCATACAAAGTGTACAAATTTTAAATACAAATACAATACAATGGCGCTGGGGGCGTTTGTCGCGCTCCAGCAGGTTTGCACTGCAGAGGAAACAAAGCTGGAGAGGATCCCTCTCTGTCCCTTCGCACAATGGTCATTAACACGTGTCAGCCTGGAGTGGGGATCAGGCCAAGAACACAGATATGAGAGTCAGAGCACCCGGCTGTGAGGCTGGAGGTGCTGGAGGAAAACTCAGCTTCTCAAGCCAGTCTGTTGCTGCAGATGCTCACTACCTTCCCCACGTGATGCCGATGCGTAGTGCTGCACGCTGCTGATTCCTCTGCGGTGAGGTGAACCTGATCCCGCTGCTTGTGGAGGGAGAGAGCTCTGCTTTTAAATTATGTATATATATATCTATCTATGTACATAGTCATATACAGGATAAATTAAAATCTGTTAGAGATATATCGGTAGAAGTTAAATACATATCATATGAACACCACATCAACATACATACAGGTGCACAAAAGCCTATAAGAAAAATCAAGTGCTTTCCTACGGCTCTTCTAGAGGAGCGGAAAGTCAAACACTGAGTACGTGGCAGGAAATAAGTCCAGTCCTGTCCTGACCAGTCCTGACAACACACACGTGCCCTGGTCAGCTGTAACTGCTTCTAACTGGCCATCAGCCACCATCCCACAGCAGCACCGTGGCTCTTTCAGCACTGCTGGTGAAAGAGATGGGGGTCAGCAGACTCAGAAATCAAGGCTGCCTGTTCATAAAGCCAGTGTAAGATGGGCAGAAACGATCCAATTGTTTTCCCATTCGCTATCGCTCTCCATCAAAGCAGGCTGACCACACCCTGGAAAAATCAGCAGGAAGTTCATTCTCTGAAGTCAATTAAGTCTGTTGATACATCAACACTAGGGATGACTCGGGTGCACGTCCACAAGAAAAGATGAAGTTGTCATCTTCAACTTCATTTCAAATGGCAGCTACCAGACCGGTGAGCTGACACTGGCAACTTTCAGCTATTGACTGACTGAAGAAGGGGCTTAGAAGATGTGATCAAGAGGCAAAGCCCTCTGTATCCTTGCTCAGCTGTCCCCTCAAGCAGATTTTAAACTCAAAAACAGAAATGGGGCTGCTGGTGAGTTCAGTTCTATTCTTTAGTCCAAAATACCATCACTACTGGCTCACAGAATACTCTTAAAGGGCCTAACCGAACCATCCAAACCCCTGTTTATAATGTAAGTTAAGCCAGAGAAGGCTCCATCCTCAAAGATGAAAATTCAACAGCCTCTTTGGGCTTCCTGTTTCAATGACTGCTCCAACGGTTACATGTTTTTCCTTATATCCAAAAGTCCCTTCTCTTGCTGCTTCCCCCATTAGCAGCAGATCTGTATTTAAGGCTTGTATCTCAAAATCTTTCTGAATTCTTTTTACAAATACTTCCATATTGGATCGCATTTTATCCACCAAGAGAAATGTAGCTCTCTCAGCTTCACAACTTTTCATAAAATACAATCCTATGCATATAATATACATTTATGAAACTTTAAAAACACTACACGTGGAGCCCATTGGGAGCGCCGGTGTAACGCACATGTACACAGGTCAGTTAGGCTGAAGTTGAGTAAATCCCAGGCTCCTTTTCCATCAAAGTCCAGGCATGATGTAAGCGATGTTGTCTAGTGTGTTTGACTGGGAAAAAAAACGAGATGTTAACGTCCAACAGTGACTCAAAATCCCCCAAAATGACACAGAAGGGGGGTATTCAGCACATTCATTTGTCTTACAAGTTACCATATCAAGAGACAACCAAAGTGATAAGTCATGACTACCTACCACCACCTTATCACTGGCTTATTGTCACATATTTGGAAACTTAGAACTAAGCACAAAGGTAGCCCTAGTACGTGGAAGCACTTTGAAACAAACTTGAGGCTTTCCTCGAGTGACTTCTTCCTAATGAACTTACGCTCTTCTACCTTTCAAGATGAACCAACCACACTGGCTACATCACATCAACCACATGGAAGATGCAGTGAAGTACTTTGAGTGATAGAAGTTGTATAATGTGAAAAAACACCCACAGCAAACAAACAAAACAAAAAACAACACCCCAAATCCCTGGCATTATACTCACAAGTCCTTTAAGACATTCTGCAGTGTATAAGAGAAAGAAACACCTTCTAGTAGGGTGTCAGAAGGGAAAAAGAAATGTCCCTCCAGTTTTCCCTACAAATTTAATAGAATTCTGAGACGAAGTCCTTTCTTTACACATCAGAAAACAACACCAATCACTATATTGTCTGTATGTTCTTCAAATGTAGTATTTCAGTATCCTCAGATCTATGGTTAGGCAGCTGAAGGCCTTAAGAACTCGAGCTGTAAAAGGGTGATTCTAAAATTCAACAATGCCACCTACTGACTGAAAGGATAAACTGCATCCTATGTGCAACACCACCACTGAGAATTTTACTTAAGATACCCCTCTCTTTAGGTACCTGACTGTAAAAGTCAGAATAATGTCTTTCTTATCGAGTTTGAACATCAGTGACAGGTCAGTGCCTTAATCCACCTGCAGCATCACTGCCCTTTTATAACAATAAAATAATCAAGTTTCCAAGACGTGAGCCATTAGTCACGTGGAAAAGGGGTGTAACGTTCTGAATTAACTTGGCTAGCAGGGAGAAAAGAATTGGATGTTTTTCCATGGCTTATGATGGGAACACCCCGTTGACTCAGCTTCTGTATGGACAGCCAGTTTGTAGGAGCTCACAGCCTAAGCTCTCACATTTGTTCTTGCTAACAGTTTCTCAAAATGAATCATTAATTGGGCCGTCCTTTTTAGAAAACCCTAATCCACGCCCCATTTTGTTATTCTTTTGTCCAGATCCCAGATACTATTTCAGTCTCTCAGCTTTTGGAGACTACAAATATGTTTTTCGTTTTTGCTCTACTTTATCACTAATTCATGCCTCCTGCTGGAGGTACAACTTCTGTTTCAGTTCATGGTGCTGCTGTCTTAAGCTATGTCCACACTGTGCTACAGTGAGGTAACAAGCTGTTGCTAAATCAGGGCTCACTTGCAGCTGTAATTTAACATGGAAAAGAACCTGAAGCTACCCAGTTCCTTAAAAGAAACTATTTTCCACTTTAATTTTAATAATTCTAATTGCATTGTAGGACTGATTCATCCGAAAACTTTAGCTGGTCTCTACTGAAATTAACAGGGCTAGAATGGAAATAACCACAAGAAGCTTACCAAAACATGCTTAGGGCAGCCGTTCAACTCAGGTAGTTGAGTAGTCAGACATGCCAATGGCCCCAAAGCACAGAGGATAGAATCCAAAAGTACTGACAAACTTCCTGAAACAGCCACCATTCCCTGGAAGTAAGGAAAGAAAAACCAGATAGGGACAAGTAGCAGAAATTATGGATCCTTCACAACTATATTGATTTTCATTCACACACAGTATCCTCACTACTAAGCTCCCCTTGTCCACTTCCTTTATTTACACAGCAACAAAACTATGCCAAGCACTTCACAGCAGAAAATGTTAGAAAGTTGTCAGCTTTGTATACAATTTAATTCCCCAGTTTATGCCATGTAATTTCCTTGCCATTCCGTACCTTCTACTATATTAACTAGATGCAATAATGTTTTATTATTGGAGCCTAAAGAAATGGTAAGTCTGTAAAAATGCTTTAGATATCAATATATTTCCAAAAGAGGGAATGTGCCATTCTGTAAAGGGATTGATTTCTACTCCATTTGTTCTTTTGAAGAATAACCTCAATGAGGTCATACCAGAAACAAAATGCAGTAACGTTTATTTTATTGCTGCTAAAACAAAAAAGCACAGTGAGATGACTTTGTTAGCCATAAAATTCGCTGATATTTGTTATTTTACCCAAATATGTCCTCTGTTTCTAAGCTGTGCTGAGTTCTAAACCTGTGAGTGTGTGTGTGCGCACATGTATGCAGACAATTATTATCATCTAACATTAAGAAACCACTGGAAAATATGACATCTCCTACATTAGTATGTAAGTTGAAATCATAGTCATGGCTAACTAAAGCACTGAGAGCATGATACTACAAGAAAACAACAGTACATGCTAAAACATCTTGGTAAAGGCCTTCACTGATGCTTTTTTTTCCTAAAGGCTTGAGACAAAAATGATCCCCCCGGTCCTATATGTGATTGCATGACATCACTGAGACACTGCTGGGGACAAACTCACCTCTGTTTCCTGCAGTCTGTGTCCAATGAGGCTCAGAGATTCACCCAGCAACTGTAAGTGTGCAGCTACATCTATAGGCTCCGTCTCAGGGGCTTTGCCTGGTGAGGAGGGCAACACCACAGTGCTAGTGGGAGATTTCTTATGAGGGGAAATCGCTCCTGGTGGAGAAGCTGGAAACACAGGAATTAAAATTCTGTATTATCTACTTTGACCTAGAAGCCTATTTACTTTCTGCATATCAAATATCAAAGTTATTAGATGCTTAAATAGTTACATGGACCTTTGGAGAACAGAGCCTGACTTCAGTGTTGTGCAAAGCAAGTACCTCAGCTGGCTGTAACTTGATAGATTTGGGAGATTTGGTAAATGGAGATGCCAAACCAACAACAACCCTTTTTCATATTGCAGCAAGATATTCCCACTAGAACTTCCCTGATTCTTGCTTCATGTTTCAATTCCTGAATTGCTAAAGCCAATACCATTCTACTAACTAGACTTTTTGAAAAGTGCTGATATCATTCTTGCTCTCCAAGAAACATTGCTGTTGAGTGATATAAGTTAAGTGTAAAGACACCACCTTCCCCACTCCAAAATAAATCCAACAAGTAGAGCAAATAAAGCGTGGCAATTACCTTTTATTTTTGGAGCCCCATCTGAAGATGATGCCTTTCTCTTCACAGTAGTGGCCTCTGCTTTATTTTGCTTGTGTTGCAGGTACTGAGCTTTCTGTTTCCAGATCTGCAGTTACCATGGTATAAAAACAAATTCATAATGTTAGATAATTATTTCACCTAATGCCAAGACCTCGGGGCAGAATAATGTTACGTAGCCAAGTTGTGAAGCAATGCCATGAGAAGTAAATGGATGCTTTTATGACCACACAGGCAAAATATTCAATTTTCCCACAGTTTGTGGACAGAGGTAACATTTCTTTAAGGTATTGTGGCAATAATGCTGTTGTGTTCTGACCTAAGCACCTAGTTAACAAAAATCATTTTGCAGAAACATGTGACACGCACTTACCAGTTTATCCTTGTCAGGTAGCTGCTTCCACACTTCTGCCAGCTTTTTACTAAGGTCTCCAAAATCTGTTCGGAGGAAAAATAGACAGGCTCAAAATAGATTAAAGAATAAAACCACGGTGAGGACACAGGGATTTTATGTGAATTTCAACAGTGTGAAAAATTGGCCAATGCACGCACGTTTAGAAAGCAGTGCCTTTTACACATGGAACATTCCACACTGTCTAAAAATGATTTCCACTGTGCATTTCCTTACCGTCAATGACACTGGGAATACAAGATCGCACATGCATATGCAGGAAAGTAACACAAAGAAAACAACTCTTTAAGTAAACGAAAGGAAGAGTAGGTAATTTCTTCATCCAGATTCACAGCTTGGTTAAAATGCAATGAAGCAAATCATAAAATCAAGTTACGTCCCTTCTACCTCAAAAAATCAGAGGTTAGTATGAAGGAGAAAGTATGTCCTGCTAATTAATTAGACTGATGTATAATGGAGAGGAGAGGAGAGGAGAGGAGAGGAGAGGAGAGGAGAGGAGAGGAGAGGAGAGGAGAGGAGAGGAGAGGAGAGGAGAGGAGAGGAGAGGAGAGGAGAGGAGAGGAGAGGAGAGGAGAGGAGAGGAGAGGAGAGGCGAGGAGAGGCGAGGAGAGGCGAGGAGAGGCGAGGAGAGGCGAGGAGAGGCGAGGAGAGGCGAGGAGAGGCGAGGAGAGGCGAGGAGAGGCGAGGAGAGGCGAGGAGAGGAGAGGAGAGAAGAGAAGAGAAGAGAAGAGAAGAGAAGAGAAGAGAAGAGAAGAGAAGAGAAGAGAAGAGAAGAGAAGAGAAGAGAAGAGAAGAGAAGAGAAGAGAAGAGAAGAGAAGAGAAGAGAAGAGAAGAGAAGAGAAGAGAAGAGAAGAGAAGAGAAGAGAAGAGAAGAGAAGAGAAGAGAAGAGAAGAGAAGAGAAGAGAAGAGAAGAGAAGAGAAGAGAAGAGAAGAGAAGAGAAGAGAAGAGAAGAGAAGAGAAGAGAAGAGAAGAGAAGAGAAGAGAAGAGAAGAGAAGAGAAGAGAAGAGAAGAGAAGAGAAGAGAAGAGAAGAAGAGAAGAAGCTATGTTTTTCTCTCACCTATCCCAGGGTGCTCAGACACAATGTTTGTTCGATATTCCTTACAGAACACTTGGTAGGCGGACATGTTTTTCTTCTTTGGCTAGAAAAGAAGAAGAAAAAAAGGAAACAAAGATTTTTAATTATATAGAGATGTACTCAATTTCATTAATAATTTGACATTTATCAAAAACTTAAAGAAAGACATGGTGATTAGATAAGGAAGATAAAATAGCCATGTTTTACATGTTCTGGCCAAATTCAGCAGTTTTGAAAGCAATATGAACTGGCCAGAACCAGTTTTAATGTAAAACTTATTCTGCAACAACTATTGATGCATTTCATTCCTAAGTCAAAAGTTTTGCAATTCTAAATCCAGGAGCAACAAATAACTCTGTAAACATACCTCAGTTTTCAAATTTAAAATTGAAAAAAACCTCACAAATGTCTAGTATTCACAGTTCCAACAAGGATCTGTCAAAGCAGATCAGTTTTTGTTCTGTTTCAGTGTTCGTGTTTTGTACTTTACAAACGATTCTTACAAATCACTTTATGTTTTCAGGAAAACAGTTTGTACAAGTACACTGATAACAGATGCATAAGGAATTGTCAAGCTCTGATCAAAGAAAACTTTACACATAAAGCAGAATAGCTGAGTAAATTTGGGCTACACAAAGCAACACTGTCTATGTGGATGTACAAAACCTTTCCTTTCCCTATATATAAATACACTGAAAATTAGTCTGGACTGGAAATCTTAGACATGCTCCAATAAATGGATAAATAACTTCAGTCTTTCAGCTTACAACTCAGTTCCTTCCTACAGGAACTGACATGATGGACTATAAGACAGCCAGAACAGCCCAGAATTCTACTGGTAATAGTTAGAGCCAGCAACCTTAGTGAATGATGCAGTGGTGGCATAATCTGTACCAAGTATATCAAATATAACATTTTCAAATGAGCTATACTGGCTAAAGACTGCCTGTGTCACAAAACAAAGAAACAAACTATGATTAATATTCCCTCTGCTAAAAACCTGAAACACAGTAGAGGAAACATTTCAGCCAAACATGCTGTGATGAAACCATCAATGCTGACATTACTTATACTTCAATTTAACACATCTTTGTAACATTGTGTAATTCAACAGTACCCATCTCCCAATTTCTAGTTCCCCTTGTTTTTTTCCTTACTTTTTCTCTTTCTCTGTCCCTTTCTTTTTCTCTTTCCTTTTCTTTTTCCTTTTCTCTTTCCTTTTCTTTTTCCTTTTCTCTTTCCTTCTCCTTTTCCTTCTCTCTTTCCTTTTCCTTTTCTCTTTCTCTTTCCTTTTCTCTTTCTTTTTCCTTTTCTCTATCCTTCTCTTTTTCTCTTTCCTTCTCCTTTTCTCTTTCCTTTTCCTTTTCTCTTTCCTTCTCCTTTTCTCTTTCCTTTTCTTTTTCCCACTTCTCAGCTTTTTCCTTCTCCTTTTCTTCCTTTTTCCTCCTCTTCTCATTTTGTCCATCTGAGTGAAAAACAGCAGGATGAGGTGGAGGAAGAACATAGGGAGTGCTGGGAGGAGGTGGTGGTGATACTGTTATTTCCGTTGCTGCCACAGAAGAGTGCCCAGAACTCTTTTTAGACTTAGAGTGCCTCTTCTCTCTGTGCCTCTCCTTGTCTTTTTTTTTCTTACTTTTTTTTGACTTCTTTTTCTTCTTAATTTCCCGGTAGGAGTCATCTATCACTAGCTCACCAGCCTCCAATTCCCCACCAGAAGAGGATCCCGATTCCGGTGGTGCCTCCACACCTGAAATCTCATACTCACTCCCATGGCCTTCTGAAAAAACAGATGTGTCAGCACCAAAACTCTCTGAAGGGGGATGTGAGTCTGGAGGTTTGTGCTTCTTCCGAGATGACTTCAGGAAGCCATGCAGTTCGTGACCCGGATGAAATGACCCTTGTTCATCTCGAGACGATTTCTTTGAGGATTTTTTTGAGAAAGAATCATCGTCTGTAGCACTGCTTTTCTCTTTTGGCGAAAGGATAAGTTTCATCTTCAAGCCATCAGGCTCACGAAGGGTAAGTGTCTCTGTGTTCACGTAAAGAGGTTTCATTTTTTTAGTTTTGTGGAAGCTGCCATCATCCACTGAGTGCTCTGCACTGCTCCCACTCATCTTCTTCTTGTGGTGCTCCTTTCTGCTTTCAGAATGTCCAGAGGAAGAATAAGATGATTTTTCAGAGGTCTTCTTTGAAGACTTAGAGCTTGTGGATAAAGGTGTGGCGATAGCCTTGAGTAGATCCATGTTTTTGTCAGTGGAGGACGGGCTAGAAACTGCTTTTTTCTTCTTCTTTGATGGTAAATCCAAAGATGAAAGACCTGAAAATGGTCAAGAGAACTGCTTATCAATACAATTCTCTTAACGATACCATTACACAAACCAAAAGTGAAGTGGGAATCCTGCAATACTTAATATTACAGCTAAGTGATTTTCATCTTGGCTGAAGGAGAAACTTGCAGTCAGCTCAGTGTGCCCTTATAGATAACAATTCAAGAGCTGTAACACCAGAGCTGGTCAATCTATTTAATGAAGAAAGACAGAATGGGAAAGTTCTTGCATTTCATCAAAGTTTGTATTCTATTATACAACAGCATAATTTGATAAAAATACGTCTTACTAAGCCTGAAATACTACAAGCTTATAACATCACTTTGAGCTCTGGAGGGATCAATGAACTGAGAGCATAACCATTTTCATTCTGAAAAGAGATTTTTTACTAATTTCAGCTTGCAAAGAGATTCCAAAGACCTGGTTTTCTTTTTACACTGGGACAAAAATAAATCTTAAGCCTGCTAAGATTTATGAACAGGATTGTCAATTTCTGGGCTCATTGTGAGAATAACGCTTCTGTATACAATCTGAACCCAAAAGCAATCATATTGTATTCTAACACATCCTATTTTTATAAATTCGGATAAATTAATTAGTACTATCTGCAAGTAAGACTACAGCTTGTAATGCAGTGGTAAAAAAGAATGCAAATGCCAAAGAGGAAAGCATGAGTTAGAAAACTACAACTTGTCAGTGAAGAGTGGAAGATCTCTGCTCCAACAACAGCAACTTGTTAAGCTAAACTCTGAAAACATCATTGAGTGATCTTTTGCTGTTTGGTGCAGCAGAAACCTAATCAGTCAGGCGTCTGACTGCCTGGCCTAAGATAAGTTGGTGTACTTTCCCCCGATAAAGCGCTAACCACAAAGTTTGATGACACCGGTTTAACAGTATCCTTTCCTCAAAGTCAGTATTCATTATCTGCTTCCCCTGTCTCATAGCTGTCTTACCCCGGGAGCAGAACTCATCAGAGGAATGCTTCCTCTTCTTTCTGTGATGTTCTGTCCCCAAAAAGAGTTCACTGTCCTAAAAGAAGAAGAAAAAATAAATGAATGAAAAGCTGACAAACAAGAGGGAAATAACATAAGATTCACATGGACTGCTGACATAGGTAATAATATGTGGGAGGTATCAAGAAATACTTGTACTACTATAATGCCAAGTAAGCCTACGTATGAACCACTATTCTTATTCTAGGTGCTAAATCAGCAAAGAAAACATAGTATGTCACCAAGAGCCCATAGTGTAGGTTTAAGGTAAAAGGCAAAAAGCATGGTATGGATACACAAGAGAACAAAAAAATGCAGTTTTAGAATAGGTTTCTGCATGCCAGCCAACTAAGAAGCATCAAGCTTTCTGTGGAAACTACAGTACAACAGGACCATAGGAAACTGAAATACTAATCTCTATAGATTAGACTAGAGGGATATAGATAGATCTATAAATATAGAGGGATCCCTCCTCCAGTGAAAGAATTAATACACAAGAATACATGAAAAAGTACATTTGAGAATGGTAAGAAACAGACAATGAAAGACAGCACTTGGGCATCAGCTGATGAGTTGTTAAAAGACAGACATCCACGTCTTAATCAAGCTAAGATATAAGTGTGCATAGGCTGTCAAGCCTTAAAAATAAAGGTGAGCAGTACATATTTAACATGCTGGAGAAGATAACAGAAGTGAAAGAAAGCACAGAGGTGACAGTCAAAATGATAGGCCAGAAAATAGACCTTAGTAGCTCATGTAGCCCAATTATTACATATCTCTTGACAAATTTATGGTCTGAGAATGAAGCTCTTCTATAGAATTTCATCTATGTGGCAGAAGATTTTTATTTTTAAACTAGAACTTTTCCAGATTTGAAAGCATTAAAAAAAATCACAAGTAGTCACTGTTGAGCTAACAGCAGAAACAGCTCAAAGAGGAAAGTCTTAAAGAAACTTAAGCTGTTGCTACATGATTTCAAAGTTAAGGCCCCACGGAAACCGGGCAAATTTATCCCTCTCAAGAGCTATCATTTCAGACTATCTGCAGAATCTGGAAGACAACAGCGCATCACTTCACATTTCATTCATACTTTGCTGCCTATTTATGCAACTATAGATTCTAAGTATCTTACTTTTTGTGTGAACAGTCATTCATACTATCTCAGTTTTGCAGGGTAGTACATGAAGTCAAGGATAAGATACTACAGCTCTATTTTCTGAGGAAAAAAATCAGAATCCGTTTTAACTGGGACCGACCCCCTCCATTCACCCAGTAAAGCTACCGAACAATTCAGGACACAATTAACAGTTCTTGCTTTCTTCTACAGTAATTTTCCTAAGCAAAAGAACTTTTAAGCAGCCCATCCCATCTCATCTTAAGCTTTATGCGCTTTCTTGCACCTTCAACGTTTTCTCTACAGACTTTCTGACCTGAGTTGTTATCCTCTCCTCCTCTTGCACGAGATCCTTGTAATAACGCTTTTTCTCTCGATGTGCCCTGATGTCATCAGCACTTCGGTCACTCTCTAGGAATTCTAAGATTAATGTGAAACAAGAAAAGAAAGAAAAATGAGATACCGTGTTAAGAGACAACAGACACATGGACTATATACAAAATAAGACAGCACTGGACATTGGCACAGAACGATGCACAAGACCCAGCATGCACTAAAGATTAATAGACGACATTCTGTACTTTCTGGCACGGAACAGGGTTCAGTGCTCTAACACTATAACACAGGTTCTCAAGATTTCATTTCTAATCCTTTTAGATTTCTTTCTGAAGACAACTGAACTTTAAAACATTACCATGACTAACCACACCCCTGGCCTCCCGTTTCATTGTCCTGGCTGGGAGGAGAAAGGCTGCAGTGGCAGAGCTCCCAACTGTGGGGTTTGCACTAGGAAATACCACCCATTTCTCCAATCCCATTACTTTCCATCTGGAAGTCAAGGGCTTGGGATCCTGCAGAAACTAGTCCAGATTAACTTTAAGGGTTAATACCCTTCAGTGCTCCACAGGAGACTAACTTCCTTTTCCACTCTCTGACTCCGTGGCCTAGCAAGGGCTGCAGAAGGTAGCCTTTTTCTTGGCTACTCCCTCTGAGATTATGAAGCAGTCATACCTTCTTTCTTCTTGGAGTCATCATAAGCCATGGTGGTCCCGCAGGAGCCTGAGAATATGTTGCCACGTCTGGGCTCCTTCCCTTGTTCCCATCTACAGGAAAAGTTCTGAGAAACAGAGAATGAAAATAACCCTCCCATAAGGAAGAATCATGATGTAAAATGGGAAAAAACACCTGAACAAAATTAAGATTCTCTGGAAGACAGTGGGAAAGGAAAGTCTTCCTCCTCACTCATCCTTGTAAAATCTCCATGTCACTTAAACAATTTGTCCACAGAAGTGTTTCTCTTTCAAGGGGAGAATACAGCTGTTTGATTTTTGTCACAAACAAAACTGTTCCTGAACTTGTATTAAAGCCACGTTTAGTCAGAAAACACTGTAGCAAAGTGAGATACATAAAGAGAAATAATGAACTCTTGAATTTCAGATGAAGCGAAGGAAAAGACAAAAACAGGCAGGAATCATTGTGGTTTCAAATCTTTTGAGCTTAATGGTTGTACATTTTGTAGTGAAGGTGTACATCTTGCTGTTGAGTTTCCTGACACTACCACTGCAGCCATTCTGAGTGCCAGCCTGGGAAAGGAAACAGAGGAAAGTGCTTCTTTTTACTGGGACTTCTGCAGCCCCCCTCCTTCTGGCAGCTTCTGAATTTCAGGTCTCTTCCGAGTCATTCAGTTCTACAGCTGCTAGCATACAGGAGGACAGAACCACTGTAATTACTGTACTTTGTTTCTCTATGGAAACTGATTTTGTTTTTCAAAAGAAAGGTAAGCAAATGGCTTAACATGAAAAGATGACCTCTTCTTATAAGAGATTAAACCAAATGCACTTAAATGATTTATTATTGTTGTTTGTGTGTGAATGTTCAGCCACAAAGATGATGCAGTTTGCCCTTTCTAGCTGTCACAGGCATGGAACCACATTTAAGTTACTTTGAGATCAGGGAACTTGTACTACATCCCTGTGTATACACTGACTTAATAAACAAATGGCTGAGGTTACTTATGCAGAAGAACAAAGTTTCAACTAATTCAAGCTAAGGGGTACACAAATGTTTCTGTTTAAGTTTGTGAGAATTCAAGAGAACACAAGTTTTGGGAAACTACCCAAATCAAGATGTTTCCAGTCACTATTCTGACCACCGGATACTGTTGCTAGTAAACACTGTAATTTATAGGCAGAATTTATGCATGCACCCAACAACTTCATAGGCACTTTGCACCTATGAGGGCTGACAACCTTGAAGGAGATCTTGAAAACACCTCTTGATGCTCTGTAGTCTGATGGACTTCATTCAGATGGAGCACACACAACACTGAAGCATTGTGCTCAGGGCCTATTCTAAATATTGAAAGTGGTCAGGCCCTAGAACAGGCTGCTCAGGGCAGTCTGAGTTCAAGGAGCATTCACACAGCGCACTCAGACAGAGGGTCTGATTTTGTGTGGTCCAGTGTGGAGCCAGAAGCTGGACTCAATGCTCCTTGTGGGTCCCTTCCAACCTAAGATAATCAGTGATAAATAGTGCTCAGCAAAACAAAGCTGACGACAGTCATCATGAAGAGATGGCTCGGAGAACGTGTGGGCAACACTCTCAGACAAAGAGTTTCGAGTTTTGGGTGGTCTAGTGTGGAGACAAGGGTTGGACTCGATGGTCCTTATGGGTCCCTCTGTGATACTACGATAGCTGTAGGCACAGCTTCCACTCTCTTTGTGAAACTTAGATGTCTGTTAGGTACACAGGTATACAGAACACAGCCTGAACTTGCCTTGCACTACAAATCCCCATTAGGTTCCACTGCTCCAGCACTGCAGAAGCACTGGGAGCAGCGCTCTCCTCATGCCCCCATTCCCTCACACCCACGGCTGCAGGACCGAGGCCAGGGGTGCTCTGCTGGGGGCTGACGCGTCCCCCCGGGGCGGGTGACCGTCTCCCTCGCCTCACTTCCCGCCGCTGCTCCCAGAGCCTGACGCGAGCCCAGACCCACCGACACCCCACATCCCGGGCTCAGGCACAAGCCCCGGCCCCGCCGCCTACGTTTAAAGCGGGCTCAGCCGCCCCGCTCGCTCGTTCTCTCACCCGAGCGGGCCTCGGCCTCAGTCCAGCCCGCGGCTCCGCCCCTGCAGCAGGCCTGGGCGTGCCCCCGTGGCGGCGAGCGCTGTCGGCCTGCGGTGCCGAACGGAGGGAGGGGAAGGTAGGAGGCGCGCGGCCGCCTCACTCCGCGCCGCCGCTTCGCGCCGCGCTGCCGCCAGCCACCGCCATCTTGGAGAGGAGACAAGGGACAGCCGCCGGGAGCCAGGGGCGGCTAGACGAGCGTCGAGCGCCTCCAACGCGGAGTGGGGGCGGGGCAGGAGGATGTGAGAGGGAGTGCCGAGCGCATCGATGAGCGGGCGGGCAGGGAGAGTCATGCTCCAAAGCTTGGGGCAGAGCGTATCGTCATACGGGTTGCAAAAAAACCCTAAGATCTGAAGTTCAGCTACCAGCCCATCCCCACCATGCCCACTGACCACGGCCCTCAGTGCCACATCCACACGGTTCTGGAACACCTCCAGGAACGGTGACTGCACCACCTCCCTGGGCAGCCTGTGCCACTGCAGCACCGCTCTTACGGCGAAGAAATTGTTCCTAATATCCAACCTGAACCTGTCCCGAAGCGTCGTGACACAGCTTCCCCATTCACCATGGCTTTTTAAGAGACGAGGCCTAGAGGAAACAGCAGCAAGTCAGAATAAGATATTAGCATGGCTGAGAGAAGCTAGGTGCAGCCTAAAGGAACAGAGATTGCCTTGAAAATCAAACTCCTAAATTACCCTCATCATTTGATGATGACAAGTATTTGATAATGATAGCTAGTAAATGTGCAGGGAAGGTAAGTTTAATATCCTGCACCATAGAATGAGAAAGGATTCAGGCTCCCCTACAGCTTAATGTTTTCAGCACTGGATGGTTCCGAGGTATTAGAATGTGACAGTGATTGCTTGTGGAGGAGAGAGAATGAATTTGCAGATGAATCTGCAAAAATAAATGTATAGCAGGATACTTGCACATAAAGCTACTGAAGCAACAACCACTCAGATTTCCCTTGGTGAGGTTTACCTATGTGCCTTTCCTTCCACAAAAAAATAATAATAGTAGGAGTAGTAGTAATAACAACAATAACAACATGTAGTCCTTCCTACTGCACTTCTCATCAGAGCAGAAATGTACAGAAAAGCTCATTTCAATCATTCCCATTTTTTTCTGAGCTAATAAAAGGAACCGGCCAACACAAACCACTAGCATTTACTGGCTGCTTTTAAACAATTCAGTCTTTCCCCGCACTAGAAAATCTAGAGATCCTTTCAGAGCGTACACCTGAACTATACAGGTCGGGTGGGGAAATGTAGGATGCTGACAGCAAATTCAAGAGTCACAACTGCCTCAAATCCTTCACACTCGACAGAATTCTATTTATTTATTTATTTACTTATTTTCATATCCTTGAATTGAAAAGGTTGTAGTGAGGTAATGAGAAGAGCAGAATCTCCATAGTTTTTAAGGTCTGATGAGCACATTAGCCAGTCTCAGAGTATTTTGAGAGTATTCCTTATTGCTTTTGCTCAGAGCATCTTGCATTCTTTTGCCTACATTCCAGGGAGACAAACTGCTAAAAGAGCACACGTTGTGTTCCCTCAGTTGTCTCCTTGGCAATGAGATGCATATTGTATGAAGAGCTCTTGCCAATACAGAGCATTCTGGGATGTGCATATACTTCCTTATGCTTGATGTGAGATTAGTTCTCTGCTAGGGATAACTGCCCATTAAGCCACACTACTGAGTGGTCATGCTTTTTCCACATTATATCCACCATCTGTTCCTGTCGGTCTGCTTGCTGCCTGTGCTGAGGTGCAAGTTTCCAGATCCAGTAGCCCTCTTTTTTTTTGGTGCTGTTTTAGTACTTAGCCCAGTGACTCTCAACTGCAATGAATATAAAAGGAGTGAGCAGTGAAATGAGCACAAGCCCACAGCCACACTATGTACAAAATTAAATGCAGCTCTCTGAGGTGTTTGAACAACTGTCAATTCTCCATTGTAGTTTGAAACTCCAAAACCTTTTTTCAGTCCTGTTCCTTTTTTTTTTTTTTTTTTTCCCTGTATTTTTTTTCCCCTAGATTCCAAGACTATTTGGAATGAGACCTGGATTAAAAGCTTGATCTCTGCCTCTCCATGAAAAGCCTGTTTTGTTTTGCACAGGCATTCTACTCTGTGCATATTACAACACCTGTATATCACCAGCAATCAAGCTGCCCTTTGAATAAATGCATTTTAAAAGGTTAAGGAAATTCTTTTGGATTAAGTGACTACAGTGTTACAGTGGACTTCAGGTAAAATAAACAGTGGGTGGCAATTACTGTATAATTAGCTGCGTAATTTCCATAGTCTGATATATAAAGAAGGCAATCAAGCACTGTTTAAGCATAGACTTGCTTCTCTAGAGATGCAAAACTTCAGAAGATTTGTTATCTGCATGGTTTCAATACTGGGGACTGACTCAAATTACTTCCCATTTATCTCCAGTTTCTGCAGGAAGCACTCTTTTCCTTACTTCTTCAGCTGGGAATATAGTCATTAACAAAGCCGCAAGGGTGTGTGCAGTCATTTGTAACATCAGTACAACAGCCTGAATATCCCCTAGAGCCACAGCATCTGTCACAATGGACACTCACCTTCCCCTGCTGCTCCTATTCACATGCTGAGAGAGATCGAAAGGCAACATCCTCCTCCATCTGGTGGGGAAACAAACTATGCGTTACTGCAGGAGTAGTGGATTCCAGACAGGAGGAGAGTGCTCCAGCTCCAAATCACATCAGTCACACTCAGATGTCTTGCCAGCCATGCATTTGTGCACAACTTCAGTGACACCAGTGCAAAAATACCTCTTAATGGCCACAGGCAACATGCTGAGGGGACCTGCATTTGATGCCTGCTGAAAGGAAAGACAACCCTATTCTCTTCAAATAATATTGATGGGTTGTAGTTATTATATAGGTAAATCTAAGTAACCCGTGACATCTATGAAAGTAGGCTCCTTATTGATTCTGCTTCTGGCTAGAGATGTTGTAACTGGAGATGAGAGTTTTGGGGAAGAGCAAAAGACACCCTGAAAAGCTACAAAGTCCTTGAGAGTTTTCAAGAAAGATGGTGAAGGGCCTGGAGCATCTCCCCTATGAAAAAAGGCAAAGTGAATTGGATCTGTTTAGCCTTGAGAAAAGAAAACTGAGAGGGGACCTGATCCAGGTCTATAAATATCTAAGGTGTGGGGGGCAAAGTGGGGAGGCCAGACTCTTTTCAGTAGTGTGTGAAGACAGAACAAGGGGAAACGGCCAGAAACTGGAACATAGGAAGTTCCACATGAATGTGAGCAAGAACTTCTTTACAGTGAGGGTGACGGAGCACTGGAACAGGCTGCCCAGGGGGGTTGTGGAGTCTCCTTCTCTGGAGATATTCAACACCTGCCTGGATGTCTACCTGTGTGACCTGGCGTAGGGAACTTGCTTTGGCAGGGGGGTTGCACTTGATCTTTGGAGGTCCCTTCCAACCCCTGCGATTCTGTGATTCTATGATTTTGTGAAATGTCTGGACTGAGGGACATGGTTTAGTGAGCATGGCTGAATGGTTGGACTAGATAATCTTAGTAATCTTTTCCAATCCTAATGATACTATGATTGTATGAAAGTGTCAATGGAATGTGCAGAGAGAGGCTGTCAACAGGATGGTGCTGCCCACAAAGTGTGGAAAGAGCTCCAGACTCCAGAAGTATGGAGGCATGGGAAAGGCAACAAGAGGACATGTTTGTCCTGGGGCCAGGTGAATAACAGTTGTCCCGTCCATCTCTGTGCATTGCAGAATGGTGCATGTGCAGAGAAGAAATGTTGTTGCAAGGCTTCTTGCAGCTGTTTACATAGCAGGTAATTTGCAATGCTTTCAGGGTCACTAAACTAGATAAAATGCTAGGTCATCCAAAGCTGTTCCTTGCTTTGTGGACACACTGTCATCCAATCCCCATTGTAAACTGATCGATCTTTATCTTAAAAGCAATCAAGTCTCTTCCTCCCAAAACCTCCACTAGAAGGATGCTCCAGAATGTCACTCTTCTGATAGTTAGAAAGTGTCTTCTGAATACCAACCAAAGTGAATTTGTGGCTGGCTTGCATCCATTAGTTCTTGTGCCAATATTTTCTTTTAGCTAATAGAATTATTATCCCGTTGTTGTTTTCACTCTGATATGTTTATAGAGCCATCATACCTCCTCTCAGTTCTCATTTTGCTAGACTAAACAAGGCATACTCCCCTAGTTTCCTTGTAGCCGGTAGGCTTCTCACTCCTCTCTCCAAGCTGGTAGCTTTGTGCTGGGCTTGCTCCATGTCGAATCCTCCTCTGAAGTTTGATTTGCTGAGAAGTCTCATCACGGTCTCATGCAGTGCCTTGAACTCTTCCCCCTTCTCTAGGGGAAATGCTTCCCCCTTTTTATGATAGTAGAAGATTGGAATACTTTCTTAAAACCTTTGGGTACAACTTTCTGATCCTTCCTGTATCTTCAAACCCTATCCTCACAGGTTAATGAATTTTACAAGTTAATGAATTTTAAAGTTAATGAATTTTACAATAGCATTAATATATTCAGAGGTAAAATATGGCTAAAGAGGACCACACTGAAAACAACGATAGGTGTCTGGTTGCCTGTAAAGCGTAATATATTGTTAAAAGATCAGCAACAGTCAATTTCTTTATACTTTCCCCTGTAGTAAAAGGGTAATATAGCAACAAGGAACATGCATAGCTTATTCCTGTCCTTTCACAAACTAGTCTAGAGTCAGTTCAGCCCAAGGTTTACCCTGTGACTATAGCACAGTTATAGTGGAGAAAGGACTGTTATTTCAGGTAGGTGGCACTGAATAGGCATCATACTGTGGGGTGAGCTACTACCATAATGCTGGTTGCACTGGGGTACTACTCATGAAGAGATGTGGTCATGGCTATTTCTATGAAAACTGGACTTCCTCATGCTTCATTTTTGACCAGTCTCACAGGGTTCCCCAAATCCTCACAAGCTGCTTATTATAAAGAGGGATTAAAGCCCTCCCAAGAGGTGTTGGTCCCCTGTAAGACACACTGGCCTGTCTAGCACACAGTTGTTTTGTTGAGAAGCCTGCAGAAGGATTTGGTGTTTAGTAATTTCAGTTTCAGGTTGGGGGAGTCCCAAATAAGAAAAAAGCATTGTTCATTTCTGTGAAGGATGTAACAGTCAGTGTGCATAGGGAGAGGAGAAAGATCGTATCAGTGTGTATCCCCATCATAACTCATACTCTTTTTAACACTACCAGCCTGGTAAGGCTGTTGAGTATTGGTTCAGTGCTTGGAGCTCAGAAAAAAAGGGATGTTTTATGGTGTTAAATTCAATTCACAGTTACACGTCTCAGGTAATGGAAGCTTTTACCACATCACTTGAGAGACCATTCTATTGTCTACTGGATTTCATAAGCAGGGAGTTTTCTTTTTTATTTAGTTGGGCTGTTTGCTTTTTCTGAAGAAATAAATGACCAAATAAAAAACAAATCTGAAAACCTCCCCCACTGAGTCTATTTCAGTTGTTGCTGTTTTTCTTCGCGTTTTCCTCCTTGAAATGCATTAGTTTCCAGTTGAAAGAACCTGAAGAAAAGACGATTATTACCAAGAAATTTGCAAATTAGCACAGCTCAAAACACCCCCACAGCAGTGTTCTAGTAAAATGAGTAAGGCTGGGCTAGAAGCTCTACATATTTATTTGGATCATTCTATATTTGGATTTAGAAATCCTATTACTGAGAGGAAATTTAAGACGCTTTAGATACATTTATCCTGGAAATAGGACTGGTAAATTGTAAGCTCTGATAGGTGGGAGGATGAGGACAGTGTCTAAGATCAAACAAGGAGAAAAGCAAAAGGCATTCTTCCTTTTCTATTAAGGGTGTTTGCATATCTTCAGCACATTCAACAAATGAATATTTTCTGCAGATGGACAATATTAGTGGTTAAAGAGAAGTAAAATGCACAAAGCATGGGGTGTGGGGTACTGCAGTGCCATTACACAAATTGATGCTGTGCTTTCAGCAGGGGCTTTTGGTTCGATTTAAATCACCTTAGAAAGAGGAGGAGAGGAAGGTTGAGTCACCACAATGAGCCAACACGCGGAAAAACTATAGAAGGATTGAATCATTAGCAAAGTGTGGAAGATGAGGAAGTGGGTGGGAGAGGCAGACTGCATAAAGTGCTGTGCAGGAGAACGGGTCACCACTAAGAGGTGACCGCTTTTTGTTTGCTTGTTTGTTTGTTTGTTTGTTTGTTTTTGGTGAGCATCCCAGTTTCTTGAAGACCGGGATCTAAACAAATCTCTAAACAACGGTGGAAGTTTCTACGTACTTGTTTATGAGTGTAGGTAGTGATAGGACAAGGGGGAATGGTTTTAAACAGTCAGGGAAGGATTAGGTTGGATATTATCAGGAAATTTTTCACTCAGAGGGTGGTGGCGCACTGGAACAGGTTGCTCAAGGAGGCTGTGGATGCCCCATCCCTGGAGGCATTCAAGGCCAGGCTGGATGTGGCTCTGGGCAGCCTGGTCTGGTGGCTGGTGACCCTACACATAGCAGAGGGGTTGAAACTACGTGATCATTGTTGTCGTTTTCAACCCAGGCCATTCTATGATTCTATGATTCTGTGATTCTATGATTCTGTGTTAACTCTAGTGTAGTGACTGTAGTTTTAAGTGCATTTTTATTCAAATACAGCCATTCTAGAAAGGAGGAACCTACCATGTTCCAGAACAGAAGTTGAATTTGGATGTTGAGAAGTTATTAAGAAATACTCCCCTGGAGACAAATGATCACATAAATGTCAACTGCAGCATTTCTTAAATCTTCCTGTGAAGCAGTTGCTCCAGGCGCTGCCATTAACAGTGTCTCAGCAATATCTTCTGCCCTCCTGTACACTAAGCTACACAACATTGTGAAGTCATCTCGCACTGAGTTTTTCACCACATTCTACTCTTCACTGTAGCTAAGTTCACACTTTACTGACATGTTATCTTGTGCTGCTCACTCGTTAGCACTGTCAAGATTTACAGCATCTTTCCTTAACCTCAAATAGCTACAGAAGTCACCAGATGGCAGCAGAGTCATTTCTGGTCTGCTCTGTCCTGGTCACGGCTGCAGGCTCTGGGCGCTCTGTACAGCCACAGTTCCAAGTTTTGCAGAGCACACAGAGGCATCTCTCCCTGCTGAGAAAATACCTGCCTCTTTCTCAGAAGGAGGTTTATGATCTCCATTTGGTGCCTCCACGAAGGCTGGGTTTTAAAAGATGCTCCCCTGTTTTTCCTCTAGATTCTCTATTTTTCTTCAGAGCTGCTGCTATTTATAGCTTGCCAACATCAGTGCATATACATTCTAATGGCTTTGTTCTTATGGTATGCTATAAGTTGCAGGTGTAATATGAGGTGACTAACTTAGCTTCAGCTAAGGGTAGAGACTGTCTTCAGAATCAGGGCAGGTTAAATGAGCGGGTCAGGGATGTAACTGGCTGATAGATATGAAACCTGTTAATGTCTCTGTTTGCTAGTGCTCCATAACTGTGGTGGTTTTTGCTCAATAAAATGCTGAGAATATAATGTTGAGAAAAATACCCCAATGAATTAAAGAAGTCTCAATATATATATATATACACATAACAATCTTCAGCTTTCCCAAATCTGAAATATCTCATAAAAAGGAATAATTCCCAGACTCTTTCCCACCTACAGCAATCAGACACTGAAGCTCCATAGCAGCCTGAGGGGTGGACAGGAAGGGAAGGGGATACGTACACGGACAAGAAAGCAGCTGGCTAGCAATGCCCGTGTCATTTTGCTTCCTCTTCCATGTAATCTCACTGAATGTGAGCAGTTCCCTGGAACAATCCAGATGTTAGTGCTGGGTCCAGGAGAAAGTTTCCTCTGCTTGCCAGAGTCTGGTCTTTCTGAATCCAATAGCTCCTTCCACATCTTTTCCAAGAGCTTAATTCTTATTCCCATAAGTGTCCTCATTACAATTAGTCAGTGGGAGGAATCCCTCCAGTTGGTGCCATTCCACTCATTTTTGGAGCCCTCTTTACATTGAGAGAGACATAGAAAAACAGTAAGAGGAAAAGAGAAATAGAGCACTTTGTTGTATTTTCACACTCAGTTACTAACACATTTAGGATTGCAATCATTCACCTCCTCTTTCTTGCTCCTGCTTAACTTCAGCCATCCTGTCCTCCAGCTGAGATGAGAAGTTTGAAATGGACTTAAAACTACGTGCTCTGGCTTATTATGAGCATGTTTCAAGGGAAAAGTTGATTATACTTTTATTGGACTGAATGTATTCGGTTGCAGCAACTTTTATTTTTTCCAAACAAAGTTTTGTTATTCAGACAAAAGGCTAAATGTTATCCGCTATGCCAACATTTTCCTGTAGCTCCCTTTTAAAATAGCCTTTAGGATTTACATGAGTAAATCAGACCTCGGGAAGAAGCTTGCAGAGGGAAAAAATTCACTGCATTAGAGGCGATAAAATGAGAAATGAAAGAGATGAACATCAGTGCAAACTCATCAGCATCAGAATAAACTCAGAAATAGACATTCTACATTTCCATAATGCTGTCAGCTGCCACTACAGAGACAGGGATCTATTACCTCTGTTTATACTGCTGCTAACTTAATTTATAACAATTTATTCTATAAAAGTAGACAGTAACTTGACTGGTTGGGGGGAAAAAAAAAGCCTTTTGTGCTGAAAATAAAAATGATAATGCACACAATAGATTTCTAAAAGTAATTTGAACGGCCAGTTAAAACACAAGGTGAGTTAAATGTATTTTTAGTAGATCTCAGCATGAATTATCCACTCTCATACACATATTTGTTGATGGATCGATAAAGGAGGAACATGGCACACACTTAATGTGATTAGATGGGCTGAGGTTAGCACACTGGCAGACTTCATAATTTGGCTGGGGCTGCATGGGAGGAGGAAGTGGGAGCAATGCCCTCAGGCTGAAATCGGGCACCTTTCCATGATTGGCATTGTAAGAAAAGGATGTGATGCGGCTTGATTCAAGTAAAATGAGCAACTCATGACATTTCTGTCCAGGTGGCAAAGATGAGAAACACCACAGCATTCAGCTTGAGGAGGAGTCTGGATTCTATTGTGCAGTCAGACATGAATGTGTTCTGCTTTTGTTCTGAACCAGTCAACACAAGCTCCAAGCCAGAAGCCTGCTGCTGTGCTAATGCCCTCCCTCAGCACAGTGTATTGGACTTAGCCACTCACTACCACTGCTCTGTGTTTGTTCTGCATCTGACTACATTCTGCTGGACTGGTTCCCAAACAAGCTCAGATCAGATTGCAAGGTACCATGAAGTTGTACTTGGAGCTATCCCTGTTCATTGCAGGGAAGTTGGACTAGATGACCTTTAAAGGTCCCTGCCAACTCAAACGATTCTATGATTCTATGTTGGGATCTCAGCCCTTTTCTGTGAGGCTGTGTCCAAGCTGGTTAAATCCTACAGGCTGGCTCTTCTCTTGGGCAATTGTCCTTAGCCTCTTCATTTGCTCAGCAGGAGTCTTGACCTTCTCAGTAGCAAACAAGCCTCATGGTGAGAAGCTTACTCCTCTTAAGTGCCTTTCAGCCCCCCTTAGAAGTAGTTCATGAGCCTTTAGGGGTCCATAAACCAGAGGCAGGAAAGCATGGCCGTGAAAAGTCTAAGGGATATAATCATCAGCCCACAGGTGAACATGTGCTTAAATGCTTTGCTGATCAGAAACAGACTGCTGAAACGGGGCCTTGGGAACTGCCTTGTGACTACAGCTATTCCCTTTATGACAAGAAGCTGATCTTCAGGCTGTGCTGGAATATGTTCCTGTTGCAACACAGCCTGTTTTTGTACGGGAAGAAGAAAGAAAAACACTCACCTCCCATGATGCAATTAGTCAAGGAGAGGACTGGCAGTGCCCTGGCCCCACAGCCAGAGCATGTTCACCCTACTATGTGGTAACTCACCTGGAACACACATGGCACCTGAGCCCTGCCTAATGAATCATAACACAGATGGTGTAAAGGCCAGCCCTGAGGATAAGCCTGGGAGCTATTATCTCTGGGGTACATCCCCAGCTTTGCCTGGGTCAATGAAACCCCCTCCTAGTGGGGTGAGAGAGCATGGATGAATCTTCTGAGGGTCTGCATACCTGAGATCCTTAGACAGCCTTTCCAGTTTCAAAGAGAATCAGACATCATTGGTATGTACACCAGAACTGCAGGAAGGAGGGGAAAATCTCTCGGTGTGGGGTAAAAGATGGAAAGTCTAAGCCTCAATGTCTTATGAAACAGGATGCTAGACTGGCTGTGGGAAACAAAGATCAAGACTGGACAGGAATCTAGGGGAGTGACACTGGGGAGAGTGCTAGGATGTGAAGGAACAACGTGCATGGCAAGCTGAAGCCTTCTCTGTACAGTGTGTTCCAAGAAGCGAAAAAACACTGTCCGTAATTTCAAACCTAATTGCTGCTCCTTCAGGGTCCCACCATAAGTTTGATATGGACATGAAGGCAAGAGATTGCTTGAAAACATGGTTAAATGAAGTTTTGAATGTTGAAAGCTTTGATCATGGGGTTTATTTGTGTCCATTTATTTACAGCTTGTTTAATGTATAGAGGAATAACTCATGACAACATTTTGGATACTTATTACATATAAAGCTGGATTTTACTTTATTTGAGCACCCATCAGAGAGCTAGAAATATAAAGTCAATTAGCAGTGCAATTTTAATGCATTCAGCATGACACATACTGCAAAGATCAGCCATGCTGCATTCAAATAGCTGCATTGTCAGGTCTGCGGAACTCCATGAGGTTTGCCTTAAATTGCTGTTCTGCTCTGAAAAGCAGGCTCTAAAAAAGCTCGTGGTGTGGTTCCATGTTTATTGCCTTGCTCCAGTCCTTACCACATCATACAGCTTAAAGGAAGATGCTCTCTTCCTGCTGTTTGTCAGCTCAAGGTGGGATCAGAGAGGAAAGATGAATTGCTGTTTCATATCAAATCAGAGCAGATAAGTGATGCACAAATGGTTTAATCCCGCAATATTTTCCACTATGCTGGGACAATCCTCCTTGTCTCAACTAGTAACACTGCTGCTGGAGCATTCACCACAGTGTTCGCTTTTTACAGGAGCTAACTTCAGCTTCCCTGCTTGGTGTCATTTTAGATGAACACAGTTAGTCCTAGGATGAATGGCTGCAGCTCTCCGAGCTGTGTTTCAAGGTAAGGCAGCTCACAGATTGGTCAGTGAACTAAGAAGCTATGGGCTGGCCTCTTTCATTTGATTTCCCTTATCAAAACTCTGTCCAGCCTCAGAATTCCAAGGGCTGGGTGAAAAACACTTCCAGACACCAAAGGCTCTCATCTGCTCATGCTTGTATGAATCAAAATCTCTTGCTGTCAGATGAGAGGACAGCCAAAAGAAGTGAGACGGAGTGTTGAACACATCTATCAGAAACATCTGTTAGAAAAGAATACATAACATTGCACTGCATTGCGATACATTATTTTCCCTTTTGGTAGCTGCCAGCTGGGCCTTCTGAATCTTATGTTGTTTTCCTGAGTAGTTGTTTCCTACCCTTCCTCTTCTGCTCTCTTTCCAATGCAATGCAGTATTCCTGGGATCTTTGCTTTGTGAAGTTCTAAGTTCCACCTCAAGATCTTCTTGTGGTTGGGCTATTGTCACTTGTCCCTTTCTTACATCTGTTCCCCATCTCTCAGCTTTTTTCATTGTCTTGTTGGGACATCACACATTCTGACCTTCTCTGTCTAACCCGGATGGTATCAATCAGAAGGTTCAGAAAATACTCATGTGAGGGCAGGGAAAATTTATGGTTCCATTAGCTTTGTTTATTAGCCTTGCTTACATGGGATATCAAGATAACAAGTAATGGTCCAATGAGTTTTCCACCAGCTAAGGAGATGGCTTATAACAATGTTGCTTCTGGTTTCTTCTAATGTGCTTGTGGGTTTCCCAATCTACTCCCTAGCCTCTTCTAGGAAACAGCAAATGGTGATAGTAAACAATCTATGCTTTTCCCATGTGGTCTTCCCAACATGCTTGCTTGTTTTCTTCCTAATCTGCCTTGCAATGAGACCGTGATCTCATGTGAGGTCATATCTTCACTATCTTAACAGAAACAATTACACTTGTTTTAATTAACAGTGAATTCATCCCTCCCTTCCAAAACTGGAGGATGAATCTCCCTCAACTGTATCAGCACAGCTCTTGCTGGCTTGAAGTTCAACCAGGAGTATGGTAAGAAGCATCAGGTCACCTTCAGGGCATCCCATGTATAAAACCACAACGAGAGAATCCTCCTCATCCTCCTGGGACTGAATTATCAAATCCCTCCCTAACTTCCAGCAGAGAGCATTTAACTCAAAAATAAATATTGCATTCAGATAAAGGCTGCTTATCTGAGTTCTGGGCAGAGGCACTGTACATGAACCCCTTAGGAGGCACTCCATTATACACTTTCCCTACAAAGCAAGCAGCCAAGTAGAGAACCCTTGTCAGGAGAACATTTTTTCCCATCTCTTGGGATTATCCTACTTTGCTTCCTGCTGTGTCAGCTGGAGTCTGTGGTGTGAAGCTGGCCCTAATGTGCTGTGACTGGGGTGTGGAGGAACCCATACCCCCTAAGAGCTTTCTATCTATTAAATGCAAGCTTTCTATCAAATGCACTCCTCTAGAGACACTGGGGTTAATTCTTGTTGCTTAGCAAGGGTGTTTCACCTCCTCTTGCATAACCCTTCCATTAAAGTTCATTTCCCAGACACGAAAAGATAACACAGGTAATCTCTGCTTGCCATCTATTTTGAGATTTTCTGCCAGCCTTCCTCTTCCAGACTCCACAGAGTGGATTGGTTTGTGCAGAGTGGCCAACTTGCTGGCCTAGCATTCACTGCAGCTCAAAAGTGACAGAAGAGATGCCTGAGAGACCTAACACTGTTGCCCAGATTTTGGGACTGCTTTCCTCAGTCAGCTCACAAAAATGGAATGGAAATGTCCACACTGAACCAGGTTCAGGGATGGGTCTGGTAAGAGTAAAAACATAGAATGATAGAATCATTAATATTGGAAAAGACCTCTAAGATCATCCAGTCCAACCACGAGCCCATCTCGACCATGCCCGCTGACCATGTCCCTCAGTGTCACATCCATACGGTTCTGGAACACCTCTAGGGACGGCGACTGCACCACCTCCCTGGGCAGCCTAATGTCCAACCCGAATCTCCCCTGACACAACTTTAATCACCCATGGGGTAGCAAGAAGTAATCCTTACCCTTAATGGCTGATTAGAGGAGGGTGGAAATAGAGGGTAGTCTCTTCCCTTTGTGTAACTATACAAGGAACAGGGAAAACAGAACTTCTGCCTGGCCAGTGCATCCAGAGGGGCAACTAGATGCAGTGGGAGTAGAAGGGGCAATTCTCCCCCTCCCTGTCCACATCTCCCACTATGTGAGAAGAGATGGAGCGAAGCTGTTACCTGAAATGGACACTAACTGGTGACACTAGAAGGAAGAAATAAATAGTCTGCTGAGAGTGGAACTAATGAGATTTCAATACATTTTTGTCTCGTGGTCAATAGTCAGTCCAGCTGAAACTTTTCCAGTGCTTGAGACATTTATAAAGCTTCTCATCTGTGTGGGGTCTCTTGTGTCTAATGAACTGTGAGTTCAGCATGTAGATTTTCCTTCATCTGGGACACCTGGACTCTGTCCTCTACTCAGACCTCTTCTTTTTCTTTTTCTTTTTTTTTTTTTTCTTTTTTTTTTTTCTTTTTTTTTTTTTTTTCTTTTTTAATTTAAGCTTTCATTTAAGCCTGTCATTCCAGTGAAATTCATCTGAAATTGTACAGTGAGCTCAGGGGAAGGAGGAGAAGGAAGATGGAATGGAGACTCGTCTATGCAAAGAACTTAGCTGTGTGTATACCATTTCCTCAGAAATTCAGGACCAAAGCCTCTAATTTTTCAGCAAGTGGAAGATGGATTGAAGCATCCTGACAGCCCTGAGGAAACAAAGGACCACCCAACCAGGGTGCTCAGTTTTTCTTGCTCAGGAGGAGAAATGCCACACCTGAAATGCCAGAAATCTTCTTCCAGCATCAGCCTGAAGCTGCTAACTTTTTAAATGAAAGAAAATTGTTTTCTACTCTCAGTCTCTCACTGCTGCTTTCTTCTTCATCCTCTCTCTCTCTCTCCCCATTTTTCTTTTTTTTTTTTTTTTTCTATAAGCATCATAAATTCATCTCTCAGAAAGCGGGAGAGAGGGAGAGATTAATTAAGAAGCTTGTATTTCAGTCTGAGGCTTTCACTGATAATCAGAAACTGCTTGAGCTGCGCTTTCAGGGGTTTGTAATATGAACAGGATCTCTGGATAGGGAGACAGGCTGTAATTAATTTCTCACTCCAGGACGATTACAGATATAAATAGTAAAACAAAGATAGCAAATATCAGCAGAGGTGCCCACCTTGCATGTTGCATATTGCTCAGCAGATTATTTTCTGCTCAAGGTCAGTGGTCCACGGAATGAAAAGGGTATGGCACTAGATTTCCATTTTCACCATTTTCACCCACTTCTCCAACTGCCAGGCATGGTTGGGAATGTTTCTCTCCTTGTCTCAGTGCTATCAGAGAGCTGTCCTATAGGTTGGCAGCAAAAACTACTTAGGCTGGGTGAGTTTGAGTGTGGTTACTGTTGTAATGTGGGAAGCAGGGAGCCTTAGCAAAGAGATGAAAGGGAAGGGTTGGCAGAACCCTCTAGCTGCTTTTCAGAACTTCAGGTTTCTTGGGAAAAAAATAAGTGCTTTGCTGCCAGGGCACTGCAGCAAATTTCAAAAGAAAGTCTAGTGTTGCAGCACTGAGCAAGTTTGCAGACAGCCTGCAAACAGCTTTGGGATGTGAATGATGTCAATTTGTTTCTGTAGGTGCCATCTCCACAGCTCATGATGATGCTCTCAGTGTCTTCAACATGAAAGGCTAGATGTGGCTCTGGGCTGCCTGGTCTATGGTTGGTGACCTTACCCATGGCAGAGGGGTAGATGATCACTGTGGTCCTTTTCAACCCAGGCCATTCTATGATTCCATGTTTCTATGATTCAATTAGAGTTCTTTTTGTAGAATGAAACCTCAGGAGAAAAGGGAGAATGGTAGTCTTACAGAATGGGAGTTCTTGGGCAGACCAATGGCTTTCCTGTTCATTGAAGGGGAGCTGGACCAGATGACCTTTAAAGGTCCTTTATAACTCAAACAGTTCTATGATTCTATGATTCTTATGTATTACCTTAGGATACATCCTCTAAGACAGCAGTGGAGAGAACTAGGGGAGAATATATTCTTGCTTCCATATCCTATGGAGATGGTGAGGCCTGATGTTCTGGAGGTGTGGCTCTTCTGTGTTCCCATCAGTCCAGAGCTAAAGGAAAGCTGCTGAGATAACAGCCAGTTCTCTTCTAGTGCTCCTCATTAGCAGCCATCAGCACTGTTCAAAGCAGGTCAACAGCATCACTGACTATTTTATAGAGAGGGAAAAAAAAGCATGAGAATACACAGAGCAATGCAGTCTCTGCTAGCAACAGATATCATGTCTTTTATGACCCATAATATGCCTGATCCCAAAACAACAGCCTCATTTAAGGGCAAATAACCTCAAAGAGCTAAGCAACACTCAGCTTCCAGAGTTGATGTCATAGTGTTGAAAACTCCATTCTTCCCTCCAGGCTTGTCAACAGCAGTGCAAGGTTCCAGCTATGGATGTACATTAGAAGTAGAAATGAAGTGATAACTAACTTTGAAAGCTTTCCTTTAAGGCTTATGCAGAGAGATTTTATCTGCTTCTTCTTGCACTGAATATCTGCCTAAAATGAAGGATTTCCTTTGAAAATGATTTTTCAAGAAGCAGTAAAGAAGCAATGGGCAGTGACTGACTGAACTCTGCAGCAGGCTCTGTTCCAGAGGAGGACTGGAAGGACTGAGCTGCCTATGTGCTGTGGGTCAGAAATGGTTGTTTGTCAGGTGAGGAAAATGGTGGAGATATTGAAAGGTCCAGAGGAGGTCAATGAAGATAGAAGTGTCATTGAAGTTATAGATGATGAGAGATTGTAGGGTCTCTTTAGCCAGAAATGATGACTAGTTAGAGGGAAACTTGTCTGAGACATTCACAATGATTAAAGATGGAAAGAGAAATTGATTGCTCCTTCCTTTCTTTTATTTCTTTTTTTCTACAACCCTGTCCTGCAACATGGGAACAAGGGGTCACTGGCTGAAATTGAAGGGCAGCAGCTTTAGAGCTGATAAAAGAAACCTTTTACTTTTGAAAATGCTGCATGTAGTTTACCCATGGAATTTATTGTCCTTCTCCCTGAGGTCACAGGGGCAAAGGCTGTGGCTGGATTTTAAAGAGGCCAGACTAATTTCACAACCCTTTACAACATTTGTGGCTACCTGGGGAAAGGCAAAAAAAACCAAAGATGGGAATTGAATCATATGCTCTGGGGCAAAACCTCAGTGCTCCTGAGCCAGGATGGAAACCTCTTCATCAGAGTAAACCTAATGGCGGGAACGGACTTAGCCATGCTCATCCCTGTGCACTACTCCTCTCTGCAGGGCTTCTGCTTCACTTTGGAGGTAACTGAAGGGATTATGGGGCTCAGCACAGCTTCTCCCATTCCTGGGATGGTGTCTTAAAGAAAGCTCACCTTTACAGTCGCCATATTTTAGAATGGACTGAGAGGCATTAATGATGCATGTGCTGGTTTGCAAAGCTCTCATGAGAATCAATTGCTATTGTCATGCTGATAAGATGAGCTCTGTGTCAAAGAAATAAATACATGCCAAGCCCAGCACGTGGCTCTTGAGTGCTCTCCAGAGAAACGGGGCTTAGAGCTGAAGAATGGATTCAGCTCTCAGATTTGTCTTGGCCTTGTCCTTTCTTAAGCAAGGTAGCAACCATCATGTTTTGTTCCTATGAAAGAGATGGTTTCATTATTCATTGGCCGTGAAACTCCATCTGCTTAAGAATATACTGAACGGAGGACAGGTAAGGCTGCAAATCTACTGTGACATGAATCCCTGAGAGCCAGCTATGGATAAAGATCCAGCCATTTAAAGAGCTGGACCCTAGGGATAAAATTACAGCCCCATGTGCCTCAGATAAATCAGAGGGAAAATGTGGTATGGACTTTCAATATTGGGAACTGGGATTGAGTTTCACTTGCAATTTCATCTTCATGAAAGGATTATGGTGATGAAAGGATCATGGTGATTAGAAAGAGAGCTTGTCAACCAGCAAACCATAGATTAAGAAAGTTTATTAGCACCAGAGTCTACACTGAAAACACTTTGGTGATCATAGTTTTAAGTCCTTAAGTCATCAGCCATTTCCAGTGTTAGGAGACACAGAGGGGTTTTAAAATAGTGCTCTTCCCTTGGTATTTTTTGGAGTAGTGATTAAGTGTCACTGCCCCCAGCATGTATTTTCATGCCAATGGTCTTCTGATTAGTCTAATCTTTTTTTCCTCTGATTAGTCTAATCTTTTTTTCCTTTCTTTTCTTTTCTTTTTTTCTCTTTCTTTCTTTCTTTCTTTCTTTCTTTCTTTCTTTCTTTCTTTCTTTCTTTCTTTCTTTCTTTCTTTCTTTCTTTCTTTCTTTCTTTCTTTCTTTCTTTCTTTCTTTCTTTCTTTCTTTCTTTCTTTCTTTCTTTCTTTCTTTCTTTCTTTCTTTCTTTCTTTCTTTCTTTCTTTCTTTCTTTCTTTCTTTCTTTCTTTCTTTCTTTCTGACAGCAGCCATCACTAACAGCTGAGGTTCTTTATTGCTCTGCTCTGCCACCAAACATAAGTTTTCCCATCTCACCCGTCAGAAATCATGGGATTATGTCATCCCACTGACAATGCTGTCAGTTCAATAAAATGCTGCAGGACATTGCACGGTGTCCTCTCAGTGACAACTTTGGCTGGGCAAAGCTGTCAACTTTCTGTTTTCCTGCAGTGTTTTGGGGGTAAAGTCACCACTCAACATGCTTCATATACTAATCTTAACGGAATTACTTCCAGTTTCTTGCTTGAAGGGGTATTTCAATGTGTAAACCCTTTTCTTCTTCCCCATGAACCCCATCCTTCACCTGTATTGCACATGACCAGCTGGAGAGGTAGCTGTAAGCAGAACTGGACTAACTGATACGGTAAAGCAGACTTGTGAATTTTTTCCACATTCTCAGAAGGTGTCCTCCACTGAGACTGCTGTTGATCAAGTGGAGCCCTTTTCCATCTGGGTTACAAACATCCACATCCACACAGAGGAAGTGTTATTAATAATGCATCAGTGACTGTGATGAACCATGATAGGTGGTGACAGAAAGCTGGAGATGAATGCATTCAAATCAGCGTGCTTGGCAGGTATATGAAATATTATTGTGTTAGAGATGGGACCTTCAGCACTGTAATGCCAGTACCCCAGGGGAGAGATCCAGCACTGATGCTGTCAGTCAAATTTCATTTTCTCCAGGTACCTCTCACCCATCACTGCAGTGTAGGAGCACCTTTTTTCAAGCAGTACCATTGGCATCTGTCATGTGTGGTTCTTTTCACTTTCCTATTTTTCTGTATCCAGGAGAAAGAGAGCAAAATTAAAACAAATAAAGAAGGAGGAGGAGACTGGATGTACCTGTAGCAGCTGTGTTACAGGGGTGTCTGCACCACACAGCACTGCAGTAGCTCTAGCTATCTATCACACTTGTGCTCCAGACCCCTCACAGCTCCGCTGCCCTTCTCTGGACACGCTCCAGGGCCTCCATATCTTTCTGGTACTGAGGGGCCCAGAACTGAACACAGCACTGGAGGTGCAGCCTCACCAGTGCCAAGTACACAGGGATGTTCATCTTTTTCCTTCTGCTGGCTGCACTATTTCTTAAGCCTTTCCCGATCTTTCAGTCAGAAAGGGATAGAAATATTTCTGAATTTGAATCCTGCCTTCACAGTCTGACAATACTTTGTCTCAAGGAAAAACAAAACGTCCCATGATCTTTTAGGCTTGTCTTTGCCACCGGCTCCTTCTTCCTGGGCACAGCTCCCCTTTTCAGCCTGAAGAAATCAAGGCTGAAAAGAACAATGTGGCTGACAGGTCCCTTGGCAGTCTGCAAACACTGAGCTCTCGAATGAAGGTCACACCAAATGATCCACATGCAGCTAAACATGTTTGCACAAAACGCTCATCAAATAATTCGGAATAATGAGTGCAGGTGCTAAAATCTTGATGTGTTTGCAGTCATTTCACAATCAGAAGCAATAGCTTAGAATTTGCCAGCTTGAATTGTTCCCGAAAAAACAATCAAGCTGCTCTCCATGCAGTGTATGGTACCCTCCATTTTCTGCCTAAATGTGGGAGGTGCTGAGTGCAGCTAGACCTTCCTGTCTTTCCTTTATAACAAGCCACTTTTCTTGTTCTGCCAGGCCATGCAGGAAATCTCAGAAGTGAACCCAGTGCAAGACAAGTTGTGCTTGGGGAATTAAGAAAGAAAAATAAGAAAATTCTCCTGGCTCAGACTCAGAGAAGGCTGGAATTGACAGTGATTTTGGGCCTCTTCGGTCACAGGGAGGTGATATGGTTTCCTGAGCCAGCATGGCTGTTTTGCACAGGACCTCTGTTGGAAAGTTATGGATCTAGTGCTGAGCCACACCACATCTGGGAGATGAAACAGTTCCACATTCCATCAGCTGATAGGGAAGAGGGATAGGCCACAGCTGGGGGTTTTTGGTTTTCATTTGGGGAAGGAGCTGCAGCTACATGTTCTGGATGGGAAAGGTGCTTTTGCTGAAGGGCTGTACAGATGACTGTCTTCCTTAGAGACTATGAGACATCAGCAGTCCTGAGAATTCAACAAGATGTGTGGAACCTCTCTGGAAATCCTATAAAAGTCAAGCTAGCTATAGTCTCTGTGGAGAAATGCACATGGCTCTAAGACACACTAGCATCCCCTGTATGAGCTTTTTTCAAGTGTGGTCAAGAGCTAGGCACGCTTGGTGACCAGGCAGTTCCCTTGCCTCAAAGGGATCATCTTTGTTAGAAACTCTTCTGACCACATAATTCTGCCTGTGATATTGATGGGTGCAATTTTCCTGACCCTACAAAGTCATGTCAACATCTTTCTGCACCCAAGAGTCAGCAGATCTCATGCACTTTCTATAGTCAAATCAGAGGGAAATGCTAGGAATGGTTTTCAGGCAGGAACAGACAAAGGCTGACCAGGAGTTCTATTTTTCCGTGGGGAGAGGGCATTCATCTAATTCATATATGAGGAGGGGGCTGGGATGATTTGATTCATTTTCCTTCACAGCCCCTACCATAGTTGTGCCTCTGTTGTGGGACTGCTCCTAAGCTTGAGCTGCACTTGATTGCTCAGGAATTTTGGCTCAAGAACCATGGGCCAGTGGCTCCCAGTTAAAGCCGGGTGTGGTAAAACACAGATGTGAAGATAAACATCTTTGCTCAATCTTCTCTAACACTTGTACCAGTGCTGATCTGTAACTATACAATAATCTAGAACAGAATAATAGAGTCATTAAGTCTGGGAAAGACCCCTAAGATCACCTGGTCCAGCCATCAGCCCATCCCTACCATGCCCACTGACCACATCCCTCAGTGCCACATCCACACGATTCTAGAACACGCCAGGGTTGGTGACCCTATCACCTCCATATGCAGCCTGTTCCAATGCATCAGCAAATACCAAATCTAGAATAGCTGCATCTCTGTTGAGCAGGCTGAGAATCTCTGAGAGGGCTGTTTCATGCATCTGCTGCCCTCTTGCTTAAAAATAGAGGACTATGGGCTCTTGGCTTGGAGTATTACAGGGGACATATATGCAAATGTAATGTTATATATAGCTCCCTCTTGAGAAAATTCAAGTAATTCTTAAATTGGCACAAAGACAATACTGCTATTGAGTTAGAGGTGGTCAGCCTGCTGGCCATTGCAGCACTTCAATTATCTTTATGCTCAATTGGTGCCACTGAAGTGAAGTCATTTTCACTGACTAATGCCAAAAACCAACAGATATGTTCTTACCTTTTGTTTTCCTTTTTGAAATTGAATTTAGTTCTTGTGAGTGGTGCCAAAATGACAGCTCTGCAGCCTGGAGTGCTTTATTCAGCCAGGGAGCTAGTCCTAGCACACTCTGAGTGAGGGATGCTTTACTCTAAATGGATACACTGAGGAAGAAGGAATCAGACAGCTGCTCCTCCTTCTTTTAGTCCATTCTGGTGCAGCTCATGATCCCAGCTGGGGACAGAGTGGCAGCTGTGCAAGTTGTCACATCTCTATTTCAGCTATTTTTCAGTTTGGATATTAGGAAAAACCTTTTCTCCATAAGAGCAGTGCTGCAGTGGCACAGGCTGCCCAGGGGGGTGGTGCAGTCACTGTCCCTGGAGGTGTTCCAGAACCGTGTGGATGTGGCACTGAGGGACTTGGTCAGTGGGAATGGTGGGGATGGGCTGGCGGTTGGACTATATGAACTTAGTGGTCTTTCCAACCTTAATTATTCTATCATTCTATGATTGTTTGCATGAGACATACATTTTAGCTGTCAGGATAGCAATGGTCTCCATCCACTTGTCATGGACTACGAGCGCACAGGCATACAACTAGGCCGTGGTCCATGCTGAACCTTTGAAGGCGTGGAAACCTGTGAGCAAATTTTGGCTTCAAGTCCAAAGTTTTAGTTCATTTCAAGCACAACCAAGAAATGTACTGGACACAGGGCCTATGGGACAGGCCAATTAGCTTTTGTATGACTTCCCATGAAGCTGCTGCTCAGTATTGCTTCTCAGCACATACTAATGAAAGACCTTCTTTACTGTAAGGGTGATGGAGCACTGGAACAGGTTGCCCAGAGAAGTAGTGGAGTCTCCTATGGAGATACTCAAGACTTGTCTGGATGCCTACTTGTGCAACATATTGTAGGGTACGTGCTTTAGCAGAAGGGCTGGATTCAATGATCTCCTGAGGTCCCTTCCAGTCTCTGTGATTCTGTGATTCTGTGAAGGCTCTGTTACCCCAGGAACTGGGAATGTCAGACAGCCTCACTGCCTGAGTTTTACTTCCTTCTCTCCCCTCTGCCACCTCTCTACCCAGAGCCATGGGAAGGAAGAGGAGAAATGTGGATATTTATGAATGTGTCAGGGAGATAAAAGAGAAGCCAGCAGCAGACATGCTAGAATGCCATTAGAAGGCTTGTTTTTCTTGTGACATTTTCTTATCATAATTATTATTTCAGGTGCCTTGGAGTATAATCAACAGTTGTCTCCCCATGGATGTGCTTAGTAAAAATGTCTCCAGTGCACGAGAGAATCCATTTATTGCTTCTGAGTTGCAGGAAGCTGAAATCACTGCTTAAATAACCTCTTAGTTCAAGTGAGAGTAAGTCAGTGCTGACTACGGAGAACAAACAGTGTAGTTTTACACTTGTGACCCAAGGCTGCACACCATCACAATTAATTTGAATTGTCAAATGAAAATGGAGGTGAATTATCTGTCATTTTTCCAGCTGGTACTCCTATGATGTGGAGAGGAACTGCCTTATTACAACAGCTTAAAAATTTCCTTTTCTTATGTTGATTGCTGTACGTTTAAATGGGAAAAAAAAAAAAAAAAAAAGATGATGCTCTCCTGTTTAATGTGCTTGTGTTTATTGTCTCTTATGTAAGGTTTTCTCCAGCAAATAATTTAGAATCTTGCCAAGCATTCACTTTATTAACTATCTCACAGGATTATGGACCAAGCATTGCTATCAGCTCTGCATGAGCCTCCTTTCAAAGTCTGAGGAGTTTTGAGGCAGTAAATGAGATCATGCCCCTATACTTTCAGTTTTCATTGCAGTATATTCAGTACAGTGAGGTGCTAGATTTCCCACCTACACCTTTGGCTTTCTGTAACCCTGACAGAAGAGGTACAAATATAATATTGCTTGTATTGCAGCTTTGTGGCCAACAGAGTGCAGGTGTCTATTGAGATTTGTTTTGACAGAAAGTGACAGAAATTGGTCTAGAAGGTTGCATTTGATTGGCACCGCTTTTCAACAGTCGTGTTCAACTCAAGTTTACTATCTCATGAACTTTGCAAACACTTGGTCTATCACTGCTGGACCATGTAAAAGTCAGTCCCTCTCCTGCTTATAAGCTCCCTTCAAGCACTGGAAATCTACAGTGAGGTCTCTCCAGAGCTGTCTCTTCTCCAGGATGAACAAACCCAGCTCCCTCAACCTTTCTTCACAGGAGAGGTGCTCCAGCCTTTTGATCATCATCGTAGCCTCCTTTGGACCCACTTCAACAGCTCCACGTCTCTCTTGTGCAGGTGCCCTAGGCCTGGGCACAGTACTCGCTTTCTCTTTGAACTGCTTATTCAGCCACACATCTTTTTCCCCTTTTTTGAAAATATTTTGATTGGTGGTAGGATGTAATTCTCCTGTGTACTGAGATTTCACCAGTTTGACTTCTACAGCAAGTGCAGAAGGCCAGTTGGGAGCACAATATAGAGGTCTGGACCTCTGCAGACAAGGTGAGTACATCCTCCAGGGGTAATCCAGCACTCGGGTTCATCTGAGAGTGCACCTAGCTTCCAGTTCTTTGTCCTAGACTCACAAGATTTCAAGGTCTTCATAATATCTCCCAAAATGCTAAAGAGTTCTTCAGGTTGTTACTGGGATGATGAGATGAGGAAACTCATCACCTTCCAAACAAGACTCTTTTCTAGATGAGGCATTTTAACCCTACTGCATATTACTTTGTGCAAGAAGTGAAGGGTGAAATGCACTTTTTCATGCAGGAATGAAACTAATGGATCTTAATAGTCTTTTCTCTGCTTTTGAATTAATTTTTCCTTTTATCTTTCATAAGAGTTGAATTTGAATGACTCTGTTACTGAAAATACAGGTTAAGATTAGGTGGAGAGGGTCTTTTGCAAAGCCCTGGTAAAGCTGTTCAAATCAGCCAAAAAAGTCCTTGGTGCAGTCACAGAATCACAGAATCACAGAATCACAGAATTACCTGGGTTGGAAGGGACCTCAAGGATCATGTAGTTCCAACCCCCCTGCCTAGCAGGGCCACCAAACATATGCCTTTACTAGATCAGGTTGCCCAGGGCCCTGTCCAACCTGGTCTTGAACACCTCCAAGGACGGGGCATCCACAACCTCACTGGGCAGCCTGTTCCAGGACCTAACCACTCTTCTAGTGAAGAACTTCCCCCTAACATCCAACCTAAATCTTCCCTCCTTCAACTTAAAACCATTTCCCCTAGTCCTGCTATTATCAGCCCTTTCGAAGAGTTTACTCCCCTCCTGGGAGTAAGTTCCCTTCAGGTACTGAAAGGCTGCAATGAGGTCACCCCGCAACCTTCTCTTCTCCAGGCTGAACAAACCCAACTCCCTCAGCCTGTCCTCATAGGGGAGGTGCTCCAGCCCCCTAATCATCTTTGTGGCCCTCCTCTGGACCCTTTCCAAAATCTCCATATCTTTTTTGTACTGAGGGCTCCACACCTGGACACAGTACTCCAGATGGGGCCTCAGTCCAGACACATCTGAAGCTCACTTGTTTGTGTCCAAGGAAGGTGTCACAGAGAGGGTTCCCACTGACGGTCTTCTGGAAAAAGGAGTCTTTGGTCACCACAGCTTTGGCATCAGAGACAAAAGAAAATTCACAGGACAGAGGGAATATTTAATCTCTCACAATTTAATTTAAAGAAAAAAGTGGTCTCTGTGGTTACCATCCACATACTTAGACCCCCACATGAATCTGGAATTAGTAAAGGCTGTCTCCAGGCTGTTGGGTGATCTTAATCAAACTAAACTAATTATTTATTCAAATAAAAGAAGACGTGCCAATATTCTCCAGGGAGGCTGTAAGAATATTAATGCTTCTTATTGGAAAAAATATGTCAAAATCTCATAAACTTAGGCCATTTTGTTGAGGATATGGACTTCTTGAGTTCTTCAGGACTCAAAATAAGGATTTTTCATTTGCTTGTTGTGGAAGTCCTCCACTCTCTTATCATCATCCTTTTGCTGTTTTGTATTGTAGAACTACATGTATTAGGCAGATATCTCTTTCCCTGAGAAACTTTTGGCAGTCTTTATCCAAAATTTTAAGATCATTTATACAGTCTGAGAACTAGAAATACTGAGAAGATATTTATTTTCCATGACACTTCATGAGTGATGCTTGCATAAAATTGCCAAGCACTTGACAAAGTCATAATCACTAAGTAATGATCCATAATGCAATTGCTGTAATCAGAATTATTATTGATATTACCTTACTGGAGTAATTGGACTCACTTAACCTTTGTCTATATCAAGAGAAATTGGAATATTGATGCTGACAAGGACTGGCATCAAGTGGACAATAAACAGTCTGTACAGCAGTTATTTGTTGATGTGCCTGCAGCTTCGTCTCTGCTACTTGCCACAGCTTTGTGGTTGGGTTGGAGCTGCAAGAATTTGGAGCAGAGGACAGTCCTTTTTCCTCTCAAGTCTGCTCTGTGGTAAGGTTACATATGCTTCAAGTCTCTGAACCTGTGGATTAAGGCCAATATGCCCAGTGTCCTGAACCTGGAGATACATTATGAGGGTGGTGCGGTGTTGTCTCATTTTGGGGGCTCTGGCAAAAGCTGAGGAGCCCTGTGGTGAAGCATGCTTGTTTTTTTTTCCCCAGCAAGGAACTGGATTGAGCCCAACCACTCGTCAGATGGCAGCAGCTCTAGTTGCTAAGAAGCTGGGCTGGATTCAGCTTGTTGTTGTGGAGGAAAAGGTTGGCTGAGATTTCACTGTCAAACCAGCAGCCAGAAAGACAGGCAGTGGGTGTGCTCAGAAAGGTCTCCAGGTCTCCCTTTTCTAGTGAGGGGGTGAAATACTGTGCTGGATGGTGGCCATGTGGCATGAAATGATGGTACATCGGGCTGAAGGCCTGGAGTAAGGTCTTCAGGGAAATCAGCATCTTTCTTTTTTTAATAAATGCAATATATTATGTTGTCCTCCTCCTATTTCTTTTCAATGTTAAATATCCACCAAATGTGTTCATCTACTCTGCATACAGCCTGCGAGCATGAAGGTAGCATCTCTACTGTTCTTTATGGAGAACAGCAATGGGAACAAATGCCACCCCTGTTCCTACCACCCAGGCTGGATTACCTGGATGTTCCCCTTAGCTTGGAATTTGAAGGCTTTTTGAGATACAAAAAAAGAAAAGGTCTAGCAAAGGAAATAGTGTCTATGTGGAGCTCAAACTCTCCTTCTAGAGACCCATTTTGAGGGGTGCAGTGTGGATAAAGAGCAGAAGTGCTGAGAGAGGTCACTGCAGAGAGCTGCCTTGACCCTTAGCAAAACCATTCCTCCCACCAGATCACCCCAGGGCAAGAGAAGGAGCCTCCTCATCTCCACTGCTGCACCTGGCTTCATTAGGCCTGAGTGAGTGCCAGCCTGATATCTCTGTCTTCATTGTCAGGCCAGCTACCTTGGTACCGTTCCAATATTATCTTCCAATTAACCTTGACACAAACCTTCACTTTCTAAAAGCCTGCTGAACCTCTGTAGAATTCATTTTTTCCCTGATGAGGTGCATTCATATGAGTTTCAGCTTATCAGAGACAACTATTTCAGTCCCTTAAGTGTACAGGTGGATGCTTAATCGGACTTGTGCTCCTCATCATAGGTAAAAAGTGCTACATGCTAAAAAAAATCTAATTTGCTGATTTGTTATAAAATCTATCTGTAACAAAATCTACAAGGGGAAATTAGATTGAAAACTGACTCTAGACACCACTTAGTAAGAATTATTTAATGCCAGTATGTGTTAAATTCAATATCTATTCCATTCATGCAGTGTAGTTTATTAAAATGAACAGCATCTCAAATATGCATTTCTGCAGTCAGTTACCTCAGCCTATTTTTGATGGATCTATTACTGCCAAAGGATACAAATTCCTTCCGACTGTGAGTGAGTTCATGGCCATTTCATGGTGAGGGAAAGGAAGAAAAGGGGAAAGTTAAAGGCATTAAGTGTCTCGGCCTAAAAATAGCTGTGTGAACTAACCAGCAGGAGATCCACATCAGAGCAATATATGGGCTGTTTGTGGCCTTTCTTCTGACAGAGCCCAACTGCTACATCATTGCTTGCAGATGGCTTATTGTTAGCATTTTCCACTGATAGGCAGGCATTTTTCTGGGCTTAGTCTGGGAGGTACTAGAGCTGGGGTACTCTCACTAACCTTCAAATTATCACAGATCATGATGGTCTGAGCTCTGTCTGAGCCAACTGATCAGGTTGCTCCCCAAAATCAACTGCATATTTATCCCATCAGCCCTGCAGCACTTTTCCCAGGAACCCTCCACCCGTGGGCACCTCTCCATCACCATTCCTGCCTGCTTTCCCTGTTGGCATTTTTGGCTGTGTCTGCTTGCTCCTCTCTGCCCCTACTTTGTGCTTCAGCAGACTGATCTCCAGGTCAAATGTTCCAAGAAAGAGAATGAAGAATAACTAAGCTTGTTGACTATGTGAATGGGCCATCTTGTCTCCTCTGTCAGCACACATTTTAACTTTGCCAAATTTCTTGCCTTTGCTTCCTATGTTTTGCTATATTTAGGCTGATAACTAACCGTGTTTCTAGTAAGCTTAATTTTGAGCTAAATAAAGAAGAAAGATCCACCCAGAAACAGTATCATGTTATTTCATGTCACATTTTAGCTTATTTTTCCACTGGTTTTACCACCAGGGTAGAAAAGCTTAAGACACATAAGTACCTGGTGGTCTTAGGGTGCTTGCTCAGTCAATAATTATTTGCATGGGGAATATACTTCCACTAGCTTTAAAAAAAAGGGGAAAGATGAGGCTGATGCAGAAGATTTGCTAAGATAAGTCAGAAGAGATTCCATGGCTGAACAGAATTCATATCAAGGTCATTGATGCCTGCTAAGCTGGTAGGCAAGGACATAAATCAGTGGGTAAGCCCAGCAACAGAGATGTGTTTAAGAGGAATCCAGTTCTGCCAGGGGTAAATCTTCCCTGAGTCCTCTCTTTTGCAGCCTGACTTTGTCACGTGAGACTTAATTGACAAACCTCTCTGATATAATATTATCCGTGTCACCCCACTGACATGCAGTAGTGATGTTGAATTCTATAAATCAGCCTGATCTTAAAAAGCAGAGTTAAATGAGCATTGCATTATAAACCACAAAGCACATTCATCACTCTGCTACAAACCGTAAATATGACAAGTACATCCATCAACTCAGCACCTTTCTTTCAGGTCTGAGTACATGGACGTTAGTAACTTAATGGGTCCAGAAAGCTTTCCCTTCTTAAATACTCTGTGGAGTTTGATCTTTCATTTACTGCAGTTAGGAGAAGTGGAAATCAGACAGCCATAGCTGTGCTCCTGTGCTGAGAGCTTCTCTGAAGGAAAAATCTTTCTCCTGGGAGGGTGTACCTTTAGTAAACCCTTTGGAAAGGTTACTCTCACACTGTTCACTGCCTGTGCTGTGACTGCACAGACTGTAGCAGCAGAGGATTTCAGTCTGCTGTAGCCATCAAGCTATGCAAACTAGAAAATAGTCTAGCTAAAAAGGGATAAACAGATCTAAAGATAAGTTTCCAATGATTTACTGTCAGACTGTAAAGATTTATTGAGTGGGTACTCTGGGTCTCCTATAATCCCATGTTTTCATTATCAGCTTGCTGGATGCACTAGGGAATTGTATCTGCAGATGGCAGTGAGTTGGAAGGAGATCTACATGTGCCTTGAAGGCAGTGCTAGAATTTGAAATGGCCAACTGGAAATGTGGCCCTGTAAAACTGTGTGTGACTCAAGAAAGACAGCCACCGGGCTCTGCAAGTGGGCAGGAGTAATAAACAGCATGAACAAAGGACAGGCATGAGTGATGAATTCCACAAATACAAATCTGTCATAAGTCCTACTAATGGTCTCAAATCATAGAATCATAATATCATGGAATCGTTAAGGTTGGAAAAGACCTTCAAGGTCATCTAGTCCAACCACCCACTGACCACCAATGTTACTCACCGACCGTGTCCCTAAGTACTGCATCTACAAGATTCCTGAACACTGCCAAGGACAGTGGCTCCATCACCTTCCTGTGCAGCCTGTTCCATCACATCACCACTCCTTAGGAGAATAAGATTTTCCTAATATTCAAATATCCTGTGGGGGTCACCAGTGTCAAACTGTTGAAAAAAGGTCAAAATCCATCTCTGTGCCATTATCCATCAGAATTCTCATTGTAAGACTGCTGGGTCCTTTCCTGGACCTGTTATCACCTCACTTTGAGAGAGGTCTGAGCCAACTGGTGGCAGTCAGAAAGCAGAGAGTGTGGAAAAACACCACGGCTGCAGAAAGAGTGAAATAACTGGGCTTAATTTTGATAAGAGATGTGTGAAGATAGATATCACAATGATTTCTAAAAACACAGCCACTATTTTCCTACCTGTGGTGGCCTTAAGCTGTAGGAAGAGAGATTTAGGTTTGTTGTTAAGACAAAATTACCTGACAATGGTGGCAGATGAAGTGGTGGAGTAGACTGCCCAGGAAGGCAGTGACATTTCCATCATGGGTAGCTTTGAAGAGCACACTATATTAACAACGGAAAGTGCCTTGTGGTGCTTTGGGGGTGGACAAGATATTATTTGAGCCCTTCTAGCCTTGTTTGCTAAAGTTCTTTGTTGGGCTAGTGCTGGGGCTATTAGTCTTAGTCCTCATAAATACAACATGACATAGAAATCCATGCTCTGCCCACTCATTTTCCTATGCATAGTCTGATTTTGGAGAAAGCTGTACAACATTAGCTGCAGTGAAGCTAACAAATGCTACATCAAGTGGATATTACCATAGCTAACATTTTGGTGGGAGGGAAATGTCATTTGGGATGAGCAGAAGGCCCACCAGAAGTTTTGGAGCTATATTTCAGGGTTTCATTATCTCATACTTTCTGCCTGTGGTTGTGAGAGTCTGGGCTTGATGTTGTGGGCTGCTCCTACCCTGTCCTTCTCCAGACCTTCAGGGTTGAGACTATACAACTCTGGTGCTGGTCTCCAGTTTCCCTCCTCTTGTCTAGGTACAAATCACTGTCCTCTAGGGCTGCTGGGACATGGCTCCCATGGCCTGGCATGTCTGGAAGCAAGGCAGCACCTTCATGGGCCTGAGTGGGAAGAGGAAAGTATGGGGCCAGTCCTGCCTGCCTAAGCCCCATTCCCTGCTGGATGTCCTTGCAGCCCGCTGAACGTTTTGGTATGTCTTTTTCTACTTCATCCATAAAAAATCTTTTTTTGTCGTTAATAAATATGTCATCCTGGAAACAAGCAAACAGAACCCACAACAAAACAACCTACCGAAAAACAAGCAAGAAGCAGCAGCTTTTCCTCACCCAAGCAAACAGGGGCCATAAGCAGATGCCTGGGGAAGAATAAGAACAAGGCAAGCGTGTGTGCTGCTTCTGCTAATAAACTTCCCCTGATGAATAATTTAGATCAAGTCAATACACAGAAATCACAGCAACTGAATTAAGGGGGTGCTGAGGAAGTTTGTAGGTTTATTTGGTTTCATTCAGTGTTGTACCTGAAGCATGTAAATTTGTTAGGGCAAATCAGAGGGTGCTTTGTCCATCCAGATGGTGAGTAGTGCTGCAAGTAAAGCATTAGTAACCACCAAAAATGAAGCTGACTCCATGGACTGATAGGACCCCACTGGTCATGACCTGGTATATGTTCTAGGGCACAGGGTGGATTCAGATGGGACTAGAATCTGCGAAAAATATTCTATTGGCATTTTTGTTGACCCTGTGTCCTTGTTTGTATGATGTCCTTGTACTGTCCCCTAAGACTCCTGGTTATGAATGTTCTTCTGGTGCTTAAGTTTGACTTGTATTTGTGCAGCTCTAAAGCAGGTCAGCTCATGCATGAACTAGCTTATTATAAAAGCTCCAGGGCTAGTGGGCTTGTCTAAGAGGAAAGAGCTCTGTCCTTCTATAAAGCAAAGCACATCAAACCTACGCTCAACTTACTGAGCCAAACACCCCAGAGACTGAAAACACAAGAGTTAAAGATCTCCCTCCAAGCTTTATCCTGATTCTTCATGCCAGTTTATTATGGCACACTCATTAACTTCATGACCACATGCTTATTTTTCCAAGTTCCCCCTGCATCATTTCTCCTAACTAAGTTTAGTAACCAGCCACTAGCAAGTTCTATAGAGGAAAACGCAGATGGGAAATGTTGATATTCAACTATTTTTAACAAGCCAGATTTGAGTGGATGCAACCGGGCACAGCAAATGCTGCTGCTTGAACTCCCCTCCTGAAACATTTCCAGTCTCTGATGTGACAGCACAGATGTGCAAAAGCTCTTACAAGCCCCACAGAGACTTTTTAGCAATGGAGAGAGGTGGAAAACTTAAATGGAGAGGTTGTGGAGTGACCTAGGGGCTACATGGACTGGGGGAAAGAGAGTTAAGCAATGCTGTTCTTTCCTATGACCTGGAGTAGTGCATTGCATCAGGTAGCACTTAAAAAAAAGAAGGGGGGGGGGGGAGAAGAAAGAGACAAAATCCTTCCCAGCTCTGTAGCACACTGCATGAGGCTCGGGCAGAAAACCCTGGCTCAGAATAAATCCAACTTGAGGGAATTTAACCTCTAAACCAAACTTTATGTTTGGCACACAGCTCTTGGGTAAATAATTATACCATTATATAGCATTTTTCTTTCAAGTAAGGGTCAAATAGCTACTGAGATCTGTCTTGGAGAAAAAATGACCAAGCTTACCATATCTTAATTATCGTCCACCTGCCCAAAGGAAAAAAATTGAATGAGAGGGTGTACTCTTTAGTTCACCTTGCCTGAAAGGGTCACCTTTGAATGCCCATCTGCCACAGATGTGTCAATTTTTAACTTAACTCAGCTTGGTTTAACATGTCGTGACAAGGTATAATAACCTGATGCAGCATATTAAGAAGAAATGGTCCTCCAGCTAGAAGTATTTTCAGACATTTTATTGTACCCTTGAGCACCTCATGAGGAAAATAACAACCTGAGTACTCTGGCCCAAATCATAGAGCTGCCTGGGAGCCTTCACTGTTTCACCTTCACCATGATCCTATTAAACAGGGTCTGTTCCCATCTCCAGCTGGAGGAACTAGGGGAAAAAGTGAGTTGGGTGGCACAACTAAGGCTCCCCAGAAAGCCTGTGGCAGCATCTCGAGGCAAGGAAGCCATAGTTGTGTCCCATGCAATGAAAATAAGGGCTGGTTAGTCATTAACTAGTGCTTATCACAGCGGATGGCAACACTCTATCTTCTTCACCAGCGGCCCACTGCTGATCTGAGTGGCGCTGCTGGATGGGCTCCTACTCACACAATGGGCTGCTGGCCAATTCTCCATGCTCCATCACCAAACGTTAGTTTGCAAATGCAGTTTATTATTTCCTCTCTCTTCACTTACCCCCGTCAAGGGCTTGGCTGAATACAGCAATAAGGAAGCAAGGAGGGTCAAGTTTATAAATGACTGTGGGAAGTTTGGTTTCCATGGCTGCCAGCAATTACTGTGCAGACTCAGATGAGTGGAGATTACAGCCCAGAGCTGCTATTTTGTGCTCTGGCAAGACACAATAACAAATGACAAACTTAATTCAGTGCTGCAGCAGGGAGGAGGCATCTCACTCCGTGAACCTGAGACTTATCTTACTGGAGAGGCAGCTCTAAGTGGATTTCTCCTTTTTTTGGCTGTGCTGGTGCCAGCTAATGCATATTCTTCAGTTGCTAGCATCATCTCACCTAGCAGTACTTAAGACTATTAGTCACCCACCCTTTCTATTTCTGCACATGGGAAATGCTAAGCAAATATGAAAATCCAGCCCCCAGAGTGGGCTTAGAGGTCATCCCTATTTTTTATTTTTTAGCCCAAAGGGTATGGTGAGCTCTTTTCTAACTGAAATAAGAAATAAATAGTCACTCAGTTAAGATGCAGAGAGGCAGCTCGCATTCCACAGGGACTGGGAACTCACCTCTCTCCAGAACATTTCCACATGCTGCCTGCAGTCAGTGTAGATGCTAAGGATTTTATTTATAAACTCTTAAGTCCACAGTGGAGAGCCACTTATTACTATTAGTAATTAATTAATACACAACCATCTGTGCTAGTTCACCTTGGTACAATGACTTAAACCACAGTACAGGATATGTGACTGGGAAGTGTTTGGTGGACATTAGTATTTCTAGCAGCAAGGTTTTGTGAGAGTTTCTCCAGTTATCTTGAGCCTTTCCTGGTGCCTCTCAAGTGAAAAAAAAGCCATTTGGGGCAAAGGGAAAACTGCAGTTTGCTTGATGCAGAGCAAACACAGTAATAAAATACATAACTATATATTGAGTTGGCACCAAGGCAGCACTTTTCAACTGTTATCTTAGTTGTTCTCACAGTGTCCTGATGCAGTGGACGAGTAAATGTTAGTTTCCAATAGACAAAGGAGATAAGTACCAGGAGCAGAATCATGCATCAAAGACCAGCTTCAGAAACAGGTATTGCTCAGCAAGGAACTGCTCCAGAATCCACAGAAATAAAAAAGTAATGTGGCTATTGACCCTTAGAAATGTTCTTCTCTGCTGGATGCTGATGGACGGTGAGAGGATCACCCTTGCAGCCATCACTCCTGCAAAGCAAACACTGGCTATTGGAGACGTGCATTGAAAGGAGGTTTGCTCATCTTAGGAACACTCCTCAGTCTCTTTTAGAGCATCTCCAACTCATCACTATTTCTTGAGCTGAGCAGTCTGAGCTCCTGGTACGGTTGCACCAGTTTCAAACAAAAGATGGAACTGCCTCTCTACTGCCCTCAGAAATAGCCCTAATCAAATATTTTATTGTGTGTTTTGGTCACAGTGATACACTGGACACTTTCTGCTTGAAAAACTGGAGTCTATGACTTACTTTTGCAAACATTTTTCCCCTGTTCCCTGTCCTGTAAACACTGCCTGTGTTTTTTATTCCTAGGTGTCTTCACATTTGACTCAGCTGAAAGTTTTATCTGATTCTACCTTACTTGATACTGAAATTAAGAACATGTCCATATCAGTGACCTCTCATTGCAAATTTCCACCCTTCCATTCATAGCAATATCACAGTTTTCATTAACAGATTTTAGTAAATTACAGGTATGAATGTAAAATACCACTGTGACTTCCACCAGACCTTGTGGGTCCCAACACATACCACACCATCAAGATGACAACATTTTCTGTTCAGTCATATTTTCAGTTCTCTGACAGTTTGTTCCATTTACTACATACCCCATTGGCTTTGTATTATTTTAATATTTAAACCCAAGTGGTGCATGACACCAAGCTGAATGCTTTGGCGATATCTAAGTATTTTTTCATCAACCTTGTTGACTTCATCTACCAAACTTGTAATTGAGGCAAAGAAAGATATTAAGTTCATTTGACAGGGTTTGTTTTCCATAAACCCCTGCTGATGGGCATGAATTATATTCCCCCTATTAGCTGCTCCATTATTTTACCTGGGATCGATGTCAGGCTGACAAGCCTATAATTACCTGGGTTGTCTCCTTTACCTTTTTAAAATATTAGCTCAAGACAAGCTTTCTGTCAATCCTGTGGAAATTTCCTGCTGTTCTGTGAGTTATGGAGAGTAAACCTTCATAGTACAGGGAGTCTATACAATGTCCCCCGGTCTCCCTGACATTGTCACACACACTCAGGAGAGTAGGGCTTATGCCATGGTCTCTCACTTGTCTGGCTTCCATGCACTTTAAATGAGGGGAAGTAAATGTCTTATTTTTGGAATTTGTTTGTTTCCCCTTCCCCCTGCCCCTTTTCCCACAGTCTTTGCTTCTGCCTGCTTCATATTTCTTGTCTTTGTCTGGGCTTTTGTAGTGTTGTTATCATCTCCAGGCAGAGTCTGACTGAAACAAATGTGCACACACATAGGCACAGGGCTCCATACCATGCTGGACCACAAGATGAGAGCTGTGGTTTTCGTGCTCTGGAGGTCTTCTCATATGCGTAGGCTGCATTTTCAACTGATGTCAAAGTACCCTAGGTGAGAGACAGATACACTTTAATATACAACTACAGATTGGCATTTTTAACTATAATTCTGTCAGGATGCAAGCAGACATGTACAGAAAAGAGTTCGTAATCAATAATATCAATAACATCATAGAGCAAATACACAAGCTTCTACTCTTTGTAAGAGATAAGAGGCAGTACATAGGTGGAACATGGAGGTACTAAAAGGGAATCCTATATCAAGTCAGGTTTGATGCAACCAGTAGTTTAATAGTTGGTTTGTTGTGTTTTTTATTGTTTGATTGTTTTTTAGATGCGTATTTCAACATTTGTTTTTGATCCATGTCTTTGGGCGTGCTGCACCATTTCATCCCAAAGCCAAGAATTTTCTATTGCAAGGTCCTCCACGGATCTTTTGGGCTGACCTCTTTTGATTTTTCCTTTGGACCTCTGGAGGAAGAAGAGGTCTGGTGTTTAGAGAAAAAACTTCAAGGGCTGCTGCACTTTGGTCTCAGAGGCAATGGGGTTAGGCTGTGAGAAATGGTGAAAAAATGTTACACACAAAGAAATTAGGAAGAAAATATGTCAATGTAACATTTGTCCTCACAGGCTGTTGATGGCGGATGCAGGCAGTGCAGTAGCTGGGAGTGATCACTCTGTCAGGTCAATGAGATGGAAGGGACACTGAGCACTTGCTCAAATTTATGAGGGCCTGTGAAGATGCCAGGCACGGCTTGTGTCTCGATATTACTTTGCACACAGTTGGTGTTTCTTTTCCCAGTGCAGACCCCATAGAATAGTAAAAAGGCAATGTTAAGGGCTGGAACCAACTCCAGGTTATTTTATTAGTGTGTGTGGTTATCAGCAAAGCCTAGCACTGGGGATCCTGTTACACACCACTGCTTCCAAGTCATTACTCCATGCTTATGACAGGAACACATTTCCCTCCTGGGGGACTCCGTATAATTGTTGATTTGGAGGCTGGAGATGAATGGCAATACTGAAGCACACACGTTCAGGCACACAAAATGTCAGACTCCACTCTCTCAGTTTTAGAGTAGACGCTTCAAGAAAAGGCTTAGTCATTGATTCCTCTCTCTGGGATGAGCCCTAAAGAATAGGTAGACATTGACGCACAATTTGTTTCTCTGTGTTTCTGATAGTAAATAAATAAAGCTGCACTGTGAGTAGCACAGAAGATATTCATTGACCATAAAGCACCTACCCTAGGATAACAACCTTGTGCACCCCAGGGAAGCATTATGATAGCATTAACTCTTCCTTCCTGCAGGAAAACAAGCCTGAGCTGGAACTGGAATTGCTTAGTGACTAACCATCCTGAGGTGAGGCTGCTGGTATCTACTGGAGACACTGGAAGGCAACAAGGTCCTAAGACCTGACAGACCCGTTCTTTTGTGCATCACTTTGAGAGGAGAGAATCACATTTAAAGCTCAAGCAAAGCCTTGTGGAGCTTGTATAGAGCTGCTGATACAGTGGAGACACTAGGAAAAGTTTATGTAGATGCAAAACTTGTATGAGAAGGCTGGAATCTTCTATTCATGCAGCATTTAAGGGCACAGGCAAATACATTACAGTAGCTCTGTGGCTTTCTGGATCTCATCTGAGTGGAGACATTTTACTGTTGAACTGAACCAGGAATATTTGTGCTCAATCATTTGTGTCATATCTACTGACAAGTGGCAATTCAATTTCTGGTGGCCACTCTGTCACCAACGTGCTTCAGATATATCACTCGTCCCAACATTGCTTTAAAGGAGTGGGAATTGGGTGTGAAGGAAAGGAGAAAAACTACAGACGAATAGGCTTGTTGGTGCCTCTAGTCTTTGCTGGTGGTGTGGTGCTGGGGCATTGGCGTTTTTTCACTGTGCAGCTTCTTCTTTCATGGATTAGATGAATACTGCCATACCCAGGTCAGTCCAAAGGAAATGATTTGATGTCAGTAAATTCAGAGAAGTAAGCCATTTCCTCCTATGGCACTGCTCTATTCCCTATGATTAATCCCCATAAAGGCATCAAAGCAGCAAAAGATTTTCCTATCAGTAGCACATCTTGATGTGCCCAAAGTCTGCCCCCAGCCCTCAGTGAAAGAAAGGTCAGTGCTGAGTACTGGGAAACTCATCTTACCATGAAGTGCACTGAAGAACTGAAGTCCAGCTGGATGTTCACTACTACCATCATTGTCAGCAATGTGCATGAAGGTGTGTAGAGCCATGCAAGTTTCACTGTCCCAAGGACAAGGAGGGAGGATTACATGTTGCTTAATGTGACTAGCAAAAAAACAAAAACAAAACAAAACAAAACCTAAAAAATTGTGAAAAATCATTGGCCAGCCTATCTCGCATTACAGAGCATCAGCCCTGTGCACCTGCCTGTATTGAACGGATCCCCATTTGAGGTACCAAAATCTCCTGCTCTCTGTGCTGCTTGTCCTGATGCCAGAAGGGATACCAGTATGTCATCAGGAAATACCGAGTTCTCACAGACCGAGAGGTACTTTAATTTCCATAATAATATTGTTTTCTTCTTTTAATTATTGATAGTCTTCCTAGATGAATATAGTCTTTAAAAATGTATTAAGCAGAGCTGTTCTGCCCTGAAAGAAAGAATAATAGTAAAGCTCTGTCTTGTAACTGCCTGGAGGTCTTATCTCACAGTGAGATGTTTGAAGGGATAGAACCAGAGAATCGTGGAATCATTAAGTCTGGATAAGACCACTAGGAACATAAATCTGTCAGTCCATGCCCACTGACCACATCCCTCAGTGCCACATCCACACGGTTCTGGAACACCTCCAGGGACGGTGACTGCACCACCTCCCTGGGTAGCCTGTGCCACTGCAGCAACTCTCCTTCTGAGAAAGAGTTTTTCCTCTTATTCAAACAAATCTCACCTTGTGCAACTCGAGTCTGTTACCTCTTGTCCTGTCACTGTTACCTGGGAGAAGAGGCCAGCCTTCACCTCAACAAACCCTCATTTCAGGTCATTGTAGCGAGCAGTGACGTCTCCCTTGAGCATCCTCTTAGACTGAACAAGCCCGGTTCCCTCAGCCGCTCCCCATCACACTTGTGCTCCAGACCCCTCACAGCTCTGATGCCTTTCTCTGGACACGCTCCAGGGCCTCCATGTCTTTCCTCTAGCGTGGGTTAGATATGACTGCAGAAAGCACATGGGCTGGGAGCAGGGAGGGAGCAGAGCCCAGATCGACGTGCATGAAGGTACATCTCTGTGCCTGCTGTGAGCAATGCAGCTTGTCTCCTCTGGGAGAGCACAGCCCCCTGCTAGGGTTATTTAAACTTGCTTTGCAAAACTCATCTATTCCAAATGACTACCCAAAGTAATCATTTACATGCCACCGAATATTGTCTCAGAAGTAATTTCCTACTGATTACTTTTATAATATGGATTCTAGTTGCATGCAGCTGCATGGCATTACATTGCAATCAGCCCTGTGCTTCAAAGGGGAAAGTTGAGTGGCCCGACATCACCCAGACCCCCTCTCCAGCAGACAAGCAATGTGATTATTTCATAAAACAGTTGTTTTACCTCTGCAGAAAGTCCTGATCGCATCTCACAGCCACGGCGGTTGCAGCATGAGCGGAGCAGGCCGCTAGGTGGAAGTGTTGGCTGGGCAAGCTGGGAGATGGTGAGCAGAGAGAGAAGCGAGCCTTGGCTCCTTGCTTGCTCTGTCTTTCGGAGTGTTTGTGCAAGGCAACATTGGAGGAGGCACTCCTTTTACAGGTGCATTGTTTTATGACTTGCTGTTGATTAAAATAAAGAAAGAAAATGCAACTGAAATGGAGGTGAGTAAACAACTCATTAGAGGAGCCCCATAAAGAAGCCAGATCCAAGAAATCATAGAATGTTAGCATCATAGAATGATTACTGGCAAGTTCAGGGTTCCTGCTGTGCTCAGCAGTTTTGAAAATACAGCTGCTCTTTCAAGTACCCTAAAAAACAGAACAACAGCTAACCACCTCCTTGGCAGTAGGGACCAGCGTGTGCTAAAACCCAGCCTGCCATGCTCTCCTGGTACCTCACCACAGGACCTTTGAGGGCTCTCCCTTCAGCCTCCTCAATTGGCAGAACTAAGATTGAACAAGTTGTCCAGAGAGCTGGTGGATGTCTCGGATGTGGAGACATTGAAGGTCAGGGTGGACAGGCTCTGAGCAACCTTATCTAGCTGTAGGTGTCCCCTGGGAGATAGATGGATTTTAACATTACTCTCCAGACAGTCCCCACTTAATTAAAGCACTCCAGCAATGATAAATAGTTTGGTGTGCACTCTCACTCGTTAGATGTCTTACATCAGTAGATTCACAGGACTGCTATGTTGTATGCAGTCTGTCTGAACACTGTGATCCTGTACCTAAAAGTGGCATAAACAAGTTTGGAGAGGCTAGGTGGTGAACCTGGACAGTATAGCAATTCTTGATGTAAACAGTCATGGACACTGCAGTAGGATATCCCTGTGCCACCCAGCTCATGGAGAAGCCTGGGCACAGAGATCTCAACACCAGCTTGCTGGTAGGAACACTGCATGCTTGAGAGAGGATGGGAAGGATGGAAATGGGTGAATGCCTTTAAAAAAATCTCTTTGCCCAGGGAGGTGGTGCAGTCACCGTCCCTGGAGGTGTTCAAGCTGTGTGGATGTGGCACTGAGGTATGTGGTCAGTGGGCATGGTGGGGGTGGCTTGGTGGATGAACTGAGTGATCTTAGAGGTCTTTTCCAATGATTCTGTGATTCTATGACTTATTCCTGGAGCTTTATAGAACTCTGATCTCAGGGGACAAATAGTTCAAACTCCTCCATACAAACTTTGGGAAGACTGAAGCAAGCAGGAACTCAGCAAGTTAACCTATGGCAAACAGGGATAACTCCATTGTGGTTTTTTGTCTCTTTTGGGTAGCTCTGTCAAGAAAGCCTTCTAGAGCACTGGCCAGTCCTGTCACTGCAGCCTATCAGCCTTCTGGGTGCTGAATCTAAGCCAGGAGGTCAGGGCTGGCAGTTTTAGTAGACTGCAGCCTCAGGATACTTAGAGTGAGTGAACTGTGCTATTTCTCACAAGAGACAGATGACAGGTTGAGGTGCAGATAGCTAGCTAATGATGACATGGCCATGTAGCATTTTTTCTACATGCTCCTGTAAGTCAAGTTTGGGCATTAGGTTAGCCCTTTCATTACATACATTAGGAGTCACTAATTATTAAATATTAGCATGTTCCTTCTCAAAAGTGCATTTTCCCTGTAGCTTTAACCTTTCCTTTCCTTTCCTTTCCTTTCCTTTCCTTTCCTTTCCTTTCCTTTCCTTTCCTTTCCTTTCCTTTCCTTTCCTTTCCTTTCCTTTCCTTTCCTTTCCTTTCCTTTCCTTTCCTTTCCTTTCCTTTCCTTTCCTTTCCTTTCCTTTCCTTTCCTTTCCTTTCCTTTCCTTTCCTTTCCTTTCCTTTCCTTTCCTTTCCTTTCCTTTCCTTTCCTTTCCTTTCCTTTCCTTTCCTTTCCTTTCCTTTCCTTTCCTTTCCTTTCCTTTCCTTTCCTTCCCTTTCCTTTCCTTCCCTTTCCTTCCCTTTCCTTCCCTTTCCTTCCCTTTCCTTCCCTTTCCTTCCCTTTCCTTCCCTTTCCTTCCCTTTCCTTCCCTTTCCTTCCCTTTCCTTCCCTTTCCTTCCCTTTTTCTTTCCCTTTCCCTTTCCTTTAACAAAAGGTCTGGACCTACTGCTTTGCTTACATACTGTAAGGTGTTGCTCCTGGTGTGACAACTGTCTACTTCATAACAGCAGAGCTAAGTACCTCTAGTTTTCCACTCCACACCTCACTGTGGCTAGAAAGAAAGCTGTGGGAATGTCAGAACTGTTGTCCTACAATACATCCCTAATGTTGGTTTTATTTTACTTTGTGCTACAGAAATAGTGATAGCTGCTACTAGCAGAGAAGTAATTGCCATAGGTGAGAAATAATGTCTGAGCACAGAGAAAGACCATCAAGTCTTAGATCTCCTCTATTTCCTTTTCTCTGTGGACAAGTGCTATGCCTTGTAAATATATCATAATGTGAACAGAGCTACTGAAAGATTCGTAAGCTGGGAGACTGTATCCCTGAGCCTACTACCAAATTAGCTTTGTGGTATCCCAGCCCTTTGCAGAGAAAATGTCATTACAGTTACTGCAAGCATTGGGTTAGGGGCTGAGATTGCCTCTCATTATATGTTCACATGGTATCTTCAGAGGTGTGGAAATAGAATCATAGACTCATAGAACTGTTTGAATTATCAGGGACCTTTAACAGGTCATCTGGCCAACTCCCCTGTAATGAACAGGGACACCCACAGATAGATCAGAGTGCTCAGAGCCCCTCCAGCCTGTCCTTGGATGCATTCAGGAACCACCTCTCAGGGTAACCAGTGCTTCACTGCTCTTATTGAGAAAACCTTTTTCCTTACATACAATCTAAATCTCCCCTCTTTAAGTCTGAAACCATTTCACCTTGTCCTGTCACAACAGATCCTGCTAAAGAGTCTGTCCCCTACTTTCTTAGGGAGGAATCATGAAGAGTAGAAGGTAAGGATATGATTAAAGCATCCCACTGCCTGAGGGGCAAAAGTGGCCCAGACAAAGAGCCCCTGCTATTATACTCCAGCTGAAGATCCACCCCAAATGCATATGTTTATTGTGCTTTTACTGCTCTCAAAAGTGAATTCCCTTCTGTTTTCTGAAACAGCAATATCAGAACTTAGCACCAGCTAACCATTTTACATGTTCGGCTTGCTATACAAATATTAACTAATGAATCTAATCATGACATAATTAAATCTTATTTTACCGTGACTGAATGTGATCTTACACTTTGAATAATACTGTAATTACAAAGTGATAGGAAAAAGTAGAATTGCCAAACAAATTAAACAATTGGTCTAGGAGTGAGAATGACTGACATTTTATGTTCAGGTCTTATTTTTTTCCCTTCACTTCCCTTAATCCTCTCTGAAGGCCAGGACTTGTGGGCAAATCAGCTCAGAAAATGTGCAGAACCAGAACTCTGTGATGGTTGCTCACTTGGGGAGGGCCTTTTCAATGCCATTATTTATACATGTGCCTGAAACATGAATGCCAACCTGAGCCCAGTTCAGATAGGTTTCCCCATTGCTCTCTGAAGAAGCCTAAGCTAAACGCATGCAGGAAAGGATGCTGTTGTTTTAACACTGTCTTCCCTCTTACAGCCTCCTTTGTTCTACTTGCTGTCATAAAGACAGCAGCATCTGACTCTGAGGGGTAGGTTATTTACATGAACCTGCTTTCCAAAGGGAATGCCTTCCTCCTTATCTCCCTTGCCTTGTTTGCCACAGATAAAGCTCTTCTGAAGCTCCCTTTAGGACACAAGGATCTTTCTGTAGGCAGAGCAGGTGGGGCCATATTGCTGCTGCATGGGCATGATATTTGCTCAGTGATGGGCTGGGTTTGGGGAACAGGGGTGGGCTGTAGGCTCATTTCACCAGCATGGCAAAGCTGGAAGTTCTTTGCAAACGGTTTATTTAACTACGAATATCTGAGTTATAAATAAGTTGGCTTTTGTGTGATCTGCTAGCCAAATGCAAACCTGTCGTGCCTTCTGCAGTTCTGGAATTGCTCCTGTTGCTGTGGATGTCCCTCCACCAAGGGACCACTCTACAGCAGGGAAAAGCTGAGAGGACAACTCCTGACTGCTTGTAGGTGCCCCTGTTCACTGCAGGGGAGTTGAATCAGGTAGGCTGTAGTGGGGTAAGGGGGTATAGAGCAAACAGGTGCTCTCCTCCAGAGGGCTGATAATTTGCTAGATCAGCTCTTTGGGTCTTCTGCTGTGCCCCTGCCCAGTCGGGCATATTGGATGTTGTCACTCTCACTGCAGTTGGGATCAGTTGTCCCACTGGGTGACAAACAATCCGAAGGGATGCTGTGTGTAGCTTCCCACCCTCCAGATGTGCTTACAAGAAGTTAGTCTGCATATGGTGGTGACCTGGAGGTGGTCCTCCAGCTCACTGTAGGCACAGCTGGAGCACAGCTAGAAGGGCAGCTCAAGGCAGGCAGCGTGTGAGTCATGAACTTGTGTTAAGTTGATTTGAGTCCATCTCTAATGCTGAAACAGAAGCACAGTCTTTCACACTAATCTCTTGTTGGGAGGTGAGTTTTCTGTGTTGCCTTGAGATAAAGGAGAATAATGCTTGTTTTGGGAAGAGATTCCACCACCTAAATCTGTGGGCACGGGGACTCAGAGAGGAGATCTGTGCCATGGGCTTTTTTTTTGGCTAACCCTTCCCTTCACAAAACTCTGCATAAATATGAAACTACAACAGCAGGCAGAATTCCCTGACAGAGAGAGAAGCATACTGGGCAGCCACATATTGTTGCAGTTAATCCCTGTTTTTTTCTAGTGAGAATCTGTGACTATTAAATAGGATTGGAAATTGCCATGGGCCATTTGTGGGGTGCAGGGGTGATCAGTTCAGTGAGAACCAGCTCTGTTTCTCCAGACCGGATCATTCTGTTATGCCTGATGAAGGGCTCAATGGCAGCTCTAGCACAGATTAGCTGCAACCCCTACACTAACCTGTGCTATCCCACTGAGATGACACTGCAATAAATAATCAAGCACATCAGTGCATAAACATGCTGTCTGCGCTCTCCCCAGGTCTTATTCCAGCGGAGCAAGCACTTTGTATTCCACACCAGGCTAATCACGGGGAGGAAATTTGCTGCGGACTGGAATCTCATCAAAGCAAACAACAGCAATCTCAATGAATTGCGCCGACCCAAGTGTCTGCTTTAATCACTCACTCATGTGTTTCCTTTGGTAAAATAAAAGAAAACACAACACATGTAAACTTGATTGCTCTTAAATGAACACTTTAATCCTGGTGTGGCTGTTGCTTGTCTAAGGAAGGAAGGGGATTGTCTTTGCAGACAGTGTTCCAGATGCTAAAGCGCATGTTGCAGAGCAGAGGTAATGAAGCAAGGCAGGGCAGTGATGCTAGGAAAAAATCTGCTGCAAAGTAGCTAAAAAAACCAGTCATGCTATAAGTGGGACAGAATGAATGGGTGCTTTGGTAAACAGGGAGCGTATTCCTGGTGCCATGCTATTGATGGCCAGTAGCAATTGCAGGCCTAGTAATGCGGAGGGGTCATCAACCTTTTTCCTTCTGAAAAGAAAAATTAAGGGTGTTATGGAGAGAGATATTTAGAGACAACAAAAGCTGCTGCCCAAGGCAATCTGGCAGATATGAGTTAGCTCCTCAGGCCAAAGGAAGGCTGCATCAAAGAGTACTTCTTTGGGCTGGCTCAGCTTTGAAACCCCTCCTTCCACTGTTGGAGTGACTCAGAGGATTTCTCCTGAAACAGATCTTAGATTTTTGCCCCGTGGAGGTTGGGTTGTATTACATACACACACAGGGATGATGCAGTTCAGCTCATTTCAGAAATAAAGGCAAAAGTATGTTCTCTGCCACTCTCCCCTCCCCCCAGAAGAAATACACAGCATCTCAACTTTAAGCAAAAGTGAAAAGCAGGGCCCATACATTATCTCATTTGCTTTTTTTTTGTCCCATTCAACGATCCTTCCTTGATGTCCGAAACTCTGAAAATCATTGGGTTTGATTCAGGATTGTGTTAACAGGTCTACCCCAGGGCACTGGCACTGACTCCAATGGTATAAGATCTGATTTATGTCCCATGTGAGATCAGAACAAGGCTTGCCACCTCTAACCCTAAATCATTTTCTCACTTTCATATTGTAGCATCGATCTGTCCATTTCAGAGCAGTTCAGGCATTCATCTCGTTATCAGATTCTCACAGGGAGCACAAGGCTGCGTTTGGCCAATGATTTCTCAATAAATGCCCTACTTTTAAACAAACAAACAAAAAAGGCCCCAAAGCAGACAAACAATAAGAGTTAATCCTTAGATTTGTCTACAAAACAAAGCTAAGTTAATAAACTGTAAAACAGAGTGGTGCATGTTGATTTTAATTAGTGACTTACCCTGGGATAAAGCCCCTGAACTCAGCAGAGCTTGCTGCTAAATAAGTTGCTATTGAGTAATAAAGAGACCTGACTTCCCACAGTGAAACTCTCAGTGCAGAAGAGCACTCACTTCCTTGACCACTTATACTGGAAAGCATAAAACACTTTAAAGGGAAACCAAATGATACTTTGGTCTGTCCAGAAGTGTTCCTTCAGGTTCTCACTAGCTACCAAGTCGTGCCTGCAGACTGCAGCCCAGGATTAAGCCAACTGACCACCCTAGAAACTTTCTTCAGGTAGATGAAGAAGCTTGGTGCAGGTGCTGTGAGTCATGTTTTAGGTGTCTGGCTGGACAGGGCATGCAGAGACATGATGCAGACCCAGAGGTTCTTTGACTTCAAGGAGATGCAGATTTCACGTCCATCCTGGTGCTCAGCATCACTTGAGCTCATTGGCATGCAAACATGGCACTCCCTTCTTGAATGTATCATGACTGATGGCAGCAGTGCCTAACACAGTGTGGGTTTGAAGTGCTTGTAGCTTCTCTTTCCTCCTCACTTCTGGCTTTTCTTAAGTTTCTGATCATGAATTATTTAATCTCAGTCATGCATCATTGTTTTTACTCTTTTTTAATATTAATCTTTGAAGGTCTAGCAGTCTTCCTAACAGGTGGTGAATTGGTTTGTTTATTACCAAAGCTCTGAGAGAAGATGAAAGTATCAAGAAAGGTACTTGTGAGGGAATATGGTTTTAGCAGAGTGGGACAAGGTGACTGCATTTACAGCAGTAAACTAAGCAGTACACAGGAACACTGTGGGATGTGACAATACAGTTGGCTATCCTGTTAAAGAGTTAGACTTCTCAGGCACACTTTTGGCATGCTCCAGCTAATGCCTGCCTTGCTGCACTGATGCTAGGTTTGCCTGAGTTGATACACTGTGTGGTTTGACTTGGACATTTCATACCTGGTTCAGCACAAATGCCAAGAAGAGCAGACTCAAGCAGCTGGAGCATGGCCAGTATGCAAGGGAATGGGGTGTAGATACTAGAAGGAGATACTGCAGGATCTTCATGAAGACCTTGACTTCATGGGCACTAAATTGCATCCAGAAAGAAGCACTCTCCATTATGGAACTCTCTTTACAAGAACAGTAGCATGGTCTCTCCAGGGAAGGAATGCGTCAGACAGTAATGGACTGTGTGATCCTGTCATGGATCCATGAACTGTAAGTGTTTAACAAGCAAAGAAGAGTGACAAGAAACAAACCTAAGCTGCACTGAAAGGTTGCTGCACACTGAGGCACTGCTGCTTACTTCATCTTGGCCACCCCATGCTTATCCTTCCTGAACTGGTGGTCCTACTCTACCTGCGTCACTCCTGAGATATGCAACTAACCTCATGACATCATACAAGTAACTCCTGTGCAGCTAGTAGAGATACAAACCTAACCCTGGCCTGCTGACACTATGCTGAGCTCCCAGCATGGATGTGGCTGTGCACAGGCCTTTCATCACAATTTCTGTGCTACTCATTGCTCACTGGGGAGAAAGTGGTACTTCTAAGAAATTTTTCTGTGCTCATAAATAAGACGTGGAGTGAAACTACAGTCAAAGCCAACCAACAGGAAGCATTCATCACAGGGAAGTATGTACCATTTAAGCCATCTGACTATGGCCAGCCAAGCATTGCCGTAAAATATTTCCTAGTCTATGTCCACCAACACACACACTGTCTCAGACTTCTCAGCTCCACCCCGAGGTCTGAGATCGTAGTCATGGAATCATTAAGGCTGTAAAGACCAGTAAGATCACCTAGTCCAATCATCAGTCATCAGTACTATATCATTAAACCATGTCACTCGGTGCAACACCTACCCTTTTCTTGAAATCCTCCAGGGATGGTGACTCCACAGATGGCCAAGGCAGTCACAGCAAAGTTATTCTAGTGTTTGGTGACCCTGCCCATGGCAGTGGTGTTGAAACTAGATGACCTTTGTGGTCCTTTTCAACCCAGGCCATTCTATGATTCTATGATTTAGCAATACATTCCCTTCTCAAGCAAAAAACATTGAATGAACTGAGAACCCTTCCTGGCACTGGCTTCTGTATGGCAACAAGCACAGCATGACAGGCCAGGGCATCATGCAAATCTTGGGGCCAAGGGTGGCCCAGAAATGCAGGGACTGTCATTTCTACCGCCTTAATCTGAATGCAACAGATTTCATGCCACATTGCATTTTAACACACTGCAGATGTAATTTTAAATATCTGTGCCATTCACTTAGCACTACATGCTACATATGTGTTGGGAAGTACTTTATTTTGCTGTCAGTTTGGAAAATGTAGCAGTAACAACAGTGTTTCCATTGAATTGCACCTAGTGAATAGGGTACAATATATAATCAAAGAGCCCTAGCAGTTCCTTTTCATTAGTGGGAGTAAATGCTTGGCACTGCATCAATCTTCTTCTCTCTCTCCTCTTCCTCGAGAAGTGCCAAGTCATTTTAAAGGCACATTAAATTGCTAGAAGACTCCCATACAAAGCCAGTCAGCCTGCTGCTCGTTTGGATAAAGTTAATTACAGTGAAGATTAAAATCTGCAGTTCTTGATTGGTGTTGTTGAGACTTACAGAATTGCATTGTCCTCAGAGAGCAACTTGCCAGCTCTGTCCCTTCCCTTTCTCAGTGCATGTGCCTTTTCTTTGTTGTTCTTTCTAATTGTCTTGTTGTCTCCTTGGCAATGTGTCTGTCAAGGCTCTGGAGTCTGGGTCTGTTACATATGTGTGTAACAAGGAAAATCCTTCTGTATCCAAACAGGCCCAGTGTAAGTGCTGTTTGTTGCTTCAAGTTTGCCTTCTTTCCAATGGCACAAAGAGATCTTCTGCTCCAACACAACACCTCCAAGGACTGGGTCATCTATCTGTGCTAGGAAAAGAGCTTGCAAACTTATAGCGGGATCATCTCTGAGACACTGGGAGTTGATACCTCTGAGTGTCTGAGTGGAGGGAGGCAGCAACAAGAACGAATGATAGGTAAACCAGCAGGTAAAACCAGGCTGTGTGCAGTAGAAAATTATACAAATAAAATACTTGCTCTGAGTGGTGGCTTGGGACTGGTCTCAAGGTAGCCTGGATGTGAAGCCTCATATTCTGGGGAAGGTGAGAAACTGGGCATAAATACCTCAATAAACCCGTAGTGAAGGCTGGCTGTGTCAGGACCATGTGGGATTTGGCATCCTATTTATGGGGTGTAGGATACTGGGTTATATGGAGAAAATATGGATTGGTATGCTGTCACACATATAACACATCCAATGGTTTTACATATTACAGCAAAGTTAATTCAACGTGTATTCTTGACTTAGTACAGTCATTGCCCAGAAATGCCATTTTCCTTATTTAAGGATATTGCACTGAGCTTCCTTGCATAGATTAGCTGCCTGCAAGCCCTTTATCTTTGTATTTCCTGCAGCCATATTTAAACTCTGACTCTTCTGAGGTGACTACATGCCATGAAAAACAAATTCTGTGCCTTGTGTGTGTAAGTGGGGCTGTTCTATGACCAGTTGGTAAGAAGGGGGAAAGGAGGAAGCAGTACAAAATGCAGAATTGATTTAATGCTGCCTAAAGCCATACTTGTTCTTTGATGGATAAGAGCACATCAGGGGATACAGAGTATTTATTTGGCATGTATCTCCAGTCAGTAGATAAAGGAAGAGCTGCTCAAAATCACCATGTTGTAGTTTTTCAAGGGGAAAAGCGATGTCTAAAATTGGAGGGAGGGAACATGGAAAGATTTCTTTAAAGGAGACTTAAAGAAGCCAGCTTGAAAGAAAGTACTTTGACTAAAAGTGGTTTCTTCTGCCAACTAGTTTGCTTCTATCTCCTTAAAATTCCATTCAGAGCCTTAAAAGTTATCGCTGATATTTTGCAGGGCATCTCTGCTCCCCTTCACTCCTACCTTGGCTCTCCCTTGTGCATGAGGACATGTAAGCATTAAACTGTCACAAAACAAATGGCACCTTGAGCAATTTCCAGGCCATTGACTTGAGGTGCTACCTCCTGGCATTCTGACTTTAAGCTGTGTGTACTAGAGGGAGAAAACAGCAAGGCACTGAAGAAAAGTACTGGAATAGGAGGTGATTGCTCACTCAGAAACAATTTTGCTCATGCAGTCCTGGAGGTGACAGCCAGAAAGGCGACATGGGCTTCACTGTGCGGTCACTCCAGGCTTGCTGTTTAGAAGAGTAATTTTGCTACCTACATCTCTCCCTGTTGCTGGTACTTAGCTTTCAGCATCTAACCCTAGAGCAACCACCCTCTTTACCAAATCCCTCTGAGCAGCAGTGTATGTGTTTGGGCCAGCAGTCTGGATAACATAGCTACCATGCTCTGCTTTGCTTGAGGTGACCCAGCGTCTGCCAGAGCCAGTGACATGGTAGGTTCTCCCCCATCTTCTCACTGTAGCATAACCTGCACATGCTGTAATGCCCTGAGCTTTTGGTAAGGCTGGTGTCGAAAGGGTCCTGAGTACCCTCCTTGACTGGATGACTGAAGCCAGATAATTCTGGCTTTATGTCCAGGTGGAGACTGGTGATGTGTCGTGTACCTCAGGGGTCTGTTCTGGGACAGTTACTCTTCAAACTCTTTATCAGTGACACAGATGATGGGATCAAGCATACTGTCAGCAAGACTGCAGATGATATCAAGCTGAGTGGTACAGTTAATACAATAAAAAGAAGGGATGCCATCCACATGGACCTGGACAGGCTTGAAAAATGGGTCCACAAGCACCTAGTGGGGTTCAACAAGGACAAGTGCAAGGTGCTGCACTTGGGCTGGAACAATCCCAGATATGTATACAAACTGGAAGAAGAACTCGTTGAGTGCAGCTTTGCTGAGAAGGACTTAGGGACTCTGACAGATGAAAAACTTAATATGAGCCAGCAGCACATGCTTGCAGCCCAGAAGGCCAAGAGTATCATAGGCTGCATCAACAGAGGGATGGCAGCAGGAAGAGTGAGGTGTCTGTCCTTTTCTGTTCTGCCCTCATGAGGCACCATGTTCAGTACTGCATCCAGACCTGGGGCCCCAGGTACAAGAAAGATGTGGACCTGGAGTGAGTCCAGAGGAGGGCCATGAAGATGATCAGAGGGCTGGAGAACCTTTTCTATGGTAACAGATTGAGGGAGTTACGCTTGTTCACCCTGAAGAAGAGAAGGGAGTCCTCACTGCAGTCTTTTACTATTTTAAGGGAGCTTATAAGCAGGAGGGAAATCAAGTTTTACATAGGTCAAGGAGGAATGGCTTTAAGCTAAATTAGGGAAGATTTTGATTAAATGTTGGGAAGCAATTCATTGTTCAGAGAGTAGTGAAGTACCAGCACAGGCTGCCCAGAGAATCTGTGGGCACCCCATCTCTGGAGGTTAAAGGCCAGTTTGGATGGGACCCTGGGCAGCCTGAACTGCTGGGGGGCAGCCCTGCCCATGGCAGGGGGTTGGAACTGGCTGGGCTTTAAGGTCCCTTCTAAACTAAGCCATCCTACAGTTCCATGGTACCTACTCCCTTCATTTCAGGTATGGCCTCAGGACTTTAAAATCGCCCTGGGCTTATCAAATCAGAGAATCAAAAGAAGCCTTTCCCTAGCCAACGAAGCTAGCTTGTAAATGGAAACCTTTAACTTCACGCTTCCTCTCTCCCTATGCTTGAAGTGAAAATGATAATAAACTGTGAACATCAAACCTTGTTTTGTGTAGTTCTTTGATCCACAGATGGAAAGTTATATAAATGCAAAGCGCTATCATTATTTATAAAGAACACACAGTTTGCAGCTCCTTGCAATCTGGCAAGGTAGAAATAAACAGGAAGGCACAAATTTAGCATGATGATTTCACTGCTGGATCTAATAAGATGCAAGGAGAGGCCAGGAAGACTTGAGTTTGTTTGAACACACAATGCTGTGGTACCGGTAATTGGCAAATACAGGAATAATTATGGAAAAAAAGAATGAAAAAAGAATATGATGTGTTAGATTCATAGGTGATGAAAACTAACCTGACCCCTCTTGCTGCAGCAATCCCTGAGAGTTTGCATCAGTTTAATTTCCCTTATTATCAGAAGTCTTACTTCCAAAGAAATGTTTTATAAGATTTCTCTCCAGGTATAAATGAATGCAGCTGAAGTAGCTCCTTTAAACCAGTGTTGAAGAACAGTATGCTGTGCAGCTGTGATGGCTATGCATTTTAAGCTGATATCAGACTGAACGTCTCAGAAACTGAAATCCAGAAGATATGACTGAGAAGAACAGGTGGGAATGAAGGTTCTCCTCCTCTGCTGAAAATGAAAGAGCAAATTCCATCAATTCAGCCTGCCCTTCGGAAGCAGTTCTCCCCATCTTGCCAGGCTGGTGGAGGGATCCCCCCTTTCCCTGTTTTCACCTTTTTTGTTGTTATTGTTGCCTTTCTGTAGAGTCAGAAAAAAAATATAAGCTCTCCAGCCATGTGGCTCAGCTTCCCTGGGGAAAACCCAAGTGGGTGTAGGATAGGAGCCCGCCCATGGTTTGCTCACTCCTTGTTTCCCCTGGGATGCTGCTGAATTTTCTAGTGCCTGGAGATGAGCAACTCAGTGTAAATACTGAAGGGTGAAGGCTGTGGGTTCCCACACTGGCTTTACTTTGAGTGCTACAAGACTCCCATCACACAGTATGGGAAGGTTGTGCTCCCCATGGTACATTAAAAAGAGGGACGTGCCTGGGGATGGAATGGACATCCTAGATTTGCTCCAGGAATGACATAGATACACAACAAGTTGTTTTCCAAAGTCTGAGGAGCACTGGGTCTCAGTCTGCTGATGAATTTTGATCAGTCCCAAAGCTGGTCTTGTGGGGGGATATAAGTAATACGTTTGGTTAACACATTTAGACTATGCTTGAGATGGGTAAGTGCTGTGGGTTTTGCAAAGAGTCTTTCATGGTTGTTTATATTCTCTGGATTCTGTGTTGTTCTATAGAGGAATGAAGGAGACATATATTGGAGAAGAGATATTTTGTCAAGTGATTTCATGCACAGTTTTTAGGGGGAAATATTATGTGGAAAAACCCTTATTTGAGCTTTTGATGCTGATCTTTTCTCCTTCTGTGCTCCCCATTCAGTGAATAATTATTAACACTTTTCCTGAGTACAGGACTACCTGCTCTTATTCCTCAGAATCTGTTACATATAGTGTACATTGTACTGTATGTATGATGTATTTCCTGTGAAGTTGTTCTTGCTTCTAATGGTGTTTGGATCAATGAATAGATCCAATAATTTTGGTTAAAAATTAACTCTTGTCTGTCACGGTCTTCTGAACAGCCTCCCAAACCTTGTGTGTTCACAGACATTGCTCTGGGTAACTTCTCCATTTCCCTCAGACTTGGTTGCTTGGGCTGAGAAAGGATATAGCCAGCTTTAGAAGCCTGGAAATGTCTTTGTGGACACTGCCAAAAGGTCATCCCACATAAAGAGCAGGATATCTGGGGATATGATGGTGGGTGGCCCTGCCTGGCAGAAGGGTTGGAGATTCATAATCCTTGAGATCCCTTCCAACCCAGGCCTTTCTACGATTCTGTGATTCACTTATGACTGATGGGTGGCTGCTGTGGCTGAAGGCCAACTTGGGCTCCATCCATTATACACTGGCCACAGCATTCATAAGACTTCATTTCCAGCTAAGTTTTCTCAAATGACCATGAGCTTTTTCAAAATGGGGGAGAAAGGAGAGGATATATCAACTCTAGACAGGCAAAATCACACATCTCACTGCTATTCCATGCGAGCTGTGAGATGCGACAGAAAACCATGTACAAGACTCCCCAGAGTCTTGGAATCCAAGCAGGCTGTTTCTGCAGTGGGATGATAACTGTAAGGTTGCTAGTACTGGCACAGTCAGAAAAAGGATGCATTTTACTGCTGCTACAACATGTAGCTGCCTTAACCATACAAAACTGAATCCCAGTTTTGATGAACTTGCTTTATTGGAATTGCCCATAGTATCAGCTGGGAGGAGGAATGGCCTTATTCCACACTGTGAGGTCACAGACTCCTTGTTCAGAGATAGTGTGGATAAGCTGCAGTGTTTCCTACCACACCTGGTGGGTGTCACAGCAACACATCTGGGTATCAGCCAGAGCCAGTGGCTGCCCAGAGATGTCTCTGGCTTTGTAGATATCTCTGGTGGAGATTTTCAGTCTGGGTCATTCTCAGCATGCTACTATGTCAAACAGTGATACCCCTTCCCATCCCTACAAACTTTCCTCTTCAACATTCACATTCCCCTTTATTGGCTACAACTTTCAGAACTCTTTGGGTTATCTACTAATATCCTCACAGTCACTTCTGAGATAAGCTAAACACATGTTCTTTTTTTTCCCCCCAGTTTTCCTCTCAGCTGTGAGTGTTATCCTTCTGGAAAGCACCTCAGGGACAGGAGGAATGTGACTTCTTGCTGCAGGATCTGTAAGCTGCTGCTACTGCTTCTGCCAACCAGTCATGAAACTTCTTTCTCCCAGGCTACCCCATATTCCCACCCAAAAAAGTCTCCTTTTATCAGCTAAGAAAAGCTGCCATAGGCAAAGCAGAGCTACTTTGCTCACTGTGGGCACCACACTTTGGCATAGCGCTGGTGCCCAGCCCTCTCTTGTGCCATTACCAGCTGCACAAGTGACTCCTCTCATTTGCAACAGCCATGGCCAGACTATGGAGGCAAAGTTCCTACGGCATTTTGTCATGTCATATTTCATGGCCTGCTTACGTATGAATTTACTATTTGTCACTGCCAAGGCTCCTTCACTTCTACACTTTCCTGATTTTTCATCCCACCTTTTGAATGCCTGTTACAGATCACTTTGTTTTCTTTTTTTTTTTTTCCTTCTCCCTCCACATTTGCCTTGCATTTTTCATCTGAGACGGAATGTATTTTTTCCCCACTCCAGATTACAATCTCTCCAGGTCCGATATTCCTTCTCACTCCTTTGACTACTTGTGGCAGCTCTGACTTCATGACCAAAAAGGCAGAAACACAAATAAACAAGAGAAAATTCCCAGGATGGCAGCAAGGCACAGCCAAAATAATGAAGCTAAAAGGTTTGCCTTGCTGTAGTCTGAGCAACACTAGCACAGTGCACAGCCTTGACTCCTGAGATATCATCACGGTCTGCTGCGGCTGTAATTGTAATGATGTCTCTTTCTGTGGGGCTGGTCAGCCGTAGCTTGTCTGCTTAAGCTCTGTGAAATGGTTTATTTATTTATTTTCCATAAAATAAATGTTCCTAGTTAAAGGCCATTGTGTGCAGAGATATAAAGCTTACAAGGTCAGGCTGCACATTAAAAATTCCACATTCGTAGATCATAGAATCATAGAATGGCTTGGGTTGGAAGGGACATTAAAGTCCAGACAGCTCCCACCCATCTCCATAGGCAAGGCTACCCCTCACCAGCTCAGGCAGCCCAGGGCCCCGTCCAACCTGTGCTTGAGCCTCCAGCAATGAGGCACCCACAGCTTCTCTGGGCAGCCTGTGCTGGTGCCTCACCACCCTCTGAGTAATGAATTTCCTCCAAACATCTGATCAAAATCTCTCCTCTTTTAGTTCAAAGCCACTCCACCTTGACCTTGCCCTATCACTATCCGTCCATGTAGAAAGTTGATCTCTCTCTTGTTTATAATTACTGGAATGATGAAATGAGGTATCCCTGGAGCATTCTCTTCTCCAGGCTGAACAAACCCAGCGGCCTCAGCCTGTCTTCTTAGAAGAGGTGTTCCAGACCTCTTATTATCTTTGTGATCTTGCTCTGAATCCATTCCAACTGCTCTGGATCTTTCTTGTGTCAGGAGATACTGCACTATTGCTAGAAAACTTAGTTTCCTGACTAATGTGTCTGCTGCTGATGTTATGACAGCTTTTGAAATAAGGTGGCATTTGCAAATATCCATGTCTCTTAATCCAAAAGCTTTATGGAAGGCTGTATCTCCAGCAAATATTACCCCCAGGTTATGCCTGCAAATGATTGCTGATCTGTGAAACACACCCCTGATCAAATGCAGCAGGTAGATGGGGCACTTTCAAATCTCTCCCTGGTAATTTCCAAGGATTCATTTTGTAGTCTGAATGTTTGTTCCCGAGCCTGCTGCAAAGCACCAAATCTGGCACTCCAGCTGCATCCTGCTCACCGTCACAAACATCCTAGTGGCTCCTGGGACAAGGTCTCCCAGCCAACCCAACAAACAAGGTGCCTCCTGCATTGGAAGGTTGTACCACGTGGAAGGTGACACCACCCTTGAGGCGGTGCCCTGAAGAGGGGACGATCTGGCTGCACCTGTGATACGGATGTCTCGGAACCAATGCTGTGGTTAACAGAGTGGTGAATCAAAACATGTGCAGAGCCTGAAAAACAGTGCGACAACAGGAAGAGCTGCTCTACAGCTGTCACAGCAGCTGTCATGTACTGTACACAGGATAGAGCTGCATGGACAAGAATCCTGCTGAGATAAGCTGAAATGGTTTATCTTCTGACTGGTATTCTCTTGCAGGACTTTGAATTCCCTAGCAGGCCCTCAGTGGCTTTAAAAATGCACAGCCTCATGCACATACACTGAATTACACACTTATACTATTTGAGCTGTGTATGTTCGCATGTGAGGGAGGTTGACTAATCATCTTGGTCATGGAAACTACAGTTCTCTGACTCTGCTTCCATGACACAGTGAAGAGGTATATGAAATCATACAGAATTGCAGAACTCTGGGGTTTGGGTCGGACCTCTAGAGATCACTGAATCCAAAGTCCTGCTAAAGCAGGCTCCCTACAGCAAGACACACAGGTAGGCATCTATGTGGGTTTTGAATATCTCCAGAGGAGACACCTGAGTGCTCTGTCAATCTGACAGTGAAGAATCTCTTCCTTGTGTTAACATGGAACTCCTTGTTTTCTAATTTCTCTGTGTTGGTCCTTGTTCTACTACTGCACACCATCAAAATTCTTCAGTGACTTCTTCTGTCACCTCAAGGATTGATGTCACATAAGTTGCTTGCCTTGGTGGGGGGCAGAGTGCAGGGCAGGCTTTGTGGAAAGACAGAGCTGAGAGCTGCAAAGTCCATGTTTGATGATGCACATTACAGAGGGCTGTGAAGCACTGGCACAGGCTGCTCAGAGAGCTGTGGATGCCCCATCCCTGAGGCACTCAAGGCTGGGTTGAATGGGGGCCTTGGGCAGCCTGAGCTGGTGCCCATGGCAGGAGGTTGGAGCCTGATGATATTGAAGGTCCCTTCCAACTCGAACCATGCTATGATTCTATGATTACTGCTTCATAATGAATCAAGACGGATGTATATTTTGTATTTTGCAGATATACACTAATAATTTCCTACATATTTGCAATTCTGGCTGCAGATATGTTGGCTATTTTTCCAGGGTTTCTTCCAAAACAACGACAAAAAAAAGTCTCAGTCAACGAAGTGCCAGCACATCCTTAAAATGGCTTTGCAGATTCTCTTTTTTCTCTGGTAATGCCTTTGCAATCGGATCATGTGCTGCACCCACAACTCTATATGTGAAGTGGGGCTGAATTTGTCTCTCTTTCCAGGAAATCAGAACTGTGTTAGGAGTGTCAGATCTAATGCTAAGTTAATGTTGATTTCTCCCTGTGATGGAACACCTTGTTGCCTCCGATTGTCCAGGCAATGACAAACAAACAAATAAAGAAAGAAAGAAAAAAAGGGGAAGATAAAAGATAAGGCTGAGAGAAAAAGATCTGTAATCCCTATTTCAGTTTAGATCACTGCACTCTGACAAAAACCACAAACCTCCACCTGCTATAAGAATGCACAATTCTGCATGAAATGAAGAGGTCTGTGTATGCTTCACGTGGGCCTCAATCTGGCTGCAGTTTCCTGGGTTGATTTGGGAGCTTTCTTTTTAGCAGAAGTGTTTAGCACAGCATGGTAGCAGGTTAGACATGTTCTATCCACTCAGAATTGGAGCTGTCTGGGGAAGACTGAGTGGAATAAATGATTTTTTTTTTTTTTTTTTTTTTTATCAGACACGATAATTGGTGTGTAATGAAAAGGAGAGTCTGAAAGAAGAAGGGCCTGGGAATTGAAGAAATACAAAAGGGAGGCGTCCCTTGGGGGCAGATCATATCAACTGAAGTGGAGGAAATATATAGGCTTTTCTGTCCTTCTGGCCTCTCATAATAGCAAAATGAAGAGGAGAGTAAGAAGTATGAAGAAAAGAATAAAGCTCAGGATGCCCAGGGCCCCATCCAACCTGGCCTTAAACCTCCAGGGATGGGGCACCACAGCTTCTCTGGGCAGCCTGTGCCAATGCCTCATTGCCCACTGAGTAATGAATTTCCTCTTAACATCTAACTCAGGCACGTTCAACCCATGGCCATGGGCTGCGCAAGGCCCAGCACAGCTGGCCCCTACATACATTAACTATATAATATATTTAATGAAGGCTGCTTGGAAAGTAATGCCTCCTATATTATTATGTTGGCTGATGGCATAAGTTGCGGATGCTGGTGGTATGGCAATAGAGACTGACCTTCCCACCAACATTCCATTACATTTTGTTGCTGTGTGACAGATAGCAGCAGAAGGGTGGTTCAACAAAATGGTGTCTGACATGGAAGTATGTATGAATGAAAGGTGTGTCATTTGAATTCCTTCATGAAGAAAAATGTCACCCACTGACATTCATTGTTGCCTGATGAACTGTTGTGCAAACCAAACAGTGCACATGAGTACAGTGAGGCAGTGAGTGTTTTTTTTGTCAGTATTGGCAACAGCAACAGTGGGTCACCTCTGCTGGTACAAATTTTTACAAGCATGGTATGAAAGCTCTTGTTCATCGCTGGCAAAAGAACATAGTCATTGACTATGTGGAGTGTTTTGTAGCTGATAATTTGCTTTATCGAGAACTGTTATTGTGCCCTAGTCCTGGATGCAGTACTCCAGATGGGGCTTCATGAAGGCAGAGTGGAGAAAGATAGTCCCCTCCCTCTCCCCTCTGGCCACCCTTTTTTTGATGCAGTACAGGATACTGTTGGCCTTCTGGGCTGCAAGTGCAACATCTTGAGAGGCACCAAATAACTGAGGTACTGTACGTGCCTTTTGCATTGTGCTAACATACATACAGTCAGCACAAGGTAGAAATAAGTCCACATGGAGAGTGGTTGTTTCCTTCAGCCTTGGGAAGGCATTGTGATGGTGGCTTAACAAGAGGTGTGGTTGGATGGCATTCCCTGGCATGGATATGCACAGTGCATGTTGCTTTGGCACAGAGTAGCTCTGGCCACTGCCAGTCAAACACAGGCAGCTATTAAGCAAAATATGTCTTTACACAGGCCCTGCAAACTCATCGAATCCCACCATCAAATCTGGCCTTTGGACAATTTTTTAGTAATGCCCTGACCCTGACTTGCAGCAAGGCTGGCGATTCTAGTTTTTTTTAGTCTGTTCCCATCACTGTTCCCAGTGATGCTAGGATGTCTTGCAAACTATTCCTTTCTAGCAGGTACGCCTATGCTCCCCACAAAATGTCTTTGTTGATTTATGGCACCTTTCAATATCTCACATCACAGAAATCCACTACCTTCCATAGGGGAAACTTATTACAAGAAAGAATACATTATCGCTACCTGGAAGAGTTTCCTGAGACTTTACAAATTAATTTTTTCTTTTATCCCTAGTTATACTTCTCTTCCTTCCTGTAATACTGCTGTTCCTTTTTTATATCTGACTACATGTCAGCAATTATCCCATTTATTTTTAGTCATTGCTTAGTGAACTGATGCATACTTTGCTCTTTCCACCTTTCTTTGTAATTAGATGTCTCCATTCCTGTAATCAATGTATATTGCTATGTCAATACCTTTTGGTGTTTGAAGTGCTCAGAACTGAAAATAATAGTTTAGGTGTGGCATCTGTAGAGAAAGAAGAGCGGGGCTTGCTGCTGTATAATGCATGCAGTGCTTCTGTGCATGGAGAAGAGTGTTTTATTACCTTGCCAAAGTCATACGCAATTTGCCCTCTATTATGACCCATAGTCATCTTCCAGTCTTACAGCTCTCTCTCTTTCCCATTAAGCACCTGTGGTTTGGGTTATTTTCCTCCCTCCCTCTCTCCCTTGATCTCTTCAGTTACGTTTTTTTGCCAAGCTGAATGTTTCATTTGGGTAATTTCTTCCTGTTGTTTCAATTTCTCCTGTTGTCAGTTTGTAATTTCTCCTCCTTGGCTGCCTTTGAAAGAAGGTCCTCACATCTTCTGTGTTCATTCCTCCAAACTGTTCCAGATCTTTAATGCAGACATTAATGAAACCAGAGTAAACAGTGGAACAACGACAGCTTCCCTGTGACTCCCTTTCTGTTGCTTTCTTTACTGGGCACACGCCAGTGCCCATGGCCTGTAGTTAGCTTTCACACTCTATCATGTCCACATCTGTGCCCTCTTGGATTTGTTTGCCACTGTAAGAACCCACAAGATGCTATATAAAATACCATCCGTATGGGACTGACAGAATGGCATCTAGTGCATTTTCATTCTCCATCATCACCATGTTGGCAAGTGTGTTAGGAAAGCAAGCCTGCATGCCCTGTTGGGTTTAATTATTTCCCATCACACCTAACCCCCAGTGCTCCTCTGTATTCTTCTCTTGGCAGCTTGCTTGCTTTACTTGTATTCCTCAGCTTTGCTTCACAGCATTTCTCTCCAAAGCCCTTCACAATTTCTCACACACTGATATACATCCTCAACCTATGGTGTACACAGCCCTTTCAGGTTCCCCTCCAAGCTCACTGCAGTTTACACAACCAGAGCCTCAGCTGCTATAAATTGTCACAGCACCACAGAAGACAATTGAGCTATGTGATTTGTTCACCAGCTGGGCATCTGGCTTGGATTCTATGAAAGGCTATTTGCTTGGACTGCAAATAGGGCACTGAACATCCCTAGGGCCAAGTGAGCTTGGGGAAGAAAGGAGAAAATAGAACAAGCTATTGCAGAATAAGCCAGCTCTACCAGCCAAAGGAACTGGAGGAGAGCCAGATAAGACACAAAAAACTGTCAGCAGGGACCTCTCCACTCTGAGCATGACACCACTTTGCTCCCAGCGGTGTCCTTCGCTCCTTATTCTGATAGGCCACCCAGCCCTCCCTTAAATGAGCTCTTTTTCTTATCATTGTGTTTGCTTGTACTACAGCAGTACATATGTTCAGATAGCAGACTCTTACTGTGCAAGGTGCTGCACATGCACTAAAAGACCTAACATTTACCCTTGAAATCTGAATGTGGCCTGCAACAGGTGGATGCAGGCAGGCAACTGAATACTACCATCAAAACATAGGAGGATCACTGTCCCTGGAGATGTTTAAGAACCATGTGGATGTGGCACTGAGGGACATGGTTAGTGGACAGGATGGAGATGGGTTGGTGATTGGACTTGATAATCTTAATGTTTTTTTTCCATCCTGAATGATTCTATGATATCATTCTAAGCCCTAAATGCTGTTAAAATTGCCATAATGAGCTCCTCCTTCTATTACCTGCTTCTCTTCCTTGCTCAGGCCACACTGTTTTATGTTGTCCCTTTTCTTTTAGTTCATCTCCATCTGAAAACAATGAAACCATACATATTTGTCTCTCAGAATGATTAAATAAAAACAAGACTGTGAGGCTGGTCTGACATTTGCTTATCCCTGCCTGTGTGTGCATGGTTCCTTATTAGCCCTGCAGTTTTTCTGCCTGGACCACTGGATTTGTAGAAAGAAATGGTACCCTGAGACCTTTGGTGAACCACATGGAGCATGAATTATCTGCTCCTTTGGGTTTGTACAGCATCTAGCATGAGAACAATCCACTTCTGGACTGGTTTATAAGTACATCTGGAATACATGTAAACTCTAAGCAAGGCCTAAATTGAATAAGCAAGTGATAGATTCAGCATATTTTAACACCTCTTCAAGGCAGGGCTGCATGGCAATGGCAGTCTTCCATGATGTTTCATTGAATTTTGTTGAGATGTTTCCAAAGGGCTAGCCAGATTTCATTTATGCTTATGAGTCACTACAAAGGAAGAAAGTGATAAGCACGCCTTTTGTCTGCGGGTATCACTTTGTAGCCTTCATTTTTCAAGGAGGAAAATGGAAAGCAGGTAGAGATACCAATGGGAAAATGATTGGAAAAGATTCCAAGAATGGAAGTTGTAGCGAGGTGGGTGTTGGCCTCTTCTCCCAGATAACAGCGACAGGACAAGAGGGAATGGCTTCAGTTGTGCCAGGGTAGGCTGAGACTGGATATCAGGAAAATTTTCTTCTCCAAAAGAGTTGGCACAGGCTGTGCAGGGAGGTGGTGCAGTCACCGTCCCTGGAGGTGTTCCAGAGCCGTGTGGATGTGGCACTGAGTGATGTGGTCAGTGGGCATGGTGGGGATGGGCTGCTGGTTGGACCAGGTGATCTTAGAAGTCTTTTACAACCTTAGTGATTCTCTGTTTCTATGAATAATCCAGGTGCTGTTTGTGAAATACCACAACTACTCTCTTAGAGATCCAGAACTCCCAGAGGGTGCTATCTAGCCCATTTAACTCCCTGCTTGCTTTCCTTTAGTACAGGACCAAGTGTCTTTGCTGAGCCCTTGCGTATGGGGGTCAGAACTGAGCTAGGCACTCTCCTGCTTTCTGCCAGACCTGCCAGCTCTGGACTCTGAGCAGAAACTACAGCTCTCTCCCTGGAAAGGTGCTCTCACTGTTCACCTCTAAGAAACAATTTACTCTTAAGAAGGAGAAAAGTTGAGGCTTCTAGCAATCATTAGGAGAGCGCTGAGGCATATAAGCTGTAGAATTGTTGGTCATTTGGGCAGTCCCCAAGAGGCATTCATGTAGATGGGAGGGTGAGAAATGTGCCTTACACAACATATGTAAATGGCAACCAATTTTTCTTTTTTTTTTTCTCTCTCCTGAGCGCAAAAGGCCTATAAAACAATTAGAGCTTAAAATTGGACTCCTGGCAGAGAATGAGAGAGGGAGTTTATGCCTTGTTAAGTGTAATCAGTCTGGTGATAAGGGGACAATTTCAGCTGTGTGAGATATAATTACATCATAAACTCCACATTACAAACAGGGCAAGCAGAGGTGAAAAGGTAAAGAGGAAATAAACAATGATGCCCTTTGGGGAACATGACAGAGGAGACATTTCTGGACTCCATTTCTCTAAGAGAGAAACTTTTTCAGAGGGAATGGGAGCTGCATGCATGCAGGAAAGACACACTTTGGGGCTAGTGCCTATCCTGGTTCTCCCAACAGCCTGGAAAGGGTGCTTTGCTGTTGCTACACCTGAAGTTTCACATCTACCAGCTGGTCTGGGATTTTACTTTGCATCAGTTAAATATTAAGCGTGTATCAGAAAACAGACAATCATTTCTTTGTGACCTAAAGCCACAGGAAAGCATCTGCTACCGTAGTGTCAGTTGAACTATGATGACAGCTAACTATATAGAGAAAGGAGACATGGAGAGTTTGGATTGTAGTGAAGCTCATCACCTTTCTCTGGAGGACAAGGCTTCCTGAAGGAATGTGGACATGCTGGTCTGATGTTGATCACACACAGGTCCCGAATCGCAGACGATGGCAAAACACTAGCTTGTCCATCTCCCAGGCTACCTGCAGCAGGAATAGGAAGGGGTCTCTTCCAATACTTAGCCCATCAGGCATAGGGGTCCATGGGAGCTATGCACAGCACTGGCTTGCTTTGGAAATCAACTCTGGTCAGACCCATCTGGGGACATGTCACAGAAAGATAGTTCTGAGCAAGGGTGGCTGCTTGGGTCTCATCAGGAAAAAACAGGAAAGGAAACATATACGGTATGTCAACCTTTTCCACTTTATGTAAATATTTTTAGATACGATGTTCTGAAATGCAAAGGGAGGAACGAGAGAAGCAGCACAATGTGGTGGACATCAGTTTATTTATTTGAAAATATGTTTTGGAAATTCAGGATTTCTCAGTTTAAGGATTTGAATTACTGGCAAAAGACGAAAATAATTCTGGGAAATTCTTATTTAATAGTTTTATCTCTCAACAAACAGATAGAATGTTTTTAACTGATTATGTCAGAAACTTTGGTTCCCATTTCCGTTTTTGCTGCTAACGACTTGTGTTACAGATGAGAGAACTGTGCCTAGTTCTGAGATCAGGCAGTTTCAGTCTGCGTAGTGATAGATAAATCACTTAACCTTTCCATGACATACTTCCCCGTCTGTAAAATGAGGATGATAATCATATTTGCTTACTTTACAAAAGTGTTAGAAGAATGAATTATCACTGTTTTTATAACCATTTATATATCTCTCTGGGGCAAAGACTGCTTTTTTTTCCTTGCTCGTGAAACAACACAGTCCCACTCTTTAATGGAAGTCCCTAAGTGTTATTATGATATTGAAAGATAAAAATTAAATATAACTTTTGACAATGTTGCAAACAGAGTGGGTTAGATTAAAAAAGATGGAATATTTCTTTTTTTCAGTGCTAAAGAAATGATTGATTTCGTATAGCGATATTCTCCTGAAATATAACACTATCTGAAAGTGGGTGGTGTAACCTCCTCTGGCAACCATTCTTTTGCAAAGGACAGAGAAAAATGATTAATGTTTATACAGTTCCATGAATAGATAATTATTATTACTTAGATTAGAATGCTTGGAGTCTTTGAACACGAACAAGTTGCGTTAAGAGCTTTACAATGCTGAAGATGGAAATGGTACTCACCCTAAAGAGCTTGAGGTTAAGAGACAGAGCAGGAACTTGAGGTTAAGAGCAACAGGTTGTGTCAAAGATAGTAGAGACATGTATGTCCAAAGATGCACAACAAATCGCTGCCAGAGATGGAGATTCCCATGCTGACGTTATTTCAAGTCACTCATGTTGTGTCTCCATTAAGTATTATTCATGCTCTCATAATGCAGGTTACCTTCATCCACTTTGACTAGGTATTTTTCTTAGGAAGGGGTATGAAAATGCACAGGGTAGTTATTTTGGAAACTCACTGAACATGCAAGCCAGTGGGACAAAGGGAATGAGAGAAATTTGAAGTGGTTTGTGGAAAGGGGGCCAACATGGCAATAGTGGGTAGTGCTCAATGCTGTGACTTCCACATGTCTCAGGACCAAATCAGTCATGAGTAAGATGCTCATTACTCACTGATGTTACATTTAAAAGGACTAATAAATCCCTGTTGCTTATCACCCTCCCTTGCCTTAGAAAGGATAGTTTTTTTCATTTCTTGAAGCAGTAGCATCACAGTTTCTAGGAGTCTTAGGTACCTCGCTGAGTTTGGCTTTCCAGATGTTTAAGGAAAATTCACCCCCTGGAGGATGAGCTCTTTCCTGCCAAAGCCACCAAATGGAAAACATTAGAGATGGGGTTGCTGGGAGAAACACTAACCAGACCGGACATCATGGATTGCTGGACAAACCTTATCTGAATGTGATCAGCTTAGGGCTGTGAAACACAGTGAGACCTGTAAGACAATTCTCTGTATTTACTTGATAGAAAACCAGACAGCCTCACAGCAATATGCTATGTATAATCCGTTTTTCACATCTAGAGAAACAAAAGCAGAGAGCAGTCTCAGAAGGGGATAGCCAGCCCCATTACAGCTACCTGCCATGGGATGCATGGTCTGTGAAGGGGAGCAAGTAGTGCTACCTCATGGGTGCTCTCAGCACTATGGTCTTATCCTGCTCTGCCTTGTTCCTAGACTGAAAGTTGGAACAGGTGACAGGATCTTCCCATCACCCAGAACTGTGCTTTCTGCCACATGATCCATTATGACTGGAGGATATGGCCTTGACAATGATGAGAGCACTACAAATCCAGTCCATGCCTTTTCTATTGCCAGGACGGCATGAGGTGGCAGTAAAGCAAGAGGCCGAAGGAGAGAGAAGTGAAGATGGTGAGCAATGATTGCAGAGGCTGCCTGCACACTGCTGGCCCAATGCCTGCAGAGGAGAAGTCGATGCTGAGGATCTCCACATACCCTCCAGTCACACCACCCTTGTGCAAAGTGTCACTATCCACAGAAAACATGAAAAGAAACATTTTCGGTTGCATGCTTTCAAAACAAACAAACAAAGACAACCTGAAAGCCCAGTGGAGGTCTGCTGTATTTTTGTTGCTTGGCCAGCTTGGCAGCCTGCAGCCTGCACTTCTTGGTTTGGCACCAAATGGTCAGCAGAGCGTGCAGAGCACAGAATGCCAGGAGCGCTGCACAGTGAGCTTTGCATGAAGAGGTGGTGATGCACACCTCTTGCTTCTCACAATCAGCAGCTGAAGGAGTGTGATAAACCTGAATGCCACAAGGAAGCCAAACGGGACGTGGTGAGATCCCTGGTACCATGCTTGAATTGAGGCTGGAGACCGCTGCCATGCTCCCTGCGTTGTCCTTTCCACAGGGGAAAAGGCAAAGAAATTGTTTAATAAACAAAGAACTCTGACAGCAGCTGGAGAAGAGCCCAAAAAGTTGAAATCCACCATCAGCATGGAAAGGGAACAGAGAGAGAAATAATGGCACACAGTCCCGACACAGCTATTTCTTGGCAGGAGACAAGTGCCTGCACAACTCAGATAACTTCCAGAGAAAGTAAGTGCTATCAGAGCTCAGTGGAGAGCAATGAGGGGCTTGGAGACAAAGGCCCCAATCCTTCTGCTAACCCTCAAGGAAAAACTATGCTTTTGGAGCCCAGACTTACACGCCTGACCTGCTTGCCTCCTCACACTCTCCTAACATCACCAACAGTGCATGAAGAGAGCTCTGTCTTTCCACCCTGCTGCCTTAGATGAAACCAGTTGCAACAGGAAGCAGTGCCTCTGGGAGCAGAACTGAGTCTGACAGCTATGCTATTGCTTTGCTCCTTGAGCTGCTATCTGATGGGTAGAAATCATAGACCAGCACAATGCCTGGTTGGGCATGTAGCCGTATAGCTGACTTTTTTTTCTGGTTTCAAAGTATTTAGCTACATTACCTGAACATACCTGGTGCTCACTAGATATGAGTGCCCAGGTCTTTTTCACCCTAGCCTGAGACAAAAGTTGATGTAATTGCTTTGGCTGTGAGCGTTAAAAGGAGCCTGACTTTGGTCTGAAACAAAACCTCAAGAAATCCTTAAAAAAAAACCTCCCAGCAGTGGCAGAAAAATGACAAGAGACTGAAACAAGGGCTTTATAATGGGGTGACTCTTCCAATCAATTGGCATGAGTTAATTAATTAATTGCTGCAGTTGCGATGACATTCCCTCTGGCTGAGTAATCAGGAAATCAGCCACCTGAGGCTCTTAGGGAGTTAATTGCCTTAAACTTTGTTAAAGCAGAATGATAATACCATTTTAAAAATGCCATCAGTGCACATTTCTTCTCTTCTGGGATCTTGCAAACCAATTCTTCATTTTTCAGAGCAAATCCTTTTGAGTTTTACTTGGAACAACTGAGTAATGGAGACAGATGAGATGGAGAAACAGGGAGCAAACTGTGAAGCATAAGTTTTATACTGTCTGAAACAGAAGGTGTGCTTATGAAATTGAAATACTCCAAAGCACTCTGCAAACTTTTGGTGCCCATCCAGACCCCTGTGCTTGAAGTGCTTTTTGTCTGGCAGGAAGTGGAGTTTCCCTGGTCTCCCTCAACCTCTGAGTTGCTCGTGTCTTTGAAGCCTCTTACGGAAACCCTTCTACTTTTGTTAAACCTGATTTTATCTTGAAGTGTTGGCAGAAATGAGAGAACTATTCTGGGAAGAAAAGAAACCCTATTCTCTCCCCTTTCTCAACTGTTTCTCAGGCTGAAGTTGATGTCCTCTGTGCTTTAGACCTCCCCCCCAACCGAGTTCTTCACAAGACCTTTGGTGGAGAGTCAGCACTGTCAGAGGAAGTGGGTATTTTTGGATAGAGCTCCTCCAGGCTTCCCTTTAAGGAGGAAAAGCAGAAGCCTTTGAAAGATGTCAAACTGTCCTGAAGCAAAGCTAGTCCTCTCCCAGCAGTGGCAAAATCACTGTCAGATGAGCAAAGGCTGAACTTGTTTCGTGTCTGGCTGCCTGCTTCTAAGGCTGTCTTTGTGCTTTCTGTGCACATTGTCCTTGTTTTTGTGTGGCTGCAACACTGCAGTCTTCTCTAGGTGTGCACCTTCACTTCTGCCTGGGGCACAATCTGTACCCCACAAGGCTTTGACTTCCTGCCAACTGATGGAGAGAAAGAATGAAAGAGGATGTCAGCACTCTGAGCACTCCTCAGCCAGAGCTTGGTGGAAATCTTCACTTTTTCATGATATTTCTATTTGACAACAACAACAATAATAATAATAAAATGGAAGAAAGAAACCAATTGAATATAACTCAACTTTATCCCTCTACAGTTCATCACACGAAGGACAGGGTTCATATAGAAGAAATGGGCATATTGAAAACCAATGATATACATTCCCATCATTTTTGTCAGCTGTTTCACAATGATTGTTAGGTTGGTTTTTGTTTTCTCTGTCAAGAGACAGAAAAGGTTTTAGAGTCCTGCTATATCGTATAAGTCAGGGCTTGTTAAAAATAAAAAGAGGATCTAGCTCTTTGGATAATGGAGGAAAGCTTGAAATGCTTAGTCCTATGGCTTCAGAAAAGAGAACAAAGCTAAAGCAGTCTTGTGTTTTAAGTGACAATTTTAAATATTGCAACATTTTAAGGGGAAAATTCACAATTTTCATAGAATTGTTTTAGCTGGAAGGGATCTGCTCCAACTTCCTGCAATGAACAGAGACACCCACAGCTCAGTCAGGGTGCTCAGAGTCCCTCCAGCCTGACCTTGGATGTCTCCAGGGATGAGACATCCACCGCCTCTGGGCAACCTGTGTCAGTGCCTCACCATCCTTATTGTAAAAAACATCATCCTTACATCCAGTCTAAATCTCACCCCTTTTAGTTTGAAACAGTTTTCCCATTTTCTTGTTACTTGAGGCTGACAAAACTGTTTTTCCCTTCCTCTACCAGAGTAAAGTGTTTCCGGCTTCTGGGGGCCATTTGGAGAGGTGACTACAGATACGTTTTGTCAGATCTCCCCACTGCAGTCTGAAATGGACTCCCAGCGAGGGACGTTGCCATCCTCAGATGCAAACAGCCATTCAGCCCTTCTATCTTATCTCTCAGCCACTTTGTGGGAGCACATACACATATTATTAAATATAAATACAAACCCCAAGCACACATTTTTATCCTTAAGTAATAAAATCTAATGGAAGAATTTACAGTCATGGGTTATAAAGCAATAATAGTTGTAAAATCATTTAGCAGGGTTCAAATACAGGTGAAAGGAGAAGTTCAGAAGTTCAGCATTTAAATAAGTTTCCTGGCAGATTCCTATGACAAACAGAAAATCCCCTACTGACATGGCACCAGTAATGAAAGCCCAGTACTATTTTCAGCTCTCTACTTGTATTTTTGAGACCATGGCTTGTTTAGATTTATTACTTTTAATGTACCCTTTCTAAAGATCACATTATTTAGCAGGGTAGTGGCAATGACTGTTGAAAAGGTCATTGAAGAGGAAACAAGAATCCAAATATCTGCTTGTTCTGCCTCTGCAGCCCTATGTGAAAAGAATCAACTTTCTATATCAAACATGGCACTCGTGGACCGTGATAGTGGACACCACTATGTGTGTGGTGCAAGTAGGTCTGGGCTCTGCAGTATTCAATGCCCTGAGTGCTCAAAGCACTGAGACACATACCATATAGGAACCCACAGCTGTTGTCAGCTCTGCCTCTGAGCTGCATTACTTATCATCCTGCCTGTACCTTGCCCTAATGATGACAACAGGTGATAAGTTGTAAGGTTGCTCACTGGATAAGAAGATAACTTTGCCCTATGCTTCATTTCGTAATTATTTTTTAAAGAAGTAATGATTAGAAGGTGTGAGAACTGCTAATAAACAGAGTGTACTTTCTCTCAATAAAATGGACTCAATTTCTCCAGGGAGCATTTCTAGCATTCTGCTAGCAGAAGGGAGATAGCAATGATACGTGCAACTCAAGAACTTCAGCATTGCTTGGTCCTTGACACTTTTTAACTTCATTAACCTTGGCAGTCTCAACTACTTACAGAAAATGAAGGCTGTGCTCCCAGACAGGCCCCTGTTAATAGCATATATGCAGAAATATTGCCACTGGGAGAAGAAAACTCATCTGGTGATCTCCGCTTTGTCTCCCTGAGATCTTCAGGTAGCCTCATTTCCTTGAGGGGATGGCGCTGCTCTCTAAGCACTGCTGCATGAAGCAACCAAGCCAAAAAAGTTCCTCCAGCTTCACCAGCAGCTGAGCGGAAGAATCGTGTATAGGATGGCTCATGCTTTGGGGGCAAACGTTTAGAGAACAAATTTAGCACTGTCTCAAGCAATACAGCAATCGGTTGCAGCATTTTATCTGCATCCTTGCTGTCCTTCAGGAAATCATGAATAAGTGAATGGTTGAGAGCACACAAGATCAGGCTTTACCAGCTCAGCAATAGCTCTCATTGCTGTAGGTGTTAGAAGATGAAGACAGAGGTTGGCTGCACTGGTCAGGCTAGCAATGTTATTGTAATGGATTGTGGGGCTTCGATTCCTAGTGTCGCAAGTGCTAGCAACAGAGAAATAGAACGCAGAAAACAAGCAAACAGAAAACAAGAAGTGATGTGAGCACAGATATCAAAACCTCCCATTTGCAAGGCTTTGTCATGTATTTCCAAGGAAACAGTTTGCAGGGGTCAGCTTCGCCTATGAAAACAAACTCCGTCTGCACCTTCTGTGGAAGGTTTAGGGCACCTAAAATGGAGCCCATGCCCTTGCAAATCTGCTGAGGGGGTCTGAAGCTTTACACAGTATGCTGCCAACCACAGCATGTCCAGGAGTCCTAGTGTCTTGATATAAAGCAACCAGATAAATGCATACAAGGAGCACAAAAACTACAACAAAACAAAATGCTAAGAATGCACTGTACAGTGCTGCTTCTTAGGAAATTAAAGAAATTGTCCCTTTTGTCTTTATGCTTATTACATAGACACAGAGACAGAAGCTGGAAAAGTGAGTTGGCTGACTATTATCTTCACTCTGGAAAGGGGGTTACATGTTTTTGAATGGTAGAAGAGTGGTTCTCACCGAGGCACTTCAGGGTTAAACCTTATGGGCTACCTCATTTTTCCTTATTTAGCTCCATGCTCCTTTTCAGCTCTGCCAACACCCCTGACTGGTTTATGGCCTCCCTCAAATAGTGTCTTGGGACTCTGGAGCTGTTAGGAGCCATTGTATAATTGTAAATGACTTAAGCTGGTAGGGAGCCTAATTGCTGCTAAATGACTCGATTGTCTTGTAAGATAGCAAGGAGATCTCTTTGCTCTCATCACAAGTGCACAGTACAGGACTGGGGTCATACAGCAGGTGGCTGATAAAGAAAATGCAAAGGCAGCTGGCCTACCTGGTCGGTTGGACACCTATTTCCAGTCTGGGGAGTTATCTGTCCCCATCGGCTGGGCTGAGAGGGATCTGGAGTCCTCCCGATCTGGCCCCAAGTAGGAAAGCCTGCACAATGAGCAGTTTGCTGTTAAGAGCTCTGTTTTCTTCCTTTGATCACCTAATTGGCAGGGTGGGCTGGTGCTGTCATGTGCAGGAGCAGTGAGGCAGCTAGTCATCCAGCCCTGGCCTTTGTATCTACTGTTTTCACTAGTGGAAAATGGGAAAAAAATACAGGGCTGATCTATGATAGGGACATGGGTTGTAAGTGGTGTTGCCACGCACCTGGCTTGAGGAGTCAATAAGCAAGGGCTTTTAGGATTTACATAATGGTAACAGCATTGCTCAGGGTGTGGGACTGCACCAACCTTCCCCAGCGGCCATCAATCTGCTTTGTATCACCAGCTGAGATATTTAGGAACAACATCTGCTAAGAGAGAGGATCAGAATAGGGCCAGGCCATATTATGTGTTGACACATGTGTATTGCATTCTTCTTCCAGTTAGAGTCAAATACAGGGCTGAATGGACTCTCTAAAGGCAGGAAATTCAAGGTTCAGGGCAGCACATGGTAAAATACTTATTTTTCAAAGGAAAACTCCAACGTTCAGTAAACCCTGGCTTTGTTTTATTTCGCCACAGCATTTTGTGAGCATTGCCACTGTGTTGGGCAATGCAACCACTGCTTAAAGCACTTCTTTTAAATGTGAATTTTGTTGTAAAGGAGGAAAAATAATTGATGTAAAAAGGAAGATAAAATTTCAGTCTATAATAGGATAAATGAAGTAATGCTTAGATTAAACTATATTACCAAAGCAGCATTGATTCTGAGAGATGTTTCTGGATGTGAGAACTGCATGCTATTGCACAGCTCAGCAGCAGAAAGGCAGCTGTGATGCCTTTGGTTAATGAACATACTCCTGCTATCATCATTCTGGACGCTGGCTTTACATTACCTGGTTGCTTTGAGTTTTAATGTGGTTCCCCCCTAATATATTGCTTCCCTCTGAATTTGGCTTTGAGCAACAGGTATTTTTGTAGCCACAGAACAAAGCACTAGGGTTTTTGAATTCATTCCTGCTTGCAGGAAAAAAAGAACCCATTAGTGCAGTCTTGTGCAGGAGCCTGTGTTCAAGAAGAGTGGTGGCATTGTGCTCAATGTGATACTGTGAGATGTGGCAAGATAAATCATTTTAATCACAGAGCCAGCAGAGAATGTTGCTTTCTCCCTTCAGATATCCAGATGACCCAGGTGTAAGAATGAAGGCAATAATCCCTTGAAAGGACTTGTAGCTGCTACAGCAGCAAGATTTAAAGCAGCATAGAACGGAAATATATGGGAAACATCTGTCAATGCATTGGCATTTTAAAACAAGGAGAGGAAAATAATAAAAAACAGCCAACAAAGAAACCCCCAAGTGGACAAAATGGAGTCTGGCTGAGAAAAGAGAAAGACCAGCCAGGAAGAGCATTGCTTTGCTTTTGCTGAGATTTACCAAGCCATAAACTCACTTTGTTGTCCTTTAGTTCTGCGTTGACTCCAGAGTACTCCCAGGAGGCTCCACCTAAAGTGTCAGAGGTGTATTTACAGCAGGGAAATAGGAGGTTTGCAGGAAGCTTTGTAGAAAGCCCCGAAAACACCCCAGTGGATTTTGGGTACTTTGATTATTTTCTTTGGTGAGGCAGCTATCTGTGTATCACTCTGGAGAGCTTGGGTGCTTAGGAAACACTGTATGCCATTTTCAGGGATCACAGAATCATAGAATGGTTGGGTTGGAAGAGAACCTAAAGCTCACTCAGCCCCACCCCCTGTCATGGGCAGGGCTGCCCAGGGCCCCATCCAACCTGGCTTTGAATACCACCATGGATGGGGCATCACAGCTTCTCTGGGCAGCTGTGCCAGTGCCTCACCACTGTCTAAGTAAAGAATTTCTGGCTAACATCTTGTCCTGGTTTCAGCTGGGACAGAGTTGATTTTCTTCACAGTGTCAGGTATGATGCTTATATTTTGGTTTTAGAAGGAAAACAATGTTGATAACAAGCCAGTGTTTCTGTTGTTGCTGAGCAGTGCTGCACAGAGCCAAGGATGTTTCAATTCTCAGCTTCTCATACTGTCCTGTCAGTGAGGGAGGCTGAGGGGGCAGAAGCTGCTGGGAAGGGACAAAACCAGAACAGCTGACCTAAAATGACTAAAGAAATACTAAATACCATATGACATCATGTGAAAAGAAGTGTAAAATTGAGGGGAGTTGGGCATGGGTGGAGATGGCTGCCTCTACCTATGGACTGGCTAGGTACTGGTAGTGAGTGATTGCTTTGTGCATCGCTAGTTTGTAAATATAAACACACGCACACGCATATATATATATTCATATATAATTATTTTTATTTCTTCTTTTTCTGTCTTTGTAAATTGTTTTTATTTCTCTCTATGACTTGTAATTTTTTTTTCTTGTTATTTTCCCCATCCTGCTGGGAGGATATGAGTGAGTGAAGGACTGTGGTGTTTAGCTGTTTGCTGGGTTAAACCACAAGACATCTAACCTAAATCTCCCCTATTTTAATTTAAAGTAATTCCCCCTGGTCTTACCACTATTAGACTGTAAAAAATCAATCTCCCTCCACCTTAGGTCCCCTAAAGTACTGGAAGGCTGAATGAGGTCTCCCCAGAGCCTTTTCCTCTCCAAGCTAAACAAGCCCAACTCCATCAACCTTTTTTCATAGGAGAGATGCTCCAGCTCTCTAATCTTCTTTGTGTCCCTCCTCTCAACTCACACCAAATAGATCCTCATCTTTGTGGTACTGGGGTCCCTAGGCCTGGATGCAGTAGTCCAGATGGTATCTCATGAGGGGGACAACAATCTTCCCCTCCTTGCTGCTACCCCTCTTCTAGTGTAGCCCTAGATATAAGCGGCCTTCCAAGCTGCAAGATCAGGCTGCTGGATCACGTCCAGCTTCTTGTCCACCAGGACCCCCAAGTCCTCTGCAGGGCTGCTGGATCACCAGGAGTCAAATCCAACATTTAAATAGTTTAAATACTTCTAACTTTGAGTAGCTGGTTGACTTCATTGATGAAGTCATTGATTAAGTTTATTCCTGATTATAGGAAAGCTGGTGGGAGAAAACCAAGCTGCCCATGAAATGCAGTCCTTGAATGAGGCGTGCCTCAAGCACACCTCTAAGGCTTCCCTTAACAGGAGGATGGTTTCCCATGAAAGTGAATGCAAACCAGATAATAATAAGTTAATAGGTGGGAGTGCAGCCAGTTCTCTGTGTAGTATGTGCAAAGTAGCCTGCCACCCCTGAAAAATAAGGTCCTTTGGGGATCAGCCAAGAAAAAAGGCCTTTGTTTTCTGTTAAGAAGTTACTGCAGTCTGAACACCCCTAGAAATATTTCTTCTTGAGCTGTATTTAGGCAGCAGAGATCACCATTACCAGCAGAGAAATTCGAAGGCTTTTTTTCAAAGTGAATTTTATTGTCACATAGATCTCAAAATTTATAGTGTGTGTGAAGGAGAGATTTTATTCACTTCAAGTGCCAGCAAGTGAGTATGAAAGCATGTATGAGTGCCATCACTGTCAAGGGAACTACCTGGAACCATCTGAAAAAGGGGAGAGGATGTCTTTGCTCAGGTACAGCTCACAAGAACATGGCTCAAGAGTGAAACTATGTTGAAACTGGCTGGTGACTTGACAGATTATTTCTCTGCATTGGCCCAAACTAAATGTATCTTGTCTCTCATTGTGGAATCATATAATTGTTTGAGTTGGAAAAGACTCTTAAAGGCCATCTAATCCAACTCACCTGCAATGAACAGGGATACCTACAGCTAGAGCAGGGTGCTCAGAGCCCCTCCAGCCTGACCTTGAATGTCTTCAGTGATGGAACATCCATCAGGTGCCATTTTACTGCAAGGTGACATTTAGCATGACTGATGCCTTGTGATCCACTGCATAGAAATGTAGGCATGCCAGTGATATTTCTGAACTGAAAGAATAGGTGCTATCCCTGAGAGAGGTAAGTTATTTGATTTATTTAGCATGTTCTTAGAATCATAGAATCATATCATATCGTAGAGTTATTTATTTATTTACACTGGGAACTTGTAATGATCCTAGTGAGCTAAAATCAGATTTTCAAGGGTGGCTGTTCACTGCCAACAAAAGAGAAAAGATTCATTAAGAGTTTCTTCTTTGCTGAGAGGAAATACTCACCCCTAGGGAATGATGCCAACTGAGGACTGTGAGTGATTCTGGAAGCAGCAGGCAGCCAAATCACTTATTTTATTAGCTATATTTTGCAGCCCAGTATGTTTATATAGTAGATACATATTTTGCATAAAGTCTATAACTGATGTTGTGCTTTTTAACAGGGAGTGCTGTTTTTTACAGCTGCTCTTTTAAGTGTCAGCATTGAGCATTTGTTGATGTCATCATCTGAGCTTTATATTGCTTTGTACAGTGATATGACTGTTCCAAAGCTTTGTACTTTGACAGGCATCTCACAGTTACTGGGGAGAGATGCAACCACACTTGAAATAATTTTCACTCTTTGCATCGCCACATTTATGGCATTTGTAAAACTGTGCAATTTTATGGCATTTATAAGGCAGCCCAGTTTTATGGCAGTTGGGAAGAACTTTGTTTTCTATGAAAAATGGACTACATTGGTTTCAGCAGGAGAGCCTTTCAGCACCACAGAGGTATAAAAACACACCCAAACTTTCTGGGCACTACAGGAAACTCTTGGGGATAGCAGCAACTAAAGTGTTCTCTGCCTTTGGCATACAAGTGATTATTCTTGTTGTGGTAATATCATGCTCTGCATGATATGTATGAGAAAAGAGTGCAGCAAAAGAACCTCTGTATTTAAGAATTTCAAAGCAAAACCTCAAGAAAAATGTATGTTTATATTCATACACACATGTGAACAAGTGCAGTCAAATCTGGAGACTAGTAAGTCTCTTGCAATGACACGGGTAATATTTACTTCTGTGCAAAGAGCCAGAGAAGAGGCTTTGGGACTTTACTCTTCTTAGTATCTCCCACATAAACTTGTCCGTATTTGCAGGATGCTAACGCTCCTGTTGGTCAGAATCAAACAGGATTACCACTGAATGCCTCAGTCATTTTTATGCTTTGCATCTGTGTAACCTTCAACACCGGTGGACAGCATCCCCCCTCCTCACCTCCCTTCTGAGGACTTCACCCTTAGCCATAATTGGAGAAAAATCTGGAGAGGGGCTGGAGGTGAGATTTCTTAGAGCTGCTAATTAGCAGATGCCATCACATTAGAATTACAATCCAATTCCTTGGAGGACTCCAGAGCCCTTTCTCCGCAGCTCTATGACACATGGGGAATTTCCCCTCAGGAAACAGGGACAGATGATTCCTACCCACACCCTCAGTTCCCTGAACAGTCTGGTAGAAAGTGGGTTGCTTAAGGGCCTTGACTGGAATTAAAGAGGTTCCTTTCAAGTTTCTTTTTTCTTTTTCTTTTTTTTTTTTTTTCCTACATTCTTCTTAAAAAAAATAAATAAATAAAAAATTCACAAGCAGACTGAACAGAATGTGAAATTCAGTGCGGGAAATTTCTACTCCAGAGCTTCTCAGTTTGGGAGGAAGGGAAAAACAACAGCAGCTCTGCTGACAATAAAATTCAATTAGAGTTGAACTACCATTGATTGTTTTGATTTCATTTATGTTTATCTTTTAATTAAGCCTTCCTTTGTCTTTTTTTTTTTTTTTTTTTTTTGCTTTACTTGCCATGCTGCATGGTAAAAGCAGACGACTAGACTTTTAAGATAACTATCACGTTGATCTGCCGGAGGGTAGGAAGGCCCTACAGAGGGATCTGGGTGGGCTGGATTGATGGGCTGAGGCCAATTGTTTGAGTTTCAACATGACCAAGTGCTGGGTCTTGCACTTTGGTCACAACAACCTCATGTATCATTATAGACATGAGGCATGGCAACTGGAAAGCCAAGTGGAGGAAAAGGTTCTGGAGGTGTTAGTTGACAGCCAGTTGAACATGATCCAGCAGTGTGCCCAGGTGGCAAAGGAGGCCAACGGCATCCTGGTTTGTACCAGCAATAGTGCAGCCAGCAGGAGCAGGGAGGTGACTGTCCCTCTGTACTCAGCTCTGGTGAGGCCGCACCTCCAGTGCTGTGTTCAGTTCTGGGCCCCTCATTACAAGAAAAACATTGAGGATCAGTATGATGGGGCCTGCCTGAATTAGGGATTTAGTCTCCCTATAAATTCAGTAGGAAGAGTTAGGTGCACTTACAGACCCAAATCCTCTGTATAAAGTGGGAAGCCTACTCAAACAATTCAACATAGCGCATGACCTGTCTCAGAGGCAGAAGCAGGAAGTATTGCTGAAGGTATCTGTCAGTACCAGTGCTGAAGGTGCGATAGTTGCCACTGCTACAGACCCTAGGCAAAAAGCCATGGCTGCACCTTAGACCCACTGTTTACAGCTGCTCACCAGGATGTGAACCCTTCACTTCTGTCTGGAGATGTCATTTTCCAGAAGAGAAGGAACTAATTTTCAGGGCTCCTTCAGCGCCATTTTTTGTTGTAACATGAGTACAGATTTAACATTATGAAAGCAACACTGCTAAGGTAGCTCAGCTAAGCATACAGAAAATAAAAGATGTGCTACTGTGTGCTCTTGTTTTTTTACAGAAAGCAGCTTTAATACTGGAGAACAGTAAATTACCTGGAATGATATTTAGTCTTGGAACACTGTGCTAATGCCAGTTTGCACTTGCATAACTCCCAGTGCAACATCAATGGGCCTCCAGCTGTAGTTCTGTTCACACCTACTTACTACTGTGCCCCTGCAGCACTGCTCTTTTCCTAGTATCCAACCTGAACCTGAAATGGATCTGTTTTTCAGAGCTTGTGTCCACCTCAGATTTCAGTCAGTCCTCAAAGAATCTGAGTGAAAAGTGGGTGTGCTGTGAGTACCTTGGAAGGCAGGTGCTTGTGTGGGATGAAAGGAGGCTCTGCATTTTTTGCTCTGGAATAGGCAATGGCAGGAGACTGTGAAGGCATTGCAGAGAGGAGGAAAAGGATAATCCTGATCATGAAGGTTTTCTGGTGTCAGGGGATATATCACAACTAGAAGATGATGCTAAGGACAGAGAAGCTGCTGTTGAGAAATGGCAGCAAGTCAGGTTGTTTATGTGAACTGGATGAAAGCACAATATTGACTCGATGCACACAGCACAACAAGGAATAGCAGTGTGACTAGTGCATGTACCAAAACATCCAGTGCTGACCATCAAAACACTATCTGGATGCTGGTATGAGTGTACATGTGGGGTTTGGTCCAGTGTGGCTGGTTTTGTTTTCTTTTTATTTTTTTATTCTTTGACCCAGTAGACTTTAAGCAGTTTCATTCAAGAAACACACCCACGTTTACAAACACACATACACTCATCAGATATATACATTTATATAACATCTTATTACCGCCTTTCAGTAAGTTACTACATAATCAGGTAATAAAATGGCTCCTACTCTAGTCAGATTCTTTCCATCAGAGTCAACGAGAATTTTTAGCTTTGTTCATAGCACATAGAATTATTATCCTTGTTGTTTGCCCCTCTCCAGTGATGCTCTCTGCAACACCGCAGGCTGAAGATCAGCAAAGAAAAAAGTAGATAAACCAAGCACTAAAAGGCATAGGAAACCCCAAGAGGGTGGAGTGAATACTCTGCTCTGCCCACTTTTGTTCTTGTATTGTGACAGTCCTTAATTAAGTGATTGCTGGATGCTTTTTTTCCCCTGTAGAATCTGATTTAATTGAATGCATGGGTTGGAAGGTCTCACTGAAAGACAGGCCATAGGCAGGACCTCTTCAATATTAATTGTGAGCTTTCAGGCCTAATATGATGCTGCTCTGGCATTATTTTGAGGCCCCTGTTCTCTCTGCCATGCTCCTCCCAGTGGCATCTGAGCCTCACAACCCATGTTTCAGGTGAGGGAATGTAGTCTCTCTCTGTTGCAGGAGGGAATCAAGAAAGGCACAGCTGGAAAAGGCTGAGAGCATTCTTGAGCTTTGCACACTGCCATCAAGTAGTGTCATATAGATCTGTAGTGTAGACCCAGCCAAGCAAAGCATGAGGATGAGCCTTCCACAAATGATCCCCAAAATTCAAGCCACCAACTATGCATCTGCTGGGAACTCATTGGCACAAACCTGAACTTCATCACAATTCAGATCAGCTCTTGTCCCTGGTTCATTGCTATGCAACTCCCCTATCTTGGCTCCATGAAGCTACAGGTGTCCTTGCCAGTGGCACCTCCCTGGCCTCCCATCAGTGTGTCCTCAATCAACTAGCATCACTCTTCTATTTATACCCTCTCCACTTCCCAGTCATCTTTCAGCCACAACTCCTTGCCAGCCCCCCTCTCCTGAGGAATTTTCCCCCTCTACTAGGTAGAGAAGGTTTCTCCACCATCTTGCTCCTGTGGTTAAGGTGGTGGGACACTCAGAAATCAGGGCCAGCTCTCTCTGCTGGCTGTCATGAGAGTCTGGGCCATGCGTTGCTCAAAGCAAGCTCAAAGTGAGTCTGTGAGGAAGCTGTGCTGAGCCATCAGAATAAGCATTGCATAAAACATTGATTCTGTGCCTTTATGGCACTGAGGGATATGCTTAGTGGGTATGGTGGTGAGGGGTTGATGGTTGGACTAGATGATCTTTGTGGTCTTTTCTAACCTTAAAGATTTTAAGATTCTTCAGGGAGTGTAACTGCTATAACCTGAAGGACTGGAAATAAACCTGTGTGAACTGATTCTCTTCAAAGACTGATACTTTGGCCAGATGACAGTTGTCGGTGGCAATGACAGCAAAAAGCACAGTTGACAGAAAAGGCTGCCTCTGTGCCAGATTTCAAGCTCCTGCTCTAAGCACCATTCCCTTTTGAAAGGGTACCAGAATTTTGTCACAGTGAGCAAAACAGCATGTTTTCCCAAGACTCTTTCTCAAAGAAGACCGAATCACTTAAAGTTAATACATCAGCCTGAGGCAGACAGGTAACACAGAAAACTGTTAACTTGAAGGTTAAAATCTGGTAAAATTCGAAGTGTCTGAGAATTGCACAGAGGGGCGCCTGTTAAATGCCATCAATAAAATATAGCACAAACACCTGCGATGCAGACTGAGATTTAAGATTCCTTGATGGGAACCTACATTTCTTTAAATATAAGAGGGGTAACGCTGGCAATTATATGGTAGACCCTGAACACTACACACTTATATACCCATAGAATTGTAGAATCATTTGAGTTAGAAGGAACCCTTAAAGGCCATGTGGTCCAACTCCCCTGCAATGAGCAGAGACACCCACACCTAGTTCAGGGTCCTCAGAGCCTCTCCAGCCTGACCCTGGATGTGTCCAGCGAAGGAGTATCACCACCTGTGCCAGTGCCCCCACCATCTGGGTTGTAAAAATCTTTTTCCTTATATTCAGTGTAAATCTCACCTATTTTATTCCTCCTTTTCCATGAAAATTGTGGAGAAGGCCTTTCCTGAGTAGCTTCCTACACAATCAAGAGTTTCATGGCAGTAAGGAGATATTTTCCATTGCCTGACGCCCTTCCAAGAAGCTTGCACTCCCACCCCAGGAATCCTGGCAGTATTGTGAAGGATGGACCTATGTTCAGGGCAGTAAAAAGAGTGTAGCTAGGGGAATAAAGCAAAAGCAGCATGAGCATTTGTTCTCTAAATGCATATGAGGAGGTAAAAGAAAGGAGAGAGGGAATAGCAAGGCATCAGAGGGTAGAAAAATAGTGACAAGCAAGGCTGATGTTGCTGCAGGCCCTGAACAATTTCTTAGCTTCAGCAGACACAAACAAAGCAAAGGGTACCATCCCTGAGTCAAAAGTGTGCTTCAGGCAGAGAAAGAAAGAGAAGTGTTAAATTAGCTCTTTTTATTGTTGAGGAGCAGATGAAACAGCTCTTTCTGCTGTTGGAAGTGTTTGAAACTGTTAAAAGCTGACAAGGCCTGGGGGGTTTGTAAATAGCAGCACCTACATTTAATTGAAGATGATGAAGAATTCAGTGAGTTTCTGCTCTGTAAACTTGACATTAGCTGCATGGCAAAGATGAGGAATGCAATGGCAAAGAATGTGATTATTAGAGAGATTTGAAATGCAGAAAAAGGGGCAGCTGCTATGAATTCATGGCACGTGGCTGCTGGCTGATACTCTTTAATTCTTTAACAGGCTGCTGATCATTTAGGTGGCCAGCATGTATCACATGATATACTGATCCCAGAAAGGCTTGCAGCCCCAACACAAGCTGTCCCATGAAGCCACACATTCTCCTTGAAATGGCTGTGAAAACAGCTATTTGGGTAATTAATTCTTTGCTACCTTGAGATGCAGATATTTATTTTTTCTAGCTGATAAAAAAAATAAATGTTTTGATTTTCTTCTAAAGCATTTACTCTAAAGCCTCTTAGCGGCTTTGACACCAGGTTTATTTTTGATCAAATGAATGAAACAGCTCTGGAATCTTTTGAGAATCTCCCAGCTCTGAAGAGATGGAATGAAAGGCTCTTCCCCTTCCTGCCCTTTCCATTCTGACAGGCTTCGGGAGGGCAGGGGTGAGCTTTTATTGCTAGTCCCTTGAAAACAAAATTAGTCTGTGTGGGTATCTTTGGATAGACATTATAAATGATGGATTTCAGCCAAAGTAAGAGCACATCCAATGGCTGGAGAGTGTGCTAAAAACTGGCCCAGGGACAGAGCAGGTTTGCCTGAAGATACAAGCAAAGAGGATGGACCTAAGCAACATTTTTGGAAAGAAACAAAATATCCTGGCTAAATGAAGGCCCACCTGAATTATTCCATTAACCACTATGTTTTGAATTAGGTTCTTATTTGCATCCAGACTTTCTGGTTGACCTGGTCCCTGGGTTAAACTGATATAATCTTCTCAAATACAAAAACACATGGAAGAGAAAAAAAGGAGATGCTTAAGTGAGACATTCAGTCCAGGCTAAGAGGAGATGTAGGGTGATGGAGCACAGTGCAGTTGCTTAGCAAAGTCAAGTCAGATAACAGAATGGGAAAAGGATACAGATCTTGCTCAACAAGCATGAAGAACCAGATGTTTAGCTGCTTTAAATCACAGTTTTTTCTGACCCAAGGTCTAGTGTGTACCTGTTTGGAATAGCAGAGCAAGCTGCACTCTCTCTGCATGTTCCCTTTCTGACTGTGGTAATCACAGGAAAGAAAAAAAAAGAAACTCTCAAAAGTAAACAACTCCTTGCAAACCTCAGCTCTCTTTTTCAGCCACCCCCACAGAACAACAGCAGCACTGATAACAGAAAAGCTTTCTAGAACCCCCTGGGCTGTCTTACTATGGTGATGGTAAAAGTCTGCCAATTGGGAAAGTCCAGCTATGAGGAAAAAAAAAGGAAACGGCACAGCAAAATTAGCTTTTGATCAAAGTAGTGATCACTGCACATGTTCCTCCTTGCTCTGCCCAGTGGTGTCAATTTCAGTCTCATATGTAGCCAGTTTTCCACATTTAATAATCTAAATGGGAGTTGGGCAGCCTCATAATCTATGTGGTATCCAACTTTCTTTCTGTATAGACGTGCCCTCTTCCCCTCCAGCAGTGCAGGCCCACCACTCCCCATTAGCTGATATATGAACAAAGCTGATCCTGATCCTGCCAACTCACTGGTCTCCCCAATCCTTTCCCCTGATGCATATTCATCAACTTCTTTGGACTTTGTTCCAGTCTCCACCTTCTTGATTGGTGCTAATTTACGTTGGTTCTCGGACCTTGGTCATCCATCTAATTGTTTTTGATCCAGTTCAGAATCTTGCCCTCAATACCTATGACCCTGAAGGATTTACATGGAAAGATCAAGGACACAAGATAGCTAGGTGAGCTAAGCCAGGGCAGTCTGAAGGCTCAGAGGTGTCTACAGTGTGCAAACATCATCGACAGGGTTGTTTTCCTTGTGCTGAAGAGGTTTTATTTATCTGATGTTGGTGGCCTGGCACATTGAGACAAGTCAGTATGAGAATGGAAATCAGGGCCACGAACAGAGGGAAGGAACTGTGAAGGTTATAAGGGACTTTGTGAGAGACTGCAAAGAGTATCTGTGAAGTAGGTTGCATAGCCTTGTCATTTGAAGTAAAACCTCTAAACATCTACCATAAGTAATGATGCTTCATTTTTGTCACAGGCTGGGACACTCATTTCTGAGCTGTCCTTAGGTTAACATGACCTGATTCACGAGGCTGAACAACAGCCTTCCAGGATGTCCATTGACAAGGAGTCTGTAACTCTAATCTGTTATAGAATCATAGAACCTTAAAATGGCTTGGGTTGGAAGAGACCTCAAGGATCATCAAGTTCAAACCCCACTGCCATGGGCAGAGTTACCAGGCATTAGATCAAGTGTTAGATCAGGCTGCCCAGGGCCCCATCCAAACTGGCCTTGAATACCTCCAAGGATGGGAGTTGCCCTCAGCTTCTCCGGGCAGCCTGTGGTGTGCCTCATTGCCCTCTCAGTGAAAAACTTCCCCTGATATCTAATAAAAATCTCCTCTCCCTTATGTTAAAACCATTCCTTCTTGTCCTATCACTATCTACTCATGTAAAAAGTTCATTTCCCTCCCTCTTTTAATCTTCCTTTAAATACTGGAAGGCTGCAATGAGGTCTCCCTGCAGCCTTCTCTCCAGACTGAACAAGCCCAGCTCCTTCAGCCTGTCTTCTTAGGAGAGGTGTCCCAGCCCCTGGTCATCTTTGTGGCCCTTCTCTTTCTTGTGCTGGAGGCCCTAGGCCTGGAAAGAATACTCCAGATAAAGCCTCATGAGGGCAAAGCATACAGGGACAATGTCACATTGCCCCTTGCCTTGGAGAAGTTATCCAGATCAGCCAAGGGAACAAAATGTTGTGACTAGATTTGAGTCTGAGCTCTCTGCTGGGCCCCTTGGATAGAGATTATAATTATGCTTTTTTTCAGCTACTGGGCTACTGAGATAGCCAGAGTTCTTCTGGTTGGGACAACCATAGCAGAGATGCTAGATTCTGAAGCAGTATAGTAAGAACTGAACACCTCTGACTCTTTTTCCCTGATAAATCCCCAGACACCTACAAAGTAAAGTGAATCACCTGTGCTTTTACTCTGAAATTAGGATCAAACCATTGCTGCACTTTAGCAGGTATTGCTAGTGTGTGGTCAGCTTCCTCAGACAACTTGTTCCTCTGACAACCCTTTGTCAGGCAGGTTTAAAGTATATGTGTGCCCAGAACAGAAGTTGCAAGAGGTGAATAGCATAACTAATTCCTCTTGATTTTAATCAGTTGGTTGCTTTAACCCCTTTATGGTTCTGAACTTTAATGCTGTATCTGACTTGACTGTCCTTTAGATGACAGATAAGATGCCAGGGACGAAGAGGATGTAAAGACTCAAGCAAATGCAGGAAAAAGGGAATGAAGCACCTGTGGGAGACAGGACAGTGTTTTCTGATGAATAGTTGTAGCCTGGAGAAATTAAGTCCATACAAGGCAGGGTTTTGCTCATTCATGTTTTACCCTGCAACAATCAACTACTTAGTTGTTTTCAGGTCTCTCAAATGTAAAATACAGGGGCAACTGGTACCAGCCAGATGGCAGAAATGCTATTAATTCACTGTGAACCCTATGTAACTATCAGTGACTGGGAAAAGGCTGAAGACCTGGCAGCTGGATTATACCCAGAGAGATTTCTTAAATGTACAACCTATACAGAAGCATTAACCTATCTGCACTCCCACATGCACACAGCAGACTCTTCAGCAAGCATTTGGGTGGTGATTTGCTTTGTATTTGGACTGTGTCACAACTGGCCACCCTTACAAGTGGTATGTCTGGGAGGGAGACCACATTTTACTGCTTTTGCTCAGCAGTTTCCCCTATTGGTGAGCAGTGTGTGTTGTGGCTGCAAAGCAAAAAACAATGCAATCCTTTAAACAATGCCTTCCAACAGTGTTTCCCATGAGTCAGTGGAGACATCAGCAGAAGGAGCACTGGACCTTTGACAAGCCGGGAAAAAGCCATATGTTGGAAGGAGATTAATATTATGCAAATAATAGGGCATACAGACATTTTGTAAATGGGTAGGCCGATCTCATTATTGATCTACAATTAAGCCAAACTGTGGGGTCATAACATCCTATTATGTCTAGTAGATTAAACTCAGTTAGGCCGTCTCTTTTTGTTATTGTTTCAGATGGAGTTTTAGAGCTTTCTTAATTCAGGTCAAAAATTGAGAGGCTTCTTCATAAGCATTTTAATTAACCAACTGAAGTATTCTCTTGCCCCCAGAGACTCACAGTACCAAATCCAGAGCTCAGCCCTTTTGCCCCTCTCAGACTGTTGTATTTAAACTCAAATAGTGTTTCTGTCCCTTTATTCAAGTCAAAAACACATCCATCAAACCAAACCCACTCCCTTCCCTCACCAAATGCTTTGGAAAACAGAAGTATCTTGAAAGTCTGATATTTTGACCTAAACATGTTCTTTGCCCCTCCCCAAGTAAAGAACAGCATATCCAAAGAAAGCAACCTATATATATGGAGGAGGAAAATCCTGTTTGGCCTGACTTTGGGGCTACATGCTCCTCACAGCAGGAAAATTTCCTTCCCCAAGGCATTGGTGCAATAGAGTCATGTGATCATATCTCAGTGCTGAGTAAAAACCAAGTTCTTTTGCAGGACCACTCAGTTTGGTGCACTGTCCCTCCAGGGAGAAGTTCTTGGCTTGGTTTCTGCAGAACATGCCGCTCCTCTGGTTAACACTGATCTCCTTCCCAGTCCATGGTGGCTCTTGCCAATGTTCATTAGACTGCAGCTTCTTGTGTTGGTACTGACTTCATGCCATTTGTCATCCCAGCATATTTGCTTAAGGAGAACACCTGCCCCTTGCAAACTGTCACGGGTGATAAAACTGTGCTCCCCAAGTCCCCTGCTCCTCCATATCCTCTATGTAGAGCTGGCACAGATACTGCTCTGTTCCATCTTGTGGGAGCGTGGTGCACTGTAGGCAGGGAGGACGTTGAAGAACAAGCATGGTTTTGGGAAAGGCAGCAGCTCCAAGTGGTGGGGGATGTAGGGGAATGTGCTGGGCAGCCAAGCAGTTGTCAGCTGCCCTTGCAGTGGTGAGTAGTATCCTGTGGAAGGGATGGTGGCTGCAAACTTCCTCGGCATCAAGCTAGGAGCCTTTTAAGAGTAAAAATGAAGTCTTAGATAAATCAGTACTGACTTTGACTTTTATTTAGATACAAATTGCAGTCAACCTTAGTTGTTTCCCTGGTGCTTAGTAATTAAGGGAAAAAAAAGTAGACGAATAGGCTCCCTGAAACCCAGTGAAGTGCTCTGACTCAGGAATAAAGGCAAAATATTCTTTGTTATAGCTATGGAAATACTACTGACAGAGAAGGACTCTGTGCGCCAGGCTAGTCTAACTGTCCTGGGCCTACAAAGGGCAACAGTTGTGGGCAAAAGCCACAGATCAGCCTAACAAGGCTGGACACTGTGAATGAATACTGGCTAAAGAAACACAGCTTTGTGATTAGAAATGTTCTGTTCCTTCCAGTTTGGGACATTGCCTGCTGTGGTAAAGATGTTTTGACCCAAAGCATGATTTACAGGGAACGTAAATCCATGTAAAAATTTTAGTAGTAAAATAGGGTAGGACTACCCCACAAGAGAGACCTCACAGCATATTTATGGAACAGGTTTAGTGATAATACTTACTGCTAAAAAAAAAATATGTTCATTGACAACACTTGTTGGGACTTATTTGGATCATATCACCATTTTTTGTCCTTCTGACTCTCTCTCTTGGATAGTCCCATGTGACGAGTTGATCTGGTGAAGGATAGCTGTCTCCCCTCACTGGCTTTATAGATAGCTACCAGTACTCACTGTGATATCTGACTTGGGAGCAGGAATGAAATCAACTTCTGTCAGATGCTGAAGGCCTCCAAAGTTGCCAAATTTTTCGTGTTTCCTCCACTTGGCTCTCTGGTTCTGGAACCAGATCTGAATGCAGGCAAGAAAGGATGCAGAAATAACTGTTACAGAAGGAATTGCTCACATCCGACTAATTTTTCTGTTCATTAAGTGAGGTTCAGAGAACATTGACCTCTAGCTCAGCATAAACAGAGGCTGAACCTAAAGGAAAACATTGTGTTTGACACAGAACCTCCTGCACTTTGCATAGCAAATAGAATCTCTGCATAACTGGAACAACCACTTTTCTCTCACAGAATTGCATCTTCTAAAAATAAATATTATATTGTATAAATATATAAAGTAAAAAAGACCATGTCACCATTTGAGCTATGACGACAGGGTTTTTCCTGTATTTGTCTTGTAACATTTTGAAATTCATGTAAGGATACTAAGCAAAAGATTCAAGAAGATGCCACCTTTTGAATCACTCAGCACTCTCATTGTTATCTGCCATATCTTTTGCTCATGGCAACCAGTTTTCTCAAGGCAGTTTCTTTCATCTATCAGTTTATTTGACCTGTCTGGCTTCTGGCTGAGACACAAAAGTATTAGCTGTGTAGCCAAAATAGTAGATTTTGTGGCAATGTTGTGAAAGTTGGATTCCCTTTCCATTGTAGACCAGCTGGCTTAGGAACTTGCTGTTTGAATGTAAGCATTTCTTACTTGGCAAGTGGCTCAAGTGAACACAAGGTGTTAGGGATCAAAAACAGATGCTGCTGATTGAAAATATATATGCATTTTAAATCTGATAATGAATAGCTCAATTATTTCAGCATCTCTTGCCCAGGAAGTAATGGGAATGCCAGGAGACCTATGCTATATTGCTGATAGTTAGCATTATCTGAGGTTACTGAAAGGACAGACTTGTTTATCTGGGTTTGCATGTGTTTGAGAACTGCTTAGTCTGTATGAACTGCTCTATTCCCTTTCGAGCAGGCAGAAGTTATATGGTGAAACAGTACCTTGAAATGATTCCTCTTTATCACCAATAAGCAATTGAGGGTACAGCAGTGTACCAAAGCCAAAAAATCAACCTTTTAAGTGTCCTTTCCAGAGTCTGCACATTGGATAAAACACTCACTTGAGGGATTTCTTGTTATTACTTAATATCTGCACAGCTGTGTTTAGAACCCAAATCAAAACCATTTTGCCCAACTGGCTCTCTAACACCCCCACCCTTGGAATGATTTCTCAGTGTGCACCTTGACTTTCCTTTACTGGGATTTAAACCTATTCCTGCAAGTTTTATCCACCACAGATATCAGCCTACTGATAGTACTCTTTCTCTGCTTGCTATTAACCTGCAGTTTTCCAGTGCTTTTGAACTGGCACAGAGACAAAGCACAGCATTCTTGCATGTGCTTGTGAAAATCACACTGGTGCCAAAGCCAGGATCAGCTGTCTTCTTACTCTTGCCTGAGGCTTCACAAAGCACTCATTTGCCCTCTCAGCAGTAGCATTTGCTAGGAGCAGGACGAAGGAGGGTGACCAAAAGGATATTTGAGGAAACAAAGGCTAAAACAGAGTGCAGTGGGAGGTTGGTGTGCCCCATGTTGCAGGAACAGCTTCTGTCTGTTACTCTGTGCTCGTCCACATATTATTCTCCTGCAGACCTATGACTAATGAGACAGAACACGATGTACTAGAGAATCAACTTCTTCCTTATTTACCAGTCCCCTATCTTCTTACTATTTCATAACTCTATTATTAAAGATTTTACTGATTATGCATTACAAATTGACCTTTGTATAAGTAAATGGTTTCTATGAGAGACCTCCTTTGAAATGTCCTCATTTGTGATTGGACACCTGCTGCACATTCAGCTTCTTGTGTACTAGCACATGGCATCTTGATCTTAATCCAAGAGCAGCGTAAGACCAAGGCAAGGTCCTTGCAGTCACATGCCCTCAATGTTGTTAACTCTATCAATCAAATATGTAATCTAATTAAAAAAAAAAAAAAAAAAAAGATGAGTTTGACAACATTTGTTTTCCATAAGCCAACGATGAAAAGCATTAACTATATTACTCTTCTTTTAATTCATCATTAACAGAGGCTCATATCAGCTTTATCACTGTTTTGCCAAAATCAATGTTTGTCTCACAGGTCAGTCATTATCTGTTCATTCTGTCTACACTTCTAAGCACTGACACAATACTAGCTCTCTTCCAGGTCCTGAAATATCTCCTGGGCTCCAGGACTGATTGAATATCAAACTGATGACCCAAGATGCTTCTCAAGCAGCTTTTAAAGAGCTACTAGAAGCAAGATTTCAAAATGTCTTCTGCACTCCTTTTTTGGTTATATATAACAAATACTATCAAAATTAAAATAATCTTGTACTTAAGTTACCACTAGTTCTTAGTCTGGTGACCTTTATCAGTCAAGAAAGATGGAGAACTTCCATGTCAGATTCCCTGTCTGCACAGGGAATTTGCTATCTGGAATTCAGGTGTACTTTTTCTTCTTTCTTTTGCATCTCAGGTTGATGTTTCCCACAATAACTGAGTTTATTCCCTTCTTTCTTTTTCTCCACAGATTATAAATGACTTTTTTTTTTTTTTTTTTTAACATGGAAGATGGTTTTGTTCTTTCATGTGGTTTGATTTTCAGGAACACTGACCAGTAGCCCATCTCATGCTTCATGCCATTGCAGATGTGTTATGGGTGCACAGATATTGCTAGTAGGAACATTGCAGCTGTGCTGTTCCGATGTTCCCTATCTCCTTACTCTGAAGCAGTATCATCACAGTTAGTCCATAGTCCCAGGCATGTCATAGTCATTAAAATGCTCTATGGTGAACTTTGATTGTTAGAGTGGGATACATACACAGAAATACACTAATGACTCCAGAATTATGACAAGTACAGAAACTCTAAAAATCATCACAACTGTTCTAAATAGAATACCAAATTCCCAAATCCAGTGATATGTATATTTCAATGCAGCATATTTCACATACATCAGCCATATGGGGTCAGTGTTAAGCTCTGTCATCAAGATGATATTACAGCTGGGGGAAGCTAGATTAGTTTCCCTGAACTGAAATTACAGTCAGGGCATTTATAGTCTGTGGTCTCAAATTACAAGACATTAAAAAACATTTTCATTTGGGTAGTTATTTTCAATTTTTTGAAAAACTGTAGAAGTGAGACAATGTGAATTGCAATGAATTATGTTGCCTATAAAAGGTTGATAAATCGATACATATTTTTTTCATAAATGGCTGTTCCGTTGCTACAGAGTCCAATAGGTTGCTTATAACCGTCTGTAACTTCTACTTGCAATGCATTTAATATACTTAAACCACCTGTTAACCCTTTGATTAATCCCATTTGGTTAATCTCAGCTGTGTGACAAATGCTTTTTACCCTATTTGTAAAAGGAGAATAATGACACTGGCCTCTCATGTAAAGCAACACAGAGATCACATATTTCATTAGTGTTGTCACTCAGGCATGAAATATTTAGAATATATCCTGAGTAAAGAATTGATGCAGTGAGCTTAGCCTTTGGAGACATAATGTACCTGAACTCTGGCTTCTGGTAGGTTAATCTTTGCTGCCAACTGATTGCGAATATGGACATCTGGGTAGTGAGTCACTTGGAAAATCTTCTCAAGTTCCTGAAGCTGCTCAGCTGTGAATGTTGTCCGGATTCTCCGTTTCCCTTTCCTCTCAACTGTGCAAAGAAGGAAATATATATTGAATTTCAATGGAAATAGCCAGAGAACAACAAGAAGATTCAGAGATACAGAAATTTCTACAAATTGCTGTGCAGTTGGGATGGCATCTCCAACACCTTCTAGAGATGTACATACTTCAGATGCTTGTCTCCTGACCCAACAATGAATGTGGACTTTAGCATTCAAAAAGAAAATCAACAGTGTCCACACGCAGTGCTAATTCTGATTCACTGCCTGTCAACAACTGCAGACATATACATATTTTAAAATCAAAATGCATTTTAACCATGTTATCTCTGCAATGATTTTGTCATCGGAGTCCTTTAGTGTTGGATGAACCTTTGATCTTCGTTGCTCATCTGTCACATGTATTCAACATTCATTGCTAATTTATAATCCTTTATTAACTATTTGTGAGCAAATTCTTAATGTAAAGACAAAGAATAAGTAGATACTCCATTTTGTTTTGGTGCTGTTCTTGTGCCTGTGAAAAATCACCATTTTTCTTTCAGTTTATAAATCTTCCATGCCTGTCTTTTGCTGTTATTCTGGTGTTACTACAATTTCCCCAAGCTCTGAGGTGTAGTACCCTCAGAAGAGTGGTTTGAATATTCAAGGTCATCTGTGGCTATTTGTTAAATAAAATAGAAGTCTGTATTTTCCTTGGACTTAAAATGAATTTCTCCCCACTCGGGAAGCCATGAATCTTGTTGGGCAGTGAGGGGATAATGAATGAACGTGGAAACCTTTGTCCATAGATAAACAGTGTCAGGCCTGGCCTGCTTCCTCTCCCTAGACCAAGGCCCTTGTTCTCAGACTATTTCTTCAGGATACTTATCTAAGTTTTTGCAAGGTTACTGAGATCTATTACAAAGTCTGCAGTTGTTCCTCACTTCCTTACGCTCCTTGGCTCTGTTTGCGTGGACATGTTCATTGTTGCCTTAAAAACTGCCACTGAATTATTGTGGATAGGGACTGACTCTTTGTGCCAAGCAGTTTTTAGACTACTGTAACCTCTGAAACAGAAAAGAACTGCTGAACCTCATGACAGTTACCTTACAGTCAACATCTGCATCTTCCCTTCACCCCAGGGCACTAGTAACTTCTTTCCCACATCACCCTCCCACTGGATATCTCCAGCAGTTTCTTTCTAGGTCAAATCTGCTGAGAAATTACATATTTAAATGAGTTTTTAGACTGCACCAGTGTGACCTCACAAACAGGCTTTATACTGAGCAATCTACAGTATTTTTAAAATGCCCTCCCATGTAAGAGTATTTTATTTAGATCATGAACTATGTGATCCACCTGATGTAAGCTAGAATAAAGTCTGGATTGGTTTTAAATGATGCTGAAGGACTGATGTCTTGCATGCAGGGTGAGAGCAGAAACTAAGCTGTAAGGCAGCTGATCTGCAGAACACGGAGTTCAGCCTCATCCCATGTCTGGAATCCTTTCTGATGCACAAATGGAGAATGTTCCATCTGACACTGAATGAGCAGTGCAAAAAGCCATGCCCCAAACATTGTGAGTCACAGTTATTTCTTCTTCTGACCTGACTGCAGCTTGGTAGAAGGATAAAAATTAAAATCTCAGTAGTGTCCGTGATGAACTTGCTACTCAACAACCTGAAGTAATTGGCATTGACACAATGTTGCTGAAGAAAACCCCCTTTTTGAATAACTGCTTTTGGCTATCTATGGTCTGATGACAACTACCAATGCATACGATGTAACTAGATGCACACATTTCTTACTGGGAACAGTTACCCAGGGACAGTTAGCTTATTCCCTCAACAAAAAATACATTTTTTTCCTTTTTAGCATTAGCGTAAACTATTCCTAGCTGGGGCTGAATCAGTGAAAAAGGTATCTAAACACCTCAGACAATATAAATCAGGCTCTACCCCAACCAGAATATGACATTTTCCATTCTGTCATGGAAATTTTATTGTGATTCTGTTGACACAGAGTATAAGGAAAATAATTCTGCCCATCGATTTGGTAGGAAGATGCCTGAGATGCAATATTTGGGAACCTATAAGTAAGTACAATCCATTCTGAATACTTGCTCTTTTTAAAATACTTCAGATACATTGATAAGGAGATCATTCATGCAAGAATAACTGAGGAGAGTCATTTATCATAAACACTGTCAATATTCCCATATCTCAGGAACAACCTAATAATGCTTATGTCCAACTGAGTTAAATCCGTATCATTAGACTTTTCACTGGCCTATCAAAGTACTACTCATTAAACAGCAGACCTGGCTTCAGCCCCAAGTGAAAAATGTCATTTAAATTGAATCTTGCTGATGCTACCAGGGAAGAGATTTGAAATGAGAAGTATTTTTTGTATATATGCTGAAGATAACAACGGGCATCCTCTTCCAGAAGCTCTAATTACAAAGTTGCATTGACTTGAACCTTCCTAAAAGATGACTGTAAGAAAAGAAGGATTTATTGCACTATGAATCGAGAAGGGCAATATAAACTATCAGCACTGAGAATATGAATTTTAAGACATGTCCTTGAGGATAAGATATTACTAAATTAGTCCACAGCGTCTCTTGTGTGAAAGATTTTCACCTCACACCTTTCTGTGAGGACTGTCTTCCATATCTTCCTTGGAGATACTGCAGACAGGTAAGATTGAGTACCAAGGTGATATTTTGTCAAATACATTATGTTCTGTCATACAGTAATGAATCTCTCTGCTACATTTTTATCTTTACAATATAGAGTATTTATATTTCTATAGCACAGGGCAATTCACATACTGGGTCCAGAGAACAATTTTTTTGTCCTGACTCTGTAATGGTCTCAGAAATTTGAGGCCTTCCTGCAATGTCCTGCATGTCTCACTGGAAACTGATCTGAGCTCCTGCCTTTTGCTGTAGTGGGAGATTGTTCTCCAAACCTGGGAGAAACTGCAGTCTACCTCCAACATTTACATGGGGGGAGCAAGTGATCCAAGCTGAAAAGTAACTACCTCCTTTTTCATATGGTCCCAACTGCACATAAACTTCTGGAATACTAGCAGAGTTCATGTCCTGCCAGGCTTCGTATTCCATGTCAGTCTGTGTAACTTCTAGCAAACATAAAGCCTTCAGGAGAAACAAACACAACTACCTCCCAGAAGATTTCAGAATTAGCAATGAAAAAGACCCATGTGTTTTTAGCTTAGGGTTTTTTTTGATTGTTTGTTTTTTAATTCCTATTTCAGTGCACTACAATATAATTTGATAACTATGCAGAGAAGCTTTCTATGTTTTAAAATCTAACATTTTATTTCAGATGAAAAAAGTGGGTTTTTTTGTTTGCTTTTTGTGTTGTTGTTTTTTGTTTTTTGGTTTTTTTTTTTAGTTTATTTTTTAATTTTTAGTATTCTATCAGGATACATGAATAATTATTTAATCCAGTATAAGACCTATCTCATATGTTGACCAGACTCTATAGAGTAAGAATGGCTGAAGTGGCCCACAATGAGAATTAAATGATTGTCAAAGGCCATCTGGATCTGATCCCACCAGAGTGGACACCATATAAACAGCAATCAGTAGTTCTTATCAGTAAGCACCATACAGGTGAAATAAAAACTGAAGGCAAAACCTTTAGTTCCCATACTAGAGAATATTACTTGAGCTAGAAAAGAATGTTTTACATTATCAGACCTTGCTAGCTGCAGGACTTCTCCATTGACAGGATGTTTGTACACATTGTAGACAAAGATGATGATGTAAATATGTCCTGGCTATCTGCTTAAGAATTTCTAGATGCTGGCAGGACAGCTGGTGCAGAGTTTATTTGATTAATCAACCTAGACTGATGCAAGAAATCATCTGTAACAAGCAGTACAATACTATCTCTACAGGGATGGGATATAGAAGACTCGGTAGTGAAGAACATGAGTCTGGAAGGAGCTGCAAAGTCTGCCCTACAGAGAATATATGAGAATGAGAAGACAAAGGATGTGCATAGGAGATGTATATGTGAGAATAAACTTAGTGAGAATTGAACATCTTATAGTACCTGTAAGCCTGATAGAATGCCTTGAACCATTCAGTGTTTCAAATTTTGCTATAGAGGGGACAGGGAATGGATCTGCCTGATTGTACTTCCCACTGACAGCTAATAGACATTCAGAACTGGACAGCGCAGTTTAAAAGAGAATGGGTTCATGAGTTTTGAGTGTCTCCTCTCAGCATTTTTGATATGAAAACAGCTCAGATATCTCAATGACAGGAAAAAGAAACACCCTGTCTCTCATCTTTTCCACATTTTTCCTTCTTGAAAGGGCATGTTGAACTGTTTCACAGACATGACTTTTATGGAAGGGAAAGATCTACATAGTGCTGATAAGAGCCACTTCTGGAACCTGGTTTTTCAAAGTTTGCTCTCATCAGATTAAACAAAATAAAATAACAGGAGGTCAGGCATTAGGACAGTAGAGACTGAAGGACAGGCTTTGATTTCAAGTGGAAATGAAATTAAATTGCTAACAACAGAGACTCCTGTGAAGTAATCAAGGCTTTTGCCAGTAGAAACTGCATATTTTTCTATAAGTAATCAGTCATTCTACTTTTGATTAAAAAAAAAAAAAATCCATTAAAAATATATAAAAAAATCTGGGCTTGTATGTTAACATTTTCCCTTGCAAGATGAAACTTTCTGTGACTGTAGCTTTGATACTTCTCTTTGCCTTGGGACCTTTGCTTAGAGATCCCATAGCAAACAACGGCATTCAGAATTACTATCTAATAAAGAATGTGGGTGGAAGATGTAAGACTAGAAAGTGTTGAAAGTCTAACATTGGCTTTGCAAACGTAGCTTTAGAGTCTCTGGGGAAATAAGACTTTGTCTGAGTTTCCTGAGCTATTTTCTATGTAAAAGCTGGGATATTCAAGTGTGCTTTTATGCTCTGTGAAAGTCATTTACAGGTTAGCTCACTGCTGAAACCAAGCCTGGAAATACCAGGCAGCTAGATATGTCAGCATTTGCAGATGCTTAAAAATACAGCTGTCTATACATTGCCTTACTGTTGACATTGGAAGGGCCAGATGCTCCACGCTGATAAAGCAGTACAGCTTCTTTAAATTCAGTAACAGGCGCATTTGTCCTCTGCAGATCTGGCTTTTTTACTAGGTCAGACTTGGAGCAAGTTGAAACACTTGAGCTTTGTTGAAATACCAATTTTTCTTAAAGGCATGCTGCTAAAGGATAAGATTTGGTAGAATTGGTAGAAACTGCAGCAAGGAAAATTTTGATTAGGTAATAGGAAAAAAGATTTTCATCGTGATGTAGTGTGATCTGGGGATACAGTCCTGCAGAGGGTCTGAAGTCTCTATCCATGGAGATATTCCAAGCCTGAATAGACAAAGGAATGAGCAATCTAACCTAAGCTGGTCCTGCTTAAAGTTGGAGTTGGACAACTTGGTTTCCAGCAGTCATTGTGAAATTTGGTCATCAAATACCCACCTCTATCACTCCTCTCCTAAAAAGCAAGGCAATTTAAGGCTTTATACTACTCATAGCTGAAGGAGTTTAATTTTCAATTGCTTGTTTACATTATTTTAGCTTAGCTTAGCGTATAATGGCTCATTTTCACCACCCACTGTAACACAGCTGCAAGGTATTAAAGGTATGAGCAAATAAATACTGAAGATTAGTGCTTGTACCCAAGTTTGCTGAGTAAAAGCTGTGCATCTGCACTAACACTATACTTTGGCAAATCCATTCTGGGCTCTGGTTTGTAGCAGACAAATGGGCTACAGCCTCACCTGCATACCTGAAACAGCTAAACCAGTGTTATCTCTGCAGTACTGCAGTTGCAACTCCCATTTACGCTTAGCCTGTTAGCAGGCTAAGACTGTATCAAGCCTACTTGATCTCATTACTAGGAGCATTTGTTAGAGAGATAAAGAACAAAAATCCCAATGAAGGGCTACTAGTCAGTGCGACGCATGTGTTTTGAAGTATGTAATCTAGGCAGGTGAAAACTGGTGGGATCAGTTTATCTTGCTGCAATCCTCTGTCATTTCCAGACAGACCCTCCATCACAGTATGTGATAACCAGCTTCAAAGATTTTGCTGCTGCTTTGACAAGAAGAGAGAAAGCAGTTACATAAGCAAGCAGTAACTTCAGCTTCATATCCTCGGAAATATGTTTTTCTCAGTGTAACAAATATGCCTACATCCCTTGTTTTTCAGAAGGAAACTCAGGAGCCTTGACAAAGCTTCATTATATCTTGTTGAATTCTGTTTTTTCCTTTCAGCCTTTTTCTTTTCCTTTTTCTTCCTTTCAGAAGAAAAACACTCTCTCTTCTTTTTAATTCAATCAATTACAGATATTTGAGCCACCCAGCTGGTTCCTTCCAGTGACTTTTCTGGACACTGTTCCCCCATGGTGACATTCAGCTCATGGTGGTCAAGCCAATAGCAAAGCAATTGCCACTCTAAAAAAGAGTTACTACAGCGTGCTGATGGCATCAGGACAAAACATGCTTGTCTGGGTACTGCCCAGGCAGTCCCTCTCCTAGCTGAAGAGGTGTTTCAAGGCTTTCAAAAGTGCTTGTGCTGTATTTATTTAGGCGGGAATGTGGTACTGTAGCTAATCTTTACTAAAGTGGTTTTATTGCCAATTTCAAGATGGACTGGCACAGCCAGTGAGATTGATCCTAGTTGTATGTATACACTGTGCTCTAGATAGAGACTCCTGCCAGTGAAATGTAGCATTTAGCATCCAGCTGCTGGCCACTGAGGCGTGGCAGAAGTCAGCGCATAGCAGCAGGACTGGAACATTTAAAGGATTGACTTCCCCCCTGTTTGGTCTGCAATTCCCTGACAAAGAGCTGTGCTCACTCTACGGCACAGCGCAGTGCCTAATCACTTGACAGCAAGGCTGAAATGCAGAGAGGTGCAAGCTGTGGGCAGTGCAAACAGTTATGCTAAGAACACTAGGCCAGCAGTGGCTGCAGGAATTTCTCAGTCTGATTTTCAGAGGAGCTGGCAGGGAGATAGAACAACATAATCATTAGGGTTGGAAAAGACCTCTAAGATCATCTAGTCCAACTATCTACTTACCACCAATCTTGCCCTTAAATGACACACATCAAACCATGCACACGGACAGTTTGTTGTTGGGGATGCTACTCACCATCAGCCTGATTCCCTTCCAACTTTATCCCATCCCATCCACCAGCAAAGAGATGACGGTTAAGTATGACACAGTAATTTAGCAATGGTACTCAGTGTTGCATACAGGTTCACCACTGCACTCCCCCCCACACTCTCTGGTCATCAGCCTTTGTCAGAACCCAGCTGTCTGCCCATGTGCCCATGGAGAAAAACAAGCTTATGGCAGGTTGCACTGACAGCCTGTTTTCTTCTTTATTCCTGCTATTTGTGATTACTTGTATCTGTGCAAACCTCAAGACATCAATCAGGTACACTTGTTTACATCCCCGCCTCAGCGTCTGCACTCCCTCCAAGAAAGCCTATTTCCATCATTATTTTAGTACACAGCTTTTGCTGTTTCTAATTTCAGCATCAAGCATTTGCTCATACAGTAGGTAAAAGGCTTGCCATCAATATTAAAGAACAGTAATTAAAAGCACCAGATCCTAGGGGTGTAAAGAAAAGCTTTCAGACAATTGGGGAGAAGCCAATAAGTACTTCTAAGACCTTTGAAGTAAATTTATCAAGATGTGCCATCAACTTTACAAGTGGTCACGTTACACAGATTGGACTTGCAGGAGCAAATTAACCTCTACCTCCTGTGTAATGTGCCCTTTGGATCTGAAATTCCCAGAAAAGAAGGAGCTGCTTTTCTTTTTCATTTCAAATTGCTTCATTTCATTATTCAGGACAATGGGATGCTTCTGCTCTTTTTCTCAGTCCCATTGGCATATTCTGGGCAGCAGATATTTATCTGGAATTGTGATTCTACAGTGCTTCAGTGTCTTTCAGGAGTTTTATAAATGTGTTAAGTCAGCATATTGGGGAAAGGACTGTTCTGTGAGTGATAAACCATGCCATTTCACAGAAATACATGGATTTGACCATATCGTTTGCAAATGAACAGAACAAATGAATTTGTGGCTTCAGAGAAAGCATAAACACCAAACTAAAGATGCCTGACACTGGCATCAATGCAGAAGGGACATGGCTTATGCCAGAATTTTTCCAGGACTGGGATAATCTCCATATTTTCCATTGTCTTTATGATAATTGCCTCCAGAACTTGTCAATATGCTTTGGGATCAAATATATTATGATTAAAATTAATCTGTAAGAGTAATAAAAAGATCTTTGAGTTCCCAATCAGCAATGAGCAGAGGGTTTCTGCTATAGAAATACATGAATGACTTCTACTCACTGTGGCAGAATCCTCTACAGTGAAAGACGGTGACGTGAGCTGCATGAAATCACACTGTCTAGTTGTTCCATGTCCTGAATTCCTCAGTTCCTGCTGAAATTAGGAGCTAGCCCCATTTGTGGAAGCCTGATCTACCTTGTGCTTGAACTACTGCCCAGAGAATAAGTCCCAGAAGACTGGGCATCTGCCAGTGTACTAAGGTGATGCTACTATCTGTCTTCTCTGAGGCACTGACCATTCCCTGGCTGGAGCAGAGCACTGAAATCATTACCCATGCTTAAAAACTTATGAAATAATTGCATTTCTGGGAACACTCACCCACTGCATTTGGTTGTATAAAGTTACAGGAGACACACAAATACAAATGTTATATAGCCAGACTCAGCCTGAGTGAAATGCACTGTAGAAGAATTGCCCACGAGAACTTGAATCAAGCTGGGATTCTGCAGCAGGAGCTGGCATAGGTGAAATGTTAAGTCACAAGGGTTTCACACAGGGCAGAGAGGAGGAACTAAAAAGAAAATGAGTGCTCAGTATTTAACTTGGGTGTTGACATGGTTTTGGTGCTATGATGCTGACTGATGGCTGCAAGAGTTTGCTGTGCTTGTTCCTAAGTTCTGGAGACACCAGCAGTGATGGCGGTTGCATATAGCAAAATAGCAGCCATCTACAACTACAGCTCCAAAGTAAAGCTTCTCTCAGTATGATCTCTTTCTAAATTGGGTTGTGCCAATTCTACTTCTGAGATCTGGGTTTTCAGAAAAGAGTTTTTCATGCAGTTTGCCACAGGTGAAAGTATTCATGTGCTGGATGAAATCTTCCAAATTCAAATGGGGGCTCAGCAAAATTAAATGGCACTGCATGTGTATCTCTAACATGAGGGCTCTTCTTTTTTTTATTTTTTTTTTCACTTACAACACAGCCTCTGAGTTCAAAGTGCAAGAAGTGCTTTGTGATAAGGGCATAAATCTCTTTGGTTTAAATGATACCGCATTTCTAACCCATTTAGTTGCAGAAGCCATCTTGTGGGAAAAGCAAGTTTCTAGGAATACTGCAGTGTTATGGTCTTGCCTGGAAATATGCTCCAAATCCAAACTCAGGGGTCACTGTTGGAGTCCTCCTGCTATCTCAAACTGTCTGCTCATGAAGTGTGTACTGTCATACTCTCCTCCTCATCTTTCTCCTCCTATCCAAAGAAGCACCAAACAAAACCCATCTCTCCCTCCTCTGAAGTGATTTTATTGCATGCTTCATCTCTTCTGCTCCCTGACATCTGCACAAATGTGTCTACTCAGTCAGAGCCATGTGCCTTTTCTCACAAACTGTGTAGATATTTTATACAGATAGAGGGGTGAGAGACTTGTCTTCCATGTCAGAAGGCTCTCCTGCTGGTGAGGCTGATGTTATCCTTTGACACCACCAAGATGGCTTCTTAGCAGGCTCTGTACTTGGCACTCATGAGGTTGCACTTCGTGTGCAGTGCCCAGTTTTTGGCTACTCACTACCAGAGAGACATGGGGGCCATGGAGTGTGTCCAGAGAAGGGCAACAAAACTGCGAGCGGTCTGGAGCACAAGTCTGATGGGGAACGGCTGAAGGAACTGAGGTTGTTCAGTCTGAAGAAGGCTCAGGGAAGACCTCACTGCTCTCTACAATGACCTGAAAGGAGGTGGGGAGAGGTGGGAGTCACCCCCTGCTCCCTGGTAACAATGACAGAACAAGAGGTAATGGCCTCAGGTTGATCCAGGCGAGCAGGCTGTGTATTAGGAAAAATCTCCAAAAGAGTGTGCTGCAGTGGCACAGGCTGCCCAGGGATGCAGTCACCAACCCTGGAGGTGTTCCAGAACTGTGTGGATGTGGCACTGAGGGACGTGAATGGTGAACATGGTGGGGATGAGTTGATGGTTGGACTGGGTGATATTAGATATCTTTTATAACCTTAATGATTCTATGATTCTATGAGTGCTTTCGGATTCTATGTAACCAGCCTGTAGTGACTGTGCCAAAAGAACACCCGGAGCACAAAGTCACTAGACATGGTAAGAGAAGTTTGTTTGCTATTATCTGCTGGGGATGATGCCAGCCTACCTCTCCTGGAGGCTCTGCTGCTGACTGCAACTAGAAAAGGCAACTCCAGATGCAGCTGAGGCAGGAGAAAAAGAGCTGCCTGCTCTTTTCCATTAGCAGAGTGGAGGATGGAGACTGGAGCTTATGATGCTGAAAAGGATTTTAAACCCAGGCTTCCAGCTCTCTGTTAAGAATGACACAGTGTGTGAACAGGATCCGAAACATCATTGTTTGTGCACTGTGGGGAAAATGCCAATCCAGTGCTTTTGGTTCCTCCCTCTCCTTCAGCCAGTTTCTATCAAAGACTCAGCAACTGCAGGAACCAGTAGCCTAGAAAATGGCACATCATTAAAGCTCTGCTTGGTTTCAAAACCCCACTGCCTCCAGGGAACAGAGGGATTTTGTTTAAAATGTCTTTAAAATACAAGTTGTCATTGAAAGGGTCAGCTCAGCCCAGCTCAGTTTTATACAGGTAATTACATGCTTTCTCCCGCTTTGCTTATCAGGTGGGTACCAACCACCGTGTCAGTCAATGAGGCTAAATGCTGAGCTGGGACACTTGCCTACCTCCTCTGCCACACTGGGAAAGTGTCTTCACCGTGGCTGGGGACTCCCTCCTGCACAAAATACTCTCCTTTTCAACATTCACAGGCAGCTTTGTATGCCAGAGATGAGCTTCCCTGACCCCTCCTTGAGGATGCAACATGGGATTTTGCCTTCCTGTCATTTACTGCCTGCAACTTATAAGAAGAAAGTTGGCTAAAATATTCACTTATCTTGCAGTGCTCCTCTCTGCAACAAGACAGGTGGTCTTGTGGAGAAGGAGGAGGTGACAGCAGGTTCTCACAAGACAAACCATGTGGGAAAGAAAGATCTCGCTACTGCTACTAAGAGGCAGTTTTCTGAAGTGTAGCATTATTGTCCACATTAACCTTTCTGGAAACTCAACAGACTTAAAGCAGCACTTGTCACATCCTACATGCCAGAACTATTGCCCATTGCCTGTTTGCTTGTTTGTGTGCTGCTGACCTGTTCACCGCCTGTGCTATGGGTCCAGGGTGTGTGCAAGGCATCAAGCTGATTCGGCATGTTCGGCAGCCTTGCTCCTCAAGTTGTGCAATACCTGGTTCCTGCTAGCTCTGTAGATTGCTTCTCAAAGTAGGAGGGCAATAAACCCCCAAAGGAGTCCCTGTCATAAAAACTGATAGGGTTGACAAGCCTGAGCTACAGCTTAGCTCAGAGGGCGGGCCCTCTGATGGTTAGTCTGAAGAATTACACATAGAATCACAGAGAATGATAGGGGTTGGAAGGGACCTCCAGAGATCATCAAGTCCAACTCCCTGCTCAAGCAGGTTTCCTACAGTAGGTCACACAGGAAAGCATCCAGACAAGTCTTGAACATCTCTAGAGAAGGATACTCCATAAACTGGCTAGACAGCCTGTTCCTGTGCTCTGTCACCCTCAAAGTAAGTAAGTTCTTGCCTGTATGGAACTTCTTGCATTCCAGTTCCATTGGCACTTGTTCTGTCGTTGCATACCACTGATAAGAGACTGGCCCCATCAACTTGAATCCCACACATTAGATATTTATAAACAGTAATTATATCCCTTCTCAGTCTTCCCAGACTAAACAGTCCCAGAGCTTTCCTCATAAGGGAGGCGCTCCAGACCTCCATCATCTTGATGGCCATCTGCTGGGCACTCTCAAGAAGTTCCCTGTCTTTCTTGAACTGGGGAGCCCAGAACTGGACACAGCATTCCAGATGAGTCCTTAGCAGGGCAGAGCAGAGGGGGAGGATCACCTCCCTTGATCCACTGGCCAAGTTCTTTGTAATGCACCTTAATGTACCATTGGCCTTCTAAGCCACAAAGGTACAATGCTGGCTCATAGCCAGACTGTTACCCATCAGCATACCCAGGTCCTTCTCCTCAGATCTCTTTTCCATCAGGTCATCCCCTGAATTGTACAGCTGAATCACACCTGTGACTCAGGCAGGAGTTTTGAGTAGAAATATACGTGATGTCTGTTGTTGCGTATCAACATGTAAGATAACAGCTATCATTTTGAGTACTCTAGGAAGAAGTTTTGGTCTGGAGGCACTCACCATGAAGTGGATGGTCCACTGGGAAATCACACAGTTGGTCTTCCTCTTCCTCATGTTTTCTTTTGCCTTCCAGTTGTTCACGTCCTATGTCCTCACCCAGGAAGGAAGCTGAGCTGTCAGTAGCTCTCCTGCAGTGAGCTGACTGCACTTTCTTTGCTCTGGCCATGGGGGTAGCACACATGGCAGGGAGAAGCATTTTATCCGAAGGGAAGTCATTCTGTAATTGACTCCTGCTGCTGAAATCTGTGAAGGACACAATACAGCAAAGCTTTGAGAAAACAAATGTAATTAGGTGCACTTCCCTGTAAGGGTGAAAGAAAGAAACATGTCTGGTCTACATACTTTACCAATACAGCTAGATCATAGCTAAAATGAACTTACTCTGTGTTTTACATCATTTTTAGGATGACCCCCCGGTTGCCAGGGGCATGACTGTGGTGAATTCATCCCCCAGATTCTAATCTTTTCCTTGCTTTCTTCATGTTCAAAATATGAGTGTAGAAATAAGGAGACAAAGCCAAAAGATCAAGAAAGATCAGTCTCCATGCCAGGAACCAAGTCACCGGCTACCTTTTCTGAAGAACCCAGAAATGCAGTAAATGTGGGGCTGCTCTAGAAATCTATCAGCAAGATTGCCATAGAATTTTCTGGATGCCAAATGCTTTTCGATTCTGATCCTTTCTTTAACACCTGTAGGTATATCTATTGTATAGGAAGACGGGCCATAGAGCAGGCTAAAGGTCATTGTCTTTCCTGGCCCAGGACCTTTTGTCCTACCTGTGACCAGCTTGCTGCTCAGATTTAGGTATCACCTCATTCTAATGGTAGCCTTTGCCCAGGCTGACTCAACATTTCCCATCTACCTTTGTGACAGATGACACTGGTGCATAGTGCATTATAAACATTCAGTGGAAGTTGAGGCTAATCTCAAGTCTCAGTCTTGACTGTCTGGAGACAAGATAATTGGGTCTCTGCTGCTTTAATGGGCAAACCCAGATTTTGATCTAATTTTCCTCCTTGCCTGGACTTCTTTGCTTGGAAGGGCAGAGTAAGAGGCAACGCATAAACTCAGCAAACTTTGTGAAATTTAGGTTCCATGGTTAACACTGCACTAAAGCTAATGTTACAGCACAGATCAGTTATTAATACCAAAGAACATTAAAATATTAGCATAATCGTGGACTGAGCAGTCACTCACATTTAGGCTCTGGGAGTCACAGCACATTAAGTTATTCTGCTCACCTCTCTCGTATTCAAACAGCAGTGGGCATGGCCCCAAATAGGCTGTGCTGGCAGAAACTCAGCTTCTAATACCTATTTCATTTCTGGTTCAGGATATAGTTCTGGCAAATCATCTAACTTTTTAGAGTTGTCAAAGTTTTATTTTCTGAACAAGTAGCAAGTTCTATTTCTAACCAGCCTTGAAGCAATGATAATTATAACATCTGGAGATGAAGTGACCAATTCTGCCCTCAGTAAAAACCTAGACAATAGGAATTGTACAGAGGGATGACACTGACATGAAGAAAATACAGTCACAGGAGCTCTGGAAATTAGCCAAAATTTCTTTTCAGTGATGAATGGTTATTCAAATGTTATCTTTTCAAACTACCTCAGATCTCCGGGGAAACTGGGGAAGTACAACTGCATACGTCCAGCCATGCTGACCTTAAAAATGTGGTATAAGTTCCACCTCTGTTTTTCATGCATATCATGCAAAATGGGACTCCTTTAATTCATTTAGGATCAATTCATTTAGAGTTTTCTGGTTGGGAGACAGATGGAGTACAGAGCGACATTCATGGGATGAGGGAGAAGAATAGATCTGGAAATGGACACTGGTATGGAGCTGGGATTAGATAATTTGCTCAAAAACTAAGATGATGTCAGTGTTAGTGTATATTCTTAGGATTTCTATCTCAGTCCTTCATCACAAAATTAAGGACTAGCTGCACTTTGTTGCCAGATGGGATGCTGTGAAGACAAAAATGTTACAAAACTGACAGCACTTTAATACTACACTAATGAAGAATACAAGGGTGCCTGAGCAAGGTGCTTTTTGAAGAAGTCATTAAGCCTTCCTAAGGATGACACTGGAGTTTTCCAAATTACGATACAAATAAATAAATAAATAAATAAATAAATAAATACATTTTTCCACAAGTCTTTATCTTCCATACACAACTTTTTCTGCTTGGAATATTTCCCTGAGATACTCACATACCGTAATGATGGACATAACAATGGACATATTAATACATATAGAACAATCATAGACTGACAAAGACAAACCAAGGAGGGAAAGGGAGACTGTCCTAGGCAGATGGGAAAATACCAATGTCTACATGAACTGGTATAAAGGAATGGGAGAAACTTTTCTTTAAGATCAGAGAAGCAAATTATAGTGGTATAAACCTCATGGAGAGGTTGGAAAAATCAAAGGAACTTTCTGGAGAAGACTGAAAGTGGATGAAACTGAGTTTAAGGCACAGATCTAAGAGTTAAGAGTTCCAGAATCTAGTCCTACTCCTCCTACTGCAACTTTCTACGGTACTTGCTCATCTCAACAAGCAAGGGCACTAGCAAGTGGTAGCTCTTAAGGCCAGACAGTATTTTTCAATGCATATTCATATGACTATAGCAAAGAGCTCAGAAAAGTGATCTGTGAATTGGCATGGGGAGTAAAATTTCCTCCCAAAATGGCCTTTTTGGTTTGACTTTCAACTGTGTAGGAACGGATGGAAAATTTCAGGCGAGCGTGTAAGATTTGTTTTTGGAAATAGGAGGTTATTTCCAATGCTCTAAGTTCTATTTAAGCCTCTTTGTGGAATCACTGGAGAGAAACTGACCTGTTGAAGGCCTCAGGCATTTTAGGGTCCTACTAAGATGGTGAATAGGGACCAATCTGTTACTGAGAACTGCAAGCAGCTTTTTTTTTTGTGTGCTGTTTTTCTCTTGCTTCTTTTTTTAGGTAGATACGTTTTTCTTGTGAAAGGTGGGGTGAATTGCTGATATTGGCCAGATGGTATCTATTCAGTTATATGCCTCCATCTTCTGTTTACTCTTTCGCAACAAATCTGGGTGGAGTGTTGCCATGGGTGAAGTAAATATTCACCATATTGACACTTGTGTGTGAAGCAGCAGTTGAATTCATATTAATTTGCATATCCTTAACACAACAGGGCATAATGCTGACAAAATAACACAATTACTGCATCTATTACTGCTTTTACTATTAATTTCCCAGGTGTAGTGTACTTAACCCAAGCTCTCCTTGCCTTGACAAAAGACCTCCTGTTGGTGGAACCTCACTGACAGAAACTGGGGGAGTAATGAACAATTATTTCAGATGTACTTTCAAGCACATTAAAATCAAGTTCCCAGGGATTTCAGAAGAGGGGCCAATTCACTTAACAGATGAGTGACTTGTTTAGCAGACCGTCCCTTTTTCTAAAACACACCTGCTAGTCCATGCTCATTAAAATGGAAGATTTGACTCTAGGGAGGAGACCAGTACTTTCTGAGTGTTTATTTGTGCCCCTTGCAAAGATCATGGTTACTCTTTCCAGGCACTGTGAAAAAATTAGAGGGGAGAAACAGGCTGAATACTAAAACATCTTGTTCACCATTCCTTTTTTTAACTTTGTAGGAGTCTCTCAAAAACTCAAAACTTTCAGTAGACTTCAGGCCAACAACTGCAGTTCCAGGACACCTGGTAGTCATGTTTGTGTAGTAATCACACAAATGCCTAATACTTCAAACAGGCTTGTTGGAAGACTACACTCTTTATTCCAAATCACAGTGAAGATACCATTACAAAAATATGTGAACTTAGGAATCAGACCCAGAAATCTTCTAGATGTGATCAGCTACTGCCCCAGCTTTCCATGAGTTGCTGTCACTGTACACCACATTCTTTTTGTCATATAACTTAAGTTAGTTCTAACTTCTTGTTGGCATCTGGTCCTGTGCCCTGAGTTGCCTTGGAAAAGGACTCCAGGGTAAACTATGATCATGTCCCTCATTTCTGACATTCTGAATCTTCCGGTCCCACCAGAATATTCTCAATTCTTCTCTACACACAATTCTTCTCAACACTTGAACCCAGAGTTAGGATTTAGGACCAGTGTGACCTTGGTCTCCAGACTGCCTAGATCAACAGACTGGCTGGACAATTGTTTCTAGCCTGGGTATCTACTTCATGGGAGATATGGGTATGTGTATGAGACATCTCTGACTCTTGTAAATCATAGCCTGGCTCAGACGCATAACATATGGGAGGTGGGAAATCTACAGTAAGATGTGACTCAGCCCTGACCTTAGTACTTCCTTCTTTGCTGCTGCTGAGCTGTTCTGAGAGAGCAGCTGGATTTGTATCCTATCCTGGAATTTCCACCAAGTTCCCTAGCTCATTTAATTTCCCTGACTTTGGCCAAATTATACATGGCTAAATACTTACATAATTTGTTTAATGCCAGTGTTAAATGACATGAAGTTGGATGACTTTGATGAAACACAGCAAGTATCCCAAGATGTACAGTGCACAGTGTTACGATGTTGAAACAAACTCTATCTGCAAAAGCTGGCAGTTCTGCTGGGAAGGTAAAGAGTAATAAGCTTAGGTATCTCTTTGGTGTTAGTAAGAAACTAAAAGTGAAGATCTGCTTTTTCATTCTATTTTTTAAATTCTTTGATCAACTGCAACAACAATATAGAACAAAATTTTGGAATTTCTGTACATCTTTCCTATGTTTTCTCAGTTTTAGAGAGAGGTAGGTGAATATTCATGCATATATGCATGCCTCTTTAATTAGTCAACGTTTTACACTGCCTCAAGTATATTAATCCAGCCTTATTTCCAGCAGAGAATAGAAGGGACACTGTATTCTCTTGGTAAGCTAGCCCATGGCTGGATGATGATGTGAAGTTAAAGGCAAATTCAGGCTGTTCTGCCTGCATCACTTTAAAGGGAAAAACTGACTGTACTTTCAAGTGTAGCAGTTTGGGATCAGACTGCACTGTCAATACAGTAAAGCAATTCCCAGAACCTGCCCAGAACCTGCCATGTTCCACATACTGTTTTGTCAGTTCTTGAGCATGGAGTGGAATGCTTAGCTGAGATGCACTGTAAAACAGGGCTGGTCATCTTCAACTTACTGATCATGAAACAGACTTAGTATAATTGATCCTGACTACAATATTCTTTTTGTTTGTTTCCGGAGAGATGTCTCACGTTGTTTAAATGCAGTTTTGTAATCCATGCTATGAACAGCACTGTCTGTTTTCTGTGATATTGCATGTTTCACTTTGGATCCAATAGCACAAGGTGATGGCCATGGGCCTTTTGGAAAGGACTTTCAACTCACAGAATCCCACTCTTGCAATGTTCATAGAAGCACTTCCTCCCACTAGGCAACCTGGCACCCATTCTCCTTTGTCATGTGGGTCCTCTTATGTTTGCACCATCAGCTATGTCCTTGTCCACTCCTGCAATCTAGCAAGTTCTGTGTTTCAGGACCATAATTAATATGTAGCCTGGATCTGGTGCTCACTTTTCTGTACCTCCCTTCCTGATTTAGATCTTGTTTTCTTTCCCGTCCAGATCAGAATTCCACTATGACATAAAAAGAGCTGAAACTATCTGAATAAGCAACAATTACTTGAACCATCAGGTCTTTAGAAAAAGACTCTCTTACTGATAGTTCATCCAGTGTTCAGGTAAATGGGGAAGTAATCCACAAAGAATTTCTCTGTGTTACAAAAAATAAAGTGTATCATTTAGCTTTGTTGAAAGCAGTTAAGCAAGAAGTGTATGAAAATCTTCCATCAAAACTTATGATCATTTTTTTCATTTAAGTGAAGATGCCTGCATACATAAAACACCTCTGTCTCGTGGAAAGTGTAGATTAAAAAAGAATAATAAATACTAGATCCAGAAAGTGATGGTCATTGATCTTTATTAAGGAAAGAAAGGAGACAGTTTCAGAAGGGGTAGAAGTTCACTGATAGCCGAATTAACTTAACTAAGGAAACTCAAGTCAAAAAGGCTAATGTACTGCTGCTTTGCTATGGTCGAAGTCATGATATATAGTTATATACTGGTTGGTTTTATTTAGAACATGAAAAGGCCTAGTGTCCTTGACAATAAGCAAAAATGATTAAACACGGATGATTTTTCTTTTCTTGTTCTAGTGATTGAGTTCTAAAACACCTTATCTACCAATACCCTTACAGACCATTTCACCTGTCTGAGGATGAGTGGTCAGATTTATCAGAAAATGATACAAAATGAAATCTGACTGCCACTCCAGACCACAGTCAGCTCTTCATATAACTGTAAATCATCTTCATTAAGTTGCAGCGGTTTTAGGGCAGCTTCCTGAATTTCAGTCTCTCTTTCCTTGTGACAAGCAATGCTTTCCTCCTCCCCGCTACCCCACTTTTTTTTTTTTTTTTTTTTTTAATTAATATTAGAACCTATTCTTTTTAAAGGGAAATGTACAGGATGTTCTATTTGTTTTCAATAAGGACACCTCACTGTTACTGAAAAGAGCTACCTGCAATGACTGTTCAAGTTGCATACCCATTTCTCCACTGACACTGGATGGTTCAAAATCCCTTCAAAGAAGAGCCCTATCTGCTGTGAGGTTAAAAGGAAATTAATTCTTAGAGATAATTTCTGCAATGTAATGAATTATTTGTGTCTGACTGGGGAAATCCCAAATTCCTGAAGAATTTAAAAATAAAAATTCTATCTAATCAAACCAGGTGGTTTTAGTGGTTAAACTAACAAACAAAACAAACAAACAAACAAAAAAAAACCACCAAAAATGAACCAAACCAAATAAACAAACAACAACAAAAAAAAAAAAACCCCAAAAAAACAAAGGTAATTTTTCATTATGTGAACCTGTACTTACCAAAGGCCCACGGTGATTCTGCTTTTAGAGTTGGAGATCTCTCAGCATAGTTATTCCTGTTCCTGGTTTCATTGCTGGTGGTACTGGCAGAAGGTTTCTTTAAGATCTCCTCAATGGAAAAGGACAGGCTGGGCTTCCTCTGGCTGGCACATTCACAGGGGTCCATCATCTTTCTGCCAAAGGAGCCCCAGGGGGGACAGTCTTCTCCTGCTCACCCTGCTCTTGATGCACCCCGAGAAACATGCAGCTGGGAAGGTGTGCACCTTTCCCTTCTCGTGCCTAGCCAGCCTGCAGGAGCATACGAAGAAGAAACTGAGGCAACCCTGAAATGAGCACACGTGGCTGCTCCTCTCTGCTGGCCAGCTTGGGATCTAGAGCTGTGCTTCCGTGCCTGGGGAAGCCAGCATCAGAAGCTGGAGGTGAAAAGTCTCACCAACCACACCCACTTCCAAACAGCCCCAGGTCGGAGCAGATTTACAAAGCTCTGAGCAACTGCATTGCCATCCCTGGAGGAGGTGTACTTCTCACAGACCCAGGTGAAAAAAGCCCTTGAAGAATTGTTTCATGTTGGTAAATCCTGTTTCTGGGGCAGTTATCTTCCTTTTCTAGTTTCAGGCTACAAACCTTGACGACTTGTTTGATTTTGTGCTATTACTAACTTAAGAAAATAGTTTAATAGAAAATAGGCATGACAAATACTTGTCCTTCATACTGCTTACTAGCAAACCAGACACTCGGTAAACTTCTCTCACATACAAGGAGGTATCACACATTGAAACCTCCCTTACCAGCACTTCCCATGTTATCCTTCAGCTCTCCCCCATAGCCACCAGCTCTGGTTCAAATTCTTTTCTTTCACTCTGGAAACCCTTTGAACTTTCCAGACAGGTGCTTTTCAACATCGTCCCACCTTATCAGTCACAAGAGAAAAAGAGGCCCTTTGCAACAAGCTTAGGAACAGGAATTAGTGCCCTCTACCCCCCACCTCTACTCCTAGAGATAAAACATGATTTTCTTTCTCAAACAATCTAGCAGTATAATCATCCCACCGGCTGTCTATGCCTCCCAGTCAGGAGTCCATTGTGGGGGTAGAAGATTCCCCAGAGATTGCTGATAAATGCCAATGATTCCACTCCTGAGGCTCCTCTGTCTTGTTAATTTTTATGTTGGGAAGAATGTGTGATTAGACACACTCACATTCCTTCCCTCTCTCTGTCCCACAGTGGTATTTTGTGTGTCCTTCTGAGATTGCCCCTCACCTTTTAGATTGTTATGGTTGTGTCTCCCTCTCCTGCTGGTTCTCCTCTGTGCTTTCGTTATCAGGTCTTATTACTGTATCGGCAGGCCCTGCCTTATTTGTCCAATGATCTGACAATTCTCGAGCTGATATCCCATCATATGACCTCTTAATTGAGCGGAGACCAAAATTACTGTGTAACCAGGGGGCAATAAAACACATCTGATAAGATGAAAGGCTTTCGGCTTTTTCCAGATTCCAAATACTGGAAAAGGGGTGGGGGTGGGTGGTTAAGTGGAAGAAGAACAATGAAAGGTTAAAAAAAAAAGTGATGCAGACAGTTATAACAAAGTCTGTTTAATTAACTGATTTTATTAATCAAGCTTCTCCCCAGGCAACAGGTTAGACAAAAGAGTGTCTTTTGTTCTGATGAAATGGAAGAGGTAGAGAAGTGTTGTTCTTTGTTCCCAGTGCATCCTTCTGCATCCCCAGTGCCTCACTGGGGACATGTGTGTGAAAGAAGATCTCACCCTTCTCACTGCCCGATGAATGAGGATGCAAGAGGTCTTGTGGCATTGCAGGAAAGACACCTTGCCCATAAATTCAGCATGCATTGAGAGGTGCTGCTCTGGACAAAGGCAGCATCACCATCTTATCTTCTTTTGTGTTCTGTCAATGCCTGTATTTCTGGATGGTAACACGATGAATAATTTCTTCTCATTTTCTGCTTAGTCAGAATGAGAGGGAGGGTAATTTGTGTGCTGAGAGGAGATGAGCATGCTATTGAGGGAAAGAGAAAAAAAAAGATGCCATGAATGTACACCTGGGATGATCCTATTTAAGAAAAGGGCTTGCCTTTTTGCACTGCACTGAAAATCAGTTGGAGATGGATTACCATGAAAGAACAGAAAGAGGAACTCAGCTCATCCTCCTACAAATGCCTTATTTTCCCTACTTGCTTGCCTAGGATACTAAAACAGTGACCAGTCTTCCTGTAGTGGCTTAAAATCTTACTCGTTTCTCAGATATCATGAGTCAAATGAAATGTCCTTGACCCAGCCTATGGTGTATTAGTTTAGCATATATGACAGCGTCTGGACTCTCAGCTATTTACTGTGCTATCTATTGCCTGGAAGATTTCAGGCACACAGCAACCATCTCCAGGGACTGGGAGCCTCTGTTTTTTAAAGCTCCCTCTTCTGCCCAGCTTTCCAAAGGTTGTACGTAGGTGCAGGAGTGAAGCACAATCTGTAGATTTGTCTGCTTCATCTGAAAGAAAGGACATGCTTTCCCTTACTGTGGAAAGCTCTCTTTGGTTTGTTATTAGAGCCCATTGGTGTTCAAAGGGCTCATTTCTTGCTGTAGGAGGGCAATTCCAGGAGGAAGTCTAATGGGTTCCAACACTCCTTGTGAGAAGACTCAGATCTTTGGAGGACCCTGGCTAGAGACTCTCAGGGCAAAAAATCTACTTTCTATGCCTCCTCTGCACCTCAGCTCTGTTTCTGCTCAGCTAAACACAAACCATTTTGAAAAGAAGAGACACAGCCTTCTGGCAGTGATGTCTCTATGAGTGCTCACACCAGCTTCTAAAGAAATACAAGTGTCTGTGTTAAAACATATTCCAAAGAAAAAAGAGGGGAGACAGGCATACTCTGACTTTTCATACCTTTATGCAGTGATCACACTGACAACACGTAACAAGTGAAACTGGAATCTCTCAGTATTCACAAAATATACACTGCCTGCTTCCACTGCTGACTCTCTCCAGATAGGCACCCGCTGAGACAACGCTATAGTCTCATGTTTCAAAATCAATCTCTGTATGGTTGTGTAACTATTCTGTCTTAGCTTGTGACTCTGAACCTCCCTGCTGCTCGCAGGGGCAGGATGATTTTCTGCCTATGTTTGGGTTTAAATGGGATGCACACACACAAATTTATAACTTGAAAGCTTCCTCGTGAAGGCTTTATTTTTGTTCTGTCTTATTGTATTGTTCTTTTTATTAAACCTGAAGGCAGTGCCAACCGAGAAATATATTTTTGTTCTTCTATATAGAAAATCACAACAAGCTCTAAAGTAGGAAAGAGAGTGAATAAATGACAGCTCTTGAAAGGGGATTACAAAGCATCAGTGTAATGATGCATAAATCCCATGTTTTGCATACAAAAGTTTCTTCAGAAAAAAAATAAGTAGATTTGGTGTCAAAATGTTTAAGTAATACTGGAAGACTTTAGCATTTTCATATTTCTTTAAATAGCAAAATGGAAAAAAAGTGATATGTACTGCTTCATTAACAAAAAATTTGAACTCTTTTTTATTGTAATGATTGCTATGTTGGATTTTCTTTTCTTTGTATTGTACTAGAATGAAGAAAAGGGGAAAAATAGAAGCTTGAAATGCAAATGAACATTTTACAAATTTAAATATTTCTGTCGACCCCATTTTCAAATGATGGAGTTGCTGAAATGTAACAAATTATTTATGTACAAAACAAGGAATGATTTACTTTTAAATTACTGAAGAGTGAAGAACTGATTTTTTTCTGCCAAATTCTAATATGATAGCTTTTGTAGGGAAGTTTGGGGATATTCTTATGTTTCTGATTGACCTGGAAATGTAGATGATTCTCATTTGTTACAATTAGTGTGCTACCTGTCCAATTCAGCCTATAAACACCTGCAGGTAGGAAACACATCTTTTCTTGGAGCTGCTGAGCTCTGAAGTCACCTCTTCACACCAACAGGCAGATGTCTACAAGAAAACCATGCCATGCTGATTTTCTCAACTCTTCTTGGCTATGTCAAGCAAATCTAGAAATCCAGAAAGTGAGTGAAATTTTTAAAGTACAGTGAGCTTTCTGAAAGCAAAGACTCCTTAATGTGGTGACTCAAAATCATTTTGAGATGAAACCTTGGGAGCTCTTTGTGCTATATTGCCTATCTCAAAGAGGAAAACAAATTGCATTTATGCTGTTGCTTAGAAAGTGTGCCCTTTTATACAACCATATATTCATAGAATGGATTAGGTTAGAGAGAATCTTAAAGACAGTTGAGTCCTGAGCTGCTGCCATGATTAGGGCTACACCTCCTCCCAGCTCAGGCTGCTTAGGGTCCCATCCAACCTGGCCTTGGCCCTCCAGGGATGGGGCACCACAGCCCTCTGGGCAGCTGTGCCAGCACCTTACTACCCTCTGAGTAAAGTATTTCTGTCAAACATCTACCCCTAATCTTTTAGTTTAAAGCCATTCTTCCCTGTCCTATCACTATCTAGTCATGTAAAAAGTCACTCTCCTTCCTGGTTATAAGCTCCCTTCAAGTTCCTGCCCCTGTGGTCTCTTCTTTGCATAAAGACAGTAATGAGGCGATGTTCCACCTGGTTCATGAAAGTTGCTCCTTCAGCTCCCACTTCCACATGCGATACAGAACCAGTGCAGTCTGGTGCTTACGTTCAGAGCAGAGGCCACAGCTCACAAGACCTCCTCTCCCAGGGCTAATGCTCAGCCAGTAAATACAGAGCAAGTATAGGCTTGTAGTAAGAGACCCCGGTGCTAAGGTTCACCAGCAATTTCTATCTATGGCACAGCTGCAGATTTCCAGGTCACCTCTGGAGCATCATGTCCTTGTAGGCTGTCTTCCATGCTTTATGCCTTGCTGGACTCTACCAGCCTCCTCAGTGACAGCTGCTCCGATCTTCTCAAAGTTCAACAGCTGGCAGTGATCTAGCAGCAAGCCCACACAGACTGCCTTCTGCAGTCCTTTTAACCTCAGATTTATTAGCTTTGTTGTCTCTGCAGATTTCTCAACAAACCCATAAATTATAAATATTAATAAAAGGGACACTGTGGGTTTAAACTGATAACATTTATAATGGTTCTATTTTTTTTTCTTTTTAAATTATTATTTATTTTTATGGCACAATTATTACCAATTGACATTTAAAATGGCATCATAATCCATCAAGGTGAAATGGACTCAGAAAGCCATTTCTCTCAGGCCAAAAATAATAACAGCAGCAACAGAAGGAATGCAACACAGAGAGCACACAAACAGTTTGAGTGCAGGTCACTGATTACATATTTTGAAGGTGTTTGTTACGCAGTTTCATCCTTTGCTTAACCCATTCTCATACCTCATAAGGCTGCTCCTCCCCTGTCAGTTCCCTCAGACCGTTTACAGAGGGTTTTTTTTTTTTTTTTTCCTGCCAAAAATATTTACCTAATCCATGACTGCGAGCCTGGCTCTTTGCTTTGAACAAGCAGGAGCTGTTATATGTGGGAAGGGCTGAAGAGATCAAAGGTTGGCCTTTTTGTAGCAATTCAGGCCTCTGAGCAGCAATTGCCATGGAGAACTGTCCGACGTGGCCATAAAAATGGCTTTGATCTGTTGTTTGGATAGTGGGAAGTTAAAAATAAGGAGAGAATTTGCTTAATTTAGCCCATCCTTGCAAACACTGGAAGAACAGCTCTCTCCCTACCTACTTAAGGAGGCTACAGAGATTGCTTGTTGAGAAATAAAAGCAATTCTTCAGAAAGGGGAAAAAAAAAAAAAGATGAAAATGCTGCAGGAATCAATAACAGAGTAAAACAGAAAGTTCATGACCTCTAACTCGTTATTTCAAATCAGCTGTTGTTGCACAGTGAATAAATGTCATTAGTGATGCATGAAAATGAACTTCCTGTCCTAGAACAGTTCTTCATCATCCACATGTGGAGAAGGCACTGAGTCTTTCCATGAATCACTAGCACTGTACTGGACTGTTGTTGTTTCGAAGTTGTATCTACAATTAAAGAAGGAGGCCTTCACACATTTTCTAGCATGTAGATGCTCAGAAGTTAATCTTCTGAACAGTGCCATGCTGAGTTGTCTTGTTTTCCAAGAGGAAGAAGAATGGCACTTCCAAATGAGCAAAATGCCTGAAAAAGATGTTCCCACCTTCCCTCTGGAGACACTTATCTCCACTGTTGTAGAATCAAAGAACCATAGAATCATTAAGGTTAAAAAAGACCTCTAAGATCACCTGGTTCAACCAGCAGCCCATCCCCACCATGCCCACTGACCACGTCCCTCAGTGCCACATCCACACGGCTCTGGAAGACCTCCAGGGATGGTGACTGCACCACCTCCCTGGGCAGCCTGTGACACTGCAGCACTTCTCCTTCTAAGAATAAATTCATTCAACATGAACCTCCCCTGGAGCAAATGAAGACCAATACCTCTCACTGTTTTCAAGAGGGAAAACCTTGACAATTACTTTACATAAATCATGAGAAAGTTAAGTGCCTAGAGTATAGAACCATCATTCCCATCACTTTCAAATTCACCGTACAATGTATTGATTACATCTGCCTCAAAGTGTGAGACATTTTTTGTCCCATATACTTAACCACATATGCACTGTATTATTTTGTTTTGGCAGATGCTTTTCTCAGTGTGCTAATATGAAAAATTACTCACAAAGTTAACCTAGCAGTAGGCAGATGTCAGTGAGGTTAAGATGCCCCTCAGTGTCATTGCTATGTAGGAAATGTTTATGCTGTGTTGTTGGGGTGGAGATGCCATCTGTTGTCATCATCCCTGAGAAGACTAGTCCAGAGCCATTCATATCCTGCATGCAGGTATATGCAGAGTAGCTTTCCTGTCCTGTGAGTATTTTGAGATTTCAAGTGGTGCTCCTAAACCAAATTAGGATGAAAAATTAAACTGTCAAGGACTCCAAAAATCCATTAAAGAGCAAATTTTATGTTTGGTTGTTTAGTATTAGTGCAATAAAATCAGTTCATTTTGATCATAATGAAATGCTTTGTTTTGCTATTTATCTTTCAGTTATAATCTCACTATAATTAATGTGTTTTTAATAAATATGTGGTCCCAAACGTGGTAAACTAACTTTTTTTTTTTTTTTTAAAGCTACAAGAACAACATGTTTTAACAATGAGAAGGGTTTTCAAAACATTTACAAGAAATGAATAGTGAATTCGGCCTGATGGTGCAGTGCTCTGTGTGCAAGTTGTAAATGCATGTGTTTGCTGCTGACCCAGTTTCTTGGTCACTTAGATGCAACTGAAAAATCAACTGTTTGCTAAATGCATTCAGGAAAAATTCCATTATGTATGCCTTATATAAAGCTGCTGTCTACCCTGATTAACAGGTGGCGCAGTTAACCGCCCAGTCACGTTACACCATTTTTCAAAGCCCTTTCCTCTATCTTGTTAGCTATTTCCATAATCCAGCAGTCCAGTCTGGGAGACATCCTGGAAAGGAGTAATTGCATATATACAGATAATTTATGTGGGAATAAAGAAATTCTGTATTGCATGCATAATAGGGCTTTAATCTATCTGAGATGGTCGCAGATAAACAAACTTGACAATCTTACCTTTCTCCAAAATTGCTTTGATTTTTACAGGAAAAAAAAAATCACCCATGTTGTGTCATAAAGTTCCCAGAGAGCTCTGACACCCTGTAAGGACTTTAATTAGTCAACACCTTTCACACAACAGGTTCTGCAAATGGTTTTGTGAAATACTGTTTTTGTTAACAGCAATTAATTCAGTGTTAAGAGACAGCTTATGTTACATGGTCACTGCTTGAACTGTTTCTTCCTCTCAAAGCCAAGGAGAGAGCACTGTGCCCTGTGGGACTGCCTATCTGGGCTGCTACAAACCAGGAGGGGAAATGAAAAATCATCTTACATTCTTGTCCTCCATTCTAAGTCAAGTCATCCCTGTGGTGAACAGATGTTACTAGGTGGAGAAGTGATACTTTTATCCACCTGATTTCTATGCAAAGATTCTCCTGCTCTTACTTGACACAGTAAATCCCATGATTTACAAGCCAAGAACAACCTTGAAATTTTGCATATAAGGGCTTCTGCAGCTTTGCAAGTTTTTCTCAGCTTGCATAGAATAAAGGAAACCAACAGAAAAAAACCACATGGATTCATTCTAGATACCTGAGAGTTGTTACAGCTTCTTTAAATGTCACAATTCCCAGGGCCTAGATATATAATTTTGAAGATATTAATAATGGGAAAAGTGACAACAATTCATGAGTATTCATGTAGAATACCTCAAGCCTTACTCTTTCTAACAATGTATAGGAAGTGAAGTGATTGCGAACCGTTCTGTTCTGGGCCTCTTGCCTGATAATACCTTAAGTGTGACATCAGGATGTGAAAGGAGTTGGGATGATTTGTATTGTCAAATTTCTCTGTAGGTCCTGAACAGAAATGGTAAGAGGACATGAAGATTTGTTTTCAGGGTTGTACAAATAGGGTCCCAAAAGAAGAATAAACTGTTTTGACAGAGGAATGAGAGTAGTAGACAAAAAAGACTTGGAGAAGATATTGGGCAGGAGCAAGATAGATTGTTGGAATATACTGGGAGATATTATCCTTGCAGCCTGTCTTGTCAACACATCATCTTTGTCATTTGTAAAATTCAGGTCAAACTCCATGAAGAGGGAGCAAAAGAGATTGCACTGTAGTGATTCATTAGTTCTGCTTACAAAGCCTGGAAAAAATGTCACTTCTAAATTTAGACAATACATCAAAATTTCAGCCTCTGCCAAGGATAGTTGTGTCAGACTGACCAGATGGCAGAATGGCAGAGCAAACAGACCATCCACTGAGCCCTGCAAAATCCTGGGAGAGCACAGGATACCTGAATACAGACCTGAGAAGGAAAAACATCACCTGCAGACACAGCAACAGAGATGTCTATTCACGTAGTGAGGAGATATGACCCATGCTTGCCTGGCAATGCTATCCCCTCTTTGAGCCAGTCCTCTCTCAGGCTCCTCCCCTTCACCTAGGCGGCACTGCAACTTTCCCCCTCCTTTCCCTGGGGATCCTGAGAAAATGATGAAGTGCACAATATTCCTATGCTTTCAGCATTTTTCTTTGTTTAATGGGCTCCAGTGGGAGCTCCTATTAATCCACTCTGGAAAGAAGAGAGTTTTTGTTGTTGTTGTTGCTATTGTTTGCCCCCTTCTGCCTGAGGCAGGTCATGAATTATGTGCCTGATATTCCTCCTTAGCTCCTGGACTTCCCTCTGTTGTCCCATGGGGGCCCATTAAGAGCTTCCTTGCTGCATCCCTCCAGAGAAAGGCCAAGTGCTGAAGTGGCAGATGTAGGGGAAGAGAGGAGCTCTTGTGGCTCAGAGAATTACAGGATCTTTGGAAGGTAGCAGCAAGTCATAGTTAAGATTTGAATAAAACCAGGACGTCTCCATAGCTACAAGGGCTTGTGTGGGTCTGATGGGGGACTGAGGTGCATACCAAAATAAACTGTCCCATTACAGGGAAAAAAGTGTGGTTTGGGTGTTTTTCCTTCTCAAATTGCCATCTGAATCATTGTATTTTCACTCATTTGATTGCACAAGAACTCAAACTTTAGAGAAGCGGACACTGTTGACCTAGAGCTGATTGCAGGTCCTTTGGTAGATCTGGCCCCAAAACTACACACATCTAACCTGAAGTATAGCTCCAGCTGCCAAACTTGCCTAAATCTTTGAGGCAGAGATGCTGTAGCCCAGTATTCCTAGGTAACACCTAACGTAGCTGTTTTCATGCATTTCTAATCTTCCACTAGGAGACAACCAATTTCTTTTCATAACCACAGAATTTTTAAATGTACTTCTGTAATTTCTGATGTGACATTACCATATGCTATGAAAACAGTTTGTGATATATAGATGGAGTACATGTGTTTGTCTTTTTTTTTTTTTTCTTTTCTTTTTTTCCCCCCCACTTTTCTCTCAGCCTGTAGTCAGAGAGCAACCATTCTGTAATGGTGTGCCAGTCTGGCCTTTCTTCAAGTGTACTGTCATAAAATCACCTACTGGAAAGTCCCTCTCAAGAACATTATTAGCTGAGGCTACAGAGTCAAGTACTGGAAAGTTAAGGTAATGCCAGACTTAAGATTGCTTCTGCTCATACATTAAGTGACAGGTGCATTAGGACATAATAAAAGCTTTAGGAGATGGTCAGACTCTTGCAGAAGGCATGAGGATCTGTCTCACAACTAGCACTGATCAATTATGAGTTATTTAGCTGCATGAACTGTCCCTGTGGTACCCAAACCACCTCTCCGTGGATTTGCCCCATTGTTTGTGTCCTCTGCAACATCCAGGATGTACTAAAACCACAGTGCCTGTGGCACACACCACAGCACTCTGCAGCAGACAAGGGGAAGAGGAAAAGGAAGAAGAGGCAGATGGTTTTTATTTCCCTGCTTCCAACAGTCTCTGAGAGGGATGAAAGGGCATTCTTTCAGCCCAGAAGGCAACAGAGGGGTTTTGAGCCCAACACTCCTGTTTGAGAACTTCTAGGTAGATCACAGCTGCCTGTGGTTTGATTTGTTCATGGCTTATTCAGTTTCCTTTGGTGATGGGATGTCAGTCAGTGCAGGGAAGGCATTGAAAAAGGGCTGTAAACGTAGCACTATTTTCTGGCCCACCCTTAAGGTAAATTTTCCAATCCCATTCAATGGAGTGCAGAGCAGATAAACTATGTGTGGATAGAGTAAGGCAATGCGAAACCCCCTTGACTACCCATAGGGAAATCTGGCTGAGGATGGGTAACAACATTTATGAAAACAGCATTAAAAAACAATGAAACAAACTAACAAAAAAGACCCCAAAAACAAAACAAACAAACAACAACAACAAATAAACTCTTTTTCCATATTGCATATTTATTTAGGAAAAATAAAAGTCCCTGTAATTTCCTTTTAGCTTTAGGTACATCCCTTCCTTCTGCTGGATGCTGACAGCAGACTCAAGCAGATGCTGCTATATCCATGACACACAGGTTGCCATTTCCAGCTTTCCCTCATGGCCAGGAGGGCTAAAAGCATTTCTGAGTAATGAAAAGAAAGATGTTGTCATCAAAGCAGAGCTGGAGCCCTAGGCACATGCCTATGCATTAATCTATCCTGGACATCACATAGATTTGTTCCTTTTGCCTCTGCAAAGGTAGGTACAGCCTTGGATGTGCTTTATCCACAGGAACTTGCCTGCAGACACCAAATACTGATTGTCTTCCCTATGTTGTAGACATGACTGGATGAATATACACGACAATCACTGTCAGCTTTCCTTTTCTTTTTACAAGTACTTTTCTAAATTTGGTTTACCTGCTAGTACATCAGTGGTGGAGATGAGGATGACATTCAGTTCATAATTACTTTTCCCATTTTTATTAATAAATTTCATTTATTGCCTTGAGGAACTGTGATGAACAAGGAGAACTTGTATTACTTTACATCTCCAAACCTGCTACTTTTCAGTCAGCGCTGGCTGATAACACACATAAGCTCTCATCTAACAATAGTGGCACAGCAAATGCATCTTGCTTTTAATAGAGATATCACATAAAAACAAAAATCCACCACAGACACAACAAATTAGATGGCAAAATATTCACCCAGCTCCACCTTAATACATCAAGGCTATGCAGCAGTAAGAAGATTGCATGGACACACAAAAACATAGGGTCATACATTGCCAAGAATCGTTTTCTCTTGGTAATACAAAGTAATAGCGATACAGATGGCATTACACAATTCACAAAAAATGATAAGACAGCTGGCACTGAATGTGTTTGAAATTGGGCAGAGAGCGTACAGAAAGGGTGTAACAGAAGAGACCATGTCAGTGCAGACAAGACTAACCAGCAGTGCCAATGTGCCACATGGGACTGTGCAGCAGCATGCAGATGGCCTGTCTGGGTGTACAAATAGCATAGCTGTTCACATGGAGTATCCACAGGTGACTCTGCACAGTTAACAGCCATTGAATAATGGGCATGCAGAGAATGAAGGAGAGCTGCAGCATAATCTCTTCATTTCCTGCTTCACTCTTAGAAAAGACGCTCTCAGACTTTCACAGAAATCCTTCCATTAAGAAATATTCACCATGCTTCACCGACCTATTCACATCCAGAACACTTCAAAGAGTTCAAAGAAATGCATGAGTCTTCAGTTTGTGGACCTGTGAGATCTACTTATTTTTCTAATAAAGACGAATGAAAGATGAATGCGGCTTGTGCATCTCTTCTACTTGCATATAGAGTGGGGAGAAAGATGGGCAAATAATGTCCAAGCTGGTTGCTTAACCTGACTTGTGCCTGCCTGGTTCACAGTTGTTTTTCTGTGCTAATGCCCAGCATCTCCTCCCTGTTTGGTCTCCATATTAAATTGCTGAAAGATCTTTCCTGTGACCTTTTAAAAGATTAAATACACATTAAGTGTTTTTAAAAGTGAGAAAGAGAGAGACAGTGAGGGAGTCTATAAGGGCTTGTGTCTGTGATGAGGAAGCTATGATGAATTTAGCTTAAGAGTATTTTTACTTACAGAGAGAGAGAGAAAAAAAAAGGGAGGGAAGGACAGAGAACGACAATAAGCACATACTTAGTCACCTTTTTCATGACAAAACACAGCCTGTAAATGATTTGTCTATTTTTTATGTACATACAGCTAAAACTCCTGCCCACTCCTGGGGTGCTGCCTTACTTACTTGTCCAGCACTTACAGATCAAGTACTGGACTTCAGGTGCACTGGAGACCTTTACATGTGGAAGAAATTGGGCTAATGCACTTTCTGGCTCTGCTTGTGTAGGCTTATTTTATGGCTGAGAAAATCACTGATGTTTGGCTCACACTAACATAGTGGGAACATTTGAGAATACGCATTCAAAAGGAGCTGAACCATTTGCAGTTTGTGCAATGTACCTGATTCTTGTGTTGACTGGACTGAAATATTAATCAGGTAAATTTTTGCTTTTTGGCTTACAATAGCAGCTTTTACAAATCTTTCAGTCTGAAGATGATTTATTGCCTCATTTAGCACCTGAAGTTTCACTCATGCTAAACAGTGCATGTACTTAGTCAGAGAAAAGAGAAATGGCTCAGTATCTGCCCAGTCTCTCCTTCATATCATGGTTGCATTCAACCTTGCAATAGATATTCTCCATACAGGGTTCAAACATGCAGTCTTCAGACCAACAATATGCAATTGCAAATAAAGATTGGAAGCTGTGGGTTGGGGAATGTGCTCCAAAGTATGCGATGCAATTTTCTACTAATGTGCGTACTGTAGACATTATTTACTGGACTTGCAGTCTGTGTTTGTTCAAGTCTCCTAAATGTAGCATAAATCTGGACTTCTCAAAGCGCTAGACTGAGATTACAGAGCATCTCTTCTTTAGCACTTAGGAGCTACATTGTGCTAGGTGTTGTACAAATATAGAACAAGGATACACTTCTAAAAGATGAGAGATGTCCACATGAAAATAAAAATAGTAGAGAACTTGTTTTTGTCTTCATGCTTCCTCTGTTGGGCTGCACTGAGATGAGCTAATGCATGGCTGTAGTTCGACTATTTGTATCTGAACTTCCTTCTAGTTTCATCAGGGCATGTCAGCACCATGCAGTGCAGAGATATACAAGCTAGCTTCAAACACACTGGTTCATTCATGTGGGATTTTGCTGAACTTTGCTGTGCTGAGATTCTACTTCTAAGACCCATGAAAATATCTGGGTTAGCACAGTATTCTAAACAGGCTACTCGGTCTTGCTCCAAGGAGTGTGCAAAGTGAGTGAGCTACCTTTTCTGCATTGGCTTTTGTATGGATACATGATGCTGTCCAGGGTGAGGGAGGTGAACCCACAGTTCTCTTTGCCCTCCCTCAGAGCAAGTAAAGAATAAATCATAGAATCATATCATAGAATCATAGAATGACCTGGGTTGAAAAGAACCTCAAGATCACCTAGTTTCAACCCCCAGCCACAGGGCTGCTCTCAAGGAGTTCTTTCCCCAGCCTGTATAAATACCTGGGATTTCCCTGGCCCAAGTGCTGCATCTTGCACTTGGCCTTGCTGAACATTAGGTTCACATAGGCCACTTCTCCAGAGTTCAGGTCTGTGTGGCTTCCCTTCCCTTCAGCACATTGACTTCACCCCTTAGCTTGGTCTCATCTGCAAACCTGCCGAGGTTGCACTCAGTGCCATTATCTGTGCCATTGATAAAGATGTTGAAGAGCTCCAGTCCCAAGACTGACCCCTGTGGGACACCACTTGTGACCAGCCTCCATCCAGACACAGAATGGGTTGATCACAGCCCTTTTACGTTTGATGAGAAAGCTGCTTCTTTCTGGCGTTTCTCAGTCTGCACCATACACCACTGATAGCTACCCTGCCAGCAGTTAGCAACATGCTAACAAAAGCACTGTACAGCAGAGAAGTTCCCAGACAAACAGAACTAATGGGACAGGGTTCCGGACTCCCTGTTCATTGTTCCTTTTCAAGAGTTCAAGTTTCATTCTCTTCTCCTGTTTCCCTTTGGGAAGAGCAAACCCTTTTATTTCTATTTATTTATTTATTTATTTTTATTTGTGTGGTTTTTTTCTGTTTATGTGTTTTTGTTTTCTTTCCCATAAGTGTGTTCATCTCCTGTTGTTGCTGGACCCCACATTAATTCTAAAAGCACTGCTATGGTGTCACAGTTTGACTAGGGAACAGACCAGTGAGTGCAGCACAAGTTGGCTGGCACTGCTAGCAGGAATGGGAATGGGGAACTGTGTCATTGACAAACTCCCTTCCAAAAGCTTCAAACATCAAGCAGGAAGTGCTTCCTGCCCTGCCCTTGCAATTTGAGAGCTTTATATTGCAGCCATTTCTCAGTCCCTGGCTTGGCAGCCTTCCTCCTTCCTTCTCTCCCTTCTAACGGCTGCCCGTTTCTTGATCCCGCCATGAACAAGCAACGCGGAGGCAGTGACCGTGTCGATCGGGCTGTGGCTCCGGCCGGATGGCAATGCTCACTGGTAGTCGCTAGAGGGAGCCGTGCTCACGGCCGGGACGCGGATCTGCGGATGGGCTGAGCTGCGCCGTGCCGAGCCGGCATAAGGAACCGGGACCCGGGGCACACGAGGGGCTCCGGCAGCGGCGTGGGCGAGAGGAACCTTTATGGAGAGGTTGGACAAGACACAAAGAAATTTTGTTTCTACACACATCCCTTGCTCACTCTAGGACCCATATCCTCCCCAGGATCTGAAAGCATAGCTTTTGGGATGGACAAAGGGGGTTTTGAGACAGGGAGAAGATATGAATGAGCGTGGGTCTCATAAGCAGAAAGAGAAATCTATGTGGCCTGTGTACCCCAGAGATATGGGGAAGCGAGGGCACTGTCAGGATGTCCCAGTGCTTTGACAAATTAGGAGTTAGAGGCAATTTCACAGCGATTAGGGGTTGTTGGTGTGGCTCCCCAGGCTCTGCTCAGCCTAAATATTCTCTTTTCAGAAAAGAGGAGAATAGTGAGTTGGCATAGCCAGCTGCTGACACAACATTATTTACAGCAGTCAAAACTAAAACTGTTTGTGAAGGCTTGCAGAAGGAGCTCAAAATACTGAATGATTGGGTAATAAAATGGCAGATGAAATTCACTGTCAATAAATGCAGACTAATGCATATGGAGGAGAACAACCTTAACTATATGTGCACAGCGATGGATTCGAAATGAGCTATTACCATTCAGAAGACAGATTTTAGAATCATTACGTATAATTCTTCCTAAACATCAGCTCAAAGATAGAAATGGTCAAAAAGACAGGTGGAATATCGGAAATTATTAGGAAATAAATAGAGAACATGTTAAAAAATAATAATTCTTTTTGTTACCATGAGGTGTTCACATCTCGAATACTGCATGCTGTTCAGGTTTGCTGTCAAAAAACAAGCTAAACCAAACAAAAAGAAAACCAACAAAAAACAACAGCATCAAAACACCCTTGTGTTGTATGTGGATAATATAGAACTAGAAACTTAGTAAAGAAAGTGACAAGGCTGACAGCAGGGAGGGAACAATTTATTAGCCAGCAGGTTCAGTAGGAGCCCTGTAAGTATTCAAGACACAACAGAAGTTTGGAACTCATTGCCACTGGAAGTTATGAAAGACCCAAATGTAATTACCTTAAAACAACAACAGTTAAATAAAGTTGAAGACATTAGGCCAAACAATGGCTAGATATTTGGAGTGATGGAGATACAGTTCAAGCTTAGGAAATAGTGTGGTTTCTAGATGCTGGAAATGTATATGGTGTCAGCATAGACACTGTTCCAGCTCTACTTCTAGCACTCTGTTATTTATCTGTTGGTGTGAAAAGACTTTGGCTTTGAACCTGCAAGGACATATTATATCATTAAGCTAAAGATATGGAATTGTTTTGGTCCTAAAGAAAATCAATGGCAGAATTCATTAATTTAAGGAATAAGGAAATCAGTTCTACCGCTAGCTGGGTCATGTCTCACTGTGTGAGGTGTTACATTGACTGAAACAAGGCTGCTGGCACAGCATGAGCAACTTATAACAGGTAGCTCTGAGCTGCCCAGAAAGTAGGGACAGAGAGTGGGATTTGTTTCAGCAACCCTTAGCTGCTGTTAAGAACTAGTTTCTTACTTTTTAGTCAGCTGAGGTCTTCTTCCTGATGCAGTGTTTCCACAGTACCAGGTTTACCAGAAGAAATGAGGACAAAATGCATAACTATGTTCCCAGAGTGAAAAGAAGTGAGAGCACTAAGAGCATAAATCACCTTTCCTGCTTTTCAAAACCTGAAATAAGAAATGAAGGTAGTAGGGTATGGACATTTTGGAGTGGAGTAAAACCATGAAATAAGAACTTAATTTCCCCAATAAAATAAATCTGATGCTTTGCCCTTGGGATGTAACAGAGTGCCTGTACTTTTCAGATGTTTCAGAGAACAGACAAGTGAATAAAAGCCATAAATGTTGTTTGCACTAGAGACATAAATATTTTAGTTTATCACGGGGCTGTAGAATAAGGTTCCCACTTTAGGGCAGTAGTGAACTACTGCAGAGTTGCAACTGCCTTGACTAGACAGAATTTCATCCCCAGAAAGAAATTCTACTAGTGAAGAAGCATCACTCCTCAGAACTGGATCCTAGCTACTGCAGCAAGCATGAGTTAGATTAATAGCAGGCAAGAAAAAAGTAGTGTGTTGCAGAAGACAATATAAAAGAAAGGATACTTGGCAGGAAGAAGAGTGCTAACTGGGGAATGTTAATGAGAAATTTGTTCCAAGGATATAGAATATGTCTTTTTGCCTTTTTTGCTGTTGTTGTTGTGTAGTGGCTGATCTCCAGTTCTTCTGCTTGCAGTGAGGTTTATTTGTTGTTGTTTGCTTTTTCAAGAGACTTGAACGGTAATAAAAGCCTACCATATTTTTCTAAGGTGTAATTATTTTATTTTATTTTATTTTATTTTATTTTATTTTATTTTATTTATTTTATTTTATTTTTAACAGAAGATAGCATTTTAAAATCCTGAAAAATGCAGTTTTGAACCAGTACTCACATTCTCTCCAGATCTCAAGCCTCTTTTATGTTATTTTATGAAACACAGTCAGTAAAGTTTTCTTCTGGGGGAAGCAAATATTACACTTATTTATGTTTTTCTTAGCAGAAAGAAGAATAAAAGGGTAATCTTTTTTAGTATGGGTATGCAAGGCCTGTCATTCATCTGGTTTCTTTGGTATACACAATTAACTTCTATTAATTATCATGTATTGCAGTGGTGCTTAGCAGATGCCACTAAAATTGAAGATCCCTGTTGCTGGATCTGTACGAACTCAAAGGAAGTAGCTTTTAAGCCATCAAAGCTTAACTAGACAAGAGAAGCCATAACAGAGGCTCCTCGTTTTTATTTCCTTGACTAGCTTTGTATTTTGTAAGGGAACATCCATCCAAAGCAGCGCTTGATTAGAGATTCCTGACCAAGCTAGTGCCTTGTAAATGGCCCAGAGTAGTAACATGCAGAGACTCAACCTTGGTCTCCAGGAGATCCTCACAGATGGGATGCTGAGCCTGTGTTGAGTCCCTCCTCTGCCTCAGGCCAGTACATGATAGCTGACTTGCTGATATGGCTTCCATCTCCACAGTAAGTCTGTAAAGCATTAGTAGAAGTAACATCACCCATCTTGCCTGGAGTAAAAAACAAGCACTTGAACCTGCCTACATGCCCCAAAAGAACTCCCATTATAGCACATCTTAGCCACAAGTATTTTCACATCTAATTCCATATCATGTATTGTGGAACATCAGCTTTAGGAAGAAATAGTATGTTTTTTCAGTGTATGTTGGTTTTGACTATGTCTAGTGTTTCAATATGGTTTCTGGATGTCACCTTTTATTTGTTAAAAAATGCTATTAGAATTCAGTGTCATTTGAAATGATAGTAATGCATGCATTAAAAATGCATAGGTGTATTAGATATTTAACATTCAGCTGTAGTTCTGGCACAGTCTGAGGGCATGAACTGTAGCCAAGAATATATGGATTCTTAAAACTGTTTCCTGTGCTAAATCTTAGCATCAGGCTGTCCATAAGTAATGAGGAGAAGGAAGGTGTAAAATAATGGCATTGTTCAAACAGTGTCACCTCTCCCTCCCCCACATTTTTTAAAGTAATATATTGCAAACATTCATATCACACTTGGCCATCTTTCTCATGTCTTTCTTTCTTCCTTATCCTGATAGAATCAGTGCACTATATTACTCCTTAGATTCAAGAGATTATAGCAATCTCATCTGTTTTTTCATTAGTTGAACTGATTCTGCGTAAAAGCTGTTTAAGATTCATGAGTGATTTTGCCCCTACAAAGAACAGGAATGCAGCTGAAGTGAAAAAAAAAAGAAAAAAGAGAGGTTTTCAATATTCCAGTCTGACCATGGGATACTGATGAGAAGCATGCACACAATCATCTTATGATGCAATACAACAATTTCCTGCTTCAAGACCGTCCCCACAAACTGAGGTGTGCCCAGCTCACTACATCGAAGCCATTTTCATCCTCCCTCCTGAGCAGAGGGTTGTTGCTTAGCCATATCTATGCTTCACCGGCTCTCTGCAGAGTCATAAGCTTCCAGCAATTATGACATTTTTTTTTTTTTTTCCTTCATGCTGAGTCTGTTTAGGCTTGTGATTTCTGCAGCAAAGCCACATTGCTTCGGGCCAAAGTTTCTCATTTCTCACAGCAGACTTGGAGACAGGGCAAAATTTCCCATTCTGTAGGTTATTGGTCCTTAGAGGCTGGAGACACATGAATCCTCTGTCTGCTCACAGGTCAGCTACACTGGCTATCTTGCCTATGTATGGGGCATATTATATAGGTGCCTGGTCAACTGTCCAATCCCTAGCACAGGGTGGACTTGGGCTTGGATAATTCCTAGGTCTTGCATCTGCCTGTAGTTGCCACTTCACACTACTTAGTGGATGCTGGGATCATTTTAACCAAAGTAAGCTTACTAACATAAATACCTCACGAGAAGAAGAGCAGAATAAGTAACAAGAGCCTTGCTCCAGTGAATTTATCGTGCTTACAGGTGCCAGTGTCAGCAGACCAATGTGGTGCAGTTCAGTTCAACACTTTTGTGCTTCCTGATCCTCCATTGCCTGGAGGAAACTGATAGAAATAGTTTGCATGTCCTGGATCTGTTCAGCACTGCATAACGTTAACTTTTTCATGTGGGGATCTGTTTGTCAAAAATGTTTGCAAATAACACAGATCTCACCTCCCTCTGGGCTTTCCCATCCTATGACTTTCTGCAAGATACTTGGAGAAGGAGTGTATCACTGAAGAATTGTATCACTGCAGAAGAATTACCTTCAGGCTTGCATTTAGGCACATTCATTACTTTCATTACCTCATTACTTTCTTGGATCGGGGCCTTAGCACCCTGCAGTCACCAAGTGAACAGCCCTATTGTGAAGCCAATGCCAACTATGAGGGGCTAAGCAACAGAACTAGCACACTGTATTGATGCTATCTTCTTCATTAAGAAAGATGATTCAAATATCATTATTCCTTGAAAACCGTCCAGCCTGTGAAAAGATTCAGACACTGTTGATCAAGTTACCATGGATTTCTTTTGAGACATTCAAGCTATTAAGAGCAAGAACGTTTTGTCTGAAATACTATACAGAAACCTACTGATAGAAATAATCACTTGCTAGCTGTTAGCTTTCATCTTTTGTACATGAGTAGAGGTTTACCATGTTCCTAATTAGAGTGAATTAGTTGAATTTGTCCTGGCAAATCAGGCAATTCAGTGTGTGATTTTTTTTATTTTTTTTTTTGAAAGGAAAGAGCAAAAGAGCCTTCTAACAGTGAGTCCAGAAGAAAAGACAGTTATATGGACAGACATGAATCAGGTGTCCTTCATAGCTCTGTTGAATGCTTTTTCTTCTTGTGCAAAGGCAATAACACATCTTCATTTGAGATCGTAATTTATTGGAGCTTTTAAGAGAACCACTCATGAGTTCATATAATGAGGATAGAAGCCTTTGAGGCACCCTGGAACATGCAGGATCTATCAGCCACAGAAAGGTTATTTCTACTGTCTAATCTCTCTCCAGAAGGTTTCCCAGATGACCCCTGTGACACAGCTGTAACTCTGGAAGTAATCATTTTCTGTATATGTTGCCAACAAAACTAAGAGAGGGACTTATCTCAAAAATGTTTTTGGGGTTTGTTTCTTATTTATGGAAAACTATTTTTACAAATTAGGGTAGTGTAAAATAGATCAGAATGTGACCACAATGTAAGGAAGTGGGGAAGGATGGGCTGCGGTCTCTGACTCATGGCTAAGAATTTACATGGCACTTGTAAATGCTGTAAGCAGACTTGCAGACCCATCAACTCTCCTCCTTATTGCCCTAGCCTTGATGCAACAGCAAAGGAAAATGTATGAAAATTATTTACTTTCACCTTAAGGCCCAACTCTATTGCAAGGATAATGGAAATAAGAATTGACGTCTTCAGACATGAAAGTGCTACTTGTTACTGTAAAACTCTGCGCCGTCTTCCTCAGGGTTAGAAGAGTAACTGTGCCTGGTAGCACACTGCAGAGTCTCTCTCTGAAGCTGTTTGAGGTTTGAAAATTGTGTCAGTCCTTCCCCAGGTTAACACAAATATCTCCTCTCTAATTTATGATCCAGAGGACACTGAAATACTGAAACTGAGAGAAGCCCGGGTTTCACTCACCTCTCTTGTGTGCCACTTGTTCTGGGGCAGAACACAGTCACTTTTTAACAAGGCTGTAATGCAACTGCTTAATTGGCAGGGGCAGGACAGGAGGCGACAGAAAATGTAAGAATAACTCCTTGGTGGGTGCTCCCTCCCACTCTCTGTGCTGGGGCAGAATCTTTAAGTCTGTTGCAATTCCTTGGGAATCAAACAACCGCATAGGACAAGCTGAGGTAGGGAAAGAGCCGTCACATTTCTGCACGTCACCAAGGAGACTTAGAGATTCATTTTTTAAGCTTTATGATCCCACTGGGACTTGAGAGGAGAACTGTGACCTGTTCTCACTGAGAGTAGGGGGACTTAGCTAATAATTTCTTCTTTCAGCTTCTCAGAGACTGCCCTCCTGCCTGCAGCCCAGCTCTCCAACTTGGTCTACAGAGCTACGAGGAAGTTGCTGGTATGCTTCATGTACTACTGGGCCTACCTACCAACAGGAAGAATGAAAAGATTGGGTTGTCTCTCACAAAGGTGGTACTACATACACATGTCACCATTTTGACATGTAATTCATAGCAAACAGTGCATAGCAGCAGCATCTTCAAACAGCTGGTGTTGGGGAGGGGAGAGAGAGAAAAAAACAGCCTGCATCTTATCCTAAGTGAGAAGAGCTGCAAAATTTGCTGTTCAATCACTGGCTGAAAGAAAGCATGTGGCAAAGGTTCAAGGTTGGATATCAGGATTTCTCCCCTGAAAGAGCAGTGCTGCAGTGGCACAGGCTGCCCAGGGAGGTGGTGCAGTCACTGTCCCTGGAAGTGTTCCAGAACATGGTCCATGGGCACAGTGGGGATGGGCTGACAGTTGAACTAGGTCTGGCATGTCCAACCTGTGGCACCCACCCTTCCCTTGGGCTGTCATGGTGGTGCCAGCCAGCGTGCATTCATCGCTCAGCAATGACCAAACATCAGTGTAGTATTTGCCGTATCTGGGCTGAAGCCAGGACAAGAAGAGGGGGACAGTACAGTGCTAACTCAAATTATGGCAAATAGTTTTATGCAGTTTGGTACCTGAACAAAACACAGTCCTGTGAACAGCAAAAAATATTCAGCTGTGATTTCCATTATGATAAAAGAACAAGTTTCAAGATAGAATTAAAATATCTATTATTATTATTATTATTATTATTATTATTATTATTATTATTATTATTATTATTATTATTATTATTATTATTATATTTGTGACACAATTTTCAGTCAGCATAAATAAATGACCTGAAAATTTTCAAATGGAATGTATAGAGTTGCAGTCAGACATTCAATTCGAAAATCTGATCATGTGTATCTGCTGGACTATCCCTGTCTTAACAGAGAGAAGTATCTTTACAGTTATGCTGTATTCACATTATTGCTTTTGGACAGTATTTATATTTGTGAAAACCTGTTTTCAAGGATGAAGCACAAAAAAAGTTAAATTTCATTGAAAATCTCTGAAGAGCACCTTGAGACCTCACTAAAAATGTAAACCACTGCCATCAAACCAGACTGATGCTTTAGTTTCACAAAAACAAGGTCAAATATCCAACTAGTTTAATGGCTTTGTTGCTCTCCTTATTTATGTTTTAGTAAAAAAATTAAAAACTAAAATGCTACGCCTATATACATCATCTATATTATGTATTTTATGAAGTTTACTCCAAAAGTAATGCCTCCTAATTTATGATGTTGGCTCACGACATCAGAGGTAGATGTTAGTGTTGTGGCAGTAAAGGTTGAACCTTCCCACCAGTATTCTGTTACATGTTGTGAAATGATGCACCATCAAATGAGTGGCCTTGCTCCACAAATAGATAGCGTACCTGGTGCTTTTGGGATCAGTCAGGCTTTCCAGGTTATGTGTGCCATTCAGGTAGTGTTGCCATGTTTCTGACTAGGATTTAAGCCATATGTGAAGATCTAGGCATCTCCTGGTTGTATTAAAGCTGTTACCCCTCCCGTCATGGGAGAAGAAGGAAAATAATCAGATTAGCAGGTCAGCCATATGGGAATTACCAGTACAGTGTCCTGCTTTTATTTTAATTTTTTTCCCAGCATCACAAAATGACTCTTTATGTCTGATTTAGCTATTTACTTTTGTTCTTCACCCAAGCATTTTAGATATCCTTCTTCTCAGCTCTCAGACCACTACCTGCAGGCCATTCATTGTTGCCTTTTTGCCCGAAGAAAGCAGCTACAGAATACTCAATATTTAAACCAATTAAACAAGCACAGATTGTTTTATTTGGCATAAATGAAATAAAAGAAATATTGACATTAACATTTGTAATCTCCGAGTCAAAAGGGTGTTAAACACTAAGGGAGGGAGGGTAGGAAGAGGAGGACAGGTGACAAAACAGATGAGCAGTTGAAATAGTAACATACAGCAGCACAGCTGGATCTGAAGGAGGATGTTTGTCCACAGCCTCTGAAAGCAATTAAACCAAAGCCTTGGGTGGTCTGGCACATCTCAGAGTGAGCACTACTTATTTCATTAATTAAATAGAGATTTTGCTATTTTTCTTTATTTCCTGATTGCAATATCCATGGCTGTGTGTGTTCTGTGTAAGGACTGAAGGACTGGCTGATTTAATAACTGGTAACGGTCTCTTCATTAGGTGCTGTGTATCATGTGAGAAGAAGATGGTGGTGATTTCCAAGGCGGAGTGGTGGGAGGGGTAGTTCTGTGTTTGTGATTGTGTTAATTTAATCTATGTCATCTTGTGTGAAATTACTTTAGTGAGAATAATGGAAATGTTTTGGTTAAGTTTTATCAAACCAATCTTATCTCCAATCTAATAGCTGAACTGCATCACTTTGATTTTTAATATTGAAAGTTTGTTGCAGCCTGTCATGCAAAATGATGTGGCCAAAATGGCAATCTTTATATCCATATGATACTTGCCCAGTTTACCTGCAGATGTGGTCACACTGTCCAAGTTGGAACAGAGTGTCCCAGAAGGGTTCACACAAAACAGCTACAATGACTGGTCATCCTGCCTCTGGTGTGGACTGTGATGATGATAGTCATGCCTAAACTACGGAAATCAAGACAGGCAAGGTTATTAGAGTCATAGAATCATTGAATATGCCAAGTTGGAACAGACCCATAGGGGTCATCAAGTTCAACTCATAGCTCCACACAAGACCACCCAAAAATCAGACCCTATGTCTGAGTACTTTGTCCAAATGCTCCTTGACTTCCAGCAGCTCAGTGCCCTGTTCACAACCCTGGGGAGCCTGTACCAGTGCCTGGCCATCTTCCGGTGAAGAACTTTTTCCTGATGTCCAACTTGAACCTCTCCTGTTACTTGCAGGTATTAATTTCCTGCTGGTCAATGTAGACATCTCTGTTGTCTCTTTGAGATGGTGTCCATAATCTTTTCAGCATAGTGTCTGATCCCACCAAGAGACACTCCTTCCACAGCCTCAGGCATGGTCAAGTTGGTAACTTCTACTTAGCCCTGCGCGTACTCATGCAAAGCTTTATTGAAAAAGGTTTAAACAGTCTCCTATAGAGCTTATAGCAAGGTATGCTGGAGGCCTTTAAAAAGCATGGCTATGATCAGAAATCTGTCCATCCACCTCCAATCCCTGCCACCTTTCCTGCCTTCCCCTAGGCACAAGGCCAAAGGGTCACAGAATCACAGAATCACAGAATTACCCGGGTTGGAAGGGACCTCAAGGATCATGTAGTTCCAACCCCCCTGCCTAGCAGGGCCACCAAACATACGCATTTACTAGATCAGGTTGCCCAGGGCCCCGTCCAACCTGGTCTTGAACACCTCCAAGGACGGGGCATCCACAACCTCACTGGGCAGCCTGTTCCAGGACCTAACCACCCTTCTAGTAAAGAACTTACCCCTAACATCCAACCTAAATCTTCCCTCCTTCAACTTAAAACCATTTCCCCTAGTCCTGCTATTATCAGCCCTTTCGAAGAGTTTACTCCCCTCCTGGGAGTAAGTTCCCTTCAGGTACTGAAAGGCTGCAATGAGGTCATCCCGCAACCTTCTCTTCTCCAGGCTGAACAAACCCAACTCCCTCAGCCTGTCCTCATAGGGGAGGTGCTCCAGCCCCCTGATCATCTTTGTGGCCCTCCTCTGGACCCTTTCCAAAATCTCCATATCTTTTTTGTACTGAGGGCTCCACACCTGGACACAGTACTCCAGATGGGGCCTCACAAGAGCAGAGTAGAGAGGGACGATCACCTCCCTATCCCTGCTGACCACCCAGGGTCAATGCTGTACATCCCTCTTAAAATTAAAAACGGGTAATGTTATCTACAAGTATAACATTCTGAGACATTTTTGTCATTTACAATACAACCATAGCAAATGATTTAATTGTGTGACACTTCTTTGCCCCTCACGGCAAGCACATAACACTTATTAGCTTCAATAGGAGTTATGTGCACATAACTATGCAAGAAACGAATATACCCCTTTGATTACAATAAGGTTATAAGCAGCAGGAGTCCATTATGACTAGCAGTAACATCAAGAATTTTTCATCAGTCATAAATGTTACTTTATAATTTCCATTTCTCCTCATCCTTTTTCTCTGTGTGCATCTACAAATTTGTATTTTTGTCCTAATTCAAACACTTAGCAATTGTTGTGAATGCTGTTATTCAATATAAGCCAAAATGAATTTGCTGAATCCTTTCTTTAATTTCTAAAGGATCAATTAAACTAAAAAGGAAAGGGGGGGGGGGGGGGGGGGGGGGGGCAGGGGGGAAGAGCTAAAAGCAACAAATGTATTAAAATGACTCAATAATATTTGCCTGAATTGGCTTTCTGTTTCTCTATCCTAGAGCAAGATCTTACTTGCAAAGTCTGCCATATCCTGAAGTCCTTATATTCCTAAAAGTGGCAATGAGGGCACTTTTAGCACCTCAACTGCTTATATTAGAAATAGTGCAGGCGGCAGGAGCAGGGAGGTGACTGTCCCCCTGTACTCAGCTCTGGTGAGGCTGCACCTTGAGTGCTGTGTTCAGTTCTGGGCCCACCCACATGGAGGCTCTGGAGTGTGTCGGGAGATGAGCAATGGAGCTGTGAGGGGTCTGGAGCACAAGTCTGATGGGGAGTGGCTGAGGGAACTGGGGTTGTTCAGCCTGAGAAGAGGAGGCTCAGGGGAGGTCACTCTCTACTCTGACCTGAAAGGAGGTTGTGGCAGGGTGGGGGATGACCTCTTCTCCCAGGTAAGATCAATAGGATGAGAGGTTATGGCCCCAGGTTGTGCCAGGGGAGTCACTGTCCTTGGAGGTGTTCCGTGTGGATGTGGCACTGAGGGACGTGGTCAGTGGGCATGGTGGAGATGGGCTGGTGGTTGGACTTCATGAACTTAGTGGTCTTTTCCAACCTTCATGATTCTATGATTCTGTGGATAAAAGAAAGGAAGAAAATGCCACTGGCAATGGTACTTTTACAGATACCATTCCAATACTGCCTAAGGTCTGCCTAAGGTAGTACTATCTAATGGGGCTTTTTTTTGTTGTTGTTGTTGTTGTTGTTGTTGTTGTTGTTGTGATCCTCTATTCTGGAAAGGTATTTTCTTAGGGAAGGATAAGTGTAGGAGCAGTATCTTTCAGTATCTAGGCACGTGGGGGTAGAACAGTGGACTAGGTACACTGCAGGACTACCATGCCAATTTCTGTATTTCAGATGTATCTGCATAAAATAACAACTCAGGCCAGTGCATATACTGTGCAAACGGCTAAGAATTACATTCTTCTTTGACATTACAAGAGACATTTGTGCTGGTGGAACAGGGAATTAAAAATCAACAGAGAAAATCTGTGGTGCTTCAGATGGAGTTACATATCTCAGGAAAGGACATAGCATTTCTGTCCTGACATACAAAAAGGAGAAGGTAAGCTTTGTTTCCCAGGAGCAGATTCAGAATGATATCCTCTGTCACCAGCTATTGATCAGCCATCAGAAAGAATTGTTAAGATTGTTGTTAAGACTGTTGTTTCCATAGCTGCTTTGTTGCTGGCTAAGAAAGTGCATCAGACATGTTGGAGTTTGAATGATATTGTGGAATGCAGCCATGTTTTGTTTCCAAAGGGCCAAGACACCCTAAAGGGCAGCTCTGTTGCTATAGGGAATCAGTCAATATTTACTGTTAGGCAATATAAATAATTCCTACCAAATGCTACATAGGTCCTTGTGGTTGGGGGCTCCTCTCCTTGGGCTGGAGCTCTGGCTCAAGGCTGCTTCTGCAGGGGCTCTCCATGGGCAGTACCTCCTTCAGGCCTCATCACTGCTGCACTCTGGGCTCTTCCATGGCTGCATGAGGGGATCTGCTCTGAATGGTGCCCATGGGCTGCAAGGGGGCAGCCTGCTCCTGCATGGATCTTTTCTGGGCTGCAGAAAACTTCTGCTCTACTCCTGGAGCACCTCATGCCCTCCTTCTGCAGTGACCTCGGGGTCTGCAGGGCTGTTACTCTTTCCATTGACCTCAGCAAATGTTAGTTAAATCTTATGAGGAAAGTAAACAGTCTAGCTGGAACACAGCAACATGAAAAAATGATAGAGTTGATAGGGTTTCTCTTCTAAAGCTTTTGCAACACAAGCAGAGACCTATGCACAAGCTGAAGAACATGGTTAGTGATGATGAGTCTTCTTTTTTAGGGTAGGAAAAGGCAAGAAAATCTCTTTTATGTTTATCATTGTTTCAAATTCTTCTTGATTATAGCAGAATGATCCCACTGTAAAACCAAGTAAGCCAGTGCCTTACCAGTTCTTCTAACACCTACAGTCTCTAATACCTTTATGATTTCTGTGCTTCAGTTTTCAGAAGTGAAAGGAAAAAGGCCCTGAATTTTTATGATGTTCCTTCCCATTTAGTTCCTTTTCTCTTCCTAGAAGACTTGAAAGTCTATATTCAAAGTACTAGATGCAAAATGATATATATTTGTAAAATCATACTGTTGGATATTAAAGTAAGTGACAGGTAGCTCTATATTTAAGATTTATTATAAAGCTGTTTTTCCTTATAGTTTACCTTGTGAAACGTCCACCTTCCAGGCTAAAATTTGCCATGCTTAGTGAACAGTTTTGAAAAGTTTGCTTATAAAATATTCAGACCATTTCCAAGCGAGAATGAGAAGCAGAATGCATTTCTCCCATTTTATCTCGTGACAATTTTTATCAACTGTTATTGGCAAAATGGCTAACATTCAAAAACTGTGATTTGCCATGGAAATAGCTCTGCCTATGTCCCAGTGTTCAGCTTCATTTTGAAGAAAACTGATTTTTCTTTAACTGTAATCAATGTTTGAAATTCTCATACCGACCATGCATGCTTCATAATCCTGATCTTGGGAAGGCTTACACGAATGCTTAACTTTACGTGCTCTGAACACTTCCACTGGCTTCAACATAATGACAGCAATATCAGCCTGTGTGAGGAGCAAGTCTTTATAAAATAATGTTACATGCTTATTTTCTAATTACTGACATACACTATAGTTAATCTTGGTGTATAATGGCCTGACTACATTTCAAATGCTTTCATAGAATAACAGAATCATAGGATGGTTAGTGGGCAAATCTTCCACTCACTTAGGCAATCTCAACAAAAGAGAGGTAGATATGGTTTAGATACATGCTCAGTTCTCTGCTGTTGTGTGACACTTCTCCTCAGAACCATTGCCTTGGCTATGTGAGACAGAGGTGCCTGAGCCAGTCATTTGCCATCTGGGTATCTCCACAATGCAGCAGTGCATTTAGATGCAATCTCTAGTCTAAAGGCATTTGAGTCATATTAATGTGACCAAGCTAATAAGCACTGCCTCAGGGAGCCATTACCTAATGTTTCAGCAACTGTTGAGGGTTAAATGCCAAATCCAGATATTCTCTCTTCCCAGGCAAGTGCTGCAATCACTGCAGTAGAGAGCAACAGTCCATTTTGCTGTTTGACTTGTTGATCAGCCTTTCCTATCCTGCTCATGGCTTGTTTTCCATGTATACCAGGAAGGCTTAAATTTAGGACAAGCTGTTAAGCACAAATGAATGCTGGGAAAAATATGTATGAACTTGTCTTTACTGGGCAGGGAAGAAAACTCAAGTTTCCCACTAGAAGAGAATGCTCCAAATATGTTGCAGTGCCATATTCTGGCTGCTGTACATATTGACCCTCTCTCCCACAAGACTGAGTAGTCGTGGGCCCTTAGCACATATCCTGAATGCCAGTCTCAGCCCAAACATTTGGTGCTACTGCTGTGTCTTCTCCCTTTAGGAACACCAGAGCCACATGGCAGAGCTGAGGATCAAGATCCCTGGGCAAACTGCACTGTCCCTGACTCACATAACAGCCCTTAGGAAGAGGGAGTGGATGGGAAGGGCTCTGTGCTGGTGCATTAGGTGGGTATAGAGCAAGATTGTGCTAAGCACAAATGCAGTACATTTTCATTATGTGCAAATGGCTGTTTGTGATCCATTTTGCAGCACTCAAGTGGAAGCAAAAGAGTGTGTGCATCACAGCATGGATGCTCTCAACTTGCATTGGAAGAATGTGCCAGACCAGTTCCTCCCTTTTAAACGTTCACAGGCAATAAAGCCATCCTATCTAAACCAAGAGGTGACTGTGTATTGCACACATATCATTTTATCCCAGGAGCTATGATGACTCAAGCTTCTTTTTCTTTTTTTTCTTTTTTCTTTTCTTTTTTTTTTTTCTTCTTTTTTTTTTTTTTAGCTGATGGCATCATTAAAAGGTTCTAAATTAGAACAGGAATCCTTGAAGAAATAATAGCCTCATGATTCATTGCCTCCTGTTATTTATTTGCTCTATAAATTACTTAACATCATTGTAGAGAGCTCAGGGTGAGGCTGCATAGTGCAGGGGCTGCCTGTAAGCATTAAGGACTCAGACAGTGGACTGTCAGGGACTGAGACATGAGCACATGCTGGACTGTCTATCTAGGGCGTGCTTAAATGGAGTGGCAGCATTATTTGGTGCTGGGGAACTCACCCAATTCTTGATGGTGATTGTTTTTCACCAACTTTGAAGAATGGTGAGATATGTTGGCATCACTCCAGATGAATTTAGTCACTTGTAGCTCTTCTAATATTTCATAGGCTCAGTGGGTTGTAGAAAACTGTCATTAAACATGCAGAAGCAACGCTGACGTTTACTCTGCAAGGAGGAAGAGAACATATGGAGTGAGCCCACGCTTCATGCACTGTAGCACTTCAGAGACCGGATTAGCATCTCTTTTTTCAGTTGCAAGTCTGGCCTGGAAGATTTGCTAATTGACTAGTGTTGTTAGCATGGCAGAAACATCAGTGTGCATCCCAAATGCAGCTGCAAGCAGGATCCTAATGTAATTTTCTACTTTCTGATGCTTGATTTCTAGTAACTTTCAGTAGATTATCACCAATCTGCATCTGTTGACATTTTAAGTGAGGTCACACCTGTTACCTAAATGGCTTTTTATTGGTGTTTCTATTTTCCATCTCCATAACCTCCTCTTGCCCCCCACCAAACATTCAGTGGTGATATAATAAGTGTGTTTGGTTTCATGGTCTTACTCCATGCCATGTAACTTAGGTAAAGAAGTGAATACCATACCTATAAAAATTCCATTAATAATAGATACCTTTTTTTTCTGATCAAACAATAAATCTATTTACAAGTACAATTCACAGCTTTCACATGGCAGTAAAATGTTCTAGGAATGACACAGTAAGCAGAATAGGAGTACCTTTCTTTAACTCCAGTTCTGTTTACAGCTTGTAATTCTGATATGGAAAACACTGAAGTGAAAATGTAGATAGTAAACAATCATTCTCTGTTCTAGGGAATTATTACAAGAAGTGTTTTGGAACCAGTATTTATGGCAGATTGTACTATAAATGGAAGAGATGGAAGGGGAAAAAAACATTTATAATTGACTCATTTTTTATAGTTGCTTCATTTTCTCTTTCTATAAGTACATACACATATGCATCTGCACTGAATGTACTGAACTATTACTTATTCATGGCTCCCTTCAGTGTCTTCCAACACTAGAAGGGAAAAAATAGTGTGAGCTAAGAACATCTGAGTGTTAGGAAAGCCATGGGAGAATCCTAGGATTGCACCTAGGCTCTTCAATTGCAACATCTTCCCAGGATGATGCAAATGGTGTGGGTGCAGTGCCATTGATTTTGGAGTGAGCTTTGGAGCTTTGTTTCATGCTAGAATAAAGTTGGTGGTGGATGGGCTAAACTTCACCTGCGAGCTGCATTCCTCACCTGTGCAATTCTCTTATTCACTTCTCATTTCCAGAGCCCAAAAATTTAGGGTTATTTCTTTGACAGCTGATGTAGAAACTGAGGATCAGGTTCTCCTGCTTCTTTGTAGGGTTTCCAATTGCATCCATTACTGGAGCCTCTGAGTCAACATTCTCCCATGCAAGAAACTACAGAAACCTCATCATTAAATCACTCAGAGAGTTCATGGGGCGTCTGGCAGTTTCCTTTTTTGGAGTCGGCACTCTTGGTTGATGGTGTTTAATTTGGAAGGAGAAAGAGCGAGGAAATGAGGTGGGAAGAATTAAAATTTGGATACTTTTGGGACCACAGATAGCAATGAAGTTCTCTCCAATGCAAGCCTGGTGACATCTCTTAGAGGCCTCCAGAGTGGAAGTGCACTTGCTCCCCTCTGGAATAATTTCCACAGAGACTTCCCTTTGATCAGAGCTGTTTTTTTGTCAGTTCTCAAAGGCATCGGCTCAGATGAACCCAGCTGTCACCAGGGGTCACAGACTGAAATTTGGTCTTTCATGGAGCAGGGATTCAATCCTTCAGCTTCTTTGAAAAATGAGACTTTGAATTAATGTCAGAGGCTATTCATGAGGTAGGGAAGAACTACAGTAGAAGCTTTGAGCATTTTCTGCAGCTTCAGCCATACAGGATGCAACACTATATACCAATTGGAATTGAGTGGCATCCTTAAACTGAGGTCCAGATAAGGTTTATTCTAATGATTTGTGGCTAATGCTGACAAATGTATATAATGTGTTAGCTATGCCCCACCCTTGGGAGGAAGAGAGAAATCTGCTTTCCAAGATGAAGATGAAAAACAAGCATTTTAAGAAATTAATATGTGAGTCGGTTGCCAGGTTTAGTGAGAAATCTGGCAGGACTCTGGAGCTTTGAACCATTCTTGACAAATGGACTTCAGCAGTGGAGCCTCCCTCAAAGTGTGTTTGGCCCTGAAATGCCAGCAGGAGGGGCATTTCATTACAAAGCTGTATCAATTCGGTGAAACCTTCTGTCTCCAGCCTGGCTTGAACTCTGCAGGTTACAAATGCTCCAGCTGTGGTGTTGGATGTATTACCGGAGAAAAAGTGAATGTGTTTTGGATATAAAAACTGGAAGAAATGCTCTGGTAAATAGAGAGTGGGAAGGGTGTTAAGACTGACTCCCATGTCATAGGGTTGTGTACTGTCAAACTGTACCGTATGTTAGGTATTCCTGGGCATAGATTAAGCACAGCAAATGGCAAACTTTCACATACTGTTCATGTGCTCCTGGATCAAGAGTTGATCTCTGTTTAGGAGTTGTCATTTAGTCCGTGCACTGGTGGGTGTTTGGATGCAGTCATGAACACTAGGATTGCTGGGGTGGGATGGGGAAAGCAGGCCAGACACTTCCCTAAAGACAAATACTGTAAGGATGCAGAGGCTCATTGGAGAAAATATTTCCATCATTATAGGGTGTGTGTGTGGTTACACAGGAAGAGTTCTGCCTGAGATGCCCTCTCTGGGTCTAAGTGCCCCATGCTAGCTGCTTTTCCAGGACAAAGTCTAAGTGAGAAGCATGGATGGCTCACAAGTGGGAAGTGCACAGTGACAGATTTTTTTCTGGTGTTCCCTGTGCTGCCTCCAGTTGTTTCTTACCAGGGACCATGCCGCAGGAAAAAGTGGCAAGGTAAATGTGGGAAAGGGTTGTTGCTGGGGTGAGGGTGACACTCTTAGTGCAGAAGAGATGTTAAGGAAATCGAGAATCACAGAATGGTTTGTGTTGGAAGGGACCTTTAAGATCATCAAGTTCCAACCCCCAGCTGTAGGCAGGGACACCTCCCTCTAGACCAGGCTGCTCAAAGCCCCATCCAGCCTGGCTTTGAATGCCTCCAGGGGGCTAAACATCCACAATCTTGCTGGATAACTTGTTCCAGTGTCTCACTACCCTCACAGCATAGAATTTCTTCCTAATATGTAATCTAAAAGAAGACTGTGAGATGAAAGAGAAGTCCTAAAAAGATCTTATCTTTTGTCTAATACAGGACAAAGGTTTTCATGGGGATACCTCTTGTGCATTCTGTCATCTCGTGTTGAAAGCAGCTTTTACAGAAAGGTATTTGTATACAAAAATGGCGAGTTGGCCATTTTTCTGGCTACTTTTTTTTTTTCTTTTTTTTTTTTTTTCCAGTGGTTAATTGTCTGTACTCCTAAGAAGCTGTGCCCCATTGCTATGCTGGATTTTCTGGACTTCACCTTTGGGTAATTAGTCTTTGCTATGTTTCTCTCAGCTAGATTAAATATCCCCTTCGTAGATAGCATTTTCTCCCCATGTATGTAATTATGCCCCGTAACCACATTGCTTTTCAGTCTTATTTTTGATTAACTAAAACAGATTGAGCTCCTTCAGTCTTTCCTTGAAAGGCAGCAGGTTCTTCTGTCCTTTCTTTACCCCGAGCCCTTGAATTACATTTCACGACTCTTCTCTGCCTTGTCCTTTCTAACAAATGTGTAGCAGAACCTGACTCAGTGTTCTTCTGTCAGTACTAATAATAACTGTGGGACATGAGCTGTGCCAGAACTTCTGCTTTTATTTAAAAAACCAAACCAAACCAAACAAAACAAAAGCCACTCTGAACTCCAGGCATCTACAGATGCCTAGATATCAATGTGTGATGATACCACACAGATCATGTTCTGCTGTTTGTCTATTATAAGTCTCAGTACTTTCCTATGGCTGATACAGACATGATAAACTTCATAGATAACCCAGAGCTAGTTTTTTATATTATACTGTATTGGTTTTTTGTTGCTTTAAGTAGCCCAGAGACTCACAACATTGCTTTCTTAACTGTCTGTAATCTAGTCTTCAGGTTGTGATATGGAATTGCTCAAGCACTGGACAAAGGACTAGAAGTTCGATACACATTGTTAACCAGAGTAGTTCAAACACACTATTTTCTATTCTAGATTCATTTGTTATACATAAGATATTGTATTATTACTTTTCTTAGTACATTACCATCAAATTCAGAGGGTGCCTGGGCATAGATGGGCTGCTGTTACAGGCACATAATCATTTTTCAGGATCCACTAATTTTGGAGTACTGGATTTCAAGCCTTTAATGTTGTGCTAAACCAACAGGCTTATGCTGAGGTATAAATATACAGGAATCACAGTGTGTGTTTTACAGGTGAATATAATCTACAGCAGCAGTCACCTAATTCTGAAATAATTAAAAACAGGCAGAGAGGATGACAGAGAAAAATACTTCAACTAACCAATATTTTGTTGATGACACACACTGAAGGAAACATCAGAATAAACAGATTTAAGCACATTTAGGAGCTTAGATCATATATTATTTCATTCTGTCCGTAGCACAAAAGGAAAGAGTCTCTCTGCCAAGCTTGTCTGATTGCTTGTGACGAGATTTGGAGGGTTGCCTTTTGAACAAATGGAAGTTTTTCTCTTCAGTGATCCCAGTCTGGGTGCTTCAACTGGGCATCAGTGAAATGTGACACAAAATTCCCTTGATCACAGAGCAGGCTTGTGAAGGAAGATGAAATGAATGGTTTTGAGTCAGGATGAGAGAGGCCCTTTTGTACTAAGGAAAAAAAAGTAAAGCCATCCTTTGCTGTACGCAAACTATCATGTACATGCCATAAAACTGGGAGCTGGGGTTGTTTGTGTCAATGTCAGTTTTCACAGAAGGGCACAGAGATGGGAGCCTGTTGAGAAGTACTCTGCGTGAACCATTTCTGGGCTAAGCAAGGTGAGCACAGCTCACAGCTGGAAGGAATGATTTCTCTTAAAGGGTTCATGCATAAGGATGGAGCAAGAAGAATGACACCCCCACTGTACAGATGGTGAGTCAATACACAAATGTTGGGGGCCAAAAAAACAACCATAGTGGCACGCAAGAAAATTATGATTGATCCAGGCCTTGAGTGTGGGTCTTCCAGGTCCCATGCTGGAAACGTGGGAACAGCATGATGGGAGCAGGGAAGGAAGACTGCCAGGGGCAGTGTGAATGTCTTGATTCAACCCCAGTAGGTGAAGCAAAGTTAGCAGTGGGAAGGGACTTAAGCTGGAGCACCAAGGACACATAGGCTGAAGCTATCTATGCTGTACTTAATCAGCTTAGATGCTGTCTTTGCTGCAAGCCAGCACCAGGGTATTTGAGACTCATCTGGTCCAACCTATCAGCCTCATGAGTGCTTTTGTGACCACAGTCAGCTCCTGTAGGCTGTCAGACACTGTTATCTGAAGTAATCAAACAATAGAGGATTCAGGAAAAGAAAGAGAAGGAAAAGAAAACAAGGTAAAGAAAGGAACTGAGAAAGCTCTTTGATCTAAGCATTCTCTGAATAAGATTTATTATTATTATTCTAATACCTTTTACCACAGCAGTGTGCCTTTCTCAGGCAGGAGATGCCAGCTGGGACAAAACAGGTGCAAAGCTGGTTCACTTTACAACGTGGATTCTTGCCTAATAGGGTCTGAACTCCAGCCATCAAATGAATTTCAATTAGATGCTCAGTTTTGTCCCTGAAATATCAGACGCCTCTGTGATTCAGCCAGCTATGCACATCTTCCAGGCAAAGCCTTTTACACTACTCTGGGTCTAAGCAGGCTGTGCCAAGACCCACTCCCTTCCTTTGGCAGGTTCATTGCTCCCATACGAAGCAGATTCAGGGAGGGAAGTACAAGCACTACAGAGTTTCTGTGGAATGGCTTTACAAGAGGAGCATGCCAGCCCCTACCTCCTCAGCTGCCTCCCTCCAACAAGAGGAACACCAACATATAAGCATTTCTATGCTTCATGCTCGTGATGTGAGAAGCAAACTTGAGGTTCTAGAACATTCTCCAAAGAACGTGACTAAGCATTGCCAGATTCCTTGGGGTCTAGAGCAGGTCATCACTGAGGTGGAATCCTAAAAACTGAGTCAAACAGCTCAGGTTCTCACAGAGCACGGAGTATATTGACATTAACAGTGCTTCTGCTGGAGCCTGGTGTCTTGAGAAAGCCTCAACCATTTTCCAACATGAAAGTAGTTATCATTTATACTGACATAAGGCATGAAACAGCAGAGTTCAGGATACAAAGAGAAAGCAGCTGGGTTTCATAGGGACTAAGAAAGAAGAATTTTTTTGGCAGGATTCAGATAGTTCCAAAGAGCCAAGGGCAGGACTGTCAGGCAACAAGCTGGTGGGCAGCAGCAATGATATCAGTGAAATAATTTCCCATCACGTGACCTTATCTTCTTGTCTACATCGTCTTTCCTAGCTGAGTGATACCTTTCCAGCAAATGAAGCTAGATGAAGGAAGACAGAAACAGTGAGGGTTGCACACTGCACCTGACTTAGACTTCTCCAGGCTAAAATGTCTCAGCTCCTTCTCGACAGAAATGGATATTTTTATCCTCGTTTTGCATATTATAATTTCAGCTAGTTTTCCTCAAGTCATATACTAAGCTTTTGCCACATCTGAAATAAACAGTAGCTTCCATTTTCTTTTAATTGATCATTTTTAACCATTATTAAGTAATAGCATTATGTGAAAACCTAGATGCTGTGAAGAATGCATTATGGTACATTGTCTCCTAAGTTTTCAATAGAGCTATAGACATTCTGGAGCTAAGTAGATAAGATGGAAAGCAGGAAAAAGGATATTTTCATTATAAGACCTAGCTAAGAATTGTCCTGTCTGAAAAGAGATTAGTATGACTGATATTTTGCCATGAGAAATTTTAAGTTTGACAACAAATTCCAGTTTTCCACTGAGAAAATGCAAATGACAGCTCTGGAGCTGTGCGCCTGGCAGGCGTTTGTCGACTTTGTTTTCTGTCTTCTGAGAGGCGACGGAATCAGGGTTCTTCTGACAGGCAGAAAGTCAGTGAGTCAAAAAATGAAATAGTAAATTCTGTTTTAACTTTCCTTAAGTTTGTGTGTGGTGGGGACGTGGGTGTCCTCCATTGAATTTCACTTCTATGGAAATCATTTATATGTATTTAATACATCCCTTCCAAGAATTCAGGGAGCACAGCAGCGTTGAGCTCTGTGGGTGCTGCACAAACTGAGGTACTGGGGCACAAAAGAAAGTGCAAGCCAGGATTTCCCCAGAAGGTGTGTTTGCTAAGCCTAACCCACACTTCAGGAAGTTTTTGATCTTTTTTCTGAACATCAAAATAACCAGCAATATTAAAAAAATAAAATAAAATAAAATAAAAATTAAATAATAGAGTGATTTAGATCTGAAAAATATTTCTAAGTCACCTTGTTCAACTTCAGAATTAGATCAGGTTGCTCAGGGCTTTATCCACATTGGCCTTGGGAATGTCTCAGATTGCACAAGTTCTTTGGGTTGCTGTTCTAATGCTTAACCACTCTCACAGTGAAAAGTTTTCCTCATATTACATGTAAATTTCTGTTGTTGTGAATGTAAATTTCTGTTGTTGTGAATTGTGAACTCTGCTTCTAGCACTTCTGCTATACATGCCTTTTGGTGGTGGGAGACAGCCATTAGACCCCTTGAGCCTTATCTTCTTGTATGGGAGATTGGTAATCACAGCGTGAACCACTGATTAATCAGCTGAGGCAAGTGTGGGGTCAGCTGCGGGAGCACAGGTGAAAGTAATGTAGCTGTGCTCCCGGGAGGGGTGGAGTTCGACTCCACCTCCTCTGAGACCTCATTTAAGGGCTGACCCTCACTGAGGGAGCATCTCTTGGAGATTGCTTGCTAGTGAGGATTGCTTCAGCTTCTAGCATCATCACTGGTGAGTTCCCCTTTTCGTTATACCTTCTATACTTCTATTATCTCCCTTGTAAGTTACCATTCTTGTTAACGCCTGTATAGTTACCACCAATACAGTTACCATTCTTGTTAACGCCTGTATAGTTATCACCAATACACTTCTCCAAGATAGAAATAGGTCAACCTCTCTTTATGTGACCCTCAACTTTATAGGTGGTCCTTCACTGAACTCTCTCCAGTTTGTATCCTTCTGTCTCAAAACTGAATGTAGTACTCCAAATGCAGCTTCAAAATTGCTCAGCAGAGGGAAGTAACCTCTTCCCTGGACTGACTGAGGTGGGGATAGTGGCTGGAATGGCACATGTCTTAGAAGGGTTTTGGGTGGGTATGCAGAAGGCTATGAAAAAGGATCTGATTGCAAGATGGAGTTCCAAATAAATGTCCTTATACAGAATATTGCTGTAACATGCAGAATGGAAATGTGAAGGCAGCAGCAGAAGCTGCATTGCTCTGGATGTTTTAGAAAGAAATAATTCAAGCGAAATTGGAGAGGAGAACTATTTCAAGCTCAAGTACCAGCTATTCAGAACTAGCTGTAGAAATGAAACCCTCCCTTTTGGCTCAAAAATGCTACTTTAGTGCTGGACACTGCATAATGAAACATGTTTTATGGTGATTGCTTCAGTTCAGCTAATCTTAACCTGATGTAAAGGTGTGCAGTGTAACAGAGAGTGGAAAAGTAGCATCACTTGTCAAGTCTATAATTCCCTGGCAAGTTAGCAAAGACTACTCACCATAACTTATGTGTTTCCTGCTCCTTAGTTCAAATAAAGCTCTTCATAGTGTGAATTAAGTCTATTAACTGTTAATTTCCTTATGGTATGTATTTTTGACAGCGGCATATAAAGATGCTATTGTAGTTTACTGGGGTTGATTATAGGTTCTGGCACAGGATACCCAGAGAAACTGTGGGTGCCCCAACCCTGGAGGAACTCAAGGCCAGGTTGGATGGGGCCCTGAGCAGCCTGATCTGGTGGATGGCAGCCCTGCTCATGGCATGAGGTTGGGACGAGGTAGTCTTTAATGTCCCTTCCGACCTAAGCCATTCTGATTTCCCTGTAGGCAACCACTGATACAGTAGTGTCTCCAACAACAACAAAGGAAGTGAAGCCAATAAAAGGAGAAACACAGAACCATCGGAACTGTTGGCTGAGTATGGGTGTGGGGTTTTAGGAAGTGGAAATGTTTGTAGTGGGAGATTTCTTACTACCCAATGTGATCAGAACCATAAATGCAACATACTATGCTCTTGCTCTCTCTCTTTCCCCTTTCCTTCTCCCATCTCTCCCCAGAGAAGGATAAATCTAACCAAGTGTTTTCATAGGAATGATGCCAGTAGAGACCCTGGAAGGACAAGTCAAACTAGCACATCCCTGGAGTACCCTGAATAGTCACATGCTGCTTTTTACTAGGCTGAGCAGTGAGAAAGAGAGAGCAATCCATTACTTAATCTTGCTGCCATTCCAAGATTGTTCCCTGCAGTAAATTTTACAGCAGTTTGTCCAGGTTGGTTTTAAAACATTCAAGTGATGAGACTTCCACCAGTTTACTTGGGGGAGCTGTTTTACAGGCTAACAGACATCACCATTAGCACTATTTCTTGTCACATGCATCAGCGGCTCTCCCATAAATAATTGTTAACACTACAGCTACTCTATGGGACCAAGAAAGGCAAAGGAATACAAATTGGGAGTCAATATTCAGATGAATAAGGAGAGGGGAAAAAAAAAAAAGAATAAAAATGTTTGGCTGCTCTGGGAACATACAGGACTGAGCTGGTTTATGAGCACTTGAAAAGGTGAAGAAGAGATAACTGGTTACCCTGAAGAAAAGAGAATTCATCTGATAGAGTTCAGTCACAGAGAGTTGCTGAGTTTGGCTATGCCACCACAGCACACCTCTAAGTAATTTACCTAATGTATATAATGGGGTAAAAGTCTAATGAGGAAAGCCACTGCAGAGCAGCTTGGAGTCTTCTCTATTATGTTTGTTTAATATATGGAAATGGATATATGACAAAGTGAGTAATGTCTAATTTTTTGTACCTCAGATTATTCTACTGAAAAGTCATTTTCTGTTCCACATTTTTTTTTTTTTCTTTTGCAGATGTCAGCATCTGAAAATATGGGTGCAAGCTTGCAATCCTGGATGCAGTAAGATCTGCAGTGTTCTGCACAAAGGAGAAAAGAACCTGACATTCTACATGGCACCTATAGGTAAATCATCACTTTTGGTAAGCCACACTGTACTCAGCATCATTAGTAACTCATCACTGATAATGGTTGTAACACCAACAGATGCTTTTCAAAATTCTTTGCTGCAATATTTCACCCAAAGCGTTCACTTGCTCCTCTTTGCGAATAATTCAGCAAGTGATTCAGTAATTCCACTGTAGCTCACTGGGCATTGCCACCTCTGTCTGCTTTGTTTGTTGTTACATGTCCATTTACCTCAATCTTTTAATAAGAAAACCTGCTGAATGCATTCTGCAGATGATATTTATCTCAGAATACGGGTATGGGCTGTTACAAAAAAAATTAACAGGCTGGTGTATACAACATCAGTGATAATCGCACTGAATGACACACACAACAACTTTAAATGCAGGCTGATGCCTCCCTCACAGAACAACATCAGCATGCTATTTAGGGAGAATTCAGCAACTGCAGAGCAGCCCATGGTCTCTAGCTTTAGAGAGGGACCATCTGACCTCAGGAGTCTGTTTGCTCTTCTGATCAGTGCAGAATGGTTCCTTTGACTACTTTTTGTGCAATGGGATTAGTATAGTTGAAGCAGTCCTGGAGCAATGCTTCCCCAGTGGTATTTCTCCACATCTTAATAGAAGGGAAGAGGTTTTTCTTAACACTCAAACCTCAGACGTTTGCCTTCTCTGAAGTTTACCCCATTATGCAATGCCCCATTGTACCTAAGCCTGCACAAAGTCTTGACCTCCTGGGATTTTCCTTGAATTTATTTAGAGCTGATTATCATATCTCCTCTTAGTTGTTGCTTTGCCAAGGTTTGTGTAGCTTGCTCTTTTAATCTTTCCATATCAGTCAAGCCTTCCTGTTACCTAATAGTAATTGTGCATCCTCTCGGAACTCTCTCCAGCTTTTTGCTATCTTTCCAGCAATGTGGTGTTCAGAACAGCTCATGAAATGCCAGCTGCATTTGCAGCTGTGAAGAGAAGGCGATTCATTCATCTGCTGTGCTACAGAGCATCTTAAGCTGGATTGTCCACCTGTCCTAACATCTTTCATTCCTGCTCTTTCAAGAGTCAAGGGAAAAACAAGTTCCACTTCTGGAGAGCTGCCAAACCAGTGAAAAGTCTCTCTGAATGTGTTATGCCATGATTCCCTCCATGAACTCTGCTATACCTGCCAACAAGCATGTACTACCTAATTTGAGGAGGATGCTAACCCAGCTATTCGGGATATGGTTTTGTTGTTACTCTATCTTGGTCAGACTTTTTTGTGGTAGTACCATCAGAGCTCCAAGCAGTCAATGGTGCAATTCTTCTGGAGAGAAAAAGAAAGTTGTTCTGTTTTTCTTTAAAGCTGTATGCCAATGCAAAATCTTTTCTAATTTACTTATTTTCTACTTGTTTTAATATTAAATAACTTTTCAATTTATGCTTAAATGAAAGCATTCAGCTACCAAGCCAAATTCCTTGAAACCAGGTATCTGCCCAGGTTAGCATCATCATTATTAGTACTGTTATTTTGCATGATAAAGAACTATCAGTGAGAATATACAAAAATGTATTATGTATACTTCTACCACTGTTTAGCAAGCAATTCTATATTAGGGCTGAGAGAAACACAGATGTCTTTGGCTTCTGTAAGCATTGCAATCTATCATATAATTGGTCTGTCAGAGCAGTGATTTTTTTGTCACTAATTGTAGGTCATATTAGAAAAAGAAGATCGCAAACAGAAGCTACAGGCACAAAAGAAACAAAAGAGAAAAATGAGACAATGGCAAAATGAAAAGTTGTGAGAAGAGCCTGCTGGTTTGCTAGCATCTGTGCATGAATAAAGGAGGAGGAGATAAAAGGAACATATGAAACCCATGGTAGTAGAATGGAATGGAATGGGATAGGTTAGGATAGAGCAGAATAGAATAGGAGTAGTTCAGTTGGAAGGAACATTCAAAGATCATCTGGCTCAACTTTCTGACCATTTCAGGGCTAATCAATTGTAAAAGCATGTTCAGGGCATTATCCAATTTCCTCTAGAACACTGACATGCATTGGGCACCAATTACCTCTCTAGGAAGCCTGTTTCAGTGTTTGACCATCATCATGGTAAAGAAATTTTTTCCACTATCAAGTTTGAACCTCTCCTGATGCAGCTTTGTGCCATTCCCATATGTTACTTCTACATCCTTTTTCAATCTTAGAATCACAGACAATATTAAGAATTGTTTTAAGAATTACTCATCTTCACAGTGCTGAAACCACCAGATGCAGACTGTTGCCATAACACAAGTAAAATAAGGCTTTGTGTGATTATGGTGGTAGCTGTAATCAATTAACCAATTCTGCAAGGTTACTTTACTTTTTTCAGGCTTCCTTTCAAATTGTTGACAGTTAGCATTCATCACTTGTGGTCTGTAATTAAGGCTGGATGCATTTCTGAGAGATGTGCTCTCACGAATCTTAGAATACCTGGCTTCTTGGAGGATTCAATTTCTTTGGTCTGTATTGCAAAGAGAATGGCGATTAATGAATAATATGGCCTCTTCTGGACTTAAGATCCAGAAAATTTCTTTTTTCTCACTACTTTTCCCACAAATATTCCGACCAAGATTTAGTAATTGCATTATTTCTTTTTATTTTTCAAGAATAATTCTCTGACCTTGCTCCTCATTTTACTTTGAATGTTTTTTTTTCCTATTTCTCCATCCCTATTAGTGTTTGAAATGCCCCCTGCCCCCCAGCATTGAATGCAAATTTCATTAACATGCTGTTTATTTTTCTTCCAGACCAGTTAACGAGGGTGATAAATGAGATAGGACATAACACCAGTCCCTGTGGCACCCCAGTAGTTACCTCCCCCAAATTAAAACACTGCCATTTATCATTACCATTTGCTAATGTTCTTTCCGCCAATTTGTAGACCCCGTGGCAGTACTCCTACTGAAGCCAATATGAATTAATTATTCAAGCACCTTCATGGGAGAAGCAATATCAAATTTTTTTTTTAAATGAAAAACCAAAATGCAGTATACCAACTGAATTTCCAGTAGGCACTACTACTTTAGTTCCATTTAAACCTTATATATCTGTTTGAGAAGATTTATTATTTTATTATTTCTGCTTCAGTGGTACCTTAAAAATCCAACTGGTCTGAGGAACCATTGTTATGTTTATTGCTAAAATTTTATCTCCAGCTGTTTAGTGATTCTCTTTCCTCCTCCTCTCTCTCATATTTTCTTCGTTTTCACTCCAAAGATAGAATTTAAATTAGTGGAACTGTAATTGCCAGTATCACTGACAGCTCCTTTTTTTGTAATTTGCATATCAGGTACATTTACTGTGTTTTGCGTATTTGCTGCTTCCACTTTGTCTCTTTCAAAAAAACCTCGTTATTATAAGCCATGTTTGCCTGAAAACAGACTTCTCTCTCTTTCTCCAGCATGCATCTGCTCCTACTGCGTGTTCCCCACTGCAGACCATATCACTGATAATCCCTTCCATGAGAAGTCTCGGTAACTGTCATGGAATTGACTGATGTCACACTTGGAGGTTTAAGCAGGAAACAAGTGGCAGAAATACATCGTCTCTTAAGAAACTGAGGTCCCACTTTGTCTGTGCAAGGAGGTGTTAGAACTAGCTCAGTTACATCCTGAGCCCAGGAAAAGATGAGCTTTGCAAATAGACTTCATGCCAGTTTTGGTTTTTGGAAGACTTACAAGGGGATAGTTTGCCTGTAAATCTGCTAATTTCTTTTTTTTTTTTTTTTTTTTTTACAGTAAATGGGGTTACCTTCCTTACAGTCTTCTCTGTACTCCCTTTCCTGGGACAACCAAGTAGCAGTGGTTGATGGAGCTTATCTTCCGTGAAGGAGTACAGCACTCCAGACTTCAGAATATTTCAAAGGAACTCGATGGAATCTTCTCCTTTATCAAAGAGCTTGAAGGAATTATCTCCCCTGCCTCCTAAAACTGCAGGATCCAACTGACTAACCTGACACTGTGGAGCAGCCTCCTTCAGCAAGGTATTTAGTTCTGTGATGGTGTCCTCCTTCACAGTAGAAGAAATGTAGCTGCTCATCTGTTTCTTGCCTGTTACAGCTCTGGGGTCACACTGGGCTAGGATCTGGACCTCAGATCATCCTGACTCCTGAAACTACTTGTTACTGGCTGTCATTACTCCTCCAATATAGAAGGAAGTATTTAGCACCTTTCTTCAGCATTCATTAAAACCAGCAGCTCCTTTCTTTCTCCCTCCACTGATGATTATACACAAGCCACTGGCCAAAGGTTAGCCTTACTGTGGGCTCTATACCCATTAAGTAGATTTGGACTTCTGCATCTGAAATTTTGCATTTGTACCACTCCATCTCAGCAAAGCTCCGCACTCTGCCCTGAAAATTATGAATATGTCCTTTGTTCTTCTACTCCGGACAACACCTTGATGATTTTGGAGAAAATCAGAAGCCCACAGTGTCATTACTGTAACAGATATGTGGAATGAATCACAGAATTATTGGAAGGGACCTTAAAGATCATCAAGCTCCAACCTCCTGCTGTGGGCAGGGTTGTCAGTCAGTAGATCAGACTGCCCAGGACCCCATCCAACTTAGCCTTGAGCACCTTCATATATGTATTGCAATATTTCTAGCTGGATGTCTTTCACACTTATCAATGGGGCTCTAAGAAGAGTCATACAGAGAGGAGACAACTGGACAAGCAGATCTGAATGCACATTTGGCATAAAGATCGTGGTCAACAAATGCTGTCTGGTAACGTCCAATTAGTCCTTACCACCTTGTATATTGTGGTTACATAGAAGAACACATCCTACCCTCTAGTGTGGCTCTTGCCCTTCTAAAACCTTGTGTTTTCTTAGGTAATATTTGGTCTGAGGGGAGGTACTAGTCTTTGTAGAGTGGGTACCATGGCTTGGGCTGCATTGCAACGGAATGAATTTGCATTTATTCAGTTAACCCTGTGCTTCAGTTCAGATGTGTTTTCTGTAAAGTAGGGTTGTCTGAGTGTGAGCTACTGTTGAGAATATCTCCAAAATTTTATCCAGCTCGAATAAATTTATTTCTTTTGATGATGTAAGCAGGCTGTTTACTCAGAAGGATTCAAAGCTAGTTTCTACCTGCTTTTTCCTAATCCTGGTGTGATTCAAGAGTCAATATTCCATTCAAAACAATGCAGTGACAATGAAGTGGTATTGTTTTAATGGTGTTTACTTGTTCTTAATGATGTGCTGTATCTCAGTCTCCCCATTACTGACACAATCAGACAATAATGAAAGGAGAAACTAAACAGCATTGCAGACAGTAAAATCAAAGAAGAGATGCTCCTGTTGAGATGAAAGAAAGATTCCAGCAAGGTTCTGTAACCTCACAAATGTAGAATTTTTAGTGCCACAGCAGAGGTCTCTCTACCAACAAGGACCTAATTGTAAAACCAAAGAAAAATTCCCATATTCAGAGCATTCAGAACCCTTTTCAATATAACCATTCCACCCCCTGAAGTAATTTTTTGGCTGAAAAATGGTTATTCTTCTTTTCCCATTCGTGTTTTTTCTCATTCTTTCCAGATTTTATACCCCAAATGTGGCAGAGAAAATTACTGAAAAGGACTAAGACTAGGACTAGGACTCCTCAGTCTACAGAAGACACAATGGTGAAGAGGTATAATGCTCATTGCCTCATGAGAGCAGGAAAAACAGAGAAGGGGTAGAAAATTCCTCTTTAGCATAATTTACAAGTCATGAGTTGTGTTTGTATGAATGGTTCAGTAGGGCACATGAACCCAACTTAGTGCCAGGGCCCCATCTTAAATTTGATTGCTTGGATTGGTGGTAGGTCTATTTAGATTTAAATTATTATAAAGACATAAAGGACGTTGAAAGCTTGTTAGAAAGAGAAGCAGATGGACAATGCAATAGCACATTGCAAAATGATACTGGAAAGGCAAAATAAACGGAGGGATGGATTCTATAGCCTACAGGAAGTTTTGAGTCAAATCAGATTAACAATCAAGCAAATTCTGTCAACAAGTAACAGGAACCTTATGAATCGAATTCCATTTCCATGTAGCAAAAATACAACATTAGGATTTAATTACTGATTGCCTGATGAGGACTGTGATAGAGACTGACACACTGAGGAACGTCAAGGAGGTCAAGAATTTGGTCCTGGGCATTTACTGTTTATGTGGTTATGTGGCAAATTAGACTACCTACCAAAAAATTAGCTGGTGAGGAATTATGTGGTATAATAACATTCAAATAATATTGCAGGAGGAGCACTGAAGGCTGAATCCCTGTTAGACCAACCAGTCTGAGCTGAAAGCATCTCAGGTGGACAGTTAAATGTTAAGGACCACACTGTACCAGGGAGTTCGGAATTACTCTGCATCACAAAGTTGCCCCTTGCATGATAAATTGCTGCAAGATAGTAGATGTTTGCTCAGTTCATTGCATGGTTTTGCAAATGCACAATTTGAAATGGGTTCTTGTAATACTAAAAATTCAGTGGATGTGTCTAGGAAACAAATCTATCAGCTATTCCTGTTTATATTGGATTGAGACTGAAGTTAAATTTTACATAGAGAAATATGTCCCTATACACATGCACACGCACAATCTCAGACACATACATACAAAGAGATGAAGGATGGGAGCTTTTCTGATTTCTAGTATCAAATCACTGTATGCCTCTTGTGTCCAACAGCAGGGATAGGTAGGGCATACAGACAGATGAGGAATGCTGATATCAGTTGTATTTCCAAGTACCTTAAAAGGTTCCAGCTGAACTAAATCTTATCAAGAACTAGGAAATAAGTCTGATATCTGCAAAAACATTTGCAGTGGCTTAAGGCAAGGGAGCAGGGCTGGTAGTGAGCTAACCAAAACTAGAGATGACGAAGACAGAGTCTGCCTGTCCTGAAGCAGTGGCTCTCATAAATCAGTTTTTTTTCCCTAGAATTCATGTTTAAACCCATCATTTTGTAGATACAGGAGTGCAAACCAGGGAAAGCCATTCTCCTTCTGCTGGTAACAACTGTGGCTATTTAAGCCAATGGGACTGACTTGATATCCTGCAGTAAGTGAATGGTTCCAGGGTCTGTGGCTCAAATATTGTGTGTGGACTTTCTGTCTGTGCTGGAAGGGTTTGGCTCCAAGTTCGTCATCCCTTCCCAAATCATGAGTCGCAGCTGCTCCACGTTCTTTCATCTGTAACTGCCTGTTCAGTCCTCAAGAAATATAGGTAAATCCAGTGAAGGAATTGTTACAAACACATCATATGCCTCTTTCATCTTTGTGCTTTGCCCTTCTGTATGAAATATCCAGCTGTGCCTGACACAGAGCCCATTCTTTCTCAAAGTCCCTCTCAGTTATTCAGCACCAGCTGGTCTGAACACATGTGTAACCCCACTTGCTACAAATTTGGTCCTTCTATATGCAGATGTATATGAAGAGGTCTCCAGTGCTTACACAAAGTGTGTGAAACAAAGCATGACCTTCAGTTCAGGCAACTGACCTTTAGGGCTCCATCTAACGCAAGACTTGGGCTTTAGCTGGAATCTAGGCTCCTCAATTGACAAGATTTGTTTATATGTTGGAACATGGTAACTTGGTGAAAAAATGCAGGCAAAGCTTAAGCTTGAGTGCACTCCAGCCCTCCAGCATCACCTAATTGCCTGCTGTACTGACCCAAGCCTAGAAATACTTAGCTGCACAGAGCTCTCAAAGCCTGAAGTCTTCCTGCCTTTTTCTTTAAATAGCAGCTCCTAAGAGCAAAATCCTGTGCTAGTAGTCATGAGTGACTGAAGTAAACTGAACTTAGGGAATGTTAAAGAGCAGGCTCAGAAGAGCAAGAAAAACCTGTGAATCTTAACTTTTCCCTTGGCAGTGTCCAACAGTCCTAGATTAAGATGTTTTTTTGGCTTCTTGAAAGTATACATACAAGAGGTTTTGGAGGTAATTGAGAAAAGAAAGAACGTTAGCTTCATTTTTACATAATACAACTTTTAATGAGCTTATTATGGAGTGAACACTTGAATAGAACACTAAGGTCATACGTCCAAAGATATCTGAGCCAGAATACTGAAGGCTACAACTAAGAACTGTGTGTTTAATACACTATAATTATAACTGCAAATTGTGCTTCAGCCCAAGGCTTTACAGCAAAGCTGTAAAAAGTAAAATCTATTTTAATCTTTAAGGGCACTTTGCTACATTCTTCTTCTTCAAGGCTAAACTCAACTAGGTCAGTCCAGGTAGGAGTTGAAAAAAATATGAGCTCTTTCTCCCTGAGCAATAAATATTATCTTCAATATCAAAAGCTGGATCGCTACCAAGTACACTACTTGGTTCCTCAGGGAAGCTCAGTCTTGGGTGTGAACATCTATCAGAGCTGAACAACAGCATACAAGGCAGTGGGAAAGTGCACAAGATCAATATAGAAGAAAAATTCTCACCCACAACCCTTGGTGGTTATCAGATAGCAGGAACATCTGTCATTTCATTGGCTTCACTGAGCCCATGTACTCTTGCTGTGCAGGTACCCTTGGGTGAAAAGTTTGCTTATGTGAAATTTTTGTCCCAGTGTCCTCCCTTTTCATTTCTTTTCCTGATCAAAGCAAGCTCTCTTGACTTGGATGGACACTACTAATCCTACACTTAGAGCCTACCAAACTTCTAACCCTTGGTAAAGAAGCCTTCTGGCAGATTCACTTCTCACAGGGTTACAAAGCTGAGCTGTGTTTGATTTACACTGCAAATGAGGGAACAGGAATACAGGCATAATTAAGCAACCTAAGTTAGCTTGTCATCCTAAATTACGAGTTCTCATCTTACCTGAAAATGACCATATTGCTGTAGTTTAAGGAGTAAAGAACTGGCATCTTTATTCCCTTGTACAACTGCTTCCATCTACTTTTACTCTGCTGAAGAGTAAAAATGTGTTCTTGAGATTGAAATATATTTTATAACAATATGTATTTTATTAGATAAAAGCAAAAAGTTTTCCCAGAAAGACTAGCCATACTTGTTTGGGCCTCCAGTGATCATCTCAGAATGCACTAGCTGGTAAATATGTATAATAAGACTTGGTTGACTAATATTCAAGGGATAATGTATTTGACAAATGTTACTTTTTTTTTTTTTCAAACAAATTACTCGTCTAGTTTAAAAATATTATTCACAAAGATACAGGACAGAGTGAGTTATTAAATATATTCATCAAATAAGTTGCTCAACAAGTTTTGCATTATATTTGAATAAATAATTCATCTTATTCATTATTCATTGAGTTCTAATTATTATTTTAAGCACTTATGTAGCAATATTAGTGCACTGATGTAAGTGGTCAGTGACTAAAATGACAAATCTTCTGATAGATTTGCAAGATAATGAGAGCTAGACTAGGAAAAATGGACTTTACCCATTCTCAGTGGGAAAAGGAGTATTAATCTGAGAAGTTCAGGATTAGAGATGACAGTCTTGTGCTAATGGTCCCAATTCCTGGAACAAAAGGACTCCCAGAGTCTTTTTTTTTCCTGGTATAGGCTGGGATAAGCACCTTGAAAATGAAAACTGGGTAGATGGGGAAACCTTTTGTCATCTTAGCTTCCAGGGGAATTACTGCAAATTAGATCTCACTGTAGTCCATTGATCACATCCAAGGGATGGAAGTAAGAGGATTTAGCCACTCACTGCGTAGCCAGAGGGTCATAAAGTAGTAAAGTGACCTGTTCTGTGCCTTGGGCGAGTACTGAACTCTTAACAGTGCATTATGGTTTTGGATCCACAAAAAACACAGCAAAGAATGGTAGTAATACAGCACACCTGCACGTCCAAAAAAGAAAAGGTTTCTATTTTGAAGAGCTGATGAGTAATTCAGTAGAGAAGGCAAAACCAGCAACTGCCATTCTGTTCCCCCTGGATGAGTCTATATCAAAGGGAATATAAAAGTTCTCCCAAAGCTCATCTTTGAAGCCAGTATCGGATAAGATCCATCCCTTCTCTTCTCAGCTTTCTGCAAAGGGCATCAGTTCTGAAAGACAATTTAATTAAAAACATAATGAATTTGATTGAAATAGACAAAAACTTTAGTTGTAAATGTCATTTTTTTTTTTTTCAAGGGAGTGAATATTTTCCTAATTGTCTCTAACATTCTCTGTCAGTGTTGCTTTTCTCTATTGTTTCCTCTCAGAAATTTCACACATACACATATGTGAACATTTTCTCCTCAGTCTATCTTCTCCATCTTTAACTTCTGCAATTAACTGAAAAACAAGACTTGTGAAACAGTGTCTGATGTTATTGAAGTGAGAAACTTTATAGCTCAAAATAGGCTTAAAAAATTGTTTTGAATTACCTGGGGCATTCCTGCAAAGCCCAAATAATCATTTTTAGATAATGTCCTGTGGAATATTTTATACTAAAAAGAGCTGGCTCCATGGTCCAGAACATCTCTGCAGTGTTCCAGTTGGTGTAGATCTTATTATAAGCTGGAATACAGGAGACACTATAGTCTCAATTTACTTTACTTACTATATCTCCCATATTCCAGCTTATTATAGAATCTACACCAACTGGAATAGTCTCAATTTGCTTTAGACTAGACTAGCACCTTAGAAATGCATCAAGGAGATGAGCAGGAAATGCAAATTCTGTACCATCAGAAGGAGAAAGTTGCCCCTCCCCACATTTATTTATTTATTTATTGTCCAGAAAGCCTCTTGCTAAACATGGAAGCAATCTTTGAGCACTGAATTGTAACTCTGCTATGTTGCCTTCCTGACGATAAAACCTGAAGAAGCAATTTATTCTCTTGGATCCATTTAAGAATTTACAGGGCAGAATGGGAAAGGGTAGGATGACTCCACACATCATACTCCCTCTCAGATTCCTGCCTGTTGTTTTTCTTTAAGGAAATATGGAAGTGTTAATGGGGGGAATGTCCCAAGGGAATTACAGTGTTTCCCTTTCTCTTGCATTGTCATCCTGCCACATATTTTAAAGTAATGCTTCCCTCCACTGATTTGCTCTCTAGAAGGAGAGGTAAGACAAACCTCAAAGCTACCTGAGAACACTGCAAAGCTGTGAGCTCCAAGCTCCCAGAGAACAGACCTCCTGACCCACTTCCCTTTCCTACATGCATACATGTACTCAGAATAAATGTTTGCAACAAATTGTTTGCAAATGGTAGTACATCATCCTGCAAAGCGCTTCCATTTGCACAAGACCTAGTATTTTCAGGAGAATTGTTAGAATAGCTTGGCTGTCAGTCTACACCCCAAAATAGGAAATAAACATATGTGAGGAAGAGGCCCTGAGGGCTAATGGGGAGTGGAAGATATTCCTGTTTTTTAACGTTTATTATACTAGAAGGAACAGAAGAGCATTAAAGCTTTTTTAAAACTATAACTCTGCTATGCAAAGTGATCATAGAAAATAGTTTTGGGTTTCTAGTCATAAAAAGACCCTTCTGTGCTGCTCAGATCTTTCAACCAAAAGCACAAAGCATGCTTCATACCCAAACCTGGAATGCCTCTATGGCAGCTCAAGCAGTAAGCCCCTTTCTTTCCTTTGCAGCTCCCTGAAACAGGAGCTACTACGCTCGTCTTTCTGTAGGGACAGAATTTTCCTAGCATGATCGAGGTTGGACTAGATGATCTTTTAGGTCTTTTCCAACCTTGGCAATTCTACAATTCTATGAAGACTGGAACACGTGCACTCTTCTCAATTGTTACATGTTGTGGGCAGGCAAAAATCCAAGTTTTAGCTGCCATGTGGGAACCTGGGATTTGAAGCCAAATACACTGGCATCGATTCAGGTAAAATTATAGATTCTACATACATTATAATAGGTGCCACAGTGCACTAAAATTGGTGTATTCACATCCTAGTAGTATCTCTGCTTTGTAAGGTGACTCTAGACAGGTATGACCAAGACACATGATCTCTGGTAATCCTCCCTTGGGGCTTTCAGAGCTTTAGAGGAATCTCCGGACACCATCACTTGTGCCAAGGACCAGAAAGAGTAATCCACTCTCTGAGCCAACAGCTCTGCTCCTGACAGACTGCAATGGACAGCCTGGCCAACACCTGCCTTTATTTCTAGATACCTGATTTTCCCATAGAATCTTCTCTGCACACCCAGGAGATGCATGCTCAAGCTGCAGCTGACCCAAGAATCACCCTTGATTTCTTTACACACAGGATGGTTTCATGTGCAGATGGTGGGAAGGGGGACAGAGGAGCTGTGCCTGTGTGAAGTGACAGGAGTTGTCAGCACTGCAGATGGAGAGACAGTCCATAGGGGGAACGGTGATTCATGGTTCTGTTTCACACTGAGTGCATCTTTAAGATTACTCTTTAATATCGTTTACAGCCAGAATATTAAAAAAATGGAAACACTGAAAGCCTGAGAGAGATTCATTGGGTGGCATAAAGCAAGCGTGCAGCTTAGAAGGAAACATCACAAGTGCACTTTAGTCTTTTCTTTCCACCTGTTCTTTTGCTGATTTAGGGACAGGGATGGAGAAGAAACTTTATCTGTGCTACACTGATGCTTCAGAAGTATCTGTCCTATGTGGGATAAAGAGGTCCCTGCAGTGTTCCTTTAGGACTTCGGTTTTAAGATCAGAACAAAAGCCAAACCCCACAACAACTGCATCAAAACAAATCCCTTGTGATTTATAGGGCCACCCTCAAGTGTCACCAGATCTGCCACTTGAGTCACAAGGTCTTCTCTTGCATTTATACTCCATACTGGTTTTGTATGAGTGAGCTGGAGGCAGTACTCTGGAATGACTTCAGTTTGTGTTTTCTACTATATTTGCCTAAAGCCCAAGAGACCAAAGTATGTTCCTAGGAAAATGAACAAATCATTAAGGCTGGAAAAGGCCTCCAAAATCATCTAGACCAACTGTCAGGTCTTTTCCAACCTTGATAATTCTGTGATTCTGTGATTCTGTGATTCTGTGATTCAACCTACCACCAGTATTTCCCTACTAAACCATGTCCCTTAGTACAACGTCTAAGTGTTTCCTGAACACCTTCATGGGCAGCTTGTTTCAGCACCTGACCATTCTTTCTGAGAAGAAATTCTTCCTAATATCCAACCTGGTCTGACCCACATCTTAATCTGTGGTGAAAAGTTCCAGGAGTTGCTTGCTGGCACCAGTAACTGTATGATCACCCTGCAGTTTTAGGAGCTTTGGGGTAAGCTCAGGGAAATAGTAAAGACTTCCATAAGCTAAATTAGCTTTTTGTACTTCAGCCCTCCCAAGGAAGATGGATACTGTTTATTATAAAGTATTGAGCAATACTGGCAGGCTCCATGCCAGCAACTGTGCAAGACTGTTTTGTAAGCCGAAGAATACCCCGTATCCCTTGGGTTTAAGAAACTCTGTCTGGAGTTATAATGAATGCTTGATATTTTGGAATGAGAATTGGTAGTTGAGTAATAGCAGATGACTAATGGCAGCTAAAATGTAAGGGTAACCCAAAAGGGGAAATGGAGTGAAGAGATGCTTGTGGCTCGATATCTCTAGCTTTAGGTTCTCACCTTTCCTGGCATGATAAGCTCTCCTTCATCCACAGGTCTAACACTCCACTCTTATTTGTTCCTTCTGCCACAGCAGAAGGTCCTCCCAAACCTCAGCACCTAATTGCTGCTGTGCAGTGCTGCATCCCACTCAGACATCCTCCACTGCTGTGTGCTGCTTTCTGTATGACTTGCAATAGCTCTGGAAATTTTATATGCTCTCCAGCCCAAAACTAAATATGATGGAGGCTTTGCAAGCTCTCCTCTTACTGAGATTTCATTGTCCCTGGTCTAATGCCAGTTCATTTATCTTTCCTTCTACTGGCATTATCTCTGCCTCAGCTAGGATATGGGCTCATGCTGTTAGAGGACCAGCATGTCTTAAAATTGCTTCTTTGTCTCTCATGTCAGCAATTCATAAGCCATTGAATGTTTATTTTGGCCTGATGAACTTTAGAGATGATTGGGATTTAAAATAAACATTTTATGCTTTTGAAATACTGACTAAAAACATCCCTGTAAAAAACAACTTTCAAAACAAGTTGAGCCAAAGCAAAACCGTCCAGCGAAAAGAATACAAGATCACTGCTGAGTGTTCACATTAAAATCACAAGCAATAGGAAATGTGACATTCAGGGTGAAAAAAAGTTTTCAAGCAGCAGGCAGACTTGGGAAGTGCAAGAGGATATGCTAGTCATCATTGACTTCTGTGAAGATACAAAAAGCACAGAAACAACAGATACTTGTTTGAAAACAGAAATTAGCAGCAATAGTGATGAAAATAGAAGCATGGGAGAACGTCCTCACAGCTTTCCTTTTCAGTCCCTAGGATTCTTACCTCTCAGATAAAGAAATTTTCTTGCTTACACTGCTGTGCTGCACAGGAGCTGATGAACAGACTGTACAGCACACACGGATAAACGATTCACTAGGTGAAATGGAATGACAATCTTTAGTTGCTTTACAAAAAATAGTCTTTTCTCTATTGTAATACTTACTATTAATCAATATTAGATAGTAATCATCAGCGTATTTATATCTAACAACTCAGCACACAGGACTGCGTGCAGCAGACTAACCATAGAAAACATTACTGAGAAGAAAACATGCATAAGGTGTTGTTATGCTTCACTCCTCCATTTAAATTGCTTTCAGAATCACCCAGCTCCATCTTACCTGTTCAAAGGATGGATCTCAGGCCGTTTAATGTTTGCAATTTGATGGCCATGAGAGCTAATTCAAATCTTCTGCAAATGTATTGAACTCTCTGGGACAGAAAGTCTCATTATTTTTCTACAGAAATTATTTGAAAAATAGTGAACTTGAAGCTCTTTTTCTTCCATTTGCCATTGGGATAAACAAGAATATAAAAATGGGTGGTTGCCTGTCTTCCTCTGCAGCTACTCAGTGTGTGTACGAAATGCTTTTAAAATGGCTGAAAGAGAAGAGAAAGCCTTTCTTCCTATGAGTTTTAAGACAGGGAATTACTAGAGAGTGACAGAATTTTTTACCTCTTTAAAAACCTCTGTTTTCTATGTGAGAAAGAAATGAATGAGTAAATGAAGTAAGAAGGGTTCAAACCCTAGGTTATTCCTCTTCTTTTAGAGGAGTTGAAGTTTCTGTCCAGTTTAGTTCAGAAGAATGTTGAAGCTGTATACATCCCAGGTAAATGCCCAGATAATAGGATTATTGGGCTGCTCTGTGTTCAGATTGTCCCATCCACTTGTCATTAATCCTGAACTGAAGTCTTTTCAGGAGGAGGCTTTGTCAAAACCAATACATCTCCTCAAAGTTTAGCTTCCAAAAATCAATATACCTGAGCAAAAACAACAAATTACAGGATGGGTGTTGGAGCAAACAGGCAATCTTCCACACCACCGTTCAGAAAACATTTATTATTTACCTGCAATTTGGTGAATAAGTTAATAAAAGTATCAGGTACTTGAATAGGAAGGTAACTATGAATACATGAATAACAATGGAGAAAATTTACATTTAAGGCTGTCTTTGCAACTGCTCTTGATATAATTCAATCAGCTCCAATCATCTCTCTACAGAATGCTTCCTCTGTCAACCACAGGAAAGAGAAGTGGTTAGATAATGTTATGTGACTGTGCTATTGAACTCAGCTTCACATTGATATTAGGATGTCCAATAAATAAATAAATAAACAACAAAATTTAAAAAAAAAAAAAAAAAAAGAAAAAGAAAGTGGGAGGTAGGGAGTCAAAAACAACTGCACACATGGAACCAAAGGGACTGCAAAGCAATGCTGTGAACTTCAAATAGATGCCAGTAATGTGGCACACAGGTGGTTAAAACAAATGCATAAGAAAGGCTACATGGCAAAAGGCACTGCATGCATAAATGAAATTCAGGACACAGGTGGGAGCTGTACATGAGGTACACATGCTGAACTCTTAGATTATGCACAGCAGTCCAGTAGCATATTTGCTCTGCTGCCTGCTGGTCTGGATCACAACCTAATGATGTGAGTTTTCAGCTCTAACATTGTCCATGCATTTGCTATGGCTTATATGCCTGATATTTCTTTCCAATAATAACTTCCTTTTAGGCATGGTTATTAAAACCTCCGTCACTGTGAAATGGCTTGTGTTCAGTGAGGCAGTATTTTAATGTGATGTGATGCTGTATAGAGGAGCTTCATCTACTACACTCGAGAAGGTAACTGGTAGATTGTTTACTCCCTTAATCCATCTAATTACGGCAGCTTATGGAAAACCGAAGAAAAAGAATTTGTGCTGTAGGTGATGCTGAGAGAGATCTGAGGGCATCTTGATTTAAAAAACACAAAGGTATTCTCTATAATGTATACAGAATAGTGTGTTGATCTCACAGTAAGAGACAGCACTGATAATTTATTTCCTGCTGGGAGATAGTCTCTTACCAGATACTGTAAAAATTTCTAGCCTCTTTTGTCTTCCTTTGAAATGTGGGAAACTTAAGAGTGAAGCTATAGAACTGTTCTTATAGAGCAGCATCCCATTGTGGAGAAAAGAAAGTGTATGCTTAGGGGATTCCTGCAGTGAACAAAAAAATGTGGACCTAGGCCATGCCTGGGAACCAGCACAGATGATGTGTTTTCTACCTGCTGCAACATAAACCTTCTCCTATTTCCAATAGCCTGCAGAACCTGTAAGGGTGGAACAAAACTTCTGATGACCACTGATGCCTCCCATTCACACTGCACTTTACAGAGCAGAAGGAGGAGGACAGATGTGATGTTGCTTCATAGAGAAAGTGTAAGGAACAGTGAAACCTCACTGAACCGGAAAGGCCACACTTTTGAAAGTAATAGGCTTGCAGATGGCCAATGGATCAAGCCCTCTCAGTTGTGTGCTATCAAGACCTGTCCACAGCCAGAGTTGTGTGTGATGTTGCCATCTCTCCCAGAGATGAAAAAGGAGTTCTCAGAAAGTGGTGGATCCTTGATGCAGCTGTCACTGAAGCTGTCAAGCATGGATGTAGAGTAAGGATGTCCTACAACATTAACCTCAAGAATAATGCTTCTTTCCTCACTGACAACTACTGTAACTGAAGGGAATTACTTGTTCTGGAAGCTCTGGTACTAGTAAAGCACTGTTTCTGCAAGGATATATTTCCTTAGTCACTCCCTTTAGTGTTTAATGAAGCACAAAACATGCCTGAAGTCTTTTGTCAGGTGTCCCCATAAGACTCTGCATGGATTGATCGAGACCTTGCTCATAGGACACAAAAGGTGTCTACTTCACACTCAAAGGGAGATTCCTTTCAGCAGCCTATTTCAGTGAAACTAACTGGCAACTTTATCAGTCTGGGCTAAAATTCATCACCGTGTTCAAAATTTACTGGGGAGTAGGTGAGGTGAAGATAATGACACAAAACATAGATAAGTAAACCTCTCCTAATAGGAAGCCAGACCAAAATGCACTCTTGTTTTCAGCTGCTAAATGAAGTGCTTGATACAAAGCTACATTTTTCTAAAAGACTGTCTCTCTGCCTTTTTAGGTTATGTACTACTACCATTAGCAAATCTGCTAATTCATAGTTTTATTTATTTATTTATTTATTTAATTTTGCTTCTGCATTTTTAAAACGCTTCTTTCTTCTCCCTGTTTCCTCCCATTGCCCCCACTTGCCATTATTAAGTGATGTCAGGTGCTTTTAGAGCTCATTGCTTCTAATTATCTACAAAATAATTAACATTTCTAATAGAAACTGGTTCAGTTGATTTTCATTGGGAGTGCAGGAGAGCAACAAGTAAAGACTTTGGCAATTAAAGCCATATTATTATGTTCTTCCCTTTACATTATCTGTTAAATAAATCCTTTGCTGCAGAAATGGATAGACCAGAGATCACTTGAGATGAATATTGCAAAAAGCACTAGATTAGTTTTTCATCTGTTTGCAGCCCTTTATATGGGAGCAGAAGAAAGAAAACTAATTTGAAAAATTAGGGAAAGTAGTAATACAGAAAAGATTCTTTCTTATTGCAACCTGCTTGCCAGATGGCCTGCCAAACACTGATACCAAGCTGAGAGAGAAAATCATTATGTATTGTAAATCAGAACTCAAAAATATGTAGTCCGTGGAGTGCATACAAAATATGCCATTTAATTAACAGAGAATGAAACAAGGCTTTCCAGAAATACAATCAGTAAGGGCTCCAGCATGACTTGTCATGACATGTGGCTCTCAAATCATAAAAATAAAACTCTTCTAAGTCTATAACTAGTGGAAGGTGCAGATTTTGCTTCTCCTGTTATGAGGTTTCAGGATACCAAGCATTGCAAAGCTTGTAAAGGAGTGTGTTTGTGAGAAGGGATAGGATGCAGAAAAGTTTTGGTTTTATGCAGAGCTGTGAACTGGGTTGGAAAATGGGAAACATCAACTTACACCTGGCAATTCTTTGCATCCTTCCAAATGCAGGAAGCAGGAACTTTTCCAGACATAGATTTTATACACAAAGAACACGATTATACCACTATTATCACAGTGCTGGAAGAGATCAGATATAGTGCTACCATATGTGTTATGAATATGGGTATGAAGCACTTACAGATTCAGTATGACTGTGCTTACTTAAATGTGAAGAATGTGCTATTCATTCTTTACTCCATCCTTTCCTGACAGTCAAAGACTGTGTCCTGAAAACCTGCCTCAGGTTTAGGAGGCATTCATCCTCCCAAAAACCACATGTTCCTTGTCTTCATGATGCTGTATCATGCAATTCCCTTTGACCTCAAGGCTTTGTCCTTCCAGCCATAAAATGTGAAATTAGACATTGTGTTAGGAAGAAAGGATGAAGAGTACATAAAGAGAGTCATTAGAGGTCAGTGTTAAAAAAGGATTCAGATACCTAAGGATAGGCTATGTGAGTATCCTTTGATACCCCAGCTTTCAAATAAATCTCCATGCCTAGTCTTTGGAAAAGGTAGTCCCAACAGATGAGAAGTTTAAGGAGCTCAAGAGATAATGCTAAGCAGGAACCTGACTAGAGGCAACCTAAAGAGAACACCAACTAAGGCTGTTGCATGAAATTCATTCTGTCTGCAAGTGTTCCAGTGAGCTGTGGTCTAACTTTCCCTCTAGGATGAAAAACATGGAGGGCAGGAAAGTGGAGGCACTCATAAGAAAAAGAACATTTTTTTCCCCTGCTACCAAAAAGGAAAAAACAACATGAGGGGAAGCAAACCTAATAGCCTACTGGGAGGTGAAGGGGTGAGAAGAAAGCAAATGTGCTGATGGAAAATCCACTGTCCTCTACAAATCCCAGCTGCTCACAGTCTTCTTTCCTTCTAGTTCCTGAGCAGTAAAAGTATATGCAGTGAAAAATCAGCAGCTGGGGCTTATTTTGCAAGGAAACAGCACCAAGCAGAATTCTTCCCTCCATATTTTATAATTTATCTGAAGGCTACAGACATCTGTTCAGGCCAAGGGGAAAAAAAGCATGAGGGATTTGGGCTAAATTCAGCACCACTTAGGAAAGATGCACCTGGCCTGCCATTTGTTATGTTCTCTCCTCTCTGCTTTATGATTTATATTTTATAAATCCCTTCCATTGTGGCTCCCCCCGCTTCCCTCCTTCTGTTCCAGTTTGATCAGATTTTAGAGGTTCAAAGTGTACTCCTGTTACTTTAATTAAAGTCATTTCCCTCTGCCCTCCCTGATAGAACAGATGTATTGGAAATCCCCAGGCACATCCTTCCTGGGCAAAACTGGGCACAAAAACATATAACTGCATTAAGACAAATTCCCTCTGCTAATTGCTTTTTTCTGTGTAGCAGAGATGTGCTGAAGAGAGAGCATTCTCTATGCTAGCAGGTCTATTTTACCCTTTGCAATCAGTTTATAGTGGGTACCTGATTCCATTCCTGTACTGCTTGCCAAAAATGCTCACAGTAATAAAAGCTCTGAGACATACCTGGCATGGCTTTGTACCTTTATTGCATCTCCCAGCCTTAACCTGGGGATCCCATAACATTGGCTAGTTCACCGAATGTACCATTCCATATCCAGTGGAGATTCTGTTGTGTGGCAGATTTGGCGCTGTTATCTCTCAGATGAATTTTAGGCTGAGAAAAGAATACAGCCTGAGGTGTAACCAGACTTGCTGTGTTAAATCATGGGAGAAGGGAGGAAAATACATTTCTGTGATTATATTCAACAAGAAAGTGTCAGCTCTTGGATTTTAGCCAGCTTGTGAAGTAGCTAATTAGTCTATATGAGCCTGTTGTGGAAAGCATTTAGATCGATATCTTTCCTGCTATTGGACTTAGCTGCCACTCTGGGTATTAGTTGCCCACTTAGCTTCCCCCTTCTCTTCAGCCTTACTTAATGGAGATTTATGCTCTATATGTTGTTTATTACCCTGAGTTAGTTCAGGCAGATGCTAATTTTCCTCTCTTGCAATTTCTTTAAAACACCACAGATATTGTGTACGTGTCTCTCCTGTCTGCTGTGAAACAAGTGTTCTTCCAGGTAAAAATCTGCACCTCTACAGAGAGTCACTTCATCCAAAGACTAATCCAAGCAGCAAAACAGCTGTTTGGCTGGCAAAGATGACTTTAGCCAGTCTAAGCATCTTGGCAGGCTATGGAGGACAGAACACATCTAACAGTGGTGTGGCATGGAGCATACAGTATGGTTAGTGTTGGGGCAATAAGTTATGTGCAGGGGTTAAAAAGAAAGTACAAGATCACAGATTTTGTTGTTGGGTGAAGATATATTGAATACCTTTCAGGTATTTTTGGATCCCAAAGTCAAACTATTCTTTAGTCTTCCAGCTTCTTAGAAATACTGAGTGATAGAACTCCATCTCCTCCCCTAGAAACTTATACAGATTTACAGTAAAATTAAAAAGGACAACAGCACTGACAAAGGCCTTTCCCCTTTCTCTGCATGTTCATTTCTAGAGACTGTTCTCCTCTCTAATTTTACATGGCACAGTGGGACTTACCATCTGTTTCAGAGCCCTCAGATGAGCAAAAAAAGGCCATGTCCTAGAGCAGAAGATGAAATCTTTGAGCACCACACGGACTTTTGACAGGATAAGGTTTTGGAGAACATTTTAATTTAACATTATAAATAGTTCTTTCCTTCCCTAAGTGCTTCTCAAAAAGGGGGGTGGAGGGGTGGGGGAAGGAAAAAAAAGCAATTTTTGCAATGTCAGTTCCCAATCCCACTCCTGCTCTACAGACGAAAAAAGAAGTCTGTCATTCTTGGATAAAGTCCCGTTTTCCTCTCTGTCCCATTTCTTTCAGAAATGCTCAATGCATAACAGTTTTCTAACCCCACTGTGCTGCATTCAGACAATCATTGGCATTTAGATCCCCGGTCTTCCCAAAACATGCAGAGTCAATGCATCATTACTTACAGACCCTAATAAAGTCAAGTTCTTGTTTAAACCCTATTAGAGTGTTCCCATTTTTTTTATTAGAGAGAAATCATATTGGGTGGATCTGTGGTCTGTAAACCATACTAAATGTGCTGAACACCTAGACTGTACACATGGAAATTTAAGGAACTTTAGGATCTCCACCAGGCTTATATATTTCAAAGCTGTCTGGGATGGTAAGCAAGCACCAAGGACAGCACAGAAAGCAATCATTGTGAATTAAAATTTGCAAATTAATAATATCATTCAAGTGTTGAAATCCAATAGCCCACTGATGACAGCTATAATAATACCTATTAGTAATTTCTCCATAAATACTGTGAAAAATCCAGTCATATAGCAAAAGAAAATGAGCCCAACAGGAAATGATAGTGAACAATTACCATTTAATGGATAGGCATTAAGCAGAATTCCTACTACAGGGAAAATAACACACCTTTTAAAAGAATTCAAGGACAGAGAATAAGAAGAAATGCTCTCAGGCCTGATTTTTTACATTAAACATTTCTCAATCTAAAGTGGTAAACATTTCACTGTGACTAAGAATTTCATGAGTATTCAGTACTACACTAGTGGCAATGAATCAATAAATACCAGGTCATGCAACATCACCATTCAACATAGGTTGGTGCCTGTGTTCTGTTTTTAAATCTGGAAAGTATTTAAAGTGAAATTTTCATTTTCAAGCGAATCGTCAGTCTAGAAGTGGACAACAGATTCAAAAGTGCATGTTTAACAGAGAAAAGAGTACAGATGGGGTGCACGTCCTGGAGCAAGCAGCACTGACAAATTTTCAGGATAACTAGTTAGGTTTTGGAAAGCAGGTTGCATAGGATACAAAGAACACCTTGTGCCTGTGAGAGCTGTGAGCACTGATGCATATGCTGACAAGGTTTGCACAGCTTGCTTGTGTGTACATTTGCCTGTGTGCACTACACTGCAGGTGAGAAAAGCCTGAGCTGGCATGAAGACATGGAGATTAAACATGACACATAAAAGAGTCAGTGATCACATAATTGCTGGAGGATGCTACAAGTTCAGGGCATTTCTGGGGTCTTTAGAAGCTAATTTAATTGCTTCTTCTTACAAATATTCCTTCTGCATTTTTTTCTTTGCTCTTTTTTTTTTTTTTTTTTTTTTTCTTCCCCTTCATGCTTGGTCACAGAAAGATGCTTTTGTTTCTTAGCATTAAAAACAAACATAATAAATTGGAACTCTCTGAATAATGAAAGTATCTTGGGACTGAGTTTGATGAAAATGAAATCCTAGTGAGAAAGGAAGAAAAGATTCACTTGTACAAGTATACGGATACACAGGGCAGTCACAACCTTGGTACTACATGGGTTTTGTTTGTCTTCTTTTTAAGAGATTTGCCATCTTCATGAGAAATTCTTTATGAAAATTCCTTACTTCTCTTTCTTGTGCAGGCAGCTTTGTTTCCAGCAGTGGGTGGTGCTGTTATTATCTGCTGGGTAGCCCAGTTGCTCACTGTTAGGAAATTTAAAAGAGATAAGATGTCTGAAGAGTGCTACCGCTATCATGACTGACTGAAATTGAACAGATTTCTGGTTCCTTCTGAACAGAGACTCCTGAAAGGCAACATGTGCCATATTTGGGAGGACCAGAAATGATGGGCAGAGGCAGACCTGCTCAGGCGCTGAGCAGTTGGTGGCAGCAGGATGCACAGCTCTCCAGGAGACTTTGCTACTTGGCACTGCTTTCCAATCATTCCTCCCCATGCGGAGGAACCTGGATCACACAATATCAGCCACTGTACAAATGCTTTATTCCTACTCTGCTGAAAGCTAACTTAACTAACCTTTTGACTGCCTTACATCAAAAGCCCATGTGCTGTTTCTCCCTTACTATGACATTAATATTGTGAGCATCTGCTTGAACCATAGCACTTTGTCCTTTTGCCATCAACCCTAAATGTTCCCTGGTAAAAGGTGTTTGTTTTTGTTGTTGTTGTTGTCGTTAGTTTGTTTATTTTTTTCCCCCCAGAACTCTCACAACAACATCTGCACTTCAAATGGTTCTAATTTTAGAAGTACATGATCTTGATGCCTTGTTGCAGTCTTTCCTATGGGAAGGAACAGTTGGAACTCAAGAAGTCCAGAGAGAACTGTGTTTACTCAGAGAGGGTACTGAGAGAATTCACTAAAGAAAAGGAGACCAACTTAATTCCTTTGAGGATATTAACTTATTTATGCTTCTGTGTTTTACCAGGATATCCACATCAGATGAACCGTAATGAGTGAAGACAGAAAACTTACAGCTTTGGAGGCTCAAAATATTGTTGCTGTTTTGAAGATACAGGTGGGACTGTGCTCCTAAAGACTATAGGTGATCACTGGAAAATGCAGTCTTTATTCTTTCATGAGTAGGATGCATACAAAACTCTCCTGGAGTTCAGATAGTCTATAATAGTCCATAATTTTCTTTCTTTCTTTCTTTTTTTCTTTTTTCTTTTTTTTTTTTTTTCTTTCTGCCAAATGAGTAGGAAAAAGCAAGTATACACAGAAGTGCAAATCTTGTTGTTTCTTATCAATATGAGCACCCCAGAGTTTTTCTAGGTCTGGTGCTATTCGTTATACAAGCAATAAGCATAGCAATGAAAATCAAACTTCTATTGAAAATCAGCCCATTGGAAAATCATTTCTGTCCTACCTAGAGAAAGTAGTTTCTCTGTGTTGGCTCTCCTTGGCACAGAAATTCAGCTGTGATTTTCCAGGTGCTGTGATATAGTGTTACTTCAGAGAATTTCACCAGAGGCAATTACAGACGAACTAGTGAATCTAGGCTACCTTTTCATCCATTCATCAACATGTCAGACTGCCCCATACAGAGGTAAGAAAACCTATATATTGCAACTAGATGAGCTATTCTGTTAGAAATGTAGCATATAGTCCTCCCTGTCTAAAGAATTGATCAAGTATCTATTGCTTATTGCATTGAGAATGATAAAAGATAAGAAGTGTCATCTTAAGTTCTTTGAATTAGTCTGTGAGCTTGCAATTGTTTGGTATCTCTGTTAGCATGGTGTGACTCTCACTGGTTCTGGACTAAATGGTTAAATTGTTTTAAAAATGAGTATATTAAATTGAGATGGCTACATTTCTTTAAGGTTTTCTTCTTGTCTGAGAAGTATTTGTGCTGAACTTACAGGTATTCCTTACTTTCCCCAGTATCTTCAGCTTTGGAATATTACTGAATACTTACAAACAAATTTGTGGGATGGCCATACAAATCATCTTGCATTAGAATTTTACAGTAAGTAGTTTTACTCATTAAAATATTCCCCTTTAAAATATTTTTCAAATTATTATTAATATTTTTTGAAGCTGGCTCCTGATTAGCTCTATTGCACAGTGGTGCATCTAAATGCATTTTTTAGACCCCCTCATTTGATCTTTGACTTTTCTTCAGCATTCCAGGCCAGCACAACCCATATCAGAAAGAAACTTTTGGAAGAAACCCTGTAGGCACATGTGATTTGCTCTGTTGTAGAGGGAGCTGAAGGAACTACCTGATATTACATGAGGAGCAGCAGAAGTCTCATCTGTTGCTCTTGGATTTTGCCAGGAGAGAGGAACTTGGACAAAAAAAGAACTTGGATTATTCAGTCTATGCTGCTGACTGATCAAGTACCAATTTTGGTAAGCATTTATTATTTTTATCCCTGTAGTGCTGTTGATCAGGGACCATCCTCTAAATCCATTTGGTCTTGCACTGACATCCTGCAGATTAGGCAGGCAGTAATCACACCAGGATGTTTTTCTTCATGATGTCTTGCTTTGCGGTCATCAAGTTCTCTCTCAGCCTCAGTAAGAGATAAGTAAGACAAGCTAGACTCCTCTCTTATCCAGGGAAAGGCTCAGGTTTCACCTTGTGTTTTAGCCGTACTTTTCCATGGGTTTTAATTAATCCATTGATGGATAACTGGATATTCTGCCAAGCTATGATCCTTTGTTATTATTCCTGCCTCAGTGCATTTGGGGATTACAGCTCTTTATTCCTCTCATGCTGCTGTGTCATTGGCAGTCTGAATTTCATAGATTATCATAGAATCAAGGTTAGAAAAGACCTATAAAATCATCCAGTCCAACTGTCAAAAGTTGTCAGTCATCTACAAGATTTTCTTCATTTTTAACTGTTGATTTTAGTGTGTGATTTTGTATCTTATACTATTCTTATCAGTGAAGAGATTTTTAAAATGTTCCCTTATATTCTCCTCTTTAGTTTTTTTTTGTTTTGTTTTGTTTTTTGTTTGCTTACTCTGTGCACTGCTTCCCTACTTTTCCTTTTACATCTATCTGTCCTATATGAAATACATCCCTCATGAAAAGTAGCAATGGAGAGTTAAAGGGTAGAGATAAGAAAATCAAGACAGCAACCCTTTGGGCCCAGTTAGCATCATAGAGAATCTGTTTCCTACCTTGGAAGACAAATCAGAACCCATTTGTTGGCTTTTGCTAACTCTCGTTTGTTTCAACACATGATTTATCACCAGGGTCTCCTCTCACATCTCTGAAACAAACCAGATGTTTTCCACTCTTTCTTATTTATACAGCCACTTCAGATTCAGCCAGCATCCATTCAAAAATCTTGGGGAGGGCCACGTTTGTGCAGCCTGACAATAAAATCTGTATCTTTATTCACATCACTTAGTGAATTCATAAAATGGAGTCGATGGCATCCTAATGGTTATTTCATCTCCGGGTCAATTTTAAGCAGCTCCTCAGAATACAGATGCGTCTACGCACCAGGGAAGCAAAGACTACTACCACTCTGATGGAACAGTGAAGAAGTGGCATGCAAATTAATAAACTGAGAAGGAAGCTGATCTCTCAACAAATGGTGTGTAAGCACTGATTCTAACTAGTGTAAAGAAAAAAGAGGTCTCAGCAGCCTCTCTCCAGTTTTTGCCCCATCAAGGTGAAAGGCAGAATTATGGATCTGGTCCTGGGAGATAAATGTTGGAGTGAACAGGGAAGGGGTGCAGTAAATGCTGAATTTCCTCAAGGGAAGCAGATGCTGCTATACTTTTGGCTATAAACTCTTTCCCTTCCTGTACCTGGAACATGATAAAAAGTGCACTTTAGAAAGAAAGACTGGTATGATAAGTTTTTGAGGAAAATGGTATGGGACTGGGAGTCTGTAGCCCACTTTGAGTACTGTGTATCCATTCCTGAATGCATAATGCAGGTGTGCCCATGATGCTATACAGTCAGACTGGGTTGACAAAAAACCCCAAGTCCCAAAACATTCTGTGATGGCTGCAGGTCTACTGCTGCTGCAGGAGCAGGCCCCTTCCATAACTACCACTATGGTAGCTGTAGGTGGCACACCCTTTGTTAGACCTCCTGACCACTTCTGCACTGAAGGATGTAGATTTGAGATGAAAAGAAATAACACAAGAAGAAAATAAAGTGTCTTGGAGGGGGGAGGACAAACACATAAAGATGATTTCTGTTGACTCCTCATGACTATTCCTGCCTGCTTCCTTTGTGCTATTGATCTGATGGCACATTTTATGTGTGTTTTTCAAAAAAATCATCAAACATAGCATTGATTTTTGGAAGGAAAATAAGAAGGAAAAGTAAATGGCAATACATCAAAACAGATAGTCATTCCTGAAGGAAAGATCTTTAGAAGGCAAGTGTCAGGCAAGCTTTCACTTTGCCCACAGTTCTGAATTGAGTGAACTAACTCCTGGGATGACATTGCTAATTTATCAGGACTTTTCACTGTGGGAGGTGACAATGCATCGAACTACAGGCAAGGGAAGGGGGCGAAGTGCAAGGCAACATGTGGGGAAATTCCAGCAGGGCACTAAAGCACAGTCTCTGCTGTTCCACTCCATAGCTCTCTCCAGGCTGCTGGCCCAACTTTTGACTATTCTCACAAGGGAATTTTTTTCATAGTATCTAATCAGATAGTCCTGTGTTGCCACTTGCATGTTGACTCACACAAGCTGAATAAAGGTAAAATCATTTCTCTTTACCCACAGGCTGTGCTCTTGTTAATATAGTCCAGTGTGAAGTTGGCCTTTCCACAAGGGAACACTGCTGACTTGTGATAAAATTGTCCACCATAGATTAATCCTGAAAACAGAAATGGATTTCTCAGACAAAGTGGGAACTCATGTCACTTGGAGCATCCATTTCTGTGAACTTAAAAAGGAAAAATTAAGGAGCTGATAAACATGTCTTTTAAGTGTGTTTTACAGATTTGAAGCCAGGTCCCAAAAGTAGAGAATCCCCCTGGAGATCTGATGCATGCCATACAGAAAAGTTGTGTTATATTGCTTCTCTTACAGATAGCTAGGATTTATGGTTTTACATGCTTGGATGAAATAGGGAAGAAAAATAAATGCAATTGGCATATTTTAAAAGAAATTTGAATGCTTTTTCATCTCCATTACTGAGAAATTGAGTCATCTTTATATACATTCAGAAATGGAGAGGTTGTTTTTTTTTGTTTTTTGTTTTTTTGAACAGTATATGGTATCTAACAAAACATGATAAAGTAAGGGGATATAGTTAGAAGAGATGGAAGGGAAATAGTAGTATTTCACTGGAAAATTCAATACTCACATTGAATGTTACCAACACTCAGACAACTCGATGTATTTATTAACTTAAACTCCATGTAATGAGGTGCTTTCCTTCCACTCTTGCTCCTTCTTTTCCAGCTTTCTTATTGCTCTCACTCTACCCATCACATCCATTTTCTCATGTGGAGGATCTCTAAATCTGTGTAAATGCTATAATCCATGACTTTTTTCACACTGTACATACTGGATTTGTGGACAATGTGGTGTCTATTAAAAACAAAAACAAGAGCAAACTGCTCACAAACACAATGTAGACAAAGCTTTCCTACACGGCTCTAGGAGGACAGTGTGCACTATACTGATGAAACGTGGGACAGACACTGAGCTTCGTCAAGCTAAATCCTATTACTTGCTCTTCTCTCTTCTTCATTCAGTCCTGCTGGTCTTGGCTTTCAATAAGAATCCAAGCCAAAGGCATGTTTCATATTTCTGTATTGGAGAAGTCACCCAAGACCACCTCTCCATTGCACAGAGCATAATAAATTGTGAAGCCAATGATTTGTCTGAATGGATTTTGGAATGTTACTAAAGTAATGATAATAAATGTATAATAATGATAGACATTTAATTCCCTATTAAAATCACTGTTTTAGTCTTGGTGACCATAACTTGATTTTAGCCTGAAAGATAATATCAGATTCAATCTTTTTCACAATGAAGGAGCAATATCATGCCAATATGAATATGGAGAAGATTCATAGATCCCAAATCCATATGAAACCTGTAGGAATCATCAAGTTTGACATAATGCTTAAGAAGTGGAACTTCTCCAAGGAGTTCCTGCTTGAACTGAGGAAAAATGTTTGAGTTCTATATAAAATTGTCAGAAGTGAAGAAACCACCAACACCACTGGTCACTGTTCCTGGCTGATACTGACTTTTCCAGCTACCACCTAATTTTCAGTCTGACTGTGTCGACTCTCTACTTCCAAGTCACAAGAAATTGGTATCTGTGAAACTCAGGGAGAAGTTTCTACACAGGTATTTTTCTCTCAAAACAAAATACCAGTACTTCTCTTTTTCAACCTTCTAGGAAGAAACATGTCATTTGACTGGAACATCAAACAAGCAAACAAACAAACAAAGCCCTTTGCTATTTGTTACTTCTTTTTAAATTATTTCTTGATGCTCTGCTAGAACTCAAGATAAATTGTCTGTTGAGTATGCTCCTCATTCTTTGCTCTTTACAGCAGGTGTACCTGAAATTTGTTGCTGTCACTAGTAAGCGGTCACACAGACAAATAGCACATTTACTCCATTGAAGCAACTCAGCTCAACGGCTGCTCCTGAGGGAGGCAGTGATTCAGGGTTTAGTGCAGTGGAGGAGGATATTCCAATTGCAAATAGTTTCCAGCTGTTCATTTAGATGTGTATGCTAAGCACCAGAAAAAATGAAAAGATGTTGAAATGTAAAGGCCAAATAAGTTTAAATAAAAGTACTGAAATTAAAAAGTGGCAGTTGAATAGAAAAGAATTGAGATTATTGTTACAAGTTCTTTGCAAACGTTCTGCTTGTCTGAGAAGAACAAAAAAGCACACAAAACAAAATATGATGAAGTTTGAAACAAAGAGTCAGCAGGTTCAGCTCAATTCTTTGGTGCTGTATAATTCTCCTTCGCTATCACTGTATTTATACCTCCTACATAGCCTTCCCCTTGCCTCTTGTTTTGTGCTGTTATGGAAATACACTGTTGGGTTCCTACTCTTGACTTTATACATTGTTTATTAAGTGTGCAGAACATATTTTGAAAGATTCTATATGCCATGGTATATCAGCTATGTCAGACTGTGGTAAGTTTTCTCACAGTGTGGTAACTTGTTGAAGCGAAAGCATTTGCTTATGGTAAGGACTAGAATGATCCATTTGGCTGTTTGAAGTCCACTGATTATAGGGTGCTGTAGGTTTACGTAGGTGGGTAGTAGTGTTCTAGTTTGCATTTCACCATATACCATGGAATCTAGCATAAGCAAGGAGGATAATTTTCATATGGCATATAATGTATGTTTGAACATCATACTAAAATCATTTCTTATTCCTGTCTGAGGGATATATTTCTAACCACGTAGCAATATATTCTTTTGATGTCCTCACACCTTCCTAATGAAAATTTAATAATAATACATGACAATTGTATTTCTGAGGTGAAGTAAAAATTGGACTGGATAGGAGACATTTTTAATGCACTATGAAATGAACCCTTAACCACTTTTCACTTAACCAATTAAGTACTTACCCCTAAAGCATTTATTAAAGAAATATGGTGGATTCTCTGATGATCTGCAGTCTCCACAGTCAAAAACCTTTTGAAGAAGTACCCTACAGATAATTAAGTAGCTATGGGCTTGGTGTAGGAATTGTGAGGGGAAATTTCATAGTTAAATAGGAGATGATATAACATTCTCTCTAATTATATTATTTAGAGCTATCACAGAATTGAAGAACTTTCTTCTGTAGCTCTCCAAGCACTTGAAAAATTTGCCTACTGAACTTAACCATGTAAAAGTCATCCTCACCTTTCTCATCTGGGAAAACTGAGGCATGAAGGTGGAATGCTGGGTGTCATCTCTTCAAGGTATTCAGTTTTTGATGCAGGAAGCTATCTGAGTTCCTGTGCCCAACTTGTGCAGTGTAACAGTAAATGGCAACAGGACAGCATGGAAAATCCACATCACCCTTTTGCCTGTTATCCTTCCCCTGCAGTGACACATAGCTCTGTGTTGGCAACCGTGATTCCAGATGACCAAGTAGATCTGCTGTTATATATGTTAAATGGATGGATCAAAAGTTCACCAAGTAGACTGGGGAAGGAGTTAAAAAGTCATGAAAAGTAATACTGAGTTTTGAAGTACCAAAGATAATGCTACTGCAGCCAGAAATTAAGACAATATTTACCTTCTAACCCTTGCTTTTTACCCCCCAAATAAATCATAGATTCATAACCACCAACCTCTAAAAACACAAGAAAAAGAAACATTAATTACATAAAGACCAGGAGTCCTCTACTTCATGCTTTAGCTTTTTAGCATGTCTCACAGGGCTGTCCCAAACAGGGACGGGTACTTATTGCCTATGTAGCAGTTAGGCCTTCCCCAAGTTGCTGCTCCAGCCAAATTTTCTGATCAGTGACAAAGAATCACCAGGCCAGCAAATGGGACACATGCACCCAGCAGCAGATGGTAGTGACTGTACTCAAGGATGAAATGCACACAAAACTGGCTGCAGAGGGAAGCAGGCTGCTTAGTCTGCCTGGATAGAATTCTTCCTCCACTCATGTAGAAAGCCTTTTGTTACTTGCTAAGATATCTGAACATCCTCCTGAAGGTTTGGAACATTACTTACTGTATGCTAAAAAGGTGCCTGGGAAACAGAACAGTTTCTCTGGCTTCTGCCTTCTGGGAATCCATAAATGGCCCTTCAATTTCATGAATTCATAGTGTCCAGAAAATGTGAACAGGAAAAAAACCCAAAAAACTGGCATCTGTAGCACTATCTTCTATTCATCTTAAAGAAACGCTGTCAGGAGAAGCAATTGCATTAGTGATTTTAGAGAAAGCACTATCCTTTGAAGAACCCTAGACATTGAGAACTGCCGCTGGCTTTTAATGTACATCACAGTCTCCTATTTGTCCACGTATCCTACTTCCAAAACCTCTTGGAAATTCAAGAGTCAACTTTAACATTTTCTTCCTTGTTTCTTTGAAGGATTGTAATCGAGTTAGGTAAGGGAACAATTCTTTATCACCATATTAGGACATTTTGAGAGTAATCCAAGACCATTTCATTTAGTCAGACTCTTCTCTACTTGTCTGAATCCATCTCTAAGAAAAGAACAGTAACCAGTATTCCCTGTACACTCTCCAGAAGCACATTGCAGGGGTTGATAAGTTCAGTTCTGCGACACAGCATCCCTATTTGTGCTGCCCATTGTCTGCAGAGGTCTTTTCACACAATGGTTAATGAGATAAGAGTTTGTATTACAAAGAGTAGGTGCAGTATTTCATGAGTATGCTGTAATAAATTGAGACATCCACTCTCTGCTTCACACCTGCTGGAATTTGGAAATCTGCAACATGTGCACTACAGGACCAAGCTGTTTGAATCATTGTGATTCATTTGATGATGATCTTTGTTTTCAATTCCAACAGTTCATTCTTCTCCGAATATGTTGGATTCAGCTTCATGGAAAAACTTTCCAAAAGCACAATAACAAACTTTATAAAAAGCAGGCAATATTACTCACTATTGATGAGGCTTATTTCTGCTTCTACTTGAACATACCACGAGAAATGAACTGCTAAGTCAACCTGTGTGATGTGCTTACAGCATCCCATTTGGGAGCTTAGAAGGAAGCAGGTGGAACTGCGAAGAAATGTCTCAAGTATGCAGTAGCCTTGCCTTTTGCCTACTGCTATATGTAATGGAAGGCCCAGGGGATGCCAGTTCAGATGAGGACTGTGAGGCAGGTGTGGTCTTACTTTGCTTTGTAAGATAGTAAGTAGACTAGCAAGACATATCTTCTAGTTAGAATTCAGTCTTTGCATTCATAAAGCTTATTTAAATATATATGTGTGCCCTGTATAGTAACTCCTATGACACAGGCAGCATTAATGGAGGAAATTATTATGATATAATAAAACAAAAACTGTCAACCATCTACACAACGGGAATATAATACAAAACGGACAGAATCCCCACTGTAGAACTAACTCGTCTCAATACCATACTTTTTTTGTCTGCCTAAAAGCCTAACAACACTGTTTTGGTTTTTTTAATTTCTTTTGTTGTTTTTTTTTTTTCGTCCACTCATCTGTATCATACATAGAAGCAGTGTGTTATCCAAAAGCAGATTAAGTTAAACAAGTGGCTATTCTTTATAATTAGAAAAAAATATAAGATTTAATGCTAACATTTAGACCATAGTTTACCTTTTGTGTTAGAGACAATGATGCAATAGGTGAACTGGAACATTCCAAGGAGAAAAAGTATCTTTGAAAACAGCTTTCCTAACAAAGCTCATTGGCCCACGTTTATAAGTAGATTATCAGAAGAATTACTGTCAGCTGTAATGTTGCTATTACCAGGGTGTTTAAGTAACAATAGTATGTAGAAACTTAAGTTGTTCCTATAATCTTGTTCCAGATATGGAGAAAGGAAAAAAAGGAAGGGTGGAAGGAAGGAAGGGTGGAAGGAAGGAAGGGTGGAAGGGTGGAAGGGTGGAAGGGTGGAAGGGTGGAGGGAAGGAAGGAAGGAAGGAAGGAAGGAAGGAAGGAAGGAAGGAAGGAAGGAAGGAAGGAAGGAAGGAAGGAAGGAAGGAAGGAAGGAAGGAAGGAAGGAAGGAAGGAAGGAAGGAAGGAAGGAAGGAAGGAAGGAAGGAAGGAAGGAAGGAAAACAAAATCAACTAATGAAACTAACAGTGGAGACGATCTCTTTCTGAAATATATATTTTTGGGGATTTCTCTGATAGAGTGCCTAATTAGTGATTTGAGGCGCTTTAAAATGAGATGGTTGGTCTCTTAAGCTAGATTAAGTAGCCCTATATCTCTCATAGATCTTTTCCAACTGGAACTCCTAGATCAGACTCCTTCTTTTTCTTATAGGAAAAGCAGGGAGGTGACCTATACTTATTAGAAGGCCTACCTACTTACTGAAAAAGGAACAATATTAGAGGGGTGAAACAACAAAGTAATCAGATTTAGTTAGAAAACTGCTTTTGAAATTTGCATGCCTGATCCTCCTGAGTTGTTCAGTAAGTAGATGGAAGAAAAGACAAATGCAGTTGGAACATCCATCTTAACTCTCAGATTTGGTAAAAAGTTTCCTCCTAAATCTAAAGGACATTTCAAATACTCGTATTTCCATTAAAATTTAGACCCACATTTCTACTAATATCTTAGAACTCCATCTGTCCTTCGGGATCCTAGTATTCCAATCCTTTTGGAAAACTACTGTGTTAAATATTTACAGACATTTCTATTAGATCTTTTGCAATCAACTCTTTCATGCTCTTTTTTTTTTTTTTTTCTTACCTTGCTTCTTTAATGCCTAGGTCACTTTTCCTGTCAGAATCTATTTATTGAATAAAACTGATTTTTTTCCTTCTCAAGATACAGTGAAAAATGTGCAAGAGTTCCCAGTACAGGGATATTGGTTACTAGGAAACACAGTCCCAAGGGACCAGAGTGGGAGCACAAGCCTCGGACTACAAGGTTTTTCTGGGGAGGATCATATAACAAGATTTTGAGTTAAAATAATAATGATTTAAAAAATGCTCTGCTGAAGGACAAGGTTAAAAATTAAAGTGGGGTTGTATAAAATAGTCTTACACCAGTCTTGTCCTGAGAAAATGTTTTATATAATGGTCCAGAGCTGTGGTGTTTCTCTCAAGAAATGAGTTGAAAACATTCTTGGGCAGAAGGAAGATTTGCAGAAAACACTGAAGGTTTTTCTGTTTCTTGGCAGTCAAAACTCCTGTTGCTTGGATCTGGCACTGTCATGACAGGTATGAGTTCTCAGTTTCTACATGGATTTATACTTGTTAATACGTTTAACCTCAAGTAGAGAATGGATGCTTGAATATGGCTTTGGAATACAGTCTTGGTTAATATTTGTAATTTTCCTAATTACTGTCAGCTAGCTGGCAAAATATAATATATTATATTATATATTATATATATAAAATATATAATTATAGGAAAGAGTCCACGGAGAGACGGTGAGATGACGCAGTGGAACATGGAACATGGGAAAGACCCATGGCCAGGCCTTGGACATGGTGGAAAGAAGCACTTGCTTGGCCCCAGGAAAGACTGCAGAATCAGCTACAAATCAAGAAGTTACTGTGTGATTGAAATTAAGCATCAGTGCAAGTGCCTGACTGCAAAACCGCAGTGGTCATGGATGCAGCTGTGCATGTGCATAATTTCTGTACTATTTTACCTAGTCATTGAGTTAACAAGTTAATCATTTTATTTAACAGACTAATAAAATCCAGCTTAATTCAGTTTAAGAGCTTTTCGATCTTCTTTGGATGGCTTCCTACAAGGAAGAGAACTCAGCATACATGTGTCTGCCTGCATAAGAGTCCTGTCACAGTTATGCCTTTTAGAGATATTATCCAAAGTTTTTCCCTAGTGGTTCTCTGGATCTCTTTTGAGAAATCACATAACACCAAGTAGGCTATATTAACCGAAATTCTTTAATGTGGTCTGGAAAAAAAGTGAACCATCCAGAACGCCTTCTCCCAGTCATTTACAGTACTGAATCAAGATTCAAAGTATTGCTGTTTCACTGGTACTTACTTTTTCTAAAGGGAGCTGTAGGGTAAAGGCTCTTGTTTAGCCTCCTGTAGATTCATCCACCTGTACCTAATGGCATATTACAATTCCTGAGAAAATCTGAAGTGGATGAATAGTCCCATACTCAAGAGCTGTGAATACCACTGCAGGAGTAAGTAAATCCCTCTCAGGCCATTGCTAGAGAGACTGTCAGTTAATAATCTATTATATCTAGTCTGCAAGGATCATGTAAGTAAAGCATTGCCTCTGGCTATTTGTCTTAGATGTAATTAGTGTGTGTGGGATCCTCTCATGTTCCAAAACACAGAGAGGAGGTAACTGCAAGAGCCAGCTGGAGCCTGGCCCTATGAAGTCAGTGCCAGGCACTTTGAAACAAATACCAGTCTTTCCCACCCAGTGGTTTGAAGTGCTAAATACATCAAAGGCAGACAGCCAGAAGCACTCATGGAGTTATGCATGTACAATGTGCTAGATACCATAAGAAGAGCTACTCTTACCCTCGACAAGTTGTTCTGAAGTGAATGGAAGAATAACAGCAAGCTCTCTACATTTAGCTCCAAGCAAATATGTAGGAGGGAGTGGTACGAAAAACAAAAACAAAAACAAAAACCCTTTCAACATTTATTAGCACCAAGATAACCATTAAAAAAATGTTCATGACCCTTCTGAATTGGGAATAGAATTTTGAAGCACTTAACCTGGGATAGCCTTATATACCTTAAAAGGCTGAAATGCCTCTTGAAGGACAAGAATGGATCTTGGACTTCGTTACTGTAGGACAATATTTGGAGGAGTTTTCCATGTCAGAGGACATGACTAGATCAAGGCAAATTACTGTTTCGTCTATCTCAATGCAATTATTCTCATGGATACACAACAAACAAGCTTTCTTGGTTTAATCGAGGTAGCAAATGTTGTAGTGACCTGAAAGGTCTGTTGCTGACCAAAAAGTCCAGTCAAGATAATGATCCCAGAAGAGATGTTCGTGAACATAGACAAAGAATTAATCAGTGTCTCATGTGCTCATCTCCTGGGTTCTCCAAGAAAATGTCCTTAGTTGGCATGTACTAAAAACTGAGAATTTATAGAAACATGCAAGCATCTTGCTAAACTCTAGTTTGGATATTAAAAAGGGTAGCTTTCTCTCCTAAGCTTTTGATTTTTATTCACTGCCAAGCTTGAATTTGAGGTTGAGGATTGCCAATTTGGAGTGAACAAAATTATCTCATTAGAATTTTGCTGATGAGTTGACCCTGCTCAGTAACTCCTAGAACAATAAATTAAGAACATCGGATTAGCATAACCATTTTTCAAACTGTCCAAAGATCCAAACCAAGAAATGTCATGTTTTACATCAACTAATTCACATCAAATAGCTGTGAAATATCTTGACAGTGGGTACTGAAAATGTTCAACATGGTTGATTTCATAAAAGCATGAGAAATACCTAATTGTAGCATCAGATTCATGAAAATCAGAACGCAGCTGGTTTAGTATAACTGAATGAGATCCTCTGAAGTAATTCTGGAAGCTTGAACTCCTTCCTGTGTCCATCAGCTATGCATTCATGTACTCGGGAAGACATGTAAATATAAATGTGAAACAAAATCCTACTTAGGTGTTAAGACATAAAAGGTAGATCAAGGGATGATTCTTCCAGCTTGCTCTTGAAACAGGTCTTGAAACATGGAGAAAATAGAAGGAAGGGGAGAATATTCATGTATGAAGACAAAGACAAGTTAATAGGTGTAGAAAAAGCTGCACATGAAAGTGAAGCAAAGGAGGAGTGTACTCACTGCTGTGTACTCACTGCTTCCTGTCCGTAGGCTACTCCATGGAAGTCAGGCCCTCGTCATTTTACTGGCTGCTTGGGAGAACAAATGCCATACAAAACTTTCTCCTGTTCCTTCTCCTTTTCTTGGGCTTTTATTTCTGAGTACAGTGTTATATGTTATGGAATAGCCCTTCGGTAGATCATAGAATCATAGAATCACTCAGATTCTAGATTGTGTCAGATGTCCCACCTATGTCTCCTCCTAATTAGTTGTCCACCACACCTAATTGCAGAGGACAGAGTGGGAAAAGTAAAAGGCCTCTAAGCTGTGCATGAGAGCAAACCCACCATAGTGGCAGGAAAAGCTGGAAATTGCAAGACTCTAACATCAAAGTCTTACTGACCTTGTCATTCACTTTCTTTTGGCTTCCCAGGAGGAATCTGAGTCAGGTGGCATGAGTCCAAGAACAAACTACTTTTGAAATCTTGTCCACTCCAGTCAAGGACAAGGTTCCAGATTGTTCAGCTGGGGGTGTCTTCTGTGCTACACATACATGCAATACATCCTCAAAACAAACAAAAAACTTTGATGAGCGTTGCAGATTTTCCACTTGGCATTAGGACAAGGACTACTGTGGAAAAAGAGACTAAAGTCAGTTCATAACTAATTCTAAAGATAGTTTATAACTAATTTACGAGAGTTCAGAAAGGTTAACTTTAAAAGAATGAAATAATGACAAAATCCAAATGAATTTAGACACCAAGTTGGAAGCTAGGATTTGGTAACCAATCAACAAACATTTAGGTTAATTATATGTGTACAAGGACTGAAAACAAGAGAAATGAATCCATCTGAAGTTGAGTTGACAGGAACATTGTTTTCAGCATGCTCTGTCTTCTAGTATTTTAAAAGTTGCATGGGCTGCTCATTTCCTGAGAAATGGTAACTGTTCACGCATATTCCTGCCCTGTAGCAAGTGTGAGTTACTGTGAGAACTCAGCCTTCGTGAGCTTAGATGTGGATCAACTTGCCTTTCCATTTGCTGGAGCGTAGTAATACATGCAACATGGCAAGGAATCATCAGATGCCATTTCTTTGTTCATGAAATCGATTCTTACACCCAGGCACTTAAAAATAGGAGAAGGCTGACAACTGTCAATAGTCAATAGGAATAATGATGAGAAGAAAGAGAAATTAGGAGTCACGGCAGTAAAGTCTTAAGTGAGTCATGGATTAAGATGGATTATCTGAAATGGATCAAAATGATGTGTTTGCAAGTGACATCTTTACAGTGAATTTATGCAACTCATTGTCAATTCTCAGATTGGAAAACACTTTGGACTTTGAAAAAAGCTTGTTGATTTTTCCAGCAGGCTCCAAACCTCCCAAATAATAGATCATCACAGTCTCCTGTCTCCTTGACAGTCATATTAAGAAAAGGCAGAGATTTTTAAAAAGCTACCTGTGAATATTTTCTGAATTTTATGAGCTCCTAGTGAGTCCAGGGCAGGATGAGGCAATAGTCCCACATCTGTGTTACGGGCTAATGACCTTGCATCATTAAACAGTGATAGACTGATCACACCATGAAGATTGCTTTAAACTCTGCCTAGTGAGACCATTAACAACCACCAGCTGAGTCTTTAAGATATACCATTACCTTCTCCTTCTACGGAAGGCACACAGATGATACTCTGACAAGTAGGATTCAATCCTCCCTGACTGGTATGCTGAATATGTTGTAAATCTCCTAGGCAAGGCTACAGGATAATTTGCATAAGGTCATCATTGTAGAATAGCTCCTCTAGGTACTTCATCATGATGCTTTACTTGCAAAGCTAGTTTGAACTCAGTGAAGTGGGATATTTTAGTGGGACAGAGCTAGGATAGCAAGTATGCAGCTGATCACTATTTGATACAAGGTGTGTGTTATACAGCTTCCCTGTGTGCTGTCAATCACTGACTATCATAATTAACTTCTGATTGCTACATAATGACAAAAAGAGATCTTTCTTGCCTTTTCCTCCTTCCTTTTCATTCTGCTCCATACTCATGAAGACAGGGTCCCTCTCTTCAGGTGGGGATCTGCAAGGTCAGACAGTAGGCACATCCATCAATAAGCAAGCATAACACACTGAAGTACCATTCCTACTCCATAATTTCTACTTGCGAGCTGTGTGTATGTGCCAAGACGAACACATCTAGAATGGACATCATCTTCTACTTCATAAATCCACAGAGGAGATGACGTAAATCTTCCCTAGCAACTCCATTTATTTTTATTTTTATTTTTATTTTTATTTTTATTTTTATTTTTATTTTTATTTTTATTTTTATTTTTATTTTTATTTTTATTTTTAATGGTAACAATTAATCACTAAGGAAATGGACCTCCTAAACGTTGTCTTTTTGCACAATTTAATGACTTTCCACCAGTCTTTTGCTGCTTCAGCCAATAAGCCAACCCAGGACTTAGCTGCTGCTTCAAATATAGTTTGGAAATTTTCCTTCGGGGCAAGGACTCTGTCAGGTGGTTGATTTTTCTCCACATTGGTTATCACCTAAGTCTTGTTACAGGTGTCTCATCTATGAGACAGTTTCAAGCCCGTTCAGCCAACTACAAAGATAGTGAGACTTACAGCCCTGATCATTCCACGGGGAGTTTTGAGGACCACTGGGCTTAAGTACTCTTCAGACTGCAATGCTATTGATTTTTTCTGAACTGCTGTTTCCTGATCCTTTTGAGATAAGAAGGCTTGCATGCAAGAAAAACAATGCAAAGTCATAGTCCCCTAAAGATTAAAGCAAAACAGATCTGTCTTCCCAGAGATCCCTTTGTTCTGGCCTAAAAGCTTCCACAATAACTAAGAAGGGTTCTTAAGTCAGTTCAAGGTTCTTCTCAGCTATACCAGAGGGAATGAATAGTAAATTGTCCTGGGATCCCTCTGTAAGGAACCTATTTAAATGGGAACTTGGAGCTCAGTAGGGATTCCAAGGTCTGATTCAACAGCAACTACAGCAATAGGCTCCCTCCTGGAATTAGGAATCAGTTGATACAGCTTTAAAAGGCAGATCCAAATGGTCTCATTTTTCACCATTTATGAGACATGTTTAGAACAGTTGCTCTAACAGCTTTAAGATGGCCATTCTAAAGTTCAACAGACTTAGAAGGGGTTTAAATTCAGACTGCTTCAAAGCAATTTTAACTTCTTTCAAGCCTCTTTCACAGTATTCCTTGATGAAATTACTTGGGAGAAAATAGTCAGAAACAGTTTATGTGTTTACTGTAATTCAAATATATATATAAGTTCTTTGAGGACCTTAACTCTCTGTGACAATTACTCTGAAAAATTGAAAAATATCATATTTATGTTCTTGCGAGATGATCTCATGATCTTTTAGGAAAATGATTTTGAAGAAAATGTATTGCAGTCCACCAGTTTTAGTATAATATCCTTATACAGATTTCGCTTGTTTAAACCCTCTCCCCAAAGCAACAAAGTAAGAAAGGGTTCGCCAGCATCAAGTATTTCTTCTAGACCCTCAAAAGCACATCATTCCTGTGCATTTACTACGACAAATATAATCTAAAGCAATTTCTTTCTGTGAAATTCAGCTTTTCTCTAGACTTTATCACCAAAGATTGAGATTGACTGCATGAAGGAATTTAAAGGATGCAATCAGTCTCTTTTCTTCAAGGACACTATATTGCAATAGCCCAGATAACAACAGTTTCTCCATATACAATACAATAACAAGGTAAAACCCATACAAAGCTGCATACCTGATAACTGGAGCATGGCACAAACAGAAGTGATTTTTTCCAACTACCAAAGAGTAACCTTACATATCAACACCAAGGCCAGTGAAGTTAGGGGAAGTGCACCAATTTATACTGGCTGAGAAACTAGTTATGATACAAACTTTACAAATGTGTGGAACTACCAGCACTAAAATAGTTCCCTATATGCATTAGGTAGTTAGAGTTTATCTAAGCAAGATAAATACTGAAGTGAGATCCAAAGCTAATCAAACCCACAGTAGTGATCTTCATTTTCATTTCCCAGGAACAGAGAAATAATGTATCACAAAGATTTTATCATATCATTTTTAAAAGTTTTTAAAAAGTTTAAAAAGTTAAAAAAAAAGCCTGGCTTCAGATGCTGTGTGTCATCAAGAATCTCATTAACAGGGACAACCTACACCAAGTGAGGGCATCAGCCACACGAGTCATAGAATCACAGAAACATTAAGGTTGGAAAAGATCTCTAAGGTCATCCAGTCCAACCAGCAGCCCATCCCCACCATGCCCACTAACCACATCCCTCAGTGCCACATCCACACAGTTCTGGAACACCTACAAGGTCTGTGACTGCACCACCTCACTGGGCAGCCTGTGCCACCTTTGTTTCTTTGTGCAGCCCCCCTGAGCCACCTCTGTGGTTCAGGAAAAAAAAACTGTGGCAAAAAAAAAAAATTAAAAAAGGGCAGAAATATCAATTCTGCATCAATGCAGTAGTCTTAAGAAGAGGACAACTTTCTATTAAAATAATAATTCAGGAATTTTCTGAAATGAGCAAGAGGATCTGCTCCAAAGAGACTAAATTTACAGATAAAACATCAGAGTAAAGTTAGTCTTTGGCAAGGAAAATGCATCCTGCACATTAGCTATGTGTTAATTAACCAAGCCTTTTACTTTAGGGAATAAAATATTGCCCTTTGCTGTTTGCAGCACTTTCTGCTAACCCAGTCTCTTTGTATATCTTGAACCTGTTGAGCAACCAAAGCTTTAAATTGACTGCTAATTCTGTGTTGGGTCAAATTAATTTTGAAACCAGATTAATTAAAGCAGATGAAGCTTTGTTTATCCATTATTCATGAAGCTCATTGGAACAGGGGAGAGTGCATTAGCTTTATTTAGGATATTACTTTCCTTTAATAAACTCCTTTTTTTTTTTTCGGCCTCTTAATGCTCCTTTTGAGAAGGAGCTCAGCTTTGTGTTGGCTTTTTTTCTTTGCTTTTTTTTCTTTTTCTTTTTCTTTTTCTTTCTTTCTTTTTTTTTTTTTTTTTTTTTTTTTTTTTTTTTTTTTTTGCTTTGGTGGTCCAGTGCAAACAATGTAATTAGCAGATTTTGTTGCTCCAAAAAATAAAATAAAATAAAATACTAATAATTAAAAAAAAAAAAAGCCACAAGAACATGTACATGCCAAACAAGGATCTTCTGCTCATTCTGTCCCATTGCACTGGAGGCTGGAGGTTGCAGGGGTGATGATGATCACTGCTACAGAACCAGAAGATCCACAGACCACCAGAAGAGGCTTCTGAGTAAATAAACTAGAACCACCTATAAGCATTTCAGCATCATGGTGAATGATGCAGTGAAGAATTCTTTTCCCTGTGGTGCAGTGATTTATAAAAGTCAACTTAGGCATTAGGGGATGTGATGAATGGGCTAGAAAATATTACTGGACCTATTACAGTGCTATATGCACAAATGGTGTATCCCCTCTGGATGTGCTTTAGTTCTAGTAGCTCTTTCTAAAATGATGTTTTCAGACCTGAGATACTGCTTGTCTCATAAATGAATGACATTTATGAGCAATTGGAAGACTGGGACTTCTCAGAGCAAAGAAAACAAAAATAGAACGTTGCTCAAAACTTACAGTAAGGTTGAATTGATAGTGAAATTATCTAGGCAAACATAAATTTAAACAAAGGAAGTGTTGCCTTCACTAAGTAGGTTGAACTAAATTAAACAAAATGCCAAGATAACAATTAAACAAGATATAAAGGTAGGTTTGTGTACAAAGATAAAAGAATAGTCTGCAACTTTAGACAGCAAAACATTTAGCGCTGCTGAAAACCAAATCTTTTTCCTGAAAAAAAGCAAAAGGAGTGGCAGAAGTCATAGCTACAAAATATAAATGAGAACAGCTTAAACCGGAGACATAAGAAGTTACATGTATAATTTAGGAAAATATCCATGTACAATGGAAACAGGAATCTGAAGTTACATTTCAGATTGTGAAGGAACAACAAAAAGTATAATTAAGTTTTCAAAGAAAAAAGTTATTTATTTTCCTCTTACTTGTCTTGCCTGAAGAATATGGCATTAACCATTGCAAAAAAACCTCCAACCAATGAAAATCCTCAGGATAATAGAGCACCTATAGCAATTACTTGATCCTGTAAATTGTATTATCTGAATGTCTTATGATCTCCATATATTTCTGCTCACAGTCTACTAATGGATGTGGGAAAATTATTTCTGTTTTAAAAATGGGGAACGGAGGTGAAAAGAAATGAAAACTGTGATGTCCAGAAGTGTTTGGGCACTTAGCTACGGTGATTTCACACAAAGGTCATGTGAATAAGGAGCTGATCTTTGAAATTAAGGTCTATTCCACTAGTCAATGTTGTATGGTCTTTTTTAGATTAGGTGGTACAAATTGACTATTACGGCAATTATTGTTTGAATCTGTCAACAAGGAAGGAAGAGAGGGATGGTTGCTAAGCAAAAGAGTACCCAGCAAGGGAAATGTGAAGTGGTTAGAGAGATCAAGGCAAGAAGCTGGAATGATGAAGTGAGAGCTTATGCTCCCTGTATTTATGACACTTTTATTAGTGCTGTATTTTTAGATAGCTGAAGTGCTGTTGTAACATCACCACAGCAAGTACCAGGACCTAGAGAAGAGGCACGAAAGGACAAAAGGCTGTAAAGTGTTGAAGAGAAAGGATAAAACTTACACTAAAGCTGCTAGATAGACTCATGGATGTTGAAGACTAAACCTCATTTAATGGGGCTGTATATCCATTTTAGTTATCGTTATGGTCAGTGTTATTCAATAAACTTCTGTTAAGTAGATTAGTACCAGAGGGTATATTTCCTGTTTATGTGCTGGCAATTACCACATCATGAGCTGAATAAACTTGGAACATGGAAGGCTGACATTTTTACAGGAAGTAAATTCCTTCAGCCTTGGAATTTGTTAGTGAATGTGGTAAATCCAAGGCAAAGGGGAAGCACCAGAGTAAATATACCAAGATATAGCAGGACTCTGCTCTCTCACACTATATCCTGACACTGGAACAAAAAAGATGGAGCCAAGCAACCTTTGGTTTTTGCACATCAGTTTTACATAGGAAGTGTTTTGCACAAGTTGCAGCAGTATTGTTTATCTGATAAAACAGGAATTAAAAAGCTCAGCTCTCAGCTCAGCTCAGTCTATCTGTCCCCACTTGGGGATGAGAAGGGGCAGAAGGGCTGATGCTCATTTGACTGATTTAAACAAGATTTAAATATTACTGAAGAACTTTAATTTTGAAAAGAGTCAGAGCCACTGTACAGGTTAAATAGGTCAAAGGCACAAGCTTAAATTTCATCCACCTCTTGGCCTGTTTTGGTCAAACCACATTGCATCATCTAAGCACAAGGTGAAACTTGAGTTGAAGTGTTGGCTTTTCACAAATCAAGAGGAATTTTGCTGCTGATTTTGTTGGATATGAGGATTAATCCTGTGTGTCTGGATAGAAGAATTATGAGCAAGCAGTGAAAGGTCTGGTGGGGATGGCCAGTCTGCAAGTCCAGAATAAATAGATGTTTCATGACTGCTAAAAGTAACGGCACTGTGTCTATGTAAATCCTTGCACACTGATTGGCCAATGACTGTAAATAGCCAATTAGGCTGCATATGTTGGCAGATTAATAAATGGTCATCCCACTGTGGCTAAGCTGCATAACAGTCTGCAGTATGGCTTGCTGAGAGCATTCCATTGCTGCTGACTTAATTGTTATTAGTTTGCATTATATGTTAAATAGGGGAATATTTTAAAGTAATAGCTGTAAGCGCTAAAGCTGAGTGAATAATTCATAGCAAATTATTTATTCAATAAATTTAGCCTATTTACTCTTCAGTTTTTCAGGAATAAGTTTATTATTTTCTCAAAAGAGTGGTTATTATCCATAATTATTTTATTATCAGTTTATCGGAGTGTTTCTTGCTATGCAGATCCTCAGGTTAGGGACTATTTTTTACTGAATCAGTAAGCTCTAAGGCACCATTGCCATCTTTGTTATGATGACCCTTCAGCACAATGTTTTGGTGAAGATGTTTTAAGACAACTCCTTCTTTTTTACTGTAATACTGTTTACTGTAACAAAGTGGATGATGCAAGTTATGGTTGGACAAGATGATCTTCGTGGTCTTTTCTGACCTTCGTAGAATCATAGAGTTGTAGAATCATGGAATGGCCTAGGATGAAAAGGGCCACAACAGTGGACCATCTAGTTTCAACTCCCCCTGCTATGTGCAGGGTTGCCAACCACCAGACCAGGCTGCTCAGAACCACATCCAGCCTGGCCTTGAAAACCTTCAGCTGGCTCCTCTTCAGCCTGTTTGTGGCAATGCTTCAATAATTTTGTTGCAGTACCTGTTTATGCCTCAGATAAGCACCTGAGAAAAACAGAGCTCACCAGTGAGCTTTGGGTACTGATGAGCCTTGCAAGAACGTAGCACTTTGCTCCAAGTTTCCCTGGGGTTACTCCTGCTCTTCTTGTTGAGGTGCCCTCCATTTCAAGAAATCTGGCTCAGAGCAGCCTTTCTGTTACTCACAAACACAAAGGGTAGCATTACATTCCTTGTCTTTCCAATTACAGAGTGGCCATCAGCATAATCTGTTCATCATCAACATGGGAGGGGTGTGGGAGGTGGTCAGATGTCTACTAAAGACCAATAGAGAAAGCAAATAGTTTGGGTAAGCTCCACTGACAGTGGAGTACAGCTTTATTTAGTAGAATTTGTTTCATACAAATAGCATCCCAAGGTACTTATCAAAGTTAAATAATACATAATAGCAGAGGGAGAGAGAAATTAAGAGGCACAGGCATGGGAGCAGAGATGTTTTCAGATGAGATTTGAAAGTAGATGGAGAGGCAGTGAGGCAGAAAGAAACAACAGGAAAAAAAAGACACTGTTCCAGATGGTGGGAGATACAAGGGGAAAAAGCTTCTACAACAGCCGTGGTTTGAGCATAATTAGGCACAGAGAGATGACCAGTGCCATTTGGAGAGAAAAATAGGAACAGAGGAGGAAAATGAGTTCCAGGAGACAAACTGGAAAAAGGTCACAGTAGAAAAATAAAGAAATGATGGAGGAGCTGTGGGAGCTTCTTCTGTAAATGTCATGACAGTGATTTGGAAAGGCAAGCCACCTGCAGAACAACTTGTGATTTTGAGATGGTTGGAGAATGTTGATATGAAGAATTCACGCAGAAGGGAAAGCTGGACATTGCTATATTCGGAAGAGAATTTCCTCTGAACAATTGTGTCTATTTAACCTTCTGCAAGGGATTTGGACCCAAATGGTCAAATCCAAGTAGGTGCTACATAAGCTGTTGATTTTCTCCTGCCCTCCTTCCTGGGTTGTAAGGTATCCAATAACCTATGAGAAGGAGCCAAGATGCACTTACACATACAGTAGCTTACGGCCACCAAAGGAATGAAGTGTGTTTCAATCTCCCAGCACCTAAAGTTTTCTCTATTTTGCTGGGTGGTAGAATTAGCAGTTCAAGACACACATCTCTAACACTAGAATGGAAGAGCAAAGGAAGACATTCTGTTGACAAGACTTCTCTGTGGTAATGCTATGCAGACCTCTCTCTATATATACTTTTTCTTTTCTTTTTTTCTTTTTCTTGTGCAGGGTTCCTGGTCAGGAATAATCTTACTTTCAAAATTATCAGAACTACTTTCACATTTATTTTTTTTTTCATAGGCAAAGGGACTTCTAGTGATATTAATATTTAGGACAAGTCTGTGTTTTTTGTTTTTTGTTTTTTGGTTTTTTTTGATGATGATTTATCCCAAGTTTGCAAGAACTAGCTAGAACATTTGTTGCTGTTCTACTCCCATCAGCTCTCAGTTGCTTTAGATGATGCTGGTCAATGTCTTCTCAAGCCAGACATTAAGCAACTCATAGTTTACTTTTTTACAAAGAAAAAGCAGATACCACTTTCCCATGCAGTCTCTTGAAGATTCTTCCACTTCCACATCTTCCCTGCTGCCAAGAGAGGAGCTGAAACATTGCTACTAAATCCCAACAGCTTCAGCAGTGATACAAGCATCAAATGACCTCCATGAAAGACCTGACCAACCTTCACTGGTCTCACCAGGTGCTGACTGTGTCTCTGTAGTCTCATGCCTTCCTCAGTGCTTGTGATGAAACTTTCCACCACTAGTGGCCCACAACAAATAGTAGCAGCTGGGAGCTGGCAGATTCCTCCCCTCCCCCTCTATGAGAAGCTACCAACAAAAATAGTGAGCTGTGTTATGTTGGATATATAAAAGTCTTAATAATAGTTTCAAGAAATATGGAAACATAGAATCATGAAATGGTTTATCTTGGAAGGGATCTTAAAGATCATGCTGTTCCAACTATCCAATACTCAGTAATTATATTCTTAATGGCCATTTTTGCTTTGTTAATATATAAGGATTCTTCTTTAGTCATAGACTTGTGAACTTCAGTGACACTGGGAGGTTAGATAAGATCAATCTGAAATTTGATTTTGTGCTTACAATATCATTTCATGAAGATCTCCATGGTATTTTGTCTCTCTTGACACTCAGGACACTCCCATTTTAGGGTCAGTGTTATAAAACAATTTACTGTTGCCTCAGGGTTGCTTCACTGTTTGGGCTATTGAAGAACTGGAGAGAGCAGGGTAGGGCCATGTCAGACCTGGGTGAGAGGTGGGTGAACATGACAGGTGAGCCACAGAGTGAAGAAATATTGCACAAGATATAACAACTGTGTTCCCAGGGTTCCTCAAAGCCTCTGCAGTGTGGGCACATGACACACTGTGATATAGCAGAGAAATCTGTGTGTTTTCTAAGAGCAGTTAAAACAGATCATTACTGGGCTGTGTGGAATGTATGGGGGTGGATGTTTGTCCATGGAGACCACTGCCCTGCTCAGTACAGATGAGTGTAGCATCCTCATGGCAGTATATGGGCAAACTTCAGAAGGCAAGAGGAACCAGGAGTCCCTGTGGATTAAACAAAGAAGAAATGGGACATGTTCTTTCTCCTGGCCCTAGCTTTTAGTTATTAGTAATTAGTGCTAGGTTTGATGACCTTATTATTTTTTAAACTTCTTGTCCCCAGCTGTCCAAGTTCCTCCAGCCTCATGAAGTCTTTTTATGTACAAGATTCAGCCATGACTGCTGTCTGTCTCTGAGCTTTTCTTTTTTCTTCCAACATGAAGAAGAGAATCAAGAGCCTTCTCATTAAGCTCTGTTTGTATGTTTTGCCACTGCTTTATTTTGCTTCAGTCAAAATCCTCCTTAAAAATACAAGCACTTCTGCCTTTCCATTTCAGGGCAGGAAGCAGCAGCTGCCTGGCCCTGGGCACAATTACACTCCAATAGTTGAAGATGGGAGTCACTGGCAGCCTCATTTTCCCCCCAGCCTTCACAAAGAAAAATTCATTTAGCAGCTCAGCATGGAAGGCTCTGCACAGTCCTCCCCTTCACTGTGAAGAAAGAAGCATTTCAAATGGCACTGGGCAGAATATGCAGATGCAATTCAGCTCTTTCTCCTTTCTGTTGCTGCTGAGTTTTTCTATGCCCTCTGCAAACATAGTGTGCACCCCACCACACTTGGGTTGTTAGCACAGAAGAGACATACATTTTGTCCTGGTAGACATTTTTGTTGTTGTTGTTATTTGTTTTTCTCTTCTGTTTTCTAGGTGGGTCTGAGTAATCATGGGACTGGTGCTATATGAATGATCTAATCAGCTTCCTCACCTTCAGAGAACACGCTGCTCATTGATCGCCCACAAGGAAATCGACTAAGTTTGGTGCATCTAACTGCTGGACAGTATAGACCCAAGTAGCTTGTTCCATCTGTTCAGTAGGTATGGATTTTTAAATGATCCTCTTCCAATAAAACCTAGCTGTCAATCAAACCATAAAGCAATACGATAGAACTCCTTAAAAAGCAATTGACCCCAGTAACCACAGAAGTTCAGGTATCTTCTTGGTACCATATATGCTCACTGGGTTTGGGATTCCCTCATGACATCTGTGAAATAGTTGCTGCCACTATTGGCTCCGTTCATTATTACACTTGCCATAACTGCTTGGTGTCTAGCCCCGGCTTCATACTGCCCTCCTTTCCACGAGGTGGAGAAAGCTTGTTTCCTTTGCATCTTTGTCTGCGGTAAAATGACAATCTTCCATGACTGCAGTGACGGTTTCTGTCCTCACTATGATTCAGAACAGATGTTTCCTGCAGAGAATACACACAACTTTTTAATGCAACTTTGTCATAGTTTCAGCTGGGACTGAACTGTGTTCTTCAGTGTCTGGTATGATGCTATCTTTTGGTTCTAGGAGAAAAACAATGTTGATAACACACTGATGCTTATAGTTGTGGTTGAGCAGTGAAGCACGGAGCCAGGGCCATTTGCAGTGAAGGGCCCAAGGTGCTGGGAGAGAACAAAATTAGGATAGCTGACTTAAACTGGCCAAACAGATATTCTGTATCCTATGACACCATGCAGAAAGAGTTTTGAAGGGGGTGAGAGTTCACTGTGCTCTCTTTTGCTGCTCAAGGGGCTAGCAGGGCATCAGTCGGGGGAGTGGTGATTAATTGCTTGTGCATCGCTTGTTATATACATTCATAACTAATATATGATCTCTTTTTTTATCAGACTGCCTCTCTGCTTCCATCTTGTCACACTGCAACAAAATGTAATGGGACACTGGTAGGAAGGTTCAGCCTCTACTGCCACCCCATCAACATCCACCTCTGTTATCATGGGCCAAAGTAATAAAACAGGAGGCATTACTTTCAAAGCAAGCCCTTGTAGTTTGATATAAGTAAATATGTATATATAATAGCTGGACTTTTAGAAACCAAAATTTACTCCATGTACACTTTTGCAATCTGAAAATTAAAAACAGATCAAAGCCTGTTTTTCAGTCTTTTCAACAAACAAATATTTTGACAAGCTTTTCTATTACCTAACCAGACTGGAAAGAAACAGAAGCCACAAGTACATGACAAAACTGTGTTTCAGTGCAAACTATTTAATTCATTCTGTTAAACATTGGTTTCCCATCAAATTACTGGAGCTGGCATGCCATAATAAGCAGAATAACACAAGACTCTGTTCTGTCATTTTCATTCCCAAAAGATGGACCAAAGAGCACAGGCAGCATCATCAGGAGATGGTGCTTACAGTCTCTTGAGCACACCATAAGCCACCTCAGCATCCTGAACCGGCACCAGATGACCATTTTGAGAAGGTGGAGCCTTGTGCTAGTACCAAGTGAGCACTTGAACAAGTGTGTTTCTATAAAGGTGAAGAGCTTTAGCTGGAGAGGTTCAGTCAGCACCATCTGTAAAGAGGAAAGAATAAAGGGTGGGTAAAGAAAACAGGCTTTGCTTAGCATATTCTGTGACTAGCATGAAGATGTTTGAGATTAGGAGCACTGCCTGCTGGGGCTGAACCTGTTGTCTAAACTGAGGATAAAAAACTGGACAAACACATGTTCTAAGTGGATGAATTACCAGTGCACTTTCTTCTAGGCACTGGCAGTCTTTGAGACCATTAGTACTAAATAAATCCATAGCTGGACTTACAGACACACACCACAGATGGACTCCAGAAGCTTAGAACAGATGATACAGCTGAAGTTTTTATTGCAGGAACCATAAGATAGATCAAGCACTGAGAGGGAAGATAGTTTTCCCATTCATTTGTATGCTGCTGAGCTCTGCTGTTGGCTGTGACTTCTGGGAGCACAGGTAACCACATTAACAACTCCCTTCAATATGCAAGTTTACTCACAATTGCATAATTGTCTATATTCTGCTCTGTAGAGAAAGCCTTTGCAAGCATGGAGGGGACTGAAAGGCAGATTGGATTCCTTAAGCTAAAGTTTAAAGGATGAAGATAGTTAAAAAGCCTATCAACTTTTTGTCTTTTTTATCTTCTTTTTTATTTTTTTAAGTGCAATTTAGTCATACTGTTATTCTAAAAACTCATATGGGCAAAGGGGAAAGGAGAGAACAGAACATATCCTGTTTTCCGACTGAAATTTTTATCTGATGGGAACTTCTGAAAGATAACAATGTAATGGATAAAAAATGTACTGAATCTTTTTAGGCTTTGGACATCAATCATGTGGTCTGTCAGAACATTGGCACTGACAGGTAAGATATCCACCATCCATCATGAGAGGGTGAGCGGTGCAACAGCATTACAGCGGAGTGGTGATTGGTCCTCATCCATGGGCTGGGAATCAGATGGACAAGCAGTGCCTTTATCAGGCCTTTGATAATGAACCCTTCCTTGCCTCTGGAGACTGCTATGAAATGGTTCTGCCTCATGCTATCAGTGAATAGATAATACACAGAGTGCTGAAGTGCTTGTCTTTCTTATTTTGAGCAGATATAATAGCACTCTAAGTACTTTAACAGACTGCTAGTCAATGCATACTGACAATGACAGAGATTGTAGAATACACTTCAGTGGAGGACAGTGGCTGCAAGTCCAGTTTTTCTGTATAGACTACTTACACTTGTATCACAGTTTATGAAGCTGTAAGCACTTCCCAGCTGCAAGGAACACCAGGTAAAACTGAAATACACGTGGAACACTTAGAACAGTCCACCATGCAGGATTCTTTATGTTGTGTCTATGCAGGCAGCTATGTTTACTTTCAGATTTTTAGCCCTGAACATGTAGTTGTTCTTTCGTTTGTGGTGCAGGAAGCATGGTGAATGGCCATATCTCCAGATTAAACAACCCTGTGCACTCACAGCTTCCTCAGGGAGACATACACAACAAGGGCTGAGCAAGCATGGGCTGAGCAAGCACAGTCTTCTCTGCTTCTTCCTTAGCTCTTCCTCACAGGTGCCAATAGATCCTCCTTACTGGCCAGGAAAAAAACCATGATATCCCTCCTCTCACACAAACAACAGAGCTCATATTTCGCACCCCCCAGAAATTCTGTCTCCATTCCATTTGGAAACAGGCATCCCACTGCTGTGGAGGTGTGGATATTTGGATAAAGTACAGTCTGATTATTATTAATTTTTAAATGAACTTTTTTCATGACCAAGAGTATGTAAAACAGCACTAGATGACTACATACATGCATCTTATCATGCAGCTTACAGGGATACTTATTGGGATCTTTGTAGTCTCCACTGAGGATACTACAAATGCAGCACATTTACAGCTAAGAATATATGGAAAGAGATCTACAGGAGACACATTTTACAGTAAAATTTCTAGTCATCTCATGACTGAATTAAATAGAATAAAACTGAGCTCTTTGATTATGAACATCCCTGTGTAGGATCACAATGCTACCTGGAATGGCAATGACTGGAATTCAGGTATCAAATGCTTGCAAAACATCTATGATAAATTTAATGCTTTGTTCAAAGAAATTCTAAAACTTCTTAAGGCTGAAGTATTGCTTTGTAAGTGGTATTAGCATCGGGTCCTGCAAAGATACAAGGTTCCTTTTATCCTGCTGCAATGAGCATACCAGCTGTATCACAAAGGCTGAATGTTAAGTCCACTTTCATGGACAAGGCTGTTTGAGTCTTTCATGTATGCAGGCTATTAGTTTTAGAATACAAGCATCTTCCAAGATGAAAGACCATATTTCAGCCTCTTATCATAAATATTCATGTATGTGATATCACCACACACATACCCAGTACAACTCTCCACTTCCCATACTTGTTAAATCTATGTATTTAACTGTGATGGAAGGTTGTTGTTGTTGCTGCAAATGTCTATTACCAATGTGGCCAACTGCCTCCAGCTATTTGTTGGCATTTATCTGGATACAAGAATGCATGACTTCAGAACGTCCTTCTTCCCACTCTCTTCTAGAGAACTGAGGAAAGGAGCTTCTTCTAAGGCCTCTTTAGCTGAGCAGATAGGCAATTCAGACTCAGCATTCCAATCTTCCATAATCTTCCATGAATATAGACTGATGTTGAAGATAATGACTTCTCCTATGCCTCTTAAAAGGAAAAAGGCAATATTCCCCATTCAACCTTATGTCTAGGCATGTTTGATTTGCCTTCTGACTGCACTAAAACCATCTTTAAACAGTGTATAATGAGCACAGTGTGGCTCTGCTGTCTTGTAATGCACGATTAGTTTGCTAACAACTTGTTTGAGTAGGCATGTGTGTTGCTTCATGTCTTTAAGATTATGCCTGAGCAGGAATAAAAAAAATCACAATTCTCCTCCTGTTACTCCTACTCTAGCTTTCCTCTGGAGCATTCTCTCTCTCTTATGTCTGTCTTAATTAGATCATGCCAGTCCTAATTTGAGAATGCAGACTTTAAGTGGGGAGCGAAGAAGGAAACACAGAGACAAAATATACTAATTTTAGACAGAGACAAATGTGTCTTTTTCCATCAGGGATATGGAAGGAAGGGAAGAAAATAAAAATAATAAATAAAAAACAAAGCAAAACCTGCAGATGAAAATTGCACATTGTGGATACAGTGGTGATTATAGCAAAGTGTGCTAGGTTCAGCTGGACAGGAGTCTACAGGGGAGGCACTGCTCTGTTACCAACTTTCTGGGCCCTCTGTCTCTTCTGACCCAGGATATAATACAGATTAGTATTGCAAATTTCCATTTAAATACACTCCAAGTATTTTTTAGCACTCAGAAACTATATGAGAAAACAAATGTGCACTTAGACTCCATACCTTCTCCCTTGCTTGTCACTACTAAATCCTGACTTTATTTGTGACCATTGTTTTCGAAAGGATTCCTCCAGAGTAAAAAGCTGCATGTGTGTCTTTGGGATAAACATAAAGCTCAGGACTTCAGAATGGGGAGATTCTTTTCTGCATGTGTGGATTTAAAGCACAATGCTGAAGTTGTACTGTATATAAACAGCACCAGACTGACTTGTGTTACAGCTGGGGGGGCAAAAAAAGGATGATCAGAAAGAATCTGTGCCAGGCCATGGATCAGTTTTGGACAAATCTATTCTGTCTCTGTGTGCATGAGGAAGGGTATTTAAGATGTGCACTGATTTTTGTTTATTATTATAAATTATTTATTTCTTCCTCTCTCTGGTTTCCTCCCTGTATTGATATAAATTATTCACACATGAAATTCAGATTTGAAAAATACACAAACAAAGAGGATTATAGTTTAGTCACCCAAAATGATTCCTCCTTCAGATTCACCTTGTGTTCTCCCACCTCATCTCATCACAGAATTATCAGCTCTAAGCCAAGATACTCTGTGCTGACAAACTAGGGTGAATATCTGTAGATGAAGTTACTGTCCGGCTTATTAATAAAAGAGATAACATTTAGGAACATTTGTAAAAGTCCATTCTTTGCATGTGCAGAATAAAGCAATGGTAGTGTGATCCTCATTCCTCAGGCTAAGTTTCTTTCCTTGGTCTCAAAATCTGTGTGATCTCATGTCCCAGAGAAGTAAATTACAGGATTTTAGCCCACAATGGGGCATTGCTCTCCACACAGTTTAAGAGACTGTTTATGCCTACAAAGCAGTCCTATTGCTTCCCCTTCCACTGCAGGGAAAGAATTCCATCTACCAGAAAATCCTCTCTGCAACAAATAATCATGTCCTGGCATGCATACAGACTATCAGCACTTCTGCAGCTACAGGGTCTGTGCTAGAGTGGGAGAACAAGGCAATCTTAAGCATCAGACCCCATAGCAAAGTACACAAATCTGGTCCCCAGAGCAACAGTTTCCCTTTCTGCATTGCAGGGACCAGTGTGGGTGGGGACTGAGTCCATATGTCATCTAATTTCAGTGATTTGCCCTGACATTCATTTGTTTCTGATAGCAGCCTTGTCCTTATGCACAGACAAATTCTCCTGTCACTTAGCATGATGCACTGAGCAAGTGATGTTTGCCTTTGCCCAGGTCAAAGCCACAAGAAGGGTCTACCTAGTCCAAATACCAAATTCAGTGCTGTTGGAAGCAGCAGAAGCAGTGATGGTACGGGTGGATAGTGTTTTGTCATGGGGGTGAAAAACAAAGTACTTTTTGGGTCTTTCATAATTGCTTTGGTGTTGTCATATGGTAACACAAAAGTAGACAAGGGTTGTAACAGCTACAGATAGACATTTGCAGTGTGACTGAGGCCAATCCATTCCAGCTGGAGCCAGCCCCTAGTGGTACAAATACATACCACCTAGTACTTCTTGGGGTTATGCCAGGAATCCTTCTTTGTTGTGGATGCAAATGGGAGACTAGATGCAATTTAAGAAAAGAGGTAAAATAGAAATAGCATTTTCTGTAGACTAGCAGGCCCCAGGTTTCACTGTCTGATTTTCTCTTGTTTTAGAAGCTGGATTTTCTTTTCACCCCAGGGTGAGCTCACACAGTGAAGAAGCAATAGGATAAAAGGACATTTCAGCATCCTGCATGCTAACGCACAAAAGTGTAGCCCATGGTTAAAGCAACCTGCTAGGAACTCAGTTCTCTGGAGGCCATTGCGCAGCTAGGAGTAGGCAGGTCACAGGAAAAACTTCAGTGCTGGCAGATCTCTCTTTCATTGGGGATGTAGTTCAGCCAGGAGTCTTTGCAGAATCCATTGCTGGACTTTTGTGAAACAGCTAGGGCAGAAAATGGTTCAGAGTTGCTCACCTGGCTTTTCTGATACTTCAACCCATAGTTTAGTAGACTCAGCATATTGCAAGGTAGCAGCAGTTTCTTGTGTCATCATCAGTATAGCAGACCTTATTACAGACACTTGTACACTTGTTACACTGTGGGAATAGAGCACCCTCTGCACCGGACTTACCTCTGAGGTCAATTCCAAACTTAAGTTGCATGCACATTAAATAATGGTACTCAGAGTTATCCTGCTCTGCTCTGCACTGGCTTGGCCTCAGCTTGAGTACAGTGTTGCTTCTTCAAGGTTTTTCACTCTTTTCTGTTGGAAGGTTGTTAAGTGTCAAGCAAGAGATGAGGACAACCTTAACCATTCTCAACAAAGTTCATAATAAAAGATGTTTATGCACCAGGTAATCCAAAAGGAAAGAGAAGAGGAAGAGAGGGAGGAAGAAAGAGAGAAAGGGGAGAGAAGAGAAGGAGAGAATAAAGGAAAAGAGAGTATCTATGTTTTCCTCCTCTTTTCTCCCGTTTTTAAGTTTTCAGGCAGCATAATTTGTGTGCATCTGTGTGGTTTTTTTGGTTACACCAGGACAACAATTCTCTCCATACTCAAATAAGAATGTTTTTTAAAAACAGAAAGCTTTCCCTCTTTGTGAAAGAACAGTGGGCAGGAACTTACTAAGAGAGGAGTGTTGAATTAAGCAAATCAACTTTGTGAATTCTTTCAGGTGTGCAGAGTCAAAAGAAGAGGAGAAATCAAAGAGAAAATGGAAGAAGTTATTAGGAAATAGCAGAACAGGATGGGATCCAGACTGCACTGTTACAGACAGTAAAGATAAAGAGAACTGCAGAGAACAGGCATGGTCTGTGTTGACCTGCGTATTCTGTCCAGGTTGAGATACAAGTCACTGTCTTGCTGTGTGAACAGTTCCTGACTATGATCATAGACAAATTACCATCTGGTTACAAAAAATATATGTAAATGATCTGATCCTGACCCTAGGTTCCCATGTTTGAAATGGGGAAGGACCACTTATTTTAACACTTGGCCTGAACTCCTAAATACTCAGAAAGAGTTTCCTTTTCTCAAATGGGGTTAGAAAAAAGCCCAAATACAACACCTTTCTAAAATGTATCTAATCTGATTTGAAAGATCTTAAAGTCAATCCCACTTCCTTTCCCGGTAAGCTGCTTTAGTGTTTAGCTGACCTCATAGCTAGAAAAAGACAAGGTTACCTTCAACCTCCAAAGTTAATCTACTCCAGGTGGTACTGTATATTTACCTCCATCAAGAGAGCTTCTTCCCATGTACAAACACTTTTACATAGCGATCCTTTGACATTTGCAATGTCCTTTCATAAAGTGCACGCACAAAGGCAACACCATTCCAAGATGAAATAATCTTGGAAAATATGGCAGACTATAAAAGTACTGTCATTCTACTTCCTTAGTGAAAACTATGTTGGCGATGAGGCACTGGAACTCAGATGCTCCTGAATGAAAATCAAGAGCTTTGCTCTTAGGCTGGGGATTCTCTGAACACTGAAGTGAAATGTATTAACCTTCTGGGCATGTCCATTCCTTTGCTTGCAAATTACTGCCATGAATGACTTGTTGCTTTCTGCCTGTTTAATTTCTGACAGGTATTTCTGTAAGAGAATTGGACTCTCAGTGTGTATAGTGACTTCTGGTTTGGGTGCTATTATGTGAGCTGTGTTTTCCTCATGACCTAGCTGAGTCCATATTTTAGAGCTGTTCAAGTTAGTGATCCAGCTCATGCTTTTAATATTGCCTTGTACTTTTGGCTTAGAGCACAGTATGCTAAGTCAAATGAAAAAGAATGCACCTACTAAGATAGAACTATAAGGCAACTGCCTTTGTTTTCCTTCCAGAGTTGAAAAGTGTCCATTCATTGTCTGTGTTCTGTCCTCCTCTGTCCTCTTCATCAGGAAAAAGCTGCAGATGAGCTTCAGACTTTTCTCCTCTGAGCTGCACTGAAATCTGGCTCTGCTAACGAGCAGCCTTTTGATTCTTCTGAACACACCACAGCTTGGCCCCTGTTTTCCTTGACGCTCTGCCAAGCCTATTACACATGTCTGAGCAGTCAGGGAAATAGAAGAATTATGATTTCCATTTGGCTTTTACTACTGCTTACTCTAATTTTTGCTGGCTTTGAAATACAGCGATGGCTTCTCTTTTGTTTTATTTTTCCTTGTCACTTTGCCATTTTGCTTTTCTTTCTCTCCTGGGAAAAAATAATAAAATACAAGAACAACAACAACCACAAAACAACTACAATAATAAGCTGATAAAGTGAAAGCCCCTTTCCTTACACTGCGTTTTCAAATATCCTTTTTTTTTTTTTTTTTTTTTTTTTTTTTCCATTCCAGAACAAGATTTCATTATCTGAAGAGTTTTGTTGCAGGAAGAAGTGTGCTAATGAGATCGAATGTGCTCAGAACATATGGAATTGCCTTACCATTTTTTCTATTTCAGTTCCTTCAGAAGGAGGCTGGCAGTGAGGTACGTTTGTGTGAAAGGAGGCAGTAGCAATGTCTAGCATGCCATTCCTGTGCCATGTGAGTTGGAGAATGTGACTGCAGGAAGCACAGGCAGTAGTTGGCAGAAGATGCTTAGCTGATCATCTGACGAAACCCCCATTCCCTTGACATCCCAATGCTTTTAGTTCTACAGCAGTGAAAAGGCTGATTTCCTCAGCAGGACTAGAGCACTGACTACAGGAAAGTGAGGCTCATACGGTAGCAGATGAAAGCCTGCATTTAAGAGGAGGAGGAGGAGGCAGTAAGGAAAAAATCGTGGCCAGGACAAGGTAAATGGATTAGGTTCTCACATGCCTCTTAAGAAAGTGTGTGGTAGGTAGTCAGCCTTAAAGGGCAAAGAGACCTGGGTTTACTAGCTGGTCTTCCAAGAAGGCTCTTAAAGACCAAGAATGGTCTATCCTGATTCATGGAAATAATGAGCAGGGTGGTCTGGCTTCAGTGAGAATTGCTGAATAAGATCCTGAATGAGGAAAGGAAACACGGAAGATAAAAATGAAGAGAAATAAAGCAGAAAGGATATAAAAAGCATGTAGAGAGAATTAGGAAGGCCCAAACTTGCCTGAAATTGAAATGGTCAGTCTATGTGTCTAGAGAACTCCAGTTTAATGACAGATTCTTCTCTTGAGGCTTCCCAGAAGGCTGTGTCTCTGAGCAGCAGACTCTGGAAAAGAAGCAGAGGGAGCAGCATTGTGCACAGCAAAGGAAGTTTGAGATAAGGACAACTTCAGTGCAATTAGCACATATGGCTTGCAGGCTTTGATGAGGTAGAACCAAACTTGATGAGCTGGCTGAGTGATGTCATTACAAGGCTCCTTGCTGTCATCTTTCTGACCATGGTGATCATGGAAATTCCTTGTGATTGCTAAATGGCAAACAACACACTTCTTTTATAGGGAAAAAATAATGAGGAAAAAAAAACAAACAAACAAAAAAAAAGATCCTGAGAACTGCATGTTCCACTGTCTGGAAAGGCTACAGAGTAAAGAACCCCAGAAGCCATGTCCAGGCATAGAAAGAACAAGATGATGGGGAACAGCCAGTGGGGATCTATCAACGGCATGTTATCACAACAAAACTGATTGTTTCCTCTGATGATAGGCCTACGAGAAAAACTGTAGGCTGTCTTGATGGACTTGTCTCTCTCTTTCTGGGCCTTCAAGAATGCTATGGAGGGTCTCTTATCAGAGTGCCTAATGATAGAACAAGGGGGAACGGTTTTAAACTAAAAGATAGTAGGCTTAGATTAGATATTAGGAAGAAAATCTTTACTATAAGGATGGTGAGGTGTTGGATGTGTTGCCCAGAGTAGCTGCTGATGCTCTGTACTTGGACATGTTTGCTGTCAGGCAGGTGGGTTTAGAGCAACCCGATCTAATGGAAGATGTTCCTGTCTATGGCAGGGAGGTTGAAGCTAGAATTTCTTTAAGGTCCCTTCCAACTCAAACCCTTTTGTGATTCCATGGTTCTATAATATATGGCTAACTGTGGACAAGGGACACAAGACAGCAACTTCCTGAAGTTCAAAGTCATATGCATATGCTATGTCCCACACTTGGAACAAGATAGCCCCATGCAACAGCACAAGCTGAGGACTGTCTCTGTGGCAACTCTACAGAAAAGAACATAGTCCTGGCAGACAGCAAGGACAAGGAGAGTCAGTAGTATATGGTGGTGAAAGATGATTACATACTCTGCTTTTTAAGCAAGATTGTGGCTTCTAGGTTAAGTGATTTTTCCTCTCTGGCTTAGTGCCTGTGAAACTGCATCTTCAATTCAATTTTGTCACCTAAGACAAGACAAATATTGACAAACTGGATGTTTCATTAGGGTGGCCAGAGGGCTGGAGCACAGAAATTATGAGAAGAGGCTGTGAGAGGCTGATTCATTTATCTGTAAGAAAAGGAAGGTCTACCTTTATTCTTCCACTAAAAAAAAATGGAAGTGTAAAAATGTCTGGGCTGGGCATTTCTCAGTGGTGCCCAGGTAAAGAAAAAGAGACAGCCAGGTGCAAGTTCTAAAAGGAGACATTCCATGTGGACTGAAAAAAAACCTCAGATTTCAGAGTGAAAGTGATTAGATGCTGGAACAGATTTCCTAGAGAGGCTGTATGTTCTCCATCCTTTGAGCTACTCAAGCCTTTTACTGGATATGACCATGAACAGTACAATAACACAGTCCTCGATTGCCTTTCAAACTACACCATCCTTTTAGTCTATGACTTTCACTGCTGCTGGACTTTTTCAGGTCCCTGAAGGACATGAACCTATATGGAATTACCTCAGCTGTGCTCTTCCACATTCTCAGTCCACAACATGTTGCCTCTAGGATACTGTGTGGAACTTTTGGAGATGTGTTTCCATGAGACAAAAATAAAATTAAAGCATCTGAGAAGATCCATTCATTCATTGTACTAAAAGGAAACCCTTGCATGACAGAGTGCATCCTCAGATCAAATTTCTTATGTGATCATAAGTGTTCTTCCCTAGCATCTTCTTGATAGGGTTTTTACTTTTTTTTTTCAGTGGGTATGATTTCACAAATGGAGAGGCCAAATTATTGTCTCTTAACACCATTATGTCCCTGGTCAAAATGTCACTAGAGCCTCGAGTGCTGAGAACAGCTAGGGGGTACAGAAGTCAAACTTAGTGTTCCTTTTCTATTTCCACCAGCAAACACAGCCCCTAGTGATTGTGTTTTGATCTAACTACTGTCAATCTCCAGCAGACCAGCAGTTGGTTATAAGTTATTTCTCTAAGAAACTCCGACTAATTTTGCATGAGCAAACATTTTGGCAAAACCAGACTGGATCATTAGATTGAAAAAATTGGTGCTGAGGCTTCTGATCTATATTATGTTGTTCCTATGTGAGGCAAACTGGGGGTCGTTGGCCATGAACTAGAATTATTTCTTCATCACCATCTGACTCAATTTTATGATCCTGTCATTGTGTTAAGACCTTCTATTGCCCTGTAGAATCAAAAATTACTGTCAGAGTAATGTGATGCAGACAAAACCATTACAGGTATAAAGGTGGCTGATACCCCAGAGGTATTCTTCAAATCACATTTTTTATTTTTTATCCTTCAGTTTTTATTTTTATTTTTTAAATGGAGTGGGAAATACTAAGAAGACTATTCAGGCATTTATGCAGATACAATAAGTTGAGACAAGTACATGTGGATATGTAAGATGTTTTGCATTCTTAAGTGACATTCATTCTCTTGGAGTGATATAACCCTTTGCCCAGAGCAAGTGGAGTTAGTGTTACCTCATGTTTATTGTTTGGTTGTCATATTTTAAGGGAAGATATTGTAGTAGTGACCATGGTTGCTCCAGGTTGCTCCTGAAGAAGATGAGGAGACAGCATCAGAAACAAACAAACAAACAAGCAAACAGAAACATCCTAAGAGGAAAAAGACAAGGATAAACAAAGGTTCTGGTCATTGGGACATATAATCAGGAGGTGTACAGCAGATACAGCCACACATTAAGATAGTCCCACACATAGGCTTGGGAGCAAACTGTTTTTTGGTTTGGGAATAATATGGAACTGCTGCTCTGCTGTTACTGACCACAAATTACCCGAGGTCACCAGTGAGGGATTAGTGGCTGGAAAGTATTGGATACGCACTGATTCACTGCAGAGAGATTTCAGGCCATTGTCAGCTAACTGAATGCACAAGTCCTCAAGAAGAAGATTTAAATCTTACCTGATGTCTTCTGATTGAGTGCTTGTAGCTTTGTTAAAGTATTTCATGTACTCTGCAACAATAAGGAACTTCACGGGAGGCAGGCACAGACTCATCTCTTGCCTCAAGATTCATTTGAGACACTCAGCCATAGAGTAATCAAGCCCTGCTTGGGTTTCTCCACTTTCTGATGTTAGTCAAGGGTCAAACGACGTTCTGGGATGTGCTACTTTCCCAAGTACCTAAGCTGGTGCTGCTGTGTACACTTAAGGAATTTGTATTAATGGCAGCCTATTGGGTATGAGGGAATGTCTTGCAGCTTTGGAAATAACATTTTCATCAACATGGAAAGGCGTATGATTCTCAATATATTCCTTCAGTATACTCAGCAAGTAAAGCTAGCTTCTCCTAGAGGTCCTCAAAGACTCATTTGACTGTAACAGAGAAGTATTGTGTGTAGCAGGGAACTTGAGGGCCTGTAACTACTTGTACTTAAAATCAATACTATACATCCACAGTAACATTACAGAGTAAAATAAAAATGATTAAAACCCCTAGGTAGAATAGTGTGATGTGGAATTATAGGGCACAGGGGGAGAAGGATCAGCTGGGCAACCTTTATTGAAGGTAAACTTCTGGTCATCTATTAGTCATCTTCACTGCTCCTGTTGTTAGCATGATACTTATGTGGAACTGGTGGGTTTTTTATGTGTGGAAAAGTTTGTGTGTAACAGGAAAAACTACCTACACGTTAACAGTCACCAAATTTCATGAAAAGAAGAGGAAAAAAGCAACCCACTCTCTGTAAGAAGTTTTTTTCCATCTGACTTCATCGTAGGCAATTAACTTCTTGAAAGAAGAGACATATTTTGCTCCACAGGGGGAAAAAAAAATAAATCCATGTTGTAATATATGGTGAAGGCTGAAGGAAATTGAGCTGAATTCACAAAAAAGTCAAGTAAAAGGGTCAAGTGAAATTGCTCCGTAAAGTGTTCATTTCTATCCTATCTGCAGAGCTTCAACCAGCACAGCAAAAGCTCTGATGCCCCATTGCCCTTATTTCAAATTCACTCTTCTGAGAAGCTCAGTTCCCATACTGGTAACAGGAAGCTTTTATTGGCTATTTAAAAGTAGAGAAAGAAAGAAGGAAAAAAAGGACCAAATACCAGAACTTGGCCACTTTAATCTAGCCTATCCAATGACAAACAAAACCAAGTTTGTTTCTGTTTCTGCCTTACCAGGAGCACCATTTCAGAAGTGAAACAAAGCAAAACAAACAAACAAAGAATTTGAACCTCCAGTTTATCTTTTACTTAATACTAATTTTTTAAAAACCAAAGTCAGATTGACACAGCTGCTCTTCTTAGATACCACAGACAAACTCTGCCAAGATAATCAGCCCTTCTCGTAGCTGAGCAAATATCATCTAACTGCATACAATCCAAACAGCAGTATCAAGGTTGGAGCTGCAAATAAGGCACTGAAATCCTTTCTGCCCTGAAAAAGGGGGCCATTATTTGACTGTAAGAGCACCCAATAGGTAGTGTTGTTGTGGATCAGAGGTCAGTCTGAAATGAATATTCAGTGATTGAATTAATCTTGCCTCTATGAGGCAAGCTGAGAATTTATATTCATGATTTTTTAGAACAGTGATTTACTTGCAGTAAATGTTTGTCATCCAGTAGCCAATTGGTCAGAGATTATATCTAGCAGTGTTGACCATATGGAAATTGTCATAGTTTACATTGATACCTATGGATATTCACTTTTCTCAAAGCATCCACTTTGCTACATTGAAAAAATGTACCAGCAAGCCCAAAAAGAAACCCTACTCAAGCAGAAAATGCTGGGGACAACAGAATAAGTAAGGCCTAGAAAACCTTTCTTGTCAAGGTTTCAGGAAAAAAGTAATAGTAATGAAGCAGGGATGAGATGACTGCAACAGGGTATATCAGAGCTTAACAGAGAAACTTTCTTAGACTCCTGAGACTAAAAATCTTATGCAATGCATAAGAAATATTCAGCCATGACATTAGATGTTAACCACAGCAGATTTGTTTATTACTTTGGATGTGATCAGAAGAACCAGCAGTATATGTTTATTTTTACTTATTGCAATGTGTGTCCTATGTAGAACCATTATTTAAGTATATTACTTAATTGTGTTGGAACACAAAGACTTACAGAATATATGTTGACACAGTTTTCACATGTTTTTTACCTGTCTTTACCAGCACTGTAAGATTAAACCCAGTCACATTCCAGAGTATAACACAAACTGATGGCTTTTCCTGGTAGGCAGTTGAAAGCAATATTTCTTCAGTTTCTTTCTTTCTCCGGTCCACAAGTGTAATCCAAGCAGACCTATGCTTGGCACTTCCTGTCCTTCACAAATACACCCTGAATACTGAGCTACAGAGAGTAAGTGCCTTCTTTCTTTGCTAGCAGGCATTTTTCTTTTCAATTGGCAGCCACTCAAGATGAAGGTAATAGAATCTGGAGAGCAGATCTAATGACAGCAAGCTACAAGACAAAAGTCTGCCTCCTATGTGTGCAAGCAACACGTAACATTTAGCCTCTGAATAAAACTGTCATGGAAAGGTATCTGTATGTGTGTGTACAACCTGAGTGCTTCCTTACTCTCTTTGAGGTGGGGGACGCTTAATCACTTCCAGAGATGGGCAATAATTTGCCATCCACCACAAATGTCAAAAAAATCCCTTTTTTTTTTTTTTTCAGGGAACAAGCAAATGTGGTGGAAGAAACACATGTGGTACAAAACCTCACTAATTTTACAGGACAATGTATAGGTGAAGTAGATATCATTGGGTCTTTCCTTTCTCCTGTACTAGAACAGGCCCTTTGCACGTCTCCAAGGACTATTCTTTTATTCCCTACAAGAAGGATACTGAATTGTTTGAACATAGGCTGACACATCTTAAGCATGGGTTGGTACAAGCAATACTTTTATCAAAAATATGCTCTTTTTTTTTTTTTTTTTTTTTCTTGCTCATAACCTCTGTTCCTTCCTCTGCTCTCCTAAACACGGTTTCTGAAATGCTAATTCAGATTCCCCTCAGCATGACTCTTCCTTTCCTTTCTTACGCTCCCTTGGACATACTTTGAACTTGACTAGGCAGGGCCTTGAGCAACCTGATCAAAGTGAGCTCTGTTTCAAGTGGCAATTGGAACAGATGATGTCCAGAAGTCCCTTAAAATATAAGTTACTCTTTGATTGTAATAGCTTTACTAATTGAACAGTGGTCTGGCATTTAGAACAACTTAACTAACATCTATGAATACTGCAGGAAAACACTGCCTGCTGCAGCCTAGCTTTCAGCTTCCAGAACAGGACTTTAGATGTCATTTTTGCACTTCTTGAACATCAATTCTTGTTCTATCTTCATTACTTTGGTCAGTCCAAGGCATGAACAAAGATTCGGAACAGTTTAGTCTCTTGTCGTCTGTTTGTAACAAAATTATCTATGGAAAAGGAAAAAAATAAGATAAAATTATATATATATAATATACATATACATATACATATACATATACATATATATATATATATATAATATATATAATATATTATATATATATATATATATATATATATATATATATATATATATATATATATATATATATATATATATTTAATAAGTTTAGAATAGAAAGCAGTCCTACATCATAAGTGATCTCATTACGGTCCTGGAATGATTTTCTCAGGACCCTCATGCTCATAACAAAGGTGTGGTGAAACTGGGGATTCAAGTTTCTTAGAAATCCATATCTAGAAATATTCCAAAATAGTTCAGCTTGTCAGAGTTTGATGGGAAACTTCAGAGTGGCAACTGTAATTAAAGAACAGAGAGCACTAAAAAGAAAGTTACATTCAGAAGATAATTGCTGTGGAAAGGTGGCTTTCCCTTGCAAATATGTTCATTTATTATCAATAAAAACATCTGCTCTAACTTTCCAGATTTCTTATAGGAATAGGCTTAAATCTTCATTACAGCTTGTCTCACACTATGTAGGCTTCTCCCATCTTCTATGATCGAAAAAAAAAAGTCAAAATTTAGCATAATTGAAAAACATTGACCTTTTTTCTTTAAAATATTTAGAAGAAGATGAAATTATTGTGTTTGTACTTTAGCAGAAAGTTCTCCTATCTACCACTAAGCCATTCCAGCAGCAAGTTCTTCAATCTCCCTTTAAGCCGTTCATCTCCAGTCTGCTCCTCCAGCAAGTATTTACTACTCAGAAGATCCATGTATGCCACTGCGCTCATGTACTATGTGCCTTGTAAGGCATTTGTTTCTGCTCACTAACAAAAGGTCTTCTGGCATTTCAAGGAACAGACAGTGGGAAAACTGAGTACAGAGGCTCACACTGTGACCACAGGATTAATTAGTAAGGACCTTAAAATGAGACATCCAATCACAGATCACAAAAGTGATCCTTGACAAAAGCAGGTAAAACAAGAGTTTGACATTCTAAAAGGTTTGCTTAAATTTTCAAACTCAGATATACCCTCTGTTTTAATGTTTTTCTTCCAAATAAATAAAAATAACTAAAAAATCAGAGATAACCAGCAAATATTGAAAACTGCCCTCTGCTTTTTATTCCCACTTCCAGCCAATGTATGTTGGTCCATGTTCTTGCTAGTAGATACTTGTAAACCTTCCAAGATGCAAGGGCTACAAAGAAGGAACAGATACAGAAAGAAGGTGCAAGGGCAAGAAGCTTACTTGGCCCACTCTGCCTTGACAAAATTAACTTTTCTCTAATCATAGCATGAAGTCACTGTTTTCTTATGCCAACTGCACGACCAGAGAGATAGCTTTATCCAGACCTTATTCTTACCCAATAGTAGTGGTGGATTTGTTGTTTCAATTATGCATGCTCAGAGAGTAGAAAGCTGAATTCATAATGAACTTTCAATGCCATCAAGGAGAAAATCAACTTCATATGCTGAAGTACTGTACAGAGTATTTTTGCCTTATCTCTGCCTCTAAAATTGTTTCCAAAGACAGCAGGAGGGAAATAAGTCTCATGTACAGAAAAACAACAACACACTTGCTGTATCTCAGACCCATCCATTGTTGCAAATTGCCTGTATAAAACACACTCTTCCACCTTGCTGAATAGCCAGCTCAGCCTTCTCTTCCTTCTCATTGGGTAAGGAAACCAACTCCCCTATATCTTCTCCCCACATCTGTGAATCGTGATGACCCAGTACTTCCAAAATGCCCTCTAGATATACACATCACTTTCAGAATATGATGATCAAATGTGTCCAGCAGAGAAATTCATCTTTGCCTCCAGATGAGGGTGAAATTTTTTAAATATTGGAAATGTCTCATCTTCCTCCCTTACAGTCCCACTTGCACTCCAGTATGTTTTCCCCTACTCTTATTTCCTGTCAACAGCAAGGATAAACCTTATTCCTACATTGGAATAGAATTGCCTGAGCAGTGGACAAGCATAAAGTAACTTTATCAAGTACAAGTAAAATTTGAGATTTCTCTTTAACAATAGCTTGTTGGTCTATCTTGATCTTGTACAGAATGGAAATAGAACAAGATAACTGTTATGGTTATAAGAAGAATTTGCAGAGATTTATACACTCAGTGAATCAAAGAATTTTATTCCCTGAAAAAATAATTAAAGCCTGAACTAAAGAGGGATACACTGGAATAGAACACACCCAATTCTTTCCCAAATACAGATCTTTTGTTTACATGTGTGAAGGCTCATTCCCATACAATGCAGTATAAGCAAAGCAAGTTTCATTTGACAATGAACTTGATAGCCACTTTAGAGCAGAGCAATGAGCTTATATTAATTTCAACAGTGCCTGGAATTAGGCATCCAACAAAAGTTATTCCAAGAGTGTTGATCTTCAGTATTTCATGATTGATCAAAGATGTCAAAAAGATAAAGTGAGGCTCCCTCAGAAGATCTGTGAATAAGTTTTGTTCCTTCAAGAGCATAACATTAAAGTATCAAGATTAAAGTGAAAGATGTTTACTTTTTACCCAAAAGTTCTGCAAAACACCTTGAAATATTTGCCCTTTCTTCTTCTAACTGAAGCTTGGATAAGCTTCCAAATTCTTAAGTGGATTTTTCATCCTCTTGAGGGCTTCAGAGCACCATCCATTTTATGCATTATAAAGAGATTGCATTTGTGTCAATCAGTTTTAACAGATGTGATTAGTTATGTTTCTTGACTCAACAACTGCAACTCTTCTAATTTGGAAGGAAGGATCACAAAAGAGTAAAGAAAATGGGCTCAAAAGCTTTAAGTCTTTTGTGGGCCGCACGGACACTGCTTCAGCACAGTTTTCAGTTTTTCAGACTCATTTGTTTTTTGTTCAGTGATTTCCTGCCCACCTCCTCAAAGGAGAAAGTGTATGTGGAAACTTGCTCCACTGTTCAAAAAGTGCCAATCTTCCCTTCCTTTTTTTTTTTTGTTTTGTTTTGTTTGCCCATCCTTGGACTCTACTGAATGAATAGTACTCCAGTTATATTAGGGCTGCATATATAAGAGTCTGCTCAAGTATGCTCAGAAATGTTCAGGATCTAGAGGGTGACTACAGTAATTAATTTTCAAGCACGTAATTTCCTAGAAAATCTTAACCCGTGCAGCTATTTCCTTAGTACGATGTATCTGACTCTGGCCAGGTTCCTTGCAAAGAACATAAAAGCTGGAAGAAGTGTCCTGGGAAGGTTGAATGTCTTATCTTTTGGTGAAAAGGATAAAGATGTTTCAAACATGGGTACTAACAGTTCCTTTGTGTGTTTCATTGAACACTTAATGTAGAAAGAATTAGTTACTTACAGAGATGGGAAAGTCTAAAAGCTTAAACTAGTGGATAAAATACTTTTTTTTCTTCTAACATTTCTTCTTTCTCATAACAAATGAAAAGTCAGTTGTTCTTGCTAGATTTTTTCCTCTTTTGTGTTACTGTTTTCTAAGCTGAATGCAATAAAGAGGTGCTAAAATTAAGTGTTGACACTTGTTTTAAAGTGTCCAGACCAGCATTTTACCAAAAAGATGCTTACATCTTTCGGGAGATGATTGCAGTGGTGTATGCCCTACCACGTAAAAAAAAAAAAAAAAATCAAGACTGAAATTACGAGTCTTGTCCCGCTTATCTTAGAGAGGCTGAGAACAAATTCAGATGCTAATTTTAGCAAGCTTGTCCATCCAAAGAGCAAACAGCTGTAAGTTAACCAGTTGTAGTCTTTTTTTTTTTAAATCAGTCATCAGCACAATGAAAGAAGGATGAAACAATTTGTCTGCAAAGTAGATATACTGATGCCACAGATATTTTCAATGCAAGGGCAAGTCCCCGGATTAGTAATGTAAAGTGTTAGCAATCACAACCTGCCACTTCTGCTATTCAAGAAAGCTCTGGAATTTGAAATAATTCAAAAAAATAAATGCAAATCTATTTCAGTGAGAGGGCATGTTGCCTTCTATTGAAAGGCTCAACTATTCTCATTGTGCTTGGATTATGAAAAGAGTTGCTATATCATGATGTACAACCTATGTACTGGGAAAATAGGAAAAGGTTCTGACAGTAAGAAGTCATACATCCAGATACCTGAGTAAAGCTGGACAAACTCAGCTTAGAAATGAGATATACTTTTGAAGCTTATCATCAGTCAGGGGAAAATTTACTAAAGAATTTATGAATAATCTATCAGCTGAAATTAGGGTGATGTAGTCTGAAAGGTTTTCTGGGTCAATAGAAAAAGAAAAAAAAAGATTATGATGCACAAATTTCTAGATGCACATCTGTACCACAGCAGTCCTAAGGTTTGGATCAAAATCAGACTTGTAAATGACTGAATAAAGCCATGTCACTTCTCCTTGGTGAAAAAATAAATAAATGCATGTGATGACTGATACTGGACTTGTATATCAAAATAGTTGTGATCAGAAATCCAGACACTCATCAAATATGACCCACCTGACAAAACAAGTGCATCTAGTGTCATGGTTATCAACATCACTGTAAGACTTTCTTCTGTCATCTTTGAAAAGTGGTGGCAACTGGGAAATATGCAATGAAAAAAAAATAAATCCCTCCCTCTCTTAAAAAAAAAAAAAGGGGGGGGGGGGGGGGGGAGGGGGCAAAAAAGCAAATTAAGGGAATGATGGGCCAATAACCCTCCTTTCATTTCCTGGAGAGGTTAATGGAAAAACCCTTTTGGAAGGAAGCACATGAAGGGAAAGAAGGTGATTGGAATCAGTCAACATGGATTTAATTGGGACAACTCAGTTTCCTTCTTTGATGAAATGACTGCCTTTGTGAAGGGAGGGCAATTCAGACTGAGTTTATGCCACAAAGTCCAGTATCCTCACAGATAAACTACAGGCATCTGGATGGGATGGATAGCAAAGAATGTAAATACTGTCTGTACTACAGATCTCAAAGGATAGTGGCAAAAAACACCATCTCTTTCAGAACTTCTTTATATCTAAAATAGCCTTATTTTTCCACATACTTGGTGTTCCACATGGGAGTTATCTCAGATAAGAATATTTTCTTCCAGTGTCTTATTTTTCCATTTCTTTTTCTTTTTTTAGATACGAATAGCAACTATTGCATTTATGAGATGAAATTCTGTAGAAAAATACTGGGGGAGAGAATACAAGAAGCATAGTTTCTATTTGCATTGAGTTGTGCTCATCTTACACTGCTGAAAGCAATGTAGAACTGAATCACTAGGCACAAATGCATTGTTACTCCATATAAAATCTCCCCTGGAGCAACTGGGGGAATAAATTTCTCAGAAAAGCTTCAGGCTTCAGCTTTGGAAGTATACAACACTGCTTATGCAGGAATAGAAAACTTTGTACTACATGACTCGTGACTCTAAGAACATGTAAGTAAGATGCAGTTGAAGAGAAATTTAATCCAAGCTGGAGTGGAATATTTACCATGATAAGTTTTCCTGTTAAGAGTGTTGAAGCATCTCAATCCTACTTAAGCTTCCGGTTTGACCAGTGTTTAAACAATTGCTGTATTTGAACATATGACAAACAGAAAGTTAGTATGCACCAGTTTAGCTTTAAGAGAATAACATTATTCCCTGCTATCAAATTCAGTTTGGGAGCAGTAATTTCCATAATGCAATTGTTCCGACTTCACCACTGACAGTAAAGACTCCATCAACTCCTAGTTGGCCATACACATACATGGAGAAACCTTTGGAAAATTATTCAGGCAACATCTGTGTCCTACTTTGAAGTAGGTTGTGTATAGCTCTGCACACATCTGTTTATGAACCTCATCTCAAGGCATTTCCACTTTTTTCTGTTAATTAAAGAAAGAAAAATCTCTTCTCAGAAGTGTTCTCCTTTCAGTGTTCTTGTAGCTTCCTCTATGTTTCCCTTCACATTAATTTGTCTACAGCACAATACTGAGTCACATTATACTGCTTTTCTGGAATAAAATATGCAATACAATTACTAATCCTTTTGATTTGCTCAAAGAAAAAGTGCAACACATTTTCTTTCTTCAACTAACACACTCTGAACTGCCAAAAATAATGGTGCTCCTTCAACTGTGTTTGAGGTCAAGGAAAGGTAGAAGTAAAAACCAAAAAATAACTTTGTCTCCATTGCTTTGGTGATGTTAAATTGATCAAGTTGCTTTTCCTTGGATTTTAGAATTTGCACGGATGAGAAGGATCATAGCAAGTTAAAGATCTAATGGAGTGTTTCAGGTCACTCCACATGTGGTCATAGTTGGAGCTTTTGGAAAGCAGATGCAGTTATAATGACCACAGTTTACTAATACACATTAGTAGAAAACCAATCCAATGGGACTTTCTAAAGTCAGACTTTTCCTTAGATGCAGGTGACCATCTTTTTTACCTTAGACAGCTGCTGCAATTGCCTTGCAATCTGTTCACTGTGTAGAATGGTACTCCAAGACTAACCACATACACAAGTAGAACCTAGTATCCTAATGTTTTTGGGAGTAAAAATACATTTGCTGCTAAATTCATTTCCATCAGCATTTCCATCAGCAGCACTGATTTGATACAAATGTCACAGTTCTCAAAACATCAGCTGTCTCTCAACATTTACCTTGACTATGGTGTTGATATTGTCATCATTCAGTATATATGACAGCTGAAAAATATTAAGTGGAATTAAGCTACAAGTAGCAATCAGTCACAGACAGAGGTACTAGGATTACAGTTTCTTAATTTTCTTCTCACTTAAAAAACCCTAGCCTATCTGTTGACTATTCCTGCAATAGGTTTCATATTATGAAGAATGAAAAATCTGCTGCTGTGAGGGAGTGAATGAATAAATAAGTAAATATATTGCATTTAAAATCAAAGAAAAGTCAAGGGCTACTGCACAATGTGTATTATTCATTTTCATATTTAATTCATTAAACTTTTTTTTCTTTTTTTTAATTTAAATCAGCCTTACACTATCTATTTCGTTCACTACTCTAGAGCATTGCAGGTACTCCCGATGTCTCAGAAACCTTACACCTGCTTTGCTACTTCAGAGACAGGTCCTTGAAAAGCCACATACAACTTCATACACACAGAGGCATGAAATATGCATATTTTCATGCATTTTAGAGAAAGCAATGAAAAAGGACTGTCCCTTTATTACTTTATTGCTCTTCTCATTTTATTCCTCCTTTGTTTCTTAGGCTTTCTTTCCCACTACCATCTGCTACATCTCCTATGATTTTTTCCCCACTGCCCTTCTCTCCCTTACTTTTTTTCAATACTTAATACAGATTACAAATTCACCAGGCCCTAGGGAGCAATATCCTCTCCAGAAAAAAGTGCTCAGCCTCATACCCCCAAAAGATTATTCCTCCTTTACTTTCTTTTATTCTCTTTCATAAGCCCTTCCCCGAATTTTCCCCTTTGCTTCTTCCTCACCACAATTGCCCTTGATTCTTTTTCAGCAGTAAAGCTTAAATCTCTAAGCCTCTTCCAGAGCAGTTTATATAAAAAAAAAGATCTGCTATCATTACCTTGGTATATAAGGTGTCAATGCTAAAAATAGCATCACTTGATTAAAGAAAAGATAACTGAGATGCTCATCCACAGGATTAGTGTCTCAAGAGTAGGCAGGATCAACGTAGGGTAGACAATAATCCATCTCCGAGTTTCAGTATTATGGTTGCAGAAAATATGATAAAGTGAGAATATATTGTGTCCCTTGTGACAAGAAAATAAAAAAAGAGAAAGATCTGTGAGGGGAATGGCCATCTTGGAAGGCAAGGGGCACGTGTACTTTTTTCTCGAGCATGTGGACTGAAAGAGATATGTTGCCTTATGTAAAATCTACAAGGCTTTATAGGAAGATGGACACCCATGCAGATTCAGTCATCTCTACTGCACTTCCTATACTGGGAGCAGTAAATCCCCACTGACACAGTGCAAAGTTGGGAAAATGCTGAACACGTCCTTGATGCCAGGTTCAAATTCTTGTTGTGGTTTCTAGAGGATTTCTCACAGTTCTTTCTTCTGTAGAATGGTGTCAAAAAGGCCTCCCTCACACAGGAGGGCATATGATAAAGGTCTTCTCACCTCACATCCAAAAATATTGAGCAGATTTCTCCTCTGTTTCAAAACTAGTTTAGCTGTGCTTACTGTAACTGCACTCCCTGATGACAGTGAAAAACAAAAGTCAGGAACTCTTCCAGTTTTAAAATGAGTGATTGACATGAGTGACATGAGGTGTCTGCCTGCTGGATTACATTTCAAGGAACTAATGGTCTAGAAATGAACTGCTTTGTGGAATTATGTGACTGTAGGAGCAATCATCACCAAAAAGAGGCAAGTCAGACCACAAGGATGAGGATAATCTACTTCCTCCTCTGAAGGCCTAACTAGCTGGGGATATGGATGAGCTTGAACCCTGCAGTACAGAAAACCCTTTCAATTCCCAGCAGCCCCAACAGCTTTAGCTCTGAAACTGTTATGAAAGCATTATGTGAATAAGACAACCATTACAACCTAGGTTTAGCAGCAAGAATTCTGCAGTGACAGTTTGAGTTGCATACAATTCCCACAACATTGCCAAACAAAACAGCTTTTCCCATTGTTGTTGGGTGAGATGTCCAGTGAAGTCATATATGTTCCCAGACCATGGCTGCAGTAGCCACTGTGCCTCAGTTTCTCCATATATAAAAGATCAATGCATTAAACACACTTACAGAAGAAACCTGTTGTGCAAATTTCCCCTTGAAGCAAAGGGAGTTTTTTAAGTATACAGGCCTGTGTTTAAAGACTTGTAAGGGATTTAGAGAAACAAAAATTCCTTCCACTTCTGTGGATCTCATTTGCCTCAAGATAGAAGAAAGAGATAAACAAGTAATCAGGCATACGCAGTAGGTTAGATTGTGGAAGAGGTAAAGGACTGGTGTCTGTATTCTGTTTTTCCAACTGTATTAGTATGATGAGCAAACTTTGATGTGTATCAAGCTTTCTAAGCAGAGTAAAATGTAGTTGATTTATTTCAGCTGACCTGATCTCCCATCAACCACGTGCTTTACTGTATTCCAAATCCAGATTCCCATAGTATTTATACACCTAAAAATACACACTCAAACTTAATGGTGCTCTCAACAGTGCTAATGAAGTGTGTATTTCCCACTGAAATCATGTCTTCTTAAGTGTTGTATGAAAACCCAGTAAGTGCCTATCTTCACCTGCAGGCACCTAAACAGCTTAGAAAATGTGGCATCAAAAGAGTCAGGAATCTAAATCCCATGAAATATCAGAAGCAGAGGTTGTATTCATACTGCCTAAATTGACGTAAAAAATGGATTGAAGTGCTTGTTTCTGGCTCTTAACTTGAAGGAGGAGTGAAGCAGGGGGTATTCTCAGACCTCTCACCACAAAGGTTCCATGTTATGATCATAACAGCCATTGTCCATTCACCACATACTGGAAAACCAAGGATCACAGAGCTCTGGATATCTTGGGACTGTCTTGCAGATTGCTTTCACGGTCAGGAGTCACCTGACATGTGAACACCCGAACCTGGGGCATGGGATTTGTCTACCTGTGCACGTTTCCTGGCATGAGATATTCTTGGCATCATTAATTTGCTTTTCTGGCATGATTCTACATGTGCATACTTTTTTTCCATAAAATGGGAAGAGGAAGTCCTGTGGGAAAGTGTCCTGCTCCAGTTCTGCATAGAAATGTTCCCATGGAGGTTCATTAAACCTCTGCTGTTATTTAGGTGATTTGAAGGCATTATAGATGCAGGATGCACCTGAATTGTTCATGGTTTCTTCAGGTGCCCCTTCACAGACAGATTTATCCTTTCCACCCCACATTCTCCCAGTGCTTTTGATTTCCCTCCAACAGTCCCGTGAATTGCATTGCAGAATTAAGGAACTTGCTGGAAAGAAAAGGTTGTTTTTATGAATTCCAGTCATGTATGCAGACGAAATCAGTGTCCATTCAGAGCATGTTTATGAAGAATTTTAGTTTGATTTGTAGCTTGTGTAAGTATGCATTAGCCTTGCAAAATAGAAAAGATTGCTTATTGTTCTACATGCATAGAGCAAGACTGTAAGACAACTTCATCCTGTGCATGTACAAAAAAATATATATGTATATGTGCTCAATTAATTTCTTTTCATTCTGTATTATTATCTTGTCCTTGTACCATGCTGTTTTTGAAAACAAAGTAAGCTCTTTGCAGACCCTTTCCAGAAGATTTAATATCTCTTCCAGTCTGTTTGTGCTGTTTGCTTTTGACAGTTTTCTCTGGTGGAACAATGAAGTTTAGCGTTTAATTTATAAAAGATTATGGAATTTTGTTATGCAATGTAACAGGAAATGGTAATTTTCCCGTGTGCCTTGGGGCATAACCTGTTGAAGATGGTAATGCATAGTTACTCTGCTGTGACAGATGTAGTCTGTATCTTTCACCTAGCTACTGAATCATAGAATTACAGAATCATGAAGTTTGAAAAAGACCTTTGAGATTATACAGTTCAACCTTCATCCCATCCCCAACATGCCCACTGACCAAGTCCCTCAGTGCCACATCCATGCTGCTCTTGAACACCTTCAGGGAACTCTTTTTGTGGGAGTTGACAATGGATGCTTTCAGTTTAGATGGGCTGAGAGAGTACCAAGATCCCCAAACTGGTGTGCATATTCTGAGGAAATGCCTTTATATACTTAGCCTGTTGTTGCAGGCCTCCCTTTGATCTCACTTGGCATGGATATTCTTGAAGAGGAGAAAAGCTTCCTAGAAGAAGTTCTGGAAGACTTGCAGTAGGAGCTGCAAGCTCTTGTGAGTTCAACTCAGCAGAACACAGCAGGAAAGAATCTGGTATCTTTCCAATTACTAGAATTAGAATTGTTGGGCAATTTGAAGGTCACAGAGAGGTATTCAACTCCATTAATCAGCTCAACCCTCCCTTTGTCTTCTCTGACACTGCTGTTATTGCCCCATTGTCTTAACAGTCAAATCTGCAGTAAACTGACACTTTGCAGCCTGACATTCCCATGTGCAAATGAAACCTAAAGCCAGAATGGTTGTTGTCTCTCCTTTGCAGGGCTTGGTGTTTGTTCCTGTATTGGAGTAGAATTTGTTTTCTCAAAATCTCATCACAATCCACAACATGCAGCAGATACTGCCTTCTTGTCCTATTATTTTAATTGGGATTTTTCATCATGGATAATTTAAAGGGCACTCCTTTGATGAACATCCAGAACTGTACAAACTTTTATGAATTTAATCTTCATTTAATCTTCAGGTGCTTTTTCTTTAAATGTAGGTCCACAATTTTTGAGCTTTTGATTCACTTGAAAACTGAAACTGAAAATGATGCTCATTTCAAAACAGCACAGTCAATCTAGCTTGTAAATTGCACAGTCTGCTTCCAGGAAGCTGGGAAAACAAAGACAAAGAGAAGATAGAAAGGCTGCTCTCACTTTATCACTCTAAAATCTATTTAACAGGGCTGGTTTGGTTCACAGAGAAGCATCTTGGTATTGAATAAGTCAATTCATTCACATCTTTCTCTATTCCTCTCAGGATCTTTCCTCTAATATTTACAGCTTAACTGTTGTGTATTAAATTTTTATCTAATAACGAGCTCTGGCTCAGACTACACAGTAACTAAAATTTATGATATTTGGGTTTTAGAAATATAGTAATTGTCTATTGCTGAGATTAAAAATTATAGTCAGTGATTTTTTAAAATCTCTTAATGCTCTTTCACTGGCTCTGATTTGTTATGTTCTTTCCTTAGCTGTGAACTGCCCTGGACAATGTATTTTGTTATTTTTATTTGAAGAGTTGCTCACTGAGCAACTTGTGATTGCCAGAGGGGAGCTGGGGTGTACAGACATAAAATTGCTGAGGGATTTAGAATGAGCATTAGCTACATTTTGGAAACTTCTCTCCCGGTCATGTAACCACTCATTCACTTGGCCAAAACCATGTGCTTTGTCAGCGAAGGTCTCAGATATCCAGAGAACACTGCACCCTGTATTTGCCAACCATCAGCCATATCTGCTACTCTTCTGGAAACCACAGAATTAGGAGAAATTTATGCATCTGGGTTCGGGACAGCCTATTGCTCTACAGGAAATGATTTAATAGAGTCAGAGGAGAGGAAAGGAATGAAGAAGGCAAGCTGTGTTAAATAAGACCTACTTGTTGGTCAGTCTGACTGGCTCTGTGTTGTAGCTGTGGAAGACAAGCCATCTAACACCTCTTGGTTTCAGGATGGGGCAGTTCTACCCTCATAAGACCCTAGGAAAAAGAGAGAAACTGACACTAATGACATGGATACTGCAGCTCCATGAGGCCCTTAAACTCCTTCTTCATAAGGAAGGGCAATATAAGAAGCCATCCTTTGTGTACCATTTTAAACATCCCATCAACCATACAAACTACTTATGCCAGCACTGTCAGTTCAGCAGAAGCCCAAGGCAGTTCCCAAATACACCAGTCACTCATGTTTTCCATTCACAGGCTTGTTCCTGGACATTGCCTCTGGTCAAGATACAGAAATCCCAAAGAGAGGAATTCACAGAATTTCATCTCAAACATAACATCTCTCAACAGTTTGAAACCACAGGACAAAATCTTCTATATTTCATTTTATCATTAAGTTTCTGAAAGCTTACATTTACATTTCTCAAGCACAGGATGGAACTGAGATCAAACTTCAACCACATTACTACTGGCAGCAGGGTCAGAAAGCGCATCAGTCATGGACTGCTAGTGCATGCACACACTGCACAGCACTCCTGGTGCTGTGGTGGAAGAGCAGAAGGTGATATACTGGGTATCACAAAGACCTAGCAATTGTAGGAAGCAGGGAAAACACATCTAAAGAGCATATCACAAAAGTCTCTGGAGCCGCAATGAAATGCCTTTACACCCCACAATAGTCTGTTTCAATCTTAAGCATGCTAGCCATAGCAACAACTTCTGACACAGTCCCTATTATTATCTATTCACTATTGTGGCTGAGAAGAGCTCTGCAGGAGGACTGGGTATACAGATATAGCTTTCTGTTCTAGCAAACCATCCAGCAAAGCAAGTCTTAATGCTTAAGTCTTAAGTCTAAAGCTATGAACTTTCTAAGTTGTTGCTGGTGCTATCACCACACTGATTCTTCTACCAGGAGCCTCCCACAAGAGTAGTGAAGACCCTCAGAGTTGCCTGAGTCAAACCCATTGGTGTTGATTGAAAGAAAGACTTGTTTGGTTGCATAAGCTTTGGGGGTAACCAATATTCTGTCTCTCTTGAGATCTTCAAATAGCTTTGCAAGATGAGGGAATCTAATCAACTGCCTAATACTATCCAGAATTAATTCATGTTTGAGCTAGAATATGCAGCTAGAAGACTCTAATTTTCATTTAGAGATAGGAACCTACTAGCCCACAACATGTAGTAGTCAAAGGAGTATATTATCTCCAAGGAGGAAGGATTGTCACGGAATGGAATAAAAAAATTCCCGTATAATATATCAAATCTTCAAATTATGTAAATCAAGTCAGAATCTCTGAAGCACAAAGAACTACTCTGATGTATGACATATGACATATGCGTCCAGACTTTTTCTTTGTTTTTAAGGAAAGCTTTGAACTTCATTGTAATGCTAATGTTGAAATAAGAGGTGGGGATTACATTTGTTAGGCTATGATGAAGTGTGCTGTACTTTGTACCTGATAAGAAAAATGTGTTTATTTATTAGGTGGGGAGTAGGGAAGATTTATGTCCTTAATGATGTATTTGCCTTTCTTTTGTGTATTCGGTGTCTTGCAAATGACAACTTTGTAACTAATGCAACTTTGCTTAATTGCATCCTATTTTCTTCAACACCGGTGGGGACACGAATTTTCAAGGGGATTTCCTAAAGCAAAAACTTGAAGGAATAAAAATAATCTACAACATGGATGAAAGTACAAAGGAATGACAGTAAAAAGACAAATTGGATGGATGCTAGAAAGTGATTTTTTTTTTTTGCCATTTAGCAGCCATTTTCACTCAATAATTTTGAAGGTGTAAGGATTATTGGATTGGGTTCTTTTTTGTTTTTTGTTTTTTTTTTGTTTTTGGTTGTTTGTTTTGCATTTAAAAATTGGGTTAAAAAATCAAAGATATTAGACATGGTACAATAAACTAATTTGGATTAAGTATTTTTTCTTTCTTTTTTTTTTTTTTTTTTTTTTTTTTTCCCTGTAGGATCTGAGTTATACCAGACATTCAGAACTTGAATGAACAATGGAGAAGCACTAAACAAATTACCTGGTTGAGTTTGAGTAGCAATCATATAGCAGTAGCACAAGTGTTACCATAGGCAGCCTAGCAACACTTGGGACCCAAGGTAATGCTTGGCAGCTGAAAAACGTGCTTTACTGTTCAGATACATAAAGGAGTTATTTAGAAGTGATCCTAGCTCTCTCCTTAGCATTAGCTCGCAGGTCTGAATGACAGAGAAAAGAGCCTCCCTGAGAAGCTGACAGTTCAAGGATGCAAAGGAAAAAATTGCAAGGACACACATGGAAAACTTGAGTTATGCTCAAGTAAATTTGATTCACTGTAAATGTCACTGCAGATAAAGCTTGTCAAGAAGGGTGCAAGCGTAGACAGGACTTGGAGGGTGAGCTCTCTACTGGCAGGATGCATCCTTAGAAGAAATCTATTGTGAAGACTTCAGTTGATATTCATTTTTTAGATCAGCTAGTGACCTGATGCCCACATGGACAGGTCACGTGGATTTCTTACAGGGCAGGAAGTTGGAAGCTGAACAACCTGCTTGGAGCATGAATTTCATCTGTAAAATCATGGACAGCATATGCAAGTGTTGATACTTCTGTTCTCTCTCCATCTTTTGGCGTGATCGGTAAGAAGGCATTTTTCTTCATATCACTCTTTGTCAAGAATAACAAAGTCCAATGGAAAACACTCTGTATCATTTTAGACATTGAAATACTGCAACAAGGCTTGATAGACAAAAAGCCAGCAACTGGTACATGATTAAATTATTACAATCAATCATGTTAGGGGATGTGAGACAGTGCTGGTGAGCTCTTATCTGAGGCATATCAAAACAACTCTGAGCTGTATTATATTAACAAAGAGATCCTCCTTCTTTTTGCTAGCAGTGTCAATCAGTACAGCACTGACAGCATAAAGTGGCTACAAAGACTCCGGGTGTCTGCTCCTCCGTCAGAGGAGCAATCTTGCTCCTGGTCAGGGAGCCTGGAAGTTTTCTGCATCTGTTTTTATTAAAAAATCAACTCCTGATTTCAGCTATGATTGTGCTCCTGAAACTTGCTTTTCATACTAAGTATTCTAGGCTTTGTCTCTGACCAAAGATAAATCTTTATCTAATGTCTAAAATGTATTACAAAATTCTCAAATCCTCAGTTCATTTAATCAACATTAAAGATATATTTTGTTACTTTAATTAAAAACTGTTGTTATGTAGCACTTAGGCATTAAGCTAAAGCACTTCAGTTCACCATGCTGGAGTGATTACTTACAGTTTTTATCCATCTTGTCTACAACAGGTATTGTATTATTCATATGATAGCTAATCACCTCCTGGCAAGTAAAAAACCTCACATTTGCTAGCACTGTGATGCTAGTGCATACTCCACGAGAACTTTCTACCGGGCACTTCACTTGTGACTCTGGAATTCTCAGGTATCTCAATGGGAAACAAGGGAGTGAGGGTTATCTGGACTATTGTGCATGCAGACACTGACATTTGCTCATATGCTGAACTGGAAAGATGCACACCAGCCCTGATTCAAAACACACAAGTGTTACCAGCGCTCCAGATCTGAAGTGATACTTCAGGCCTCTTGCTGAGATGCATTAGTTGAAGGGTTGCAGCCTGCTAAGCTACTGTGGTTATCATGATGGACATCAAGAGAAAAATTCTTCTCAGAAAAAGTGGTGCTGCAGCGGCATAGGCTGCCCAGGTAGGTCATGCAGTCACCATCCCTGGAGGTGTTCCAGAACCGTGTGGATGTGGCACTGAGTGACATGGTCAGTAGGCATGGTGGGGATGGGCTGGTGGTTGAACTAGATGATCGTAGTGGTCTTTTCCAACTTTAACAACTCTGTGATTCTATGATTATATCATCACTTTAATCTTACATCACCTTTGAGAAATGAAGTCACTATGATCTCTCAACGAGGAATGCTGTCATCTCTGGAGCAGTATGAACAGGTTGATTTTTGTAGGTGAAGAGAGCTGCTCTTCTAGTTGAGTTGTGGACTTGCAAGGTTCTCATTTTTACATAAGACAGAAGAGAAGAAAGGTGTGGACAACACCAGGGAGTTTTCACCTGAGAACCTTCTCTTACCCCAAACAAACTATTACTACCTCTGAATGCTCAAGAATGAAATATCCATGTGAGGCACAGAGAGGAAAAGCTAATGTAATATTAAAACAAGAAATATCCATTCTGTCAAATGAAATGCCCTGCCGTTTGATCCCATTTACTGGAGTAAGGCTTCATATCAAAGCATCTTGGGTTTTAAATTACATGTCAGAAGTAATTTTGCACTGCGGACATGAAATGTGGGACTGTCCTTTAAGGGAACAAAATAGCAGCTCAAAGTGGCTGACTAATGGTGAGCTCAATTGCGTAATGGCTCCAAGTCTGGCATTTTTCCACCTCTGCAATAGGGTGTTTGGAAAATAGCCATGGATGCTGACAGCAAGGTCCATTGCTGACATGGTATCTCTGTCTCCCTTGGAAGGCATCCTTACTTTGCAAGAGGACTCAAAAAGGAGAGCACGGCCTCAAATTTTTTAGGATTTTGTGACAGTAACTGCAGAGAGCTCATTTCAGGGAGGACCTGCAGTATTTGTGCACTAAAGGACTTCTGCGTTTCACATGCAGATTGAGAGACAGACATCCAGTGACCATGCACCATCACTGGTTTTCTGAGTTCCTTCAGAATCCACCGGTCTGTGAATGTAATAGCAGAAAACTAGGTTTCTTTTCCCTTCCTTCTCTTTCTTACAGAATAACATTTCTGAATACATATTCAAACTTACTTCAAGAGCTTTTCTTCCTCTTACATGCCATTCATTGACCATGATTTATTATCCAGCCTTATTGTATCCATGCTAACAGTGTGCCTGTTGGGATTTGAAGACACAACTAGAGCCTGTGTTTCTATTGTTGTACTTTCTGTCTCTCTGTGTCTGAATTTTCATGCTAGAAGCAATTTTAAGGATGATTATCTTCCTGTTCTTTACATTAAAAGCTTTGAACACCTAGAATAGATGGTAATCCCTACAGGCAATTTTAATTAGGTTTTCTCTCATTGGTTACCATCCATAATACTCTTGCTTCTAGAAGCAGATATGGGCTGCATTGTGCAAGGTTCTGTATGAATCTGGGGAAAGGGATCCACTTCAGCCACCTTTAGCTATATGAAAGCAAAACACGTACACTGAGGTGTGGAAAGAATTCTCTCTACATTGTTGAAATACAATAGGGATGTTCTAGCTCATTCTAGGATACATATTTTGGAAAGGTGGAATGAGTCTTTTGGGAATGCCTCTGTCTGTCTATTAATTGTAGCAATCTAAACAAGGAGATTGGTTTTGATGATTTGCTCTCAGGTGGCTTGAGCGAGAACCATCCTGGTGAGTGCCCTTTTTCACATCAGGAAAAGACAGACTTTATCCAACTAATTCCAGTTTCAACCAAAACAATGGGGCAAGAAGGCCATTAGAAAAACAGTACTAATTGATGAAATGATTTACTTGTTCCAAACTAGAGAGGAAATTGGCTTTCAGACCTCCTGTCCCCTTAGCTTAGTACTCACCAGATAGCATCAAGGACCTCAGCAAGTCTGAAAGCTGGAGATTCAAAGAACAGCTCCCCGGTTTGATGGAGATGAGAGGCGGTTTTTATGCTCTGAGAAACAATGCCAAAGGCAACTGTTTGCAAAACTTTCTACAATCTTTGTATCTTAATTTCCTCACCGAAGGAGAAGGGTTTGAGGATTCTTTTCAGATATATTTAATCTGATTTTCTCCCTATAGGAGGCTCTTCACACTAGAGTTACTTTTTAGCATGTCATTTTCCATGTGATTGTCCAAATGCAGCCTCTGATTTTGTCACAGTCTGACATCTGCACCAGATACTCCATCCTCAAGAGCCTCTCCTTGATGGCTTTTTAATCAGATGAATGGTCAATTACAGAGTTGGATTGAGTGAGTTAAGTACAATGGATCATGTTTCTCTTCATTTTTACTCTCTCTTTCCATTTACAGATTGTCTGGGAATAGATGAGGATTTCCTCAAATGTATTTGTTATTTGAAATAATTCATACATTTTGCTAGCAAATAATTCTTAGCCGGTAGATTGTTCACAAGTGATTTGTTGAGGATATTTGGAATGCATGCAGTGTTGCTTAGATGCATAATTCTCTTCATATTGTTACTGTGCCCTGATTGTATAATTTATACAACAAAATACAGGGCAAATTATGAATTTTACAATTGCTTGCACAATGAGAAATTTACTCTCAGTGAATATTTGCAGATTCAATCTTAACATTCATTTTTCATGAGCATTCATTCTGGCAAAGCTGCTTTGCTAAAATGTTTCTGGAAAGCAAACACCAAAAGGAACTTAAATGCAGACAAAAGGAAGGGAAAACAAGCATGCATTCACTGAAAAGCACTTGTTGGATTCAACCAGCACTGCCGCTGTGTTGTTTTGCCCAAACCTCCATCATGAGCTGTTCTGAAGACTGAAAGTGACTTTCAGCATAAGAGTGAGTAAAACCAAACATCCATGTGAGTCCATTGCAGCACAGTGATTCAGGACTCGAAGTCTCGCACGGCCAGTGCACACCATGCTACTGAGAGCAGCCCTGTGCTGACAGCTCCAGAGCATTCCCCTGAGAAATCTCAGCCTGTTGGCCTGGGGTTTGATTTTATATTTTAATTCCCTTGCAGTTCAGCTCATCAAGTCACTCAAGCAAAGTATGACAAAGCCTGAAAGCCCTGGAGGCATTACTTATTTATTTTTACAAATCCTGCAATAAGTCAGTTTAGTTGTTTTGAGCTTTTATAATATTGGATTCTTTTCATTTTGTTTTTGTTTTGCTTTTTTTAGCTGTGGTGTCCTTTGATTCTAAGCCTCAGAGTAGCCCTGGTGGCTAAGACACCTGGTATTCAGTCTAAGTGCTCAGCATTCTCACCTGCCACTGGTCTCCTACTCACCTGTGGAATGGCAGGGAGCAGAAATGCTAGCAGAGCTTTTGTATTGAATCATACATAATCTGAAGCCAATATTTTCAATTAACCTTGCCATTTTTCTGTGCACACTCATGTTTGCCTATGTTAAGCACTGGCTGAACAACCAGGCAATTTCCCTGATATACGCAGTCCATATCCTCCATCTGTGGTTGAAACCTAGAGTTATTAATTCTGAGTATAATTTTACAAGCTACTTACTAGTGCTGGGGGAAGCCCAGTTCTGCCCTGCTGCTTCCTCTGGCTCCAGAGGGTTGTCATTCTGGATTCCTTCCTTCTGCAGAGCTGGTAGTATGAGTCCAGCCAATTTTTACTGTAAGCAGTGGAGCTTTAATTTGACCCTACATTCCAGGATATTCTGGGCTATTTTCTCCCTTTTTGTGAAAAAACACTGAAATATGGGGAATTACAGCAACCTTGAAGTTGGCTGTATCTGTCTATCTGACTGATATACGTCATGTCAGTTAATGGTCTTGCCACCACACACAGGGATTGCCTGCAGCTTCCTACATACACTGCACATGTCCTTGCACCAGTGATACTCCTTCCCTCTGTGGCAGAATGCATGGTGCAGTGCATGCCTTCAGGAGTGAGATGGTTGGCCCAGAAACTGATTGCCACCACTGTAACAGAGGTGTAAGAGCATGCCCACTCCAGACATGGAAGCGAAAGAGGACAAATTCTTGCTTTTCAGCCTGCATGAAGCAGCCTGCCCGTGCTGTGGCTGCTCTCTCTGCAGACTTTAATTAACTTTCCTGACTGAGCAGAGCCGTTGCTAATGAAGCGGCTAATTTTGAGAGCAGGGGGCATATTCCATCATTTAATGTGTTCGTGTGATTCCAGTATCCCATAATGCCTTGTTTTCTTCATCACTTAGTTCCTTCTCTTTTCTTTCTTTTTATTCAATATATATATATCTAACTCTGACTCTTTCCCCACATGGGTGTCTGTGCTCTGGCTTCAATTACATTTCTGAAAAAACCTATTTGAGGCAGATACAAAGCTCCAGTTCAAGATTTACCAATATCTAATCTCAGGAGAAAAGTGCCATGAAACGTAGAAAACCCCAAACTGGATTTATGTGCTCACTTGAAATTAACACATCTCTGAATGAGATTTTTCTCCTTCCTCAGAATGGATTCTGTCCATAAATACTCTGAAGAAAATAAAATAAACTAGTTTGTCTGTTGTTGTTCAGCATTTGCTGTTTTCAAGACACTGTGATTTTTGCTGGGGAGCAAAGGTGGCACCTCTGGCTGGAGGTTTAATATCTGACACAGCCAGAGGCTGTAAAAAGGTTTACATATGGATGTAAACCTCACCAATGTAGTATCCTGAAAGCTTTTTTCCATTGCTTTGTGTCTTTTTTTTAAACTATCCCTTATCCTCAAGCCTGCTTGTCCTAGCAACTTCAGATGAAAGCTCTTGAAGTCAATTTTGAGAGAAGGAAAAACTCAGAGGGAGCTATCTAGGAAACTCAATAACTTCAAAATGACACAGTCTCTGGAAGATACTGAAAGTCTCAGTGAGGGCTGAAGGAAGTCTACATTTCCAGCTGAAAAGACAAATACAACTACAGTCCTTTACAATGCTGAGCTTAAACATCTTCAAATGGGAGAAGATGGGTTTGCCATAAGGTGGGCAAATATTCTACCAGGCAATCCCATTAACCTCTCTACTGTTTATTTCTCCTTTCCAGGCACTGCCTCTTCCAGGCAACTCCTAGAAACAACTCACAGTCACTGATGAAGCGGGAGCATCCAGACCAATGTCCAGCTCTAGAGAACCCTGGAAAATGGGAGAACCTTGACATACTGTCTGCTTGGATGTCAGAGACAAAAGAAACAGCTGGGACCAAGTTAGGAACTGTGATTATAAATCTCAGCATCCAGCAGCAAGAATCAGGTAAACTGTTGGAAGCCACATGACTTTTGTGGGAAATTTATTACAGAAACACAGAATCATTAAGGCTGGGAAAGACCTCTAAGATCACCTGGTCCAACCAGCAGCCCATCCCCACCATGCCCACTGACCACGTCCCTCAGTGCGACATCCACACGGTTCTGGAATACCTCCAGGGATGGTGACTACACCACCTCCCTAAGCAGCCTATTCCAGCTAATCGCTTCTCTTTCTGAGAAGAAATTTCTTCCTAATATCTATGGCCTGAAGAAAAAGTTCTGCAGACCACTCACACTTGCCTGGATCCCAAGGCAAGGAAAGAAGGGAAGCCTACAATAGGAGGGTAGGCTGTATTAGTGGTAGCTTTTTGCTCAATTGTCATTCATTTAATTTGTAATTTAGAAATTAGTAATTTAGAAATGAGAAGATGTTTTTGTGATTTATCCAGAGGAAATTTCCTGAGGTATGAAGCTTGCTAAAATGAAAGATGATATCATGTGATTAGAAAGATGATCATTGTGCTCTGGGCAGAGGTTAGAAGTACACCTCTCTGCTCTTAAATTCTGTGTGCCTTTCCTTCAACGTCATGCATGCTGCTGGATGGGGGGCTTGGGGTTACTGATCCCACCATTTGGCAGGTTGTTTGAGACTGACATTGTCCTGCTTTCTCAAGCAATGTGCTGTTTTTCTTTGTTTTACAAAGGTGAAGACATTGCGTGGGAGGGGAGAAAAGAAGGGAAAAGTTAGAAATGTGAAAAATGTGAGAAATGTGAGAAGGGAGTAAACAGAAGGTGAAACAGTCAAGGGCATGACATGGAACAGCTCCTTTGTGCCAGAAGCCAAGAAGCAGCAAGGGCTATGTCCATCAGAGCAGCCAGGTAGAGACAAAGGTTTTATGTATATAAAGGAACTGATATTTTTCAGATTTGAATGGATGTTTGGATAAAGAATGAAGAGATGAACAGGACCAGAAAGTCAAAGAATATTGTTTGAGGTACGTCTCTTATATGTTGTAATTTAGGGATCAATCTCACTATCTCACTATTACTGTTGTTACTGAGAAGAAAAACAACAACAGAAGAAAACCTAACTCTGGAGATTCTAATGATATTTTATGGAGAACTGAGGGGCTCCTCAGGAAAATTTAAAAAAAAATAATTAAAAAAATTTAAAAAATAAATAAAAAATTAAAAAAAAAGAAAGAAAAAAGAAAAAAAAGAAAAAGAAATAATATGATATTTTCCAGCACAATCCACGCAGCTGATTAAGACTGAAGAGACCCAGTCAACAGTCTGCCACTGATTGGCCGTGTAAAGTTGAGTAACTTACTTATCCACTCTGGGACTTACTTTCCTCTCCTAATATCTGTAAGTCAAAGTCTCTCTTACCGTGACCCCACACAGCAGCTAAAAAGACAGATTCTGATTCTGGTTTTGGTTCACGGCTTAGTGATGCTAAAGAACCACAAATACAAGTGCCAATAATGAAATAAAAGTAAACATGAAATACAGCATCATCTTATTAACCATTACCAAAACTGCAATATTTTACTTTTAGTTGTTCATTGACTGTATTGATTCCAGCCTTCTTTAAAGCAGTACTCAGTTCAAAGGCGCTTACTTACTTTAACAGTTTCTCATTAGAAGGGAATATACTGACAGCAGATATTGCCCCTAGTATACAGAAGTTAAAACATACTGGAAACTTATACTTTTGTCTTGTACATTTTAATGCAGAGGGAGAAGTATTGCTACTAAGCCAGGAGCAGGAGGTATTTTTAGTTGCTGAATATTAATGAATCAACAACTTCCCAATCTTTCATGAGATTGTGAAGAATATGGAAGAACCAAACTGTGCTAAAAAGAAGGTAACTATTAAAAACTGCTGTAGGAATAAAAAAAACTAACAACAAATACATCATTTGAGCTTCTACTTCATTTCACTTGTAGACCGGCAATGTTCAAGAACTGCATCTCACAAAGAGTCCTCTAGCGACAGAGTAATACACTGCAAGTGTTTATAGGTCCTGTAGGATGTCAAAATCATTCCTGTTTGGAAAGTATCATTGTCACAGAATCACAGAACCACAGAATCAGTAAGGCTGGGAATGACCTCTACGATCACCCAACCGCCAGCCCATCCCCACCATTCCCACTGACCATGTCCCTCAATGCCACATCCACATGGTTCTGGAACACCGCCAAGGACGTGACTGCACCACCTCCCTGGGCAGCCTGTGCCACTGCAGCACTGCTCTTCCAGGAAAGAAATCTTTCCTGATATCCAGCCTGAACATCTCCTGGCACAACTTAAGGTTTCACAATTATTATAAAAGACAGAGACTTGTCTGTAACATTCAGTAGTGAACTGACATACTTAAGTAAAATTCTGAGTCTCCGTTTTCTCCTTGAGTTAAAGAGTTCTGTTTAATTACAATAATCTTGCACTGCACTCTTGCACACTCTGGATAGAACTGTTTGTTCATCATTTGGACTTAGAAAAAACAATTTTTTACTCTCACTTTAAATGAAGTTAACACAGTACCAAAAATTACACAGGGGAAGTGAAGAGGCAAACTATTTAAAACAATATATTTCAAAGCTGTAATAATTTGGGAGATCAAGGTTTCATCTGGCTAGGCACTGTACCAAGAAGAAATAGATATTACCCTGTTGATATTATTTGTTTTTCCCTCTTATTGTTCACTCCTGGAAATACACAGGGTAATAACCAAAATCCCTATCTCTAACCTCTCCAAAGTCAGTGAAAGCCCATAGACTTTCTAAGGCAGAGCTTACACCCAGCTCATCATCTTGAAAAGCCACTAGTGCACCTGCATTACGTGGAGGACATACAGCCTTATCTCTTTTCTTATTACACCTCCTGAACATGCACCCCTACCAGGCAAAGCTCCACTCTTGGTCATACTCGTGCAACCGAAAACTTTTCTTAACACCCAAGATAAATGGGAGATAATAAAGCTCTGCTTTTACAGCACTTTTCATGCAGAATGGATCCTTAAGCACTTTACTGAGTTAAATCACACAGTTAGAGAATTAAATAATGTAAATTTAATTTTTTTCTTTTCTTGCTTTAAAGCATTACTACTTGTTTTATTGCTACTGTCCAAACTGAATAATTCTTGCCCTCCTTTTTTAGTGCTATTATTTAATATTTATATACCAGTGCTGATCAGAGGCCTCAATAAGACTAGTCTAGGTGGTGCACTGACTGAAGAGTTGCACATCACGCTTCTCAGGAGCAGATCCTTCAGAGGTGAATTTTACTGAAGTCATTGGCAAAATGTTCATTAGTTTCACATAGGTCATTACAGAGACATGATCCAAGTAGAGATACCTGGTGATCCCATGACCCCAGTCTGACTATTGATGGTGTGTTTGTGAATTTAAAGATCCCGAGATGTTTTTCTGGATGCTCAGCACCTGGAGTTGTAGCAATCAGCTTGGCTCACACTCCAAGTGCAAGCATGGCAGCTAGGTGTTCAGTGTGCACCATGCCAAAGAACAGAGAGCTCTGCAGAAATCCTGGCCATAGAGATGAGCTGAAAGATGATGTGTGTGAAAGGCTTAACAATCCTGATACAGTATTTATTGAGGCACGGCAAAAGCTCTATCAAGAGGCAAATAATTAGTACTGAAATGCTCAGCCTACGTGTAGCCAAGAGGCCAAAGGCTTGGACAGATATTCAGATCTACATGCTAGGTTACTGAGCACAAGTTTGCTGAGAGGAGTGACTAGCTCTGGCTCAGACATGAGACATACTGGAGCCACAGGGCTCACATGTACAAGCCTCAGTGCAAGAACTAAGGCCATGCTTTATTTCCACAATTATTTCTGGAGTGATAACTTTTGGCTCCCTGCAGTTTGCCAACAGAGCTGTAGATTCCTGAAAAATTGCTTCGAGTGTACTGACCTTTCTATTCTGAGCCACCTTTCACTCATCCCTTAGAAACAGCAGCAGGCCCCAGGAGAGCACAGCCTGCAGGCTGCAAACCACTGCCCTAGATACTTCTCAGGCAGTTCTAAAGCACCAGCTGCCCCCAGGCTGCAGAAAATCTGACTTTAGCACAACCTTTCTGGAGAGGCAGACCCTGACAGAAAAAACACCCTTTGGGAAGGCTTCAGTAAAGTAATCCTTCATGGGCAGTGGCCTGCAGCCAAGTGCCAACCCCTCTTTCATTTAGTAGAAGCTCATCTCTACACACTTCATCTTATCACATGCTGGATAAACACTGAGGGCTGCTCTGAAAGTAATGCTTCCTATTTTATTATGTTGGCCCACAATGTCAGAGGCGGATGTTGATGGTATATTAGCGAAAGTTGAACTCTCCCACCAATATCCTGTTACATGTTGTTGCCGTGCAACAGATGGCAGCAGAGGGGCAGTCTGACAAAATGACATCTGTCAAGGAAACTCACATGAACTTAAGTTGTGGCACTGAATTCCTCCACATGGAAAAATGGCATCCATTGACACTTGCTGAACATTTATGGAAACCAATCAGTGGATCTGAACACAGTGAGGTGTGGTGCATTTCAGCAGTTGTGACAGTGACGTGGAAGACAAGCCAAGTTCTGAATGGCCATATCAGTCTGAAGACCATGAAGCACACTGTCAGTCCTGGCTGCACTGTCCTACCATACCCACTGTATAGCCTGGATTTGGCACCTTCTAACTTCCATTTAATCAGACCAATGAAAGATAGATTGCGTGGGCAACCTTCTCCTTGCAATGGTAGCTGTGAAACAGTGGGTCATTTCTACTGTTGCAGATTGTTGCAACTGTGGCATGCAGGCCCCTGTTCATCTCTTATGATAACTTTTATCTATTGGTGGTGATTATGTTGAAAAATAGTGTTTTGTAGCTGAGAATTTAATCTATCAAACAGTTTAATTGTGCTCTATGTATCTGTTGTAGTTTCCCTGGAAATACACAGGAAGCCTCACTTTCAGAGCAACATACACTGTCCAGTGGACTTTCATGAACCTATATATACCTCTTTTTTCTCTTACTCTTTGCCAAAGTCTGAACAGAACATTTTCAGTGGATTTTTTTTCTTCATTTTGTCAGTCCAGTGAAATAAAATCATATCAAGAGACTGTATTGATTTTCCAACACATTCTGAGGGAAAACAGGTTTCTTGTCAACTTCCTTTTCTCCTGGCTGCCCACCCATGAAATGCTGCACAGCCAAAAGGCTACTAGCTCTGGGAATTTCTGAGCCCTCTGCAAAGCGGGCACCACTAAACCCTGATAACTCCTTACTGTCATTGAGGAGATGCCTGACCACTAAGTGTCTCAGGAAGCACTACTGATTTAATGAAGAAAAAACTGCAATGCAGTAAAATTTTAGGAGTTTTGTCATAGGACAATCTTAAGACTTGACTCTAATGCAATTGACCCTGTCCCGACAATCTTCTCCAACTCATATGCATCCTTCATGTGACACAGTTGCACTCCTTTTTATGGCCTTCCACAGTTCAGTCACCTTTTATCTAATGGAAGATCCCCTTCCTTCTCACCATTGCCAGGCTGTTATATAGGTGGTAACTAAATGAATGTTAACAAGGATGGTAACAAATGTACAGAAGGTATAAGCAAGAGAGAAACTCACCAGTGGTGATGCCTTTGCTGAGGAAGCTGGGGCAATCTTCGCTGACAAGCAAACTCCAAGAGATGCTGCCTTAGTGAGGGTCAGCCCTTAAATGAGATCCCAGAGGAGGTGGAGTCGAGCTCCACCCCTACCGGGAGCACAGCTACATAACTTTCACCTGTGCTCCCGCAGCTGACCCAACACTTGCCTCAGCTGATTAATCAGTGGTTCAGCTGTGATTACCAATCTCCCATACAGCTGTGTTTCACCAAAGCCCTCTGTTTTTCCTGAAAACTCTTCTCCAAAAGATTTATGCTCAATTAACGCTTCCAAAAATCTTATTTCCCTACTTCACTCCAGTCAAGCACACTAAGACGCTGCAGAAAAGCAGAGAACAGCATGAACGTGTGTTTTCCTGTGAAAGCTCTTGCCCTTGCATCTCCCTGCCGATTCTCTGTTACTGTCTATAGCATTTACCTGCAGACAAACAAGTGAAAGGACAAGATGTGTCTGAAAAGAACAAAAGCCCCAAGAAAACCCTGAAGCACTTTTCCATTCCTGCAGAGAATAGCCCTCCAGGAGTAAAAAAAAAATCCTCTGAACACCCTAAGAGAAGTGTCCTTTACAGCTTTCAAGTCAAGAAAGTCTTCCCCTAAATTTAAGACTCCCTTCTACCCAACTTGATTTGGAGCACTCAGCTGAAGGGCCTGGAGCAGCTTCCACTTGCAAGGGGGGGAAATACAAGGAGTCCTTTCCCAAGCTATTCCAAATGGCTTTGCCCAAGGGAGACTTTTTCAATTGACTTTGCCTCAGATCTCAATATGGCACTCACACATACCATCAAAGCATTTGTGTGCATTGAAGTTCTGCAGCGGTGAGGAGAACAGTTGTTCAGATTGGCCAATTATGGCTATGCAAAGCTTCTACAGGATTGGTTTTACAAAGAACTGTACTTGCTGGTTTTGAGACCTGTATGAGAAATTGGTAATCACAGCCTGAAGCTTGATTAATCAGCTGAGGCAAGTGTCGGGTCAGCTGTGGAAGCACAGGTGAGAGTAATTTAGCTGTGCTCCCGGAAGGGGTAGAGCTTGACTCCACCTCCTCTAGACCTCATTTAAGGGCTGACCACCACTAAGATAGCATCTCTTGGAGATTGCTCTCTGGTCTCCACCAGAGCATTACCTCAGCATTTCCCAGTGAAAGCATCCATCTTAGTGAGTTTTTCCTTCTAAATAACCTTTTGAATTTCTGTTGCTTTCTTTGCTACCATCTTTGTATCATTTTACCTTACAGAGACCAAATAGGGTTTTCTGAGACTGAAATCACACTCTGAAATTAAGGTACTGAAATTTTTATTTTTTATTTTCTTTTTTAAAAGTAGCTCTATACATGAAATGTCAGAATTTGGCAATTACATGAAAGAGATTGTGGGAAAACATGTGGCATACTGGTTTGTTGTCACTTGTGAAAGTGTTGAGGACACGGTTCCTCTTTCTTGCTTTTATTCAACTGTTCAGATTTTCAGCTCTTGCTCAGGAAAATATTCTGTGACAATCTGTGGGTACATGGGTTTCCTAATACTT